>NW_026542598.1:85705282-90564054 GCF_028750875.1 Macrosteles quadrilineatus | reverse complement strand
ATCCAATAATGCAGCTTCCCATAATCTTCCTTTTTGCAATCGTAGAGCTGGAAATAGAATACTGCGCAGAGTTGATGAAGTGCCGGTCAATGAGACCGTATAGGAAGACATCTTAAAGTTGACTAACGCTTCTAGCTAAAAAATCTAAACATAAGTGTCCGCAAATTGTTGTATCGTCAGGTTGTTCTCTGTTATAGTTGTAAAATACTTCTTTTGCTGTGCGAAAGTAACGTTGAAGCTCTTTAGGTGGTGGCATATTACCGTAACTATCGAAATAATAAATAATTTGATCAAGTTTTTTATAACATATCCAATGAGTGCCAGGACCTTCACTGTTTTCTAAATTAACTATTCCAGTCTCATTTTTCCATATTTTACCGGGCAATGCATCTTTCATAAACACTCCTCTAAAAAATGGTATTTTCATACAAGAAGCGTATATAATTAATTCTTTATTTGTCAACTCTTTGTTTGGAATTAGTATTTGTTTTTTCTTGTTTAATACACACGGTATGGTCTTAAGTATAATCCTCCTCCTTTTTTTATCATTGACCATATTGTTGGTTTCTTGTTTTTTTTATTTTGATTATTCCTTCTTTTCCTTTTAATACTACCTCCTTGCTTTTTAACCGTTCGTTTTAGGCCTTTCCTCCTCTTTCCTCCTCCAAACGTAGTTTTTGTCTTCATTGCTGCTGTTACTGCCAAAGCTGCTGCTTTTTCACCAAAACTTGCGTCACTAGATTTTACTCTTTGCCAAGCCTTTTCAGCAAGCGCTCTATCCGCTATGGATCTATTTTTTGTATCTGCAAACTTTGAATATGCTATATCGTGCTGTTTGCAAGCTTGATCTAGTTTATTTATTCCAGAATCTCCTCTTTCCAGACGTTTTTTCAATTTTGTTCCAGGTCCACAGTATTGATATCCTCCAGGCAAATGCAGTTCTACTGGTAGTAAATCTATTGTTTTGTTAACAATTGCTCCAATTGGTTTAGATAATAGAGAAACTGCTGATGATGTCAATCCTCTTCCTCTCTTCAAGCTCTCTATATCACGACTGATGTTCTTAACCTTTGACATCTCTATTTATAGGGGAATGTACCCACATCGGCTTCACTCCTCAAGTGTTTGACAATGAATGTTTCATTTACGAATTGATTTCTTATTATGTACCTTTATCAATCCATATTATATTTTTTGTATTTTCATCTTCTTTGTTATATTTTGAATATGTTGTATCATTACATGTGTGTACTTCTTCATTTTGTTCATCTTTTATTAACACTTGCTTTTTTATATTATCTTTCATCTAATCCAAAGTCACCGCTTCGTGAGGTAAAACTGCATTGTAAACATTTTTCTAATGGTGAAATCTTTCTACAGGTTTAGTTCTAAGCATCTTTGTTTTGCTAGACATAAAATATTGCTTCATAATGACCCTATCAATCCATTGATCTCTATTATCTGGATGCACTTTGTTATGTCCTGGATGTGCTGGTATCATATTGTGAAAATCAAACATTACAGTACCCAAAAGTCTTGCAAGATAGTTTACATTGACAGCATTATCCATTTGTTGCGGATCTTCAAGATTTGTAATTCTTTTATTATTACATGTGTATATTTCTTCATTTTGTTCATCTTTTATTATACACTGGCTTTTTATATGATCTTTCATCTGATCCAAAGTTACCGCTTCGTGAGGTAAAACTGCATTATGAACATTTGCTAATGGTAAGTTTTTACAATCAAAAGTGGTAGTCTTTATATTATTATGTTTATATTCATCGGTTATTACAGGAACTTGTTTAAAAACTACCACATCTTCAGGATTTACTCCACCTTTTACATTAGTTATCTTTTTGTTCTCAGCATGCCAATTTCCATTCTTTTGTAACATGATTTGACTTACAGTGGCAGCATCTGTTGGTTTTAACCCTTCTTTAACCTTATGTAATATTTTACCTTTGCAATCAATTTGTTCATTATCGTGAATAATACAATTATCTTTAACATATTTGAGGTTAACTGCATCCGAATCTTCTTTAGGGTATCCTATATCATTTATAACAAAGTTATAAAAAGAGAATCTATCTTCTTTTCTTTCAGGGATTATAGAATGTAAATATCCTTTATTGACTGAATCTTGACTATCGACAGGATCAGCTAAGTTTGTAACTCTTCTGTTTTTAACATCGTAAACTTCATTATTAACTTGTAAAGTATTTGACAGTTTTGAAAGTAAATAATCTTTGGTGACGGAATCGGAGTTTTCTATTGGTTCACCAACATTTGTTATTCTATGAGACTTAGCATTATAAGAGTCGTTTTGAAGTTGTAGGTTCAACAATTTTTCACTTTTTAAAGTTTTCAAATTTATTGCATCATTATCATCTTCTGGATCTTTTACAAACTTCAATCGTTTGCTGCTTATGTTATAATCTCCTTCAGCTGTTAATGGTAAACTATATCTTTTACCATTGGATTTTGGTTTTTCTCCAAAATTGGAATACCTTCCAAACTTGTCCACGCTCATGATTCAACTGAGTTCTCTCGATTCTTGTCCTCCTTTTATATGCGATGATTAAGCAATAATCCTTCGATTTCGTAGTTCATCGATTAAAGCTACCCATTCATTGTCCAATCCGGTATGACCGGCTTCCATGGCTTCATGTAATAATCTCATTCGATCAACCAGCTTATTGACATCATTATAATATATTATGTTGGTATTGTATAGACTTTTTAATAATCCTTTCCCTGAAGATGTAGGTTCGTTGGTTCTTGGTCTTTTGTGTAACACATTTAATTCAGCTGTAGATATAGCTCTTCTTTTTAGTTGAGATTTTTTCACTTGTGTTGGAAAAAGATCAGCTATTACACTTGTGTATTTTATTGATCGATTTCGATAAATGGGCAAATCTTTGGAATACTGCTTTTTATGTGCATTTGTATCATTTAGTATATTTTTAAACACTGATAGGTCTTTTTTGGTATATTTACCAGGTTTGTTTTTAAATATAAGTTCAAACAGTCCTGTTGTACCTTTATATTTTTGGTTACCAATAAGGATGTTATCGTTTTCATCTATATCCAAATTACTGTCTCCAATCATAATACCATTGTCTTCTAGTCTAGCTCCATAAATGTGATATCTTCGATTAGCCTGTGTTGAATGTAACATGTTTAATAAATATTTTCTGCCCAAATTCCCTTTGAATGCTATGTTTGTGCTTAATGTACTTAAATTTGTAGGATTAGTAGATCCTTCTTCTTGACCTGCGGAAAATCCTTCCTTTTCTCTTGAATCTTCAGTTTCTTCTGTTTCTTCTGTTTCTTCACTTTCTTCGCTTTCACCACTTTCTTCAGTTGATTGAAATTGTTTGTATTGTTCATAATCTCTTGATTCTTTTTCATACTTAGAAATCGGTAGAATAGCATCTCCTTCGAAAGGTTTTTCAATATTCTTAACTAATCTGTTTAAAGGATCAGTAACGGGTTTAAACGTTGATTCTATAAACTTTTCTCTTTCGCTTATACCTAACTTCAGAGCTCTGTTTTTATGTCTAATAGAATCACTAAGTGATTTTATTTCTTTTAAGAGCTTTTCTTGACTTGCCATGTTTACAGTAAGAAGTGTTGATTTGAAATAGTGATATTTAGTGAAGCAGAACGTATTTATCAAACCCTATTCTATATCGTCCGTCTTTTATGGCTTGTTCTTTCATAATCACCAAAAATCCATACTTTTCTGCCCATGCTGTTCCACAAATTTGTTTAAACTTATCAAATGACATATCAGCATTTACATGATCGTTATATACGTGTTTCAGGTTGGTTTCATCTTGTTTGAACAAAATTATAACATTTGCATTATCTCTGATAAGTTGCTTTGGAATTTTACTGTATGTTTGTCCTATATATATGCTGTCGATATTATTATGTCTTCCCATGGCGAAATAGTTCCTAATAGTATCATGATTTTCACATGAAACGTCATCAAATAGAAATACTGAATATGGTTTAGCTTGGTTTGGTTGCAAAACTTTATCACTGGCGTTAAATTTATAAAAGTTAACACCTGACACCTGCGATATGATTTTCTCCAACAATTGATACTTTGGCTGATGTAGTGACTTCGAAAATATGTATAAGTTATTAAATCTCAATCCTTTAGGATTTGTAATCAAATTAAATACGACATTAGTTTTTCCACAGTTCGAAGGACCACTTATAATACATCTGACTGTGTTTGGAAGTAAACTACCATGTTTGCCAGTGTTGATTGTGTCGTTATCAACAGTGTAATCATCAATATTACTAATGTTGAATTGATCTTTATGATGAACAATCTCCATCTTATTCGAAATCCAATGGTACAATGAGCTGTTCCCGTTAAATTAGGTCTTTTATAGGTATCCAAGAATCTTCTGTTTTGTTAAAACCTAGCCATCGTACTTTAACTTGGTCTTTTTTCCTTCGTAACACTTTTTCAACAAGATATACATCACCTACTGTAGATTTTAATAGTTCATGTCCGTAGAACGCACCTTGTAACAAATTGCCTTTATTATCCTTTAATATGTATGTTTCTGGTATAGTTGGTTGCACTTTGTATATGGTAAATACTTCATTTGTCCAATTAGGTAGATATTTTTTAGTAAATATAGTTTTATACTTACTTATTCGAACTTTATCATTTACATTGAATTTTCTAGGCTTCTTTATTTCAACCTTAGGTTTTGTATTGTGCTTTATTCTTTTTAATACAAGTTTAGCATTTTTACTGTTTACTTCATTTGGTGTCATCCCAATAGTTCTGTGAAACCTGTTGTTGTAATCACTTATTAACTTTGGTAAAATATCAATCCATAAGTAGGATCCTCTGTTTGAAAACATTTTATACATCGCTCCTTTTAACGTTCTATTAAATCTTTCAATTATAGCCGCTTTTTTTTCAGATTTGGTTGAGTAGTGGTTAATGTTGTATTTTTCCATTAACTCTGAAAAACTTTTATTGAAGTATTCTTTGCCATCATCAGTTTGTAAATGTTTCATTTTGTTTTTATCTCTCTTTATAGCGATTTCCATGGCTTGTGTTACGCTTTTACCAGTTTTATCCTTTAATGGTAATGCATCTGCAACTTTGGTAAAACAGTTAATCACTGTAAGTATATAATGATGTCCTTTATTTATTTTACTATATGGCCGCATTTCAATCAAATCTGCTTGATACAAATCATTTATTCCTTTTACAGTTGTATTTCTTCTTGGAAAGTTTACTCTTGCAGGTTTGTGTAGCTCATTTACAATGTTTTCTTTAAAAGCCATTATGTTGTTTTCACTGTCAATGTTGGCAAAGTAATGATTTTCATTTTTTCTTGCATCTCCTTATATAGGTCAAGGTCATTCAAACCTTGTGTAAAAAAGGGGGAACACAGAGGACAATGCTGTGTTCCCCCAATTTTACGGAAAGGAAAAAGGATAAGTGGTGTAGGACGATGAAAAGGTAATTAGTCGATAGGGTTAAGGGAATAGTGACCAAATGGAAGTGTGTGGATCCGGTCTGGTAGGATGTGTCGTTTGTCATCGTTGCAGGAGAGCGCCTTCTTAACTTCTGTCACGCTGTACAGTTGATGGTTATAACTCCTGATTGTGTTGAAGTGTGCAGTTATAACTTTATCTTCATACAACACTTGCTTGTAGTCTTCAAAAAGTACATTTTTCTTCAAATACAAATTCTTTACACCTTTTGCCTTTTTTATAACGTTGTCATCATGTAGTTTCACAGCATACAATTTTGATATAAGTGCTACGATTTCTTCAAGTAACACTCCGTTAGCCTCATCTTTAAATTTCCCTAATACTTTCTTGTTTCTGTCTTGATCGTAGTTCGGATGATCTTTAGGATAGTCAGAAAAATCAAATTCATCTTTATATACAAATGTGCGAAGATCTTTATACATATCTTGAGTAATTATCTTGTAAATAAATGCATCTGTATCCATGTAAGTTATAACTATGTTCTCTCTTCCATAATGTGCAACCATCTTGTTGTAGTGAAAATCATACATGTGCGTTTTCGATATATCTAATATTGACATTCCTATATACATAGGTCGATCCATTTTTATACTGGTTTTCTTCATTGATACGGCAACAAGGTTTTCATTAATGATTACTGATGATCCAAAGTTAGGTTTCTGTACAAGTTTCTCCAATTTCCTAGCATCTGTTACAAGTTTTACATTTTTGTGTTTCCTTTTATTTTCCAGAGTTTTACCGAATATCGCATTGTTCATTAATTTAAAAAAGTCCTTCTGGAAGGCTGACGTTGCTGCTGCTCTTCTTGTAGTGTTGGAATCGATGTAGGGTTTCAGCCAGCAAGATTGAGAAAATTCCAAAACTCTGTGTACTTTGGTTAGACGAAGTCCTAATTCAAGTGCTTGTTGTACAGTCCAAAAGTGCGCTACATATCTTTGCTTGTTATTTAAATTCATCATTAATTTGGGATGTTTTCCAGTTGGTGAAATTTCTGTTTTTGGTAAAAGAGGAAGATCGTAGTGAAGGTCGTGTAGATGTTCTGGGTATTCGAAATCGCAGTCTAATATATATCCTGTGTCACCATGTTTTGGAATTTGAACTATATCTCCAATTGACTCTGGGTCGATCCATTTAAAGTTATCGTATGGAAGGGGGTTGGACATTGCCCATCCATACAAATTGTTTGCATCAAAATACCCAAGATAAACTGATGGCTCTTGCTGGTTGTAGTTTGGCAGATCTTTATTGTTGGCTTTTACATGTCTTACAACGCTTTGAGTCAATCCTCCTCTGACACCGGACTCAACCATCAGCACCATATCAATATCTGTTAAAAGTTGAAGTTTGCAATTGGTTTCTTTTAACATCGCCTGCCAAGCTAATCCTGGAGAGGTGTAAGAATGAAGAGGGTCTAATCCGTATGCTCCCAAACAGGTGTTTCTGAATTCCTCCATCACATCACAAAGCAGAGTTACATCGAGTTTAACATAAAAATCTGAATAATCCCCTAATGTTTCCATATCAAGTTCGTTCCAAACTCTGCATGCATGTTGGTAATCTTCTGGTGATATTTCTGAATTGTTCAGCTTGTTGCTAAAGGCTTCTGGTGGAGGAAGTGATGTCTCGTCAAATCTGTGCAATCCATCGATGTAATCATAAGGGAAGACTCCTTTTCGAAGAACTAAATCCAATTTGTTGTTGTCTACTATTTTACTTGTTTCTATTAAATTTTCTCTTGTCAAATTTTCTGATAGTTTCATAAGACTAGAAGGCATAAATCTGTAGGAGTCAAGAAATCTGAGTTTCATTTTACCAACCTTTTTTGAAAAACTAATAAACCGTTCCATCGTTACGGCTAATACATCAATTTTACCATTGTCCCTTCCTAATTCAGGTATTATAAAATGTCCATCATAGCCGCTTAAGTTGTGCATTACAATTGGAATATAGGTAGGAATTTTATAGTTTAAGTTACAAGCGTTACATGCAGCACCTCTGTAGCTTCCAGTCAGATGGTCGTGATCATGCACTTTATGATTATCCGCTGTAAATGTTTTCTTGCACAGATAACATGATGTTGATAAATGGTATTCTTGAACTTCAAGGGGTGACATAGGTGTCATAGGTTTAACCTGTGCATACATTGCCTCTACTTTTTCAGCTATATTGTACAGCTCGTCAACAAAGTGTTTAGCTGCATCTTCACCACGATACACTTTTGGTTCAGCTGTCAGTCCATAATCTTGTAAATATTCTTCGGAAAGCGTTGACTTGATGAGTAGACAAAAACTGTTGGGTGAATGTAGTTGGTACTTGTTTCTTCTTGATGTGTCCTCCTCTTGATGTTCCAACGGTAGTAGAGTAGATTCAAAATCAGCATACACGACAATAGGAATTCTATATTGATGAACTACATTATTAAACTGTACAAATGCTCTATCAGCTGGTGGTAGGTTAATCTTAACTTCTTCATTTCCATTGCATAACCTTTTATGTTCTAACAACCATTCAGACCCTCCATTTCTCATAGATTTGTTCACATGACAGAAACATCTTTTACAAATTGTTTTACATCCCTCATACTTTGAAATCTGGGAAGTAACGAGTTTGTTAAAGTTCTTAATATATACATAGTGCGATATTTCACCTTTGGTAATTAATAACAAGTCAGTGTGATTATTTAGTTCGTGTGCACTTATACGTAGAGGATATACATTGTTTGATGAATCTAAACCATATATATTTACAGAAGCAGTTGGGTTCTGTTTTTCAAACTTGGTGATATCTTTGATTTTTACAGGGTAGCTCATTCCTTGAAAATTATAATTGTGCTGTACTTCTTCATATTTTCTTCCTACCTTTTGCGGATCATTTTTTTTGACATATTTTACCAACATTGAATATTTAAAACATTCATTATCATTATTTTGTACATTTACACAAGATTGAGTTTTAGCAATTTTCTTGGGTAGAGGAATATAGCTACTACCTCTCATTCCATATCCGTGTTTATGCACTCTTACATCCAAGCCCGATATGTTCAATACAGTCCATCCTGATCCTCTGCCTTCATGTTCTTGCAATTTCGTCAAAAGTTCTTCAAAACATTCATCTACAATTGATTCAATATCTGAGGCAAACATAATGGTTCTGTTTTTTGTTAAAAATCCTCTAGGTGATGTTTCATTTTGCATGTTGGTAAACATAGCATCTAGCAATAGTCCAAACTTTATAAAATTTAATCTTTGTAATTCACTTTGCAACGTTTTAATAACTAGTCCTTTTGCACTGAACATAAATTCTTCCAGTTTTAATGTGGCATTGTCAATTTTGAAATGTGTTACCACTTTACCTGGTAGAGCATGAGCGTGTAGTTCCACATTTGTTGAAGATGTAGCAGTTGAAGGTGAAGTTGAAAGTTTAGGAGCGTAATGGATAACACTTGGTCTTGAAGTGGATGATTTCGGGTCTTTTTCTTCTTGGCCTCTTGAAGTCGATGGTCTTGGTTCTTCTTCTCCTGTATTTCTTGAAGTAGATGGTTTGGGTTCTTCTTCTTCTCCTTGTCCTATTTTATACAATTCTTCAATTAAGTCTTGATATCCTTCCAATTCCTCATAATTTGTAGGATGATCGACTATTTCATGAAGTAGAAGATCTATTTCATCCTCAAACGTGGCTTGACAAATGGCACAGCGTAGCATGGAAGTAGATGGTTTTGGTTCTTCTTCTCCTCGATCTCTTGAAGTAGATGGTGTCGGTTCTTCTTCTTCTCCTTGTCCTATTTTATTCAATTCTTCAATCAAGTCTTGATATCCTTCCAATTCCTCTTCATTTGTAGGATGATCGACTATTTCATGAAGTAGAAGATCTATTTCATCCTCGAATGTGGCTTGACAAATGGCGCAGCGTAGCATGTTGTAGATGTTCTCTATTCAAGAAGCAGCAGCATACTGATGAAAGGTGTGAACATCCACCCCTATTTATACTATTCCCTCCCCTCTCTTCCCTCTCTCCCCTCTACTACTACTATTAAATTAATAACATCACCCCAATCCCCAATTTTTTTATAATCTAACGTAAATACAGGCTATTCTTCAATTTTCACGTTTTTATACCTTTATGTACTGATTGGGGGTGAGGGTTGGGTTCAAACCAACCACCTTACTTTTAGTAGTGGGGGAAATTGATATATTCATTATTTTAAAATATTGCAGAAATTTATAAGTTTAAGAAGTGGGTCAAGGTCATTGTAACGTAATAAAAAAAATGTGTGAACAATTCATTTAATTCTGCACCATGTTATTTTACACAATGATGTATCAGAATTAAACAAATTGCTCACACATTTTTTTTAAGAATTTGGAAAAATTGAATTTACTGTGTTAATCTTTGGTAATGTAAAATGTTAAAAGGAAAAAATTACCGTGTCTTTTTGATCTTGGAAATTGAAGATTTCCAAGACAATCTTCCTTTAGCATCCCGAATAAGGTAGTCAGTTCTTTTCGGATGTTCAGGGTTTACAACATCTCTTGGTAATCTAATAGAAAAATGCTCTCCTGTATCGTTACGTTTTATAATGATGTTATTAAACCATACACATCTGACAAAGAAATATTTCGTACACCTTTTCATTCTTCTTACCCGGATTGCTTTGGGAAGTTCTTTAATTTTATTGGAAGACTCTGTGCTTTTATTGTGTTTAGAATGAATGGAGCACATATCACTATTCAAAACACAAACCTTTTCACAGTGTTCCCCCTTACTAACACCCTTTTTAAAAACATATCGACACTTGGAGAGGGTGTGTGCAAATTTTCTCCTCCTGTCAGCAATTAATTGTTTACACTTATCTGAAGGAGAAGTGTGTAAGTGGCCAAAGGATTTGGAAGTGGCTGGTAGGGAGTCGTTTAGGGGGGATATGATGGGTGGTGGGATAGTGAATTGTAAAGGTGGAGTTGTTAAGGAAGAAATACATGGTGTAGAAGTTGGAGGTGGAGATGCAGTTCTAGTGGCAGTAGGTGTTAGTAGAAAATCAGCAACAGCGCAGTCAGAGGATGAGGAAGAGCTTCTAGATGCAGATGAATCAGACGAGGTTGACTCCGAAGTAGATGAACAAGACAAGCTTGATTGTGAAGATGAAGATGAAGACAATATTTCTATCAGCGGAGGAGATTGATCACCACTGGTCCGGAAGGTGTATTGTTCTTCTGCTCCAGGACTTGCACCTTCTGACTGTAGTATTTCTCGAAGAACCAATTTTGGATCTGACGCATGCGATGAAATTAAAATAGATCGAGGAAGAGACTTTGAAGATGAAGAAACTACTTTCGAGGGTCTAGTGGGAATTCTAAGGTAAGCCATGATAGCAAATGAAACAGTGAATAGTAACTAGAACTGACTCAGCTAGCTAGGACTACTTCAGACCATTGAATGATCGTTGCCTGCGAAGCAAACCTCCTTTTATAGCAAAGCTCAAGTGGAGGGGGGAAGCCTGTGGGTGGAGGGGGGAAGCTTGGGGTTGGAGGGGAAATGTTGTGTCCGTTGGTGTTAACTTAAAAGAACTGTTCTCGGTTCCCAATAATGTACTATAAGGAAGCTTTCTAAGTCCTGTAAGTAGGTCAAGGTCATTTAAAAATATTGCCAAAAGGAGAGATGGAGCAAAAATTAGCTCCATCTCTCCTTTTGTTGTAATAGGGGAACTTAGTGTTTGTTATGTATTTTAAGGGAAGCTTTCTAAGTCCTGTAAGTAGGTCAAGGTCATTTCAAAATAATGCCAAAAGGAGAGATGGAGCAAAAATTAGCTCCATCTCTCCTTTTGTTGTAGTGGGGGAACTTAGTGTTTGTTTTATTTTCATGTTTGTGTGTAAGTCTGAATTGGCTAAAGACCAATGTATCAGTCTTTTTGATCAGAGGCAGCGCAGCCAAAGGACTGTCCTCATGGTATTGATCAAAGACTCATTAGCAATAGCCGGAGCAGCGCAGTCAACGAACTGTCCCCATAAAAATGTGTGTATGTCAAAGAGAACTCTATGTCATGAATTTACTATTGGTTTCATGTTTTTGTTTTGTGTGAACGTTTTCAACTTACTAATGTCACTTAGAACTTTGTAACATACAATGATCAACTCAAATTGAAAATAAAATTACTAATAGGGACTTTATTATTTTGATACCTGAAATAGAACAACACATAATTAAGAAATACAACACCCTTACCAAAGATACAAATACGCAAAACACCCTCTAACTACAAGCCAACAAATACTACAATCAACATGCTTCTAAAATAACTACTAAGTGACAAGAACCTTAGGTTAGAGTGGTACCAACTCTAAACTAAGGGTCTCGTCTTTAGCCAGTTTGCCCATCCGGTCAGCTTCACCGGTTGTGCAAGACTGACAATCATCCGTCTGCTCGCAGCCCTTTTATACGCTCGGGTTGAGTGGTGGGGGTAGAACAACGCTGCACCTGCTTATGTAAATTAACTAGCGATAGTAGGTCCCTAGCTAGAATATATGCCCGGTCGGATTCAAACATATACAAGGCAGATCAATTACTACCGTTTTTATATTTTTTCCAAGATATTTTCAAAGTCCTGTAAGTAGGTCAAGGTCATTTAAAATAATACCAAAAGAAGAGATGGAGCAAACATGCTCTATCTCTCCTTCTGTTGTAGTGAGGAAAGAGTCTGTGTTTAGGTATAACAACAAAAGCTTAAAATTTAATTTAACCAAATGCAGAATAGTATGCAGGCCGTTGGACCTCTCAACTAATTACAAAATAGTCAACTTAAATTTTAAAATATAGAATATTTACAGTCACAAGAAAGTGTTCATTGTTAGCTGACATAAGTTAACTACCAATGACAACGAAAAGTTTAAAATTTAATTTAACCAAATGCAGAATAGTATGCAGGCCGTTGGACCTCTCAACTAATTACAAAATGGTCAACTTAAATTTTAAAATATAGAATATTTACAGTCACAAGAAAGTGTTCATTGTTAGCTGACATAAGTTAACTACCAATGACAACGAAAAGTTTAAAATTTAATTTAACCAAATGCAGAATAGTATGCAGGCCGTTGGACCTCTCAACTAATTACAAAATGGTCAACTTAAATTTTAAAATATAGAATATTTACAGTCACAAGAAAGTGTTCATTGTTAGCTGACATAAGTTAACTACCAATGACAACGAAAAGTTTAAAATTTAATTTAACCAAATGCAGAATAGTATGCAGGCCGTTGGACCTCTCAACTAATTACAAAATGGTCAACTTAAATTTTAAAATATAGAATATTTACAGTCACAAGAAAGTGTTCATTGTTAGCTGACATAAGTTAACTACCAATGACAACGAAAAGTTTAAAATTTAATTTAACCAAATGCAGAATAGTATGCAGGCCGTTGGACCTCTCAACTAATTACAAAGTGGTCAACTTAAATTTTAAATATAGAATATTTACTGTCACAAGAAAGTTTTCATTGTTAGCTGACATAAGTAAACTACCAATGACAACGAAAAGTTTAAAATTTAATTTAACCAAATGCAGAATAGTATGCAGGCCGTTGGACCTCTCAACTAATTACAAAGTGGTCAACTTAAATTTTAAATATAGAATATTTACAGTCACAAGAAAGCTTTCATTGTTAGCTGACATAAGTAAACTACCAATGACAACAAAAGTTTAAAATGTAATTTAACCAAATGCAGAATAGTATGCAGGCCGTTGGACCTCTCAACTAATTACAAAATGGTCAACTTAAATTTTAAATATAGAATACTTAAAGTCACAAGAAAGTGTTCATTGCTAGCTGACATAAGTAAACTACCAATGAGAACAAAATTTTAAAATTTAATTTAACCAAATGCAGAATAGTATGCAGGCCGTTGGACCTCTCAACTAATTACAAAGTGGTCAACTTAAATCTTAAATATAGAATATTTACAGTCACAAGAAAGTTTTCATTGTTAGCTGACATAAGTAAACTACCAATGACAACAAAAGTTTAAAATGTAATTTAACCAAATGCAGAATAGTATGCAGGCCGTTGGACCTCTCAACTAATTACAAAATGGTCAACTTAAATTTTAAATATAGAATACTTAAAGTCACAAGAAAGTGTTCATTGCTAGCTGACATAAGTAAACTACCAATGAGAACAAAATTTTAAAATTTAATTTAACCAAATGCAGAATAGTATGCAGGCCGTTGGACCTCTCAACTAATTACAAAGTGGTCAACTTAAATCTTAAATATAGAATATTTACAGTCACAAGAAAGTTTTCATTGTTAGCTGACATAAGTAAACTACCAATGACAACAAAAGTTTAAAATGTAATTTAACCAAATGCAGAATAGTATGCAGGCCGTTGGACCTCTCAACTAATTACAAAATGGTCAACTTAATTTTTAAATATAGAATACTTAAAGTCACAAGAAAGTGTTCATTGCTAGCTGACATAAGTAAACTACCAATGACAACAAAAGTTTAAAAATTAATTTAACCAAATGCAGAATAGTATGCAGGCCGTTGGACCTCTCAACTAATTACAAAGTGGTCAACTTAAATTTTAAATATAGAATATTTACAGTCACAAGAAAGTTTTCATTGTTAGCTGACATAAGTAAACTACCAATGACAACAAAAGTTTAAAACTTAATTTAACCAAATGCAGAATAGTATGCAGGCCGTTGGACCTCTCAACTAATTACAAAATGGTCAACTTAAATTTTAAATATAGAATATTTACAGTCACAAAAGATTGTTCATTTTAATGGGGGACTTCTTTATCCTTTGTTAGCTGAAATATCACATGATTAGAAAAAATACAACACTCTGCGCAATTCAAGTACCAAAGACACGATGCACTCCATAAAGTAAAACCATCTAAGATACAAGCTAAAAAAACAACATGCAGCACATGCTATTTGACTAAAACATTAAGTTAGATTGGCCAAATCTAACGAAAGGTTTTAATCAAAAGTCAGTCAGTCTACATTCAACCAGTCAGCTGTGCCAGTTGGGTGAGACTGACTACAGTCCGTTCGCTGCCACTACTTTTATCCGCGAGCCAGTTGGGAGGGGGCCGGTTGGGAGGTTTACCCTGCTTCGCGGGTAAATTTCCCTACTGTCGGGTAATTCTACCTACTAAGTAAGGAAGTCTCCAAACCTCCAACATCACATCATTCAGTGTCGAACCTTCAACGAAGACTGTTCACATATGCTAGCTCTGTTCTGATGTTAACTATGGATAAGCCAAGTACAATCACACAAGATAAACTAAAGAGAATAAAAGAAGATTTAAAGAAATCTACTACTTCTAAAACTAGCAATTTTCGCAAGTCAATGTCACTACGTCTAAAGTTTCAGAAGCAAATTAAATTACCACTACATTGGAATGCATCAGGATCAAATTATTCTAATCAATTATCACCCGAAGCCATATGTCAAGAAATGAAGCTTCCTCAACTAGTAAGTCCAATAGAAACAGAAAAAGTAACATTTAAATATCTGTTACAAAACAAACATTATCAATTAGTAGAACAAAGACAAAATGAAAATAGTAAAACATTTATTTTCTTTTATGACAACAAGTTTTTAGAGGTTTGCTTTCCGACACAATTAAACGTATCAAATCCTCCTGACGTTGAAGATGGAAAGCTAATTTATTTGATTCACACAAGTCAGGACACATGGAATTGGGTATAATTTACGTACAAAAGGTATCAGTCTTTCTAAAGACTCCATTATATAAACATATTTTGACCACAAAGGTTAATCTGTCAAACTATTTAACAAAATATAAACATGGTCTCCAAAACCCGTAATATACTACTACTACTAATTTTTCTAAAGATATATAAACAATATTTAATTTTACGTTATTTTTTTAGGACCTCTAACATAAGATAAGAATTATATTTGGTTTTACATTAGGCCTACCTCATTTGTGGGTACAAGATGAAGCTGCTATATCACATAGTTCCAAAACACACGCGAGCACACGATACAGCTAACGATACAGCTAACGGTAGACACAGCACCGTACAGAGAACAACACTCCGCCAGTACGTCCAAACGCGAACTGTGTGGATACTATCCAAATCTGGGTACAGCTCCGCGAAGGTTGAGTAACAAGGCCGGGCGTGGCCGCGACCCTGACCAAACTTTCGGAGGTCCAACTAACCCAATTCCGCGGCGAGCAGTGAGTCACCCATGCTGCGCCGCGCCGCGCCCCGCTGACCTTACTAGAATACTATACACAGTACTGTTGACTATGAATTTAACTAAATCCATCATTTAATTGTATAAACTGTGTTTTACTCGTTAAACAATTAAAACAGTACCCACATACGTCACAAGTGACGTACCACACCGCAACCACCTGCTCTTACGTAATTTCCTCCGAATGCCCTTTAAACTAAAAACTAATTAACTTTGTAACATCTGCCCGACAGCTGTTGGCGATAGGACCGCTAATACAGCACTACTGGATGGTTGTTTGTTGTGAAATCAATAAGATCCACAGTCTTGCTTACCTCAGCGCAAACAGTTGAATTGTGTTTGTTATGTTTCCGTTACACCAATACGCCATACAGTCTGACCACTCTATGTTATTGGGAAATATTTAAATCTGGTTGACTTTTTCTCAGCTTGTGGGATCACAAATGTTTATTCTATACACAATAGTTTGTATATAAATATATCTCTTATATTAATACGTAAGGGCTGTTTTTTGTGAACAAAACTCCTCCGTTATTTCTGGATCGATTTTAACGTTTGAGGTGTCAAATAATTCGTCTTAATTCGTAGTTTTGCATAAAGGTTTTAGAATTTAAAAACTCTTACCCTTAATGGCACGAGACACTCTCAAAGGTCGCATTTTCCCCATAAGAATTACATTTCTCTTATATTAATACGTGAGGGCTGTTTTTTGTGAACAAAACTCCTCCGTTATTTCTGGATCGATTTTAACGTTTGAGGTGTCAAATAATTCGTCTCAATTCGTAGTTTTGCATAAAGGTTTTAGAATTTTAAAACTCTTACTCTTAAAAAGCACTGTATTGTTTTAATGCAGACACAACTTACTTAGAGACTGAAATTCAGTAAAATAATTTAGGTTGGTAAAATTAAGGCAACAATACAATGTATGAACAGCTGTTTTAATTCGAAACAGCTTATTTTAACAGGAAAATTTTTATGAACATATTTTTGAGTTTTTATTGGTGGTGTTTGTTTGAGGAAAAATTGCCCATACAATTGATTTTGATACAGATGAATGCATAAAGGAAGTTATTTTGCCCTTTCTGACCATAGCTTCCACTACTCTATTTGAATTCACCCATAAATTTTATATTTAACCTGTATATAAAATCTTAAATGGATTTAGGCCGTAAGAAAGCTGCTCAAGAAGCCGCACTCTAAACTTATCTTTCATTTTCATTCATGATCAAACACGATTATATTTGTAGTTAAAACCTTCTACAAAGACTGCACTTCTAATTACATTTTTATCATGTTTTTGTGTATGTAAAATACTTGGTAACCAACTGTTTTAGTTGCAATTTACTGAATAAGTGCACAATATTTTGTATTATATAACAATTTATATTGCGTCAATATAGATTTTATGCTTAGAATTTTTTATACTTTTAGGATTCCAATCAGAAGTTAAAGAAGCCGTTATGTCAACCCTACTTAAATTCATTAAGTCCAATCCAATATATCCAAAATAAATTAGATGGTAAAAGTAATTTTTTCTGATTAAGTGAATAGAGTTAGTAAATAAAATGAACCCGGTGGTATTTTATTTTGGAATAGCAGAGATGAACAGCAGAATTGCTAATTCCAACTATCTTTATTCCTCATTCTTATGCTAATGCAAGCTCTCTTTAGTCTGCCTTTATTTCCTGGGAGGAGGGAGGAGGGATTATTTAACTTTTGTATGGTATTAATTCGGTGATACTTTCAAAATGGTAATGGTTCCGTTAATTTGCTTGAAAATAAAGCAAACTCTTAATTGTTTCTAGTACTCATTATATGACGCCGTTTAAAGTCCATAAAATATAAATTTTGCCTAGCTTCACGTTTTAACTCTTGATGTAAAAATACGTCCCAAAACTATAACTGATTCCATTGTTATAAATAATAAAAATAAATATTATATTATTATGTATATTTTAATTATTATTGTAATATTATTATATTTTAATTTAATTATTATATTTTTTGTTATTATCTTATTTTGTTATTTCATATAATAATCCAAATGAAATGAATAATATATTATATGGCCATATAGTATATAAATTTGTTGGGGAAATACTTTTTCGTCCACACATGACATTTTATTTATACATATGTCTTTAAATATATTATACAACCTACAATATTTCATTTTACTCTACATTAAAAAAGGCAACAATTTTTTTTTATATCTACTGCAAGCAAATATCTGTAAAATGTGTATAACTAAAATGTCCAACTTTAGTCATATAAGTGGTCATATATTATATTTCATAGGTTGAATATTATTGTTTTTTTTTTTATTAATTTAATGTAATAGTTGATTATTAAAATTACGATCCTCAGTAAAAAATCTACATAATTCTGAAAGATGTTACAAGATTTAAAATACGCACATAGTGGCGTCCACATCTTAAATAATTGTTAATTGAGAATTGAAGAGTTGGGAACTTTAATAAAACTAGTTTACAAGTTGCTCGAAATCGAGCAATCGCAAAGAAGTAAAGGAGTTATTTAAAAACAAATAACTTATTTAAGAACAAATATAAGTCATAATTTCTCATGAGTTTAAAAGAGTCAACTCAGAGATTACGTAACTAATGATAATACTCACAATGTACTTAACGGTTCAATATAATCAACATTTCTTGTAAATATTTTATCATTTTTCAAAAGCTGATCTGGCTTTTAGTGTATTGTAGAAATGTTTCCCACTTATAGCCGCAATAATGTTGGTCTTTGTCAATGATAATGTTGTCTGCATGGTATCACCCATTGTCGCCAGTACGTTTACAAATTTTGGTCTTTATTTTAATAGCACCAAATAACCATTAACTACCTGATTTTCTGCATAACCTCTCTGTCACAATTTTACAATTAACATATGTTCTTATTCTCACTTTTAATTTCTGACAACAGCTGGAGTTTCATAACAATGTTTGTTTCCCATGTTAATCTTATGGAGAAATACGAAACTTTAAAGGGCCCCAGGGCCTCACTCTCAAATTATTTCCCTAAAAAGAAAGTTTCCTGCACAACTTCACGTTACGCTCTTTCCAATGACACCAAAAACATGTCAATCGGTTCAGTAGTTTCGGAGGAGTAATTGTCACAAAAAACCTGCTTGCGTATTAAATAAGTATAGATTAACTGTTTTACCCAGTTTCCCTGTGTATTGAATTAAATGAAAAGGAAATAAATAAATAAACATAAAGAGTAATTATAAACTTTCTTTTTTAACATTTTTCCTCTACTTCATTTGATCTTGTCAATAACGAAACAATTTTTCATTCTGAATGCAATAATAATGTATTTTCTTACGTCCTAACACCAGATAACACTAGTTAAAAATATATAACTTTTCATTCAAGTCAGCTGTTTTATACCTGGCATACTGTTGTGTGGCCTTTTTACAGTTTGAATGTAACTAAACATTCAACTGAAAGACAATTGTTCACATTAAAATTAACATGCAAAAAACCCCTCATTGTAATAAGTATATAGATACTGGAGAATATGATACAATATTTTAATTAATATTTCACAAAAGCTGTGGCAGGACTGAAAAAGCGGGTTTAACAGGATAATCCACCAATCAGAACTCAAACTTCACTCCCTCCAATTTCCATGTTTGCTTTTTAATTGGGGATTCAAATGGCAATTCGTTAGTTATGACTAAACCAGCAAACGAACAAATTGTAAACAAGCTGTAACCCCGATTTTTGTGTCTGAACATTGAACGTCAGGTTTTAAAACCTCATGTTTAATCTTTTGTTATTGTATGGTTTTATTCCAAAGTTAACTATGTAGAAAATATTTTATATACGAAATATACTTTGTATCCTTATACATTTAAAATCAAAGCAAACGTAAATATGTATGTGGTAAGTTTATATTGATTTAAACACATGTTAAATAAACACAATAATTGAATACATCCTCAAAAGCTAAGAAGCACAAAATAAAGTTCAATGTAAGCACATGAGGCAAAAATTAATCATAATAATGTACATAGCGTATTAAAATCTAAATTTTTTTATTGCTCAGTAGGGATCGAATCGCAATAAAATTAATTAATTGCACAACTGTCCAAACAAAAGATTTTCAATCGGAAAGTTATCTCTTATTTTTACGCAGATTAATCTCTAAGTAGCAAAAGGTATTATATATTTTGTTAATTTAAATGGTTTGAGAGTTGTATTGTTTACTAGGCGTATTTATAAATTATTAAAAAATTATAAAGTTATTTTTTTGTGATTTGTAACATTTCATTTAAATGAGTATATCTCAGTTGCTTTAATTTTAGTACTGCCTTACAATTTTACAAATATTTACCTTACATATAGAAAATATTTGTGACAAAATAACAGATTCTGATTATATGTTAAAATAGTTTTTGAAGAACTATTTTAATCCTTTTATAAGAATATTTCACCAAAACGATTTCATGTTTATTTAGATTTTACATCTCACTTTTCATACATTGTAATGCATTAAAGAAACAAGATCCGATTCGAAAGTTGGTAAAGTTTAAATAGAATTTATTCCAAACTTTTGTGTGCTGTGTCACAGCTTTGGAACTGAAGCAGGTGCTCAATTTTAAGTTTACCGTATGTGAGATAGGTTGGCATTGTAAAAGTGTGTAAAATAGCAATGTAAATCTAAATAATACTTAGCTTTCCTACAAGACTTATTAGTGAGAAATTTTCCCAATAATGAAAAACAAAGTTGTATAATACTTTTTACTTTATTTGATTTATTTTGTATGGACATATGACTATATCATCTAAAGCCTTATTTTTATTAGTTTTGAATAACCATCACATACTTGAAGTTTATATTGAATTGATTTAAATTGTTAAAACATGAATTTATGAATGGCATTTAATATGTTCTAAATCAGTAAAATTAATCCGGTGATGGTAAATTTTATATTATTTAGTTGGTAATTTGCCTCTTTTCGTGACGAAAAGATCCAAAAAGTGGATTACATTTTCCTTAAATATTTATTACGGACAAACATTGTGAAAGTTGGAATTCTGGGGGTACTGAAAATAAAACCTCTTTCAATAAATTACTTGAACAAAGATTGTTGTCGTTCCAGGAAGGGATTTCTAAGATAAATTATTTGAACACAAAGTAATTCTGTGGTTTTTATTACTTTGGATTCAAAAGGTAAATGATTTTTATCTGCAGAATTATTTATATTTTCATTTTTGTCTTCAATTATGAGTATATTTAATCTTTTTAATGTAACTCATTATAGTATTTTTAATGAGTTTACTAGTAAATAATTTGTTGATATATTAAAAAGGTTAAATTGAAAACTATTTCGTGGTAAAATATCTGAAAGGAGAAAATTGAATTTTTACTTCGACACACTCTCTGAAAAGGTTATTCAAGTTCAAATATTTGCTACAACTACCATGTGGATAGAACGTCTACTGACTCATTATTCCAAAGGCAATAGTTGTACAATTGAATACACAGGATAGACTTCCGATGTGATATAAAAATGTTAAGCCAAGAAAATAGATGAAGTTTAGGACCATCTCACCAGATTTTACTAGTGTATTGGGTTGAATATTAATTAAAACCAATGCAGTATCATAGCAAACAGCTGATTGATTTTTCACTTGACCTTGACACAGAATATTGTCATTAGTTGGTAGACCATCTCAACAGATTGCACCATGTTTTTTGGCTTCAAATTTTACATGGGAAGTCTATTCTGTGTATAGAGTCAATGGTTATACTTATCAGTATTAAAAAAATTGAGTCCATTTAGAATGAAAAAACAATTTTTGATAAAAAAAAACTACTCTGAACTTACACTAAATATTGAATATCTGCAAACGCATACATTTTAACGTAATATGCACTAAGGCACTATTTAATTGTTACATCTTATTTCTTGCTGAATGTTAAAATTATAACGGCAACGTCTTTTTAGTAAAAATTTAAGGGTTTACATTCGGCAACAATTAATATAAAGTTTCAATGTGTGATATTTTCGGAGCTAGAAGCAACAATACTGGTAACTGAATACTGTATGTAGTTCCACCCACAACGACTTTACAATGTACACGCCATTAAAATGATATACTACTTCATGTGTTAAGACCATTCCAGAGCTTTGTAAATTGCATTACTTAATTTATTTTTAGCTCTGCAATACGATGAGACAATCCTACATTAGTGTTATTTAAAAATATACTACCGTTTTTTAAGGTAACAAATACGGTTATGCTCACACACCAATTAACTAAGGTGACTACATATTATTCTACGAAACAGTTGTGTAAGTAGTGGTATCATTTTCCTTCGTATTGAATCTTTAGGTTACCTAAACGAAAAAAACTTAGATTCTTGGTACGATATATTTGACATGATAAGGAATAAGGTTTCCAGGAAAAGTGACGCTAAATTGCATAATTTATAGTATTTTTACTGATTTTGGAAACAGACTGTTTATAACTTATTTAATAAGAAAATAGATTTATAAATATTTTTTTTATTTTTTTAAACATAAACATAGAGCAACAATGCAATGTGTGCGGCAGTGCACACGGTTGGCTGAGTTTCCAATAGAGTCTAGTGTAGCGTTCTTTTCTCTCTTCATAAAGTTTTTCAATTTATATTTTCTCTGTTCAACACTTGGATAAACGTTTTCAAAATCTAACGTGAACAAAACATTCAAAACACAATATTTTCACTTATTTCAGAAGACGGGATTATATCATAGGTTTTTAATTGCTGTGTAGAAAATGGTAGACTAGTAAGCTATGAAAATAAAAATCGATCTCAATAAAAGACTTGAAAACAGTTTTTTGTTTATTAAATTCAAATGTAGTAATACCATCCTGCACAATGTACTAGGCTTTGATAAATGTAATGAATGTGTTAGATTTTCAGGTATTTGACGGTGAATTTTTGAAGTTTTTATTGAGACTATCAACAGCATTGTGATATCCAAGTTGTTCTTCTAAATGGTTATTACCATCAGTAAATCTGACAGGTTTCGTCGTTGTTCTTTGTTCCACAAAAAGCACTAAAATCTAGATTGACAAAAACTTGTAACGATAAGACCTACTGTTGATTTATTCTTTGGTTTAGTTTAATTTAACTAGTTTTCGCCTTGTTTATTGTAATAAAGTTGTTGCTCAAATAAATGCATCACGAAAAACAAGGAAACTTTGCGAAATTGAATTATATTTATATTTATATTTTCAGCGTATTTTTATTAGAAGAAGAACTTTCTTAAATGAGAACTCTTCTTATGATAAGGTATTTATTAGCTGTACAACGTAAGTAATTTTCAAAATTCAATAACAATTAATTCAATAAACCTAGCTGGTTCAATAAAATTTAAGCAGGAAGTAAATGTAGATGTCAAAAGAAGAGTTTATAAATATCTAAATAACGTGTAAGGTTATCAGGGGACAATGTTATTTGAGCCAAGTGCACAAAACGTGTAAATCAAGTGCGATTAAATATAGAGAAAACTATTAAACTATCGTCGCTTTTTTAGTGTGTGGAATGTGGTTGGATCGTCAAAAACGAAAGTATTCTCAAGCCCAACCAAGATTTTTTTTTATTACCGCTGTCGCCACACCGGTAATAAAAAATAGTACTCAATGAAATCAAATGTATGACCTGCTTAATTACAGTGAACTTAAGCATCTAATTTGTCGGATCTTACCTCAACGATTAACTATAATAATATTGTAAACAATTCTCATTTTTATCTGTGTTAATTAAGATTAACTCTTAACCAGGTAGTAAAGTGTATAGAAGTAAATATTTTCAGTAAATCAACTAAAAATTATGAACTTAAATTCTACAAGTAGTGAAAATTCTATTAACTAGTAAGCCATTTCAATGAATACCTACTGAGATCTAAAATTAAGTTGTCAAACTTTGGGCAAACCAAAATAAACTATTCAGGTCCATCGACAGAGTCTCAGCCTTCACTGAGAAACTTTACTTATCTTCTTCTTACTCTCATAAATTGTGGCAAACCCTACCAAGGCCTATCTATATATATAAAATCCAATGTATGTTTGTCTGTTTGTTTGTCCTTTATAGACTCCGAAACCACTCGACAGATTGTAATGAAACTTTCAGACATTATTAAGCATTATTTATACCAAAACTCTAAGTTAAAACTCTTCTGTTAGAATTCCTTCAGGTTTGACCCAGTGCAAATCCAGTGCCTTTTTGGTCGTTTGAAATTAAACTTACCTATTTTTGATTTTTGATAAATTATCCTGGCTCAAAGAACAACCGATCATGATCTAAGTAAGATACACAAGGCATCACACTTAATTCTACACTCTTTCACTCAAATTTGGGTTACAATACGGCCAGTTAGCGCCCATCTTAATCGGCAATATGGCCATCATTTAGTTATAGTTATAACGATGAAAGTTATTAATAATTATTTTTATTTTTATCGTTAAGATAAATAATTTGACTAGTATTGCGTCTTTGAAAATCGGCAGATATAATGTCTACATTAATCATGCAGTGCCAATATAAGGTCAACCTTCATGAAAAACCAAAGAAATTGCAGAGCTGAGAATTTTCTCCCCATTGAAGAACTCTCTACTCTAAAAGACATACGATATCCACTTTCACAATTTTTTCTAAATAAGTAAAGCAGCAATGAATCATTTTAGTGGGAAAATATATATTATTTTTTCGTTATACCAACAAATAATCGCAAAAACAATCAGATAATATTCAACAAGTCAACAGGGTGAACCATCTGATTCTGATATTGCTGACGTGACGTCACCGAACTCCTATAAGGGGTGGTAGAAGAGGGGAGGGGAGTAAATTAGATCGAAACTTGCAAGTTAACTTCTCCTTGGTGAATATCAAGGCTAATTATATACCAAAGCTTTTCTCATCAAGATTTCCCTTAAGTGTTTTAGCTTGTTCTCGTTACAGTTGAAAAAATGTTAAAACAATTTGAAATAGCAATAATTATTCAAAATATTTTAGGCTAGTTTTCTAGACTAGTATTTTACCTACTTTTTTAGGCTAGTACACGTGCGTTATCGTGCCTTAAAAGGTATGCGTACAATTTAATGATATTTAACGATATTTAATGATATTAATGATATTTAACGATATTTAATGATATTTAATGTATTTAAACTGTTTGCAACAACCTAACTCAATTTAAAGTTATCATCGGATTAAAATTTATATTACATAGACTAAAATTATATCTTGACTTTGTCTTCAGACTTTGATTATTTTAACACCTTGTCTTATGGCCCTCTGAACCTAATCAAATATGGCCATTGTAGTAGATCAACTAAGCGTCAAACGTTAACAATACAACAATGGAATCAGCTGATCTTATTCTATAAACAGCTGATTAACACTGTTACACTTGCCACACACATTACCGTAGGAATATATTATAATAGAAGTTTAAGTGGATTTATTAAGTAACGAAATGCTTTATGTTGTAGTATTTGTCGACTGTTTATAGTCCGACACTCGAATGTTCGACACACGGTAATCTGACGTTGTGATAAATGAGTTATTATTAAATTTGAAAGTGAAAAAAGATAATCTAATAAAATTCAAGTTCTTGAACGTGGGATGAATAATATTACTAAAGTAAAGTTACGAAATTTATTTTATTTTCAAAGCGGACAAATTCTCGGAAAAGAATTAAAATCCCACACGAGAGAATAATAATGAAATCAGTAAGCGGTCCGCTAGCAATGCTGGTACAACAAACAGCTATTGTTCGTATTCACTGCTATATTGATTTACCATGTGTGCTCAGCTAAGTCTAAGTGAGTTACCAACAATGAATCTCTTTATTGTTTAATTCGTTATTGAATCGTACATTATTTACTCAAATATTCTATTAAAATATTGGAGATTTTGTAGATCACCGCAATCCATTTAAAAACTATTTTATAAGTTGTAAGGCACTGACTTAACCGAACCCATAATTGATTGATGAAAAGTCGAACTGGTGACTTATTTGAAAATGGAATACTGTCACTAAAAATCTTACAAATAACAGCTAAATAATTAAATGAAAATATAGTAGGTTCAAAACGTAAAAACTTACAAGATGGTGAATGTAAGATTGTTTCTAAGGCAGCAGTTTTGAAAGTATACGTAGGGTTTCCTTTGGTATGCTAATCGTTCAAACATCTGCATTGACTGATTTCATGGAATGATACCTTCAGGAATTGAGACGTTTATAATGAACGAACCTACAGGAACAAAATGGATGATTTAATGTTAAAAGGGATAACTGTTTTACAATTTCCAATTACAAATTCTGTTATTATAGAAAGCCTACCTTTTATTGAGCATAGAGAAGCGAAGCGAACACTCCTGCTTTTGTTTTACAAATACTTCTCCTGAAAGGCTGAAGCAATCTGCAAGAAATTTTGAACCGTTTTACCCAACCATGGGAAGGTATAAATTTGAAATGTTACAAATCGGACCACACTTTTCCCTACGTAAATTTGAACTATAAGAAATTTAACATGGGTGTTGTGGGTTGATTGGTTACCATGACATTATTTGCGAGATGACAATAAAAGGTAAACAAGAGTCGCAACATATGTTTGTCAACGATTAAAAAAATTGCGTTCAGAGAAAAAGGGAAGAACGATCAGATAAATATCATTGAGCATAATTTTCTACAAAATGAATAACCATTAATTAGGGTCGCTGGGAATTAGGCTGATTGTCTTTAAATACTCCAAATGGTCATTCCATTTATGTGAACCAAATATAGGCATACCAATTTACCATTGGAGTTTGTATACTGTAAGTAATTTTTTTTATTTAGGTACCATCGACGTCTTTTAAACTAGACGATGCAGACTTTGAATAGGTTCTGCGTACAGGAATTCCATTTATGCAAACCAAATATATCATTGTCGTCAATTCGTTTACGTGAACCAGACGTACCATTGACTTTAGAACCTGTAAATAGACATTCCATTTGATCATTGACTTTGAATACTGCAAATATACATTCCATATAAGTGAACCAGAAGTAAGCCTACCATTGACTTTGGATACTGCAAATCTTATATAAGTTATGTCAACCAAATGGACCATTGATTTAGGAAACTTGCAGTAGCAAGTAAACAATTCGTTTAAGTGAACCATGCGTACCATTGACTTAAGATACTGCAAAAAGACATTCTATTTATGTGAACCAAATATGCCATTGACGTTGGATACTGCAATTATACATTTACGAGAAACAGATGTAGCATTGTATTTAGAAAAAGAATTCGATTGATATGCTAGCTCCGCTCAATATTGCAAGCAGACAACTGCATTGTACACCTAGTACTACTGCTCTTAAGTTATTTACTAGGACCTGATGATTGATTAAGTGGTTACAAGACGGTCCTTGCTTTCTAAAAACCTAAGTCTAGCCAATCACATTCGACATATTCCTCATGCCGATTGATAAAACACGTGTACGTTCTATCATAATATTCAATCGTTGTGTAAATCATAGATTTGTAAATCCAAGATAACCCTGGTATAAAATAAATTTTACCCTCCAAATTTCAAACGACGTATTCTCTCAATTCACCCTAAATGGACAAAACCCGTTTAAAAAACGTTTAAAGCTAGTATAACCAGCAAAACTTTAAAACTTAAAAACATGTAAAACAAAATCTTTTACTTGACAGAATATCTTTTTGTGTAAATGAATGTTCTGTTCACAAGTATTGTACCAGATTAAATTTGGAGTATTGGTGTTCATTCCCGAACAGTAAAAACTGTGGGAATTGTTTTGACGCAATGGTGGTTGCTTGTTTGATTGAAAAGCAACACCGAATAAATTGAGTTTCATTTCCATTCCCATCCTGTATTTTGAACCAGCAAGTCTATATTTGTTGTGGTGCTTTAAAGGAACTTTTAAATGCCTTTGGAAGAGATGTTTTTATGGATAGCTTGATTTTAACCAACTAACAAATAGTCGGATGTTTTATTTTCAATCTACATAAGTAGTAATCACGATTATTGAATTACAACCATAAACAATCATTGAGAAATAACGACTAACAATAGAACACAAAAAAACAAGAGTTCTGACAAGATTAAATTAATATACCTGAAATGGACATGTTGTAAATAAGCTAAAGACAGTAATTTACATAGACAATATTTTTCCATTTGTTACACGTTATAAAAATAATTATAACAATTGTTAAACTATTTTAGTATTTAACAAAACCTATAACCCCCCTATCTATGTTTAAGTTATTGCTTTCTCTTTGGTATTATAACATTGACTATTATAATCTAAGAGTAAAGAACACCACCCGAAATGTGAGATAACATTTATCAAACTTCAGCACACTAAGGATGCAACTTAACATATTTAACTAAAAAAAATAATATAATGTAATTAATACACAGATCAAAAAGTAGTGCACTTTTTAAATGCCGATTTATAAACCTAACTATGACCAAGAACAAGTTTTTTATGTTCTACAAATTTTATACTCTACAACTGGGCTAGTTTGTTATAATTTTTCATTTGTTAAAAAATTATATGAAAAGCGAGAACAGCAGAAACAATTGTGTGGCACATAACAGCTTAATGTTAAAACCTGGCAAAGTGCCAGCGAAGGCCGGCATGAGGAGAACGAGTTTATAGGCACTTGCAATAACGACTTTGCCAGACTTAAATTTTATGTTGTTTTTACAGTTTCTGTAACAAAATCCAAAATCACCGATAATATGATAGCCAGTTCTGCATTTTATGTGGAGATAAAATACGCTGTTAGCATTCGCTTCTTTATAAGAACAGTAGGATGTTCTTCACAGACTTTCATTTTGTTACATACTCGCATAATGAGTTGAACACAATCAAACTTAAATCCAAATTTTACCTTCTTTACAAGCTGACCTTATTATTCAACTTAGGAAAACTCGGTGGATAGAACAAAAATTTCCAAAATCGTTAATTATTGACAATTGAAGCAGGTCTACCTTATACGGCTTCAATCACGACCAAAATAGGAGTATAATGTATGTACGACTTCGATATAAGTGTAGGTAGAATGAATATGGAATTAGAGTTGAATATGAATATGATTAGAGGGTATGGAAATTGAGATGGTATGAAATGAGTATGGGATGAGTTGATGAGTACGGGATGGATATAGGATGGGTACCACGGTACCATAGGTTATTATACAAGATGATTAGTTACTAGGCACAGGTCTTACATTACCATGCTACATGTGTGCATACTGATTAAGACCAGATAATATCAGCCACAAATATAATCAAATTCAAACCAAAGTTTAAGCTCAAAGTTTGAATCAATGATTTGTTGAAAAATAAAATAAATTAAAAAATAAATGCTCATTTTTATCAAAGCGTTTCATATGACATAATAATTAAATTATTTCCAAAACAATACAATTGGAATAAATGCCATACTCTTCGTTAATTAATAACAAATTTTAAATTATTTTGATTTAAATCTTTGAGAGGAGTGTAGGAAGAATTGTTCAGCTATTCGCGAAATCCGCTTAAGCCTTCTTTAATTAAATCCCCGCGTACCAATAACCAAAGTGGATTTGAGTAACTTTCTTTTATCAGAAAGTGAAAATAAATGTATTCTGCTGATTAATTCTTTCCTTTTTTAGGTTAATAATTGCATATTTTGTTTTACCTTTCCTCGTCATCTTTCAAGCAATGACTAATTGTAATTTTTCATGTGTAATGAGTTTAATGGTTCTTTTAGCGAATTCCCCGTATAAGGAATTACTGTATAGCTATTTCCGTAGGTTTCATGGCCTTTGCCCCGGAACCGATTTACTTGACCGTTTTGAGGTCCTTGCATCTAGAATCTAAAACAACATTAAGAAATTTTAAAGTTAGCCGCCATATTGGAAAATGGTGGCCATTTTTGAAACGGTGGAATTGATAGTTTTTAATGTAATTAAAAACTAGTAGAAGTTCCCCATTTAATGTTTCCATAAATCTAATAGTTTCTGAGATACCAATGGTGGTACAGTTAAGTGGTTCACCCTGTATAATAAAACGGACGTGTTTAACATATTATCTGTTCTTTTTAAATGGAATATAATATTTCAGGAAATAGATCTTTTGAAACCTGTTACTAAAATTAGTAGGCCTACCTATGTATAACACTGCATTATGTAACTCTCAACTTTACTCAGTTTATTACCTAAACAAGATATAATAATATAATAACATTATTTCATAATAATTATTGTATTTTCATTTCCCAGAACTAGGAAGACTAACACTTTTATATAAGATTTAACACACGTAATGGCACATTCAGAGTTTTGAAAGAGAATCAGTTTCTCCTTAATGTCACAGAAAACATATACTGTAGTATGTTTTCTGTGTTAATGTGTGGGATAAATTGTTTTGTTGAAAGGGAACGGAGACTGGCAACCCTGTCCGTCCAAAAAACCTCCCACCTCCCACCCATTTTAGTCCCAACTCCAGCTGACTATCCTAAATCCTCATTCGTTGATTCCTTTGGCCTGAGATTGTAAATTTGTTTCTGCTGGCGCTGGGCGTCTGCGGCTGCGCATATTGTTTGTTATCATAACCTTTACCTTATCGTCCTTATCATTAGTTTCTTTTTCTCACTAAGTTATTCCTGTTACAAATTCTAGATTCTGTCATATACACAACTGATTCTTCTCTAACTTAAACGGCAATATTGACATTCAAGACTCAAAGCTGCCTTTGTAGAAGTTGGACCTGATACCGGTAATTTTTAGGTTAAAATTTTGAATTTTGTTTACAACAATATTCCACCTCTTTCAAACTTTACTCTGTCAATCTTTTTCTGATATAATTTCCATGACTTTGTTCATGACTAAGTCTTTAACCATTTCCCAATATTTTACTAGGGCTTTCTTTTATCCTAAGCTCCTCCCTCGGAAGATAAATTGCAGGTTAAGATTTTCAGGAAACCAACAATTGTAAGTTGTGATTAAAATATGTTTTAACAACTTTAATTAAAACTTCAAGCATTCAAACAATGCTAATTGTAAAAAAAAAACTGACGATACTTTTGGATTTAGAATAAAAATACTATTATTAAAGTCAGTCAAATTACAATTTCAATAACCTATAAATTCAGAATGAGGCCCTACACTTAACAGTAGTAGAAATCAACTGAGTTGAATGGTCTATTGAAATCTGACTTACATTTACTGCTTAACTTAGGCCTATATACTCTATTTTATAAAATTCTTGAAATAATTTATTAGTTTGGAATCATTTATTTGGGAGACTTATTTCTCTTATGAGATAACAAAAACAATTAAACTAGAAATGAAAGTACCGGTACGTCTTCATGAGTTTCGTTTGCCTAATCAGCACTGACATCCCTGGCCTCCAAAGTCCCCCCATGGACATAATTTACAATAGCTAATTGATTGATGATGGCTTCGAGCTAGGTTATCGTCAATGTTGGAAACAAAGCTTTATGATAACTTACCTAGACCTGGACCCTGTTGGTTTTCTATCGCACATACACACATTTTATAAGCCCAATTAAGTATTTGTTATAAAAGTACGGTAACATAATCAGTTTAAATAATAAAGAATCAAAAGAAAATAGAGCAGATAGTAGCCTACTGAACTATACAAAATGTTTAAAACTATTTCTTGGTGTTTTTTTTTTTCGCTTAGAAAGAATAAACTTAGGCCCTAAACTTAGTTCATCTAAGTAACATAAATAGTTAGTCTTAACAATCAAATAAATTGACAGATGTTTGTTTTTACTTTGTTCAAGGTTTGCAAGCTTCTCCAACATGGGAAAGAACATGAGATGGGTTTACGCACATTCCTTCAAGGGAGAACCGAAAGTTTCCGACTTTGAACTGGTTGAAGAAGATGTACCTCCTGTAAAAGAAGGAGGTCAGTATAAATTACCTATTCAATGGAATGCTCCAAACCCTGGTTGGGTTTTACCAGTTTATTTTTATCGAGCTTTCACATGCTGCTGGAAAACACAGTTAGTTAACAATTTTGCCTGGAATCAATCCCTCTTACGATAAAATCAGCAATCTCCAGATTTGGAAGCTACTCAGTAGTAAATCAAGTATGTACAAAAAATAACGGTAAAGGTAACAGGTGTAAAGGTTAATTTTTAAATAACACCTAAAACAATTTGATAAAAATGCCTTGTGCTCTTTTTATAGTTTTTGCCTTTTAAGTTATAGGCTTATCCTTTAAGTTACATGATCATGTAAGATATTCCTTATTTCGGCATTATTTTTACTCGACAGATCTTATGTCCATCTCAATCCCCTACAAAACAATTAGGCCTAGTATCTTGTAAGTAGGCCTATAGGCCTACTGGAGATTAAACTGCTTGACGTTAAATTAGTAAATAAGAGGTAGTTTTTAGTGCTTACTAAATAAAAATTTAATCAACAAATTTTTTTTGTTGCAGAAGTAAAGTTTGAAGCCCTGTATCTGAGTGTTGATCCTTACATGAGGTAACTATCATAACTTTAGGTCTACCAAATAGTTTTTACTATGGCAAATCTTGAAATATTGGGCTCAACAAATATAATATACTAGCTGTAACCCGCGGGCTTTGCCCCGTTTAACTTCTTAATTTTCAAGATGATCTCGTTCGCATGGCTCAATCACGTCCTGGTTGAAGTTCGTTCACTACGCTCACTCACCTAGGTTGGAGCTCGTTCGCTACGCTCACTCACCTTTAGGTTGGAGCTCGTTCACTGCGCTCACTTGCCTTCAGGTTAGCTCGTTCGCTACGCTCACTTGCCTTCAGGTTAGCTCGTTCGCTACGCTAACTCGCCTCCAGGTTGAAGTTTGTTCGCTACGCTCACTCACCTTTTGGTTGCAAATTAGCTGTTGTCATAAATGTAAAAGAAATAATAGTGCTGCACCCTGTTGGTAATCCTTGTAACTTTAATGCTATTGAACATCAAAGAACAGAACCAACTTGTTTAATTGAAACAGCTGTTAAGATTCAATAATTCCATTTCTCATAAGGTTAACATGGGAAACTCCAGAGCCACTGGGGCGGAGCCCAAAAGGATTTTTGAAATAAGAATATGCCTATATGTTAATCGGGAATGTAAGCTATCATCATGCCAAATTTCAGCCCAATCCGACCAGTATTTTTCGCGTTATATATATATATATATATAGTTTGATTGAGCCGACGTTAAGTCCTCATTCTAGCATGAGGACGACGATAAGTGCTCGATAGTGAGGACCTGCGGTGAGTACTTAACGTTCCTTCGTGCCGACGTTAGGTACTCCCCCCACCACACTTCCCTAGTCTCGCTTGCGTTAGGTCCTCACGCCACCCAAGTCCTCATTTCTATCATGTGTAGCAGATCGTGGGAATAATCCCTCTAGTGCGATACGTACACAAAGTGAAAAATACCCGTTTGGTTGTAGCTTTCTCAAGTCCTAGTTTACATGTTTTGAATAATGCATTAAGTGCATGCATCTTAATGCAAACTTAACCGAATAATTAGCTGTTATCCTTAATACGTGAACCATTAGTACATTTTAAATGTATTTTAAATGAATTACAGTAGTTGCAAGCCAGCAAAGCGTTGTTTTAACGATTATTTACTTTCACGTCCAGCCAGAAATGCTAATTCAATGTATAAACTTCAAACTAATTATCAAGTGATTGGCTATCCATATAAAATAATGTTAAAATAATTTTAGATTTTTAGATTTTTTATGCTGTATTATTGTTTGCAATAAAAAGTTGATACCCACGTAGTGTGCTAGAATTTTAATCGTTTTGCCGTATTTCAAGCCGTTTCCGAGATATAAGCATTTGAAAACAATCAAGCTGTGCCGCACCGGGCAGCGCCTGGAGTTTGTAACCTTCGCACCTATTTCAGAGTCAACGCTGACATTATATTACAACGCTCTGATATAAAAATGAAACTGTTTTGTTATTGGTTTAGGTCTGAGTTTTCAGTTGTCCGAGTTTGCTAAAAATTACAAAATATTAGGAAAATCAGTTGTCCGAAGTTCATTTGTACGAGGTTTAATAAATCTATATAATTAATACGCTAGATGAAACTTTGTCGGTTAAACTCCTCCGCCATTTCTTAACCGATTTTAACCATTGACGTCTCATTGGAAAGAGCGTGTTGCGTAGATTTGCAAACTAGCCTTACATTTATGAAAAAGTCCCTTGGGCTCTGCCCCAGTGGCTTTGAAAGTTCCCATGTTATCCTTATGAAGAACATAATTGTTTACATTTTGATCAGCTGTATAATTTAATAGCTGTTATTTATTTTTAAATTCAACGTAATGCATTGGATAGATTTACCGATTTTGTTTAAATTAAATATTTACTTCTTTAATTTACAATGTAAAAAATCGAGAAAGCCTGGGCAATTTGATATATTTTACCTCCTATATAATGAAAAACGCCTACAATATGAAGATTCCCACAAATAATGAACAAGGATGTTAGCCGAAGTGTTACTATTTTGTAGGAAACACGGACTCAACTTTATGATGATTGGCAAAGGAAAACACTCTAAGGCTAAATTAAACTGGTACGGCAAGGACATTAAATATATATGTTCATAAATGTCAAGTGATTTTAAAATAATATGACTACTTCCAAGAAACCTTAATGAAAACTTTCATTGAAGGATTCGCATTATTCACATTCATGGGAAACAAAAAAACATCTGAACAACATTAGGCCTTGCAATTCTGCATTTTCTTTTCAGGTAAATATAACTTCCGTTATAGCAGTAACTAGCCAAGTTGATTCCAATTGAAGCAAATAAAATTGTGACAGAGAGGTTATGCAGAAAATCAGGCAGTTCTTAAGTAGTGTAAACAAAATGTTATCGCTATAAAAATGACTGGAATTTGTAAACGTACTGGCGACAACGGGTAATACTATGAAGAATACATTATCATTGACGAAGATCAACATGGACAACCTAATGCGGCTATAAGTGGGAAATATTTGTGGAATACACTAAAAACCAGATCAGCTTTTAAAAAATTATAAAATATTTACAAGAAATGTTGATTATATGGCACTGTTAGGTACCTACGTAATCTATGAGTTGAGTCTTTTAAACTCATAGGAAATTATGACTTTTATTAGTTTTTAAATAACTACTTTACATCTTTGCAATTGCTTGATTTCGAGCAACATGTACACTAGTAACTAATAATACTTCAATAAATAAACTGTCCAAGTTTTCATTTGTCCAAGGGTGGTTTAAATTGGAATAATAGTATTTGGTTAAATCAACTGTCCTAGCTTTCATTTGTCAGAGGGTTTTAAAGAGTGTAAAATAATGTTGAAATATCATTCAGGGCCGGACTTAGGACTTCAGAGGCCCCGGGCGAATTTGCCGATGGGGCCCCCAGTATGATTATACGAAAACAAATACAGTACACAATGTAACGCATATTACCTACATGCACACTAATTTTAAATAGGCAATTTCAAGGTGAATTAATATGTAAACCTGTTAGAATAGTACCTATGCTGTATTTTGCATAAACTAATTTTATGTAATATTTTAAGTCTGAAAATAGCTACAATGTACGGTGTTATGTTATGATTTGTTCTTGTTTTAATTGTATTTATAAAATTTTAACATACCTAGCAGGTACATTACACATTTTTTTGCAATACAATGTAATATCCTTTGCAACAAATAATGAAAACTATAGATAAAATAAAAATAAAATAACACGTACTTGTAAAAGGTTTAATTTAATTTTTTTACTGTAATACACATTCTATTTGGTGCTTGAATTAAAACACAAATAAAAAATAACTAACATTAATTAATGGAATAAGTTATATTTAAACACGTGATGTAAGTCAGAGATAATGCATAAACTTTTAAAGCTTTAATATATTTTACAACTTACTATAATTTTACTAACAAACCTTTTACTAAGTTTATAAGATACAAGTCAAAACAATTTTAAAGTTTACTTTTTACCGTAGGTCTCATGGTAAGACCTAGACGCGGGACCGATTTACTTTTTCGTTTTGAGGTCCCCAGAGGCCAAAAACACCATCCGTTCAAATTCATATATATATATATATATATATATATATATTTATATATGTGTCCGTTAGCGCGATAACTCGAGCAAAATTGATCCGATTTTGATGAAATTTGCTACAAACGTGTAAACCTACATTTATTCGAACGAGTTCGCGAACCAGCATAATCGGACCATGGGATCAGGGGTTTATGGGGGGTTTTAAGGGGTAAAAATGGGTTTTTCTCATTTTTGACCCTAAAAACTTTAAATTTCTAAATTTCTCTCTAGACCATTTTGAAGAGCTTAAAAAAACAAATAATTTAGTATATTGAAGTTTTTTTGAATGTTCATTAACTACGGAGAAAATTAAAGAAATTGTGAATTTAAAATTCCCATGTTATTCTTATGGAGAATAAATAAACTGTTCTATTTTGCTTCTTTATGGATATATTTCAATCAAATTTGGCAATTTGGCTTATTTCATACTAAGCTATCAATATTTCAATTTAAAAAAACACACCTCAACATCTTTCCCGTAGCAGCAAACCTAACTACTCACTAAAATTAATGTTATTTAAATAGGAAATAAATCTGAAAATTTATAGGGAATATTTTTGTAGAAATCAAGCCGGGTGAATGGAAATTCGCTTAGTATGCAGGTTTGCTGCGACGGGGGTATTATAGATTAATCATTATAAGGCTTAGAACATAGTATTTCCCCTATAAATAAATGTCACTTCCCACTCTGATACGTTGGTCACGTTTGCATGGCAATTAAAACCCCCTTTTCCTACATTTCTTGGCTGCACTAAAACTATAAAACCATAAACTATGATGACTTATGTTTATTTTCATAGTGGTTTTGGCATGGAATTCTCGTTTGTATAATATGTTAAAGTCCTAGCATGAAAAGTACCATTAAGAACTTTAACGAGTTTGAGTTTTTTCTTGACGAGTAAAATGTTACAATACAAGTCTAATAACCAATCACAAGCTAACCATTTATATAAGTAACTGAAAGATGTTTAAATGTATTCAATATATCAGATTAATACAACACAAACATAACATTCAATACAACATTAATTTGTTCTTTGTAGTGATTGCAGAATTATTAATAAAATACAACACAATACAACAGTACCACAATGTCAACCAAAAACACACTGGGAGTAAAGTGATTTAAATTGTTTTGGATAGGCGATAAGGCATTGTATGTTAGTATGTATGTGTATGCGCGTGTGTGAGACAGACAGGACTAGACAGGATCCCTTATCAGCTCATTATCATTTACTAGCAGAGTACCTGTCCTTCGTACGGGGTTGGAATATAAGGCCCCGGCCACACGAGGCGGTTTAACCGCGCGAAGTTAAGCAGCGCGAAGTTAAGGGCTTCGACAACACATTGAATCAAATGAGAGTGGCCACACGAGGCGAAGTTTAGCCGCATGTGCGGTTGAGCCGCAACATGTCGTCCCCCGACCGCGCGAAGTTAAGCCGCGTTGGAGGGGATGACACACGTAGTCTTATGAGAGTGGCCACACGATACGGTTCGACCGCGCGGCAGCCGCGCTTATTGGAGATATTCTTCGGACATTTCCAGTGGTTTTTGAGTTTGTTTTGTGTATTTTTTACCGGTTGTGTGGTGTTCAAACAATGTTTGATACATATGAACTCCGAACTATGGTTTCGCATGTGCTCGTAAAAGGTTTGGAACACAAAAAAATGTTTTTCCGTTATGAAGGGATGGACCCAATGATTTATGGTAACGTTCCAGATCACCACATGCTTTTAATGCACAAACTAACATAAGTGTTTCGCCCATGACTAAAAAGAGTGAACTGAACTGTGTTTTAATAGAGTACTGATACTGGGAAAACCCAACAGGAAGCGGTTCATCCGCCCCGTATGGCCAGATACTTCGCGCGGCTTAACTTCGCGCGAAGATAAGCCGCGCGGCTTAAATTCGCCTCGTGTGGCCGGGGCCTAAGTATAAAATGCTTATTGCAGTTATACTCAAGCTTTGCGTTTGCAATAAGGGAGGACACAGTTTGATAAAATTTGTTTTTTTAAATTTACAGTATTCTATAGTATTACACATCTACCATAGCCTTAATGTTCTACCACTTCACCTAAACAATAGAAAAAAATAAATTACCGGTATCAACAATTCGCAAATATATCACAAATTATTCATGAAATGAAAAACATAAACATAACCGTAAACAATCCTACTTTGACAGTTCTCTTTCCGAATCACAGTTTTTTGTTGCTGCTTATTTCAAATTAGCTGTTTTCATAAATAAAAAAAAATATATAGTGCTGCACCCTGTTCGTAAATCTTATAACTTTTTAATGCTTTTCCATATCATAGAACCAACTTTTTTAGTTGAAACAGCTGACTAAATTTTTCGATTCCCTTTAAATATGAATACTCATAAGGTTAACATGGGGATTTACAGAGCCACTGGGGCGGAGCCCGAAAGGATTTTTGAGATAAGAATACGCCTATATGTTAATCGGGAATGTAAACTATCATCATGCCAAATTTCAGCCCAATCCGTCCAGTGGTTTATGCGTGATTGAACTTCAAACAAACAAACAAACACACAAACTTTCACATTTATAATATTAGTAAGATTGTTGCAGCTGCTTGTTGCTTTTTTACGATTTCAGTCGACAACGCTCGCCCGCTCCCAAATAATGTAATTTTTGTTTACATCAGAATACCCTAGTTGTCATAAAATGTATATATATATTTTTTTATCCTACTGCCGCTGTATGATTTTGACTCTAACGACTACATTGAAGACTAAAATTTTGGCGTATAACTTAATTACTATTTTACAACACCTTATAATTGAATGGTTAGTATAATAGGCCCTACTTCTGCCCCTTAAAATCGTGATTGGCATATACTTAAAGATAAAAGAATAACATCTAATAAAACATAATATTTTTCAAAAGTATTAGAACTCCATTGAATCTCCATTTAACCGAACACAATTGTACAAGTTACGTTCTACGTTAGGACAAGAATTTTCATATTATTTATTGTATTTTTGCCCCAAGCGCGGGACCCCCTTCAACTCGATCGCCGCGGCCGTACGTTTGTGTGAACGGCTTCATTGAAACTCAAACTGGTCCGTCTCCGTCACAGCAGCTATGCTCGTGTAAACTAGGTCTAAGCGCGGGGCCCAGTGCAACCCTGAGGAAAAGTCCCTTAGAGTCAAGAATTTTGGTCCTAGTATTACCTAAAAATTCACCTAACAATAACATTAATTATAGGATAACGACAATAAAGCTGTTAAAAAAGAAGGCCATTCGGTAAGTGTCTGATAAATTTTTGAAGATATTAATAAAAACTACTGTGCAAGGGCCCCTTTCGGGGCCCCCTAGGCCCGGGGGCCCCGGGCGCTCGCCCCGTCCGCCCCTAGGTAAGTTCGGCCCTGATATCATTTGTCCGAGTTTTTAACGGTCCGAGTATCATTAGTGCCAAAAGTGACTCCACCACTGAGGCGCTAGTACAGTCCGTGCAAGAAGTAATCAGACCAACAACGTCATTTAATTACACAGACATACGCCATTTAATGACATACATTCGTAGTAAACATTCAGAGAAACAAAAATATCTCAAAATGGGGTCGTTGAAGGTTCGTTTTATTTCCAAAGTAACCATGTTTTAATAGGCACTTTCACCAACCCATTGAATGAGGGAACATTATTTAAATCTTGATTGGCACTCTATTTTGGCGTTACAGACACAATAATAGACAGACAGACAAACAAACAGACAGAAATTGAAATAAGAGTAGTTTTGGATATCTTAAGATGTGAATCTTAAAAATATCAAAAAACTTCATGACTCTGCTCAATAAACAGACATAATAGTATATTTTGTCACTAGGGCCTAAAGTGACTCTTTTTGACCAAAGGTCACGTTTTACAATCAAGGAGAAGCTGAGGTCGGAAAATGAGCAAGGGTTAAACAGTCACTTTTTGCCCGTGTGATTAACTAAATTTTCTTCATATTGTATGAATTAACAAAAACAAAGCTAGAAAACTAAATAATTTGTATTTAAAGATAACCTCTGAAACGACTTCCAGCTTGTTTCCAATTCTGCTTATGCAAATAAGCAGCTGTTTAGTAAGTAATTCAATTATTTCGTCTATTACGATTGTGTTACTATACCATCGATATGTCGAGCAATCCTCAACAACAGGCTAAAGCCCTAAATCAATCGATAAATAATTTCGATCAATACGGTTGCCACAATCGAAATTTACTATAATTTACAACAGCTGATTTCTCCCTAGAAAGTAAAAATGATTAGATACTTCAAACTCACAATGCATGCATTAAAAACGGCTGTTTTTGCTGTATTATGACGAAAATGTGACTTTATTTGTATAGATGCCCAGCTGACTTATTTGCCTAGCAAATGAAGGGGTAACCGCTTCTTTTAAAACATAAATAGCAACTGACGAATAAAAGTGAAGAATTCGAATCCAAACTAGAGATTTGTTTTAAAAGATTGCCAAGTATGTACACCTATTGAATTTTGTTTTCATTTTAAGGAATGTCTCCGGCCAAATCGCGTGAAGAGGAAATTTAAAAGGAAATATAAAACTAATTAATTTCAAACGAAACCCGGATGGCCTATAGTGTGTCCATGAATTTTACGAATGTACTGTATTTTTATAGTGACTAGAAATTTTACGTTTTTAATAATTATGCAACAATCACAATAATCAGCCACAAAGTTTCGTTTTATATATTTTTTAGGTCGTCATGTCACACATTTTGTGTTTGAGGTAAATTACCATGATATATCCGTGATCTTAAGAGATGATAACGACGTTGCCGTAATCGTGGGAGATTACCACGACGCTGCTGTGGTCGTTTGAGACAACGATGTTGCCATGATCTGAGTGTTGACTGTAGATGATCTGTGAATGATTGGGTACTATGTATAACCGTGTGCTCCCGCTCTCCGCGTTCCGCCATCTCCGAACCCAAATCTGTCCCGCCACCTCCGAATTCTTGAGTGACCCTTATAATCCCGCCACTGCCTGCGTTGTTAGCTGTCATTGCATCCACGGCTGTGAAGCCCCGTGGATTGAAGATATAATGACAATTTAACCCGTGGGTTAGGTTAGGTTAGGTTAGGTTAGGTTTGGACGGAAAGTCTTAACGCAGGAAGTAACCGAGGATTATAGGGGTCACTCTGAAATTCGGAGGTAGCGGTACACGGAGGTGGCGGGACGCGGAGATAGCGGGAGTAACAGATCAATTTACTAATTGTCCTTTGAACTTGTGACATGACACTCTGCTATCCAGTAGCAGCAAATAATTCTTTCTTTGCCTTTTACGTATGCATATATGCTAAGGGTTGGTAGCTTTTTATGGTTCGAAAGTGAGCTCAACTGTCCTGGTCATTAGTCTTTAAATACACGATCCTGACTTATGAGACAGCTGATCTTAGACTGGCACAAAACTACACAGATCATCTCACAACATTCTAAACGCATACTTAACTCATATTTAAGTGCGCACCTAGATGGGAAATAATGTAAATAAACAATAAAGTATTTGAATAGTTACCAGGTTCAGAAGGGGTTCAGAAGGGGGACTGACGATTAAGTTATTTATTTATTTACTTATTAAGTTATTAATGATTTAGTTATTTCTGACGATTGTTCACAATATTACACTTCCTTGATGAGTAAAAATATAACTGTATAAAATATAGCTTGGAGTGCAAATTTTTTCAAGGAGTACGAAACATACACAAAATACATTACAAAAGTAACGCTAAAACATGCGAAGCTTACGTATCCCATTCACAAACCTTCTAAATACTTTGACGCCACGACAGTTGTTATGTGTCGTGTGTTGTTATGTGACAAACTGTGTGAGTCTTCTTAACCAACGTGCAATAGTTATTTGTGTAACTAGTGTGCGACGTAGCGTACTATGCAGCAAAGGCAATTTACATTCGCGTTACTTTTCCTACAGTTACTATAAAGCATATCTATTGTCACGTCTCCTTATGAGGGGGTTGGTAGCTCAGAACTCAAAGAACAAAACCGTTGATCTCCAAACAAATTTATATTCTCAAAACTACAAAACCCGGCGTCACACCGTCCTAAGGTCCTTAACTGTTAAAACAATACAATATGAAACCCTACTATCCCTGCTACTAGCAGCCGTAACAAGTAGTACTCTCTACTTGTCTCCGCCGTTGACCCTTGACTCCGACCCCATCGACCGCTACAGTGCAACTCGTGGTGTACTCGGGCGTTGTCCACTGTCCAGCCGCAGAATATGGGAATATGGGCATGGACGTCACACTATAAATTTAATAAGAAACATAAATATTGTGATAATTGTTTTGAAGCTGTCATGTAACCAATCACCATTTTCAAAGTTTCGTAGGTCATGGCACGTAGATTTGCAATCAAACAAAACATTTTTGAAATACCTTCAGGAATCTGCCCCAGTGACCTTTTAAGTTACCATGTTATCCTCATGGAGGAATGTTTTTTTTAGATTTAAATAGATAAATGTTTTGAAATGTACACTAATAAATAACTCGTTGCTCGATATCGAGCAAATCTGCTATTTGTAATAAAAGAAAAAAAGAATTAAAACATGAATAGAACTCAATCAAAGAGTCACTCAAAGTTACTTAAAGACTTTTTAAAAATTAATATGTGTAGTGAAACTGCTTAACTATTCAAAAAATCAGTTTAGTCCCAATTCTGAACACCCTCATCATAAGTGGCCATAATGATGTCAATAATGCCATACACTTTTGACCTACCAGGCATTTGATTACTGCCACACTGTATTTGTCTAAAGTTCCATTGGGAGGGTGATACAAGAGGAGTAGGTGGCATTTAATTTAAACTAGTGTACATGTTGCTCGAATCCGAGCAATTGCTAGGTATTACAGGCGTAATTTTAAAACGAATAACAGTCATAAATTCTAATGACTTAAAAATATATGACTCAAAAATTATGGAAATACTCAAGATGTACATAATAGATCGATATAATCAACATTTCTTGTAATGGCTTATCATTTTTTTAAAGCTGATCTTGTTTGTTTTTTCTACAAATAGCCCTACTCATAGCCGCATTAGGTTGTCCATAATAACGATTATAAATTCTATAAAAAAACATTCTTTCTATTTCTTCTCCTTGGTGGTGTTCTATGAATTTCCTATGTTTCCATAGTTTGCAAATCGGCTCTTTCAATGATTACTAAGAACTGCAGCACATTGTTAATTCAGTTATCTTTTTAGTATATAAAATATCCAGGCTCTCTCGCTTTTTTCCATTGTAATATTCATACGCCAATCCAAATTAAAATATTAAATATTTTATTTCAACCAAGTCAGTAAATGTCTGTAGGAAACTGTTAAATTAGCAAAATTATTGACTGTGTATAATTAACATATTATGTTCTTCTTCTCACTTTTAATTTCTGACAACAGCTGGAGTTTCATAAACATGTTTGTCTCTCATGTAAATATTATGGACAAATACGAAACTTGAAGGACCCTAGGGCTTCACTCTCTAATTATTTTCCTAAAAAGAAAGTTTCCTGCACAACTTCACGTCACGCTCTTTCCAATGACACCAAAAACATGTCAATCGGTTCAGTAGTTTCGGAGGAGCAATTGTCACAAAATACCTGCTTGGGTATTAAATAAGTATAGATAAAACACGAAAGTTAATAAAAATACCCCCGCCGCAGCAAACCTGCCGACTAAGCGAATTTCCATTTGTCTGAATTGATTTTCAGTTAGGCCTAAATATATTTTAATAACATTAGGTTTAACGAGTACCTAGGTTTGCTGCTACAAGGAAACTAATAAAGTGTGTTTTTGAGTAAAATATTGATAGCTTAGTACAAAATTAATAAATTTGCCAAATTTGATCAAAATATATCCATAAACAAGCAAACTACAACATATGACAGTATTCTCCATAAGAATAACATGGGAATTTTAAATTTACAATTTTTTTAATTTTCTCGGTTACTAATAATCGAACAAAAATACTTTTATATACTAAATTATTTGTTTTTTAAGCTCTTTAAAAAGGTTTAAAGAGAAATTGGGAAATTTTGTGTTTTGAGGGTCAAAAGTTAGAAAAAACAATTTTTACCCCATAAAACCCCCCGTAAAGCCCCGTTCCCACGGTCTGATCGTGCTGGTTCGCGAACTCATTCAAGTTTATCCCGCTTTACACCTTTAAACCATATATAAAAATTTGAACGAATGGTGTTTTTGGCCTCTGGGGACATCAAAATGAAAAAGTAAATCGGTCCCGGGTCTAGGTCTTACCGTGCCACCTACGGTAATAGCTACTTCCCTATAGGGAAATTCGCTAAAACTGAAAAAAGCAATATAGAAATGTCGATACACCTTAAAAATTACATTATAAAAAGGTAAGGTTACTGCACTGCGAATGAGCACTTTTAAACTTTCATTCAACATACCGCTCTGTAACCGAAACTAAATTATAACTATGAACTACGAGGGGAAAAATCTACACGGGTGTGTCCAAGGTTCAATTTAATTTGTTATTTGGCTGGGCTCAGACCATACGAATTTATCATTAACTCAGTCAACCATTTGGTCATAATTATCGACGGATAGTGTCATTGTTCCAAAACACGTAATACGCAAACTCCTCCTAGACGGCTGAAATAATCATTTCCAAATTTTGCATGGTGATAAAGACCATATCGGTGAGTGGTAACATCTATATAGCGTTAACAAATTATCAAAGGAATCCACCCCACAATCTATTAAAATTTCAATCCTTTTAGAAGCCGTATTTGACACAAAAACAAAGGCATAAGATCAGTTAGTTATTAGACGTGTCGTTTATTTACTTTCCGACAATTTAATCAGAAGTACAATGCTGATTGACCAAGAAGATATTAATCAAATTTTACAACAGAAATTGGCTTATGATAACAGCATTAAAATTTTAGCATGGCAAAATTTACAATGTTTTAATGCAAAGGATATATACAGGATGATCAACTCAAGGAGGCCACCATTGGGATATTGTAAACGGCAAGAATTACAGAAAACTTTAAATTAGGGACATTCCCACATGTTTTGTGGCAGTTAAAAATATCAATTTAGTTTTTCGAAATCCAGCCGCCAAATTCGGTCGCCAAATTAAAAATTTCTTATGGAACGCCCTATATTTTAACATTTTTTCGCATAGAAAATGTAATTTAAAGACTTTCTTTAATTAGACATTTTTCCCATAAACCCACTTGTTTAGGAGTTTCAGCCTATGAAAAATGACTTCCGGTGTACATTTTACATCATGTAGCACCTAAACGACTACGTTTAGAGCAAAAATGTGAAGAGTAAATGGGTCTTAAAATTGCATCTACATTCCAGAAAGACCATAAAATGCGTAAAAAATATTACAATTATTTCAAAAATGGCGGCAAACTTGAAAAGTGAAAAACTGTCATTTTAGGATGTAGATGCAATTTTAAGACTTATTTACTCTTGGTATTTTCGCTCTAAACTTACTCGTTTAGGGGCTGCATGAAGTAAAATGTACACCGGAAGTCATTGTTTAATCGGCTGTAGCTCCTGAACGAGTGGGTTTATAGAAAAAGCCAGGAATAAAAAAAAACTTTAAAATTGCACATTCTATCCGAAAACATTATAAAATAGTGGATGCTCCATTAGAAATTCCAAAGTTGGCCGCCATATTGGAAAATGGTGGCTGAATTTCGATAAACTAAATTTATATTTTCAACTGTCTCAAAAATATGGTGGCCTCTTTGAGTTGATCACTCTCTGTATATTATAACACTGTACTAACGATTTTCTATTATAATTCAAATCCAAGCATTGGTTAAGCTTATATAGACAAAAATGTAAAGGCTCATATAGTAGATTATGATCGGAAATCACTTAAACCGGTTTACTAAACCCCCTTTAATTTTGAATATTTCATAAATCCCCGTCTACTTGCATAACTACACCATAAAGTGAGCCCCTATGTTGAAATATTATGATTCAAGGTCGCGTATATGTTTTGAGATAATATAGTGAACTTCTGTCAGTCAGTGGTATTTCGCCTTTTATATATTGTAAGGCCCCGGGTACGATACGAGCGGCAAGCGGCGAGCGGTGAGCGGCGTTTTCGCGAAAATCGGTTTTGACTTGGAACCATGAGCGGCGCTGAGCGGTGCCGCTTACCGCCGCTCGCCGCTCAGACGTATCGTGGCCACCCTCAACAAATTTACACGCAACTAAATGAGACCCGATGTCAGAGCGGCGAGCGGCATGAGCGGCGCCGCTCTGACATCGGGTCTCATTTAGTTGCGTGTAAATTTGTTGAGGGTGGCCACGATACGTCTGAGCGGCGAGCGGCGGTAAGCGGCACCGCTCAGCGCCGCTCATGGTTCCAAGTCAAAACCGATTTTCGCGAAAACGCCGCTCGCCGCTCAGGTGAGTCATGCTTCAGTTCGGCCTAAAATGACAGGGAAACAGCAGCAAACATACGATACGGGTCTACGTGAATCAGGTCTACCATTGACTTTGGATACTGCAAGTAGAAATCCCATCCACGTTCATGTAAAATATATGTAGAATTAGCTTTGGAAAAGTATTGGGTACGTTTGCTTCGCACAATATTGCCAGCACACAACTGTATTGTAGACCTAGCCGAACACTAAATGACATAATATTACCGATAAAATTAATTTATTTTACGTGTTTTATATAGTTTTAAATAACTTCTTGAACAGCATTCTACGTGTTATTAAATTTACGGAAAGTAAATAAAAGAAATGTCTTATAACACTTAAATCATATAGTTACCCTTCCACGTATACTTACGTATAGAAGTGTTATAAGACGTTTCTTTTATTTACTTTCTCTTTCTGTATAATTTTAAAGTAACACTAGGAGCAAAATCTGACTTTGCCCGGGTACAAATTATAGACCAAAACTATCACGCATTTTCATATTTTAATTTTAATGTCATAAAACACCCAAGAATATTCAAGATCACCCTAAAAAACTCTGAAATGTTAGAGAGAAAAATTAAAACGTTTGCACGCAAGTTTTATTTAACATGATCTTAAATATTAATCACCTTTCGACATATTGTACATAACATACTACTTTTGATATGAACATAACTCCATTGTTAAATACTTTAGGTAAGAAATCTACATTTAACAACATCGTAAAACCATGTAATTCCGACGATCAATAATTTTGTAAACAGCATGTAACGTTAATATTTAAATGACAGTTTAACTAAAAATTAGTTACAACTAATATATTTAGATTATAATATATAATGCTAGAGGTGTTTAGGCTCTGCAATAAGTATAAATCTTGAGGGCGGAAGAATGTGAATTCTCTAAAGACAGGGCTGCCACATATACAACACTAAATTATACACAACTGCATACATGATATACATATAACATCTTCCTCCTTTAGAATAGATTAAAACAATAGAAATCACTCTTACTTCTTAGGACTAAAAGTCAACCGTTTTGGATTCATTACTACTCTACCTCTAGATGTTACATAGCCATCAAAGTTTTTTACAACGTCTCCCTCATCACAAACATTTGTTAGGCCTAAACAATTCTCTTTAGAACTAACAGTTGGATTTCTAACTGTTAATCGAAACACCATCGATACAGTCTGTTGGTACCTAAAAGCGATATTCACTACCACCGGTTTTTGGGAAAAGTACCCGTACCGAGAAACGACGTCGACATGCGGTTGCGGATAGTTATTATGTATGTGTACGTACCAATAGAATATGGGCCATAGTCCTTACAATAGGTACTGTCCAGCGATAGCAGCGCAATCAGGGTGAATCGTAACAATGTGATCGACACGTTGGAAAAGCGATTTTACCAGCATCAGATTACCCCTGCTACGTTCACTACGACATCTAAAAGATCAACCGACTTTATACTTTTTAAGTGATTTATCACTTGACACAACTGCCATCGAAACGCAGTTTATGAATGCAAGCCTCGATTGTAGTTTATTGGTGACGATGATTGAATAATGTTTCCCAATCCTATACAAAACTGATTAACGGTCTATTTCCCGGTTATAAAAACTCAAGTACAGTAGGCTACAATTAAAACACTCAAATTCGCCGGTTTTGTGGCTATGATGGTGTTGGCACTCAAACGGGTGGCCTGGTATTATTTATTTGTACTGCTAAATACACACTGGATAAGATGCAAACTATATTTATTGAATAACTAAAAAGTAGAGTGCCTAGTATAATAATTGTGTAACAAACAAATAGAATAAATGTAAAAATAAACAAAACATCTGTTTTTACCATTATTTGAAAATTGGCCTTTCAATTAAATCATGTGTTTTAAGACACATTCATAGATATGACAGAATGGTATTTCATTTACAGTTACAAACTACTTGCGATCTATTCAATTTGTTATTTAGGTCACAAGGTTATGAGTCTCAGTCGTATTTGGATTTACTTACATAATGCGATCTTAATCATAATCAGTACAGTTTTGTTGCTATTGACTGCATAAATTTGTATATTTGCGTCATAGACACAATGACATACATAAAAACAGACAAATAGAAAATTGGAATAACACCAATTTCGGCTTTCTTAAGCTTTGAAAATTATATAGCCCAACACTTCCTACTATCACAGTACACAACATCAAATGAAATTCACACCTCTTTATTCCTGAATGCAAACATTACATGAATACAAAAGTGTCTCATTAGGAAAGACTATTCCCATGTAGACTATTGATCTGTGTTTGGGAATGAGTTGTTTAAATTTTAATCAACAGTCTATTATACACAAGTCCATGCACATTCAGGAACACTGTCCTCTTCTAGACAACATCTACGAGGGAACTAATTATAATAATGATGATAGAAATAACAACAACAATAGCCACCCCAAGCCAGGTTACCATATGCCTACTTCAAAATAACTGCATGTAGGCAATGTACATGGTCTGATGTTTATGTAGCGATGTTGCTTCGATAGGACCTCCCGAAGCTGCGTGAATGCGTAAATGAGCTTACGTACTTTCTTTTGACGTATTGGACATGTGGAGCCCAAGTTAATTTAATACCAATCACAACCTCTAAATACTTCCCTTACATCGCATGCGCAGCCAGGTGCGAGTGCATCGCCTCAAATACGAGTGCAACTTAAATACCTTGCTCCTGGTCCAAAGTCATTTCTGAGAAAACCCGGTGTTTATAATCAAACCAGTATTTTGATTTGTTGACATATGTCAAAAAGGAAGCGAACAATTTGTCCCACGTGCTGATGGCGGTCACAAAATAAGCAAACAATATCACTTTGCTTTTTAATTTAACTTACGATACGTTGTTTATATAATAGAGGTCTACGAGTAAAACTTTGGACTAGGCAATATTCTACCAGTGTAATATAATCTTCTACTCCTTTTTTAAGCTACTAGTTTGCAAGACTAAAAATAGTTTGTATCTATATAATTCGCTAAGCTGACTCCTCCCTCATTTTTGGACAGATTTTAATGATTGAAGTGTCAAAAAATGCCCCCATCTGTAGTAGTTTTGCAAAGTGTTTTTCATTTTTTGAAATCTTAATTAGTTTGGGCAGGATCTTCATTCAAATTTGGGGTTTCTCCCATTAGGTTAACATGGGGAAATCAAAATATTTAATTTAAACGTTGGCTCCAATAAGAGGAAACGACTGGGCGTCGAAACATGGTAGAGGTGTCCAAAGAAAGGTCTTGGTCTCTAGATGAGTTACCAAAAGAAAAAAGAAGTACTGTACATTTAAATTAAAAGTAAATCGCTTTGGGCTCTGCCCCAGAAGCCTTTAAAGATCCCTCACAGATTGGTTTACATTTTGTCCATGTGGATAATACTTTTTAATGAAAAAGCTGTTAATTTTTAAATTGTGTTTTAAAACCACACACATTTACTGGGAGTTAATCAATTGTCCAAAAGAAGTACTTGCAATGCTATTTTCCGATTTTAAAATTGTTTTTATCTGTTTCATGTCATATTTTTCAATATAACGTTTCATTATGATTTAGTGGAAATTCCTTTGACAATAATAATTTCTTATTGAACTATATTATATCTGTTGCACGGGTTGGTGACTGCCTTTTTGACCACTTTTGCCTGTATTTTATCATATTATTCAAGACAGATCAAACTCGATACTACAAAAAAAAATCAGGCCAGAGAGTTTAATTCACTTGGATTGTGACACTTATAATTTGGCTTATAAACCAACAGATTATTAATCTGCAGAAGAAAATCATTGTGCTCTTATCGTGTCTAATAACATCCAAACACAGCCTAAAACTTGCCACTAACCACTTGCCAAAAATGGCACCTTTCATGACAAATTATTTGCAGCGGCCTATATTATGTACCGGGCCCACTGGGTTGTTAACATGATTGAAAACAGCACGACATTTTGTCTGTAAAAAATGTACAAAGAGTAAATACTATTTAAGCAGTATTGTCATTCAGAAAGGTCATATTCCTTTTAAACTAGATCACATCATCCTTTCTAAAAAAACGTTGTTTAACAATGCATGTAAACGTCAATATTTACGTAGGTCTACTTAAATTATTTTATGCTTTTTGGAAATGCCACATTGCTCTGTTATTTTCATTTTTTTTTTGCCAATGAAGGCGCACACATATATAAACGAGGAGGTTCCTAACAGTCCAAGAATAAAAGCCAACTTCACTTAAAGTATATACAACTACACCTAACTTTCCGTAGATGAATTAGTAAGCCTTGACAGTGACCGTCGATTTCGACGGGTTTCACCTAGTACCATATAAGAGTTGGTTCTTCGTTACCTATACCATCTTATTTACCTATTAGCTTGTTTCTATCAATTAAATCAAAAGATCGTTAATCGCTTAAGCTAATTAAATATATGGGACTAGTGAAGTTAAATTAAGTTTTCCTTCTTCCATCGATTAAGTAAATCAGAAATGTTCTGCATTTTTAATGAAATAGAAAGATTGGTAATCGTGGTTAAATAGAACCTGCCTTGTTTTGAGTTATAAAGAAAAGGTCAATTTTTACAGTTTTAACTTGACTAAAAAACTGTTTGTGATAGAAATGAGTAAGAATTGAGTTATAAGGCCTATATTAAAAATATTATTTTGATGTCCCATACTAAAATCCTATTATACGATCACCTTCATTATCATTAATGTAGTTTCAAAGACCGTTAACAATATACAGGTTTTAAATGAGTTCCCTCCCCTACTTTTTTCTACATTTCTTAAGATATCAATTCCGGACCACATGAGATCATTGTAGAGTAGTAAGTACTTCATTTTGACTGGGTATACATTTTTGCCGCCATCTTGGATCCGCCATATTGGATACAAAGTTTTTTTTCAAACGTGAAGGTATGATTGTGACCCTATATTTCAAACTAAAACTTTACGCTGACTATAATGCCGCAATTAGTTTTTAAAAATCTTGATCCGTTCTAAAGTTATGAGGACTCTTTATACCTATATTTTTAGCCCATTTTAACATTGTCCATTTACAAACCAAGGCCATAATCTCAAAATAGTATTAGATAAAGATAAGTATACACCACCATTCATTGTCGACCTATTTTGACTTGGTTATGACGGATGTATTTTTTCGGCCGCCATCTTGGATCCGCCATTTTGAAATCTTACAAATTAATTGACATATGAAGGTGGTGTTGTGACCCATCATTTTGAACTACTTTTGTATGCTGAACTCAATGCCGCAATCCGTTTTTAAATATCAAGCTTTCTTGATGAAATATTAAAATTCTCTAATTTAAGATTTCAAAATTCTTAAAAACCAAAGATACAAATGAAAAACGGATTGTGGCATCGAGTTCAGCATAAAAAGAAAGCTCAAAATGATGGGTCACAACACCACCTTCATATTTCAATTAATATGTAAGATTTCAAAATGGCGGATCCAAGAAGGTGGCCGAAAAAATTACATCCGTCATAACCGAGTCAAAATAAGTCGACAATGAATGGTGGTGTATACTTATATTTATCTAATACTATTTTGAGATTATGGCCTTAGTTTGTAAATGCAAAATGTTAAAATGGGCTAAAAATAAAGGTATAACGAGTCCTTATAACTTTAAAACGCATCAAGATGTTTAAAAACTAATTGCGGCATTGTAATCAGCGTAAAATTTTAGTCTGCAATAATGGGCCACAACCCTACTGTTACATATGAAAAAATATTTGTATCCAATATGGCGGGTCCAAGATTGCGGCCAAAAACGTATACCCAGTCAAAATGAAGTCCTTGCTACTTTACAATGGTCTGACGTGGTCCGGAGATGATATCTTAAGAAATGTAGAAAAAAGTAGGGGGGACGCATTTAAAATTCACCCTGTATATATTTGAGCTTGGGCCGCGGTACACACCGAACAGCACGCACGGGTGACCGGTCTGGTCTAGTGAGACTAGTGACAACCAGCTGGCCACGCCTCCACGACACAGCACAGCTTATGGCACGTGACCGCGAGAGCACACTGTCAGTCGTAGCCGTCTCTAGTGCACTGCCCCTGTACACCACTTTTTGATTCTGTTCAACGGGTTTTCTGATTCATGTAGCCTACAGTATACTAGTATACTATACGTAGCCTATATGTACTAAATAGAAAACCGTTATCAGCCAGGCCCCACTCAATACTATACTAAGAACTTAAACAGGAATACTCTTTAATATTACTACCGATTGGTAGACAATTTAACTGTGGATATTTTTATGTTTTACATTGAGTTAGAAAAAAATATCGTATACGTTGCAGGTGTCTAAGTCTTGTATATCATCATAATCGTTAACAAAATAACAATTAACAGTAAATTAATTAGTTACGTCATCCATATTAAAGCGGATGCTCGGTCTTTTAAAGATAAGAAAACTGAAATGACAAACAACGTTCAGCGTGACAACTGCGATCCAAAAACAGTAATAATTTGCTATGTACAAAAGAAACTATATTTTATTTATAAAAAAAATGAATCGATAGTCCCAGCCCGTACTATTTAAATAGGCATTCTACTCTCAAATATTTTGTTGGCAACCAAACAAATAACGTAAAACAACTAAAAATACTAAAATATAAATAACATCCAGCGGTTATATTCAAGATTATTGCTAAGAAACTAAATCAGTAATTGGTAACTAACTGATAGTTGTTGTAATATTTTGTTTTCGAAAAGTTGGGCAATTTATTTCATTTACGTTGGTAGCAATGTGAGGACTTAATGTGCTGACGATCAATCTTATATCCGTTAAAATATATACCCAGCAAACGTAAAGTACTCGGACTCATGAGGACCTAACGTTCGCATCGTGTATAAGATATATCATGAGTACTTAACGTTCTCCTCGTGTATATATATATATATATATATATATATATATATATATATATATAAGTAGGATTGCATAGGCCTATATAATACAACATACATATATAATATATAGCCTACATATACAGCGATGCATATATACATATACAATACAAAATATATAAAATATTGGGAGTTATTGACATTAAGCTCAAAAAGTTATTAGGCCTATTTTGTTATGGAGCCAAAATCACAAATTAAAGAATAAACAAATTTAAAATACTGTTACTAAAACACTCAAATGAAAGAGATGAAGAGAGAAGGAAAGTAATAGAGGGCATTCCATTCACACCACGATGTGAGTCATAGTAAAAAGGTTCTAGCATGTGGGATACTCGTCAAAATTGCGGTACTTTCAAATATGATGGCCAAAATATGAAAAGACAGGCCAAAATAATGATTATGGCAAAACTGAGATAAAGTAGACTGTGTTTTAGTACTTATAATGACTTATAGCCTAACATTATATTAATATTGCCCCCCCCCCAATATTCTATATTTACCACACTGGTATGTGCAGCCATCTGAAGCCACACACAGTGCCGGATTTACCAGTAGGCCAACTAGGCCGTGGCCTAGGGCTGCAAGCAAAAGAGCAAATGCTTGACAATTTCTTTTTTCAGAGAAAAAAAATTTTTTTTTTTAATTATAAAATTGCTGAGATCGCGGGAGACAATAATGATGTCCCCAAAATTGCGGCCCACGGGAGATATTCATGATTTTGCCACTGTGGCGGGTGACGCTGATAATATTGCCGTGATTTCGGCTCACGGGAGGCGTTCATAATTTTGACGCTGTGGCGGGTGACGCTGATAATATTGCCGTGATTTCGGCTCACGGGAGTTGTTCATGATTTTACCGCGGTCGTGGGTGTCGATGATGATTTCTTCGTGATTGCCCACGGGGGATGTTCACGATTTTTTTCTGCAATCGCCAGGAATTTCCCCCATTGGGATGGAGCCACTCGATCAATTTGGCTTAGGGCCGCAGGTACCCTAAATTTGGCACTGGCCACACACCATGTATCTTTCGAGTACTGTCAGAGGTGTTGACACACATTATACCGTATACTGTCATAACACACAAAAGCAGCATGCAATCGTCCTAAGAGAGGGTTGGATTTAACAGAGAAGTTTGGATAATGAATTAAAGATTGAATTGAAAAACTTTAGACCACTAATTTTTTACAAGTGGTTCTTGGCCAATGTTATCTCTAACATGTTTACAAACTTCAAACCCTGTGACCAATGATGTCCACAAGTCTGTATTGAAAAATGTCAATCAAACAGTCCCCATCATCTGACCTAGCTCTCCCAGAGGGGAGGTAACTGCCCGGTGTCAGACCCGGCACTTCAGGTAGACCACAGTTATGGACGACTGGTAAGCGCCAGCCCCTTAGGGGGAGCCTCCAGTGACATTCCCTCCATTCAGGGTGGGGGGGGTGTTTAGCTCTCAGTGACGCCGTTAATTCCGCCTCTCCTCATCTACCTGTAACTGTGGTTGTGACTGAGTCCTACCTGTTGTGTTCGACTGACATTTTGTGAGGCATATCCTCGACTTTGGAAGTAGCCTCGTCCTGGGAGGTGAAATACCTAGCCCCCAGAGGGGAGGTAAATGCTCCGTGTTGGTATCGGCATTTTCAAGTTGGCCACAGACATGGTCGACTGGGCATCGGGTCCCAGTGACATTCCTTTATCCAGGATGGAGGGGTGTTTAGCTCTAGGAGAGATGGAAGTACATCATAATCTCTAACCTACCTGTGTCTGTGGTTCTTTGGGCTTCGGCCTGCTTGTTGTGTGCGACCAGCATTCAGTGGGCAAATCCTCGACTTTGGAAGTAACCTTTCCTGGAGGTGAAAACGGGCAAGTACCCGCAGCTCACGGGGACACTCAAGGGCAACGTAACTTTCCGCAGTGTGAGGGCAACGGTTTGTAGGTACTTATGCAAACCTATCCCTGTCTCTGAGCACGGACGGTATGGTTATCTTGAGTGTGGGGGGTTCTTCCCGGAACCTCAATTGAGTCAAGGGTGTCGCCACCTCTGGTGGATAGGTTCATCCGGGTGGGTCCCACTTCTATACCTGCCTCCTTTTGGGAAACCCTGATGGCCTGGCAGTGATGTTGTGTCTGACGGGCAAACGAAGTAGATCGGGTGCTGGGTCCGAGCCCGCCAGGGGTATCTGGGGATCTATCGCTCTGGATATCTCTGGTTCCCAGCAATGGGTCAGGCCTCGATCGGGCAGCGGTGTAAATGGGAGGTTGGGGTTCCCCCCGTCAGCGTGCTGATGGTCCCCTTCCTCCTGGCTATTGATGGCGGGTTCTGCCTGTCAGGGATGAGATAGGTCCCGAGTGTTGCTTGCACTAAATGCGTCGGGGCGCTCTACTATGGACCTCTAGGTTCCGACCTAGTGGAACCCAGGTGGAGTGACGCTTAAACAAGCAGCCGGAATCCCTGGTTAGGATTGAGGGGCAACCCTCTTTCCGAAGGGTCTGCTTCGGCAGCCGGCGAGCCTGATGACCTTAAGTCATCCGCCCATGATGTGCTAAAGGTTGATGCGTAAGCTTCGGCCTACATCATGGGGCCCGGGTATGTCCTGAAGGATAGGTACCGGGTAAGCAGTCGGGGGCTTCGGCTCTCATGACAACAATGTAAAATGTAAAATGTAAAGTCCCCATCATCTGTTTGTCGAACATTGTAAATTATGATTATAATAAAAAGTAGAGATAGGGATGACTGGATTTTCAGTTCTGGATAACATTTTTATTTTCTTCTGAATTTTGACATTTAGAGTAAATTTTTATTTTGTAACTTTTGCAGTAGGCATCAATGCGTAATGTTTTTATTGTAAAAAAAAAAAAAAAAAAAAAAAACTAATTGAAACTTGTTCATTTAAACCCTTCAAATCTTAGAACTAGTTTCCCTAGGTCTCCTTCTCCTTAAAAAGTTCCATAAGTTGTAACAGCAATTTTTTATTTAAAAAGTCATATATTATTTTGACTGGTTATAACTTTAAAGTATATTTGTTTTTTCAAGTATGCATTTTGTAGTACCGGTAATCAATAATACTAACAGGCACTCTTTTGAGGAATCACAGAGATTTTTAGAATTTGTGTCTGATTCTTGTGACAGATAGATAGAAACTAAGTTAAAAGGTTGTGTTGTTTCTGTCTCGTATAACTCTAGTTCTTACTATTTGGGATGAAATCACTTTATGATAACTTAGAAAGGTCAATAAATGAACTGACTTTCATTCTTGAGATTAGGATTTTTTTCTTTCAGTTATTCAAATTTTCTTCTAAGCTCACTTAAAAATATAACCTATCTGTCAATTGCCTCCAAGAATTACTTAAATATTTTTAATGTTACAAGTTTTGGGATTTAACTTGTTTGGAATGCTATAAAATATTAGTGAAACACTGTTACATATTACACTCTACTGGGTAAAAAACTTTCACCACGTTAATACTTATGATAATTATATGGTAGTTTCCAGACACAAAAACTATTATGTTATTGTGTTCTTTAGGTTTAGTGACCTTGAATCTAAATAATTTAAAACCAATTTTGCCGACTCTTTTTACTAGTTGCAATGGCTGTTTTTGAGAGGGAATAGTTTAGGTTATATTAATTACCTAACCTAGAGAGGTGACTTTTGCTATTAACTACTTATTGCTATCATTCAAGTTTCTCGGCTGTATATTTATTATAGTGTTTAAAAACCTACAATGTTTGGGTTTGTTGCTTCGCTAGCCAAGTGCTTAGTATAGACTTTTTGCAAGAGTGGCCCGTTTACTTAGTTTACTTCATCATATTTATTGTACCTCGTAGACTCTTTTAAATAACCTTTTTTACAAATTTACAAGATTTTAAATACCCCTTTCTATATAATAATAGCTAAGCATTAAACAGTAAATGTTCAGGTCATTGCTCTTTTAATTAGAGAGCAGTTTGTACAGTGAAAAGCTTTAAAGATAACATTTATCTTGTTTGAGCTAGAGTGACTGGCAGGATTTTATCTGTGAAAGCCACTCGACAAAATAAACCTCAACGTCATTTGAAATTGCTTAATAAATACTCGACTTATAAATGAATCTTATGTGATTGTTTTTTACAAATCTCAGCTTGAGTGCTAAAGACAATACATGATTATAGAGTTATCTTTCTAAAACTGTATGGTTAAGTTTATGAGGTTACAAAAGCTACCAAAGTCAACAATGGTCAACTAAATATTTGGTTGGGAAAATTAATTCAGGCGTGTCGTAATTCAAGTGCTTATCTCTGTAAAAAAGCTGTGTTAAAAATCATCTACCACTCCTTTACAGAATGTCAAATTGGCTACGTAATCAAAATTTATGTTAACAGCACAAACAAATTTGAATAAGATGTTTAACTACAAAACAGGCCACTAGAGTTATTGAAAAATATATGGAAGTCGGTAAAACAATATACTTAAACGAAATGGACATTTTTACAGAGTATAGTTTGTAAATGTTTTAAACTACTCAACATGCTTATAAAGATAAAAACACTGAAGTATCCCATAAATACAATACCATGTGAGAAAATCTTACTGTAAAAAGTCATCATCGGCTAGAACTTTCAAAAATGAAGCCTTCGTATTTCTATTTCGGCAATTTATTCATATGAAGTTTGCCTGCCTTACAAACAAAACAAAAATAATAGCTTTGACTTAAATCATGTATATGAACTGTATAAAATGAATAAAGATAAATTGAATTGATTTGATGGTTTTGTGGGCTTCAACCTTATTGTTAATAAAAAAAAATGCTGTTGTTAAAAAGGCTAAATCAGTGAAGCGTTATAAATAAATTCTACTCTAATATTGTTCTTTTGATGTAATTCTGATTTGTTTACAGGGCCTATGTGAACAAGCTGGGAGGAAAAACTGGTTTTACGATGTTTGGAGGTCAAGTTGCAAGGTTTGTACATGTTTAAAGCCAAATAAGAATGTCAATATAGCATGTTGTTGGTTATCTATTGAATTACATACTAGCTGTTACCCACGGGCTTCGCCCCGTTTGACTTTATAAGTATTAATAAAACATAAAACTATTGATTGCTTAAGTTAAACTGAAATAAACAAAATACAGTAAAACAATAGTTATTTGTGTAACTAGTGGTGAAAGTGGCACTTTGCTGCACACGAGAGCAATGTTTACAAGAGCAATGATCTCGAGTGCAGCAAAGGCCTTTTTCACTCGTGTTACACATTATATTTTTCCTACAGTCACTATAAAGCATATAAATAATTAGTCTTTCAAACACTATACAACACGTTTTTAGGTTCAGCTGGCAACACAAATGGTGCCCTAGAGAAAGTAGTACCCGCGGTCCGTATCACTCCGCTATTTTTCCTCGGCAAGAAATGTGCTCCGCGTTTTGAGAATATAGTTCCGTATGTTTTTGTAATTTGAAGTGGTTTCCGTGCCTAAAAAAATTCTATAAAGGTATTTTCTTGTTTATTAAGATCGTAGGAATGTTTTAAAAACGTTTAAAAGAAAAGTCCAGAAAGTTTAGAAATACCGAAACTATAAACACGAAATGACAGGTTAAATCGTAGTTATAATAGTCAATCAGCTGCTCATAGTATTATTATCTTTAAGTGTTGCCAACCTATTTCCAAGCGTACACGGATTACGTGCATAATAGAACCACGCTGTTTTGTGTTGTTTCGTTGGAATCCTGATGTGCGGCAAAGTATAAACCGTACGACAAAGTATAAACCGTACGGCAAAGTATAAATATGCAGCAATTAGCAGCTTTCTGTACTATAAACAGTACAAGGAAGCCAACTTTGTCGGGTGACTGTAGGAAAACAAATAATCACACCTGATTTTAATAAGGTAATAAATTGAAAGAATAACAAACATATAAGTACAGCTGAGGTATTTTTAACATTAGGTATATGGAAAGTTCCCTTTAGAAAGGAATTACAACCTTAAAGGGCAATTTATGAAATAATGGATAGTTTTGCGCAAGGTTTCTCGTCATGACGAACATTTTAAGTATATGGTTTATGCGGGTGTGTGTTTTCTTCTTTTGGCTTTATATATAGATCAGTACATCATAAAATGGTAGGACTAAAGCCACATTTACATGAGGTAAGTAGAGGAGGCAGGTTAAAACGTTCATTGTGGCATACATGAAACAGGCGCTCGTCAATGGTGGCGAGGCCCGGACGAAGCCCCAGCGTGCAACCGAATCAGCGAACGCAATTGGCTTTCAAATATTTCAGTCTGACGAATCCCAAAAAAAAGAGAGAAATCCCCGAAACCGGAAAAAAAGCATTGCCAGATTTTACAGGAAATTTTAATACCAACCTACACCAAAATAAAGCTCCCATTCTAAGGTACAGGCTAGCAGCGATTATAACATTCCGCGTCAAAAGCTGAGCTCACACTGACTGTTCAAAGTTAAATCATGGGAACAGCCGATTAAGACCGCGCAGCACCTGGCATGAAGCCGGCACCGGCCGAATTCAACCGCTCCGCAGCAAACGTGTTAAGGGTCAGGTTACTTGCCTCTAATGTTTTTAAAATTAAAATCACCAGAGTCAAGTAACCTACCTGCCAACTGGCCTCGCCCAAACGCGGCTATATTGTAAATGGCTGTATTTGACTTATAATTAAGATACATCTGTATTTTACATAAAAACATATGAACCTTCCAGAAATATATAAGATAAAAAAGTAAATTTACTCTGCAAGCAAACAGAGCAAGATTGATTTGCCTGTTTTTATCTGTCCAACTAAATGTGATATGTTTGCAGGGTAGTGGAGAGCAAACACCCAGAATACAAGGTTGGCAGCATCGTAGTAGGTCAGCTCGGCTGGCAGCTATTCACGGTTGGCAATCCTGAAGAGATCACTACCGTTTTTGGTGCCAAGGAAAAGCCTATGGTGTTGCCCGACCTGGGTGGCCTGTCCCCCTCCCTAGCCCTAGGAGTTCTGGGCATGCCTGGGTATGTTACATTCATCAGAAGAAGTGAAAGTTTGATTAATTTCTGAAATAAATTCAGTTTTTTAGAGCCTACTACAGGATGTTTGCACAAGGTCAACACTAACTGCTTAATCCAGTCAGCTTTAATCCAAACTCAAACATATTTTTGTCAAATAAATTGTGAGATGGCACTCTTGGGAGAATTTTTGTAAAAAGAGTCCTGTCAGGTTCTTTTGGAAGGGAAATGACTAACATACTTAAATTGTTGAACGTTGGTACCTGAGTAGATCTTAGTTGAGTTGATATCTTGAGTTCTGGGTTGCTCTCCTTGTAATAAGATTGTTGCTGGCTCAAACCCTTAATAGTCAATAGCTTTTTGATGATTAAAAGGTGTGGATGTATATTACCACTAGGCCTTTGATAAAAGGTCCTGGCTAAGGAAACAACTGACTTCATCAGCAACAAATCTATCTGGCCTATTCAACACTCGTCTTTGCCTACAAAAAATACACTGTCTGGTGTGCCGGCTTGGCTTCGTATCTTATCTAAGGTGTTTTCCTTTCATCCTGAAGTCCTCTTGACGTCTCCCCAGTTCTCTTTTGGTCTTCCAACTCCTCTTTTTCCATCAATGTGTTAGGCTAAATTTTCCACTCCTCCGTCCCTTTTATGTGTCCAATCCACACTAGTCTTCTCTTTATTCCAATTTGCAAACCCAAGGTGATGTTGAGATATAGTTTGTATGTTTCAGAAACACTGCCTACTTTGGGTTCCTTGAGATATGCAAGCCTGTAGCGGGAGAGACAGTAGTAGTTAGCGGAGCTGCTGGGGCTGTGGGCAGTCTAGTGGGACAGATCGCTAAAATAAAAGGTCAACACAATATTACAAAACTACTCTGGTAAATAGGTGTTAACAGACAAGAGGCGATTGATATCTGTACGGTAAACACATTTTGGATGAGTGTCATGCAATATTTTTGGCCATAAATTATGGAAATAGCAAATACATCTCTGTATTCAACAAATTCTAAAGTCTATCCAAATCAGAATATTTCAGTCACTAATATTTTTGAAAATGATGTTTACTTTACCATCTGAATCAACCAAGATATTTCCCATTCTGGAACCTTAAAGCCTACTTTTCATCAATCAATTGGCTGTTGCAAAGCTTGCATATTTGGCAGTTACAAACAACTCAGTATTTTTGGAAACAGTTTCTTGATTTTATCTTTTTCTTTTAGGTTGTCGAGTGATTGGCATCGCTGGATCCGATGATAAGGTTGCTTGGCTCAAAGACGAGCTCAAGTTCGACGGGGCTATCAACTACAAAACACAAAACATCTCTGCAGAACTCAAAAAGCTGGCACCAAAAGGAGTTGATTGCTACTTTGATAATGTATATTTTATTTAGATTTTAGATTTTTTTATTGCATCCTAGATATTCATAAATTGAACACAATTTTGTTATTTTGAACTATAAAAATAATCAGAAGGGAAGTTAAAAAATTTGCGTCGAACATGCTGCACAGTTAACAAGTCGAGAATCTCAAACAAAACACTTCTGCAATTTTTTTATTTGGCCTACCATAATCGCGCAAACCAGCTATAGCGAGGACTACTTGTACACATAGATATAGCCAACAGAAAAGTCTAGTGGTAGGTAATGCAATTATTGTTGTTATTAGGTGGGAGGAGACATCAGCTCACAAGTTCTATACCAGATGAACAAATACGGCAGAATCTCCGTCTGCGGAGCCATCTCTGTTTACAACAACGACTTCAGCAACCTCGCCAAAGGTGATTAGAGAAGTTCTGGGAAGCAGGCGTAGTGGTTAGAGTACGTACACACTCACAGGCGTAGCAGTACGTGCACACGCTGAATATTAAAGCAACAAATAGAATGGAGATGATCTGTGTCGCTTTGTTACTTACTGAAATCAGCTGTTTTATTAGCTAGGATCAGTTATTAAAAAGCGTTATGAACAAGGATTAATTAACAAGTGGACCCAGTTTCCAACCAAAAAGCCATCAAAGAGCTACTGACTTTTCTCATGATTAACCTCAGGATGAATAAACATTCACAAAAGTTTTTTTGTTGGTTACACTAATAATCTGCGAAAATGACCAAACCAGTCAGTCATCATTTACCTAGGAATCTTTTATTTCAAGTGGGGTGAGGTAAAAAATGTTGACCATCATCTCTTAGGCCATAATCAAGTTGCTTTGGAAGTATTCATACAAAAAATATTAATAATGGTCATTCTACAATCAGTTTTTGTAAAAAATTTTACATTTTTATTACTGAACATTAACATCTCCTGCGGAAAAATTATTATTGCGGAGACAACATTATTGTCTCCAGCAATCGCGACAAGTTATGAACATCTCTCATAATCGCAGTAAAATCGTGAATTTTAATCTTCGAGCTTTTGAACTGGGCTATCAACCTAGAAGTTTTAAGGACTTCAAAACCGCACAGCTTTCCAAATGTGAGATGCCAAGCACTGTAATTCTATTGCTGATTCCACCGGTGGAATATTTCAGTAAGTGGTTCCTTATGTGTTACACACTTTTATTACCGAGTTTTACATTTAACCACTATGTTACAGCACCAGTCATACAGACAGCCATGGTGATGAATGAGTTGAAAATGGAAGGTTTTATCGTAATGCGCTGGGCACATCGCTGGATGGAAGGAGTTCTTCAGAATCTGAAATGGGTCAAAGAGGTTGGTCATTGAGTGTTTGCATGTTAGTTACTTTTGCATGTGTGTGTTACAGCCCCTGTGGTTCAGACTGCGATGGTATTGAATGAGCTGAAAATGGAGGGTTTTGTAGTACTCAGATGGGCCGACCGGTTCATGGCCGGCATCCTACAGAATCTAAAATGGGTGCAGGAGGTTTGTATACGATTTAAAATGTTAAATTTTTTCAAGAATTTTTTGTGGTTGACGTTTTATAAAGGTTTTTAAGGGTACGGTCAACAAAAACAAAAACCCAACTAAAAATTTTCTTTTCCCAATTAATGATTCAGTCTCAGCTTAGCCACCTTATAAGCGCAAAACGTCTGCAGTGTATTAGTGACGACACGGTTGACGCCAATAAACACCACCATGAACACACTAATGATTTGCCACTGGTCTTAAATTTATATTTCTTAGATTAGAATCGAATCAGTTTCTTTAAAAGTTTGAAGACAAGGAATACTACTTAGATACAAATACCAAACGTTAGAAATTGTTTGTAGAAGGATTATTATTTAGGCAACTTACTAATTAGCTGTCTTAACTCCATAGTTGTTAGCTCAAAATCGTCGTCATAAAGCAATATTCAAAATTCTAACTGAAGCGCTAAGTTACTAAAAAAATAAAAGAACCGTATAGACAGATGTTATGTGTAGGCACAGTATCAAGGTGGATAAAATTTCGAGTAGCCCTTGGCTTTTTAATGTTTTTTGTAAGAAACAAACCAAACCCCGGTCTTGTTACTATCGTCTGCAAGCAAGATAGGATCCTCAATTAGCACCTATGATAAATAAATTTTATCAACTAATACCTGGGTATCCAAACCGTTTTGTAACAAATAGATGGCAACTTGGTCCAGAATCAAAGCTCTTGGAAAGCTCATTTTAACTAGCAACCTTCAAGTTGGTGAGCACTAGGCCTATAACCTTATTTTTAGGTGTTGTTTGTGTAAAAATCAATTTCAGTTTTTCAAAAATAAATTATTGTTTGTTTTCAGGGTGAATTGAAGTACAAAGAGACGGTGACCGAAGGTTTTAAAAAAATGCCTGAAGCCTTCATCGGCATGCTGAGAGGAGAAAATGTTGGCAAAGCAGTGGTAAAGGCCTAAGAGTTTGTTAAAGATACTATAAGTGGAGTTCAAAGAGCCTTATAATACTGAAAAAGAGGCATAATACAGGAAACACAAAAATATGTAAATGTTAGAGAAATTGATTGTCAACACACAATGCTGCAATCAACTATTTAACTGCACATCCAACAACCAACACATAATATGTTACATATTTGCCACTAGAGTTTTACGTCTGTCTATAGTTGGTATAACTGTTCTATATACATCCTCACCATGTTCCTCTGCTATGCATATTGTCAATGCTTACATTTTGATACACTAATCATACATTTTATTTGTACCCTGTAATATGTTATTTACAGTTACGTTATACACATTGTGGTATTCTACTCAAGACTGAAAATGTTTAGGTGTAGTTTTTATTTTATTCAATTTTATGCTTGTTATATTATAAACTAAAAGCTTTTGTTAAAATGTTTATGTAAAATAAAATATATTTTTGAATCGAGATTTTTTTTGTTTGATCCTGAGATTTAAACCATTATGGTTCAAACTGGGCCCAACTGTCTTTGATCATTAGGCTTTTAATAAATTAATCATCTGACTCCATTCTACGCTCATCTTGCATTCAGACTAAAAGACGCATCCAAGCGTTGTTTCAAAGAATTGATAAATGATCATTTTACTCACCTGGTTTCATAGATTTTAAAGAAATTTAGATTGGAAAACACTTCAAGACATTCTTCATCAAAGATTTTTATCAGGGCTACAACAAAAGCTAAGTTTTTAAGTTTTTTCATCCACCAAACTTATATACTTACAACACTTACTTACTTAGTGTAACATTATATTCTTAATAAAAACAAAGAGAATTGAACAGCACAGAAGTCAACTCATGGTTTCTACAAACTGCCTCTAAAAGGATAAATTGTGACATAATTTCAGTGAAGGAGCTAAATAAGTTATTACATCGCCATTATGTGTTACACTATTCGGCTCGCCATAAAATGTGCAGGGACAAAATAAATTATAAAAATAGTTTTGTCTCACCACAATCAGTCATACCTCCCCCCCCAGCCCTTTGTGCAAGCCAAATCAACGTATTTGAGATGTCCGTAAAAATATTACCCCCGATTAAGATATGACCTGTTAAAAATACATAGGGACAAAATTTTACAGCAATTTTCACTGAAATGACAGGTTTCCACAAAAAAAAAAAAACTCAAAGTCAAGTTAAGTCAACTCTTTGGGACCAGTGTACATATTCTTGTTGCAATGTTTTAAGAAATAATTTCTAACAAAGATACTTTCTAAATCTGCATCCATGTAATCAAGAAGGCAGTTGAAACAATGCCTTTGATATAGTTCCCTTCTTGAGTGTTTGGATAGCTTCTTTGTACTCCACCAAAGAGTATATTTTTATTCCAAGGGTGTCAAAGTCCAAATACCTGTAAAGATTAAAAGGGATTACAAATTAAAAGTATTAAGTGTTAAAAGGGTAAAAGATTAGTGGCTATGACATTACCTTAGATAATGTACTCATATCACACTACACATTTATGTAGAAGGGGAAAACTAAAACAAGAGTGCATTTATAAAGTATCAAATTTCATCAAATAAACTAACCTTGTCAGACCAAACACAACTCCTTAGAGCTCCTTAATATTAATGCTGATTGATAGCTTAAAGCCTTCTTTTGAATTAGGTTAGTTAGGCCAGTTAACAATACTTTTACTTTTGGTGTTTTTTTACGCCATTTGTAATATTTTACCTTTGTAAGGGTTCGACCCATAAAATACCAAACAACTGTAGTTGATTTATGTTAAAATTGTGGATGTGTTATCTTCCATTAAAACTTCTTTCTTATTGTAATAGGCATGATTCGTTAAAAAAAAGAGGAAAAACTAGCTGCGGCCCTTTTCTGCTAAATATATAATTCATGATTTTGATTTTGCAATAATAAGAAGTTTTACTAATCTGATTATTCTTACCTTGAGCCCATAGCTTCGATCAATTTTAGAGCGTTTCCAAAACTGAATAAGTTAGTGACGACTCCGTAAATGGTTGTTTCCTTCCTGAACATTTCAAAAGGATGGACCCTGCAACAAATCATAATATAATTTTAAAATTAGTTTTTGATTTGTTAGCGAGAATTAATCTAAATAAACTGTCATAATGTTATTATATACTGATTAAATAGTTAACCATTATCTGATTGAAACCTGGGTGGCGTTACTCAAAAGTAATGATAAAATGTTCTAACCAGCGTTGGTAACTTACGTGATTGTAGTATCAGGAGAAGCCACCCCGAAGATACAAAGTTTGCCACCGGGGCGGAGCAGAGGTAAGGCGTCTTGCATGGCTCGTCCACTGCCACTACAATCTACACATACGTCTACGCCCCAATGTGGCTCCGATGACTTGAGAGAGAGGATTTGGTCTGGACTGTAGCACGGGTAACCTGTGTCTGTAATAGATTACAATATTCTGACAACTGTACTGGAATTATTCCATGAATGTGTCGTATAAGTGTGTGTTTATGGCAGATATTTTAGTTAGAAAAAGATCTAGATCGCCTTGGACTTTGAAAACCGTAGTATTTCCTCCATGGATGGGTTACAAGACAACATCTACTTGAGTAATATTTCATGATCTTTGAAACATCCTGATGACTACGGCGATTCTTGATTAGTTCCTGTAACTCATAATTATCATCTATTCCTTGACGGCAGCAATATTGTTGTTTGTTCTTGCTATATCAGCATTTTTGTTTCGACACTCACGGTAAGATAAGGATCTAAAGTGATTTTGTCAACATGATCAATTCAGCAATCACTACAAAATCATAGCTCTTCACAATTTTTACAGAAAAAAATAACTACCAGATAATAACCACTTGTGATGACATTAAAACATTCACAAATGTAACTTTCCTTGTATCAGTCACTATTTCTCTAACCACTTACTGAGTTTCGAGTTTAGAGCCCTCCTGTCAGCCACAGGTTCGCAGACGATGACATCTCGGTAGCCGAGGTGATGGAAGGCTGCCGTCCACAGGTTACCTATGATACCAGCTCCCAATATCAGTATCCTGGAAGCGACGGACACAGGAGCGATGCGATCTAGACCATGGACTACGCAGGATAGCGGCTCACACAGGATGGCTGCAATTCGGTTTTTAAAATGAAAGAAAATGTTGAAAATTGAATTAGTTTGAAATATGGAGATTTCTAATAAGAAAGGAATGACATATTGAAGACCGTTAAACGGCTTTCCAAAATTTTTCTGATTTATGAATTCAAATACTTAACTGTATGAACTTTTAACATTTGTTATCACAAAACTTCCTCGAATTCGACATAAATAAAAACTGATCTAACTTTGTGGCAATGGAACTAACCTTTCTGTAATCTGTCTTAGCTTCTCTTACCTAAATGGAATGGTAGGTTGTCTGGAATCTTGTGAGCTTGTCTGGCCGGGACTTTACAATACTGGGCCCATCCTCCATCAGTGAAGATACCAATGAGAGAGTCTATACCTCCAGAGACACACAGGTTGTATTGACCTCTCCTGCAGAACTCACAAACACTGCATCCTCTACACAGAACATCACACGAGTTGGAACAATCTATCACAAAAACATAGGCTACACAAAGAGTAGCTCAAAATACTTGTAAATATACTTTTAAGATGTGAGAGTTGTCTGTTGATAAAAGTCTCTATTGCGTTCTAATCCAACCCAAGCAAGCTGGTTCAAATCTAATACCAACATTGTGTTACTTATCCACTATCATTGTAGCTAGTTTCTACCCCTAAAGAAAATTTAGTCTCGTAATAGTATTTGAAAAAATTGTAAAATACTGGCGCTTACACCGATAATTGTAAATCGTGTTCTGTGATTAGATGTCTTTAGTCTGAGTCGTCAAACATTATTAAGTCCTTTAATTCGGGTGTAGTTTTCGGCAGGAGACAATAATGAGGCTGTTTTGTGGGGGCTGCTTAGGAGGCTGCAGTTGATGCTGGTTTTGGTGGAAAACACTCAAGAGCCGTTTTTTGGTGGGAGACAATGAGGAGGCTGCAGTTTTGGTGGGAGATGCTAAGATAGGTGTAATTTTGGCAGGAGACACTGGAGGAATTAAACTTTTGGAGTCAGATTTGAACTGGAATTGCGCTTGGCTGCAATTTAAGGTTGATGTTGATGGAGACCTTAAATTATAGACCGTCATCCTTGTACTTGTCTCTTATTTCTTATACAATTGAATTCTTCAAACAAGAAAATTGATTCAGTTGATACTTATATTTAAACTATTTCTCATGATGATATGATTCATTACTACTTTAAGCACAAAAGGCCAATGTATCAGCCATTGAGAATGATATATCCAAATCATAACTTAAAACTAAATTGAGCAAAATTGAGCAAAACTGAACCAAACTTTCATGACAAATGAGTTAAGAATGACTATGTTTGAACTAAATGTAGTTCACCAGGCACATCTTATCATATCTTAGCTCAACTTAGCATAGCTATTATATTATGTCTGAATGGCCAACAGGAGCCAGCATTGTAGGTCATGGATATAATCCTATCCTGGGTTAACAGTGACCTATTTTTACGGTCCTGCTTATTTACCAGTTCATAAAATGTACTGCTAGTTTCTTTATATGCAAAGAACAAAGAGTAACAAACTAAGGCTAAAGTTACCTATTAGGATCTATAACCACCCTGTCTCCAGTGTTAACGTGTGTTACATCATTCCCCTTCAAGCAAACCACTCCGCAGAACTCATGGCCGAGAGTAAAAGGTTTTTGCATACATGGAAATGAACCCTGGAAGCAGAAATCTCATTGGTTGAAACATGTAACTCCCAGTGAAATCATAACATTTTACTTCAAGAATACTATTTTATATTTAGGAGTTTTGAATCACGATTTGCCATAGGTACTAAGCCCTTGCTACCACTAATATCATTTGATGATCAAATTATTATCTAAAATTTTTTCATGTATTTGAGTTTTTGTAAGTGTTTATGTCAACTGTTCACAACCCCAGGGATGAAGAGGGCATTAAAATTTTTATTTTATGTTCACCCTTGAAAATGACCCTTTTAGGTACAAAACCATAATTAATTGGTCTGCTTAGTGCTAATATAACAAGATCAGATGACATTACTACTACAGGTGTTTGACCTTCAGATATACTTACGTCAAGAATATGAAGATCGGAGCCGCAAATTCCCGCGTAGACAATTTTAACAAGAACTTCATCTCTGTCAACATCGCTTGGGATTACCCTCTTCGTTAAAGAAAGCACTTTTGTGCTTGGATCAAAAAGTAAAGCATCCATTTAAGTATTTTGTCCTTGACTAACCTGCGTTGGAAAAAGCAAAACATGTATTTAAGTTCTTCCCCGTTAAGTAACCTAAGTAGTAATGACAATTTATTTAATTTTGAGTTTTATTAGTACAGAACAGATCAAATGTAAGTGGTTTGTTTTATGATTTACGTAAGACGTTATACGCTTAGCAATTTTTATTTTACGAAAGGATTATTTAATATAAATTGGACGACGCCCAACATGGTTCCCATCCAAGCCAAAATTTAGTTTGTGTTCATGTCTTGAGTTTAGTCCTACTTATACAAAAATCTTGTTAAAGCTCATCTTCATAAAACACAAACACAGTTTAAAAACAGGATGCCACATTTATAATAAATTAATAAAATAATAGCCAAATGAGAAGCTTAAAATAAAATGATGTTAACAAAATAATTTAAGAAGAAAAACACTCTCTGATTTTTTGACACAATATACCGGTACCAAAACACTTATTGGAAAAATAATCACAATTAAGAAAATCTACCTCACAATTTGAACACAATATTTTTCACTACACACACATTTGTTTGCTACAGAACACTAACGACAGTTCCAGATAATATCTGTGGTGGTTTATACATTTTAACTGAGCCACAAACAGTTCTTTGATTCAGTTCTAATCATCGAGAAGATAAACAGAGATGGTTTGCAATCCAACTTTAAGATAGGACAAAACTTCCTCTGTAACCTTTTAAAGTTGCATAACCTAATAGTCAAACAGCACCTAATCACTTAAAAATGCTGACTTGGTTAACTTTAAATATAATTTATCCTGCAAAAATATTTAGACCGTAAAAGTACCAAAGAATAGTTCTTTAATGAATTTTTGTTTTCTTTCAGAAACATAATCAATAAGATTATAAGATGGTATAAGATGTTTGAATATAATATAAATATGAATATTTTTGGAAATTCATGTCAATTATATCACCAAATTATACTATTGTGTAAGACACATTTCTATAATTGTTTTTTTTTTTAGTTAAGCTGTAACCTTTTAATGTGGTTGAGACAAAAAATATGAATACAGTGTATAAAGATGTTTTTGGTCAAAAACTGGCCAGATGGATTTTTTATAAGAGAGAAAATGAGAACCAAACTACAATTTTTATACTGATATTTTCAAAAACATTTAAAAATACGGTATTGTTTTCAAAATATCATCCATTTAAAAAATACAAATGGATACCACTATAAGTCTGAATATTTGTAATCTTATGGTTAAATCCAATCCCATTTTTGAAGATCTTTCAGTTCCTAATTTTTCATTCGAAAGAATGCCTCCTAATATTAGATCCAAGGGTCTACATGAAATCCACAAATTTTCTTACAAAATATTTATTTGCAATTTGAATTATATACAAACAGTACAGTTTGTAAAATAAATACTTTTAGTTGTGACGAGTGATAACACTTTATACAGTTGGTGTTAGGAGCTTACTTTTATGAATATGTTTTATTCTACAGAAAATACAATATTATTTATGCATATTTCATATGAAAACAGAAAATTTATATAACAAAGCTATCTTTATAACCTATTAAACTCATTAAATTACTATTAAATAAAAAATAAAAGAAAAAATATACTTTGCTTTTATAGTTACTGGTACAGTATTTTTCAAATGCCATGTTCTTTTGTTTGGGAAAATGACTGGATGGATTGAAATCGTAAATATGCATCATAAAAGAGCCAAATTAACAATAATTTGTATCTAAATGGAATGTATCAGAATCATTAAAGGTGCCAAATACAAATTTTTATGTAAAGCGTAAAATGTCTCCAAAAATGATGTGTCACCTCTCAGCCTAATCTGAAGGTCAAACAATAAATATATTTAAGAAAACATAAAATAAACAAAGATCTTTCAGACCACTAAGACTAGAAAAGTGACATGATCAATTATACTAAATGAGCTACGTCAACTTAAAAACATAGTTGAAAATAAAATATATTTCAAGTTTTCCACTCATGTCGACGATTGCATATAATCACAAACTATTTTAATTGACTACAGAAACACCCTTAGTTTGGTTTTTATACTCTCACACTCTCCGAGACTTGTACAGGAAAGAAAAGTTTGTCACAAACACAAAAAGCTTACTTTGGTTGTATGCGACATAAAAAAAAACTTGCTGACTCTTCCTTGTGTTATTTTTTGTATCACCTATCATATAAATATTAAGACTTGTGATCCAAGCCAATTCAGTTTACCATTAATAAGAAGCCTGTGTCATTGATTTGTCATAAAAAAAGTAATGACATGACTTAAATGAGTTAAACTTCTGAGCAGGACCGAAATAAGTCTTGACATCCAAGAGAATAGTATATTTCGTACCTAGGGCCGAAAATGAGGTTTTGCCGGCTCGAGATAGTTTTTAAGTTCGAGACGAAGTCGAGAACTTAAATCGATCGAGAGCTGCAAAACCATTTCGGTCCGAGGTACGAACGCTATTTTTCACCACACTATACCCTATTACCACTATTCACCACAATTTATAATTAACACTGATAGTCAATACAACTACAACTTAAAGGTTATGTCAAGAAATAATTTGAGGAATCATCAAAAATAAAAATAAATAGTTGCTAGGCAACGGCGAAAATAACACAATTCTATTGCAATGCTATGGATTTTGATTGTGTATTTAAAATGCATTCATGTTTTAAGTAAGTATGCGGACAGCTGATTTTGCGGCCCCGGCCTGTAAAAACCTGCTCGGTCCCCAAACTACTATGACAGGTGGCATGGCCAGCAAAACGTAACTTTCAGCCACCAATTAACGTATGTAATACAGCCAAAAACATCATAGTGTGGTGAAAAGATATTTTTGAGTCTTGCAAAAATTAACTTTTTTTCAAGGACAAAAATGGGTTTGTGTATTTTTTATGTTTCCTGGATAAACAGATGACTAAACTAAGTCAAGTCACAAACTCAACCTCAAAACTTCACCTACAATTCATTTAAAAACTTGGATAACATTTCATTAATTTACAAAGCAATAAAATACCTTTAAATTCACTCTTTTTAACTCCATCTCTTAAATATTTTCATTTTAATAAAAAACTCAACACATACGCACATTAATATTATAGAAATTTTCTACAAAATTTTAAAATTCAGTGACCAGCACAAATCACGCCCAGCATGCATTGTAAATCGTAACAAAACACGAACAAATCACATTTACAACTTTTTACAAGATAGAAAAATCTAAAATTGCTTTCAATAGACATTTTGATTCAAAATGTAGAATAAGATAAACTCTACTCGGTGTGTCTAGTGGTGGAAAAATCAACGGAATGTTAATCAAATCCTAATGTGATCTACCTAGCAAATTAATAGTGTATCTAAATCTACAAACATTTTTACGTTCACAAAATTTTTACGTTCTGAATTATAAAAAAAATTACTGCTAGGTTTAGAGTATTTCTTCATAAGCACTGACTTTCTTTCAAGTGCTTTTAGTTTTCAATGTAGTTAAAGAATCATCAGGTACTGTTTTAATTTGAAATTTTTTTAACCCGTCATGAAACACTCCCTTGCGGAGAATAAATAAATATTTTAGATAAACCCTTGCAGTAAGAAATATGGCTTGAAATTAAAAATAGTGTTTAGTAAAACTGTTAAAAGATAAAATAAATGTATGCAATAATTTTTCCCCTGCTTGTCCATAAAAAGTTTTTTGTTATACCACTACACACACTTACTTAGCATATTGTGCTTAAATGCTTTCTAAGCTTACAGTCATATAATATATAAATAATTAATTCCCCCCTAATTTCCAAAGTGTATAAACTCCTAAATAAATCCTTAGATACAAATTCCTTTAATATTCAACTGTACAAATCAATCTTTACAACATTCTTTTAAACAGACCCAAAAACTAATTAGGTTTAATTTTGATAAAGTTATTAAGTTAATAAAAAACGTATAAACTGATTTTAGAGCTTAAACCTGAATCCTGAATCATATTAAATTTTTCAACAATAAAGTATTTTAGGTGCTTAGGAAACAAATATAAAAAAATATATATATCAACAACAGTTACTAATCTAAATATATATTTCTGGAAAATAGATTGTAATATATTGATATGTTTGTCACATAGACAAAAATTGTAATCTATATTATGAGCTATTCAGGAATTTGCATCTAGAAGTTGATAAAATATGATTTACTCTAATTTATCACAACAACAAATCCCTATGGAATACAATATGACTCTGATATCTAGCATAGACTACAGTTTTTAACAAAATAATTTAATGAAATCGACCTCAATAGGGAAAACGTGATGCCATAAAGGCTTTCACTTTAGACTAAAGCTACATAACTGGAGACTAAAGTTCATGGTGGAATGGAAGTGTCAAAATGTAGTGCTGCAGTTTAATTTGAAACATCTTTTTTACCTTACTAAATTATAGTAATGACTACAGTGCAAGCGGCCAAACAAGAAAAAATTTGTGTCTTCAATTTTATTTCCCAACTTATGAAGAAGAAAACGTTAAATTAATTTCAGTGTTAATGTTTAATTTTAACTCTTAAATTTGGATACAGTTGCTGGACATTATTTTGAACTTCATTCTTCACAAAGCTAAATCCACGTGTTAGCTGGATTAGGATCTGGGACCTCAGGACAGAAGTAACATGCTCTAAAGCTGTGTTTACACAAATACAGAAGGTATTTGCCTGCCTCAGTATTTTTAAAGTTACTTGAGGTACGACTGCCTACTGGCTTTGTGTAAACACCACTTAACCACTAAAAAAGTTGCTCTCAATATATTATCATTGAATTTTGGATACTGTAGTAGACAAAACTTTTATGGACCAGATGTAGTCAATTTTTTTAAAGTAAAAAATATAGCTGGATAAGCACCCACAGAGTGTAGTAAATGCAAAATTAGTTTCCTCACTTAGTATTTGAATTTTTGATACCATGATCGTTGATCCGACATAGACTACAAATTTGACGTTTCACTTTAGATTTGTATTGGTGGAATCAGGATTAGGAAGAACCTTAGCTTACTACACAAAAACAAAGAACTGAGCTATGCACTTTCTGTCGGTCGCTAAAATCAATTAGTTAATTTTAATTTTAATACCGACCACAACCCTTAACGTTGGAATGAGATGTCTACTTAATCTATTGATAAAACTCATCATGATTGATCAATAAAACTACTTATTTGCCGAGGATTATTGCTGGGATAGACATTGCTGAACGTTGGTCTCCAGACAAGCAGACGACGGATTACGCTCCCAGCATCTTCTTGACAGTGTATCCGGGAAGAGAGTAGAAGAAGAGGAAGAACATGAAGAAGAGAGCCATGACGATGAGCATTTTGAGGATCCGCCACTTGTAGTTGTGCCAGACGATGTAGCGGATGGACTTGAGGGGGTTGAGGAACCACATGAATGAAGCATCGGGACGACTGGAAACAAACGTTGAGTAAATTTATGTTTTATTTAAAAAGTATAAATGGAAGATAAAATATTAATTTGTAAATAACTAAATCTTGATAAGGATTGGATGGGGTAAGTAGATGGGGAGTTGGATGGTTGTAGTGCTCGCGGGCAATTAGAAAGGTTGCCCATTCAATCTTAAAAAAATTGGAGTTTTTTTTTTTTTAACCAGAGTTATTCTCAAATTGGGCTCTTAATAAATGGTACTGGGTAACAAAACAGGTGGTCTTAGTCACAGTAATAAAGCTAGGCAAGGCATTCCATTGTTCACATGTTGTTAATTCCTATTTGGGTAAAAATATTGTCCAGCTGAGTAAACAAATCTCCTATTTAAAGAGAACAATTATTTATACTGTATACCCAAAATGATGTAAAGATATAATTTATTTTCATGTCTATACTCACTTTGGCTTATCTAGAGGGTCTGGTTCATTTCTGCCCTGCCCTGCTGGATTTTTCTCCGCCTCTTCTTGAGTAAGCAGGTGGATTTCAGCCTCCACTTTTCCCTGAAATTGTTATTAAATACACTCAATTGTTGTATTATAAGTGTCTTACCTAATTTAGTTTAAAGTAATATCAATATAGGTGTCTCAATTATTTATGTAATTTCTTCACAGTTAACACTTTACTATAAATTATGCACTGTTGTATAATTCCAAACAGTAGTTGGGTCATAGCAAAGAACCCGATGAAGGACATACGGCGGAGGGTTCTTTCTTCCTTCGCATCTTTTCTTTGAGTGGGAATGTTGGCATTTGGGCCATTCAACAGGCAAAATGCATAAGGAAACACACATTTGTCTTACTCAAGAACACGGACAAAAAAAAGGTAAACGAATAATTCCAGTTATACAACCTAGGATAACAAAATAAAAACTTACATATATTTACTACCGGTATTAATTCTGGACAATACCAACTGTATTTTTCCCCCAATACTTTATGTCCCAAAAAATACTGTTTATTACATACAATACTTACTGTTAGTTCCATCTCTTCATTTTCCTTCTTCACATAGAAAGGCCACCAACCCTTAACCCTCTTCTGCTTGAATATATTAACCATTGGAACACTTCCGTCAGTCTTTAGCATGCTCAGAGTGCAGAGCTTTGAGGACTTGGCTCCTCTGGGGAACCTGTTTAGATCCAAAGTTATTGCCCCTGAAACCAATCACAATGAGTTTTAGAAAAAGTTCAAACTTTTTCAAAATAAAAAGAAAATAAATATGATAATTTATATCATTAAATGGAACAATTCACGTATGACTGGTCTAATGGTAGAGCGTGAGGCTTTAGTGCCCAAGGTCCCGTGTTCAAATCTTGCCAAGTCACCAATTGGTTTTATTCCTCGTCTTAATTCTTACTGGAAACACTCTTTTATATACCTAATAAAATTCATATAGCATCAACAATTTAAATAATCCAAATGTAGGTAAATAGATGGATAAATTTCAAAATATTTACAAATATTTCAAATTTAATATGTCTTGTTGAAAACCAATCGGTCAATCGCTGGCCTGTTCTTCATCCTCTTAAAAAATGACACGCCTAGTAGCTTTACACCCTCGTAGCTCTGGGCCAACTGACGCCAAGACGGTCAAAACACCGTGGAAAGGTAGTTCAATTAAGGGACCTACAGCTTATATTGGAATCCGAATCACATTTTCCCTTGTAACTAACAAAATGTCAAATTATCAGCATAGTACTGTGGATATAATCGTAGTAGTCCACACCAGGGAGCATCGCATCCACAGTGCATGCCTATAAATATCCACAGTTTGTGACCTCCTACTAGCTGGATTACAGGACGCCACCGTCCCAGTCTTAATTAACAACCTACCAATCACCGAGCACTTAATTTAACAGTTCATACTAAACACAACCCTCTGACTACCTAAGAAGTCGTCTGCAGAGAAGTGATCGGCGTCCCACACTTGAAGTTCCAACCTCGCTGGGATCTTACTCTCACTCTCGTCCCAACTGAAGAGCGACTCTTTGCGAGAGATGACAATCTTCTCCTCAGCTACTAGGTATTCGAATGGGAACGTAAACCTCCAGTTAAAGTTTCCTTCCCCAGTGAGGGACCGGTAGTGGATGTCGGTGCACTGGCAGTCTTCAGGGCCTTTTAACCACCTGTGGAACAAGTTTCTTAAAAGTATTTTTTATGTTACAGTACAGTAGCGATGCTGAATGAATACTTTGACAACACCTTTTGATTTGAAGGGATATATTGCAGTTAGTTCTGTGAACTTAAGTAAAGCCTTTTCATAACCAAGAATATAAATTTAATTTAAATGATTTAAATCAGTTAGAGAGTATTTTGTAATATAAAAGAGGGTGCTCTGTTCAAGCAGTAACATATAATTACTTGGCGGTATTGGTGATTTTCCCATCCTTTAGGATATGTCCCTATCTGATATTATCCCATCCTTTGATACATATATTATGGACTTCTTCCATTCTATGATGCATAGGCTACATTAGATATTTCCTCACAGTTCGACATAAATACCAGATAAAGTATTAAGTAACCAGATTAATTTATTATGGACTTCTTCCATTCTATGATGCATAGGCTACATTAGGTATTTCCTCACAGTTCGACATAAATACCAGATAAAGTTTTAAGTAACCAGATTCATTTGTGCGTTTACAAACGTTCATAAATGTAAGTTTTTCATTTATGTACCAGAAATGGTTTTACCTGTTGACATACTGATTTAATGCTATTTTACCAGACATATTCTCTGGCTTGGACATATTTACCGGATATTGTCAAACTTTCAACATTAACGGTAACACAAACATTTCGTCTCAACTTCTGGCACATACATTATTGGATTGTCTTACCCTTCGTCATATAGTAAACTTTTTCTTACCAATTAACATGTATAGCAAACTTTTTCTTACCCTCAACAATTACATCTAAAATTTGTCCAACTTTCATCAAAATAGACGTTTCCTTACCCTTTAACGTATATGTCAGACATTTTCTCTCCGGTGAAGAATGCGTCGTCCTCCAGTACGACCTCATCAGTGTTCCAGATGATGACCCTCAGCTCGTACGCTTTGGGCTTCCTCGGGGAGATGTCCAGGGGAGGCCCTGGCAGAGGCATGTCCATGGGGAACATGTCAACCCACATCTCCACCTTACCCTGGACAGCAAAGTTATTATGTAAATCTATAACGACCTACAAACCTGCAACTCAAAAAGGTAAAAACTGTCTAATGTAATAATTTATGAAAGACAAATAAATTAGACAAACTTTGTGCATGACATTTTGGTATGGTCCAACTTATCACGATAGACATAACCTCACAAATTGGAAAAACTTAGCTCTTTTTAGAACAGAAAAGCCATTAACTTTCATTTGAATGTTACATACAGGTATAACATTAGAGATGACCCGTCCTATTTTTGTTTATTAACTGATTGAGATTTGTACATGTATTGAGGTTAATATTTGTCTGTAGAATTTGTTGTACAAGGGGTAAAAAATTAGTAAACAGAAAACATAAACCTGCTGTTTGCTCATCATCATATCTGTTACGTTCAAAGTTACTAGTGTAGGATAATTTTTGTAAGCAATGTATTATGACAGCAATACCCATAGTAATTTTTGGAACCAAAAATGTGAATTTATGTTTGAAAAAATAAATGCAAATGCAGTTGTTTAAGTGGCCTTAATTATTTATCTCTTGTTTAGAATTTATAGATTCAAATCTAATCTCTTACATCACTAATGATGATGTTTACAAAAAAATTGAGTATCAAATGACAACCTTGAAACGTAATGGTGTGATGTCAAATCAGATTGCCTTATCAGATTGCTTATCATTTATCTGATCCAGCTGATCACTTTAATCAGAAATTAAGTAATTGTACGCTAGCACTGATACAAAATGAATATCATTTACATAGTGCTAGTGTTTACACTTGTGGTGTTTGCACCCGTTTCAACACTTCATAGTTCTGAAGAAGAAGCAAAACCTGAGGAAGAAGCGTCGGTTGCTCCACCCGACCTTTCAGCGGAGAAGAAGATATTCGATTCCGAGGAGGATAAGAAACCGAAAGAAATCAATTTCGCAACATCACCACTGAACAAATTAGACGAGGATTTGACAAAAGAATTGAAAAACCCATTACCACTGGAGGTCTCTTTTGAGGTGAAACTGGATGTGTTGAGAAATTTAGTCGAGTACGAGAAAAACATAAAAGACTTGCACACTGGAATTTTGAATAATTCGACAACGGGAGTGCAGCTAGCAAAAGAACTCTTGTCGCAAGATGGACCAAGGTTTTTGAAAGTTGACATAGATCAAGAGAATCTGAAGAAAATTTACAATTGGGACGATGATAATGTGGACCATCTCAACGATCTACTCAAGGACATAAAATCAGTGTATGATAGCATAATTGCAGACTTGAAAGACAAACCGACACCGTACGAAATATTGTTTAGTAAAAGACGAAACGACTATATGAAATAAAAATAATTTAAATAACTATATGTAAATCAGTTTTAATATAAGAGTTACAGAATTTCTTCCCCACAAGAGATTATTGAATTAATTTGATTTAGATTTTTAAAGACTGAGAGTAAAACAATATTGTAATTCTAATTTGATTACTTCATCGAACAATTTTCTTTTTGAAACACAATAAAAAATCAATCAATTGGCAATGATAATATTTATTCTCTTACTATCCGCCAATAGTTTACTAGCACAAAACACCACCTGTGAAGAGAGTGATGCGATACTTAAATTAGACAGAATTCTCACAGTCAAGCTTAGCAACCCGTCGTTTGCGGATGGAGTAAGCATCCTGAGCGATCTTATGAATCTTCACCTTCTTTTGACGGAAGTTTCTCAACAGTTCAAAGATAAGAAGGAAAAGGCTTGGAATACTATGAACACGTTGGACGACGCCGGAGGATTAAAACTGTTGAAAGTTGCGATCAACGGGACTCACGTCCAGAGAGTGCTTCAATGGCCCGATGATAAGGTTCAGGACATCAAGAGATCGCTGATGGGAATCTCAACATTGTGGCGAGATCTGGATAAATGTTCCAGAGAACCTCCGGAGAGAAACGACCATCCGCCGGATATAAACTTTCGTTTTGAACCTGTCCCGTAACTTGCATCGGAACAATGTATTGACAAAGTGGTACTGTTGTGTGTGGTTTTGATATACAAATTATTGTAAGTATTATAAATTAAACAGCTAAAAAATATGATTAACTCAGGTAGTTTTTACCAAAGTTAAAATTTACTATTGTTGTATAATGTTTACTGTGATTTACATTAAATGTCTTCTGATTGTTTAAAACAAAACAAAAGACCTTCAAGGAATTCACAATTAAATTGTTAACTTTCTTAGATTTCAGTCTGCATTCAGACAGGGAAAAAATATTGTGTATTTTAGCCTTAACATTGTGAAATATTAGTGTAATGAGTGAGATTTGTAGCCTACAATGGATTGAGGTTTCTTTAAGCTTAGTTACTGACTTGGACTAGCTTTGTTTCTTTAGCCAAGACAATTTATTGTAAGCTTTAAGTTAATCGACAGCTTGGTTCTGATCCAAACAGTTGAAAAGCTACTAGCATTTCTTAGCTTGGAACTAAGTCTAGTGTATTAAAAAAAAACTAGACAAACACTATTACCACTTAGCTACACAGTTATTCAGTAGTGTATTCAATGAACAAAGTGTGTTCTTGTGTTTGTGGGTAAATAACTATTTTAAACTTTTATTTTTACTATACTACATTAGTTATTAGTTATCAACCGTGAGAAACATACCTTTTCAAATGTTATAACTATAAAATCAACATTTCCTAGGAAAATATAAGTTTCCAAAACGTTTAAGGTGTCTTTTGAAATTGCCAAAATTAAAGAGAGAAATAGTGAAAATATCACTACATTTTAAAAACTATGTTTAAATTGTTGTATTTTAGATTTTTTATGATGGTAAAAATATTTTTATTAGAATAAAATCAAATAATTGCTATACAACATGTACCATGGTCAAAGGTATATCAACGTACAACATATTTAAAAACAAGTTGTATCACACTATAAAATAAAATAAACATCACAAATTCTAAAACTCCACATCACAGCTTCAACTGTTCCGCGACAATATTCGCCCGATTCACAATCATAGTCCAGAACTGATCCACAGTGTCCAAATACTGTCTGAGCAAGTCCGTGTGGACTTGGTCATAATGAAATGTCTTGCCGTCCACAAACGCTGTCGTAAGTTGTGGACCACCCTGTCTCTTCAGCTCCTCGACCATGGGAAGGTAGCTGTCATTGGCCGATCTAAGTGATCTGTACATCTCGTACATCTCTAGGTAGTATTTGAGAAGCATTTTGAACGTGTTTTCCGCCTCTAGGCTAGGGGCGACCATCTCCTCGTGCAGTTTGTTGTCTAGTTCGACGAACGGATGTTCAGTCACTAAGCAGAACACTGAGGACAACGCTAGTCCCACCACACTGGCTAGTAGAAACATTTGTGGTGATATCTTTATGATCTGCTTGTCAATAATTGTTCAATCGATGAGTTTCAGATTAGATGTTAAGTTGTAATTTGAAGAACAGCTGGGCTTAGTAGCAAAGCTAACGAATCTAATCTAAAAAATCATGTGTTTTTATACAGAAGTATAGGAAAAGTGTTCAGCGTTTCTCTCAGTATCCTTCTAAAGTTTAGGTAGCTTTTATTGTTTACACCCCAATACAATACCTCAATAAATAATAACAAATGGGGAATAGTACTTGAACGAAAACCCCAATTATTTTAGACAGTTAGGTCAGTTAGACACAGTTAGGACAGTTAGGTTTTAGGACAGTTAGGTTTTAGGACAGTTAGATTAACCCTACAAACCTATTAAGACTAATAGTTCTTATGGGTAAAACTTTGACCATCGGACGAGCTTCAGTAATACCCAGCTAACTTACACAGCGATTGATCTATAGCTTCAAACTCAAACACAATAAACTAAAAATATAAAAAAATCAAACAATGCAAGTGTTGAATGTGACAACCACAATAAATCTATTCTTTTGAACATGCTGTTTTCAACATATTTAGACCCCAAATCCCTGAAAGTTTCCAGTTTTTACCTGTTCTATCCCAGGTTTGTCCGGGTTGTAGAGAGGTCGGGTTTCTATGTGTTCAGGTACCAGGGTGCAACCTATCCGGGGAAACTCGTGCCAGTGGTGCAGAACTGCTAAGGCCATATGCTCCTCTACTCCTGTAAAATCAACATAAATGAAATAAGTTGTCTTTGAGTTTTATGTTAAACAATAGTGTTCTAATAGTAGTGAAAAAAGGTTATCACAAAGGTTTACTCTTAATACCATAGAATGATTATTTTGAATAATCCACTACTCTTATGCAGAAAAATTATTTACGGTATTTGGTTAGGTATCCATTAATCAGTGTCTTCTCAGTGATCTTTTCTGTAAAGAATGATAAAATTAATGAATATGCCTAGTTCATCTTTCATGATAGCTAATAAGACAACCTTTCAAACCTCTAAGTAACAAAGATTTTATATATGTACATTTGAGTAAATACACAGCTTAAAAAAAAATATTTAATTTTTCATGGTTTGCTTTTAAAATTTCTGTAATCCTAGTACAATTTCTTTTGTATACTCAAAAATATTAAAAAATTCATTATGACTTCCATAGTTCTCTAGTAATCACCATTTCAGTGGCTCCCAGACACCCTAGCTATTTGAATTCTCTGCTAACCTTTGATGTTGTACCAGTCCGGAGAGTCCTCGGTGTTTTGTAAGCAAAAGGTTCTTCTTCCGACCTTGACTTTTCCAGGCGAGTACGCCGGAGCGTCCATCTTTCCATCTTTACACAGCTTCGCCAGTATCTGGGTGGGCTTCATTGGATCTCTCCATCTGTTGTAGCCATAGCTGCATCGGGAAAAATAGTGATTGATGAACAAGGACAATTGATGGAGGAAATTTTTTTATGAAAAGAGTGATATTCAGTATACAAATAAAAAATATCAGTTTGCGTTCAAAAGGAAATATTTCATTTACATCTACATCATTCAGCTATCATCCCACCTACTCATTGTTTATGTCATATTCACCTAAAGATATGCACGCTGTTTTGTCGTCATCTAAAAAAATTAAAAGAAATGTGACTAAGAATAGTCGCATGGCAAAGAGGAAAAGGTATACTGGGTGTCCTGTAAGTAATCAGCTAAACCCTGGAAATGGTTTTACGGATCAAAATAAAATGACATTTAAGAATAACATATATTTCAAAAATGCCTCATTAGCGAGGGGGATATACAAAAAATCACACCTACTTACTCCTCATATTTGCTGGCAATGCCACAAGTGGCTCTGTGTCTACTGTAGAATCTGTTCTCTAGGTCAATTTTTGTTTCGCCGATGAGATCATCTGACCCGACCAAATCCCAGTCCAAAACTTGCACCGTGAGCAATGAGTCTTGTGGAAACGTCGCCTCAATCTCAAAGCACCTTTAAGAAAAAACGAAACCATTCAACTATTCTATGTGTATCTTCATTATCTATAAGGGTGGTGCTAGTAAAAAAAACTAAAAGAAAACAGGACTCTGAAAAACCAAGTGCAATCAGTCATGCAATAATTGTAATTTACATCTTTTGAACAATTGAATCAAAAATATTGAAATATTGAATTTGAATTATTTAATACAAATTTCAGCTGATCACACAGCAGATGAGCTCAGTTGGTAGCGTAACAGACTACTCAAATCCACAGCAACGATGTTGTGGGTTACCGTTCTAGTGACTGCCTCTGAATTGTCAATGAAGCTGCAGCACTGTTTACTCTTTTGCTCACCCCTTGCTTTGCTGATAACATTCCACATACCAAGACCTACGTGTAAATTCAAGGTTGAATGAGGTCACCAACCTCTTAAAAAAAATATTGCACTTTGTCCGTTTTGCTACAAAACACAACTAAGACATCTTCTCATTAGACAGAATTCTTTATGTTTAAGTCTGTTCGACTTTTAAATTCTTACATGATTTGAGTTCTAATCCACTCACTTGCCAAACACCGGGTTGAGCTGCTTCGAGATGTAGTTCTCCTTATCACTGACCCGTTTTGATCCGAGCTGCAACACGACGTACGGGTCAGCCTTGCCGTTGAGGTCCATCGGGTGAAGTTCGTTGGCCTTCACTATGTAGACTCGGACCAACACATGGATTGGATCGTTGTTGGGCAGACCCTGGAAGAACCCGTACTGCGGGTCTAGACCCATAATTGTGTGGTCTTCTACGTCCTTTGGTAGCGGCCACTTGTACACTTTGATGGCACCCTAAAACAGAATTGATTAGCTATTTGAAGTGTTAAAAAATCGTTTGGTTTCTCAAGATACTGTTCGTCAAAAGTCATCAATTTTTATTGTGGAAAGGGAAATGAATCGCCAATAAAAATATACAAGGCTGCAGACACATTCTATAAACTTTGGCTATTAGAAAAAAAATCAGTTAATAAAACACTGGGTATCTGAGTATCGGTTACTCTAAAGTCAGAAGACATCCAATCTGACTGATCTGTTCATCAGATATCGGAACATACAATTTTGATTAACCAAGGTTCTGTGTTCTCCGAGCATGAACTCAGTATGTATATATTGGATTTTCCTGTAAGTACCATAATCGTGCATATTGGGCATAATCGTCAGAACTAGTAATGAGTCTGCCGCCGACTCAAGTTGGGAGTCAAACTTGATTTGTATTTGCATCAAGTAAGTCCCAAGGAACCAAATGAATTTAAAAAAAGTTTGTAATCCAAGCATGTAATGTCGTATTTGATGAAACCAAGTTGGTAAAATAAGATATAAGTAATAAGATACAAGTTGGTAAATTAAATAAGTAAACGTCAAACTGTTAGTTGTCTTCAGCTGATCCATTGTGATAAGGGTACTTTTGATTTTTGGGTTTACACAACAAAATCACAAGTTAAAATCAAACCTTGAAAGTTCCAACTACTCTGCTCTCATCTTCCACATCGTCTCCAGTCTTCTTGCCTCGGAGAAGCTCAAATGTTTGCAGCCACTCACTGAACCCGTTGAATACTGGCTGCGCTTCCAGGTCGTTAGGAAATATCTGCAGAACATCGTAAGGTCAACTGAGGGATTCAGAGTTAGGTGCTTAAAACTATATTTGTTTGCTCTGCAGAGCATTTTAGAACATCTTCTGGCTATATCTTTATGTCTGTTAGCAACAAAAGCAGTAACTTAAACTTTTTCAATACACACTTTATATTTTTAGTTGAATCTTTGTTCAGTTAGACTTCTAGAAAGCAAGCTTGAATATTGTAGTATATTCACAAAAGAATAAAACAAACTAGTAAAAGAAAGAACATTTTTATCTTATTGCCATCTCAACACTAAAACAAACATCATAACAAAAACATAAACCATATGCTTTTAACAAGACAATATAGAATAGAATATTAGACATATGATCCAATATCACACTTCTCCCCCTTCAGATAAAGCTCCGCTTCTCTTACGTAGCTGGTCTGCGTGTTTTCGCTTCAGAAGTCCACCAACCCTGACTTGGTATGATAGCTCACCAGTTCTTGATGCAATCACTCCTGGATTCCAGCCGGCACCTATTTCTCTCTGCACCCAGACTTCTTCCCCCTCAGAAAATTCCCTACGTCTACTTTTGCCATCGTGATACTCCTTTTGTTTAAAAACTGATTCTGCTATCACGTCTTTCACCGTAGGCTTCAAATTGTCCAATGGAGATCGAAGTCTTTTGCCGAAGAACAGTTCAGATGGAGGTTTGCTCGTAGATTTTTGTGGTGTGTTTCTGTAGGCAAACAATAGCTTCACCAACCTTTGTGTTTGATCTTGCCTGTCACCTTTGCTGGACAAATATCTTGACTTGAATGTTTTGATGAACCGTTCAACTTGGCCATTCGTCTTCGGATGATATGGTGTACTGCAGACATGTTTTATCGCGTTATCCTTGCAAAACTTCTCAAATAGCTCTGACGTAAACTGTGTCCCATTGTCAGTGACTATCATTTTAGGAACTCCATAGCGAGAAAACCATTCCCGTAACTTGTTCACTGTACTGGCAGCCGTAATAGATCTAACCATTGATATCTCTGGCCATTTAGAAAATGCATCTACACCAACTAACCAATACCACCCATCAAATGGTCCAGCATAATCCAAGTGTAACCGTTCCCATGGACCATCTGGTACATTCCACGAGTACAGAGGTACCTCCGGTTCCCTTGGACGGTTCATCTGACACCCATTACAAGTCTTCACATACGTTTCTATGTCTTCGTCCATCTTGCTCCACCACACATAGAACCGTGACAAACTCCGCATAGCTTCAATTCCAGGATGTCCTTGATGTAAAACACGTAGTGTTTTCTTTTGAAGGGTCTGTGGAACCACTATTCTATTTCCCCACATCAGAATTCCTTTCACAGAAGAGAGTTCTTCCCGTCTGTGAAAAAATGGAGACAAATATGAAAGATCATTAGGCAACTTTTGTGGCCATTGTGATTCCATAAACATCATTACCCGCTTGCAAGTCTCATCTTTTCTAGTTTCTTCTTGCAGTTCCTTTGATGTCATAGCCATATCGTCTATCTTTTCCTGAACCAGTAGTTTTGCAGACAACTCTTCTCTTGATGGGAGGTCACTCTCACTGGGCAGTCTAGAGAGTGCATCCGCCAACACGTTGTTCCTACCTTCTATATACTTTATATCAAAGTCGTAGTTGTTTAAGAAAATAGCCCATCGAACCAACCTGTTATTCATCGTCTTGGTCAAATCCCGATGTTTACCAAATATTCTCTCTAAAGGCTTGTGGTCACTAGTTAAGGTAAAATGTCTGCCATAAAGATACTGGTGGAATTTGACCACTCCAAACACGCAAGCAAGTGCTTCCCTGTCAATTGATGAATATCGCTTTTCTGATTCCTGCAAAGTACGCGAAGCAAATGCAACTGGTCTTTCTACACCATCGTGATCAGTTTGTAGAATAATTGCTGCTACACCAACCTCCGAGGCATCACAGGATACTGTTATGGGCAAATCATCTCGGTAAGGAACAACCGTTGCATCTTCTGCAATCAGATTGCGTGCTCTGTCAAACTCCTCTTGTTCTTGGTGATTCCACACCCAAGAAGTCTTAGAACTTGTTAATCGGTGTAATCTTGAACAAAGACCATGAAGATGAGGAATGAACTTCTCATAATAGTTGATGGCTCCCAAAAACGCTCGAAGCTCTTTCTGGTTTGTTGGAGTCTTGGCTTCCTTTAATGCCTTTACTTTATCTTCCCTAGGATGTATTCCATCTTGATCAATTTTATGCCCCAAATAGTAGACACTGTTTCCACCTAACTGACATTTTTCTTTCTTCGCCTTTATCCCCGCAGCTTCGAGACGTTTCAACACTGTTCTGACATTGCCCAGGTGCTCTTCTTTGGTTCTTCCACTGACTATGATATCGTCTATGTTCACCCCAACCAAAGGGATATCACTGAGGAGATTTTCCATGAAACGCTGAAATTTGGCTGGAGCATCAGTTAAGCCAAATGCAAGGCGTTTGTAGCGGAAATACCCCATATGAGTAGCTATTATTAAGTAGTTTCGATCTTCCTCTTCAACCTCTAACTGTAAGTATGCATCTTTCAAATCAATTACAGTAAATAATCGACCTCCAGCAATTTTGTTTGTCAAATCAGCAAAAGTAGGCATCTGATAAACTTCAGGCACAATCGCCTTGTTCACGGTAACCCTGAAGTCTCCACAAATCCTAACCCTACCTCCTCCTTTGTTGACATTTACAGTAGGCGTTGACCAGACTATTGCTGTTTCACTTGGATCAACCTTCTCTAAGACTCCGCACTCAACTAGTCGGTTCAGCTCATTCTCTACGGAATTTTTCAAAGGAAAGGGTACTCTTCTGGCTTTCAGTGCAATTGGTGGAAAATCCTTCTTTACATGTATTCTAGCCTTTACTCCTTCAATTTTACCCAATCCATCAGAGAAAGCACTATCAAATTCCTTCACCAATGATTGGGCTTCCTCTTCCGTAATATTCACATCATCATTTGTTACATTGTTTGATTTTACACTAACTTCAGGTGGAAGTTTCATTCCAAATGATACCATCCACGGAAGTCCAAACAATGGAATGTCATCTTTTTCCATTACTGCCACTGGTAATTTCCTAGTTTCCCCATTCAAACACACTGACACATAGCATTTGCCTAAACATGCTAACGGTGTTTGACCATAGCCTGTCAACCCGGAGAGAGGTTTAACCTGGGGCTTACCGACTTTCTTCCATAATGTCTGCCCAATTGTAGAAATTCTAGCACCAGAATCGAATTCCATAAGGCAGGGCAGTCCATTAACATTAACTCTTATTGAGGCACGTGGAGTTCTGTTTGAAATCTTCTTAAGAGCATGAAGACCAGATTCCTCCCCATCTGAACTGTGCTCACCATCGGAATACTTCGTGTCAATTTTACTGACAAACTTCCTTTTGCACACCCTAGCAAAATGTCCTATCTTCCGGCATTTGAGACACTCCTGGCCTTTTGCTGGACATTTCTCCTTGACACATTTATATCTGCCACAGTTCTCACATCCCTTCACTTGACCAGTTGTTTGCCGCTTCTTGACAAAATATACGTTCGATGTAGTACTGGCATTCACCTCGTTTCTGGCACGCTCCATCGACCTGGCCAGCTGGAACACTCTCTCTGCCGTGACAACACTGCCACCGGTCTCTACACCATCCGGCCAACGATGCCTTACTTCCACTTCAAATTGTTCATTGAACACCCCTGCGATGAAACGATCCCGGATCCGTTCATCCAAGCCTTGGCCATACCGACAGTGTTTGCTTAATTTCTTTAACCGGGTGAAATATTCTGTGAAGGACTCACTTTCATTCCTAACAGCTCTTTCAAACTCAAAACGGGCAGCGAAAATCGTTTGGTTTGGACCATACAGTGTGAAAAATGCAGTCTTAATTTCTTCATATGAACAAGAATCAAGGTTCTTCGGGATGAAATAATTTTGCATCTTCTGGAGTGGTTCACTTCCCACATAAGCCAGTAGTAAGTCTTTTCTCGCCTCCTTACTACGCTCATCTGAACCCCCCAACCCTTTCACCCGACAAACACGTTGAAAATGTTCAATATACTCTTCTGCTGTTTCTTCACATTTGTATTTCTCAAAGACAAACTTCTCCATTTTCCTCTCCAACTCACTGTGAGACTCTTCATCAACTTCCCTGTCACTCTTCTGCTTCTTTCTAGACATCCTCGTCGCCAGTGTAGTATATTCACAAAAGAATAAAACAAACTAGTAAAAGAAAGAACATTTTTATCTTATTGCCATCTCAACACTAAAACAAACATCATAACAAAAACATAAACCATATGCTTTTAACAAGACAATATAGAATAGAATATTAGACATATGATCCAATATCACAAATATTGATTTCAATCATTCACACTGACCTTCATTTTAGCTGTCTTATCCACTTTCCGCCGCACACTCTTCGGGCTCAACTTTGCCACAATCTTTGCCGCAGCACTCTGTCCCAACTTTGCCTTGTTAGCTTTATTGTCGGCAGAAGGAGAGTTTTGCGACGGTGTTGACTCCACGTGGATCGGCAGCGAACCGTTTGTCAACTGCAGCTGTTTTTCTTTCCGCTTTTCTTTACTTTCCTAAAAACATACTGTACAGTTATATTTAAGCAACACCAACACAACAGGGTATTTTAAGGCAAAGATGAGTGAAGAATCATTGTTTAAGTGTTGATTGAATATGACAGCTTTTTTACTGACTAAGATCAGCCAGGAAAATTTAAAATTCCAATGGTCAAGGACAACTGGGTTAAGTTTTGAACCATAAAAAAACCATAAAAGCTACCGTCTCAACCCAGGATCGATCAGCTGTTGTTTGACTACCAATTGAGCAAGCACAATATCCACCCAACAATGAGATAGTTAAACAGAAGGGTTAGTGGATTGAAACAGACTTTGGATCCAACATAACTTTTATGTTGACCAAGTAATACAAGTCTTTACCCAATTTTCCTTCCTTTTATTGGTACTGTTGATTTTATTAAATATCAATGAGCATTTGATCTGTTTAGTGTTCGAGCAACTCACCTCAATCATTGCCTCTACAGATGCAAAATACTTTGTCCACCAGTCTCTGTTTTCATCGTCGTCGTCAAAGTCTTCAACGCTCTGTTTCCGTTTTCTATTTGTTTCAGTCTTAATGTCTTTCACACTAATTTGGTTTGTACCCTGAAATCACAAATATAGTTATGTTGAGACAGACAAACCACCTTATTTCACTTTTTGTAAGAAATTAACCAAGTCAAAATATATATATATTTTTTACTTCAGTTTTGTTTTGTCTAAACTTACATAATTGACCATGATGGTATCCCGGTTGAGCAGAGGAGCGTTTTCTTTCAACACAACTTGTTGGTTGCCGGGGGTGAAGGTGTTGGGGGTGTTTTGTGTAGTCTGTGCCTCTCCGGCCTCCTCATCTAAAACATAGCTTGCGTGAAAAGAAAATTCATATATTGACTAAGATAAGATTATGACCACTCCAAATTTGTATGACTTATTAATGGTTTTGTTACAAAACCTTAGATAACTTAGAATTTTAGAAGTTAATAATGAAAATTCACAATGAATGCTATACATTCTAAGAGACACATTCTTCTCATCAATCAGCCGCTACAGATATCAATCAGACAGAATCAATCAATCACCCCATTGGACCCATTGGATCCTGGAAAAATAAACGTAAAGATACATTCTGTCCTAAACACGCAACGGAGGATTTTGAATGCAGGTCTAGGCGCTTTAGGATCTACTTAAGTAACAACACAACTTAGGTAAGTAAACATAACTTACTTTGCAGCTGCTGCAAAGATCTTTTCCTCTCCTCGGCTTCCCGCTCTCGCTTGGTGAGTGGCGTGAACATGTACTTGTGTATGGAGTTGATCATGTGTGTGCCAACCAATGTGAAGCGGCCAAAACTGCGACAATCAACGCAGCGAATGGTGAGCGGCGGTCGGTACAATTCTTGCTCGGGCAACTCCTGCAAAACCACAACAGCTGTCATCTTCAGTAAATAAATATGATAATTTTCAGTACCATTGTGAAGCAAGGAATTAAACATTAGCATCACAACTCCGTTGGAAAATTTCTTAGCAGTCTGAATGATGGAGGAATATATTTCCATTACATTCTTTTTCCTCCACTGCAGAGTGCAGATCGTAGTTCTCACAAATATGTCCACAAAATATAGTTCCCATTAATTATCAGTTCTAGGGAGTTTGACCGGAGTACCAAAGCTGGGATATATTCTTTCCCGATCTCAACTTTGATGGAGGAGTGCAAAATACGTCCAACACTTAATGTATCCTAATGTAGAGACATTCACTGCTGGTATAATTCTAAGCAGATTTTCAGGGTCAACCGCTTTTTTATTTAGTGAGGAATATTACTGGCTAGGTTGAAACTAAGGATGCACTTCCTAAGTAAGAACCAAATGTCCGACAGCAATCCGTAACTGATAATGAGGTTTACACTGAAAATCACATTCTTTATCATTATTAAACAAAAATATCTAAGGACTTACTAGTTCCAAAAACTTCACTGGGGTGCCAAAGTTGGGATTCTTCTTGGCGTTCTGTATGACGGAGGAGTACAAGATGTGTCCAGCACATTCTATATCCACCCTCGGCTTGTCCACTGTCATCAGATGCACCCGCTTCAGGTCCCGCAAACCCCAGAAGAGAACTTCTATCCTGCGAAGTACAAAATATTTAGCTTCATTGTATACTAGGAACAATTGTAGACTATTATTTTAGATTATTTGTACCTGATAACTTGTTAACAACAATGTAGATAGTTTTTGTTCTTTCAGTTCTTAGTTTCTATGTTTAACTTACTAGTTTAGAAACTAATTAGTTGCAGCTAGTTACAAGAATGAAAAAAAGATCAAAGTAGTGTAAGAAAGTCTTGTCCACTTTCCCAGCTTTGGGAGACTGAAATAAAACGTTTTCTAAAGAGGTTTTAATTGATGATTCCTGTCATCCAGGGGTGGAATGACATGAGCAAGCAGCTAATGGCATCTGCTAAACTGTTTTTCTCGCTGAAGTGGTTGGATATGTAACTATAAACAATTAAGAGTTTAAATAGTCACAGTCAAACAGGCGATAATTACCTTTAATGAATCTTTCTGAATTCTGATGGATTGCCTTCTTTAAAATAGTCTAACAATCTTTTACTAGAAACTTCATCCAAAAAAAAAGACAAACATGGGCATAAGTGGGATGTTTTTACCATCTCGGAAAAATATTAACAAAACATCAGTAAAAGAATCAAATTTTGAACCTTATCATACGTTCTATCTAACTAAAGAGCTATATGATTGCAGCCAGTTACTCAGCTAATACCATACCTCATTAACGGAAAACTTTTTCTTCATTCATCATTGCCTTCATCTATGCACACTGATATGTCAGCCTCAGTCACTTAATCAATCAATAAAACAACAATCAAGCAAACAAGCAATGATCAACCAATATGTAGTGTACTTGAACTGCACTCAATCAATACCTGTACTTGGCCAGGGTGGGTCGGATGCCCCGAGGAACAGGCAGTAGAGGCCCGTGCTCAGGGTCACCCGAGGGTTGTGACACATGGAAGAGTTCTTTGGGTGGAGGCAGCTCGGGTAACTCAGCTCTGTCTCTGGACGACGAGGCGATCTGAAATTGTTAATCATCTGATAGAGGAGGAACATGTTGACCGAGATCTAGGTGGTTCTAGGTGTACATTTATGGAATCACCTCCTTAACACATTAGCTACCGGTACCAAATAAACTCAGCCCTCGGAAACAGAGGTGTGTGACAAATGGTAATAGTTGCATACTCGTATACATACATACACTAAGTTAAACCTTGGAAAAACTAAAACCTTTTAACCTCTTTTGCTGGGATAGTAGGCTTTTTTATACCTAAATGAGATAAGAGTCCGCCCTGAACACAAGAAACACAAGACTTTTCACTGTACATTTTGCTGTAATTGACCTGTTAGTCAAAATGCTTGTAAAGAAACCAAATGGTTACTATTTAATGTCGACCTTTTGTTAGATAGCATTATTAATTGATTTCCAATGACAAAATTCCATCTGGGTTCAGAATCAACCTGGCTTAAAATTAAACCTACATCCTTTAAATTTTAAGGGGAGCACTGTAACCACTCGGCTACAAAAACAATATAGTGTTATGTGCTTTGTATATCTTATGACATGAAGCATTTCCATTATTGATTTTACAGCAACACTATGAAAACGTACTTCCTCATAAAAGTATATAATACATATAAATAACAAATCATGTTAAACTAATCAACATGACCAAAGGAAAATTTCCTGTTTGTCCACAAAATGTGAAATGTCCTATAAATCCTCAAACAAGCAAACTTCATTAGTTCTTACCTGCAGCAACTCGAACGTCGCCAGCAATTCCCCGGCTCTTTCAGGCCCTCGGTGTATCTCGTACCATTCTAGACTTGGAGGAAAGTCCGGTTTTTCGTACGGTTCTTCCAGCAGCTTGACGTGAGGCTTGGCCAACGCTCTGCCAATGAACTCTGACTTGCCCTGCAGTCGAGGGGAATGACAAGTTTCAAATAATTATTACACATATTATGATATTACTGGAGTGGAATAAGTATTTGAAATATACAGACTGAGTTTGCTCGGGGCACTATTCAATACAATTCCATATTTTTAAAGATGCATAGAGTGAGAATCAACAGAAATGGTAGTGAAAACACTATATAATCGGGAAAACTATTTTGGCTGTCTTAATTCGTCGAGTGGCTACCGTACATTCTTTTGCCCAGCAGCTCAGATTGGCAGTAGTATTTGCCAACATGGGAACACTCAATTGCTTAAAAGACAATGGTAGACAAAAATCGATATTTGCTTAGTTAATGTACCTAACTGAGCAACTTTGAACCTAAATAGTTCAAAGCTGGTGGGAAGCCTTCACAATGGCTGCCAAGCTAGTACACATAGACAAGTGTAATAACAGGTGATATTGAAATATTTTGTGTTTTTCAATGTCAACGACATGGAAAGTATGACTGACTGAGCACAAAGAGCTTAATACCAAAATCATGATCACTACCAACAAATATTGTGGTGTAAAAGATTTACCAATTTTTTTCGCTGTTCATTAGTAATGTGTTTCGAGGATTCTGGGACAGATGTTTACCATTAGTGTGAAAAAATATTTAATAATCAAGCAAAGATGTGATATATCAAAGAAAAACAGGCACCATCAGGCTAATTTAAAATATACCGACTTTATTTTCTAAACTTAAGAATCTAATTACCATCCAAAAACCTACATGGTTAAATTACTTTCCTAAATTCTCTCACTACGAGGGTATATGCAGTTGTATATTAGTTCTATGTCCTATTTAAAATACCTCTATAATTTCACCATAACAGGTATTATTATCTGGAACAGTTTAAATGTGCTGTCTTATACGGAACAGACTATTGAAGAATCTATAAGATGAAACTAGTGTAACGCAGAAGAGAAAACGTGTTAGGAAATCAAATCAGGTGCAATGAGTTTGTTAGAACGATGAGTTACCTGAATATTTGCGTAGTCTAAACTTAAGTTTTTCTAGAACAAAATAAAAAGGGTTTGACACATTTTAATCCGTGCTTTTTGTTTGGTATGCTCCTATAGGGCTTAGTACTTAGGAAAACAAATAATATAAATACATTATTTAAAAAATATTACATTACCATTATGTATTTTGAAATTTAATATAACACTGGTGCATTGTAAGTAATTGTGTTGTTTTACAGTCAGTTTTTATTTCTACGTTATAAATTCTTATGATAATAATTTAATTTAAGTTTTTAACCCATAGCTGTTGTTTTCTTAAAATATTCTTTCATGGACACTATAGAGCTATTTTTCAATCTTTGAAAACTTTTAAATTAAAAATATTTTTTGTAAACCTAAATACAATCTACAAGGTATCTTTACTAAACAGTAAAAACCAGGGAGATTAAATCATGATGGATCAAGACATTGGTTGTAGCTCACTTATAATCCATACATACCACTTTATCCTGGTCGAATATCTCGATGATGATTGTCGGTGGATCGTTTTTTATTTCTTCTCTCGTTCCGTATATTAAAATCTCATCAAATACAAGCAGCTCGTCCCACGTAGGGCTTAAAGTTTCATCTATCACCTACACAGAATGCGTAAATAAAATCAAAAGTTACTTACTCTTACACAATCATAGATTACACAGTAACATGATTACAATATCTTGTACTCAAAATTTGACAATCTACAAAAATAAAAAATAAAAAAAACGTGTACAAATATGGGTTTGCCTGTGTCTAGGCATTAATATTAAACGTACGGTAAAGATTGCAGTTTCTTTAAAAGGAGGAAAATGTTAACACAGGTTGATATTGAAAACGCAACATGCATCAAATGCAAATTTACCTGCGTGGTTTTGCAATACTCCCCGATGATGACTCTAGCAAACGGATCTGACAGTCCGGACGCATCTGAGCCAATCAGAGATCTGGCTTGGTACATGTATGCTCTCAGTTGAAAAGACTAAAACAAACAATATTGAAGTAACTTTTGTGAAGTACGGTAGTAGCCTTCCAGATCAGGGCACATGGCTAGTTTTTTGGAAGGAACAAGAGGAAAAGGAGTAGCATGACTTCTCTCTTTATAAAAATATTTGTTAAACATATTTTCAAGAACAGTTTTAAACAAATTAATACTGACGATAGTTCCTGCTTTTTGTTGTGCTAAGCAGAGCTTTATCTATGGGAGGAATGAATTAGAGAATGAAAAGGAGGGATTATTGTGCTTCTAGGTAGATTTTAGTTCCGGTACCTTTTATGGGACACAGTAAAATACAAATATTTACAAAATACATTAATTTAATATTGGGGATGGACGAGATTGGATTTTTAGTTCGAGACGAGACGAGATTTTTTATTTCTCATAAAATTTCGAGACGGGATTTCCCTTCTCATTCACAACGGGAAATGCACGTTCAAAATTTTTACCTGATTTTGTAACATTGTTAGATGACTGTCTAAATACAAAAATAATGATAATAGGCAAGAATATTTACAATCTTTTATTAAAAAACATCAGCATAACATTTTTTTATTAATCACGCCTAACTTATTAAAAATGCCTACGATTAGGAAACATAGTGATATCAGTTAGGATAGAGTTCAACTTATCCTAAAATAAAAGCAATATTAATTTCTATAAAATAGTTACTTGTTTTGACTTTTTATAGTAATAAAACATTCTTCACACTGCTAACACTTAACAAAACTTCTCAAATGTTATTAAAGTAATATTATTAAAATAATTAAAGTAATATTTACATTTAAAGAATTAATTAAATAAGAACGCCTTCACAAAGGAAACGCAACTACAACACGCTCCTGTATTGCGGGTATTGCATTGACTTTCTGCAGGCGTTTTTAATTTTTTTTTTTTTCTCGTCTCGATAAAAATCTTGGCCAAAAAGAAATCTTGTCTCGTGTAACGAGATTTAAAATTTCCCGAAATTTCGAGACTTGACCATCCCTATTTAATATATTTAATATGTATTGTTGGGGAACAATACATTTATAGTATTCATTTAAATAAATGGAATTTGATAATACTTGTAAATCTTAAATCTTTATTAAATATAAAATATTAAAAAATCACTCAGTCATTTTACCATGAACCTAACTTATTGATCTAGGAATGCCTAGATTCAACTAAATAAATTGTGTAACATTTGACAAGTCTCTCAGAATTCACTCACAAACTTGCTGGTGTAGTGTATGACAGAAGGCGGCATCGCCCGAGGTCTCTCAGCGTTGCGGATTTCATGAGATACCTCGTATCCCTTGGTGAGACCGTTGACAAAGTTCTTCTTGTGCTTCACCAGCCCGAGCCACATGTAGATCTGCAGCTTGCACTGAATCGCCCACCCACTCGGGCCGACACCTTTTTTGCCTGGCAACTGTAATTTTCTATTAGTAGTTGAAACCTTTTGCACAAGGGTTTGTGTATGGTAAAGGATCGTTTGTTTGCAACTCTTCGGACTACAGTAAAAAAACTGGATTTTTATGGAACTTTTCATGGAGTTAGTTTGCTTTTCATGCCAGGTTAATATTACATGACTTACCACAGATATTTGGTATACAACTTATAAAAAAATTTAAATTTCTGTTGATAAAATAAAATGAATACAGGTTCGTTTTCAGGCCATTTTGTATGCAACCACATCATAAATATATTAATACATTGTGGTATGTCAATAGATTCTTCAAAAGACTGTAACAATCACAATAATTTAAACTTATCATGTTGATAAAATAATTAAAATAGAATAAAACTGATGAAAAACTGTACAGGCTGACCATCACTGTCTTATCACTGCTACTGACCAAATAAAACTGACTGAATCATGATGTTTCTTCTTCTCTCCAGTGCCACCTGTATTTCAGTTTGTTTTGTTCTACACATTTTATACTTCTTTGGTAACTTGTCAATATATATATCAAATATAATATTTGACTGGAAATGAGTCTGATAATTTAAAATTACTACCATTAGACGTCATACCAACAACTCTGGTTGGATAAGGTAATCAATTTATTTTATCAATAATATATTCCAACCAAGGGTCGCAATGAATAATAAATTTCTACTTCGATAAGCTAAGTAGAATTTACGTAAAACACCAGAGAAGGGCTTGAGGGTGACTTAAGTCTTATTGTTGATAGTTAAAAGAATGCAAAGACACAAAACTAAAGATTTTACTGAAGAATTTTTTTTTAAATCCCAAACAATCGTGGCTGTACCTTGAGGAACACGGTGAACACCTTGCCGCAATGTCTGCCAGACTCCTCGTCCACTATGGAGTAGACCATGTCTCTGGCTGGGATTCTCTGGTAGGCGATGCGCTTGTTGTTGCTGATCACCCAGATAAACACATCTGGCAGAGAGTGTTGCGGCTGTAGACAAACAACAACTGTCAGTGAAGAATTCAGACTCCCGTGGGAGCTCCAACAAAGAAATCCATTGTGACTTCTGGGATGTATAACGAAGTCTGGGCAGTATAAAATGTCAAAGTCTGAGACACATCCATCTCACAGTCATCGACACCCATGGAAAATACACTATCAAGTAGTTCCAAGACCTTCTGGAATAACTATAACATCCAACCATGTCTGGCCCCGTTAGTAAGAAGAAGTAGTAGGCCTACTGTGCATGAACAGTGTCCACATTAATGGGTGACTTTAAGACTTCAAAACACCAGAGTTTTAAATCGCCCAACCTACACAGTTTAATACAGAAGTCATAACGATTACTTCATTGGTTAAACATTTTTCATATTCAAGCGAATACCTCCCCCCTCTCTAACTTCACATAATTACTAATAGCTACAATGTTTAACCTTAAAAATCCACTTGTAGGGTCAAAACAAAACTAAGGAAGAAAAGTGAAGTTCTCAATAAGTCGAAAAACTGGTAAGAATATAAAAAGAGCTAGAGGTTCAATAAATGCACTAATCTTACCTAGCGTCTTTCTTTGAGAAATCTTTACTCCTCATTTAAAAAACCATTAGTAATGATAGAAAACTTTTTTGCGAAGATAAATTTATCACAGACAAGTATGTAAGATTACCAATACTTACATCTTCTACTAGAAATTTCATCTTTTGAAGATAAGTCTGTGCTGTTTTGTATCTGTCTTTGAATGAATGTTTTGTGACCAAAGCCTTCAGATTGCGAGCCATATTCCCGATGTGTTCCTGAAAATTCTAAATGTTAAACCAGTAGATAAAAATTCAAATCTTCCACAACAATAACCTTGTGATTACTTATGACAAAGACGTTTAACATTTTGAACAATTCAAAGTATAATAAAGATTGCTACATCATAAAAATACACCGACTCACCAAACAAACCACACAACACACAACCAGACCACATTTTACAGACCATTACAAACTTGCCTTAGTACCTTAAACGCTGTATGATAATTTTAATCTTATAAAAAATAGCATGCCAAGCTATTAACCAATTGAATCAAGAAAATGCAATATTTTTATAACCAAGAAAAATGAGCTCACAACATCTCTCTGGCACAACTTCATCCGTTCTTTGTCCAGTTTCGTCTTGCCGAGGCCGGGTCCACTGCCAGCCCCTCGTGTGATGCTGATGTACCTTGCACAACCACTACTGAGCTCCTCTAGGACATTACGTAACTGTCTCTCTGCTGCCCCGTCCTCACCTTCTACCAGGGACTGGACCTCCGCCAAGCCTTCTTCCTGTGAAATCAGTTCAATCCTTAGAAAAGTCAACAGACAGTAGCGTTTTTGATGGTACAGTAGCATCCCCATATTAATTGGTAATAATAATATACGTAAAGATTTTGCAACATCGAAATAGACGCTGAGAAATGTTTATTCAATTCTTTAAAACCATATAACACATTTCACGATATAGCATTTCGAACTCTATCGTTTATACTTCACAGGACTTGAACAAAATCATCAGTTTATAGCTTGCACACTACATTACCAGTTTATCCACGATCTTGTTGATGATGTTGGAGTTGTACATGCGTCGTCTGTAGTCCGGCCACAGAGACCTCACATGCATGCAAGGTTTGTCGTCCCAGTAGGGTAGGAAGTAGTAGACTCTGTCGTGGGTCATGGGTTTGATGGGGTGAGTCGTACTCTGCCAGGAGATGGACTCCGAGGTAACTACCTCTGAAATGAAGACAGTCAGATAACAAGCTGTGGATAATCCTTCAAACATGGCTTATAGTTCAAGCTTGTATGTTGTATGTTGTATGTTGAATGAGCCTTGTATCAGCTCTACCAGAGTTGTTTTTGTTAATGGGCCTAGGTGCACTCAAGGTTTTAGGTTTATTGGCGGCACACAAGGAAGAGAAAAATTCCCCTGCAAGGAAGGGGGGAAGGGCGCAAATATCTCTCGGACCCATACTGTATCACATGCAAAACCCGGGCTTGAGCTCTATTATGATGATTGTATGATCTATTAGTTTAAATTGAAATCATTACACTCTGAAGTCTTCTGGATTTAAACATAAAAAATTATCGGTATATTTTTAGACAGGGGCTGGGGCGCCACTAGTAAAAACAAATTATTTTCCAACAAGAACGAATCATATTAGAAATACAATGGGTCCTAATAGCTACAAAGTTATATCCAACATTACGCTCACCTAAGTTGTCGTCACTGTCCGAATCTGACGGTTCCTGAGTAGTTTCATTGTGGCCGTCTAGTGTGTTTCCAGCATTGCCAATACTGAGTTCAAAGAAGATCGGTTTGTCACCAAGTTTCTTATCTATCATGGAGGCATCCAAGATCGTGGCGAATAGAAAGAACTCTTCCGTCTTGCCATAGGATGTCTGAGAAGTAAGAGTTATGTCAACTATTGAAAGTAATCCATATTTTGCAGTTCAATCTTTAGGAAAGCCTTTTAAAGCTTTGAAAATTACTCAACTGTCTAAAACATTGTTTCTCAGTCAGTAAAAGGTATCCCACTCATACTTTTACATAGGTATTCTTTTAATATGTATCAATTTGCCCTGTTTCAATGTAATGATTTAATGGATATAAAAATGTAATTTGTTATATAATCTATAAAATTTCTAATTATTTAAAATTTTCTAAAGATCTGATTGAGTTGTTAGACCAGCCTACACAGAAGATTGCTGGGATGATACGCAGAAAATATGATCGGACCATGGGAACAGGGTTTTATGGGGTAAAAAATGGGTTTTCTCATTTTTGACCCTCGAAACACAAAATTTCCCAATTTCTCTCTAGACCTTTTTAAAGAGCATAAAAAACAAATAATTTAGAATATCAAAGTGTTTTTGTACGGTTATTGGTAATGGAGAAAGTTCAAAAAATTGTAAAGTTAGAATTCCTATGTTATTCTTATGGAGAATATTGTAAAATGTTGAACTGTAGTTTGCTTGTTTATGGATATATTTTGACCAAACTTGGCAAATTTATTTATTTTATACTAATCTATTAATAATTTACTAAAAAAGTACACTTTCTTAGTTTTCTTTTAGCAGCAAACCTAGGTACTCATTACACCTAATGTTTTTTTTTAAATAGATTTAATTAAAAATAAATTCAGACAAATGGAAATTCGCTTGGTTGTCAGGTTTGCTGCGGCGGAGGTATTAAAAGGTTATAGAAGGTCCCTTTTACCTCAGCCTCAGATTAATAATCTTTTACTCTTTACTAAACTATTTTCAATGATCATGAATAAGAAATCGCTTTATTTTATAAAAGTAACAAAGTAAAAATACCATTAGCACTGAGACAGTGTAAACAATTCAGTATGTTCCAGAAACATTCTCTTTAATAATTTTTAGTATCTATAAATACCACAAAACAGTATGTTTTGTATGTCCTTTCAGCAGACATATTTAAGGTAGCTTATAACAATAACCGATGGCTGGATTTATTACATCTCTCTATAGGTGTATTGTATGGCTTTCTATCCAGCCATCAAAATAGGTTTTCTTATTGTTGTACAATGTATTGTATTGTACTTTCAATAGCTTAAGGAAATTACTTACTATTACACGGAAAAAATCTTTTTACCCAAAGCTAAATTTAAGTCTATGAATTTTAATTCATTTTTTAAGTAATTTAGAATAGAATCAAACTTCTCCTTATCAAACATCAATCAAAACATCCACATCAACATCAACACAATATCAAATCAGCTCTCTCTACCTCAGTTATCGGGTAGGTAGGTTCCACATCGACTTGCGAAGGCGTGATGTCCAAGTTGTCTGTTATCTCCGTCCTTATCGCTATCAACAGCCTCGCTCTGTACGACACCCCCTCCCCCAGTCCGGTGTTGAGGTTAGAATGTTCGTCTATCAGCGTGTAATCTCTCGTCGAGCCATACAGGTGGATAAATGTTGGTCCGAATGTCGGTAAAAAACCTGCAACAAAAATAGTTCTATAACCGTTAAAGATTTAATAAACAAAGAACATTAAGAACTTTTAATTGGAGTTTAAAGTAGATGGGTATATTATTCAAGTGAGTTTAAGAGTATGGAGTTTTGTCTAGCAATTAAATGAACAAACTGCAATGAGGAAAAAGCGTTTTTAGCAAGTCTAAGATGGTTTGATGTCTAGAGAACATACAGTAATATTCGCTTCATTTGGCAGCATCGATTCCCATCCTAAGCAGGAAAGTAGGGAACCACATTCAGTAGCTCTGTAGTTCCAGAAGGGAGATGCAAGACACATACAGTAGCAGCTTCACAACTCAATCACTCCATCAAGATCCTTCCTCACAAACTCAGGATAACTTCAAGTAATATCCTTTGGCTAACCAACTGTTGCACTTCAAGCCAAGCAAGTCAAACTGAGTCAAGTTTTAAGTGTTAAATCCAATATTTACCGCTAAGACAGTTGTTGATAGAAGACAAATTCCCTCTTGTGATCTTAGCATTACATAGTGTGTCATGCTTACCCTTTTCCCCATCATTAGATATAGTTTTAAGGTCGATGAAGTGAGTTCCGATAACGGTATTGTTGACAGGATCGTTGTCTCGTAGTTGGACTTTGATCCTTTGGCACAATGGTGGAAACATTTCTGTGAAGACGATTTGTTCGTTCCAAACAGGAGCGTAGCTGTGTTTCCGGACTGACGTTTTACCCTAGAAAAGAGTGTTAAAAATAAATTACAGCAAAATATATTTAATTTTATCTAAGAACTAAGAATGAATAAGAAGCCATTAGGAGTCATAATTGTTGCTACATTTCAATGAATATTTAGACAGCAAGATAAAATAATCATTAAAATTACCGTGAGTCCAGCAAAGGATACTTGTACATAAGGGTCGACAAGATCCTTAACCTCTCCAGTAAAGGCTTTCTTAACGTTGGCCATGAGGGAGGAATTCATCTTAGGTAAACCATCTGCTCTGTAGACTCTCACAATGAATCTTGCTCTTTGTCTCTCTACTGGTACTCCATCAGGCAACAACAGGTTACTGTCAACAGAACAACTTCTATAGTATCACTACAATAGGTCATGTTTTAAGAGGAGGAGAAGTAAAGATACCACACTTTCTATTTCGTACATAAAACACCCCACTTCTTCCTGCATTTGACAAACCTAGGAAAGTTACCTCTTTCGCATTTGGACTCAGAACCTGAAAACTCTATAGAGGAATCAGAAAAAAAATCCTTTAAAAAGTTTTGTGTAAAGTAATTCCTGACTCCAATGAGTAAAAGGTTGTTGTATGAGTCAGACCCATAAAATTTAGATGAACGAATTGTACTTTTACAGCATTAGAACAAATTAAGAAGTATTTTACAACCAACTCACGCTTCTATGTCGTCTTCGTCCTTTTCACTTTTTGGAGGCACTTTGACTGTGTCACCTTTACCGATGACACTGATGTCACATTTCAGGTATCCCTTGGGGCCCCCGGCGATGTCGTCAGGGTCCGTCAGCAATGCCCATTTGTGGTAGAACTGGTGATCTGCAAACATTTCATTCATGTAGTCACATCAACCAAACCTATAACCTTAAATCCCTAAATTCTTGTATAAACTGACCGTCCACTTTAACAAAATGTTAGTGATAGGTCAAAATAAAAATGTAAAAAATTATAATCACTGAAAATTTTTACAGGTTTTTGAATTGAAACAAGATTAGGAAGAGACAAAATTAAACACAAAGAAGCTAACATTTTTTCTGTCGTTATTATTGTTTTTAAAAGAAACTCTGCTTGTGTGTATTTAAAAAATTTTAAGTCACTGACATTGATCACCTAGTTCCACTTTTGAGGTCTTTGATTCAAGCATCATTATTAATTCTTTTCCCTTCCCCTCTTCCATCAATATCCATCATCAATGCTATACTTAACAAAGAATTAAATTACTTTGAACTTGAATGAGTAGCTGTGGCGGGAGTAGTTCGGTAAACCGAGAAATAAGGCATTTGATTGGTTTATTGAATTGCTTGAGCACATTAAATTTAGCTACGACCATATTTTAAACTAGTCTTTTCAATTCAGTTTTTAGAATTGAAAAGATTCACTTTACAGTATTGTTTACTTACTTTAAAGTATTGTTTTGTTACTTTATAGTACAAGTTTGGACCAATGAGGTTCAAGAATTGAGAGAAAAAAGGTAAAATTGTAATACTTTGAACGTCAACTTATGATCGGTTAAGACCAATTTAATTGATTAACCAATTAGTGAGTGGTTTGAACAATAAGATGTTGCATCGCAATCAGTGACAATGAGTGGTTATAACCGAAAACATAACTTCTCTTAGAAGTTATGAGTAGTGATTTTTAGTAATTAAAAAACGGTCCTAGGTAAAGAAGTGTACCGAACTTGCCTAATTTGCCTTTACGGACACTCGTAGAAGTTTTAAAGGCACTCACTTAGGCTTGTACCTCAAATTTTATATTTGTGTCATAAAGTCTATCCTTACGCAATCGTTTTGTAACTACTATAATGAAACAAATTTGAGACTATTCAAAAAACATGTAACCAAACGAGCTTTTCATTAAAACAGTACATAAAACAATAATCAAAATAAAATTGATAGACTATACAAGTTTATGGGTTATTTGAATTGGACAGAAATATAACATCATGCACCATTTAACATGTATGGTAATAAAATAGGTTAAAAAGTCTTAAATGTTTAGAGATCTGTGATATACAAGTAAATATTTTATAAACATAACACATGCAAATTAACATCCATCTCAACAAAACAAACTACAAATATACAAATGCATTTGTGTATTGTAGAGTAGCGTGTGAATGTGCAGAGAAAAGGAATGTGATGGTACAAGTAGATAATATAAATCTTACCTGATTATAATAATTATGATTAAATTATGCGCTCAAGTAGATTTTGCAAAACCGGTAAGATGTAAAAAATATTTATTTTGAAGTAGGCTATTTTACTCTTTGGTACAAACATCCATAAATTATTATTGTATTAGTTTGAAATTCTTAATTGCAGCTATTTATGATCTGTAATTGTGTAATTTGACAATCAGTTTTAGCAATTTTATATTATCTCAAACAAACAAAAGCAAACGGAAAATTTTAAATGTTAACTACGCAATCTTATTAGGACTGTTATAAATTAAAACCTGTCTGTACAACGTTTTAACCTGAAACCACGATGATATTGTGAAACACATCTCTTTGAATTGCATTAGAATTAAATTAAATTGTATTTATAGTAGCTTAAAGACGAAATATTATAAAATATATTTAAATACGTTATAGAGCTTTTATTTAAAAATGGTTTGTTAAGTCTTAAAGTTTTTATTTTGCATATAGCATTCTACAAATGAATACTGAAAGTAGATATCAGTATAGAACCACAGTACTTTTTTGAAAAATCCCACATACTTTTATTCCAGTAAACAACATTACAAGTTAAATAAATGTTTAGTTAATATTAGTCTTGCTCAGTTATTAAAAGACAACATTTTAAATAAAAAAACAAATGCCTAACACAAATGTGTTATTTGAAAAAAATAGGAAAACCAACAATCCAAAAAGGAGGAGTAAAAAAACGTTTGCACTCAGTTTTAGCATCAAATTTAAAAAAAACATCTCCAAACACCCGTATTTATTGGGTATTTTACTGGGGTATCATGGTGGAAGTGCCTCTTTCCCATACTACGGGTCTGGCTAGGCACTAACTACTTTACTCAACAGGTTAACATTCTCAAATACCTGGCTGGGCCCAAATGGTGGCCACGTCTAATTTAAAGTTGCCCAGCATTTTATCTGACCGGAGGATATTTCTTGACTGCATGACCTGTTCAAGGCAACGAGAAAGGTTCAGAGAAAAGAAGAAGAAGCGAACAAACAGACAGACCTTTAGTGCGCAAGAACTGGAAATTGAAAATAATCATCAAGTTTTATTCAACTAGCCGTTGTCAATGAAAATGGTGATTTGATAGTTTTTGGATGGTGGAAAATCTAAATTATAATTATCTAAATCATTCCAATAAGTACCATGTTTAGTCTATCACCTAAATTAGTGGAAGTCTAATATTACTGTTTTAAAATTGCAGGCACTATTTAATACTTTCTTATGAAATGGCGACCATACAAAGTAGGTATTTTTTTTTTATGTTCAGTATGTCCTCTACTATGATACAGACTAATTTATGTTTAAAAATATACTCTATAGTCTATATATATACTACTTGGAAATATAAAATTTTGAAGACAAACCTTTTGCACACAAATACTCTTTCACCCCCAAAATGATTTTTCATAATATTAAATGTGTACGGTAATTGTAAATTTTAATCTCAAACCTACAACACTGTACCGTAAAATCTTTTACTATACAACATCCTTTAAAGGCAAATTTAATTTGAATGATCAATCTTTAAAAAGAGTCCTACAACTAACTAAATTGCTAGGCCTAGTTTGAAGATAAAAACCTACAATTTCTACAATCTATGAATAGAAAAGTTTAATAAAATAGTTGAATAAAACTTGACATGCACACAGAAATGATCAAGTTGCTTTTGTACCCGGAGAATCATAAACGGTTCGCAGATCTATCTTGAAGCTGCCCACAACCGTGCCTGAACGGAGGAGTTTTTTGGAATGTAAAACCTACAACACAACATAAACCAGATCTCTACATTTCACAAAAGTCTTATAAGCTTAACCAAAACACACAAGTATAATAGTTTACAAATTGTTTGTTGAACAAATTTTAAAAAAATTATAAGTTTACTAACAATATACGTTTAACAAAATAAAGTATTGTTTAAGAAGATTAAATTTTTAAAGTTGATTTACAATTGTCAAATTATTAGACAGAGTAACATGTAATAGAGGAGTTTTAAATGAGTAAATCATTTTATAGTGTAATTTAAAATTAAATTATACGTAACTGTACTACAAAGAGCAAAAAATTGAAAAAGTATGTCTACTTTCGACCTCTGAATCCGACCAAGGCAAAGGTTTACTGAAGTACCTTTTTTTAAATAATAATTTTTATACTACAGGAAATGATCATTCTAAATATGTTTGAAGTATGAACTGAGTTGAATGCATATTTAAGAATAAAAATACATTTAGTTACAGTATAACTCCTCAATCATGGCTTATAGAACCAATAAATTATCTATTCATAACAATTTTAATATAATCCATAGAGAATACTGAAATAATAAATATTTAATTTTTAAGTTATTGTAATTGGATTTTTTCTTCAGATATAGAACAATATATAAATACAAAGCAATAATTTGTAAACAATCAAGTTTGAAAATAATAGTTCCCCCAGCAGTTTTAATAAGTACAATTGTATCATTATAAAATACACACGTATTCTAGTTATTTTACAACACTGTTATCCATACTTACAGATAGAGTAATAATTTTGTCAAAAAGCATCACAGCCGGCATATGAAAGTCGAACACAAAATACTGAAACACATAAAGAAAAATATTATTTGATTGTTACTGTTGTTATTGATTTATAATAGACACATTTATTGAATTCTTAAAGTGAAAAGAAACATTTGAACACAAAACTTCCTAAAAATAAAGCAGAAAAGTAAAGTATAATTTGGTACAATTTTTACCTGATCAATAATGACGATAACTATGAAATGAAGTTCCATAATATGCAATAATAGGCAGTTACCTGTGGTTTAGTTAAAAAGAACTTCCTGTAGTATTGGGGAAACGAATGTAGTTCAACAGTAAAAATCCCTTATTTTCATTATTTGTTTGGATTTGGTTCCTCGCTAGTTTGTTCTTTCTTAATATTAAACTGGGTATTGCATGGTCTGAATATTTATGATGGAAATAACCTTGTTTTAAAGACTTTGCATAGTTCAATATAACTAATATTTGCCTACAGTAAAACAATATATTCCTGCTCCCATAATAGTAGTTTATTAAGATTAAAACACTCATATTTTTCATAGTTCAGCGATTAGTTACCTCGTTGTAGTATGGACAGTTGGTGCTTTCTTTCACACTGGTGTATTTTTTTGTATCCCCTACTTGTACACACACCACTGGGTCCATGTTGAGGCCCGCTAACTGTCTCGCCTCGATGATAGTGATGCAAACCTGACAACAATAAATATAACTGACTGTACAACTTGAACAGGTAAAAAGTACTGTAATTAATTAATTCTTTGTCTTCAAAATACTGAAATAAGAGAAAATAAAATATTGTATTTACTCGGATAAAATGGTAAAACCTTTTCTCACTACCATCCCTTACGTCGTAGGAAAACAAAATTAGCCAAAAAGTATCTGGCTGTCATTAATTGATCATTTAAGATTAGAAAACCCCTCAACGCTAGACTAGACAAACTAACTGTAAACAGTAAATTTCCCCCAAAGTAACGTAAACATAATACCTCCATGATATAATTGAGAAAAATTTTTAAAATATGAAATTGAGCTTACCTGAAAGTCCTGGGCTTTGAGGGCACTTTGCAACAAAGTCAGGCTGGTTGTGGGTTTTGAACTGTAAAAAAGATAACATTAATCTTCAACGTACCTATTAAAAATCCAAATAATATTTTTAATACTTTATTATGAAATGGCCACCATACAAAGTAGGTATTTTAAGCCAAGTATGAATGGAGATGAGTGTAGGATGAGTGGCGCGATCTTGTAGTCTTGTTAGTGACTAAGGCCGACATTCCTCAGACACAGCTGTTAATTAATAGCCCATACAGCTAATGGCAACTAAGGGACCTACAGTTTATAGTGGAATCCGAACCACATTTTTGCCTTGGTATATACAAATTGGTCTAATTAGCAGGATAGTACTGCGGATGGTCGTAGTACGCTCTCGTGCGGACGTTAATCCACACCAGGGAGTATCGCATCCACAGTGCATGCCTATAAATATCCACAATTCGTGACCTCCTAGTAGCTGGATTACAGGACAACGCCACCCGTCCCAGTCATATAATTATATGATAAATAAGTATACTGTACACTTGTAACTACTCAACTTTCTTTGATTTATTGTAAGTTGTCCCAATTTTCCGACCTACATGAAAGTCTATTACTAACAATTTTAAAATGTAAAATTGTTAGTAATAGACTTTCAACAAATTTAAAATGTGAAATTTTCCCTCAGTTTGAAATTGTATAGCTTTAAAAGATAGCTATGGTATAGTCTTTAACTTCATAAAAGACAAAGATCCAAGACTAAATCTTAGAAGGTTAGATTAGAATATTTTATTAAGGAGTATTTTTATTATTTATTTATTTGCTCAGCAGTTACACAAATCCTAATAGCAGCTGATAGCCATGCTGATTTCAACTATACTAAAATCATTGATGGATTAAACGTAGTTATTCTACAAACAAATTAAATTCTAAAATTCAAATCTTCAAAAGCATTTTACATTTACCAAGGTTATGATCAAGAACAATCATAACCTTTGCAAAACTACCAAAACTTTAAGCTACTGACATACTAATTGTTTACCGTTTAGGTACATGAGGACTGTCAGGGTTGAGGGAGGTGGTGCTCTCGTTGTCCGAGCTCATGCTGGACACGCTAGGAGGCCGAGGTACCGGGGAGCCAATAGCAGGGCCACACTCCTGGTCCAGTAGAGCTCCCGACTCCCCTCTCCCACCATCACGGGGGGGACGCTGCTTACCCAGGCGGATCAGGTTCTTCACACTACACTTGAAGTTACCTCCCCTGCTGTAGAGGAACAAATGAGTTATAGTCAAATGCCACATTAATGTTTGTCCTTTGGTGTTGGCCGTCATGTTGAACATGTTAACAAAATAAATGTCAAAATAGTGCTTTTGGCCTCTGGAGACATAAAAGAAGTATTTCAGTCCTGGGTCTGGGTCTTACTTTGCCACCTCCGGTAAATGCTATTTCCCTATAGGGGAATTCGCTAACAGGCTGCAGACTAAAGTACTGTAAAGGTAGGATGAGATGTATGTCCAGTATTCACAGTTTATGGATAATTTTGTTACACACATTATTCAAACTTACTTGTAAACTTCAAACAAAAAGTTAATGATAAAGTGTAATCATGAAACAAGACCTGGATTAGCAGCTAAACACACGATCTAAAAAGAATTCTGATTAAAGTTCTTTTTAAAGATTACCACGTATGTGGATTATTTTCATTACTGTAATCATGTTTACCAAATTATTCAGATGCTATTCTATCTATGCACAGTCACATAAGTTTAACTCATACGTTATTTGTTAATTGGTTTTCCTAGTTTGCGTCCTATTTCTAAATTATTTCTGTGAAGGAATGTATTATATATTTCCGCACTCTTGTAAAATCATCAACTAAAACAATTAATCAAATCGACTAAATATTTTCTAAAAATACCTCTTCTTCTCAGGGGCAGGGGAGGTCTCGTATTTCTCCGGGGCGGAGAGGGAGCCTCCCCGCTGTAGGCCCCCGCGGTGTTGCCCTCTTGGGGCTGACGTCCCCGCACCACTCTGCCAACTACCTCTCCGCCCCTACGCCAGACAGAGCTTGGGTCAGAGAGTTTCCCACTTTCCCTTTTTATGGATCCACTAATTTAGGCCTATAATGTAGTTAAATAGCTTATATTCGTACTCATAAAACCATAACGGTATATTTGATTTGGACCAATATTCTTAAGTCTTTTATGTTTGTGACATTCGTTTGGTTGGCAGATCATGTAGTTTTATATTGATAACATGTGTCTTTTAATATGCTGTTTTGATCGTCGTTGCTTAGAATTAACATGTGGAAACCAATGATTTAAAGGTGTCAGAATTGTTTAGACATACTATCTACCACAACTGCAAAAAACAGATTATATGTAGACAACATTTCTAAAACAGAAAATTTTCATATTTTGCCAAACTTTCTCTTTAATTTAGGTAAATACCTATTTCATTTTTATTTTTTTTTAATTAATTACTACCGTATATGATCTAATAATTTTTTAAAGCTTGAAACTTGTATAAACGATCTTCAAGAAATAAAATTTAGGAATCTGTATCTAAAACATACCATATATTAATTTGGATTTCCTCAGGTTTTAACAGAGTAAAATAAAACCGACTCCAGCTACACATACAAAGCAATCATTATTTAATCTGAAGCACAATGAATTGAACTGAATATTTCTAAAACCTTTGCAACGTTTTTCGTTACACCTTTTGACCTATACAGGATTTTAAAGCCACATCTATCTTCACGATTAGCGCTAACCTGACTCATGCTCCGCTCCAAGTTAGCGATGTTCTGTTCAATGTCTATCAGCATCTGTTGGTCCATGTCCATCTGTTGTGTGGAGAATGAGGAGCCAGCCGTGGACACTCCGTCAGGGGGACAATACGTCACCTCAAACTCGACTGTTGCCTAGAACAATGAAACGTAAGTTACTATGCTGAACAGGTGGCTACAGTAAAACTTAAATAATCAAGCTCACGGTCGATAAATAAGATTTTTATATCTTCCTTCGCAGTAATTATGGAAACTAAATAAATCTATTCACCTAAAGAGGCATTAGAAAATTAATTAGTCACAGATTTTGAGAAATTGTAGTTTTAAAAAAAAATAGGCTACTCTATTCTGTATAAATATTGCCTACATTAATCAAAGTATTTGTTTATGGGCCGTAAAGTTTTATGTTGTAATCAAAGGAAAGTCAACCTAATTTTTGTCTCACAGTGAGATACTGTATTAGTATTAAATCACTTGAGGAGGTATTTAACAATTCTTTTTCAACTTAGTATCTTTCTGGTCATAGTTTAAGTTTTATAATAGGCCTAGGCTAAACATTTAATCTCAAACTTTTAACAAATTTAAGGAACATGTAGGCCTATATACTGACAGGTAATGGTTTGTTGTTGGGGTCCACCAGTGTGTCATAGACGCATATTCTGCCATCTTGCACCAGCTTCTGCAACACCAGAGTGTAGGACCCCAGTAGCTTGTCAGGTCCCAGGTAGCGGCTGCGCACAAGCAACTGAACCTGCAGCTGCTCATGACTCTCTATAGCTCGTGCAACGGGCCACTCGAACCTCTGGAATACAACGCTGAGTTAAAGCCTTGCACCAACTTCTGCAACACCAGAGTGTAGGACCCCAGTAGCTTGTCAGGTCCCAGGTAGCGGCTGCGCACAAGCAACTGAACCTGCAGCTGCTCATGACTCTCTATAGCTCGTGCAACGGGCCACTCGAACCTCTGGAACACAACATTGAGTTACAGCCTTGCACCAGCTTCTGCAACACCAGAGTGTAGGACCCCAGTAGCTTGTCAGGTCCCAGGTAGCGGCTGCGCACAAGCAACTGAACCTGCAGCTGCTCATGACTCTCTATAGCTCGTGCCACGGGCCACTCGAACCTCTGGAACACAACGCTGAGTTAAAGCCTTGTACCAACTTCTGCAACACCAGAGTGTAGGACCCCAGTAGCTTGTCAGGTCCCAGGTAGTGGCTGCGCACAAGCAACTGTACCTGCAGCTGCTTATGACTCTCTATAGCTCGTGCAATGGGCCACATGAACCTCTGGAACACAATGTTGAGTTAATCTTTGGTAAACATTCTCCTTGCATTGGTTAGTGTAGGCTATGGTTTAGCTTCGATTTTTTTTAATACAGTAACTGATACCGGTACCTATACCAACGGAATGGAGGCGACACTTAATTTATAAATTGAATTGAGTCATTGAGTGACATGACGACCGTTAGTTTTTAGAAAATTTAATGTGCTTTATTGGCCTTTTTTAAATAACTTACCGTAGTAAAAATTTATGATATCATTAACATAGGCCTAGAAATGTTCAACACTCACCTAAAAATTACACAGATACGCACACTCTTAAGTTAGAGTAAAGTAAGCATCTCAAGTAATCCGTAACAAGTGGAACAAATTGCAAACTAAATTTACCTTATTTCAGAGATTACCCAATGTTTACAACCCATGCAGATCCTATTCCTATGCCTAGCCTATATTAACACGAAATTAAAAGGAAATTTGAGAACATGACATGGGTTAGTCCTGAAACATCCAATTCAACACATTAGTGCTATCAATTTGCCTCAGGATGGATCTAATCAGAATTAAATTTGGTTTGTTAACATAAAATTATTTTCATCTGGTATGCTTATACAAGGTTAATGAGTTAATTTTATGCTAATCCTTTCACTCTCCTATCGAACAAAGTCTATGAAAATTTGAAGTTAATTTAGGGCCTAACTTACCAAGTTGGAAATCCAAGAAGCAAATGGTGTAACAATAATATTAAGAACTGAACGATAAATGATAAAATCAACATACAAAATCGCGTAATTACACTATAACTTAGTAGGATTTTAGTTGAAATAAAAATCAAAGAAAGCTTTACTTTACTTTTTGGTTGGTTCTGTTCTAAAGTTTCAGAATTGAGGTTTTTGGGATTCATGTTGTTTGTTTACATATGTAACAGCAGACAGCACAACAGAGACCGCCACCGCCACCTCGACCTCAGTCATCTTAAAGTTGGCTCTTCTTTTTCAGTGGCCAGTTTTTTTTCGTTTGCAAAAAGGGATTTGTCAGGCTGTGGCTGTAGACGGGGAGACGCACGGCCACCTTTAACTACAGGCCGCGGCCTAGTAGAATTGGCAACGTCACAAGTGGTGTTTTTTAGTGACAGACGTCCCTAAACATGGCTAAGATAACATGGCAGACAGGTGACATCATCTCATTAATTCCCACTTTATTTATTTAAATTTAAATTTATGGACATAAATTTATTAAAATATTGAAAATAAAGTTGGTTAGTCTATGATAAAACATACTGAATTTAAAACCGAAACAATATGAATTAAAAATCTATATCAGTACATTTTAAGCCGAGTCAATCATAGTCCAGTAACCAATCTTTCGTAAATACACAAATACCCTGATTCCAAACAAAACAGTGTTACAACACCACTTGCGTCGTTGCCACTTCGAAGGCCGCGGCCTGCAGTTAAACGCGGCCGTGAGAGACGGTTAGACCATGACAGACGGAGGCGCTTGTGTGGCCGGTGTCGAGACTGTTGCTCCAATGTTCAATCAATACTAAACTTGATCTAAAGAAAAAAGTGAAGAAACTAGATTATTTTCGTTTCTAGTTGATTAAAATTCAGTTGTTAAGACCTTTTACCCTCCAATTATTCAGAATATTGCAGGTCTATTATTCATCCTAGCGTAAAAGATGAGATCTGTTGTTGCGTTTGTTTCAAGTTTGTTACGTTTGAGTGCGCTGATGTTGACAAAGTCCTTTTTCTTTTAATTCAAGGAGATTTTTTAGTGAACCCTTCACTCCTTCATTTTAACATAAAAAATAATACCCATCAAATTTTACCGAGCCTGTGAATGATTTATCTATGCCTGTACCAGAGAGCATCATACTAACCATCACAAGTAGACTTCTCATCCCATTGAAAATTTTTTGAGATTTTGTCATTTTTTCGTGTCTAGTTCATGTCCGGTGGCATTGATCGCTAGTGTCGACGAAATTTTGTTTCTATCATTTTAGGGGTTATTTAATAATTTGTGCTTTACTATTTGGTTTAACTAGGGCACAACTTATGATTTTAATTTTATCGTTTTATTTGGGTAAATAAGGTTTTAAATTATTGAAATAACAATAAACAAATTTTAAACAAAACACGACCTCTGCCCCGGTCAGAACTATCAATCAATCAATCAATTCAATTCAATTCAACTAAATAAAATTGGCTTCAGCTGATCCATTAAGGAGTAGGCTACTAATAACAGATTATTTTTCAATTAAAGCAACACGGTTACAGGTTAAACACTAGAAGTATGAAAACACAGATAAAAATGATTCCATGTTTTTAGCCAACCCGACACAGGGAACTAGTTTAATTAACTCAGTCATAAATCATTATAGTTTTTACTACCTTCATGCGCTTTACGTGTTTTAGTCAATAACGCTTGTTCAAATTAGTTTTTTTTTCAACTTTAATGAGTGAGGAGCTTTTAAATTGTATAAAAAATTGTAGTACACGTTAGAGTATGAAACGACTTTAAATATTGTTTATATTTGCGATGAAAACAATCTAAAAAGGATGTTTTTATTAATATTTGTACCTTGTACCACATACTGGTGCGTTCCTTCTGCACTATTTTAACTTAAATTTTCTTTAACCAACCATTCCAACGTTTCTATATAAATAACGTGTATTCCATTCTGTTGATGGTATTTTTGTTATTAGCATAGCGGAAATGGATATGAGCTATAAATTTTTTTCATCGTACTGATTCTATGATTTATATAATGATGATGTATGATTTATGTATTATTTATAATGTTATAAGATTTAATTTTGATTATTATATGGCTTTGTTAAAAGTTTATACTTATTTTATTATCAAGATACAAATAAACAATTTAATTTAATTATACCCATTTAAAAACATGTGTACCAACTACAAGTCTTTTTATAAAATCATACAATAAAGCCAATCTGCATGAAAACAAAATTCCTGTGAAAACATTTTTACGTATTCCGAGTGAAAATATTGGCGAGACTTGGCCTGAATACGTAATCAAGAAACAACCTTTAAATTCCACGGCATTTCTAAATACAGGTAATTGTGAAGCAAATATACAACAAAATACTTTACAAAAATAGGTAACTCATTTAATCATAAATTAATAAAGAAAATGATTTTTTTTTATTCTTTTAGCAACTCTGCTTGTTTTTGTATCACTGAATATGAATAAACTCTAAACTCTCTTGCAGTTGCACTGTCACACTTTTAATACCTTGCATTTCATGTTTGTGTGTTGTAGGTGCAATAGCACAAGACCGATGTTCATGGGTGAGAGAGGTGCTCTCACTTATTTTCATGTTTGACAGATGAGTTTAACACAAATTCATGTTTGAAAGAGTTGCTCTAACACATTATATTCCTGCACGAGTAACTATGAAAAATGGGCTACGAGTACGAACACTTTCTCATATAGATTCGTCGAAATCCCTTGTCCATTTGTTTCACATATTCACGTCTTCGATTCCCCAAAATAGTTAGACTTCTTAGTCACTTGGTCCCACATATATCTGATGCCCAGCACTGTAGTTGTCATGGTGTCAACGTCATCATCGTCCCACTCATAGGCCTCCTTGAAGGCTGTCGAGTTCACATCCGAATGTATCATTTGAGGTCCTTCTTTACCGACTTTGTTCAGCATCACTTTCACGTTGTCAGCTTCCCTCCATCTTCTGTCTATCCTGTCGTTGATGTTGTCCAGGTACTCGTAATAGCGCTGCAGGTTCTTCATCAGCTTGCTCTCCTGGTCCGGGTCCTTTCTAGGACTCTTGAGTGTCTCACAGATGTCTCTATCAACAGCTTTGATGTCAGTGTTGAAGAAGATCGGCCAGTTTTCTCGGGTGTATGCCTCAATGTAGACTGCTTCGAGGAGTAGGATGAGTGTGGGGATTATTAGTTTCATTGTTATGTTTGGGAGTTTTGTTACATGTTTGTGTGGACTGGAAATACTCTTTGGTATTTCATGAGATAAGCAAATGATTGTTACTTGGGGTTAATTGTTTGCTGATTAGATCTTAAGATTGTAGCGAAATTATGGTAGTAAACAAGACTATAAACAAGACTATGAAGCCTACAAAGAAGTTTATGTATGAATCGACTTACAATAATTTTAGTTTTAAATACCTAACACAATACCTTGCAAATTATTTATCCTTAAGTAAGTAGTTAACATAATTGTTTCGTAGTTATTTAAAGAAACCCCCCTGCTTTTATAAAAGATAATAATTAGTTTAAGAATATACAACACTATATTCTCTTTTACCTCAAGAAACACTTAGGCCTATATTTTAGCAATGCTGCGAATTGTTGCCAGAATTCTATCAAAGAAGCTGCATACGATTATTTTCTTTTTAATAAATGGAGGTGATATTGATTTTTTTGGGGGATTTCAAATTCAGCAAGAGAACCCCCCCCCCCAAATGTATGTAAATGTTAAGACTGTTAAGTTTAATTGGTTAGTTATTTAAGTGCTTAAATTCACGTTTGATTTTAATTGTGTCCACGTTTGAACAATAATCACCCTGTATTATGTGTAGACGGGTGCACCATAGACTATTCAGTATAGGATTTATGTCCGATATTGAACAAGGGGTATTATTGTCTCTAGACTTCTACTGAATTAATCAAATGTGTCCCCCAACACTTTTTGACCTACAGTATATTCGCTTGTGGTAGCCAATATCTGTATTATAGCATTGACGTTGTTGTATTAATAGTCAAAGATTATAGTATGCTGGACATTCTTATGGTGCTAATTAAGAAGTTTATGGTTCCTAAAAACACTGAATCAACTTCGATATAGTATTCAGTGCTCCTAATAATTTAGATGCATCATTGTTAACGTTCAGAAAATATGTAGTGTTGAGATGAATAGTGGGGGGGGGCATTAAACAATATTACAACAATTAGTTTCTAATCTTCACCAAACATCTGATAGTGAGTGCTATACAAGCAGCCCCCTTATAATGTTCACACTGTTACTTTTACTCGGAGTTTGTAGTGGTTATCAAAAGGTCTCATTCTACAAAAACATCACACTCGAAGATCTGGACAGCAGACTGATCAGCATGATGGAGAACCCCCAAAAGGACAAAGGTGACGACCTAATGGACGGGTCTTTTTGGTACTACGCTCAGCTTGAAGACATGGAAATCGCTTTCAAAAACAACAAGACAGATGCGCTTGAGGTTATTAGGAGGTATGTGGAGAAAGGGAGACCGAAGTTCGCAACGACGGCGTTGAATAAGAGTTTAATTAAACAGCAGTTTCTGTGGGACAAAGGGGACTTTCTGGAGTTCGGTGTAAACGTTCAGGGTACAAACTGGCTTTTTGACAAGTTTGAACAGTTTTTAAACGGAACTCCTTGGTGGTAGAGTAATAGAAGGTGGAAGTAACAGGGATTATACTATTGTGTTTATGATATTTATTAATATTAAAATAGATTTAAACGTTTACATTTGTGATAAGGGTGAGAAAGAACAGATTGAACAGTTCAAAGCTTTTTGGTAACTATAAAATGTTTATAAAATAATTTCATATATGAATATTTGAACATTTTGGAAAACATGTGTTGAATCTGTAAAGAAATGTTTACGTTGCTTTAGTATCTATGAATAACATGTTTTCAAATCTATTTTGGATTTGTGTTGTTGGTGGCTAAGGTAATAAAACATTCTTCCACCACTTTTCAATGTTGAGATTTTCACTGTGGACATTTTCACGGTGGTAAATTATATATCATTATTACATTAACCATCGCTATACCAGCTGTCATCAAGCCCGATTGAGAGGTTGAAAGTAAACTCAGATTTGGTCAGATGATAAATGACGTAACTAGTCAAAATCTAAGCCAATGCATCTAAAAAGAAACGTTTTGAATATTTCTACTAATCAAGGACCAAAATACCTTCCAGCCAGAGTGGAATGTCAAATAAAGTTTACTGAATCACTGTAGAAAAGAAATTCCGCTACCACTGTTTATACATTTGTAATTCAAATATTTTTTTCGATCTATCAGCACACGACGATTTTCGCGGATCTCGTGGAACAGTCAAACGTATTTTTCTAACCCCACTTCCTTCAATTCAGCCCCACACCCTCCTCTCTTTTAATCCCCATCCAACAGCACATTCCATTCTACACACTTTCCACTGACGTACTATTGTCGAAGAAAGACTCCCACAGTTCCTGCGTGGCTTCCAAAGTAGCACAGAAGTGTGTCAAGTCAGAAGTAACCCAGTTGTATCTTGACCTAAGAAGATGTTCGTCCCACTTGACCTTCACCCATTGCGGTCCTTCAGGTCCGATCTCGTCCAACACTTGCTGTCCTTTCGGATGTCCTTCATCAAGCAAGTTCTTGGCGTCATCAAGGATGTCGTAGTACATGAACGAATTCCTCATCAAATCCCTTCCTTGTCCTTTCACAGGATTTAGAATGTTCTCTATGATCAATGAATCTAATTCTTTCATGGTTATGTTTGGTCGGACATAGTCTTCTGGTAAGATGGGTGTTGGCACTGGGAAACACTGAGATAAGAGAATTCTTAGGAGAAGTAGATACGATAGGCCTAATCTCATCTTGAATTGATAGGGTTGAAAATGTATCTTAATTGTTTTAATTTTTAATCTGATGATGAAGTTATATCTGTTTGGAATCGTGTAAAGGTTTAAAGATGTGAAATGTTTGATTCAGCTATATATTCAACATAATTTTGCATAGCTTAACTTAAAATTTAAACCTAAGCAAAGAAAGTAATAAATACTTCATTCCCAAAAAACTTCAAATGCCTACCTGTCTCTGTCGAAATGGGGCGTGCCGAGTAACAGAGGGAACGCTATTTCCTATTTTTAACAAGAGGTGCATTCTGTATCTGTACCTATGCTTTGTTCCGGGCTAACCTCAACATTACCCAAAAATGTCGATGAAAGTTTACACATAGGTAGGATTTACATAAACTTGGACAAGATATAGGCCTATTTTGATTCATGTACGTAAGATTACCTCTTTTTGCTACTCTAAACATCCATGAGGTAGTATCTGTTTTATAAAGTAAACTCAACGAATAAATAATTCCTTCTGCGTCCCCACTCAGTTTCAAATCGTGGACAAAGCAACAAATGATATAAATGTACTAAAATACCTCAATTTTGGGTCCCAAACTGTACAAATGAAACAAACTTGATCAATTGCCTTAAAGTGAATGTCATGGCCGTAATAACAAATTTAAATGAGAGCATGCTTTAATAGTGACGACATTAAGAAGGCCTGTATAAATGTTTTATCAGGTAGGCTGCAGGTTTAACATTATATTGCTGCGGTGATCCAATTTGCTAGAACCGATAATCTCCTTTGACACCTTCTAAGGTTAATGTCCTTCCCGTCTCTGCCTTCTACCTTTATTTAGTTTCGTCTTACTCCCATTCTTATAACTATTAGGTGTTTATTTATTTTCAAAATATACAATGCATTTTCAATGCTTGAGGTACAAGTCAAAAATCACATGTTGTTCCTTACATACACTTACAAACCATTAAATATCTACAGTATATCCATATTAACTGTTATTAAAATCAAACAGAACCAAACACATTTCGGCCCACAGTAATTTTTTTTATCGGAAGAATATATTGCAACCCCACGCTACGTAGATCCTTCAGCCTTTCAAAACACTCTTTGTCCCAATCTATTAGCCTTTATTAGGCGTCTTGGTAAATTTAACAGCTGTTGGACCCGGTTTACTCTTTTAATCGCCTTTCTTAGTAATTCAATTTATTTTCCTATCTGGAGTATATGTTGGAAAACTCCACCAACAACTTAGAGGAGGCTACAGTTGTACCGAGGTAAAATAAATATTCAGCTTAATTGGATTTATTCTAAATTAAAGTATACTACTTATTGGCAATCATGGTAGGGGTATGCATTTTAATTCAAAAATAAACTTTGAAATCAAACAAAATATATTTTGTACATGGTTATGCAGTTTTATATTTACCTGATCTACAGGGATGAGTTCGACTTTATCCTCAAGTCCTTTCGATGTGTGTGACACTCCTGGAAAATAAACTTACAGTTAGTAGCTTTCCACATAACCATTCTACAATACAAAAGTAGAGACACATCTTTTTTATTGGAATAAAACAGAACCAATTGGACGAACAGAGCCATGATGGTTCATGCAGTTTCACTGCAACATTTTGAAGAGTTTCAAAAATATTGGGAATATTTTCAGTTCGTTGTTTGAATTTGTACTAAAAAATTGAAAGTTAGATAGGTACAAATACAAACGTTATCGTAAGAAATTAAGCATTTATAATGTGGATTTTAGTATAAAAGGGGGAAGGCATTTCCTATATTTTTAAATGATTGATGTAGTTCAAAACACCATTTATTTGTATTACTTCCTTCTTGTCAAACGAGAAGACAGGTTAGATAACCTATGTATGATCGATCGTTATTGCAGAATGTGTGACATGATATATTTACCTGACTAAGACCTAGCGGTCCAGGATAATTAATTACGTATGTTATGGTAAGTAACACCCTCTAACTATGCATTATTAAAATAAAGTAGAATATTTAACTTCTGACAGCATCACATCGTCCATCTTTTTATTTAAATATACACTTACTTAAGGATATTTAACTTCAGTGCTTTTAAGCTTCTGTAGCTGTTTCTTCTTTACCTTAAGGTTTTAAAAACCACCTGCTTTATTCATTCAAAACATGCATTTCAAACAACAGTTTTATAGGTATTCTAGAACGAATGCTTGATGAACTCCATTCAACAAGAGTGAATTAAGTAGTTGCTCTATTGGGGATTAGAATGGCAAAAACGGACAGTGAACAAATCAGAGTAATTCTCAAAGCAACCACCGACGCTGAGGGACCAATTTATCATTGTCACAGCCGTAGAGAGGGTAATTCAGTGGTTGGTTTGGTTCAGCGTTCTTTTTTCCGATGTTTATCAATCATAAAAGTATTTTTTTAAATATATTTTAGCAAACGTAATCCGGGGGGAAAAGTTATTACTGTAGGTGCCAAGGTAAGAGACCCAGGACTGATTCAATTATTCATTTTTATGCACCCGATGGCAAAAAATACTATACGTTTTGATGTTCATATTCTCTCTCTGTGAACACGATAACTTGAGTGATTTTTAATCAAGTATGGCATGAACGTGTAGGGCTAGATACATTTGAATGAGTTTGCAAACTAGCAGGATTTTGCTAAGAGAACACGGTTTTACAAGGGTTTCTAAAACCAACCCTTAAAAGACTTAATGCCAAATTGTCAATAGAACCATAGTTTAGAGCTTAACAAAATCACTTTGTACATAAAGCCATGTTGTACAATTAAACAATACGAAGGTAATTCCCAAAAAACTGCACATTTAAAATTACTATGCTATTTTTAAGGCAAACAAATACTTTTGTAGTTGGCTTATATATGGATATGTCATAAATTCCTATTTAAATAGTAAGGCTGAACGAGTACATGGGTTACCCTTCCTAATACCCCCTTAGGAACTTTAAATATCTACGATAAACTTCAAGAGTTTTAATTCCAAATTAAAAATGTAACGTCCATCTTAAGGTTGAGCAATTACACTTTGGAAAATAAACTAGTTTGGAAATCAGGTTTGAACTATTTAACAATAACAATTAAAGGTTTAAACTTATGTAACTGTAGCCTAAAGTTTTCTCAAAATGTTTTTTAAACTTCCAATAATGCTCAGATTCGAGGAGGGATATTTCTTATTTCCCTTTGAGACGCTCCATAACAATTCAGCTCAGTGGTCTGGAAAACTGAACTCCTATTGTCATCAAATACTTCATAGAAATAATTTTTTTCACAAGATTGTTACTACTGCGATGGACGAAATCCCAAATATTTTTAGTTAATTATTCATTGCTTATTCTATAATTAACGGGATACAATTATATGAATGGAAATTGAAACTAACCCCAACACGTTAACCAGTAGTTAACCCTTTTAAGTGAAATATTAAAAACAAAAATACTTTCATCAAACCTTTCTATATCATTACCGACATTTAAAATAACTTACTAAACCTAACTTTGATAGAAATTGTTCAGCGTAAATACATGTTATCCTATTGATTTGTCAAAATTTTTTCGTTTGGTTAGTATTTTCAGTTAAAATTTCAACTTTCGCCCATGGTAAAGATTTTTTATTTCATGATAAGGGATAAGGAAGCATAAGGCATTAACGAGATTCTAAACAAAATATGCTTCTGAACTAACAGACTAGTATTGAATTTGTGTTGAAACTAATATTTTAAATAATTTAAAAGAGTAGTGAAATAATTGGCTAGAAGATTAACAGATTAGTAGAACAACCACTGAATATACTAAAAAGATAATGGGCCAAACTGCTATTAAATTAACAAATAGACTAACAGGTAAGCTAATTTAAAGGATAGTTAACTAACAGACTTGTTGACTAAAATTTATTTGTATAACGTACTAGTGGACTAAATGGCATGTAAACTAGCATGCCAGTGGACTGTCTTAATAACCAACAGGCTAGAAGAGTAAGAGCCTAGCTTTGTAGTTGTTTAAATTGAACCAAAACAAAGATTTATTATATTATAATCATACACAATATCAAAAGTGTTCTAATTATCGGTTGTAATCCAACCAAAGATCATTAACTAAATTGCTTGAAGAATTGTATTGAACCTGTTTATCATATTGTTCTGTCTATATTGTAAAATGTGGCTAAAATTATGGATCATATTTATAACAACAGATCAGATAAAGTAAATGTTTTACTCATCTACGAAGGACTTTAGGCGTAAACTGTATCCATCCTTTTGTTTCCAATCCGTTTGAAGGTAATTGAAATGTCAATGGCAAAGTGAATACGTAATGGAGTATAATAAAGGTTGTGTTGGTTTACAGTCGTGTGTCGTGTGTTTATATTTACTTTATTGCTAAACGATTTGCTATCTACTGGTACGTGACAACTTTTTCTTTTGAAAGTTGTATAGACCAATAAATAAGTAATCACGTAAACCCGTGTTTTTTTTCTAATTCTATAGATTAATCAATTTTTATTGAAAGTGTAATTCTACTTTATAACAATATTGAAGGTAATAAAATCAAGGAAAACATATTTTCAAATGTACAGTAACAGTATAAGGCATAAGTAGAGTAATAAAGTAAAGTTGACTGTATATTAAGACAAACTAACTATACTGAGTTTCTAAAATACATTACATGAATCCTGATAGAGTCACTTAATAAATAATAATTTGCATTTCTATTTAAATAACAAGCCCGTTCATAGGTTATTAAGTCTTTAACACTAAGTGAAAGATCGTTTAGGAGAACTGTACAAGGAGGCAATATAAGAAGAATTTATATGAACCACCAAATATCCTTTGAATTTTCTCGTCGAATCTGAATACTGTGAAGTGCATACTATACAATCACTCTAAGATCACAACCTTATGAATACTTTAACAATCCCATGATGTAAATCTTTATTTGGTTGGAACTATTATCTGTGATAAATATTGAAATTACATCAACAAGGTACAGCATATGATTCCTACTCAATATATACATTGTTGCGATAAAATATTCTAGTTGTTTTAAAATAGTTTACGATATAATATAATAAGAACGTCGGTTTAAAATAACAATCCTTAAGAGTTTTCTTTAGACATCACAATCGTCATAGCTTGTCCTCTTATGAAACATATAGCTATGGCCAGGAGGTAGTAATTGAGATAGGAATAAAAGCATTAAATAAATATATCGTATTTTCAAACTGAAACTGAACGTATAGAGGTAAGATTTATTATGAAATTCCTCTAGATAATCGAGACAGATGCTATTAAGGAACAGTTTATCTCAAAGTGCCAAACATCGCAGAAAGCTTCCGCGTCAGTGAGATCATTGTTGTGTCTGAGCACACTATTGTACGTGAAATACCTCACTTCAACTTAGTCACTGTAGTTTACTGATAAACAATCACACATTATCTGCTATTATACGTTAAGTAAGTATAAATAATACTAAAACTACTACTTTTGGGAAAAAATCCGTCATAGAAACTATACAAATATACATATGTGTTGTCGACTATGATATATTTTATTAGAAGTAATTTTTGGTGATGGAAAATATTAAATGTTTTTACATATGAAAACGAAACTCCTTCCTTGTTTGAGTTGAATTTTTCTTAAATTATGTGAGTGTTTGTATGTTGTAATTTCTTATTATTGTGGTTTGTGACAATGGTTATAAATTTGTTTGTACAATATTAGTAAATTGCTCTACGAATAGGTAAGAATGTTTTTTTAAGATGAATTTCTAACATGAGGAAATTACTGATGTAGGTATCTTCAAACAATTGCACTTATTGTCCTAACATTTTTATTAAGGCAACCCTACCCGTATCCTTACACAAAATACAACTGATAAATATTTTTTAATCAGCACTTAATCGATTTATTGAAAGCTATTATCATCAATTAAAATATTAACCCAAAGTAAAAATATAATTATATTTTACTCGTCAAAATTCAAAATGCAAAAGAAAATTCAGACGTAGAAGAAGAATATTTAAATGCATTGCGCTTTGAGTTATTTTAGTTTCAAATGGTTTTATGTAAAGAGTCGCCTTAGTTAATAGAAGGAGTCTGTAAAGCCTGTACAAGATCAAAGGATTGAATCGTCCTTCTCTTGTTATTCTAATACGATTTGACTTGAAGTACAGTCAGAATAGTAGTTCAGAATAGGTTCCATGCCAATACAAATGCTTTCATGGTTGACGTACCTTGAAAACACTAAATATAAATTACTTATCCAACGTCAATAATACATTATACTGTTTTTATTCAACAAATGAAAATTTTACTACTACAACTAGCTTGAAAATCCAATACATTTTAGAGAGGGAAATATGTTTAACGATAATCTCAACTATCAATTGATTTATTGAAATTAAAAAATCTACTCAAAATTGTAGATTTCATAATGTAGTCTAGGTAACTCAGTAACCTGGATTAAGTAAAATACTATAGATGTTAATTACATATGTGCTGTCAATTCGCACAGTTACCTAATTAGTAACATAAGCCATATAGTTATTAATGTCAATAGACTACTACGCACCATCTAACACGACATGAATCTCTATCATGTAGTAACTCAGTATAATAATTGGTTATTGGTTTTGAGCATACGTACCCAAACACTTTTTTAGGTAAAAAATATAATACTAAGTCCTCCATTTTATTTGACATTGCATACACAACAAATAGGCTATCTATTTAGTATTAAATACAAATAAAACAAATACTGGTTATTTTTAACCTTTCAATAAAGTAAAGTGTGTCCTTTTACATTACATGATTTCCTTGAGAAATTTCAACCACAAAAGGTTGACTTATCAATAAACATCAGGAGTCAGATTCTACATAGCTTAGTGTCGAGAAATGTGTCCAAAAAACTGCCCATATAAAACCAAATACAGTTATGTTACTCCAAAGGTTGACCTTATGAGTAATCAGGTAAATTCGTTTAGACACTGAGTAAATTTTCCATCCTTACTCAGCTTGATAAAATTATCACAGTCAACCTATACATCGGGGAGTGAACTGGTCCAGTGGTACAGCGCGTCACTTCGGTCCCTGCGGCACCGGGTTCAAATCCCGCCAAATCACCATGGGTTTTATCTAAGTGATAATGCCGCAAAGCTTTTGTCTAACCTGAAGTAATAAGAAAAACTATCCCAGGGGCTAGCGCACTACGTCCTGGGGGGGGGACTACAATAATACATCAATAAATAGGAAACTCATAAATTATTCGGGTCCCAAACTCTAACAGGAATCAATATGTAATTGTGTTAAGTGGCAACATGGTCTGTGGTTACATCTATGTGACCAGATTGCAACCACTTCATACACTGGGGGGATATGCATTTGATTGAAACTGAGGTTTACCATGCTCTCACCTGTTAACTGTGAACTTCACCTGTTATTGAATTGCAAAACAGCTGAGCAGCAAACAGCTGAGTTGGCTATGAGTGTAGAACTCTTTCAATGAATTTTTAATATTGAACTTGTGGATGCATGAAATCTTATTTGGCACATTATAACATTAGCTTCCACATTAGCCCATTAGCTTCCATATGAGTAACTAAACTAATGCTAGTGATCAAATTAAGTTCGCTACATAATATCCTACGTATGTATTTTAATGTATATAGTATGAAATATCTACATAGTACTATGATATAATTTGAAATCTTTGTAAAGATCAAACTCAAGTTTGTTTCTTTCCCATCAACGATCATAAGAGGATCAAAGTGAAATTTAAATATAGGAATCAAAATATTATAAATAAACAAGAGCTTATAATAAATGTATGGCAAGTAACATTACTTCGTGAGTAAATATAGTATATGAAGACACAATAGTATATCTGGGACAACAAAAACACAAACGCACGACCATACGAACCACGATGATATTAAAAACAAATTAACAAATAAACACCAAACAAAACAATCAGACAAAATATTTAGAAAGGAAAGGTGGTAAAACAGTACAGAAAAGAACAACCAAACACACAAACGTACTAAAAACACTGTTTGTTTGACAATGGATGTACTTGGTTTGATTCAAAATTGTCTTTTGCATCCATTTTGTAACAGCGTTTACAAAAAAGTTAAAACCGTAAAACGATAAAAACAACTTATACACAAATTTTCTAACGGAACTTTAGGAAAAAAATAATCCAATTTGATCTACTCTGTGTGTCACTAAATAAATATAAATACTAATTAAATACATGTCTTTTACACTAACTATCCCAAACCTATTGAGCACATAACTGTTATATATGTGTCAATCTGTAACATAGCAAGCTTATACTTTGCTTCGTTGTAACATACTGAGTTGTACATCTATCTGTGTACTTTTTGAGATGATTATTGTGTTCTACGTTTAACGATATTCAAACTTCTTAATCCACAAAATGATGATGATTAATAACCAGCTTAAAACACGATGAGCGGTTGACTCGATTAGCCCGAGAGATTGCTTCCATAAGTTAAATGACAGGGGATGAGAGTATTTAGGGCAACTTTTGGTAGGGGGAATAGTTATTTGTGCAACTAGAACTCAAATTTACACTCTGCTGCAGGAGAAAAACGTTTAGGGGATAGTTTCTTGAGTGTGGCAAAGATGCCTTAAAACGAATTTAATTTGTCTACAATAATTATATAAAAAACATATACATCAATTTTAATTCAATTCTCGCGCATATCCCAATAACAAACGTTGTTCCATCAGGCATTAGATTTTGATAAGCATTTTTGTCTACATGGTTTAATACTATAACCGATTTCACAATTATGATTGTTTGTATCCTTTTGACTGGAACGATATCGATGGTGACTGAGAATTAATTGGGGCAGTAGTACAGGTATTGTTTAGCAGTTTTTCTGTTCCAGAATGGTTGAAAATTTGTATTTAAATTGTATAGTAAAATATCTTTAAAACATACTTTTACTCATTTCTAGAGCTTAGATCTGTTTTATTTAACCACATCTTTTACCATCAGCAGGAACAACTTTACGTTTAGGTTATTTGCGTATGCTACCTTGAATAAATCTTAAATTCTATTAAAATTTAATATACCTACAACAGTACATAAACTTCACTTCACTTCTATGCACTTATGAATGTTCAAGGTTCATCCTCTAGATGAGTTTGCTATAAGTAAATTATAAAATGAATTTACTTGAAGTAGATGTCAATAACTCACATAATATTTAATTTCCCTTACATTCAGCACAAAACCAATATAATAAATAACCCTAGGTCAATAATAAACTTACAATCCTGTTAATGATACAAATTTAAAACTATAATGATGTATCATAATGTTGATGAAATGTTATGATAAAAAGCAGATAATTTTTATTTTTTCACCATCAAAGACCACGATCGACAAGTGCTAAAACCTCATCAAGATCAGAGATTACTTCCGGAAAGTCTGAAGAGAGAAGAGAGAGAGAGAGAGAGAGAGGGGGAGAGAGAGAGAGAGAGTTATGGAGGAGTTTTGGTAAAGAAATGAAAATAAAGATGTCTACCACACTTTCCCTTAGACAATATTCGTTTTAATCACTACATTGATAAATTGCTGTCTTAAATGTTTGCATATAAAGTGTAACCTTAATAACAAGATCCTAGAATAGAAATTCACCCTTGATATTAAGTGCCATTAAAAAAAACCCTTGATTTTGTATTGCCTCTTATCACGTTATCGCAATCCAAAATGAGAAGTCAGCCTTGATATTGTCTCTTATGATGATAGACTTGCTATCGAGGTTCCCAACTACTAACCCATCTTAAATTTCGATCTTTTCTCTAATTTTTTGAACTCTATTCTATGGATGTAGTATCTTGTGCAATAAATGTGTTCACCAAGGATTTCCTTTAAATATTGCTTACTAGCAGAGTGCCTGTCCTTCGTACGGGGTTGGTGTATAAGTATAAAATTCGCATTGCAGTTATACTTGTGCTTTGCGTTTGCAATGGGAGAGGACACGATTTATTTTAATTCACGGTATACCATAGTATAGCACATGTACCATAGCTATAATCATTGACTATTAGATAGTCAAAGCTATGTTCTACCACTGCACCTAAACAATAGAAAAAGTAAAAGTTATCATTGTGTATCACAGTTTCGTTGTTGTTGCTTGGTTCATCAAATTAGCTGTTATCATAAATGCAAATAAATTAATAGTGCCGCACCCTGTTTGTAAACCTTTTAACTTTTTACTGCTATTGAATATCTAGCTAATAGCTTTGACTATTAATAGTTATTTTTAATAGTCAATGCTGATAGTCAAAGATATCATTGAACTAACTTGTGTGGTTGGAACAGCTCACTAAATTTTTCCTTTTAAATATGAATACTCATAAGATTAACATGGGAAACTCCAGAGCCACTGGGGCGGAGCCTAAAAGGATTTTTGAGATAAAAATATGTCTATATATTAATCAGAAATGTGAGCTATCATTACCAAATTTCAGTCCAATCCGACCCCTAGTTAATGAGTAATTGAACTTCAAACAAACAAACAAATAAACAAACAAACGCACAAACTTTCACAGTTATAATATTAGTAGAATTGAGTTGCGTTATTAGGTTCAAAAATCTCTTATTAAAAAGTTAAAAAACGCTATTGAAAACAACAAAGAATATTTATGTAAATGACATTGTAACTGCATTAAAATGCAGGAGTAGAATAGATCGCAATTTGTCTTGGGAATTCACCTTAGTGAGCAGCCACAGAGATGCAAATGAGAATATTCCGTTTCGACTTTAAAGATTTATAAAGGTATCATCCTACATAAGACTTAAGTTTTTAGAGGTAAATAATGAAGTCTTTAATAAATAGTGCTAATCAGTAATCATCTATCTAAGATACAATTATTTACGGTTGCCTTGTATAAGACAGCAACCAGTTACTTTACTAACATGAAGAAAACATTATTATTTTGTTTTCTACTTTCTACCCTCTTATTAATTAAGAGGATCTTACTATTAATTATATTACTAAATACATTTAACTACTGAACCAAAATTTTCTAAGATAAACCCCATATGTTTATACATCAATCAAAGCTTAAAGTGGATATTCCATTATTAACTTAACTAATTAATTTACCATAACATCATTGTTTAGCAAAAAGCGTTTTAACCTTTGGTTGACTCCTAAAAAAAAAGAACTCAAAGAGCGTTAAAGGTTCTTTAAAGATGTATCTATTAATTTTAGCAGTGGGCTACTGAAAAAATGAATGAAGGATGCTTTCTACCTACCAACAGGTTGGAATGAATAACAGGACCTGTTTCTATTTCAGTCGGAATCCCATTTAGCAATTATTTTGAAACTAAACCAAAAACCATAAATTGAAAGCGGTTTGTGTGGTTTAAAGTCAAGTCGCACCTCAGCTATGTTCAGGTTATGAGTCAGAGTATGTGAAACATTTTGATTTGCATACCTCTGAAGCTTCCACTGCAGCAAAAGAAACATTCTGGAATAATAATGAGGGAAGCAAATTGTATTATGTTGGCGGAGAGGGTAGAATTTTTGCTATATTCATAACGATCCAAGTGTAAAATATTCTACATCTCCATAGACTAAATGTGCATAATGTTTGTATGCACTAATAACATAGTACAATATGCATACATAAGTATAAATGATTGTTTGCATCTATGTGATACTCTATACGTAGATATTCAAAATATTTTTACTATTGTAGAATTTGTTTAGAGATGATGAGGATTATTCAGACACAAAAAAGATTTTTGATTATTCCAACTTGTAAAATATTTAGGAGCTTCACAATAAAATCAGTTTGTTTTGTGGTGAAAAATTCAAGTTATTTACTTTTTTATGTAGAAGTGTTTTAGAGAGGAAATTGATGTTTTATAAATACATGATCCATCGTATGAACGGCATTGTATATTATGCATATTTTAATATAAAAAAAGCTCGATACTGAAGAAATATTTGACAATTAACAGTAAATTCACTGATACTTCTTAAATTATAGTACTTAGAGAGTTCCCAATAACTACTACTATTGCTCTAGAAAAACATTAAACATCAAATCATAAAATCGCATTCATTGGAATATGTAATCTATTTTTAATTCTAACGATCTAACGTTTTTCACTTCAGGCAAAAGTGGTTTTCATAACTAGGAGCGTAAGTGGCTCTTTTGGTGCGGAAATACGATTAAGTACCAAAAAGACACTTTCACTCCGTGTGATGAACAAATATTTTTATCATACTGTGGAAATGGTCTTCTAATTGTTACAAAATTATAGACAACATCATCAATGATTACATATCTGTTGTTTACAAACATAACTTTTAACACCGTGTGATTAGCAGCGTTTCCATAATGCATTGATACAATTTTTAGGCTTTTTAGCTTAGACTGGACGACTTGGAGAACTAAGATCGGCTAATATCTGGACAGTTGATGAAAGCATTATTTCACTACTTTACTAAAATGTGTGGGGTCCACCAACCCCCCTTGATAATTAAGTTAACACAACCCCAACCCCAGAACTGTCATTTTAGAATTCAAATCAAATTCAAAATATATTGATGTAACCTTTTTTATTAAATCGTGTATTTATAGATTACAACGAAACCACTATTTGGAAAATTCCGTAATACTCCATTTAAGATCAGATAGTGCTATTTCCGATACGTCTTAGTTATCAAACTGGTAAGCAATTGGAGCTGTAACTAAGTTAGACTAGTTCGATGGCCAAGTTACAAACTTAGGAGGATTAGGTACGAATGGATCCATCAGTGACCTGATATTACAGATCATTGGACAGATTAAAATAATAATTATTTGAGTCAGTGTGCTTAATTAACTAATTATTACATGTCATCTAAATCTGATTAATTAAAACACCGATATTCATTCGACTGAATGGTGCACTGTGTTAAATTATTAATATTTTGTAGTCATCACATTTTATTTTATACATACATATATACATTTTATTTTATAGCTGTTACACTGTACAGTTAAGATAGTACACAAATGTAGTTAACAAATTAAAATATTTATTTGGGTTTTGTATTAAAAACAGAACTAGAGGTCGTCTAGTGGTTATATTAGGTTATAGAGGTTTTATTGTTAGTTACATGGAATGTTCTATTTAGAAAGAAATTACGACCTTAAAGGGCAATTTATGAAATAATGGATAGTTTTGCGCAAGGTTTCTCGTCATGACGAACATTTTAAGTATATAGTTTATTGGGTGCGACTTGTAGTTATCTCAAAAGTTCATGGGTACTTTGGGATTTATATATGGATAACGGGTTGTAACATTATCAAAATACATAATACATAGAGGATAATAAACACACTTGATAGTGTATTACACATCATACCACATCGTACCACCTCAAGTGTCGTCCTAAAATGTGAGGAATTTGATATTGGTTCACCCCCTGGTTCAGAGACCACCACACCATAATCTCAAGGCAGACTCGGAGAAGAACTTTCTCTGTATTGGAGAGCCTTCTCTGACAACTTTTTCCAATAAAAGTGTTGTAAAATGTTACCGTCTTTGAGTAGTACGTAAGATTTTATACGAAACAAATCTGTGGTTATAAGACAAGATTGTCTGATAATAAATCCTCTTAAGCAGCCTTTACGACTTCCATTATATCATAAATGGCTCGGTCTATTACGTCCCTTTTGTGATAAACGGACTACTTTATGGAGTAAGGTACAAGGATGTATATTGTATAAGGTGTGTGTTTGTAATAATTTTCATTCTAATGTAGTAGAAAAAAATTAGTTCATAATTTTAGGAAATTTGTATACACTTTTTCCCATTTACTTTAGTGGTTTTATATGGAGCAATAAATAGTAAATTTATAATTTTTTTCACCATACAGACAAGTAGATATTTCTCAAAAGTACATTCGCTTTATTTTATTGTTTCATGGGTAGGTTTTCACTCTGTAAAACACATCCATCCATAAGCTATTTTTATGGGCAGATCTAATATCTCTTATTAGGATAAAATCAAATAATTACGGGAGTGATTATATTCCGCATATTACTACAGATATACGTTGTACATTTTTGTCAACTGATAGCAAATTTCCTGAAATTAATACAGATTTATACATCATAATTATGTTTCAACAAGAACAATAAGGTATTATGACAATAAACTATTTATTAGTTAATAGGTTGGTAGTTTTGAAATTGGAAAAATGAGCATAAGAATTTATATATAAAGGAGAATGAAAACCCAAATAAATGCATTCAGTTTAACTGCACACATTAGTAGCGAAGTTTTCTGTATGTGAATTGACTTCTTGACTCTTTGTAAATTCTAACGAAATTCTTTCATATCTCTGTTTAATAATTTTTAAAATTCTGTTCTAATATGAATGCATTAGTGATATTTATAAAATTATTAAAAGGAGAGGCTATTAGATTACCAAATCACATTCCTAGTCAAAACGTTATGCTAAAGAAACTAGACTTGATCAAACATCAAGCTATTAAACGACCAATGAATATTTACTGCTCAATAATAAGCTAACTGTATTTACAACATTTACGTTGAACATACTATAGCTAAGTGTGACATCTCTTTACCGAATACCACTTGGCATTTACCAACTCATTAACCACTTACCACACCTGAGAGACATGCATGTAATATATGCTGAGTGTCTCAATATTCAGATAGGCCTGTTGGTTTAGCAGTCTTTGAATTGCAAAACAACTTTGCCTCTCTTATGTAAAATATTCCCTGATAATTTGTATATAATAATTATAGGTTTATAATTTGATTATTTTGCAAATTACCTTTTCACAAAACCAATTTTTCAGTTAGAACACTTTGGTTGGTTTATGTGTTGATTCACATTGTGAAATTGTTTAAATAAAAGAAAATCTCTAACTAAGCTATACAATTTCAAATTAATTTATTATTACATCCGCAATCGTTACTAAGCAGTTCAACACAGTTATAATGTATGATTCTGTAAGATATATATGCGTATATTTTTATAAATAACTTCTTCATCAGCATTGTACGTGTTATTAAATTTACGGAAAGTAAATAAAAGAAACGTCTTATAACACTTAACACATATATTTACGCTTGTTACACACAAGACGGTAAATATACAAAAAATAGTGGTGATCGATTTCGATTGGACACTCCAATCATCTTCAGACCCAATAGGCGACATTCGACATGTTTTAAGTGTTATATAAGACGTTTCTTTTATTTACTTTCCGTATATTTTTATAGCACACATTATGTATAATTGTATTGTGTGCTCGTTATTGTGTGTGATTAATTGTTATAGCACATAATTTTATTATCATTTATTTGCCATTTTATCAGCCTTAAACCTATTATAGCCAAGTAAATAGTATATTTCATTACTAGGACCGAAAGTGGCATTTTCCGTTGCGCGCTCAAGTTTTTGTGTGAGGCGAAGCCGAACACAGGGAACCCCAATTTCACGTGCGAGGCGAAGCCGAGTATGTGAGAGCTATTTTCACGTACGAGGCGAAGCCGAGGACGGGAATAATGGAGCAAGTGCCGGATAATAACTTTCGGTACGAGTTATGAACGATACTTTTCATCACGACGCAAAAGTACACAAACACAGATATATACATTAGTTTAAATTGAGCAAAGCCAACCACAATATTACTGGCTGTACTAATACTAATACTAACTGGGTAAATTTGCGCTGGTCCTTTTGTTTCTGCAGTATGTAATAAGGCTTCTTGACCAACGCGTTTTTTTTTTCAGAGCATTAATTTCTATTGTAAGAATCGTATTCAAGAAATTCACACCGTATTAAAAAGATAGTTTACACATTGTTCTGAGATTATTACGTCTAAATATGTTGTAATGTCATGTTAGTTTATTTTATTTAAACACTGTCTCAATGTTAAAATAAAATCATAGACACAAATAGTTCATAAACATACAAGTCGTGATAACATGGGTGATCCCATATTAATTTAACTGATATTTCAACTCGGTTCCGTTGATGTCAGAACTATATTCACATTCAAGGATCTATTTTCGCATTCAAACTTTATTCCATTATAAAACCCAGCGCTGGTTATACCGTTAAGTGCAGCCACAAGAGAAATTGAGTTTGGGATTCAACTGCAGTTTTTACAACTGCGCCAGTTTGCATATAAAACCAAGCAATGTCGAAAACATTCCCAGTGGATATCTGTAATAATGGAGGTGCAATCAGAATGTTTATCATAATTTTGTCGGTAAATTAATTATATTCCTGAGATATTTAAAAGAAATTTTGCTTTAATAACTTAAAAACTTTCGTTAATGTAAGAAATTTCGTGGAGCACATTTATAGTGCACCAAACTTATAGAAAACACTTAGCATAGTAGTCAGTGGATTTCCTATGTTATAAAATAGTATGTAGCAAATTGGTTCAAAGTCCATTAAAAACAACTCTCATATTAATTTGAAAAATATTGGTATCCAGGAAAATAACCTTTACAAAAAACTCTCTATACAAAAACAATAATTACTGATTCGATACCAACCTGGGATTTTTCTGAAACCAGGTTGCCTTTAATAGATATTAATAGATTATGTACAACAAAATGTTTTGCTGTTTTTAAATAGAAAAAGGAGAATGATTTAGATGGTAATAAGACTAGGGTATAGTATGTTCTTTTATAATACACGAAATATATACCAATGTAACTTGCTTTATGCCTAACTTGGTGTTTATGCTACAACTTACCAAACTCAGCTCCAAGTTATGTTTACCAATGAACATACCAAGTTGTCAAGTTGATCCTTTGGGCTGTCAACTTAGGAGGAAACTGTTTAGTTATGCTCCTGATCGTGCTTAGTTTGGCATAGTTAGTGGCTTTTATTATAAATATTCAACAAAACTGTGTATTAAGGGTATAGTTAGGGTTTTTAGTTTTAATTTTATTTATTTAATGAAACGATATGTTTGTCCTTTTTGTCGGTACACAGTTAGAACCAAATATCAGTGAAATGTGAATCTAACTTTAAGCTCTCTCCCTAATCAAGTTTAATTTTGACTATCAGTGTGCTATGACACCATAATATGATAATATGAGTGGATACGAAATTTACACAAAACTTCTCACCTTGGGGAGATGCCCACTTTTTAGATTTAATGCATTTTATATGAGTAAACATCGTGTTGCTTAGGTACCATTTAAGAAAGAACCCTTTTAGCTATGCATATCAAATTTTAACTACTTATTTGTATTGACATTTAAGACAAACTGTACTAATTTAAATATGTTCTACCAAAAAAATCATATTTTATCAAAATTTTTAAAATATATAATTTTTTTCACTATTTTACAAATATTAATTAATTTTATTGTTAATGTTTTTTTAAACATAGAAGCAAACTTTTAGTACACTTTGTGGGCCATGATGTCCTAAGTAACAGAAAAAAATTTGAAGTCAGTGGTACTTGTAGTAGTCTGGAAAATGGTACCTAAACATTAAAAAATACAGTTTCGGAAAAACTCATTTAAAGTCAAGTCTAGGCCTACCCTATGCCACATTATTCCTCATCACAAACAGCACTATTATTATATACACATATGTTATGAAGAAAGAAAAACAAACAGAAAATGATTTTTGTTGACTATTTAACCTAGCAACAACATTTATTCAGTGCAACCATTCAACAAAATTAAATTTCTAACATAAATTTAATTGACGCTAATTCAGCCCATTGTGACTAAAACCGAGTGTGTAGTACTATTTATACTATTTTTTATGATTGTTAGACTGTAGTAAATATATTAAAATTATATATTTTCTGAATCAGGAAAAGATGAAGAATTTTTCAATGCAATAAACAAAAAATTAATTTTTTGACCGAAAAACTGGGCATCTCCCCTTTTTAAAACTGGTGAATATTAAATTGGAAAAAATACCATTAGGATATTATGGTTATGAAAAATTGATTATATCACTGTTTTACGTTACGAGTAGTGATAAAAGAGTTAGATAAATTGTATAACATAGTCTCTTTACGGTTCAGTAAATAAAAATTAAATAATGACGTACTTCTGATAAAAAATTCCTTTTACAACTCGTTACCAAAGACGGTTCAATTCAGGTTCACCACAAACCACTCAATCCTGACGAATCCAACGACATTCAAAGTAAATGGAGCTGGAGTGCTGCTTTCAGAAAACCTTAAGAGTGACAGAGTCTTACAGAGCTTTCACTTATTTCGGGTTAGAGACAGTTTGAATCGAGTTAAATGGTGAAAACCTGAACCAAATGAGAAAGACTTCAACACATAGTTTAAGAAATTCCTAAAAGCAAAAATGTATAAATTTATATAGTTGTTGTTTAAGCAAAAGAAATAATGATAGTGATTTTTCTCCATGTAAATTAATAATTCAGTCCATCTCCTCGATCATGATCATAAATTGACCTTAATCAAAGACAAAGAATACTCAGCATTCACAGTTGCATATTAGTTGGATATCATGACATGTTTACCCTTTAATATTTCTAATTAACAACGAAATAATGACTTATAACACCAAGGACGGTATAATCCTGTCTGCAATGGATTATTTGCTGCTAGGAAGTGATATCCTAGCTTCAGCGACATCAGCACGAACGTATCAGCATTATTGGGTCAGTTGGTTAGTCATAAACATGAATAAGGGATGTAATCTGATTTGAGTAAACAATGCACTAGATGTTTGGTTATTCCCTTATCAGAGTATAGTTTTCTATATAGAAGAACTTTTAACTTACCAGTTTTATTTAGAAGTTTACTTTTATATATTAAAGGGGCTTTAATGAGAAAAATACATGTTTAGCCTTTATCAGCTTCAACTTTCAGAGCGGCATATTCAACATGGAGAACCTTTGGTTGTTAAAACTAACAAGTATTATCAGCATGAAAATGGATTACTCTAACAACCACATAGATACACATTATTTAAAATCGTATAAGGTTTTTTTGCTATACTGATCTTAGTCAGTAGGCTACGTTATCATATTCACTCGCTCTACATTCACTACGTTTACATGTATCAATCTAAATAATGTCACAATGTATTGGTTGGTGCCGTTACAGTACAAAATATAATCGAGATTATCAAGGTTTATAATTTCCATCATATAAAATCTGTTTGAACTTCTTTTGTCGAAGGAATCAAAACACTTTACTTTATATCACAATGTACATTATATCATAAACACTTTACATTATATCATATGAGGTTCAAGCATGGACTGAACGACCATGTACATTATGTCTAGATAAAACATCTACAATTTATTGAGACCAATATATTCATTCATGAGGAATATGTGAGCAAAATATGTATAATGGAAGAACTGTTGTATCTTACCTTACCTCTAGGGAAGCATTTATTTTCTCAAGAATGGTTTTATTCTTCATTTATTTCCTACTACAGAAAATAAATAATAATTTTATAATTTGTGCATTTAAAAAATATAACAGTATTATGCATAGTGTGGCTATGCTTACATGATTAGGTAATTAAGGTGAATTAAAATATACAAAAATCGAGGCTTAGGTACTTTTTTAGAATCGTTATTAACTCTGTTTTGATTCACCATGAAATAAATTCAACATTTTATCGAGGAAAAAATAAAAATATTTGAAAAGAGAAGGAAAACCGAAAGTCAATGTATTCAGTTCAGCTACACACACATAAATTGTAGGGCGTTTTTCCTACAGCAAGACTTCTTCTCTCTACGAAATTATATGCATCGTCGTATCATGTGTAAACTATGTAGCCTATATCTTATTCAACTTATTTGGTTTCAATTGATTTAGTTGGTTTTGATGGCTTTGAAATAACTTTCAGTGAAATAAGCTTAATCAGCTCAGAATAAATAGGTCTATGTTTTTTGTCTTTTGCATTAATTATTATTATGTGACATAATAAATTATTAATTTTCAAATAATTATACAACATTAAACTTTTATTTGCTTGAAATGGCAACATTTATTTCAACAGAAATTTTAGTTTTAGTCTCAAATATTTATAGTTTGCAATGAAAACTTGTGTATTGGGATTCAACTGGTGGACATAAAAATACTGAATTAAATTTTAATCGGAGTTTAATTAAATTAATAGGAGAAACAATTGACCAATTTAAATTTATTGTATCCATCAGCAGTTCTAGTGAAAACAAACAGGGTGTTAATTTTTTTCGTCGATTACCTAAGACCAGCAAATATATTCAATAAAATATACTTTCCTACCGAATAATATGGTATGAACCCATGAAACTAACCAAACGAGGCTGTTTCTTACCCGAAACCATTTAGGAAACAACCATTGTCTACTACAAAATAATGAATTAACAACTACAGTTTTCATATTGTGAACATATACCGTCTAAGTGACTATATCAAGAGTGACACCTCCTTAGTCCTTACCGCTTACCACTTACTCTTTACCACGCCTAAGAGACATATATGTTATAGACACTGAGTGGAATTGATATTCAAACCTGTTGGTATTAGTTATTATTGAATTGCAAAACTGATCCTACTACTTGCACATTTGATGTAAAAAGGTCGCTGAGAACCTTTTTGGTGCACAAATTATTGTTACGATTCACTTTAAACTAATTCCTCGTGTGACATCGTTTTATATTCCAATACAAGTGTTTTATATAGATAAAAACACTAATGCCATTAACAACTTATCAATTTTGTGATGATTGGAATGTAATAGAAGATTTTTCTAAGTAATTCAGTGAAATGTAGTTTTTTACAAAAATATTTACTGTACCAGTTAAGCTATTAAACACCGTATATAAATCAACATAACATGTTAACAATGCTTTTTCCGGTGTATTTATTGTGCATTTGATGCTGACTCTAACCTAATAAAACGGTCCGGTCCATTCATACAGAATTTGATGTCAAGATGTGTTATAACCAAATAGTTAAAGCACACATTCTAACATTCATCCTTAAATACAACGAAAACATTTAGTCGGCACCAGCAAACTAACTCATAACTAGATAGGCTTACACACACCAAAACTGGTCTATATTTTATGGTAATATAAACTTACTAGGACACGATCAGAATGATAGTAGTACCATGCGCCATTAGTAAACAATTGAAAAATTAAAACGACACACTTCATAAATGTATTTTAAATATTTTATATTTTATCCTACTCAAAAGTTATTATGTTTTGAAGCGAGTTAAGCATAGAGTACAATGTTTGGGACAGCAAAGAGTAATGAAGCAAACGTGTAATTAAAACTTGTCCACTTCACTTTGTTATTGCATCAGTTTAACTTGAGCAAAGCCAACCTCAGTCCCTGGCTGTACTATAATATTGACACAAAACAAATTTAATCCGGATTTTGTTTGTGCAGGTTTTAATACGCATAGGAAATGGTTCTTGGGTTATAATGTTTACATCATCACTTCCTTATAAATACTGTATTGTAATTCAAAAATGTATAGGATAGAAATAATATAATTTAAAATTATATTTCTCTTTTGGCTATATAGCGTACTGTGGTGGTTACGTTAGTTATTTCATTATGGTGACGTCAGTGTTATTTTTTTTTTCAACTAATTCAATTGTTTTCCTAAGTTTACGTCAATCTCCCGGCCGACAAATTTCCTCAAATTCGGAAAATGTTTCGACAGAAAGAGCAAAGTTAAAAGTGTTAAAAATTATTCTTTTCCTAATTACTCATATAACGTACCTTTTAATGACTCCTAAAAACATGTATATGGGACAATATAAAAATGTGTATATTGTCAAATGGTGTATGACTCCTATTGATATTGTTTTGTCTTTTTTAACAGTACGCATTATTTTTGGAATAGATATTTTTGGAGTTATAATTTTATGGATATTTTATTTTACTAAATTTGCAGCATGGACAAACAACAAACCACCCATGTAGTAGTCCGTTTGACCGTTAATCATAAAAGGGACATAGACTGAGCCGTTCCTGATATAATGGATGCCATAAAGTCTCCTCAAAGGATATATTATCAGACAATCTTGTCCTATAACCACAGATTTGTGTTAAAGTGAGGATTTACGTGTACACTCACTACTGGAGCTGGTAACATTTTGTATGGCCGTTTGAGTTTTTCCAACTCACCGGGGTCGTATCCTTTTTATAGTAGATTTTTCTTACAGCAACTGCTAAATGATCTTGATAGTATTTCAAGTGATTACATCTAAGTGTGATATTGAAAAGCTTATAAAATAGTAACAGGTTTACATATTGCATTACTGAATTATAATAACTCCATCTGTATTATTACAAATATCCACTGAGGATGATTTCAAAATTGGTTTAATTTACATTCAAACTGGCACAATTGCATAAGTGCAGTGCACCAAATAAAATTACTTTGGCTGGAGCATTTAATAGCATAACAATGTTGGGGTTTGTGATTAAATAACGTTTGAATGTGAAAAAAATCCTGGGTTTGCATTTAGTTTTTACTCCAATGAAAACGTGGTTGACATAAAAGTTTAAAAACGGGCACATATTAATTTTAAATTAATAATGTATACTTTTTTTAACAAACCGTTGTTAGTATTTGGGTCTCACCACACCACAAGTGGTTTGTAATAAATATGCAAAATTTATACATACATCTCTTATAACTACTGATTATAATTTTGTTACATAAAGAAAATCAACTAGAAATAGTCATAAAATAATGTACTTTGTGGCCACAAATGCAATGAAACGAAACTCACTAATTGCCTCATACATAATGTAAACGCATTACTTTAATGTGTATTGATTATTCCATATTCCACTTAGTTTTGGCGCACCAACCACTCTTTAAGTTTATTTCCCTAAACATTAAATAGTTGTCAACCTAAGGAAATATCAATTTTCTAATAATACGTTAGTTACCTAACATTATATTTTGTCAAACATGCATTCAACATTATTCTTTATTCTCAGTAACACTGCACCAACAGAATCAACAGAATCAAGTGGACAAGTTTTCATTACAAGTGTAATTTATTACTATTTGTTGTCATATTCGTCCAATATGCATCTGTTCAAACTTTAAATCAGGAAAGCACTTTACATCACTTTATTTAATTACACTAGAAGTCGACCAGTGGTAGAAATTTCAACTGAAATATTTAATGTACAGGATTCTCACCCCTCGCTAAATAGAACATGTGATTCGAATTCCTTCCATTTGTTTTGATATTTTGTTGTTATTTTGTCACCAACATGGCAACCCATAAGGCCCATGATATTAAAAAAAACATAAATTTATTTGTTGTGCTTATTTTTTAGACTATTTTAGTTTATAAAGAGTGTCTGTACTTCTACAGGAAAATATATTTCTAACTGTATGCGTAGACTTTCCCTACGATGCACACAAGCTGAGAAAATACCACCGCCGCAGCAAACCTGCTGACTAAGCGAATTTCCGTCTACCTGGCTGGAACTCCACTAAATTATTCCCTTAGGCCTAGCGCACACGGTCGATTTTCGATCGGCCGATTAAAAAATCGGCCAAAAATAAATCGCCCTTGATTTATGTCCAGGCGCACACGTGGCGATTTTTTAGTCGAGAAATTGATTTTTTTGGGTGCGTTTTAGCTATCCTAAAATGGACTTTGTTGAATTAACCTGGGTTTGTGCTATTCTAATTAGACCAAAGAAAAAAAGAGACTTTAAAATCGACAGTTTTATAAAAAAAGTTCTTTAATTATTATAGAATGTCTGTTGAAAGTTTCAGTTTTCATTATAACAGCTGTGGCCTTTTTAGCAAAGAAAACAACACAACTCACACCACTCCTGTGGAGAACAACAAGCGACTGGCCGACTTTTTAGTCGACCGAGTGCGCGGACTGATAACAATCTGTACGTTACAGATTTTCGGGCGACAATCGCCTCGCCTACGAATCTGTGGCAAAACCCAGATTTTAAAATCGGCGCAATTCTCGATCGCCTGTGTGCGCGCTTCCATTCAAATACATGATGCACAGATCGGCCGATGAAATAGTCGCCTAAAAATAATCGCTCGTGTACGCCTAGCCTAGCGCACACGGTCGATTTTTCGATCGGCCGATTAAAAAATCGGCCAAAAATAAATCGCCCTTGATTTATGTCTAGGCGCACACGTGGCGATTTTTTAGTCGAGAAATCGATTTTTTTTTAGTGCGTTTAAGCTATCCTAAAATGGACTTTGTTGAATTAACCTGTGTTTGTGCTCTTCTATTTAGACCAAAGAAAAAAAGAAGACAACTTAAATATTGGGTTCAATCGATAGAGACTTTAAAATCGACAGTTTTATAAACTATACACTTTACGTGATTACAGTAACAAGTTCTTTAATTACTATAGAATGTCTGTTGAAAGTTTCAGTTTTTATTATAACAGCTGTGGCCTTTTTAGCAAAGAAAACAACACAACTCACACCACTCCTGTGGAGAATAACAAGCGACCGGCCGATTTTTTTAGTCGACCGTGTGCGCGGACTGATAACAACCTGTACGTTACAGCTTTTCGGGCGACAATCGCCTCGCCTACGAATCTGTGGCAAAACCCAGATTTTAAAATCGGCGCAATTCTCGATCGCCTGTGTGCGCACTTCCATTCAAATACATGATGCACAGATCGGCCGATGAAATAGTCGCCTCAAAATAATCGCTCGTGTGCGCCTAGCCTAAAATTGTCAGATTTATTGATTTAAATATCATTAATTTTAATGAGTACTTAGGTTTGCTGCTACAGGGAAGAAAATTGGGTTTTTATTAAAATGTTGACAGCTTAGTATGAAGTAAACAAAATTTCATTAAAATATATCCATAGACAAGAAAGCTACAACAGTTTATTTATCCCCCATAATAAGAATAACATGGTATTCCCCATAGTAAGAATAACATGGCAATTTTAAATTTACACTTTTTTGGGGTTTTCCCGTAACCGTTAGACATACAGTAATGCTTAAATATACTAAAATATAATACACAATTTTGTGTTAAGTATCTCTTAAGTGACTGAGTAACTTTTTTACTAGACTTACTTAGTTTAGGTAGTTTATTTGAATAACCGTATCTCCATCACCATATTTTTACAGGTAATTATAACCTAGAGCGAAATCAGTTTTAGAATTAGTTTAAAATTATAAAAATAAAAGAAGCAACCAACATTATGAGCTGGTAAAATTAATTTCCGGAAAATAAAATCCATGCTTGTGTGTAATGAGTAAAAGACATTCAAAAATACATTTTGTTGCAATACATTTAAATTCCCAGAGCGAAAGATCAAGCGGCAAAGTCTTGAAACAGGAAAACCTCGCTACAATGTATGTAGCTGAACTGAATACATTGCCTCTGTTTTATTTCTCCTTTTCCAGTATATTTTCAGCTGTTCTGTTATTTTTATTTCAAAATTCTAGTGTTGATTTGTTTAGTAATTCACTCATAATGGTAAGGTATGATCGTAACGAAGGAAATAATCCCAAATCATAGCTTTGCATGCATTTTAATTGGTGCTTTGAACAAACATCAAAAGAATAAATAAGTATTTGTTTTAGGCAGATTAACTTCCGTGAAGTAGTAAGAATACATCATATGACTCCTTTACATTTTTGAACGTACACTCATTGTATACAAAATATATTGAATAATTACACTACTGTGAATGTATATGAACTTATAAAATATTTATCTGCCAAGAATAAAATTACTGTCTGGAAAATGGATGTTCTCCTTTGATAAGCAGTATACAAGGGTTCTTCCATTCTAAATATTCCGCTCGTCTATTTTCCACTTGAAAGGTTGTTGTATCTTAAGACATAATAAAATTATACCGCACTGCCCCAAGCGACATTCATGGATGGATATTGAATATAATGGAGAGCATTTAGGAATATTGTAGTATAAACACTTGGGCGAATTTAATAAATGATGGTTAAAAAAGCATAGAGTTTTATTGCATTTTTCACAAAACATCTAATAAACTTTATTTACTAACTGTACATGGTTACGACCAGTCAAAGGTTATGACTCAGCAGCAAATCTACCAATTCTTGTTGTTTTTTAATCACGACTATATTCGGAAGGATTATTTTTTATTTCGCATTTATTTTTGTAAAACGTCTTTATGAGTGTGACAAAAAGGTTTGGTCTTGATTGAAGGCGATTATATAAAGGTTCTTTTTTTTATTAAGTCCAACTTGTTACGAAATATAGCAATCAATTAATTTTAAAATGGGTTTAATTCATATTCTAAATTGTATTGAACGAAACCAATTAAGTACTCCGACTAAACCAACTGCGATTTAAGTGATTTTTTATACAATTAGTGTAGGAATTTTTTTTCTTTTTTTGTTAATCCTTTTATTATTTTAAATTATAACCATATTAATTGCGGATGTAAACTAAACTCCTGAATTATATTGAGTTATTGGATATTTGGGTCAAAAACATTTTTCTTTTAATAATGGGGCAACAAATATAATGAAATCTACACTGCTGTTAATAAAACCCGAAAACTATAATTTTCTTCGATGAAATGTTTAAGAAGTGAAGTAGTGACACACCACAACCATGACAAGCGGGTTTATTACATTGTAAATGATGCTTTAGAAATTTCAACCCTCAACTACTTATCATATATTTAAATAAATTAAATATGGAAATGCTTCCTGATTGATAACACTTTTTTCCAATTTACTCAGCTTAAACCGTTCTCAACCAAAATAAATTAAAGCTCTGGACCACTCTGCCACTATTTGAATGTCTTTGGATCTGTTGCTAGAATTGAGTAGTTTGTGGTGAACTAAATTTGAGCTGTCCTTGGAAAGAGTTGCGACAGAAATTCGCAATCAACAGCTCTTTGTAGTTTTTATGTATAAGAAGAATGTTATGGAAATCCATATCATCCATATGTTATCTTATTATATCATAAGGTCAGAATTTAGGTAAACATAAATTGTATTAATTAGTAGCAAAAACTCTTAAGGGAAAGGCATATTTTGAAACATACTGTATAGATAATGGTTTATTTGATCCGTTAAAAAGTAATATTAAAACTATAATAAATATCTAAAAACTTAAAAATAAAATGGCCTACAGTATAAAATATGAATGTTTTCTTTTATAGTAGTCAACCTCCTATATACTACAAACATAATAAAATAAGATCAATGGAGTTGGGCCAAAAGTAATATTTTAACGGCTAATCATACTGCTTACTTTAGTAAAAGTAGAATAAACAATAAGAATTTCAAAATAATAACTCTTATGGGCCTGAAAGTTAAACAATCTTAACACCCACCTCAAACAATTCCCAACTTCTTAATAAACAAAGAGTCTTGAAATTCTTTAGAGGTTTCCTTTACTGAAACAAACTTAATGGTTTAAGAAGTTTAAAAGTCAAAAGTAATGTTTAAGCATTCTTTTTGTTCCAAAGTCTTAATTCAATGTTCCTTCCCCCAAAGGTAAAAATGTAAAATACAGTAAAATTTTTAAATTAATTTGTAAGCTACCAAACAGTAGTTTTATTATACATCTGATCTGAGATTAGAAATTGTCTATAGTTAAGCACAGACTTAGTAGCTTTCTGTCGTCGACAACCCAAAACATCGACTTGACAACTAGCTTGGTACGTATAGGAAAACAAAACTTGGCACTAAGGTAGTAAGCTGCAGCTAAAACTTTAGCTAAAGTGGTAACCAATAATCTCGAAATTTAGGACCGAAAGTATATATTATAGGAAAAACAGGTCCATCCCAAGACATTATTTTAGTGAGGGGAGAAGAGAAAACAGTCCTAAAACAGTCACAGTAGGTTCCACGCCCTTTAAAACGTTACAAAATTATTTAGTCTTCATTGTGACTCGTTTAATTTAGAAGACTCATCTACTTTAAGGAATGGGAAAATGAAATATCCAATTTTTTTGTATGAGATTTACTCAAAAGCTAAACTAAAAAAGCTTTATGGAGGAGTAAAATTGCATTTGAGGTTGCAAACAAGAACGAGAATCCCACAAAGGTGATACCTTTGACAGTCTTTGTGAACAACATAAGTGCATCTCCGACACCTACAGAGATGATCTAGTTGTCTCATGTGAAACGCTGCAAGATGTAGCTAGTTGTTTATACAATAATAGTCTATTTTAAAACCCCAAACCACGTTCAGTAGCCTAATTAAATAATAACGTAACTAACAATATGAAAAAGTATAAATTTAACCTTTATAGAATGACACCGAAATTCCTTTGGGTTCAAGGTTTTTCCCCCTAAAAATTCTCAAGTCTTTAAAATTTCAGCCACTGTTTAGTAACACAGAGTGTTTAACAGCGTGTATGATTATACAGAAGCAGGGTAGTTTTATTAATCGTTTTTATTTTATATTTAAAAAAAGCTCACATTGATATTTAGTACACTGATGATTTTGTGTGTGAGCCAAAATTGTAGCTGAAGCTGTAGCTCAATACCGTACTGAATTGGTTGAAGTTTGGGTCTACACTGTTGCACAATTTATTTTTGTTTCTTACCTTAATATCATCGAGCCAAGTTAAAGGAGAAGTTTTTAAAACTTCAATTAGTGCTTTTGAAAATAATATTAGAAAGAAGGAATATTTGTTCAAAATGTAACCATAATACATACTGAAGTAATTTAGTAAATAAAATAGTCTTGTAACATAATTACTGTAGTCTAATATCTGTAACTTAATCCGCAGTTCATAAATCATATAGCAGCTTCTAAAATTCACTTCCGTGTAAAAAAAATGATGTTTTATATAACAAAACACTTTAGATTAATGATGATGATCAACAATAGAATTTATGGAAGTTAAGCTGACCAATTAAAATGGTATCAGAAGGAACAAGTTCAATATGCTCATTTTGTCAGCTTCTCCTTGTTAGGCCTAATAGATTTCGGGAATCTTATATTTTGCGACATTCGTAGAATCAGTCCCAAGAAAGCATATTGACGAGATCAGTGTAATTTTCATTTTATACGTTTTAGAATGGTTAAATATTTCTGTTTATTGGAAAGTCAATAGCTGGAAGGATTATTATCTGCCTAGTGATGAATAGAACAACCAACTTTAGCAGAGATACATGTTTCATTTGGAGATATAGCCTCTGGATCGTTATTGGACATCGTTTTTAATTCATTATTTTTCTTTGGTGGCTGCACTCAGGGCCGGGGATATAGTATCTATCCCCGGCCCTGGCTGCACTAACAGTAAGATCCAACAAATTAGATTTTAACAAAACGTTTTTCAACTAAGAAAAAGATTTTCTAGCCTGAGATATACCTTTTCTACTTTTCCTAGAAAATTATATCAACCGGTGGTCTCCAATCTAACGGGCCACATTATCATATAGTTTAAATGCATTGATGACTATTTGGTTTTATATGCAAACTGGCGCAGTTGTAAAAACTGCATTTGAAACCCAAACTCAATTTCTCTTGTGGCTGCACTTAACGGTATAACCAGCGCTGGGTTTTATAATGGAATAAAGTTTGGATGTGAAGATAAATCCTTGAATGTGAATATAGTTTTTCTTCAATTCTTTTGAAATATTAGTTGAACGAAAATGGAATTGTACATTTTCTCTGAATTTTCCTCGTTCGTAATAATTTTAGGTAGATTTGGCAGAATTCGTTGTAAAAATCTCAATTAAACACGGGAAATCAGATATAAACAGAATTTATATAATAATTTTTATTGATAAAGTAGATTTATTGTGTTATAAATCAAATTATAATCAGCTATAATAATTTTAGGTGCACAATTAATTGTAATGGAACAACGTTCAGTAATTGCCTCATACATAATGTAATCACATTACATTACTGATTACATTATTGATTATTGACATTACATTATTGATTATTGACATTACATTATTGATTATTCCATGGTAAACTTCGTTTTATTGCCAAGCTCTATTTTGCTTATTCTTTTATATTAAAGACCGAACAGCTATATGGTACAGAATGTAAACGTGAATGGTAAATATTATGCAACAATGATTTTACTGATGGTGTACTTATATTCACTTTACTCTATGTTCATTAGACATATATAATCAAGTGTCAATGATGAAGCGGTAATCATCACTATAGGACCAATAAAGTATAATTCAATATATCAAAGAACAACTATCAATGATACTAAAACTGCAATTCAAGCAAAACCCATCAGTTAGGGAAGTGCTTTTCAAGAATTATAAGACAACAAAGCAAATCCTTTAAGTGTCTCTTGAAGTGGAGATCTTTCACTGACACTTAGAGAATGGGTTCATTATTAAAGAGCATTTCAGAGAATTGTAAGTGATTTTATTTGTGTGTTGGGTAAAGCCTAGATTTGTCAACCTTAATGTTTATATTATTACAAAAGTAGAATTTTTGGCAAGTTTAACAATTACAAGGCGTAGTTTAGTACTTAGTTAGTACTTACTTAGTATTAGTATACTAGTACTTAGTAGTTTAGCCTGAAACCTCATTACACCATAAAATAATATGTTTTACAAGAAATAACATTAAGTTAACTGACTATAACAATTTTCATTTACTTTAGTTTTATCATGAGTCGTGTTAACTTGATATTTTCCTAAACAATAAGATGGAATAAGATTCAAGAATTCACTTATCTGACAGAATTCCTTTCTTAAAGAAAAATTTGAGTTACTTAAAAACTTTAGAATGGCTGAAAATATATTTAGCTTCTGAGAGAGAAAAGTTTAGAAGCTGCAAAGTAACCTGTGTATTTTTTATTGATTCGATTTTATTTATAATGATTACTAAGTTCGTAGACTATTGATTAATTACTAATGAAAAAAAGTCCCCTGCTATTTCAAAATTAAATATTATATTACAGCATCATAATGTTGTCAGCAAATTATTTAATGACTGATGAGTGAAAATAATCTTTTGAAAAAGATCTAGCAGAATATGATAATAATTGTGATTTAAATATGCACAAAATACTCTTACGATTTTCACGAATCTCATATAAATCTATTTGTTTGAGATTTACCTTTTGAATTTGGTTAACTCGTTATTATAGAAAAGAATAGTACAACAATTAATTAAATTTGGGGTAAACAGTTTTATGACACTAACTTGTGCTACATGATCACGTATTTTAGTTTACAAAAGATTAATGTTAAAAGTTAAAACCAACTTAGATCGGATAAGCTTCAGTAAGGAGTCTTGCTTCCTTTCAACTTTAACGACTGAGGAAAGCGAACGAAAGAGTTTTATGGTCTTGTAACGAGATCAAACAGATAAAAGATTCATTTCAGTAGTGGTTTATTATGTCAAAGAACAAGTGGTTTACTTTATCAGTGAAATAAAACTTCAAAATCCAACAATACTGAAAATAAATACTTCAATCGACTCGAAGTATACTTAAAACTTGTATACCGACTCAACAACCGTAGAAAAGCAGAATGAGGTAGTTTGTTTGAGGTAGTTAATTATTCCAACTATTAAACTACTACCTAAGTACAGTGACTAACTAATTTTAAAATTTACTATGTTTACAAACTATTTTTATATGTAACAATGTAAGACTTACAGTGAAATACATTGGGTTGTATTCTTCATTTTTCGCTCCACGTACCTGCAACAAAGCACACATGTAGAATGTTGAGTAGTTATACAGTTAGAGGTAGAGAAGTGTGATACAGTAGAATACCCAATGATAGTCACGATTGAAATATTAGGATATTTCATGATACTTACCTACCCAGTACCCATACCTACAAAGAACCCATTAATGGACAATATACACCTACTAATAGTAAATTATTGTAATAAATCAGGTTATATCTTTACTTTTAAACTCAGTGACAAACGATATGTAAGATCTAAACCTACTAATAGTAAAATATTGTAATAAATCTATATATATAAAATCCAATGTATGTTTGTTTGTATGTATGTTTGTTTGTTTGTCCTTTATGGACACCGAAACCGCTCGATAGATTGTAATGAAACTTTCAGGTATTATTAAGCATTATTCAAGGATGGTTTGTGTGAAGTTTGGTGCAGATCCGTCAAAAGGGCTCTGCCCCAGTGGCTCTGGAGTTTCCCATGTTAACCTTATGAGTACTCATACTTAAATGGAATTAAAGAATCTTAACAGCTGGTTCAACTAAAGAATTTGATTCCATGATGTTCAATAGCATTAAAAATTTAATAGGTTTACCAACAGCATTATTATTTTTTTTAATTTATGACAACAGCTAATTTGCAACCAAAAGGTGAGTGAGCGTAGCGAACGAACTTCAACCTGGAGGTGAGTTAGCGTAGCGAACGAGCTAACCTGAAGGCAAGTGAGCGCAGCGAACGAGCTCCAACCTAAAGGTGAGTGAGCGTAGCGAACGAACTTCAACCAGGACCTGATTGAGCCATGCGAACGAGCTCATCTTGAAAATGAACGAGCATTTGACATAAAACCACATTAGGACAGGACGACGTCTGTCGGGCCAGCTAGTCAGGTTATATTTTTACATTTAAACTCAGTGACAGACCAGATGTAAGATCAGAAGTTGTCATGTTCCTTCTACAGTAATATCCGCTGTCACTTACATACAATACAACTGTCAACGTGCAAAGTGATTCGAGCAGATAATGTCATCATTGGTACAGGAATAAAAGAAAGAGAAATGTTTAAGTATTATTTCAGTCAATATCTTGTTCCTATATCTTTCATGAAAAACAAGCTTTGAAAATCATTTGCGTATCGTTTTACATTTATTATGTTGTTACATTTATTTGATTGATAGAACCGAATGAAATTACATTATTAGGATAGAATGATTGTGGAACCTTTCGAGCAATGCATTTTAATCTTATCCTGTTGGTATCTTATTAGTTTTTAGTAGAAAACGTTCACAGTTCACTATCATCATTGAAAATTTCAAAAATATTTATCAATTTCATTGGTAATATCAGTAAAACCCCAACAAGGAAAAGGTAATGGTATTATAATAATAAAGGATAGATACATTTAGTATTACTGTTACGGTAAAGTGTATAATTTTGGCTTTTGTACATTTTTATTTGGTATTCTTAAGTTAAAATTCTGTGTTTATATTGAAACCCCATTGTAAATAACTAGGTAGGTAAATAATCAACAAACGCTGTTTTTATGAATTTAAAATTAGTTTTTTGGTTCCATATATTTGTTGAAAACATTAGAAATGTATGCTTGAAGTTATAATAAAAATAAGAACCATTTAACAGTCAATTAAATTATTTTTTCAAGAAAAGATTTAATCAATATCAGGAAATATACAATATTTATAATTATAAACCATTTAAAACCGTTCACAGTTTTTAATTCAGGCACTAATTTAATCTACCACAGTTTTGCCAAGATTAGTTATGGTAAGCTAGTAAGATAAATACTAAAACAACAGTTACTCTGTATGTAGGTTTAGGACGTCTACATTATACAGAAGGCTGTGGCTAGACTGATGAAGATATAACAAGAGCTTCAGACCTTGGTCACAACACTGATTATATTGTCCTTGTGGCCTTAGTTGGGGTTGTGTTGTGTAGTTGTACAGTAATAAGGATTCTTCACCTTGAATTAACTTCTAAATATGCTATCTGTATTTTAAATATGAAATGCAAGTTAAGTATTACAGTTCGTCCATGGCTTTTTTCTTACAAAACAATCTATCTTCTATATATATTACTAGCAGAGAACCCGTCCTTCGTACGGTGATGGCATAAAGTATAAAATGCTTATTGCAGTTATACTCAAGTTTTGCGTTTGCAATGTGGGAGGACACAGTTTAATAAAATTTGTTTCTTTAAATTTACAGTATAGTAATAGTATACCACAAAGTACTACCACAGCCATAATGTTTGACAACTTCTCCTAAACAATAGAGAAAAATAAATTATTACATACCTGCAAATTATCACAAATCATTCATGAAATTAAAAACATAAACATGGCTGTAAACAATCCTACTTTGACAGGTCTCATTGCGTATCACAGTTTAACCCCACGTATTAAATACGAAAATGTTCGTCTATATTTGCAACTGACCTTACATTTTTTTTAAGTCCGTTGGACTCTGCCCCAGTAGCTTCCCATGTTATCCGTATGAAGAACACATTTGTTTACATTATAATCAGCTGGACAATTTAATTGCTGTCAATATTTTAGTTACAATTTATTTAAGGAAACGTGTGCTACAAAGAATATTAAAATAAGAAAAATAAGAAATTAAAATACAGTTAATTATAAGCATGAAATAAACTATTTAAAATAAAAAAACGTTTTACACAAATATTTATCACATTAAGAAAGTGTATTAGGTATTATTATTTACACTGTGTGAAATTAATTACGGTAGTAAACGAAACACCTGGAATGGACAGAGTATTGAAAGGTCAAATTTAAGCTAAACAATAGGGATTTACCTTATACCGCTTTGTCACTAAGATTGTAAAATCTTCCGATTTAAATGTGAACGAATCCCTAAGATTACTAAAGATATATTGACCAACGATTTTAGTATAAATATAATTGAGGATATGATGATTCAGAGTCATAAAGCAAAAATTTTAAATCTATAAGTATAAAAGAGGATGTTGGTATATTTGGCAGTGATAAACTCAGACACCGCTGAACCGATTGCCACGACACTTGGTACATACGTGTAGAATTTCATGGAATGTTTATACACCATCAATTTCGTGATCCGTCCAATCGGCTCCGCCCCAGTGGCTCTGGAGTTTCCCATGTTAACCTTATGAGAAATGGAATTGATGAATCTTAACAGCTGTTTCAATTAAACAAGTTGGTTCTGTTCTATGATGTTCAATAGCATTAAAGTTACAAGGATTACCAACAGGATGCAGCACTATTATTTCTTTTACATTTATGACAACAGCTAATTTGCAACCAAAAGGTGAGTGAGCATAGCGAACGAGCTAACCTGAAGGCAAGTGAGCGCAGCAAACGAGCTCCAACCTAAAGGTGAGTGAGCGTAGCGAACGAGCTCCAACCTAAAGGTGAGTGAGCGTAGCGAACGAGCTCCAACCTAAAGGTGAGTGAGCGTAGCGAACGAACTTCAACCAGGACGTGATTGAGCCATGCGAACGAGATCATCTTGAAAATTAAGAAGTTAAACGGGGCAAAGCCCACGGGTTACAGCTAGTTACTTAATAAACGTATTTCTGTAATCAAAGAAAATTAACGAGTTTGGTTATAAGGTTGTGTTACAAAAAGTATTTACCAAGAAATCTTATACAGAATAAATAAGAGGGTTAAATCATTAAGAGAAAAATTCTGATTTATATTAAAATTTCTAAGAACTACAACACTTATTTTGCCTTAGATTTGTGTATTGCTTTAACCAGTAATCCTTGGATTTAGCTTAAAACAAACTAATGAAAGATTTGTACAATGTTTAAACGAGATAATACAAAATTGATTGCTTATTGTATATTTTATAAACAAAACATTCTAGTTAGATTATAACTCATAAGAGCAGCCAGGAAGAGTAAAGCTTAAGGAAACTCTTCAATCAAAATGTTCCACCCAGGGGTACCGTCTATTGTAAAAGCTAACTGTAAGTTGATTGGAGCGTTGATGAGTTACCGGATCTCTCTTTTTACAATTTATATTTTTAGTATTAAGAAATAATGACTTAATGTTAACATCAAATGTCACATAGACGTTTAGTAGACATAAAAAACAATTCCTCTCAATTACATCGAAAAGAAGCATAAGGATTCCAATCGAAATCAAGAGTTATATTTATTCTTTCAAATTGTCTTTTTATGGGGAGAATTGATTTGAATGATTCATATTTCAGTAAGCCTTCTTACACTTAGCAGAGGATTGATATAATCACCTAATTTGCGGTACCAATTGCCACTAATACAATAGTTTAGTTAGCCTTAGTCAATGGTTGGTTAACCTAATTAGTGTAATTATGCTGGAACCCCATACATATACAACTGGCTACGACAATGCAATATAGATTTAAGCATACTTGTATTAATGTTTTTGTTTTATTATCAACAACGTTTATTTTTAACGAAACCACATTTATTATTGTGGGTTTTCTATTATAGTTTTCTATTAACAATAATTATAAGTGCACATTAATTATTTCCACTTGACTGTTTAAGTTAGTACCAAAGGTACACATCAGTAATTTACAATTATTTTTCACGCAAGACCACACAATGTGTGGAAACAACTTGTTAATAACCAGTCACCGTACACATAAACCGGACCGAACAAACCGCAAACTACTCAGCTTATAAGGATGTCAAATCTAATAAGGAGTAACGCTTAATCAATAGTTTATTCCACCCTATTTAACATTAAACTGTATTTATATTGTCAGCTCATTTGTGAGAAATATGAGCAACTCTCACAATGGAAGACGAGAACAATAAAAAACGCCTGTAGTCAGATTTCTCTAGAGTGTAGAAGCCACAGTCTGTACATTACCTGGATCGACAATAATTGATGGACAGTACAGTAAGACACCGGTAAGCATGTGGTTGGCATATTTAATTAAAATAGTATGTATTACTCTTACAACTCACAAGGTTTATGTTTGAATGTGAAATTCTAAAACTCTTATCGTGGTTAATATGTTATCCCCCTATCATTTAATTTCTACGATGTATTTCTTTTGAATACATACATTCTATAAACATTCAATTTTAATTTAATTTTACTTTATGTTTTAAATTAGAAACATTATCATTTTTAATTTAATGTTACAAAAAGGAAGTAACTTTTCAGTATTAAACAAATTTTAATTAAATACTATGTGTATTGGAAACAAATTGCAATAGGTTCCTGTAGAATTAAATTATATTTTAATTTAATCATTTCAAGTCATAAGTACCGTTATGAAGTTAATAATATTTTAGCTACAGCGTAATCATTAATTTTCTGTCCCCAATTAGGCTTGTCAATTGGTTTGACTGATCTAAATCGAACTAGTTAAATTATTTGTAAGGGTTTCAACAAAGTACAAGTGCATATACATCGACTAGAGAAGAAAGTAGACGATAGCTGAATAATATCAACAACAGGTACAATCATAGTGGAATAAGCTATTTACTCCTATAACGTGTAAAGTGGCCTACTAAAGTCAAGATCACGCAAGGCAGGTATAAAGTGGCCACAACGTTATCAGCTGACAACTGTTGCTGCCTCTTCCCCCTGTGTTTGTGTTTATTGCCACTTCCCCCTGTGTTTATCTGGGTACAAACACGCCACTGTGATCTACAGTGTAATTAACATTAGTGACAAATGTCTTACTCAACCTTAGATCTTGAGGAGTTCAGAATTAGTTTAACCTTGACATTATAGACGATAGTGATTGTTGGACAGTAATACAATCAACCCCCTTTAAAACGTCAAAAGAAATGACATATGAAACGAAAATGTCTTCTACAAATACCAATTGACAACAAATCGTAAAAATCACTGAGTAAAATGGATCAATGTTAATGTACAATTGCAAGCTACAATAACACAAGGAAAATATCTTGGTTCTTTAAATATAAAATCAATTCAAATTTTTATAAGAATAGCACGATTTGTTAGCATATCAAATGTTAAAATAAATAATTGATAAAACTGATAATTTAAAGCTCTATAATGGGATATTAGATCAACTATAGCAAAGTTGAATTGTGTTGGCTGAAATGTGGTCAAAGGGTAGACCAAACACAACAGTATAATTTTACTCAAAGCTTGGAGTATATGCTTCAACGCGTCAAACACAAGAACATATGTGTGCATGGTTGACATCTGAATTAAACCTGTATAAAGTAAATTGATCAAAAATATAGATAAAAATGTAAATGCTTAGCTTATAAACCTAATACAAATCATTTTTTTCTCTATCAAACATTCTTACGCAATATTAATGAAGATGTAAAATTGTTATTGTTCATACTGATTAGTTAAATTTATTAGTACGTGGAGTATTTCTATTAGTTTAGCCTCATCGAGTTTTAAACTCATCGAAAATTATGACTGTTTTAAAAGAACTCCTGTATAATACAGGTGCTTAACAATAGCTCGATTTCGAGCAACAGGTACACTAGTTTCTATTGAAATTGATGTAAACCTGTTACTGTTAAAATTCCAAATTCTTTAAATTTTGTTTGGATTAACTATTAAAGTTTAATTCCTACGAAAAATAATTAGGTACTGAAATTGAAAACTTGAATTAATTATTAGATGAACAATCCTGGAAAAATTAGCTCAATTTACTTTACTATCAGAAGTTGTAGTTCTTGTTTATATGTCACTGTGATCAAGTTATATTCTTTATAAAACTACGCCTAATTTTTTATTTATTTCATTCCTGTTTAGCACCTTCTACGCCCCTTTGTATAATCAACTATACCAAATTGTGACAAGGAAAATGAGCGTTGGAAATCATCTTTAACAGTAAACAACGTTAATTACGATTCCGAGAATTTCATCCGCATAGGGATTAGGCTAACACTGATGGTTCTCTTTTCAGAATTCAAAGTGTACAAAATGTTTAATTAACGCATCAGTCTATCACATGACTTTCCTGACTGGTTAATAACCATCATTAATACATCATAACATTAAAGAAAAACTTCCCCAGTAAAAAAATAAAGTATGCTACGAAAAAAAAAACTCCTGACAAATGTGTTGATTCTCTAAATAACATGGTTAAACCACCTTAAGTAACACATACGTTATACGTATTGAACCCTTACAAGTGTCTTTCAAACGGGCTAACGTTTCTTCATTTATTGATTCACCCAAGTTTCTTATAAGCCAATGAATAAACTAACCATAAATATTAAAACATAGAGCAAAACATAAAACATGAATAGTAAAACGAAGTAAGCACCCGGGAAAGATATATGTTTTCTATAACCATTAACTTTACTAGTATTGAACCTTGAACCCAAAATGAAAGAACACTGTTGAACAATAATTGTGACTTCAACAATTCCCTAAGATATTGACGCTCATAAACGAAACATTTTAAACTGAATAAACGACGAATGTGGAATGGAGTAAAGTAGCTGATTTTAGTAATTTTTTTCTAAGGTCAGCTAACGATTTGTACCATGACAAATTTATTGATAGCCAAATAATTAAATACATCTTGGATCCTATAAAGCTTTTGCCTGTCCTCGGGATCAACCCTTTTTTACTCGAGGACTATAAATATTTATGTATCCAGCTGACAAACTAAGACGACAAACAAAAAATAACTTCTTTTTATTTAACTTTATATCACAATAGGTTTTCTTTCCAATGATATTTTTATGAACCCTTCTAATGAAGCATTAAAAATCAAATAATTCTAGCACCTCACGTAACCAAAGGTTGAATAATTAATGAAAATGTGTTCCGGTTCTGAACCTGAAGCAAGCTGAAACTTAAATACAAACTTATCACGCGAACTTCGAATTAGCAAGGGACCAGTCAAACTTAAATACATTCAGCTGGAGTTGGAATGAAAGCTTTTTATAACAAATAATAATTATAAGATTAAGATTTCGTTATTAAACCTTAAGGTGGTTTTGGAATTGTTTTTGTGTCCTTTTCTGTTGCTCTTTGAATCAATAAAACGGGTTTCTTTATTTCTATATTTACCCAACATGTAATTGAAATAACAAATAATTTGAAGTATAGTAAATCAATTTATGACTTGTCTTCATATTTCCAATACACTACACTTCATTTAGTAAAAGTTTCGAATACGAAGTGTGTTGCTCTGTCTTTTGCTTGTTTCCTCCTTCGATCATTGTTGAAGGAAAAGATGTCTCTTCAATCAGTGGATAGAAACTTAGTTTAGAACTCGTTGAACTTTGGGAGAAGAAAGTAAAACCTACTCCGTCCTTAAAATCGTAATTACCTATTTTCTCAATGGAGCCTTAATACAGCCAATTTTGAGAAAATGTTTTATCATAATGCAGTCAAAACATGCAGTTTTCATACATACGTTGAGGTGCGAAAGCAGTGCGAATCTAGAAAATCTACTTATAATAGTTTACGCAACGATTGCGTTAAGTTTAACGACACTATTTACATGAGTTGCGTACACTACTTTACATAAGACAGTGTTTTAATTACTAAAAATCACTACTCATAGCTTTTAAGAGAGGTTGTATTCGTTTATAACCTCTCATTGCCACTGACAGTGATGCAGCTAAACATTGTACCAAACACTAATTGCACCACTCAACGATTAAATTGACCTGAACAGCTGATTAGTTTAAGTTCGAATTTTTACAATTTTACTTCTTCTCTTTCAATCCTTGAACCTCATTGGTCCGTTACCCTTGTTGTTAAGTAAAGCTATGCTGTTATGACCAGCGAACACATGTTATGACACTAAGCAATGCTGTTATGGGAAACCATTTAGTTCTAAGAAATGAACTGGACAGGCCAGTTTAAAAAGCGGTGGAAGGTAAGGTAATTTTGTTTAAGGATTACCTTTCAACTGGTTTACAAAGTAGCTTTTTAAGTCCCACCCATCCTAGGACGCTAGTTGTAGCCCGGAACTGTTTTACACATTACTTGAGGCCATCGATCTCTAACTAATATTGAACCTTCAGGCTGTTCCTAGAGGGTTGCGGCATCACGTAGATAAAATCCATTGGTGATTAGCGGGATTTGAACCCAGGACCTCGGGCCCAAAGCCCCCACTCCACCACTTGACCAGATCTCTCCCCTTACATAGCAGCATTAGGAACTCCTGGGAAATGATTCTCTGAACAAGTATCAAACTATTAAGAAGAAAATAAAACTCAATTCCAAAACAAACTTGAGCCAGATTAAATAAGTGAGCGCCGCTGATGTTGAAATCGAGAAAGTTACAGTTCACAACTGAGACTGACAACCGAACAGTCAAAGTTTATTTTCAGAAAGTTATCGCGAAACATTTGCTTCAGTTTCGCTGTTGTTTTCTTATTGTTAAGTACTTGACAACGAGTTAGAGTCCATAGTTTTTAATTTACTTTTGGAAGGAGATATGAATTAAAAATCTATTACAATTTCGAGAATATTGATAGACCTACTTTCACACGTGTTTTGAACGTTACTTTCCGCTACACTACGAAAACAATTTTTTTTCTCAATTAAAGCAGACATTGGATACTTCTTAAATAAAAAACTCATAGCATTTTTAGGTTATGCTTTCAATTTGAATTTAATATTTTGGCTATACAGTTTTGGTCGTTGAAAATTAAGACAGCTGACAAAACAATAACAAATGTTTGTTAAGTTGGCAAAATCCAAAAAATATAGTAAAGATAAATTCACGTAGTAAACATTCTTTTGCCGTAGTAAACAATGCAATGATGGATTTTCGCAGGTGATAAACATGTATCGAAAACGGGTTATTTCACAGTAGTGTAGCGAAAATACTATTTACGCGAGCTGCGTACACAACTTTATCTACGACCGTTTTAAATTGCTAATAACGATTACTCATAACTTCTAAGAGAGACTATTTTTTTCGTTTACAACCTCTCATTGCTACTGATAGTGGTGCAAAGGCTCATCGTACCAACAATCTATAAGTAAACCAATTGGTCTTAACAGCTGATAAGTTGACGCTCGAAGCATTACAATTTTACTTTTTTTCTCTCGATCATTGAACCTGATTGGACATTTACTATTATTGTAAAGTAAGCAAACAAAGCTGCAAAGTAAGTAATCAATGTTTTAAAGTGAATCCTTTCAAATCGAAAAACTGAACAGAAAAAACTAGTTTAAAAAACTGCCTAGGTAGGTATATTTTGTGTAACAACACAATTAATTGTATAAGTTAGACAACCACATCTCCACAACAGTCTACCGCCCCAGGACCCAGGAGTGCTGATGACAACCACTAACATGCGTTGTCTTAACTGCTTATATAGTATAACCATAGTCTCAACTCAATGTATCGTATGACTTTTTAGGATGGTACATTTTAGTAGGCCGACTACATTTTACTATTACCAATTGAATAACTTCTTGACCAATAACTTGTTGATATAGTAATGCTTGTTGGTAAACCTAATTTGGGATTTTGAGGGGGAACACAGCTTGTTGTAATTTAACTTGAGTCAAGGAAAAGTAAGATTAGATTGAAATGCCTTTAACAGTATATCTTTTTGATAACTAAGTCCACCTATTTCTTTAACTAGAATAGTTTATCAAAATGCCAACAGCTGGTTTATGTTTCGAACCATGAAGCTACTGAGGATCAAACTAGCATCTACAAGCTATCAAGCTATTTGAAAGACACTAAGATCTGACAACACACTTCAACAATATCAACATTGAATTTGTATTTGAATAATCCCTCAGGGCATTGCAAAGGAAACGTCTAATTAGCTTCCTCAACGTATCCCTAGAGCAAACAACTGTCACAAATCTACATCAAAGTCATCTTCAATACCAACACTCAAGGACAAAATACTCTTCTACTGTCTATAGTTATTACACTTTTGTAAATGATTGATAATTTGTATTAATACTATTGAATTTTTTTTTCAAATGGGAGTAAACAGATAGACAATCTTTAATGTATATTAAATATGAAAGTTTATAGAATAAATAACTAAAAAAAACTCAATTCTTTTCCGGTTCACATACGTTGCAATAATAATATCTTTTTACAATTTTTAATTCCAGTGAATTTTGAAGTATTTTCGAAACAAAACAAATAAAAGACGTATGAAAAACTTGTTCTGTAATCGTTTTATTATTTTTCTTTCTAAGTTATAGTTTATACAATAGACAACTCATTTTGACGATTTAAGGGAAGTAGGCGTCCCGGAAGCCCATATTTAAAAATTGCAATTGCTAATTAATTTTTTCTATGGACAATACCACAACAATACCATACTTCTAACCCCTGCTTGGAACAGTAGTTCTTTTTGGACTACATACATAACTGTACTCAGTAGATTAGTCACTTTTAATCTCAAGTATATATTTGTGAGGTATGTATAATTTTCTCCGGAATTAGAACTTCCTTTACTAATAGCAAAAAGATATGGTTAAAATAAAGTTACAAAATTATGAATTGTGTTCATAATTTACGTGATAGTAGTTATTTCATGATACAGTAAAATTAAAAAACCTTCTATCGAATAAAAAATAATGTTAGTATACAGAATAAGAATATTTTCTGTCAACCATTAATGTAAACTAACACGACAATGTTCCATGTAGATATTGTGACACCTACTTAAACATACATCTGTATCTATCCATCACCCAGAATACACGTGACGTGACGTATTGGCAGAACATCATCTACATATTGGTGTGTATGTCTTACAAGAGGTATCGAAATGGATATGATGGTTAATATTCACTTTAGTAAATTATAGAACGTTTAAAAACTCTCTAAGAAAGAGAATAACCGCCAAGCCACTGCAAAAATATATTATATTATCGTAGAAAGAATTTCAAATACTGATATTACAGTGATTATGTATAAATATTCATAGACTACGGATCAACGACTAAATAGATTAAACATTTTTCAAAAGCATTGTAGTATTTAGATTTTTATTTAGAATACACCCTACTTGCTTGTGTAGACGAATCGTCAAAGCAAAACAAAGTAAATAGTTTGTTTAAGGTTGAACCTGGGTGAAATCAGTATTATATTGATGGTTAGAAACTAGTCCTAAATGTCCTTGATCATCTATATAGGTTACATAAAGCTCAAATACCACTGACTCATTCATTCATTCACTCATTCACTCACTCATCCCGAAATCTCAGAAACCATAAAACCTAGGAACCTGAAACTTGGCAGGCATCTTCCTTTTGGATAGTAGACGCTCACTAAGAAATGATTTTACCCTCCGTCCGACCTCTGGGCTCCGCCCCAGTCGCTCTGGAGTTTCCCATGTTAACCTTATGAGAAATGGAATTAATGAATCTTAACAGCTGTTTCAATTAAACAAGTTGGTTCTGTTCTATGATGTTCAATAGAATTAAAGTTACAAGGATTACCAACAGGGTGCAGCACAGGTGAGCACAGCGAACGAACTTCAACCTGGAGGCGAGTTAGCGTAGTGAACGAGCTAACCTGAAGGCAAGTGAGCATAGCGAACGAGCTAACTGAAGGCAAGTGAGCGCAGCGAACGAGCTCCAACATAAAGGTGAGTGAGCGTAGCGAACGAACATTAACCAGGACGTGATTGAGCCATGCGAACGAGATCATCATGAAAATTAAGAAGTTAAACGGGGCAAAGCCCGCGGGTTAAAGCTAGTTAAGCTATAAAACTATCCTGGCTAAACAAACAGCTGATTGTAGTCGGTATCAATTAACCTTACTCTTTTCACACTTATTTTCAGGTTAAAATTAGCACTGCATCCTATATTTTTGTTAAGTTAAAAACGATTGAATACAAATGACGTTTGAAGGTTTCACCGCTGAAGTGGATCTCAAAACATATCAAATCAGGAAACATAAGAGCCACATTTACAAGTGGTTTTCAAGCGTTTGGAACAAATATCCGTAGTTCAACCGCGTCACAATCAAGCAGCATTCAAACAATGTGATTCATCATTGGATTTGACATTTGCTCGCATTGTGTTTACATTCGTGTTGACACGTAAATGTCAATCAACATATACTTATTAGCTCAATATATTTTCCATGAATATTTGTACAGTCTCCATCATAATAGTTGTAGTTAACACTTTGCACTTAATTATTTACTAGCTGTAACCCGCGGGCTTTGCCCCGTTTAACTTCTTAATTTTCAAGATGATCTCGTTCGCATGGCTCAATCACGTCCTGGTTGAAGTTCGTTCGCTACGCTCACTCACCTTTAGGTTGGAGCTCGTTCACTCCGCTCACTCACCTTTAGGTTGGAGCTCGTTCGCTGCACTCACTTGCCTTCAGGTTAGCTCGTTCACTACGCTAACTCGCCTCCAGGTTTAAGTTCGTTCGCTACGCTCACTCACCTTTTGGTTGCAAATTAGCTGTTGTCATAAATGTAAAAGAAATAATAGTGCTGCACCCTGTTGGTAATCCTTGTAACTTTAATGCTATTGAACATCATAGAACAGAACCAACTTGTTTAATTGAAACAGCTGTTAAGATTCATCAATTCCATTTTTCATCAGTTTAACATGGGAAACTCCAGAGCCACTGGGGCGGAGCCGATTGGACGGATCACGAAATTGATGGTGTGTAAACCTATTCCATGAAATTCTACACGTATGTACCAAGTTTCGTGGCATTCGGTTCAACGGTGTCTGAGTTTATCACTGCCAAACATATATATATATATATACAAACATCCTCTTTTATACTTATAGATTTTAGCTATCGTTATTTGAATTACCCTACATACTATACAACTATTTGCTATGAATTGCAAGGGTTCTTCAAGTGCATTTTTTGGTACATTAAAGTAGTTTTGCCTTTTCTTATAACAATTACAAATTTGGGTTACGACACCGACTTGCTACGAGCAATGTTAATCAAACGTGTAATGTAAACAGAAGAGTTGATACAATGTCGTCATTTTGTGTCACAAAGAGAGTCAACCAAACAAATCATCTTAATCTCACGGCTTAACCTTGTCACTCGTTGCTTCTTTCATTTGAATATGAAGTAGAAACACTCAAACAACGCTGATTTTATATTACAAGATGTGAATAAATAAAACATTGTAAGAGCTAAACAGTTGGTGAGTCAAATAGTAATTTTTTCTAACATTTTTCGTAGCAGTCATCATTCAATAGTACCTATTTATTACGCATTTAAAAAAGTGCATAGATGATTAATTATGATTATCATTCATATGGTTTAAAATTCATGTGGTAGCTTCATATAAGTATGAACTGTTAAAACTGAAGACAATATACATGTGAATCTTATAAAATCATGCCCACTTAAACAAAAGTCAGTAAATATTATCATGTCATAAACATAATTAATTAGTGTAATAACTCGTTTTTTAGGCATTAATTGCATTTTCTAGATGAGAAAATTAAATTATTTAAAGATAGAGAAAAAATTGTAAATTGTTTTAAAAGTGTAAAAATAAATAACCCACTATTCCACTCAGTAGTAAGTACTGAGAAACTTCATTAATTCTTAATTAAAAAAACTGGGACATTTGTCATGCTTATTCAATTCAACATTGAAATATCTACATTAACTATCAAAATATACAAATCAATAAGCTAAACAAAAATATAAATATTAACTGAATAGTTTAGATGACTTCTCTTTTTGTGTGAGTGCGATTAAAATCTACAAAGCATACTAAAGAGAGAAAGAGAGAAAAGATAAAGTGTTATGCGATGTACTAATATATGGCGTTTGTTTGAATGGTTGTAACTTCAGACCGACGCAATTTAGTTTTCGTAAATTCAATTTAATTTAGTTGGCCGGATTTTTTCGCACACATTTGTGGCTTTACTGTGTGTAGCCTACATTCTGATCTGGATGTTAGTTACCCTTTTCTATAAAATGTAATTTAGTTTAGTTAGTTACTGAAAGTTTACTGATTCGTCAAACCCAAGATACGTGTAGTTTTACACTGACTTTAACAATATTACAGAGATAACTATGTAGTTACTGCTGCATAACTAGTAACTAACCACTGAGTTATGAAGGTAACAATGGGTGAGGTGAATAAAAGGTAGTATTTGGTAGTACGTACTTCTTTTCGAAGTATTTACTCGGTTTTCGGTGAATAAACATGCTAGTTGGTACTAGCCTCTAGTACAAACTACGACTTGCAGGTGAATAAAATGCTAGTTCATACTACCCCTAGTACATACTACATCACATAGGGAAAGTAGTATCTACTAGGCTTTTTCGGTGAATAAAAACCAGTCGGCGTAGTAGTTACTTCATTTTTATGTAGTACGATCAAGGGCATGCTTCAGTTTGGTCGTTTGCGAATATGGCGATGTTTTTACAAGTCCGTAACAGGAAAACATACCAACGAAGAAATATTGGTAACTGTAAGCAATTACTGCGATTTGAGAATGATAGTGTTGATTTTTTTACCAATGAGTTTTTGCCTGGCAATGGTGAAGTTGAGAGAAGAGGAGGGGCACTGTCATCTCGACAGAAAATTGAAGTTTTAGCGAATTTCCCTATAGGGAAGTAGCTATTACCGTAGGTGGCACGGTAAGACCTAGACCCGGGACCGATTTTCTTTTTCATTTTGATGTCCCCAGAGGCCAAAAACACTATTCGTTAAAATTTTTATATATGTATATATATATATATATATATATATATATATATATATACGTCCGTGAACGCGATAACTTGAGTAATTTTTGTCCGATTTTGATGAAATTTGGTTTAAAGGTGTAAAGCGGGATAAACTTGAATGAGTTCGCGAACCAGCACAATTGGACCATGGGAACGGGGCTTTACGGGGGGTTTTATGGGGTAAAAATTGGTTTTTCTCACTTTTGACCCTCAAAACACAAAATTTCCCAATTTCTCTTTAGACCTTTTTAAAGAGCTTAAAAAAACAAATAATTTGGTATATAAAATTATTTTTGTTCGATTATTAGTAACGGAGAAAATAAAAAAAATTGTAAATTTAAAATTCCCAAGTTATTCTTATGGAGAATATTGTCAAATGTTGTAGTTTGCTTGTTTATGAATATATTTTGATCAAACTTGGCAAATTTATTTATTTTGTACTAAGCTATAAATATTTTACTCAAAAACACACTTTATTAGTTTCCTTGTAGCAGCAAACCTAGGTACTCGTTAAACCTAATGTTATTAAAATATATTTAACTGAAAATCAATTCAGACAAATGGAAATTCGCTTAGTCGGCAGGTTTGCTGCGGCGGGGGTATTATTTTGTTATTTTGGTGATCCGGGTAAGTTGAGCTATTTTTAGTACAAATTAAAATACCTTCTTATCGGTCGTAAATAAGATTTAATTATATAATAACAAAGTGTTTAAATAAACGATATTTTTTAATTGGATTGAACATTAATTGCATATTAGGAATTATATAAAATTACAAATTAATTGTTTATTTTTTTATCTCGATAGGATTGTTGCGTTTTGTTATTTTCTCTTTTTAGCGAATTTCCCTATAAGGAAGTAGCTATTACTGTAGGTGGCATGGTAAGACCTAGGCCTGGGACCGATTTACTTTTTCATTTTGATGTCCCCAGAGGCCAAAACACCACCATTCGCTCAAATTTGTAGCAATGCTACTTACTAGTCACTCAACACGTCTGATACAACTGCAGGCGCTGTCAGGAGTGACCAACGGAATGACGACAAACAGCGATTATCGCCGCGCGCCTGTTTTGGCTTGTTTATTAGTGAATCACTCTAGTAGGTACTAGGGGGTAGTGCGTACTAGGCAGGTAGTACTTACTACATCACATAGGGAACCCCTAGTACTTACTACCTAGTTCTAGCTAATTCTTATTCACTTCGATTTGAGCAAGTGCTAGAACTATGTAGTACGAACTATGTAGTATGTACTACATTTTATTCACCTCACCCAATGTGTTATCTGATGCGTCACTTCCAAATGAGGTCCGCCACTATTTCTATAATGAACTTGCCACTGATAGCGTCACAATACATCACTTACACCTCAACTACCAAACGTTTATGTCAGGCATACAATAGCTTAATACAGTACAGCTGCATATATACTATTTTAAACATACAATCACTGTAAAGTCACGTTAATGTGAAGTATGAAAAACAACAGCTGTAAAACTATACATGCTTATTGCCTAACTACGTTTTGATTGGAGGTCACAATTTTGTATTTCAGAATTAAAAGTGTTTATGAAATAGCAAAAGTCCATTACATGAATGATTGTCAAATGTTACAATATTGTTACATGTTTTATATACATTCAAAACAACTTTGCTTTATTTTATGACAAATGCTATCTTTCAATATCATGGTTAGGAGTAAAATCATGGTAATTTCTATGTTCTTCTTCTCACTTTTAATTTCTGACAACAGCTGGAGTTTCATAACAATGTTTGTTTCAAATGTTAATCTTATGGAGGAATACGAAACTTTTAAGGGCCCCAGGGCCTCACTCTCTAATTATTTCCCTAAAAAGAAAGTCCTGCACAACTTCAAGTTAGGCTCTTTCCAATGACACCAAAAACATGTCAATCGGTTCAGTAGTTTCGGAGGAGTAACTGTCACAATAAACCTGCTTGCGTATTAAATAAGTATAATATAGACATAAATTTTTCAACTCGCATTTGGTTTCCTTAGCTTTGTACCTTTTTTGTGAAATGAGCAAGGAAATACGTTAATTTAAATTTATCTGAAGATATATACTTATTCGGAAACCACAAAATATACTAGACAAAATAAATTACTTTAACAATTATGCTATTAATCTTACTATAAAGCCGATATAAAATTGGGATTCTAACACAGTTTAAACGACACGTAAACTTTATGTAAAAGCAGAAATTGTAATTCTTCGTATCGTAAATCCCATCAAAAATGTCCACTCAATAAATCTGTTCTATTTTCCTCATAGAGTGAGGAATTAAAAACCTAACAGGATCAGAATACAGCGCACAAATCAAATCAATCAAACAGATCAAATCAAACTCCTGTCGAACTGAACTCAGTTGGAGGACCGTTGTGGATTGAGTAGGCGGAACAAACACTTCATCAATCTGATCTGATTCGATAAATTCAATACTATCTTTTGCGATAAATTGTAAAAATAAGCAATATTAACATCCACACACGTCATTAGAAATTATTAGTTTTTCATTTTGTATAAGAACCTTATCTATATTTTTTTACTCTAATTGTTACCAAAATGTATTGGATTTTTTTGTACGCACATAAATGTACATGAATAATTTAATGGTCAATCATTGAACTAACAGAAATCATTTAATATCAGGGACGTTACAAAGTATACATGGTACAAAAGTGGAAATTATTTCACGCCCCCCATTTGTGTAAAAATAAATGCATCTAAGGTAATGTTCCAATCAATAATATGATCTCCTAACCAAAGGCAGAACCCAAGACTATAAACCAAGGGACTGAAGATAATGGTACATGAACACAATCTCTATAAACCAAACAATCAGGATCAGAACCACGTTGGCTGGACCTCACTTTTTATACTCAGCGTTTTAAAGGCATAAAATATAAACGGTTGCAATTAATATTTATACAAAATATATCAACGTGTATATTATACATATTTAAAACCCTGAATGTCTTTTTGTGATGATAAAAAACGTTTATCATCACAAAAATAATTTTTTTGCAGATTTGTATGACTTATCATTGAGGTTACAGAATACATATTTTTCATGGAAACACACTATTAGATTTGTCACAAGAAATTAATATATTTCAGGAACATAAGCTATAAAGTGGAACCGAAAACACCTCATAGTGGAGTTAAAACGGAAAACAAGAAGTTAATAGTTTTATTTTCTGCGTATTCATTGGGATGTTTATTCAACAGAAAAACACTGTCCTTTTTAATCCGATTGTAACACACTTCTTTAAATAATAAGTGTCATAGCTTGTGATTAAATGTTCAAGCTTTAATGCACTTTATTTTATAACTAACCTTACGGTTTATAACATACGGTTATAAACTGATAGAGCAATAAAGTAACTTATTTATATCAATCTTTAACCTAAGCTATAATTGAGCCAAACTATAAATTGTTGATATAGCAAACTATACGATCATGCAAAGTTTAAGTGTAAAATGCTAATCTACATTACTGTATAACACGATCCCTTAGTACTTGCATTTGCTTATATAAATTTCAAAACAATATTACATTTTAAATACTACATTCACTACACATATTTCTTAATACTACAGAATTTTTAATACTACATTGCTCGTTTTGTCCATGCTTGATAGATTTTTTACTACCACAAGAAATAGTGACATATTAATTTTTTTCCATTTTGCAAGTCCAATGTCATCCCAATTTCTTACAGTAGTAAAACTTTCCCTAATTTTCCATAATGGTATTACGTAAATGTAACCTTGCATGTTCTATATGTTGCATGACATAACCTGTAAAGAGTGTGGGGAGATGTCCTATGTATGTCTGTCAGAGGCATCTGGTTTATCATGTTTGTTATCTTTAGTTATAATATCACAGCCCCAAATTATTTTTTTTCCTAAATACTTAACTAAAAATTTATTTTAAATTCTATTTTCATTGACTATTAGATACTTATGTAGTATTTACCTTGGTGCAGTATACGTAGATAATTTGTTTAGTTTATTTTGTCGAATTTCTACTATTTGATTGTACAAGATGGTAGAGACAAACACAATCCTTATCTATTTGGAATCTTGTCAGTTCTGGTCGCTAAAGGTAATGTCGTAAACAACATTTTGAGAGGTCATAACTCAAACATCACTCGTACCACGTGACTCGGTGCGTCATATCGATCTGACCTTTGACCCTCAGACTGGCGATGAATGAACAACAGTTAACGTTGCACTCAGCCATTCATAATGAATATTTTCACCATCCCGAAACAAATCTCTCTAACCTAATATGTTAAGATTGAGTTACAGAAAACAACATTTCCATGATTGGTTGTTTTGTTTTGTTTGTCCTTGCTCTAAACCATCAAAATATATGATTCCATGGTTTCTGGACGAATGTGTGCCCTTTGAGAGAAAATCAATAAGACCGATTTTTGTCTATGCTTGATGTATTAGGGAAAGATTCCATCAAGCTAACTATTAACTATTAGCTACTGCAATAATCACGTATACCTGCAAAGGTTGGGATGGCTAATGCAACTGTTGTCTTGGATGTACAGCTTTGAAGTAACGTACAGTATTTCCCTGTTAAAACTGTACCTAGATTTATGGTAAAAAATAACTTAGTTCATTTGAGTTTTAGAAAAGATGTGATGGTGGAAAATACGGTTCTCCTTCTCATAAAATAACTAATAACCAAGACAGGTCTACAATTATTAACCCTAGTATGTTTTACATTTAACATTAATTATTATATTTCTCCGTTTGGTTTTCCAGGTTAGAAAAAGACCAGAGCCAAATACAAAATCCTAGGTTTGAGTCTAACAGAGTAGGGGGTTTTGAGTAGTCCGATCAAATCAGGAGAACACAAGGATCTGCCTCAGAAGAACCCACTTGTGTGCTTAAAAGTATTTGATCTAACCTCCCTCGAAAAATAAAAACTAATCATGGTATTGAAAAAACTATAATGAAGAACTTCTAAAATAAGAGGTCTACAGCCACTTTCATCTTGAATTTGACCGTCCACATCATCCAAGGAGGCCTGTGCTTATGGATCAAGCTATGTAAAGAGTGAGTCGGTACAGTACAAGGGTGAACTGTACTGATAAGAAGTAGGGGGAGGTACCGTGATCCGAACCCACTAAATGGCTACCTTGGGTCCAAAGTCCGTGGCGCTACCGACTGAGCCACCGACTTTCAAAAACTTAACTTAGCGTGAATACTGTAGTAACTTAACGTATGAGGAGTTTATCAAACTAATTTCTCTTAGGGTCAAACACTGAATAAATTCATAAAATGCTCCCTATGGGTTCGTTTTCTTATTCATACAACAAAGTTGATATTTAACAGTTTTACTTTTTAGACAATTGGCTATCCATAACTCACATTATCCTTTGCCAATACAAATCACCACTTCTGGGTTGTGAATCCAGAAACATTCACCTAACAGTGGAGCTCCGGCCGCAACAATCAACGAGCCATTAAATATTCCGTTTCCGTCCTATTGACAGAGCTTCATTGCGTATTTATCACCTACAACAGCAAGCCCAATGAAATAGTGGGTTTTGGTCTTTAGGGTAAAACAAAAATAAAAGTAATTATGAACATTATTGCCAAAATTCCACAAAACAATTGAACTATTTGGTGAATTTTACAATCTATCCTGCGTTACAAGTATACTCCATTATGGTTTATTGTCAGTTGTAGGAAAACCCATGTTTCATCTTTAAACTCCTTGAAATACACGTTTGGGTCGTGGTAGTTAACAGTTGGGGGGTGGAAATGAATTTAATTTATATAATTTCACAGTACAAAATTTCTTAAAATAACACATAGACCATTTAATCGTATCCTAACCAGACAAAATTATATTTTATGTTGTTAGTAGGAGGAAAAGGATGTTATAATGTTATAATTCTTTGCTTTACATTTCACCATTTATATTTTCACATTTTATGGACCAGATATTTAGGAAATGTAAATGTTATTGAAACATATACTTCATCAAGCACTACCCATTAATCTACAAAAAACATTCAATTTTAAGGATTTTGAATTATGAAAACTAGGCAAATTTAAACACTTAAAGATATGCTTTCGATGAAGAATGCACGCAATTAAAATTAAACAGACAATCAATAAAAAAGAGAAACTGACTATCCTATAAACTTTTAAGTAGAAGAGATTATTATATTTTGGATTACTTACTAAAACTGGGGAAATGTTAAGCACAAATGTAATGGAAAGTATTAGGTCACTGAACTCAGAAAACGGCAAAATCATTATGTTTTACCATGAGGTAACATGGAGTATAATGACTGTTAACATTTATAGATTTTTTTTTTCAAAACACTTGAATAATAGGTTTAACAGGGATTTGATCAGTTATTGACAAAAAGTGCACTAAATTGTTTAAAATAAATTATAAGCAAAATATTTAGTTTAAAAATCTACATGAATCATTAATAATTCTTAATGATAATTTCCTTACAATTTAGGTGCATTACTTAAAATAAATGCAAATTTGAATATTTAATCTAAAATTTTGCAAGGTTGAAAAATTCCGTTGATTGAACTTCCTCATGTGCAAAATCTCTCTCAGCTTTCAGATTACTTTCAACCTAGAAAGTAAATTTATAAACTAAAATTGTATTTTAACCCAGTAACTTACAGATATTTTCTTAAATTTATTTAGTACTTTATCCATGAAAAACAGTTTATGAAATTTCCCTTAGAGTTTACTAAATGAATCTAATCATATACAATTTTCTCCTTGCAACAACCATGGTTGAGCAAACAATTCTTCAAGCTGAGTGTATATCTGTAGAAATCTTCTTAAAACCTGATTTGACAATTATATACAAAGCAACATAGAGCTCGTCTGTTTGGTGTGACAGAATATGTAATAAAAACTACGCATTTAATCTTTTGTGTCGTTCAAAATATACCATTTCGTGGTATTTCGCTCTTAAAATGTGCTTTGCTTAACTTGTTTACGTCTAAGTAGCTTTATGTGAGCTTGTAGGACTTTGACGAAAGTTTTTGGATATTAGTCCAGTCAATGAATGCTCAAAAGGGGGGTGTAGAGGACATGGAGAGGGGGAAATTTTTTTCTGCGGGAATGTGTTCGGGGTAGTTAGAAGATAAAAACACCAAAAGTCCCCGCCCCTGGCCCCGCTGCTTCAGCGGGGGGAGGGGGGGGAAAGACCCCATTTTTTCGTTTTTTAATTCTACGCTGAAAACCGTGCATCGTACGGAAAGAATGTAAATTATAAAAAGAAAGATGATGAAATACTCTACAAGAATGGTCATATTAATTTCTTCCGTATATGCATTGGTTTAAAAGATATTCTCAAAATAAGATAAAAATTCTTAAATAAATAGATTTTTGACGCGTTTTTTATAATTACAATCTACAATAGTATTAAGTCTTGGTTTTGTTAATTGATATAAATAAACCTGGGCAAATATAGCTACAAACATAATCTTTTGATTTTTTAGTGTAATAATTATGCCAAAATTACTTGTTTCCATGACAAATATACATAACTCATTTAAATTTATATAAACTATTTTAACACAATATATACGATTGATATATTATATTATATAGGTTAGTGTTCAAAAACCTGTTTTCTATCCTGATTGATGTGAAACAACAACAGGCTAATGGATTATATAAACTTATTTGACAAAAAACGCGTGAAAAATCAATTTATTTAAGAATTTTTATCTTATTTTGAGAATATCTTTTAAACCAATGCATATACAGAAGAAATGAATATGACCATTCTTGTAGAAAATTTCATCATCTTTCTTTTTATAATTTACATTTTTTCCGTACGATGCATGGTTTTCAGTGTAGAAGTAAAAAACTAAAAAATGGGGCCTTTCCCCCCTCCCCCCGCTGAAGCAGCGGGGCCAGGGGCGGGGACTTTTGGTGTTTTTATCTTCTAACTACCCCGAACACATTCCCGCAGAAAAAAATTTCCCCCTCTCCATGTCCTCTACAATCCATTTATTGACTGGACTATATGTGATTTAGTTGAGTTTCTACAGTAAACAACTCACGATACGAAGATAAACTTTATGTGAATTGTATGATTAATTTATCTTGTCTCCATCTTATTTGAATGCTTATAAGCTTCCTTACATTTAATAGGCTTAATACACAAACGTTGATAAGCTTAAAACCAAAATAACATGTTTTCAAACACCATAACTCTTAAAATTTTATTTTACTGAGATTTAGCCAAAATTTGGCAAAATGACACTTATTTAGGTAATACATTTATTTGAAATAAAAGTATAGTACACGAAATGGTGTCAAAGATTTTCCTTTTTAGGCCATGTTAAAAAGCATATGGAGGCATTTATATTGTACCAATCGTAATTGATAAACTAAAATAAAATATTCAATAGGAACAGAGGATAATAATGTTAATTTGTTTTGCAAACTATTGAGGAACGAGAAAATAATTATGTAGGTATATTAACTCGCAGCTAAAAACAAAAGGTCTCTTTCATAAGATATTCAAAAACTTTTCAAAGACCGAACAACTCAGCGGGCATAAGAACACAGTGAATGTAGGTTGGATTGTGGAAGAGTTTTAACATTTTTTGGGGGGGATATTAAAAACAAAAGTTGTATTCTACGATACTATAAAAATACAATACAATCAATAATTCCAAGACACGGATTGACAATACAAATGTATTATTTCCAGCATTCAAATAAACTTGTACACCCAATTATAATTCATCATGTATATCAATGGAAATTCTAAAACTTCGATTCTGCAAATTGAAAAAAATTAATGACATGAGGTTCGTGTCGATCCCATAGTCGTAAATTTTAGTTAACGAATGTAATTGAAAATGGCGAACACACAGAATGATTTACAGCATTGACCACGTGACCCTTGTGCCCTTTGACCTACTCTGTGCTTACACATGTTAAACATTAGTTTTAATTCATCCTTAAAGCTGTCAATGAGTTTAATTAGTATATATTAGTAGCCAATCCTCATCCAAAATATGAATACCAAACGAAATATGATTGTAATAATGTGTTGGTAAATTGACGTATCGAATATGAGTCAATCACTAAATCAATACCGTATTAATATGATTAAATACTGTATGGTAAAAATACTGTATGATGTCATCGAAGAATTCCTAACACGTAGGCTTTATTCTCGCTTACGATAACTTCTTGTCTTATTTTATATATCTTATTTTAGTAGGTCGACGTATAGTTTTGACCAAATCCGAACCATCGAATCGAAAACTATATGTGGCTAGTAGGGCATCTTCTGCACTAAAACCATTAAACGTGAAATCCACCCCTCCTAGGAGTCATAAATGAAGTAGTAGGCCCAGTTGTCAAACAAGGAGTTTTCATTTTTATGTGGTTTTTACTTACTGAATTTAAAATGTAGTTCAGATTTTGTTTTGACCGTTACATAATTTGCCGAATTAAAGGTTATTCAAGCAAGTTATAGAAAAATATCCTAAGGCTTTGTATTTTTCCATTAAAGTAGTGAGTACTTTCCCATAGAGTAACGATTCCGATGCTAATCATCCATATGATTAGCATCGGAATCGTGACTCTTTACAATTTCAACAACCCAATTTATTCTGTAAACATATGTTTTCGAAACCGAAAGCTTATTTTACCCTGCGTTGAGAGGAAAGTTAGTAATTGGTTAATAACAGTAACTTTCCTCATATATTATGTTAATAAATGCTTCACCCGAAAATACTTTCCGGTACGGAGAAAATTAATTGTTGCTACTTCCATAACGATGGCACGTTATATGTTAAAGTTGTTTATGTTTGAGAGATATGCCTGTTTAAACTGTAACTAATATACTTCAGCCATCCAACTAAATATATTGTTAATTGTTGGCAATTACTATCCTTTATTTTATCGACATATTAATACTTTTTTTTACTTACTATTAATAATGTTATTGAGTATTTTCTAATTATTGAATTAGTATATTTTTGTTATACATTTCTTTATTACCTAAACATATTTTATCTTGTACGGGGCAAAAGAACCATTCAAAATAAAAATAACTGCTGTATTTTCTTTTTGAAAATCATTTAGTACCACGATTGTCATATAAAACCATAAAATAAAATAGTTCCTATCTATTTTTTTACTAAAACGCAGTATATTTAATCAATAAAAAAGAAAATTTAGGAACCAAATCAGTGAAAATAGAAAGTAACAAAGCAAAGGGGATGTGAGATTGACTATGGAAATCAGAGATAGGTATTGTATTTTAGATTGTAAAACACACTGCAGAAGGTTGGGTATAATAAATTGCACAGGTTTACTTTTTTTCTACAAACATCGAACGAGTAAAACGTATTGACTATAAACTTTGGTATTGAAATATGAGTGATTCTTTTCTTGAAGGTAGTAATAGAAAAACTGTGGAGCTGGATAAGTAAAGTAAGAAAGTAAATGAAGGAAGGCGGATATGAGGAGCCCAGGTGTGGCAGGAGTGAGATCAGAGAAGTATTGCAATGTATCTTGTACAACTGAGAAGATTGGATAATACACATTTGGATCAATATATTATTAAGTTTTTTCAAAATTGCGCTCACCTAACAATATTGCTGGTACAAAGGTGTAGGAGAAACGAGTTTTATTCAAATTTAACTTATGTGAGTTTTTTAGCTCTTACCAAAACCTTAATTTCTTAAACCTCTTAAAAATCGGTTGACAGTGTAAACATCTTCAATATATAGACTGCATTTAGTTTCTCTATATAAATTGTATCTACATTGAGTACTTGCAATAGCAGTTATAATTTGTCCAATATTATTATCGTCTTTCCACTGGTTATCTACAGTAGAATCAATAAATTAAACGTAAAGTTCAACAAATAACTTTTTCCCAAAACCAGTTCTTAAACCTCCAACAATTCCTAACATGTCTATTTGGAAGATACAACGATTATTTATCTCTTAATAGCAGCAATATCACGATTATCACTCGCGATCATGGTGACATTTTCTACAATGGTATCGATATTGGTGTCGACTTTTTTCAATCGATTCTTGATACTGATATGCTTCTCTTAAAATAGGCAGTATCAATAATTTACTGATTAAAACATAATTTTCCCAAAAATCCCCCATTTTTGGGGGCAAAAGGATATCTCTGTATATTTACTTCTACAAATATTTGATGAGGGTGGTCTTGACTTTGTATTCACCATTTAAAAAATACTAAATAATTCAACATACAAATCACATCACTAATAATATAATTTGTATTTCTTGTAAAAACGTTAGACGTTCTTCCTTGAAAGCCCTTACAGTTACAGTAATTACCAGGAGCTGTAAGATGATGACAATAATCTACTTAAGTAGCCCATTCATCTTAAGTAGGCCAGCTGGGCTCTTGTCTGGACTTTGGCCTGATTACCATTGACCAAATGAGCCGCAAAGGGCATTGTTGTATTATTAATGTAACCGAGTTTGTTTTCATTACCGAGTTATCTATATTCTGTATCACATTGTTTGTTAGTTTTTATTGATGTCAAATGCAATTGAAATTACTAATAATATGCAATGTAATTATGTATTCCATTGCTTAAAACTCTACTTCAATGAATCTGAATAAAAATAAAATTGTATTCAATTATATAGCATCCATAATATTAAAACGAAACAGTGTTTTTCTATTTCAAGATTCTGAATCAACCACTTGCCGGATTTTCATGATTTTTGTGGTGAAAGAAAGATAATTTTGAGAACTAGGGAATGTCCAAGCCATAATATTAGTTTAAGGTCCCAGTTTTTTAGAAATTTAGTTTTAATTTTTAAAAAGTCTAGCAGCTGACGCTAAGATTCTAAACTAGCTTTTGGCATAAAATAATTTGCTTAACATAACATCTGTAAACATTCAGCTTTTGTGTCACAAATTCAGCATTTGGATAAAAATGTAAAGACATACTTAGGGTTGACTTATTTATACTATGTGTAATTCTGATCATTGATACGTTCCATTCTTCTGTAAGAGAATGACAGATTAATTAAATATACATAGTAAAATACTTGGATGTTCAAATTATTTTTTAAATCAATCTTTGTAATTATTTAAAAATATATAATGAACTAATATCTATGGGAATTTTTTAAAGACAACTGCACAAATTAACTTGTCGATAACTCACAGTGTATTGTTGGTACTAGTTGCCAAGGTATTCACAGGTTTTCCTACATCAACAACCCCCGGCTGTCCACTGTTATACATTATTCATCCCTTATTGGCCTGCTAACTGCCACTAAACCTTGGAGCTGGTGGTAAGTAAATTCTACCACGGTACCATTTTACCAGCTAATACTTCATCAGTTTTGTACTGAAGGAACCATAGATTGGTACATTATATTTGAACACCAAACATATACACTTAATATTTTGGATACGAATTTCGCAAGTGAGAAATATAGTGTTTACACTATTCCTGGTTGATTTAAACATATTTCTAGTATATTAATCCCGAAAAAACAAATGTTACGTGAATATATAAATTTATGGAAACTATAGGTTATAAGAAAAAGACTTCGATGGTAAAATGTTTGCCCTCAGTATGTTCAACAGGATGAAGATTAAGTATTGGAATAAATCACTTGCAGTATTTAATTTGTAAAAATATAAAACCTGCTAATGGAAAAGCAATTTAATAAAATTATACCAAAATTGATAAAAAGCGCTTCACTCCAAAAATCCCTATTGTTTGAAACATTAACCATACCTAATTCACAAAACCTATTTTCATTTCACAGCAGAATTGAATAAATCTACGTTAAAATATGCAATTATATTTTCTTTTAAAAACAACTATACACCCTTTATTTGTCCTAAGACGCTAACCCTTTATTTGTCCTAGGACGCTAGGCATGAGCCCGGGAATGTTTTTCACATTACTTCAGGGTAGACCTAGGGGTTGCGGCATTATCACTTAGATTAAATAACGATTTGGTGGGAATTGAACTCGGGACTTCAGAGACCAAAGTCCCACACTCTGACCACTAGACCAGCTCGCTCCCCAACAATAGCCTACACCCTTAGCTCTTCACTCGATTACAGCAAATAATCCACTATTTAGTAATATAGCTAATGAGTTAAAATCTCAGTGAACTTGTATAATAGAATAGGAATAAAATCGTGATATGTAAAACTAGTGATATGTAAGAGAATGAAAAGAACACATCTCTGCTACCAAACATCACTGTTACTTGTTTCCAGGTTTCATGTAACAGTTTTGCAAAAACAGTCAACATTCCTAGGTTGAAACCAGTTTCATGTTCCCACAACATTGTTGTTGACGTTGTCAGAGTAGAACACTGCGGAAAGCGTTGGTCTACCGCTGTTGGTATACATGTCGTGTTCTGGCACAACAACATTTACATAGACTTGGGAAACTATGTTTCATTGGACAAATATTTTTTGTTATGATTTAGAAATTTTAATAATCAGCATATTCCATAATCCCATGAGACTTCATATGACGTAACCCTTAGCATGTTTAATAATTACAACATTAATTAGAGGGTTAATGAATAAAACTCGTGAGATTCCCTTAATATTTCCTTTATATGCATCACCTCATGCTTTACTCTTTTTTCTGTCGTGTATTCGTAGTGATATTATATTTTTTATTCATCCATTTCCTTTGATGATGCATGTGTCCGGTCTTCTATTTAAAATCATTCAAAAGTATAACTCTGATGCATTGAACTTTAAAAAATTTAACAAATAAATAAGGTTGACAATTGCATCTTATTGAAAACAATAACTTTACTGTATTTTAATTTAGTAGAAAACAATAAAATGTTTTGGTGGGATCCAAAGCCATGCCTCAAAAATCATACTACGTTAATACTAAAACGCTTTTAATTCATGATGTAAAATTTTTACCAATGCATTTACAAAACTCTACATATATTTTTTTTTTTTCATTTTATTTTCAATGCTACAAAACAGCAAATGCCAATTACTTTGTAGCATTAATTATGTAACAAGAATATAGCAACGATGAAACAGTCTCATCTCAAAATATCTTTATGGATATCTAATGGAAATCACATTACCTTCCATCGAAGAAACAACTGGAAACGAAATGTTTTGCAATATTGTTTTCCAGACATGATGAATGAGAGTATATTTCAACTGGATACAATATGATACGAGAGTGATCCTGGTAAGTCTTCTACTTGTAACACACCTGATGCTGTTTCTTGTAGCAACATCCTTCATGTCATTGTGATGTTTAAATAGACATAAGTACTTTATAAATGTTTGATAAAAAGAGAAATTATCTAAATGTTTAAATTTTACAAGGTACCAAATTATTTGATTTCTTAAGTAATTGAATCATCCTAAACCGTAATTCCAATAAAAAACTTATTTCATTGTAGTTTACCGAGATCAAAATTATTTTTTTATTTTTATAAAACCTTCTTAACTAATGAGGATATAGGTATTTAAAAATGTTCAATAACTATAACTAACAACAATACGTTTAAATAATAACGTAAATATTGTATCCAAGTCAAAAATTACCAAATGCTAGAGTAAGATAGTGGAAGCTTCCAGGGTTAAAAATCAAAACTCGTTAAAAAGCCACCTTTTCCTAGTTAGGAAACCACATAGGTGCCAATTTATAATATAGGACTAATAAATACAAAACTATGGTTTATAAGCCATTTAGTGACACATTTAACGTATTCTATAACAAGAAAAGTATGTTTTTCACTTACATATTGAGCCTATAAGAGCCAATTTTACCATTGTAGTTCCACCCACCTGAAACAATAATTAGTAAATTAGATAAGATAAATACAAAATAGCTTTACTATAATTAACAACTTAGCAAAAACGTTGATTTTTTTCACTCAATTTAGCTGTAAAACTAAGTATAATGTTCACAATTTTCCTAAACTATTAAGTGACAATGATTTCCAGTGTTTGTAAGCAGCGCCGTGATATTCACTCAGCGCAATACCCGCAATACACGCGTGGCTCTGTATTGCGGGACAGCGCCGTTGTATTTTTTTTTATTGCCGTACAACTACAGGATCGTCAAAAGATGTTTAAAATAAATTTTAAAAATAATTAGTGTGAAGTAATTTTTATATGCAGGTCATACAGTCAAGATTATATAAATAATTTTTATTTGTTTCAACTTTTTGTTCATTGTTTTTTAAGTCACTTCACTATCGACATAATTTTAAAAAGAAATTCAACCTTTTACATCAATTAAACAACCAAACGACGTACGTTATCGTTTAAACATACAAGCAAGCTGAGTTTGCTGAAGACCCTTGGTCTTAGTTCAACAATGCCTTGAGTGAAACAGGATTAGAAACATATTATAGTAGACAGAGTAGTTTATCAAGTAAACACTCTTTTTGTTTAGTTCATATTATATCACAAAGTACTCATGAACTTTTGAGTAAACTCAAATGCGCACCCCCATAAACCATATACTTAGAATGTTCGTCATGACGAGAAACCTTGCGCAAAAATATCCATTATTTCATAAGTTGCCCTTTAAAGTCGTTATTCCTTTCTAAAGTGATATTCCATATACCCAATGTTAAAAATACCTCCGCTGTACTTATTTGTTTGTTATTCTTTCAATTTATAACTTTATTAAAATAAGGTGTAATTATTTGTTTGTATTACTGTATTCTGTTTTGTTTATTTGAACTTAACTTATAGCCCAGTCAATAAATGTTTTTTTTTATCGCAACTAAATGGTGGAAAGCTGGATTTTTGTATATGTGATAGAATCACATGAGAGGCGTATTTTCCCAAAAAGTCCCTATTTCTACCCCTTGAGCTTTCCCCCCCCCCTCCAAACCTATAAATTGCAGTGTTTTACTTAATTGATCATAAGGCAAATACTATGTAAGCTATTGAGATGCAATTTGTTTTTTTTTATTTCTGATTAGTTTACCTACAAGTTTTGTACTTATAAAAATTTTCTAAAACCAATAATTAGGTAGATATAAAATGTAAACATTGTTAAGTCTTTGTTTCAGAGTACAAAATTTTGATTTTCTCTATACATTTTTTTAAATAGTAATAATATGCAAATATGGTACGAACAAAAGTTTTAGTACGTCTTTCACGGTTTACAAATGTGTTATTGGTTAGTCATCTAGGTGAACTGGTGAAGAGCTGGGCGTCGGCAAAGTGAGCGCATGCACGTAAGTTGAACACTTCTGCGCTGCGTCGTCGCATCTAGCCCAGTCAATAAGCGCACAAACTGCATTTTTCGTATCTAAATAATGGAAAGCTGGATTTGTTATATGCGAAAGAACCACTTAAGACGCGTATTTTTGAAAAGTCTTCTATTTTCCACCTTGAGCTCCCCCCCCCCCCCTCCAAACTTGGAAATTGCAGACGTTAACTTTATTGGGTGTAGTTCAAATTTATAATCATGTAGTATGCTATCGTATTGAAATTTGATTTGTATTATTTATAATTAGTTTCAAATTAATTATTACTTATTTATAGTTAGTTAGTCAAAGATATATAACATTTTAACTTTGATGGTAATTATTTGGTATGTCTACAACGCGATATTATGTACTTTTTTGATGTCTACTTACAGTATTTTTCACGCTGAAAAGTTTTTGTCGGTGAGATTCCTAAATGACCGTACAGTTAAATAATTAATATTAAGCTTCAGTTTTGTTGTAATATTCACATATTTGTGGTATGGCTTACGCATTTTTGATATCGTTATTTCATTGTGTTTCACCCACTATTAAATTGTGCAAAAACAGTCTGGAAGTAGCATAAATTAATGAGTCGGTTCATAATAACCTAACCTTTACCTTCCTAATCTAACCTCACTTCAAAACACTTAATACAGTCACGAATCCGCATAAAACCCGACCTACCTTCCTCACATGCCTAAATAAGAACTGATTCTGATTATCTCTGGTTTCAAAACGAATTGATTTCATTCCGCATTAAGTATCGAGTACAAACAGCTGTTTGCTCTCCTCCTCACTCAGTCCTCAGTCCACATACGGACCCGTCCAGACCACGCCATATTGCCATCAGTATAGCTCAATGAACCTTAGATTCGTAATGTTGACCCTCGTTTTACGATCATTTAGGAATCTCTCCGACAAAAACTGATTGCATTTTTGGATTCAGCGTGAAAAATACTGTAAGTAGACATCAAAAAAGTACATAATATCGCGTTGTAGACATACCAAATAATTGCCAGTAAAACGATTAACTTATAAATTTTAAAATTATCACAATGAAACCTACAAGATTTATCCGTAAACACTGACAAAATGGTACGCAACAGTTTGTCTATTTACCACTAGGTGTCACTAGCCAAAGTGTGCTGCAGTTCGTCTCGTCACCGCTAGATGTCACTCACACGGGTTTTTCTGCATCCGTCCGATTTTATTGGTTTATCATCAGATATAAGTATTAATCCACAATAAACAAACTAAGCTTTAGTTGCGAAAAATCTACTAGTTGTAAACTAAACAACAATTATGCGATTTGTAGTCGCTGTAGTTTGCTATGAGTCCTCTGAATCCACCGACACTCGCAGGGATTTTTGAGTAGCTAGTAGTACATGACTACCGCGCTATACTCAAGGAGTTACTTGCCGCATTTAGATTACCAATTATACTGTTTGAAAAGCCGAAAGTTGGGTCTCTTCTCTAGATTGAGATTGAGACTGACGATTGGCTTATAACTATTAACCCTTCCAGGGCTATAAATAAGATTCTATATACATACGAATTGAAGCTCACGAGTTTTACAAAAAAGCGGTACTTCAGTATTAAACGGAGGCCACATTTTGTCAGCGCGCTGCGGCGGTTATGTTAGGTTGGGTTATCGTAAATATTATGTGTGTAGGACTTTCCTCGCTTCGTTATGAATCGAACGATACTTTCTATTATGATAACCCAACCTAACATAACCGCCGCAGCGCGCTGACAAAATGTGGCCTCCGTTTAATACTGAAGTACCAAAAAAGCTTATGAAAATTATTTTACTACCGTACTCAACTTTTTGAGGAAAGGTAGGGAAACTAACAACGATTAAGTGTTTTAATTCATCTTGGCAGCTTTTTCTTTACAATAAATTTTGAACTGCTTAAACTATTCTTCAATTAGGAATATAAATATTGATATAACTATATACAGTTTTAATGGACTACTCGATCCCTGGACGGGCCAACAGCTAGTTATTATTATAATTTTCCACAGATTCACATAACACTTCTTATTTATTTACTGTTAAGTTTATTCTATACATTCATAAGATTCGTTGTACAAAGTTGTGCTTTAGCTAAATAAATAACTTCTTGATCAGCATCGTACGTGTTATTAAAATTTACGGAAAGTAAATAAAGAAACATCTTATAACACTTAAAACATATATTTACGCTTATACTGTTACTCACAAGACGGTAAATATACAAAAAAAGGTGGTAAGTGGTGATCGATTTCGATTGGACTCTCCAATCATCATCAGACCCAATATGTAACAATGCCCCTATTGGGTCTGATGATGATTGGAGTGTCCAATCGAAATCGATCACCACTTACCACCTTTTTTTTTATATTTACCGTCTTGTGAGTAACAGTATAAGCGTAAATATATGTTTTAAGTGTTATGAGACTTTTTTATTTACTTTCCGTTGGCCAAATAAACATTATCGGCCCAAAACCATCTTAATGTGTGAATACTATAAAATGTGTACTTGTACAATATTGACTAAAGTTTGGCAAAGTGGTGACTTACGGTTTACATAGTCTTGTGGTGAGCTCAAACTGTTTGTTGACCAAGCTATGTTAACACTGCTGAAACAACGCTTCTATTTGTCCAGGACTCAGACTTTGTTTCTTGATGAGGAACCCTTTTCTAAAGGCACAATTTAATTTTTTTCACCCTCTGCAGTACCCGAAATTAGTTTTTGTGACGTTAAGAATAACTATAATTTCTCTCAGTAGTATACTAGTGCTTTATATTTTTGCTCAAATATTTGCGTAATTTCTTCAATTTGTCAAATTTGACAACTCGACCCAACAATTCTACAAGTAGGTAGAAATTTCAAATTATCCTGCTGCAAATACAGTTTAATATTACAAAGCAGCACAGCGCTGTGGTATTTTTCCAACACAATACCCGCAATACATGCGTGCCTCTGTATTGCCAAATAACGGCGTTTAGCAATACAAGTTACAATTTAACGGTGTTGATAATTACAAATTTTAAAAACTGTTTATGTTATCAATCTCTCTTATAGCACATTAAGCCTATCCTTATATATAATACGTGAAGGCGATTTCTACGAAACACTAGTCCTCCGTTAATAATGGACAGATTTATACAAACGACGTGTCAAAATAAAGTATTTTTTGTGTAGACACCACCTTTAACCAATTCCTTTAATAAAATCCTCGGCCTTTGCCCCACAGGCCATCAAAGTTGGAGTTTCTCCCATAAGATTAACATGGGGGAATCTAAATATTTTATTGGAAACTTTTTCCCCACTAATTTGAGAGAACGGCTGGGCGTAGAAACTTGGTAGAGGTGTCCAAAGAAAGGTCTTGGTCTGCAGATGAGTTATCAAAAGAAAAACTAATCAAAATCCTTTAAAGATCCCTCCACAGAGTTGTTTACATTTTGGCCATGTGAATAATTTTTTTTAATGAAACAGCTGTTCATTTTTAAAATGTATTTCAAACAATAAACATTTTCCTACAGTTACCTAACAATGTACATGTTCTCTCACTGATTTGAGAAAGCAAAGTGGCCAATTCGCTCATCAGTCAGACAATGTTAACATTGTCTCACTCTAATTACTTTGTCCCACTCCAGATTTGCAACGTGAAGGCACGAAATAGTGAGCGCGTAACATGCAGGCAACGTCGTATGCGCGCGAAATACGTTGGCAGCACTGGTTGTAAATCAGCTGGTCAGCTGTTGTACTGTTGTATTTGTCACTTCACATTAAATGTTATATTCAAAGTTCACTTCTGTGTAAAAATAGGTTATGTTTCTTCACCAATTTATTTGTTTTATGGTAACTGTAACTGTAGGAAAAGTAAAATGTGCAACTCGAGTTCAAAGTACAATTGCCTCACTCGAGAAACCATTCCTCACTCGCCTACGGCTTGTGAGTAAGGATTTCTCTCGAGTGAGTCAATTGCTCACTTTTCTCACTAGTTGCACAAATAACTATTATTGGGAGTTTAACCAAAGCCCCAATAGAAAAGGTTTTTTTTAGTAGTTTATTATTAGGTGTATAAGTATATTGTGTAAACGCCTTGGATTTACTGTACCTTACAGTTTAGCCTAGGAGTATTAAATGCTTACAACTGAACAACCCCGTTAATAAGTGTTCGATAACTAGTGTTTAACGTTACACAAAAATCTATCGTTGTTAAATTTGTTTAAAATAAAATGACCGCCTTATCCTCTTATTACTTCTGAGAAGGAACGGCTTTGAGTATTTAAAACGATCTTACAGTACTTAAAGGGTTTCCTAATTTATTGTCACTGGCTTTGAGACAAATTGTCTCTGAAGACAAATAATTACTAAAGTTTTAAGTAGACCCCTTATTTCACCAAATTATTACTTTTTAGAGTAAATTCAAATCAAAACTACTATTTCCCAACAGCTTAATCAAGTTTAACAAGGTTTAACTATCATAATCTACTTGATCACCATTCTAAATTAGCTTTTATTTATTTCCAACAATATATTTCTTTACTAAAAGTTATTTTGGAAGCTGCATTGAAAGTAGTTAATTATAAATAATAGCTCGAGACAGATAAAAGTAATTTTTGTGAGTTCAAAAGTATACGATGTACGTTTTTTTAAGATATGTAGTTACTTCAGTATCAGTTATTCATGCAGTTATACACATTTTTATGCAAATTGAAACCAGAGGTTAAATTAATCCACACCATGAATTTTTTTATATAAATGTCAATTTAAAAAATCCATTTACCAAAGAGTTCGTAAATCATTTAAACGTAAAAACGATTATAAAAATACACAAACAATGTCTGCTTCATTAAACAATATTCTTAACCACTTAGGTTAGTAACACAACTCAAGGCTTGAGTAAACATGCAAGCAAGCTTTTGCTGAAGACCCTTGGTCTTAGTCCAACAATGCCTTGAGTGAAACAGGATTAGAAGCATATTATAGTAGACAGGGTAGTTTATCATGTAAACACTACCATCTCTTAATTTAGTGGGACATTGTAAAAATGTGATTAAATGAATACTATAGAGTAATTTAATCGTCGTTTAGTTGCCCTTTTGATATTGGTTTTGTTTGTTTTACTAAAGTGAAAATGGATCACCTACCAAACAATATGACCTTCTCCAGTCTACCATACATAGTACCAGATTGAATTTGGAAAAAAGTTGAATATGTTAAATGAAAAGTCTTTGTTACAATTTAATTTATATACGTATTATATTTTTAATTAGGATCAAAATGTAAACCGTATTTTTGGTACTTCATATACCATTTCAGATTAATTTCTGTACCCAAAATCAAACCTATACAAAAGTTCAGTAAAATCTTATGATTTTGTGTACTATTTTGTATCACGGTTCTTCGAAAGAGTATGACTGAAGCCTTCCAAGAGTTCCATTATGAATGATGCATCAGATACAGCATTACACTCAGAGTGCTGGGGATTTGTACGTATATTGCTTTGTACGTGTTTCCGTCTTCAGTTTATCTTTCTTGAAAATCTAGAAATTGGATCTTTAACTAAATAATGAAGAGTTACGTGTTTTTCAATTTTAATATAAAATAACAAAGAGGGTAGAATAGTGTTATTTCCACGATCAAACCAAATAATAACATTATAATAACATATCTATATATTAATAGAAAAGTATGTTTCTTTAAACCCTTTTTTCTCAGCACGTGTGCATCGCAGGGAAAATCTACGCATACTGTTGGAAAGATATTTTCCTGTGGATGTGTAGAATCCCTTTATAAATTAAAATAGGCACAAAGATAAGCACAACAAAAAAATTTGAAATAAAAAAAAATTAACATTGGTCTTATTGGTTGTAATACTGGTGACAAAATAACAACGCAATATACACAGAAACCCAAAACAAATTGAAGAAATTCCAATCACACGTTGTATTTACAGCGTGGGGTGAAAATAGAGAAGTCTGTACATTACATATTTTCGGTCGAATGTTCGACCATTGGACGACCTCTAGTTTATATTGATTTTAAGGACTTTAGCAATGACAATATTTTTATGTAACAGAACAAAAACGTCTCTAAAGTTACTTTTAAAATGATAAATAACAAGGTAAAACCTTTGACTATTTTACTAAACTTCAGTATCCAAATGGTATCCCATGGTAGGAAATTAAAAAAAAAAACTAATTATGTTTAAGGTTCATTATTATTAAGTAGTGATTCAAATTTTGGATACAACTGAATTTCATTCACAGGAATTTTTGTATATTTTTTCTCAGATCCTTATAAGGTTATGTTTTACACAGTAATTTAATAGGCTACTCCATCGTGTTTTATTTACAGTGTAACATACTGGTATCCATTGTAATCTAACGTTTAAATATATTTTAGTGTTGTACACAATATTCTCTTTTAGAAAATGTAAAGTCAAATGTTAAAAGAGAGTATAAAATGTGCTGTTTTATTATGCAAAGTTCACCACAAAGATTATGAAGGAGATAGGCGGGTAAACCGGTAAATTTGAGACAAAACTCGGTTGGAGAGTCTTTTCATGTTGGTATATTTCATGATGTGTTTATGCAGACAATCTTTTTCATCAAGTGTCTTCAAATTGTTCTTTTACATTGATTTTATAAACATAACTCATTTTTACTGAAAGCTATTGGATTGTCCAACTGTGTTTGAATGTACTGTATCTGACAGTATTTGTTTTATTTGTCCGCTTATGGATGTTTAGATCGGCACATGATCCATTATTTCTCATACTTATAATAAAACACGCCTTAATTCGCTCTTTTATTTAAGAGTTGAAAAGTAAATTTAAATAAAATATCCTTTTTAATTCTTTAAGAAAAATATTTTACCAAAAGGCCTTATTTTGAAAACTGATGATACTTTTACAAAACATTTTAGATCTTAGCTCTTTCGTTAAGCTGATTTTTGTTTAAAATGGGTAGCTGAGATAAAACTCAGTTTAATTATTCTGATTTAGCGTTTAAATCGACCAATCAAACCACATCATCTATGTTTTTAAAAGTAGGGTATTCAAGGTTTTAGCCCCTACTAATATTTTACTCCTACATAAATTCCTTACATTACAAAATCACCAGAATATTACAAGATTCTTGCCTTCAAATCTGTTGTGCGTTGCAAAGTATTTTCACTGGAGCGTAAATGTGATAGAATCTATTTGACAAATTTGTGGCCGCGTTTTTTTGCCACCAACCCCCAAAAAACCTTTTTGTCATCTTTGTGGTTCAGCAAGCTTTACTACAATCCAAATGTTGTATTTACAATGTGATTATGGTTTGTTTTGTAATTTTCATGTTCAATAATAAACACCATGCCAATATGTTTGATAAGAAATATAAAGTAAATATTTTTATGTATAGACCTTTATTGTAATATGAAATCGTAATTTACCTAATGTATGAAAATATAAGAAATATATAAATATATTGAGAAGAATTATATTTTTGCCTGGTAAGGGTTGCTGCACTTATCCAAAACAGCGGACAGTATTTTTTTAATGTTCAAAAACGTGATCATCATCCAAGACCAAGATTTGAAAGTCTATATCGACCATGGAAGCGTATTATTAGGTTTATAAAAGTAATTAAACCACTATTAAAATATTTGAATAATTGTCTTTCGCCGTAACTAAATTCAAATTGATGTATTTAAAAAAACAAAATAAAAATAATTAAAAAATTCCACTCCCGATTCTTGCATTGAAGATGGAATTTAGAAAATAATTAACTCGTTATCTTGTTGTTTTTCAAATCATCTGTTCCGTATTTTATTTCGAAATAAACAACAGCTGATTGTGAAAGTATGACGCAATCGAATGCATTATTTATGGTTCAGGAAATGTTCAACGAAGAAATCAAGCGTTACAACAAAGGGTTAGCTATATTAATTTGCACTGTTGAAACTGAATTAAGCTCATACTATTTGCTCATGTTAGACTATTTTTATCGGATACTACTGGAAGTGAATTAACTATAATAAAGAAAATTGTGCTTTATTGTATACAATAATAGGTTTATTGTATTTGTTAAGATGGAAACAACATGACCATGACATTACTGTTGAAACTAGTCGTTGAATAAAAAATGTATTGGAAAAGGGAACTTATGTTTTAGTAATGTATTTATATCCAAATAGTAGCCCTAATCACTATAATTTTAATAATGTAATATAATAATTTATTAGTTGGAACCAAAGAGGATCTTGAGAGATATAAGGGTAGAATTTGATTATGTGGTTTTAGTCTCATTTTTGCAAATATTTGTCTCAAAATAAAATGTTTTTGGAATAGGAACAAGCCTAGTATTAAAAACATAATATGTTTTTATTTCGATATTATTAAGTTTCTATTATACAGATTTAAATTCTTCCGATGAAGGTTTTTAACATGTTGATCTGCCAATCAGGTACGTTATTATTGGGGATTACGACCAAATAATATGGATAAACTGATACATTTAAGCTGACACTACAATATTAAATCATACGTAAGTTATTTATTTTACCACCTGACTATATTGTTTTAATTAACTGCACTATTTTTCAATTAGTCAATCCAAACAAGGTTAATCTTGTGTTAACTAAAATTTTATCTCTTAAGCATTATTTCCAAATTAAACATTATGATTACTTTGTCAATAATAAAACTATTAATATTGTTAGCTGGTTAGGGTTAGTCTATCATAGATTTATTTTTACGAACCATACAAACGTTTTAAGTTGCCAAACTCCACAACATATTCCAATGCAATAATATGTAATGCATTACCAAGTAAGACAACATACAACGCATTTGCCAGGATTAGCATGCAACATTTAAAACACAAATAAATTTAATAAGATGATTGTAGAGTGTGTTATTTTATGGATTTGTCTCAAATGGCTAGTTTTTACTTAATTATTATGTTTTACTCAGTAACTGCGGTTTTTAGAGGAAACGTGAAATAATTTCAGTTATACTTTCTCTATATCCACCCTCATTAGGATATCTTAAAAAACAGTTGTCTTGCCGATTTTAAATGAATACTATTACAATATTTCTAAACTGATTAATATGTGTACCTTGACTAAGTAGGAGAATCCTTATATATAATACGTGAAGGCGATTTCTACGAAACACTACTCTTTCGTTAATAATGGACGGATTTTTACAAACGACGTGCCAGAATCACTTATTGGTCACGCAATCGCCATCGATCAAGGTTAGGTTAGGTTAGGTTAGCTGGGTCCACATCCAAATTATCAAAAAGCTACTGACTTTTCTCAGGAAGAAACTGGTGACTTTCTGATTGTTTTGATTGTTTTAAGTTAGGTTAGGTTAGATTACCTGGGTCCACATCCAAATTATCAAAAAGCTACTGACTTTTCTCAGGAAGAAACTGGTGACTTTCTGATTGTTTTAATTGTGTTAGGTTAGGTTAGGTTAGATTACCTGGGTCCACATCCAAATTATCAAAAAGCTACTGACTTTTCTCAGGAAGAAACTGGTGACTTTCTGATTGTTTTGATTGTTTTAAGTTAGGTTAGGTTAGATTACCTGGGTCCACATCCAAATTATCAAAAAGCTACTGACTTTTCTCAGGAAGAAACTGGTGACTTTCTGATTGTTTTGATTGTTTTAAGTTAGGTTAGGTTAGATTACCTGGGTCCACATCCAAATTATCAAAAAGCTACTGACTTTTCTCAGGAAGAAACTGGTGACTTTCTGATTGTTTTAATTGTGTTAGGTTAGGTTAGGTTAGATTACCTGGGTCCACATCCAAAATATCAAAAAGCTACTGACTTTTCTCAGGATGAAACTGGTGACTTTCTGATTGTTTTGATTGTGTTAGGTTAGGTTAGGTTAGGTTAGGTTAGCTGGGTCCACATCCAAATTATCAAAAAGCTACTGACTTTTCTCAGGAAGAAACTGGTGACTTTCTGATTGTTTTGATTGTGTTAGGTTAGGTTAGGTTAGATTACCTGGGTCCACATCCAAATTATCTAAAAGCTACTGAATTTTCTCAGGATGAAACTGGTGACTTTCTGATTGTTTTGATTGTGTTAGGTTAGGTTAGGTTAGATTACCTGGGTCCACATCCAAAATATCAAAAAGCTACTGACTTTTCTCAGGATGAAACTGGTGACTTTCTGATTGTTTTGATTGTGTTAGGTTAGGTTAGGTTAGGTTAGCTGGGTCCGCACGATTTTTATTTCAGCTGCAGTTTTTTAATACGGACAAAATAAGAGTTTACAAATTAGAAATTAAAAAAAAAATTATTATAGGCCTAAAACTAAAAAAAATATATAATTAATTTTTTAATTAAACTGGCATAACCTAACCTAACTAACCAAACTTGCTGATAATGAAAAAATTGAATAATGGTTTACTAATAGAAAAATAGTTCTGTTCATAAAATAAAACTATAAACGCCTCAAATTAAATTTTATCTTTTTTAATTTTTTAAAATTAAACTGTCATAACCTAACCAAACTAACCAAACTTGCTGATAATGAAAAAATTGAATGAACTAAACTCAACTTGAACTAATCGAAAAAATAGTTCTGTTCATAAAATAAAACTATAAATAGCTCAAATTCAATTTTATAAGGTTTTTATAAAATTTAACTGTTATAACCTAACAAAACTAACCACACTTACTGATAATGCAAAAATCTTAGACAAAAAGTTTGTGCACCCGATGAGTTTCGAACCCGGTACAATAAGTTTATTAATCCGGCACGCTATCCACTAGACCACCGAGGCCGATAGCTTCGGCCCGTTTCATTGCGCTAATGGTGTTCCCTCAGCCAATAGGATGCTCTCATTTTGGTCTTATTAAAATAACTGCAGCTGAAATAAAAATTGTGCGCTGGGTCCACATCCAAATTATCAAAAAGCTACTGACTTTTCTCAGGAAGAAACTGGTGACTTTCTGATTGTTTTGATTGTGTTAGGTTAGGTTAGGTTAAATTACCTGGGTCCACATCCAAATTATCAAAAAGCTACTGACTTTTCTCAGGATGAAACTGGTGACTTTCTGATTGTTTTGATTGTGTTAGGTTAGGTTAGGTTAGGTTAGCTGGGTCCACATCCAAATTATCAAAAAGCTACTGACTTTTTTCAGGAAGAAACTGGTGACTTTCTGATTGTTTTGATTTTGTGTTAGGTTAGGTTAGGTTAGATTACCTGGGTCCACATCCAAATTATCAAAAAGCTACTGACTTTTCTCAGAAAGAAACTGGTGACTTTCTGATTGTTTTGATTGTGTTAGGTTTGGTTAGGTTAGATTACCTGGGTCCACATCCAAATTATCAAAAAGCTACTGACTTTTCTCAGGAAGAAACTGGTGACTTTCTGATTGTTTTGATTGTGTTAGGTTAGGTTAGGTTAGATTACCTGGGTCCACATCCAAATTATCAAAAATCTACTGACTTTTCTCAGGATGAAACTGGGGACTTTCTGATTGTTTTGATTGTGTTAGGTTAGGTTAGGTTAGATTAGCTGGGTCCACATCCAAATTATCAAAAATCTACTGACTTTTCTCAGGAAGAAACTGGTGACTTTCTGATTGTTTTGATTGGGCACAGTAACCAATCTGCTACCTAGATGCTTAATCTATTTACATTTTATCAGATTTAAATACGAGTAATTTCATTCAAACCTCTCTACTATGACAACCATATTACAGCCTCGGCTTACTACAGCATCTAAAGCACCCTGAACTCGTGTGTATTCTTTGTTGAGTAAGGTTCTCCCAAACCTCGCCGGGCGGACGTGAACCCGTCGTCGTGAGATGAGCGCCGACAGACGAGTGTCCAAGTCCAAGGTCAAGGATGTCGTGACCGTCCAGACACTTCAGACTACAGGTCGTGGCTTACCGTCTGTGACGTCACCAGCCCACGGACAGTGGTTTGGGCCTTGACTGATCGCTACAGCATTATTTGAATTCGATCTGATTCAATTTTGGCTTTCTTCTCCTATAGAATATGTATTATCCCATACTACACACATGGGAGAACACTCATACATGTGTAGGAAGTATTGTTTTAATCAAAAGTTCCGGATTTGAGCTTTTGGGGGGAAATATCCTTTTTTTGTCCTTCTGGACCCGTATGAGAGCTACAGGCTTCACCTATGATCCAATTTGGATGAAACTTTGTATATCTTTTCTGGTGGTTTCTATGATAGTTTTTCTTTTATTTTTTGAATTTTTATTTTAATGGTAATTTTTTTTATAAAAGCCCCATATAAAACGGAGGATTAGGATAAATTTGTTTTCCTTCTGCTTAAACGATTTTGATTGAAATCTAGCATAGTATAGCCCTCTTAACTTTGGACAAAATAACACGACCCCCAAACACTGTAAAAAATACGGTTCTATAATTATTAAATTTTTTATAATTTTCCCATTAAATAACTCATAGTTATCCCCACCGTTTACCCAGTATAAAGATTTAAGGTTTTCTTATAAACGTAGTAGGATGTTTAACTTTAATTACAAGTTAATGGGAGATAGTATGTGCCAGTTTGCTGATACCGTTTATTAAAGTCAGCAACGCACATTTAGGGTCCAAAGAAATGAAAGATGGGTGTAGAATGGAGTGAGATGGTCTGTGAAGATTTGTTACTGACTACGACCAGCTGTTTTTTGGCAGGGCCATTTTATTAAAGTATTATTACATTATTATAAGCCTAACGATTAAGGACAGCTGGGCCTTTCACTGATAAAGTATCGCGTGCTGGAGATTCTGAACAAAACGTCTTCAGGATGGTGTGGAAAAGATAGGGTTTGAGTTGTGAGATTTTTGAGGACCTCTGTAGGTCTTGCAGAATTTGTGTAAAATTGTTTTGGAGTTTGGGAATACAGAAATCTTCTAAAAGTGGTGAAAAACACTTCTAAGAGAATTTCGAACCAAGTATAAATTTAGAAAGGCTTGACGTGTGTGTTGAACTATACCTTTTCACATAAAATATAATAGAAGTAAAGGAAAAAGTTATACCAACTTATGAGCTTATTTTGTCCCTAAGCAGTGACTATCCATACTTATAAATCTTACAATTTGGGATGGTTTTACATAATAAACACACTGTATAACAAACATTCTGACATGATGACCTACAAAACAAGAAATTCAAATTTACGAGATCTTCCAATAATGTGTCTAACGAACATACCCTGGAAGTCTTCTTCCTCTAAGTTAAAGAAAACTAGGCTTGAATAATTTCTACTCTGTTTAAAAACAAATTAGAACGCAGTTACAGTACCTTGACTGTGAATGGGTTTCATTGCTGTAGAAAATTAAACTAAATGAATTTGTGACAGAACTTTACCTGTACAGTGACAGCATGTATGTCCCCCGGAAGTATCCATAACGGATCCACAGAGAAGTGGACAGTAGGACTGGACACAAACATCACAAACACAAAACACAAACGGCTGGCTCGGAGGCTATGCAAAGAATAGTCGCGACATTTAGGGTTCGCCGAGTGAAGTGGTTAACTAATGAGAGCATTGTGCGAGGAGGGCACCGCCCGTTGGTTCCCAGGCCTTGGAGGAACCCCAGTGACCTGGGGAGTGAGCCGATGTGGAAACTGTAGTGAGGAGACGATAATGGTGGCGGATTGTTGAGAATGGTGGAGGATTGTTGAGAATGGTGGAGGACTGTTGAGAATGGTGGAGGATTGTTGAGAATGGTGGAGGATTTTGAGAGTAGTGGAGGACTTTTGATAATGGCGGAGGATTTTGAGAATAAAGGAGAACTGTTGATAATGGTGTAGGAGTTTTGAGAATGGTGGAGGATTGTTGAGAATGGTGGAGGATTTATGAGAGTGGTGGAGGACTGCTGAGAATGATGAAGGAGTTTTGAGAATGGTGGAGAACTGTTGAGAATGGTAGAAGATTTTGAGAATAGTGGAGGATTGTTTAGACTGTTGAGAATGGTGGAGTAGTTTTGAGAATGTTGTGGAAAACACGTATCCGTGATCCAAATTGCACTGGCAAGAAAAGGTAAACAGAATAAATCAAATACGGGGAAAATCTCCTACAGACTATAAGGCAACACGGTCAAAAGGTTATACGCATGAGACTAAGGAAAAATTGTATTAGGAACTATATCACACAACGTATAAGAATTTCACAGAAATGGCACTATATTCCTTAAGTAGATATAATACCAGAATATGACCTCACTTTCGGCGTTTTAGAGGCACTTTTAGGGCACTTTTTATAGGGGAAAAATGAGAAAAAAATGGAAGAGCTTTTTTTGGCCACTTTTTTAAAGATCCAGCTCTCGACCTATACACCCCTATATAAATTTTCTACTTTTTTAATACTGAAAAACACGTCTGGAATATGGCTCATTTTTTTGGCCACCCGGCTCTCGGCACGCGAACTCGGGCGCGCTCCTGGTCGCGGGTGTGCTCTAGGCATGCTCTCGACCCATGGCGTGCTCCCGGTCGCGGGTGTGCTCTTGGCATGCTCTTGACCCATGGCGTGCTCCATGCTATGGTCGGGCTCCTGTCCTATGCTCCCGCTCCTGACTCTAATGAATGACTGAGTGTAACCCAATGACCCCAATCAAAACTAATTGTTAATTTTTTCTGCCTGTCTGGCGCCAGTCTGTCTGGGGCAGGATTTTGGCAAATTTTTGGGTATAAAAGGGGGAGATTCTATCGTATCCTCACTCACTTGGACCACCTCGCCCGCCTGGACTACCTCACCCGCCTGGACCACCTCACCCGCCTGGACTACCTCGCCCGCCTGGACCACCTCGCCCACCTGGACCACCTCGCCCGCCTGGACCACCTCACCCGCCTGGACCACCTCACCCGCCTGGACTACCTCGCCCGCCTGGACCACCTCACCCGCCTGGACTACCTCACCCGCCTGGACCACCTCGCCCGCCTAGACCACCTCACCCGCCTGGACCACCTCACCCGCCTAGACTACCTCGCCCGCCTAGACCACCTCACCCGCCTGGACCACCTCACCCGCCTAGACTACCTCGCCCGCCTGGACCACCTCACCCGCCTGGACCACCTCGCCCGCCTGGACTACCTCGCCCGCCTGGACCACCTCACCCGCCTGGACCACCTCACCCGCCTGGACCACCTCACCCGCCTGGACCACCTCACCCGCCTGGACTACCTCGCCCGCCTGGACCACCTCACCCGCCTGGACTACCTCGCCCGCCTAGACTACCTCGCCCGCCTGGACCACCTCACCCGCCTGGACCACCTCACCCGCCTGGACCACCTCACCCGCCTGGACTACCTCACCCGCCTGGACCACCTCGCCCGCCTGGACCACCTCACCCGCCTGGACCACCTCACCCGCCTGGACTACCTCGCCCGCCTGGACCACCTCACCCGCCTGGACCACCTCACCCGCCTGGACCACCTCACCCGCCTGGACCACCTCACCCGCCTGGACTACCTCGCCCGCCTGGACCACCTCACCCGCCTGGACTACCTCGCCCGCCTGGACCACCTCACCCGCCTGGACCACCTCGCCCGCCTGGACCACCTCACCCGCCTGGACTACCTCGCCCGCCTGGACTACCTCGCCCGCCTGGACCACCTCACCCGCCTGGACTACCTCGCCCGCCTGGACCACCTCACCCGCCTGGACCACCTCGCCCGCCTGGACCACCTCACCCGCCTGGACTACCTCGCCCGCCTGGACTACCTCGCCCGCCTGGACCACCTCGCTCATCACCTGAATCTTCTTGTTTTAACATGTAAGCTAGACTAGTGTAGGCCTAATATATTGTCGCGTGTCGGGTCGTGGGATCAATTGGTTGTGACCAATTGATGCTTGTACTCATACTTGTACTCTGTATTTCTTTTAGTTTGAAGTTTAGTTTCTTTTAGTTCTTTTAGTTGAATTTAGTTTTGATTTAGAAAATTATAATTGCCAAATCTAATTGTGTGAAATAATTTTGAATATTAAAAATATAAAATTAATATTCAAAATTATTATTTTTATTAAATGAAATTTTTTAAATGTAATTTCTACTATATATAGAAGATGTCAACCTAGTTTTTTAGTTACATGTCAATTGTATGCTGCTTCCCTATCTAAAATGTAACCTTATTTTGTTATTACTATTTTCAAGTGAGTCAAAAGTGTACAAGTTATTTTTTTAAAACTTAGCCGAATCTCAATCACTGGGGACTTTGAGTCAAAAGTGTACAAGTTATTTTTTTTAAACTTAGCCGAATCTCAATCACTGGGGACTTTGAGTCAAAAGTGTACAAATTATTTTTTTTAAACTTAGCCGAATTTGACTCACCTGGGGACTTTGAGTCAAAAGTGTACAAGTTATTTTTTTAAAACTTAGCCGAATCTCAATCACTGGGGACTTTGGGTCAAAAGTGTACAAGTTATTTTTTTTAAAACTTAGCCGAATCTCAATCACTGGGGACTTTGAGTCAAAAGTGTACAAGTTATTTTTTTAAAACTTAGCCGAATCTCAATCACTGGGGACTTTGAGTCAAAAGTGTAAAAGTTATTTTTTTAAAACTTAGCCGAATTTGACTCACCTGGGGACTTTGAGTCAAAAGTGTACAAGTTATTTTTTTTTTAAACTTAGCCGAATCTCAATCACTGGGGACTTTGAGTCAAAAGTGTACAAGTTATTTTTTTAAAACTTAGCCGAATCTCAATCACTGGGGACTTTGAGTCAAAAGTGTACAAGTTATTTTTTTAAAACTTAGCCGAATCTCAATCACTGGGGACTTTGAGTCAAAAGTGTACAAGTTATTTTTTTAAAACTTAGCCGAATCTCAATCACTATATAATTTTTTCATAGGTAGTCTTCTCTATATAACTAACACTAACTCTGTATAAATGTAGACTCAGCATTCTGCTAAAAAGAGTTTTTATTTAAGATTTAGAATTTAGTTTTGATTTAGAAAATTTTAATTGCCAAATATTATTGTATAAAATTGTTTTGAATATTAAAATTTAGAATTATGATTTGAATTATTACTTCTCATTAATTTAAATTGTAAAAATGTAATTTCTACTATATAGAAGATGCCAACCTATTTTTTAATTTCATATATAAAAATGAAGACCACATGTCAACATTGTTTTGCATCGCTCTCCAAAAAAAGCAACCTTATTCGCCACTACAAGGTAATACATAAAATGAAGGTGAAACTGTGCAAAGTTTGTGATTTAATCTGTGATAGTAACATAGCTCTAAAATCTCATATATTACAAACTCATAAGACTTGTAATTTCTGTAAAAGAAATGTTGTTGGTCATTTTAAAAGACATGTAAATTCTTGTAACAAATGTCCATATACAATGATTAAATTTGTCGGTGAATCGATTAAAACTGAACTTAAAAGTACTCTTCAGTCTTGTCCTCTACCAATAAAATGGACTTTAGTAAGGAGAATCAAATTTATAAAATATTCAATGGATAAAAACGGAAAATTAGTTAATGAGAAAGAATGTATTGCAGATTTTAGAAGCCTTACTATCCTAACCATTGAGAAGAGAGATTTAAAGCATCAAATTGAAAATGCTCTTTTAAAGATTGACACTTCCGTGCACAAATACCAAGCCGAAGGTAGTGGATGGATATATGACTATACTAAATATTGGCAGTTGCACGTTTACAAGTATAAGCCCCTAACTCCAAAGTCATATATCCCCACACCAAAAAGTATTAAATTGACAAAAGCAGTTTTAAATATAAAGAATGCTGATAATAAATGCTTCCTTTGGTCAATTTTAGCAGCTTTACATCCAAGGAATGCTAAAAATGCTGAAAGGGTATCGAAATATGCACCCTATGAAAATCAGTTAAATATGACAAACATAAAGTATCCTGTTAAAATATCTGATATAGATAAATTTGAAAGACAAAATAATATAAGTGTTAATGTATTTGGAGTTGAAGACCAAAAATTTATATATCCATTAAGAAGAACCAAACTGAATAGTAATGCTCACATAGATCTATTATTATTACAACAAGGTCGTAAATCACATTACTGTTTAATTCGTGATTTTGATAGGTTAATGCTACGGTCAACAAAAGATAACAGTAAAAAGCATTTTTGCAAGTTTTGTTTACAACATTTTTACACCAAAGATAAATTGGAGCGTCATATAACATATTGTAAAAACTTTGATGTCCAACGAGTGGAAATGTCTAAACAAGATACATTACAATTTAAAAATTATAAATATCAACTTAAAGCCCCATTTGTAATTTATGCTGATTTTGAGTGCTTTATAAACTCAAACAAGCATATTCCATCGGGATTTGCATTCGTTGTAGTGAGAGATTCTAAGATTATTTCTGAAGAGTTATATAGTGGTGCAAATGTTATGGATGTGTTTTTCGAAAGATTATTTGAGACTTATGATTGTATTAAAAGTCAAATGGCGATATATATTCCCCTTGTAATGACTCCTGAGCAAGAGGCATCTTTCCAAAACTCAACACATTGTCATATTTGCGAAAAGCCTCTATATTTTGATAGGGTACGTGATCATTGTCATTCAAATGGCCGATACCATGGAGCTGTCCATAATGATTGTAATTTAAACTATAAAGTAACAAAGAAAATACCAGTATTCTTCCATAACTTGAAAAATTACGATGGACATTTAATAATGCAACACTTGGGAAAATATAATCATAAATTAAATTGCATAGCCAAAGATATGGAAAAGTACATTTCATTCTCTGTTGATGATTTAGTATTTTTAGATTCCTACAACTTTCTATCCCTTCCATTATACAAATTAGCTTCCAATTTAAATACATTTAGATTTATAGACAATCCACTACTACAACGTAAAGGCGTATTTCCCTATGAATATATGACAGGACCAGATAAGTTTACAGAGTCTCTACCTCCAATTGAAAAATTTTACAGTACTTTAACTAAAGAACATATCTCTCCCAATGAATATGAACATGCAAAGCATATCTGGACCCATTTTAATATACATAATTTACAAGAATATCATGATTTATATCTTAAAACAGATGTATTGCTACTGGCTGATGTGTTTGAGACATTTAGAGACCTGTGTTTAAAGGATTACAAACTTGACCCCGTACACATGTATTCACTTCCAGGACTAACATGGGAAGCCTGTCTTAGAATGACTGGCATAAAATTACAATTATTTCAAGATATTGACATGCATTTGTTCATAGAAAGTGCAATCAGAGGAGGAGTCAGTATGATTTCCACACGTTACGCTAAAGCCAATAATAGATATATGGGTGAACATTATGATCCCAATCAAGAAAGTGTCTATTTAATATATTTAGACTGTAATTCACTATACTCTACAGCAATGTGCGAGCCACTACCCGTGGATGGATTTCATTGGACGAAAGAGATAGACTACAAAATATACAAAAACAATCAAAATGATGAGTTTGGATACATTTTAGAAGTTGATTTAAAATATGATAAAAGCTTACATGATTTACATAATGATTATCCATTAGCACCTGAGAAAATGAATGGCAAATTAATACCTAATTTAAATGACAAAACTAAATATATTTTACATTATAAAGCATTACAAAAATATGAGGAATTGGGTTTGGTTGCTACAAAATACCATAGAATTTTAAAATTTAGACAGTCCAAATGGCTTGCGCCCTATATTAATTTTAATATTGAAAAACGCAAATGTGCTAAAAATGATTTCGAAAAAGACTTTTACAAATTGTTAAATAATAGTCTCTTTGGTCGAACAATTATGAACCAACGCAAGTTTCGTGATATATATCTCAAGGATGAGTCACTATTAACTAAATATGTCACTAATCCAAGGTTTGACTGTAGCAAAAAGTTCGATAACAATTTACATGCTATACATTTAAATAAATTAGTTGTAAAGTTTAATAAACCTATATATTTAGGAATGACAATTTTGGATATTAGTAAAGTAATAATGTTTGATTTTCACTATAATTATATGTCAAAATTTAAGAACAAAAGATTTCTTATGACAGATACAGATTCTTTAATGTATTCTATAGTTACAGAGGACTTTTACAAGGAAATAGAATGTGACTTGCACTATTTTGATACCTCTGGATATAGTAAAGACCATTTCTTATACTCTGATAAAAATAAAAAAGTAACTGGCAAGTTTAAAGACGAATTAGATGGTCATATTATGTATGAATATTGTGGTTTAAGACCAAAGTTATATTCTTATATTCCTCTAAAATGGTTATATGAAGAAGACAAACAAGCTTTAGAGGTGAAGAAAGCTAAAGGAGCTGATGGTGCTACAGTTAAACATCTCCTTAGACATCAACATTATTTGAACTGTCTTGCCACTGGGCAAGATTACTATGAGAATGTGACAAGAATTAAATCTACAAATCATCATCTTCAAACCTTAACTATGAATAAGAAAGTACTATCGTTTGACGATGACAAGAGGTTTATTCTGGAAGATGGTATTAATACTCTTGCACTTGGTCATTATAAAATTGATCAAACATAAATCTATATTTGCCATTATTCTTTAACCTTTCTTTGTCTATTACAAAAAAGCCATATTTAGTTTTATCCCAACATTGATGACAGAGATTTCTAAATTGGTTAAATGAAAAATCATTACCAACATGATTGTTATATACATGTTTTAAATTCAAATCATCTTGTTTAAATAATATTAGGAAATTTACATTATCACGTAAATGTTTGTGTACTTTGCTGTAAGATTGACACAAGTAAAAACTGTTAATATTTTTATGTCGACCCATTGAGAAAAATTGTGTAATATTTGGACTATTTATATCATCAAATACAACAACTGACTGTGATTTTACATCATTTGGTGTGATTTCACAGTCAGTAAACGTGTGTAATTTCACTTCGTCACACAAACTAAATATTTCAATTATTTTTTTATATTTTTCTTGTTCTAAAGATTTTGATATTAAATATAGGTTTGTAAATTTTAATCCTTCCTTTCTTACAATTAAATTATAAATTACAACCGTTTTCCCACTTCCACTGGGACCACAAATAACACATCGAATATTGGTAGGAAAAAGACCCAACTTCTTTGGTATATTTTCCTTAGTATGTACTATTTTAAATTTGTGTTTTTGTTGAATAAAAGACATTTTTTATATAATAAAAATGGTAAAAAATAATAAGAAAACATGTAAAAAGGGCAAAGGTTTATTCCTAAAGCCTTACAGGGGTCGAGGGTTATTGAATACTCTTATAAATAACCTTCCATTTCCACTTCACATACCATCATATCGGTACTGTGGACCTGGAACGAATATACGTGAGAATTTAGCTAAAAATGTACCTCCAAAAAATAAACTAGACTCTTATTGTAAAGAGCATGACATATTCTACATGAATAATCCCGATACCGCTGCTCGGAACAAAGCAGACATGAGATTAGCAGACTTAGCTTGGACTAGAGTAACAGCCAAGGATGCAAATCTTGCTGAAAGAGCAGCTGCTTATGCCGTGACAAATTTGATGAAGGCAAAAGCAAAGATGGGAATGGGATTAAAATTTAATAAAAAATATGGACAACTACCAGCTGTTAGAGGCCGCAAAAGACGTGCCTCACTTCCGGGGGGTGTACCTAAAAAACGAGCTAAAAAATCTAACACCAAGAGTAAAAGAGTGCGGAATAGTTAATTTAGACAGTTCATCTGGCACACATTGGACAGCATATCGTAAAAATAAAGATATTGTAATTTATTTTGACCCATTTGGAATCCAACCTCCAAAAGAAGTAATTAAATATTTTGAGGGACATAAAATCTTCTATACTACTGATCAAATACAAGATTTAAATAGTTCCATTTGTGGAACTTTATGTTTATCATTCATAAAAAATTTTTGTTTATAAAAATGGATTCATTTACTATAGCATTTTCGGGTACAGAGCCAGAGCTAAAGTCAGTGTTCTTTCCTCCCATTGAATTAAATGATGATTATGTAATTGGATTAGTAGATTTTCAAAGTTATAATTCTATATTTAATGTTAAAAAACCACTAAATACTTTAACATATTACAAAGTAGAGAAAATAACATTACCAAAGGGAGAGATCTTAGTTGATGATTTAAACCAATTATTAAATGGTAAACTTAAAGTTATAATAGATAAAAATGGAGAAGCATTAATTAATACTAAATCCAAACTTTTATTTAAAGGGCTTATTCCAAAATTAAATCAACTTAAAGGCAACAAATTAACCATTGGAGAAGGTGATGATGTTTTCTATTATGACCACAATGCTCCAGTTACAATAGAAATTTCTGAAGGAACATATGAGGTGGTTGAGCTTGCAAAGGAAATTCAAAAGCAAATCCCAGACTTTTTCCTTACAGCTAATAATAAAACTATGAAAGCGACATTACTTTCTAGCCACGTGTTTGATTTTACAAAACCATGTTCAGGGTCTGTTTTATTGGGATTTAAAGGTGTTTCTACTCCTGGTGTACAGTTTGAATCTACAAATAAAATAAACATTAATAATGTAAATGTGATTAGAGTAAAATGTAATATTGCAAACGGGTCCTATTTAAACGGAAACAAATCACACACCATACATAGCTTTTATCCAGAAGCTCCTCCTGGCTACAAAATTATCGAAGTTCCAAAAAATATTATATATTTTCCTGTAAATAAGAGAAGTTTAGATGTTGTCAGTATTACATTTGCCGATCAGCACGACAAGGCAATTGACTTTAACGGAGAAGAAACTACAATTACTTGTCATATAAAAAAGATATGAGAATTTATAAGAATTTATCTATAAGTGCACAAAATGCTAGGTTCCTACGATCAATAGGACTAAAGTTAAAATTTTCTATTAATAAAAATGGAAGATTTTCTAGACGTTACAGGGAAATCCCAATTCGACGATAGTGTGGTTAAAATTACAAATCACTCCTATGTTCCCCACAACACTTTGGCAATAAATAATTCTGATGAAATTCGAATATGTATTAATAATCAAGATTTGCTAACTCTCCCATGTAGGAGTTATCTGTATATTAAGGGAGAAATTGAGAATCATGATAAAGGTCATTTTATAAATAATGCATTTGCGTTCTTATTTGATGAAATTAGATATGAAGTTGCAGGTAAAGAAATAGACATTGTAAGAAACCCAGGAATTTCTAGTCTTATGAAAATATTGAGCTCTTACAATAAAACAACTAAATTGTCAAATGTGGCATTTGATTCTGACACGAATTTAAAAGAGTTCCATAAAGGTGGCAAGTTTAGTACATGTTTGCCATTAGAGATGTTAATGGGTGTATTTGAGGATTTTAATAAGGTATTAGTAAATGTCAAACAAGAATTGGTGTTGAAAAGATCCAAAAATGATTTGAATTGTATATTAACAACCACTAGTGCTCCAGCGAGTGGCACTGCTGATACGATTCCTAAAATTACACTTAACTCAATTCAATGGGTGATGCCACACGTGATACCATCAGATGGGGAAAAGTTACAATTACAAAAGATGTTATTGCAAAATAAAAATTTGCAAATTGCATTTAGAAGTTTAGAGTTGCATGAACTTCCATCATATCCCAATACTACAAGACATACATGGTCAGTAAAGACATCTTCCAGTTTGGAGAAGCCTAGGTATATTATATTTGGTTTCCAAACAGCTAGGGATAATAGTGCACGAAAAAGAACTGATGAATTTGATCACTGTAAATTAAAAAATCTCAAAGTATTTCTAAACTCTGAATATTATCCTTATAGTGATTTAAATCTCGACTTTGAAAATGGAGATGTCTCTAAAGCTTATGAAATGTTTATGAGATTTAGAGAGACTTACTATAATACTATCCCAGATCCTATGATAAGTAGGGCTGAGTTTATGAAGAAATATCCACTAATTGTAATAGACTGTTCTAGACAGAACGAAACAGTGAAGGAAGGAATTGTTGATATTAAATTAGAGATTGAAACTGCAGAAAATGTGCCAGCAAATACATCTGCATATTGTTTGATAATACATGATAAAGTGTTTGAGTACAATCCTTTGTCAAATGAGATAAATAAAATGTAAATAAAAGATGAAAAACATTCAACAAGAATTGGTTGACTCTGCAAATCAAATACGAGAGAAATATAGAGCTTTAAAACGTGGCAAGTTTCTAGAGGCTGAAGAGAGGTTTCAAACATTCCAACCTTTAATAGAGCCATTACAAGAATTAAAAAAAATCTCCAAAACAGAGAGGCCTCGAATGGAGATTCTCCCAATGACTCCATCTAGAATACCAATAATACCAAGATTGCAACCATTACAACAATCTACTCCACAGAAATTAGATTTTGGTCTTTTAGCATCAGACTATTTAGGAAATTACCTCAGTAAAAGTAGTATGACAGACACTACATATGGTATTAGACGAGAAGCAAATAAATTTTTTATTGGAAATAAGGAAGTTGACATTGCCAATGATGATGTTACAATTGCAAATAAAACCTACAAGGGGACAAAAGGTTTGTGGCAATTGTTAACTTTAAAAGAACCTGAGGATTATACTCCGGCTGATTTGCAAAATTATAAAGAAATTTTGGAAGCTACAAATGGGCATTTAAAGAGTTACAAAGATGGTGCACCAATTTCAAGTAATAGACATACTAAATATCTTAATATAATTAAACCTCTTTTTAAATCTGTTGGTGAAGGTTTGAGACAAGTGACTGGTAATAAAATAGACTATATTTATTGGGATGATCCTAATGAGCTTGTAGATAGGTTAAGACTTCTTTGGCTAAGTCGCCAAGCCGGTAACTCAGGAGTGGATAATGAAATAGATTCCATTATTGAGGAATTAAGAGAAAGTGGAATTATTTATTAAATAAAAATATGTTTATAGATAAATTTTATCGTTTATATAATCCATATAATAAGCCTGCAGAACCCAGGGCTAGTAGTGAACCTACTTTAAATTTACAAGACGATAGTTGGAATGGTTTAAACCGTAAAATTGGTAATGTTAAAGATGGGGAGCTTGTAGATGATGTATCAACTTTGGGACAGACATTAACTAGAAAAGGTGATGTCTTTTTACAAGGTAAAACTAAATATGAGTTTTTAGAATCTAAGAATAAAAATTGGAATGCTAAAAAACAGAAAATTACTAATGTGGGAAAGGGTGAAAGTTTAGATGATGTGCCCACTTTACAACAGACTTTAATACGAAAAAAAGATGGTACATTTGTACAAGACAATAATAATTATGAATTTTTAGAATCAGAGAATGGTATTTGGAATGCTAAGAAACGGAAAATTACTAATGTGGAAAAGGGTGAAAGTTTAGATGATGTGCCCACTTTACAACAGACTTTAATACGAAAAGAAGATGGTAAATTTGTACAAGACAATAATAATTATGAATTTTTAGAATCAGAGAATGGTGTTTGGAATGCGAAGAAACAGAAAATTAGTAATTTGATGGAAGGTACAGATAGTAAAGATGCTGTGAATGTTTCACAAGTTCCAAAAATGGAAGCAGGCTATTGGAGTTTTAATAGTAAAAGGTTAGTACGTGTTAAACCTGCCATTGATGACACTGACTGTGTTACAAAAGAACAGACTATAACTTATAATAAAAAACTATATTGTTGGGATGCCAAAAATCAATTTATAAGAAATCTACCAGAGGGGAAACATTTGGATGATATTTGTCTAATGTCACAAGCTATGCGTTATGATGGATCGAAATTTGTGTATGGAGAAAAAAATTTTAATTTGATGGAATACAATCCTGATTTATTAGTTGCTGACCCCACATCTTTGAGTGGATTTAAGTATATAGATAATAGACCATATATACCAGAAAACTATGTATTTAAAAGAATGGAAGATAATCTATTGATTGGGGCTAATGGTGATGTATTTAGAGTTACAGGAAAGGATGATGTTATAAAAAATGAATGAAATTGCATACGAACTTCATAAACCTGCAAGAAAGAATTTCATAAGAAGGTCTTTCAAAGTATTAGGTATAAATGAAACCGTACAAATAGATTTAATTGATATGCAAAACTATGCTAGAGAAAATTCTGGCAATAAATATATTTTAACTTTAATAGATACATTTTCTAAAAAAGCTTATGCTGCTCCACTAAAGAATAAGACAGGATTAGTGGTTACAGAAGCCATTAAAACCATTCTACCAAAGGGGGTTAAAAACATTCAATCTGACAATGGAAAAGAATTTTTTAATCAATATTTTAACAAACTAATGAAAAAATTAAATATTAATCACTATCACACATTTTCTACAACTAAGGCTGCAATTGTGGAGAGGTTTCAGAGAACTTTAAAGAATTGGTTATATAGGGAATTTAGTGCTCAGGGGAGTTATAAATGGTTGGATTTACTTCCAAAGTTAATTCGAAAATATAATAATAACGTGCATAGATCTATAGGAATGAAGCCTAACCAAGTGAATGTTAAGAATAGTAAATATGTGCATGAGAGGTTGACTTCTAAAGTAGAGCAAGTTAAAAAGCCAAGATATAAGGTAGGTGATAGCGTAAGGATTTCCAAGTATAAACATGTTTTTAGTAAAGGTTATACTCCAAATTGGACAGGGGAACTATTTACAATAGCAGAAGTTAAGAATACAAAGCCTGTGACTTATATCTTGAAAGATGAAAATGGCAATATAATCAGAGGAGGCTTCTATACAGAGGAGTTGTTAAAGACAAAGTATAAGGACATGTATTTGGTAGAGAAGATAATTAGGAGAAAGGGTGATTCGTTGTATGTCAAATGGCTTGGGTTCCCAAGTAGCCAGAACTCATGGATTTCCACTAAGGATGTCCAAGGGAGCGCGCCCGAGTTCGCGTGCCGAGAGCCGGGTGGCCAAAAAAATGAGCCATATTCCAGACGTGTTTTTCAGTATTAAAAAAGTAGAAAATTTATATAGGGGTGTATAGGTCGAGAGCTGGATCTTTAAAAAAGTGGCCAAAAAAAGCTCTTCCATTTTTTTCTCATTTTTCCCCTATAAAAAGTGCCCTAAAAGTGCCTCTAAAACGCCGAAAGTGAGGTCATATTCTGGTATTATATCTACTTCCTTAATTTTTCTTAATGTAAAATACTGGGAACGATTCCGTAATAATCTAAATTTTAAGCCTGCCTCAGGCTTGGAAATAATGCTTTTGGAGTGTGTAAGCTGGAATTGCAAAATGATAGTTAAAAAGTTGTAGAAAGGTTAAGTACTATGGGCCTGATTAGAAGATTTCCGAAAGATTATGTGGCCGTGGGGAGCCTAAACTAACCTAATCCACAGTCGATATAGCAACCACAGACAAATTAGGTTACTATATTGTCTGTGCCTAACTTATCCATTTCTTCTAACCTTAACGTAAACTTCTAACATTCAACTCAACTTGTGCCTTTTAATCTTTTCTAACCTAGCCTAACCTAACCTTAACGTAACCTTCTAACATCAACTCAACTTGTTCGTTTTAACCTTCTCTAACCTCATTGATTAAATGCTATATATACATATGTATGTATATACAGTAGTATCAAAATTACTTAAAAATGAGAAAATAAATCGGTCCCGGGCCAAGGTCTTACGGTGAGACCTCCGATAATATGTAGCTACTTCCCTATAGGGAAATTCCCTAAAATGGAAGACTGTTAGGGCTACACAATCATCACATGTTTCATTTACTGCGTGGGGGGGAATAACTTAGGGGTCCATACATTACATATTTTGGTTGAGTTTTCGACCACTGGACGACCTCTAGTACTTATTGAAAGAAGGTTGTTTAATGATTATCAATATAGATGGTAGCAATCCTTTATTACATAAATTCATTACCAAAAACTGCATTGATAAATACTTGCTACAGTTCATGTGAGTAACGTATCCTAAGGACCTTCTGTGAATGTTTGACCAGACGTATCACACCAACCTTTTTTGCGCATTTCCCAAATCCAGTCCTTCTCAAAGAAACTTAAATCCCTTTTCACTCCTTGAATAGTGTCCTTCTGTCTATATCCGTGACGCTTTTCTATCACCAGAGTGACGCATTTTTTTTTTGACCTAAGATAGCTTAGTTCCAATGCGTCACATGTCTCTTTTTTGGTTATACGGTAAAACAAATGAGTATTTGCATTTGGATCATTTTTTGCCTTAAACGTTGCTAGAAGTCGACTGCCAAGGTACATATTTGTAATTTTCCACTCTTGGTCTCTTTTTACACTAATACCATAAGTGGGTAGCCTATAACAATCTTTTAAGTCATGTTCTAGCGCATGCGGATAATCAGGAAATTCGTCGATAGTTTTTCCGTCAACTTCGTACTCAGGTTTGGCTGGAAACAAAAAATTATGTTAACAATTCTTAGACTTAATGAGACACTCCATCAATAGTTTCTGAAGTGGTGGCGCAGAAAATGGCATCAACTGCAATTGATCTTTTGTGTGGTGTGAGAGCTAAACTCTGTATAAGTAAAAATAATAAACTCGAGTTTATTTCACACTACATTTTATAGGTTTAATAGAGTTTCTTCTGGTGAAAATAAGTTAAACCTAAGACATAAGTTATTAAGAGGGTTTTATTTTGCCTTGACTGTACTTTCTTCCCAGACCTGATCTCATAATCCTTTCGTGCTGCGTGCTACATATGCCTAAATTAAATTTGATTTATATAGGCCTAAACAATAATGGAGATTCACACTAGTTTTAGTTAAACTGTGTGGTGATAATTTGAGGTAACATATTTTAAATAAATAACAACAACCCATTCAGTTATGAAAACACTATGCTGCAAATTAAAGAAATTTCATGAAAATATTTAGAAAATTTAGAAAGTCATTCCATAAAAAATTAAACCCCTCTTAAAGTTGTACCGGCGGAAATAAAAAAATGGTCGTTATCAAATTTGGGCTTCTTTTGAGTTTAAAGCTAAATCGATCCAAACATTGATATTCCTATCCTAACCTAACCTTACCAAACCTAACTTAACGAAACCAAAACCTCAGACCTAGTAGTTGACCTCAGAAAACATTACTTGCATCCCAAATCACAAAAAGATACTGTAGTGATTGATACTTTAGTTTCACAAAGCTCGTAGGGATTAGGTCAGATAAGAAAGAGTACAGTCAATGCAAACATTTCGCACCACGGCCTCATTGGTGCACCAGGCAAGGGGGAGCAGTTTACCTCCTCCCCTACCAGGCAGCCTGAAGTTCAATTCAAGATGACGGATTATATGGATTGAAATATAGGTCGGTATTGAACATGCCTCTATGTTCAAGCTCTTGACATTCTAAAACTAATTTGATTCCGATGATTGTGTGCTTTTTGTGCTGTAACATGTCAGACCTTGCAATGGATGGGGGACGTTTAATTTTTAACTTTTATTTAGGAGCTAAAATCACATGTAAAAAAGACTAATTTGCGGATTTCCACAATGATTTTGTAAATTATTAAAGAAACAATTACAGTACGCAGTATAATTTCCTCCAGTGCATAGTTTGGGTCTTTGTGAATATTTTACAGTTTATTTCAAATCGATAAACAATTTTACCACGAGGTTCTTTTTTGTAGGACCATGTTTAAGCTGGGTTTTCCTAGACGCGTAGTCGGCCAGCGGAGAGAGGAACGCGGACAGCGGACTCAGCTTGTCTTAGGTAATTTAATGTTACTGTTTTCCTAGCAGCGGAGCGGAATGCCATGTTAATTTCAATTCCGCTCTCCGTTGTCCGCTCTCCGCTGGCCGACTCCGCGTCTAGGAAAACCCAGCTTTACGCGGTAACCAGCTGTGAGTGTCATACAACAATCCGTACAACAGTAGATTCATTCGACAGACGATGAGGTTTCTCGGATTGAAAAATGAGCTAGTAATTTATTTTTGTAGCAGATTCAATTTGTTTTAAATATTTTGTCTCTGATACTAGTGAACGAACCTTTAAGGCATTGCTTACCTGGAATGAAATCATCTGGGATTCCCGTGAAATCAGTTGCTTCGATTAGCATAGCTTTGCATAGTACTATGCAGAAGAAGGCCTGAAAATGTATTTCAATAAGACAAATAAAATACATCGTTCTGGTTAGACACATCCTATATAAAACAGTTTGTATGTAGAACTCGGATGCATGTAGCCCGTCGAGGATATAGGCTGCATTTCACCTGACCGAAAATGGAAACCCTCCCACCCCTAGAACCTCCTCACCCCCCCCCCCCACGCATATCTACACTTGACCGGTAAATGGACTGTACGCAAAATGGAAGACACCACTTAAATAAACAGTCTCATTTAACCTAATGGTGTTGAAAACCACTACCGCTCCCGCTCTTCGTGCATAAATGGGGCCTAGGGGCACACACACCGGAGCGGTGCGGCGGAGCGGTAGCGGTGGAGTGGTGGCGGCGGAGTGGTAGCGGCGGAGCGGTAGTGGCGGAGCGGTAGCGGCGGAGCGGTAGCGGCGGAGCGGTAGCGGTGGAGTGGTAGCGGTGGAGCGGTAGCGGCGGAGCGGTAGCAGTGGAGCGGTAGCGGTGGAGCGGTAGCGGTGGAGCGGTAGCGGCGGAGCGGTAGCGGCGGAGCGGTAGCGGCGGAGCGGTAGCGGTGGAGCGGTAGCGGCGGAGCGGTAGCGGTGGAGCGGTGCGACGAGCCTGGCATTTGTGTTTCTTGTCTTTTCCAAGTTTTAGGCGTTAACTCAGTCCGTTACAATGCTCACACATTGATTAGCAGTGCAAGCCCAACTGATGGCATCCTCAATACTTCCCTCAAGCTTGCTTACTCAAACTGGTTACTGGTTTGAACGCTTTGTTCCCCTCCATTTTCCTTCACATATTCCAGATCCCAAACCCATTCAAATCCAAAAAATAATATAGTTGTGTGACCCGGTCACAGAATGCTTAAGTGTCTAAAATGTTAATTCTACCTTTTTTTGTTGCTGACTTTGTTGATGGGTCATAACAGTAAGTTGCTGTAGCTCATAATATGTCTTCCGATAAGTTTGGCTTAGAAAAATCATCGTGTATTCAACAGAAATTGGTACTTACGTATTATAAGGAGGCCACTTATTTTACAGCGCGCTGCGGCGGTTAGGTTAGGTTGGGTTATCATAAGTTTTTATGACTCATCTCGTATAGTTCGATTCATAACGAAACTAGGAAAGTTCTACAAACATATTTATGATAACCCAACTTAACCCAACCGCCGCAGCGCGCTGTAAAATAAGTGGCCACCGTATAATACGTAAGTACCCAGAAATTAGTAATTTAGATCAGCGCAATGGGTCTATTCTGTTTATTATAGTGAATGATTTGACCAATTAATTCATGGCTTAATTACATTAGATTTTCCGTAGCGGCAAACCTACACCCAAAGCTTATAACCTGTTGCTTTATTGAACGTGTATACAATCTGTTCCATAATAGAATAAAATTTGGAAATTACCCTTGGATCCATGTTAAAATAATAACGCCCTATGTTAACTGGCTATACAGGTTTTGTATAAATTATTAAATACCCTTTAAAAAGTGTGAACTCAACAACTTACCAATAAAAACAGCAGAAATTCGTCCATCGCGAAATTATGTTGCTGGTGAGAAATCGAATTGCGGTTTTATACTGTGAAAACATCTGTCTCAACAAATTATCATAATGACAGTCATGCATAGGCATTTGACGCACAACTGTTGTACGTAGGCTAGTCAAATTGAGGAAAACTCAAACTAATTGTAAAAGATACAAAGTAAGAATTTTTAGATGTGGAATGGGGTCCCGAACAACATATCAAAAGTCTATAAGAGATTATATTAACTGTAATTTGTTTTTCATTTATAAAAAAATTAAAGTTAAAGTAATTTAAGTGCCGATGAAGGCAGAAATAATTTTGTAGTGAAGGATAAAGACAGTAGCGGTTTGTATTTTGTTTCTTCTACACGTGTTATTGAACTGCTAATATGAAAGTTCTTAGTCCATCCAAAATTACACAATAAAAACATTATACAATGCATACAATAGGATATGCGTCTTTTATAAAAAAGGATGACATTTTTATTGATATATTTTTGTGAAATTCCAATCAGGCAAATGGAAATTCACTTAGTCTGCAGGTTTTTATTTGGCATGTTTTAATTCTAATTTTGTAATTTAGATATAGTAGAGGAGTTTGTAATATAAATAAATCACATTGTCAGTTGGTTATTATAAATTAGCTGGAAATACCACGAACACTAGGTTTCAGAAATGAGTTAGAAATACTGCGCGAAAATGTCTTCGGAATTTGCTTCCAAGCATGTGATCTACGTGATGACTAGGTTATAGGCTACACCAAATTAAGTTTGAGCCAGTCCAGATGTTGTTAAGTTTGGATTGCAAATAAAATGGAACACTAAGCTAAGAAATATACATGAAATAGTACATTTCATCACTAGGGTCTAAAGTGACTCTTTTTGACCCGAGGTCAATTACGATCGAGGCGAAGCCGAGGGTTGAAAAAGAAACTTTTTGCCTGTAAGGTGAAATATATTTTTCGGTATATTGCATATCCTTATATATAATACGTGAAGGCGATTTCTACAAAACACTACTCCCCGTTAATAATGGACGGATTTTTACAAACGACGTGTCAAAATAAATTATTTTTTGTGTAGACGCCCCCTTTCACAAATTCCTGTAATAAAAATCCTCGGGCTTTGCCCCACAGGCCATCAAAGTTGGAGTTTCTCCCATAAGATTCCCATGGGGGAATCTAAATATTTAATTGGAAACTTTGTCCCCACTAATTTGAGAGAACGGCTGGGCGTAGAAACTTGGTAGAGGGGTCCAAAGAAAGGCCCTGGTCTGTAGATGAGTTATCAAAAGAAAAACTAAGCAAAATCGCTTAGGACTCTGCCCCTTTCTGATTTTAAAATTGATTTTCTTCCTTATCATGTTAATTTTTGAACTATAGCGTTCCATTACGAAATCAGTGGAAAATCCTTTCATCACAGCAATTCTTAAATCATTTCTTACTAGTGTACATGTTGCTCGAATTCGAGCAATTTGCAAAGTATTACAGGAGTTATTTCAAAACGAATAACAGTCATATTTACAATTAATTTAAAAGAGTCAACTCAAAGATTACCGGTGTGTAACTCAGGCCATGTTTATCGTTATTGATAAACCTAAAGCATTCCGGACGGTTTTCTCCGTCTCGAAATGCCTCGTTGTACAGGCAACACAGGTCATTGATAGAGGGCCAATTGAGAACGAAAAGTCGTTTTGGGGTAGTGTTAGGGCGCATTTGTTACCTAATAGTTGAGATTGTTCAGGGTCAGGTGCTGACTGTGATGAGTTTTTTTAAGCCTATTACGCGCCACTGTTCTGTAGCTGCGGTCGTTATCACGATTACGCCTCCTGTCTATGTTTCATTGTCGTCACGTCGGAGGCATTTAAAAGAAAAAACAACAAATAAACAAATTACAGCTACACAAAACAACGATAAATGCACAAATTTAAGTTACAATCATGCTAACACGATCCGTCATAGCGACACAAAACAACGTTAAATACACAAATTTAAGATACAACCATACTATCCGCACGATCCGTCTTGGGGGTTATATTTACACAAACTCAAATAATAAATAAATGTATTCAATCCGTTTCATTGAATTAAAAAATAAATAACAACAATTAAACTATACATCTGATTAAAATGTAAACAATTATTTTCTCAATAAGGATAACATGGGAACTTTCAAAGCCACTGGGGCAGAGCCCAAGGGACTTTTTCAAAAATGTAAGGCCAGTTTGCAAATCTACGCGACACGCTCTTTCCAATGAGACGTCAATGGATAAAATCGGTTAAGAAATGGCCGAGGAGTTCAACCGACAAAGTTTCATGTAGCGTATTAATTATATAGATTGAACTTTCTTATAACTTATCTATTGTACGGGTTGGTGTCTGCCTTTTTCACCACTTTTGCCTACATTTTATCATATTATTCTACACATATCAAATATTTATGTAGACATATTTGCTCTTATCGTGTTTAATACAATCCAAACATAGAAACCTTGCCTAAAATGGTACCCATCTTGACAAATTATTTGCACCTGCCTATATTACGAACTTTGGCGCACTGGGTTGGTAACATTATTGAAAATAACACGACATTTTGGCTGTAAAATATGGTGCAAAGATAAAATACTATTTAAGCAGCTACTGTCATGACGGAAAGGTCATATTCCTTTTAAACTAAATCACATATAATCCTTTATAAGATACGTTGACAATATGTAAACGGAAATATATACGTAACAGCCAATTTACAGTATTTTTGCTGTTTGAAAATGTCCCATTGCTATGTCATTTGCATTATTTGTTGCCAATGAAGCCACAAGACCATATAAACTAGGAGGCCCCTAACAGTTAAAGAATAAAAGCCAACTTCACTTTAAGTATTCCACTACACCTAACATTCCGTAAAGAGATTATATTGACAACTTTATGTTATTGATAAGGCTGAGACAACTAACTGACATCCCCCATGTCAAGGAATTCCAGCTTTAACAGTAACCCCACAATCAATTTCTCAAAACTATGCTAGAGGGTTCATTCATTGGCACAGAAGTACGATATGGACTGACACGACGTGACGAAGGAAAAATCAAACTTACACTGTAACGGAAATACCTCCCCTTGAAGTTAGAATATGCTTTTCCAAAAAATATTTTCTTTTGAAATAAAATCATATTACACTGATGAAATCACGGAAGTGTTTAACTACAAAAGATCCACCAATACGATTTTAATACTACAGTATTTAAAGGTTTTTCCAAAGGAAGAGATACCATATAACATACTAATAATAACTCCGATGACGTACGGTATGGGGAATATTTTATTCATTGAATGATCAAACAAATTTGGCAACTAATGCAATTAATGTCATTATTGTTTTACACTTATTGCTAAATGCTCAAAATATGTATATTTCACCCAATTTATCGCAGTTAGATTAATTGACTTAAGCCTTGAAAGTAACCGTCGATTTCGACGGGTTTCACCTAGTTCTCTGAATAATGTGAACCAAATTATTTGTAAACCAGCTGATGAAACTGCTGAAGTGCCAATGAGTGTAAAAGTAACAACTTTATCAAAATGTTATGTACATAAGTTATGCTATAAGTAACGGATGTTTTTACCGTAGTACTCATGGTAAGACCTGGACCCGGGACCGATTTTTTTTCGCTTTGAGGTCCCTAGAGGCCAAAAACACCATCCGTTCAAATTCATATATATTTATATATCCGTTAGTGCGATAACTCGAGCAAAAACGGTCTGATTTTGATGAAATTTGGTAAAAACGTGTAAACCTACGTTTATTCGAACGAGTTCGCGAACCAGCATGGTCGGACTATAGGAACTGGGGTTTATGGGGGGTAAAAATGCGTTATTCCCATTTTTGACTCAAAATACATAACATTTTGCAATTTCTTTCCAAACTATTTTGTAGAGCTTAAAAAACAAATAATTTAGTATATTGAAGCGTTATAATGCACCTAATGGTTACGGAGAAAATTCCAAAAAATTGTAAATTTAAAATTCCCATGTTATTCTTATGGAGAATAAGTAAACTGTTGTAGTTTGCTTGTTTATTAACATATTTTGCCCAAATTTGGAAAATGTTTTTATTTCTTACTAACTATTAAAATTTTACATAAAAAAACACTTTTACCCTCCCTGTTGCAGCAAACCTAAGTATGTGTTAAACTGAATCTATTTAAATAAGGAATGTGATATTTTTAAGGAGACATTTTAGTGTAAATCCAATCAGGCAAATGGAAATTCGCTCAGTCTGCAGGTTTGCTGCGGCGGCGGTATTTTTATCGTTTGACTTGATTTTGAGACTTGTGGTAATTTTTATAACTGTTACATAAATTGGGAATCTTAATAAATAGACCAATTTTGTATATTATTTTGGTATTTAATAATGGAAAATACTTAAATCCTGTTTTACAGATATCCCAATACATCAATGTAATTCAAAAAGAGTTTAATTGTTTTTTTTTTATAACTAAAAAAACTTACTTGGTACCTCTAATATGGGAATCATATCAAGTATAAAAGTTAAGTAAGTATAAAACACACATATATGTAAGCCAGTAAACTTTGAATGTGAGATAAACTCAGTATGAAAGATCGTTTCCCGCTGGTAAATTTCCTAATGTTTACAGAGAAGATATCCTTTGTGCACGGAAACCTTTTGTAAGCCTAATAGCTCTTTTTGCAATGGTAAAAAGAGAGCTATGATTTAACAATAAAACAGGCTAATAGTTTTTTTCCAGTACATTTTTTCTAACATACGATAGTTATGTGTGCATTGGAATTGCATTTTTTGTAACTGTGTGGGAACTAAAGCTATTATTTAACAATGAAACAGGTTAATAGTTTTTATTTACCAATCCAAGTTTATTTTAACAAACGATAATTATGTTTCCATTGGAGTTGCATTTTTTATAACTGTTTGGGAACAAAATTAACACAGTCATCAGTAAACATTTTACTATTTTGCACATTTTAACTGGAGCAAGTTGTGATAAAATTATATAGCAATAGACTGATAACAATTTCAGTATTTACCTAATCTAAATCTACAATTATTGAAATAATTGAAAATTTTACAAAATTCAAAGGGACTTAAAAGGATGAATGTTCTACATATGTCAATAATACGTTTTTAAGTTTATCCATAACTACTTCATTTACACGCATTTTATTTTAAACAACACACACATAAAATTAGGGATAGGGCAGCGTACTACGTAATTTATCGTTACATGTTGTGATAATTAATGCAAATTTTCTTATAGTGATAGGAAATAGTTGACACATAGCAAATGCTCGCGATAACATTACACATTGGAACATCTAAGAAATCTGAAATGTCCCATATATTCAGCTGGAAAAGTAAAGTAAGATAAATGAATACGAGATGATTTCCATTTGGAATCCAACTCTTTACTTTTCACTCAATTTCCGTGCGATTTCCATCTGTACTTGAATTTTGTTTAAGCACCTGGAATTCGGTTAGTCATGTCATTAAATAAATATAGATGGATATATTTTACTCGTTCCAATTAAACATAGAACATAATAGTTTTACTCAGAGGATAAACGAATTCCTAAAATCAATCAATCATAAAGGGTAGATAAATTATAGTATTTTACTCTTTACATAAATAATTATTTACTAAGACTGAGAAGGTTTTTTTAAATTAATCGTATACCTTCAAAACTATTCTGCCGAAATCATTTACTATGTTTTCTAATAATGTAAAGGTATAATGTGACAAGGCAGTCGATAACAAGTTAGTTGATAGTACTGTATATGTCTCCAATAGAATTTGTCATCTAAAAATACACGTTGGTATAGTATTTAACAACACTTACATTTCGTACCTTATATCATTTATTGTTTACATGCAACTATGTAAAATATTTAGTACTAATATACCGACCACAACTAAATTGGTACACCCTCAGATTAGGTTATTTTCCGGTTATCCTATCCTGACCTAACCCAACCTAGGTGTGGTAGCCTAACCCAGTTTAAGTATGTAGTCCAATTTATAATACCAAAAGTACCAAATATTTAATATACATACATGAATACAACTGCATGATGAAACAAAAATATTTTTTCTAAATACGTTTTAACTAAGAAATAGCAACAGTTTTGGCTGCGAATAAAAGAATATCAGAGATGTTTACTGTTTAGTCAACGCTCTCAACTGAATACCAAATGGATTCCGTGCAGGGCTCAGTTGTAAAGTACAGTCAAAGAAATGAACACAGAGAAAATATAATAATCCTCTATAAAATGGAAAAAAGGTTTTTAGAACCAGTAAAAAGTGTATTTTAGAATTTTACTTTTTCGTGTGAACTTAGAATATTTTATATGCCAAAATCAACAAATACTCAAGAAAATACCGTACTTAGACTAACGAATAAGAATACTATTATTTCCAAAATTTAAATATCACGAAGCCTACAACCTCAATACTACTAGACTGTCATCTAATCGTTTAAATAATCAAAACAGAAACCTTTTTTAATGACCCATTTAAAAATCTATTCAACTATTATCCCCAGTTAAACCATTTATTTTAAAACTTAATTATACTTTAAGAAATATATTTCTCCAAGCTTCGAAATAAAAATGGTATTCAATAAAGCATGAATGACAATAAAAGTGTAATCCTATCAGCTGGTATCAATAAATCTGTCATACCCCCGATACTAGCTGTCAATTTCAAAGAGAATAATCCGATTTTTAGTCCATCAACCGTTAGTCCTGATAGATGGCAGTTAAATCTATATGGTTATCTCTCCTACCGTAGCAGATGAAATTAAACCGTAAAACTGGATTCTAACTTTTCACTTCAAGTTTTACTATTGTTTGTAAAAATCCTAGAGTTTAATTTAAACACCAGTTTGGACTTAATTTGAAAAATATATGCTGGTAAAATATAAATCTTGGAAATTATTTTATAATAGTCGTATATAGTTGTCGTCAGAGAGAGTTCTTAAATGTGCAGAATGTTCTTCTGGCTAAAATATAGTTTTGTGTCCAAGATAAGCTGATCCAATGTTTAGGATGGATTCCGAACCACTACGTCATAGTCATGAGACTTATCCAAAGGTTATTAAGAAATGTAAGAGTTTCTGTGAAAACAGTTGCTTTACGACTACCCAAGTCAAATCCCTTACTTATTAACCATTTACTAGGAGAAAAAAACTGTTATTGTTGGTGAGTGGAATCATGCTAGGAAAAGAATGGATAATTTTCAATTTATTTTTAAAAATTTGTGTTAAAAATCATTCATTTCTTTAAATCGGACCTCGTAAATCTTGTTGTTAGTAACTAGGTATAGGCTACTTAATTCTCTATTATCATAAATGCATTAATCGTAAATGATTAAACGACGCAAATTTTCAAAACCATGAGAAACAAAAACAAAGAATATTTATTCAGCAATAACATCTAAAATATGTTTAGTCTGTCACTATTTGATTCCCCTACTAAACAATCACCACAATTTCACTACGCTCTGCTAAAACCCTCTAAAAACGTATATCAAACAACCTAAGAATGTTTCAATGAGAAGAAGAGTTTCATTGTGTTCGATTCAAGTTCACCAAATCTCTACTGAGGCGTAACACTTTCACCGATGTGTAAACACGATACAATCTGTTTGACACATTCCTTGACACATTCCACCCCTGATATGAACACATTGGGAATGTCTTTCTTGTGGCCTTTGTGAATTGGGGAATTTCTTTTGAGAACTTAATTTTTAAATTTATAAATAAACCCCTTCTTTACAAAATTATTTTTGTAGTGTAAAAGGAAATGACAGTGTTCTCAGAAAAAATATTAATGACAATACTTAAAATATCGAATTTTCAAATTTTACCATACAAAGTAAATAAACAAACTCTTACATTTAACTTGGTTCTTTTTCATTAATTTACAAACACCTCTTTTTTATTGCAATTCCGATATTTTTTACAGTTACCCTAGGCCATTAATTTATCAATTATTGTAAAATGAAACTATTCTAAACTAACCTGACCAACCAAATTTACTTATTATGAAAGAATTCTGTTAAAGGAAAAACAATATTACAATAAAGAAGTAATGGTAGTGAATTAACGGTAAAAAGCCTTTTACTTGCGTTCCCATAAGCATCAACATTTGATCTTTTTTTAGAGCAAATTTTGTGTCACGGATCTAATGTATTTGTTTGGAAGCTATTTGACAAGATTTAAAAATATATAAAATTGCAACTATTGGTATAGAATACCACAAGGTCACTTGTCTTTCTTTAAATTTGAAGCCTGTTATAATGAGGTGTTTTTATGTCTAATAACTTTTAAACAGTAACCCTAAAGCTTGCTATCCTTTTTATGGTTTATGTAATACTAGACAATGAGTCGTGCCTTAAATCCTTACGTAAACATAAGCTGTTATAGCAATACACTATCATATTTTCCGTAGCTAACGGTGTGGGTTTGAGATATGAGATTTTTCCTGAATACTCTTTTTACAAGGAGTCAAAAATAGACGACAGTCTATTTGTCTACGGGTTTAAAAGCGTTGCTCCTTCTGTTTCATAAAAAAAAGCAATAGTAACATTACAATTGAAATTAAAAAGAGAAAATCAACGTACTTAATAAAATATCTGTTAACATTGCCTTCAGTGGATGCAAAAGGATAGTAAATATGTGAAACCAAGTATGTTTATCTATGATGGAATATTTAGATCCGTACATTATTTTCTCATCTTGAATAGTAGAACCAATGTAAACACAATTTTATTTAGTGAGCTATACACACTATTAATAGACTCCAATTAGCTTACATCTCCAATACTCTTCTAACAATAATACGTATTTGATGCAACAATACATGTATTGTACAAGAATTGATTCATAACACCACAGAGGAAATACAGCCTCCAGGTCTGGATCAAATGTTAGTCTAATCAACCAAGCTCGACCCAGCGACTGTTAGTTAATTTACAACTCTCTATGCTGTCTAATTGAATTGGCTTATTAACGCAGAATTCATTCTGTTTCACTTCATTCCAGCTAACCATCTCAACCTCTGACGACATAGAGTTAGGGTGAAATATTTACACATAATTTGTTTAATACCATTAAGATAAACAGTACTAATATTTTTAATTTAAAATATCTTTTTTAATAGTTTTTGTTATTTTACTAGAATTCATTGTTATTAATTCAAAGCAATAATTAAGATTGCATACATTATCGGATATAGAACATTCATGAATTATGGATGGATTAGTATCCTTTTATTGAATAAATACTGTGTCCATATTTTTTTTTAGTTCATTTATTTATTTCAGTATTAAAACATATACAGTTTGGTGAAAATTGTCATTTTATAGAAAATTTCATTAAAATCTTTTGCCTGGATATTTGATTTAATGATCAACAGCTGGGCACTTTTGAAGTTTTTTTAATACACCCTACATTTGCCACTGGTTTTTGTTTCCAAAATATCAGCATTTAAAAATAAAATAAAATAGTAGTTTACGTTGTTGACATTTGATAACATATTAAGCTCATGGAATAGCATTGTTACTCCCATAAGGCCAATACTGAAATGCCACCACGTAGCATATCATGGTTCTGCTTAATTAAACCTACAATCCTATCTCTTGCAAGTCCCTTGCATAGTAATAATATCCTCTATAAAGTTATCTTGTCAATTTATTCATTAATTTCTTATTTTAACTTATTTTACCTCACTTAAAATTCCCATATCAAACAACTTCCCTGTATTAGTAATTATTTATTCGAAACCGGTTTTATAAAGTAAACTCTATCACTTTATAAAGTTCTTTTCCAAGAATTCAACACGTACTCTTGAAAGCTTAAAGGCAGATGTCAAGGCTTAGTTGACAAAAACGGAGTAAGAATCTTTAGAATTAAGAGTGTCAGTTTTCAAAAGCCGTTTCCTGACTAATGACTTCTAAGGTTCAACGTCTCAATTTTTGGATTTAAAAAATACTGTGTGTCGAGAATAAATATTACTTATTTAATTTTCTGTTTATATTGTCTTTTGATAATTATTTGTGAAACGAAAAGATATTATACGATTCAACAGGTAAATAGTGTATTCTGGACATAATTAAAAACATCATTACGTTAACTAAAATTTAATTAAGTTTAGTTTATTGATTGATATAGAATGTGGCCGAAGTTAGTTTGAGTCAATATTGGATTACACATGGTCAATTGAAATTCGTTCAAATATTAATTGAAAGGGTATTGACAGTATGAATATTAAGTCTAGCGCATATTACAATAATTGTACAATACACACTGATACCTCAATTATAAGCATTTTAGGAACAGAGTTAAAACAAACCAGTAATAAAAATAATCTGCCCATATAGTAAGGTTATCTTAATTGCAATTAAATTTCCAATACAATGTGTTATTTGTTATTTTGGAATAAAAAACTTGACTTATGAATTTGAACTATAAAACTGTATTATTTTGCACACACCATAAATATCCAAAACCTAATTAGTATTTTTATTTTTATTACCAACTCTTTTTATTAACCTTTAACATTTTAAATAACCATGCACCAATACATGAAGCTGCAATATCGAAACAAGTGAAAAGCTATCTTCTAGTTTGGAAAGAACCAAGAAGGAAAAGGTTCATCGCAAACCTTCTTTACTCTTTCCAACTTAAAAGTTCATTGTTACTTTTATAAAGGTACGGAAACCTTTTTACTTTGAGAGATGGGTATATTGTCTTCCCTGACCTTTGAAGTTGTTTAGATAGTTTTACTGTATCGTTTTACTTTTCATAAACTACAGTTTCATGAAATTTGATATGCTATTCAGAGCGGGCTTGTGTAGTGATTTGAGTGCACGACCTTTGCTCTGGAGGCTCAGGGTTCAATCCCAACACCAGCCAATACAAATTGTCTGCACGATATTTCCGGGACTTGCAGCACATCTTAAGCTGTAGCTCTACGTGTATCTATCAAGTAAGAAAATTATAAGACCTCTTAGGTGAGGTTATGTATTTGAGATTCCTTTCCGTAAAATTGTATATAATAATTATGTCTTTAGTGTTCACGAGTGTAAAATCAAAATTGAGTAGTGTATGTGCTTAAAAGATTACATATACAACATTTACAGGAGTTCAGTAAACTTGTTTTACTGTCCACACACTTTATGAATGGATATTATATAACTATGCATAACGTGTTTAGCAAAGAGAAATATAGAATTTATGGTGTAAAAATAAGAGCGAGAGCCAAAACACCTTTGTTGGCGTGAACCCAAGGACCGCCATACATCTTGATACTGCGGTCTTTATCTCTAAACGTTTCTCCTTCCCTTTATGTCTCGGCTTGTATTGAAATTTATGCAAGTTACACAAAGTATTTCAAAGCCTATCAGAACGTTCTAGAAAGTTTCATTGTTCTTTACAAATTAAATTAGAATTATTGATTGGATTGAACTGTGGTAAAGAACTATTTGTTGTTTATTATTTATTTTAGTTATTACAGCCATTCTGTTACGTGTTGAAACACTACTCGACATATAAAACCCAATTATACATTTTATTTTTAATTTACGTATGGGAATTCTGTAAGATTTCTAAGGGAACAATTCAACTATGGTCTTATTACTATTAACGTCGGGATTTTGTTAGATATTTTCATATCCAAAAACGAATCTCATTTAATGCTACAATCGATCACACTAGACACTGAATTATTAAATTTTTGATAATAGATAACTTTACATAACTTGCATAACATTACATACTTTACTTACACAAACTTTACTTTACTTTTACTTTACTTTACATAACTTTTTAGATAACTTTTAGACAAGCAACATCCCCGCTTCCAAGACGATTAACAACATGTGTACAATGAAAATATAACCGATTATTAATTTTGTAGCCTATTTCTCCTACCAACCTTGTTACAATTTAGAATACTCAATTCCTCTTTGAAAAATAGTTTTTATTAAAATTGTCTCTACAAAAATATTTTAGGAAAGACATTTATTTGAATACTTATTAGCTTGGTAAACACAGCAAAATATGAAGGAGAGTCTATAAGGTGAGAGGGACGTTTTGTAAAACTTTCGTAATTGTGAACTTCAGGATTTTTTTACTGGTCAACGTTTGAATGGCATCTAACGGTAAGTAATTACTAGTAGTTTTACACTAACAGCAATACTAGTGCATAATACATTACCAAAGTTTGCGATGATTTTCAGCAATGTCCATTGTAATGCATTTTCCCATAAAACACACTAGACTCAGGAGTTATATAGACTTAGACTAGACACAAATCTCATCTCCCTCGCGGCAAACTAATCTCCATTCTACTCTCCACAGGATTATTCGATTTATTTCACTTGTTGCTACGAACATAAAATACATGGTACCTGAAATTCCTCTTTGTACCTTAAAACTTTACTTCACAAGGTAAATAACAAAATAGCTTTTACTTGACTCTGCATTTTTAGTAAAACCCTATAATAATCAAGCTGTACCCTCAAGAAATGTATAAATGCATTAACAAACTGCATTCTAGTGAAGAATGTAAAATATTTTTTCACAATTTATGTAGAGATCCATGAGTTACAGCACTATAAAAGCCGATGATTATAAACTTCCATCTTAAAACTTAAATGGAAGAAGCTTCAATACGTTTTATTTATGACATGGTACTGAGAATCAAAAATGGATTTAGGAAAAAATATTAAATCATTATATTCAATTACTACGTAATGAGGAGGACTTTTCTATTATATAAAATTCTTAACAGTATTTGTATACCTTAAACATAAATAATAATATTTAAATCTGTTTCCACTGTAAGCTTCAAAAGCTACGAAACCAAGTTTCGTCAAATTACTTTAAGAAAAGTAAAAACAAACATAACAAACAATAAGATTCATGCTATTTATTTTGATTATCCTCCATCACCATTTTCAACCATACTTTTTTCAGAGGATCAAAAAGACATTACGTTCATAGCATGTTTTCACTTGAATGCATCTATACTTATTTAATACGCAAGCAGGTTTTTTGTGACAAATTACTCCTCCGAAACTACTGAACCGATTTACATGTTCTTTGTGTCATTGGAAATAGCGTAACGTGAAGTTGTGCAGGAAACTTTCTTTTTAGGGAAATAATTAGAGGGTGAGGCCCTGGGGCCCTTTAAAGTTTCGTATTCCTCCATAAGGTTGACATGGGAAACAAATACTTTTATGAAACTCCAGCTGTTGTCAGAAATTAAAAGCGAGAAGAAGGACATTATGTTAATTATAAACAGTCAATAAGTTTGCTAATTTAACAGTTAGTTTTCTACAGAACATTTACTTACTTGGTTGAAATGAAATAGTTACTATTTGAATTTGGGTTGGCGTAAATATTACAATGTAAAAAAACGAGAGCAATTGCTCGATTTCGAGCAACAGGGACACTAGTCTTCAATAATATCAATACAGCATTAATTTTCCTGACAAGGTTCCAAATATTATCATGCTAATTTCAAAATTTGGCATTATAAAAGTAAACGATCATGGATTAAGCTAAGTTCACCGATCATTTCTTACTATTTCTTCTATACTTAGATACCCCAAGGTGTTAGGTGTGAAGCAAGGCTAGGGGTTGACAGGTTTATTGTCCGTTTATTCTACAAACTGCTGCTAGAGCGGAAAACATAGTCTAAAGGTCAAATGTTTAGATCCTGCAATAAACCAAATCCGCTCCGGGGTAGAATTCCTTTTTATCAGACCTGTAACTAAACCTAGGTTTTAACAATTGAGCTCAAGGATTAAGGTAGGATTTTTGGCAATTATATGCGGGATGTTGAACAAATAAAATTGGTTCTCTTATCGAGGTTTTGTTTAAATAAATTAACTTATCAGCTTACAAAATAATTAAGGAATTTTGCTAGAGAAAGTTTTAATTTTACATATAGCAAACTATAACGATACCCACTTTATAAATATCCAAGTTTTATAGGAAAAAATCTGTAAATCTGGATAGTTCTTTTTTGTCAATGTTTTTTGTTGGGTTTAAGTACTTTTATGGTTATACATTGTGTAAATTAAGTCTTGAAACAAATCTGTTTTTTAAAACCGAAATAGATAGAAATATTCTGTTTGTAGCATTGATTTTTAACAAAGGTTTCACAATTTTTTACACTAACAAATTTTGTTACCCCTCTAAAAGGGTACGGAGTAGAGTAGGGGGCGACTTATTTTTTCAAATAGTAACCCCCATTGAGTGACCCCACTTTGAAGGGCTTGTCAAAAGAAACACAATGACGCAAACCTGAGGTGAATATCTCACCCCTAGCCAAAATGGCAGGTATTCCAAAATGGGTGCTTTTTCACAAAAATCAAACTTTGGAATACCCGCCATTTAGGCTAGGGATGAAATATCTGCCACGGGTTTGTGTCATTGTATTTCTTTTGACAAATCCTTAAAAATTAGGGGTCACTCAGTAGGGGTTGCTATTTGAAACAAATAAGTCACCCCTACCCCCTACCCTGTTAGGGGGGCTAAAAAATATTTTTGATGTAAAAAATTAGGGGACCTTTGTTAACCTTTGTTATCAATGCCACAAACAGAACATTTCTATTTATTTCGGTTTAAAACATACATATTTGTTTCAAGACTTAATTTACAAACTATATTTCTGTGTAAACCAATTTCTTCAACCTATAAGTTATCAAATCTTTATTCGTCAATCATTCAAAGTTTTTCGTCTATCAGAGTGAGTTTAATGAGGAATTATAACATACAGAACATTTTATAAATAAAAATAAAAATTACGAATGTAGTTACAATGATATTTCCATGTGTATTTTTGATTAGGGAACCATTTATACTATTTTAATAGAGACTTATTTACTGATTAATTTAAAAAAAAGTTGGTACACACAAAATTTTCCCTAACATAAATATAAACTTTTGTGTGTTATGTGTGCTTCTTATTTTGTATGCAAGACACTAATTAATATTACTCCAATAAATCATTTAATTGTATCTTGCGATATTGTTTTAGTTGTACTTAAAACTTTTGAAAAATGTTAAGGAAAACCATTTATATTTGTAAATTACAACCAAAATTGTTGTCTTTGGCACCTTTTTGGACGTTTGTTTGAGTTTTGTTACGCAAGTCTGTTGTTTGTAATGATAGTAAAAGGCGAATGCCAAAGTAAAGAAACTTTGTTTTACAAATTAACGTTATCAATTTTCCCCACAAACAAATCACCCTTCAGTAGAGGTTGAATGGAAGACGGTCGATTCACTGCATGAGTTCAGCTTATTGTCACACGACAAAAAAAACAACAATGTAAACAGCTGTTCTGATATTGTTCCAACAACACTTTTGACATTCCCTCTAAACTATTGAATTTCAAGCTTAATTCTTCGGATTATTAATTTCAAAATTAAGTTTTGACTAGTAAAAGTATGTTTGTTTTACATTACAAGTACCTTTCGAAGCATTATAAAACACTTAGTTAATATTTAAGATAGTTAGATAGTTAATAGTAATAGTTAAGATAAACACTTAGTTCAGATAGTTAAAATTCCAACAGTAATCATGCTTTCAATTCTACACGACTTTAATTTAATGTTTATCAATTTACTTATAAACTAAGATACGGGTAATCTTAAATCCTAAGACAAGCAACTAATTAATCCAACAACTAGAACTACTAACTTAAACTTACTTTAAGATCGTACTCACTTAAAAAGTCCTTGTAAAACTCACCTGCAAACAGAAGGAGTAATGTTAGTGAATGCACTGTGTAATAATAGTAGAAACAAATAAATAATTTTAATAATAGTAAACAAATAATAGGAATTTTCCTGTGGTTTTAATAGAGACAGTTCTAAAAAAAATAATATATTTCATGACTTTCAAATTTTACGTACGAGGCGAAGCCTCACCCAAGCCGAGGCCAGGAATTATAGGATCAAGAGCCGGAAAATCAAGTTATGAACGATAATTTTAACTCAAAATATTCACACATACAATAACAGACCTCAGTAAAATATAAAATTGTATACTTCCTAATTCAAGTCATTTTAACACAAAAATTAAAGGATATAATCTTAATTAGAATTTAAAATACAACGTCGTGTTTATTGTCCAGTAAACACACACCACATGCTAAACATAGCAAAACTAGCTATTGCACATGTGTATTGATCAACTATAAAAATAGCTAATTTTAAAAATTATAAATAAATTTTAACCAAATACAAGCGCGTTGTAGACCAATTTAGAACTGATTCATAGCAAGGGAAAGCCAATTTTAAGCTAAAGAAAATCAGCTGATCGTGTTTCCATTGCTCTAAATTAGAGGTTGAGAAACAATTACTTCCTTTGATATCAGCTGGCATACAAAATAGCTACTCCTCCTAGTGATGAACGAGATTTGAACTCCGCTAACCACTAGACAAGCTGACCTTTGCTGGGTTTCTTAGGTGAGTTTTAGGTGAGATAATAACAATATAGTGAAAAAAGTTTATGATTGTTAATGCAAATTATTTATCATTTTGTTATCGTTACTAGCATTATTTTGAGAACTCATGTTTCAGAAAGTACGTTAAAACTATGTCAGTTGAATGACTTAAAACTGTTGATTTCCTAACTTAAAAATTCAAATTTAGTGATTCCACAATTTCAAGGTATATTTTGCTGAGCGATGTTATTTTTCATCCCGCGTTGTGTTGTAGTTGTAAAGCAGTGCCACTGTCCCACCCTCTACTTCACATTGTTGAGTATTTTGAAGGGTTCTCCCTCTTACCAGATCCATACCTCTGCTCTCCCTCTTTGACGCAAACACGGAAATGGTTGTTTGTGAATCGTAACAAACTACCTTTGCTGTTCACAGCGGTTTGATTTGGTGGTAAATCGTGTTTATTTACTACATTAAATAACCTTATTTTCACAGTAAATTACAATAAACCGTAGCTTTTAAATGGTGTATTTTGTGTGGAATTTACTGTAAGCTATAAAAACAACTATGTTAAAACGTTATTTCTCCTAGAATTTCAAACTATTGTAAATTTATATAACACTAAATTTGATTTTTAATCTACTTGAGGTTCTATGATTAACATCTGGTACTCATAGAATTATTGAATTTTCCTATTGTAAGCTAACGATTGAATACACCTTAGATAAAATGTAGTTTGAATTAATGCCAACACATATTATAATAGATGTTGAGAGGTGAACACGGATATGATTACATTGTGGTCAAAATATGTTTTTACTTGGTTACGATTGAAACAAAATCATTTCCACTAACAAAATTATATTTAACACTAGTAAACTATATTCATGTAAGAGGTATTCTTGAGTTTATATCGTTGGTATTTTTAACAAAAATGTGTTTAAAGCTTGCAATTCTAAAGAAAAATTCTTTTATTATTAACCACTTTAGCTCTTAAAATAAATCCAAAGTGTGGTTTATGTATAGTTTTAGCTCTAACTGGAGCCAACACGTGATTAAATTTTAACGTCCAATATAATATTTTCGGTGTTGAATCCTAAATATTCAAATAGTCTGTTATATCTTAGAAATAAACAACATAAATAGTTGCAGGAGTTTAAAAATCGAGTTTCAGTTCCTAATCAGACAGAAGTCCTCCGCTGAACAACACGCTACAGGAATGTTAATGACAACTTTGTAGATTTAAAGCGAAAACATGTACCAGCGACCGCATCCTGACAAAGGATCTCCTTCAGACATGAGTTCTCTATTTTCTTGAAAACATGTCTTTTGTCGCTTACTATTAACTTAATCACAGAAGTATTTTTTTTTAAGTATAGCCTTTGGTTATATTACAAAACAATATTCCATAGTTTATATTTAAAAAAATACTGCAAGAAGCCTCTATACAAAATCGTATTAAATATTTTAATTTTAAATTTCAAAGTGTTTCTTGGGATTTTAAATATCAATTGATCGGACATTTTTTTAAAGTAAACACCGGTATAAACCTTCCTACTCAATTACATAAACAATATTTAGTTTAAACTTCTTTTATCTTAGGTACTTTAGAAACCAATCCCATACTAAAACCTTAAACCTTAGAGCAAAAAAGTCTTTGATTGATTGATGTTCAACATGCATATTTATTTTCAGTCCTAAATTCTTAAAAAGGTTTTCTTTTAGCTGAAGAAAATTACTTTTACCAGACGAATTATGATATTTTTACTGTAAAACGTTTAAACTCGTTAAAATGTTTAAACGTTTAAACTGGGACACGTGAAGAAGAAATAAAAACATAAAAAGCAAATTCCCAAAGCATTGTCCATTTTGTCGACCTAAAAGCAGAGGAACATCCTCGGCCGTAAAGAATTTTATTTCAAAACAAAGAAACTTAACACCCTGGGCTTTAGGGTCTTATTCCCGAAAGAAATATTTCAGATGAGAAAATCTTGTGAGGAAGAACTTTATCTGAAATATTTTGTTAAAAGTAGGTCAAATAGTTGGTATTCAAGCTTAACCCTAAACATTTCATTACTTCATTACATCATAAATAAGGATTATACTTAGTATAAATTAAGAATAAAAGTTAAACTAATAATTTCTCATTATAGTAGTAGGTCCCATTTAAATCAATAATATTGTCTTATCACTTATGTCCCTAACAGAAATTTAACAAAATTACAACATTATTATTTTTTCAACATTTATTTTCTTTCATTAATAAAAATACCTGTTTTTAAGGAAACTGATGATCATCAATAATAAGTTTTGGATTCATTCTAAGTAATATATTTCGAAGTAAAAATATCTCATTTTAATAGGTCTATGTGGTAGCTATAAAAACTACTTTTACTCCTTAATTTAAATTTCATTAAAATGCCATTACATCCTTATTATCTTCCATACATGCCTCACTTGATATTCAAGTGTTAAATTGAAGAGTAGAGCATTTATCTTGTTAAAACCGCCAAACTAATTTCAACCTTGGAGATATTAATTACAAAACAAGTTTGAGCTCAGCAAGTCCGATACAAAGTTTTAATTAATTTAATGTCTCAGATGAAATTCATTGCTTGAGTGTTGCATTTTCATTAGCGAAGCATGCTGCAGCCACGCTGTGTTTGGAGCAATAAATATGTTCACTACATTTGTTGATTCATACCCTAGCTTTTGATTATTATTTACGTTTATAATATTACTTCGAAGAAAACAGTAGTTAGATTTATGTATACAAGGTTTATTGAAGAACTAGCTAATGCAACTATTGCTGGTTAAACTATTCATAACAAATTATGCGTTTTGAATGTATTTGTTTTAAAATCATTTGTAAAATACGACCGTAACTAAATAAACAAATTCACGATTTTTAGCTTTTTCATTTAAAACTCAATTTGCAGTATATAGTTAACTTTTAAAAAATGTCTACATTTAATTGTAATATTATTTACTTTATGTTGTTTTTTTTCAATTAACATTCTGACAAAAATCTTAATTTGGTCATATTATGTAACTAGTGATTCAGATGCCCTTCTACAATAATATAAATTTAATATCTTTTTCGGATGTTTTTAAGTTTCGTTGATAATCTTAAATATCTAAAGACTTGAACTTAAAATGATATTGATAAACGAAAAGATTTGGATTGTATTGAGAAAAAGTAAATTTTGAAATTTTTCAAATTAGGTTAGAACATTTCAAATTGATTAAAACAAAGATCTATTTTACTATGTTGATAATGTTGTATATATTTTATATATTTTTTCATTTGTTTGATTAAATTTAAAGATAATAAGACTACTAGTTGTTGGATTAGTTAAGGAAGTAAAATGTTATAAATGTATATACTTTGGGTGATTATAATTAAACAAGTTCTGTAACGTATAAACCAAAATGATTTTTCTATACCAGTCTAAATTGAGATACTTACTTAAACTGTAATTACATACAACTACTAAAAGGATAATTAATATTTTGTGAATCTAAGTTCATTTATCAATCATTTCAAATGGCATCTTTATTACCACATTTTTACACGGTAATATGGAAATGTTTTGAAAGTGAACCTTAAAAATTAAAAAGCGTAGAAAAGCAGACTTGACCCAGCTTGAAAGAGACTGCCTTAGGCTGCGATCTATACTGGCATTCTGTTCCGTCCTGGTTCCGAGAGAAATTTTTAAATAAAAAATGTTGTGATATATTCACATTTAGGCCTACTCTGTTTATTTTTTATTTATTTTTCTCTCCTCAGCTACATGAACAAATGTATTTATAAACAAAAAGATTCTTTAGTTTTACGTTAATATATAGCATTTGGCAATATTAATATTATAATACCTCCTGTTTCTGGGGGGAAATTATAATCTAAATATTCTTGGAAATAACAATCGTGTACATGTTTCCTTATTTTGTGGCCTGGTCTTAACTATATTACATAAAAGTATGCAACATGTACTTAGTTATAATATTAGTTACAGCTGTTAAAACATTCCCAAAAAGTTGACCATGCATTGAGGCTTTACGAAAACCCAACAGAATTTATATATTGAGACCACTAATTGCTTCATTACCAGTATAATATATATTAATACCTAAGATACCTCATTGGAGCAATAAACCATAATGTGGTATTTAGAATTAGAGCAAATGTCTAATTAACCAACCAACCAACCCAATGTGGGCATCCAAGGGCTTAGAGGGATCAGGTAATTGACCAATAACCAATCGTCTTATGTTATTACTCTCGGTTGCCTTGGTCGTCAAATTAACCATGTGTGTTAGTTTTGACTTATACAAAATCTATCTGTATTACCAAATATCTTATTGGTTTTGCTATTTATTGTCTATCAAATTGGCTTTTTCCATTCATATTCAGGATTACAAACTAAATCCCATGACTATAGTGATATCACAATGTTTTAGTTAACTTTCTGTAACCACCACACAGTTATTTTAAGGACCAAGTGTTGTCAACTAACTGTAAAAAGGTTTTAATAAAAACAAAATCAAAATATGCAACGTTCTATATATATATATCATTCACCTAAACACTAGATTACCAAAGATATACTCTCTAATTAGCTTATACAAATAGAAATGTAAAGTTTAATAATTATTCCTTTTTCCTAAAACAATGGTAAATACAACGGCGCTGTCTAGCAATACAGAGCCACGCGTGTACTGCGGGTATTGCGTCGATAGAATACCACGGCGCGCCTCCCTAACAGAGGTAAACATGTTATTAAATTTGATGGAAAAATTTCGTAATTATTAATAAACACACTTATTTAGCCAATTGAACCCAAAATTAAAGATATAAATTAAACACACAATATGATAGTTTTGATGAGAATTGCTACAAAAGGAGTAGAAAAATAATATACAATTTTAGTTACCAATTTCTTATTGTAATTAAATATCAAAGGACATTAAAATATGCCCATCTTTGATGTAATACCTCAAAAATCACTTGTTTCCTTTGTTCCGAAAAAAATTGTGATTATATTTTTTTTTTGTATTTTATTTTTTATGAGAGCTATTATAACCGTCTTTGCTGAAGATGGATCGAAATAGTATGATTCAAATTAGCATTTTTAGACAATTCAAAATATGTTGTATACATTGATGTTTATAGTAATTTTATACGTAATTGTTTCTTATGTTCGTTTGTGCTCTAGATATTAGTAAAATATTATTCCACTGACAAAACGTATCGTACCTTACTATTAAATATTCAATTATAAGCTCGTATTCGTACTAAAAATGAATAATAGCTGACAAATAAATAATTCATAATACATTCTTGGAATATCTTAAAACGAAAGCTACACACATTAAATACATTTCATATTATTAACTTACAAATTGATCATAGAACGATATTGCATTATTTTTGCAGGTGCATAACATTTTCTAGAGTGTTTATAGCTAATATAGAAATATAATTGTCTTTTACATATTTCATACAAGATCATGTTTACTTGTTACAATAATAAGTTTTTAGAAGAATAAAAATAATATATTCGTCATAACTTTGTAATGTTTCATAAGTGTCAATTGGAACTACGAACAAGGCAAACGTAAAGCATATTCTGTTGCGCCACATTATGAGAATGTCAGCCATTTCAGAAAATTAGAGAGCGTTGTTCTCTATGTGCCCTGGCATTAGCATTAGTTTCATTCGAAAACATTTACTTTAAAAGTTAATAGATAAATTTGGAATTGACTTTGCTTTAGGGGCTTTTCAGAGTAGATAAACCAAATTAGAATGAACTATAAATTAAATTGTTAAATTAAACCATCAAGACATTTTAAGCTATCATAAATCTACCTTTCTTCCTTTAGAGGTAACTTTTTGAAAATATTTCGTGAAAATCTGCCTTTTTCAATAATTTAACACCATTTCTGATCCTTAAGTCTCACACTAACACAAGCACACTCCAACAGACAATTTATTTCGACCACAGTTAATAGGAACTGATTGTAAAAGTTGTTCAACAAATCGAGCCCTGGGTTTACATTTAATTTAACCCACAATGTTTGTTCGATCGGGGCTGTCCGTACAAACATGTTAAACTACAACATTGTCACCTGAGTTCAAGTTTAATCATGTTGACGAGTGGCCAACACAATTACACCGGTTACAGGCTGGACCACAGTTCTAGGCGTCTGGCTGACGCATGCGTAGTAACGAATTTGCATTTAATCATATGTTAGCCCAAGTTTTGACAGATGGGGAATTAACACAGCAAATTAATGCGCATGCGTCAGCCAGACGCCTAGAACTGTGGTCCAGTCTGTAACAACTTATTGACATTGTGCTGCAACAACAATGTCGCGGTTATTGTTGTTTATCAATTGTTGTTACACAATGTGTGAGGAGTCGGTGGTTTAGAACTGTGAAACTAAAGGCTTTGGTGTTGTGGGTTTGCATCTCGATTCCGCAACTTAAGCTCAAACCGATTGTTAGTTAAAGCTTCATATTTTGTTGTAACAGCTCACTTTATGTATTGCTGGGTTCCCACACACAAGCTTAAGACATATTTGTACACGTATGTGCAATATTATTTTAATCCGTCATATAAATTGAGATGTAAATGCCTCATTCATCGTTTGTGTAAATATTATAAAAAGGATGAAATCGTATTCCTTAAAGCACGGTAATTTTCGAGGCAAACCCATACTTAATAACGTTTATTCTTAAAACCTAAATCTAGCTCACACTTAGCAAAGTAATAATTTTATTCTATCATGATTTTATGATGATTGACGTAAACAAAATGTTTTTGTAAACTCGAACAAATATGTGTATTTCATTCTTTTCTCCATTTAAAAATATTTCAATGATTTTTTAATCAACATGGGTTTTATTCAAATTTCTCAAACATAGGAGTATAGGATGTAACTAAGTACATGTTTAGAAAACCCATAGTTCTATGTGTGATCCTTTATTTTGTATTTACGCATCATTAATAGTCGCATCACAGCTCATTCTTGTTTAATATTCATGACGACAATCAAAGTCTCGAGTCCCATTGGTGGGAACAAATCAAGAGATGAACTACTGTGGAAAATTAAGAACCCACTCAGTCCCCTTTGTAGAAATAGTGACATTGGTGAAATGAGTATAACTTCGATGTATCATAGCTCTTGAAGAAGAATTGGGGGCCAATAGGTACTTTATCTAGAATCTATATAAATAAAATTAGATTTTTGTCTGTACATTGCTCAGAATCATAAACTTTTAGGTTATTTTTACGTGTTATACATTAGAGAAACCGAAACAAGTCTCATCTAAATTTCTGTCTGTCTTCCTGTCTGTTACGACCCAAGAGCCATTTTACGCGCCCTACTCCTGAAAAACGAGAGTACCTATCAAGTTCCAAATCATTTTAATACATTCACTGGATTGGCGAGATTGTCTTTAGCCATTAAAATATGGCGTCACCACTTTGTAAATAAAATGACGGACGTTTAAAAACCCAATTTTGTGCGATTTTTATAATGTTTTCTCCCAATGTTTAGCACATATTCTTCTATGAAATAACGAACAGCTGTTCAAATCAAGATTATTTTTTCTAGCTGTCACTGATATGTTTACATTGAATGTTGTTTACAAATACCACAACCATTTCCGATCACGTTTTGAAAGCAAATCAAAACCAATTAAGATTAAAAACGTTTTTCCTTACATAACGGATTTAATTAATCACAAGTGCAATAATTTGTAGGGTAACAGTAAATGAAAATAGAGATTCTTTGTGCATAAAACTGTTCTTGAGTTTTTATAACCGGGAAATAGACCTTGAATCAGTGTTGTATATTGCTGGGAAACTTACATTTTTTAAATGAGCGTTGTCAGTCGAGACTCGGCACACGACCGACGCGCGTCTACTTGTCCATAGTAAAAATAAAAGTAGGCCTACCGTGTATTTATGTTTTATTCGTTATGTGTATAAGCAAGGCCACACTAAAAAAACAGGCCGTAATGCTCGTCTAGCATGGCGTCACGATAGAAGACGGCAATGACGTATTTTTGCCGTTTGTGATCAGCTGCTTGTTTTAATCTTTTCATGAAAAACAAAAATATAACCTTAATTACGTCATTGCCGTCTTCTATCGTGACGTAATGATTGACGAGCATTACGGCCTGTTTTTTTAGTGTGGCCTTGGTATAAGTGTACAGTTCCTGTATGTGTTTCAAAAACTCCAAGATGCACCTAATGGGGAAGCTCAAGACCTTATATTAGGACTGATGATGGCGATTTAATTTCGCCGAAATGCATCTCCTGTAATAGGATACATTAGGATCGACCGGCGGACACAGGTAATTTAGCCTTTTATTGATTGTCATACCGATCCGGAACAACAACAAACGACATGAAATGAAGTTATGTATAATAAATAGTTTGGCCAACATATCTGAAAATATGCAAACCAACTACTGTTCTTTATATAAGAAGGTTTCAACTGATACTATAAGATCCCCGTGCGTAGAACGGGTACACAGCTAGTCTATAATACGTTCGTACTATTACTTTTTGTCTTCATAACTGAATATGAAACTAATTAATGGATACAATTTCCGTAGCATCTTTGGACTTTCCGATGAATTGTTGGTTTGAGTGAAGGATGATATTAGTTTCTCAAACCATAAAAAATCGTTTATTTAGATTCCTACACTTGATTGAATATTTGTATTTTTAATGATTTTTATACTTTGCAATAGTTTACCTTAAACCATTTATTACAGGTTAACTTCTAAATAAAAACACCCAACCAGTATATACAAGTATACAAATAAAGCCAACATAATGAATGCAAGTTTTAATTCATTTCATGAAAACTGTTGACGAGGTGAAATGAAAAGAGAACTTCAGCTGTTCAACAATAGAATGGGACGTGCTGAATGAATAGACACTGTGTAACTCAGCCTAGTTAATGAGACTGAACGGTTCAATAGTGTAACATACGTGACTAAGTTGGATCAATAGGAGTTAGTGGCAAACGTTTAATTTAGAATACCCCTGCCGCAGCAAACCTGCAGACTAAGCGAATTTCCATTTGACTGATTGGATTTACACTGAAATGTCTACTTAAAAATATAACATTTATTCTTGATTTAATTAAATAGAATTAGTTTAACAAGTACTTAGGTTTGCTGCATCAGGGAGGGTAAAACTGTTTTTTTTTTTTTTTTTTGTAAAATGTGAATAGTTAGTAAGAAATAAAAACATTTTCCAAATTTGATCAAAATATGTTCACAAACAAGCAAACTACAAGAGTTTACTTATTCTCCATAAGAATAACATGGGAATTTTAAATTTAAAATTTTTTGGAATTTTCTCCGTAACCATTAGGCGCATAATAACGCTTCAATATACTAAATTATTTGTTTTTTTAAGCTCTACAAAATGGTTTGGAAAAGAATTGCTAAATTTGATGTTTTTTGGGTCAAAAATGGGAAAAACCTATTTTTACCCCATAAAACCCCCCGTAAACCCCCGTTCCCATGGTCCGATCATGCTGGATCGCGAACTCGTTCGAATAAACGTACGTTTACACGTTTGTACCAAATTTCATCAAAATCGGATCATTTTTGCTCGAGTTATCGTGCTGACGGACACATATATATATATATATATATATAAATATATATATATATATATGAATTTGAACGGATGGTGTTTTTGGCCTCTAGGGACCTCAAAACGAAAAAAAAAATCGGTCCCGCGTCCAGGTCTTATCATGAGTACTACGGTAATAGCTTATTCCCTATATGGGAAATTCGCTAAAAATATATGAATGTATAAACTAGGGTGGTCTGCCGTTACACTTTATACGCATAAATGAGCGAAGCATTATTTAAAGATTGTCAATGGCTAAAGCGGCTAACAACCTACAATATGTTCCCTTTCAACAGATTCACCGTTTGTTTGCCCGATATTATTAAGTTCTAAAGAATGACAAATTTATCTGATAGTTAATTTATTTAGTTGAGAATAAGAATAAGAATTGATAAAAGGTTATTAGACATGGTTTTTCTTGTTCACGGACGCCACTCTCTTACGATATTTGCATTATTGGTGGGACGACCAATATTACGACGTGGCTTTTGAGGCATGCTCATAACAAATATAGCAAAACTGTTACTTCCATTGATAAACTGTTACATTCCAACTTTAACCTAGGATGAAAGTAAACATTGAAATGTAAACAAAACAGCTACAAACAATTAACATTTTGTTTATCTTATTTAAATGAAACGAGATAAACCCATAAAATGTCATAAACCCTATATAATTTTTCTTTCAACTTACATTAAAATAACAAGCGAAATTGCGTGACCCGTAAAATAAAATCCAGAAGGAAATTTGCAAATATTTTTTGCCAAAACATTGTGCTCAGCATTCTTTAGCTGTTGGCCAAATTTCATGTCAATTGGTCAAGCCATTACATTTTTATATTCTTACAAAGAAGTTACAGAGTGAGGGAAAGTGAGCTTCGCTCAATAATAATAAAGACAATAGAGTAAAATGGGTAACTATGATTCAGCTTGGGAAACTTGGCTACAAAAGGTTTTATAACCAGATGTTAGATGTGACAACTGTAAGAATTGTGTCACGATGAAATCTTAGACATTTTGTGACAACGGTTCAAAGAATAAATGGTAAGTGTTAAAATTATTACTGAAGTGTAAAATGTTTTACTTTTAATTTTAGCGATACAATAAATTTATAGGACGAATAAAGAACTGTACATTTGTTGTGATACTCCATGCGAGCTTGACGAGTTCATGAAGTTGTTCAGTGAATATTGTTTACCATCTGCTACAACGTTACTGGAAATATTATTTAGTGACCACTATTTTATAATAGCTATTTACCTTACAAGTGTAGTAAGAGCGTTTTTACATCACGCAGGTGAATGTTGTGCAACGAGCTGAAGCGAGTTGCATAATTTACCGAAGTGATGTAAACACGCTCTTGCGTAACGTGTAACGTTCAAGATTTTACCTGACCCGACAATATACAGGAGGTTACGAACAATATTTTTCATTATCCATTTCACTCATCTTCTAACAGTAACATTAATTTACAAACAAAAGCTAGGTTAGGAAAATTCTTCAAAACATAACAATAAAATTCAAGCACACAGCTGATTTCTAGCGTTGAACGTCGTTGGCTCCATAGAGGTATATTTTTTAAGTTAATCACTCAATGTTATTTAAATGAGTTTCATTACATCACCGAGTGACTTTTTTTAAACTTTACATCACTCGAGAAGTAACGAAGTTATATACATCACGCTTGGGATAGGGAAGTTTAACATGGCGGGTTAGGTAAAAGAATAAATGCGGTTGTATCGTTACATGAGTGACAAATCGTTTTTGTGAAAACACTTAGCACATAAACTATAATTATAGAAACTGTGACAAAACTTGTATTAACATTTTTATCCATAGTTGTCAACTGTTTATACTTTGAAAATATCGTACACAATCTGGTAATGACGAATATTTCATGAATGAATGACAACCAACACAACAAGGATGACAACCGTTGAAATAGTGTGACAACAATGTTTCATCGGTCAAAATTCATTGTTGCCAACATTATTTGTTGTTATAATTGAACAAAAACAAACTGCCAACCTTGTAATGTAAATGAGAAGAGGAAACCTGGAGTGACAACAATATTATACTAACTGTTACAGTTAATTATGTAGAGGTTACAAAGAATAGAATAAAGATAGCCTGTGAAGTGTGCATTATATTTTTGTTTTTCTAATACATTTATTGTAACTATTGATTAGTCCTTATTTTTTTCGATTTCTTCCAAGTATGTGTGGGATTAGGGTGAGAGAAAACCAATTTTTTTTTATTGTGGAATAATGTTGATACAGTAAAAAGTAAGACTAAAAATTTGCATGGTTTTAGGTTTTACATTTTTACGTTGTAAGTACAAATTATTTAATTTTTAGTAACTTTTATATATATACAGTTAATATATCGAAGAAAATATCTAAGAGGTACACAATGTGAATAACAGGGGCTATCTACATCAGTAATAAATGGTTATTAGGTTTACAGACTCTGCAAAAGATAACACGAATAATGTAATAATTTACTGCTTTGGTTTCTTATGGGTGATAGTATCGTATTTAAAGTGATTCTTTATTGGCAACTTTCCACTCCCACTTTGTTTTTTTTTGTTTTTTTTTTCAGGAAACACTTAAAAATATTAAGCACAATATACTGAAGTACTTATGGTTAGAATATACCAAAAATATACAAACAAAAGGGTTTACAGACGAGACAAATAACACGCCATTGTAATTCGTGAATGACATATTTAACACGACAATTACAAACTCACATTGTCCATTCTCTCAGTTTAAACAACGTCTACGTCAGCAAACTCCCGCGCTGACACAAAAACTGTTGTCAGCAAAATAAAACTTGTCACAACACGTTGAGCGCTTTTACAGTTGCATGTGAATATTTAAATTTTGCCTATCGCATGTAATACCCCATTAAGGTTGTGTAGAAGGTTTTCACTTTCTGTTAATAACATCTAGGAGTAAGTAACTGTTTAGTTGGTAGCTTATACTAACGATAGGCGTATTTTGTGTATTTGTTGTGCGTTAATATTATATTTCATTGTAACGAACTACGAAGTAGGATCCTTTATAAAGACATACCTTAACCAATATTAATTGAGTAGCCTGGTATTATTGAACTATTAACAGATATCTTCTATACTTAAAAACTTTTGCAAAACTTATGACAGCTAGCCTGACCATACTACTGGACCTAATTACACGTCGTTGGTACTAAATTAAAGATATCTTCCTGTAGATGTACAGAATCCCTTTATAACGAAAAATAGGATAAAAATAACCGCGAAAAATTTATTTCTATTTTTTTTTAATTAACACGAGCCTTATGGGTTGCCATGTTGGTGACGAAATAACAACAAAATATAAACTAAATCCAAACAAATGGAAGAAATACTAATCTCCAAATGTTTTATTTACAGCTTAGGGTGGAAATAGAGAAGTTAGCACAATATATACGTTTAGTCTAGTTTTAGACCATGGGGCGTGCTTTGGTGTTAAGTTCAAATATAAATCACAAGAGGTTACATTTGATTATAGCAATCTCAATACTGTACTGTAGTTTGCGTATAAACTTTTGTTGCATCAGGTATAAATTGTTCTTTTATGAATAAGAATCTTAATTTCAATAAATTCTTAATTGTGTTTTTTGTATTTCTACAATTATTCACTCTATAAAAATCTGCACGCTAACACTTGATACGATTAAAATTACACATTTCGATAAAACATAATGCACTTCAGTCTATGGACATGTTTTTAAAATAGTACATTATATTTTGGTAAAGAATAGTAATTAGAGTAGAAGGTGTGGTGCTAAAGTTTATTATAAAGGTACTATTCTTAACTTTAAGAATGAGCACCATTCTCCTTCCTACGTACATTTTAGAGTGGCGTCGAGTGAAGAGAACCGCTCCAAAGAGGATCCATATTCTGTCCCACTTGACTTTCACAACTACTCAAATGACTTTCTGTACACGTCATGTTTAAAAACAACACATTTTTTTCTATTTACGAATTAGTTGGGATTTTTATAGAAGACAATGATTCTGATAACTAAAATTATTCTTAGGGCTTTTAGAAGAATTATTCTCTAATAAAGAGGGTTTCACGCATGAAAACACTTTCTTTTTGTAGATAAGTGTTCAAAAAAATGTCAATTGATGAGTAAATACACAAAATAACAGCCTGAGCTCCCCACACAGACTAAGTTATTATAATGCCCTAAGACTGTTATGACGGATCTTTGAAGAACTGAATTCAAACCAGTATAACAAAAGAATGCAGTTGTTTGGTTATTTATATACGCAATTTCTATTTTGTTACATTAACAACACGTGTCAAACTAATTTTCTATTATTTTAAAGTTTTAAAACTATCTAAGTCAAAATAAACCCTTTGAGTTGCACATTCTGAACCCAAGGTTATTTTTCTTAATAATGAGACATAAAAACCCCTTTACATGTAAAAACGTCTAGAATTTTACTAATTTGCTATCAATTAGGCTATGTCTATATTCTAAAAATGTACCAATTCAGAATATCTTTAACTTTTCATACAACCAAATATATATCAATGCAATGCCCATGTGTAATTAAAGTAGCCCAGCGAAAACAAACAAAAACACAAGGCCAGGTTTCAATTTCGCTAAGTAAGCTATTTCAATATCTCCATTGTATTCCTAAAACACGCCGTTGACAATACGTCGACTCAGCATTTTGTGTTCAGCGACATTTTTACTGTCAAACATAATAACATTTTAGCCAAATTTAATATAATTCTTAATATAACAATAACAATCAGTAAACGATTTTAGCAGCCATTGTTTTTCCTAGTGTAAAATTATACTAGTTCTCTCCACACCGAAGTCAGAGACTCTACTCACTAGGCTAGAAACACACCACAATTTACTGGTCATTTGATAAAGTATAGCAAACAGTTGAGTGAGCTCTGTTATATTGTGGAATATCAACTAGATGGAATCTAAACATTATTCACCAGACAATATTCCAACTCAAATGGATCGTAACCGAGCGTGCCAATCCATCAAATGACATTGGATAAACTCATCCGAGCCCGGATTGTATTGGATTGCAGTTAAAAATATTGTGAGCCAATTAGTGAACAAGTTTTATAAACTGTCACTTGTATACCACTTATAACTGAGTTGGATTTACCTTGGACTGATTCATGAATTATATCGATTAAACTTTTGTTATGCTTTTTGTTCATGTGCGAATGATTAGTTTTCCAATATTTATTCTGAATACTGAAATAACACTATCAAAGTGGAGCTATTTTGTTGTAAAAAAATTTCTAATCCTTTTGACAAAAAAATATATGAAATTACTTCTCCCATATAGAAAACCCACTATTTTAGATTTTACAATGAAATAACAAACATAAATCATTCTACTGAGAGTTTAGAATTAATCATTGGAACCCATCAATACAATAAATAAGGGATACGGCTTTGGGCTAAAAAGGTACATTTCAAATAAAAATTACTCTCTATCAGTGCAATCTGATATGATTACGTATACAATACGTATACTAGCCACCATATACAAGTTCACCAAACATATTATATAACAACCTTTAACATTTAAATAATTTATATAATTCCTTAATGAAACTTGTTCTTTAGAATGTGTTAAGAGCTACCTAACACATCCTTCTTTCAAAATTGTTAGGAAATTAATTAAATTGTCTTATAATGTTTAGGTTGATGTAAATTTTTAATAACGTATTCTTAAGTGTCTTAGCACATCCTTTAACTAAATCAGTTTAGCAGGACTGGCATATTTTTATGGTTAAGAGCCTTTGTGGTTTGTGGGATTAGAACCCGGGTTTTGTAGGGCAGAAGTATGCTCTCAACCCACTAAACAGTAAACACTACAAAATCGACCACACAACACATCAGTTTTAAGATTTTGTGAGTTACAAGTTATGGTAACCAACCTGTGCACCAAGTAGAAAATAGAACAAAACCTACCGCGTTCCCCAGAGTATGGTGGCTGGTGCATTAGTAAAGCATTCGTTATTTAGGCGGAGTGTACTCGTTTAGGGGAAACCTTCGCCGGGTTTTTAGAACCAAAATACTGTTTTCTTTTCAGTGTTTGCGTATTTGTATGGATGTAAAATATTTCTTTTGGGTTTATACTTATAGCATTGCATATGTTCAATGTGAATATCGAAATGTATTTGGCAATATATTTCTATGTTGGTGCAAACGTCAGATTTTGCGTAGACCTAATATTTACTTATACTTATGTAGTTTTATTACTCAATTTAACCTTTTAAGGTTTAAAATATATCAGTGGAGGTAATTACCACAAAATACTTAACTTAAGTTTTAGAATGGATAGAATTTAGTAAAAATTTTACTAAAAGAAACTTAAAATTTTATTTCATGTACAAAAACTGTAAATCTGAGTAAACCACTAACGCCTCGTACTTTTTTCCAACAAAATGTTTTCAAATACAATAACTGAAGAGAGAAATTATATTGGTTATACTATAATATCACAGCCTTAATTGGGTCACTTCAATTATATTTCTTCTTGAGTCAATCAATCTTTTCTCCTCTCCACAGTTTTTATCATTCGTTGCTATATTTGTTTCTTTACTTAGTTAGAGTTAATCCCTTTTCTTAGATATTATTTCGCCAATTCGGTCAATTAAAATACATTTTTAAAAACCTTCCCCTGATAGAATTTATACTTCAAGAATTGCTCTCCTTTTTCACATTCATTTTAGCTTCATTTTTTCAATAGTCTGTAAAGCCTTAAGTATTTAAATTATATCCGTTACGTTCTTCAAATTTAAAAACATTTGTAACTGTAGTGTTTTTGGGTTCTGAGCCTATTCTAATTGGTGCTTCTATAGCGTGGGGGTACTGTATTTTAAAAAGTACCATTTTAGTGTTACCATTGACTGGTGTTACATAATGCAGCTTAATAAATATTATTAACTATCAATGTTTCATACTAAATATCAAACACTGTTCACAGATATGTAAACCAAGAGCACTAAATGCTACTCAGCAAAGTCTGCCTACATAATGTCACGCTAAGTATAAGATATGAGGATTCCTAAGCTTACCAGTAACAAGGATTTAAGTGGGCCATTACACTGAAAATTACTTTCATCTGCAGCACGGTAAAGTCTTTGGATAAAACCGTTACTAAAAGCTCTGCAAGATCCTAAAGTGGTATATTAAAAAAATATGTAAAATGAAAATACTAAACAATCACAAACTTGATGAAGTATAAATTGCCTAACCACTCATGAAGAAAATTACAATTTCCATAATAGATTACCTTATTCATTCTGAAAAATCGTGACATTTTATCCATGTGTAGTATAAGCACAGAATATTTACTTGGGGTCCAAAATTTGTATTTTACAAATTGAATTTTCTGTTATACCTGTGCAGTTATTTCATTTTTGTTGTGTAAATTACAAACAAATTTGGTAATGTATGTTGAAAGACTTTATCATTTTAGAAGAATGTTTAAAAGAAAGTACAATGAAGATGAAAAGTGTGTTTGATAAATTATTCCCAAATTCAATGTTGATATAATTATTATTTTTATATAGTGTTCATAGTGCAATCAACTTAAACGAAAGTTGACTCAACCATAAACTATTGAAATCAGAATGTAGGTAGTAAGTTTTAAATTAAACTTATACTTTTCGATTAACCAACTTCTTCATTGTTACGTTGGTTGACTAATGTACGAGGAATAAGAATAGTTAACATTTCAACTCAAGACATTACAAGTATTGATTGGGGATGTAATACTAGTTGTATCAGAAACTTTACCTAGTTTGTTGAGAAGTTTTCTAAGAAAAGAAACTACTTGGATAGCGTTTCGCTAAGTTACTAGGTAGTAACAAATTTAACATCATTCTATCCTACAAGTTCCAGGTCAAAAACTATACGGTATGCTTTTCTACTTTGTACATTGTTAAGGGTTGAAATCTGGTAATAAATATTGAGCTTAACTTGTTTTAAGGATTAATTAATACTTTGATATTAGAGAATATATAGGATCAGTATAAATGATAAAATATTGTTGGTTAAATTTTTCGAGATTAGAAAAATTCACCATTTGGGTTTCGGTTAGAAAAATCTAAATGACACTTTGAGAAATTTTACAAGGAATCTACATGAAAGTCAGCTAGGCATTATTAGGCTAAATTAAGTCAAGTTAAGTTTTTTATTTAGATGAAGCTATTTTGCAACAACTATGAAATAGCCAACGGCATCTTATGGAGGATTGGATTGGCAGTTAACTTTTTAGTTATTCGTTAAATATCACAGTTCTTAAAAAATAAACTCCATTAAAAGTTTTTTATTGCTTGCACGATATTCTCTCAAATATTCTAAATTTATAATTAACTAGGTTTTGTCTACAAGGAAATCGTATAGGTTAGGTTGCATAAAGCTTGTGTGAACAAAGCTACAAACTACTGAATAATGATAGTTCAATTCGAGCAAAAAACTATATTCGTCTTTGTAAAGTTATTTTTTCATAGAACTCTACCGTATTACACTCAATACAAAAACCAAACCTATGTGGCCACGAAAATGAAAGATTATAAGCTGCAACCGCCATATTAATAAAAAATAAAAAGATATTTCTCTCCTTAAGTCCATGAAAGATTGTTTTAATGATAGCATTAAGAGTATCAACAAACGAGTTAGTATTTCATTGCATCGAGATTAATTGGCCTATTCCAAACTATGAACTGATAAACAATACGATGTTTTGCCTTTAAGATAAATTACTCTGTATCAAATAGTGGGTAGCTAATCTATGACACCTTGCTTTATTTATTTGTTTTTCTGTATCAAGACAATTTTCCTAAAAGTGAGTTAAACCAACATTAGTGATAACTTAGTATTCATTACCAACCAAGTTGTTAAGTTTGAAGTTTTAATCCTAAGCTACTCAAGTTTAACATCAGTTATCAATCATTAATTAAATAGTTGGGATGAAGACGCGACCTAGGTGCGTATTTTAACCGAAAAACGAGTGAAGGATGAGTGTAGAATGGAGTGAGATGATCTGTGTAGCTTTGTTACTGACTAAAATCAGCTGTTTCATCAGTCATGATCGTTTATTTAAATCTCAATGATCAGGGGCAGCTGGGTCCAGTTCCATCAAAACTCTACTGACTTTTCCCAGGATCGAACTGGGGACCTTCTGATTTTTAGGCGAGCACTTAAACCACTCAGCTACCCAGCAATGGACATAAACTGGGACAGCTGTACCTAATTAAAAATACGATTACAGTATTAGACACATTTTCATCGTTGACCCACCGTTTTTGTACATTTTCCATTGTTAGCTTGTTTTCAAACTACGTTGCTTGGTTATTTAATCTAGTCACAGAAGACAGCAACACATTGATAGGCATAAATATTAATTACTGTATTAGGTTACTCGACATGGCTAGCGATAAATTAGCTGCAACTTAACTATTGTTATACAACATCAGCACTAGATCAACTGCTAAATTAATCCAACGTCTTTAACTTCGTGGAAACATTACAGCCTTTTGTTAAACGAGCTCAAGTAATTTATCTGTGTTTAGTAATAAAAGGGATATCAAGCAATTTAACGAAAACGCTTCCTTTGAAGTGAAACACTGTAAGATAAAGATCACTGTCACTTAGAATAAAGGGGAATTCACAAAAAAGTTGGTTTAAGTTCTTGGAGAAATAATATGAAGATACACAAGTAAACTACTGAAATATAGTGGTAATGTTTTCATATTTTCCAAAGTTGCGACCCAGCGAGTATAATACCTAGCACTTTGCTAAGCCGCAGGTTTTTCCAAACTAAGCTTATTAACTGGTAACTTGACAACTAAGTGGTTTACTTATAACTTTTAATACGATTTGCACCTCTTACCAACGTTAAGAAATTACAACATTTCGTTTTAGGTTTTCACTGTTAATTTTTGGGAGGAATATACATAACATGGTTCTCTGTTTAGTCTTTTATATTGCATTCATAGTATTTTCATTGTCTGTGTAGACGAGTTTTTATAGTGTTTACCTTCAAGTATCAAGGTTGCTCGTTCGATTACGAGAGGAATTTATTCTCGACGAATTTGTCTGTATACTATTAATTATGATACTTAACAAATGGTTGACGTTTAAGTGTCTAAACCAGGGTTCGGAGTTGGACTGATATCTTATGAAGCTAAAAACGTCACCTCCTTAAAAAAACGCCATTAAAATCAAATGGTTTGTTTATTGCATGTTTAGATTTAATGTATGCAAGTAAGTTGAATACTAAATTCATTTGAATAAAACAACCCGTTGTTTAATTTCGCATCACAATATTTTATAAGTGTATCATGGATCTCCGACAACCGGTTTTATTAATTACTTGAGGCTTTAATTACATGTAAAATACGTACTTTTGAGAGAAAATAATATAAATAGAAAGGATCTACCATACAAAATTTTATTCCACAAAACATATTAAAGATAAAGCTCAGATTCATGTCATATAATTAATACCTAGTTGGAAAATATTGATATTTTAGATGCTAACATGACAATTTAAGTTGTGCAGTTAACAAATCTCTGATATCCTATAATAGCTTAAGAGGCAAGCAAGTTTCATGAAAACCTTTTTTCTCAGCTTTTGTGCATCGCAGGGAAAATCTACACATATTGTGTGACTAAAATATTTGCCTGTAGATGTGCAGAATACCTATATAAATTAAAATAGGCTCAAAAATAAGAACAATAAATTAATTCTAAATTAAAATGGGTCTTATGGGTTGCCATGCTGGTGACGAAACAATAACGAAATGTAAACAGAAAATCTAAACAAATGGAACGTTTCAATCGCATGTTTTTATTTACAGCGTGGTGTGAAAATAGAGACGTTTGCACAATACAAATTGTTGGTCAAGTTTTCGACCATGGAGCTACCTCTACTCTAAATGAATACGTAAAAGTTTTTGACATACCTTATTTTTTTTACAAAAAAAAAACGCAAAAGGAGACAGAAAAAAATATCCAGATCTATTTTTGTGTTACAGCAAAGCTCTGGCAAAGTGTTAAATATTTCCCGCCAAACGAGGGAGAGTTGCAGCCTAAATAACGAGGGTTTAACTAATTCACAAGTTGCCAAACCCCGGGGTGTTACAAGGCTTTGTTAACATTTTCTACTCCAAACTCTGTCCACGGGTTGGCTACGATAATTCATAACCTTACAGTTAAATGTATATGTTTACCAATAGACGATGAATTACTCTTTGAACTTATAACACGTTTAAATCGTTGTAAATTTCAGTTAGCGCAAAGCTCATCTTGTAAAATAGTAACTAAATGTTTCAATGTTTAACACAGGGAAGTTGTAATAAAATAAAATATTAAAATAATATAAAGCAAGCAATGTATGGTAATAAAATTGAAGTAATGTCTTTCTGAAACTACTGTCCACAATCATGTTTTAAATGTTAGATTGGAAGGTAATGCAAACATATAAACAGTAATTAAATATAGTGCATTGATAATGTTAACAGATAACCTACTTGTATAAATAAATACAAGCATTACATAAAGTTCAAATATAAATAGCTATATAAGCTCTAATGAAATGCATTATTTTGACCCCGTTGCAAAGCACAGCTATAGTAATTAGTCTTTAATATATATTTGTTTTCTAAAACTCTTAAATACATTATTCTCTATGAGCATAGAATTGACGAAAGTTTATTTTCATCACTTGGAGCAAAAGTGGCTCTTTTTGGTATGCAATTGTGTTTTACAAGCGAGGCGCAGCCAAGCTTGGAAATACGATTAGGTACCAAAAAGACACTTTCGCTCCGTGTGATGAACTTATTTTCATCATATTGTGGAAAATAACCTTCTCGTAATAATCGTTACAAAATAAGACCACATCATTTGAGGTTATGTCTATCACCATCAATGTTTACATATTTTTTATAATTACAAGCACAAATTAAAATATCGTGATGTTTCATAAACAAATTTTGAGGTTAGCAAACCAAAAAGTTTACCGTATGTTTTTCTTCTGTTCCCTATATGAAATTATCCGAAAACGATGATTTTGTGGACGATTTAGGGAACTAAAAACTGCTGATTTCCGGACAGTGTTACTGAAACTACTATTCTTCACAAAAATTATCTTAAAGAAAAGATATTTCAATAATTAACCTTTATCTCAGTAACAACAAAAAAGAAAGAAAATTATATTTTAGACACCAGCGTGATCTATGACTGGCTCACTATTCTAAGTTATTTTAATCAAAAATTTGTGACAGCTGGATCCATATAGATGGAATCTCTACTTCGGTAAACAAAAGTGAACGACGCTCTATAAAACGTTTGAAAATACTACCTTTCCTTAACATTGACGAATTAATTTAATTTTAATTCTAAAAGAATACAGTATTTTATTAAATACGTTTACTGAAACCTTAAACAAATGAGGATGAATAACTGGCTGAAAGAGCTTTGACAATTATGATTACTAATGGATAGCAAATCACACTTACAGAACGCTATGCCTAACAGAACTGTTGTTAATAACCTTTATGGCAACCTGCTAGCATTGTTGCTACCAGTATTACTCTAAACTAAATGGGTTAGTGCAACACGAAATAGATTTATAGACTTTTTCATCCAGTTAATTTAGAATAACACGTTTGGTTGTAGAATACTACATTCAAACATAATTAAAAGTTTGTTACTTTGATTAGCAAAATATCATTGTAATTTGTTGATGTAATTAATGACTGTAGGCTAAAACTTGCTGTAATCTTTAGTTGTTTTGCAATCGTCCTCACATAACTTTAAGCTAACTTAAAATTAAAAAACTATTACCCAAACAAGACTAATACTATAATAGTGTCCGAAACAGCAATAAAAAGTAGTTATAAAAAACTTAAAATTAATTTTCACATAAATTTCCTTCAAAAACCTTGTTTTATTCGAAATATATTTTGTGTAACGTTGTTAAAGCTCACAACTGCCGCTAGTGACGTCATAATTGTGACGAAAAACTGTAAGTGAAACTCCTCTCGACACCTGAGCGCAGAGAAATGAGCTTAATTGAGAGAATTTTTCATACTTCTTACAGGAAAAGTTAATTACATTTTTTTAGTTTGAAACAAAATTTAAAAAACATCACTTTCAGCCTTTTCGTAATCATAAGCTCATATCGTACATCCGTACTTCTTTCTCAAATGATCATTGATCAAAAGAAAATGCAAATCAGTTATATTTTTCATACATTTACTGCTACGGATTGGCTAATATTTTTATCTCTGGCTTTAGCAATATAATTCTGAAGAGTACGAAAGTTGAAGTGGCTTGGGAAATCTATTTTTTCGATTCCTAATTAGGTGAACAACATGACATATTCTCCAGACTTCTGGCTTTCGACACTATCACTTAGCCACAAAATATTTTTGTTTGGCTAGATTCGAACCTGAGACTTGATGACAAAAGTCCTGAGCAATAACTACCAGCTGCACCACTACGTGATATTTGTAATACAATTAGATTAATTCTAGACAGTTTATAAAGCACTCACATTTAATCTGTAAAAAAACTTTTTCGCGAAACATTTTACCGTGTAAAAGGCTCAACAGCTTTACCAACGGATTCTAGAATTTTATACAAAATCCTTAGTTAACATTTAGACACACATAAAGTCCCCTAAGACTGTAAAGGTAATAAATGCACTTTAAGAGCGTGATCGTACCTAATCTAAGACTACGACCTTTACAGGTTTTGATTAAAATGCAAATGCTATTGAAAGTCATAAGCGAGTCGTTCAACAGTTTAGTTGACTATCAACTTCTTGAGAGAACGTTTATAGAGTTCCTGTTTGATTATTACAGATTTAATTAAATTTTGCGGAGATATGTTCTGATATTTTCATACGTGACTATAAACTCGTAACCTATACGTATCTTCCGAAGTTGTTTGAAGGTTTGAAAATTTGAATACCTCGCTTTTAAACATCCTACTAGGTCTATTTACACAATTATTTTGATTCTGACTTTTAAAAGTCTTAGTTCTTGATTTGAATTTGTTCAACCGATTGGGAACAAAACCATTTATTTCTCTACTTTTAGAACAATATTTTGTATAACCTAAACCCAAAATGCAGAATTAGCTATTAGACTTCCATTCCTCAGGATATATCCGACTTAGAACATTGCAGTGCGATAGTTTTGCAAAAATACTATTTTTAATTCATTAATAAAAATATATATTTTTAACAAGAAACCAAACATTTTGTAATTTAACATTTTGTAATATAATAAATTTAATTGTTGGATTTTATATTGTTTAGTGGTTTTTAGTTTTGACTATTAAGATACTTCATTTTATTTGAGAGATGATTTACTGAGACCTATTACTCTTAACACCAATGTAAAAGAAAGATTAAGGGTATTACACTGGTTAAGCGCATCATCTGATCCTATATAAGCGAGGGTCGTATTAATAATGTCCGAACTTCTACGGGATATTACACTGGCCCAACAACCCATCATAATTGCATAATTCCATGGAGTAACAACCGCATTATTAGGCTATTCCCTTTTGCCATAGAGTACATTAGAGCTCTGTGTTATAAAAGCTGATAATCATTTATTGAAAGTGTTAGTATTTATTTGGTTCACATAACGCACCTTTTTTCATTAACATAATATACTCTTAAGGAAGTACAAAATACATATAAAAGTTACTGTATTGTTGCATTTTAGTCATTGATTAAATTTTCTTACTGTAAAACGTAACTAATCAGGTACGTGAGTTAGTTTTGAAAAGTTATAAGTCTTGCTTTTAAATGACTGAAATAGTAAAATCAAATTGTAAACAAAACACGACCTCTACAGTGCACCGGACAGAACTAACGATAAAACACGAGACCACAATGCCCCTGATAGTTATTAATGAACAAAATGCTACTATGACTTACTTATTTAATTAATTACTAAGAAATTAGATAAGTAATTAAATAACCTTACACAGAATGGTAGCTATACAATATACGGTGGCGTAGAGCATAAATAAACCGGTAAACTTAATTAATTGAGCGGAGCGAGCGAAGCTCTTATACGTCGACTCTTATGCATTTCGTAATACGCAAACTCCTCCTAGACGGCTGAATCAATCGTTTTGAAATTTTGCATGGTGATAAAGACCATATCGGTGAGTGCCAACATCTATATGGCGTTAAAATAGTCTCTCAGGAATCCGCCCCACTGGGTCTCAAAGTTTCAATGTAATCCTTATGGAAGCAGTATTTGACACATAAACAAAGACATATGATCAGCTGTTGACTTTTGAATGCAGTAAATAAGGAAATAGCTGATAGCATTATTCCACAGATATTAGGACAGAAACGGTATGGATAATACATATAATCAAATGACGACACTAGCTTGGGTCCGTGACGTAGGAAGTGGTGCAGGAAGTAGTCAAGGCGAGCTGTCCGGAGTGTGGGAACTGTTTATGACGATTAGATTAAGGTATCTTCAATCCAAAAATTCTATGGGAAGGGAGAAAAGCAGGTCCGCGATGTAGGAAGTGGTGAAGGAAGTAGTCAAGGCGAGCTGTCCGGAGTGTGGAAACTGTTTATGACGATTAGATTAAGGTATCTGCAATCCTATGATGCTATGGGAAGGGAGGGAAACAGGTCCGTGACGTAGGAAGTGGTGAAGGAAGTAGTAAAGGCAAGCAGTCCGGACTGTGGGAACTGTTTGTGACGATTAGATTACGGTATTTGCAATCCTAAAATGCTATGGGAAGGGAGGAAAACAGGTCCGCGACGTAGGAAGTGGTGAAGGAAGTAGTCAAGGCGAGCTGTCCGGAGTGTGGAAACTGTTTATGACGATTAGATTAAGGTATCTGCAATCCTAAAATGCTATGGGAAGGGAGGAAAACAGGTCTGCGACGTAGGAAGTGGTGAAGGAAGTAGTCAAGGCAAGCAGTCCGGACTGTGGGAACTGTTTATGACGATTAGATTAAGGTATTTGCAAACCTAAAATGCTATGGGAAGAGAGGGAAATAGGTTCACGACGTAGGAAGAGGTGAAGGAAGTAGTAAGGTGAGCAGTGTGGAATGTGGGGAATGTTTGTGGCAATTAGATTAACGTATCTAAAATACTAAAATGATATGGCAAGTGATGAAAAAAGGTCCACGACGTAGGAAGTGGCTTAGGAAATAGTAAAGTATGAGCATAGTGTGAGAATCGTCTGTGGCAGTTAGATTAATGTATCTTCAATCCTAAAATGCGATGAGAAGGGAAGGAAACAGGACCCACGACGGAGGACGTGGTGAAGGAAGTATTAAAGGCTGGCAGTGCAGAGTGGGGGAACCGTTTGGGCAGTTAGATAAATGTGTCTGTAATCTTAAATGTAATGAGAAAGGAAGGAAACAGGTCTATGACGTAGGAAATAGTGAAGCAATTAGTAAGGCTAACAATGCAGAGTGTGGGAACTGTCTTTGGCAATTACATTAATGTATCTGCAATCCTAAAATGCTATGGGAAGAGAGGGAACAGGTGTATCTGCAATACTAAAATGCTATGGGAAGAGACTGTAGACTTTTTAGGTTAAAATGATTACGAAGCACGAATTGATACATATTTTAGATACATGCAATCGTTTACAATTCAAATTTACAACTGAGTTGACAACAGCTGATGTTTACTCCATAGAGGCTAAAAACTATTTTTACTCCCTGGAGAGTAAAAATGCTACTTTAGACCTGCAACGCATAGACGACTGTTTTTACTGCAGTATGACAAAAACAATATAACATGAACCCTCGATGACTCCGCTCAATTTTGTGGATGCCTCTGCGAACGCCACCTAGTTAGTAATTAGCCGTATAAGGGAGACTATCTTTTAATCAGATTTCCACACTGCATCTGTACACAAATTTGTAGATTAACATTCAATGTACACAATTCACAATAATTATAAGTTATTATAAATAACTTAGATTTTCTCAACTCTGATTAATATTTTTGGTAGGTTTAGTCTAATGTTATGCAACAACCTTTTTATAGTTGGACGAATGTTAAGAAAGATATTCAATATGTTATTTAGAAAGGTAGCCTATTTAATTCAATATCTATAAGAAACCAATTCAATGTAATCTGTATATTTATCCCTACCAAACTAACATATTCAGAGATTCTACAGGGCAATATCTCTAGGGATTAAAATTTAATCCGTCAATAAAGTACATATATAAACTATTATTAACATAGTATGAGAAACATTTTGTCGATTGGTTTCAACAAAAACAATAAGAAAGCTATAAATTATAGATATTTTATATTACATAGTATTTACCCTTCATTTCATTAATATGATTCGCACTATCGCTAAATCAATACAACATGTTGTCAAATAATGCCAAGTGCAATGTATTTTATGGTGATAGCAGAAAATACATTCAGATCCACGTCTTCTCTAGCACTGGTGGTTTTTAGCAGTTTTTACATTTACATAAAAACCCTGGTTTCAATAAAGTCATTGGGTTTTTCTTCTGGCTAATGCGATACCCAATGAACCGAATAAAAACAGCACACGGTGACCAACCTATAGGCATATTCCGCATATTTATGTCTTTGATATTCTCTTGAACTAAGCCCAATGGACATTCAAAATTGCAATCTTTGGTATACCAGCTTTCTAGAACAAAATATACAACTAGGAATTACAACGCAGGACAAAGCTTTGGCTCATAACGATACTTCAAAAACAGTTGTTCTTGAATAAGGAATCTAGTTTGCAATAATCTCTCCCTACGTTACCGTTTTTGACATCTAAAACCCGTTTACCATTTCAGAGGTAAACATCACCCAATTACGAATGTAACCTGAAAGTTTCGTTCTTTGTATTCTTTGTGTCTGTCCTTTACTCAGTATTTCAAACGATCAGCTGTTTGTGACACTACCTGAGTTACATTTTTAATCTTGTATACTAAAAAACTTTTGCAAAACTTATGACAGCTAGCCTTACCATACTACTGGACCAAATTACACGCGTTTCGTACCAAATAAAATATATTTTCCTGTAGATGTGCAGAATCCCTTTAGAAATTAAAATAGGCTCAAAAACCTAAAAATGAAAAAATGAATTTTCTCAAAAATGAATTTAAAATAAAAAATAACATGGGTCCAATGGGTTGACAAGTTGGTGACAAAATAACAACAAAATATAAAAGAAAATCAAAACAAATTGAACAAATTCAATCAAATGTTTTATTTACAGCGTGTGGTGAAAATCGAGAAGTTTGCACAATACTGTACATACTTTTGGTCGGGTTTTCGACCATTAGGTGAGCTCTCGTAATTACTAGTTATGGTTAGTGTGAAAGGAAGGCATCGTATTTTACCCAATACGCTGTTGGTGGTTATCAATTTATTGTTATCAAAAGTATAATATTGTATTCTGTAAGATGGAAATTGAACTTCTGCTTCACAGTAGTTTTATGTTACGAAGGATAACACGTGGAGATGGAAGACTTACACATTAATTAAAAAAAAAATGATTACCAACGAACTCTAAACAAAGTACAATGCGACTATAAACGATGATTTTTCAAATTAATCTGGTATGTAGGCCTAGTATGTATAACGTTTAACAAAGCATTGAAAAATAATTATTTTATGATCATGGTACGAAACGATCTAAGATGAAAGAGCCAATATACTCTTTTAATGGACAGTAAAATTAGTATTTGCTTCAAGGTTTAGTCTCTTAACTAATTTACTTAGTCCTGAGGAAAATACATTTTTTAGGTGACCTTCTAAGTTAAATATGAATGAAGATAACTAATAGAAAATATATTAGTAACTAAATACACATTTAAACAAATCTAAACATTGTTGTTTACATTTTACATAGTCTTGCATTTAAAATCCCAGTTTCAAAACTTATTTGTACAACATAACTTTAACTACGCAACACAAATATAAATCTAATAATATTTCGAATTTTTTCAAGAAGAAAATAAGTTTAAGCACTGAAAAGCTTCTCAACAAGGTTTTGAAAGATACATCTTGGAAGCTTACAATACTGGTTTTAATGTGAATATCTGGATCCTAAATAACTTTCCAAGAATGTTTTAGAAAATATTCTGCCATTATTTATGATTTTATTTAACCAATCTACCATAATTTAGCATGGTATGACGTACCTTAAAGTTAAAGGCTCTCGAGACCTCATAAGGTCCTCTTATTATTTGGAATGAAGGAACCTGCTTATTTAAAGTAAACAAAAATTTATTAAAAATGCACCTATTCCTAATTACTTTAGAATCAAACAAAGGTATCAAAAAAGTCCTTGACAAGTGCTAATTTGAGAGTCCGCAATTGAAAATACCCCCGCCGCAGCAAACCTGCCGTCTAAGCGAATTTCCATTTGGCCGAATTGACTTTCAATTGATCTATTTAAATAACATTAGGTTTAACGAGTACATAGGTTTGCTGCTACAAGGAAACTAATAAAGTAGTGTGTTTTTAGTAAAATATTGATAGCTTACTATAAAATAAATAAATTTGCCAAGTTTGATCAAAATATATCCATAAACAAGCAAACTACAACATTTTACAATATTCTCCATAAGAATAACATGGGAATTTTAAATTTACCATTTTTTTAGTTTTCTCCGTAACCAATAACCGTACAAAAACACTTTGATATACTGAATTGTTTGTTTTTTTAAGCTCTTTAAGAAGGTTTAGAGAAAAATTGGGAAATTTTGTGTTTTGAGGGTAAAAAGTGAGAAAAACCAATTTTTACCCCATAAAACCCCCCATAAAACCCTGTTCCCATGGTCCGATCATGCTGGATCGCGAACTCATTCAAGTTTATCCCGCCTTACACCTACAAACCAAATTTCATCAAAATCGGATAAAAATTACTCAAGTTATCGTGTTCACGGACACATATATATATATATAAATCTATATATATATATATATATATCTATATATATATATATACATATATAAAAATTTGAACGAATGGTGTTTTTGGCCTCTGGGGACATTAAAATGAAAAAGTAAATTGGTCCCGGGCCTAAGTCTTACCATGAGACCTACGGTAATAGCTACTTCCCTATAGGGAAATTCGCTAAAAGGCCTTTGGGAACTGAAATTCAATTTCTTAGCTTAAAACGAATGGACCTTTTGGTTTAATTAATATTTTACAGTATAACGTATAGTCAATGGTATAACCTACAACAATTATGGTCTTTTCAACTGACGGGCTTTACAAAAATATAAGTAATACTGAGCGTATGATAAAGGCCTTACTTAATTTTGTAGAGTAGTTATTTTCGTGCGTTTCTTTTAAGAAATACCACTCAAATATTTGCTATAGCTAGGTATATCAATTTCCGTTACTTCAATATAACACCAAGTATTTGACTGATCAAGAGTGGTAGTTTTTGTGGAGTGTTTCATCAACCTTTTTAAATTACATTGGGAAATATAGTTGTACAATTTATAAGTCTTTTAAATACTGCAATGATTTTTTGCTACAAAAGGACTACGGTTATTTCAATTTATATATATTAACCATTCAAAAGTATACGTTAAAAACACTTTTACTAAAAATACGTTGAGAATCACCATTTCATTTCGTGTTGAACATGTTGAGAGTGTTTCGATACAAAGACTGTGAAATATTCTAACTTCATTATTAATATTTCGTGGTTTGATTCATAAAAAAATATACTGCATAGAATTTTTTCATTCTACATCAAATACGTTGACTAAATGAATTTGTACAATATTAAATTCACGCAATGAGAACTTATAACAATCGGAATCGATAAGCGTCCTTTTCCACGACATATGTAAATATTTAAGAATAAACCATGTTAGCATTTGCACCAACACGCACCCCACGTCTGTGTGTGTATTTTCACGTATATTTACGTGTTTGTGTGCGTGAGCGCGTAACCCAGTTTGTGACGCCTACGACACACCTTGCCCGGTATGTCAGTTATAGGTCAACCGTGCAAAACAAAACTGCATCCGTCATCGGAATGGTAAAATATTTTAAATTTATAAAAATACTTATACTTGTTGTTTATTTAAAAGTACTTGTGGTTTTGTGATTGATAAATTGGATATGTCTTTTGGAGTGGTGAACGTTTTAAGGTTATGAACGAATGAACAAGTGTAAGGCGATACTAAAATTACTAGTTGGAAAAAATAGTTTGGATTTTATGCTACGACCTACAAGTATATAGCCTACCTTAAATATTAAAGTCCAACTCAATTTCCATGCAAGAGAAAATTTACAAATAATTTAATCGCTTTCAACAACGATCGAAACCACTTTGACGACACATTTTATCTCAGACGGTAAAAGATACAAGCAAATGGTGATAAATTACAAATTTACATTTTTTTATCGTCAGCAAATACGCCAATAGTTAAAGTTCAACCCAGTGGTTTCAACTTGAGGGTGTATACAGTTTAATCGACATGAACGTTCCAACCCCGTCAAAATCATCCAACTAACATTAAAATGTTTAAACTCTACAAACTTATTTTTCAAACAAAATTTTCAACATACATCCTATCAAAAATAACCCAATATTACTTTCCACACAAATTTCTTTCCACTTTTCTGTCGTACCTCTAAAGACGACTTTGGCGAGTTTCTCCCCCTTGCACTTGGCCACCTGGAACTGCTTGAGCCGGAGGGTGAGCGACATTGTCACACTTGTCACTTGTCACACCGACTTGTCACTGTGACTGATTGTCACACCTGACGCACATGACACTTGTGGTACTACTGGCTACTAGTTGCTCTTCGTAGCTAAGCAACGCGCGAGCGGCGCAACGGCGACACGCAGTCTCTCTCTCTCTCCCTCTCTCACCCTCTCTCTCTCTCTCACAACCCCCTACCATCGATCCTAGCCTACCCCACTGACGACCCAGGGCTTCCGTATTTGTTCAGGTATAAACAACGGGTGAATCAACAGTTTGGTTTGGAGTAAGAAATCAGGTGTAAAAAGAGAGTGGTCCTGAAAATGTGTTCTGTTAGAAATTACTCATTGTTGACCCATGGGAAAGGGATGTCCAATTTCAGATTCGTATTTTGAGCTCAAGAAAGAACACAATCCATTTGACTTTATATATTATTTGGTTGAAATTTTTCTTGAAAATTGTCATTACAGTAGAAAACTATTCCAGTCAAATGGTCTCTTTGAACCTCCACAACAAGATAATTTCCCAGAAGTAGATTTTTACGATTGTTGACAAGTTTTAGGAGTTACCTAGGCTTACTTGTTTTAGGAGTTACTTGCAACTTTCAGTTATTCCAAAAGTGTCCCGTGTACGATCCGAGAATTTTAGACGCCCCGTATTAAGAAATTCTATTAATTAACGTGCCCAGATATATTTCCCGAAATAACTTACTTCATCGGAAAAGAATATTTTCTTCGAAAAGTTTTGCTATGAGTAAATTCTTCACTGTCCATGATCAATTGGATTTAGTTCTTAAGATAACAGACTTTTGTAAGAGTGCATGTGCAAACTCTTATGCAAAACACAAGGGAGGCGTACGATACAGCTAATATATACGACAGACGAAATTTTTTTATTGTGGCTCCCTTTTCACACCATCATTTATAGCAATATTCTCATCTGATAGTTTTCCACGATGTCAAAAAAATCACAACTAATGATTCCAGTGTCCTTCAATTTCTTCACTATTTTGCTAACTGTTAGCTCAGTAGGACGATTAAATTGATTATACCTTTCTCTCTAACTTCGCGATACATTTTGTGTGAAATTTTTTGTTTCTGTAGAAAAATTGCATTTTTAACACGTTGATCAGTGTTTAAGCTATCCATTTTGTAAACATGTTATACTCTGGCTATTGGTGTATGAAACTGCAACAATGGGCAGCTATTCAATAGTCAGTGTTGCCAAAATAGGAAACTGAAATTCGATCACATATAATGTCAACAGAAGTTTTCGAACGGTCAACAACATTTTGGTGTGGGACGGATGTATTTGCATGGACACAGAAGGATACTTTTTTAGTAATCATTGGAGTAGTTGTTGAGTAAGAGATGAAAACTATTTTCTTTAAAAACATAACGCACTGCCATAGTTTCCTTATTTTGTCTGTTAACGTACCAACAATAATGGTATCTGAATGAGCATTTAGAGGGGACTGAAAGGGTGTGGGGAGGGGGGTTTGTTGTTTGAGTAATAATTGAGTAGGGGATTTTACATTGCAGATATTTTCTGTTAAAAGCCCATCACTCTAATAACTGAATCGCCGAATAAACCATGGGATTTGGCGGGTTAATGTGTAAACAATGCTTTGCGGACTAGTCTAAGTAATCATTTAGTAAGGAGGTGCAAACATGTTTTAATGTTTTACCGGGTGTTTTCGGTCTTCATACTTATATGGTTATCAGTTACAGTAGTAATTAATATTTAAGGTTTACGTTTTTATAAATGAATATATACCATTTGTTTTTCTTTGGGGATTTTAAATCAATTCACGAAGTTAGTTAAAATATTCTTAAGAAAATTAATATTCGGGACTAGCAACAGTTTTTCATAAATGATGAAAACCCAGGGAAAATAGGCATTTTTAACAACGTTTTAACAAACTTTTTTTGTTTTAGACATTGTTGACAATGGGATCGCAAGCAATTTTCTGTTTAAAAAAACTTTACTGTCGTACCATTGTTTCTTCGCTCGTATTTGAGGAGTTTAAATTGAAACGTTAATCGATCCCAAGCATCTTAATCGTTTATATTTTCTCCAAAGTAAAAAATCAAGAAATCCCTACTTGTCAACAACTATTCCAACTACAGCTAATGAATTTGTTCATTGTTTGAACTACAGCTATTTTCAGGGTCGCATACAGTTCGTTTTTCATCACTGTTGATACATATTTCCACGTACCGTATCTGGTTAAAACTTCAAAAAATTTATAAATTAGTGATCAATTTGGACAACACCGGTCATGGTATTGCCAAATCTGGTCCAATGTGTTTAGAAATACTGCCAATATGTGCACCGAAGTTAATTGAAGGCAATACTGCCAAATGTGTGCAACCTCATGGTCATCCTTAATATTGGTAACTGATTACTACTATAGTATATTCACCGTCTTTTCTTTATTTACAGTTCAAGTATAAAGATATTAAATAGTGTTTGGGCAACGTATTTGATTTCATAATTGGAAATAGCAAATTTTCCAAATTTAGTAAAAAATTAATTATGAGATGTATATTTTTAATTTTATGGTCACAATAATCAGTGTACAGTAAACTTATAAGTACAATACATCAAATTATCTTTTGGTTAAAAGTATAATACGTAACAACAACTTTATTTTATTAGCTTATCACTTTCATTCACTGTATTATTTAACTTCTATTACGCTTCCACACGACACAAAGTTTAATATTGAACAAACTGGAAAAAGCATAGCCACTGAATGGCTATCGATAATATTGTGGTTTCGATGGTTTGGTTGGGGAAGTATGGAGGGGGGTATTGGGACTTGTTCACGATTAATTCTAGAGGGGGGTTGGGGGGATATTCAACAAGTGGGGGTCTCTTTCTCTTCCCTTATCTCTCGACATGTGCGTTTACGATATTTGTAAATCAATATCTCGTTAAGATTCAATCATTTCTCATTATGTCAGATCACTCATCTCCCTTCTCCCAAAAATATTGGATATTTGGGAATTATTCGTTGAAGTTCAATTTAAAAAAAAATGCCTTTGATTGCTGAGTATCCGTTTTTTAAGTTTGATCATTTTGGTTTCTACGTATTTAGGTAGATATTTGTTTTCTTTACAGTAGAAAATCAGTCCAAGCTAAAATGTATTCATGTGTTGTAAAAAAAAAATAAAACAACATATGAATATAAAAACCAAACTATTGTAAAAAATATAACTTTGATGTGTGGGGTTTTAGTGGCGGAAACACCGCAAAATCACCCCTTAAATAAGTTGGAGAACACGCTTTTAAAAATATTGTTATCTATATCTATAAAATCTAATGTATGTTTGTTTGTATGTTTGTCCTTTATGGACTCCAAAACCGCTCGACAGATTGTAATGAAGATTTCAGGCATTATTAAGCATTATTCAAGGATGGTTTGTGTGAAGTTTGGTGCAGATCCGTCAAAAGGGCTCCGCCCCAGTGGCTATGGAGTTTCCCATGTTAACCTTATGAGTACTCATATTTAAATGGAATTAAAGAATCTTAACAGCTGGTTCAAATAAACTATCTGATTCTGTGATGTTCAATAACATTAAAAAGTTAATAGGTTTACCAACAGGGTGCAGCACTATATTTTTTTAAGTTATGAGAATAGCTAATTTGCAACCAAAATGTGAGTGAGCGTAGCAAACGAACTTCAACCTGGAGGCGAGTTAGCGTAGCGAACGAGCTAACCTGAAGGCAAGTGAGCGCAGCGAACGAGCTCCAACCTAAAGATGAGTGAGCGTAGCGAACGAACTTCAACCAGGACGTGATTGAGCCATGCGAACGAGCTCATCTTGAAAATGAACGAGCATGTGACATAAAACCACAATAGGACAGGACGACGTCTGTCGGGCCAGCTAGTTATTGTTAAAAAAAAACACTACCTACTTGTCTCTCAGTATAGATATTTAAGAAACTTTATAGTTTTTAATCCTTATAGGTAAGCTAAATGAAATTCTTTAATTACCAAAAGCCGCTCAGTATAAGGAATTGATTCTCCCCGAATAAAACTTGGGCAACAAGTTAGAATACGTTTATAGCCAGAAACAATACCAGATTCCCCAAACCAGTTGTTGAAATATTTGAATTACATTCCACCACATAAAATAAGCCACATTCATTTTTACAACACCATAATGTAAAGAGACACTATTGCAGTAAGTTGAAGGGTGTAACGACTCACCCTTATAACAAGGGCTGCACCAGAGGTCTCCATAATTCTTCCTACCTGAAGCTGCCCTTAACCAAACTAATGATGCCTGCCTTCATTCTGAGTTTTTACAAATTATTTTTATACATTCAGACTTGCAATTTCTAGAATCAAACCGTTGTGTAGGTAGCATATAGTGGTCGGTATGAAGTTTAAAAGGAGTTCTCAAAAAAGAAGTATTTCTTTAAAATCGTCGTAATAATATAGTCTCAGAGAATAAAACAAAAGTTTTGTTTTATTACTATGATACATAGTATAATTTTTTTAATACTCTACTAACTCAAGATACTGTAAATACACTGTTTATCATATTTCAATTCCTGAAGTTTTATTTGTGGATAATATCGAATAACCCAAAACAGCGTTGGTTGGTATTAATAGTCTCTCTTGTTTCGAACTATTTTTCAACATATGATTTTCCCTTTCACTATAGTTAATTTGATAATAGTTGATTAAGTAAAAATTTTTATTTTGTAATATTTATTTTTATTTTATGAAACTAGTGTCCCTGTTGCTCGAATTCGAGCAATTGCTAGGTATTACAGGCGTTATTTTAAAACGAATAACAGTCATAATTTCTGACTTTAAAAGACCCAATTTAAAGATTATGGAAATACTCATGATGCACATAACAGATCGATATAATCAACATTTCTTGTAAATATCTTATCATTTTTTCCAAAGGCTGATATTGTTTTTTAGTGTTTTCTACAAATAGCCTTACTCATAGCCGCATTAGGTTGCCCATAATAACGATTATAAATTGTAAAAAAAAAAAAACATTTCTATTTCTTCTCCTTGGTGGTGTTCTATGACTTTCCTATGTTTCCATTGTTTGCAAATCGGCTCTTTCAATGATTACTAAGAAATGCAGCACAGTGTTAATTCAGTTTTCTTTTTAAGATATCAATTAATCCAGGCTCTCTCGCTTTTTCCATTGTAATATTTACGCCAACCAAAATTCAAATAGTAAACATTTCATTTCAACCAAGTCAGTAAATATTTGTAGCAAACTGTTAAATTAGCAAACTTATTGACTGTTTACAATTAACATATGTTCTTCTTCTCACTTTTAATTTCTGACAACAGCTGGAGTTTCATAACAATTTTTGTTTCCCATGTTAATCTCATGGAGAAATACGAAACTTTAAAGGGCCCCAGGGCCCCATTCTCTAATTATTTCCCTAAAAAGAAAGTTTCCTGCACAACTTCACGCTACACTCTTTCCAATGAGACCAAAAACATGTCAATCGGTTCAGTAGTTTCGGAGGAGTAATTGTCACAAAAATCCTGCTTGAGTATTAAATAAGTATAGATAAATAGTAAATATTAAAACGCACGTAATATATTGTGGACTGAAACATTTTTCAAAACAGTATTCGCCTGATCAATAGTTCGAAAATGATTTTGGATATAACTACGCAAGCACAAACAAACAAATCTGTAACTCTGATTGGTTTCAACAATTGACAAATCAGCTGATTTAACAGTTGTTTTTGTTTTCTTGCTACACTGGAATCCAGGCACGTTTGAACATGGGATAGCCAGCTATTAGATGATCAACAATGTAATATCACTAAGCTAGACAAAACACTGTTGGAAATGGTTGAAAGGTTTATCTTATCAAGGCATTTAATACAAATTCTGCCTTACATGTAGATTCCAATTTTCAAGATTTGTTTTGCGATCCTAACTCCAGAATTTAATAATTGATTTGGTAATTCGTTAATCTAAATTTGAGAATTTTCTTACATCAAAACTCCAACATGTAACATATCGATTTATTCCTTGTCATTTTTAGTTCATGTAAAATTATTTCTAATACGAATTTCAATCTTTCAACAATGAAAAGGTAAAACTAATTGGGAGAAGAATGAAAACCTTTCAACTTAAAACCAAAATATCTTTTATGGTGAATTGAACCTTAAACCCAAGACCTTAAGTAACACTCAAAGCTATTAAATTTCGAACAACCCTAGTGTTAATTATATTACGCCAGTTCAAAATTATTGTTACAATCATCAGAAGAAAATAAACTCAGACCAGCATCAACAACTAAAAGAGATCAATTATTATTCAAAACCTTTATACTTTTTGAAACTTTCTATAGTTCAATTGTATAGCCAAAGTTTGCACATAGTAGATAAATAAGTCATTCTAATAAAGTGACAAACTAATTTAAACATTTTAACACAATATCAGCAACAATTTTTGCTAAAAATGTTGTGTGCGTAAAGAAGATTTTATTGGATAATCCTATTGTCAAACTTAAAAACCCTTAAGTCCATTTAAGAGTTTCTACATGAGGTTAAAGGGGGATTTTCTCGCTACCTTGTATTAAGGTTGGTAGAACGACTGTGCAGAGGCCAGCTTGGGCAGTTTGGCATCAAAACAAGGCGCTGGATGGGCAATATGGGTAAACAACACAGCTGTACAAAACTGTAATATCTCTGCTGACTTTCGTACGTATCATCGCGGGAAAAATATCGGAGCTAAAGGTCATGAATTGAAATGTCTGTGTTTTCAACCACGTGGTCTGTTGCTTTTGATACGAAAATATGACTTAAGAGATCTTGATTGAATCGTCATTATCCTAAACGATATTTTTTATTCTCATGATGTACTGCAATTTTTAGTAACTAATAAAATTATATTTTCTGATTTTTATCGAATTGCCCATAGAGAATGATCGGACGATAGAAATGGGTTTTTTTACCTAAGGGGTATTATGGGGTAAAAAAGAGTTTTTCTCATTTCAACCCTTATTACTGTAAATAACATTTCCCAATTTCTTACTAAACTATTTTGACCTAAAACTGATCTTTTGGTATAGGCCTATATAAGTGTTTTTGTATGGTTATTAGTTACTGAAAAATTCAAAAAAGTTGTAAATTTAAAATGTCTATGTTATTCTTATAGGGAATACTGGGTAAACTTTTATTGTCTGCTTGTTTGTAGATATATGTTAATCATACTTTGAAAAAAAAAATCATTTTGTAGGCCCTACTAAGCTATTAACATCTAATGTTATTGAAATAGACTTAACTATAAATTAAATCAGGAAAATAGAAACTCGCTTAGACTGCCTGCAGGTTTGCTGCAGGGGGGGGAAATATTTTTATCTTATTTTCTAAGTTATTTCAACTGCATCTCCTTTTGCAGTAAGACTAATTCTCTAAACAGCTGATTGGTATTCAATAGATGGCGTAGAATAAAGTTTTAAACCCATGGTAAAACCTAATCTTCGCACAAAACAGTGTCTTTGAAAGATAGTTTTATTTAAAAATTGTTTACCTAAGCTAAAATAATTTATTGCAACACTTTCTTATGTAGTTTTAGAGAACCTTCATAAAACTTTAAAAGTCTCGTCATTTGACATAAAAATAATCCCTGCCTTGATGTGTTTTACTACCCACTTAGGCCTATTTGAAAATTATGCCTTTTAAAACCAAACATTTACAATTAATTAAAGGTTATCGTATGTTACATCATACTATTCAATTCGTATGATCTTTAATACAGTACAATGATAGTTTTGGTCCACCCTGTGGATTCATTGTCATTCTCAATACCCCTCCCCCCACGTCTGACTAACGCTCCCATATCCGTGACTTGGGGAACCTAAATTTAGTAAAAGACATTTTAGACTCTGGACGTCAGAAGAAGAACTTTTATCTAAGCATCCCATCGGAAAATGGATAATAATATTGTAACAATTCGTAAAATTTACAAAAATATCACTTTGATTTTAAAAGACATAGGTATGGTTAACGAAATTTTATTTGGTTTTGGCAAAGAAAGCTTATTTAGTTGAACGAATTTAAATAATCCCTACACATAATACGGTACATGAAATATAGAACCATCGATTAATTTTGAATCATAATGTAGGTAAACTTTGTACCCAACTAGAATATTAACAGATAATAACAATTAAATGTATTGCACATCTTAAGTTGTATTTTGTAATTTTAAACAAGAATCAAGTACTATAATCGCTTACCAGAATACTGCAGTTAATCGTCAGAACAAAGATGCTATCTCACAGGAAAATCTGCCTGAATAATATCACAGAATAAGTCACTTGACACTAAGGCCGTCGACACACGGGAAGACTGTTTTCCAACTGAAATCGGCAACCAGTTGGACAAACTAGTCGCCAGCGTCCCGACCAATGTAGTTAGGTGGGACAGTGCACACGGTGCGACTGCGATGCGACCAGTTGAGGACCAGTCGGCGATCAGTCGTTAAGCAACCGGACCTGCCGGTTGCTAGGTGATTTCAGTCGCCTGGTTTGAACAACTTTTCGCATATTTGTATTGCGCTTTTCAAGGATCAGGTATACCAACTGCGATAACTCTTCGTAAGCACTTTTTGACATCCTGTACATAGACTGAAATATTTCGTCTGTTTCTTGTAATGCAGCAGCAGCTACAAAGAGCCTACATTAAATATTTGTTTTAACATAAGGATGTACCCAACACCTTCTACTCTACGCTTTCTTGATTGTTTATAAAACACCAGGGCTTTTTCATCTCTATTACTCATTTCAAACACCATACACAGTAGGCCTACAGAGTATCGTTATAACAAAATTAGAGCTAATTCACTGTCTCAACTCAATTATAGTCGCGCCCGTGTGCGGATGTAACCAACGCAACTGCAACCGTAATCGCGTCACAAAACAGTTGGTTCAACTTTAGTTGGGTTTCAGTCTTCCCGTGTGTCGACCGCCTAACACTTCCAAGTAAATACCTACTAAACACACTAATTCACTACACGAAATAAATACTAACACTCGCTACACGTTCTATGCCCGTTATGACCTGAAAATACAGCAACGGTCAACAACGCGAACAATGACAACAATGAACCAATAAGAAACTGGCAAGTCATGCGAGTAGATGACTCGCTAATCAGCTGTTAAGAAAAACTGTTTTTGGTTAAGTGAATTAGCCAATGTTTTAATACGCTACTACTGTAAGCAATTAATTAATTGTTGGATTATAAACTATACCAATCAATTTAACATGAAAATTGATTGTAAAAAGATTAGGCCTATACTACGGTTGATGTTATTGTTATTTCCCTTCGTGTTTATGAATTATTGTTGTAATACTGTATCGTTAGTGTTTTACTGCAATGAAAATGGTATAAATTGGTATTTTCCGTTGAGATAAATAAATCAATTATGGAAATTATCAACAGGTCTAAGTAGTATTGTTTTGACTGTATTAAATGTAATTATTACTTAGTTCCTATTTTTTTGGCAACCATTGTTGTAATTGATTATTGTAGTACCGGTATGTACTTGTACTGTCATTCAAAGAAACTTTCACTTTTAATTAATTATTAAAGGTTTTAATATATGCTAAATTAAAATTATTGAAATAGATATACACATATAAAACGGGAATTAGGCTAGCTGTTTTTATTTACTTTCGTGGATTTAATCGATATTCTTTTGATTGTGTCCATGTGCTTCCAATCACGCCATGGACCCACGACAAGGGTGTAATGTAAGTATTCATGGTACTGTGGAAGTATGGACAGTAACTATTTGAAAATCTTACAACAAACTGATGTCACGGATATTTTAAAGAATTTAAGTATCATTAAGTAAAGCCAAATGGTAAAAAGGGTCCACGAATAAGGGAGGAATTATCGAAGTAGTGGGCATATATCCAATCAGGCAAATAAACAAGTCTCACTCACTCATCTGCAGGAGTTTGCTGCGTCGAGGATATATTTTTCTTATAGATTGTTTAGTGGGTTTTACAAAATACATCTAGTGTCATACTTAACATGCTAGGCACGCAAGTTTTTGGTGACAATATTATATTGCAGGCTGTAGTGATGGTACCAGTTAATGAAAGATTCCTCTTGTAGGTTGGTACCCTTGTCACGTCCAAGGAGGGATATTTATTGTTACAATAACATTTCTCGCCCGTCAACACTGTCACTGTCCGCACCAACTTTGCCACTGAAATATTGTTCACCTTGTTTTACAGAGACAGCTGGTTACTCGTTAGTATAATTTGTGTAGAAACACATTGGATTTTAAACCTGCTATTATTTATTTTTGCACTTTTTAGCGAATGCCCCACGTCGGGAATAATCCATTTATCTAAGAATACTTAATTATATAGCCTAGACTTAATAAATATAAAAAATATTAAATATTCTATAGTATGCCTATGTGTTTGTCAAATTAAAACAATGTAACCCTTTTTATTGACACCCATTATCCCCCAACGTTAAACCCGCACCCCTAAAAATATAAAATCGATGCAGAATGTTGAATATTTGATGCGGCAATTTTTAATAAACTACAAATTTGGTATACTGTATCTCCACTCCTTAAACGTGACCAAATAGTTTATCAACCTTAAAATTTATAATCCTATCTCCATGTTCAGTTGTATTAACTGCCTCTGAGACTGCACTTTACTTTAGGTCCTACACTCATTCGGATGAAAATATCGATCGATATATCGATTAATCGATTGTTTCATTCGATACAGTATATCGTTTGGTTAGTTAGGTAAGGCTAACCTAACCCAACCAACCAACCGATATATCGTTTGAAACAATCGAATAATCGATATTTTCATTCGAATGAGTGTAGGACCACAGGACCTAAAGTAAAGTGCAGCCGTCTCTGACTTATGTATGTGAAATTTGGTCTTTGACACGTCAAACACTTCGGTTTAAGATTGTTGGGTTCAATGGCTGTAAACGCATATACACGCTGCTCGGGATCCAGATAATTTCTACTAACACCGTACTAAAGGATTGTAATTTTATCCACTCATAAAACATTATTTTATTTCGTAGGTTGTTAGAAATGGGAATATTTACCTGAAGAAAATAAGGCTTGAATAATTCACTAATCACACTTGAAACATGTTATGAGTTATGTACAAACAGTCAATTTCAAAAACAAAATAATAAATAACATGTGATTAGCAATCTATAACACAAAGTAAAGAAATAAAGGCAGGGTATAAAATATTATAACATTGGCCGCCGTGATGTTTTTTTATATTTAGTATACATTTTTTACATTTTTTTACATTTTATTTGTATACATTTAGTCTACTGATTATTTAAGGTTTTTAGATTTAACTGATTTATTGCTTTTTAGGATTCTCCCCAGAAAAAAAACCCTTCTAAATGTAGCATTCGTTAACAAAATATGGTTTAATATCTGCAAGAGTGATTCCAAAAGCTACGTCCGAAAATAAGAAGATAACAGCCAGAAAAAGCTGAGATTGCTAAGATTGTTAGGAATAAGTCGAACGAAAATCCAGAAAAACTTAGTGGTTATACAGTATCTTTAATTGCCAATGTCCTCATCAGTGCCGCTGATGAGCTGAATGTGAGAGATTTATTAAAGTGAGTATTATATTGTTTACTTATTATTACACATGCATGCTTTTGTTACAAGCAAGTAGTAAAAATAAATACAGCTTATTTTTTTATGGCAAAAATTGCATTTAAAATGTCATCATACTAATATGTTAATGTTGTTACATTTTTATTATTTCAGGACCATATCTGGGGTGCAGCCTTCTTCCCTATTGCATCTTGCTCACTGTGCCACATCTATAAGATCGTCAATGCATGAGGCGGCACAGCGGCTGGCATAATCCTAGCCCCTTCTCCGCACATGACAGAGAACCCTTCACTTGTGGTTCACTGTACCGAACTAATTTACTTGCTTTTTTAACAGTTTCATTTAAACATAAATAAAACAAGGGACTGTGTTTTTATCTATGGTATAAACTAATAAAACAGTTTGTTTATTTAACTAAACTCTGTTTAATTCACTGGTCGAATTTCCGTTGGGTTTTTGATTAGCCTACTGTGGATTAGTAAGAGTTCGGAAAATATGTTTAGTTATAGGAGTTCTGATAATTTGGAAGTAAACGTAACACTTGAAAAAATTTACTTGGAATCATGAAATGGCCCCAGAAGCTTTTGAATTTTCTAATAGTTTTGATTTAATGATCAAGCAAACTTTGTATGAAAAAGTTTCTTGACTGAATTTTCTGCTCAGGCACCTAGGCTATAAAACATTTTTTGATTAAGCATAATTTTCCACTGGCTAACCAAGTAATATTTGTTTATTCATTTGTGTTAGTAGGTAGTTTAAGTTATAAATATATCGTACATGGTTCGTTCATTTCAAATAGTATATTGCCTATGGATCAAAACTCTACACGTGGAACAGTAAAATAGTTTTATACTTGGCAGAGAATAAGACCAGCGGAAATGTTGGGTGCTTGCACAAGAATTCTTTTCGTTTTTGACAACCATTAGAGATTTTTCAAGAGTTTACCGTGTTTTTTGTTAAACATTTAATTACTCACTTGTTATAGTGCCATACTGCATCCAGATTTTAAAATACAATAAAGCCACAGACAAACTAAATGTATCTTATCAATGATGACCAGTGTATGATTATATATTTTTCCCAAACAGCTTTGAGCTTTGAGTATTGTAAGTAACAAGTAAGCTTCATGGTACAAAGTATAAACAGCCGACAAATAATAAGAAATTCGCTGCAACACTCGCTCCACTCCACTCTGCTGACTGACTACTCTATCTATAAATCCACATTTTACTTCTTCTTTCCTGAGTAAAATCCTAGTTGATAGCCAGACGTAAGTTGCCTTGTAGAAATTTTAACATATTTTATCAATCTCTATTTAGTTAATCCTTCATTTTTAAGTAGTAATTCAATTATGAACACTCTTTTAGATTTTGAACATTTATTTCTGTTTTGCACAGAACAAGTTTCTTGCGAATAACAGTTACAATAATTAGGACCTAACCTGAAAGTAGATTAAACAATGCCTAGGCCTAGGTTCCTACACTGCAATGGATCTTTTGTCTCTTTATGTTATAAAAGATCCAAAATTGTTCGATATAAGAGCTTATATCACATTTTCATGGCTCTTGAATTATATTCACTAACTTACTTAAACATATGCCTACCATGCCGTGAGTAAAACTTAGTTGAAACCCACATTAGGCCTAGTAGGTAAAGTTCACTGATGATTTTGTTTCTGGCTTGGCATAGGCTATGTCAACTTTTTGGTTGACGTATTTCACAACTAGAGGTGGAGCAACAGTTGTTTGACAACGGGGACAACCATGGGAATCCATACTGTATAGGTACTGCATTCAGTGAATGTTTGTGGTGAAGCGCCTCTCCCAGTCTAATGGGACTGAGGGTTATAGCCCATAAAAGAGCAAGTGTGACAGAATGTGTCATCGTAAAAGGCTGGTTCACATGCCCTCAGTCGCTTCCCAGCAGTCTAAACATAGACAGTTTTCTTGATTTAGGGTTTTGATCTCAATGACGAAATGGTGGAAGAGGTTGGCACGATTTTCGGGGGCTTTTAACTCTTTAACTATCATTCCACCATCAAATTAATTAACTTTGCCTACAAATGAGTTTGAATGAGGCTGCGCTGCACCCCACTGTTGACAGTAAACTTTCTTTTGACAATCTATCCAGTCATTAGGCCTACTGGTCAACGATGAATACATAGGCCTATAGTAATACCAGATACAAAAGAACCCTGGGCCATTTCGAGCCGCGCAGGTTTGAATGGTACGCCACACCTACAGGCGTGAACCACGTGATCTTTTCGTTTCCGCGCAGGTTGTTTAGTTCGTGGTATGTCTATAGTATAAAGGTGTAAAGAACCAGCCTGGCCCTAACATTCACTCCCCAGCGAGCAGTGCTACATTCCAAACACTTGCCAAATGCAGTAATAGCCTAGCAATTTATAATTTAAACCACCAAAATCTACTTAGGCTAAATACCGTACTTTAACTTAAAATCAAAATTGCTCAAATTTTTCTGCGGGGATTAAAACTTTAATAGCCTACGTAAACTATGCTACAACTGATATTTTGTTGTAATTCTTGTCTGCTTCTCAATGTCGCCATTAAGTTTGCTGGTGAGTTATGTGTACACTAATTACAAACTAAAGGAAAACAGAAAAAAACCCCAAGACAATAATCTCAAACAATTAAGTAAGTTATCGGTAATGCATTAGGGCCTATAACTGAGTTTTAACTGAGCCTTGATTGTTGTAAACTAACTTAAATCAGTTCCTATTTAGGCTTGTGAGGAAAGTAGGCCGGGCTTTAAGTTATGCGGATTTGTGAGTTAGGTAAAATAATTTAGAGATAGGAAGGTAAAGCTTAGGTGTTCCAAAGTTTTTAATTGTTACCTCCAGAATATTTTTGCACCAAGTTATTGAAATAGTGAGTTAAGCATCACCCTAAATAGGCTTTCAAAATACAAAATAGGCCTCATGGCCTACGCTAAGTGACACGTTTAATATTTATTAGGCCTATCAACGTTTTGGATGGTGATTTTGGTCTCTGGGGACATCAAAACGAACAAGTTAAGTGGTCTAGGTCTTACCATGAGACCTACGGTTAATATATTATTCAGATGAGAAATTCACTAAAATGGGCAGATAAAAGGCTAGGCTTATTTTAAGACAGTCCTACCTAGATACAGTAAGTTAAATGTACAAACCTAGGAATAAGTTTCATGGAAGAATGGCGAGTATTTTCAGTTGACGTGTTTAAATATTGGCGTAACTTACATGAAGATGAAAATTAAATCTGAAAATATGAATCTTGGTAGGTACCTAATAGAACCTCTTTAATCCGAACTAATTGGGACCAAAGGTAGTTTGGACTATTGAATAGTTCGGATTACAGAACATATTCTTGTTTTTACATAAGCTAAAACATGGCTTAAATTGATCAAAATTATTTTGGGAAAAGTGGAAAAATGTTTTATAAAGTAAAATACAGTGTCTATTTAATACAGTAGTAAATTGATGGTGAATAAACAGTACCTACTGTAAATTAAATACAGTATACAATAAAGAACTGCTATACTGTGTATAGTGTACAGCAATGAGGGGTTCGGATTAGTGGACGTTCGGAAAGAGGTTTTACTGTATACCTCGTGACATCAGCATGGAGGATTGAATAAGTAAGTCTCTGTATTTGTATCTTAGGCCTAAAAAAATTTCTCTACTTTCAGACCTATCAACATGGCTATAAGACCCGTATATCGTCCCAAGATCGTCAAAAAGAGGACCAAGAGGTTCATCAGACATCAGAGTGATCGTTACATCAAGTTGAGGGTGAGTTGATTTTACTTTTACATTATTTTGACCAAAATGCTCATTGTAACTTTGGTTGCGAGTAGGCCCATGGTATACTTAGTTTGTAAAATTAACGTTGTACTCACAGAAGCAACATAACATAGTTAGTGTGATCTAGTATTTTATTTGATAGGCTAGATCTATTTTACTCGAATCCATCTAGACTTAGGTATGTGGTCAGGCCTACATTTCCAATTTACCACAAATCAAGTCACTATCCAACCATCTATTTGTGTAGGATTAGTTGTGGTGATTACGGACAATCCGTAGACAATGAAGTGATAATACGGTACTTAACTTAATTTACGTCTAAGAGTACCCCAAATGTTTCACTTGAGCTATTTATGGCTGTTTTTAAAATCCTTCGTCAGCTGTAATTGTGATATACCGAGAGGGCTTGTTAGTTTGTTTTGGTGAGTTTTGTATTTGTCTACTTGTTTTAGTAGGTAAATTTGTATCGATAACGGATCCAAAAATATTCATAAACCCTGGTTAAGAGATTCATCTTGATGGATTCTAATTTGTTCAGTATGAGGCCTATGATTGTTCAGTACAATAAACCTTTTTTTTATTGTTTTTCAGAAAAGCTGGAGGAAGCCCAAGGGTATTGACAACAGAGTGAGGAGAAGGTTCAAGGGTCAGTATTTGATGCCCTCCATTGGTTACGGAAGCAACAAGAAGACGAAACACATGTTGCCCACCGGCTTCCGCAAGGTCTTGGTTCACAATGTCAAGGTAAGTTTGTGGTTGTTGTAAAAAATTGGCTTTCTGAAATAATCAGCACTGGTGGTTTTAGAATATACAGTACTACACAATCGCGATGTGATGTTATGGAGTGCTTGTAATATTGTTTTTATTTTATGGAATAAATAATTTTGACTTGACTTGACTTGCTTAAATATAGGGAATACCTTAAACTAGACATAATGAATTAGCATCATTTTGAGAGGTAAATGCAATTGACAAAACAGTTGATTTTGTTGTAACATCTTTCAAATTACCTGGCAGTGGAACCTCTATCAACCCATTCATTGGGGTAGTAGTTTTTGTAATGCCACTTAATCGAAATTTACGACTGTTTAACACAGCTGATTTTTACTCCCTAGAGAGAGTAAAAATTCTACTTTGGAACCACAACACATGCATTAAAAACGGCTGTTTTTGCTGCAGTATGACAAAAAATTAATTTACTTTACAAAAAATATTAATTTTGAAATCAAGTACCTGTACAGTTGAATTTCGATTATCTGACCTCACCGGCCGTGGCCAGGTCGGATAATACGGAAAATAACAGAAACAACGTTCGTCATGGAGTTGTTACCGTGGGATGAGTTGGCGATCAACGCTGCGAACGTCGGACATGTAGACGATAGTTCCGTCATCGCGGGAGCTGTTGACAATTTAATTTAGGCCTATAGCACAACAGTGAATAGCGACATTAGGCAGGCCTAATTATTGTAGGCCTACAACTTGCAAGCGACATTGGTAATGCAAGGTGAAAAGGTGCAGCCCCAATTATATAATCTTGGTTCTTAAGACCACCCATGTCTATAATTAACAAATAATGAAACTTTTAAGATTGATTTCCAGAAATATTGCTTTAACGTATAATTTTTAATTCAGATGTTAGACCTGTTTAGGGCTTGTTTGTACCCTATCCTTGCAGAGTGGTCTAAGAGTATCTGCATATTTGTGGAATACTCAAAGTACTTTGCTACATCAACACTGGTTATCAGATAGAGGAATTAACTGTTGAAGTTACTTCCTTTGAGCTATAATCAAACAATTAAAATAATGTTTGTTCAAATTTAAATTCAAATAATCTTTATTTGTAAGTGGTACCTACATTAATACTGTAGACTCCCTCTTATCCGGACTCCTCGGGACCGAGGCCAGTCCAGATAACTATTTTTCCGGTTAAACCGACGTCCCAAAAATCTTGTTAAAACGGACCGTTTAAATGCATACTCTATACAGTATTTGACAGGAGAGCATTGTATTTAGACACGTAATCACTGGTCTCAAATCTTTCCCACGAGAGCAGTTGTTTCAGTACCGCCCACTTCGTGCCAATCTAGTTCGATTAAACCGATGTGCTGATAAAAATTATCCGGATAAAGAGATGTTACTTCTACCGAGTGTAGTCCGGTCAAACCAATGTCTGGTTAAAAGGTGTCCGGATAAGACGGGCGATTTTGTACTGTAGTGTCAAAATACAGGTATGAAAAAGTATTAATTATCAAAGTGTTCATATAATATTGGGTTTCATATTATCAGACAGAAAGAGATTTATTGTTGGCTGAATATAATTTTATCTTGTGATTTTTTGCAGGAGCTTGAAGTGCTGATGATGCAGAACCGCAAGTACTGCGCAGAGATCGCGCACGCTGTGTCGTCCAAGAAGCGCAAGGCTATTGTGGAGCGAGCACAGCAACTGTCAATCAGAGTAACCAATGCCAACGCCCGACTCCGCAGTGAGGAGAATGAATAAACAAAATAATAAATTGTTTTTTATTTATACACTGTGAATTTTTGTTTACACCTCATAATACTTAAACAGGGTGTCCACATTCTGGAAAGAGATAGTCAGGGAAAGCCATGGGAAAAGATTCTAGTCATTAAAAGTCATGGAAATAGGCAAAAAGTCATGGAAATCCCCAATGATGGATGGATTTGATGGGACTTTTCAATGCTCTAGTCGGTTTTAACCTGACTATTGTAGCAATTTTCAGTATTTTTCAGTTTTTCACAAATGCACGACAACTTAATTTATTACAGAGGTTTAATGAGTTTTGAGTTTGCTCAATACAATCTTTCCCTACTGTATTTTTATAATTGAATTTAATATTTGTAGGCTATTGTTGCAACAGTAGTGAATATTGAAATGTTACAACTTTATTATTACAACTCAAATTGGAATATAAATAGGCTATTGTTACTGTATAATGTTTGGAGTTGTCTCAAGTTAAGTCTTTCCTAAGTTAAAAGCTTAATTTAGTAAACTCTAAACTCAATAAAATCCAATAGTAAAATAGTATACAGCAAGGAAAAAAGAAAGTGGCTCGAGAGAACTTGGCCAGCTTTGGTGATGGAGGAGGCTGGGATTTCTTATTTCCTTCCTTATTTTGAATACGATATTTTTGCAAAATTTATTACTCCAGTGTTAATACAAATTTCAGTATTTTCTGTGAAATTACTTGACTAGGCAGTATTAACCGCGTGTGTATGTTAGGCCTATATACAATTTTAGAGTAAAGTTTATGAGTCATGGAAATCAATGGTAAATGGTCATGGAAAGTCATATGGAAATTATTGACAAATTTTCTGTGGACACCCTGTTAAACCAAGGCTGACGATACTCCGTTCACAAAATTTAGGCGGTTTTAGTGATGAAATATATCGCCTCCTCTTGATCCTAACTTAAAACATAGTTTAAGTAGTGGGGCAACAAACCCTCAAACCGCCTTAATTTTGTGAATGAAGTACAATAAAGAAGTTTCAGCTTAAAATTATCCCTGAATTGATTTTATTTACAATAAAAAGTTAGCGTTGGATTGCAAAAACTTAAATTAAGGTAATATAACAACTTTAGTAGGACCCCTTTATACCGCACCTTACAGAAACCAAGGTTAAATCAAAATTAAGTCAATTGAAAAATGAGCTAGGCCACCTGAGTTGTAGCATTGCAGAAGTAGTTAGTTTGATCTTCAGACATGTCAGCTACCACACAATCCATTATGATTCGTTTCATAAAATAAATGACTATTTTAACTTACCACCATAACCTAAATTTTGATTACGATTAAAAATTGTCTTGTTACAGCCTGATATTATTTAAACTTGCAAGTCAATTTTTTTTTTATTTGCAATGATAAACTACACTTGTCAGGTTGAATATAGTCACAGATTGAATCGAGCTTTTTCAAGAACTTGGGGTAACAGACAATGTAATTGAAGGTTTAAATGTTATGATCTGATATCATCCCATTAGCTAAATAAGATTCACTAGGTATTGAGAAGGTTGGAAAATTTAAGAATGGACAAACTATCGTACAATAATTTGTTGCGATTGGTAATTCCATTTATTATATCCTCAAACAAAAATATCTGCATGAGAAAGGCAATTTAACCCCATGAAAGACTTTCTAGTCAGCGACTAGAAGTTAAAAGGACATGGAGTACACAACAATAATATCATAGCAATCCTTAGCTGGAATAGTTCCTGATTCCTGTTAACACTAATACCGAAACCCCGGTCTGACAGGCCCACGGGAATTTTCAAAAACGCATGTTGGCAACACTGTTTACTTGGGATATTCCATTCCCCCCTTTTCCTCCCCTACCTATTGATATAGTGATTGTTCATTTTGAATGGTTAGAACCTTGACAGGTTGTCTGTTCATAACATGTGTGTCTCAGAAGCCCAGCGTTAGTGTATTTTAAAGCAGGGTCTCATAGTCCCAGGGTTTCGGTTTGTGTGTTTCTACGCGGGTTCCATTATTTTTAAAATGGGGTCTCACAAACCAGGGGTTTCGGTATTAGTCTTAAGCTATCTACAAGTTGCTAAAAAGGATTATGAAGGTAATTCAAACTGTTAGCACTAATTGATTATGATAGTTATAGATACATACATTACGTATATTATTAAAATTGACATGTAACAATTAATTCTCTACACAATATTATTACCCTACAGTAACTTTAAATCAGAATTCCACTGAGAAAGGTTGGTGTTGTGTGACCTGAGGATTGAGATTCTACTAGTACTTAGACAAACAATAATGTAGAGCGTATTGTTCCAGGAATAGTTTTCTGCTTCACCTCTTTATTTCTGAGAAACTAATGTCAGTGACCCTTGCAAGCCTTTGTCAGACTCCATTTCCGCCTCGAAAAGTACATATCTTTATTGTCTGAGGATTGTATTTTCTTACTGACCAAACCAACTCCTTCATTTTTCTTCTTGATGAAACTTCCTCTTATTTAGGTAAACTCTGTGCTTATGGTCTGTTCAGAGATGAGGTAGGTCTACTGTATGAGCTAGACAATCGATGGGATGGAGCTGAAGCAGGAGTAAGGGAGGCAGAAGCAATTACAACATCAACTTCTTTCTTTCATCAAAATATTGTCCAAAAATGATGTTCCTTAGGCTGAAACAGAGCAAAAAATCCTATTTTAGTTTATATTTTGTAAATTGTTGCCCATATCGATTTCATCATAATTCCATAATATTGAATTGAGGTCCTATGTGGTTTGTTCTCATTAAATCCTCCCTTTTTAATCCCACAGATGGCATTTTCCTCAGCAGAGTAAACACAACCAAACCAAAGTAGCTGCTACAACTCGCCAACTCGGATTATATTTTGCTGGCGAGTAGTAGCTGCGACTAAGTTGCGGCGAGTTAGTCACCAAATGCGAACGAGCCTTTATAGCTGTAAAGAGTGTTTTAGCCACAAAATGTCATTTTGGAAATAACTGTTGTTCAATCCAATGTTGTAATCTACTCTTAGCAAATTCAGTTTTAAACATCGTACAACTAAATCTACAATTCTACTGGACCAATTTTATTATTTAATGGGTCGTTGGAAAGTTTAATTCATGTAGTTTCGCAAATATTCATGAAAGTTTCATTTCAATAACTATTTGCAGTAAAAAATAAAAATACAAGAATACATTAAAAAAGTCTTCTTCAGAGTTCCTATTTCTAGGCAAGTTTACGCTGCATTTTTTGAGCATTTTCAAGAAATACACTTAAATAATTTGTATGAAATTGTATTTTCTTTCAGAATATCACCTTCCACTTTGGTCGATTTCCTCACAATTTGAAATTTATTTGCAAAAAAGCTATAAGCAACCTCCAAATTTATTGTGGTGAGAAAATACCGCTACAGACGTCTAAATCCTCCATTTTTAATCCCACTGATGACATTTTCCTCAGCACAGTAAACACAACAAAACTGAAGTAGCCGCTACAATTCGCCATGTGTGAACTCAAGAGTATATTTTGCTGGCGAGTAGTAGTTGCGACTAAAGTAGCAGCAAGTTAGTCGCCAAGTGTAAATGAGCCTACTTGTTGCCAAGCACGAGTTTGTAGAGTCGCTGAAAATACTTTCATTTTGTCATCAATATTTTGTATTTTCCAAACAACTATTAATTTAAAAATGGAAAATATTGATACAGTACAGTTGTTTTAGCTTGTTGTGCCTTCAAAATTATTTTCACAGATCTTCTGCGCAAAGTTCTGGATTATAAAAATATTGAAGAATGTTCTATTGAATTAGGCACTTAGATGTAACCCCAGCGAGCACATAGAGGTAAAACTAATAAGATCAAAATTCACAAATTTTCAACCAAATTTGATCAAAATCAGATCATTTTTGCTCGAGTTATCACACTAACAGACATATAGGCCTGTATATAGTGCTCGATTTGGTGGAGCGGAGTTCCGGTACCTCTCTTTTGGTAAGATAAAAATATTGGCATAAATACATATATATAAATTAATCTAAACGGAGGGTGTTTTTTTGCCTCTGAGCACCTCAAAATGAAAAAGTAAATCAGTCCCGGGTCTAGGTCTTACTATAAGACCTACAGTAAAAGCTTATCCCCTATATGTGAAATTTGCTAAAAAGACCATGCTGCAGTGTGGGCAACGCAACACTACGTCACAGTGGTGGATAGTTGTACCTTTGACTATTATTAATAAAACTAGACAATCCATCACCTCACCATGTTATATTTGTAGCGAGATTTTTATCAAAATCGTCTTAGTTGATGTGAGCCACCGACAGATAGCGCTGGCTGAATTACAGGATCTAAATTACTAAGCTCTGCCGAAAACACACACTTTTTTATGAAGTTAAACTTGGAAGGCAGCATGGCCTGTTTTTCTAGTGAATACTTGCCTAGTGCAAAGAGAAAAGGTCAAAGGTCTTAACTAGAATTAAGATTAAACGAACAGGCCTAATTTTCACCTATAACACCCCTAACAAACTATTTCCACATTACCCCATTCTTGCTATCTTCTGTGCCAATATACATCATGGTATTTAGTATTTACACTTCCTCTAGGAAGTGTTCTTCTTGATCAGTCAAAACATCAAACAAATCAAAATACCACAAGGTGAAAGTAGTTTTGTAAACATTGTTACTTGAGAGCACATTGACATTTTCACTTTAAACAGTTGTTTCCTCTAAACAGCCCTCAAAGAGTTAATTTGTTTATCGGTATCTTTTTTTTGGTACCTCATCAATTTCTTTGTACACCACCCCAATAACTTGCCCTCGACCTAGAGTGGAACTAGAGGTTGTCAAATTATCCAGAACATTGAAATTATTTGTGGGTTTTAATTAATACAAATAAATAAATAATTAATTAATTAATTAGATTAATTTTACATATAATTTTTTTATACAGTGTGATTGAAAAGTCCCTAAACGGTACAATATATTTTTTGCCATTATAGATCAATTAATGAGACTTGGCATATCAATTACAACTACAACCGTAAATTTTTCTCTTTTCAACTATTATCACTTTTTATCCCTTAAGGCAGCCCACGAAGAGTCAGACAAAATTCTTAAATAGCAGCATAGTTAGAGTTTGGTATAAAATTAAAGGTCTTCACATCGCTGCAAACTCTAACACAAACAGACAACCGAGTCAAAAATGACAGCTGTTCAAAGATTCATTGTATTTGCAATGCTGTTATGCACTACCTCCTCAGGGGCTCCTGCTGGAATTCTGAAGAATATCCTAAACTTAAGCATAGGTCCATATTGCTCATCAAAGTAAAGGCAAAGGTCTTTATTAGCGTACAATGCAATGAAGCAAATTTTAGCTAAAAAAAAACTAATGAGTAAAAAATGGCAGCCGATCAACGATTCAAAAAGGCAAATTAAAGAAATATTTAAATAGCTGCCATTTTTTACTCCGTTGCCCATTTGAGTCCAGGTTTGCGGCAATGTCTTCTACTAAGACCTTCAATTTGATACAAACATGACCTAAGCTGCTATTTAAGAATTTTGTCTCCTCATGGGCTAGTCCTTAAGGCCTAGTCCCTTAAGGGATAAAAAAGTATTGATAGCTTAAAAGAGTACATATTTATGACTATTATACAGTGGCAAGGCCTGGATTTTACTTTGAGGGGGGACATCTGGGGGGCCAAATCTCATTTCTTTATCTATTAATAATGGTATACATGAGTATTTTTACATTATTGAGTAAACACTAAACAGTCATCAAAAAAATATTGAATATTCAACAATCAAAGCAATGCTTAATGTTTTGACAAAATTGCTTTTTTTGCTTTCGCCGTGTCAGCGATTGACTGTCGAGAGTAGTGAGGTTTTACTGTATTCGTTTATATTAACTTGTCATAATCAAGACTTTTTATTGCAGTCACTGTATTCTTTGGATTTTACCTGCCACAAACACAGAAAACTTTTCACTTTTGAGAGAAATTTGATCAAAAATCCTTCATCTGAACAGCTGCTACACACACTGATGCTGCATGATATCAGTACTCTGGGCAATTATAAGGTTTTGAGCAAAGTATCTTTAAATTGAAGATGGTAATCAATAGCGATTTTGGATACTGCAAGTAAGCTTTTATTTTTATCATCCAATACGTTACAAAGCACACTAATGAAAATTTGCTTAGTCTGCAGGTTTTCCCCGGGGGTATTTAAAACTACATAAATATAGACGGGAATAAACAATAAACGACATTACACTGATTTTAGAATAATTTATTTAACAGTTAATTTTGATAAGTTCATAGCAGTAGAATGTATCTTTCTTTACAGTAACTTTGATTTAGGGTAACTTACATTAAGGTAACTAGTGATGCTAAAAAATAATAATAAGAAAAATACTTTAAATATCACGTGTACGTGTACACATGAATGAAATGAACACAAAGAAACAATAACCGTACAGGACATGGCACGGAACCAGGAGTGAGAAAGGATACCGATCAGACGGAGGTATGTAAACCGATACATTATTAACTAGTTAATTTACAATTTGTTTGTAACGGTGCGACTATGCGGGACTAGTATACACAAGATTCTATACAAATAATTAAAATATACATTAAAAACATATATATATATTTATACCGGTTCGATTGAAAATATTCAAGAGAAACAATAGTTTAATCTATCTTACAATGCAAACTCTCGATCTCTCTCTTACCAAAGAATTACATTTAAATTCGGATACTTTCATCATTGTGACAAGAGACATGACTCTTCCCTGCTTTAAAGTAAAAACCACTTTACGATTTAAACACGAGGGAGGCGAGATACTTATTTTTAAATCTACAGATGTTGGAAAAGGTTCATTTTTTGTACTCTCTGTTAGTAGACATGTTTTTAAAAATAAATTAACATAATTAAAAAAAACACATGCTTTCTCTATGACAATGATAAATGTATCAGTTTTTCTTAGAACAAACAAACCCATACAATATTTTGAAATTAGGTATAAAATACATTTCTCTTCACTAAGTAAGCTTGTGCATTTGTGACAATTATGGTGATAATGCGCAGCTTTCGATCCACAGATGGCAGCCGAGACAAGCGTATTTCTGCGATACAGAAAAAAATAACAAAAACAATACTGTTGCAACAAATTAAAACTATGTAAAAATATTCTGGGGTAAAATGTGACTACGGCAATTGCAACGGTCTCAAGTATAGATGGTACATCTCAAATACTGCTATAGTACGCCACCACCTACAGGTGTCTATATACTGCACTTCGATGGCACATGAACACACCAAGCTTCAGCGGCCTGCGGTTTATCAGTGTAACTCATTACGCAGTTTACGATTCACATTTGTGCATATTTGTGATGTCTCATTATGTCAGTGAAATGTTTTCTTAACGTTACCGTTGTACGAAAACATTAAAATGTCGGGACATAATGTTCAAATAAAACTTTCTATCTTGATAACAATGACCAGTAAAATTTAGGCATAAAAACAATTCTAAAACGCATTAGCCATCTTACGTTATATTATCTGCACTTTAGTGCTGAATGACTAGAATTTCTATCTTTTAAAACATTTCACAAACATAACTTAATGAAAATGAAACAATAATAAGATAACAATATAACAAAATCAACAAAGTATAAATAGTTATGAGTTATTTTGGTAAATTCATCGTCGGTTAAATATAGACAGCCTAAAACACAAACTACTGGTTGTATGGGCAATTCCACTACATCCCTTTGTAAATTGACCACTAAAATATTACGGATGTTAATAGTATTAAGAATTAACCAAACGGCAAATCAAAAAAGAGGTTTCGGTCAGAAAGCTCATAATTGAAGTAAAATTGAATAAGGAAAACCCTAAGTAGAATAAAAATTGTAGAGCTGGCCTCAATAAATATTCAAGAATTTGTAATAAACTTGGTAATGAAAATGAAATTGCTCACACACCCCTAATATAAATACTAGTTATATTTAAAATTCAATAAAATTAATTATGTTAATAATTTATAGCTCTGTAAATATAAAAATAAATACTTTTATAAAATTTAATAAAATAGCTCTATAGTTTCATCGAGTTCATTAAAACGTTAAAAAGAAAAGTACAATAAAATAAAATGTCACATAAATTAACTTTAAATTTGCGCTTTACTATCATTTTTGTGTCTAAAAACACAGTTTTTTCTCAATCTTGTATCTAAGAAGCAACCACTAAGTATTAAAAAATAAGGTTAAACAAACGGTAATATAAAATTTACACTACAAACATACGAGAGAGGTCAGGGATTTGTACAAAACTGTAGATACAGATGAAAATGAATCGTGTGGAAATGTATCTCTAAAGTAAGAATCATTTTCTAATAGCTATACATTTTTTACAAAACTCATTAAAATAACATTCGAAAAACAGCCTTATAATCATGTTTTACGTTCAAGGTACATTACTTAAATTCTCACAAACATTTTAATGAATTGTGCTTTTTTTAAATGCTATAGATTTACAGTAATTCACCATTACTTGTAGCACTTACAGATATCTAACCACTCATGAAGCATTAACTAAAAATCGTTTTTACATTTGGGAGTGCACTCTATGACACGATGTAACAAACGTCGATTTTTACTCATGACATTCCCTAACCGTCACGAAATAATTGTAAACCGTCTACAAGTCATTCGTTAAAAAAGAGATTTGCTGTAATTAAACACCATAAAGTAATGTCTAAATTGCACTACAGTGGCCTGTTACTACGGTAAAACCTCCACCTCAGTATTGAATAACTCGACATCCGACGACGTAATAAATAATGATAAAACAGTGTCCGACCGGTCTACAGCGAATCACACTTAATACTGATAGGACTACTAAATAACATCAACGTAAGACATCGTGACGAATATATGTCCAAAGTATATGTCATGTAATGGGACGTGTTTGAGAAAGTCATCGACCAAATTAAGCGATATAAAAACACACAAACCTCGCTGGATATAGAAATCAGATCCCATTATATTGTACACGACGTTTACAAAATGATTTTCTATATTTAAACAATTTGTACAGAGTCGCAAAGTGTCAGGGCTCGACAGGACTTCTCAGGGACAAGAGCCGTCAAAAGTACTTCCTACAGTAGTGCAATTCACACAGAATCCGAGCGAAAAGAAAAATGACGCTTAAATCAGGCTAAACCGATACAAGAACTAAAGGAGTCCTCGTAACTGAAGGCAGGAGGGGGAAGGATGATCACAAGAGCTCGTACTGGCGAAGGTGCATGCGTTGTATTATGTCTCGACAGTCGTTGAACACGCGCCGGATGTTCTCAGTGTCCACGGCGCAGGTGAAGTGAGGATAGCAGTAGTGCTTGCCGTCCCCACTGGCCGTGCTTATACGCTGCAACACAATAATACAGAGTCAACAAGTAACAAGAGAAGAGCAGAGGTTGCCCTGGAAATGGTACACACCTCCGTAAGGTTGACAGGTGTTCATTCTTTAATTGGCAACTATAATAAAAATGATCCCAATAATTATGCTGTGAATTAAGTGTTTACAGTACTAGCACAGATGAGAGTACAACACCTTTTCAAGCAAGTTGTATACAATATTTTCACCACACCAATAGCAACAAATATACAGGATAACTTTAACACAATCACAACAGAATTTACAACTTTTTAGAAATGGTAATGTTTGTAAACCTTTCCAATTCAAACATTTATTGTGGAATTGCAAAGAGCTTGTCCAAACCTGCCTACTATAAATACCATGTAGCTTCGTTGAGAGTCTATTGATAAAACTCGCGCCTTTTTTAAAAAGTGCTCAACAAATTTACCTCGCCAACCTTGTCCCACCACAGACTTGCAGACTAGCATTCGCAAACCTAGGAATCCTCACAACAACTCTACATACTTGAAACCATAAAGTATGTAAATGAAATAAACCCACCAAGAAACCAAGACCTGCACCACTACAACACCCGTCATGGCTCCAAATTTGCCCAACCAGTTCACCGAACAACTCTGGGAGAAAAAACCTTCCTACACCGGCTGCAAACTGAGGAACCATCTTCCTGACTACCTGAGAGACCTGACTGGCAACAAGCTACACCAGGAGTTGAAGAAGTGGCTAATCGCAAGACCCTTCTACTCAATAAAGGAATTTTATGGAAATTAACACGTACAATTCCTATTGTATTGATACTATTGTAATTCTTAACGAATGAACAATAAAGAATATTGTATTGTTTTGTATTGTATTATTGAATTGTATATTCACTAGCTAGAGCTAGGCTAGGCAAATTCATTCATTGGCAGAACGCCAAATGCGCTCTTTGTGCGTACTTTCTCGGAAAGCAATTACATAAGGATAGTGATAACAAATTCCTGGCGGAGAATTAATAACACATTGGACATAGAAAAGATCGAAGGGGTAGAACATTTATGAATTGGTAGTGAATTAGTGGTGATGGTTATATATTCTTTTTTCAAGATTACTTAACATACTGCAAAGGAACAAATCAAGCAACAGGTAAACTAAAAGTTTATTTTTCAAATTGACAGTAATTCTGTACAGATACGTACCAGGAACTCGTCTCTGATGAAGTACTTGGCGCGTATGACTTGTGGGTCCTCGGAGGGGTCCGGAGCAGCATCGATGGGTGTCTGGTAGCGGGTGAACTCCTGGAAGTAGTCTTCCAACTTGGACTTGCCCGCTTTTATCTTCTCTGCCAACAGATCCTGCTTGTTGAGGAACAGGATGACTGATATGGTCCTTAGCCATCTGCGACACAAGTGTTGTATTAGTTATGGAATAATGAAATCCTATCGATAACATTTAACAGTGGAACTCTCATAACACAACTTTTACAAACACTTTTAAAATCCGCTTGACAACGTTGTGACCCGTGATGCCAAATTAACCAAAATGACTACTGTAGGTTCCTCTTATCCGGACTTCTCAGGACCGAGCCTATTTCGGATAACAGTTTTCTGATTAAACCGATGGTCCTGAATCGCTCTAAAACCAACCCAAATTTGGGAGAGCAATGTATTTAGACACATGATCACTGGACCCAAATCTTTCCCACAAGAAAAGTTCTTTGAGTATTGCCCACTTCCTGCCGATCCAGACCGTATAAAGGTGGCTGGGTAAGAGGGAGCTACTGTATTTTAATTAAAACAGCCCAAAAAAAAAAAAACTCTTTTTTCCTAAATTCGAATGCACCTCACAACCTCAATAACAATTCAAACTTGATAACATGATTTTTTTTATCAAACATTTCCCTCAAAATGTTTTAATGAATAGTGTTTTTAATTTCCCACATTTTAAATATCCACTATCCATGAAATAGATTTTGTTATAGCTTTAGAGGCGTGTAGGCTTATGTTGGTTTACCGTAACCATCAACTGTGAAATTTATGATGATTCCTTTATCAATGTAATTGTTTTAACAGTTATGTCAATTTCATATAGCCTTTCGACCCCATACGTCCACTTTTAACCTAAAAAATACAAAATAAATTGTTCCCTCCCCTACACTAGTGTATAGTGCAATCCCTATTAAATTCATTAAGCCGTCAACTTCCACCCAATCCTGTTACCGCATATTTAAGGTGGGCCCTCCCACTAAGGTTAAGTTACATTAGTAAGCTTAATACGGATTGCACACTTACGGAAACCAAAACCATCCATTGAGATCTTACGAGCAGCTATTCTAAGTGGAAATGGCGTTGGTAGCATTAGTAATAACAGCCACCACAGAAACATCGACCAGACGCAACAAATGTCACCAAAGTGAAAATAAAGAACAACACTACGCAGGTGAAAGTCAACCAATTAATTATTCATTGGTAAAGTTGCCCTATTGTAAGTGACTAGATACATCAAACCAAGTTGGAGAGTAAAAAAAAAAAACAAACCATTAGATGAGGATTAGCAAAATTTAGCGGCCTAGCAGATTTTAAATTACTCTTACTTTGAATATTGCCTGTGACATCTAAGCTGGCACTTTGTTGCAAGTAGCTATAGTTCAAAAACATTATGTACCGTCATGCGTATTGCATCAACTGTCCTCGCGACCCATATGAAGGCCCTCAAGTACATAATACAAGGGAGTCAACCCTGTGAGGCAGCAGAAATGTTTGCAGTCTGGTATTTTCCCTACCTCCGCCCTCCTTCCACCTACACTGCTCACGCTAGGCCAAGTGCCAGCTTAGATGTCACGAGCTGTAACTGTGCAAGAAAACATCTACTCCACACAGTATTTCACTGTTGTACCTGTTATTCCAGATGCTTCTGAACAGATCAAGCGACTCTCGGAGCCGGTTCTGGGTAGGATCCTCTCTCAACACCATGTTGTAGCTGCTGCAAGCCGTCACAAAGATGATGGCCGTCACGTCGTTGAAACACTGGATCCACTTGCGCCTCTCATCACGCTGACCACCCACATCAAACATGCTGCAAACAAACACCACGTTACAGTTGGGGAACCGCTTTCTTAGATGTAATAATGTTTAAAAGAAATTAAAGGAATTTGTTAAAAATATTTCACTGAATATCAGACAAAGTATAAGAGGTAATCAAAATTGTTATTTAAAAATTCAGAAGCTGTGATCACAGCAAAATCCTGAACATATCTCGTGGTCACGTAGACATCATCATCGTACTCCGCGGTCTTAGAAACATCATCATCAAACATGATCACGGCAACATTTTGAATATCTCCCACGGTCGTGTGGACATCATCGTCTCCTACAGTTTTGTAAAATCACCATCATCGTCTGCGATCAAGGCGGCAAAAGTATGATTTTTCAATCTTAAAATCATCACAGACCCGTGCTGTGATCGTGATAGTAAAAGCTTGGCTTGACTCAGCCAGTTGTCAATAAAATAACTCATACCTTTGACTACTAATACAACAACTTCTGTATCCAACAGTCAATGCTCATACTTAGATACAGATGCAAATTATCAGAATTTTTGATTGACCAAATATAGTACAATATCAATTGATTAGGTTAAATTGGAGATATATCATATATATTCTAATTAAACTTACTGGAAATTGACTTTCTCCACTTGAAACCTCGTTTCAAAAATTCCAGATGTGAGAACTCGACACCTGAGAATGTCCTGGAAAATATGATCTTTTTTATAACCTGTGCACTATAAGACATCCATAAGTTCTACAAATCAAAACCACATATAACCAGGGTAATATTGTTCCTGAAATAATTTAAGCAATATTATGGCAAAGTAACTTGTAAAGAAATCTGATACGGTAAAATAACAGAACTTTGAAAAATTCCAAAAATTGACAGCAATCAAAAAACACAATTTCTTTACCAAAAAGATGTACTCTCATTGTTTATGCTTTTGTAGGTCCTGTATTCTGTACATATAGAATACATTGTACTGAAAATCGCATTGTTATTCGTTAAATTTAATTTATCCGACTCTTTTGCTCATCCAGCAAATTTGATCCCACCGGTATTGATCAACTACCATCATTACGTAGCAAAGAAGCTTTATCACGGCGCCAGTAATGTTTACTCAATAATGTTGAACAAGTGTAGCTGCTGTTGCTGCACACTTAAATGTTGACTGCAGTAATTAATCTGTTACTATTCCAAAGACAAATTAATTTGCTGAGGGATTTTTCTTAGATAGAATCTTCCAAACAAGTTAAAATTTATCATCAAACAATTCAACCTAAATGTTCATTTAAATAATAACTAAATTGAGTGTATTGAGAAATTCAACAAAGTACAAAATACAAAATTGCGAAAAGTGTTTTGTTTGTAGTTGAAGTTTCTGGTTTGAGTTGAGTTTGTGTTGTTTCGAACAAACGGTTGGCGGGTTGGAACACGCCAGCAAGTTTACAGGCTAGTTTTTATCTACCACCCACATGTCTAGTCTATAGAAAGAGTAATTGCCTATTATACAACACAGTTTCTGGTAATGCCACTAACGTCATAGATAGTGATTGCTTTTTGCTCGTTTATATAACTTTGAATGACATTTAGGCCTGCAAAAAATGATTATTTTATTTATGTTAAAATTTAAGACGCTGAATCAAAGTTAGTAAAAACGATTACAAAAACTGCACAGTTGGAAGTAGGTATACAGGAGTATGGACCTAGAGTTGTTACTAAGTATAATCCTCATAAAATATAGGGTGTAACGAAACTTTACTTTACCATGTAAAACAATATGGAAGTGCTATAATGAAAATAACAAATTTGACATGATTAAATCTCATAACTATCATAAATAAAAAGCTGAAACTTTGCAAAGATGTTTTTGTACCTCAAATGCCTGCTGGGAAACTGTTTTTTTTTTGTTATATTGATGTAGGTGCGTACACAAACGTTTGTTTACAAAGTAATTAACTACTGATTATACAACAACTATGAGGACGGGAGGGTGTCGGTTTACTCCAAATACTATACTATAATTAATTAGTTGACGCCAATAGAATATAAGTCAAAAATTTAATTCTATGAGGCATCAGCCACATACTCATCCGTCACGTTGGACTATTTAGTGTGTTAGAACTATACAATCTGTTTATGTAAACATTTTGCCAGCAGAAGTTGTGTGCTTTCAGTTGTAATATATTTACAACTGAAAGTTAAATTATTTCAACGCTTACAGAGCCAATGATTTACCTGTTCAGTGGGAGTGTAGTCTGGTTGCTTGATATTGTGGACTTGATCCAGGAAGCTGAAAAAGAAATATCGGTTAGACAAGAATCACACAGGTGCACCTCTAACCTATAAATCTGAATATTGTGTTGAACCCCATATGCAGCAAACCTGCAAGCCAAGTATGCGTTGATAGAATTAATTCCTTGAATAAATGGAGTTGAGGTTGTGTCGGTTAGAGATACATTTTACAGACAAATTGTCTTGACTGCCAAAACCTTTAAACAGTTGAAACGCTTTTAAGGGCAAACAGTGTAAATTCCTCAAATATTTTAGACACGCCAGGAGTCGGACCTGTCTTTCTTGCAATGTAGTTTTTCGATGCTAACTACTAAATTAAAACTCAACAGATTCAAAGGACACAAGTTTTGGACTGGATGATACAGAATGAAATAAAGTAGAACCACAGCTGATACAGATGATACTTCTACTAGAGAACAGTACAGTAAAACTGTTCATATTCGGCCCACGTGGGACCAAGCCCCTGGCCTAAAAAACCAACATATTATTAAAATACCCCTGCCAAAGCAAACCTGCAGACTAAGCAAATTTCCATATGCCTGAATTGATATACAATTAAATCTATTTAAGTAAGACTAGGTTAAACAAGTACCTAGGTTTGCTGCTACAGGGAGGCTAATATAATGCATTTTTCAGATTTCCATGTAGAGAAATAGATTCCAGACATTTTGTATACATATCTTAAATTTTAGATGATAAATCATCGCAGAATCGTTTTACTTTCAAAATTCAAAAAAACAATTTTTTATATTTTTCTTACATACTTTTTACTATACTAAATATTTATTCCATTTCCAAATTCTTCATTTCATTACGAACAATTCAAGTCTACGGTTCAATAGGTTTGCTCTGTTGGTTTAGTTCATATGAATTTTTAGAAAATATGACTGCAAAATCGCCAAAACTGCCTTGCCACTACAGTACAAAGTTCACCCACTAAATGCTAGATAAACATTGAAAAAGTCGAAAAAGTATTTACAAATTACATTGTTCGTAAACCATAAGTATTACTGATAATCTCATGATAATCAGATCCAATGAAAATAAAGTAAAACTTAAGAACATAAATTAAAATTAACTAAACAAAATTAAAAAAAGAAAGTAAGTTAATTAATTATGAAAATAAATATAAGTTTCATTAAATCATTTATCCATATTGTATGATGTAATATTTGAATTTAATTGAAATACGCATTTGCAACAAAGGTAATTGTATCAATTCATAACTAAACAAACCACGAAATGTAAGGGTTAAACTTTTATTTGGATTTTTTATTGAACAATCTTACAGTTATAGAATGGTTGGTTAGCAAAAATCATCCAATTTTTGTTTAAATTTCATTAACAACGCAGTCCTAAACATCAAGGCCACCTCAACGCGAACTTACGGGGATATTCAATAAAATAAAGACTATTGCTAAATGAATAATGAAATAAATTGACAGCGGGGGGAGGGGACGAGAGGATGCTACACTGGGTGGGGTGGGGGGAGGGAGGGGGCGACCTTGGTGTGGGCAGCCACTGCGTCGCTGCCAATCTCGCAAAACAAAATACTCAACTCTCGCTTTCACAACGGTAAACAATCACTGTGTTGGGAGAAATGCTAAAGATCCGCGCAACAGGTCTGGCAATAGTTAACATCAGAACATAAGTGTTTCCTAAATTTTAAGAACACACACACGAAGGTGGTGTTGAAAAAACAAATAATCTCGTAATGTATGCTAAGTAATTTAGAGGGTAAGAGAAAAACAATATTCTAAATTACAACACGTAAAAGAGAAGTGGATACGATTTTTAACTGATATTCAAATACTGTAAGCCTACTATTTGATTTGTTATCAATGCAAACAATACAAATTGTGTAAATGATCGTTTTCGGATTAATATCAGTTGCCAACATATTATTACTGTACTTTATTAATCTGGATTGAACGAAGTACTTAAAACAAACAGGCGAACAAAATGTTGTAACATAGTGCATAAATCATAAACAAAAACGTGTTGTGTTCTTTATTTTAAGTACACCGATTATCGTTCGATACGTATGGATTTATAATCATTTGGTGTGCAGTGCAGTATCCATTCAGTGAGTAGTATTAGTATCCTACTGTTCAGTACAAGTCACTACTGTATTTTGTCATGTCGGATAAAATAACTAAGCTTAAATTAACAATCACACACTCCAAGACGTTTTCGAACAAAATTATCGCATAAAAAACTTAACCTAAAACAATTGTTTCCAACTTGAATAAATCTACTATTTGTAATAAACTTGAAACAAACATTCAAAATCCGAAAACAAGAAAAAAGTTAACAAAATACTACATTACTGTACTGTGTTAATGTTGGAAATAAAGACAAACCCGGTATTAAGTTAAAAGTTACATGCTAAACGTAATCATAAAATTTTTCAAGTAATTTGACAGATAATAAACGACGGCGGAGGGCGGCTGACAAATGGTGGTGGATAGAATACCATTAACCATGCATGGACGAGCGAGCACGGTAGCATGATAAGGGTGTCTGTCTACCTGAACACCCAAATAATACTACAACCACCTCCCACTATGGCACCAGCGAGTTTGAAGTGACCTACTGCTGATGCCTACCAGCCCCGCCCACCCTACACAGCATCAACAGCAAGGTGGGAGTGACCTACTGCTGATGCCTACCAGCCCCGCCCACCCTACACAGCATCAACAACAAGGTGGGAGTGACCTACTGCTGATGACTACCAGCCCCACCCTCCCTACACAGCATCAACAGCAAGGTGGGAGTGACATACTGCTGATGACTACCAGCCCTCGCCCTCCCTACACAGCATCAACAGCAAGGTGGGAGTGACATACTGCTGATGACTACCAGCCCTCGCCCTCCCTACACAGCATCAACAGCAAGGTGGGAGTGACATACTGCTGATGACTACCAGCCCCGCCCTCCATACACAGCATCAACAGCAAGGTGGGATTGACCTACTGCTGATGACTACCAGCCCCGCCCACCCTACATAGCATCAACAGCAAGGTGGGAGTGACATACTGCTGATGTCTACTAGCCTGCTGTAGTGTGATTAATTATTTCAAATTAAACACGTAAGATTCGCCGTTGTTAGTATTTAAGTAAATTCCATTATTTAATTTCAATGATCATATAGAGGCTTACAATAACACGTATTAGTAAAGTGTCCACATTACAAGATCTAGCTAAATATTTTAATACCTGCAGGGGACTTAAAATGTGTGTAAAAAATGTACACAAAAACACACGGGATACGTTTAAATTTTCGTACGTAATTAAACCTCCAAAAGTTAATTCTTAAATATCCTAACTATAAAAAAAAATTGATACAAGAGTCAAAAATATCGTAAAATCCCCCGTATTTACGTATCCAGGGAATCATGGCGGTGTGTAGTTGGCAGCTCCGCGGATGCAGGGAAGTCTGCGACGGGAAGTGTGGCAAGCCTGCGGCAGTCTGAGCGGCAGCGCGGGGGCGGGCGCGCCATTTTTAGTGCCGCCAGGATCTATAAATAGCCGACACGGAGATCCCCATAACCGCTCACTATCTGTACAATGTTGACACTCGCTTCTGCCTGCCTAGTGCCTAGCTAACCTGGCAGTTGGGACGACTGAGACCGGAAAATAACCGGAATAATCGTGTTAAGTTCATAATCTGATTTGGATTTTGAATTTTAATAATAACTTCTGAAATTGTTTTATGGATTTTGTAATATATAGGTTACAGTACTTACGTCAAGTAACTCAAAAACCGTTATCATCACTTGCAATGGACAGAAAAATGTTTTAGGAAAGTTATGCAACTAAATAATTTGGGTATACATTGTCTGGGAGGTAATTGAGCGGATCACGGCAATTTTCCATAAAATATCTGTAGTAAATAAATAGCAAGTTAATTTTAAAATAGTACAAAGGCCCCATTAAAAAAACAAACACAATTGTTTGAGCAATTGAATCTACTAAACCCTTTATTGATAGGTGATTTTTTTTGCCTTGATTCAAGCCAATTTTCAAAATGCGTCCAAATGTCTACTACATTGCCACTTGAGTTATGAATTTTTTATTAGTTTGTGTAAGGGAGATGAGAAATTAATGTTTAAAAAATATATTTTCTACATTTTAATAGGAATTAGGGGCAAACCGGCTTGTAACGGATACATACCAACTGTTTAATGATTTACAGAATATTTATTTCTTTATTCTGATTGTAAGGGAGTTCCCCTACAAGCAGAATAAAAAATGCCTATTAATGTTAGTTATTTTCGCTTTCTGAGGACAGACAATAAAGCACTGGTCGAGATGGACAGTCCTTGGCTATACAATAGAGCACTGGACGAGATTGACAGACTGTGGAGAGACAATAAGAGTTTGGTACGAGATGGACAGTATGTGAACGGACAATAGAGCACTGGACGAGATCGACAGACTGTGGACAGACAATACTGGACGAGATGGACAGTCTATGGACAGACAATACTGGACGAGATGGACAGTCCTTGGCTATACAATAGAGCACTGGACGAGATGGAAAGTCTGCGGACAGACAATAAAGCTTGGTACGAGATGGACAGTCTGTGGACAGACAATACTGGACGAGATGGACAGTCCTTGGCTATACAATAGAGCACTGGACGAGATGGACAGTCTGCGGACAGACAATAAAGCTTGGTACGAGATGGACAGTCTGTGGACAGACAATAAAGCTTGGTACGAGATGGACAGTCTGTGGACAGACAATAGAGCTTGGTACGAGATGGACAGTCTGTGGACAGACAATAGAGCTTGGTACGAGATGGACAGTCTGTGGACAGACAATAAAGCTTGGTACGAGATGGACAGTCTGTGGACAGACAATAGAGCTTGGTACGAGATGGACAGTCTGTGGACAGACAATAGAGCTTGGTACGAGATGGACAGTCTGTGGACAGACAATAGAGCTTGGTACGAGATGGACAGTCTGCGGACAGACAATAAAGCTTGGTACGAGATGGACAGTCTGCGGACAGACAATAAAGCTTGGTACGAGATGGACAGTCTGTGGACAGACAATAGAGCGTGGTACGAGATGGACAGTCCTTGGCTATACAATAGAGCACTGGACGAGATGGACAGTCTGCAGACAGACAATAAAGCTTGGTACGAGATGGACAGTCTGTGGACAGACAATAAAGCTTGGTACGAGATGGACAGTCTGTGGACAGACAATAGAGCTTGGTACGAGATGGACAGTCTACGGACAGACAACAGAGCATGGTACTAGATGGACAGTCTACGGACAGACAATAGAGCACGGTACGAGATGGACTGGAAGTGTGAATTAAGCTTAATTGAAAGGCTGGCCTTGCAAGCCGCTCATTACCAGAGGAATTGACAGACAGCCGGTTATTATTTTAATAGCTTCTAGACTGTTGTCACCATACATCGCATGCGGCTCTGTAGCGCGCACAGCTTCAGTGCATCCATGTATCACACTGTTAATAATATTGAATTATTTAAGTATTTTTTCAGTTGATGAATAGGCTATAGTAAATTAAATTGTGTACTACTACATAAATCATTTGAAAGTTGATGGTTGAACTCTGGAAATCGAATTTTGGATTTTAAAACGAAAAAATATATATTTTTTTAGGCATACTCAATATCTAGTCATATTCTGGATTCTTGAAAACTTACTTTGAGTTTAAATTGGGACAGATATAAAAAAAATCATTGACAAAGAAAATTCACATAGGAATAACAGGTGGGTACTTACATTTTGTAATAGAAATTTTACTGTATAAAATGTTTTGGATGAAAAAAACAAAAAATTCTTAAATTCAATTTATTATAAAGGTAATAAAAATGTAGTAATTATAAATTGAATAATTACTATTTAATTATTATTTGTTACAAAATAATAAATTTACATCAAACTGAAAATTCTTTCCATTCAATTTACAAAAAGTTGGCTTCATTTTTTTACTTTGCAGTTGGCTGCACTCCAAACGTCTTGAGTGTGAAACTAACCAAGCAAAGCCCGTGGTTTGAATGTGATGCTCTATGGGGAGATATTTGCCCCCCCCCCCTTTCCTTATGGGAGAATTTTTCTCTTTTTTGCACCCCCAAAAAACCTAGACCTTTAGAACCCGTGCAAGGGGTGAGCCAAAAATATATAGCCACTCAACGAATCAAAAAAATAGATAAACCTTGGCAAACAAAAACCTAGATGCAGCCTTGGTTTACAAAAAAAAGGGGGAAAGATGATTTAAGAACTAAAAAGAATAGCTCTTGTAGGGTTAATTCTTCACACTCGAAGGATTCTTTAATTGGAAAAATCTTTTACATGAATACCTACAATGTAAATAGACTGACATTTTTAAAACACTATTTTATTTCTTCATGAAATTTAAATAAATATTCTGTGACTGTTACAGCCCATCACGCTATTGACGGAACCACTGACTCTCCATAGTTTTATTTTTGTATCACTGTATTTCGGCTTAAAGAATTGTTTTATTGCATTGTTGAAAATCGTCCCATAAAGAAGCTATTAAAATTACTGTTGTTACTTTTACTATGAATATTTGGAGAATTCTTCCATAGTTTCTAAAACTGAAAACAATTTTTATGTCCCATCTTCACATAGTAGAATGATTATAGGCAGTAGTCCAGAACATTTACACATAACTTCAGGCTCTATAGGGCAGAGATATTGCATAGAAAAATCCGTTGGTGATTGACCAATTTGAACCCAGAACCTTGAGGACCGAGGCCCTGTGCTCTAACACTAGATCATTTTGCTCCCAAAAACCTCCAGTTTCCCATCAAAACTTATAAACCATCAGCGTTTTACTACAATAAAACTAATTTTAATGTATTACAAATTTTAATTCTCTATACGCCTACACAATTCAAGTGCATTTCCATGGTCAGTTGCCGGTTGCTGCGATGTGTATTGGGGTGTCTAAGGGGAGTTTGTTGCCAAGGAGTGTAGTCGCGGTAACCGATATCTCCACCAATTAAATCTGTAATTAAGCGAGATGCTGACATGACACGGGCCTTCTTCAACCCTGAGCCACCCTCCAACACCGGAGAGAGCACACTATAACTAGTAGAGACAAGCAACACTTTAGAAATAGTCTTGGTAAAAAATTAAGAAATTTCCAAAAAATTGGAAATAAATTGAAATACTTTTTGGATGTTTAAAACAACAATAAATTGTTCAATTATTGTCTGTATCAACATCTTTTTGAGACAGCAAAGCCAGCTACGTGTATTTTAAGATGAATATGAATACAAGATTATTTTAAATACCCACGCCGCAGCAAACCTGCAGACTAAGTGAATTTCCATTTGCCCGAATTGATTTTCAATCAAATCTATTTAAATAAAATTAGGTTTAAGGAGTACCTAGGTTTGCTCTAATAGGGAGGTTTATATAGTGTTTTTTAGTGAAATATTAATAGCTTAAGATAAAATTAATAAATTTTTCCAAATTTGATAAAAATTTATCCATAAACAAGCAAACTAAATAATTTTACAATATTGTCCATAAGAAATAATATTCTCCACTTGGGAATTTTAAATTTACAATTTTTGAATCTCCTCCGTCACCAATAACTGTACAAAAACACTTTAATACACTAAATTACTTTTTTTTTAAGCTCTTTAAAAATGGCTTAAGGGAAATTGGGAATTTTTTTGTGTCAATAATGAGTTGTACCAAATTTCATCAAAATCAGATCATTTTTGCTTGAGTTATCGTACTAACCGACATATATGTATATATATATATGAATTTGAACGGATGGTGTTTTTGGCCTCTGTGGACATCAAAATGAAAAAGTAAATCGGTCCCGGGTCTAGGTCTTACCATGAGACCCATGGTAATAGCTTATTCAATATATGGGAAATTCGCTAAAAGGAACGAGATGTTTGTAGCTTTGTTACAAAGATCAGATGTTTCTTTAGCCAGGACCATTTACACTGAACAGACGCGAAGAATATAAAAGAATAAGTTATGCCTATTAAGTATAAAATCAGCATGTTTAAACATATGATAAAACTGTATATCATATAAACATTTTAAAATATAAAAAATTTGCTAAACATAAATATTATTTGCAAAGTATAAATAAATTGTCAAATTTTAAAAGGGATAAGGAACCCTTTCAACTGGTAATTTTTACTTTCTTCTACCTATTGTTTATACAATTTTGTAGCTACTGACAAAAAGTTAAAAATAAAATTTAAAAAAATTGCATACAATATTTATAAAAAAGACATTTTATTTTATTTATACATTTTAACAACTAGAAATGAATATGCTCCTATATTTGCACAATAAAACTTTGTTTAGGATTTAATTAAGGGACGAATGTAAGAATACCATTAAATTTGTACGCAACAATATTAGAATAGGCAATTTACATGTGGACATAAGTTGGTTCAATGATTTTGGGAATCAAGTCAACAAAACAAACAGAAAAATAAATAACCATGTAAGTAACTGACTTATAATTTTTTACCGAACAAATTAAGTAAAAAAAATGGAGGCAAACAAGTAAAAGAGAGGTGGTGTTTTATCAGAAACACATTTTAATAATTGTTTGTACCTATCATATTAAATTTAAACGGCTTTTTTTCTGAAATATGCCTTATGTTCTTACGTAACCACCCTACAAGTAATATTTGAGTTATGTATTTTGATGCGACAAAAGAACCCTTAACACCTTCAATATATTTCTACCTAAGATGCTGCAGAATTCTAGTTAACAGCAAGCTTTTAACAACCACAGCACCAAAATCATTCTGCACCCCATCTTATAGTGGTGCATTCTACAGAAGTACGCGGGTGCCGGGGCACCTTTGAAGTAATGAGGCATTTGGAGTGTTTTCCGTGAAGTGTAGTAACAGTAGTACGGCGCGGCGCGGCAGGTGAATCTTGGGGGGTAGGTGGGGGGGAGGGGGTGAGAAGGAGGAACGATCAATAGCGCCCGAGACCACAGCACCAGTCCTGAACCTATATCAGCACTGTCTGCCCGGCTAAACTTTACTATCACAATCAAATGGGGAAAAATAATTGTTAAATTTAAATATTTTGAACCTAATATTTAGTCCACTATTTTATTTAAATGCAGATTAAATAGATAAAATAAGTAACAACTTCAACAATTTTTGTATTTTCCTCATTTATTTGGCGTAGGGTGTACGGTATACTGATTTCTTATGCATTTCAATATATTTACTGGGCTCCTAAGAGATTGTCAATCAGTAATAATTTTTATTATCCCGGTTCATTTTGATGTTGAAGAAAAATTACACAAACCGTTATTTCAGTGAAAACAATAAAAATTTGCTTGTTTAGAAAATTTTTTCAAATTGTATTAAATCTTTTACAAAAAATGTGGACTTAATAATTTTTCTTGAACCATGCAATAGAAGGTTTAATTCGGCACATTAAACTCTCAACAGGTTAACTCCTTGGATATGAAACAGTTTAAAAAAATTTATTTTGAATTTAAAATTATAATGTTTACGAAAAATATAATATTTTACTTGCATTCAAGATTTCTTTGCAGTTAAGTAAAAAACCAGTAGGCCTAATAATATTATGAAAATCATGTAAATGCAATGGAAGTTTTCTTGCTATTGAGGGCTTGTTAAAACAATTCTTTACTAAAAAATATTTACTGCATAAGTACCTCGATAAGAAGTATTTTAATCATTATTGAGGTTTCTGCTATCAAAGTGTCCAATTTAATAATAATGTGTAATAAATGATTATTTTAAAATTTTAAAAGTATGGCTCATTACAATATTTTTTATCATGGTAGACCTAATGGATTTCCTGAGTGTGTATAATGTTGGCTGGAGATCCAAATTTTAAAATATTCTTGTACAAGTTTTTTAGCCCGCTTCTATATTACAACTAAGCTGAAAAATGTTCACTAATCTTCCAAATGAACAGCAGCTCGAGATTCGCTGTTTGACGGAGCTCGTGAATAGATAGAGTGATTCATCCACCGCCTGCTAATTATTTAACAGTTGGCAGGCAAATTACCTTCGTAAGATAACACGCCTTCTAAACAGTGAAACATGGTCGAGCGGACACCTCAATGTATACTGATGTGAAAGTTTACAGCTGATTTACCTTTTTAGTTTGTTTACATAAAATTTTATCCTTAAGTAATACAAAATGTTGAGCTGGTTAACTTTTTCCCCTGAGCTTCCCAAGTAAAATTTTTTTTAAAGAACAGCAACATTTGATCAAGCACAGTTAAAAAGTACTCTCTTCAATTATCCTAAGTATTAAATAACCTAAGACGAAATTCTTTTTGCTTGGCTCGTGCAAAGTTCAAAACATTACAGAAACAGAAAAATCACGTAAGCACATTAAAAGTTCTTTAAAATTTCAACTTATCTAATTGATTACCCGCACGATTTGGAATCCTATAAAATTAAGCATACTTTGTGGCTTCTGAAAAGTTTAATTTCCAACTAAATTAATACATTGATGATTTTTGTTTCAACAGAAAATAAATGACAAACTCTGATTCTTTATCAAGCAATAGCGAAATTTACAAACTTTGATGGATGTAGGACTACAGTAAATTTTTTGTGGGTTGTTAATAAATGGTTGAGAAGATGAATTTATTCAAATCCCTAACCTCCTCCTTTGGCTCTTAAATAGTCAACTAAATTCTTATTCACAAAATATTACACTATTGAAATATAAATTACGGTAAATTTAATCATGAATAATTTGTAGATATTTATTTAGTTTCTTCTTATTCACTTCTAATAATATTATTAGGTTATTTTTAATCATCAAATTGCACCATAAAATTGGTGTGGTTAAAAGATAGGCCTAAGTTACAACTGAATTTAAAATCCAATAATTATCCGGTTTGATCCCAAAAAGAGTAATTTTTTCTCCTTTTTTTAAAAGCAATTTCTTAAATTTACATCTTAACAAGTTTTATACCGACGGTTAATGTTAGATCACGAGAATTTCCATTTTCCCTGCAGAAACGTTAAAGCTTTTACATTTTGTAAAAAAGGAATAAATAAAATAAAACCTTTGGCAGACAAAAATACGTTAGAACCAAAAATGAGGACGAGTATCATCGTTCCTGATGGTTCCTATGGTTTTATAGTTCCTCAACACACAAAAAATTAGGTATCTACCTATTCATACACAATTTGTATTTGGTTATAACAATTTTTTGTATTATGTATATTATTTGTCAATTGCTGTTTGAGTAAATTGTAAACAGTATTTGTTGTATGAATAATGATAATTGGATATTGAAATAAGACATCTAAGCAAATTCACTTCCGGGTGCATCTATCTTTGATGGATACAACTAAAATAACTACAAAGATACACTTATCATCCACACCTCATGTTTGGAAATAGACCTAACACTTTGGCAGCAGTATTCCTAATTATACACTTCAAACTCTTTTACAAGTCTTTCAAAGAACAAGCTATAATCATGTATAATTCCGTGGCTATTTTTTATTTTCATTATTACATATAGGTACAGTTATTAATTATTTTAAAATCTGTGATTACATTTTGAGCTTTACAAAGTGTTAACTGCTACAGAGAAAGGCTAATACACAACGTTTTTAGAGTGATAATAAAGCAACGAAGCACCAGTAGTACAAATATTAAGGCCTACTTTTTGTGCCAATAAACATATTATAATAGTATTGTAATTGAGGGTTTAAATTTTTAAATAACTGTCATACAACTGTGAAAAACATTAAGGGAACTCAAATTGATTGTTTTACAGTTAAGAAATAAATCACACAATTATAGATCAATGCCTATTTTAACAACATTTTTGTTTCACATTTTAAACTAGTAAAGCCAGCTATTGTCTAGTAAACTTTTTCCAAACAAACTTAAATTTACCCAACCCAATAGGGTGCTGTACTTACGAACAAAAATCTAATTTTACTGTGTAAAATATAGCCTGGCTTGTTTTTAGTAAAGTTATGTTATGAATATAAATATTTTTTTGCCTCAATGTAAAAATCCGCTTCCAAGCTTCATTTCTAGTTAGTTTTGGTTACGGATATAACCTGACAAATTGTATTTATTAGGTCTATACTTAGACGTTTTTATATTACAAATTAAAAAATAACAAAAAAACTGGACACCACATGAGACTAAATAATTTAATAAAATGTTGTCACTTTGAAAAGTACATATACAATTGTAATGTTTTTATCTTGTCCATAGACATTATAATGTCCTTAGTTCAAAATTCATCGCTACAGATGTAAATTATTTTATAAAAAAAACTGCGGGGATTTCTTTCACTGGTATACTAATTAGTGGTGGAAAGTGTCCACATTTACTTAAAAGAAGTGTAAATTTTTTTTATTCAGAAAAACGTGTTGTAATCAACAAAACTTTATCTAGTATGGAACAGCTGGCTGTTGTTTTGATGGAGATAATACTTTTTCAAGGTACAAAATACTTTGAAAATAATTATTAAAACATACTGAGGCAAAAGCTTTAAAAGAACCCCTCATTTCAAAGCATATTTGGCAATATTGGACCACTCGAGATTATGGACAAACATTAAATCTAGAACCGGCAACGGTAACTGCAACACAAACTACAACACGTGCAGCATGCATTTAAAGATGTTATTTCACTTACTATTTTGCACAGTCTATCAGCTGGTATTCATTTGAACGTTCATAACACGCCTGAACACCTCTGTCCTTCCAAAGGATCTCTGTGTGTTCATAAAATTCCTGAAACAAGAGAAAGTGTCTCAGTTCATAAAATTCCAAAAACAACATAGGTAATATTTACAAGAGTGAAAGTCGATCACAAGAATGTCCGTCTTATCAATTAACATGGCATAATTCTAGTGGCAATTAATAAATCTTTTACAAATATTTAGAAAACCCTCATCGTTTAGGCTTGGGTTTTCATCGGATACATTTTATAGCAAAAAGCTTGAACTACTCATAAACTGGACATTCCAAACCATGTTAAAGTTGTCGCAAGTTTTTAAAATCAAAATCGTCATAGATGAGGGACACCAACAGATTATAATTGTTTTTATTATGCATGGAAAAAAATAAATACATGTCTAATAACACTTCAAACATATATTTCCACATTTAAATACTGTTTTAACAAGGCGGTAAATACATAAAAGGTGGCGGTGATGATCGATTTTGATTTTGATTGGTAATCATCATCGCCCAATAGACGATGACGATTATTATGTTTAAAACACCAGTGGCATTTTTATAGGCTAAGCAGTCTCAAAACCTTCCTCAGGGAAAATGTGCCAAAGCCTTTAAATCTAGAGGGTTTCCTAATTAATTGGCATTCTTAAAACATTAGTCAAGTTTTAAATTACTTAAAAATCCAATATACATATTAAATTGTTCCACTATTTTCAAAAATTTAATTTACCTGCCTAATTGTCTACTAAAAATCAAGACTTAGTTATTGGTTTAAGCATCTCTGTAAGAAACATGAACTAGCTGCACTTCAGCAATAAAAACATCAACTTAACCTAACTTATTTTGCATACATTTTTTATCAATTAATTTTATTAATTAAGTATAAAATAATACTCACAGAAGGGTAGTCGAAGTCATGTTGCGACGCTACGTCTTGTATATAATCGAACCTAAATTGATTTTCTGGCTTTTCTAATTGTACGGGAGGTGTTAAGGTACTCATTGCACCTGTTATCGTCTGAAACAAAAAATACAAATTAATAATATATAACCTACACACCATGTTTAACCTATAAACTAGATGTAAGAAGTTTAGGCTTTATTTAGCTCCTAGGACTAAATATTGTATACCAAAATATAGGGGTAACATTGCAAAACTTATAACCTTTCCTCAAACTATAAAAATACAAGATACAAAATAGTATTGGTATGATTGTTTTATGTTTATAATGAACACAAAGTAATATCGGATTACATGATGATGTAACTGTGCTGACGAAACACGTACCGTAGTAAACTACATCAATTTGGAAGGGTAGAAGTTAACATTATTATTATTTATTAAAATTGTGTGGAGTGGGAGGGGTTGTATCTCAGCTGGTAAAGAAGTTAAATTGAAGAAAATCATTGAAAACAAGAATTCTCGATTGATATTTACATGAATCGTGATTTATAAGCTGTATCCAAATAATATTTCATTATGTTTGGTTTAATTATATGATATTTTTTACTTACGCTACAGAAAAAAATCATAAATTGCAAAATTCAAAGTAACAGGTGTATTATATAGCTTAATGCTATACTTAAGAAGCTGTTTGCTTATAAAATAATTGTTGTGGGCCTAATATAAAAACAGTGTGAGGTCCAACCATAAAAAAAAAATGTGTTTAGGCCTAAGGATGGATTTTTTCAGTCAAAGTATTTTATACTATGAATAAAACAGAGAATCATTGTGTTTTAAACGACTTTTCCGATTGATTTGCTTTTTATGTATGAGCTTTAATAGATTTAGTTAGCTTAGAGGAGAGATAATTTTTCATGTATTTAAATTTAATCAAAACAAATATATCCAAAAACAGTGCAGGCCTACAGTTTGTTCAACAACTTAAACAGCTGAAGAAGTCTACCGATATATAGACATACTAGGTTCAGTATTTGTAAGTATTTTGGAACCCTAACGCTAAAATGTATTAGTTTACGCAAAGAAAGCATTTAGGCCTACCATAAAGTAACAGGCCACACCATTACTGTTTACTCAGATATTATCCATCTCACTCCCACAGTCTAGTAGAGTTATGAGTAACTATAGAGATGTCTGCAGTAATATTATCTGAGAAGTCACAAGGCTGTGATAATGTGTTAGATGTGCACGTGCCACGGTAGTCATTCTGCCCGGGTCACACGGAGAAGTTTAGACGTTTGATTGTATATTACGTGGCCATAAAAACCATTAAATTAACAAAAAATTACTGAAAAAGCCAAAGAAAATAGCTAAAACCCTCTTAAAGGCAGTTAAACTTGTAACTTGTCCAGAATAAATTTACTATACCTTTGTGTATAAAAGTCATTAATTAGAGTTTCGGTTTCAGTTAAACTGCACTTGAGAAGATTAGGTTGTTTTTTTTTTAAGTATGCTTAAAGTAGGGAAAAATTATTAAATCATACAGCAAAAACAAATTTCAAAACTGCAACACAGTTAACAAATCAGGTAAAACTAAAAATTTATTTGTAAAGAAATCAAATGGTACTAATCTTTCTATATGCCAGAATTTTGTTTACAAACGATATGAAGTTGAATTTTTTACAAAAATTTTCAAACTTTGATAAATAATTGTGAAGGAATCAAAACTTTTGGTACATTAAACACCCAAGTAATATAAAACCAAATCTAACCCCTTTCCTGGGACACACTGTACATGCAATAGTAAATATGGAAAACAATATTAAGGGCATTCAAAATGTTGCAAATTTGTCGCAACTAAAATTTAATGTTTAAGGCTATATGATTAGTATAAAAATAATTTGTTCCTTGCTTGATTTCATGAGTTTTACATATTGGCTAGACTGACTTATTGTTACATTACTTAACGTAACTAGGATATATTATAGTAATCGTTTTAAAATTTCTTTTCCTAAAGGAAATAGCTGGATTTCAGTTATATCATAACGAGTATTAGACAAGATTATAACATAGGCGGTTATGATCTGGCATACTTTTAAACAGCTACAGCAAAAACGCAAAAATATTAGTGATCTTGAATTTAAAAATATGTTGAAGTCACATAAATTACAAATTATATCAAATAACTCTACTGCGATTGTAATTTTTCATTTTTAAAATCTCAAGTGAAATACATCTATTAGTTAAATATTTTTACATGATTTCATGTATTGATTAAGAGGTAGTTTTATAGGCCTACATAAAAAACTATTTATTAGTTATGTCAAAGGGCCAAATGCAATATATAGGGTGCATGATAGTCAGGTTATGTTGGTTAATGATAGTAACGTAATTTGTATTTCTGGTGACTGACTCACCGATCCTACAATCAATAGTTACAATCGTAACGCTTTCAGTTGTCAAATTCCCTCCAAATTAAGCACAGTGACATTGGCCACCGAGAAAGTAATTCGCTGACACAGTAATTATTTTTTGTTTTAAAGGAAACTTTGATTTAGATTGCTCATTTATGATTGGGTTACATTAATAGGTTACCAAACCTAACTCAACCTAAAAAGATTAGATGGGGTTACATACATTGAAGAATTTCTAAACGAATATAATATAAGTGGAAATATAAATCTAAATATTTAATAACAAAATTACTTACCAATATTGCATCACGTATATTCTTTTTTATATCTTCTATTTTTTGCCGTTTTTCCCTGCAACAAAAACACACTGTTAAGTCTATTGACAAATTTGAAACAGGAGATAATAGATGTTGAGGGTTTTACATGTCAGATCAACTTTTTTGTTGTGAGTTAGGCCTACTGGTTTTTTTTTTTTTTTTTTTTGTGTCTGTTGGCACAAATAGCCTACTATGTAATTTGTGTTCAGTAAATTGGTAATCTCCCATAAGGGTTGTATTTTTTTGTCCTAAGACGCTAGGTCCTTGCCCGGGATAATTTTTCAAATTGCTTTAGGCTAGATCTAGAGTTTGTGGCATTATCATTTGGCTAAAAATCATCGGTGATTGGTGGGAATCGAATCCAAGACCTCAGGGACCGAAGTCTTGCTCTACCACTAAAAAAGCTCACTCCCCCATAACATTGTATTGGATTAAGGCAATTTTACAACTGAGTGAGATGATTTACACCAGTGCAGACACTCAACAAACCAGATTTAAAACCAATAGTTTTGTCCCTTATAATTATTAGTACTTGTAATTTTTAACAGTGGCCGAACTAGAGTATATCATCATCAATTGAGATGGGAACACCACCTAAGTACATATTTTACAAATATATGAGTAAAGGATGTGTGTAGAATGGTGTGAGATGATCTTTGTAGCTTTGTTACTGACAAAGATCAGCTGTTTCTTAAGCTAGCGATCAAAGAGAGCGTTATTTCACTCGCACGTTTTAACAGTTTAGACGACGTTACAAAAATAATTATATTTCCAAGGTAATATATTATTTTAAGATGATGACCATTAATAAGAAGACGGCACCATCAGCGTTATTTCACTCACACGTTTTAACAGTTCAGACAACGTTACAAAAATAACCATATTACCAAGGTAATAAATATATTATTTTAAGGTGCTCACCATTAATAGGAAGATGACACCATCAGCGTTATTTCACTCGCACGTTTTAACAGTTCAGACGACGTTACAAAAATAATCGTATTATCAAGGTACTATATTATTTTTATGCTCGCTGTTAATAGGAAGACACCACCAGCGGGATATTTATTACATTTGTTCGTTTTAACAGTTCACTAGAAAAATATTTGATTATTCTCAGTAAACTAATTGATATCTTAATTTATACACTTCAGTATAAAAATTTATAATATTATATTATTTATACTGTTACATTAAATCAAGCCCAACTCTACTCAAAATACTGTCCTGGGAACTCAGGTTCTAATCCTGCTAACCAAACCCACAATTAATTAGGTAGTCATTAATTAGTCAGTTTTCATGTGAATGTCATGAACGGTTAGTTTGGACCAAAGGCTGTAAAAGTCAGCCTCAAAAAGAAAACTGATAGATTTCTCAGACTGTGCTAGCCAAAGGTTAATGTCTCAAGCTTAGGTGCAGGAGTGATGATGCCAATTTCATAACATAAAACAATTAATTAAACAACATGTCAGGAAATAGAATATATACTTATATTAAACAAAAGGAAAAATAATTTGATTTACAAAGCAAATTTTCTTCTTTTTGTAAAAATAAACTGTTTAATATACAGTAAAACATGTTTAAAGTTTTTTTTGTTAGTTCACTAACATAACATAAGTTTTATGCAACAAAATACAACCTAAGGTTTTGCTTACGTCTTGGTTCTAACCAAACCTAACCTAAAAATAACCCTAAACAAGATGTGTGGAATAGTGTTCAGGGTTCGTTTACAAACCTGATAAAACATAGTGGTAGTGAATTATATGAAAAAGTCCAACATGTAAACCGACTAGTAGTAGTGACTACAGTAGGAACTTTAAAAACCAATGCACAGCGAGGCAAAATACATCAATTCAGTAGATTAATTTTATTTTGTCTTTTCAAACGTGCTTGTTAGCGGAATTGTTATCTACACATTCATTAGCACCAGATGTACACAGTCATTGACAATGTTTGGACGGCAAAACGTAAGGGCCGAGTAATCCACTCATCAATCAAGAATGTAAGAAAACACCAATTTGTTCAACAGTTCCAACATGACAAATCGTAAACATTGCTGACGCCTTGAGCTTTGAGTTCAAACTGGTATATAATAAGGTACAAGTTGTGTTAGTTTTCTTTGCTCCTACAGATTGCTTTCCTCTTTATACTTAATAACATTACTTAAATAAACCAATTGCACCAATATACTGAAGATGGAGTAATAATATTTAGTAATTTGTGAATCTGTACAAAGGTAACTTACATTAAACAGAGGAATTTTAATAATGAAACTTTAAAACTAGGCATACAACAGGAAATGTATAAAAATAGTAACACAGTAGTAAAAAAAAAGAATAAAATAACTGTAAAATAATTATAAATTTATTTTTGAGTCCTGTAGGCCTACAATTTTTATGCGGAATTCCTGGTTCGAAAAACATTTGTAGACCAATTTAATGTAAAAAATAATAATATTGGGCATAAATTTAAAAAAATTAAAAAAAATTTTTTAATCTGAAAAAAGTGTATTTATTTAGTGGCTTGAGAAGCGAGTTTTTCTTTAAAACCATAAAACTAAAAGTGTGAATTTTAAATACCTCAATTTATTTCTTAAGGTTATAATTGTTGTATTGGATTTTCAATTTCTAGCTTTTATTTTTCAACAATTGACAAAGAAAAGTAAATATGCTTAATATTTTTTTGGCAGGATAACCTTGCATTTGTTGGATAAAACTAAGTACGCGTCAACTAAAACTAAGTATTGAGTCATGACCATGCATCTACCCGTGCCGCGTCGTAGTGTCCTGTACTGGCCAGTAGCAATGTTAATCTGTATGTTCGTGTTTCGTGTTGTATGTGTGTGTTTTTGTGTTTACCGACGACCTCAATTTGAGTGACATGACATTTTTATACAGTTGAACCTCTATAAGACGAATTTCAAGGGGTACGGGAAAAATTCGTACTATAGAGGTATTCTTAATAAAGAGGGTCGTTTTATCGAGGTTTAATGCTGCTGTTATTCTTCTTATAGAGGTTTCTCCTTGCTCCAAGGTTTCTTCAAACAATGACTGAGGAAGGAGGAGGGATGGGTGGAGGTTTCATGTTGAGACAAGCTTCTGTTTGTTTTGAAAACTACGTACTATGGAGGTTAAGATTATGATAAATTCGTCTTATAGAGGTCACGTTCGTCTTGTAGAGGTTTTGTGCTAAGAATATTCGTTGTATAGAGGTTAATCAGTCCTAGCCCATGTCACAAACAAATTCGTCTTATGGAGGTTTTTAACTTAATTACTACGTTGTATAGAGGTGTTTTTAGCATTGACCTATATGAAAGTGTCAGGGGGATTTAAAAACATTCGTCTTATCGAGGAATTCGTTTTATCGAGGTTCGTACAAACGAGGTTCAACTGTAACAGCATGGTGATGGGATTTTAATCTCGAAACCGGTCGCCTAAGACGACAATAATAGGACCACTGACGGGACAGGTAATATAAACCATTTTATGAAACTAAGTGTTGCAAAATGTGGAAAAATATTCTTTGTAATAAAATCCACAACAAACACATCAATGACCAATAAGATTGAACACATGTAGTTATAACAATTGGATATAATCTACCAAAGGTTTTGGACTATCTTTAAAAATAGGCCTAAATAAAAACCGAGCCATGTGCCATAATTGTTTTAAATATTGGATATTGACTCTAATTTAAGTTTTAGTTTAGAGTGGTTCTACTAATTTGTTTCATAGTTCTCAACAGGTTGTAAGTAGTTCTTCACCACTTACAATAAATCTAACGCTGGTTACAGCTTATGTAAAAAAATATAGTGGACACCAAAGCAAGAAGAATTTTCTCAATTGATTTTAGAAATTTCCTTTTCAAAAAGTTGTCAGATCATTTAATTTACTAAAAAATAAAAAGTTTAACAGGGATAAAATTGTGTTTAATAACCTCCAGCTTATAACTTCTCCAACATTAGCCAACAGTTGAAGTAGTCGAGAGATAAGTGGGTTTTAACTTATCAAGTCAAATAAACTTAGCAGGTGCCCAAGTAGCATTACTTTTCAAAATTTAGGCTAACACAGAAGTAGGATTTAAATGTTTTAAATACTGCCAATAAAGCTGTTAAAACAACTTAAACAATAATAAACTAGGAAGACCCATGCCCTTTTAATTTTCAAAGATTATGTGGTTTACTGTAAGACGGTTATTAGGGGAATACAATTTTTGGCTTTAAATCTACAACATGAAGAGTGATTTACCTACCTACCTCAACCAAGTTGCAGTCATAAAAAGTAGTATAATTAAAATTGTTTTGACCTTTATTTACAATCTGACTTACAACTATAGATCAGCTGTTCAAATTTAAATTAACATTGAAAAAGTTATGAAAGTCATCATAACTGAATCTTTGAAAGCAAACAGCAAAAAAATCAAATACATGGAGCAAAGCCCTAAAGGAACCCATTTGCTTCCCATTCCTTACCCTGCTCAAGATTATAAGCTTTACAACGACACCTCAATAGTAAAATTCACTTGATTAGGCTGAAAAAGGGATGTAACAGAGAAAACCACAACAATATTGTTTAAGTTGATAGATAGAATCGGAATCAGAATAGTTTTACTGCCATGATAATACAAAAATGTACATGGCAAAAGTCACTAGAACTAAACAAGTGAAATCAGACCCATTTAAATAAAGACACAAACTTCAAAAGGTAAAATCTATTTACATTTTAAAAACGAAGATACACTGTAAAATTCCTTATCAACTAAATATTCCCTCAAACTATGATTACATTTTTTTTTATCCTTTTCGCCCTTGATTGCATTAGGAAGAGAATTAAAAAGTCGGATACACAATGGAGAAGACTAGTTTTTAAGAAAAGTGGTACGAGATAGTGGAATATGTAGGTCAAAGTTCCTTCTAAGATTGAAGCTGTGGTGAGACGACTCTCTAATATGAAACATTGTTATTTTTTTTTAAGAAGGACAAAGATTCAAAAATGAAAATTGATGGAAAGGTCAGCATATTATTTCTACGAAAAACGAATCTACAAGACTCTCTATACTTTAGGTTGAAGATTAATCTGATGGCTCTTTTTTGTAGTTTGAATATTTTCTTAGTGTGAAGTTTGTTGTTATCCCAAACGGGCACACAACATGTGTAGACGGAATAGATCCATGTATAGATTTTGCCTCACGTACATAAACCAACCGGTACATAAGTAGGCCTACTTACAAATTTTCAATAGACAAAAAACCAAACAGGTTCGATCGATGTGTTGGAAACAAATATAAGCAAATTATAAATGTATTTAAGTGGTGTGCGACATGACTATAGGCCTTAGCCGTGGCGCGAAACACGAGTCTTGCTTGTTAACATGCTCCTATGCAATGAGCTGTCGTATTTCATCAGCTAATGTCCTAAATCTTACCCCACCGATATCAGCTTAACAAATCTTAACAATTACAGGCTCAACACTGGTTAGCAACACTACAGTTTTGTTAATTTAAAAAAATGTTTCAATTTCGACAGCAGTTTTAGTATCCAACTAATTATTACATCTCTATGTATCCTAAAATCGCAAGGATTGATTGTTTGGCGTTCCTAAAAATTGTGTTAACAATTTTGGTTATAGGCCTATTTTTTATACAACTTTAATTTATCCTGTAGCTCCTCGCCTATATTAAGGTTGGAAAAAGTATGCTTATATTTTTCTGAAAATGGCGTCAACATTTCTCTATTACTGTTAGTAGTTTCCATATACTGCCTGCTACTGTCACAGCTAAAGATCTCAAGTCGAAATAATCAATTTATTATAGGCCTAATCTTTTTATATTTCTTTGTTTACATTTAAAGCATCTATTGAATTTTATCGTTTTTATTGAGATAAATAAAATTACTAACAATTATACTTTACTTGTTTTACATTACGATATACTTCAAAATCTTTAACCATGACTTAACTACGTAAGATTCACAATTTAAAAAAAGCTTGGCATTGATGCTATCGGATGTTGACTTTTTGTTAAATAGCGTCATTAATTAATAGTCCAATGACAAAATAATGGCTTCTGGGTCCAGATTCGACCCATCCCAGGACCCGTCAACCTTCAGATTTGAGGTAAGCTTTACCACAACTCGGCTCAAGCAATGAACTAAAAAGCCTTCAAAATTTAGTCCGGAAATGGATGATTCAACATTGAAATAAGAAAATGTACTTTTAAATTTTTTAATTGATAACAAAATTAGCTGTAAATTAACCAGGAGAAAACTAATTGATCTGATTCTAGAAATAATTCAACAAAACACTCAGAGTCAGAGAAGAGAACTAAACCAAGCATGTAAGGTGCAGTGGCATCTTGATTGACTGTCCATTTCTTTGATCTGTCGCAACAATAATTTGTATTTCACCATGTTTTATATAGGCTTTTTGATGTGCCACAGTTTTTTAATTACACCATAGGCTACTGTAGTTAACTTAAATAAAAGGATACTTTGAGTAAATCACATGTATAATGTGTTACTGTATTTTTTTAATAATTGTAATTTTATATCCCTAATACTAATGTATAAAATTATTGCTAATTAGTTCGTTTGAATATTTTTCTTATTTGTTCTTGCTGCAGTTATATTTTTATTATCTAAATCATATAAGGTAATCCTTTATAATAAACTAGCTAAACCCGCGGGCTTTGCCCCGTTTAACTTCATAAGTGAGCTCGTTCGCATGGCTCAATCACGTCCTGGTTGAAGTTCATTCGCTATGCTCACTCTCTTTTAGGTTGGAGCTCGTTCGCTGCGCTCACTTGCCTTCAGGTTAGCTCGTTCGCTACGCTAACTCGCCTCCAGGTTGAAGTTCGTTCGCTGCGCTCACTCACCTTTTGGTTGCAAATTAGCTGTTGTCATAAATGTAAAAGAAATAATAGTGCTGCACCCTGTTGGTAATCCTTGTAACTTAAATGCTATTGAACATCATAGAACAGAACCAACTTGTTTAATTGAAACAGCTGTTGTTAAGATTCATTAATTCTATTTAAAAATGAGTACTCATATGGTTAACATGGGAAACTCCAGAGCCACTGGGGCGGAGCCGGAGAGTCCGATCAGAATAAAAACAACTTAGTTTGCCTATTTAATGCCTATAGAATCAGTGTAGCAAATTTCAGCCTCCTAGGTAAATGGGAAGTGGGGGAATTAGTGATGAGTGAGTGAGTCAGTCAGTCAGTCAGTGAGGGCTTTGCCTTTTATATATGTAGATTAAGTTAAATTTCTTGCCTATTACAACCACAAAAAAGACAGCTGAGCTCTTTAGTTTTAAAAATAAACAAATTTACGTAACTTAACTATATTTTACTTGTTGAACAAAGTTTACTAATCAATGAAAATTATAAAGGAACCTTTTTAAAATTGTGCATTTAATTTAAAAAAGAACAAATAAGTTGCTAAGTATTTTTTTAATGCACTTAATTTGTTCTTACAGGGGGAAAACTTAATTCGTACCTAATTTAATAAATCTTCACAAAATAAAAAATACTTTTCTCAGTCAATGAATATTATTAACTTCTTAACTATTCAAGTTATAGTCCAAGAATTAGGGATAAAAAAGCCATTTGACCTAACAAATTCGGACTAAGCTGAAACATTTTGCACAGTTGTTAAGTGAGCCTAAATAAATAAAATATCAAAAGTCCCCATAAATCCCAGCTGTGCTTCAGCCGCCATCTTGGAAAATGGCAGCCAATTTTCACTTTTTTGACAATATTTCACAAACTATTGGTACCTATTAGAGAATTTTTGTAAATACAAAAGTTAAAGAACGTCTAAAAATACATATTTTTCATATTTCAAGGTTTGCTCTATCTCTAACGGTTATTGAGATAAATAGTAAAAATTAGTATTAAATTTAAAGTTCCCATGTTATTCTTATTGAGGAAAAGAAAATTGTTGCAGTTTGCTTATTTATGGATATATACTTTGATCAAACTTTGCAAATTTATTTATTTCATAATAAGCTAATGATATTTAACATAAATACACGCTCTATTACTCTCCCTATAGCAGTAAACCTAGTACTCGTTAAATTTAAAGTTACTGTATTTAAATAGGGAATCTATCTTACATTTTTAGGATATATTTTTAGTAAAAATCCAGTCAGGCAAATGGATATTCATTTTTGAATCATATTAACAATCATTTTTTCTTATTAGTATTATGATTTAAAGCCCAATTACTATCTTGTCACTACTATGTAAAATACTCAAAACTTACATGGCACTTGGAGGACATTGTAGAATTCTAATTACATCTTGAAATTAACTGCTGTTTTTAGCGAATTTCCCATATAGGGAATAAGCTATTACCGTAGTACTCACGGTAAGACCTGGACCCGGGACCGATTTTTTTTTTCGTTTTGAGGTCCCTAGAGGTCAAAAACACCATCCGTTCAAATTCATATATATATATATATTTATATATATATATATATATATATATATGTGTCCGTTAGCGCGATAACTCGAGCAAAAATGATCCGATTTTGATGAAATTTGGTACAAACGTGTAAACCTACGTTTATTCGAACGAGTTCGCGAACCAGCATGATCGGACCATGGGAACGGGGGTTTATGGGGGCTTTTATGGGGAAAAAATGGGTTTTTCCCATTTTTGACCCAAAAAACATAAAATTTTGCAATTTCTTTTGAAACTATTTTGTAGAGCTTAAAAAAACAAATAATTTAGTATATTGAAGCGTTATAATGCGCCTAATGGTTACGGAGAAAATTCCAAAAAATTGTAAATTTAAAATTCCCATGTTATTCTTATGGAGAATAAGTAAACTGTTGTAGTTTGCTTGTTTATAAACATATTTTGCCCAAATTTGGAAAATGTTTTTATTTCTTACTAACTATTAACATTTTACATAAAAAACACTTTTACCCTCCCTGTTGCAGCAAACCTAAGTATGTTTTAAACTGATTCTATTTAAATAGGGAATAAATGTGATAATTTTAAGGAGACATTTTAGTGTAAATCCATTCAGGGAAATGGAAATTCGCTTAGTCTGCAGGTTTGCTGCGGCGGGGGTATTTAAGCTTACTATAAATAACGATATCATATATGTATCTATGCAAAGAACTATTCTGTAATTATTTTTTTCAATATGAGGTGACATTCGCTTTTCATTGGTTAATACTATAGTGTCTTAACGCCCATGAAACTAAAAAAAAACTGCTGTAAGCTAATTGATTTTTAAAATACCCCTACCGCAGCGAACCTGCTTACCAAGTGAATTTAAATTTGCCTGATACGATTTTCACTGACATATTCCCTAAAAATATTTGTTAGATTTATTCCACATTTAATATATATGTAACATTATGCTTAGTCAGTAGGCCTACTTAGGTTTGCTTCTAAAAGGAATGGCATAAAGAGTGGTTTCTAATCTATATATTTAATTAAATGTTAATAGCTTGATATGAAATGACTGAATTCATAAAATTTGATCTAAATATACATAAACAAGAAAACGACAATAGTATATCTCACTCTCCATAAGGAATTAAATTTAGTTGTTCGGAATTTCTTCCGTAGGCTAACCATTTGAAGTATTACAGTACAAATAAGCTTCAATATTAACTAAACTATTTGTTTTGTTTTTTTAATAATATAATATTGTTTGAAAGAAAAAACGGCAAAATTTACGTTTTTAGAGTAAAATATGGAAAACCAATTTTTACTCCATAGAACATTTAACCAGTTTTCCCCACGTTACATAACCAATGTCTGTCTAGAAAGACAAGGTAAAATTGGATGGTTAATTTTACCGTAGTAACAATCCCTTGGTAGGGGAAATTGCAGCCAACAAAGAACATCGTTGAAATCGTTATTCATAGGCTAATACAAATCTATATATAAAAGAGGAAGTTTGTATGTATATTTGAACGTTATGGACTCCAAAATCGCTCGACAGATTGTAATGAAACTTTCAGGCATTATTAAGCATTATTCAAGGATGGTTTGTGTGAGGTTTGGTGCAGATCCGTCAAAAGGGATCCACCCCAGTGGCTCTGGAATTTCCCATGTTAACCTTATGAGTACTCATATTTAAATGGAATTAAAGAATCTTAACAACTGGTGCAACTATACAATTTGACTCGGTGATGTTCAATAGCATTAAAAAGTTAGTAGGTTTACCAACAGGGTGCAGCACTATTATATTTTTTTGTTTATGACAACAGCTAATTTGCAACCAAAAGGTGAGTGAGCGTAGTGAACGAACTTCAAACTGGAGGCGAGTTAGCGTATCGAATGAGCTAACCTGAAGGCAAGTGAGCGCAGCGAACCATCTCCAACCTAAAGTGAGTAAGCGTAGCAAACGAACTTCAACCAGGACGTGTTTGAGCCATGCGAACGTGCTCATCTTGAAAATGAACGAGCATTGACATAAAACCACATTAGGACAGGACGACGTCTGTCGGGCCAGCTAGTAATAAATAAAACAAATAAGCCTAATAATAGTCCGACAAACGAAATTGAAACTATCCACTATAGCCTTCATTGAAAAGGTGGGAAATTAAATTTGCACAATTAATTTTTCCAATATGTGGGATAATCTGTCGCTTGTTGTCGTTGGACATTGTAGCGTTCCGCAGCGACACAGCAATTAGGCCTGGTACACCTTTTTGGCAACCTTTCGTAAGTTATTTCAGTCACATCCACCTGTGCATACACTTCTCATCCCTTACCATCAAAAGGGAAATTGCGGCTGTCTTTATTAATACCCCACTTTATTTTTAACGCAGCTTCACACACTACTAGTAGGCTATGTTCGGTGTGTTTCGATGTTAACTTTTGCAATGTATGAGTTTTGACAATGAAATGAGTGAAGTAATTTTTAATTAAATAAGGGAGAAAGATTTTGAGAGAATTGTAAATTTTGATCTTTGTTGCCTAGTTTAGTAGGTAGTGCTAAGAATTTTGCTTCGTAATGTGGTAGAGTAATGCGGTTAGAGTTCTTTACATACAGTGGGAATATTCTACCAGTTTCCTTTAAAAATAACAGAGACTCTTCCTCTTGTTGTCAAATTTATTTAGAATAATTTGTGTTCCTTGTTATAGTAATATGGTAAATTATTGTAATTTAAATAATTAGGACTTGATGACAAAAATAAAAACCATGATCAATTATGAATGCACTGTATAGTTCCTAGTTGTGTTATCCTACTTAATTTATATCATAAACTATTCTATGTTGTTGCGATGTTGTTGATGAAAAACCAATGTTTTATCAAACCACTTTTACACGTACAAAAATAAATTTAAAAATAGTTTTTTAAACAAAAATCCGAGATTGTAAATACTTTTAAATTTAAATCAGTGACTAAAGTGACTGACTATGGCACAATAATTAGTGATTTTAGAGCTGTCCAGAAAATAACATGTGTTTAGATTATTTCTGGTAGGTATAATCGTATCATTATATTAGAGATCTGGAGAACACTAATTTAATTCTTAGTTTAGATTGAGTCTAGCGGTAATGTCTAACTCTCATTATCTAGTTCAAAATCCAACAAATCCTTAATATTAAAAAAAGTTGTAGTAAGTAAACAAGCCAAGGGGGGGGGGGGTTAACTAGTGTATGATCATTCACAGTGTTTGCATTTCTCTTCCCACACAAAACTTGTGTAATGGAATAAGTCAAACAATGATTCAGATTAATGAAAAAGCTCATGGGATTTGTACCAGAAAGAACATTAGGAAACGAATAAGAAATGTCAACCACATATGTCGGCAAGTATAAATACGTTCTAACTAAAAAGATAATTTCCAGTACAAATCCGTCAAAAGTGAGGCACCTGTTTCAATGAGAATGTATCCTAAGCCAACAACTACAGGGTATTCTAAATCACGGTGTGAATTAGGTTTTTTTGTTGACAGTAATGATTATAACATTCCTATTTGTGATCATAATACAGAAGTTTAACACAGTTTACAAACGACTTAAAACCTTCTAGAGAAAGTCACAAACCTAACAACCTTCTAGAGGAAGACACAAACCTAACAACCTTCTAGTGGATGTTAAAAACCTAAAAACAAGGTAACCTGACAACAAAATTACAAAACAACCATAACAAAGGTAACCTAATAGAACATAACAGCTTTAGGTTCAGCTTAACCTTCTAGAGGATGTTACAAACCTATAGAGGAAGTCACAAACCTAACAACCTTCTAGAGGAAGACACAAACCTAACAACCTTCTATGTTACAAACCTAAAATACCTTCTAGAGGATGTTACAAACCTATAGAGGAAGTCACAAACCTAACAACCTTCTAGAGGAAGACACAAACCTAACAACCTTCTATGTTACAAACCTAAAATACCTTCTAGAGGAAGTTACAAACCTAACAACCTTCTAGTGAATGTTAAAAACCTAAAAACAAGGTAACCTGACAACAAAATTACAAAACAACCATAACAAAGGTAACCTAATAGAACATAACAGCTTTAGGTTCAGCTTAACCTTCTAGAGGAAGTCACAAACCTAACAACCTTCTAGAGGAAGACACAAACCTAACAACCTTCTAGTGTATGTTACAAACCTAAAACCCTTCTAGAGGAAGTTACGAACCTAACAACCTTCTAGAGGAAATTAAAATACCCCCGCCGCAGCAAACCTGCAGACTAAGCGAATTTCCGTTTGCTTGATTGGATTTACACAAAAATGTCTCCTTAAAAATACCACATTTATTCCCTATTTAAATAACATTAATTTAACGAGTACTTAGGTTTGCTGCAACAGGGAGGGTAAAATGTGTTTTTTTTTTATGTTAATAGTTTAGAATGAAATGAATGCATTTTCCAAATTTGATCAAAATATGTTCATAAACAAGCAAACTACAACAGTTTACTTATTCTCCATAAGAATAACATGAGAATTTTAAATTTACAGTTTTTTGGAATTTTCTCCGTAACCATTAGGCGCATAATACCGCTTCAATATACTAAATTATTTGTTTTTTTAAGCTCTACAAAATGGTTTGGAAATAAAATGTTAAATTTTAAGTTTTTAGGGTTAAAATGGGAAAAACCAATTTTTACCCCATAAAACCCCCCATAAACACCTGTTCCCATAGTCCGATCATGCTGGTTCGCGAACTCGCTCCAATAAACGTGGGCTTACATGTTTGTACCAAATTTCATCAAAATCGGATGAGTTTTGCTCGAGTATATATATATGAATTTGAACGGATGGTGTTTTTGGCCTCTAGGGACCTCAAAACGAAAAAGTAAATCGGTCCCGGGTCCAGGTCTTACCATGAGTACTACGGTAATAGCTTATTCCCTATATGGGAAATTCGCTGAAACTAACAACCTTCTAGAGGAAGACACAAACCTAACCTTCTAAAGGAAGTTACAAACCTAATCACCTTCTAGTGGATGTTACAAACCTAAAACAAGGTTACCTAACAACAAAATTACAAAACACCCTTATAACAAAGGTAACCTAATAGAACCTAACAGCTTTATTGTCAAGGTTTCTTATTTATTAGCATATTTTTTACGTTGTTGTTTTCCAACCTCACATGTGAATGAGTGTGTGCGCAATTTGTGAGCCAGGTGCCTAGTGCGATTCCCACAGCCCACTTATCAGAGTGGAATAACCAGCTATCTATTACACACCACAATAAAACTAACTGCTTCAAGTACTACAACGGTAACAGTTAATTGTGTTCTACTTTGAACTGAACACTCCATTGCATTGCAGAAAACTTGACTAAGTGAAATTCTATGCAAATGATTGAATTTTGAGAGGAATCAAGTGTATTTCTCTAAAAACAATAGACTGAATAAGTACTAAAATCTGTTGAAAAATATTATCACAATTATGTTTATCTAAAGATTTAAATGCTAAATATTTTTACCATTTATAAGAAAGTGGGAGGCTACATTTACAAGCATCATTTCTATAATAGGCCTACTACAAAATTGACCGTGATAAAATTAAAAACAGAGTTTCTTGGAGGGTTATAAATGATTAGGCTACCTAGTTGGAAATGTTAAGAAATTTAGTCTAACCTCTTATAAACAGGCCTTCAAAGATCTAACAGAGATGGAATGGTATTATTAGCTAAGCTAATATACAAACTAATTACATTTACCTATATTCAAAATTAAATATTTCTAAAGATCAGATCAAATGTTTCTTATATTATGTACGGTACCTATTTTTGAATGAAAATGATCAGGGTATGTATAACAAATCGCCAACACACAAGTTACCAGAAATGCCATAAAAATCAAACAACTACTGTAGGCCTACTTTAATACATTTTTGTGTAGATGCATTTAACACAGTAACACAGTGTGTGCATTAAAACAAGTTTGAGTTGTGTGAATTTGCTAATAACATTAGATAGGCTATTACAGACTAGCCTGTCTGAAAAATTGATGCTGGAAGTGATATTGAGTTTAACCTTGGATAAAACATACTCCCTTGATAGATTTCTCAACCTTATGGAACAGCTGAAGCCAATTTTGTTGTTTAGTTCTGTACGATGCACTGTAGAGGTGGTGTTTGTTTAAGATTTGTTTCTTGTTATTTCAGTCATTTAAAAACCTCGTTGAAGCATATAAACAATAACTCTTCCCCTAGTTATACAACCAAACAGTAAAGCACAAATCAAGAAATTGACCCTAAAATAATAGAAACAAAATTTCTTCAATACTAGCGCCCAGTTTCACTGTACGTGAACTAGACACGAAAAATAAGCTTCAAATTTTACAATGGGATGAGAAGTCTACTTGTGTTGGTTAGCCGGTTAGTCTATGGTTTAACCTTAAAATAACTAGGCCTAGTTGTATTTGTATTTTGTTTAGATTATTGATTTTGTTTTTTCGGATTCCATAAGAAAATTTAATAGGTATCTCCACCACAGCAAAACAGTAGGGACTAAGAGAATTTCAGCTAGCCTGATTAGATCTTTACTCAAATTTATTTATTTATTTATACATGCCAACGGCTAAGCCAATACATAGATGTATACAAAAACTGAACAATATTCAATACTCAATAGAATGCTAAATACATGATAATACATGAAATACATGATGATGTTTTACTTGAACATGTCAGATTTATTCCCCATTTAATTAACATTAGGTTTATAGAGTAGGTTTACAGGTTTGCAGCAGAGGGAAGGTAAATTAAACGTTTTAGTAAAATGTCAACAGCTTATTATGAAATGAATAAATTTGATCAAAATATGACAGTATCATTTAGTAGGCTACCTACAGTTTGCCACATAGATGTGCTTGCGCTACAAACGATGATGACAAACCGGCAATATGCAACATTTTTTAGGATAAATACTGAATAGGCCTAGCTTATTCTTAGTTACATGATAGAGGATGTACAACAGCTGGTGGCTACTCATAGGATTAAAAAATTCCTTAATTTATAATGGTAAACCTGTATTTTTCACTGACTGATCTTAGTTGAGCGGAGCGAAGCAAAGCTCTTTGGTATCGGCTTCAATTCAAACTTTCTAACACTATCACTCAATTAACAGCTGAAGATATTTTAGCCAAACTTACTAAGGTTGTTTCAACAAATGTTTGGAAGGTTTAAGACAAAACAATTTTTGATAATGTCTTTATAATTTAAAAGCAACTCAAAGTTTTTAAATATTAACATTGGCCTTATGGGTTGCTAAGATGGTTACAAAATAAGGTAACGACGTTTTAAATGTAAACAAAACAAAGAATCAAAGCACATGTTTTAAATAACCCCAATATACGACCTAAACACAGTAGGACAAAGGATAAGCATTCAGATGATGACCACTGATCAAATATTAGGCTACAGAGAAAGTATTACACTCCATTTGGAAACTAACACATCGCATAGGTAGGCCTAACTTACACAGTATTTTACAGATTTTATTTATATGTAGGCTAACTTAATCTTAATTCTAATTAAGATTAAGTTACATAAATAAAATAACCTAAAGGTTATAGCAAATGGTACATATTATGTGATTGGGAAATAAAAACACTACAGGAATCAGCAGTTAGGTATTACCGAATTAATATTTTTATCTAAATATAGGCTATTATGTAGATGCAATCTTTTTATTTAGGTACCGGTACTTTAAAAAGTCCAAGTAAACTTCATCATGTCCTATTGTGAAATTTTATGCGGAATTGTTTGAGTGTGCCAATGTCGACTAAATATAGATAAAATTTAAATATTATAATATTGATCTTATGTAAATAAGAGTTTAAACAAACTATATCAATTTAAGCTGTTTAACAAATGAAGCATTATGTAAAATTTTAATGTATTTAAGTTTAAACAACGCATTCTATACTTTCCAACCTATTGTAAAATTTGAAATACTTTTGATGATGGTATCATGTTTACAACACACTTGATCGTTATGTTGTAGGGGATCAGCATTTTGACAACGACTTGGGGTACCCTAACGGTATAGGCTTATGCGTTTTTGTTTTACAAGAAAATAGGTACCTAATTTGCATAAGAGTGTCATGAGGGAAGTTTTAGAATGCATCCTCAAAAACTGCCTGATATTTGTAGAAAATGAAGACGAGCATTAAACTACTTCTGGCGATGTTTTGAGATCTAAGGCTGATTGAATGTAGAACACTTGCTTGAAAACAATGCTTTTCAAGTGTTAAATGTACAAAATTTAAGAAAACAGACCTTAAGGTATGGTTAAACTATATTTAGGTACCGGTACGTGAAATTCTCCCAAAGCAAGTATTTAAAAAATTTAATCTGCTAATCATATGGATTCATGCAGGATTATTTCTGCCTGAAAAGCTAAATCTAGCCGGATTGAGAAAATTTCAATTGGTCGGGTTCAACCAGAACTGTTGGTTTACCAGATGACAGCAAGCAAACAGAAAAACTACCGATACAAAGGATAATATGTACCTATGTAATCTTCGCTTAAATGTCACTTTTAATAGAGATTGATAGCTCTGAGACAAACTGATAAGTTAAATTGATGAAATTAATTTATTTAAGTTTTAAACATTTACTTATAGTTTTAATTTAAGCTATTGCTTTATTAAAAACCATAAAACGGGACCGTTCCACTCAACTGGCTTTCGCTGGCGATGAAAGCAATCCTAGTAGGCCTACAGTAGGCTAAACCTCTGATAGTTCGACACTCGATAGTTTGACACTCCTTGTAGTTCGACACGGGTTATTTTGTCAAGTGATATTTAATGGTTACTATTGTGATGTAAGATGACTTGAACATTAATTTGTCATCAATTGTTGACTTGAGATTAATGAATAGTAAAAAACTGTTAAGCTTTTAAGTAGGCTATTTAATAAATTTGGGTGGTTTCTACATAGGCCTAAAACTTGTGTTTTTACTTTCCTGTACGGTATATTAAACTCCATTTACTCCCTATAGTTCGACATTTCGATATGGTAGTTCGACACCCCTTAAGTCACAAAGTGTCAAAGTATCGAGTTTCTACTAACTTATATTTATACGAGTCATGAAGAAAAATAACTAAATTTTGACGATCATAAATAAATTGTTAAAGAGGGCCCATTCAAAGTTTGAAAAAACATAACTTAACTTAAAAATGAAATGGCCAAATAACAAGAACTTAAAAAATCAAGTTCACAGCCCGGAGTGGTGACTAGACTTGTTTAGGTCGGCCATTGACTATCTTCTGGGGATGTACCGGTATAGGCAATGGAACGTTCTGAATTTACAGTAAGTTAATTGAGATCGAGCAGACGATACGACTTCAGTTTCAACTGTATCGATTACAAGCAAATTTTTATGGGACACAAATAAATTACGTAGGCCTACATAGGAATTTATATATGCAATGGTACAAGTTGAAGGGAACCCATTAAGATTGAGTTGTTATGACCCCTAGCTTCAATCAATGAGCGAATGAAATTACTGAAAACAAACTTTTGAACAACTTATCGGTCTTATTACAATGTGTGGTAAGTTGAATAAAATTGAGTTGTATTTAGATATACGAATCACTAACTAAATTCATAGTAAAGCAATTTAAAGCTTATCGGTATGTAAGTTAGGCCTAATAGGACTTTCCCTGATCCAATCCCAAATTTTCTGATATAAGTTATCTAGATAATATTTCCCGTTTTCCCGGTGAGTCGCCACCCTGATACAAGCTTAAAACTTATGGGACAACCACACAACCATATGTATATAGGCTAATTAAATGTATCCTCTTTTTCTTACTTCTCTGTTGTAACACCCTGTAGAGTTTAACTTAGCGTAGGCCTAAGTACTTAGGCTATTGTTCCCATCGCCGAGAGCGGGAGTGGAAATGCCAAGATTCCTAGAAAGCGGCGGTTATGATAAGTTTACTTAAACCGCTTCCAAAACAAGGTTGGTAAACAAACTGTTATATTTATGAGCGAAGGCGGATAAGTAGGCCTAATCCAATTATCAATTAGGCTACCATAATGTGAGGAGGGGGCCTACTGCACCATGATAAACAATCACTTAAGCCGAGGAAGAAAAATAAATGTGACATGTACAGTTATCTCTTAACCGACCATTAAATTATGAAACCGGACCTAAGTAGGTCAGTTTTAACCTAAATAAGCAGGCAAAATGTTCAACTAGGTGAGCAAAGCAATTGTTAATGGCATTGACTGTATACCAATTTAATGCACTTTTATGGACCGATCTAAGTTAGGCTATGTCCTTCTTTGAGCCTAAAATACTACGAAGCTTCAATAAACCATGCACTAACAACACTCCATGGCCTATAAGAACAGTTTTGAAATCATTGAAATGAAATGATGTTTATTCGTCTAGGCCTATAGACATTAAGTTAAGCCTAGCCTAAGTTATATTCAGTTAGGCCTACGGTAAACTTACATCTCTTGAGCGAGATGGTAAAAACAGAAGGTAAGGTAGGCCTATTTAAACCAGTTCATTTTTACAATAAGTTAACCAACTTATACCACATTAACGCTTATACCACGCTTATACCACGTTATGTGGTTAATAACTTATACCACAGGGATAGGCCTTAGGGAAGTGTGGCTTAGGGTTCTATCATAGGCTAGGTAAGTTAAAAGTTAAAAATGATAAATTAGCCTGTGTTACTAGCCTAGCCATAAGAGCCTACCTAGGTCTATTTCATTTGACATTTCCTAACAACACATACCTACCTACATAAACCAAATTATGGTATGTTTCTTATGGTAATCTATGTCTCTCTGAAAGAGGCCTAGCCCAAACATTAAGAAAATCATCTTACTTACTCTTCACTAAATCCATTGACGTGCAATATCCTCATCTGCTTGACGATTGTGCTTTTACCTGACTCCCCAGCACCTTCACAAACACACACAAAACCCTGAATTAGATACAAAATATGAGCAAAATAAAAGATAAATAAACACTGGTTGAGCCTATCGACTCAATATGGCTGACAGATAAGACACTATTCATGGGAAGGGCTACCGGAGTATGAAATTTACCTAATAATAAGAGTCTGTGCGTTGCTCTGTACACTTGCTTATCCTTTTGTAATTGTTGATTTATCTTTTTGTTCGTTTCCTTTCCTTTTTTAGTTTCTTCTTGGTCCGCTTTTGAGCTCGCACTTCCGAAGCACCCCATGACATTAGGCCAGTTTATTATGGTAGGCAGGCAGCACAATTGAGACTCGCGCTGCCTTTCGTTTACTGCAAAATTACCTATTTTGCAGGGGTTTCAACTCACGCACTGCACTGCACAACTAACTAAACACATCGCACCACTTAACTAAAAGAAAAATAACGTAAAATCGACCGGTTATCCTAAGTTCAATCATTTGCAAAAAAATTATACCCCGCACGAAAAGGGCTGCACTTCACCACTGCCAGTAGATAGGTGTGAACGCACAGCATTGTGGGTAGAGCCACTGCTATGCATTCTGTATTTAGTTTAGCAGACAACACAACTTAAAACGCTCATTAAAACCTCACACACGTATCATATACCGCACAATTTTAAGCTCCTACCGGAATACTAATAGCCCGTTACTTGCTACCGGACACAACTTAAATTTTAAATCGTTTTGAGATTGAGAGTTATCTAACGTCTAGTTGGGGTTAGTGTCGTCTGCAATCAGTTTTGGCTTTTGAAGGCTGTGGACGATTCTTCGTTATGATTGGCTGAAGGATATTAGTGCAAATTTCACAGTGATTCATATCGACGCCAAGAGAGAACAGCACATACCAGCTCAGTCCTAATAGGGGCGCTATAATTTCATAGATTCATGTCAAGTTCACTGACAACTTGTATAATTTAATTCAATTTCCCGCCGTTTTTCCCAATTGCAAGTTTGTTGAATTAAATTTGAAGTTTCCAGGTCAATTAATGATCATGTTTTATGTTATTTTTTATTCTATGTGTAGATAGCTCTATTTTATACAGTATAATGTTCACACATATCTTAAATTAAATGAATGTGGTAAATTTTTAAATAAAAGGTATATCGGGTTACAAAGAGAAACTCTAAACAATACGGCAAAATTGAATATGTACAGCCTTTTTTGCTCAAAATGCTTTACAAAACACTACTTTTTATATTCTTAAAAGGTGGTATTTTGTAATAAGATTTCTAGTATTCAAAAAGCAGTGATAAGACGATAAATTAAGAAGGTCCATGAAGGTGCCACACAAGCTGGCGAAATGCATAGGCAGGGTGACACAAACATCTAAGTTTAGGTACTCAATAACACAGACAACAAGACATCATAGGACGTGATCTAATAAAAAATCCATTTAAAAATGGACCAACTCGTTCTACTGGGAGTCCAAAGGCAAATTTTGTTAATATAAGATCAAATTTATAAAAAAAACTTTAAAACACTGTATACAGCATCAAACAATATTTAATTTGATTATACATGTATAAAATTTGGAACGGATGGGGTTTTTGTCAACTTATCCTCCACGAGGGTAAAATAAGATTAAGAATTTTAAATTTACAATATTTGGGAATTTCCTCCGTAACTATTAGGCGCATAGTAACGCTTCAATATACTTATAATTATTTGTTTTTTAAGATATACAAAATGGTTTGAAAAAGGATTTGTTTTGTACCTAATTTGGTTTTTTATTGATATAGTTGTGCAAAAATTCCTATATTTTGATAGTATCCTTTTTTGAACATTTATCAAAATAACAACTATGCATAGTGTGCATAATTCTCCATAAAACATTTTGTGGAGTAAACGCGCTCGGACTTCCATGAAATTAAAAACAATATCGAGTGAAAAGAGCACAAAAGTCTTAACTATATTTAAACAAATTGGTATTCTCCATAGTGGCGGGAAATCATTGGTTGAATGCTTCTATTGGCTACACTGGAGAAAGTAGGCTATTTTGTTTATCGATGAAGATGCTCAATCTGCTCTTCTGCTGTTCAGTTTTCTGTTTTCAGTTTTCAGTCAGTACAGTACTCCAGCAGACGCCACCAGACAGAACGACAGAACTCTCACTCTCAGTCAAGTCAACGTCAACCTCGTCATCACCAAACAAAATAAATGTCTAAACTTTAAGGTGTTTTACACTAAACACACATAAAGATACCTAAAGCCTTATTCTCAAAAGACGCAATTACAACAATCTAGGATCCTCTTTTAGAAGATTTTCTCCACTTACAATAGTGAATAGCCGAGTCCTAACCCAAGTAAGTTTAATAGTAAATCACTGTTCTTAAAGATTTAAAAATAGGCCTAAATTAACTTAGTCACTGATCTTTTATTTCTCTTCTAGTTATTTTAAACTTAACTCTTTTTGGTTATTTTATTTTATTTCAACATTTCAATGCTGAGGTTGTAAAGTCACCTCCCAAAGAAGGACTAGGCCCATTTAAAAAAATATAATTAAGTTAGCCTACTATGACAAAAACGGGCACATTACCTAAAAATTATCCATCAACATTGCCATCCTGAAGAAAGTTACTAAGCATTTATTTAGGCTTATTTTGAATAACAATACAGTAGGGTTAACATTGACTCATTGAGTTTGTGGGTTCGCTGTTACAATAACTTACTAGAAACATTTTAAACATTGTTTTGACAAATGTTTGTAAAACCCTGTAGTTAACTTTTATTCTAAATAACTTGCAATACATAAGTAGGCTTACTATCAATCATTTTATTGTACTAGTCGGCAGAAAGTCTTGATCATAAGTTTACCAATATCAAAATGGAGCTGTCCGTTGGAATGTAAAATAAAATGTACAGGATACAATTAAGACACACACAGTGTTCCGGTGTTCCTCAGCGCTCTCACCTCGGTCCACAACTTTTTAATATATTTATAAATGACATAAGTTAATCAATTGGTGTACTGACATCAGACTGCTTGGTGTTTGCTGATGACCTCAAGATATTTTCCCGGATCTCCTCATTCTTAAAACCACGAACATCTCCAACGATCTCTCACCAACGTCGAGACGTGGTGCTATGAAAATGCAATGGAACTCAATGTAGGCCTATCTGTTGTCTCATTCACAAGACTTGTAACATGTAACACTTTTGACTACAAAATTGGTGGTGATATTCGGAGACGTACGAAGACCGTGTGAGGGATCTTGGTGTAATACTTACTTCTACCTTGAGTCCTGCTGAGCATATAATTCATATTATCGCAAGAGCCAATTCCATCTTTGGATTCATCCTTAGATCATCAAGAGACTTCAAGTCCCCACAGTCACTTCTGGTGTTATATAAGACCCTAGTTCAACCAGTTTTGGAGTATGGCTCAATTATCTGGTCACCATATCAGCTTGGCCATATTGAAATGATAAATAAAGTACAGTTACGCTTCCTCCGAGTCTTAGGTGTCCGCCTGGGCTATGAGTATCGTGCCCCACCAATCTTAGAGCTCCAGGAGTGCTTCAACGTCCATGGTCCACGTTCGTGGTGAGATCGATTCTACCGGCCTACTGGAGGGAATTAATTTCCTTATACTGAGAGGAACACGATCTTCAGATACTTTTGCTCACTTGTATTCACCAACTAACTGTTCTCTCAATTGTGGATTGGCAAGATTGCAGCGTCTTGGAAACAAAGTCAACTTCTTCAAACAGTTTCCTCCTTCAGAAGAAAAACCTCTAACATTATCTTTGCTATGCCTGTTTTGTAGATGATGTATGTTTGTTTTGTCCCAAAATTTGTTTAATTCTTGGTATTCATTGATATATTTATTGTTGTTAATGTTTCACGTAGAAGTTATTGTCATCATAGTTTATAATACATTGTTAAATCTTCAGGAGATATACTTTCAAAGTCTACATGCATTTTCTGAAATCCAAATTAATATTAAATATTTTTTTTTTTAATCTGTTTGTTGTTATTATACTTTGTTAATGTTATTATCTACGTTGCTATCTTGTGGTTATTATTTTTTGTTGCAATGCTGTTTTGTTCAATGGTATATGTAGCTTCTCTTGTTATTTCAAATGCAATTTTTATCTTTCCATTCTACTCATGTGCTTAAATATATAGGCTATTATTTTGTAAATGGTGTATCCAATGGAATGAATAAATGAACACAGTTACCTGATCAGTTACCCCATATTTATTTTATTCGGATCTAACTTAATTATATCCTAGGCCCTAGGACTAGGTCTTTAAGTATAATAGGCTATAATAAAACATTTTATTATTCATGCAATTTTGTTAATAGCTTTTGTGATTTTCCAGAATGCTGTTTCTCTTAACACTACTCTCCTCTGGTCGGCAGACATCGGGAAATGTGACTTTTAGAAAGGGGTTGAAAGAACTTCAAAAACTTTATCAACATACATCAACAGTGCCGATAAACAAGACATTTAGGGATGGTAGATTCAGTAAACATGTCAAATTTGACCAGCCAGTATACAAGTACGCAGCTCTGCATGGTGAAAAAAGTGCACTTCGGGACAAACATGGCGAGTACTCATACTCTGGACTCTTAGATTCAAGTACAAAATTTGCAGAGGTCATACGTAATGCTGTTGAAGGGAAGAGTGACGAAAGAGTGGTGTTTTTGTGTCCAAATGACGCTAGCTACATAGTCACTCAGTGGGCTTGTTGGATCGGTGGACAGACTGGTAAGATTCTTTGCGTTAATTGCTTGTAAAACTTAAGTTACACAATTATTTTTAACTATAGGTTGTCCTGTGGTTGAAAACTCACAAAAAATATGTACTGGTATAGACTTCTCTATTTTCACCCTAGGCTGTAAATAAACCATTTGTTTTGATTTTCTGTTAAGGCCTATATTGCGTCACCGGCATGGCAACCCACAAGGTCCTTGTTATGTTTTTTTTTTTAATTCTTTTTTTGTGCTTATTTTTTAGCCTAAGTTACTCCTCCTCTTTCTAGGCTGCGGTGTTGGTATGTGGCAAGGTTACACAGACCAGCCGAAAACGTGTAAAAACAAACATTGAAAAGAAGTTAGGCCCTGTCCTAGCTAGACGGCAAGAGCGACGCAACCAACGGTCGCTGCTGTCGGCGACAAAATGTGTGTCCACACTGAGTGGCGCGACAACTGCCACTAGGCAACGCGCCACGGGCTGAGGTAGCTGTGGTAGATGCCGCTTTGTCGCGTCGCCGGTGTAGCTCTATTCATCCAATTAGCGTCTTAGGCCTGTAGCCTAAGTTATCAAAGCTGTACCAATTTTTGGTGCCCAGACAATAGCAAGTTATTCTTATATTTCTCTTGAGTATTAATAAGCTGATCAGTCTTATTGCTTCAGCCGGGATTTCCTAGGCGCTGAACGCAGAGAGCGGACTCCTCTTGTCATAGGTAATTTAATGTTATTTTTTCCTAAAAGTGGAGCGGAATGCCATGTTAATCACTCTTCCACGCTCTGCTTGCACGCAAAAAAACCCAGCTTTAGAGACCAGTTGTGATTGTTGTTATTCACAGACATTTTTCCAATGTTTGCTCTTTGTTTCCAGCTGTACCTTTAAGTAGACATTTTCCTCCTCCAATGATGGAGTATTTTGTCAATGACTGTGACGCTAAACTGATCGTCACTACACCTCAGTATTCCAAAACTATGACCCAGTTAGCAGAGAAAACGAATAAGCGTCTAGTTATCTTAGACGATGTCTTTAGGTAAGGGAGTAGTCTATGTGTAGTAAGACTTCTACAGGTACACTCGGTAATTATTTTATTTACTTTATGAACTTTGGAAAAGATTCCCAAACTATAAGGCAGATACTAACTTAGTAGAATAGAATGAGATGTTAACTATTTAAGATCAATTGTGTCTAGTAGGCCTAACTATGTCTTGGGTCCAATTTCAAAATGTTACAGTAGGCCTATACAGAAATTGAACCGGAAAGCTTTAGGCCTACTAGATTTGCTCTTGAATCATTCAGCTTCCCTCTTGACAAAATGTTGAAAATATACAATCCTGATTGTGTGAAAATCAAATCCAAATTTAGGGATTGTTCTGACAGTTTTATAATTAAAATAATTATGTGTTACTAGCTTTAAGGCATACATAGATTGTGCCCTATAGAATATAGGAATAGGAAACTCTTTTGATTTAACCTCAATAAAATATGGTTTTTGTGATTGGAAATTACATTCTGAGTATTTGTCTCACAGGATTGAAGCTATGGCACGGAAGTCAGAAAATGAAGACAACATTGTTCACAGCGATATTGATGGGCTAAGGAATGACTTAAGTGCAGAGAACAAACACAACAACGACAAAGCAGCGCTTATACTGTATACCTCAGGCTCCACCGGCCCTCCTAAAGGTTAGTACTTAACAGTTATTTTGCGACTGAAACCAATCTTATCACTCAATAACATTAAAAACTCAACAAAATGCATACATTGCACATTGTAAAAAAAATGTAAATATAAAGTTGTTTGACTGCTGATGAAAACTAACAATGATTTTTAATTGATACAAACTCTTTGTGGCCAAAGTCTATTTTAGAAATATCTACATAGAGTTACAATTTATCCAGTTGCTCCTTCATACAAGTATAAAAATGCTAAGTTTAAAGAGAATATGAAAAAGAGTTCATTTAGTGGGCTCAATAAAACCTAAACTAACTTGCTCAGGTAGAGTGCAATTATTGCATCCATCGTTAAATATAAAATGTTTAAATATCTGCCCTAAAAATGGATCTCATTAACAAAAATACTTTTAAGAACAAGTAAAAGTTTTCCAAAACGTTGTCATTAAAAACAAAATTTTGGATGCCAATTTTAGTCTGACCATTTTTACACACTTTAAATGTTGTTTCCCTACAAATTGCTCACTTGAAGCGTTTCTATTCTATAGATCTTAAGTTTTGGCCAACGAAATGGTAGTTTTCATCGCTAGGAGCGAAAGTGGCTCTTTTTGGTACGCAATCGGGTGGAAATATGATTAAGTACCAAAAAGACACTTCACTTCGTGTGATGAACAACTATTTTCATCATACTGTAAAAATGTCCTTCTAATCGTCACCAAATTAGGCTAAAACTGCATAATTTGAGGTTATACGTCATCGATGTTTACATTTCTGTTGCTTAGAAACTTAACTTATATCGTTATAATCCATTCATCTCTATGGTGATTAGCAGCGTTTTCATAATGCACTGACTGGTACAATTTCGAGGTTAGTGAACCGAAAAATTTACCATTTATTTTTTCTGTTTCCTATTTGAAGTTAGCCAAAAACGATGATTTGGCGGGTGATTTATAGAACTATAGGCTGCTTTCCGAACAGTATGATGAAAACTGTACTGTATTACATTCCACATTTCACAACAAGCTGATTTTTTTTTGCCCAATTTTCAACTTTTGCAATAACAGGCAGTTAAACAACGTCAAGGCAAACTCTTGTCTTCACTCGAAAAAGACCAGTGGGATCAGATAAAAACGTACCTTTTTTTTTAACAACACTCATATTAATCAACACACGAGTGCTGGAAACAGCACTATATGAAATGTGTATATGAATCATGGACATGTTGAAACTTGCAGGCGTAGTGTTGACACACAGGAATCTACAGGCACAAGTTTCCAGTCAGGTGGAGGCTTGGCAGTGGACTTCAGGAGATGTCGTTCTACACAGTCTACCTCTACATCACATACACGGAGTTGTCAATGCCCTACTCACCCCTTTCATGGTTGGCGCCAAGTAAGCTGTATTGAAACTAAGTGTTCCTTAAAGATTATGAGGTCATTGTCAACCCCATTGTGGTTGTTTCAATAAAGTATTGGCCGTATTGATGAGGTAAATAGTACAACAATTCAGGTGTTGAATTGGTAAACCAAGACTTTCAAACCTATTAAGTGGTATGCATGTCGAAATAATTAGGAACACCTGATACGAAGAAAAAGGAAAAAAGTTAAAAACAATTTTTGTCCTACAATAAAAAAAAAATTGTTTGGCTGGAATACTTTTTCAGTAATAATCGTTGTCCATCTGAAGTAAAGTTTTGACAATTACGTATGTTGGCAGTAACATCCTCACATCCTCGTATTCATGGCAGTAACTAAGTTCACACCTAGTTATTGAGGCTGTAACGCTGATTCAATTGGTTGGGAATGAAATTAATCTTCATATTGTATTATATTTATTGACCAACTGTTCAGTAACACTAAGTGTTTATTTCATTACAGGTGTGTGATGCACTCAGCGTTCAATCCGAGCGAGGTGTGGAACGAGTTTCTGGGCAAGAAAGAAGGTTCGACTGATCGTATTAGTGTCTTCATGGGTGTCCCGACCATGTACATCAACCTGCTGAATGAGTATGACCATTCCCTAACCAAGAATGAGAGGATGGTGGAGTATGTGAAAGCAACTTGCTCAGAGAAAATAAGGTACAACTTTATGTATTGTGGAAATTATTAGTATTTAGGGTACTTTGGTATTATACCGACCACACTTAATAATTATAACCTAACTTATGGGTGGTTAGGTTAGGTTAGGTTAGGAAGATTTTGTTATCAAAATATTATTTTGGAAGTCAATTTATCGGTGTGGTTGGTATAATACCAAGTACTGTATTTAGTTCCTCAAATATTTTTATTATCTCCAAGTTGAATTGCTCTTTGATGATTCTTCCAGGTAGTTTGTCCTTTGGAGGCTCCTAGATTCCGTTTTGAAGGCTATTCCTTTAAGATAACCCTTAGTGGTTCTTTCTGTTAGATAAGGCCTAGACCTTTGAGGGCCCTTCCTAAAAGACAACCCTTTGTGGGTTCTCCCTGAAATTTAACCCTTTTTGGGTTGTTCCTAGTAGATTAAATTTGAAGGCTCTTCCTGAAAGATAACTCTTTGTGGGTTCTTCCTAAAAGATAACACTTAAAAGGCCCTTTCTAGCAAATTGATAATAAACAGATAATACAAGAACTTAACCTAAAAGGGTCTTACAACTTCAATAATCTTTGGTAGCCGACTGAATTATTCATATGTTGATTCTAATAATGATATTTTTCAATGCTAATTAGTAGTGCTAGACAGTGAGAATTTATTTATTTCTCATTACCTTTTAGTGAACTGTCAATATTTCCACAATTATTTCCCTGAGTACTGAGTAGTCAATTATTCTAATTATATTTCTCTGCCGAGCAGGCTGATGGTGAGTGGGTCGGCGCCCCTGCCCTCGCAAGTGTTTGATTGGTGGCAGATGGTGACAGGTCATGAGATCCTGGAGAGGTACGGCATGACAGAGATTGGCATGGCGTTGTCCAACCCGTTGCATGGCGAACGTAAACCTGGTGAGTCGTGTTAATGTCTGTGCCAGTGGCTTGTGTGGAAGAATCACTCTAAGTGGTCCAAACCACTCACTCTTATTGATTTGTATTGGTGCAGCCAAGGATGCTGGAAAGGCTTAAGACTCTTGGCTGGACTGTTGTGAGATGGATCTAGATTTTGTTGGTACGTTGATGTACAGCGTGTGGTAAAGTTTCCAAGTTGCTGAATGTGCTGGATGCTGGAATGTACCAATTATGTGGAATAACAAGGAAAAAGTTTAAATTACAACGTGAAACCCACACTTGCAATACCAGAATCAAAAATAACATTTACCAAAACATAATTTTGAAATGGTTTATGCCATGTCCTCATACTCTGGTGTAAAGTTTTTTAAGCTTACTAGAGGCCCCATGCAGCGTTGAAATAAATATCATATCCTAGAAATAATCAAATTTATCCTATATATAATACGAGTAAAGTTTGAATACTTTTCAACTCGATCTGGGAATCGGCTCTAACAAAAACGTTTATATTTACGGAATAACTAAGTTCTGTGTCAAAAATAAGTGCTAGACCAGAGGTATAGCCAGGAAAAATCTTATTTTCGCCATAATATGAGTACAAACTTTTGAAAATTTAACATGGGCCTTATGAGAAAACATTCCGCCATTGTTGTCATTTTGTTTACATTTTAATACAAAACGTGATGTTCTGTACCCACGGGCACCTCAGCTTGCGCATGCTCAGAAAGCTCTTGAAGCACTTTCCGAGGATATGTAGCATATGTTTACACAGACCAAAGGAAATAAAAATGTGTATATACAGAGCAAAAGAAATGAACAATCAGATTATACCATTGAGCATATTATACTACAACTGGAAAACCAATTTCTGTCAATGTCGAGTACGGTAGTTAAATTAATGAGAGGATGGAATAATCTTTAATTAGCTTTAACTCATACAACTCCTTTTATATTAACAGGTCGGCGACTTAGGAAGAGGTGAAAAAAGTAGTCAAGGCGAGTAGTGCGAAGTGTAGGAACTGTTTATGACGATTAGATTAAGGTATTTTCAATCCTGAAATACTATGGGAAGGGAGGGAAACAGGTCCACGACATAGGAAGAGGCGAAGGAAGTAGTCAAGACGAGCTGTCCGGAGTGTGGGAACTGTTTGTGACGATTAGATTAAGTTATTTGCAATCTTAAAAAGCTATGGGAAGGGAGGAAAACAGGTCCGCGACGTAGGAAGTCGTGAAGGAAGTAGTCAAGGCGAGTAGTCCGGAGTGTGGGAACTGTTTATGGCGATTAGGTTAAGGTATCTGCAATCCTAAAATGCTATGGGAAGGGAGGAAACGGGTCCACGACGTAGGAAGTGGTGAAGGAAGTAGTCAAGACGAGCTGTCCGGAGTGTGGGAACTGTTTGTGACAATTAGATTAAGGTATTTCCAATCCTGAAATACTATGGGAAGGGAGGGAAACAGGTCCATGACGTAGGAAGTGGTGAAGGAAATAGTCAAGGTGAGCTGCCTGGAGTGTGGGAACTGTTAATGGCGATTAGATTAATGTATTATCAATCCTAAAATGCTATGGGAGGGGAGGGAAACAGGTCCGCGACATAGGAAGTGGTGAAGGAAGTAGTAAAGGCGAGTAGCCTGGAGTGTGGGAACTGTTTATGACGATTAGATTAAGGTGCCTGCAATCCTGAAATGCTATGGAAAGGGTGGAAAACAGGTCCACTACGTAAGAAGTGGTGAAGGAAGTAGTAAGGCTAGCAGTGCAGAGTATGGGTCTGCTTAATTATGTATCTGCAATTCTAAGATGCAATGGGAAGGGGGAAACAGGTCCACGACGTTGGGAGTGGTGATGGAAGTAGTAAAGGCGAGCACTGCGGAGTTTGGGAATGGATTTATGTATCTGCAATACTAAGACTGCTTTCAGAGTAAACTAATGATTTTCCCCGAGCAAAGCTCGGTCCCCAGGTACTTTTTTTTAATTGAGTAATACAGTATCTTGAACTTAAATAATTCAAACAATCTGTAGCTCAAATTAAAGTCTATAATTTACTGATTGTTTTGAGTCTACAAAATAAAAAAAAACATTAGCAATACTGGAGCTATTGATTTTTAATCATACCTTATGAAAAATAATTTTTATGTTGGTTGTTCACCTTGCGTTGGCTTGAAACTCTTCCGATTTGAATAACTAATAGCTTTTTAAAACGAAAGCCGGTATTTCACTGAAGGTTCTTAGACCAAAATATATAAAATTATATAATTATAACTGGTAAAATTCATCTTAAATTGAACTAAGAATTCAAAAATAAATCAAATTTATGTTTTTTGGTCGAGTAATACAGTAAATATATATATGCCGATGCTTGATGTGAAATCTGTGTGTGCATACTGCACAATCAATTTGAATTTGAATCATTTAAATCGGACAAGTAGAAGAGCCAAACGAATTAGCTAAAGAAAAATCATAGGCCGTAACTCCCATAAGAAATACATGGGGAGCAAATTTCGTTTACATATAAGCAGAGTGGGACTGTAGATTAATATATGCCGATGCTTGATGTGAAATCTGTGCGTGCATACCTTCAATGTGAGACCTCAATCATGAAAGCGCTCGGGTAGAAGAGACAAACAAACTCGGAAAAGAAAAACCAAATTTTTTAAATATATAAGATTACCAAATAAGCCAATGACATTAATAATTGAAAAACAGGCATTATACATTGAGACTATTTATTGTAACTTTTGTAAATAATATAAAGATAATTAAAATTGTAATTGCAGGTTTTGTCGGCTCCCCAATGCCTGGTGTGAGGGTGAGGATTGTACAGCAAAATGACATACCTAGTCAGACTGATGAAGTTTTATGTGAGGGGGACAACATCAAGACTCGTAACTTTACCAACGATTCTGCCGTCTCTGGCTTGCTACAGGTAGGTTAGCTATATACATTTCCTCTTTAATTTACTGACAAATTCTGTTTAAGAGTTATACAAATGTTGCAGACTCTTTTCACGTTTTTATACTTCCCAGATATTTTTGTCCAATATTATTCTATTGGCTGTATTAATACATTCCAAACTTTGTTCTTTGGTCATTTATTTATTAAGTAATTCAAAATTTAAATTTAAGGGGTAACTGAATAAAATTTACTTTTACGAATTACATTCTAAAGCCTCGTTCACACGGTGCGTTTTTACAAGCTACACGCCGGCTTTTTTACACGCAGCTAGTAAAATAGCTCAGTGTGAACAGTGTACTCGCTCAAAAGCTGCTTGTAAAAAAGCTCTGAAAAAAGTTGACGCTGCCGCTACAACACGCCAACTTTTGAGCGAGTAGGCGTGTAAGTAGCCCAGTGTGAACACAGTTGCTTGTGCTTGTGCGTATGTTATTCAAAGATGTCGTGGGATTTGGTTCAAGCTAGCTGCTGAGCGAGTGGAAAAAGCATCGTGTGAACGACTACAAGCGCACTCGTTGGCGTCTTTCTACACGTCTGTGAGTTGGCGAGTGGACAAGCTGTATGTGAAAGAATACAAGCACACTCGCCAACACACTTCTTACTTGCTGGCGAGTAGCTTGTAAACTCACACCGTGTGAACGAGGCTTTAGCAATTGTGAAAAATAGTATGTGTTATCATTAAATAAGCTACATGAACCCATACACAGCATTTCTAACATTTAATTCAAACAACTAATTTGGTAATTTACATTTGAAACTTGAACAGGTGAAGGGGGAAGGAGTGTTTTCCCAGTACTGGAACAAACCAGAATCTACGGCGACGGACTTTACCTCGGACGGCTGGTTTAAGACAGGTCTGCTTGTAGCATAGTGTAGCGTAGGTCTAGCTCTGGACACACTTTAGACTGCTGACTTTACAGCACATCTGTACTCAGAAACTCAGATGAATCCCATCTCCCCCTTACAGATGAGAAAGAATATATTTTGAGGATGGGAGAAACATTTTTCTTATTTTTAACTTTTAATGGGTTACCCGAGATCCTAAAATCAGCTTTATCTAGTAAAATTTGACATTAATATGAAAAAGTTGTTCAGACATTTCTGATTGTCTATTGTGCTTGATATTTAAACCCAAAAAGTTCTCAAAATCCAACAGAACTTTTTGATGCATCCATGATTTTTACTACTTGTAAATCTTTTGTATGAACTACAAGATAGAAGATTTTTGTTGAGTTTGAGCAAGGTTAGAAGAGGTAACTGGGAGTTGTGCTAGTATTGTTTTATTTATTTGTGAACTGCGCTGTCCGTTGACATCAGTATATCTTTCAGTATTATGTAATATACGTTATACAGTGAAATGAGTAAACACACCATTTTTCACTGTAGAGTAGACTGTGCCTTATTTGCTTAGACTATATTTTACACACAAGGTATCCCTGAAAATAACTTTGTGAGCTGTAGCAACTATTATGACCCATCAACCTGGTCAGCAACAAGAAATAGGGTAGAACATTTTATTTTAGACACTAGCACATTCTGTGACTGGCTCACACAACTATGTTATTTTTTAATAAAAAATTGACCACAGCCAATTGATATAGAAAAATTGATATAGATCGGATGTCCACTTCAGTATCTAGTAGTCAACACAGTAATGGTATTAAAAAATCTGGTGACTGTTCTAGTTTTGTTTTGTTTCCAGGTGATATTGCAGAGTACATAGAAGGAAGTTACCGAATCCTGGGAAGGTCTTCAGTGGACATAATTAAAACAGGAGGGTACAAAGTGAGCGCTCTGCAGATAGAGTATGTCCTGCTCAACCATCCAGACATCATAGATGTTGCAGTGGTGGGCCTCCCCGACATCACTTGGGGCCAGAAGGTACAAACTAGTTTATTAGGATTTCTCCTAATAAAAAATTAAGCATTAATTAGGAGCAGAGAAAGAGTGTTTGACTCAAAGTGTATTTGATGGTGTCAACAAGTTTTAGCCTGAAAACCGTTTTATTCAGAATAGGCCTAGTGGGTTGGGACATTACTTTTTAGATAATATCCATTAGTGTCTGGCGGGATTTGAACCTGGTCTACCACTAGACTAGCTCGCCACCCTGGTGTCTGCAATAGTAAATAAATATCTGCTATCGATGACTTGGATACCGGAATAGACATCCAGGGCCGTAGCCAGCTTTGGCAGGCCCAGGTAAAGATATTAAGCTGGGCCCTCTTGGAGCCCGGGCCCCGGTAAAATTGTCCAGAATAACCGGTTTGAGTACAGCCATATAGACATCCCATCTATAGACCAACTGTTAAATACATTCTGCTATTACTTTGATGTGATGGATAAATGAGTTTAAGGTGATTTAAGTTGTATAGCTTAGCTGATTGTATATATAGTGCTCGTAAGGTTTATGGTTTGATCCTAAGAAAAGTCATAAACTCTTTGATCATTTGAAACTGGACCCTGGCTCTTGATAAGTGCTCTTGATCAGAGTCGGAATCAAAGCTATTGTCTCATCCATTCAACAATTTATTCTTTCACTATTCATGTAGCGTATTAATTATATAGATTCTATTCTTTAAAATTTTTTCCTTGGAGTGTCGGCGTTGTAAAAATTGAATCTAATGGAAGTTTGTGCGGCAATAAAATTTAATAACTAACTAGAAATTCATTCTAGTCTGATATAAATAAGTATTGCACTTTTTGTTTCAGATTGCTGCTGTCGTCCAACTAAAGGAAGGTTCGTCTTTGGATTTGAAACAAGTGCAACATTTTGTAAAAGAAAGACTGCCTGTTTACATGATGCCAAGTATGCTTAAAGTTGTCGATAGCATTCCAAGAAATGCCTTAGGAAAAGTAAACAAAAAAGAAATTGTCACAAACTTATTCAATAGGACAGCAGTTTAGACTGTACTTACTTAAATGTGTAATATTTTCCAACTCAAAATGATATTGAAAGTTAAAACTAATAATTTGTTCTACTAAATTCTTTTTAGTACTGAATCTATTGGTCTGATTGTATATTACCAGTTGAGTAGACCAGAACTTTTTATCAGCGTCTCATATTTTTAATTAAATGTTACGACTATTAAGCTGAGAACTTTGTAGATAGTAAGACTGATTGTAAATACCAATAATGAACAAAAGTAATTTCCTCAATATTAAGACTAAATTGAGAATTTGACTGTTTTGTTAAGACTGAAGAATGGATTGTAAAATATATTGTTGTTGAATACAAATTTTGTAATCAAGATATGTATTAACGATTATTTGCCTTTGCTTCCTTTAGTTAGTAAGATGAAAAGAGAAATAAAGGAATTGATCCACAGAAAGTTGGAGAAAATCTTTGTGTTACAAGGGGTTTGGTATGAGCTCACCATATTTTGGTGAGTTCTGTTGTCTTTAAAGTGTAAAAGACATTGGAGTAAAAAAGACGAGGGTAAACCATTTCTTAGAATTTTCAAGCTGTGGAAATAGTAGAGTAAAAGAAACTTTGTGGCAGAGTGCCAAAAGGAAGTTGATTTCTCTGAAACTTGAGAACAACATAGGTTATTCATTAATATCGTAGAGGAGTAAGGTACAGAAGAAACATTAATTGTTGTACCTTAGTTGTATGTAGGACAAAGGTCCAACACCTCTTTTCTAACAAACCTCATTTAACCGAACAAACGATCTAATAATAAACAATAGTTCATCCCCTGGCTACATAACCAAAAAGTAAAGCATGCCTCACTAGAAAAACAGGCCATGCTGCAGGATCCATGACCCACACTTGTGGATAGATTCACTGCCATATCCCATATGTTTTAGGTAAATAATTTGACTGTCAGATTTTAACGGAAAGATTTAGTATGAATACATGTTTTTGTATAGAGAATGAGAATGTTTCTCTTAATACTTGTCCCAAAGTTTAGAAAGTATGGATTTGTTTGTCGAAATAGGTGGATAACTCTTGTAGCCATAAGACGTGGATAGCAATTTTCATTTTCTCTTTTTGAACAGCGTATATTATCTCCTGAATCATAAAAATAAACTTGACCGTTAAATAAACTAAAAAATAACTTAAAATAAACTACCCGATCATTACCATGTAGTATTGTTAACAAAAACGGCTTCACTTATTATGTAGAAATGTCATCACTAGGGCGTAACGCGACTCTTTTAGCGAATTTCCCATATAGGGAATAAGCTATTACCGTAGGTCTCATGGTAAGACCTGGACCCGGGACCGATTTACTTTTTCCTTTTGAGGTCCCTAGAGGCCAAAAACACCATCCGTGCAAATTCATATATATGTATATATATATATATTTATATATATATGTGTGTGTGTGGATGTGTACAGAGCTAGGGACTACACCTGTGGTCCGATTTCGATGAAACTTGGTGTGTAGAATCCGAGGATCATCGCAGCGACCGCCCACCGGTGTTAGTGACCAGTGTTAGTGAGTGACAGGGACCATAAAACTCTAATCCATAGTATCTCTAGGCTTTTTTTTTCATTTTTTAGAAATTTAGATTTTAACGTTGATTTTCCAATATTGAAAAACGTATGACTTATGATTTATTTAGACGTATGATTTATGAAAACCCAAGTTGATGGCGGACGAATTAAACATCCATCCTACATTAATCTGTGTGCAAAAACTCGCCTATAAGAATAACTTGGAGGGCTCCGGGTCTTATTAGGCGAGGGAGGGTCTGGGAGGATGAGCTGTCTTGCAACATTACAGTCTTATCATTAAAAAACCTATAAAATCTGAGTTTCTCAAAAATGGCATAACGATTTTGATAAAAATGAGTATGTTTTAGCCCTTTAAATTCTGAACAAAATGGCACTACTCCCATTTCTATAAAAATTACGGTTCAAAAGTTATTGTAACTTATGTTATCCCCCCCCCAAAAAAAAAACATAAAATAACAAAAAAAAATCGTTTTTTGGAGAAAAGCTGGTTTTGATCGAAATAAATATGTTTATGTTATGGTCCTTATACTAAAAAAATAGTACAGCACCCCATTGCTGTAACAATTACATTCAAAAGTTATTGCAACTTTTGTGATTTCTAACTATAAAATATCATATTTACTCTTACCGCTTACCCATGATAAAAGTTGTTGATGAGCTTATGGGAGAAAGTATGTGTCAGAATACTCGTACAGAAAATGTTTGACTTAGACGAAAATTACCCTTATGACATAACAAATCAAGTAACAAGCCAATCGTCGAACTCAGTTGAGAGAAGCGACTCTCGGCTTTTCAAACAATTATGTGAACGAGATGTAATACTTTACATCTCGTTAATAGATCGTTTCACCACAGCCAATATGAAGTGTGGTGGTATGTTATTTTTGGCTATTAGTACAAAGCTCGTACCACAAACACAGGCGAGAACTTAACTAATGTTTAGAATAAATTTCATTCTCTAACAAATTTATCTATTATACAACCTATTCGACTAAATGAAGTATTTGTTTAGGTTGACTTTTACTGCAGATAATCAGTGAAAGATTGGTATTTAATGTGTTTAATTATTTATTAAAAACACATCCAGTGCAGTGAAGTGTGGTGGTGACATACAGCGCTACCTGTTGGTGCAGCAGTGAACTTCGTACTGCTTTACCGACAACATAGAATATTCACACGACCTGACGAATCATGGCATAATAAAATTTACTATGTAAGCAATATTTTGTGTTACATTGGCGGTTTTATTATGCAGATGATTGATAGCTAAACCATAGACAAATATATTTAAATACAGTATAGATTTAGATACCTTACTGCTGCGGTTAGCATAAGTTCTGGCATTCGTCGCTAGGAGTGCCATAGGAGTAACCATTTTGAAAATCAAAATCACTCAAAGTTTTGCCATTGGAAGGGAGAATCATTTGGAAAGGGGAGTTTGTTGTTCAGTCACTAGTTTTTTTACCTTTTTATCACTTGAAATGTAGGCATACACTTTCAAACGATTTAGAATTAGAATTTCCAGCTTCATAAACATTTCGGAAGAATTAAACTTTGCAGCTCTGTACACCAACATTGCAATCCCTTTATGCAAACCAGTAGAATATTTTGTCTTTCGATTCAAGAGGATTCCAAATTGAACGGCCACTCTGTGATAATTCAAGTGATAAATTGGTTAAAGCTGTCCCAGAATTATTATAGAAATTTGCGATGAGAGCACATTGTTATTAGTGTTGAATACCATGGATATTTCTTATCAATTTATGTTTTTCTGTTAGTTTTAGCGAATTCACCTTCTAGGCCATCGGAGTAATCACCGGCATCAAATTAGGAAAATGTAGATCCCGTTAAAAATCTGCCTTTCGACACTCCCTGCTCTGTGGCTGTACATTTACCACGTTTGTCAAAAACAACCTACGTTTATTTCAAAACTGAACAAAAAACTCGTAATTATAATAAAGATTAACAGACAACTTTTGGTGAATCCAAACCACAGATTAGAGTTGTTTCTAAATGTACCCTATTATCAGTGCATACAAGTTTACAAAAAAAATATTTTTTTTACATGCGTGTCTTTGAATGTCAACAAATAAAAAAAATGAAAATTGATCGAGCTTTTCCTCTACGACAATGGAGTTATTTATATCCTTTTGACTGTAATATCACGTTTTAATATTTCTGTTCTTTCCGTAGATTATTACAAATTCATCACATAATTTGTATTGACATGGGACATTTTCATTGGTAATCTTCAACTACTCTAATATGAAGTTTGTTGATGAATAAATTTAATATCATCAAGTTTAACACTTTTATTGTTGGGCTTCTCGCTCAAAACTTTTGACTTTTGACTGTTGAAATCCCGCTTTTCTCAACTATGGTGTTACTTGTTTAGCGAAGTGGATATTGCAGTACGATATAGTGATGAAGATGAAGGAATGACGTAATATAGTAGCGGATGACCGAATAAGGACAATACTTCATTCAATTAGTATTAATTGATGAGCGCCTACTAACTTCTGACATTGACTCAAAGCTGTATGTGTAGCTAAATTGTATCACAACTTATGCAGGTGCCAGTATAAATCCGGAGCGGCGCTATACTGTTTAGGTAATGTCTGGCTTTTAGCTAATTATAAACATTTATTTTACTAGCCTATCTCAAACTTCATTTATGCATATTTTATTCTAACTAGTAGTTTTGCCCGTGCTTTTACCACTTGCACCTCTCGACCGTTATAAGTTCTCGACTTTGTCTCGAACTTAAAAAATATATCGAGCCGGCAAAACCGGATTTTCGGCCCTAGGTACGAAATATACTACGTATTCGTTTAACGAATATCTTGTTTACTTTCTGCAAAGTGCCATTAAAATGTTTATGATTTAAGTTGTTTACAAAATGTTGACCGTTAGTATATTTTATGACTAGGTGTACAATGCAGTTGTCTGCTTGCATATTAATCCAATACTTCTCTAAAGTCAATGGCACATCTGTTCCTCGTAAATGAGATAAAATACTACTTGCAGTATCCTATGTCAATGGTATAATTGGTTCACATAAATGGAATTATTATTTGCTTCATTAAAACTTCATCACTCCGTAACGAAAGTGACCATTTTCAATAACAGCTGACATCAATGAAAGTAGTCGTTTCCCAAGCTATAATTTAGAGCGAGGGAAAATCGATCAGCTGATTTTCCCTCGCTCTAAATTTACTTTCCCTCGCTCTCAATTAGTTCTCCATTTATTCACTACGCGCGCTAGTGTTTTGTTACGGTTTAATTTAATGATTTGAATCAGCTGTATGTATTTTTAAAAGTTGTTTTATTCTTTTATTTTCATTTTTAAACAACATTTATTGAGAAATATACGTAGGATCCCATTTAGAAGATTTTATTTTGATGTTCAATCAAATTAATTGAGAAATAAAATAGTTTTAATATTACTGTGGTCTGCTGATAATCTGTGTTTGTGTATTTATGCGTCGTGATGAAAAGTATCGTGCACTTGCTCCATTATTCCCGTCCTCGGCTTCGCCTCGTACGTGAAAATAGCTCTCACATACTCGGCTTCGCCTCGCACGTGAAATTGGGGTTCCCTGTGTTCGGCTTCGCCTCACACAAAAACTTGAGCCCGCGCCGGAAAATGCCACTTTCGGTCCTAGTAACGAAATATACTATTACATGATTTACCTTTATCTCCCTTACATACATTTTTCTTTATTTTTGACATTTTAAATTTCAATCTTGAAGTTTCAAAACTACTAATTATTGAATTTAAATTAACAATTTTTGAAGGCCAATCTTCTTCAAACTAAAATTACAAATCCTTACATCCATACACAGGTTTTCTTGAGTTTTATGGATTTAATGATGAGTTTGAAAGGCCGCTACGTAACAAAAATAGTTCAATCTTGTTAAGATTAACAAGGACCACTAGGAAGCTCAACAATTTTAGCCAAAACTCTACGGCTTTTTCTTCGTCTTCGATCTCTTTCCGATTGATTATAAAAATTATTAACGTGTACGTGTAACACATGTGTTATGGTTTAAACCCAGGGATCATTGCGAATGTGAATGTTAATATAACTTTTGTATAATTGTTTTTATTTTAAAATTATTACATTCATTAAACTCAAAATAAAGTCAAATTACAATTAGTTTGATTCCATCAATACAGTTGATATTGTAAAAAAAAATGTTAAATAGTCTCATATGAAATTTGTTCCCTTATTAACAATAATTAATACAGTACCGGTAGGGGTTTGTGTTCTAACAGAAGGTAATACACGTTTTGTTTACTGTGATATTAAAATGATGAGCTGCAGGTAAAGATTCCGGTACTTTCCTGTTAAAGGGAACATTCATTATTATCGATGATTTTTTTTTCTCGATATATCGATGTTTTTGTTTTCCGATCCATTACAAATTGACAAGAAATGAAACTGATCTAAGCTAACCTAAAATAACCAACCATACTTGCTGTACCATTTAAAAATTCCCTTTGGGTTTGAATATAAAAGGCAAGTTTTAAACGCGGAATTTTTAAATGTTACAGCAAGTTTGGTTATTTATGTTAGGTTATTTATTTTTGAACAGTTTCATTTCATTAATGTTTGTTGATACTGAACAATATTTTTCGTCATTGTCAGCTGATATGTTTCAATTTGTTAATATCGATATATCGAGAAAAAAATCATCGGTAGTAATGAATGTTCCCTTTAACAGGAAAGTACCAAGATTCCTGACAAAAGTTCAGTAGTTAGGGTAAAACATATCAATTGTATGTGAAATCCAAAAATACTGTTTTTGTTTTACCAAAATACCCGATGTTGACCGATTCTTTTTTAACTACGAATGTTTTTCAACTAAATAAACATTTAACTTTAAGTACGCTTATCATTTGAAAATTAAATCATAAGTTAAATAGATGTCAATAAAAATAGACCGCAAAGTAATATTTTTGGGATAGATTTACATTGACCAAAGAATACTCTCAGAGTATAGTGATAATGTTCCCCGAGCAAAGCTCGGTCCCCAGGTACTAACAGATTAAAGACGTCCCAGTGTCATCTCCGTTGCGAAGCACAGGTACAGCAGCTGGAGATGGTAGGAAATAATCTGGCAATTTTATGGGATCATTTTGGTACAAATTCAGCCGGATAAATTGAATTTGTTTATTCTACAGACTGCGGTACTGCGGATAGGTCACTTCACTAGCACTAGAGGGCACTGAGGACCCGGACACAAGAACGTTATTTTATTATTGCTGGCCTCCTGATTAGAGAAGGCCTTCAAAAATTGTACATTGCACGATGCTCATGCAATGTAGACTCTTCAAAACAAAAGCACCGATTTAAAGGTAATGGACCAATTTACCAGAATACCAAGTGTGGCCAAATGTAATATCAAAGGACCTTGCGAGACTCCTTTCTTATTCCCGAAGAAAGAAACGCGAATACGTTATAAAATTAATTGAAATCCTAATTAAATATTAAACATGTCTCTACTTATCAGTTTTTGACTAAACTTAAATTATTTACACTTGTTGTATCACAGATTTAACGTTTTACAATGTCCACTCAAGGGTTTTTAGGTAACTTTCATATTACCCGACATCTAGCGGATCTCAACTCAACCACGTGGTTATAGTTGTAATGTGTACCGCCAGGCGCGACCTACGTTGGACATTGGAAGCGGAATTTGACGGTCTGAGTAGGTCTGCGCGGAAACAAACACAAGTAGTGCCATCGGGGTAGCGGATTTTTATCCCCCTGGAATTTTACCCCCTGGGCAAACGTGACGTCACAAACCAGGGGGTAAAATTCCGGCCGCGAACTGTTGAGTTTCGCGACATCAGCTCGATGGATTAAACGCGGAATTGAACATTTATTTTCACGGTTGTGAATTTAATCAGAACACATCAAATTATAAAAACCTAAAGTGTACGGCCCGGATTTTTACCCCCGGAATTTTACTCCCGGAATTTTACCTCCCGGAATTTTACCCCCGGAATTTTACCCCCGGATTTTTACCCCCGGAATTTTACCCCCTGTCCAGATATGAAGGGTGCACGGGAAAAACGATCATTGTCAAAATTTTTTTATAGATATTTACATGACAACAATGCTCTTGCATTGGACTATCACACAGCAGTTCAAAAACCAGCGAAAAATGATCGTAGTCAGAGTAAATCTCATTTGAATTCTAGCTATATAATGGAAAACCGATCATAGTCATCTAAAACAAGGGAATATCGATCATGGTCTTTGCGTGCCAGGGAAAAACGATCATAGTCGTCCATGTGTTGGCACTACTGTTTTGCAATAGAAATCATTATTAGTGAGTGAGTTGTTGTTATTATGCTTCACCTCTTTAATGTCCTGTATTCTTTAGTCCACTGTGTAACCCTAAAATAACAAGAAATGTATAACAAAGTCATTTTATTTAATTTTTTATTATTTCTTCACTGTGCTATATCAAAAACGCGGTCTATATTATGGTAAGAACAACGTATTAAAAGTGTACAGAAAAATACTATGTAATTACTGTGTAAAATGTATCAGTAAATCTCTGAATCCTCTGTGTTAAGCCAAATTGGAAAACAACGTAAGTCGGCTCACGGCTTTTCATACAATGATGTTAATGCGATGTAATACTTTACATCTTATTCATTCATAGGCCTTTTCACCGACGAGACCTTGCCGTCAGACCGTCACCTCGAGCAGTGGTGGACCAGGTGGGCGGTGGCGGTGGCGGTCGGTCGGCAAGGGTTAATTTTTCACCTTAATGTTGAGTGTTAAGATTAGTGTTGGGTGTTATTTTTGGCTATTAGTACAAAGCTCGTACCACAAACACAGACGAGAACTTAGCTCATGTTTGGAATAAATTTCATTCTCCAACAAATTTATCTATTATACAACCTATTTGACTAAATGAAATATTTATTTAAGTTGACTTTTACAACAGATTATCAGTGAAAGATTGGTATTTAATGTGTTTAATTATTTATTAAAAACACATCCAGTGCAGTGAAGTGTGGTGGTGACATGCAGCGCTACCTGTTGGTGTTGCAGTGAACTACGTAGGCTACTGCCTTACCGACAATCGACGAGCTTAGTAATGCCTCTAAGCTCTAATAAACAATGTACTAGTCGAGAAAGCTGGCTTGATGCGACGTACTTTAATCATAATATATGTATTATCTAACGTTTTTCCTACAGATTTTTGAAACGTTCAACGTGCTAAATGCAGTAAGTTAGTTGTCGCAAAACCTTAGAAGCAAACTAACTAACAACGTTTGTTCGTTTTTAGAAGGACTTTTTTGTCAAAGCAGGTTTAAAAAAATAACTTAAAAGACTTGATGTGCCTTAAAAACGGACTCAAATCTTCACTTGTAACTTGTTGACTTAAAAGGCTACATGTGTTTTATGTTGCAGCAAGCCTACGTGTGTTAAATTGTAGCCTTAACTATATAAGCTATTAGCAGAGTACCCGTCCTTCGTACGGGGTTGGCGTATAAGTATAAAATGCTTGTTGCAGTTATACTCGTGCTTTGCGTTTGCAATGGGAGAGGACACGTACGTTAAAAAAATGTGGTTTACTATAATTTACTGTACACTATAGAACTAGCACATCTACAATAGCCATAATGTTCAACCACTACACAATAGAACAATAGAAACAAGGACACAATAGGAAACAATAGATACAATGCAACAATAGAAAAAAATAAAAGTTCTCACAGCTTTTTGTTGTTCGAATTCGTGCCTTTGCAAAGTATTACCATAGATTAACCACAACACAAGAGAGTATGTTTTATCCATGGTATTACGATGACTTAAAACAGTCAAATGAAAGATAATGTAATCAATCACTCCACTCCAGTTATCGAAACTGAAAACGAACTCGTCTGAAAACAAATGCTCTTGTGCGTAGTGTTTACTATGAACAGCTGTTTTAGTTTGCAATTATAAATGATTCGTCTCCGTCTGTTTCAGTAAACAAATCTTTTCTTCAAAAGAAATACTTAGGGATTTTTATGGCCTGTGAGGCAAAGCCCGAGAAATTTTATTACAGGACTTTGTGAAAGGGGCGTCTATAAAAAAAATACTTAATTTTGACACATCGTTTGTAAAATCCAAGGAGTAGTGTTTCGTACAAATTGCATTCACTTATCATAAGGATTACAAATGTCACACTGCGCGAATTTGCTGTCTTTTAAATTAAAAGAATTTACTATCCGGAAATGTAATTTAATAGTCTTTCTTATTTGGGTTGTACAAATATTGATAAATGATTCTAGAATTTATGAAATACATACAAAAGAAAACACTAGCAACCGCACTCGCATGTAAACGTCAAACAAACTACAGCTACTTCGACTACTGAGAAACTACTAAACTACTAGTAAATTAATTCTCATCTTGCTTTAGTTCAGAAATAATTTCCCAAATCAATGTTTATTATTCTGGATTTGAAATTCCGTTTAGTTCAGAACTAGGGATGATTCAATTATTCGAAACCCGCTCTTTACGTAAATATTGTTGTTCAGTTCAATAAACCAAAATACAAGGATTACAAGATATCGTGGGAACAATCGGCAGTTGTAGAAGTAAAGGTTTATAATAACTACAATAAAAACTTTTAAAATGCTAAGCATCTGTTTATGTTGCGGCGTGTGTAGAGATAAAATATTTCATCCGCAATCAGCGCCCTAGTCTAAAACCATCTACAATGATAGAAATTTATAGGAAATTAATTTAAACAATCTTCAATTGTCAATGTGATTGCCGGGTTTATTGCTAATGTTTTAAACTTTTGATATTATAATTACGAAAAAATACTTATATTACAGATGGCCACAACAAATAACTACTTTATTTTGGTTAGTCTAGTTTGAAGTATTAGTATGTAGTAGGTACTGTATTTCCAGTATTGAAAATTAACATAGTACCGGATGTTCAACTTATCTTAAGTGATATTATTTACTTGTTGTGATGATAAGCCAATCGTTGAGCGTCGAACTCAGTTGAGACTGTTTGAATAATATTTTTGAAATTAACTTTTACAAAACCTAGACTATTACAAAACCTCCCACTCCCTTCATCATTCATCATGTGCATTTAGCGATTATAAGCCAATCGTCGACCTTGTACTTACCAAGGGTCGACTCTCGGCTTTTCAAACAATATTACGATATATTACAGTTTTCACCATACAGTGTTAAATAGAGCCAAGTAAAGTTACTATATGCACGAGATACACATAAATCACTGCGAGTGTCAAACAATGGAACAGCTTATTTACACTACTACCACGGTTATATACCAGAATGTTGTGAATTGCTTATAAATAAATAACTTGAGTATTTGTTTAACCAAGGATACATATGTTTATTGTTACTAATACAATTTTAAATTATTGATAATATTAACTTAACTACGATGAATTGAGAGTTCCACTGTAGTGTCATCTAGCGGTGAATAGACGTACTGTTGCGAACGACGATGTAAGTGCATCTAGCGGAGATTAGACAAACTGTTACGATCGTCGCTCTATGCGATCGGGATTATATTGGTAAATGTTATTAATTTACGAATGTTGAACAGCGTTTCAGCTATGGGAACGGAGTTTTATGGTATAAATAAAAGAAATAAGTACTTCAAAATCAGAAATTATTATTCTTACTTTCCTCTACCCGTTACGTGCAGAATAAGTGTACTCCTAGTATAATAAAAAGATAAACTATTTATCTATTTGCATATAGTCAACACATGAAGTATGTTCATGATTTTATGTTAAAAGATTAATAGTTTTGAGTGGAATCGAATATCGAAGCTATACTTTGTATTTTGTGTTTATGTTTTTCAGGAATCAACATTTATGTTTTTTAGTTTAGCAGCTCACGCTAAAAATTTACGTTTATTTCAGTATTCGTGGTTTCAATGTAATATAATTCGTTTAAAAACATAAGGTATAATTTCTGCAAAGTGTCACTGAAATGTTCATTTTCAAGTTGTTACATGTTGACCGTTGGTATATTTTATGATTATACGAGATGTCGTTTTCCTATCGAAAAAGATTTTCGGTTTTAGAAGAAAAATATAATTATGAACTATCTATCCCGAATGTTAAATTTTATTAAGATTTGTCGTAAGTTCATACTTCCAAACAATAAGTGTTTCTGTGATTTTTATTAGAAGTTGCGTTAATCCTATTCAAATGTACGAATGTTGATCATCTATCATCATGGACAAGTTAATTACATTATAAACAACGTAACACAACATTATAGGAGCATGTACACAATACAAAGGTAAAAATGTAGCGTAAAAATAGAAATTTCGGTTGGTAACGATTTAGGCTGTGCTGAAATTGAAACATTTATTATTTGTGATAGGTACGTTGAGTATGCATCAGCATGTAATGTTTATAAGCAAATCGTCAACCTCCAGAAAGTAAAAGTTATTCAATTATACTTATGAATTTTTGAATTGAATGATGAGTGTTTAAAAGTCAATCGTAGACCTATAGAAGAGGTGCGACTCTTAGCTTTTGGAAAACAACGCAAGTGGCAGTCTGACTGCAAACGTGGAAGCTTTCTGTGTGGTGATATTGTCAATGGTGGTGTGAAAGGACCGCGTAGGCGCATACTGGACGTTACAAACGCATAGCATGGTATAGCACTTCCAGTACGCCGGGCGGCCGGTGTGATAAAGGCATTGCATGTTATAAGCCAATCATCTACCTCACTAAGAGGTACGACTCTCGGCTTTTCAAATAAATTCAAAGCTACAACTGCACAGTGTTCTTCGTTCTTCGATTGTTGAGGTAATTTAAAGACGTTATATGCAAGAAATTCTCAAAGATCACTGCGAGTGTCAAACAATGGAACAGCTTATTTACACTACTACCGCGGTTATATACCAGAATGTTGTGAATTGCTTATAAATAAATAGCTTGAGTATTTGTTTAACCAAGGATACATATGTTTATTGTTACTAATACAATTTTAAATTATTGATAATATTAACTTAACTACGATGAATTGAGAGTTCCACTGTAGTGTCATCTAGCGGTGAATAGACGTACTGTTGCGAACGACGATGTAAGTGCATCTAGCGGAGATTAGACAAACTGTTACGATCGTCGCTCTATGCGATCGGGATTATATTGGTAAATGTTATTAATTTACGAATGTTGAACAGCGTTTCAGCTATGGGAACGGAGTTTTATGGTATAAATAAAAGAAATAAGTACTTCAAAATCAGAAATTATTATTCTTACTTTCCTCTACCCGTTACGTGCAGAATAAGTGTACTCCTAGTATAATAAAAAGATAAACTATTTATCTATTTGCATATAATAAACACATGAAGTATTTTCATGATTTTTATGTTAAAAGATAAATAATTTTGAGTGGAATCGATATCGAAGCTATACTTTGTATTTTGTGTTTATGTTTTTCAGGAATCAACATTTATGTTTTTTTAGTTTAGCAGCTGACGCTAAAAATTTACGTTTATTTCAGTATTCGTGGTTTCAATGTAATATAATTCGTTTAAAAACATAAGGTATAATTTCTGCAAAGTGTCACTGAAATGTTCGTTTTCAAGATGTGAAAACATGTTGACCGTTGGTATATTTTATGATTATACGAGATGTCGTTTTCCTATCGAAAAAGATTTTCGGTTTTAGAAGAAAAATATAATTATGAACTATCTATCCCGAATGTTAAATTTTATTAAGATTTGTCGTAAGTTCATACTTCCAAACAATAAGTGTTTCTGTGATTTTTATTGGAAGTTGCGTTAATCCTATTCAAATGTACGAATGTTGATCGTCTATCATCATGGACAAGTTAATTACATTATAAACAACGTAACACAACATTATAGGAGCATGTACACAATACAAAGGTAAAAATGTAGCGTAAACATAGAAATTTCGGTTGGTAACGATTTAGGCTGTGCTGAAATTGAAACATTTATTATTTGTGATAGGTACGTTGAGTATGCATCAGCATGTAATGTTTATAAGCCAATCGTCAACCTCCAGAAAGTAAAAGTTATTCAATTATACTCATGAATTTTTGAATTGAATGATGAGTGTTTAAAGTCAATCGTAGACCTATAGAAGAGGTGCGACTCTCGGCTTTTGGAAAACAACGTAAGTGGCAGTCTGACTGCAAACGAACAAGTGGAAGCTTTCTGTGTGGTGATATAGTCAATGGTGGTGTGAAAGGACCGCGTAGGCGCATCCTGGACGTTACAAACGCATAGCATAGTATAGCACTTCCAGTACGCCGGGCGGCCGGTGTCATAAAGGCATTGCATGTTATAAGCCAATCATCTACCTCACTAAGAGGTACGACTCTCGGCTTTTCAAATAAATTCATAGCTACAACTGCACAGTGTTCTTCGTTCTTCGTTTGATGAGGTAATTTAAAGACGTTATATGCAAGAAATACTCAAAGATCACTGCGAGTGTCAAACAATGGAACAGCTTATTTACACTACTACCGCGGTTATATACCAGAATGTTGTGAATTGCTTATAAATAAATAGCTTGAGTATTTGTTTAACCAAGGATACATATGTTTATTGTGATTAATAAAGTTTTAAATTATTGACAATATTAACTAAACTACGGTGGATTGAAAGTTAAACTTTGGTGCTACCTAGCGGTGACTAGACAAACTACCGTTGCGGACGACGACGTGAGTGCTAAATGGTGCTATCTAGTGGAAACGAGACGAACTAACGTTGCGGACGACGACTACCGTTGTGAATTATCATGTAATCGTAATTATCGGAGCTCAGGGACACGTGTTTACAACTTATGTTTCCAAGAAGCACTAGTTTTGGAAAAGAAAAAATTCACGTGCCATGTCATGAGAAAAAGGGTAATTTACAGATTTTCAAAATGGTTTTGCAAATACACCTAAAGAGACGATTTCGAAATTTCAGTTCATCCATTACATGATTTGGATCTTTGTGAATATTTTACAGTTTATTTTAATTCGATAAACACTTTAATAAATGCCACGAGGTACTGTTTTGTATGACGATGTTTACGTGGTAACAGACGGTGGAATGAACCTTAGACAACATTTTTGTCTATGGTGGAATATTCTTTGGTAAAACAAAAAATACTAAAACGAATGCAATCATTTGTGGTGATTATTTTACAAAAATATACAAAGAATACCTCAAGATTATATACATGTTTTACTATAGCCCACTAAACAACTATCTTTTGTTATGTTGTGTTATATTCATACTATATGTATTGGGTAGTATTAGGAGTAATTAGATTATAACCAGGAGTTCCAGAAGTTGCCTTTTTTAGAACAACTTTTAAGAAACAAATTCTCATTTTAACTCATAAAAATACTGGAAACCGTTTTAAATTTGTATTTTCTGAAAAGAATATTAACAATACAATACAAATACTCCACAAATAATTGAGGCAATAGTGAAAACTCCAAAATAGGCCTATTGAAAAATCTTGATATGTGAATACATAAACAGTTAGAGCTAGCCTCAACTTCAATTTTCAAACAAAATTTAAAAATATTAAAATTGTGTGATATAAAGTTATTTTTAAGTTCTGCTAATATATACAGTGAAAAATGTCCTTTTTCATACGTTAGATTTTTGACGACTAAGTGACAAACCTTAGTTATTAGTAAACAATTTAAAATTATTCGCGTACGAGGAACAGTTCAACACAATGGACAACGTTTAACAACCACAAAATATTTTATTGCATTTACTGAGTCGATTGTTTTCCAATCTCTTGGCAAGTTGGCACTTCAATATACATTATTAGCATCACAAACACAAATAACAATGAAGAATAAAGGAAAATATCACAGACCGTACTAGACTACCCTGTCTGTACATAGAACCAAGAAAAAAAGAATTTAAGCATCAACAGCTTCCAATGATTAGCCAGTGACGCATCTGGGACGAGGGAATGAGTACAAACACTTAAAAAAAATGTTTTTATCTCATTGCATTTCCGATTTACTGATTGAAGTAATTATTGGTTTGAGCTTTTGTGGCTTGTCCAAAGCTTGTTCCTGATGTAACTTTATTCTTATCATCTGCAATGTGTTGGTTAGTTTATCCTTTGTCCCGTGCACTACTGACCAGTGTGTAGAGCGTGTACAAGGGTGTACTGTACTGATAAAATGTATAGTGGCAGATATCATTATCGGAAACTACGACATTGCTGCATTGGGTTGGGCTGCCGACTGACCCACCAACTCACCTCAACTATAATAAATGTAAGGTAAAATTTGTCATTAGACAATTATTTCAGATGAATGAAAATATTCAATAACACCAGAGTTTGACCTGCAATGAAGTGTATGTAATCTTTACACAACTCTCTTGCTTATCTAATAATTTATAGTTAGAGTTTGACGGTAATGAAAACAATAATTGAACAATCAAAATTTTCTGAGACAAAAATTTAGACTGAATGGATCCAGGTCACAACATTTATATCAATTATTTAAAATGGGGACGCCACTATGTGCGCATTTTAACCCAAATATGAGTGTAGGATGAGTGGCGCGATCTTGTAGTCTTGTTAGTGACTAAGGCCGACATAATCCTTAGACACAGCTGTTAATTAATAGCCCATACAGCTAATGACAACTAAGGGACCTAACAGTTATAGTGGATCCTAGATCCGAACCACATTTTTGGCTTGGTATTAACGAATTCGTCTAATTGTCATGATAGTACTGCGGATAGTCGTAGTACTCACTAGTGCGGACTTTAATCCACACCAGAGAGTATCGCATCCACAGTGCATGCCTATTAATATCCACATTTCGTGACCTCCTAGTAGCTGGTTATAGGTTCTCTCTGCTCAACTACACCATTGGTATAAAACATTCATAAAACGTTTAGCAAAGTAAGTGTTGAAGTTAAGAGTACATATCGATGAACGACATGATGAAGAAGAAATGACGTAATACAGTAGCGGATGACTGAATAAGGACAATACGTCATAACAGCTGGGCGTAGTAAGGGCCCTCCCCTCCTGCCATAATGGTAAATGGTAAACGGTAACAGCATCAGTGAAGAGATCAAGCAGTCTCATATCTCTGATCTAAATAGGGAATGAAATGAACCGCACATTCTTGATGTAGTTGTGCGATGGACATTGTTGTCATTGATTGCACTTTTATGTCTCTCCCTGGTTAATTTTGAAGTAACTAGGGTATGAGGGAACTAAAGCCAGCACCGTGATAGTGTACAATTTATGGTGTAAAGTGTATAAACAGTACTCAACTCTTATCTGTCTCTAATCATTTAGTACAAAACAACTTCACAACGAACTAATCTCCGACTGCGTGCCTCGACCACATTACGGCAACAATCAATAATGTATCGTATCGACTACATCACCATCGATTATTTGGAACAGCATGACTACCACATCACAATTTATACAGAAATTGTGTAAACACTGAACACTGCAAAGCAAAAGTATTAATGAAGGAAATAGTATATTTCGTACCTAGGGTCGAAAATGAGGTTTTGCCGGCTCAAGACAGTTTTTAAGTTCGAGACGAAGTCGAGAACTTGAAACGATCGAGAGCTGCAAAATCATTTTTGGTCCGTGGTACGAACTTTTCACCACACTACTACTATTCACAATACTAATATTGAAAACTGATAGTCAACGCAACTTTAAGGTTACGTGAAGAAGTAATTTCAGGAATCAGCAAAAATGATAATAATAAGTTGCTAGGCAACGGTGAAATAAAACAATTCTATTGCAATGCTATGGATACTGTTTGTGTATTTAATATGCAAGCGGACAGCTGATTTTGCGGCACTAGGGATGTAAAAACCTGCTCGGTCCCCAAATGACGATGACAGCTGGCATGGCCTGCAAAACGTAACTTTCACCCTCTAATTAACGTATGTAACACAGCTAATAAGCTAATAATATCATAGTGTGGTGAAAAAATATTTTCGGAATTGTATATTTTACAAGGTTTGTTTTCCTGATTGCATTGTTCAAATGGGCAAAAAGAGCTCGAATAGGAAAACTATCGGTTTTTTTTTATTTATCGGTTACGATGTCAACAAAAAGGTTGAATTTGTAAAGTTGACTCGAAAGATTAGCTGTAAAAATAGTTCGAAGTTAAAAACCGATTAACTAAAATCAGCTGATTTTAGCCACATTAAATGCTCAAATAACAGCTAAGTAACCACCTTCTGTGATTCAGTTACTAAAGTGGCACAGCATGAATGTACATCTTTTGATGCTGAACCACAGGGACCAGTCACCATTTCTACCAAAGGATGTACTGGGCTACTTATTTATTTATATTGCTTTTAAAAGCTAGTTGCGCTTTAATGGGAACGGTCCAAACCCTGGTCTTTTTACTATCTAAGGTCGACCCCATTATGAATAGCATTATCGTTGAGCGACAAAAGTCACCTGGGTCCAATATTTATCGTATCCAACCAGCAAACTTTAAACTTGAAGTTGAACATAACCCGGCTACCGAGGCAATTATTGTTGTTAGACAGGCGTAGTAACAATTACAGGCCTCCAAGCTTATGAAAAATGTCAAACAAATGCGTTTTCTTCCAAAATCTTCTGCAAAAAAAACCTCATTTATTTCATACACTTGCAAAAAATTTTCACAAGCTTATATCAAAAGTGGAAGGGGTTGTTGCGAAAATAGGGAGTTTCGTAGTTCTCAACTTCCCCACCCATTAAAAGCACAGCTTTACATACAAACTGTACCATAATGTAACCCCGCGTGCTGTGAGGAATGATTTTTAATTCACGTGTTAATCATTCATGCACTTCAGTGACACGTCATTGAGTTATCATTGTAGAGCAAACGCGAACGTTGTCACAGTTAAATAAATTATGCATTTTGTGAGCGTGTTTTTTGCGGTTCTCATTATTGTAATGGCATTTTGTGACAACAATGAAACAGCGCAAGTGAATTTCTACGGATAATCAAATGAGTTTTCTATCATAGTCTATGACAGTACAATGGCCAAAATCTCCAATTGAGCCTGGTCACTTAATATCATTTTTACTTTATATCATGACTTGTAAAAATGTTGATCGGGTGGTGTTTAAAATGTGTCTTTCAACGTTTCTCGATGGAAACTAGGGGAAACGCTTCCCCATTCTGAATAACAACCAATGTCACCGACCGTTTACATTAACTTTCAAATAGATTTCTTTCTTTTTACACTAAGATCCTTTACACTTCCACACGTACGTAGTCATCGATGTATCGGGTACACTTCCATATCTGTTGGCACAAACAACCGACTGAAAATATCGATCGATACATCGATTATTCGATATATCGTTTGGTTAGTTAGGTAAGTTTAACCTAACCTAACTAACCAAACGATATATCGAATTAAACAGTCGAATAATCAATATTACTCATTCGGTTTTTTGTGCCAACATATATGGAAGTGTACCCATTATTTGCATGGTGGACTCGAAAGATGAGGTGTAAAAAGAGTTCGAAGTTATATGTATCGCATAGACAACGATAATCCAAATACTAGCCAAAGATATGTTATTAGATGCACAAATAAATGTGTATAATTGTATAGACTATTCATTCATTCAAATTTAGCCGAGTACTCTAAGCTAGTTGACATGTTATATGTTATGTTATGCTAGTTATGTTGTATATAGACCACATAAACCCTATTACCGTACGAAGACACTGTGTCTTGTCGCATATATGAATATGTTTAACAGACGACCTAGTATTTGCTAAGGTTGCGTTCTAAGAAAAACAAAAACAGGAGTGTCACTTTGAATAGCAGGGAGTTTTGTAAACAATTCATAAATTTAAATACATTTTATAGTTATTTACAAAAGACGTTGTAAAATGATTCGACCGAACTGCATAAAACTATTTTACACGAAAACAAGTCGCGACAACTTGGCGTTTGGAAATACATAGTTCTGCCTCAACATAAAACACCCATCCTAAGGTCCCAACAAACACTAACTTTCTAAGGTAAAGTAACTCTCCTTACGTTCCTAAGGCATAGAGAAGTGAGGCACAGAGGTACACTGAATGGTGACACTTAAGTGGTGTCTAGGGCAGTATTCAACACCACCCCTCACCCTCATCAACGCTCACTACTGGACGGAGGAAGATCCTGTGCTCACACTTCTTCTGTGCCTTGGGTGAGTTTCTACTATAAAATAATCAAAAATCTTTATAAATTTTATTCAGGTTGTACCTTAAACATATTAACAAGAACATAAACCATACATGTCAAATTTAGATTCATACACCAATCACATTACGGATATAGCAAATCAAGTAACAATACCAATGGGCGAAGCGGGCCGCTCTGGAACGCGACGATCCGCAGAGGATGATCTCGAGGCTGTTCAGAGAGAAGAATTGCATGATACAGGGTGGAAGCGAGAAGATAGGTCCAATCCAGACGAGTATCTGTTGGTTTATCAGGGATAGATCCATGGAAGAGTTGTGGAAAGAATTTCTAGGAGTTAGATATTGTTGTTTACGTTAGCAGATCTGTTGGAACAGCTGTTATTGGTGGTTTTTACATTGAATAGTGTAAGCGTAGACTAAATGTTTAATCTATGCTAAGGTTTTCTTAACGGTTTCATATATGAAACACGTTTTGGTTTGTGTCAGTTGTTGGGGTCGAATGATTGTGCTAACCGTATAATGTTACTTTTTTATTCCTTTGAAGATTTGGTAAAAAAGCAATAGCCTACAAAACACATTTTTGTAATGGAATGGTCTTTTAGCTTATGAGTGATTTTTGGCATTGCATTAAAAGCTTAGTAAATACAATTTTATTGATTTAGGGTGCGCTACCTCAGCTCGGAAATCTCAGCTCGGGCTTCAGTAACTATGTCGCGCCATTGAAGCGCCGCGGGAAGCGCTTGCAGACGTTCACGGCAACTGCCTTTGTAAATTATCCATACATGCTGGTAAAAAACAATGAGTGGGGTTTTACAGAACAGAGAACAATATATGCAGCCCTGGTATTACAATTTTAAAGTAACAATTCTATAATAAGTCAAAGCAGTTAAAAATTTTCATTTTTCGTCTACGTTGAAAAGAAGATTTTCGGTCTTATGGTTCAATAATAAACATTTTGTAGCCATCATATTTTAGATTCTCTTCAAAACGACGCCCTAATTTCGATTCTACGTGAAATGTAGCCTTTGGAAACACTGTTGCCCAGACCCTTGCGTTTACACGAAACGGCAGGAGAGAGGACCCTTATTGAGAATGCCCTGGATTAAGGTGACACAGTACTCCCTATCAGGGCTAGAGATATACAAGGGCTGGCTCACTCCTTTGATGTTGGCGGCCGCCGCTCCCTATCCCGCCCATGTTAAAATGACAGTTTTTAGGTACACATAACTTTTACAAATATTAACCTATCAACTTTAAATGTCTGTACTAAGTTTAATACATTATTACCAACAATAATGTGAAGCAAAAAAGTTTTTGAGCAAAATTAAATTGTTAGTATGATTTTAAAAATTTTATAAAATATTTTGTAATTTTTTAACATAAAATATTTTTTTATTTCAAAGATTTTTGGTTGTCATGGAAACTGATTCGTATTATTGTTCCTTATCATATGAGGAACACACACACCAATTTTTATTGAAATTGGATTATAATTGAGGAAGAAAAGTGTACCTGACTAAAAACCACTTGACTTTCAGAAAACGACAAAAGTACCCCCTGTCACGGGTAGTAGTAGGACCCTTGGGCATGCTAAAGTAAGAGTGTATAATAGTCACTGTATAGCTTAAAATAATTTTTTCTTCCATAATATTTGGTATGTACGTGTTCAGAAAAGTGTGTTCTACAAAACTAAATAATAAAAAATGTTTAATAAAATTTAATATTTGACGGCGAACTCTCTGCGTCTTAATTAGTAGTAGGACCTTGGACATGCTAAATTAGGCTGCAATAGTTTAAAAAAATAGCTGAAATTAAAAAAAAAATGTTTTCGTCCTTAATTTTTATTATCTACGTGTTCAGAAAAGTCTGTTCTACAAAACTAAATAATAATAAATAAATATATATATATATATATATATTTGAGTACTGTGTTACATGTCTGTGTACACCTTGTCACCGACTTAGCCATATTTCCTCAGCTTAATGGAGCCAGTAAAATTACCACCCTGTTGTAAGGTCCGGAGCACATGTATATTATATGTAATTAATGACTAAAATGTCTAGAAGGGGTAATGGGGCTTCAGGGTAAATTTCAAAACGGGTGGATTTTGATGTTACTAGAGAGTAAGCGATAATTCTATGTGGTCATGATAGTTTTACATTTGGTAATAACCGTAACTAAAAATGTCAAATTTCACTATCTAGCTTCTAGAGAAAGACGTGCATTAAAGTGTTTATGATTGTTAAGAATGGCATATCCACTAGGAAGAATGAATTAAGGCAATAGACCCACACCATATATTAAATCTTGTCCAAAATAACGATTTCTTATTCATACAAACAGATAACGATTGAATCTTTAAAAGTTTGAGGGAATCATTGTAAGGACGAGAGTAAATTACTTCGACCAATAACTCCATTCGTTACTTTCCAATTTGACACATCGATCCTGGAAATCAATTCTGCAATCTTTTACTTACATATGTATAACCAACCTTGTTACCATATTATAAAATGTGCTGGATAGGTTAGAATGAAACAGAATAGGGGGGCCTGTTTTACCCCTTAAAAACCTATAAATTCTGTTTAGTACTTAACAAATTAATAGCTTACATTTTTGCATCAATGCTCTTATGGCAAAGTTGAAATTCTTAAAAGAATATAAATCTATACATGGATGGATAAATAATAGCACAATAAAATTGAGAATATTAAAAAGCTCAACTTAATGTTGTACTTAGACTGTCAGGAATCGCCGTAGATCCGAAACATCGCTCAGTATTTTGCCAGGTCAACGACCCAGTCATAACTTGGCCGGGGAAACCCATAAGCTAGTTTAGATAGTAGGTATTATATAAGTTTCAAAAAAATATACAAGACTTTTATGGTTTAGTATTGTCTATTCCCGTTTATTTAGTTGAACAATAACAATTTTAGCCAGAAAAATATGTTTCTTTTTTGCAACATTACACTAATTCATTTCCGGACATCCTTCATCGATATCCCCAAGTTGAAGACAACAATGGGATTTCGTACAGTCGCATTCCTCTGTGAGGACTTCCTCTGGGGTAGTGGAAATTTCAACAGGGGAAACTTCTTGAACGATAGGAGATGTTGGCTGAAGATTTGACATGAATTTACCAATCCACCTGTGCCAGCTGTCATTTGAACAAGTGCTTGACGCATCGTCTGCCTTTCTTGAAGGTTCCAAGATTACTGAAATCCCTGTAAATTTCATTTCAATTCCAAGTTCCTTTGACATTTTCGTTTCCAAAGCTGGAGTGTTTCCCGAGTTGAGGTCAGTTTTAGGAGTTTGAGGACCTTCACTTTCATGAGTTGGGACAATGGGACACATCGGTCTGTCATTAAGTGAATGTTCTTCTTTATCAAGTTTTTCTGGTGTGAGATTAAAACATTCGTTTTTGTGGTCCCTTTCAAATATAAGGCCTATACCACTATCACAATAAGGACGTATAGGCCTACTCTCATTGTGTGGCAAGACTGTTGCACTGTCTCCAGAAACACGGGTTTCGTATTTGTCAAGTATTTTCTGCAAGTTACTATCTTTTGATTCATTTTCTTTTTCTAAGTCTCTGCAGCTTTGTATAACTCCTGGTTCCGCAATCGTTTCCAAAACATTATCATCCAACGAGTTTGACATTTCTTTCAAGTTTGACACTTCAAGTTCCAAATTCTCGTCAGCTGTTTGGTGGACATTGCTTTCCTGGTTCTCAACTTGATCAAAACCGTCGTTTGATGTTATGCGCGTTATTCTATCGTCTTTTGACACATCTTCAGGTTTACTGTTGCCAACTACAACATGGATAACGTCTTTATCTGCAAAATCACAATCTTGTTTGGGTTCTTTATCGTAGTTCAAGACTTCTTCTAGATTAGGCAGCGTAGTTTCATCGTTATCTTCAAGTTTTAAAGTTCCGTCAGGTTTATACTCATCTGAATTTTCATAAAGAGCATCATGAAAACTTAAATCATCTGCACCACTCTTGGAATGGGCCTTGTCTTCATTATTTTCATTGACATTTAAATTCCATGTTAAATTCCATGTTAAATTCCATGTTCCATGTTCCATGACATTTAAACTACTGTCGATATCTTTTGATACATCTTCAGGTTTTCCAGTTATGGATCTGAAACAGTAGATTACTGTCAAAATTCATCTAATTTAATAATTATTTACACGAAATATAAGTGAAGAAAAGTACATTTAGTCATAGAATTATTCATTGACTAAACTTTTTTTCCAATTAATACCATCAAAATTGTCTACGTTTTTTAAATGAAAAATATTAAATTTACACAGACAATACACACATAAATATTAGATGTAGAATTGAAAAAATAAAGAATTAATAGCGAATAAAATATTAGTTCGTTAACAATCTACGTTTCAAGGTTGTCAACCATATTTGGATATGACGGTTAACTGCAAATAAATTTATTTAATTTGTTACTATCATAAACAAATCGGTGGAGTCCCTTATTTGAATTCTTCTCTATTAATTGTTTATGAGATATCATAATCTTATCTTACTAATATTATAAATGTAAAAGTTTGTGTGTTTGTTTGTTTGTTTGTTTGAAGTTCAATCACGCATTACCTACTGGACGGATTGGGCTGAAATTTGGCATGATTGTAGCTAACATTCCCGATTAACATATAGGCATATTATTATCTCAAATATCCTTTCGGGCTCCGCCCCAGTGGCTCTGTGGTTCCCCATGTTAACCTTATGAGTATTCATATTTAAAGGGAATTAAAAAATTTAGTCAGCTGTTTTTCAACTTAACAAGTTGGTTCTATAGTATGCAAAAGCATTAAAAAGTTATAAGATTTACCAATAGAGTGCAGCACTATTACTTTTTGTGCATTTATGGAAACAGCTAAAAATCTATGATATGAAATGGGAACTGTCAAAGTAGGATTATTTACAGTTACTTTTATGTTTTTAATTTAATGAATCATTTGTGATATTTTGCGAATCTTTAACAGTTTATTTTTCTCTATCGTTTAGGTGAAGTAGTAGAATATAATGGCTATGGTAGATGTGTAATACTATAGTATACAGTAAATTTAAAGAAGCAAATTTTATCAAATCGTGTCCCCCCCATTGCAAACGCAGAGCTTGAGTGCTGCAATAAGCATTTTGTACTTTTATGCCAATCCCGTACGAAGGACGGGTACTCTGCTAGTGGTACATATATTCGTGTGTAGTTTTAACACAGTATTGTCAAAGGCAGCTCTTTACACTTGTTTGTATCTACAGTAACCTCATAATTTGAAAATATTCGTATTTTACTTTAAAAACTTACTTTTCAAGAGTACCACCTACTAGTGTAGGCTCGTCGTCTTTCGAGTAGAAAGGAAAATTGACAAAAGCATTGACAGACCTATGACCGATGGTACAGGCCATGTTTACAAAATAATTTAGTACAAAAGACATTTTAATAATTTAGACGATAATTCTGGAATATTACAACTTTGTAGATTTTGCCTAGTAACCACATAGTTTACGATCACAGTCTCGCTTTTGAATGTTCTTAAAAGATTATTGATGACGTTTTCTATGCCTGACTAAAAAAAGCTTCACAATTCCAAGATCAGGAATCTGACGTTCCATCTGAAGTTGGAAGATGGAACATGGCAACAATGTACAAAATCTGACGGAGTCGGAAAACTAAGTGTCTAAAAGTTCTAACGAAACATCTTATAAAAATGTGTTTACAATGTACTAAGTCCTGGATTTCCACCTGAATACGAGTCAGATTTCGATGAAGTGAAACTTGTGTTTTACCATTCTCTTTTAATCGTGTCTCTTATTTTTAAACTTCCCTGTGGAGCTTCTTTACTTGTTGAAAATACTTAAAGGGGGTTTGATTCCATAACATGTAACCTACCACAATAATTGACAATAAAGAATAATTATTATTCAATAAGTGCCGTTACCGAAGTTTGTAGCTGTAGGAAAGTAAACAGTCTTAACCTCTTAATATTGCAACAATAACACTAATGACCTTCAATTAAGGGAAGATGTTGTCAAAGATACACAAAAGGAAATCGAATGTACCTTTTGGGTCACTGTGTCAATGGGTGCGGGTGTTTTGCGTCTGGGGGTTTTGGGTGGATGATTGGGTGGGGGAGGGCGGCGGCGCGACGCAGACAGACAGACAGACAGACGCCCAGTGCCTTAGTGCCTCTTCCTCTTAATCTACCTATAGTATAGCCTTCTGTGAGCTACTATCACCGCAAGGTACGTTACCATATGCTAATATCGTTTTGTTGCATCGTTGACTGTAGAATGTTGAAGGACCGTACTTAAACGCTTTCAAGAAGAAAATAATATTAAAAAAATTTATTCTGGTTTTTGCCGGTATGTTGAAGACATCTAACCTATGTTACAGTAGGAAAATCTATTTGTATTGCTATGGGGAGTAATATTAGTAGTTCTAAAACAGTTTTAATTTTTATTGAATGCTGACGTGCCAACATGACTTAAACACTTTAAAAACTAATAGCTTACAAAAATACCTAACCAATATATTTAAGGAAAACTTGTTATTGGAAAATAGTATTGAACTTTGAACAATAGTTTTTTTCAGAACTCTTGACAGTTTTTTTAGTTCATTTGCATTTATTGTTAGTTTCCCCGTAAACACTGAAAATATAATAATTTCTGCTGCATTGTACCATTAAAGTTAAACATACCCCCTTAATAGATTTTCTCCTCCTTATGGAACTGCCGAAGCCAATTTTATTTTATAATACTACAAGATCGTGCCACTCATCCTACACTCATTCATACTTGGCTAAAAATACCTACTTCGTAAGGTTGCCATTTCATTGAAAAAGTATTAAAGTATAACCACAACCAAACAGTAAAGCGGAAATCAATTAAGCCTAAAACAATAGAAACCAAATTTCGTCAACACTAGCGCCCAGTGTCACCGGACATGAACAAGAAACGAAAAACGAGCTTCAAAATTTACAATGGGATGAGAAGTCTACTTGTGTGGGTTTGTCTAAGATTGTACCGTGCAATCTTTCAAAATTATTTATAGGGTTTAACACAAATATTTTATTTACACAGCAACGTTCGCGTGCGTTATACTAATGCAAATACAATGTTGCTTTGCACCAAAGAACGTGTAAATACGATGAAAGTATAAACGTTTATATCGTGGGCTGCGTGATAGGCAAGTTCGACAAAGTTTTTACGGATAAGAATCGGGGAACCCGTTAAAACTCTTCCGCACGAAGAAGGGGGGTGAACACCAACGCAGGAGTACTAACTGGTGCAGTAAAACTACCCTTATTACACTTTTTTTTGTAATGTTGATTTATGGTTAGAACTAGACACCCCATCGTCATGAAGCCGTAGCAAGTTTTAGAACAAAAGTTAACACAGTCAGATATAGCATCGGATAGACGATAGAGTGTAGGTACTGGTGCTGCTTATTAATATTTTCTGCTGACCAAACCAACTTTTGAACCGAGACAATCTGAAAGCAAAGAGCTCAAATATCCTCGCTAGAGCAATCCTGCAGACTAAGCGAATTTCCTTTTTCCTGATTGGATTTAGCTCAAATATTATCATAAAATTAGCAGATTTATTCCCCATTTAACTTACATTAGGTTTAATAAGTACTTAGCTAATAATAAAGTATAATTATAGCTTAGTATAAAATAAATTTACAAAACTTGATAAGCAATTATTCACTAAACTACAACAGTTTACTTATTTTCTATATCAATAACCTGAAAATTTTAAATTTGTTGTTTTTGCAATTTTACCATACAAGGACGCTTCAATCTACTAAATGATTTTTTCGCTCTGTAAAATGGTTTGAAAAAACTGCGATATTTTACATCTCGAAGGCGAAAAAGTGGATGGTTAATTTTTACAAAATTAAAGTGCTTTTCGGAAAATGTTCAATTTAATGTGAAACCCACCCATCTCCACCTCGTGTTTTCAGCCGCCCCGGAAAATTCCATTATTTCGAGCAATGAAATAGTAAACAAAGCTTTGAGACTCGTGTTTAAAGGTAGGTAATTACTAACAAACGCTGATAATTAAATCAACCATCGGTAATTAAACCAACGAGGTGTTAGCCCGTCCTACGTACGGGATTAGTCAGTTAAAACTGTGTATAAATCAGAACAGCTAGCGTACACGTATAAAGACAAATTTTATAGCATCCTACAGTAGAAAGAGTAATTATCAATTGAGAAAGTGTATAGGCCTAGTCAACGATATCACCTTCCAATTACATCGCATACCTGCCTCTTCCATAATCAATATCAACACAATACAATTACTCATACTATACACAATTTCCAGTAGGTCTGAATAGAAACTCCCTAAAATAAAACGAAAACATCCAATAAAATTCACAGTACACATAATTATAAAGTTGGTGTCCTGACATCATTAAACGAATCGTCCACACATCTTTATATCAATTTCACTGCATCAATTGCTAAATAAATAAGTGTAAACAAAGAAAAGTCAAAACAACAACATATAGTTTGTTTTAGTAAACAGCTGAGTCGAAAATAAAATAATATTCATTTAAACAAAAGAACTGGTCACATGTTGAAGGAATTTAAAACGTAAAACACGCTAGTAAAGCTAGTGACGTAATTAATTGTCTATGTTTATTATCCATTCCTTCTAATATCCTTAATAATTTATATTTTCACTTACTATTCTTGTTTTTTTGTTCTTGTTCATTGGTTGTTGTTTAAAGTTTTGCTTTGTGTACGTCCATTTTGATACTGCTGAAATTGTATTATTTACTAAACTTACTGCATGTCATTTTGTCAAAAATACTTTTGTATGTATATGTTTAAGTTAGAATAAGTCATCTTATACAACATATTATTGTAAATTGGTTCTTGACCGTTGGAAGGTAAAATAAAATAAATTAAACCACCCTCATTGAATCAATATACACTGTAATTCCCCGTATTCATTTATTTAAACTATAAAATTCAGCGCCTCCAAACAACCACAACTAAACACACGCCAAACTTTTAGATTTCATAAAAAGATTGTTAGTCTAATTGCAGTATCCTAGGTCAATGATGACGTTGTGCTCAATCTATGTCATTCATTTGTATATCTTTGGATAAAACCCGTCTGGGCTGTGGTGGCAATTTAAAATTGTATTCCTGAGGATTCTTGTTCTCCTTCTTTATGACATCAATATTTCCGGGCCTAATCCAAACAAAGTTTAATTATTCAAAAACATTGATTGTGAACAAACCAAGATGAATTGAAACGTGTAAAAAATGGATTTTCCTACCCTTTCCTAAAAAAGTTGAGCAGTATAATAATTTGCATATCCTTTTTTAAGACTCGTGTACAGAGCCTCGACTTGTATACATCGATGGTGTTACTTTTCTCGGTGGTCTACTAATCTTACTTATTTCCTAAAAATCAATGAAAAATCAGAGTAAATAAAATAACCTCATAGTTCTACAGAGCATTTTCATATTTAACCAGCTGTTAGTTAAAAGAAAATTATATTTCACTAAAACAAACCGAAGATTACAAAGATTTATTTAAAAAAAAATCCTTTGAACATCCTAGTATTTTACCTATGTATATTTAAATAATCTGTCATCCTCTTATCGAAGGATTGAACGTATCAATGATTAGCATTACACATAGTATAAATAAGTCAACCCTTAGTATGTCTTTTAATTTTATCCAAATGCTGAATTTTTGTTACAAACGCTGAATGTTTACAGCTGTTATGATAAACAAATTATATTACACCAAAAGCTCGTTTAGAATCTTAGCATCGGCTGCTAGACTTTTTAAAAATTAAAACTTAATTTCAAAAAAACTGAAACCCTAAACTAAAATTATGGCTTCGACATTCCCTAGTTCTCAAAATTATCTCTCTTTCAACACAAAAATCATGAAAATCTGTCGAGTGGTTGTTCCAGAATCGTGAAATAAAAAAACACTGTTTCGTTTTAATATTATAGATTAGACAATTTCTAAAGTCATCAACACAATCTAAATTAATGTAAAGAGCTACCGGGTTTTATACGATGAACTAGTTTATCAAAACTTTCCGTACCTTTTAAATGTTCCTTTTATTTTATCGGTCACTCAATTATTTAATGTCTAATCCCTGTTAAATGAAGAAAGATCATAATTGGCTTTAAGTTGTTTGTCCCTCGGTCGATTATGTGTTTACATATAAAAATTTCCACTTGTGGTAAAACAATATTACTTTACGCATATATAAACTTTTAGAATCATGGAAAAAATTATTATCCAAGTGTTCTTAACATGTCGACTGGTTTGTCGATGAAGCTACACGTCGGTCAATTGGTGTACCTACTGTAATTGGCTTACAATTTTACGTTAACTAATATGAAGGAAATAATCAATGGAGAAAGTCAACGCGATTAATTACTACAACTCGATATGTATTGGTTATGTGATAGTGAACTAATCCAACTAATTGGTGGATACTGTTCATGAACTATCATCTTAGGCCACTGTTTGATATTTATGTTTATAGGTCGTCAGGTGGTCGAAAACTCGACGAAAAATATGTCGTTAATGACTTCTCTATTTTCACCCCACGCTGTAAATAAAATATGTGATTGGAATTTCTTCCATTTGTTTTGATTTTCTGTTTATATTTCGTTATTTCGTCTCCAGCAGGGCAACCAATAAGGCCCAATGATATTTTTTATTTATTTTAAATGCATTTTTGTGCTTATTTTCTGAGCCTTTTATAATTTATTAAGTGATTCTGAATATCCACAAGAAAATATCTTTCTACCAGTATGTGTAGATTTTCCATGCGACGCACACGAGCTGATAGAGAAAAGGGGTTATATAAAAAACGTGCTTACATAAAAGTACGATTATTATAACACTGAACCGGTGTGTAAATTTTGATGTTTCAAGTCCTCAATTCAAAGAATTTTAAAACGAATTAGCCTCTTTACTTCTATTTTCGTGTGGTTTTTATTAGCTTACCCTTACACTACACTCATCCATAGCATTGTCCTGATATCTTAGGAAACAGTGACACTCATTTATCAATCTTCAGCTTCCAAATACAATACGGATTCGTCACCCGCTCCAATGTGCACGTCAACAGACGTACACAAATATCAGCTGATTCATCCACTATATCAGCTGATATTGGAGTGACTAATCTAGCACGATGCAGACTTAGATATCGGTTATCAATGTCCATAAGGTTGGGGTCGTTGTTGAAGGGGGGGGGGTGTTGAAGTAGTTGGTGGGGGGGGTGGGGGGGGGTTGGCGTGCCACGTTGGGTAATGTCCGGAAACATAGAGTACACCCTGCGGACGTGCAACAAGTGATTCCCGGTGATTTATCAATTCATTTCATCCCTTCTGCAAGTGAGAGCAGTCGTCTTCTAGATTGCAAGCAGGTTTTATATCACGTGTTTAGGCAGTGGTAAGGTCTTTTTATTGGTTAGAAAATAAAGTTTTTAAAGTTTCAAGCTAATTGATAATTTAAAAACTAAAAACCATGAGTATCTAGCAGTGGGTGATGTGTGTTTTCTGACTAGGAGAGATAAGTATTTTTTTCTATTTTTTATGGTTGTTAATAAAACACCTAGAGACCACACTAGGAATTTCATTTTTATACTGAAATCAAAGTAAATACTTCTAAATATTTTAAGCGTGATTTAAATTTTTGTAATTTTGTATGTGTAGTTTGAGAAAAGCCAAAGTGTTTCAAAAACGTATCTAAGTATTTAGGGTACAGTTTTTATGTTTGTGTCCCAGAAAAAACATATCCAGCACCTCTAAGACACAAGACACAAACAATATTTTTATGAAACTTCTACAACATGCTAAAAAGGTTGACTCTCTATTTGACCTTTAATTAAAAGTTGCAAAATACTTCAGAAAAACACAATTTTAGGCAAAGTGAGAAATTAATGGTCAGTTTGAATAAGATCTTGATTAGCATTTAAGGGGTTGGCTCTACCGTAGGATTATATCAAATACCTCTTCCAACACCATTCAATTTATTTACACACCTACATCTACAAATCCTTATACAGACACAACAGTAAATATAAGATTCTACAATGGAAATTGATTTCATCCAGTCGTCTCCGATTGGGCCTGATGATGAGCGGTGTGACTGGTCAAAATAATCTATACTTATAAAAGGCAAAGCCCTCACTGACTCACTGACACACTCATCACTAATTCTCCCACTTCCCATTTACCTAGGAGGCTGAAATTTGGTACATTGATTCTTTATGCATTAAATAGGAAAACTAAGTTGTTTTTATTCTGATTGGACTCTCGGGCTCCGCCCCAGTGGCTCTGGAGTTTCCCATGTTAGCCTTATGATTTTTCATATTTAAAAGGAACTAATTAATCTTAACAGCTGTTTCAATTAAACAAGTTGGTTCTGATCTATAATGTTCAATTGCATTAAAGTTACAATGATTACCAACAGGGTGCAGCACTATTATTTATTGTAATTAATGACAACAGCTAATTTGCAACCAAAAGTTGAGTGAGCGTAGCGAACGAACTTCAACCTGGAGAAGAGTTAGCGTAGCGAACGAGCTAACCTGAAGGCAAGTGAGCGCAGCGAACGAGCTCCAACCCAAAGGTGAGTGAGCGTAGCGAACGAACTTCAACCAGGACGTGATTGAGCCATGCGAACGAGATCATCTTGAAAATTAAGAAGTTAAACGGGGCAAAGCCCACGGGTACAGCTAGTTACAGTATAAGTGTAAAAAAAACTAAAGTGTGAAATTTGCATTTCATTCATTGTATTGATATTTTTTATCAGTTGTTTGTGCAGTTTGTATTTATTCTTAACAATATGCACAGTATGATCCGCGGCGCCAGCAGAGAGGAATCAGAGATGATGAACAACGCTAGGAGAGCCGCTGCGCAAGCCTCAGACCCTCTGGAGAAGCTGAGGTTGTTATGTCTGGCGCGAGGGTCATCAGGAATACTCTCAATTGGAAGGTAATCAGCTGTTTTTACTGAACATTTAAAATTTTTCTAAAACAGAGCAAGCCTCAGACCCTCTAGAGAAACTGAGGTTGTTGTGTCTGGCGCAAGGGTCATCAGGAATGTTCTCTATTGGAAGGTAATCAGCTGTTTTTACTGAACATTTAAAATTTTTCTAAAACAGAGCAAGCTTCAGACCTACTAGAGAAACTGAGGTTATTGTGTCTGGCGCAAAGGTCATCAGGAATGTTCTCTATTAGAAGGTAATCAGCTGTTTTTACTGAACATTTAAAATTTTTCTAAAACAGAGCAAGCCTCAGACCCTCTAGAGAAACTGAAGTTGTTGTGTCTGGCGCAAGGTTCATCAGGAATGTTCTCTGTTGGAAGGTAATTAGCTGTTTTTACTGATCATTTAAAAATTTTCTAAAACAGAGCAAGCCTCAGACCCTCTAGAGAAACTGAGGTTGTTGTGTCTGGCACGAGGGTCATCAGGAATACTCTCTTTTGGAAGGTAATCAGCTGTTTTTACTGAACATTTAAAATTTTTCTAAAACAGAGCAAGCTTCAGACCCTCTAGAGAAACTGAAGTTGTTGTGTCTGGCACGAGGGTCATCAGGAATACTCTCTTTTGGAAGGTAATCAGCTGTTTTTACTGAACATTTAAAATTTTTCTAAAACAGAGCAAGCCTCAGACCCTCTGGAGAAGCTGAGGTTGTTATGTCTGGCGCGAGGGTCATCAGGAATACTCTCTATTAGAAGGTGATCAGCTTTTTTTACTGAACATTTATAACATTTTTATAAAACAGAGCAAGCCTCAGACCCTCTAGAGAAACTGAGGTTGTTGTGTCTGGCGCAAGGGTCATCAGGAATGTTCTCTATTGGAAGGTAATCAGCTGTTTTTACTGAACATTTAAAATTTTTCTAAAACAGAGCAAGCTTCAGACCCACTAGAGAAACTGAGGTTATTGTGTCTGGCGCAAAGGTCATCAGGAATGTTCTCTATTAGAAGGTAATCAGCTGTTTTTACTGAACATTTAAAATTTTTCTAAAACAGAGCAAGCCTCAGACCCTCTAGAGAAACTGAAGTTGTTGTGTCTGGCGCAAGGTTCATCAGGAATGTTCTCTGTTGGAAGGTAATTAGCTGTTTTTACTGATCATTTAAAAATTTTCTAAAACAGAGCAAGCCTCAGACCCTCTAGAGAAACTGATGTTGTTGTGTCTGGCACGAGGGTCATCAGGAATACTCTCTTTTGGAAGGTAATCAGCTGTTTTTACTGAACATTTATAACATTTTTATAAAACAGAGCAAGCCTCAGACCCTCTAGAGAAACTGAGGTTGTTGTGTCTGGCGCAAGGGTCATCAGGAATGTTCTCTATTGGAAGGTAATTAGCTGTTTTTTACTGAACATTTATAACATTTTTATAAAACAGAGCAAGCCTCAGACCCTCTAGAGAAACTGAGGTTGTTGTGTCTGGCGCAAGGGTCATCAGGAATGTTCTCTATTGGAAGGTAATTAGCTGTTTTTACTGAACATTTAAAATTTTTATAAAACAGAGCAAGCTTCAGACCCACTAGAGAAACTGAGGTTGTTGTGTCTGGCGCAAGGGTCATCAGGAATGTTCTCTATTGGAAGGTAATCAGCTGTTTTTACTGAACATTTAATTTTTTTTTAAAACAGAGCTAGCCTCAGACCCTCTAGAGAAACTGAGGTTGTTGTGTCTGGTGCGAGGGTCATCAGGAATACTCTCTATTAGAAGGTAATCAGCTGTTTTATATGAACAGTTGAATTTGTCAAATAAAATAAGGAGAAGAGGATTTTTATGTTTGTTTGGATGTGGGAGGAGATTTTATTTCAAAATCAATTGAATGATTTCTTCAGCAAGCCGTTAAAATTTAAGCCAAGATGTACATTAGCAAACAACTTATTTTTGGTGAGACTTACCAACTATAGATGAAAACTGAAACTATTGTATATTTGTCATGTATAACATTTTACTGAAAATTAGTGACAATATCAAGAAGGTCTACAACAAAATAACAAAAATAAGCCAGAGTATTTTCTTTTATGTAATGCAGAATGGCTGACATTTGCGTCACAGTTAGGGCTTAAACATTTTCCAGAGGAGTACTTTATGTTTTTAAAACTAGAGTTGTTGGACTCAGAGTTTGGGATTGTAATGAACCAATATGTATCCAAACAAAATCCTACTTAAAACAAAGGACAAATTAGTCAGCAATCATGTTAAGCCATTTTGCTGGACATCCCAATTATCATATATTTTTGGATTTGAAGAAGGTATTTAAAGATCACTAGAATATGTACAATACTCTCAAGTCTACTTGCATTTTCCCAGGTTATTCCGGCGGATGGATGATGACGGAAATAAAGCTCTGAACCTGGAGGAGTTCACGGAAGGAATGAACGACACGGGAATGGATTTGACAACTGAACAGATTGAGGCCCTGTTCAAAAGATTTGATGCAGACAACAGTGGCAGCATAAACATGGACGAGTTCTTAGTATCCTTAAGGGTAGGTGTAGACCTTTGCATATCGATCAACTTATAGCTTCCTTAGACTGTATGTTTATTAACACTAATTTTCAACCAGATGCGTAAAGTGACAATTTATCCTTTCAATTAGGCCTTTGAAATAACTGATTCCATTTTGCAAATCAACCTTGCTGAATAAATAGTCGGTGTTACTAACCACTGATACAAAAATAGGTCATAGACATTTCAGAGCTTGTAGCTCTATAATCTGATTGTCAATATTCTATCGGTAGCCAAGTGGAATCTAAAGGTTGGTTCGATTCCAAGCAAGACCGGACCTATAGTTTTGCTTTTTGTTATTGGGCTGTCAAATTAATGATGCTGTCGAACCGAATGTCAATGTAGATAGTAACAAGACCATGCAAAAAACTAAAAAGCTAATGGTAGAAATAAAATTAACACAAATAAAAATATACGGGAGGCGTTCACAATGAATAAAATTATCTTAATTCTCTAAGGTAAAATTCTTTTCCAATAGACACATAAGTTTATTAAAATTAATGGATTAAGAGTACAATTTTAAGTACACTCAGACTTGGGACCGTGGCATTGTCCTGTAATCCAGCTACTTGGAGGTCACGAATTGTGGATATTTATATGCATGATCTGTGGATGCGATACTCCCTGGTGTGGATTGACATCCGCAGTTGCCATTGGCTGTATTGGCTATCAAGTAACAGTCATGTCTAAGGAACATGTCGGCCTTAGTCACTAACAAGATTACAAGACCGCGCCACTCATCCTACAATCATCATACTTGGCTTAAAATACCTACCTTCGTATGGTCACCATTTCAGTTTAAAGTATTTAAAGTCTGTTTCATCAATCAATAGCAATGATTATTTGCTCACTTAAACATGACAGATAAATTAATGTACGTTGTACGTTGTCTTGTAGAATATTGCCGTAATAAAAGGTTTTCCGTCGCAATGACAGTTTGCATGCGATTCTCCATGTATCCCTCTGAATGTTTGATGAGACAGTGCCATGTTCATGTCCCAGATGTTTCCAACATGATTAGAAGGCATGGGGGGTTGTTCTTTCATTTGATCAATAACAAAACACCTGTTAACCACACGCACCACTCTAAATTTTGCCAAGTGGAATGACCTCCGTTAATTATAACATGCAAACACCTATAAAAGAGAACATGTTGTATTGATGTATTTTGTTTTGATGATACGTATGAGTGTAATATGACTTGCTAGATACTTTTATCATGGTAGCTTTTAGATGGTTCGAAACTAGACCCAGCTGTCCTTGGGCTTTTTATTAATGATCCTGGCAAATGAAACAGCTTTTCTTTGTCAGTAACAAAGCTACACAAGGCATCATCCTTTAGTATACACTCAACCTTAGTTTAAACAAATATTTGGGTCTCGCTGTATTTGGAAACACATAAATCTGTAATTATCATTAGCATTTGAGAAGGGGACGTCACACATGTGCGTATTTTTACCCAAATATGAGTGAATTTCAATCCGCAGACTTAAGTGGTTTAAGTCAACCATAATTTTCATTAACACTTGTAAATCTTAAACATAAAAGTGTAATTCTACTACTTTTCCTAGTCAAATCTATCGGTTGACACTATATCTAGCGAATATTCTCTTTTAACCTCTTTGTTATATTCAAATAAATCCATCCAGGAGTACTCACAACCATTTACTAGTAAAAGGTTAACTAATTTCTCTTCTTCAGCCCCCAATGAGCAATACTCGTGTGAAGGCCGTACAAGAAGCATTCAAGAAGTTGGACAAGACAGGCGACGGAGTCATATCCATTGACGACCTCAAGCACACGTACTCGGTCAAGTCACACCCGAAATACCTCAGTGGAGAGGAAACTGAGGAGCAAATATTGAAAAAGTTCCTATTGACTTTCGAGAAGGACGGAGATGGGAGGGTGAGTGTAAAATATCAGTGTAGGTGTAAATATGTGTAAAAATATTGGGAGCTGAGTGGTTATAGCGCTTGTAAACCAATCAGAAGCCATCAGGAGATTGATGGTTCAAAACTGGAAGAAGCTGTTTTAGTAAATTGGCATTTTATTTAATGGTTCTGAAAAGGAATTGGTGATCTTAACCAATTGGCGACGACTTACGAGTGTAGCTCGTCTCCGCATTTCACCGCGAAATAGTCGTACTGCTAACCCACTTGTCCTCACGTATCACGTCTAGTCTAACCTGTGTCTGAACGCTAGTGTCAATCGTCCCGTTCGGTTAATGGTGGCATGCTAGCTCAGAAGAGTATTGTGGACTTTCCACATGTGCAGATTCAAATCTAATATCCACATTAAGCTTGCTAATGTGTGGATTGGCTGGAGTGGAAAGCCCACCTTAAGTTTACGATGCTTAGCTTGGGTGAAAGTTGACGTCATTATTGCTTTTAATAAGGATTGTACACAACACCTGTTTTGCTTCCTTTGAATTGGTATAGAAGAGGAGGATTTTCCTTCTTTGGCTTTTATTTTGGTTACAATTCACATCGATCGTGTTTAAATACACATGAAGAGAAAAACAAATAATTAATAGAGAAAAAACTATTCTAGCATCAATGGGTTCATCACCAAGCATCCATTCTAATATAAACCTTCATGTTTTGCTTGAAATGTGTTGTCTCTGTCAAAGGATTAAGTGATATGTAAACCAGAGTGGAAGGAATGGTATAAACACCATAGAGCAGGGGCCTCCTAAAAATATACAATGGGTTTAAAGATTGAAAACATTTTCAATTCTACAATAAAAAATGAGTACTGTAAGCCATATTCAAATAGTTAATGAGTGTAGAATATGTTTTTAGGAAAAAGCATTTAGCTTGGATTAAAATATTGAGTGTAGAATATGTAATCTTTTTCTTACAGCTATAGTAACTTCATGGAGTTTTATTTAAAATGTTTTCTAGGTAACCCAAGAAGAGTTCCTCAACTACTATTCTGGAATTAGTGCCTCCATTGACCATGATGCCTACTTCGATCTCATGATTCGTCAGGCTTACAAGCTTTAAAGAATCTACCATCGTCTCTCGCTTCGATTTATAACCTGCCATGTTACGTTTAGAAATATATTCGCTATTTATTTTTGTGTACAGTGTTTTGCATATAAAGTTGTCTTACAAGCTAAGCTGTCTCTTTTTTCAATCTATACATGTCACCGTCATCTAAGATATGATTAACTGATAGACATTTAATAAAGCTAGGAACCACTTCGGGCTGTGGAGAATAAATTCAGTCTGCTTCTCCAGGGGCCGCGCCCACCAAGCAACTCTTGTGAAGTGCAGGGCAGCGCAGAGAATTATTCTTGTGGAGGGGATACACAGTGCACTTCAATTCGGACCCGAACACACCCGAAGGGCTCACGATACTTTCTGAAAACAGAGCGGCAGAGGAGGAGAAGACGCTGTTTCCGTGCCCACCAGGCAACTCAACGGAGGTGCGGCAACATGAAAGAAAGAACTTCTCTACCGAATTCTCACTACCATTTTCGAGGAGAACTTTTTTTTCTGCGCCGCATCGCGCCCCCCGCTGGGTTGATAGGTGGGCGTCAGTCCATAAAATAACATGGCACGTATACGTGGCAACTTTTTTCCAATGTGTCGCGCCACGTCACCCGGTGGGCAAAAAAACACAAGAACATAATTATCGGTTTTAGTTCTCAAAATCAAGTCTTTTGTCTATCTAGTCTGAACCATCGCTTGTAATTTGATTCCTTCTTGGGTATTTTGGACATTTTATAAAACATTTTGACTGAACAAAGAAGTGGATCCAGAAGTGTTTCTTAATTTCCTGATTGATTGGTTTTGTGAATCATTCAAGATTTTGTTACTATACTTTATTAAGTAGTATTAGTATGTATACTTTATGATTCTGGGAATATGGAAGCATATTTCAGCTATTAGAAGCTATTGGATACTGAAGAAGACATACCATCTATATGGTCCAGCTGTTACTGTTACCAACTTTTATTAAACAAAAAATTGTAGTTGTGTGAGCCAGTCACAGAATACACTAGTGACTAAAATTCTATTTTATACCTTATTTTTTGTTGCTGGCCAGGTTGATGGGTCATAAAAGTTGCTATAGCTCACCATAAGTAATTCCTTAAATTGACTTTGTAAAAAAGTTTGTGTAGGGTATTCAACATAATTTTGTAATTTAGATCAGCGCAATCTGAAGGTGGCTCACATCAACTACGACGATCTTGATTAAAAATCTGGCTACAATTTCACATGAGGATGGAATGTGTAATAGAAGATTTTATCCAAGTTCCATAGTCAGTGTACCATTTTTATACAATCAAATGGTTTATATTACCTGTCCATCAGTGATGAACCTGATCTAATGGTGGCGCACCAACATAGAGTCGGTTCCAAGGGTGGGGGGAGGGTATAGGGGTATATTACAGGGGGGGTATATTATCCCCCCCTATTGCACCCTGGAAAAATGTAAACATTTTGTCATAAAAACATAACGGAGGTTTTTGGGCACAGTTCTTGATTTTAAAATTACTTTAAAAAGTCACCAAACAGCATTAAAATACAAAATTTTCCTGGAGGGGCCCCTTGTTGGGGGGTGTCAGGCGAAATATAATATAAGCATAAGGTTATGTTATTTTACAGGAGTATGAACAAAAAACTTGTTGTTTAAACTTATTGCTAGTATGATTAAAAGTATCGTAAGCAATTCATCCAGGAAGATGTTTACGGTACTCACACGAAATCCCGTCCTCGCACATGCTCATACCATAAACACGTACATCTCGGCCTTGTAGCATAATCTCTTATATTAATACGTGAGGGCTGTTTTTTGTGAACAAAACTCCTCCGTTATTTTTGGACTTATTGTAACATTTGTGGTGTCAAATAATTTGCCTCAATTTGTAGTTTTGCATAAAGGTTTTAGAATTTTAAAACTCTTACCCTTAACGGCACGAGACGCTCTCAAAGGTCGCATTTTCCCAATAAGTATTACATTGAATACAAATTTTAAAAAACAGAAACAGCTGTATATAAAAAAGAATCTCACAAGCTTTTTGGAAGTAAATATTGATGTTTGTAGTATTTAGGAGGTTATAGACAAATCTAAACATTTAATCAGTTTTGTTGGAAGAACAGAAAATTTCTTGAGTTTAAAGGAGAAATATTGAAAACAGGAAGAGGAAACAATTAATAGGAAATCTTATATGTATGAGAAGAGTAGAGGAGAGGCCTGGTCTCACAGTAAGGCCCAGCGCACACGGTGTGACTGTTTTACAACTTTCAGTTGCGCGTGCAACTGTTTTAAGACCTCGGCAAATGTATTGTACCACTGTACCATGTGTATCCCCACGGAGGCACACACAACACAACTGGTTGTATGCGATTTCAAAAAAAGTTTGAAACCAGTCACATGCAACCGTGGGCCCGACGTTGCAGTTGCGTTGCAGACTTCAGTTGCACGAGACCAAGGGGGGTTTTTGTGGTGTTTGGTAGTATTTTGGTGGAATTTTGACGGCCGTATAGTGTTTATAATTTCCTATCCGAATAGCTCTAGCTGCTACAAACAGCCTAGTTCTAACATTCTTGCTCAAATAAGGGTGAACACAATGCTCTCTCAGTACCCTTGCTGTCTTCGGTATTGATAATAGCATAGATAAAAGGAGTATAGACACTACTCCTTTTATCTATGTTAATAGCTAATAACGTCACACTTAAGGCCTTAAAACAACGTAACTACACTAAATTTGCACTCCACTGATTGCACAATAGACGCAACTGTAGTTGTAAAACAGTCACACCGTGTGCGGAGAGAAGTTTTGTTTCAGTTGCAAACTGGTTCCAGACGCAACTGGTTTGCAACAGTTGTTGTAAAACAGTCACACCGTGTGCGCTGGGCTTAAGGAATCCAGGTACACAATCACTTGGGGAGATGAATCATTTTTGCCAGTTATGCTAAGCAACTTATTTTTAAGCAAAAAAAAAAAACAATGAAGAATATACACATCATGTTGTCACAGTGGTAAAGTAAACCTACCTAAAGTGAGATCAAATAAATACATGCAAGAAATGTTTACTGGTAACAGCCTTAAGTTAGAAAACATTTGTAGAAAACACTAAAAAATAAGACCAAAATAAAGTCCAAAAAATTTAAAATATTTTCACAAGAAGCGTTTTATTATTTTAAAGCGCTATTAAATATCGTGAGTATTTCAATTAGTTGCATAGGTAAGCATTTAGTCGGGTCTTTTAAACTCATCAAAAATTATGACTGTTATTACTGTAGTTTTAAAATAACTTCTGTATAATACCGGTACTTGACAATTTATTGATTTCGAGCAACAGGTACACTAGTAAACTATTATTCTGTTCGGTAGTAACTAGTTGAATGCAAGCAGAAGTCAAGTTGCTACTCTTGTGTCCAACAATCAACTTTAAAAGCTAAAAGGATTAGATTATGCATGGAATTTTGTACAAATCCAGTGAATAAACTAATATTTCAATAAATAATATAACAATTTGACTAGGGTAAAACATCCAATATTTACAAATAATTTATTACTGAACAGATTTAAAATACACATCAAAGAAACTAACCTCCAAATAAATAATTAACTTTCAAGAAAACAGACTGCTAAACTTGTAATACTTTGAAAAGTACGTAGAAATACAATACTGGTATCTTATCCTAACTAACCTATATTGCACAAGTAAGCTAGTGAACAATTTGCTTCCATCTTTACGTCTAAAAGTCTTAGACCTCTTAGAGATCTTTGTCCCTTCGTCCAGAGAGTTAGAGGTCTCTTACTCCAGTTCCGTAGTTAGCACCTCCTGCCTTGTTGAGTTGATCTTTGAAGAAGTTAATGTCGAACTCAGATTTGTTTTCAAGTTGAAGTTCTACGGCAAAATTCTGTAAGAAAATTGGAAATTACAAGGTCAGTTAAAGAATAATATTGGCTACATACTGTTTTCAGTTTCTGCTTAGCAATCTTAGCATTGAGTTTTTTTAATAAAATTAGGGCTATAAGTAGTTTAGTTTAGTTTTATATTTCATATATAAACAGTGATCCTTAAATTTTTATCATTATAATTTTCTTGTTAAAAATAATAATTTCTTTAGTGTTGAAATTGGCCATCAGTATCGGTTGTATGTAGTAGCATCATAGACAACATTTTTGTCTATGGTAGCATTTAAAAATCAGAAACTAGATTCATTTAATTTTCACGACAAGGAAAGAGGAATGGTCAGCTTGGTTTCTCACTAACTTACTCCCATGGTCATCGATACTCTATAAAGGATTTTGGCCTTGCCAACAATTCATCTCCGTCTATCCCGGTCATATGCCTCATCTACTTGGTTTCTTATTAAATAGTACAAATATAATATTTGTCTATTTTCTTCATCCACTATAGTTCTAGCCACCCTTATGTGACCATTATTCTTCATTAGCCAAAACTATGAGGAGCAACGCTCCCCGTAAAGTATGAACCGCATTCTGAGATTAGGTTTCTGTAGGAAGGGAGTCAACACCTGTTAAAATCCATTGCAAGTTCAGAGATGTGTAGTTAGAAAATGTTTCCATTTAGAAATGTGTCTAAGCGGCATATGTATTTGCAGTAGAAGGCAGTGGTAGTCATTTCCACAACGAGGTTGGCAGCGAGTGTTCATCAGTGTCCATTGAGGCAGCGATTTAAAGGAAACTTACCTTGCTGATCAGCATAGTTGACTATTTGGTACTGAAGAAGACATCCCATCTATATGGACCAGCTGTTGAAATTTTTATCAAAGTGAAAGATTACTAGGTAATATGTTGCTTGTTCCACGCACTAACTGAAGAAGACATACCATCTATATGGTCCAGCTGTTACTGTTACCAATTTTTATTAAAAAAAGATCGTAGTTGTGTGATCCAGTCACAATGCGCTAGTGTCTAAAATTATATTTTATACCTTATTTTTTGTTGCTGACCAGGTTGATGAGTCATAAAAGTTGCTATAGCTCACAATAAGTCATTCCCTAAGTTTGACTTGGTAAAAAAGGTGTGTATTCAACAGAATAGTAATTTATATCAGCGCAATCCATCGATGGCGCACATCAACTACGACAATTTTGACAACAAATTTAACATGGAGATGGAATGTCTAGTTGTATTAATAGTCAAAGTCAGCATGTTTGAGACTACCAGGGTTTACTATAGTCTTGTAGAGATATATTCTGTCAATTCAGCCATCTCTTTGATCAGTCACGCCTTGATCTGTAGGGGAAATTCCTCTAAACTTGGTCACTGCCAATATGAAAAACATATTGTACATTTTCATACCACCTGCAAACTCCACACATTTTTTTTGCACATTTTTTACATCCAAACTCTTTGCTTCATGTCGTTCAAAGGTTATTGCGGACATTTTCCATCACAATGGTAAAACAAATACACGTTACGCAATCTTGAATCTGATCCCGTCCTTAGGTGAAAAAAATAACTAACACATTACAACCAACAATACACAAAAGTCCTACCTACAAGTCCTACCTACAACCTAAAGCGGTGTTTACACTGTCGTGGGGCCACGTCCGTAACAGGCGTGGTCGCCACGCCAATGGACAGCCGTACGCAAATGCCGTGTAGTGTAAACAGTTTTCTGGTAGAAGCGTATTCATTAAAGGCGTGTTTATTTTTATTTTTGGGTGCGTTATGGATTGAGACAACAGATTAATATTATTGAAGGTTATTCTGCAGTGATTGAGTGATTGCTATTTTAGCTGAAGAAATAGCACGGCATTTAAGTGTTATTAAAATATAGAAACCAAGCTGTAGCTTTCAATATTTATATTAAATAAACAAGGTTCAATTTGATACAGTTCACAAGCATTCAAATTGTTTGACCTTCCATTAATTTTAAAAATTGCTTTGTTTTCACCGCTTTAATTGATTCGACTTGTGCCGATAATACAGATTTCTTTGTTTTCACACCGTAAACTGAGACGACAACCAACCACTGACTTTAAAGAACTATGGTTAAACTCGTAGTACACACAACGACGAGACGGAAAACGATAACTCTTCGCCACGTCTAGCCTGGTCTAGCCACGCCTGCAACAGGCGTAGCAACCAAACACGGTTTGGTTAGTTCCAAAGGGCGTGGGGAACAGGCGTATTGGGTTGCCACGTCTGTTACTGCCACGTCTCCACTGTTTACACGAGACGTGGCCACGCTTCTCAAGAAAGTGAGAAAATTTCTCACCTACACGCCTGATTTTAGCCGTGGCCAAACGACAGTGTAAACACCGCTTAAGTTGGAATACACTGCAGAGAGTATTCAGGATCCCAGATCCCGCAATGAACCTTTGAACATTAACACACCATCACCAACAATGGACTTCAAACGAAGAACTTTGCTACCAGTCCAGTCAATGAATGATCCAAAAGTAGGTGTAGAGTGCGTGAGCAGGTAACTAAGCGATTCCTTCAGAAACTTGTTCAGGGGGCTTATGGTGTTAACATACCAAAAGTCCTGACTCCTAGGTGGTGAGCCAGGGGGTGGAGGGGGGAAAAAGGGGGGGGAGAAAGGTACGCATTTTGGGTTTTTTGATTATATCTCGAAAACTATCAACTTTTTGTATACTATAGTAAATTATAAAATTGAAGAAGATTAAATTTTCTACAAGAAAAGTATATAATGTGTTTATTTTGGTTCAACAGATTACGAGTTATAACTTATTTAATTGATATCTTTAATAAAATCTCCTTCCATAAGAAATACATGTAAATTAGTATGCGAAATGGGGCGAATCCTACCCGCCCAAAGGAAATATAAATGATATTCTGGAAATCTTGACAAAATTTCCAGTAATTTGACACTTTAATCATGAAATTTTGTCAAAAATTAAAGCGAGGGTGAGCGTTTAAAAATGGGATGATTTAAGGTTTTTTTTATATTTCCAATAAAAAAACACCAAAACTCAACATTTTGTTACCTCGCCCTCGCCTTAATTTTGGATCAATTTTAATGATTAAAGTGTCAAATTATTGGAAATTTTGTAAAGATTTCCAGAATATCATTTATATTTCCTTTGGGCGGATCGGATTCGCCCCATTTCGCATACTAATTTACATGTATTTCTTATGGAAGGAGATTTTATTAAAGATATCAATTAAATAAGTTATAACTCGTAATCTGTTGAACCAAAATAAACACATTTAGACTTTTCTTGTAGAAAATTTAATCTTCTTCAATTTTATAATTTACTATAGTATACAAAAAGTTGATAGTTTTCGAGATATAATCAAAAACCCCAAAATGCGTACCTTTCTCCCCCCCTTTTTCCCCCCTCCACCCCCTGGCTCACCACCTAGGAGTCAGGACTTTTGGTATGTTAACACCCTAAGCCCCCTGAACAAGTTTCTGAAGGAATCGCTTAGTTACCTGCTCACGCACTCTACACCTCATTCCTTGACTGGACTATACATAATATGCTTTAAAATAAATTAAAATGAAATGATATTTATCTTCATTAACTATGATGATTGACTTTAATGGAATGGCACTTGATGACTAAGACTATAGAAATGTGATCACAGAACATGATTTTTACTTTGCAGGAGTATCACTTTTTTCAAAATCTAAAATAGTACTGTAGTGGAGGAAGTGAAACACTTTTGATGTTCATCTCAGATTTGATTGGCTTTAACATGACCTTTGGAGACTTAAAACATCTTACAGACATCCTTTGTGTTTTGGTTTAACTTGGGACAACTGAGTTTACTGACTTTTCCTAGAGTAGACAAATATTTTGAGACCTTAATTAAAAAGTACGATAAAGTTTCAATTTAAGTACACTGCACGTATGCTGAAACAAACCACATTTTACATATGTTAGAGTTAAGATAACTTACCGATAGAATATTTTTGACGAGAGCCTTGTCTGTGCTCATCTTGGCCCGTTTGATGACTCCAACATCTTCTCCGACCCACGTCAGCAACAGGAACTTTTGTCTTTTGCTCATCTCATCACCCATCTGTAATAGAATACAATGCATAACAATACACTCAATGCAATACAATACGTGTTGGAGTGTGTGTTAACAGTGGTTAGCATCTCAAACTTCGATTTGGGAGGAACGGGATTAATTTTTGGCACATCCACTGGATCCAGGTAAGGCCATCTTAAGGGTGTTCAAAATTGGGGCTTAAAGTCTTTTTGCACATTGGGGTTCCTGTTTTATACTAAATTATTAAACACTGTGTCTGTTTCTCTACCTTAGTTGGTTGTTGTCAGTGAGAGCTGAGTTTGATTTGTGAGTTACGTTAACAAATTCACCCTCCGTTACAGAGTATTACATAATATAATGTTATCATCCTGATATGTTAGAAAAATATATCCTAAAGTGGTATTAAGTCTGTATTACCTGCACTCTTATGTATCCGTAGGCTCGGTCGTTTTCTCCAAATTCATCTTTGAACCTCTCGAATGAAGTTCCTTTTCCAGAGCATACGATTCTCTCTCCGTTGTATTTTAGAACTAACCTTAAACAAAATAATTGATTAGGTTTCTGAGTCAATAACCTCATTTTAAGAACACTATCAACTAATTTACTCCGTAGCTAGCAACATTTTCTTACATTTTCCATGAGCAATGAAACTTCTATGCCATATATGCAATTTAAGTGCTTTGAATGTAAGCTGTGTGCTTGATTTACAAAGCTTCACGCTCAAACACACATTTTATGCAATTTCCAATCCAAAATATTTTAAGTTCAGTTTCTTAAATGTAGGAAATCTCTATATCAAAGGTTTGTTCAAATAGTAGGTACCATAAGTCCTTGGAGCTGTTGCTATGTACGAATGATTTCTAAGTGTATAGTTTTGATCATTATATATTCTAGAGCTTCCTTAGTCTCTGTTGTTTCTCTATGTTACTTACCAGTTAGTCTCAGACGTGTCATCCCTCACTTCATTGTAAGCTTTCTGAATCGCTTCTGAATCTATCTGAGTTGACAGGTCCACCTGTGAACATGTAGAAATGTAAAATCTGTCTCAAGTAGAAATAAACAAGGGAAAGAGGCATGTTTCCTTTGTCATCATCATAATATAATCCCTATTTCAGAATCCATACCAATTAATCGCTAACCAATTAATTGCATAACAATATAACGCTGCAATTGTAATAGAGTATAAAAACCAATCAAGGAACAAATTGTTTTGTGTGTACATACGTGTAGAATTTCATGGAATAGGTTTATACACCATCAATTTCGTGATCCGTCCAATCGGCTCCGCCCCAGTGGCTCTGGAGTTTCCCATGTTAACCTTATGAGAAATGGAATTAATGAATCTTAACAGCTGTTTCAATTAAACAAGTTGGTTCTGTTCTATGATGTTCAAGAGCATTAAAGTTACAAGGATTACCAACAGGGTGCAGCACTATTATTTCTTTTACATTTATGACAACAGCTAATTTGCTGACAAAAGGTGAGTGAGCATAGCGAACGAACTTCAACCAGGACGTGATTGAGCCATGCGAATGAGATCATCTTGAAAATTAAGAAATTAAACGGGGCAAAGCCCGCGGGTTACAGCTTGTAAACATATGAATGTACATGAATACAAACAACAATACAGGCTCATAAAGCATCTTTGACGTAAGAGAATCTAGTAGTCCATTAAAACTGTATACAGTTATATCACTATTTATATTCCTAATTCAAGCATAGTTTTGGCAGTTCAAAATGCATTGTAAAGAAAAAGCTGCCAAGATGAATTAAAACATGTGATCATTGTATTTCCCAACCTTTCCTTAAAATTTTAGTAGGTACCCTAAGAAATATTTTCATAAGCTTTCATTCGAAAGCTTGTGAGCTTCGATTCGTATACAGCAATGGTTATAGGATCTTACTTACTTCCTACTAGCTGTAACCCGCGGGCTTTGCCCCGTTTAACTTCTTAATTTTCAAGATGATCTCGTTCGCATGGCTCAATCACGTCCTGGTTGAAGTTTGTTCGCTACGCTCACTCACCTTTTGGTTGCAAATTAGCTGTTGTCATAAATGTAAAAAAAAAATAATGGTGTTGCACCCTGTTGGTAATCCTTGTATCTTTAATGCTTTGAACATCATAGAACCGAACCAACTTGTTTAATTGAAACAGCTGTTAAGATTCATTAATTCCATTTCTCATAAGGTTAACATGGGAAACTCCAGAGCCACTGGGGCGGAGCCCAGAGGTAAGAGGGTAAAATCCTTTCTTAGTGAGCGTGAGATTTTGTGATGAGTGAGTGAATGAATGAATGAGTGAGTCAGTGGTATTTAAGCTTTATATATATAGATAATCAATGACAAAATCACAGAGTGCTGTTACTAAGCAAATGGTATTAATAGCTAAAGCTAGTCTGGAATATTTATGTCGGCTGCTAGATTTAAAAAAAATCAAACTTAATTTCTAAAAAACTGGACCCTAAACTAAAATTATGGCTTCGACATTCCCATTCCCTAGTTCTAAAAATTATTTTTCTTTCAACACAAAAATCATGAAAATCCGTCAAGTGGTTGATTCAGAATCGTGACATAAAAAAACCCTGTCACGTTTTAATGTTATAGATTCTGAGTAGTCCAACTAACTGTAGAGATCCTGTTTTGTTTACAATTTGTTTTTTGTATTTCGGTCATTTAAAACCTCATTTAACCAAATACAACAATATAATCATAAACGATAACTGGTCTGCTAGTTACCGGTATATAACCAGTAAAGCACAAATCATGAAAATAACCCTAATTATAAACAAAATTTCGTCTACTACCCTAATAACGAGAAATATAAAGTATGTGTTTGTGTGTGGATTTTAGGTCAAGATGGAAAAAGCCTGGTCAGTCTATGCCTCCCAATAAGCTTTGTGTCAACTGATAACTAGAACAGTGATTCATATGTGTATGTCTATTATCAGAACTACTCCAAGATAGACTATCATATATCAGAAGTGATTTTGTTTTATCTACATCTTTCAATTTTCAATTAATTTACAAAAAGTGGTCTTGATCTTTTGCCTTTTAGTAGGGTCCAAAGAAACAGCTGATCTTAGTCAGAACAAAGTTACACGCTTTTGTTAAAATACAAATAATCATGCCCACTAAAATCAGCTGATTCCGATTATCCATCTAATTGATTAAAAGTCCAACGATAATTGGCACTCAAGTACTTAGATTTAATGTCTCTTATATGTTCAAGAGAGAGGTACCTAGTTGAATTTACGATGTACTCAGGCTATGTCGGGTTTAATTAGTCATTAAATATGTCTGTCTGTCTGTCTGCGGCGAGAGAGAGGAAGAAAAAGAAGAGTCGTGACAGCAGGGACCGGTTAACCTACTCAAAGTAGTTCCGCTCGAAGATACAGGTCAAATATTAATACTGGACTGTGTAGCTCTTACTTTGATATACTCTGTGTAGATTTTACTTTGACATTCTCTATGTAGCGTGTACTTTGAAGATGCAGCTATATATTGTCTATCGTATGATGAACTCTATGCAACTCTTACATAGACACTCTGTGTAGATTTTCTCAGATATAGGGCCTACTCTGTGCAGCATTTGCTTGCATGCCAGACTAATAAACCACCTGGTTCCCCCTCGTGGTGAAAAGGTTTACTTAATAACTGGATGACATGATAACATTAACATTTAATTAAGTATCTTAAAGGGGCTCGGCAGCCTGAATTTCAATTCAAGATGGCGGGATTATATGGATTGAAATATAGTTTGAGATTGATCATGCCTCTATTGTAAAAGCTCTCAACATTCAAAAACTAATTTTTTTCCAATTATTGTTTGTATTTTGTGCTCTTAACATATCACAGCTTACAATGGATGGAGAAAAATTAATTTATAACTATTATTAAGAAGTTAAAATTACATGTAAAAATGACAAACTAATGGATTTTCAACATTATTTTGCAAATACTTAAAGAAACAATTACGAAGTTTCAGTTCATCCAGTGCATAGTTTGGATATTTGTGAATATTTTACAGTTTATTTCAACTCGATAAACAATAATAATGCCACCACGAGGTTCTTTTTCGTAGGACCATGTTTACGTGGTAACAGCCGGCGGATGGAATCCTCTTAACACTCCCAATACTGTAACTGCATTTGGAGGATTGAACAACGTATAACATGTCAGTACTGAGAAGTTATTCCGCATTATATAATTTATTTTGTTTAGGCTGAATATGTATGCAAGGTGAGTGGAGAGTGTAGAATGTGGTAGAATGGAGTGAGACGATCAGCTGTTTCATTCGTCACAGCTGCGTGTATAGTTTCGAACCATAAGAGGCTACTGATTTTCTTCAGGATCTAAATAAAGGCTTTTATTTTATCTCGCGATTCTTCCTTCTTACCAAAGTGTCAGTTTATTGCTAATCTTTTTTATAATTGGATACGATGATGGTAAACTTTCCTAGTTATTCATTTCATTGCATTCAATCGATTATCAATTACTGGTGACTATAATTATACGGTTCCGTATCTAAATACTAATTTAGATCAACCTAATAGTAAACTGTTTACGGATAACCTAAATTCTTAGGGATAACTAACTGCAAGCCCGTGTTTAAGCGCAGATTTTACTCTCTTTACTCTTAAGGACTGTTCATCTTTCGTTGTATATTTTAGTATATTCTTCTAGTCGTTTTGAGCATTTGAGTAACGAAGAATATAAACTTAATTATATTGATTTAGATGAACAAGGCTATTTTGAATTATAGAATTGGGTTATGGGCGTGGGAACTTTCAAAATCACCTCTTAGACCAAAATCCGGGAAAACTAAGTACCGGTAGCTATTAAACTTTTTAAGACTTAAAAATTTAGAAGTTCATTGACGTTTCCAGTTACACAAGTAACGTACAAATGCGAACTACAGTGTGTTGTATGCGGGTTGGCGGGTTCGTTGGCTACGGCCGTGGGAAAGGAACTACAGCTGACTACCAAATTCCCCTGGATTGTTGACAATTTCCCCGCGGTGACGTCACTTAACATACATACACATGTGGTAAACTAAACACCGTACTGTACACTGTGGTATGCCAAACAACGAGTATATGTAAATGCCTGGTCTACAGTCTACAGTACTTTCAACTGCCAAAACTTCACAGTTCGGACACGTTCGCGAAGAGCAATAAATGTAAACAGTTCTCCTCGAGAGATCTGGGATTTGTATGTTTCACGCTATGTTTCCTGCACACACTGGACATTGAAACTATTTCTTTAACTATAACTATTTTTGGAAATAAGGGTAGAAGAAATCAAGGGTATGACTAACATCACGTTTTAATTTTTCGTTATTGCTATTTTTTCTAATAATTGCCTTGCTATTAGCGAATTTCCCTATAGGGAAGTAGCTATTACCGTAGGTGGCAAGGTAAGACCTAGACCCGGGACAGATTTACTTTTTCATTTTGATGTCCCCAGAGGCCAAAAACACCATTCGTTCAAATTTTTATATATGTATATATATATAGACTTATATATATATACGTCCGTGAACGCGATAACTTGAGTAATTTTTGTCTGATTTTGATGAAATTTGGTTTAAAGGTGTAAAGTGGGATAAACTTGAATGAGTTCGCGAACCAGCACGATCGGACCATGGGAACGGGGCTTTACGGGGGTTTTATGGGATAAAAATAGGTTTTTTCTCACTTTTGACCCTCAAAACACAAAATTTCCCGATTTCTCTTTAGACGTTTTTAAAGAGCTTAAAAAAACAAATAATTTAGTATATAAAAGAATATTTTTTCGATTATTAGTAACGGAGAAAATTTAAAAAAAATTGTAAATTTAAAATTCCCATGTTATTCTTATGGAGAATATTGTCAAATGTTGTAGTTTGCTTGTTTATGGATATATTTTGATCAAACTTGGCAAATTTATTTATTTTCTACTAAGCTATCAATATATTACTCAAAAACACACTTTATTAGTTTCCTTGTAGCAGCAAACCTAGGTACTCGTTAAACCTAATGTTATTAAAATATATTTAACTGAAAATCAATTCAGTCAAATGGAAATTCGCTTATTCGGCAGGTTTGCTGCTGCGGGGGTATTTTTTCTAATAATTGCCTTCGGTGACTTAGAACGTAAAGTAAGACTGTGTGAAGAATAACTTTTTAACTTACAATAGATTGTGTAAGGGAATATTCATCTGATTTCGTCACTATCCTAAACGTTCATTGATATGTATTGAGAAGTCATCAAAATAAACACTGATATAGAAATGCCTATATATTTTCAATGACTAGTTTTGTTTCTATTGCAACAATCCCTATTTGCCTTTGATTATTGATTCCATCCAAATGTTTATTGATGCCAATAAACCAGCGATAAGTTGGTTAGCTGAAGTCATTATAGCCCAAAAAGACAGAATGAAGAAACCAATTAAGACTTATTATCTCTTCTATTCTCCCTGACAACCAAAACACCACCGATTTAACTCTTAGAAAGTCTTTAAATGTTCAAAACTGCACCCATCTTTCATACAGTTTCATTTTGATGATCCCAGCTAAAGAAAACACTTAGTCAATAGTAAATATACACAAGGCTTCTCACTTCCATCTGAATTTAAATTTTGCTCAACGTACGAATTAAATTGTACTAAAAACAGGTCGAACTTGGACCAAAAAAAAACTGTCAATAAAATGGAATTTTGATCTGAGACTCTGGCGTTAGGTTACTACACTTGGATTAGGTTAGGTTAGGTTCAATTCAAGAACCGATGAAGAATTCAAGGATAACCTAACCCAACCTAACCTAACCTAAGGGTAGCCAATTCAGGTGTGGTCGGTATAATACCAAAGTACCGAAACATCAATTTAGATCAAGAGATAAAAACTGAAAAGAAGCGCCATAAGGAAGCATGCAATGAGGTCGTAGCGCCCTCAGTAGACTATGACTCACTCAGTACCTTGGTCACAACCATGTAAGGTAGAGATAACCAAGGTCTTTGATAACACACCTGCCACCTGTCGACCTATATAAGGCGCACTCTTATCAGCACTGCAATTACTGACTTGAACTTTCCACGAATTAAGGTAGTCCCTGACAAACAGTGCTGATAGTCGAAAAGTATTTTTTTTTTAACTGAAACCACAATCACGATCATTTAGCATATATTACGCATATGGTAGCCTACATGTTGCAAACCATTCACAAATGCTGTTACGAAGTTCTTTGAACCATTGAAAAACGATTTGCAGAAACACCGGTCTTTAGCAACAAAATCTAGTTTAAAGCGAGTTAGCTCTGATTTATTTGTATTTTGGAATCGACCCCATCAAGTGATGGAAGTAAAGGACATTGGTTATCCATGGACACGACCAGATATCGTAGTTTTATATGGTTTATGCACATTCACATGGCTTCTAGGACCTCCAGTTGCGTTTCTAGAAGTTGCAGCAACCCAGTTGCAACTATGCAAAATATGATTAACTACATCCACTACTTGAGGGGAACTGCACTCCCAGAGTTCTAGACCTACAGTAGGTTGGATTAACTATTCATGTTTTATTTTTGACGATGAACTAACCGTAGCAAGACGTTGTCGTATTGGGCGAGAATAGACCTGTAGCTGGATGGTACTTTGGCTGCATTTTACGTCCTACACTCGACTGAAAATATCGATCGATATATCGATTATTCGATAAGTTATATCGTTTGGTTAGCTAGGTAAGGTTAACCTAACCTAACTAATCAAGCGATATATCGAATGAAACTATCGAATAATCGATTTCATTCGAATGAGTGTAGGACGTAACTGTTCAATGGCTATGTGTACCGGTCACACTGTGGTATCAACATTTTAATTTGTTACATGTTCACTTTAACATCAAATACGCTGAAGCGTTTTATTTAATTTATTGTTCATTATGATAACATATTTAGTAAAACTTAGTCCTTCAATAAACTATAGTAAAACACCATAATTGTCTTGTGCTTTAACGATATCACACAGCTGCGATGAGGGAACCAAGAATACTTTAGCAGCACTTCCCGGTGTCCTACTATTTGCCACCAGTGTCGTTTGCCACCAGTGTCATTTGCCACCAGTAGGGTCAGTTCCTGGAATTCCCGCCCCGGAATTCCCGCCGTGACTGTGTCACAACCATGTAGTTGTACTTATAATTTTTTGTATATTAAATAAATGTCTATATCTCCAGTTACAACTGTGAATTGTAAAAATCTATTTTACCATCTTGTTCGGCAAAAGAAAACGCACATTTTGAGTCCGAACTCACATAATCGCAAGTTAAACAGTATAGGCCTATCTATGTTAAGGTATTTTAAACGATTTGAATATTCCTAACATGGCCTAAGATTAGATAATTAATAAAAAAATAACATTTAGCACAGTATACGACGCATTAATAAGATTAAATCCCATTAAAATACTTGAAAACCCGCAGTTTTAGTGTTTAGTATTCTGGGAATATACAGAATGAAGAACTTCAATGTACCACCATTGCTATCTCAAAAACTATTCGATTTAGAGACAACATTATATGGGGAATTTCAACTTTTATCTTATGACATACAAAAATATGAATTTTCTTATGGGGCACCTTGTATTTTATGAAGATTTTAGACTGTAATTTTGAAAACGTTTAAAGCTACGTAAAAGAGTTACAAGCGTTGTACAGCGTGTTAAATTTAGGGAAAAGTAGCTTTTTGTTACATTCAGCATGATATAGCTCATAAACGAGTAAGTTTGGAGTAAAAATTCAAAGAATAAATTATAATTGTCTTAAAATTGCATCTACATTCTAAAAATATCATAAAATATATTGAAATTATTCCTTTAAGTTCTAACAAAAAAGCCACAAAGAATTGCGATCTGAGTTCAAATTTCTTATGAATTTTATAAGCCCGCTGTATTTTATAATCATATACTTACATGAGCTACGTCATGAAAAATGTTTACAAAAAGCCACTCTTTTCCAAATGTAACACGCTGTAACTCATAAACAAGTAGAAAAGTATATAAGAAATACAACTACTAAAAACGTTTTTAATTGCATTTACATGCTAAAATCATCAGAAAGTACATGTTGTCAATTAAGAAATGTTAAAGTTAACCTCAATATTGGAAAATAGTAGTGATCTTAAAAAAGTGGAATTAATATTTTTTGTCACAAGAAAATAGTTGAAGTTCATATTTAATGTTTTCTCTAAATCTAATAGCGTCTGAGATAGCAATGGTGGTACAGTTAAGTTGTTCACCCTGTATTTACTTAATATTTATTTGATATGTCATTAAAACAGTTTTTAAATGGCACTCTTATTTTTAATTCATTACTCATCAAACAGAAAACCTCTGGGGCCTTAACTCTACTTTGATGACGGAACTTATGAAATACTCGGAGTTTATGAAGGCTCAGTAGAAAAAGTCTTGCATTACTTGTGTTATTTTGTAACGAAACTAGACTTAATAGTTAGTTACTATAATGAGCTAACTGATTCCCATCACTCTTTATCCAGGCTTTGGACTGGCTATATCTATCTATATCTATATAATTAACTAGCTGTACCCGCGGGCTTTGCCCCGTTTAACTTCTTAATTTTCAAGATGAGCTCGTTCGCATGACTCAAACGCGAACGTCCTGGTTGAAGTGCGTTCGCTATGCTCACTCACCTTTAGGTTGGAGCTCGTTCGCTGCGCTCACTTGCCTTCAGGTTAGCTCGTTCGCTACGTTAACTCGCCTCCAGGTTGAAGTTCGTTCGCTACGCTCACTCACCTTTTGGTTGCAAATTAGCTGTTGTCATAAATTAAAAAAATAATAATAGTGCTGCACCCTGTTGGCAATCCTTGTAACTTTAAAGCTATTGAACATCATAGAACAGAACCAACTTGTTTAATTGAAACAGCTGATAAGATTCATTAATTCCTTTTAAATATGAAAAATCATAAGGTTAACATGGGAAACTCCAGAGCCACTGGGGCGGAGCCCGAGAGTCCGATCAGAATAAAAACAACTTAGTTTTCCTATTTAATGCCTAAAGAATCGGTGTACCAAATTTCAGCCTCCTAGGTAAATGGGAAGTGGGAGAATTAGTGATGAGTGAGTGAGTGAGTGTGTCAGTGAGGGCTTTGCCTTTTATATATTTAGATACGCTACATGAAACTTTGTCGGTTGAACTCCTCCGCCATTTCTTAACCGATTTTATCCATTGACGTCTCATTGGAAAGAGCGTGTCGCGTAGATTTGCAAACTGACCTTACAATTTTGAAAAAGTCCCTTGGGCTCTGCCCCAGTGGCTGTTAAAGTTCCCATGTTATCCTTATGAAGAACATGATTGTTACATTTTGATCAGCTGTATATTTTAATTACTGTTATTTTTCATTTCAAAGTCTTTTAAACTCATCGGAAATTATGATTACTTTTATTTGTTTTTAAATAACTACTTTACTTCTTTGCAATTGCTTGATTTCGAGCAACGTGTTTGCTAGTGCAAATTATACTAAAATATACTAAATATCTATACTTAAATTATGCTACTGTACAATGTAAAACTTGGTAGAACAGCACTACGTCGTAACACTACAAAACCACAGATAATAATGAGCGTTTCCGCCATGTATTTCTCCACTCCTAGAGAGAGTGTTGGAATTTTTACCCGTAAAAAGGTTGCAGGAGAGGGTGATAGTATGAATCATAGGTAATCCTGGTCCATCGGCCGGTGCCTCGAGGGGTGATGACCGACGGACTAGGGTTGGGGCTGATGACTCACCCAGCCAGGTATAAAGTGGTGGCAAATGACACAAATCCTAGAGTGGTGGCAAATGACACTGGTGGCAAATAACACATATTCGCACTTCCCTATCCTATTGTAACCTACTTTGCTATTGAAAAATTGTATCAGCAGCTCATTATAACTGATTGTAGCTACGGAAAAATCACCATAATAGTCATTTTTGGAACCGTATCATTTAGACAGTATTAACAATACTGTAGTAGTAATAAGGAAAGAGTAAGATTCGTAACCACGCCGACACATTTGACTGAAGGGGTTTTGAATGGATGACAGCTTTGTTTACTGACTAAAATCAGCTGAGTCTATTTCTATCACCAGATATTTATTTGGAGGAATCCCAACGATCAAGGACATCTGTGTCTAGTTTCGAATAATCAAATTTGAACCAGCAACCTTCTGATTATAGTGGCAGTAGACGAACACTATAACCACTCAACCAACCAGCTATTTAGCCTATAGTCCTCGCCACCCTAAGTTGAGGCAGCCATCGGCCGCACTACATATACGCCGTGCGGCCTTGAGCTGCCTCAACTTAGGGTGGCGAGGACTATAATAGGGAACACTTCTAGCGGTTCCCTGAAAATATTCCTCTTTCTTGAATGCTGGGGCGAAGGGAATGTCTCTAAAACCACATAAACATTATCATTATTGGTTCTATGTTGTCATTAGTCAACGTTACAAGGAAAATAACCAGTTCAAGAATATTTTAAAAGAATATCAAAGAATGGAAGGGCAAGCTAAGGTTTCAAATGTTCCTCATAATTAATTGCGAGCCAAAACACTAATTTGTTCCAAAAGTTTTTACCACATTAAAGAGCACGGCAAGATACAATACTTCTAGTAGTTTCCTATGTTCATGGTATGTAGTCCCATTCATAGTGTGAATCGAATATGTCATATGCTCATTCCTAATACATTGTAACTACATTCTGAGCGAAACGTGTTGCGCCCTACAGTGTATGCAGCTGCAGCCCCGCTACACGGAATGCCGTCTTTGTAACGGGAATCTACGGGACTGGTCTCGGGGTCTGTGGTCCTTCGAGCCGGATCAGCGCGTGCTGGACCCATCCCCCCCTTCACTTATCACCAGTCTCGTTGGTGCATTTCATACTTCAAACACATGAGATGTGGGACCGAATATGACTGAGACTTGTACATCTATGCTTACTCTCCATGTCTTGTAATTTTAAACACTTATATTAAAACAGGGTGGCCACTGTTTAAACAGCCAAGCTCTGGGAAATGGTCCAATGGGAAAAGGGGAAAAGACAAATGGACTTTTCAAAAACGCGTTGTCGACCACATATCCGCAATTTTGTATTTTTTTTTAACTTTGTATTTTTTGAATTTTTCCAAATCTTGATGAGGTAGAAGAAAACATGTGTTATTAAATATTAACTTGATCTACAATTTTGAGTAGTTTTATGAAGTAAAGACCATGCAAAACTAGGTAAATAAGGCAATTGGTCCGTCAGGGTGCACATTATTTGGCCTGGCTTGGCATTTAAAGATTTTGATTATTAAACTATTTTTATCATTCGATCTGATTAAACTTTATGTCGTTTGAACGCAATGAGCAATAACAGCTGTGTCCAGTTTCGAGCTACTGACATTTCTAAGTAACGAACCGGCGACCTTTTTGACTACCAGGTGAGCACGGTAGCTATTAAGCTACCTACAACCATAGACAAAAAGAATATAGACCGTCAGCTGTGCTGCGAATACCATAGGTTATTGCGCACACTGTTGGGAGCGCCATGTAGTTATTGCTTTATCGCTACGTAACTACACGACGCTCCCAGCGGTGTGCGCCAGAACCTATGGTACCGCAGAACAGCTGATGGTCTATATTTAAATCTTTTTGGCTACAACATATGCTTTACATTCTATATTTGATTAGTCCTCTCACAACATATCACAACTTAATGGACAAATAACGATGCTCCTAAAGCAGGTTTAGATAGTAAAACCAGAGCTAGAACTCTTGGAAAAATACTTAAAAATACATCTAGGGCCGATGGACTTGTAAAATAATCTAATTCTGAGAAACTGTCAAATTCCTCTTTGTCTCCTTGAGTTGTAAAGGTTGGTTGTGAAGATGGCGCTTTAGTGGTCTGGGTAATCCGAGATAACTTATCTTAAACCCGTCTGAGAGATTAGAACATGATGATCTTTGAGTTTATCAAGTTATAAACAATCAGAGGCGAACAGCTGCTTATAAGCCCGTCATTACATTAGCTGGCTAAATTTTAATTGTTCCCATATTGTTCCTAGTACAATTTCGATGGGTATTCCTTTATTTGAGACGTATTGGAAAAGTTACACAATCTTTGATCAATGAGAGGGAGAAACTTTTAGGTCATCTCTTATGCTTGAACTTGAGCAAAGTAAAATGTAACTAAAACAAAATATAAGTTAAAAACGCTGTTCCTACACCAGTGGAACAGTTTTCAACTCAACAGGGCGGGGATACCATAATCTCTATCGTTAAAATTAAACGTTACCATATACTTTATTTTTAGAAATTAAATTTTAACCCAACACAAAGAAAACTACTTCGCTTGACTAAGTCCCAAAATCGGACGGATAAGCACTTAACTAACAATGCAAGCACAGTTCAAAAATGAGTGAAAGGTGTTCGTAACGTAAAAGATACGCATACGCATAGTTAAAACAATAACCTACGGCCACAGGTAAAACATACTCCCACAGTTCTGTCCGGTGCGTAGAAGTCGTATTTTGTTTACAATTCTTGTTATTTCAGTTATTTAAAACCAAATAAAACTGTCTAATCATAAAACAATAACTCGTGTCCTAGTTATATAACCAAACAGTAAAGCACAAATCATTAAATTAGCCGTACAATAATATAAACAAAATTTAGTCGATACTAAAGATCAGTGTCACCGTACATAAACTAGACATGAAAAACGAGCTTCGAAATTTACAATGGGATGGGAAGTCTACTGGTGTTGGTTAGTCTATGCTACAACTCAATATGGTGAAAATATTCATCTTATTAGCCCCTTTCAAATTAATATTGAATTTGTGTGGAATCGCAAAAAAATACTCAAAGACCTAATATATTTCACCACAGACACGTTAAAACCTCATTTCTGTATTAGTATCATACAGGTAGAGAACAGGAGTGGTTGAAAGTTTGTCAACGCACTCTGGTCTCTGGTTTTCGCAACATTTCACAGCACAGCTTCATGTACCACAGGCTTGCTGCGCTTTAATAGGGAAACTATAGTCTGTGGCAACTAGCAACTGTGAAACTCAGTTTCCCAACCTCACTTCTCACTTCACACCTTGCGTATCATTGCTCCAAAGTTTCGTCAACTTCAGCTGACTGAAACTATTAAAAGTATCATTTGTCTATGAAAGTACATATCAAACTGCGGACCAAATCATTTCAAATACTGCAAGGGATTTCAATTGATATTTAGGAAGAAGCTCGTTTACAATCTTACAATAAGTGTGTTCTGTTGAAGATGCCCATGCCATTTTTTGTGTGGAAGGTTAGGGTGGGCTTAGGAAATCGAACTTGAGGAAATAGTTATTTGTGTAACTAGTGGGCGAAGTGGCAGAGAAAATGCTACGCACGAGCCGTAGGCGAGCAAAGGTAGTTTCCACTCGTGTTAAAAATTATATTTTTTCCCACAGTTACTATATGAAAATCATATAATTAATAATTAGTCTTTCAAACACTGAACAGTACGTTTTTAGGTGAGGTTAAATCCAAACATTGAGCAAAATTGGGAACGGTGTACCAGCTGATCGTATTCGTAATATCTTTAAGTGTTGCCAACTTATTTTCAAGCATACATGTGCATAATAAAAGCACGCTGTTTTGTGTGGTTTGCTTGGAGTGTGCACCAAAGTAAAAACTGTGCGTCAGAGGAAAAGGCTTTCTGTATTATAATCTGTGCACTTTGTTGGGCGACTGTAGGGAAATATCTAGGTGATTGTTCACTTGTGCAACAATAGGGTTTTGGCAGTGAATGAAATATACGACGAGTATTAAAACAAAACTAGCGGTTGTATCCTGAGCTAAAGTTCAAAATTTATCTTTCCAAACTGTATAAATAACGACATTATCAGGAAATTATCTTTTCCTGCGCAAAAGTCTTGATAGCTTCAAGTAATCAGGAAAACATGGTGAAAATAATTTCTGTGTTTTATACTTAACCGTGTGCTTCAGAGGAGTTTAAAATGTATTATTAGTATTATAAACATGCAGACGATGGACTTCAAAAATTATATTTTCAAACTCTCAAAATAACGCCCTGACAAAACATCTGTTGTTCAATCGCCTTGCTCGGGAAAATCGAAAGCACTTGAAGGAAGTAATCTTTACCATGAGTATTGAAAAGCTGAACACGACTTTATGTTGTTTCTTCAAACAATTGGTCCAAGGAACTATTTACTTGTTTGTATTCACTTGAGTTAGTTGGTCCTGCTAAGAAATGGACCCCTCCACCAGACATTGATATTATTATGTAGGTATATTAACGAAACTAGCCAATGTTAGTCTATGAACCTTTCAACCAAAATAATGCATAATGCGTAATTTTGTTGAATAACTAGATTGTTGAAGTACTACGATAACAAATTCGACGTTCAGCCTCTTCAGATTCACCATAAGAAGTTTTATCCAAACAAACCCCTATTGACATGGACTGACTAGCGTATAAAATAAGAATAAAACTAAATTGAAATAAAAATGGAAAGTAAGTGTGGAAGATGAACATGCAGTTTCGCAATTTTAATCAGTATGGTCCGATTACAGGCTTTATCTATCAGATTGGATTGCAACAAGGAAATCCACAAACAAATTCATGCTGCACATAACCTTAAACGTGAATAACCGTAAAATAACTAACTTCAATTTCAACTATAAAAATTTCAAATCTAAAATCGTGTGTATGAGGTACGGATGTTTTAGAGGTCAGTTCCAGTTCGAAAATTCTGATCTAATCAGGATAGCTATAAATTATTGGATCGCAATAAGGAAAACTATTTCTTGTCAGAAGTTCCTAGCCTAGAAAGATCTGAAAGGTGAATAGCAAAGAATGGTCCAAGAATCTAACTAATTAAACTTTAAACATCTGGCGCAAAAGTTGCTTTATACGTACACACTTCCTGGGGCAAGGTTTTTATTCAATCTAAATCATATTTTGTCAAGCGATTTTAAGGATAAAGATTGAAAAATATTGAAGCTTAAATCCATTCACAATCTCACCATTCGTAACTGCGTTATCACTTCTGTAAACTTAGAGAAACAAGAACCATCTTTCCTAGTTTACGACGCTAAGCTCTTGGTTGTAAACTCGTAAAATAAAAGTTAATTAGAGTATACAAACACAATAAAAGAATTCTAAAAATATTGGTGAAGTTTTTACTTAAAATGTATAAACACAATATAATTTAAGTTTTACATTATATATTTTTTATATTTTCTTATTAAATGACGACCATACAAAGTAAGTATTTTAAGCACAGCTGTTAATTAATAGCCCATACAGCTAATGACAATTAAGGGATCTACAGTTTATAGTGGAATCGGAACCACATTTTTGCCTTGGTGTATACGAATTGGTCTAACTACCAGGATAGTACTGTGGATAGTCGTAGTACACACTAGTGCGGACGTTAATCCACACCAGGGAGTATCGCATCCACAGTGCATGCCTATATATCCACAATTCGTGACCTCCTAGTAGCTGGATTACAGGACGATGCCACCCGTCACTAGTACCCAAATATAAATAGACCTTTAAAAATTTGGTCTCTACGAGCTTTAGTTATTACAATCCTGAATTACTTTTGAACCTCAAGCTATGTATAAGCTATTGCCTGTAAAAAATGCAACAATTGACAACATGGAAACCCCATAGGAAAATCACACCATGTTAACTACAAACTATTACTACCATCCCAAATGTCCTTGCTTTAGACAAACAATCATACACAACTAAAAATTAAATTGATAAAGCTCACCTTTTTCGGTCCCTCCTGCTTGATGACCATGTCGTACTCTATGCCCTCGTCCGCCATGCTATGGTGTTTCTATGGTGTTGTATGGTGAGATGGTGTCGCTGTGGTGTCGCGCGCACGAGTGTCGAGTGCCTGCCTGCGCCTGATCTACCAGGCACTACACAGACAAAACCAGTCTGCGCCTACTGCACTACCGCCTACATGCGCTGTCTGCATTCTTGAAGAAAACAAAAAAAATGTGCGAAAACTCTACAAAACTGTTTTGAATACTGTAACCAAAGGTACTGTACCTTTGTGGTAGTCTAGGGGAGTGTTCTAGCACTGGAAGACCCTTTTAGCATGATTTAAAATTAAAACTACACAGTATATTGACAATGTTGTTTATCAATCGTTGGGTTGCTCTGAGTGTACATTTCTCTTTGTGGATTGGTCAAACGAGAATAAATAAATAAACCTCAATTTCAATAACATTGCAGAATTACTACTCAGGTATGACCAAGGCATTTGGAGAATATGAACTGCTGTAATAGAGGATTAAGATAAGTTTATAAATATCACGGACCAGGAAAATATGTATTTTTACTTTATCTTCAACAACATTGGCAACGATTATTTCATCAAAAATGTGTGTGAACGTTCAACTTGAAAATCTAAATTAAAGTTTGGTTCAAAAAAACTAAATTCCAGAATTTTGAACATTTGTAATACCCGAACCCCCTTAAAACACTGTACATCACCTTATTAGGTAATGTTAAATCCAAACATTGGACGAAATTGGAACCACTGTACCAGCTGATCGTAGTCGTAGTATCTTTAAGTGTTGCCAATCTATTTCCAAGTGTATACGGATTACGGGCATAATAAAATCACGCTGTTTTGAGTTGTTTGGTTGGAACAATGGTGTTCGAAAAATTAAAAAGTGTGCTGCAAAGTAAGTAAATGCACCAATTAACAGCTTTCTGTGCTATAATCAGTGCAAGGAAGCCCACTTTGTCGGGTGACTGTAGAATTCAAATGTCAAAGCAAAGATGAACATCATGATTTTTCTCACCCAACGATAGAGACCAATCAATATTTACTTTTGAAAAACTCATCTCAAAACATTGGATATGCAAGGGGCGTAGCCCGAGGTGAACTGAGGGGAGAGAATGAGCCTAGGACATTACATGTATTTGTGGAGTTGTGGACAATGTTTGTGGTTGTTTTTGACAAAAAATATATTTTGTTTTGGCCAGTGTTCATTTTTTGTAAACTAATTGACATTTGCCGATACTTTATAAATAATTGAGCGGAGCGAGCGTAGCGAGCGAAGCTCTTATACGTCGACTTTTATGCATTTCGTAATACGCAAACTCCTCCTAGACGGCTGAATCAATCGTTTTCAAATTTTGCATGGTGATAAAGACCATATCGGTGAGTGCCAACATCTATATGGCGTTAAAAAAGTCTCTCAGGAATCCGCCCCACTGGGTCTCAAAGTTTCAATGTAATCCTTATGGAAGCAGTATTTGACACATAAACAAAGACATATGATCAGCTGTTAACTTTTGAATACAGTAGATAAATAAATAGCTGATAGCATTATTCCACAGATATTAGAACATAAACGGTGGTATGGATCAAAAATATAATCAAATGACGACACTAGCTTGAGGTCCGTGACGTAGGAAGTGGTGAAGGAAGTAGTAAAGGTGAGCAGTCTCGAGTGTGGGAACTGTTTCTGACGATTAGATTAAGGTATCTGCATTCCTAAAATTCTATAGGAAGGGAGGAAAATGGGTCCGCGACGTAGGAATTGGTGAAGGAAGTAGTCAAGGAGAACTGTCCAGAGTGTGGGAACTGTTTATGACGATTAGATTTAGGTATCTGCATTCCTAAAATTCTATGGGAAGGGAGGAAAACGGGTCCGCGACGTAGGAAGTAGTGAAGGAAGTAGTCAAGGCGAGCTGTCCGGAGTGTGGGAACTGTATATGACAATTAGATTAAGGTATCTGCAATCCTAAAATACTATTGGAAGGGAAGGAAACAGGCCCGCGACGTAGGAAGTGGTGAAGGAAGTAGTAAAAGCGAGCTGTTCGAGGTATGGGATCTGTTTATGACCATCAGATTAAGAAATTTGCAATTATAAAATGCTATGGGAAGGGAGGAAAATAGGTCCGCGACGTAGGAAGTGGTGAAGGAAATAGTCAAGGCTAGCTGTCCGGAGTGTGGAAACGGTTGATGAATATAAGATTAAGGTATCTACAATCCTAAAATGCTATGGGACGGAAGGAATACAGGTCCGCGATGTACAAAGTGGTGAAGGAAGTAGTCAAGGCGAGCTGTCCGGAGTGTGGGAATTATTAATGACGATTAGATTAAGGTATCTGCTTCCCTAAAATTCTATGGGAAGGGAGGAAAACAGGTCCGCGACGTAGGAAGTGGTGAAGGAAATAGTCAAGGCAAGCTGTCCGGAGTGTGGAAACGGTTGATGACTATTAGATTAAGGTATCTACATTCCTAAAATTCTATAGGAAGGGAGGAAAATGGGTCCGCGACGTAGGAAGTAGTCAAGGCGAGCTGTCCAGAGTGTGGGAACTGTTTATGACGATTAGATTTAGGTATCTGCATTCCTAAAATTCTATGGGAAGGGAGGAAAACGGGTCCGCGACGTAGGAAGTAGTGAAGGAAGTAGTGAAGGCGAGCTGTCCGGAGTGTGGGAACTGTATATGACAATTAGATTAAGGTATCTGCAATACTAAAATACTATTGGAAGGGAAGGAAACAGGCCCGCGACGTAGGAAGTGGTGAAGGAAGTAGTAAAGGCGAGCTGTTCGGGGTATGGGATCTGTTTATGACGATTAGATTAAGGTATCTGCATTCCAAAAATGCTATGGGAAGGGAGGAAAATAGGTCCGCGACGTAGGAAGTTGTGAAGGAAATAGTCAAGGCGAGCTGTCCGGAGTGTGGAAACGGTTGATGACTATTAGATTAAGGTATCTACAATCCTAAACTGGAACTATTAATGACGATTAGATTAAGGTATCTGCATTCCTAAAATTCTATGGGAAGGGAGGAAAACGGGTCCGCGACGTAGGCAGTGGTGAAGGAAGTAGTCAAGGTGAGCTGTCCGGAGCGTGGAAACTGTTTATGACGATTAGATTTAGGTATCTACATTCCTAAAATTTTATGGGAAGGGAGGAAAACGGGTCCGCGACGTAGGAAATGGTGAAGGAAGTAGTCAAGGCGAGCTTTCCGGAGAGTGGGAACTGTTTATGACAATTAGATTAAGGTATCTGCAATCCTAAAATGCTATTGGAAGGGAAGGAAACAGGTCCGCGACGTAGGAAGTGGTGAAGGAAGTAGTAAAGGCAAGCTGTTCGGGGTATGGGATCTGTTTAATGACCATTAGAATAAGATATTTGCAATCCTAAAATGCTATGGGAAGGGAGGAAAACTGGTCCGCGACGTAGGAAGTGGTGAAGGAAATAGTCAAGGCGAGCTGTCCGGAGTGTGGAAACTGTTTATGACTATTAGATTAGGGTATCTACAATCCTAAAATGCTATGGGACGGGAGGAAAACAGGTCCGCGATGTACGAAGTAGTGAACGAAGTAGTCAAGGCGAGCTGTCCGGAGTGTGGGATCTGTTTATGACCAATAGATTAAGGTATTTGCATTCCAATAATGCTAAGGGAAGGGAGGTAAACAGGTCCGTGACGTAGGAAGTGATGAAGGAAGTATGCAGTAAAGGCGAGTTTTTCGGAGTGTGGGAACTGTTTATGACGATTAGATTAAGGTATCTTGGTATCTACATTTTTAAAATTCTATGGGAAGAGAGGGAAACAGTTCTGCGACGTAAGAAGAGGTGAAGGAAGTAGTAAGGTGAGCAGTGTGGAGTTTGGAAACTGGAAACCGTTTGTAGCAGTTAGATTAATGTATCTGCAATGGTGAAATGCTATGAGAAGGGATGGAAGAATGTCCACGACATATACAATGGTGAAAGAAGTAGTAAAGGCTAGCAGTGCGGAGTGTGGGCAATGTTTGTGGCAATTAGATTAGCGTATCTAAAATACTAAAATGCTATGGAAAGTTATGAAAACAGGTCCACGATGTAGGAAGTGGCTTAGGAAGTAGTAATGTATGAACATATTGTGAGAAACGTCTGTGGCAGTTAGATTAATGTATCTTCAATCCCAAAATGCTATGAGAAGGGAAGGAAACAGGCCCCACGACGTAGGAAGTTGTGAAGGAAGTAGTAAAGGCTGGCAGTGCAGAGTGAGGGAACCTTTTGGGCAGTTAGATAAATGTATCTAATACTTAAATGCTATGAGAAGGGAAGGAAACAGGTCTATGACGTAGGAAATGGTAAAGGAAGTAGTAAAGCTTGCAGTGCAGAGTGTGGGAACTGTCTTTGGCAATTAAATTAGTGTATCTGCAATCCTAAAATGCTATGGGAGGGAAACAGGTCCACGGCGTAGGGTGTGGTGAAGGAAGTAGTAAAGGTGGGCAGTGTTAAATGTGGGAATGGATTAATGTATCTGCAATGCTAAAATGCTATGGGAAGAGACTGTAGACTGTAGGTTAAAATGATTATGAAGCACGAATCGTTACATATTTTGATACTTATTCAATCGTTTACAATAGAAATTTACAACTAAGTTGACAACAGCTGAGTTTTACTCCATAGAGGCTAAAAACGAATTTTATTCCCTAAAGAGTAAAAATGCTACTTTAGACCCGCAACGCATGCACCAATGACGACTGTTTTTACTGCATTATGACAAAAACAATATAATACGACCCCTTGATGACTCCGCTCAATTTTGTGGATGCATCTGCGAACGCCACCTAGTTATAAACTCTGCAACATTAGAGAAGTGTCGGAAAATTACCTATTGCAGGTGATCAAATTAATCGCTTTAGTTTAAGCTTTGACTATTTTGATAGTCGAAGGTTTAGGGCAACGGTAAATTTTGGGTTAGTTTTTATTTAATAAATTATATGCATGTACTATACTATTGTACAATGTTATATTCTGTTTGAAATTCAAACTAATACATGAATTTTTAATAAAATGGTCAATCTTTGTAAGAAATAACAGAATAGTATCATTACAATTGTACGCGTCAGCGGGAAACTTGCTAAATAAGCAAATTTAATTAGCTTTTTTTAATCTTTATACATTCAATCATGTATATATAAAGATTTTTAATAAAATAGCTAATATTTGTATGTAATAACATAATAATATCTTCAATTATACCACACACCAAGAAACGTGCTGAATAAGCAAATTTCTATTTTACTTTCAAAATTTGCACTAAAATACTCTTGTATTCCACTAAAAGTATCGGAATCTTTCCTATGTAAATTACATTTAAATATTTATGTAAATGAGCATTTAGGTTTGCAGCTACAGTCACAGTGGAGGGTATCTTTAAAATGTCAATAGCTTAGTAAGAATTATACAAATCTGGAAAAGGTTGTTAAAAATATATTTTTAAAGAAGAAAAATATAATAATTTTTACTCTATATAAGATTAGGAATTTTAAATCGGAAAGCAAAATATTAACTCCATATATCCAAGTTCCCATTGCTAGACCGATGTTCAACATTAGTAAACTAATAACATTTACCTATAAACCCTAATCACAATAGACCGACGTTCGTAACAGTTCGTCTATTCACCGCTAGGTGCACTTACATCGTCGTTCTCAACAGTTCGTCTCGTTACCGCTAGATGTCACTCAAACGGGATTTTCTACATCCATCCGATTTTATTCGTTTATTACCAATAATAAGTATTAATCCACAATAAACAAACTAAACTTTAGTTACGAAAAATCAACTAGTTGTAAACTAAACATCAATGTTGCAATTTTAGGACGCTGTAGTTTGTTATGAGTCCTCTGAATACACCGACACTCGCAGGGATTGTTTTGTAGCTAGAAAATGACTACAGCACTTAACTACAAAACTATGTTTCTTTTTCGGTGAATTCACTGTTATTCATTGTTTGAAAAGCCGAGAGTCGTGCCTCTATGTAAGTAAGAGGTCGATGATTGGCTTATAAACGCACAAAGCACATGATATTTGCCTATTGATGACGGGTTGATACAGCAATCCTGCTCTGTATAAAGTAGGCAATAAATAGCAATCCAATTGTAGTGAAGTTTATAACCAAAATTAATTCTTGAAATCTTTGTCGATGTTATTTATCTACACATTTTGTTGCTATTTTTACAATTTACATAGGCTTATTCATAAAGAGCAATTTAATTGTAGTGAAAAGTTTATAACCAAAATTAATTCTTGAAATCTTTGTCGATGTTATTTTCCTACACATTTTGTTGCTATTTTTACAATTTACATAGGCTTATTCATAATTATAAACGTTGAATAATATTTATAATAGAAGCTCATGGCTTTATAGATTTCAAAGGTTGTTTAGAGTACTTTGGTCTGAGATAGTTTTGACCCTGTAACTTCTGGGTGGTGATTTCCAACAAATCATATTTCTTGTTACAAGAGATTCCTGAGCAAATGAGGTTAAGGTAGATTCTCACATCAGTCTAGTTTAAGCTCCGTCACAGTTCAGTCTCAGTTGCATCCGCAATTCCTCAGTCAACTGTCCGTCTGCTGGTTCAGCTTCAGTCAGTCTTCTGTGAATGTAACAATAATTTTGGTAGTACTGTAATAGAACAATTTTTTACGAAACTTTATACTGGTAAAACATCCAATAATAGTGTAAAATTAGTTCTCTTGAATTTGCAAACATTTTACATTAATTTTTTTGTTGTCAAATGTTCGTTTGCTATTTTGTAACTAACAAAATGTCAAAATATTTTAAAACATGTAACATTTTAGTTTTCCTATTGTTACAGCAAAAATATATCGTAAGACAGCAATTTAAAAACTCAAGGAGAAAGCCTAAGCAGATACAGAACGGTTAGGGAATCTTTTAGTTCCATTATTATTAAGTAATAGTATTTATTTCATATTATAATAATATTAAAATGTGGTTAATATATGAGATAGGCTACCATATTTTAAGAGTTACTGATGAATAAGAATGAATAAGCTTGACATAAAATCTATTGTTGTATATCATTTGAAATGGTGTTTTTCAAAATATCCGTTAAAAACTCTGGAGACTAAAACAATGCATAGATTTTACAAACTAACGACCAATAATATATAATTATGAATAATATAAGTAAGCCTTAAACAAATATCTTGATTCGCCTTCAAAGCAAAGTTGGCATTCAGTGAAGTACAACTTCTTTACAACAGTATCCAGTAGATAGAAGGGCATATCAAGCTGTTTAACACTTTAGCCAATGGAAGAATTTTATTTTCATATCCATCCTGACTTAACCCTTGTAAATGGCAAGGTTTTGGCTAGATTGACTAATCTGAAAAACTTTTGAGATGGTATGAAATCCTATCGCTAAACAATTGTACGGGACAACGTACTGAAAATATTATCGAACAATGGTTAGTTGTAAAGTATGTTTTTCTTGGGTTGTAAGATATTTAATGTAGCATTAAGCATAGATCTAAAATAGAATTACTAATTGAATTACTAAAAAATGGTTGATTTTATGAACAAATGCCAAGTACAATTTTATTTCGCATTTTAATTTATCTATCAATCTATACCATATTCAAAAAGATCAAATAAGAAATAGCTGAAATAGCCTATTACGATTTTTAGGATTTAAAATGGTGTAGAATAAGGCAGAAACTAGTCAAGTTTGCCTCATTTTATAAGTAAAAATCCCTATATTTAAGCTATTTCTTATTTGATCTTTTTGAATATGGTATAGTTTGATAGATAAATTAAAATGCGAAATCAAATTGTACTTGGCATTTTTTCATTAAATCGGCCATTTTTTGAGTAATTTAAGATTAAAGATTTTAAATAGTTGCCATTTTAAATTTTTGGACTGAATCAAGATGAATTTCTTTTCTAACACGGGTCTCTTCTACCTTTAGATACGTACCAAGATTCATACATATCGGTTTAAAATATTAAACGATAAAAATGTGTATGTAAAAAATACAAAATTTTGTGGATATCTGGTTAACGAAGCGATTTACAAAATCATTATTCTCGATTTTCTTTTTATTTTGACCCATTGAATCACTAGGCCATACATTCAATCTAAAAAACATAATTATATGAAAAGAAACTCAAATAAACCTTAGATTTCGCACATGCCTCTGTCTTAATCTGATATAGATGCTTGAAATAGATGAAAAAAAAATGAAAAATGAAAAACGTTTATTTATCCCAAGAATATAAACTAAAACAGAGAGTAGCTATACAACTTAACAGTACAATATTTCTAAAATAAAATAAAATTTGCCTTACTTATGGGATAGGCCTACATGGGCAGATGCCTGTGCGTAGGCCTGGCTGTTATCAGTCTAAGCAAATTGAGGGCACACACTAAAATTGGGAAGGTTTTTAAGCCTTGTTAATTTAACTTGATCGTTTAGCGGATAAGAGATTTAACGTCCACACACATTAAAAACTAAAAAGTAGAAAATAAATTGTAAATATGTGGAGAGTATAAATAATTGTAAGATTTAAAACGAAAAAGTGGGGTGCATGCAATTTGATTATAATACATTAGTTCAACAGGTTAAGGTTATTGTAAATTATCTATTGCATGCACCCCACGTTTTTCGTTTTAAATCTTACAAGTATTTATACTCTTCACATATTTAAAAAATATTTTCTACTTTTTAGTGCGTTTAAAAACGTTTTGTTTTAAAAAAGCTTTTTTATTTATAAATTATGTATTCACTGGATTGGTGAGAGTGTCTTTAGCAATTAAAATATGGCCTCACTACTTTGTAAATAAAATTACGGACGTTCAAATATGCATTTTTGTGCGATTTTTGTCAAATTTTAGTTAAATTTTTACCACATAATCGTTTATGAAATAACGGGCAGCTGTTCGGATCAAGATTATCTTTCTAGCTGTCATTAATATGTTTATAAATGTTGTTTAAATACCGCAACCATTTCAAATCACGTTTTGAAAGCAAAACCCAACCAAGTGGGATTAAAAACGTTTTTCTTACATAACGGATTTAATTGATCGCAAGTGCAATATCATAGTGTAACCGTAAATGGAATTAAATAACTAGGCATCATCCAGGTCAGCAACCAGAAATTCTTTGCGTATAAAATTTTTCTTGAGTTTAGATAACCAGAAAAAAGACATTGAATCAGTGTTGTATACGGCTGGGACACTTAATGGTTGTCGCCAATAGCTTACAAACAAGGTTTACACTCATTGACGGCGCTTCAATGGCGATTGTGTAAAGTGTAAAGTAAAAAAATCACAACTGCAGTGGGTGATTGTAACAGAGGTTTACGGATGATGCTAAACTCACTTTCCCAATGTGTCACTTTCAGCACAGAGAATATAATACTTTAATATTTTATTCCATTTTATTATTCCATTTTTTATTCCATTGTCTGTGCTTTCAGTTTCTACTCACCGTGTAATGCAATCGCTAGACACACAACAACAGCAAATAGGCCCATAGCCATAGCCCATCTCTTGGGTACATGCAGCCTATTGATTCATCTAACAACCTTTTCGACGACGATCATTGATACCAGTACTTTTCCATAGAATGGCCTACCTACTTAAGAAATGAAATTACAAATGTCCAAAAACCCAACATTGTGTGATTTTTATAACATTCAACTGACTACTATAAGATCCCCGTACGTAGAACGGGCACACAGCTAGTTATTGTAATATAAATAATAATAATAATTAATAATAAAGCTTAAACCTAAGTTCAGAAGTGTTTAGATTAAACCATAGATAAAAGGAGTATAGACATACTCTACTTTTAATCTATGATTAAACCTTCGAAACTACGAATGCTAACATCCACGGAAGTTGTAAAATAAGTGTTTCGTTACACTGTATTAAATATAAATAGTTTCATCAACCACGAGATTCTACATAAATCTACACAAGTATACCTTCCTAATTATGTCGGCAAGAATCGTAGTTGGCGGGAAAGCCGGGAGTAGTTCACTGCAACACCCACAGGTAGCGTTGCCTGTCACCACCACACTCCACTGCTCTGGTTGTGTTTTAAATCAATAATTAATCACATTATAAACTAAACTTTTCCTGATATCTTTATTAAAATTAAATCACAATAATCTATTAACTCAGTGAACGAGGTTGTATAACATACAACTTTACTAGAAAATGAAATTGATTGTAAACATTAGTTCAGTTCTCGCCAGCGTTATTGTGACTAGTTCTGTACTAATATCCCGAAAAGCTGGCAAGCGACATATGTTATATCATTAAAATGTATTTATTGTTTGAAAAGCCGAGAGTCGCTTCTCTCGGCTGAGTTCGACGATTGGCTTATATTGTAATTGTAATGGAGTTACAGTTACATGTTATTCTAAAGGAGAATTAAATTAGTAAAATGTTGTAGTTTTCTAGTTTGATGAACACATTTGTAACAAATTTAGAAGGAACAATCCCGAAATCACGGGATTAAGACCAAGTATGATCAAAGTCTTTAAAGTGAGTAATTATTACAAATTTAATACATATATACCATATGGAAGGTGTTACACTTGGTGTACATGTTTGAATTAGCTGGTTATAAACTAGTGTTAGAACTCCTGACTCCCCTTTCCAAATCCTCCCTTACAATGGTAAAATCTTGAGTGATATTGAGAAATAGATTATTTTGCAAGAATCGTAGTTGGCGGGAAAGCGGACGTAGTTCACTGCAACACCACCAGGTAGCGCTGGCTGTCACCACCACACTCCACTGCTCTGGATGTGTTTCAATAATTCACATTACAAACTAAACTTTTCTCTATGTCTGTATTATAATTCAATAACAATAATCTCTTCATTCAGTCAACGAGATTGTATAACATACAACTTTTCTAGTAAATGAAATGTATTGTAAACATTAGTTACGACTACAATTGAGTTTGGATACTGCAAGTAGCCATACAAAAGATTAAGAAAACAATAGATGGACAGTGACAACAACGATATTTAGAACGACGACCATTTAGACGATCATTTAGAATTAGAGATTGTGGAGCAGCTAATATCACTCAAACAGAAGACCATTGTGATGCAGTTTATACTAAGTCACATAGGATTACCTGGCAATTAAAAGGCTGACAAACTGGCCAAGACCGCAGCTAATTCACATGAAGCTATAGACAAAGATTTCATTACACCTATGTCAGACATAAAGGTTTATATTAAACATAAATACAAGATTAAAGCTTATACAGAATTTGACAACAATGTTGAAGGACAATGGTACAAAACCATTCAACCTAAAACACCTCAAAAGCCATGGTTTTGCAGCTACAGGCTAAGCCGGGCTGACACTACATTAATTTGTAAATTAAGATTTGGCCATGTATACAATGCTGTGAGACTATTCCAAATGAAAAAGAGGGAATCTGCATACTGCACCAGGTGCGAACCAGGACATCATGAAACAATAGAACACATAATTACAGAATACCCAGCTTATAATAGAATGCGACAATGCTTTTATACAAAAATTAAAACAGCCAATAGGAATCTACCACCAAATGTACAAACACTCCTAATGGAAAAAAACTGCAAGCTATGGCCACAATTACTAAAATTTCTAAAAGAAACAGAAATCCAACTTTAATAATAGCCCAACAAGACATAAAAATAAAAATTTTGGCATTTTTAAAAATCCCGGGAAAATTTACTTAGGAAGTAGTGTGGCTACGTGGTTATTTTGAACCAAGCCAGCTTTTTAAAAGCGAACTAGAAGAAGAAGAAGAAAAAGAATCTCATTTACGAGGAACAGATGTGCCATTGACTTTAGAGAAGTATTGGATTAATATGCAAGCTCCGTTCAATATTGCAAGTAGACAACTGCATTGTACACCTAGTCATAAAATATAATAACAGTCAACATTTTGTAAACAACTTAACACGTAAACAGTTCAGTGACACTTTGCAGAAAGTACACAAGATATTCGTCAAACTAATAGTATATTTCGTACCTAGGGCCGAAAATTAGGTTTTGCCGGTTCGAGATAATTTTTAAGATCGAGACAAAGTCGAGAACTTAAAACGATCGAGAGGTGCAAGGGGTAAAAGCACGGGCAAAATTACTAGTTACAATAAAATATGCATAGGTTAAAAGAAGTTTGAGATAGGCTAGTAAAATAAATGTTTATAATCAGCTAAAAGCCAGACATTACCTAAACATTATAGCGCCGCTCCGGATTTATACTGGCACCTGCATAAGTTGTGATACAATTTAGCTACACATACAGCTTTGGGTCAATGTCAGAAGTTAGTAGGCGCTCATCAATTAATACTAATTGTATGACGTATTGTCCTTATTCGGCCATCCGCTACTATATTACGTCATTCCTTCATCTTCATCACTATATCGTACTGCAATATCCACTTCGCTAAACAAGTAACAGCATAGTTGAGAAAAGCGGGATTTCAACAGTCAAAAGTCAAAAGTTTTGAGCGAGAAGCCCAACAATAAAAGTGTTATAATTGATGATATTAAATTTATTCATCAACAAACTTCATATTAGAGTAGTTGAAGATCGCCAATGAAAATGTCAAATGTCAATACAGTACAAAGTATGTAATGCATTTTGAATAATCTAGGGAATGAACATTTAAAACGTGATATAACAGTCGAAAGGATAAAAATAACACCATCCACATATTAAGCCCAAAGTACCCATGAACTTGTGAGAAAACTACAATTCACACCCCCATAAACCATACAGGTACTTAAAATGTTCGTCATGACGAGAAACCTTACGCAAAACTATCCATTATTTCATAAATTGTTTTTTAAGGTCGTATTTGCTTTCTAAACGGAATTTTCTATATACCTAATGTACCTTATCTGTACTTATTTGTTTGTTATTCTTTCAATTTATTGCCTTATTAAAATAACCTGTGATTATTTGTTTGTATTACTGTATTCTGTTTTGTTTATTTCAGCTTAACTCAACCTATCAATACTTTTAATACTTTAATACTTTTTTATGAAAAGGCGACCATACATAGTAGGTATTTTAAGCCAAGTATGAATGAAGATGAGTGTAGGATGAGTAGCGCGATCTTGTAGTCTTGTTAGTGACTAAGGCCGACATTCCTTAGACACAGCTGTTAATTAATAGCCCATACAGCTAATGGCAACTAAGGGATCTACAGTAACACAATAGGGAATGTAGTGGAATCCGAACCACATCTTTTTGCCTTGGTATATATATATAGAATTGGTCTAATTATCAGGATAGCACTGCGGGAAGTTGTAGTACTCACTAGTGCGGACGTTAATCCACACCAGGGAGTATCGCATCCGCAGTGCATGCCTATAAATATCCACAATTCGTGACCTCCTTAGCTGGATTACAGGACGACGCCATCCGTCCCAGTCATAATAATAGTTAGTATCATAATAATAATAAGTAGCATTAATATTTTTATTAATACTTATGAAGTCAAACTGGTTGAAACCCGAGTAACAGCTAGTTGTCGTAAAGGAAAAGCTCAATCTACTTTTCAATTTTTTCATTGTTGACATTCAAAGTGTCTAGAAATATATTTTTTGTAAACTTGTATGCACTGATCATAGGGTACATTTAGAAACAACTCTAATCTGTGGTTTGGATTCACCAAAAGTTGTCTGTTAATCTTTATTATAATTACGAGTTTTTTGTTCAGTTTTGAAATAAACGTAGGTTGTTTTTGACAAACGTGGTAAATGTACAGACACTGAGCAGGGAGTGTCGAAAGGCAGATTTTTAACCGGATCTACATTTTCCTAATTTGATGCCGGTGATTACTCCGATGGCCTAGAATTTGAATTTGCCAAAACTAACAAAAAAACATAAATTGATAAGAAATGTACATGGTTCTTCTACACTAATAACAATGTGCTCTCGTCGCAAATTTCTATAATAATTCTTGGACAGCTTTAACCAATTTATCACTTGAATTATCACAGAGTGGCCGTTCAATTTGGAATCCTCTTGAATCGAAAGACAAAATATTCTACTGGTTTGCATAAAGGGATTGCAATGTTGGTGTACAGAGCTGCAAAGTTTAATTCTTCCGACAAGTTTATGAAGCTGGAAATTCCAATTCTAAATCGTTTGAAAGTGTATGCCTACAGTAAAACAGTATCTCACTACTTGTAATTTGTGTTGCGTTTAAAAACACACCCTGTACTTCGTAGATTACCTACCTAAAGTAAACATTCCGTTGGACAAAAATGAGAATGATAACACTCTGAATATTAATTACGTTGTATTGTGTATGTTTACCTGTAGTATAGATGTTGGGGATGCCCAGAATGTAAAACGCAAGCAAAACCAAGTACAAACAAACCGAAACAAGATCGGCTCTGCAATTATTAGGAAACAAAGAAAATAACACTTAAATAACAATAATTTTACAGCAACAGTTTATTCACACTTTACATTATATACAGGTTAGTTTCAAAACACCAAAGAAAAACGCTACATTAATATGTTAATATTTGTATAACCATTTAACCATTTATTTGATTAATTTAAAGGGTTTACTATTGTATAAAAACCTGCCATGTTGAAATACACATTTTCAAATATTATATAAATTACTAAGAGTTTCAATTAACATATAATTAGTTTATTTTAGCCCTAAAAATGCCATTTCGTTATTAATATTTTAGTATTCTCCCACTTGAAGGTTAAATTCATATTGTACTCAAAATAAGGTTTAGGAAGAAATATTTCTGTTGTGGAGTCCAAATACGTCGTTCAATTAATTGTTCTTCCATTTTTGTTCATAATCAGAGCGTCTCCTTGATTTCTTCATTCTTCTTTTGTTTAGGTTTCTCGGAGATCATGGACGTTTTTCCACTTCCTTTCTTTTTGGGCACTGAAACAATATAATAAATTATCAGTATATGCTCTGATAACTCGCGTTTTACCTATTAAATCTTAAATCGTTATTTAATAATTAATTAATTAAGCAAATAATTAATTATTTGTTTTTAAGCTCTTTAAATTGGTCTAGAAAAATAGCAAAATTTTATTTTTTTATGGTAGAAATTGAGAAACCCCAATTTTTACACCCATAAGACCCTGTTCCCATGGTCCGATCATGGTGGTTTGCGAACTCGTTCAATTTTAACCGGCCTTACACCTTCAAGCCAAATTTCATCAAAATTGGACAAAGATTACTCAAGTCATCACGTTCACGGACGTATATATAGATACATATATTAAAATTTGAACGAATAGTGTTTTTAGCCCCTAGGACATTAAAATGAGAAAGTATATCAGTCCCGGGCCTAGGTCTTACCGTGCCACCTACGGTAATAACTCCCAAAGGGAAATTCGCCACCATGTATAATCAATAAAATTTTTTATGAAATCGCGTATCTTTACAATGCACGCAATGCACTGTTGCTCTTAAAGTTAACGGCTGGCAATACAGTATCACATACTTTTCTATAAAAAACTAACGCGCCCGGAGAAAAATTCCGTGTAGTCACCGACGAAGAGTTAAAGGCTGCTTGTATGTATGTTGGGAAGTATAATTATTAATCGGCCATCTGCTTCAGTAATAAGTCGACAAAATGATTGGAAGTATTTTTTTTTATTTTTCAAAGTCTATGAAGCATATTTTGCACCTTTTCAAAACCAAATATAGAGACAAATCTACTGTTTCTGATGAGTGTAAAAACCCAACATTTCATAGTCATAAAATCGAGACGGAAAAAAGTAAATGTTGAAATTTTGCCAATAGTTTATCAACAGTCATTATAAAGCGAACGATTAACACTTTATGGAAGTAAAATCCAGGGCTAGGGATTGTTATAGTTGTTAGTTTTAGTTATTTGATGAATCCGAAAATAATTAGTTTTAATTCCTTCATTCCTTAAAAAAAATTACTAACAGGACAGTAAATCGATGTATAATTCATCGATGGGACAGTGACAGTACAGAGTAACCACGGGCGTTTGGTGTTATAAGCCAATCATCGGTCTCAGGTAAGAGACACGACTCTCGGCTTTTAAAAGAATTGAAAGACATAATGTCATGGATTGCTTTATTCCCCATGTCGTTAGGTGAGGTAGTATAGCTCAAGCTACATGAAAATCACTGCGAGTGTCAAGTGATGAAAATGTATCTTTTTCAAATATCAAGGCTTTAAATAGAAGAAGATTCAAATTTAAATGTATAGCTTGCAATTTATAAACATAACCCAATTTTGTTTCTTACTTTTACACCGTTTGAATTGTCAAATATATTAGTAAATAAATAAACTTGTGAGGGTTGAGTATGTTCGATTGCAGTGCCATCTAGCAGTTACTAGGTTAACTGTTGCGAGCCTCGACGGTAGAGACGTCTAGCGGTGATTAGGCGAACTGTTGCGAGCCTTTTATAACAACCATCAGAAACAACTCTTTAGTGAGGGTGTTTGACAACAAGTATTGTATTGCAAATTAACTGTAATTCGGTAGCTAGATTTGACTGGTACGTGGATTTGATACGTAGATTCGTTTCGATTACGTTGAGAAAAATCTGTGAAAATCGTATTAGGTAATGTTTAATTACGATACCTATAATAGGCAAGTATGTTTTTTAAAACCTTTTTTCTCAGCTCGTGTGTATCGCAGGAAAATTCTACGCATATTGTTAGAAAGATATTTCCCTATAGATGTGCAGAATCCCTTTAAAAATTAAAATAGGCTCAAATATAAAAACAAAAAAAGGAATTTGAAATTTACAAAAAATAACATGTGTTTGGGTTGCCATGTTGGTGACGAAATGACAACGAAATATAAATATAAAATCAATACAAATGGAGAAATTACAATCAAATGTTTACAGCGTGGGGTGAAAATAGAGAATCCTGACCTTTGACTTACAACTAGACATTCCATCCCCATGTTATAGTTGTTGCCAGCATTTTTTTAGTTAAATTATTCGTAGTTTATTTGAGCTACCAACAGATTGTGCTGATCTAAATGATTAATTACTGTCTAATAAACAATATTTTTCTTTTACAAAGTCAAACTTATGAAAGGACTTATTGTGGCTATAGACACTGTTGTGACACATCAACTTTTGTAAGCAAACAAAAATAACAAATAATAAGATAGAAAAAATGATTTTGGACACGGATTCTGTGACTGGCTCACACAACTACAAGTTTTTTAATAAAAAAAATTGCCACAGCTGATCCATATAGATGGAATGTCTACTTCAGTATCCTATAGTCAAGAGCACATTATATATTTTTGGTCGAGTTTTCGACCACTGAACTACCACTAGTTTATTTAATTTAATATATATATATATTTTAAAATAAATATAAAGAAAGTAATTATAAATAAATAAATATAAAGTAATATAATAACATTCTTGTAAAATATTTAAATTATGACAGGTCATAAAATTTATAATCTACTAAGAACCAATATAAAAATTATAAAGGTATTTAAGTAATCAGTTAAGGAAAATTATTAAGCGGACAGAGTGGCGAGCGCCTGCAAAATGGTGTAAATGTACCGCATTAACTTTACAGTACAACGGTAAAGATATACTAACCAGAAGGCGTCTGAAAATGTTATAAATCATTAAAATGTCTGTGAGTGTTCATTATTATTTTTTTGCCTTTTTATATGTCGTACAAAAACATCAATTTGATTACAGTTATCGATTCTAATAGCTATATTTATTAGGACTTAATATCATAAAACTAAATAAGAAAACTACAAACTATACAGGGTGATTGGTAGTGCGACAACACGTTTTTGGTGTAAGTACAAAGTAAATTAAGTTTGACGATGCTTATAAGAGTTTCCAAGCCAAAAAATTAGCTTCACAGAGGAATTATTATAAATGTTTAGAAAAATAACCATATTTTAAACTTGATACAGCAATTTCTCAATTACCAGTAAATGGAATAATTAGGTGTAAATATATTGTGTTATAAGCCAATCATCGGTCTCAGGTAAGAGACACAACTCTCGGCTTTTAAAAGAATGTAAATGAACAATGGTTCACTGGACGTACCGAGTGGGGTACTAATTTTTTGTTTGTTGGTACTAAATAGTACGAAATAGGTACTAAATATTAGCATAATTCTTATGTACTAATTCCGTCATGGCCAGGCCCGTGACATGGACGTCTTTGTGGCTACAGTTGAATTTGTAGCGGAAGTAAATACTGTAGTTGTTACAAAACTGAAGGTAGTCTTGCATGAAGGCCTCTCTGTTAAATGGGATGTGATAGACGAAGTATAGAGTTGGGTCATAGACAAATATAATTAAATATAGACCGTAAGCAGTGCTGCGGTTAGCATAAGATCTGGCGTTCACCGCCACGAGCGCCGTGTAGCACCGTATCGCGTGCGCTGTAACTACACGGCGCTCCCAGCAGCGGACGCCAGAACTTATGTTAACTGCAGCACTGGTGAAGGTCTATATATAATTCTATTTCTCTATGGGTTGATGTTGTTACTTTGTAGAGGTTCTTGAAAATGACTAGTTATTACTAGACGCATTGTTGAGAAAAGTATTTTATAAAGGCTTGTATAATGGTTTGTAGAAATTTAAACATTGGCTCAGAGGAAAAACTTCGCCCCGAGGACAATCTCGAGTTCCTATTTTCTATCTTGTGTGTAAACCGAGACTTTCGTACATTTTGTAGCTTTCTAGCAGAAAATTAATCCATCGGTACATTTTCTTTGTATGTTTTTCTAGGTTCTAGCCCAGGGTTGATTTCCACAATACTGAGGGACTAGTCATACAGAGGATTATCACATTAATTTTGATTGGTGATTGACGGGATTTGAACCCGAGAACTCGGGGATCTACCACTATACCAGCTAGCTTCCCCAAACTGACTCTAACTTTTGCAAAGCTTCTCCTAATATAAAAGTCACCTTTAATCCTCCTTAAGAGGAGTGCATCTTTTCATCATTCTTTTTGAGAGGTTCAAACTGTTGAACACTTTGGAAAGATTTATCACAGCAAGAAGCGTAACTTTTAACTTTAACTTTTAGAGACATTTAGAGATGTTGGCGGCCCCTTTAACCTCGAACGTGCTTGTTCAGATGGGCCTTCGGTGTATTGAAGGTGTAAAGGGTGAGCGGGTACTGTATAAGAATGAACTGTACAGATAAAAAATATCAAATGGTGGACTTGGGACTTGAACTCACAACATGCCTTGGTTTTCACAACCCCTTGCGATGTGCTACCGATTCCACCAACATAAAAGTATACATTTAAATAATTGACTTCCATGAAAATAATTGACTGTCAGAGCTGTAACCAACACACTTTAACCAAAATATTCAACACAATCAAATATTGTGATTAGTCACAACTATTTCGTTTCAGTGTGAATGTCTCTCTCTACCCTGTTCATGATGTTAGAGTTTTCTCTTGCAAACACCTTCTAGACTTAAACCGAAGTACAATTGTTTCTTTAATGTTGTTTATGCTTTAGTTTACCTGTCAACAGCTTATAATCGCCAGGGGGTTTGTCTGGCAGTGGAACCTTGGGTCCTTGTACCCCTACACCGTAGCCAACCTTGTAAATAGGCAATGGAATGACGGTGGACGACACTGCTACCATCACTAGAACAATAAACATAAACGGCATCAGCAATCTGACACTTTCTCCCTTTGTCAATCACTCATCAGGCAAGTGGTGGGGGTGGGAGTAACTATGGTATTTTATGCGGAAACTTACAAAAATTGCAATAACTTTTGAACCGTGATTTATCCATTGGGGGCTGCATATTTGTTTATAGTTACAAAGACCATAACATACTAAAGTTTAATCAAAATTATTTCAACAGTTTTTATTAAAAATCCTTTTTTCCGTCAATTCACTGGTTTTTATCGGAAACTGACAATAAATAATTAAAAAATATATATCTCCTGGAATATGGATTTCACATATCAAATTTCATCAAATTCTCAGTGGCAAAATGTTCTGAGATAATTATCAATATTATACTTTACTCATTTATAATATTAGTAGGATACTCACATCACGCAAAAATTAGATCCTATAACGTTACAATATGGAATTATGGAGGATATTCTGGAATATTCAGATATTACTCTGAACATCCTCAGCAACTGCTTGGGACATTCTTAGATCGTTGGTCGAAAACATTCTAAAAATATTCACAAATAACACAAAAGGAATGTCCCTGGAACATGTTGGCAAGTTGGTCATTGAATTAGAATATTATATTCCCTCATGATCCTGAGAGTGTTCTAGGACCTCGGTTTATACCAGAATATTGGCTGTATATTTTCAATCCTAGAAGATATTCTGGTAACCTTCTATGAATAATGTCCTGTATGGATGTAGGCAAAGAATTCTTACCACATATTGTTTGTATTTTTAACCGACTTCCCCACTACCAACAAAAGGAGGAGGTTCTCAATTTGTTTGTGGCGATGTTTTTTTTTTTCTATGTATGTTCACCAATTTCTCTGTGATTCTTTTACCTATCAGTGTGGTTCCACCACCAAAATAACCAGGAGAGTTTCTATTTGGTACCTTATATATTATGTTTAAGTATAATATTTGTTTCGGTGAAAAATTCTGAAAACCTTAAATATTCAACATTTATTTTGTTTACATTTGTGCAGATTGTTTACATTTGTGCAGAGAAGGCAATAAATAATAATAACATTCCTACAGCTGTTAGTTGAAACCATTTAAATGAAGCTACAGACAATTCTTCATGAAACAGTTGCTTCATATTGATCAATAAACTATTTCTTGCCATGGAGCCTAAATGAATTACATTGAGAAAAATGCATTTTGTTTTGGTTACTATAAAAAATGTATTTTAACGTTTGACCTGATTTGTGTATACAGTAATTCTGTTTTTAGTATTGAATATTCTGACTTACAAAAACATATATGTTTCAGTGAATAGCTGTATGATATTGTCAAACTAGGTGGCGTTCGCAGAGGCATCCACAAAATTGAGCGGAGTCATCAAGGGTTTATATTATATTGTTTTGGTCATACTGCAGTAATACCAGTCGTTTTTAATGCATGCGTTGCGAGTCTAAAGTAGCAATTTTAATCTTTAGGAAGTAAAAAAGTTTGTATCCTCTATAGAGTAAAAATAGTTTTTATTCTCTATGGAGTAAAAATCAGCTGTTGTCAACTCAGTTGTAAATTTCTATTATAAACGATTGCATGTATCGAAATATGTATCGATTCGTGCTTCGAAATTATTTTAAGCTACAGTCTACAGTCTCTTCCCATTCAGCATTGCAGATACATTAATTTAACTGCTACAAACGGTTTCCAGTTCCCACACTCCACACTGCTCACCTTACTAATTCCTTCACCACTTCATACGTCTCGGACCTTTTCTCTACCTTCCCATAGCATTTTATGATTGCGGATACCTTAATCTGAATGTCATAAACAGTTCCTATACTCCGGACAGCTTGCCTTGACTACTTCCTTCATCACTTCGTACGTCGCGGACCCGTTATCCTCCCTTCCCATAGCATTTTATTATGCAGGTATCTTCATCTAATCGTCATAAACAGTCCCAACACTCCGGACTGCTCGCCTTTACTACTTCCTTCACCACTTCCTACGTGACGGACCTATTTCCCTCCCTTCCCACAGCATCATAGGATTGCAGACCCCTTAATCTAATCGTCATAAACAGTTCCCACACTCCGGACAGCTTGCCTTGACTACCTCCTTCACCACTTCCTACATCGTGGACCTGTTTTCCTCCCTTCCCACAGCATTTTATGATTGCAGACACCTTAATCTAATCGTCATAAACAGTTCCCACACTCCGGACTGCTCGCCTTTACTACTTCCTTCGCCACTTCCTACGCCACGAACCTTTTTCCCACCCTTTCCATAGCATTTTATGATTGCAGATACCTTAATCTAATCGTCATAAACAGTTCCTATACTCCGGACAGCTTGCCTTTACTACTTCCTTCATCACTTTGTACGTCGTGGACCTGTTTTCCTCCCTTCCCACAGCATTTTATGATTGCAGACACCTTAATCTAATCGTCATAAACAGTTCCCACACTCCGGACTGCTCGCCTTTACTACTTCCTTCGCCACTTCCTACGCCACGAACCTTTTTCCCACCCTTTCCATAGCATTTTATGATTGCAGATACCTTAATCTAATCGTCATAAACAGTTCCTATACTCCGGACAGCTTGCCTTTACTACTTCCTTCATCACTTTGTACGTCGTGGACCTGTTTTCCTCCCTTCCCATAGCAGTTTATTATGCAGGTATCTTCATCTAATCGTCATAAACAGTTCCCACACTCCGGACAGCTTGCATTGACTACCTCCTTCACCACTTCCTACATCGTGGACCTGTTTTCCTCCCTTCCCACAGCATTTTATGATTGCAGACACCTTAATCTAATCGTCATAAACAGTTCCCACACTCCGGACTGCTCGCCTTTACTACTTCCTTCGCCACTTCCTACGCCACGAACCTTTTTCCCACCCTTTCCATAGCATTTTATGATTGCAGATACCTTAATCTAATCGTCATAAACAGTTCCTATACTCCGGACAGCTTGCCTTTACTACTTCCTTCATCACTTTGTACGTCGTGGACCCGTTATCCTCCCTTCCCATAGCAGTTTATTATGCAGGTATCTTCATCTAATCGTCATAAACAGTTCCCACACTCCGGACAGCTTGCATTGACTACCTCCTTCACCACTTCCTACATCGTGGACCTGTTTTCCTCCCTTCCCACAGCATTTTATGATTGCAGACACCTTAATCTAATCGTCATAAACAGTTCCCACACTCCGGACTGCTCGCCTTTACTACTTCCTTCGCCACTTCCTACGCCACGAACCTTTTTCCCACCCTTTCCATAGCATTTTATGATTGCAGATACCTTAATCTAATCGTCATAAACAGTTCCTATACTCCGGACAGCTTGCCTTTACTACTTCCTTCATCACTTTGTACGTCGTGGACCCGTTATCCTCCCTTCCCATAGCAGTTTATTATGCAGGTATCTTCATCTAATCGTCATAAACAGTTCCCACACTCCGGACAGCTTGCATTGACTACCTCCTTCACCACTTCCTACATCGTGGACCTGTTTTCCTCCCTTCCCACAGCATTTTATGATTGCAGACACCTTAATCTAATCGTCATAAACAGTTCCCACACTCCGGACTGCTCGCCTTTACTACTTCCTTCGCCACTTCCTACGCCACGAACCTTTTTCCCACCCTTTCCATAGCATTTTATGATTGCAGATACCTTAATCTAATCGTCATAAACAGTTCCCTCACTCCGGACAGCTCGCCTTGACTACTTACTTCACCACTTTCTACGTGACGGAACTGTTTCCCTCCCTTCCCATAGCTTTTTATGATTGCAGATACCTCAATCTAATCGTCATAAACAGTTGCAACACTCCGGACTGCTTGCCTTTACTACTTCCTTCGCCACTTCCTACGCCACGGAACTGTTTCCCTCCCTTCCCATAGCATTTTATGATTGCAGATACCTAAATCTAATCGTCATAAACAGTTCCAACACTCCGGACTGTTCGCCTTTACTACTTCCTTCGACACTTCCTACGCCACGGAACTGTTTCTCTCCCTTTCCATAGAAGTTTATGATTGCAAATACCTCAATCTAATCGTCATAAACAGTTGCAACACTCCGGACTGCTCGCCTTTACTACTTCCTTCGCCACTTCCTACGCCACGGAACTGTTTCCCTCCCTTCCCATAGCATTTTATGATTGCAGATACCTAAATCTAATCGTCATGAACAGTTCCTACACTCCGGACAGCTTGCCTTGACTACTTCCTTCATCACTTCCTACGTCGCTGACCCGTTATCCTCGCTTCCCATAGCATTTTATGATTGTAAATATCTTCATTTAATCGTCATAAACAGTTCCTACACTCCGGACTGCTCGCCTTTACTACTTCCTTCACCACTTCCTACGTGACGGAACTGTTTCCCTCCCTTCCCATAGCATTTTATGATTGCAGATACCTAAATCTAATCGTCATAAACAGTTCCTACACTCCGGACAGCTTGCCTTGACTACTTCCTTCATCACTTCCTACGACGCGGACCCGTTTTCCTCCCTTCCCATAGCTTTTTATGATTGCAGATACCTAAATCTAATCGTCATAAACAGTTGCAACACTCCGGACTGCTCGCCTTTACTACTTCCTTCGCCACTTCCTACGCCACGGAACTGTTTCCCTCCCTTCCCATAGCATTTTATGATTGCAGATACCTAAATCTAATCGTCATAAACAGTTCCTACACTCCGGACAGCTTGCCTTGACTACTTCCTTCATCACTTCCTACGTCGCTGACCCGTTATCCTCCCTTCCCATAGCATTTTATGATTTCAAATATCTTCATTTAATCGTCATAAACAGTTCCCACACTCCGGACTGCTCGCCTTTACTACTTCCTTCACCACTTCCTACGTGACGGACATGTTTCCCTCCCTTCCCATAGCATCATAGCATTGCAAATACCTTCATATAATGGTCATAAACAGTTCCAACACTCCGGTCCGCTCGCCTTACTACTTCCTTCGCCACTTCCTACGCCACGGACCTGTTTCTCTCCCTTCCATAGCTTTTTATGATTGTAGATACCTTAATATAATGGTCATAAGCAGTTCCCACACTCCGGACAGCTTGCCTTGACTACTTCCTTCATCACTTCCTACGTCGCGGACCCGTTTTCCTCCCTTCCCTTATAATTTTTGGAATGCAGAAACCTAAATCTAATCGTCATAAACAGTTTGCACACTCCAGACTGCTCACCTTTAGTACTTCCTTCACCACTTTCTACGTCGCGGATCCGTTTTCCTCCCTTCCCATAGAATTTTAGGAATGCAGAAACCTAAATCTAATCGTCATAAACAGTTTGCACACTCCAGACTGTTCACCTTTAGTACTTCCTTTAACACTTTCTACGTCGCGGACCTCAAGCTAGTGTCGTCATTTGATTTTATGATCCATACCACCGTTTATGTTCTAATATCTGTGGAATAATGCTATCAGCTATTTATTTATCTACTGCATTCAAAAGTCAACAGCTGATCATATGTCTTTGTTTATGTGTCAAATACTGCTTCCATAAGGATTACATTGAAACTTTGAGACCCAGTGGGGCGGATTCCTGAGAGTTATTTTTAACGCCATATAGATGTTGGCACTCACCGATATGGTCTTTACCACCATCCAAAATTTGAAAACGATTGATTCATCCGTCTAGGAGGAGTTTGCGTATTACGAAATGCATAAAAGTCGACGTATAAGAGCTTCGCTCGCTTCGCTCGCTCCGCTCAATAAAGGTGTATTGTGAAAACTAAAGCATTCGTAAAACAGGTCTAAATATAAATTAAATGCAATTATTCCTTACACGACCTAAGAAGTGTGACAGTGTATAATCGTCAATTGCCTTAAAAGTGTTAAATATTTTAATTACTAAACATGCATTTGCAGATGTGGAATGTTTATTGATATTCTCTACCCAGTTACTATATCATATCAATACTATTATGCCTGCTTCGGAAAATCCTAGAGGAAGATGATTTGCAATTTCGACTAGGCTATATCTTGATCAAACAAAACCACCTACATGGCTTGCACCACTTTTAGCTGAACCAATCTTTCATATACATATTTCATTTGCAGATGTGGAATGTTTATTAATATTCTCTACCCAGTTACTATAACATATCAATACTATTATGCCTGCTTCGGAAAGTCCTAGAGGAAGATGATTTGCAATTTCGACTAGGCTATATCTTGAGCAAACAAAACCCCCTACATGACTTACACCACTTTTAGCTGAACCAATCTTTCATATAATATTTTCCAAAGGTACTATGCGTGTTAACGACCAATTTTCCACTTTTGGGAGATTTTTTAGTGCTGGTGGCTGAGGAATAACTTTCATATTGTTCCAAAAGGCTTGAGACGTTACTGTATTTCTTTTTATAATGTAGAAGTACACCGATTGCAGGAAACGATGATGTCTGACATTTCAATGTATCTAGAAAAGACAATTAGTTTTTCATTAGGCCTAATGTAATGGACAACTCTTTCTTTCTTAAGGAATTTCTAAAAATGTTTATTTTCATACCCGTTGATTATGTAACCTGAACAGGTGACTCAAGCAGTTTTAAAATAATGATTGTCCTGTGGAACGTTTGATTGTTTCAAACAGTTTTGCTTATCAAAAAACCTCAAGTAATTAATACATAAAAATTATACAGTCACTAAAAATCGTTAAATAATTTATTTTTGTAAAAAAATACAACCGACTTCAAACGCTCTAAAAAGAATGAAATAATATCATTAAAGTAAACTTTTGTATTAGGCAAGCTCACGTATTTCAAGTCGGTGCGGCTCAAACTGTAAATATGATTGAAATTAAGTATTGTGTGTGTATTTTGAAAATCAATAAATAGTAGCTGGATAACATAAATATATAAAAAACATACTGAACTGTTTTGTTTATATATTAAAGGAAATATTTTCTTGTATTTTATGTTTAATTCAGAATAAATGCATTATGCAAATAACACACACAAATGTTCTATATGAATAGGACAATAATTTAGTTTGATATTATGATAGGGAAAAGAAGCTAGTTTAGTATTAAAACGTTACTTTTCCAAGTTAGAAACATTTAAATGCGTTATAATCTTTTTAAAGATACTCGTTAATACCACTATGATGCCGATCTCTGATTATGGTAATAAAATAACACCTAACGCATAACTATGAAAAAGACATGCAGGTTAACACCTTTAGTTTTAGATAGTCACCTGCAATATGGACACCCTATTTCAATTTTGTATCAAAAATCATCATAGAGCCGCGCCGACTTAAAATACGTGAGCTTGCCTAATACAAAAGTTTACTTTAATGATATTATTTCATTCTTTTTAGAGCGTTTGAAGTCGGTTGTATTTTTTTACAAAAATAAATTATGTGTTCAGTCAATGATAGTACTTGTATATTGTCCGTTGCGTCAAGAATCGTCGATTATCGGTAAAGCAGTACGTAGTTAACTGCGACAACAACAGGTAGCGCTGCCTGTCGCCCATACGCAACGAGCACCTATAATACCCACAATCACACTACACTACACTGGATATGTTTGTAATAAATAATAAAACAAATTTCTTCTGTCGATGAGCTTCTGTAGATAGCCTTGCTATCAACAGAAATATATTCCAATAGTTCTCACCTCTGTTTGTGTAATGTGATCCGTACTAATACCTCAAGAACACGGTGCAAAAGGTAAAGGTTTGAGTCTGCGTTCGACGTTCGACGTTTCTCTCAACTGAGTTCGACGATTGGCTTAATATCAACAATCAGGTCAAACTGAAGCTACCGGAATAGGAATCATGAATACTTACACCAGTCAAATGAGCCGTCCAAACAAGATAAAGTAGTTATTTTTTTAGGAGTTATATTTAGATTCTAACAACACCTGAAATGGAACAACACCATAATGGAATTTAAAGGAATTTAACACCTGAAACATTTATAGTTTGACTTATTGAGCGGAACACTCCATTTACCGTAAAATGGAGAAATTTTGACAAAAAGAAAAATATATATTTTAATAACAATATATATACAGATGCAAGGTATGCCTTATCTTTCAGGCCGAAGGTAATAGACATATGCAAATTACCCCTTGATAGCTGAAGCAATCATTAACAAAATTCGCATGGTGATAAAGACCATATCGGGGAGTGCTAACATTTATATGGTGGGGTAAAATATCCTAGGAATTCACCCCACGGACCATCAAAGTTTCAATGTAATCCTTATGGAAGCAGTATTTGCGACATTAACACAGGCATAAGATCAGCTGTTGACTTAATGAATAATTTTAACTAGAAGCCATCCAGTGGTCGAAAACTCGACCAAAAATACCTATTGATGTACCGACTTCTCTATTTTCACCACACGCTGTAAATAAAACATGCGATTGGTACTTCTTACGTTTGTTTTTTTACTTTTTTTGTTTATAGCGAATTTCCCATATAGGGAATAAGCTATTTTGTTATTGTTTCGTCACCAGCATGGCAACCCATAAGGCCCATGTGCATTTTTCTAAATTTTTCATTCATTTGTTGTGCTTATCTTTAAGCCTATTTTAATTTAAAAAGGGATTCTGCACATCTACAGGAAATTATATTTCTAACAGTATATGTAGATTTTCCTACTCACACGAGCTGAGAAAAAAGGTTTTAATGAATCATGCTTGCCTATTAATGTATAGATTGTAAAAACATTTATTAGAACAGAAACTGAATGGATCATAAACATAAAAATTACGTCTATAGTTCGACCTTCTTACTAATAACATTAACATAACATGGTTTGGTGTTTTTTGACGGTGCAAATTAAATAGTAACAAACTTGTTAACTTTCGGGCTAGTGATGTCATTTGTTTATGAACAAAACTACACAGTGTATGTTCTAATACTCTAGATGTTAATAATCTTGTTAATTATAACTATACTATGTAATCATGGTGGAAGGAGAATACATAGGTGTGCTATTCCCGTCATATGCTGACGTCACTCAGATTGCAAACGAAAAATCAGCTGATATTATTGCCATATAAGTTTATATTTGTTTTGATTTGATTGCAACTATTTTTATAATTTTTCTAAATGGTAAAATGGTGTTTGCAATCTGAGTGACGTCACCATGGCGGGAATAGCACACCTATGTATTCTCCTTTTAACATGCTATCTAATTAATTCTTGGTTTCAGTTTAAACATGATTAAATATTTATTACTTAAGGAACAAGCTAAGTTTTACGTTTATGTGAATCAGTGTTCCATTAAATTTATTTTGAAAACTAAACATTGTTATTGCTGTAGACAACAGATATTTGTGTCAAGAACTCAAACAAGTCAATTACGCTCGAGAACTGTAGATGACATACATTTTGAGAGCAACAATAACTGTTTGGGCTCGTAATACACACAAGATTTTTCCTACCACCTTAACTAAATTATCATAACAAACATATCAAATGTAGTTAAGTATATGTTAATTTTAAGCAAAACTGATCAGACGTTGATGTCCTTTTTACCAGCATGATTGGTCTATGGGTACCCCCTGGGGGTTTTTAGGGATTTTATGAGGTAAAAATTGGGTTTCCCATTTTCTACAAAAAAAAATATTTTGCAATTTCCTGCCCATTTTGTGGAACTTGAAAAAAACAAATAATTCCGCACTCAAACATTTATAATCGCTTATTGGAGGTGATAATTAAAAAAAACCTACAAATTTGAAGTTTCCATGTTATTCTAAAGGAGAATAAGTAAACAGTTGTAGTTTCTAGTTTATGAACACATTTTTGGAACAAATTTAGAAGGAACAATCCCGGGATTAATCTAGATGAATCCCGAAATACCGGGATGATCAAGGACTTTAAAGTGATTATTATTATAAATGTAATACATGTATAACGAATGGAAGGTCTACACTTGTTATAAATGCTTGAATTAGCTACACATTTTTGGAACAAATTTAAAAGGATCAATCCCGGGATTAAACTAGATGAATCCCGAAATCCCGGGATAATCAAGGTCTTTAAAGTGATTAGTATTATGAATTTAATACACTTATAACGTATGTAAGGTCAACACTTGTTATACATGTTTGAATTAGCTAGCTACGAGTGTTTGAACTCCTGACTCCCCTTTCCAAATCCTCCCTTACGATGGTATAATCTTGAGTTATATTGAGAAATACATTTTAGCTACAAGAATATGCTCATGATAAACTCACTGAATTTAACACTCATTAAAGAATGCATTCATAGTAAATATGTATTAATAAATTATGATACGTGGCGGAAAGAATCGTAGTACTGTATGCGGGAAAGCGGGCGTAGTTCACTGCAACACCAACAGGTAGCGCTGCCTGTCACCACCACACTCCACTGCACTGGATGTGTTTTTGATAAATAATTAATCACATTAAAACTATTTTTTCCCTATATCTGTATTATAATTCAATTAAAATTATCTCTTCATTCAGTCAACGATATTGTATAACATACAACTTTAATAGAAAAACGAAATGAATTGTAAACTTTAGTTACGTTCTCGCCAGCATTTGTGATGTGAGTTCTGTATTTATATTCCGAAAAGCAACAATAAGGATGCTTTTCGGTTGACGGTTGTCGATGAAGGATGTTCAGTAATACATCATAATTATTATTGTTTGAAAAGCCGAGAGTCGCTTCTCTCTACTGAGTTCGACGATTGGCTTATTAGTCCAGGCGCTAAACGGGTTGAGTATGCACTGAAAGTCTGACAAAATTTGACTTTTGATTATTGTTGGGGACATCTAGTAGATGAAAAAAATCGATGATGTCGCATTTCTAGGGTGGTCACAACTCGGGGGGGAGGGGGGGAAGTTGCGCGGGTCATCGGTTTACGTTTCCGCGTCTAACTCACAAATGGTTAATGATAGAAAGGTGAATTAAGCGTCTATCTACGCCTAAATATATTGTCTTTTAAAAAGGTTATTACGACCTTTCTTCTATCTCTTATACTTTAGGCGCTAATCAACATGTATTGCAAAAAATAAAATTTAAAAATACTTAAAAATGAAATATCGGAAATATTGCGCTTGTTTAGGGCATGTTACAAACTATTTATGGTTAGAAAAACTAACAAGTAGTACAACAACACCAAGTTTAAAGAAATCCGTGCAAAAACAACAGAGCTACGTTGATTTCAGTAAGAGTAAACGTGGAAAATTCGTAGTAGTACCGAAGCGCGCATGGACGGTACGTAGCCCACAGTCGATATAGGTTTGATGTTGTAAGTAACTATGGGAAAGCTGAATTTGTCTATGCTGTTGGACCATGTTGAGATGAGCATTTTCCCAAAAGTCCCCACTCCTACCCCTTTGTGCTTTCCTCTACCCCCCCCCCTTTTAGATAAATTTACAGTCTCTTAGAAATTAAGCTATAACTTTAAAACGGGTAAGGATAATAACGCAATCTTTTATAAATCATTTTGCGTTACGATATTCTACAAAAAGTGTTTACCATGGTATCCTAAATATTCATAGTTAAAAAATATCAAAAACATAAAAAAAAATATTTTGTACAGATTAATTTATGAAACTTTTCTTTGTAGATTTTTTATACGAGGTCGCACAACAAAATGTTTGATACAAAATTTGGGGTGCATAGTTTACATTTTAAAATGATACATAGTTATTAACAGTTTGTTTGCATATAGTAGTTATAGATAGTACAGTATATTGATTTTACAGGACTCAGGCTTTTTTGTGCACCGCAACAATGAAAAAAATTACGTATATTATGGTTTTTGTATTTGAATTTGCCGCTTTATATAGATTATATTAACGTTATGTAGCTCATTCAGTACATAAATGTTGAATATTATTTATAACAGAGGATCATGGCCTTTTTAATTTCAAAGGTTGTTTAGAGCACTTTTTGTCTGTTTAGGGGATAGTTTCATTTCTCTAACTTCTGGTAGGTCGATGACATTACTGAACCGACTGGACAATGTCAACTTCACCTTTTCATGTAAATTAAATCCATTCAGTAAAAATTCTGTCCACTAATTAATCAAATTAAAACTGTTTCGTCCCTATCTATTTTAGACATTAAGATAGTTCATTCAAAGATTCACTTTTAAAATTTCATGATAATATTTACCCTGGTCCCCGGTCTCTTTGTTATGCTGCAATTTTTTTTATCAAGAATATCATTATTTATTTAGTTAATCTATAAGTATAAAAGAGGATGTTTGTATATATATTTGTTTGTTTGTTTGTTTGTTTGATTGTTTGTTTGGCAGGGATAAACTCGGACACCGCTCGACAGATTGTAATGAAACTTTTAGGCATTATTAAGCATTATTCAAGGAAGGTTTGTGTGAAGTTTGGTGCTGATCCGTCAAAAGGGCTCCGCCCCAGTGGCTCTGGAGTTTCCCATGTTAACCTTATGAGAAATGGAATTAATGAATCTTAACAGCTGTTTCAATTAAACAAGTTTTTTCTGTTCTATGATGTTCAATAGCATTAAAGTTACATGGATTACCAACAGGGTGCAGCACTATTATTTCTTTTACATTTATGACAACAGCTAATTTGCAACCAAAAGGTGAGTGAGCGTAGCGAACGAACTTCAACCTGGAGGCGAGTTAGCGTAGCGAATGAGCTAACCTGAAGGCAAGTGAGCGTAGCGAACGAGCTAACCTGAAGGCAAGTGAGCGCAGCGAACGAGCTCCAACCTAAAGGTGAGTGAGCGTAGCGAACGAGCTCCAACCTAAAGGTGAGTGAGCATAGCGAACGAACGTCAACCAGGACGTGATTGAGCCATGCGAACGAGATCATCTTGAAAATTAAACGTAACGGTACTTAAATTATAAATAGTCAAAGGCAAGACAACGTCTGCCGGGTTCAGCTAGTTAGTTATAAAAATAATACTACTTACAAAAATATTCGTATTTTTTAACGATTGAATAATAGTATTTCACTACTACAGATCAACAGATGTAACCTGGCACATGGGACTGGCGAGTCCGGACGGGGAGGGGGCAGAAAACCCTAACTATTCTTATCCTAAGAAAATTGGCTAGGGCCGCTGCTGCCTACTGTCGATGCAGAAATTATGTGGACTTGAATTTGTACGATTTGTACATGAGAGTACACGATTTCTACCTAAAATCCATGTGCCAGGTTACATCTGTTGATCTGTACCAGGTTGTCTTTGTTTCAAATTCAATTTATTACATCTATAAAATTTAATTTACTGTAATATTTGGTGTTCTCGTAAACATCCACAACGTGCTGTGTTTGACGACTACACTAGCGCTACTAACAACTAAAGCGCGCAACAGTTCGTCAAGTCTCCACTAGGGGTCACTGAGCCTAAATCTATAGAAGTGTTTTTAATAATTAATAATCTCCCACTATCGAGGTACAAAATCAAATTCAGCTTTAGTTGAAGGAAAGCATCATTTTATAAATGATAAACTATAAAGTAAAGTTTCGCGATTCAAAGCCGTGGTCGTTTACTATGAGAAGTCTGTATCCGTTGATTCTCGCAGGGATTTTTGAGTTGGCAGAACACGACTAGCTACTAAAATCACAGGCTTAAGGCAGGACCCGCCGAATGACAATCCAGCTTACCAAACAACGTAATCTAATATCAACAATATCATAATTATCATTGTTTGAAAAGTCTATCGTTGTGTCTCATACTCATACATGGGACTAACAATTGGCTTATTAGAAATTAATTTAATTAGCCTTAGAAGCTAGGTTTAATTAGCTAGCATCACTTTTACTGGCTATCAAGTGGCGCTAGAAACAATGTGTAAACCTTACGCTCAAATTAAATTCGATCAAACCATTCGTCAAATTAAATAATAAACATAAGTACGTATTAAAAATGACTTTGACAAGCCGAGAGTTGTCTCTCTTACCAGAGACAGACAATCGGCTTATATCATTATGAAATTTATTACAAATAGACAAAGTGGCTCTTTGCTGCACATGAGAGAGATGTATTTATTTATTCCACCAATGAACATCTCCATTTTACAATACAAATACAAATCAAATTGTTACAAAACTCATCAGGATAGCTAATATCGTTTACGCACGTGCCGCAGGTGAAAGTGGGAAGTTTCTCCAGTGCCTCAAAGGCACTTTGCACTCGTGTTGCACATTATATTTTCCTACAGTTACTATAAACTATCTATATCTTAATACGCAAGCAGTTTTCTTTTCACAGTCACAACTCCATTGTCCGGCTTAGTTTGACGGATTTTATTTAGTCTTAGTTCAATAAACAAGTAGGCTCATACTAATTTCATCTAATCTATTTTAATAAAGGTCCACTCGAAAATGTCCATAGCCTTAAGATCTTAAGAACCTTAAATTAGGTTGTTAATAGGTTGCTAACTTATTTAGTTACACATTTCCCCGATCAAAGCTAGTGATTTAATAGAAACGAGTGGACTAGAATTACTTGAATTAGCTTGGAGATCGAGAACTTGAACATAGGTTGGGGGAAGGATCAGCTGTTGAATTGAATTAGGTCAGGTCTACAATTCACATTCAACCATATAAAGGATGTCAATCAGATTCACTGGATCCTTAAAAAGTGAACTCTAGAAATAAAAGGGACAAAGACCTTGTAGAAATTACATTTTTCGTTACCATTTGCACGTGCGCTGGTATATAAGCTTTAAAATTACCTCTCAATCATTAAAATCGGTCAAATAAGACAGCTGGAAAAGGGAAGTTACAGACAAAATTCTTATTTTATTAAGTATGTATACAGATGGATTATGATTTGAATTCCATGATGGCTAGTATTTCGCCGTTAGTGCCATAACCGATGAATTAGGATGAATATGTTTGGTTTATAAGAAGATCAAAGTGTAGAACTCACACTTATTGTAAATTTTAACCAAGTTATATAAGTGACCGGAGAAACCACTTCTTCAATAATAATAAGAATGAAATAAACCTTGAACCCACCGACATAGGTTCTTACCTAAGGTGGTTATTGTTGCTGTATTGTGTGTATTGTGTATTGTACATTGTATAAAATATCCCCGTTGCAGCAAACCTACCGACTAAGCGAATTTCCATTTTTTTCCCAATTCAATTTGTTTAATAACATTTGGTTTGCTGAGTACCTAGGTTTGCTGCTACAAGGAAACTAATAAAGCGTGGTTTTAGTAAAATATTAAAAGCTCAGTATGAAATCAATAAATTTGCCAAGTTTGATAAAAATTGACTCACACACTCACTGTATATATTATAACCAAGTGATATAAATGACCGGACAAACCAGCTTCTTCGATTTTTAGAACTTAAGAAGTATAAATCCACCAACATAGGTTTTTAACCTAAGTTGGTTATTGTTATTTTCTTTTTTCTTGTGTAAATGTATTTTTGTGTTTGTTTGTTGTATGAAAAAAACAATAAAGATTTCAATATATATATATATATATATCCATAAACAAGCAAACTATAACATTTAACAATATTCTCCGTAAGAATAACATGGGAATTTTAATTTACAATGTTTTGAATTCTCTCGGTGACCAATAACCGTACAAAAACACTTTGATATACTAAATCATTCGTTTTTGAAACAATAAGGATTTATTAAATTTACTTCTTTCCTAATAAAGGTTCACTCGAATATCTCCTTAGCCTTAACATCTTAAGAAGTAAAGTAGGTTGTTCATAGGTTGCAGATTTATTTATTTATACATATATTTATTATTATATACATTATTTATTTATTTATGAAAATTAACGTTAATTCACTTGCATAACTTAAATATGTTTCTGCTAGCTTTATCTTTTGACATGTTGGGTCTTACATTATGTATATCCGAAACACCGCTAGATGTAGCTACCATCGAGGTTCGTAACAGTTCGCCCAGTCACCGCTAGATGTCGCTACCATCGAGGCTCGTAACAGTTCGCCCAGTCAACGCTAGATGTCGCTACCATCGAGGCTCGTAACAGTTCGCCCAGTCACCGCTAGATGTCGCTACCATCGAGGCTCGTAACAGTTCGCCCAGTCACCGCTAGATGTCGCTACCATCGAGGCTCGTAACAGTTCGCCCAGTCACCGCTAGATGTCGCTACCATCGAGGCTCGTAACAGTTCGCCCAGTCACCGCTAGATGTCGCTACCATCGAGGCTCGTAACAGTTCGCCCAGTCAACGCTAGATGTCGCTACCATCGAGGCTCGTAACAGTTCGCCCAGTCACCGCTAGATGTCGCTACCATCGAGGCTCGTAACAGTTCGCCCAGTCACCGCTAGATGTAGCTACCATCGAGGTTCGTAACAGTTCGCCCATTCACCGCTAGAAGTCACTAACATCGACACACTCAATCCGCCCGTTGTGTTTTTAATTTACTTACAATTAATTTAAACTATAAACATATTAGAAACATAATTGTCCTTGAATAGGAAGAAAAAGAGCTATACATTAAAGTTAAAGTTTAAATTTTGATTTTAAGCCGTGCTTATTAGCTAAGGAACACCTTTGTATTAGTTGACTCTCGCATTGATTTTGGGTTGCTCATACAAGTATGTCACCTCAACGACATTGTTAGCTGGAAACAATATTACGAAATGGTAAGGTTGACTGATGTATAAATATAAATTACAGTACCATCAAATAAATAACATTGTTTGAAAAGCCCAGAGTCCAGAGTCGTGTCACCTGAGACCGATGATTGGTTTATAATGAAAATGAAATAACTTTATAACTGCACTACTGTGAGTTGAACTATTTTCGGTATGTGCTTACAATCTGCGAAACATCATATTGCCAACTGTGACTCTCTACACAATATTCCTTTTAGGCTGGGCATATTCTATGTTTAATAACAGAACGATATACAAAATTACAAAAGGTATTTTATTGAAACAAAATGAACAGATAGGTAACAAAATTAAAAAGGTCAAGTTAAAATGAAAGGGCTGACAATTGAATGTGGGCTTAAGTTTCAATAAAAAGGAAGATTAATTTGAAATTTAGGCTTATTAGGGTCAAATGGACATTAGTCTAATTTAAATGGGCTCATCTCAGGGTAGGGTGTCGTGCTGACTTGAATGCAAAGAATGGATGAATTAAATAAGATAATGTCCAAATAGTTGTGTTTCACTTACAACATTCCAACAATGAAAATCTAATTTTGAGGTCAAGTCCAAAATGTGCACTGAATTTACTATGTTTAGTGAGTTCAAAATAAAACATGTATACTTTATTTCGGAAATAATGTTGAAACTGAGTCATCTTGAACTGATTAAAAGAACTGGTTTGTATATTAAGTTACTCTAATATCAACAAACAACTTAATATACAAACCAATTCTTTTAATCAGTTCAAGATAGAATCGGAGATACAATGAAACATACACTGTATTTGCTATTGCATTTTTTAGTCCTTGATGCTTTGATAATCATATTAGCATATTAGTCTATTGTCTTTAATGCTAAATTATTTTGTTTCAACATTTTTATAGTATATATATATAGTTTCTTTAATACTTTAAAAGACCATTGATAAGGCACAACAATATTTCTAAAGTTTATAACAGATAACTTAGTTTTGCTAATGATTTATTGTGAGTGAAGAAACTGAAGATGGAAGGATTTGTGATTTAATATGAAGTAGAGTGAAATGTAAAAAAATGTCCATTTAAATTTAATAATTAGTATTTTTGCAACTTCAAAATTGAAATTGAACATGTCAAAACAAAGAAAAAGAAATGTATTTAAGGGAGATGAAGGTAAATCATGTATGTGAAGGGTTTATTAGAATATTTTGGTCAGTTTTTGTCATATCAGCCTACACAAGATGATTTAAAATTAATCAAAACCAAAATGTTGGTAGCCACTACTTGCCAGATTTAAAAGTCATAACTTAAACCGTAGATTGAACATAGTCCGTTTTTATCTATGCTTAAACGTTTCTATTAAGGCCATACAAGTTGAATTTTGTTTCTATAAGCGTTGGCGGATGTGTAACTATTATATGCATCAGATGTAAAGATTAAAATGTTTCTATTTTGTGTCATCTTCCCGTTGCAAAGCACGGGTGCAACAGCTAGTATAAAAACAAAAAGGTTCGTATGGTTTTTGTATATTTATGTTATCCAGCTATGTTTTTCTTGATCTTTAAAATACACTCCTGATCTTTTATTTTATCTTTTATCTATCTTTATTGTTCAGGGTACATAATCAATGTTTATAAAAAATATAAATTTTAATGTTTTTGTTAGATAGGTGTTGAATTGTAATGATCAGAGACGAAAAGTTTAACACCCAATAAATGTTTGTTAAAAACTACGTAGTATAAAAAAACTGATATCTTAAAAGCAATATGAAATAACTGGATTGTAATAATGTTTCCGATGACATCCATGTATAAATCCCAAAGTACCCATGAACGTTTGAGAAAACTACAATTCACACCACACCCCCATACTTAAAATGTTCGTCATGACGAGAAACCTTGCGCAAAACTATCCATTTTTTTCATAAGTTCGTAATTCCTTTCTAATGAGAACTTTCCATAGACCTAATGCTAAAAATACCTCAGCTGTACTTATTATTTGTATGTTATTCTTTCAATTAACCTTATTAAAATGAGGTTTGATTATTCGTTTGTATTGCTGTATTCTGTTTAGTTTATTTTAGCTGAACTTAACCAATCAATCCTTTTATTAATACTTATGAAGTCAAACGGGGTGAAACCCGTGGGTAACGCTAGTATATCATAGATTAAAAGAAGTAGGTACTATATACTTGTCTTTTTAAGATGTTTATTTTATGGTCCAAGACGTATTAAGTATGTAATAAACGCTAGCAGTGCAGAGTTTGGGAATATTTGTACAGTATATCTATAAACATTTATTTTTATTTATTTATTTATTAAAAACCATGAAACATAATTGCTCCACTCCGCTGGCTTTCACTGCTATGAAAGCAATCCTAGTTATTTGTTTGGTTCAAAAATTATAGTAATAATCCTAGGAACCAATGTATTCTGGTCTTTTTTTACATAAGATGCAAAAACGATGAAATAATATTGTTTTACTACTGTATCTATCTGTATTTATTTATTTCCAACTTTACAGCTCAGCGATTCAAATGGAGAATTGGTATATTGTAAAAAACATATACCACATTTTCATTCATGTTAAATTCAATCAAATCTATAAAATGTATATCACAGTACTGTTCCGTCGTCTAAAAGCCGTTGTCGCTTAAAGATCGACAACGTGCTGCGTTTGACGACTACGCTAGCGCTACTAGCATGTATCCCCGTAACTAAAGCGCGAAACAGTTCATCTATTCACCGCTAGGTGTCACTAAAACAAAACTTTTAATGTAGTGTAATATTATCAAAAATTTAAATTGTATTAAGTACACTAAACAAATTTGACCTTATCCAAACAAATTATAAAGTTATTTATTTCAAATCAGTTACCAACATTCTGGTATTAAACTGTAGTAGAAATATAAAAACGCCGTTTTACTTTTTAGCACTCGCAGCGATCTTGTGTGTATCTCGCGCATATAAGGATCGATCCTTCCAATAATATCAATGATCTTTAAACCGTTCAATCTCTTGAAATTATTTGAAAAGCCGAGAGTTGACCTTTGGTAAGTACAAGGTCGACGATTGGCTTATAAACGGACAATGTAATGTACTAATGAACATCATATTACTAGGGTTGCTTTCAGAGAGGTGAAAGCCAGTTGAGCGGAACAAACGTGATTTTATATTATTTGTATAAGTAACTAAAATTTAAAAAGTCAATAGATATACTAATGCTTGTTTTATTGATAAAAATTATAATAATTCAAATTTGTTTTAACTACATCTTGTAATTCAGATACCTCTTCCAGAAGTGCATTATTGTAGTTTTGACCAGAAAAATATTACAGTAGTTGGAATCTGATATTAACATCCAAAAAGGGCATTCAAGTATAAAAAAGAGAAAGGAAATTTAACATTCAAATTCAACTGTAGCCTACAACTAAAACATTGGTCTTCATTTTTCACCCTTACAATCGGTTAAAGTATTTTAAGTATAAAAAAAAAACAGTACCTATTAAAAAACGAGTATTGTATAACAACAGGAGAGGAAATGTGACATTTAAATTCAACTGTGCAGCATAAACATCGGTTAAACTCAGCTTTCTTTGCTGGAAATAGTTTATGATTGTTAATACCAAGTATTCTTGATGGAGTTTATGATTGTAATGTAACTGGAATGTAGGTCTTCTACCATTATTGGGACGATTTAGAGACGGCATTTTAATACTGGCCTTCATAAAACCATTGGACAGCCCTAGACAATTATCCATACCGTGGTTAAAAGCGTACTTCTATAAGCCCAGGTAATTAATTATTTACTTATTATTACGGCTGTAACTGGACGTATGTATAGTTCGTGGCCTGGCAATCAAATAACAGTATTTATATAGGATAGGCTACTCTTATCAACATTTGAAATTACTGAATTGTTACCAAATTACTGTTTCACAAAATGTAGATTCCATTTTTAGCCGAGCCATTAAAATGAGGATTTGCCAAACAATTATTAATTGGCTATTACAGAATAGTATTTAATGATATACAACTTTTCACATTTCATAAATTATATGTTAGTTTTGCTATGATCAAAGGTCCAAATCCAAATGTTCTTTTCTTTTGGTCTGTATGTAGTAATTTGCTAGAATCATTGACTTTATATAGTCAATGCTAGAATACTGTAGATGGTTTGTTAAGACCATAATATGCAAGCATTTTTGAAATCGTTTCCCCGTTTAACCAACTATTCCAAAAAATAAAAATATAATATGGTGCAACACAAATAAATAAACCGATCACCTATCATAACCTACACTTTACCTTCCTAATCTAACCTTACTTCAAAACGTAGTCACGAATACTCATAAACCCCGACCTACCTTCCCCACATGCCTAAATTAGATCAGTTTTCAATCTGCGTTTTATTAATAAGTGTAATAACTTACTGTATCATCGATGTAATTCAACATAATATAACCTGTGAGGTATTATCGGATTAAATATCGATTTCGGTGCGGTTCGATATATCGCTTATTAAATCCTTATTTCTAACATGGACTGTTTCTAATCAGCTGGCAACACAAATAGGTGCCCATGCCCAAGAGTAAGTAGTCACTGCGATATGCTCCGCGCATTGAGAAAGTAGTTCCGTCTATTTTCGTAATTTGTAGTGAATTCCGCACCTTAAAAAATGTTTTAACGGTATTTTCTTGTTTATTAAGATCATAGGAATGATTTAAAAACGTTTAAAAGAAAAGTCTAGAAAGTTCAGAAATACCTTATGATTCTCTTGTTTACATTTTTCTTGTAAACAAAAAACTGTCATATGGCTACTTTAGTCCCATAAGCCTAATGTAAAAAATTGGAAATTTTAAGTTCGTTTTAAATTGCATTAGCATTATCTAATTGAAATTTGTTTGTTTAAAAACCATCTCACTATTAGTCTAAGTAATTTTGTTAAGCTTGGCTGAAATGCGTTCAGCCGTTATTGAGTGATGTTTCTCTATTTGTTGCATTGAAGTTGATCCCAAAGAGCTTCGCTCGCTTCGCTCGCTCCGCTCAATGATGTGGAAGATTTTTGTAAACGTTTAGAGAGTTGCAGTAGGCACTTAACAGTTAAAAGTTAATAGTTTTTTTTTTCAAAAGATTATAACAGATATCTTAGTTTTGCGATTTATTGTGAGTGAAGAAACTGAAGATGGAAGGATTTATGATTTAATATGAAGTAGAGTGAAATATAAAAAAATGTGCATTTAAATTTAATAATTAGTATTTTTGCAACTTCAAAATTGAAATTGAACATGTCAAAATAAATAAAAAGAAATGTATTTAAGGGAGATGAAGGTAAATCATGTATATCATGTATCATGTGAAGGTTTTATTCGAATATTTTGGTCAGTTTTGTCATATCAGCCTACACAAGATGATTTAAAAGTTATAACTTAAACCATAGATAAAACATAGTCCGTTTTTATCTATGCTTAAACGTTTCTATTAAGGCCATAAAGGTTGAATTTTGTTTCTATAAGCCTTGGCGGATGTGTAACTATTATATGCAACAGACAAATGTAAAGATTAAAATGTTTCTAATTTGTGTCATCTTCCCGTTGCAAAGCACGGGTACAACAGCTAGTATAAAAAAACACATTAATGTTGTAATGAGTTACAAATGGTTCGTATGGTTTTTGTATATTTATGTTATCCAGCTATGTTTTTCTTGATCTTTAAAATACACTCCTGATCTTTTATTTTATCTTTTATCTATCTTTATTGTTCAGGTTACATTATCAATGCATTTTAACGCATAGCACAAACCGCCATGGTTGCCCTCTCCCCCACACCTTATCGACCACCTTTTGAAATAGGCGACATACGTAATTTTGATCACCACAGTCCATATTACAATAATCAGCAATAATATTGCGTACTACTATCATGCATACTCAAACCCCCTCAGCTCCTGGAATAACTGTTCCGTCGTCTAAAAGCCACTGTCGCTTAAAGATCGACAACGTGCTGCGTTTGACGACTACGCTAGCGCTACTAGCATGTATCCCCATAACTAAAGCGCGAAACAGTTCGTCTATTTACCGCTAGGTGTCACTCAAACAAAACTTTTAATGTAGTGTAATATTATCAATAATTTAAATTGTATTAAGTACACTAAACAAATTTGACCTTATCCAAACAAATTATAAAGTTATTTATTTCAAATCAGTTACCAACATTCTGGTATTAAACGGTAGTAGAAATATAAAAACGCCGTTTTACTTTTTAGCACTCGCAGATTCTTTGTGTATCTCGCTCATATAAGGATCCTTTCAACTTCAACTATGTACTAGTTTTACTTCATCTATCTTTTGATATTCTTTGAAAAGCCGAGAGTCGACCTTTGGTAAGTACAAGGTCGACGATTGGCTTATAAATGGACAATGTACTAATGAACATCATATTATGATGTGGAAGATTTTTGTAATCGTTTAGAGAGTAGCACTAGGCCTTTAATAGTTGAAAGATAATAGATTTTCAAAACTATTATTCCTACCTTTGTTGTTGATGTTATTTTTTAACATGGTTTGTTTTTCAAAATCGATATTTTCATAACTAATATAAATGTTGAATATTATTTATAACAGAGGATCATGGCCTTTTTAATTTCAAAGGTTGTTTAGAGCACTTTTTGTCTGTTTAGGGGATAGTTTCATTTCTCTAACTTCTGGTAGGTCAATATGACATTACTGAACCGACTGGACAATGTCAACTTGACCTTTTCAAGTAAAGTAAATCCATTCAGTAAAAATTCTGTCCACTAATTAATCAAATTAAAACTGTTTCGTCCCTATCTATTTTAGACATTAAGATAGTTCATTCAAAGATTCACTTTTAAAATTTCATGATAATATTTACCCTGGTCCCCGGTATCTTTGTTATGCTGCAATTTTTTTTTTCAAGAATATCATTATTTATTTAGTTAATCTATAAGTATAAAAGAGGATGTTTGTATATATATTTGTTTGTTTGTTTGTTTGTTTGATTGTTTGTTTGGCAGGGATAAACTCGGACACCGCTCGACAGATTGTAATGAAACTTTTAGGCATTATTCAAGGAAGGTTTGTGTGAAGTTTGGTGCTGATCCGTCAAAAGGGCTCCGCCCCAGTGGCTCTGGAGTTTCCCATGTTAACCTTATGAGAAATGGAATTAATGAATCTTAACAGCTGTTTCAATTAAACAAGTTTTTTCTGTTCTATGATGTTCAATAGCATTAAAGTTACATGGATTACCAACAGGGTGCAGCACTATTATTTCTTTTACATTTATGACAACAGCTAATTTGCAACCAAAAGGTGAGTGAGCGTAGCGAACGAATTTCAACCTGGAGGCGAGTTAGCGTAGCGAACGAGCTAACCTGAAGGCAAGTGAGCGTAGCGAACGAGCTAACCTGAAGGCAAGTGAGCGCAGCGAACGAGCTCCAACCTAAAGGTGAGTGAGCGTAGCGAACGAGCTCCAACCTAAAGGTGAGTGAGCATAGCGAACGAACGTCAACCAGGACGTGATTGAGCCATGCGAACGAGATCATCTTGAAAATTAAACGTAACGGTACTTAAATTATAAATAGTCAAAGGCAAGACAACGTCTGCCGGGTTCAGCTAGTTAGTTATAAAAATAATACTACTTACAAAAATATTCGTATTTTTTAACGATTGAATAATAGTATTTCACTACTACAGATCAACAGATGTAACCTGGCACATGGGACTGGCGAGTCCGGACGGGGAGGGGGCAGAAAACCCTAACTATTCTTATCCTAAGAAAATTGGCTAGGGCCGCTGCTGCCTACTGTCGATGCAGAAATTATGTAGACTCGAATTTTTACGATTTGTACATGAGAGTACACGATTTCTACCTAAAATACATGTGCCAGGTTACATCTGTTGATCTGTACCTGGTTGTCTTTGTTTCAAATTCAATTTATTACATCTATCAAATTTAATTTACTCTAATATTTGGTGTTCTCGTAAACATCGACAACGTTCTGTGTTTGACGACTACACTAGCGCTACTAACATGTATCACCCTAACTAAACTGCGCAACAGTTCGTCAAGTCACCACTAGGGGTCACTGAGCCTAAATCTATAGAAGTGTTTTAATAATTAATAATCTCCCACTATCAAGGTACAAAATCAAATTCAGCTTTAGTTGAAGGAAAGCATCATTTTATAAATGATAAAGTATAAAGTAAAGTTTTGCGATTCAAAGCCGTGGTTGTTTACTATGAGAAGTCTGTATCCGTTGGCACTCGCAGGGAGTTTTGAGTTGGTAAAACATGACTACCTACTAAAATCAAAGAACCTGTTCCTGTAGCAGCCCTGTCCGGGGAGTTTCGGCTTCCTGGACTAGATATCACGATATTTTTTTTCAGGCAGTAGGCAGGATCCGATCCAGGGATCCAGACGATATTACGAAATGATAAGGAAATAACATTGTTTGAAAAGCCTAGAGTCCAGAGTCGTGTCACCTGAGACCGATGATTGGTTTATAATGAAAATGAAATAACTTTATAACTGCACTACTGTGAGTTGAGCTATTTTCGGTATGTGCTTACAATCTGCGAAACATCATATTGTCAACTGTGACTCTCTACACAATATTCCTTTTAGGCTAGGCCTATTCTATGTTTAATAACAGAACGATGTAAAAATTACAAAAGGTATTTTATTGAAACAAAATGAACAGATAGGTAACAAAATTAAAAAGGCCAAGTTAATATGAAAGGGCTGGCAATGGAATGTGGGCTTAAGTTTCAATAAAGTGGAATAATAATTTGAAATTTAGGCTTATTAGGTTCAAATGGACATTAGTCTAATTTAAATGGGCTCATCTCAGGGTAGGGTGTCGTGCTGACTTGTCTGCAAAGAATGGATGAATTAAATAAGATAATGTCCAAATAGTTAAAGTGTTTCACTTACAACATTCCAACAATGAAAATCTAATTTTGAGGTTAAGTCCAAAATGTGCACTGAATTTACTATGTTTAGTGAGGTCAAAATAAAACATGTATACTTTATATTGGAAATAATGTTGAAACTGAGTCATCTTGAACTGATTAAAAGAACTGGTTTGTATATTAAGTTGTTTGTTGATATTATTAATTCTACTCTAATATCAACAAACAACTTAATATACAAACCAATTCTTTTAATCAGTTCAAGATAGAATCAGAGATGCAATGAAACATACACTGTATTTGCTATTGCATTTTTTAGTCCTTGATGCTTTGATAATCATATTAGCATATTAGTCTATTGTCTTTAATGCTAAATTATTTGTTTCAACATTTTTATAGTATATATATAGTTTCTTTAATACTTCAAAAGACCATTGATAAGGCACAACAATATTTCTAAAGTTTATAACAGATAACTTAGTTTTGCTAATGATTTATTGTGAGTGAAGAAACTGAAGATGGAAGGATTTGTGATTGAATATGAAGTAGAGTGAAATGTAAAAAAATGTTCATTTAAATTTAATAATTAGTATTTTTGCAACTTCAAAATTGAAATTGAACATGTCAAAATAAAGAAAAAGAAATGTATTTAAGGGAGATGAAGGTAAATCATGTATGTGAAATGTTTATTAGAATATTTTGGTCAGTTTTTGTCATATCAGCCTACACAAGATGATTTAAAATTAATCAAAACCAAAATGTTTGGTAGCCACTACTTACCAGATTAAAAGTCATAACTTAAACCGTAGATAAAACATAGTCCGTTTTTATCTATGCTTAAACGTTTCTATTAAGGCCATAAAAGTTGAATTTTGTTTCTATAAGCGTTGGCGGATGTGTAACTATTATATGCAACAGACAGATGTAAAGATTAAAATGTTTATAATTTGTGTCATCTTCCCGTTGCAAAGCACGGGTACAACAGCTAGTATAAAAACAAATGGTTCGTATGGTTTTTGTATATTTATGTTATCCAGCTATGTTTTTCTTGATCTTTAAAATACACTCCTGATCTTTTATTTTATCTTTTATCTATCTTTATTGTTCAGGTTATATAATCAATGTTTATAAAAAGTATAAATGTTTTTGTTAGATAGGTGTTGAATTGGAATGATCAGAGACGAAAAGTTTAACACCCAATAAATGTTTGTTAAAAACTACGTAGTATAAAAAACTGATATCTTAAAAGCAATATGAAATTACTGGATTGTAATAATGTTTCCAATGACATCCATATATAAATCCCAAATTACCCATGAACGTTTGAGAAAACTACAATTCACACCCCCATAAACCATATACTTAAAATGTTCGTCATGACGAGAAACCTTGCGCAAACCCATCCATTTTTTCATAAGTTCGTAATTCCTTTCTAATGAGAACTTTCCATATACCTAATGCTAAAAATACCTCAGCTGTACTTATTATTTGTATGTTATTCTTTCAATTAACCTTATTAAAATCAGGTTTGATTATTCGTTTGTATTGCTGTATTCTGTTTAGTTTATTTTAGCTGAACTTAACCAATCAATCCTTTTATTAATACTTATGAAGTCAAACGGGGTGAAACCCGTGGGTAACGCTAGTATATCATAGATTAAAAGAAGTAGGTACTATATACTTGTCTTTTTATGGTCCAAGACGTATTAAGTATGTAATAAACACTAGCAGTGCAGAGTTTGGGAATATTCGTATTTCCTATTATATCTATAAACATTTATTTTTATTTATTCATTTATTTATTAAAAACCATGAAACATGATTGCTCCACTCCGCTGGCTTTCACTGCTATGAAAGCAATCCTAGTTATTTGTTTGGTTCAAAAATTATAGTAATAATCCTAGGAACCAATGTATTCTGGTCTTTTTTTACATAAGATGCAAAAACGATGAAATAATATTGTTTTACTACTGTATCTATCTGTATTTATTTATTTCCAACTTTACAGCTCAGCGATTCAGATGGAGAATTGGTATATTGTAAAAAGCATATACCACATTTCCATTCATGTTAAATTCATTCACATCTATAAAATGTATAATCACAGTACTGTTCCGTCGTCTAAAAGCCGTTGTCGCTTAAAGATCGACAACGTGCTGCGTTTGACGACTACGCTAGCGCTACTATCACGCATCCCCGTAACTAAAGTGCGCAACAGTTCGTCTAGTCACCACTAGGTGTCACTGAGCCTAAATCTATAGAAGTGTTTTTATTAAATGATAATAACAAATTATCAAGACACAAAAAACAAATTTTGCTTAAACTAAAAGAAACTACGATTTATAAGTGATAAGTTAATGTAAATTGTTGCGATTTAAAGCAAGGGGTTGTTTACTATGAAAACTCTGTATCCGTTGATACTCGCAGTGATTTTTGTTTAGCTTGCAAATATGACATGTTAACTTAACACTCAAAGTGTTCTGTCGCACCTTTTTATGGTTTTACAATTATTTGAAAAGCCGAGAGTCGTGTCTCTTACCTGAGACCGATGATTGGCTTATTATAGACTAACAACAACATTGTCAACAAGGCACCTAACTCTAGTTATCACGATAACTCGAGTAAAAGCAATCAGGTTTTATGACAAACTATTATGACAAACTATTATTTATGACAAAGCCTACTATTATTGCACAATCATAATGAAGAATTTCATAAATAATAGATTTATTTCGCTTTGTACAAAACGTTGTTTTTATTCAAATTAACCATAAAATAATTAATTTTTGGTCCCTTTAAAAAGCAAACTTTATATATAGGGTAAGCCATTTCCGTATATTTTATGGTAAGACCTAGACCCGAGACCGATTTACCTTTTCGTTTTCAGGTCCCCAGGGGTCGAACTGGCCATCAGTTTGAAGTTATATACATATTTATGTATGTCTATATATCATGTGTTATTTACCTTGATGACTAAGGCAAAAATTATCCGATTTCGATTGGATTCGCTTAGCGATGGACGAGGATGAGATGGGATTTTTTATTACCTTCCGATACATAGCGGGAAATGCATGTTTTAAATTTTAACCCGATATTGCAACATTTGAAATACCTACTGATTTATACTACCAAGATATAAAATAATTCTTACAAATCACGAACAGACCGACAAACAGAAATCTAGGTATTTTAGGCCCATACTTATACGGCATTTTATGTTTGTCTTAGCCCAAGGAACAAGTTCGCAAAATATGTAAAGACAATTTTGAAACACCCTGTATATTAACGACATCTGATCTAAATGTCTACTAGAACATAAAATTGTTACACTCGTCGATTTTGAATAGTCCATCCATAAAAGCAAATTATTCATTATTATTGGATTGTTCATTATTATTACTGTATTGAGGATTTCCAGCATCTTTCCAAAACCGTTTACGGACATGTCAATTAACCTTTTTAAGTAAAGTAAATCCAATCAGTAAAAATACAGTCCACTTATTTCTAAAACTGCTTCATCCTTTATCTATTTTAGACATTAAGATAAATTTAGTGTATTTCTGCTGTATTTATTTCTAATATTTTGAGTTAAGCGAATCAATTGGAGGGTTGACGGTTGTTATGTTATGAACAAAATATACCACGTGATCTTTATGTCAAATTTAATTACCGGTACCTCGATATAATTTAAATTACTGAAATATTAAGTCAGTTCCGTTGTCAACCACGGGCCATTTTGGTGTTCGCGTAAATATCGACAACGTACTGTGCTCCACAACTACACTAGCGCTACCAACGTGTTTCACTCTAACTAAGGCACGCAACAGTTCGTCTAGTCACCACTAGGTGTCTCTGATCCTAAATCTAGAGAGGTGTATTTATTAATCAACAATATTGAATTATGAACGTACAAAAAACAAATTTCACTTCAGTTGAATTAAAGTACCATTTATAAATGATAAACTAATGGAAGGGTTTGCGACTCAAAGCCAAGATTGTTTACTTTTAATACTCTGTATCCGTTGATACTCGCAGTGATTTTAGAGTGGCTACAGGACTAGACCTCTTTTTTAGGCCAAGTTACGTTGTCGTTAATATAAAGATCAAGCGTATGTATGTTACTAGCTGTAATCCGCGGGCTTTGCCCCGTTTAACTTCTTAATTTTCAAGATGATCTCGATCGCATGGCTCAATCACGTCCTGGTTGAAGTCGTAGTTCGTTCACTACGCTCACTTGCCTTCAGGTTAGCTCGTTCACTACGCTAACTCGCCTCCAGGTTGAAGTTCATTCGCTATGCTCACTCACCTTTTGGTTGCAAATTAGCTGTTGTCATAAATGTAAAAGAAATAATAGTGCTGCACCCTGTTGGTAATCCTTGTAACTTTAATGCTATTGAACATCATAGAACAGAACCATAGACACCAGTTTTCGTGTGTTCTTTTTGCGCGTTTCAAGCGCACTGATGCTGACTGGTTACTCTTATATTTTAGAATTAAATTCACATTGTGCGCTACACTATGGTAACTATGCCAGAGGCTGTTTGGTTGTAACAGTTTTAAAGCGGCTAAAACGTAATAGTATATTTCATCACTAGGGCGTAAAATGACTCTTTTCGACACAAGTTCGAGTTATCACTGGGAAAATGAAAGGGATGAAATTTGAAAACGCACTTTTTGCGCGTGCGATTAACTATATTTGTCGTCATATTGCACCATTACTTCAGCAAACTAAGTAACAAAACGAAAATAATTTTCATGGAAAGATCACATCTCAAAACGACACCCAACAAGTTTTAAATTTTGATTATGCAAACAACCAGCTGTTTATAAAGTGATTCAAATAAAAGTTCTTCTATTACGATTGTGTTAGTATAGTGTCTTTGCCTATCCAATAGTATATGATAGTGCACATTATACTATCGATACTATTGACAAGGCTGCAACAATAAGCTATAATACAGATTTAAACAATCAATATAATATGTTTTCGATACACTTTCACTTACAATCAAGTTTACAACAGCTGTTTCTATGAAGAAAAAGAGCTACTTTTAACTCGTACGAGAGGTCGTCCAGTGGTCGAAACTCGACCAAAAATATCTAATGTACTGTACTCACTTATCTATTTTCACCCCACACTGTAAATAAAACATGTGATTGGAGTTTCTTCCATTTGTTTTGATTTTCTGTTAATATTTCGTTGTTATTTCGTCACCATGGCAACGCATAAGATCCATGTTAATTTTTTCAAATTTTTAAACTCATTTTTCGTGCTTATCTTTGAGCCTATTTAAATTTATAAAGGGATTCTGCACACCTAGAGGAAAATAGCTTTCTAACGGTATGCGTAGATTTTACCTACGATGCACAGGAGCTGAGAAAAAAGGTTTTAAAGAAACATGCTTGCCTATTAATATATAGATAGATAGCCGTAACACAAGTTTTAAAAACAGCTGTTTTTTGTTGCAGTTACGAAAAATGAATAGTAAACCACCCAAATTAAAATAACGAAAACAAACCATATCTACAACCGATCCATAAGAGCGATAAATCGAAGGAAAATGTTTTATCCATAGTATGTCCTGAGCACCATATTGTAAAAAGGAGCTTATGTCAGAAAAAAATATAAACACCTCGAGTTAACACAACACATGTTATATAGATGCCCATACACAATGCATTGTTCCTTAGGATTATAAATTGTAGCTGTTGCGACATGTGAATAAATAAGTGAACAAATCAGAAAACGTATTTCCAATTCTATTTGATATGTAGGCCATCGCTTCATGTGTCAATCACCTATTGTTAATAACCATATGACAGGTCAGCTGAACAGCTGACAGTTGAGTTGGCTTTCCCTAACCTAACCTTCCTCCAGCAGTCTAGAATATTCCAAACAGTTCACAAAGTCAAATGGCACATTTATTTATATCTATGAACTATTTGAAGTGTGGGTGAAAAGTGTTTTGTTTTAATTTAGAGAAATTCATAATGGTAGATAATATTTTTTAAGATTGACTAATGAAAATACGAATGAGTCCGAATTTAGTGATAGAAACAAATCCATTGATTACTTGTTTAATTTTTTTAAGTAAATTGCTAAGAATAGCCAAATAACGCTCAACTGGTAAATCGTATTGAGATTTGTTCAAAACGTCATTCTACAACTAAAAACTAAAAATGTAGGTGACAAACTCAATTTAAATTATATCGTATCTTAGCACAATTTGTGTAACTGATAATTACAAATCTCAAATCCTAACGTCAGCTACTTATCAAATACATTATAAAGAAATATAATCTCGACATTAACTTAAGGAAACTTTAATACAACAGGTTAAATAGTACATTAAGCGTATGAGAATTTTTTGTAATTTGATTTTTGGTGGAATGAGAATAATCTACCAAGACTAATCACTAAACAGAGAATTCACACAAACTTCTGTTCCTGAACACCGCCCTTGCTGATGTGCTATAACATACCCCGTACATAAACATGTAGATATGACGGAATGATTAAAATTTCGCCCATGATAATGATAACTATTAAACACTTTTGAATAAAATATTCTTCTTTAGTTATAAACAAATAATTAACACACACAATTCAATGAAAAATATCGCATGCCGTACGAAATTAAGAGCATTACCGAATTGGAACACGCCAAATTGTATATTTCCCGTAGACATCCTTGAATTTAATCACACATTAAACACACTCCTAATAGATTTATTATTCTTAATATAGATCTACTGAACAGAATTTTTCCACACTAAGGTCAATAATTCCCCCAATATGAAACGTACTTATGATTTTGCAATAGAAGGAGATATACATGTACTAGCATTAATAGCCAATGATTATGTCTGCTAGACTAAGCAACAACAAAGCGTTGTTTGAAATCAGCTGTTTTCAACAATCGATCTGACTACCCCCACTCCAGCAAGTCTTCACGGTGATTTTAAATTCCGTCTCTCGTTTGAGTGATCCGCTTAAGTCAAACAGAGTTTTACTTAGCAAAATACACATTTACCAATAATACAAAACAAAGACAGCAGACAGCTTCCTATTGTAATAAATATGTCGGTCATTGAAATATTCATTGACTGGAATATTCTAGAGAGATGCGCGCGCTGCCTGGCGGGATTTGTCCGAGAGTCTATATATAGAGGTCTCTCCTCCCCATTTGACAGAGTTTGACAATCAGCTGTGCCGGCGTTGAGGTTAAAAAGTGTTGTTTGCCTTTGAGATAACCAAAGCGTTATTTTACGACGTTTTATTTGTTGTGAGACTATTTTACTTGCTGTTTAGTTGAGGCTTCTTCATAAACATGTCAAGGCTGTCGGAAAGCCGATTTAACTACGGTTTCCTTTGTTTGATGGTTTGGTTAGGTTTCGTCAGATGTCAGGATCCGTTTGGAGATCTCCCAACGAATTCCCAGCTATGGAAGTCTTTCCAGGAAGAGTAAGTGGCTTGGATTAATTTTTATTGAATATTTAATTACACTTAGAATCGCAGGATCCTAGTAAAGCCTGGTTTTTTGGAGCGAGCTGGGCAAGCGGTAGAGCGTGGGGCTTCGATCCTGAGTCCTGGGTTCAGATCAAGTTAATCACCCATGGATTAAATCTAAGTGATAATTAAAAAAAAAAAAACCAATAGATCTATAGTTTCAAGTAATGTGAAAAACGATCCTGTGATAGTGTCCTTGAATAATTGCTTTTTGTTTGTTTATTGTTTATTATTGTAATAAATTTTATGCACAATAATACTTAGCCATTGACCTGTCACTTTGCTACAACTACTTTTACGCTTAACTTTTTATACAGTATGTATCAATAAAATAAACTCAATAATACCAATTTTAAATTACCAAGCCCAAAATGAATACTTAATTTTATACACATTTGAGGATTTTTTTTGTTACCCTGTTACAACAATTATTTAGATACAAAATGTGTATTACATTTTTGAAAAAGTTGTGTTCGTGTTTATAATGTTACAAGTTTTTATGAACAATTAATTGGTTTTTTAAATTCAAACTTAACCAATCCAACAATGGCTCCTATCTCTGAGCTGTTACCCCAGTTGAGGTGGCATTTTCAATAGGTGTGATTTCTAGAAGCTTCTTAAAACTTTCTCTGCATTCTATCATTACACCCTTCATTTAATGAATTTATAACTTCTGAAAGTTTAAAACTGGATGTCTTTTGTATATACAAACCTATTTTAGCAAAACCAGAACAACCATATTATTCTTAAAATTTTGTTTAATACAGAGTTAACTTAGCCTATACCACTTCCAAGCCATTAAGTAACTAGAATGATTTAAACAAATTTAAAATAGAGCATTGAAGAAGGATTTAGCCCAAATGGTGGGGTTTCAGAAGAACATACAAGTTTAACAACAAATTACCAACTGCTGTTTTTATTTTAGTATTTTAAAAGCAACTAATCGTGAAGACATCCTCAAATTATAAACTTACTTTGCTAATTAGTTGCTCAATAAAGTAAAAATACGAAATAACTAACTTAGCTTAAGAAATACAAGGCTGTTGATTTGCATGTGAAACCTCCTCTAATGAACCCTTTTAACTTTTTCTTGTTCCAACAATGAAAACAGCTGATTGCAATAACAATGAAAATGCAAGTCATGAAAAACAAATGAGCGGGAAAGTGTCTCTTTGGTTATGAATCATATTGTAAAGGTATTTAAGTATTCACTCTATGAGTGCTTAAAATAATGAGAAAACCTTGGGCAAATTTACTTTCTGTCTCACCACTTTGACAAAAAAAAAAAACACACAGCAAAATCTTACAAATTAACTCGTATAACTCGACACTTCTCAGTTTAGAACTTCATAAGTAAGACTTAGATCACTCCTTTACACAAACTTTGTTAACGTGACAAATAATAACGCAGCAGTATAATGTGCGACAACGACATACCTAGGCAAGATATTCCATTACCTAACAAACAACATTCATACCTGTATAAATGCTATAGAAATCTATATCTGAAAATTAGAATTGTTTCCTTTAGCTTGACTACACATAAAACCTATTTTTGTAACATATAAGTTTATCCTACTAAAATAAGTTTTATCTTTTATTGGGTTCTAATAGGTATGATTTTAAATCTTTGGTGTGAAATAAAAGTAGAGTATAAAAAGTATATAAAGTATAAAAGTAGTAATATTAATGAGATAAAATACAAAACTTAAACAATGAACAAAGATTATACAAATCAATCACATTGTTATTTTTTATATGTTTTTCTATATCAGCAAAATTTTAATCCGATCATTTCCCTGAACAAGATCAAGACAAGAAGACGAGCGCGGCAAAAGGGAGGTTATAGAGAGATGGAGAGCGTGTGTGAGAGCAGGGGCAGTAATAATAAAAAATGAATTAACATGTTACAGAATGATAATTTTAATAATTGGCGGCTGCTCGGTACGGCGCTCGTGACGGTGCAAGGGGCTAAAATATACTGTGACACACTATCGTATATCCCTCCGTACATCGGACCGATCTTTTCTTTGATCTTTCACCAAAAACCGCCTACTATTCTCCCTGCTCGGCCTGATGTCTGTTTCGCCATCTGGATCGGTGTACCGACCGGCTGACACACTATCAAACATGCTCTCTTCGACCTCCCTTCTCCCTGCTCGATTTGGGGTCTAGATCGGGGAAAAGATTGATAGTGTGTCACAGTTTTAAAACTTCAGTCCTTTGTTCACATTGTTAGAGAGTAAAAATATCCAATCCTAATAATCTTAAAGTGGATGGTCACATTTTAAATTGTAGCTATGTGCTTATGTAACTAGTGTGTGTTCAGTTGCATAACTTAAGACAAGCGTATCACTCTATTGATCTCATCTGAGATTACTACTCTTTATTGCTTTATTCTATTTTTGGAAACAGAATAAATTTCTCAATCTATTCAGGCCAAGCAAGTGACAAGAGTAATTAAAAAGCTTAATTAGCAGGGAAATAAAACAAATTTAAGTTACTTTTTTTTACTGACACAGCGCTAATAAAATGTCTAATAACAGTGAATAAAAAAAAAATACCACTGAACTTTTCATATCTTAAAATATATGTACAACACGTAATGAATCAAAGACCTATTTTTACTGGTACACTTCTAGTAATTCAATCCTATTTCCCATTCAAATTTTATACTCTAATTAATTACCTTCAACAGGATCGTAGCGATGGTTTTGAAAATCTTTTTTTTTTTTTTTTTTGCTGTAACTACATTCAGTTCTCGCATATCAGTAGTAGGCCTACCAATAGCTACTTCTTGCACATGCATGACTTTACTCCATATAGCATGTATTTATTTACCTTTTCCGATAAGGCTCTAAGCTGACAATGTATAATTCTAATCCTTTCATAATTATTTTTATTTCCTAGGATGAAGACCTTGGAACAGGCTGCTCACAGAGTCAACACATTGCTGAGTGAAAAAATAGCAGAAAATGTCAAGGGGCTGGCTGCAGACGATCAGGAGGTATGGAAGGAACATTTTTTTATATCATGGAAGAAAAATAATGAACTGTTAAGCCAAAAGACAGAATTATATTATAGATTAAGTATCGTGTGATGCAACATGGTGTGTATTTTAAAACAAAGATGTTAGAGGAGTATTAAATGGAGATTATGCTTTGTTACAGCTAAGACCAGATGTTTCCTTAGCCAGGAGAATTTAATGAAAGTCATATGACCAGACAGCTGGGTATAAATGAATAAAAAAGCTACTGACCTAGCTCAGGAACAAACTGGCATCCACTTTAAATCAATTACAAAATTTAATTAAAATGAAATCAAATTGAATGAAAGACGAGGTGCCAGTGTTAAAGGTTTGTAAGTGACTAAAATCCAGCTTTTTTGTATAAAGTGACTAAAACTGACACAATGAATTGTCTGTCATGAGATTGTATGAAGATGGATTAACGATCTCCAAAGAACAAAGACACATCTGTATGGACCAAGTGGATCGTTACAAATAGTGAAAAATCACATTAAACAAGTTTCAGTGTAAAAACGTTGCTTGATTTCAGGCCAAACCATCGGACAACACTCCTGATGTGACGGTCCTCACAAGTCCTGGAGGTATCAAAGATGACGTCCGAACACAACCAGAGGCCACAACTCCTGAGGAGGTCACAGAAAACGCTCCACAAATGCCTCAAAATGGTGAGCAAAAACATCCTTTTCATACAAAAGGTTTGCAGATTAATTTCTCATTTTGAATCCTCTAAAGGGTCTCCAGATTGAAAAATTATAAATGATCCATACTGTGTTACACAGCCTTATAGGGACTTATCTTTCTAGACTTGACTAAAGATTTTATAGGGTTGCTTAAAGAAAGTATGAGATTTTGAAATGTTGGAGGTAGTTTTTGCATTGGAAAATAGTTATGGCGGGTAGCAAAACTGTAAACCAAAATTAGGAATTACATTTTCCATAAAAGATTTGATAAATTATAGAAAAATGCTCAGTTAAGTTTACGATGATACCTAAACTATTTAACAGTGTCAGTCAAGATATCTCGTCTTAATTTTGATTTTTTTACTGTTTAGGTGGAGTAAGTCAGACATTGAAACCCCACTTCAGTTTAGGTTCGTTTATGAACTCGTTTGGATTTTTCAACAACTTGCCTGAGCCCTGGTGGAGAGGGTGAGTAAACTTCAAGTTATTTTTATTCAGTATTATTATTCCTTATGCTTGATCATGTAAAACAACATTTACAGATAACAGTTAGGGGATGAACTTCTTAAGCGAAGAAAAATCCCTACATTAAAAAAAATTACTACTTTATAACCCCAGCATTCTTTTCATACCAAACTATTTTCCAAACATTTTGGCTGGATGATTTGAATTTTAACGTGGGAGGACTATACTGATAGAAAACACCGGGTGGGTACTTTTTATCAAACTTTTAGTCAACGGGCTCAATGACTGGTCCATTAGACTGTTTGTGAGTGATGGTTTTAGTGTGTTACCAGTTTGTTTGATCATGAGTGCAGAAATGCAGAACTAGAATCCTATACATTTTATTTAAACTAATTTGGAGTTCAAAATATTTTAAAACTATTTTCATTTCCAGGGTTATACAAATTATAAAAATTTTAATCAGTAATTTCAATTTCATAAGTAGGCCTAATGCCTTTCAGCCCATAACTATTGATGAAATTGCCTGTAACTGCAAGTAAGAAATTCTGCTTAAAAATTTGTGTAAAAATCATTGTTCTTAAAATGGTTGACATTTGAGGCTAAAAAACTCTTTGAAAAATATTTTTTTTTCTTTTACTGTAGTACAAATTTCAAAAGTTTTCCTCTTCCGTCTAACTTAGACTTGTTTTACCTAATGGTCTGCAGTAACTCAATTACATTTCAATATGCAATTATTTTCATTAGTATTTATCAACAATTTAAAAAAAAATACATCTTAACATTATTTTAAGAGGTAAATATCCATTTACATATCCCACTGTTTTATAAATGTTTGTAAAATAATTACTAATTTAATACTAAAATAATCCCAGTCAAAAAATCTTGTTTGAGTCTGTGTGTTTCCGATTTACAGTGAGTCCTGCATGGTTAAAAGCTTAGCTAACAGCTGATTAACAGTTGTTAACAGCTGATTTATTACTTAGGAATGAGAGAAACAGATGCAGCTGCAGGTGTGCAAGTGAGAGGGAAGTACAGTTAGACCAGTGACCCGACAGACGTCACTGTCAGTAGCTGCTTTCACAATAACTGTTACGCTCCGTGTACCCTGCTAACTGCTCTCCTCTGCACTTGTCACCAGCACAGTTCAATGTGATAGCAAACTATTACAAAGTAACTGTAGTAAAAAAATTTAGAGGCGGAGGCATATTCATAACTAAAATAGGTACCTGAAAATAACAGGGCAAAAAATTTAGTAGATACTGATGCTTAACGTCACCAGCAACACATAAACACAAGCTTTATATTTTACAATGTGATGAGAAGTCAAGATGTCATAATCAATGTCATAATTATGTCATATTAAGATATTATAATTACAATGTCATAATCAATAGATGAGTTATTAAAAATGTTTAACAAAGAAAAAGGTTATTAGCTAATTTTCCATATAGGGCTACTACTGTAGGTCTCATGGGTCCGGGACCGATTTAAATTTTCATTTTGATTTTCTCTCTGGTTAAAAAACACTATTTGTTAATTTCATGTAGATACATTTTTTTGTCATTATTCTATACAATTGCATCAATAGCAATAAAAAAATCCTTACGTATAAATATTACAACATTATTATTCTAAATGAAGTTTGAATCATCCTACATTATTTACATTAGATATAGTGAATGTTACACATAACAAAACCAGGGTTAGGACAATTTGAAAAAAAAAACAATCGACACTATTCGCCGATAAGATGTGTCTTAAGTTTATCACTTGGGGTAGTTGCATCGTTTCAACCGTGATATGTTTGGCAACGTGTTACTCCGGAGGTCGTTCAATTACCTCTCCCCTCGTCACGCTGCTTCCTTGTTAACCGTGTCAGGGCTGGCAACTGCGCAGTACCACGACTCACGGCCCACGCTGTGTGGAAGGTGTTGGATTGTTTCCGCAAAGTATAATTGCTAATGGAATATTTTATGTCATGCAAGAAATATTGTTGCAGGAAATAATTAAAGGTTCTCTGTTACTAAACTTTCCTTTCCAACTTCTATATTGTGATTAAAATATATTTTTTATATTATCCAGTAGATGTAAACAATTTAAAACAAGTAAGAACTTGCATACCTCACTATCAAAATAACTAAATTTCCATTTTTCATACAAACTGATCGGTATACAGTATATTTAAAAGCATTATAATTCTGCTCAATCTAAATAGTTTTTAAATAATACATAGTTATTTCTAAACCTAGCGTAAAAAAACATAAAAAAACAGACAAACATTTTTAAGTGCAAAATCTACAGCAGCCCTTGAATCAAAATTGTACAAAAAGTTAATTGTGATAGTGGACATTACAGAAATCCTGGAAAGATGAGTGTGAATTACTGTGATTGTTAGTGTACTATCTACTACGTAAGAAATATATTTTTTCTTTTCTACAGCTATGTTACTTATTGTGACCAACTATGTTTTGTCTTAAAAACTTGGTATTTAAAAATCAAGTAAACTAGTACAAAATTAACCAATTTTATTTTTTACAGCAAGAACGTCTGTGTTGAAAAGTCCGAGAAGGTGGAAGAGAAGAACAAGGACGAAAAGACAGAAGTAGACAAGCACATTTTGATCATGGGCACCGGAACTTTCGAGCACTGCAAACAGACGGCGGGCAAATACATCTGTACCACTGTGTAAGTGAAATAAATATTGATGCACCAACTAGTTGGTTTATCTTGTGAGGCTTTAACCTGCCAGTTTGGTGAATCATTGAAATCGTAGATGTACCCTTGTATGTAACGGGTTGATCAGCAGTTTTAATCCCATTTGTAATATTTGTTTAGATTTCTGGAAACAAGTATTTATGTGTTTCAATTTCAGTACGCATAGGACCTAATACTTATTTAAGATCAAATAAAAAAAGTTAGAGGACCTAACTTTTTTAAATTTTATTTTGTAATAATGTTTTTTTGTCAGAATTTGATTCTGGGATATTCAGGAAATCATACATACTTGACTATCAGTGTAAATTTGAACTGATTGAAGTGGAATTAAAATTATCTGCATCCTAATCAACTAGCTTAATTCCCTAATATCAAACATGATGGTGATTGTGCCGGGGTGGATTGTGTCGATCCATGTGATGAAAAGATAAATATTTTAACCAAAACCAATTGATAGTGATGATTGGGGACTGAGAAAGTAGATTTACATGTTTTTTTACAAAAGCTAAGCATATATACTACCATCCCTGTCTAATATATATATATCAACATATCAATGAGCAGGGGCAAAGAAAATTCAAAAATGAAAAACAATCCTACAAAGTAGTCACTAGGCTAATCAAGCACATTAGGGACTTTCGATGGACTGCATACAATTATGTTTTTTTCTCTTAATTTAGTAACTGTCAGTATATAAAAAAATGGAACCCCCCTTAAATCCTACAAAGAGCAACCGATGTCTCATTCCCTCCTTATATCGGCTAGTAGCTCCTGACTTCTCCGAACATGCTAATATGGTTTAAAATAGCTTTGAAAAATTGTTTAAACCGTTGTAGACTCATGCTGGATCATTGAAAGTTCCATTACAGGCTTTTACTGTATTTCAATAGGAACAATTATTGTTTCCTTTCAACGTTTCTAAATTTACACCAAGATTTCTTTACAATAATGTGTTTTGTTTCTACCCCAGCATCAGCACACCGCAGCAAACCAAGACGTTGTCTACCACATACCAGTGTTGCGAAGGCTACCGACGCCAGGCCGAAGGATGTGTTGAAGGTGACAAACCATCCCCTCCCCTCTCTCCTTCACCCACCCCTCAGTTTGACAAAGAGACAGTGTCCATCAGGGAGGTAGGGAGGAGCTTGGAGGACAAGTCTTACTCCAGCCAATCTGACGACGCTCGTGGTAAGACCAAACACTGTCGTGCGGGTTGATTATTAACTTGTTCACGTTATTTACTTTCGGGATACAGTTGTATGTTGTAATAATGTAGGGATGAAATCAACAAAGTAAATTACAGATGAAAACCTCATAACGGATGTTAAGATGACCTTTAAAGTATCCAACCGAGTTAATAATCCCTCTCTTAGACTGCTCAACATTCTTGCTTTGTACTTTGCAGTCTCCGTAAAAGTTACTTCAGTTTTTGTGTTTTTATTTTCATCTATCTACGCATGGATTGTGTATTATTTGCAGTCTCAAAAATTTCTAAAATAAATTTTCCCGTTTATGTCTTAATTTTATATGTATGGATTTTTTTGTTCAAATAAAGGCCTGTTGGGCTGAGCCCTGACAGAATTTTTTAGTACCGTACCACAACAATTCAATTGGTTATAGACGCAATGTTTTTCTTTTTCAGACGAACTTGAACAATGGAGGAACTTTAATTGGGATAGGCTCAAATAGTTAGACATAAAATGGTAGGTTTTTACATCAAAATTTTGAATACTTTTTTAGGTCCAAACATTCAAATTATTAGTCTTTTGTATTGCACATAATGGACAATAAACATTTTGATTTCTTTAATCCATTTAAGAAAGTTTCAGATGAATCTAATTTTTACAATTAAAATTCTCACTTAAATAAAGACAAGATAATTTTCACTAAAAATGGTGTTTTAGGTTTTCCGAGGTGGCTTGACGCATATCAAGATAGATGGAGGACTCGTTTTTAACTGTTAAAATGTATATGATGGACTTTTGCTACTTAAATTGTAACTAATAAAATATATTCATTCGTTGAAAGTCTATCTGAAACAAACCACATTCTTTCTTTTATGCCAACAAGTCGAATTGTTCACATTAAAATTCTACTAGGTATTTTAACACTAATACCGAAACCCCACATAGGCTGGTGTTAACCGAAACCCCCGGTCTGTGAGACCCCATTTGAAAAATAATGGACTTTGCTTAGAAACACACAAACCGAAACCCTCGGTCTGTGAGACCCCGCTTTAAAATACACTAACGTTGTATTTTACGTTGTGTTTAACGTTGTGTTGGCTTCTGAGACGGACATGTTATGAACAGACGACCTGTCAAGGTCACGGCACCCATGCAAAATGAACAAACGATATATCAATAGGTAGGGGAGGAAAAGGGGGAAGGTATTGGGGGAATGGAATCTACCAAGTAAACAGTATGATAGTGGTTTAAATACCTTATTCTTGCAATCCGATTGTTGTCTTCACAACTAGTTTCAACTTGCTAGGAGGTCATCATCAGGTGAGTACAAGGATGATATTACTTCATATGAAGGTCGTCAGTAACAGTTTTTTCACATTCACACAAACACACGACGAATAAACACATAGTGCGCACACATATACGGCCGATAAAAACATTGAACTCGACAAGCGGACCCGTGTTGATGATGCGGAAGTTGCGTCTAGACTGTAGGGTAAACAGCTGGTCAAGCATCACGCGCATTTTCTTATCGCTCGTCGGTTCCATTCCCATTGTCTCTGCCCTCCCCTTCCCTCTCCAGTATTTCTCTTGCAGTGTTGTATATGACGTTTGAATTAAAATATAGTTGGTCGTTTAAAACATTATCCATGTCCAGTGGCGGTTCCAAGGGGGGGGCTACAGGGGCTAAAGCCCCCCCCTTGGACCCTGGAAAAATAAATTTAAACGTACATTTCGCCCTTAAAACACGCAATGTCATAAAACAGACATCAATGTAGATTTTATCAATGTAGACTTAATAAGCGATGGCAGGAGTAGTATTAAGTTCCACATAGATAAACTTTGTGGACAATAGCACCGCAAATAAAACAATATTACGCAATGGAAAGTTAGTTATACGCATCATCCAATTTTTACAGCAGTCAGCTGTTGACATGCTAGGGCAAAGGCGAGCGCCGAGCGCGCGAGCAAAGACGGGGAAACAGCTGATTTCCTGATGTTCCATAGTTGTCAAATTGTCTGCTAGCCACTAACTTTACACAGGCCACAGGCATCAATCAGCAATCAGCGGTAGCACCAGTAGCCTTTTTACCATTCACTATATAAACACTAATGTTAAAGTTTTGAATAGTCAATGCTATTACCGGTACTGAATTCGATACTGTAGCCTACATATTGTGACAGATCTATGAAATGGACTGTAGAAAAACATAAGTGTAAAAAACGTATCTACTTGCTTGCATGACATATAAACAGCATATAAAAGGTGAAATGGAAGGTTTTAGGATAATTATTGAGCACAGTTCTAGCCGTTAGAAATGGCCATATAAAAGTGACCAAACGGCTTATTTTTAGGATATATGGCTTCGTAGTCTACAGTAGGCCTATGTTTTGAAATTCATGAATGCAAGTTCGTCATAGTTTGATTTTTAAAATGTCTACTTACTTGCTCATGAAAAAGACAAATAACAGGTGAAATGGCAGGTTTTTGGACAGTTGGACACAAATATAGACATTAATAATGGCTTTAGAAAGTCAGTAAACAGCTTTTAGGACGATATTGCCGTAGCCTACAATATGTTTTGAGATTTTATGAATGCAATCGTCATACTTAGTTTTAAAAATGTCTACTTATTCATGAAATATAAAAATGGGGAAATGGGAGGTTTTGCACACAGTTCTAGACGTTAAAACTGGCTGTAGAAAGTCACCCAACGGCTTTGAAAATTCAAAATTTTCCCCCGGACCCCCCTACATTATTGGGGAGTGCTCCACACCCCCCAAGCCCCCCGGTAGCCCCCCCCTTGACAAGGTCCTAGAACCGCCACTGTCCATGTCTGATTTGACGGCTCTATATATCTCGAATTCTTCCAGGGTGTTAATTTTAAACTTGTCCTGTGACGTATGTAAAATTTCCATGTTTTCATTAATGCTGCTGTAATTATGCTGATGAGTAATTAAATGTTCGGCAAAGGTTGAAGTTTGTTTTGAGGTGGTCTTCTTTGGTACGTGCTCCTTAAAGCGTTTGGAGAAAGAGCGGGAAGTTTGGCCTATGTAATACTTATTACAATCTGAACAGTTGATTTTGTAAACACCACTTTTTTCATATTTAAGTTTAGTTGTATTTGGTCTTTCTTTCAGAAGTGGTCCCAGATTGTTTTTTGTTCTAAAGGATACTGTTATGTTATTTTTCCCCATTAATGATTTGAATTTATTAATAAGACACGAATTATAGTCAGCTGATAAGAACTTTTTATTTTGGTTCACTCTTTCTGTTTTGTTTTGGTGTTTCAAAATTAATTTATCTATTAACGTGGTCGTGTATCCATTGGAGACGGCAATGTGTTTTATGATGTTGAAGAGTGAACCAAAATAAAAAGTTCTTATCAGCTGACTATAATTCGTGTCTTAGTAATAAATTCAAATCATTAATGGGGAAAAATAACATAACAGTATCCTTTAGAACAAAAAACAATCTGGGACCACTTCTGAAAGAAAGACCAAATACAACTAAACTTAAATATGAAAAAAGTGGTGTTTACAAAATCAACTGTTCAGATTGTAATAAGTATTACATAGGCCAAACTTCCCGCTCTTTCTCCAAACGCTTTAAGGAGCACGTACCAAAGAAGACCACCTCAAAACAAACTTCAACCTTTGCCGAACATTTAATTACTCATCAGCATAATTACAGCAGCATTAATGAAAACATGGAAATTTTACATACGTCACAGGACAAGTTTAAAATTAACACCCTGGAAGAATTCGAGATATATAGAGCCGTCAAATCAGACATGGATAATGTTTTAAACGACCAACTATATTTTAATTCAAACGTCATATACAACACTGCAATAGAAATACTGGAGAGGGAAGGGGAGGGCAGAGACAATGGGAATGGAACCGACGAGCGATAAGAAAATGCGCGTGATGCTTGACCAGCTGTTTACCCTACAGTCTAGACGCAACTTCCGCATCATCAACACGGGTCCGCTTGTCGAGTTCAATGTTTTTATCGGCCGTATATGTGTGCGCACTATGTGTTTATTCGTCGTGTGTTTGTGTGAATGTGAAAAAACTGTTACTGACGACCTTCATATGAAGTAATATCATCCTTGTGCTCACCTGATGATGACCTCCTAGCAGGTTGAAACTAGTTGTGAAGACAACAATTGGATTGCAAGAATAAGGTATTTAAACCACTATCATAGTTATTATTCGCAATCCGGAGGCTACTCACACCATAATGAAGTAAACAGTGTTGCCAACATGCGTTTTTGAAAATTCCCGTGGGCCTGTCAGACCGGGGTTTCAATATTAGTGTTAAAAGAATCAGGTGAATCTCAGATGTTTACAGTTAATTTATTTTGCTGTTACACGTTGTTATTCTAGTGAAATTGAAATTCTACAAAAATCAACTTTAAAAAATGTATGTAAAATTATCTCCAGGTAATTGATCAACATTTAAAATAATATTTACCGATTCCTTGGGTTCATTCATTCTACAATTAACAACCTACTTATTTTACTCTAAGTGATAGATTTAAAAGAAATTACTAATCCAAGACAAGTGTCTTTTTGAAAATAATTTTTCTGTGATCTTTTTAATCCCAGTGTATTATGAAAAACATTTATCCCTACTATACAAAGTAACGGTGCAAGAACAATTTTCGAATCAGACTGAGGCTAAACTACTCCATGTAAGTACGTTTTCTATTGGCTTTTATCATTTTTTGGAGTTCATAAAAGGGAAATTGGGTCGCAGTTGGGATCATCGAAGATTCAAACATTTTACTATGAGTCGAATTAAGAAAACCATTTATTTTAGAACCATCGTTTTTTAGGTTGTATTGATTAATTGCATCATCTCAATCACCAACGGGAATTATCAATTCATACCATGAAGCATGACAGATGTTTGGTTTTGCCGCTTGTGTTTATTGTTTGTTTTGTTGCTAGCTCTCTGATGGTCCTACATCTTTGTGTAAGTACTCTCATCTTACATTTTTGGAACACAGTTTTTGAATTGATTCATACAATTTTAATGTATTTGCTCATACAGTAGTGATTGGGTCTACATGAGGCAAGGCCACACTAAGAAAACAGGCCGTAATGCTCGTCAAGCATGACGTCACGATAGAAGACGGCTATGACGTATAAGTACTTATTTATTTATTTTCCAATGAAAGATTAAAACAAGCAGCTGATCACAAACGCCAAAATTACGTCATTGCCGTCTTCTATCGTGACGTCATGCTTGACGAGCATTACGGCCTGTTTTTTTAGTGTGGCCTTGCATGAGGCCAGTAGAGCAGGTAGGTTACTTTCTAGTATATTTCAACTGAGGCAAGTAACCAACTGGTTTGTGTAAACGTTGCTTTGCGGAGGTTGAAGCATGAATTATAGATGTGTTATAATATTGAGCTTTGGCATAGCCTCTAAGGCGGCGTTGGTGTGTAGCAACGTTCCATCGGCATGCCTATTACCATGGCAATAGCAGGAATAACCAACTTTTGTAAACATACACATTGTACATACGCTCCATTATAAATTAGCGCAACAATACGCTGGGTCTGCTGCGTTACCACTTTTATATCTATCCGCAGCCATTAGAGGAGACTATGGCTTTGGCCTGCATCACTATTACAGATTACAAAAAAAATTTTAATAACAGCTGATGTATGTATGTGTATCTTTGTCAGACAATATTCAATCTGTTTCAATTATAATGTATCCATGAAAACAGAAAACTGGAAACCGGTTGTCCCTATACTGGGGCCGAACCCCTTCATGCCTTATTAGGCTTCAATTTGCACACCAACTATAGCACTCCCATTTACTTAATACTTAAAACCTAATTCAAGTAAAGAGGGTTACAAAATTATCCAGAAAATTATACAATTTGTTGTAAAATCAAAATACACGCCTGTTCTTGCTTTGATTACTTTAGCACCTATTAAATATCCACAATGATTAGCAACTTCTTGTGTGAATTCTTTTGGGTAGTACAATCTCAAAATAAATTGTATCCAAAATTATTTCCAGTTAATATGAAATTGCTAGACAAAAGTTCTCTTATAGTAAAAATACACTTTACATATTTATGAATAATTTTATCATAATCAAGTTCCAGCCAAAGTAAAAGAGCGTGAATATTCAATATTATACAACCAAGACCTCGTACATGAAATATGAACATTATAAACATATATTTTTTATGCAGTTGAGTTGAAAGACCCGATCACACTCATGGAGGCAGTGGATAGTAAGCAGTTTGCAGAGATGCTGACCTCCAACGACATCATGAAGGCTGTGGCGGACAAGAATGTGACCATCTTCGCCCCCGTCGACGAGGCTATGAAGAGCTATAAAGAGAAAAAGGATTCGGTTAGTATTTTGTAATGCTTTATCGGAAAAAAGGACACTGAGGTAATAAATATTTTACCTATAAACTGGAATTATTGTTCGAATATAAATTTCTTTTATTCTTCCAGTATCGCTCTTACTTTTCTCTTTCCGTTAACTTGATTTTTCCAAATTCTTTTCCTTTGGTATTTTTTTCAACTCCTTGAATGTTATGTGTTCTCTCATGCCTTCTTTGAGTAATAAATTCTATCTTTCTGTGTCATAGTTCCATAATTTTCTATCTGTAACAAAGAAGAAAATGTAAATTCTAAGTTTACGAGGAGAGAGTAATGAAACTATATGACAGTTATGCACAGAATAGCAATGAATTATTGAGTTTCAATAAACAATTTGACATTATTTTAAAGATGTAAAACTAAAATTTGAAATTGATAAAATACGTAAACAAATTCTGATTGACCATCTCAACGTTTTCAGAACCAGATCCGTCAAAGGCGAGCAGTAGAAGAGTGGGGGGAGGTGACAGCTAGCCCAACCGATGTACGAAGCAGTCTCAGCGCCAGTGACGTAGCGATGGCGCACATGACCGACGGACTGATGGATGTAGATGACTTCACCAATGAGATGGTAATTGTACCGAAAATCATGTGTTCATGGAAGTTGTATTAGAGATAGCTACAACATTACAGTGTAGCCTATAATAATTAATTGATTCAATACCTGTAATTTCAGTGGTTATGCTAGTTAGTGTCAGGTTCTACTGTGGAAATGAAGGCTGATTGAAAAGTAGCACTCTTAAAGTGTAAATATATGGGTTGTTGTTTACACTTTAGTTTGATCGAGATTTTCACTCTCTGTTTTTAACTAAACCGTTACAAATCTTTATATAGAAATAAATATCTTAGTTATTTTGAAAAATAAGCGATAAAAAAGATTAAATTAAAATCTTCTTTTTGGGAGTTTTTAGACAGCAATTTTATTTTCATCTCTTAGGCTTTCCAGATGAAGTTGGACAGATTAAGAGACACACTTTGTAAGGAAGTGGTCAAGGAACCAGATCGATGAAGACATTGCTAGATAAAGTCAGAGAGATTATACAATATCAAATGTTTGTGTTTCGTTAATAAACTAATTTCAATTTTTGGCAGTGGCCAAAACCCTTTCAGCCACTACTTTATACACAAATGATAAAATTTAGTAGTGTCTGATGCATTGAAATTCCGATTAGATTCAATTCGATTTGAAGTGGTTGTCAAAAAAGAATTTGATTCTTGAGGGAGTCAGTGTACATACGAAAAACGCCTGCAGAAAGTCAATGCAATACCCACAATACAGGAGTGCATTGTTGTTGCATTTCCTTTGCGAAGGCATTCTTATTTAACTAATTCTTTGCCTGTAAATATTGCTTTAATTTTTTGTTTTGACATGCAAATCATGAGACGTTTTTTTAAGTGCAAGCAGTGTGAGACATGTTTTATTTTACTAATGTAAACATAGCAAAACCAAGTGACTCAAAAATCATTCAAAAAATAACACAAGTCTGAAAAATTGTTACTTGATACTTAACTAGTAAGATTGATGTTACACCAAAACATATCTTTATTTGTAAAATCAATGTTATAAAATAGGTAACATGCTTAACAATATGATTCTGAAAGTAAAAATTATGAAATAGGCAAGTAAAACAGCTCACTGAAATTTCCAGCAATACAGGTTCGTCTATATGACTGAAAAAATAATATACACCTAAAGTTCATGTATATTGTCATGTATGAATAGGCCTAATTCATCAAAAAAATTTGCATCATACAAATGTGGTGAATTTTAATTATTGTTAATTCACACTATTGACAAGTATGAATAGAAAAATGCATTATTGCTTCGAATCGAGTTGCATAGAATTAAATAAAAAATCTTTTGAATCAAATTGTTGCTTCAATTTTTTGTTGCTTCGCAAACCCTGAATAAAAATATATGTCTTCAGATATTATTGATTCAATTTGAATGGAGATGAAGGTGTAGGTGAATGATAAGACATAACTAAATGTCCAGGATCAGATCTTTAAAATGTTTTAATTTTTCTCAGGAACAATCAGACACTTTTACAATGGAAGTTGGACGATCTAACTCTCTACTTCTAGCTGGAAGGCTAATATTTTCTCAATATTACATTGTTGCAACTTCCTAAGCGCATTTGCTGTTAGATATTGAAATAAAATAACAAATAAACTTGAACAAGAATTATAGTAAATTTTACTTGCACCAGGTTCTCAACAGTCTCTACAACGAGACTCCGCTGAGAGTCAACATCTACCCGGGCCGCGAGGACGCAGTCATCACAGTGAACTGCGCAAGACTGAGGTCATCGGACAACTACGCCACTCACGCACGCGTACACACGCTCGACCGCGTGCTGCAACCTGTCACGCAGACAGTCACCGACGTGTTGTCACAGCCACAGTTCTCTCAGTTCAAACAATGTGAGGGTCGTATTTTTTATAAGTTTTTTTGGTTCCACTTTTTTTATATATTTTTCTGTTTATTTTCTGTGTCTACATTTTGTATAAAGGATTAGTCAAACTTCTATTGGAATAAAACCAACGACCATCAGATTCGAAGGCAATCACTATAACCACTCGACTACCCAAACAATCGTGACAAAATTCTCTGGATTGGTATAATAAGAGCGAGAGGTTTAGTGTTGTATGTGTGCTACTGTCAAAAGATTTAGAACAAGGTTTGTGCTACCAATCTGCAAGTTTTGGAAAGTGAAAATAACACAGCAAAAAGTGTCTATAACATACTATCAAACATCTTTAGTTAATTCACTACCACCATATAATTACAATTCAATTTATTACATAATTTTTTCCAACCAATATAAGCTTAACGTTTGTTCCAGTCCTGCAGCAGCAAGGGTTATGGGAAAGGCTGGAGAACTCTACGGCTGTTACGGTGTTTGCCCCTAACAACGAGGCTTGGAACAAACTGGGCGGACTGAAGGACAAATACTCTCGTGGCGAGGCCTGCATTGACAGTACGTATAGTCGTTAATGGTACCATCTATAGTTTTAGATCAGTTCCTGTCATCAACCTCGCAATCAACTAACTCATGAAAACTACTCATTTTTTTGTTTTTGAAAATAGGGATGACAGCCTTCTTATCCTGAAAGAAAACAAATATATTATTGGTAAGTTACAATGTTGTCATTATATTTTTAATGCCCAATATTCAAGGAATGAAGATATCTGCCATGGAAAGTTAAAGGTAGACTGATACTTGACAAAGGTATTTTTTACTGAATATTGAATGTTTTGTGTTTGTAATTCTTTGTGCCAAGACCTACACATTTATCAGTCAAGTAAGCCAGTTTACCCCCTTTGCAAAACTACCAACTAACCCCTCCATATATGCTGTTAACTTGCATCAATGACAATCCCTAGTTGACTTGTATAAATTGATCTAAGATTATGTTTACAGAGGTGCTTCGTCATCACATCCTACCACTGACGCTGTGTTCCGCACCATCCACTGAGGGTAGACTCACGACAGCTGATGTGGACGGAGAGTTGGTGCGCATCTCGCGCAACGACGACGACCAGATGATGGTTGACGAGCGGGGACGTGTCGTACAGGAGGATATTGTGGCTTCCAACGGTGTTGTGCACATGTTGGACAAAGTTCTCACTCCTAAGTCTGGTAAGTAGAAGAGAGAGTTGGGGGACATTAGATAGTGTAATTTGAGTGTGAATTGCACGTGTATTGAAACACACTGTACAGTATACAGTCTTTGACTAGGGAGTAAATGACATACCATTTCCATGTAAATGTAGATAGTTTTTAAATAAATTGACAAAGTTGAATTTAGCCACCAACAAAGTTGGCTGATTACTATCCAAAACACAAACTTATTGACCAACAAACTGGACGGTTCTTATAACGGTTGATATATAGTATCCCTTATTTCACGGGAACAATCAAAGTATAGAAAACTAGAAGACGGGAAATTAATTTTGATGAAAGTGCTAACAGTCAGTGGCTCATTTAATAATGACTTGCTCTATCTGATGTCCAATAATGTGTCTGAAGTAGATTTTTTCATTGAGACGTCCTGTGACACTACACTAAACCTGAGGACATACTCCAAATTAGCTACCTAACAATCTGACTTTTTATCTTTTAATTTCTAATGTTAGTTATAGCAAGGACATTTTACTAAGGATTTTAGAACTTTGGCACATTCTATCACCATCTCACCTTTAGTGACTAGCTGAAGAAGCCAACTGTGTTGTATATTAAAGTTTAATCACTAAATCAACCGTTGTCTACAGCCAAGCCGCTGAGCGACCTACTCGCCTCGTCCAACCACACAACCTTCCTCAGTCTCCTAGACCGTGCAGGGTTACTGGAGGAGATGAACAGACAGGAGAACATCACAGTGTTCGTCCCTACCGAGAGTGCGCTGAGTGACGAGGCGACAGCGGCCATGTTGGACAGTCTGGACACTGACGCGCTGCGCCGCGTGCTGCTGTACCACATCAGTGAACGAGCGCCCTCGTGTGATCTCAAACATCACGCGGAGCTGCGAACCAGGCAGGGTGGCACATTGAGGGTCACTATGTACAATCCGGTAGGTTTGGGGATCTTTCTTATAACGGTTGTTAAATTTTACTTGGTGTCCTTGAGTACTAAGTAGAAAATGTTTGAGGATTCAATTTTGTCAGGGTTGTCTAGCTATTTCTGTGTTCACTGGAAAATAAACAGTTTGATTGTCATCAGGCCTAATCTAAGACAGTCTCCAATCTCCTTGCTTTAATGATACAAGATTTACCATGAGCTTAGCAAAGCATGTAACACAAGATATGTTTTGCAGAACGCCTTGTTCAGTGGTGTGGAGCCGCGCGCCGCAGTGCAGTGCGCTCCTCTGGCTCGGATGGACGGCAAGGCGTGTCACGCGGTCGCCCATGAGGTCACACGTCTGCTCCTGCCGCCCAACAACACAGTACTACAACTAGTCAATGATAATCCTGAACTGTCTGTTCTGAGGAGAGTCATAGAGGTAGGTTATCTACTTAAACTGAAGTATACTTTGGTTGATGGTAGCTAATTGTGAACGCCAAGAAAACAGTTTTGAATGAACCAGATATTTCTTTCTTTACTTTTTCTTACTGAGACAGTTGATGTAAAATAAACACAACTAACATTATCCAAGAAAAAAGTTCCAGGTAGATAAAAGCATTTAAAAAAAAGTTTACAAAACATAGAACTTAAAATATTTTTTCCCTAAAAAGGGCTTCTTCAGAAGAAGTTGAAAGTTTATGCAGGTGCATTCAACCACTTTCTTCTGAAGCCTCTTTTATGGTTTGTATTCATCCTAAGCCAAAATCGTTTTCCTCCAAAATGACTAACTTGTATGCATTTCACCCACAGGGTACAGAACTGGAGAAAGACCTGGATGAAAAGACAAGGTCGGAGTTGCTCTCTGAAGGGTTCACTCTGCTAGCCCCCTCTGACGATGCTTTCAACAAACTGGACGAGGACTTGCTGAACAAACTGCTCACTGATAAGAAGTACGCTACTGAGGTGTTGCGCAGACACCTGTTGGGAGGCAAGTCATAGATATTACTATAGATTATACTGCTTATAGATTTAATATACTTGGAAGGTAATTTTAACATTGTTTTGTACAGTTCCTATGGAGAGGATGTTTTCACAGTGAAGTAAGGGATACTTACTTACTTACTCCCAGGGCCATTCATATCGGAGGTAGTTAAAGGCCGCACCAACAAATCTTCGCTCCGGTCCTCTGCATCTTCTTCTACTGCTCCAATCCTATCCACGTCTGCTTTTACTTGTTTCCACCATCGCTATTTTCATTGTTTTGGTCTTCCTCGAGTTCGCCTTCCAACAGCATTACCCTCTAATACTCTTCTCAGTCTGCATTCTTCGTCCCATCTTCATACGGCCCATCTGATTCTTCGGCACTTAATTTCCCATCTATATCTACGCTGTTGTAAAGTTGGCCCATCTCCTTATTGTGTCTTCTTCCCCATTCCCCTTGATTACATATAGGTCAATAAACTTTACCCTACTTTATTTATATAGGTACAATTAGTTTCTTTTCATCTTTCTTATTTATTTTCCATGTTTCTGAACTGTATAGGAGAACTGGTCGAATTTCTGTTTTGTATAACCTGATTTTTGTTTTGCAAGGGTAAGGTATAGAGAAAACTATAAAAAATATAAACTCCTTGTACTCATGTACTACAATGCTCACAGTGGAGGAAGACCCTGTGCGACAGGAATTTCCACAGTGCTTGCCACTAGGGCTCTTCCTTGCTCGTCACAAATCTATTTCCGGCACATACTAGAGCTAAAAGAGCACTGTCGTCCCAAAAGCAAGTTTGTACCTTACTTCTCTGTGCTACTACTTAAAAAAATATTGATTAATCTTATCAACACATCAGAGATTTTTGCAGGACAGAAGAATCAGCTGTGTGCCTAATTGACCTGTCACATTGTTTCTACAGAATCAGTTTGCTGCGCTTCCATAACCCCAGTGCCCTGGCCGTTCACAAACTCCGTGCGGACCTTGGAGGGTAAGAAGCTGGAGGTGAACAGAGACCGCAGAAACCGAGTTGTCTTCGGCACCGCGACTGCGGAGAAGTGTGACAACATCGCCACTGATGGACTGGTACACGTCATTGACAATGTAAGTGGCAGTTTGCATCTTAAAGTACCTTAAAAGACTCTGATTTAGAAATATTTGTTTAATGATTATGGAAATTATAAGTAAAAATGGAAAATTATATTTTTATAGGAGTAGAAAAATAATATAGTAAATAAAAACCTAGTAACAAGAGTTTCTCAGTCACAAAATGTGTTATCAGTACAAGTCAGATCAAACTTAACAACTACGGAAATGTTGGATGTGCTCATATAAATACAAGTTTAATAAACATAACAACAAAACTTACAAGGCACAGACAATAAAAATGATACAAAGTTAGTCTAACTAAATCCTAACTAACTTGACCAATTTTTTTAAAGTAGCCAATCTCTATCCTCAGCAATCTTAACCTCTAAAATAGCTTAAACTTTTGTAAAATACATTCTTTTATATTATATAGAAAAGAGATCCTGATAATTCCAACCTTTTTTTGGTTCTTTGTTTTATTCAGAATGTCATCATTAATTTGGTCACAAAAACACAATTTGACATTCTGAAGTGAAGGGAGAGAGTTAAATTGCATATTGAAATGAATTTCTAAAATTGATTTAAACAGCTTGTAAAAATTGAATTTGGCTTCGGTGAAAAACGTACACCGAGAAACAACTTCCAAATGTCAATATATATTGTATGTAAATTCGATCACTGTGCACTTTATGATTTGTAACGTCGGCACTAATGATTGCAGGTGCTGCTGCCTGAAGCTACCAAGGTGAAGCTGGGGAACGTCGTCTTTGGCTCTCCGGATCATAAGATAATGTTGTTTGGCATCTGAGTGCTGTGACTGATATTCGTGATAATTTAGATAGGTCTAACCAAAGTAGAGGTTGTAAGATTAGTCGTAAGTAAGCTGGTGATCTTTAAAGTTAGAAATAAGTATTAGTAGTTTAGTCCAACGAATTTGTATACAAAGTGGTGAAGTAAATTTTATTACTTTTTATTGCTTGTGATTTCTTTACCTTTCAGTTTTATTTCAGGAGATGCACTTTTTGGGATCAAGATGGATTAGATTGCAATGGTGAATAAACCTAATTATTTGAAATAAAAAAGTTATCGGTTCAAACTGATTGGTTTGAATGTTTGACATGAATAAAATCAGTTCAGGCTTGTCTTAGGTTACTGAATTCCTCCTGAAGTCCCGGGTTCAAATCCCGCCAAATCGCCAATGGATTTTATCTAACTGAAAGTGATAATGCCGCAACCCCTTGGTCTAGCCTGAAGTAATGTGAAAAACAATCCCGGGCTTGTGCCTAGTGTCCTAGGACAAAAAAATTCAATTATAAATTAGTGCAACAGCTGTTTTGGTCTGAGGGGATAGCGCTGTTGCCACTTTCCTCTCGCCGCGGCCATGGCTGTTCCTTCTATTAGTCATTAACAAAATGACATACAACTCACGGGAACACGATAATGTTGAGACTATGAGACAGAAACTAAAAAATTAGAAAACCGTATGGATTCTATACTAGATCAAAAATGACTCAAAAGAAAATAAATGCACACAACTATGTATTTAAAACTTAATTCTAAATTCTAGTATTAGAATTAGAATTCCAAGGTAATAAGAAACAATACCATTCAATGAACTTTTAAGTTTGGTATATTTGAGTTTTAAACAGTTGTAATATTTTTTAACAACACAGATCATAGTATATGGTAAATGGACAGGTCATTCACATTAAATATTATATGACCTAGAAAAAGACATGAAAATACCAGTAAACACAAACAATAAATTATATTTTTTTGGTTACATGTAAAATGCAGAGAGTTTAAAAGTGGGCCAAAGCATAATACTGAAAGTGCTGTAAACATTGCTTTGTGAGTTCCACCCTCTTTCAAAAACGACAAAATCAAATATAAACTTTTACTTATAAACCTAGACAAACAAACCGAGTTCCACTCATGTTGGATTTGTATGAAAATAAAAACACCAGTGATTTGTGAATGCAGCTGGAAGTTAGCAACAACCCTTTTATGGAATTTTATCACCTATAGAACTTTTTCAAAGTATGATTCCAACAACACACGAATATAAAAAATTATAAATAGACGGAGAGCACATTCACAAAAGACTAGACTCTAGAAGAACAAAAACGTCTTTTCTTCAAACGAGGAATGGTGAGCCCTTGAATACTGTACAAAATTATTTAATAACGTTAACAATAAATTATCAATTTAAAAAACCACTAATTATTTACAAACGCCGAAAAAATCTAGTTTTAAGTAATAAAAACAAAACTTACAGCTAAAATAAATATTCTCTCCCTGTATTCCTCTCGACATTCTGGATTAAAAACGTTTGTCGCGTAATTAAAACACGTCGCAGCCGGGAAGGATATACTTAAGCTTCGAAAAACACTGCGATAAGTACGTAAGCTACTCCTAGTCTCCAAGAAGTTTAGAAAATATCGGGATCGCCGACCGCTAGACATTACGAATCGCAAACTCCGGCCGGATAATTTGAAAGATGCTTAAAATGAAAACAGCCTAATGCGTGGATCACAGGATGCTCGAGACGGCAGACAAGTCACGTCATGTTGACGCCGAGCGTCTGACGACAATGCTCGTAGACGATGTAGCTGATGCTGACAGCTGGCGCGACCTTGAGGAGATTCAAGGTGATGCCTCGGTACAATCCTACCAGCCCCTCGCTGTGTACAATCTCCTTGAACTGAGTGACCATCGTGTGTTTGTTGTTGGCTGAAACACACAACATGTGAATCAAACTATACTGTCAAACAAGCAAAACTTAATGATTCTCTGGCCCAATTGAAATTAATTGCCATATTTTTAATGTTTACAGCAAAGGACCGTGACTGGATGCGTACTGAGCGAAAGACCTCTGATTATAAGATCAAAAAGCAACAACCTTACCACCTAAGTTCTAACTAGTAATGATTGAAAATGTGCAGTGCATTTTCTTTTCCAACAGCTGTACTAACGCAACTTCAAAAAATAAAAATAGTTATTTAAATATTTATAAACTCACGAGTAGCTTGCATCCTAGTCCTGATGAGCGCCAGCGGGTAGCTGCAGACCTGTCCACACGTGCTGGAACACGTCCCACAAGCCAACAACAACAACGGACTCGGTGTTTCGTCCAAATGCTTCTTCAGATAGTTGTTCTTCAGCGTCTAAAACACACAATTGAGTTTCAGCATTAACTTTTTGATTTTGTAGTACGCAACCTATATGTATAAAACAAACGGAGCTAATTTTTTAATAAAATAAAATATAGTTGATTAAACCACAAAGAGTGTGCTACAGACAAAATTATTTCTCTTCTCTTAGTTTTTTAGAGTTATTTGATGGATGTGACATAGATGATATGCTGTAATTTAAAAATAGTCCTTTTGATTTTGCTTCATTAAAAAGTTGGCGTGTTGGTTCAATTTGATCTTTAGTGCCTTTGCTGCAGCTATAGCTAACAAAATTCAAAGAACATGGCAGTGTAAGACAATGAACTCAGAATGTTACTAAATCAACAACCTATCACTTGTATACAATAATTTTCTACCTAATTATTTGTATGGTATGTACCAGTCTTGTAATGATCTTACCTCATAACAAGCCAAATCGATTCCCGCGTAAGGAATAATTCCAAACATGTTGGGTATATAACCTCTGTAGAAGCTCTTCAATCCTTCATGCTTGAATATCTTCTTGGCTGCATCCATGATGCTCTTGTACTCGCCTGTCTTCCGTAATGCTAAGCGAGTTTTCAACACCTAAAACAATTATTGAATAAGAGTACAGATCACAGTGCAATATGAAAAATTATATAATTCGTGCTAGGTGTAATTGGGTAAAGTAGCCTGTCTTTTGTCATAAATATCAGTAAAAGTTTGTAAAGAATAGAACTCTATTTCCAAGTAAAGATTTTTTCAATAAGGATGGAGTGTGGAAGGATGGGAGAGGCTCCCAATAACACTGAGGGTCACAACACTAGACACTAGTGATATTCAAGTTATACAACAGCAAATAATTATTGAGATGACTGCACAAATGCCACAGTGGAGGGGGAAGGGTTCTTGAGCGCACGCTCATCCCGCTTGTCACTTTAATTGATACTATCTATACATTCAAACAGCTTAATGTTCTAACAATCAACATCATACATAGAGGAGTCTGCTATGTAAAATATATGATTATATTTATACTCTTATTGAAATGGTACAGGAGGAGAAATCATGAGCAAAAAAACCTCCTGCTGTATGATCCAGGCTACTGGGTTGATATAAAAAATTTGCAAAAAATGGGGATAGAATGTCTCTTATAGCCGTTGGGATGATTTGTGAATATATTACTGATTGAATGATTTGAGTTTACTGAGTCTGCTACCAAACTAATTTATGCTAAACTGAAAGATTGCTGGGGACCAGAGGGATCTTTTACCCTGACCAGAGAGCTTACCTAGCCAGCTTTGATTTATACTAATTTGTCTAATTACCTAATAAATACCCTTCCAAAATAGCTAGAGAACTGACATTGGTATATTGCTTGACATTTTTAAAATAGCTGAGTAAATGAATGGGTTTAAAATTGAGTTTACTGAGTTGGAATCTACTGTGAAATTTTACCGATAACAATGGAAATCATTCTGGGGAAACGTGGTGATCCTACATGTAGGAAATGTTTCGGGGCGAGGCCCCGAGCGTAACATTATTAAATTCTGAGATGTCGGGGCGACCCGTGTGGGTTCCCCTATTTTTTAGCTGATTTAGCCTGACATATTTCTAAAGTCAACTATACATATAATTTACTGTAGGAATTATCCATTTTTGCTGGTTTGAGTGATGATTGAAATTTAGATGATACTCTTCCAAGGATTTGAGAGAAAGGGTGGGGAGAGTGTTCCCTCAGCCATAGCGATCAGTCGAGTTGAACATGCAGCCCGGCGTCACAGCTTGCCGACACGATACAAAATAGCGTTACGCTATGCATCTATGCAATCTTCTATCAATAGTCAACGCTAAAAGTTCAGAAACAAACCTCCAACGGGTAGATGACGGTCTGACTGAAGCCTCCGGCCACCGAGCCAGCCATGAACCTCTGGTGAATAGTCAACTCCTTGTTGTTGCTGTTGTTACGGATGAACTTCTTCACTTGCTCGTACGCCATGAACTTGAGGGCGCTCTCCGGGGCGATCTTGAGTACGTTGATACCATTGCCCCGCCACATGCTCCATGGTCCTCCCTCCATGATCATGTTCTTGATACAAGTTCTAATGCAGGTCTTCCTGGTGCCGTGTACCTACAACATCCAACTCTCAATAAACATTTATACTTTAGAATAGATTTGTTCGGTTCCAAAATAACATAGTGCATATTTTAAGGTTTTTTGGTTAAAGAATGCATTTTCTATAGAAAATAAAATGCATGGTTCTTAACCCTTTTGCTGCCGACGAGCGCAAATGCGCACGTCGGGGTTTGTGCTAAAATGGCCGACGTGCGCAATAACGCTCGTTGGCTATCGGGCGAAAATTGCCGACGTGCGTTATAAAGCACGTCAATGTTTTCTAACTTACTGGCCTTATATGCTTTCCAAACCCCTCCAAATTCGACTCGGATTATTTGCAGACTATAACGAAGCTGTTTGCAGACGATTTTATACGGTATGAGACTATAACCAACGAAGTTACATAGTTTGAGTTTGCTCTTGGTCTGTGCGTTGCTGATTACTTCTCTACTGTGTCTAGATCGTTTGTCATCTGTGTTTGTTTAGTTGAGTTTTGCGAATGGAAAGGTGTTTGTTATTGTTTGTGTTTACTAGTGGACTAGTGCTATAAAAGTAATGTTGTGATGAAGGTAAGGGCATGAAAGTTTGTTTGTGTAATAACTTATGCATGCTCTACAAACTAAAATAATAACATTTATGCATGTGTTTGGTTAGTTTGAGTTTTAGTAAAAATGAGTAATAGACGAGTTAGGTCACCGGTGAGTGAAAATACAATAATAAACAACCTATTGGGTGACGGTGTGAATGTTGACGATGGTGATGTGAGTGATAGTTTTGTAGACAATATTTCTGAGTCGAGCTCAGAACCCAGTTCAGATTCTGAAAGTGAAGGATTAGGTCCAGAATTTGAGGACGATACGGACGAAGACCCAGATTACATAGTAAATTCAGACCCCTCTGACGACTCAGAAGATGAAATCCCCCAACCTAGACATAGGCCTAGGCCTACTCCCACTGCTGATGTCCACAGTACAGTCGACGAAGTTATTGACGATGTTGTAAACAACTTCACAATTCCAGAAGGTGATGTAATGGAAATGGAAGATGTACTTTATGCTAATCTAAATGACCCTGACGCTGATGAACATCTTGGATGGGATCCCCTTGATGAAGGTAACGATCCTGGTTTTGACCACACTTTTCCTTTTGACGAATTGCCTGGGCCAAAACATTGTCCCCCACATGATGCACCTCCAATATCGTACTTTAATTTATTTTTTACTGTAAATCTCCTGAATTCTTTTGTGCTAAGAACCAACCAGTATGCCAGGGACTACATCACTGCACATATACATAACTTGACTCCAAATTCACGTGCCAGGGATTGGAAAAATGTCACCCTGCCGGAAATGAAGGCCTTCATTGCCACAATTTTGAATATGGGTCTTGTAAGAAAGCCAACTATTCAAAGTTATTGGTCGACAAAATCATCACTTCAAACACCTTGGTTTGGAAAAATGTTTAGTAGGAACAGGTTTGAGTGTCTATTGCAATTTTTTCACATAGTCGACAATAGCACTTTGGCTAAACCAGGTGATCCAAATTATGACCCCTGTGCTAAATTTAACCCCCTATTGGATCATGCAAACAGGATTTTTAGGACTTATTACACCCCTCATCGTGAGATATCAATTGACGAAAGCCTGGTTGGCACTAAGAGTCATTCACAAATTATGCAATACCTGCCCAACAAGCACCACCATCGTTGGGGCATCAAAATGTGGATGTTGTGTGACTCTGTCTCCAGGTATTGTTTGGCTTTTTTTTGCTACAAAGGAAATAAGAACAAGAGAAAATCAACTGGCCTTGCATTCAAAGTTGTCACCAAGCTTTTAGAGATAGGTCAGTATTTGCGAAAAGGCTACCATCTCTTCCTTGACAATTTTTTTACGAGCATCCCTCTGGCGAACCACCTTTACGAAAACCAAACCTACATGACTGGCACAATTAGGAAAAATAGAAAAGGAATACCTCCACAGCTGAAAGAAAAGTTTGCTGTTGGCCAGAAGACGTATTTGCGGAAGGAGAACACGCTTTTTTTGGGATATCGAGAAAAAGCTTCTCAAAAGAAACCAGTGCTTTTACTCTCTACAAAAGCATCTGCAAAGTCAGTGGAAGTAAGAAGAAGGAAAAGACATGAAGAAAACCCAAAAGTGAGACCTGAAATTATAGATACTTACAATATGTATATGGGGGGGATTGATGGCTCAGACCAAATGCTCTACTGTTATTTAGATGAGCGCAGAACTGTCAAGTACTGGAAGAAGGTTGTGTTTAATATATTTGGCAGGATGATTCTCAACTCGTATATCATTTACAAGGAAAATTGTTCTGGTAAATTACTGTCAAGATTTAACTATACCAACTCCATAATTGAAGAGCTCTCTACTGATTGGCTAATGCTGAAGAACCAGCCACATGTTGCTGAGGTGGGCGGTGGCGGAGACGCTGGAGAAGCTTCTGGATTCGGCCTAGAATCTCTACCCGGAAGAATGTTAAGAAATTGTTCTGTGTGTAGCCTACAAAGTACAAGTGCAGGAGGGACCAGGAAGAGGAGCAGGACTGTTTGCAAGAGATGCAAGAAAGGGGTTCATCCTACGTGTTTCGGTGAACACAAATGCCAATGATCGGAACTTTTTCATTTGTAAATATTGTAAATATTCTTTTAAATTTATTTGTAGGCTACATAAGTTTTTTTTTCCATTATTTCAGCTCTCTAGCAATGTACATTATTGTGAATTACAAAACATTTAGGCCACTTGTGTATATATGATCATGAACAAACTCTTAGTAAAGTGTTTTCACCTAAACGTGTAAACTTTTTATTTGACGAAATTTCGAAAAAAAATCACAACTTCTACAATTTTCAAGGTAAGGGCATGAAAGTTTGTTTATGTAATAACCTATGCATGCTCTACAAACTAAAATAATTACATTTATGCATGTGTTTGTTTTAGGTATAGTTTTTATACGCCAAACCTAAAAAATAAAATATAAAAAAAATTTTGACTATATAAATTTATGTTCAAAAAAAAATTTTTTTCCTATAATATTTATTATATGTTTTTATGAAGACTGGTTGTTTATTAGAAACAAAACAAGGCCTTATTTATCAAATTCTGATGGAAAATAAAAAAAATACACAAGTTTTTGTGAAATACTGAATTTTCCTCAAATCAGGCCTGGCAGTCTTCGCATATTAGCCTTACCTTAGACCCGGCATTTTTCAAGTAACATATAAAAAACCGGTTGGCAGTAAAAGGGTTAAATGATTCTGATAAATAATGTAGGACTTACAGGGCTTGAAAAAAGCAATTTTTCTAAATTTTGGTACAAACGTAGGGTTTTAACCACAGGCCTGACAAATTTGAAAATTTGGCATTATATCTTATACTACGTTTTTTATGAAGATAATAGTTTCATTCCAAATTTGCAAACACTAGACAATTTCAGTTCATTCATAATATGTCATTTTCAGAGGGCAACAGGTGATTTAATATAGTAATCTTGACCGGTGTGTTGGAAAATCACCTTCTACAGTCAAACTGACCACACTACGTCCCGCTAATCTCCCTGTTAAAAGCGACAGTGGCGGCATACGCGGTGACTTTGAGAATTACTGATCTTACCACTAGTGTTCCCACCCGCCCAAACAGCTTTAATGCAAAGATAACTGAAGGATGAGATAATAGATGTGTCACAGACTAAGATCAGGTCATTCAATTCAATTCAAGAAGGGTGAGCGTACAATGAATTGACAAGATCAATGTAGCTCCTATACTGACTAAGACCAGCTGTTCTTCACTTAGAAGCAGTTATTTAAAAGCCCAAAGATCAAGGGAGGTTCCAGTCTAAACCTATTCAACCTTTTTGGTTCTTTAGAGATGATCCACCAAATATATCAAGTGGCATTATCAATTATCAATTCTTGAGATGGGGACGCCACCTTGATGGTTATTTTAACCCAAGAGTGAAGGATGAGTGTAGAATGGAGTGTGATGACCTGTGTACCTTTGTTACTGACTACAAACAGCTGTTTCAATAGTAAGCACCAATATTAAAAGCCCGGATCAAGGACAGCTGGGTTCATTGTTGCACGATTAGAAGCCATTGGTGATTTGCCGTATGTGAACCTTTTTCCTCCAAGAAAGAAGTCTTGTGCTCTCAACTACTAGACCAGCAATATCAAGCATCGCTGCAAAATGTACCCAAAATACTCCATATTTCCCAAAAAGTTAATTATATCCATCCAGTTTGAAATTAACATAAATGCATTACATAACCAGACAACACAATGTTCTATTGTCATAGAATTTCTTATGTAATCTCTACAGCCTTGAAGTGGATTACCACTCAAAGTGTACGACAAACTATCTATCTCAGTGGTTTGAAATGCGTATATTACAGTGGAATTGGCGATTTTCATATTCAGTTATTATTGCAATTTCATTTAGGCAAATACCGTAAATAAACATTCTTGCTAAGTAAACAATTTATACTAGCAACAAATATAACAAAACTTAGTAGCCGAATGATTTTTTATATAGTGCTTGTCTAGTAATCAATCAATCAGTTCAATACTTGACCAAACAGTCTTAGATTATTAAGATAATGCATGGTCTTGACTAAATAAACAACACAAAGCTACAGAGATTGTGTCACTACATTTTATGCTCATCTAAAATTCACAATCAGCTTAAAATACACAACAAGATGGTGATGATGTTTAAAAATAATGAAAATGTTAGCATTTTTCAGAAAGGGGGTAGAGTTCAGCTAGCTAACTTAAGAAAGATTAAGTCTAGGATACTAATAGATACACAATCAAAAGTCACAAAAAAATCATACTGACAAAAGACTTAATCGGAGATTCAGTTGAAGAGAAAATTGAATAAAAAATCATTTTAGTCATACTGTCTGATCTGCAAAACAGTAGTTTTTATTTCTCTAAATCTTCCGCAAAACCGTTGTTTTTGGGCAACTTCAAATAGGGAACAGAAAAACACATGGTAAATTATTCGGTTGGCTAACTTCAAAATCTGTTTATGGCACATTGGAAAACGCTGCTGATCAGACTATATTTTAAGTTATGTTTGTAAACAACAGAAATGTAAACATTGATGATGACTTTGCATCATGTGGCCAAATTTTGTGATGATTAGAAGGGTATTACCACAGTTTGATTACTATTTCTGGTCAACCTACTCTCTAAAAAAGACCTTAATTAGGACAAAATATCAGTATTATATTTTGTCTATTTTATTGTGTATCTATCAGCTTCTGTACCCTAAATCTCAGGTAAACTAGATTAAATGCATCCTCTTTCCAAAGAATTCTTAACTATAGACATACCACGAACAAAACAACCTGCGCAGAAACGAAAAGATCACGTGGTAGGTGTGGCGTACCATTCAAACCTGCGCGGCTCGAAACGGCCCAGGGTTCTTTTGTTTCTGGTATTACTATAGCCACTTGGTTATCCTACAATAGTCTTGACAATGTCAGTTATTCTGTACCTGTAGGTACACTTTAGCCCTGTCCAGGGGCGCAGTGCAGGTACGAGAGACGGCCCCTGCCACGCCACCCGCCACCAAGTGCCGCCACCACATCCCCGTCGACATCTCCTTCTGTGTGAAGTCATCTGGAACGTTCAGGTCCTCTCCGATGTCCAAGTACTGCAACATAATACATTCTGGTTACAGACTTCTAAAAATACTACTCACATTCTAAATTTACTAAACCAGTAAATCTTACATTCAATTTTATTATTGATTTGTACAAAGTTTTTAAAACAAAGTGGAATTTTGGTCACTTGAATTTGTTTAAAAAAAAGCTGAATTCTTAACATCTACTACAATATCTTCATATTCTCAAACATCTTAATCTATTACTTTTCTCACTTCGAACGAAAACTGTGTAAAATAAAACTTAGGTCCACCTGTGGACAATTATGCTAAATCAATGCTAATTTCACCAATTGCTGTGAACAGGTAGGTATGATATTCAAAGAAAAATAGTTCACAGATTAAAATGTTTCCAATTGTTTTAACACCATTGTATTGAATTAATCTATATATATAAAATCCAATGTATGTTTGTTTGTTTGTTTGTCCTTTATGGACTCCGAAACCGTTCGACAGATTGTAATGAAACTTTCAGGCATTATTAAGCATTATTCAAGGATGGTTTTTGTGAAGTTTGGTGCAGATCTGTCAAAAGGGCTCCTCCCCAGTGGCTCTGGAGTTCCCCATGTTAACCTTATGAGTACTCATATTTAAGTGGAATTAAAGAATCTTAACAGCTGGTTCAACTAAACAATTTGATTCTGTGATGTTCAATAGCATTAAAAAGTTAATAGGTTAACCAACAGGGTGCAGCGCTGTTATTATTATTTTTATTTATGACAACAGCTAATTTGCAACCAAAAGGTTAGTGAGCGAACAAACTTCAACCTGGAGGCGAGTTAGCGTAGTGAACGAGCTAACCTGAAGGCAAGTGAGTGCAGCGAATGAACTCCAACCTAAAGGTGAGTGAGCGTAGTGAACGAACTTCAACCGGGACGTGATTGAGCCATGCAAACGAGCTCATCTTGAAAATGAACGAGCATTTGACATAAAACCACATCAGGACAGGACAGCGTCTGTCAGGCCAGCTAGTGTTTTATAAAATTATGTTTCTACTGAAGAAAGATTTTTAATTGTCACTAGTAACAACTTAAAAATGTACAAACAATGACGAAATAATGTGCAATTTGTGTTTAAAGTTTCTTTTTTTTAGCTTGACAAAATTGACGCGCAAGGCTTGCTGAGTAACTTTTTATATTATTAACAAAATGCAACTTTTCTCACTAGTATCACAAATAACTATTAAATTTGGGAAACTACATTATTTTCTGTACCTATTGATTGTGAGATATTTGAAAGATAAACGAAGTACATAGTATTAATGACTATTGGATACAATATTATGTCCATACATATGGGGAATCTTTTTATGTACATTGCTAATTTCTTTAGGCACTCACCGAGCCTTATGCTATTTTTGTTGGATTAGATTCAAACACAAACTTCCTATTAATTAGATGCTGTTTGACTAAAAGTAAGTAAAGTGACTGAAAACATTAAATGTTATTAAATTAAAAACAGATACATTGACTGTCAGCTTAAAATTTTAAAAAGTGAAAGCAACCAAATACAAGTACAGTGCCTGGTTAACTATTTGAATACCAACAGATTTCCCATTAAATCACATTTTCAACATTAACTAATTAACAAAAACACATTACAAAACCCAATTATATATTTCAGTGATTAAATCCACTTGTTTACATCAAGTGCAATGTCGGACTCTGACCTTAACTAATCGTTCAATTCATTAACTTAGTGTCCAACTCTTACAGAAAGTTTTTGAAATACAATAATTTACAACGTTATAATAGCTGTCACCAAAATGTTTCTCAAATACCTGGTTGCATTGAACCATAGATTAAACATACTCCCTTAAAGATGTATCACCCTTATCAGATGAAGAAAAATTAAAGGTTAGATCCCTGCAGTATATAGTTTTGTTTTCAAAGTTATCTAATTACCTTTAAACAATTAAACTACTCAACCTAAATATAGCAATCTATTTGTAAACAATCAATTTTCCTCCAGTAAAACTAAAGAGTAAAGCACTGATCTTAAAATCTCCACAAAAATAATTTCAGTAACATCAGCGCACTCAAATGTCATCAGCTACAACAAAAGCTTGAGATTTTACAATAAAAAGGCAACTTAAACTCTTCAAAGTCAATACTTGAAGAATTGAAGTGATTTAGACTTTTAAAGCGTTGATAAACAACTAAATTCTGCAGCATCTTTACTTCCTATGTAAATACAGTTAATTTTCATAGCTTAGGATTGTGTTGTGAGAAATTTGAATGGCAATTGAAGTGAAACCTAAATCAAGATTAATTTAAAAGCGGTTATATTTAGGGATTTAGTAAAAAGAATGGCATGTTCCTTTACACCACCATCTCTATGTTTTTGTTGTTGTTGAAATGTTATGATTATCTACAAATACTGTGCACTCTGCTAGTTTTGGTTGAGTTAGGTTGATATAAAAGCAAAACCTAAAACTTCAGCTGTGCATTTTTCACATACTTATACTGTGGTTGTCGTAAAATGATAATTTCCCTTATTTACTTAAAACGACTACTGACGATTGTGAATGCCAAGTTTGCACAAAACGATTAAACCTCCAAATTCCGTCCCCGCTCAAACACAAACAAATCACTTACAACTACAACCTCCTCCTCCACGTCCTCCAGCTTCTCGTGTACTTTGTCGTACATCTCCTTCAGACAAGCGTACGAACACAGCTCCATGGTGAAGAGCAGAAGAGCGAGGGAACCAAACAAGATCCTTGTGGCACTCCGCGAATATCGGACGCGACTGGTTAACAGCTGATTGATACGGGCTGACCTCGCCGCTTATCACTTATCACAAGGTCTTATCGGTGGCACCTCACGCCGAGAGGGTGTCTATAGTCTAGTCCGTGGATCCAGAAAAGTGGGTAAACAGAAACAGACGCGCGGCGTTCTCTACGTAAACTGACTTTGAACCGTGTTTGAACTCCCGCACGCCGGAGATGACGCCGCAACCGTTATCAAGTTGGATAACTTTTATCGAGGATTAACGCGGAAAAGGTTGTGATATGTTACGTAACATCGATCTCGAGTTTGCAGATCGGCAAGTACTCGAGTTTTAACAAGTTAACTCTCAACTATCAAACAATGAAACTCTAAAACGAAACAAGCGAGAAAATGACGTGGTGGATAACTAGAAGTCTATTTCAAGTAATGTTAATGAGTGACGGGTAAGAAATTCAGAAATTTACAAGGCAAATACTAAATTTAGTTTCAAATTCGCTTTAAATTTTCGAAAGACGAATCTATGAAACTAAACGCACAATAAAAATGAGAAAAGTATTAAACATATACACAGACTCAACTATAACGTCAATTAGTGCCCTGTAAAAAATGTATGAGATCAGGTCATATTTTAGGATATATTTTAGTTTTACATACTCTAAATTTTCAAACGGCGAACCTGTATAACAAAACAACAAAATAAAACATACGTACACAGAATCATCACTAACAGTGTTGTCTAGAAAAACAAAGATTCACTAGAAGTGGAGAATACTAGATAGATCAAAATTTACTTTAAATTTTCAAACAACAAATCTAAAACTGAATGGACAGGAAAAAAGCAACACACTATAAAAACCTCAAACGAATCACCGTTGAAAAACTGTAAATATACTAGAAGAATCACCAAGCACTGTGCTGATGGTATCGAACGGAGACGGACAACCGAACTATGGACCACACAGATCATCTGGCTGACAACTACTGACTACTCTAGACTAAACACACGAGGTCAATGTCAGTGGCCGTCAATTGAATGAGGAAATGTGAGGTTGACAACAGCGTTCCCCTTGTCCCACATTGTCTAATAGGCGAAACAACGCGTACAACTTCGCAGGTTGTATCTTCCCCGCCACAGCAATCCTGCAGACTAAGTGACTTCCCTGCCACAGCAATCCTACAGACTAAGTGAGTTTTAATTCATATGATTGGATTTCAGCTAAATATTTCAATAAACAAGTCATATTTATTCCCCATAACATTAGATTCAACGAGTACCTAGGTTTGCTGCTACGGGGAAGGTAAAAAGTGGTGTTTTCACCAAATAATGTTAATAGTAGGCCTAAAGGATTAAATAAATAAATTTACCAAATTTGGTCATCATACGCCCATAAACAAGCCAACAACAAGTTTTCTTTTTCTCCATAAGAATAACATCGGAATCCTAAAGTTACAGTTTTTGGCATTTTCTACGTAACGTTTAATACCCCTGTTACCATTACCCGATCTTGCTGGTTCGCGAAATCATTCGAGTTTATCCAGCCAATATATAGATAAATTTGAAAGAATGTTGTTTTTGACCTCTGGAGTCATCAAAATTAATAAGGTAAATCGGTCCCGGGTCTAGATCTTACCATGCCAACTACAATAATAGCTACTTCCCTATAGGGGAATCAAAAAAATACGAATTAGTATAAGAACATGCCCCTCTCCAAAAAAAGGTTTTTGATGTTTGTACCCTAATCTTGAAACATCACTAAGACAGTTTTCTTTGTGTCAGTAATGGTTTGTAATCTTTCTGATGATTTCAGAACGTTTTCGTTGAGTGGTTTACATTCATCGCGTCGTCTGCTCTTATCATTCTAAAGTGTGTTTGTTTAGGGAATGATACGGCACATTGAACGTATAGCCAAAATGTTTAATTTTTCTATCCACGAATCCAAAATAAACTGTTGAAAGCACGAGGAAACAATTTCGACTATGAATTATGTAAACAAATAAAAAAACTATGGGGAATCGTAAATTATAACCTATAAACAGATCTAAAACTTCAAGTTGTCAGTCTCGGCGGACAGCACACGTCTTCACCAGAGGGTCTGGTTTAATACTTGAGAATATTTATATATTTGCGTATGAGTTGGTGTTTAAAAAAATCAAGTGCTATATATGAACGAAAATTTGATACCTTAGAAACACACCATTGAGAGCCGTGACAGGACTACTGTAAACGTATAACTTCGGCAATAAAAGTAATATAAACCACTACTATGGACTTATAACTTTGAAAGTAGGAAACTCTAGCGAACAATTAAAATTCTGTTTGACCAACATTGAAATAATATAAAACAAAAAAACTAAATGCTATTGCGAAACATTAGTACCAAAAAGAAGCTTTAAGTGTAACCACAGTGAAAGGGAGTTGAAATTATTTAGGGTAGGGGGTTAAATGGTATATTAATACATTTTCAGTCTGCAAATGCAATACAAATTATAAAATAACTAAATACAACTAAAATTTCAAATATTGGAAGCGTTGGCCTATTTGATAATTTTTATATGCGAAGGTGTTAGATATCAAACCCCATACACAGAGTTCCACGACATAATCCACACTCAATCATAACTCTACATAGTAACACAGTAACCTAACTATATCGTACTCTCCCTAACAAATTTCACACTAATAAAAACATACTTAAATCAAACTATCAGAAAGATTTTAAAACTCAATACTATGGGGGATATTCCGACTGGAACCCTACTATTCTACTAGTATTGTAACTACTGTACTTAGTTAACCTGGTGTCCTGGTGTGGAGAAATCGCACAGTGACCTGTCCATCGGTCTCACACACTAACACACAACCACACACACACAGGTTACACGTGACTGTATAATAGCATTACGCCGCTCAATCTGTCTGCAGTTGACCCAGGCTTGTTACATATGTTTGCTACATATATCCCAGTTTAGACTTTTTAGTCCAACCTTTACAGTCTCGTACGCTAGGCTCTCTGGAACGTTTATTACACATTTAATTATACCTATGAAATTATCGAAGCTACAAAAAATGGTAATTGACGGGATTTGAACCCGGTACCTTGATGACTGAAGCTTCACGTCAATTTATCTTAGCTGTATACGAAGCCGACGAGTAAAGTGTCCCTTCTCATACTTATGGAACAGCTGAAGACAATTTTAAAGTTCTGTAGGATGTAGAGGTCGTATTTTGTTTACAATTTTCTTATTATTTCAGTTTACAATTTTCTTATTATTTCAGTCATTTAAAACATCGTTTGGCCAAATAATACGATCTAATCGTAAACAATACCGGTAACTCGAGGACGAGTTATATAACCAAACGGTAAAGCACGTGTCACCGTACATGAACTAGACCTGAAAAACGAGCTTCGCAATTTACAATGGGATGAGAAGTCTGTGTGATACTATTTAAATATGAATTTTAAAAATTAAATAGATCGTTTACATATTTTGACATTTTATAATTTAATTTGAGCACGTTGTTAACTGCTATAATTAATTGATTTCGATTAATAAAGTTCAAATATACATGGACCACATTTCCAGATTAAAATTAAAATAACACGTACATTGATCTCATGAGGAGCATTACAATTCAGTTCGATTCTCTTTAGTGTATGATTATTGACTGGGATGGTTCAAAATTGTTACCTCATTAAGTTGGAATCATAAATATGTAGGTGTTTTAACAATAAATAAACGGGCATTTAAACAAACAACAATTTACAACAATTTACAACAATTAACTCTGTTAGTGAGTCAAGTGAACTATTTTTATTTTATATTTTTAATTATTAAACTTGCTAGAACATAAATATTAAAATACAATGAATCCTAAACGGTAGTGTACTTATAGTAAACAACAAAATTTCAGCATAATGAGAAACTTTAATTATGAAAATTACTTCCATTCAAAGTTTGTCTGTAATAAAAGAAAATCCCTTAAATGGCAAACTAGAGCCCTTTTACGTGCTTTATAAGCTGCAGGATGAGGTTTTATGGCCAATGTCTTAGAGCGTCCCTCCCTAATATTTTTTTAGTGTTTAACCTACTCCAAACATATTTGCACAATTGGATAGTAAAATGTAGTGATTTTTGTTGTTAAGAAAGTTTGTTATAAGGACTTATATAATTAACGTTGCAAAAAATGTATTTTTTTCCGAAAATATAATCATAATATTGTTAAACGAATTGGAGCATCTAAAAAAAAGTTCCAAACATACTTTGAAGTTAATATTTTCAGAATTGTTTGTAAAAAAAGTTATATAAGTGAATACTTTTTAGAAATTCACTGTATGAATTGCATCTACTAGTAATAAATACAAATTAATATTGAGAAGTTAATGGATCTTACCAAACACTGCACTAACAGCGCAACGATTACTGTACTGCTTGAGTGTGACAATCAATGTATACACGGGAGTATCTGAATTGCATCTAACAAATTGAAGGCACCAAAGACTGATATGCAAACACACGGCTACGCGTTGGAAATACATTATCATCTTGTGCTACTCAAATTGTCAAATGAGATAATTAACAAACAGAACACATGATATGACATAATTTAAACATACTAGATCCTAGATTGATCATAGTAAAGAATGACCTGGGGTAAAATGTTAACCTTGTTCTTATTTGATATGTAAAATTCGCTATGGAGTATTTTTTTTCAATTTCACAAAGCGTAAAAAATATTTGAAAACAATGGATGGTCATCCTATAAAAGCACTCGAAAGTAACTGAACGTGAAAACCACATTAAAAAATGTTCCAGATTTAACAAAATTGTATGAAAGGTCGACTGTGTATCCCAGTCAGTGAACACAGTACTTTATCATTTACGATTCAACAATTGAAAACTGTACAATCATTACCAATACTGATATAGATAAATTCTGCTCAAATGGGACATTAAAAATGTAAGTAGTAAAACTAATAAAATATCAAATTAATGTTAGATATATTGGCATTGTCAATTTAATCAAATACAAGTATTCAAGTTACTTTCAGGTTCAAAATGACTTACTTACCAAGACCACAAAGAAGCAAGGCAGGAAAAATTCCTTAAATTTACGTTTGTTAAATTAACAATAAACTAGGCCTATACATTTTGAGAAACCTCGTCAACAACGTTTTGCTCTGCGTCATCAACAAAAAAATCGCATCAAACACATCTTCAATTAATCAACGTGTGTACACAAAACACAGATCGTACCTACGTTTGTCTGTGTGTCTGTCTGTCTGTCGCACGTCACACTCACACAGACACACACACACACACACACACACACCAAGTGTGCAATGTGTGATAAATCCGTCACGGCAGAGGCCAATGCCATCTGACGTCACAGGTTGACTCTTCGCCAGACGTCTATCGCGGCTGACTATCATATAGTATGATTAAGCGACGATAATCAACGCCCAAGACGTTTGGTAAAACAACGTGTTTTGCCAAGTTTTCATAACGTTCTTGGAACTAATCTTTACGCGACATGTTTAAAGATGTTTTTGTTAGTGATAAAACTTGTATTTTTGAATGTGGTGTTTCGACAGAACCTCTATTACGGAACGTTTGACTAGCATGCATAGAAGTTGCATGTTGGATGTGTAGCATGACTACGGGGATCGAAGTCTTACCTCAACACGGAGAGCAAGGTAATAGTCCACATCTAGTTGATCCATCGTGTAACAGGTACTGGGACGTTACGTTACTGGAACGAGGTGATGCTTGCGTCACGCTGGAACTGATACTGCTGTTGCACTACCACCGATATCGGAACTTGTTACCAGTTACAGCAATGGTTGCAGTGCACAACTGGTGCACCGTGACACTGATACCACCGGCTTTGAGGTGTATTGATAACGCATCACTACAGAAAAGTAACAGGTACTGAAACCAGTTACAGACACTTTATAAAACTGGTATATAACAAAGATTGCACAGCACCACTTTAGACGCGCACGCACGACTTGTAGATAATGTATATTAAAAACCCCTATTTAAAACATAACACATATTGAAACCGGTTACTGGAACTGCTACTTTACTAATAAACCGCTGCTTCCGAGCGCACTTAGAAGATAGTCAATAATGCACATTGACACAAAACTGACGTTAAAAAATGCGGAACTGACAAAGCCACTGAAGTGTTCACCGATTCTACGAAATAACTGAGCCAATCACTATACGAACCAACCGTGACACCACGGAGCGACTCACAGATGCAACTGCTCCAATCACTATATTTGGCAGTAACAGTGACAACGCGGTCATGAATGAACTCAAACTAACCACAAGATCGCACACGGTCACGGGCCCACTACCAAGAGACTACTGAGGATAATGTCAGTAACCGCCAACCACTGTTATCTCGTTGGCGCTAACGGAAAGTAACAGTGACAACAGTCCTGAATGAACTATTGCACCCTAGATAGCACACGGGACACTACCAACAGCCTACTGGGCCCAATCCAACTGTCCCGTACTTGACTTTGTTCTCTAGGTTACATTTGCATTATCGACCCGACTTCAACTAGATTTAAAGTTCTGCTTACTGTCTACCGCTGAACGGCGACATATTAGTGTTTGTGTCCCGAGTTGTTCCAAGTTTAGTTCTACAATTGACCTAGTTGTTGATAAAAACCATTTCAAAAATATAATGAATTCAAATTTGAATTTTTCTCGGAAGAAACCACTAAGATTTAATGATAATCATTTATTACAGGTACTTATTTGGTTTCTTAACAAAATATATATTATTAAATATTTATCATGTTAAAAAAATGGTACTCGAGTTCTGTTTTGTGCAGCAACTGGAGTGTTGTTTTACATACTCATTAAAATACTTTGTATTTTTCCGTGTTAATATATGAATGTTTTTTTTTCAAGAAATACGACCAGTAAATTAAAGAATTAATCATGATCATGGTGGAAGAAAAATACATAGGTGTGCTATTTTCCCGTCATATGCTGACGTCACCCAGTGTAAACAAAAATCACCTGATTGTATTGCCATAAGTATATATTTGTTTTGATTTGATTGTTATTGTTTTTATAATTTTTCTAAATGGTAAAATGGTGTTTGCAATCTGAGTGACGCCAGCCTAAGACAGGAATAGCGCACCCGTATTTTCCTTTCACCATTAATTTCATATTAATAGCGAAAAAAAATATTTATATTGAATTACAATTTTTCACAAAAAATAATTTCCAAATCCCACATTTTTATTCAGGTGTAAGAAACCAAGTGTCCGATCAGCTGATCGATGAAATCTGATAAGTGAACTAATCAGATGAGATAAGCCGGCTGAGCCGCTGTGAGTCAGCTGATGGGACAGAAATAACGCGGGAGAAGCCTCAGAAAGCGCGGGTCGCGACGTCGCGACGACGACCGATTGACTACTGATGTAGACTGAAGGCTTCAGTTCGAACTGTGCTGGGTCGGTCCAAGTACTGTACACAGCGTGATACACACGTGATCAGACTGTGATTGTGTGTGTGGGTGATCAATAAACAAATAATTAAACAATTCATTGTCCAATGTCAAATTAAAACTCTAGTAGAAATTATCTCTTGATTCAAAGATCAACACTATTAAATTCAACTCTCAATTTTAAAATTGTATGTTTACAGATAAAATCTCGAAGGTTTGGTTTTCATTACCTACAACTTAAAGGAATCGATTGATAAAAAATTTATGTTACTAAAAGATTAGTTTTTTTATGTTTTTGTAATGAAATCCCTTTCAAATTTCTTAAAGCCTCTTAATTATATTTTGGAAGATAAATTAACAAAAATAAGTTAAATTGAAAGAATAGAACGGCACTCACTCCTATACACCGAGAGGAAAATACCTTCAAATTTTAATCATGTACTGCGAATCAACGCTAATACAACATTAGCTATGCAGGCCCGCGGCGGTGTCAGCCGGTATCTATCAGCTGGTAGCTGGTGTGAACCAACCGCTATTATCACCTTTGCCCCACAATCAGCTGTTGTCCACGGGGTCAGCGATACCTCGTTATCACTGTTATCAGCTCTCAGCTGTGTCATGTTTAACACCCCCCCCCTCCCCTCCCACTGCAAACCCACGCAGTTGACTCATCATGCCGTACTTTCCATTGTTCTAGGTGATATTGGGGTCTAGCTTAAGTGATTAGAAATGCAATACAATCGTATTTTTGATTCCTGGTGGAATTAATTTTGTTAAAACCAAATTACTAAAATACTAACTAAATAATACGAAAAAAGTTATCACAAGCAAAGATTTCTGTAATGTTTGTCAGAAAAAAGTATTCAATATTTCTTCAATGAACTTATTTGTTTCTTTCACTACCATTAGAATTTTAACGTGCTTTATGGGAACGGTACAAAACCGTGTTTTGTTACTAACATAAGTCGACCTGAAGGTAGATAGCATTGATATACTCTGTAAACTACCAGGGGACGCCTAGGGATTGGCCAATGGTCTAAAGCACGGACCAGCCCCAGATAGACGAAGGGGTTGGAGACAGGTTATATCATACATACCATAATTGATATACTACTGGCAAATAATGGCATCTGTGACTGCAGTCAATCCTTCCAGATTGAACCGGCAAACCTTAAGATTTTATGACGGGGAGTATAATAACTCGGCGAAAATCAAGTCTTAAAATTATTATACGAAATTAAATAACCGCAGAGCTTAAATTCACCTTTTGGATCGATTTAAATTCTTCTGACCTGATTTAGCACTACTACGTCATATACTATTCGCAACATCGGTTTTAAACAGGATCAACAATAACCTCCGGTACATCAATACCTATTTAATTGCTACGAGAGTTTTGCGACGTGTGACGCATTTTGTCACCGAAGGGATAGCGTTAGAAATTTAGCGATTTTCCAATATTTAAGTTCATATTGAGGCGTATACCCAAAATTATATAGTAAACGCAATCGTATAGGATATCTTGAAGTAACTCCAATATTACATTCCGAGTTTGTGAAAGAAAATAAATACTTGACAACACCTGACACAAGCTAGCCGAGTGATGTTATGGTTTCAGTCTATATACGGTACCTGCCACTAAATATCGATATTGGACTACTTCACCGATATTGCTTCTATATTTAGACTGTTTGATAAAAATGTCATCCAACTAGACAAGCCAACGTAATCGATCACGAGTTGGCTTGTTATTCATCGCTCCCTCAATAACTCATTTCGAGCAGAATCACTGGTACAATGGAAGGCGGACATTCAGTCCCGCAGGTACTGGAGATTTGCTTTTGTTGCTCCGAGGATTGACAGTTAGTCCCAGCACTATAGACTGTATGGTGGAACCTGTCTTCCGGCCCTCAGTCTATCTAGGATTAGCCCGGGCCTTGAATCATTGGTCAGTCCCCAAGTGGGTCAGAAGACAGATTCCATCCCACAGACTATAAGGGGGGATCGGAGTGGGTCTGACTGTCCCAGCGTTTGCCTGGGACTGGATGTCCAACTCTTGAAAATTCATAAAAACATGTCAGGTTATCAGTTAAAACGTCAATCAAGGATTTTGTTTTGGTACATTTACATCAGATCTTGACACTTTATAAACGTAAACACTCTACATCGAACTGCTGATTATAACGTCACAGTTAATCAAGGTATTTGCTAAGCAAGCTATCTTTTATCACAACGTACTTGTGCACATGCAGAAACACACTTCCAATCCAGTCCAATTGTTGACAAACAGCTGATGTAATAACATCTGATACCAGCCATGGATAAGTATTGTTATTATATGTATATGGTAACAGCTGATGAACCTGAAGTCTGTAACAGCTGATGCTACTAATATAAGAAATCAGTAACAACTGAAGACGTTAACAGCTGATGACCTAGTGGACAACACATGATTGTCGGCTGACTTTGACACCTAAACAGGTGATAATTGCCTGTCGCACCTTCACCACGGAATAAGTTAAAACTAATAACGATTTATGTGTTGGCGTTGGCTATACTATTCATCTAGTTTACTGGCAGCAAAAAGTCAGAGAAATTCAAACGTAGACGAATATGACATTGCAGTATCTACAGTTAAATTAATAATTGATTTATGCTATTTAGACTGTGTTTTACAGGTACGCTGACACCCCAAAGTTAGAAAAATTCAAGCGTATTGTCGTAAATGAAATGCATTACCACGAGGCCGCTGTCACCTCTTATCACATAATTTTCATATATTCATAAGGTGATAAGCACGTGTAAACTCTTGAGCTACGTAACTCTACAGGGATTCCCGTTGGTTGAACAAGATGTCAGACCTTTAAACGAGGTTTTAACTCCGAAAAAAAGACAAGTACCCAAAGCAGTTGTAGACTTGAAGGAATCTTGATAGAAAAATCTAGAACTCCAAGTCAAACCAGAGCATAGATTACGAAAACTGTATTCGGGAGTTTTAACGGATCCGTTGCACTAAGTCAGTTTCGTAGAATAAAGGATTGTCTACGTTTTAGGTGAAAACGATATATTCGCTGTTAGATTAGGTCAACAATTTTCAAAATCGAAAATCAAAGGCATACTCTGATACGGTATATGCATTTTAAGTATATGAAAGTTTCACGTTGGTTTTGATGTTAACTATTTATGTTTGTGCTATTTCAACAAATTTGAAATGATATGAACTACATCAAATAATATGTGTATGGACTATTTTGCATTTCCACATTCGTATAACCTCAGAGTAATAAAACAAAATTTTTTGTTGTATTTTGTTGTATTTTTGTTTTATTACTCTGAGGTATAACTAAAGGGTTAAGGGGCCGAAAATTCGAAAAGTTAGTGAAGCCGATTAAGTAAACATCGGTGAATTCCGAATTGATATCAAACACAATTAAACACCAGAATTTACAATTGGGTGAGAGTTCTAATAACAGTCTACAAATGGTTCCTCTCACTTGCATTAAGAAATATAAATTAAGAGTGTAGGCTTCTTAAAATGTGCAAATTTACCGACACAACTCTTATTTTTGACTTTACAGTACCAAATACAGAACGTAAATCAAAATAACCTCTTGAACACCGCGAAGAAAAAATGTTATGCTTTTATACTTTTAAAATTCCGTCTTAAATAATATGGCCTATTAACAAAGCTGCATAGATTGATTACTCTACTATCTGTATTTGCAAATTAAATCATTACTGTAAAAACCGTATCAATCAAAGATGAAGAACCCAATAAAGACTTTAAATAATAAATTGGTTGGCTGATCAAACAAAGTAATTAACTATATTTTACATCGCGAAAATAATAGATTGCCAATCGATTAGAGTAAGTATGTAAGTCATAGAGTAAGAACCTTGAATGAAATTTGACGTCACCAATTTTGATATAATATTATAAGGATACATCCTTTTCTGTACAGCGTGATCAATGATTATTTTAAATCAGTAATTGTATCAATTTTAGAATAAAGAGCAAAACTATTTTCGATACCATCGGTTGTAAATCTAAAATAATTACATGGTTTCAAAATTGTTATCAATTTATTCAGAAATTGTGTGAATATTGCTTAACAATTTTTATTTTAAGATATAGGATTGGCAATTTTAAGATCGTGCGTTTTTACTAGATCGTTTAAGTTACTTCCTATTCATCTTGACTCAACGCTATAGAAGTACAATTACATCATTGCGGTGCTAAACAAACTTAGTAATACCGCTGAATTAAACAGGATTTAAAGATAATTATGAAAAATCAAGGACACTTTTCCACTATCTTTCGTCATGTAACTTAATTAAAATACCTTTACTTTAAAGAAGCATTAGGATCTTTCACTTTTTTAACACTTCTTCGTCCAAGAATATTTTACAAATCAATTGAATGTCAAACATTTGTTTAGACTATTCATCCTTACTATTTTGCTGAGATAGTTTTTATATGTTTACGCCCGGTTTCTTTAAGTTGCTATTGGATGTTTTTATTTTTATTTCTTGTTAATTCAAAAACTTTGAACACTTTAGGAACTAGACCTATATATTGTTCTTGATGATTACAACCAAAAAGTAAAGCACAAATTGTTTAACTAACCCCAAAATAATAACAAAAACATTCCGCCGACACCTCGCACTCAAACGTAAACAGACAAGAAACACGTGTTTAATCTAACTTAGGAAATTCGAATACAACAATACATTGAAAGATAGAAATTGATCGAGTTGAGATGGATACATCAGATGTAAACAAAGGACGGTGAAATGTGAAATAATCGTGAATTTTTTAACATTTTGAAATTCCTTAGAATGAAAAACAATTCAAACTCGTATCTTAAAATATCGAACTTTTATGGTTGTTTCAAAAGCTAGTAGAATTTTGAAATAGTTTAATACAAACAAGGTTGATGGAAAATCAGTTCAAACCTAAATTATACAAACCTTTAAATGACAACTATGTATAAAAACTAATCAAATCACTTTGATTTATTATTTTTCATGATCGGAAATTGGTCCGGAAAGGAGTGCTAAAACTTCGCGATTTTGAACAAGGACACTAAACCTCCCTTCTACCCAAACACTCACAAACACATCACCGACACAACACCATCCTCTCTACCTTGGCGAGCGAGGCGTGTACCCAGATGTAGAACTCATCACAGGCCCCAGGGGCGGAGACGAGCGGCGAGTGTATGGCGGTCATGGTACTGCGGGTTGACGGTAGAGATGGAAGTGGAAGAAACGCCGTCGTCGACGACACAGACTGTACTGAGTTGTGAATGTTGTGACTGGCGGCGGCACCCCCTCCACTGTGATAAGCGGTGTTATCAGTACGGTAACCCTCTACGCGATCCAGTGACGTAGTGAAATGGTGCGTAACGCCATCAAGGTTGAGGGTGAGCGTAGAAGTCGAAGACAATTCCTGCAGTTTTGCCATCGAGGTTCTTGCGATTCGCCTATTGGGTCTGATGATTGGAGTCTAATGGAAATCGACCACTTATCTTTCATATGCATTAACCTCTTGTGAGTTAACATAAGAGTGAATATGTGTTCCAACAGTGTTATTAGACGTATTTTATTTACTTTCTGTATAGTTTTTTCGTTATACTGTAGCAAAAACTGCTGTAATAATGTTGCAGGTCTAAATCGTCTCATTTTCTTGAACAACCATCTCTTTTTCCCCAAAGGAGTCAAAATCAGGCAATGACGTCAGAAGTACATTTTGCTCACTTTTTAACTTCGATTGCAAGCAATCGTTTTTATCGATTGTTTTCAATTAATTGTATGTAGTTCATAGTTGTACTGTTGCCGACTGGATTCAAATTTGTCTACGTTGAAATTAAAAGGATGACAGGGGAAACCGTCCATTTAAGCTTTAAAAATTTTAAGAAAACTATATATCAATAATTCGACATATTGCAATTTACCTAACTAACAGCTCTGTTTTCACAATGTCAAAATTGAAAATAAGATGAAGTCATTTTTGGGAGCTCATCTTTACATGAAAAGTATTTACGTTTTGTTCGTTAAATAATAGTGCAGCATGACGAGAAATATAGTTCACAAGAGCAACAAGTGTTGTTTTTCAACACTCGCTCATTTTTCAAGTTAAACTTGAGCTCGTGTCGAAAAGAGCCACTTTACGCTCTAGTGATCAAGCGGGAACACTGGGAGTGAGTAGATATAATATGAGGGTTTTACCTCACTTTCGGCGTTTTTGGACTCAGGACTTTTGAAATTTGTTGGCGAAAAAACACCCCAAATAGGTAAAATATGATGGTTTTACCCCATTTTTGGCGTTTTAGAGGCTATATGGGGGCATTTTTTGGTGAAAAAATGTTATTAATACTGAAAAAACAAGCCTGGAAAATGGCTCATTTTTTTGGCCACTTTTTTAAAGACCCGGCTCTCGGCACGCGAACTCGGGCGTGCTCCTAACCCATAGGCACACTTCTGATCCCCAGCGATGACAAACTAAAAGTCTTATGAAAAAATGTTTGAAACAAAAATTGAGTAACATCTAATCATCTATACTTTTCCCACTGACAGTTTTTCTCTGACCAAAAAATAAAAAAAATCCTCGCTTACTTACTTTTTCATGTTTACTTAGAGTAACCTTTTTATATTTTCCTTAATTAATAATTACACACTAGCACAAATTAAATTATATTTATATTGTATTAAACAGTAGTTCATGTAGAATTTTAATATATAAATTTCATGCTATAAATATTTTTATTAGAAGCTAGACCAATGTGTAAGTGATAGGACTAGGAGGCGCATCACTTTGAACATCATCACGCCCCCGACACTGCCGTGCTGGCAACACCTGGAGTTTGAAACCATTGTCATTGTTGAAATTATATTATAACATATTCACATACAAAAGAAACTGGTAAATGGTTTAAAATTGTTTAACTTTTTATGCTGTATTATTATGTTGAAACCCATGTACTAGGCTGGAATTTTAGCCGTTTTGTTTTATATCAAGCCTTTTTGAGATATAAGAACTTTTAAACAATAAAGGAGACCTATATTTACTAATGCTGATATTATATTACAATGCATTGGCATACAAATGAAAACAGTTTGATTTATTTGTACTCATATAAAAAAATATAAAATTTTGAGTTATTGGAACCTCTGGTGATTAAATTACAAATTTAGAACATTTATAATGGACTTTTAAAATAATGGAATCAAGTATAGACTTATAACATTTTCATGATAACTGTTTGATTTATTTGTACTCATTTAAAATAATGTTAAAATACTATTTGATTTTTATGTTGTATTATTGTTTTTTTATCAAAAGTTGAAACCAATGTAGTGTGCCTAAATCTTTATTTACTGTTTTGCCGTATCTCAAGCAGTTTTTTTTTTTAAATAAGTATTTTAAAACGATAAAGTCACACCAGTAATGCATGGAGTTTGTAACCATTTCCAACACTGATATTATGTTATAATACATTGTCATACAAATGGAACCATTTAATTTATTTACCAAATGGTACTCATATAAATTTTAGATTTTTAAATTTGTATCCTGTATTATTGTTTTTTTACCAAAAATTGAATTCAATGTAATGTGCCTAAATGTTTATTTACTGTTTTGCCGTATCTCAATCCAATAGATAGAATAGGGCAAAGAGGTGTTTTTTTTATGTTTTACCTATGAGAATAACATGGGGAGATGTTAAGCCACTTTTTAAAAATCATGCTCATTCTCTATATATTTCTATACAAATAATGTCCAACTCCAAAAATATTTCCAATCCCCATTAATCTCTGTATCATGTGAGTTTTGTACCATTTGGTTTGAAATATTTATAAATATAATGTGTTGCTGGAATCCCTTTAAATGGCAAGAAACACGTAGTCTTGAGACCTCTGGTGGATTTTTCCTTGTCTGAACTAAATATTTGTAAAAAATTGAAAAAAATATGTTTTTTACTCAACTATTTTAGGATCTTGAAACATGTATTACCGAGGAATCAGGCAAATATTTCGTGCCGAAATTATATTTAACCTTATGTGAGGACTAGGAATTGCTATTTAAAATTAGTCTTGCTCCACAGTATTGTTGTAGGCTTGCTTCTCGTCCCAAGTGATGAATTGTGTACAGTTTATGTGTGGTGCAAAGACTGGGTTCTCTTTTTAGTTGTGACCAGCTCATTCCTAAGATTAGTAAGGCATGCTAGATGGTATTCAGTTTCTCTCTGAATGTAAGCAAAATATAATATTCAGTTTAGGACTTAAAGTTAATGTCGGATGCGATGCCTCTTTGATTGAAAGTTTGGGTTGTGATGAGCTCAACCCCTATCACTAGTATCAGCATAGATCCATTGAACTATTATGTGTTATTGTACTTTGTGCTGATTAATATGTGTTTGGCACAACACACAATCCCACATCTTGCTAATTGTAGTTGGTAGTTTAGGTGGCCAAAGTAGAAGTAGGGAGCATTGACTTTCTACAATCATGATGAGATATCCAGCCAGAGCCTCAGACTACAATAAAAAAATAGATGAAAATGCAAACTCTAAAGGCCCCGACCGTGTTTTATACTTCTAGGCTGGAACAACCTTTACTTGGAATATTGTATATAAATTGTTTGTATATATAAGACTCTTGTAGTGAATGTACTCTTTGATGAAAATACAAAATAAAGATGAAAACTACTTTATGCAAAGAAGAGAAAGTAATTGTGAAGGGTAGCTACAAACAATTGCATTTTAGTGAGCAATGAAAGTTGCTATAATTATTGGGATTGTTTTGGGTAAGTTTATAGATATGCATTGTGTTTACAGGAATTAATCATAGTGGGGATGCCATTTACATCGAGACATATCGATTTAGTTAAAGTGATAAAACGAAGACCATGATAGTGGTGGATAAAGATTTTATTTGTTGAGCAATCGAGATGAGAAGGAGTTTCTTGTTAAACAATAACCTGGAAAACCAATACAACATAATGCACTGTCATCCCTCATTGGTATTGTAACTTACAAGCTCTGTTGTTCTTTACTCATTTTCAAAAACATATAAATTACAAAATAAGCCATTTTGTTGTTTATTTTACTGTTATGTATTGTAAGTGTATATATTGAAATAAATGGTTAAATAAATGTAAGTTGAAAAATGAGCCTTATTTTGTCACTAGTTTATTTACATTGATTTGAATCATATTTTTGAACTAACAGATGATTAAATTATTAATTGCATAACATTTGAAACAGAGAGATACAACATTTACATTATTAACTGGAAACTATAGATCTATATTATTGTATGAACATAATTTCTGTATTTCATTTATGTAAAAGCAATGAGACCATGCTAAATTACAGAATTCAATAACAAAGGAAGTTGATATTGTGCTATATACCTGAGGGTGTAAATATAGAGGTGGGTATTTTCATAGAGACCTAATGATGAATCAGAATGTGAAAGTTCTATGGTAAAAATATCAAGTAAGCAAGAGTGATCATCAGAGGTAACATGGTCATCGGGGAATTCATAGAGAGGGGTCAGTCAGGTTGAACTAGTAAATTGCAATGATTCATCCAATATAGAAACAATAGATACAAATAACCAGAACTAATCACTGAATATTGTAGTTAGTCTTCCTATCCTACTGTTAAAATATTAAACTCATTTTTTTTAATATGAGTTGGTGAGTTCATGCCCGGTAACATGAATGTAATAATGGTTCTAAATGTATTTATCTTATTTTATGGTAGATTTCACTGTGTGTGTTTACTCTATGGTAAAATTCTTTGAGATCATTTAATATTTAACACACTTAGATTAGTGAATAAATCATCAAAGTGTGATATAAATATGCTGGGTGAAACGTATTAAAACTTGCTTCCAGTTTATCTATTAAAGGATTGTCAAACGTCTCGGTTTTGCTAACTATGATCTGGTGTCCTGAAAAGGGCTCTTAAGATCATAAGATGATAATACATAAAGTTTGGACTATTGACTGTAATGTGAATGTATGCATTCTTTGTCATACAAATTTACACTATAGTATTTTTACAAGTTTTGACTGTGAATGTGATGTGAATTTGTGTGTATTTCATCACATAAATTTCACACTATTTTCACTCATTTCACACCACTATTATGATGTGTTGTGCCTGCATGAGTGTGTTGAGCCATGGATATCATAGACCACCAAGCTACAAGGACGTATGCTAGAACTGATCCAACCTCTGCCAAACCCTGAATACGAGCCTGAAGGTACAAAACTTCAGACCAAGGATCAATTGTAAATAGACAAACCTGCATGATAGGATATAGAACACTGAAAAATGTAAATGTTAGAAACTTTAGTCTTTTACTTATTTACCCTTACCTTCCACTGTTTTGGAGGAAACTGCCTTACAACCAACATGATGAAGATTGCATTAATACTCATGCAATTGGTCATTATAAAATTGATCAAACATAAATCTGTATTTGCCATTATTCATAGACCTTTCCTTGTCTATTATGAAAAAGTCATCCAACACTGGTGGTAAAGACTTTTATATTGATGAAATGGAAAGTCATTATTAATATGATTGTTAAATATAAGGTTTAAAATTTATATAGCCTTGTTTGGATAATATTAGAAAATGTATGTTATCGCGTAAATGTTTGTGTACTTTCTAAGTAAAAGCATTTAATATTTTTATGTTGACCCATTGAGAGAAATTGTATACTATTTGTACTGTACCATAAAAGGTCTATTCATGCATATCAGTCCAGTAAAAGTTCTGTTACAATCCAGTCATAGGTCAGTCTCAATTGCATCCATAGTTTCTCAGTCAACCTGTCAGTCATTTGGTTACAGTCTGTTTTCTAACTCTTCATTAACCGATGTTATATAACATTTTTTATTTGAAACACAATATTCTATAACATTTTCATTGGCCAGTTTTTGTTGATTGTTATGAACAGTACTTGATATACAAACACATACGTTGTCATCAGTCAGGCGTCCAAACAATTAAAAAATATCGTTGAGAAGAAATCGGTTGTTGTATTTAACAACATAAAGGTCGATTCACAAACGGTATGTAATAGTTTAATCACATCACAGTGTATACAGCAACTGACTGTGAATTTGATTAGTTGTGTGAAATGTGTGAAAATAGTGTGAAATTTTGAAATTGCTTCCAGTTTATACGTTGTCATCAAGCAGGCGTTTGAAAAATCCAAAAATATCGTCGAGAAGAAACCAGCTGTTGTATTTGACGACACAAAAGGTCGATTCACACACTACAAGTCACAGTTCAATCACATCAGCCATGACACAGTGTATACAACAACTGACTGTGACTGTGATGTGAATTTGATTAGTTGTGCGAAATGTGTGAAAATAGTGTGACATTTTTGAAATTGCTTCCAGTTTATATGTTGTCATTAAGCAAGCGTTTAAAAATCCAACAATATCGTTGAGAAGAAACCAACTGTACTTCGTCACACAAATTTTACACAAATTTCACACATATTTCACACATTTCACACAACTATCAACTTGATAGTTGTGTGAAATGTGTGAAATATGTGTGAAATTTGTGTAAAATTTGTGTGACGAAGTACAGCTGGTTTCTTCTCAACGATATTGTTGGATTTTTAAACGCTTGCTTAATGACAACATATAAACTGGAAGCAATTTCAAAAATGTCACACTATTTTCACACATTTCGCACAACTAATCAAATTCACATCACAGTCACAGTCAGTTGTTGTATACACTGTGTCATGGCTGATGTGATTGAACTGTGACTTGTAGTGTGTGAATCGACCTTTTGTGTCGTCAAATACAACAGCTGGTTTCTTCTCGACGATATTTTTGGATTTTTCAAACGCCTGCTTGATGACAACGTATAAACTGGAAGCAATTTCAAAATTTCACACTATTTTCACACATTTCACACAACTAATCAAATTCACAGTCAGTTGCTGTATACACTGTGATGTGATTAAACTATTACATACCGTTTGTGAATCGACCTTTATGTTGTTAAATACAACAACCGATTTCTTCTCAACGATATTTTTTAATTGTTTGGACGCCTGACTGATGACAACGTATGTGTTTGTATATCAAGTACTGTTCATAACAATCAACAAAAACTGGCCAATGAAAATGTTATAGAATATTGTGTTTCAAATAAAAAATGTTATATAACATCGGTTAATGAAGAGTTAGAAAACAGACTGTAACCAAATGACTGACAGGTTGACTGAGAAACTATGGATGCAATTGAGACTGACCTATGACTGGATTGTAACAGAACTTTTACTGGACTGATATGCATGAATAGACCTTTTATGGTACAGTACAAATAGTATACAATTTCTCTCAATGGGTCAACATAAAAATATTAAATGCTTTTACTTAGAAAGTACACAAACATTTACGCGATAACATACATTTTCTAATATTATCCAAACAAGGCTATATAAATTTTAAACCTTATATTTAACAATCATATTAATAATGACTTTCCATTTCATCAATATAAAAGTCTTTACCACCAGTGTTGGATGACTTTTTCATAATAGACAAGGAAAGGTCTATGAATAATGGCAAATACAGATTTATGTTTGATCAATTTTATAATGACCAATTGCATGAGTATTAATGCAATCTTCATCATGTTGGTTGTAAGGCAGTTTCCTCCAAAACAGTGGAAGGTAAGGGTAAATAAGTAAAAGACTAAAGTTTCTAACATTTACATTTTTCAGTGTTCTATATCCTATCATGCAGGTTTGTCTATTTACAATTGATCCTTGGTCTGAAGTTTTGTACCTTCAGGCTCGTATTCAGGGTTTGGCAGAGGTTGGATCAGTTCTAGCATACGTCCTTGTAGCTTGGTGGTCTATGATATCCATGGCTCAACACACTCATGCAGGCACAACACATCATAATAGTGGTGTGAAATGAGTGAAAATAGTGTGAAATTTATGTGATGAAATACACACAAATTCACATCACATTCACAGTCAAAACTTGTAAAAATACTATAGTGTAAATTTGTATGACAAAGAATGCATACATTCACATTACAGTCAATAGTCCAAACTTTATGTATTATCATCTTATGATCTTAAGAGCCCTTTTCAGGACACCAGATCATAGTTAGCAAAACCGAGACGTTTGACAATCCTTTAATAGATAAACTGGAAGCAAGTTTTAATACGTTTCACCCAGCATATTTATATCACACTTTGATGATTTATTCACTAATCTAAGTGTGTTAAATATTAAATGATCTCAAAGAATTTTACCATAGAGTAAACACACACAGTGAAATCTACCATAAAATAAGATAAATACATTTAGAACCATTATTACATTCATGTTACCGGGCATGAACTCACCAACTCATATTAAAAAAAATGAGTTTAATATTTTAACAGTAGGATAGGAAGACTAACTACAATATTCAGTGATTAGTTCTGGTTATTTGTATCTATTGTTTCTATATTGGATGAATCATTGCAATTTACTAGTTCAACCTGACTGACCCCTCTCTATGAATTCCCCGATGACCATGTTACCTCTGATGATCACTCTTGCTTACTTGATATTTTTACCATAGAACTTTCACATTCTGATTCATCATTAGGTCTCTATGAAAATACCCACCTCTATATTTACACCCTCAGGTATATAGCACAATATCAACTTCCTTTGTTATTGAATTCTGTAATTTAGCATGGTCTCATTGCTTTTACATAAATGAAATACAGAAATTATGTTCATACAATAATATAGATCTATAGTTTCCAGTTAATAATGTAAATGTTGTATCTCTCTGTTTCAAATGTTATGCAATTAATAATTTAATCATCTGTTAGTTCAAAAATATGATTCAAATCAATGTAAATAAACTAGTGACAAAATAAGGCTCATTTTTCAACTTACATTTATTTAACCATTTATTTCAATATATACACTTACAATACATAACAGTAAAATAAACAACAAAATGGCTTATTTTGTAATTTATATGTTTTTGAAAATGAGTAAAGAACAACAGAGCTTGTAAGTTACAATACCAATGAGGGATGACAGTGCATTATGTTGTATTGGTTTTCCAGGTTATTGTTTAACAAGAAACTCCTTCTCATCTCGATTGCTCAACAAATAAAATCTTTATCCACCACTATCATGGTCTTCGTTTTATCACTTTAACTAAATCGATATGTCTCGATGTAAATGGCATCCCCACTATGATTAATTCCTGTAAACACAATGCATATCTATAAACTTACCCAAAACAATCCCAATAATTATAGCAACTTTCATTGCTCACTAAAATGCAATTGTTTGTAGCTACCCTTCACAATTACTTTCTCTTCTTTGCATAAAGTAGTTTTCATCTTTATTTTGTATTTTCATCAAAGAGTACATTCACTACAAGAGTCTTATATATACAAACAATTTATATACAATATTCCAAGTAAAGGTTGTTCCAGCCTAGAAGTATAAAACACGGTCGGGGCCTTTAGAGTTTGCATTTTCATCTATTTTTTTATTGTAGTCTGAGGCTCTGGCTGGATATCTCATCATGATTGTAGAAAGTCAATGCTCCCTACTTCTACTTTGGCCACCTAAACTACCAACTACAATTAGCAAGATGTGGGATTGTGTGTTGTGCCAAACACATATTAATCAGCACAAAGTACAATAACACATAATAGTTCAATGGATCTATGCTGATACTAGTGATAGGGGTTGAGCTCATCACAACCCAAACTTTCAATCAAAGAGGCATCGCATCCGACATTAACTTTAAGTCCTAAACTGAATATTATATTTTGCTTACATTCAGAGAGAAACTGAATACCATCTAGCATGCCTTACTAATCTTAGGAATGAGCTGGTCACAACTAAAAAGAGAACCCAGTCTTTGCACCACACATAAACTGTACACAATTCATCACTTGGGACGAGAAGCAAGCCTACAACAATACTGTGGAGCAAGACTAATTTTAAATAGCAATTCCTAGTCCTCACATAAGGTTAAATATAATTTCGGCACGAAATATTTGCCTGATTCCTCGGTAATACATGTTTCAAGATCCTAAAATAGTTGAGTAAAAAACATATTTTTTTCAATTTTTTACAAATATTTAGTTCAGACAAGGAAAAATCCACCAGAGGTCTCAAGACTACGTGTTTCTTGCCATTTAAAGGGATTCCAGCAACACATTATATTTATAAATATTTCAAACCAAATGGTACAAAACTCACATGATACAGAGATTAATGGGGATTGGAAATATTTTTGGAGTTGGACATTATTTGTATAGAAATATATAGAGAATGAGCATGATTTTTAAAAAGTGGCTTAACATCTCCCCATGTTATTCTCATAGGTAAAACATAAAAAAAACACCTCTTTGCCCTATTCTATCTATTGGATTGAGATACGGCAAAACAGTAAATAAACATTTAGGCACATTACATTGAATTCAATTTTTGGTAAAAAAACAATAATACAGGATACAAATTTAAAAATCTAAAATTTATATGAGTACCATTTGGTAAATAAATTAAATGGTTCCATTTGTATGACAATGTATTATAACATAATATCAGTGTTGGAAATGGTTACAAACTCCATGCATTACTGGTGTGACTTTATCGTTTTAAAATACTTATTTAAAAAAAAAAACTGCTTGAGATACGGCAAAACAGTAAATAAAGATTTAGGCACACTACATTGGTTTCAACTTTTGATAAAAAAACAATAATACAACATAAAAATCAAATAGTATTTTAACATTATTTTAAATGAGTACAAATAAATCAAACAGTTATCATGAAAATGTTATAAGTCTATACTTGATTCCATTATTTTAAAAGTCCATTATAAATGTTCTAAATTTGTAATTTAATCACCAGAGGTTCCAATAACTCAAAATTTTATATTTTTTTATATGAGTACAAATAAATCAAACTGTTTTCATTTGTATGCCAATGCATTGTAATATAATATCAGCATTAGTAAATATAGGTCTCCTTTATTGTTTAAAAGTTCTTATATCTCAAAAAGGCTTGATATAAAACAAAACGGCTAAAATTCCAGCCTAGTACATGGGTTTCAACATAATAATACAGCATAAAAAGTTAAACAATTTTAAACCATTTACCAGTTTCTTTTGTATGTGAATATGTTATAATATAATTTCAACAATGACAATGGTTTCAAACTCCAGGTGTTGCCAGCACGGCAGTGTCGGGGGCGTGATGATGTTCAAAGTGATGCGCCTCCTAGTCCTATCACTTACACATTGGTCTAGCTTCTAATAAAAATATTTATAGCATGAAATTTATATATTAAAATTCTACATGAACTACTGTTTAATACAATATAAATATAATTTAATTTGTGCTAGTGTGTAATTATTAATTAAGGAAAATATAAAAAGGTTACTCTAAGTAAACATGAAAAAGTAAGTAAGCGAGGATTTTTTTTATTTTTTGGTCAGAGAAAAACTGTCAGTGGGAAAAGTATAGATGATTAGATGTTACTCAATTTTTGTTTCAAACATTTTTTCATAAGACTTTTAGTTTGTCATCGCTGGGGATCAGAAGTGTGCCTATGGGTTAGGAGCACGCCCGAGTTCGCGTGCCGAGAGCCGGGTCTTTAAAAAAGTGGCCAAAAAAATGAGCCATTTTCCAGGCTTGTTTTTTTCAGTATTAATAACATTTTTTCACCAAAAAATGCCCCCATATAGCCTCTAAAACGCCAAAAATGGGGTAAAACCATCATATTTTACCTATTTGGGGTGTTTTTTCGCCAACAAATTTCAAAAGTCCTGAGTCCAAAAACGCCGAAAGTGAGGTAAAACCCTCATATTATATCTACTGGAGTGAACGTTGAAATTTAAGTTAACACAGCCACACAACTCAAAAAATATCAATTTTGACGATCTTCTTATCAAAAATTGTCCATAGAAATACAAAAAAGACATAAATACATGAACTTAAGTGAGTAAAAAAGACAAGCATTGGACGCGAACTTAGAACCCTCAAATTAATCAATAAATTGTAATTCAGTAATTTGCTCTAGTACAGCAATTTTCAATTCCCATGGAAGTGCAAAAGAAGTAAATAATACTAAAAAAACATATATTCATTAGCTTTAGAGGTATGAATCATTTAAGCGACACCTACTATTTTTTAGTTCCCTACAAGAATTTGAGAACTTGACATTTTCGAGTCAAAGTTTCCCATTTATTTGTTGACCCAGGTCGAGTTTAAGGTCAAGGTCAATCTATGTCACTATCACATGAACTTTGACAGTAATAATGTCTACCACTACTGTCGTTCCAAACATTTAAGTGAATTGAAGTGGTTTGCACCGCTAGTAAATTGATTAAATTCAACAAACCGTACCTTAAAATTTACTACAACCTAATTAAATCAGATTTTTATAAATATTCACAAAAGTTTACCAAAGATTTTATGAGAGAAAAACATAGATGGACATAATTCCTTTTACGTAAACAACATAAAATTACTTTCTGTTATAGTAATTCAACGCAATAATTGTTACTCGTCTTCAAATTTATTGTCTAATAAAAAAGTGCATTGTTTAATCAATAGCTCATTGCAAACATGTTACAGTAAAAAATTTACAAAACATTACTTTCATTCACAACATTGTTTATGCACAAAACGTGAACGTGACGTCACAAATGATCCCATTAGATTGCTAATCTCTGAATTATCCAATTTTGTTATTTCAATTTCACGAACAATTTATTATGTCCGTAGATAAGCAAAGTTCGCGATAAATTCTGAATGAAAAGTCTAAATAAAACCTTGCCAGATAACATTGAGTAACTTTTGCAATCTCTAGACAAAAAGCTGCATAATATTTTTGCATTCGGACAAAAATAGGTTTTTTCTTCATCAATTGTCGTCAAAAATTAGGAAAACAATTTTATCTTTCGTAACGCTGCTATGATAAACGTAATAAGGAGAAGTGAAGAAGTGTTAAATTTATTAAAAACACTATTAATAACACTGGTCAACAAAATTATATGAAATTGGCAAATACCGACAATAAATTGAATTCAAATTTTACTACCCTTGAATTTGAATTTTAAGGGAAGTATTCGTACAAATAATACGCTGACAACTTTGATTTTTAATTTTATTATCTCTGGACTTCTTAAAAATAAAAATAAATCCACAAATGTTTCAAATAAATCAATCATCACACCAAAGCTTAAATAGGAAAAAATTTGACATACGCTTTCAGTTATTTCGTTCAACTTTCCACAAATACCGCACAATCACAATAGGTCTATAATTCATTTCCTCATTCTATTGAGTAAAAAATAATTACAAATTTAAGCATGGATAGAGGGAATATTTGATCACTATGGCATTTATAAATGTATGTGGTATATACCCATAGAAGTAGCTATATTTATTTCTAACGGGGTTTCCTTTGGTTATGTCTAGTATTTAGTGTATCTTAGCAATAAAATGGTTCTGATGTCTTGTCACAGACCCAGATAACACATTAAACACCCAAACTTCACACTAAAGTCACTGGGTGGTTAGATGCTGCTAAAAGATTACTTTGGGTGGCTTGTAGCACACTCGTCCCGCCCCTCATTGAGTCAACTGTCACACAAATCTCAATACATAACGTTTACGGTACAGAATCGCCACAAAATGCTGAAACAGGTCAAGATTGGAATTTTCCTTTTCGAGCCAAACCACGCTAATTTCAATTGATAATTTAAATAACGACACATTTTGATAGTGGTTTTGTTATAACGGGAACAAGACATTTTAAATGTCAAATTTTGATCTTAGACGAGGACACTAGTAAAGTGGCTACAGCATGGAGGGTCCCGGGTTCAAATCCAACAAATCGCCAATGATTTTTACTTTTTAGCCATGTTTTAATCCCGATGGTTGGCTCGATGGTTAGGATCCCACCTACATTAATCCAGATAAGAGATATTTTCGCAGTGAAGTCAAACCTTAGACAACTCTCTCTGATTAAAACCATACAAAGATTTTTTTACCTAAGACAACACGAGACAGTTAAAGATCATCAGTGCAATGCCAATGGCGGCCGAGTCAAGGTAGAGCATACAAAAATAACCAGTGGACACTCTGTACTGTATTTATACACCAGACGTACAGTGGGGGTGATTCGATACTATTAAATACACAGAATAGGATACAGCTATATGTATTGCTGTTTAACCTCAATGTTAGTGTGAGTATATTCTGCGAGTAAACATAACATTATGGTCGTTTTCCTATATACAAAAGGTTTCTTTGTCCAAGAGACTTTTAGACTTTTTTCCAAGGTAGGTTGACTTACAGTTTCGTTTGGGCTCAACGGTGTTATCGGCTAACTAAATATTTTGTTTTTCTGATCCACTGGTCATTGGTGATATTTGAACCAGGAGTTACCAGGACAGAAGAATCAAGCTCCAACCGTTGACCAGCCGTTCCCCGCCTGATATATAAGTATATCGTCCTCACGACGATATTAGATAATTAGATAATCTTTGGTATTATAATTTTACAAAAATAACACTATTGCCTGTTAATTGTTTTATGGAACAAACCAGATGACCAAGTCGCGTTTGAAGTTAAGCACTTGTTTCATAGGTAGTCATCATTGAACCCCCCCTCATGTTTTGTCGAATTCCCATTCAAAAGTTGATAAGCATGTTAGAGAAACGATATACTTACAACCTTTTCTGTTAACTTAAAAAAGTGTACACACATTTTGGCATAATTTCAAAGACTTAACGGGTTAAATGTAAGAAAGGGCCATGTGTCCCTAACTTTTGCCTGTATAAATAAATAATGTTTCATTTAATTTCATTTCAAAGACTTGTGCTGATGTTTTAACTGTGAATATCATATATCGTTCGTTATAACATTGCAGTAAAAAAACTCTCATACTAATCAACTTTACTTTTGGTTTTTTGTTCAAATTCCATTAAGCTTCGACAGTCGTTTAGGAAGGTTGCTTGTTAGTCCTTAACTTCAAGTATTTATACAGTGATAGTGCTATATTATCGTTATCTATATCGTTTGTAGCATAAAGAACCAATCTACTGTTTAGCAAAGATAATGCTTAAGAAATATTTACAATAAAAAAACTTTGTGGAAAAATTCTAACATTTTAAAATATTCCAAAACTTTTGTCATAAATCACAAGGTTTTTATAAAATTTATAATTGAGATTGATTGGTCTTGTTTTTTCAGAGGAGAATTTCAGAGACGAGAACTTTATAAATATATATTGAAATGTTTGTATTACAAGAGTGCAGTTTTCACATGTATGTCAGTACACAACTTGACAACAATATATGACAAGTGACATACTGACATACTACTTTGATCAGCCAAGCGTCTAACAGAAATAAATCAAGCGACCTATCGATAGTTCGATAATCGAACTAGTCAACACTTGTTATACTTTAAACTATCGTTAATTAAATTGTAAATTTTAGATCTCTGGATGCATATTATTTGTTCATCTAGAATTTGAAAATTCAGAGAAGATGGGTGTTGAAAAATATTGTTCAACATATACGAAAGTTATTTCCTACAAAATATACAATTTAACCAAACATAATGTCATAATTCGAAGTGGAAAAAATATAAAAGTTCACTAAGACCCTTTAGAAAATTTTAGCGTCAAGAAAATCAAAATCAGTTTTACTGTAGAAGTGGTTATCATGTAAATAATTGTGTGAAGTGTTCGCATATCGGCTCTAAAATGAAGAAATCATACAACCAAAAATGAAGTCAGTAAAAAACAGTTAATAAATTCCAGATTTTCAAATACACCAAATAACTACAACAGTCACTCAGGAAGAAACTAAATCTCCTTGTGGAGTTATTCTGGAGAACCCCATCATAAAACTTTCCGTATTCCCAACGAAATCGACAAAGATTTCCTCTGACTAGAGTGTCTTCCCTGTACAACTTACAACTCTGTGAACTCTCATTAACGATTCCCAGAACAGCTGTTTACAGTCAGCTGTGAGTGACGTCATCGGTGTTATCTCCAGGCCAGGGCGAGGGCGTCACATGACGCATACAACGGTCTATTGGACGTCGGACTGCGATCTTTGGCACGCGAATGTGTAATACTGTATTATGTCCTCGATCGGTGGATTTTAAATCAACAGGTTAAAGTCTGTTTTTTTTTTATATTTGAGTAGATGAGTGGTCAGAGCTCGCCAAAAATTACAATATCTCTTGATTCGATCCTGATAAAAATCAGTAGCGTTTTAATGGTTTAATGTAAGCCCAGCTGTCATTAAAGGTATTTAAATGGCCCTGTATAAAGAATACGCTGATCTAGACAGTCAAAGCAATACAAAAAATCTCACAGCTCTAATATGATGCCGAGTTGTGTACACTTATTTATTTGTACTAAATAAGAATATTGATACAATTACAGTATGGTTTTTCGTTGCACGTAGGCCTACGCATGAATCATTCATCTTTAAGCCATATGTCAGGATTTTTAATTTTTTTTATTTCTTACATGTTAAAAATTGCTTGTGTATAGTTATTTGTGTGTTTTAGTCATTTTTGTCATGCATCATACCAAAATGCCATTGGTCTTTAGTTTGAAGATGTCATATGATGTGTTTTATACCATGATTTCTTTAGGAAAACAGCTTAAAAGCTATAATTGCTGCATATCCTACTAATCCTACTAATATTATAAATGAGAAAGTTTGGATGTATGGATGGATGTATGTTTGTGACAAGTGAAAGCGAAGAATACTGGACAGATTGGGCTGAAATTTGGCATGATGATAGCTCACATTCCCGATTAACATATAGGTGTACATTCTTATTTCAAAAATCCTTTCGGGCTCCGCCCCAGTGGCTCTGGAGTTTCCCATGTTAACCTTATGAGAAATGGAATTATTGAATCTTAACAATCTTAACAGATCTTAAGAATCTTAACAGCTGTTTCAATTAAACAAGTTGGTTCTGTTCTATGATGTTCAATAGCATTAAAGTTACAAGGATTACCAACAGGGTGCAGCACTATTATTTCTTTTACATTTATGACAACAGCTAATTTGCAACCAAAAGGTGAGTGAGCGTAGCGAACGAACTTCAACCTGGAGGCGAGTTAGCGTAGCGAACGAGCTAACCTGAAGGCAAGTGAGCACAGCGAACGAGCTCCAACCTAAAGGTGAGTGAGCGTAGCGAACGACCTCCAACCTAAGGGTGAGTGAGCGTAGCGAACAAACTTCAACCAGGACGTGATTGAGCCATGCGAACGAGATAATCTTGAAAATTGAGAAGTTAAACGGGGCAAAGCCCGCGGGTTACAGCTAGTATAACATATAACATACCGTTCGTTCAGTTGGTACGATTATCAAACAAAATTATAGCATAGTTTGAGTGAATTCAATTCTAATCTAATTCATTCCAGCTTTTGAACCCCTCTTTTTCTGTGCTCTATGCTCCAGAATCGCAGAGTTTCAACGACCACCAAAACATTTACAACACTTCCAAATTCGTAATAGCTTTTCAAATCCAACTAGAACGTATTAAAATACTCCCGCCGCAGCAAACCTGCAGACTAAGCGAATTTCCATTTGACTGATTGGATTTACACTGAAATGTCTACTTAAAAAACATTTATTCTTGATTTAAATAGAATTAGTTTAACAAGTACTTAGGTTTGCTGCATCAGGGGGTGTAAAAATGTTTGGGTTTTTTTTTGGAAAATGTGAATAGTTAGTAAGAAATAAAAACATTTTCCAAATTTGATCAAAATATGTTCACAAACAAGCAAACTACAACAGTTTACTTATTCTCCATAAGAATAACATGGGAAATTTAAATTTACAATTTTTTGGAATTTTCTCCATAGCCATTAGGCGCATAATAACTCTTTAATATACTAAATTATTTGTTTTTTTAAGCTCTACAAAATGGTTTGGAAAGAAATTGCTAAATTTTATGTTTTTTGGGTCAAAAATAGGAAAAACCTATTTTTACCCCATAAAACCCCCCATAAACCCCCGTTCCCATGGTCCGATCATGCTGGATCGCGAACTCGTTCGAATAAACGTACGTTTACACGTTTGTACCAAATTTCATCAAAATCGGATCATTTTTGCTCGAGTTATCGTGCTGACGGACACATATATATATATATATATAAATATATAAATATATATATATATATGAATTTGAACGGATGGTGTTTTTGGCCTCTAGGGACCTCAAAACGAAAAAAAAAATCGGTCCCGCGTCCAGGTCTTACCATGAGTACTACGGTAATAGCTTATTCCCTATATGGGAAATTCGCTAAAATAAATTCCCACAAAAAGAAAACGGACCTTTCAACACCTTAACAACCAATCAAGAAACTAACTACCTCCACTAGGGATAGTTTCCAAACTACTAGATGAAAGTGAGACTGTTGAAAGCGAGTGGAGTGGAAACAAAGGTTCATTAACAGTGTTGATTGCCCTGGAAGAGCCAGGGAATGTGAATGTGGCGGTGCATTCAACATTCAGCATTCACAACATTCCACCAGTGAGGCAGTGACGTCAAACCGATGTGGCGAATCTGAAGGAACAATGCAACAATGCACTGCCAAAACTGCAGCGCGACTCCAACCATCGACTTATCGAGGGAACTGTAACTCTAGTCAAAAGTCTAACCTAGTAGCGGTGATAAACCTAAACCTAAACAGTAGAGAACCACAAAAGATCCGTTGGGCAAGAATACGACAACTCTTTCCTAACAGCTGATTATATAGTAACTAGTGGTCGTCCTGTGGTCGAAACTCGACCAAAAATAATTAATGTACAGACTTCTCTATTTTCTCCCCACACTGTAAATAAAACATGTGATTGGAATTCCTTCCATTTGTTTTGATTTTCTGTTTACATTTTGTTGTTATTTCGTCACCATCATGGCAACCCATATGGTCCATGTTAATTTTTTGAAGTTTTCAAATTCATTTTTTGTTCTTATTTGTTAGCCTATTTTAATTTTTAAAAGCATTCTGCACATCTACAGGAAAATATCTTTCCAACAGTATGCGTAGATTTTCCCTGCGATGCACACGAGCTGAGAAAAAAGGTTTTAAAGAAACATGCTTGCCTATTAATATATAGATATAGCCATCAGTAAAATTTTCAGTGGGCTAGATTCGAAAAGTGGTCCCTCGCCAATTCTGGAACATGTAATGGCAAAGCAAACATTTTGAAAGAAAGATTGTTCTAAACATGTACCATATAACATCTCAGCTCCTAATCAAAAGAGAATAATGAGCTTTCAGTTTAAGGATATAATTTTCTCCTTTATTATACTTTGTTGTTGGAAAATATGTTCTTTTTTAAGACAATGTAATTCACTAATGAAAGTTAAACCATGTAACCATTACAATTGTAAGTAAAATCGAGAATTGAAACATTTATCAAAATCAATATTCTACAAGAAAAGGCGTAATGATAAAACCAATTTATACTAATGACCGCATAGACAAAAAAAATCATTAACGCATTCCAAATTCCAACCTAACCTAATTTTACAACAAAATGCTATCAGCAAAATCTAACGTGTTTTTATACAGTCTCGAAGGTCAAAATTTGACTTAATTTAAAACACTTATCAAACAAATCCTCTATTATGAGCTGAAATATCTTTTCATTAATGCGATAGAGCATTTTTTTTAAGCTGGGCTTAGAGGCCGGTCTTAAAATTGCAATGTTTTCAGTTGCAAAATAGCAAAACATTTTAGATTTTAAAACATTTTGGAAATATTTTTCTATTGTTCACATTTCACTACGGCTCGTATATCGCCGCTCCAATGGAATTAACCCGACATCACAGGATAAACAAAACACGATATTCTAATTGGAGGTCGCTGATCTATAAAACTAAGTCAACATTCAATGTTTACGAAAGTTACGTTTAAAGCCAATGATCTGCGTGAATTCAATTCAAATGTACCAAATCTCAGTTTATACTTCTTAATTTAAAAATACTATAGTTGCTACTTTGGATAGAGTACACTCAAGAAACAAAACAATAACAAATATGAACTAAGAAGTTATTCTTATTCTACTTCAAAAGACTGTGAATAAAATACAAACACGAACAGATATAGCGATATTAATCCTACGATTTAACAAAAGGGAATTGCAACGAAAAATATTGCTATAGTATTTCTGAAAACGTGTAAAACGAATCGTTTCAAGCCTCTTTCAACATGTTCTACTAACAATAACAAAATACATCAAACGTAATCCATGCGAAAATCAAAGGAAATATTTACATCTTGACGTAGATATCGCATATTCCCATATTATATATGTATATATTATATATTCGCATATTATACAGCATGTTGATCTTGAAGAATTAAACATCTTTGACATTGGAGCGGATTTTAAAAGCAGTCCACAACGAATTGCAGCAATTACGTTTCCAATTCAGACGCTAATGAGTAAATCAGTTGAGTGAAGCTTGCCAACTGTCGGCAATTGTTTGGCCAGCCTAAAATAACGAACCGCCGAAGGTTTGGCACTCGCATTGACTATGGATTCACTACAAAAGTAGACACCAGTCAGACATGTTTGTCAGCTGCCGTTTTAATGTTGGTTCAAGTTAGGTTAGGACAGCTTTATTTTCATAACTTCCCACGAATATTTTTTTCCCTATTCAAAATACGTATATCAAATTAAAAATCGTTACTATAACAAAACTAAATTTCAAATAGTGTCTTCAAATAAAAACCAAAGAGCATTGAAGTCAAGTTGCATTCTTCGGCAAAATCCCTATCCATTCAACTGCAATGGAGCGGATTTAACCGGTTAAGTAATGGATACACGTCCGACAAGCTGTCCACAACCATGCTAATTACTTCGCCAATAATCCAAAGAATTTTATTACCGAGTTACGGTTTCGTCACAAATAGGAAACCATCGTCCCCAATTCTTTTCAATAGAGAGTGTCATATATTACTTAAAACTCCCAGGGTGGCAAGAGAGAAGATGATTTAGGGGTGGGAGATGAAGGATTTCCGAGAATCGTCGCCGTATTCAACAGAACTAACAATACTATATTACGACGAAAATATCAGCACGTTTAAGAACATTAAACACTCGAAGGCACAACGTCTACGGTAACACGGGCCAATTGGCAAAAGCTGTTTCACGTGTGTTCGTCTGGTGCCAACTTAATGTTCATTAAGATTGAACTTTTACTCTTGGAATCAACCGTGGAACGGCTAATTTTTTGCAAGGGACGAATTAAAGGGTTACTGATGTCATTTTGAAACGTGTCCATAAACTATAATTACGACGAAGTTTAAAATTGCCCATATACGGCCTTATTATGTGACGTTTTTGTAAATGCAGGGTGTCAGAGTTGAAAATTTGTCACAGTTATGAAATGATTAGGCAACTATTTAGTGATACACGACTATATTTAGGTTAATTTTTTAAAAGCAAATCGTACAGACGAAGTATATATAACTACACCTCATAAATATACATGTAATATCTAAATTGGGCAAGTCTCGTAGGTTAATTAAACAACCTAAATTCACGAGAATGACAGAATAAAAGCAAAATTTAATGTGCGAGTCGCACACAAAGCAAACTTATTGACACGCATTTTTATTACTTTTAAAACCTCCTTCACGAAATTCCGAAATTTACACTATTATACATATTTCACGAAAACGAGTTTTTTTTCTCTCCCAAGTTGGCAACCTTGAAATGGCGGGCTCGACGAAGGCGCGGCAAACGCGAGGCTGTGATTGGTCGATCGTTGTTGGTATGACGTCACTGGGTCAATTGTTCTACGAGGTTCTAGGCGCTCGTACAATTGACTTGATTGTTTTCCTGTCACACCACTGACCACTCACTTTCTCACATTGACTCCATCAATCAACCAATTGTTACTGGGACACATCGCACTGGATACGACTAAACTTGCTAAACCATCAAGTTCATAAGTTTTAATGGTGTAATCTGAGTGGGAAACTTCACTTAGATTGCTAAAACAGTTTTTTACATAAGATAATATACTATATTATCGACGTTCATATAACCCGGACTAAAATGGCTGAATTCTTTTCCTTGTCAGTGAGGAAAAGAGGACGACAACAGAACTATTCTAGATTAAAGGAAAACATAAGGACATTTCACGGCGTCACGTTGGCAAACACGATGAGACAATTAGTGACCGGTGAGTAGCAAGCTTATCTTTCAAACAAAGTAAACTACTAGCTAAAGAATAGTAAGATTCATTAAAATGTTAGGCCACGGACAAACTGTGTGTATTAACACCATTATTTACCAGGCAATAAACACTTTCCTAGCCGAAGACACTGAATAATTACAAAATGGATACTGAATAAACAAGAATGTTATTGCGATCTCGAATTCTTGAATCAGAAACACATACATTCCAAAATATTAAACTTGCTCGACTTTTGAACTAATCTATATTGAGGCTGAAGTACAAGCGCGTGGAAACAGTTGACCCAAAACTTGAATTGGGTTCAAATCAAAATTTTAAATGCAGGACAAGAGGCGGGAAAGATGGCGTCCGTCACGTGGTCGTGGTCTGTCACGTGGCACATGCTATTTGACTCAATGTTTAAAGGTCATGTTGTGAATTAATTTACATAAAAAAAACTAGGCACTTAAACCGTTATAGGAGACTAATAACTCTGTAAAAAATATCTGATTTTGATTGTCACTTGTAATTTGCATTTAATGAGTAACAAGAACTGCACATGACCAACCATAGATTAAAGGAGTAGACATACACCTTTTTGAAAATCAAATGAAAAGAAGGAAATAGAGATCAATAGCGCACACATTTGCGAGGGAAATGGAGATGTGGCTAAAGAGGTATTGGAGTGTAACCCGGCTGGTAAGTGGGAAGACCAAGAAACACGAGGAAAAGGAGCTGAGTGCAAGCAGATGAACTAGAAAAACTGGGAAGGGATCAAGAGAGAACCAACCAACAGGTGGAGACAAGCAGCAGAGGCCTTAGGCCCCGGGTACGATACAATTGGGTCTCATTTAGTTGCGTGTAAATTTTTTGAGGGTGGCCACAATACGTCTGAGCGGCAAGCGGGGGTAGGCGTTCATGGTTCCAAGTCCAAACCGATTTTCACCAAAACGCTGCTCGCCACTCAGGTGAGTCATGCTTCAGTTTGGCTTAAAATGTCAGGAAAAGCAGGAAACCTGCAAACCACCAGCCAAACTGAAGAAGACAGAGGTGAAGTTCAATGATTCAAATAGAAGTTTTAATAAGTGAGGTGCAGTTCAGGGAATGTTTGTGGAATGACAGGAGTGAAGGTTTCACAAACACTACAGTCACCAGAAAACTATGGGACAATTTGGAGCTGAGTTTTTCTTTAAAAGAGAATTGTCTGATAACAACAATAGTTGCAATACGTCTTGCGGGTAAACAGTTTGTTTGCTATCTTCGACTAAACTGACTCATACAACGGGGGAAATTCGATGAGCGTTATAAATGTGCTGCTTGCTGCTTGTATCGTAGCCACAATTTAATACATGGTTATTTGAATTGGCAACTGTACATTATGAAGTAACTGTCAGCGTAGTTCAATAAGATAATTACAAACACAACTAGAACTAGCTCATTCAAAATTTATTCTCAATCCCAAATTAAATCCAGAAATTCCAAAGGAAACAATGAGACTAGAGTTCTTAACCCAAACATACACATGTCTCTAGAACGCACCAGATCAGACAGTGACCTGACCTAGACTCCAGGTCAGAGGTCACAGTCAAAGTTCAGATCAGGTCACTTGGACTGAGCATTAGGCTTTGACTTGCTGACGTAAACTTGTTGATGGCTCTTTTAATTACCAAAATAAGTACCTAGCCTATTTGTTTATATTCCTGAGTTATAACCGACATTTCTCTTTATTTAATGTGCAAGAGCAGAGATAAAAATACAAGAGCAAGCAAGAGAGTCTGTGCAAGAGCTGCAGAGAAATTACTAGTAAAAATCATGTTTATTACTCCTTACCGAAAGTGTACCTATTCTTGATAACAGCCGAAATCAAAGAAAGTCGTTGTTTCCCAGCAGTTTGTTCTAATTTAAAGCGAGGGAAAAACGATCAGCTGATTTTCCCTCACTCTAAATTTACTTTCCCTCGCTCTCGATTAGTTTTCTATTTACCCACTACGCGCGCTATTGTTTTGTTATGGTTTATTTAAATCAGGTGTTTTCATTGTTGCCAAAATAGTAAGTCGGTGGCTAAGTCGTTAGAGTCACAGACTTTGGACCCAAGGCAGCGATGTCGTGGGTTCGGATCCTGGTCATTGCCGAAAACATTTTATCAGTACAGATCACCTTTGTACTATACCAGCTCACTCCTTGGTTTGATGTATACGATCTACGCACAGGCGGTTAGTCTATGTGGACGGGCATTGCAGGGTTAAAAGAGGCCACAAAAAGAAAAATCTAAATGTATACTGAAACAGACATTCGTTTTTGTTTTACTGTGTTTTAGCATCATGCATTTTTGAAATTGTTCAAACATTACTGTTTTAAAGAAACCTGATGAAAAAACTTCAGAGATAGCTAACTGAAATCCATGAGAGAAATCATGGGAAATATGAAGAGAAAGTTTACGGACTGGTACAAAGAACAAAATGTTAACCAACCAATAACGAACCAGTAACTAAGTATTTATATTACTTCATATTTATATTTATCTAAGTATTCTATAATTATGAAACCGTATACGTTATGAAGTAGATTTTCAATGATAAAGAGTAATCTGAAACTAAAAGAAGATGTGAAAGTTTAAAAACATCAAAAACCTAATAACGAAGGAGTGTTGGTCACCAACAATGAAAACGACACAATCTATTATATTATTAAAGTTATACAATCAAATTTTATGTAAACAGTTAAGGCCATTTACCAAATAAAAATATAGGCTTATGGCATATCAAAATGAAGCTTAGAGTGTGTAGATTTGCCGAAAAGTATTGATATGGACAAATTCCCCACAGGCTGATTTCCAAAGGGCTACGCCTTGCATGTTTTGGAAGTTAATTCGATTAATTTAGTGAACAATAGCTGGCCGATGCAATTGACAATATAGTTTGTTTGTTTACATTTTTATTTACTTATTTTATGATTTACTTTTATGTTCTTAAAAGAGGTGCAGTGAATGGACAGTGAAGCTATTTGTAGCTGTTTGATACAAGTGAGTGATTAAATGTGTTCGAAACACGATGAATATGAGATTAACAGACTACGTATGTTGTTCGTTCCAAGAGGCTGTCACCGATCTTTAACAGGTTGCCATTTCATTGAAAAGTATTTAAGTATTAAAGTATTAAAGATGTCGTGAAAGAGAGCGGCGAGTTCAGGTACAACCGTACCCACCTCGGGCACCTTAGACGCAAGTTATGAAGGTTCCACTGCCTTTAACATTCTTTCAGATAACAATTTCTCAAACTTGGGCCCTTTAAATGAAATAGGGATAGTCAAAGTTGATTAAATTAATTTAGGCATCTGTACACCCGTGAATTCGCGGGTATTACCTCTTGTTAAACTTATGCTTGAACTTTAAGTTATGTTTTATTTTTTTATTTATCTTATTATTATATATATTACTTATATACATATATTAACTTATATTTTTAAGTTATGAGGTTTGCTGATTCTCCGGAACTTGCTCCATTACTTCCACATGCTCGGCTTTGCCTCGCAAGTGAAATTTGGGTTTCCTGTGTTCGGCGTTGCCTCACACATGAAACTCGAACGTGCCCCGGAAAATACCACTTTCGGTCCTAGAAGTGAAATATACTATTTGTCTAAAAAAAGTTTTTCATGGACACATTTTCTTAACTGACCAAGCTAATTGTCACATATGGGTGAGGACTGGCTAGAATAGTGGGTAAAGTAAAGAACAATGCACGTGTTTCATAATTGAATTACCGGTAGCTTATTTGGTTGTGAGTGGAGCTCATTTCAGACCTTAATTCACGTACCAACCTTTTATATTCTTATTCATTACAATTATTAAGTACAGTCATAAATTTACTGATCATGAGGATTAGTTGGATCAACCACACTCTCAAGGAACTCATGAAAAAGTTTCTTACAGAAACGGATTGATGGTGCAACAATGCTCGCCATTCCATAAATCTGTTTAAATTAGTCAAGATGTAACCGGTGGTCTGTCTTACCACAAAAAAAAAAAATTTGATAGGCTTTTTATCATGGGTTGTTTGCTTTCATACTACTATTTAAATGGACGGGTCAAAATTGGGTCCCCACTCTACCAGAACATAGTTCTTTATCAGTTCTGTGTCGCATATCTGACTATGGATCACAAAATATCATTGCTGAATTAGTATTTTATCGATGTCAAAAAAGAAAACATCCGTCCTCGGATGAACTGTGTACACTGGGTTCATCCAATAAATCAGATACGGGAAGAAGTGGGGAGCTTATACTTTGTTTCAGGACCTTAGAAATGTATTACGTAATCAAGACCCAGCCTTTTTTGCAGCTACTCTGTCTTTATAAATAGCCAACGTTTTGTCCCATTCCACATTTTTCTATTTAACTAGTGAAATTAAAATTTCAAGGTTAATTTAATGCATAGTTTAAACTGGGCTATATAAACAAAAATGTAATCAATAACTTAGTAATTTAAACTGTACAAACAAAATAACTCAAAACTACACGCATTGAACTGTACTCGGCGACTAAGCCCCCGTGTAGTGTGCAAGCAAGTGCTCATTTGGCCATGTTGTCCACTGAACTGGAGACCTGGTTATTTCCTGGCTGAGAACTGGCCTCTGCAGTTGCATGACCAGGTGCAACTTGGGAAAGAGCCCAATTTGTAACCGACTGATGTGAAAGGTCCCATTATGCTCTCTTAGTGAACTACAAATATTCGCCTGACAGATTTTTTTTAACACAGCAGGTGAGTCGGTGGCTCAGTCGGTAGCGTCACAGACTTAGGGCCCGAGGCAGCGATGTCGTGGGTTCGGATCCTGGTCACTGCCGAAAACATTTTATCAATACAGTTCACCTTTGTACTGTACCGGCTCACCCCTTTCTTTGCTAGTTACGTTCCACGCACGGGCAGTTAGTCTATGTGGACGGGGAAATGCAAGGTTAAAAGAGGCCGCCAACCTCTTTAAAAAAAAAAAACTTTGCTTTAGGATATATCTATTGTAGATCGATTTAAGTCGTCCATACGCAATCTTACAAACAGAGGTGAATTGTCAGTGCAATAATGCTAGTCTATCAATAAATCTGTCAAAAATTATGCTTCTTCCATAGTTAGTCGATACTTAAGGAAGATGTAGTAAGAAGTCAGTGACAGTGACACAGTCAGTAGCGCCTATGGACTACGAACTCGAAGCAACGATGTTGTGGGTTCACATTCCATTGCTGTCGCTAATATTCAACAGCACACTACAATTTTGTACTGTACCAATTCACCCCTTGCATTGATTTATACTTCCCCCACCCAAACCCATGATATGAATTCCAGGTTTAAAGATAAAACCAACTTCTATAAAGAAAAGGTAAAAAAACATTTCACACAACAAACCATGCAAGAAAGTTGAGTTACTCACAGTCGAGTGTCTCCAGTAGAATATGAGCTCATGGATGTCAGTTGACGGAGCGTAGAGCAGGAAGTCTCTCCACTCGTTGAAGCTGATCTCCAAACTGCCATCCTGGTCCATTCTGCAATCACAACCATTGACCTTAAATGTGGATACCCCCCAACACCGACCAGCCAAAAGCATGTAATCTTATAGGATTACAAAATTCATCAATGCCTTGGAATATCAAGTATAATTAGCATGCTTAGAAAATATTTTAACCCTTTCAGTGCTATGAAACGATATATCGTTGTTTTAAAAAAAAACCCTAAGGGATATAGAGAGGAAGGTTATTTAAAAAAAATAGCAAAACGGCCATTGGTGACCTGCATGTTCATAGGATACACTACCAACCACTTAACTGTGCTAAAAGATTCGCCCAATCCGATGATTTCGAGGTGTATGTCTAAACCAAGGATTATGAACACCTCACTATGCCCCAGTGGTTGTAGTATATCGCTACAAACACAGAGGTCACCAATTATTTGCCACACAGGACGGGATTCGAACCCGAGCAGACGAATGCCACTGGCCAAGTGACACACGCCCTAGCCTTCTCGGCTATCTGTGCTTGAAGACTGGGGAGTAAAAACCCAGTATTTAAGCTGTCGCCACCGATTGCGAACAGATGGCGCTGCAGATGGTTGTTCAATGCGTTACTAGGTAGCAGCACCAGCTAGTCACGGACTATTTAGATGCAATCTTTTAGTTTTAATAGTAGTAAATGTGTTCCTGAGACTTTGCTGCAAAACATTAGTTTCCCTAAAATTGCTATATTATAATAACCTCGTCCAACTAAATCAGGGTTAAATTCAATATTACATTGTAAACTATATGTCTTTTGATTTTGTGAGATTTTGGTTTCAAATAATGCTATCAGAACATAAAAATTTATAGGAAAATCAGGAAAATTACAACAAAAACTAAGTTTTATTTGATGTTTACTACAAATACCGGGATTTATCTTTCTTATATATTTTCTTATTGTGTTATTATTCAAAATTAGCCTAATTAATAAAATAGTGACAACATGACAGTTAAAATTCAACAACGGGTATTGGAATTAAAAGGCAAACAAAAAAGTCTTACAAAATATGAATTATTGGCCTAGCACTGAAAGGGTTAAACAGACCATACAATGATCATACACTTTTTTCAGCTTTTCACACCTTGCAGGCTTACTACACTATTTTATGTCCTTCACATCACAGCTGTAGCTCGGACCGTTTTACAAATTACTTCAGGCGTAGCGGGTCGTTATCACTTAGATAAAACCCATTGGTAGTTGGTACCAATTCGTTACAAGGCAAAAATGTGGCTCGGATTCCACTATAAACTGTAGGTCCCTTAGTTGTCATTAGCTGTATGGGCTATTAATTAACAGCTGTGACTAGGAACATGTCAGCATTAGTCACTAACAAGACTACAAGATCGCGCCACTCATCCTACACTCATCTCCATTCATACTTGGATTGAAATACCTACATTTGAGTTAGTTTGAAAACCATGTATTATAAAACTCGCTCGTAAATAAAGGCCTTTTTATTTATTTACATTCATATGGTCGCCATTTCATAAGAAAGTATAGAGAAATAGAATATTTCTCTGAAAGAGACTCACAAAACTATTTTCTAATTTAATTAAAAGTGCTACAGCTGTTTCATATATATAGGATGTCTAACCTAGTGTTGAAAAGTCAATGATGGCATCGATACAGATGTTATTTGGATGAAACCGATAAAACGTATTTAACTATTTATTACTAAATCTTATTCACTGTTGCTACCGTTTGTTGAATAAATAAATAGACATATGTTCAGATTTCAGAATTTTTCTCCCCAGTTATCTTAAATTACAATAATTCATTGTTTGTTACCCTTTACAGTGTCATACCTTGCGTAGTTCACACAGACGCTGAGTAGAAAAGATTTTTTCTCAATGCTTAATATGCAATCATATTTCAGTTAATTACAAACAAAGAAGCTTATAACAAATTAACAGCTTGTTTGTTAAGTGAAACACTGCAACTGACAAGAATTTCCATATCTTTAAGTGGATGAATCACACTAAATTTGAATGAGTAGCCATGAGATATATTTGTGTACAGAATCATCATTGACTAAGCAAAACGTCAACGTCTCTTTAGTCATGATATGATTTACATACAGCTATGTATATTTAAATAATGCTAAGTAATAATTATGTCAATAAACTAAAACAAACATTTATTTTTATGACCAATAGGTTAGGCCCAGAATACTTATCTAAAAGATACAATTGGTTGTATTAGATACTGAACTACTTTAATATTTTTTTTTAACTTATTGGAGTTTTCTTTATCTTTATTTCCTATGAAAATCCTTTAAACATTAAGCTCCATAGCTAGCTCCATAGTTGTGATTTTTTAAATTCTTGCCTGTGAAAGATTAGTATGTTCATGTTTATATTTTTATCAAACACGGTAAATTTATTTATTTCATACTGAGCTATTAATATTTTACAAAAAACTCACTTTACTACCCTCCCTGTAGTAGCAAACCTAGTTACCCGTCAAACCTAAAATAATTTAAATAGACAAGCTGTAATTGAAAATCCAACCAGGTAAATGAAAATTCACTTAGTTAGGTTTGCTGCGGCGGGGGTATTTAGTTGTCAAGAGTAGATTAGGAAAATAAAATTATAAGTTGCTTATATAGTCCAGTTAATAATTTGTCTCATTAATTTGGATTAACTTTAAAGAATGTTGAAAAAAATAAAAAAAAGTTGTTGGAAAATATTTTTGCTAAAATTTTGTTTTGAAAAGAATATTCCTCGGAGTATGGATTTATCAGAGCTAATTAAGTAACAGAGGACTTGGTCCATTGCCAAAGCCAATTCTCAATTTCACATTTATAATTCTGTTTTCAAGGAGAGTATTGCATAAAACATTCAGAATCTGAGTTAAAACCGATGTTTTTTGGTCTGTTCGGAATTTAAAAGCATCTTTAAATAAGTTATTTTTATTTAGTGAAGGAAATCTGATAATGTACAACCCAACTTATCACCCTGTGATAAACAAGTACATCTAATTTCATTAACAAACTTTGTTAGCACATGATTGCTAACGAGTTAGACATGAGAGGGAATAATTATTTAAATAAGCAAAAATTTATGTTACTTCACTTGAGTTAAATCTATTTCTTTGCCACACTACGTTGTTTTAATGGACTTTCCCTGGAGGGACAGTTTTTTTTTGTCCGGAAACAGTGGTTTGCGACCTGCTTAATCAAATGGAATTTCATTACTGACTATAATAATTGGCCATGAGTGGTTGGTTAAACGAAAACATAACCTCTCTTAGAAGTTATGAGTAGTGATTAAGTCCTTTGGCCAGTGGGAATATATAACAGATTTCTACAGTTTTATTTTTTAGTCTAATGTTAGTTAGTAGTATGGCCCAAAAAGAGTTTACCTTACTCATATGGTAACAACCATACTTGTCCAGTAAACACATATTTTACGGGCCAGTAAAGTTGTAAACTATTAAACTGGTTAGGAGCAACAATACAAAATCCAAATAAATTTTTAAAATTAGGAAAATCCACGATTAATATATATATATATATTTTTTGTTCTTGATAATCCAGAATATCTTTATTTAAAGAATTGATATTAATGGAAACCTACTAGGTGTTCTGTTTCCCTTAATAAACCCCTAATATTTCACCTACAACTAGTATATGTAGAGCGATGAACGTTCTAGGATTACGTCCTCACTGAAGTTAAAGTTTTTTGTAACTATATTTGTATAATTTTAGTGATTTTACTGTGGTGGGACATACTATAGAGAAAGTCTGAAAAATCCCAAATACAATCTTATGTTGAATTGAATTGTGTATTTTTATTTTTTAAGTAGACCTATTTGTTAGAAAACATATTGCTGGAGTTCCAACTGAAAAGGACTGATCGTTTAAATCTTTTGCATTTAACAAATATTTGTTTAGTTTAGCTAAACTATTTTTTAAGTCGTTGCTTTCAAATATATTTGGAACAAAAAATCCTCTAGACCTACATACTGGATGGAATTGTACCTTAAAATTGTTTTCAACTGGACCATAAACGAAATATTAATTTATGATGTTATTTCATTTACTTTATTGACGGAGAATCTATTTTTTAACAGTTCAAGTACTGATACATAGAGTTCAAAGATATTACAGTCAAAAAATTAAACATAGTTTAAATTAAACAATAAGGTCCAATGACAAAAAAAAACTGAAAAAAGGCCAGAAAACGAGAAAGAATGGACAAACAGCAGTGACCTTGAATTCTGTACAATGTATTCGACCATGATTACAAGTCTCAACTGATTATGAAAATTGCAAGCCAAACAATTCACAAGTGTTCAGGTAGTAAACAAGCACATGTCTGAAATGTTAGACTGGAGAGAAATAAAATAATCAATTTTAACTGTTACTTTTATATGGTGAGTATTTGTGTCCATCACAGTTACTTGCTATGGATTTGAACTGTAAACAATCAGAAACAGCTGATTTCAAGGAACAAATAAACTACCACTGTTATAACACACTTGTAGACTTAGAGAATTTCCAGTTAATTGAATTTAGATTCAGACAGTTTGTATTCAAAGCAATAAGCAAACAAAATATTGTCAAACAATGAGATACCAATTATATGTAACAATTTACTTGGTATTGTTTGGTCGCTGGTTCTTCTGAACTCATATTATTGAAAGCAATTTATACTTTGTATAACAAACCCTGGTTTAAACCTCAATATAAAAAAGGTTCCCAGTATAACAAATTTTTATAGTAACAGTATTAAGCTTCAAAACGCAAAATTACCATCTATATAACAAAATATTCCGTCACAATCTCACTATCAGGGAAACACTGAGAAGGGAACAAACTGGACCCCTCAAAGGGGATTTAAAGTCTAATTTATTTAAATAAAATTAAAAAACAAAACAAAAAATAATCGAAGAAAGTGTCTACAAAGATTAGGCGATAAAAACTAACGATGTCAGCGTGATCGCCAGAGATAATCATGAGAGTGCCATGACCACTTATTTTAGTCATGATGACTTTGTAGTATGCATATTACCATTAATTTATGATTTCTAAAGCTAATAGTACTGGTACTACTTTGCTTATAATAACCTAGACGTATAAAAATCATCATATCAGCCTCTAAAAGCCTGCATAATTGCAAATCTTAAATTGTTATTAAATAATCAGATTGTTAAGTTAGCCTAATAGTAAACTATTAGCATTTTACTAATCACTTTAGGCTTGAAATTCATAAAAGGATGTTGTCATCAAAGTTTGGAGATTTCCTCCTAAAATGTCCACAAAGTCTTGTACAAAAGGTAGGCCTAAAGTATCCTCTTTTCATTCTGGATTTATAACCTGTTACATTTGTAAAGACGGGTTGCAGATAGAACGGCCATTTTTTATATTCACCTGCCCGAATAACCTGTGAGCCCAGTTTTGTTGTTGTAAACAATATTTAAGCACTCTTAAGTCATTTGCTGAGTTTATTTTGAGTAAGAATGCATAAAATAGTGCAAGTTATAGAAATCAATTTTTCTTCGATTTAAAACTCTTGCCTTTAGACCATGTGTCCTCGTCTTGGAAGGGTTAATAAGCGCACACAACAAAAACACATTTTGATATGAGTAAAGTAGCATGCATTACGAGTGTTAGTATGATCTTGATATGAGTTAGCCCATTATGTATTCCAAAACAGCTGATTGAAACACCACTTTAAAGTGCACTGTCATCAGCTGTTGTGACTAAACAATCACACTAGCTCAATTTAGAAACCTATCATCAGTTAAAAGTGTGCTTCTTAAATTCTTATTCTTAAATTGTTGTTACCTACAAAAATAAAAAGGAATGTTAATTAGTTTTGGGTTCTTTTTAAATTGTTGTTGAATTTAGTTGGACTTGAAATTCAAACTGCAAATATTATAACAAAATGAGTTGCAGAAACGGTATTCCTACAAAATTACAGTATGTGATTGGAAGGCTTCTGCTTACAAACATGCAGATTTTCAATTTCAAGAAATGCACATACATTTCTCGCCCTAAACGCCATCCTAATTTAGCACGATCTTAACCATAAGGACTTAAAAGTGGTGATTTTCAATGCAGCGGTTTTGAAAGTTTTACGGGTCGTACACAAAGACAAACATGCATGTAAGAGCAAGCGGGACTACCTCTGGAGAAGATTCTTCGCCTCATAGCTGTCTATTTCCACACCAAGCTCTTTGAATGCTCTTATAAGTTCCTCCAAGTCAATCTTGCCTGTTCACACACAACACAACTATTCTACACACCGGTATTAGAAACACATATTCTATCGTAACTATGTTAGATGGTCAGTTTTTTAATCCATAACGTTAAATAGCTTGACAACCAAAATATATAGACAACAAAATAAAAAAAAAATAAAAAAACAGAAAATAATTTTAAATAATTTGAATCAAATAGTCTTGTGTACAAAATAAAAGACAACTCTGAAGAGCAATTTATGTAGGCAAGTTGGGCTAAATTAGGCCCTATAATTAGGCTTAATGGATAAGCTTCCACAGTCAAATATTGCAAATTCATGGTCTTTCGGCATCTACGAGTCAAAATCTACAGACCATTTCCATTCACCGAAGTTTCAGACTGAATGTAGTAGGCAAGAGATAAACAAAAGCCAGTTGACGTATCAAATCACTTGATCAAGTCGACGATGGAAATTTATATCATGGCCGAAAAGACAGTGAATGTAAGCATTTTGTTGATTTTGACACATTAGCTTTTAAAGACCATGAATCTACAGCACCAGTTCCTATGTATTATAATGTTTTACCAATGAATCATTTAAAATATTTGCTGTTACTACTAAAATTTTACACCTTAATGGAAGTAAAAATAAATTTTAAACTTCAACTTAGACTTTTCAGTCAGTAGTAGTTTGTAATATGATTTTAACCTCTAAATTACCAGTTTAAAGTTTTGCTTTCATTTCAAAATGAAAACTTGTTCCCTCCTTATATGGTTTTGAAAAGAAGAACCCACCAAGATCACTTCACCCCATTGACTAGCTAAGTTTAAGCTATTAGTGGGTCTACATGAAACAATTGTTTTGTACTTCTTTTAAAATGATAGAAACATAATTCTTTACTTAAATTGTCAAGAACAGCTGATAAATATATTTTACTACCGTTATCACAATAGTGATTGCATCACAAAGCAGCCTCGTATTAACGAAAAAGCAAAACAAAACTTTACATAGGCTAATCATATCGCCTAAGTTGAAGATTTTGATAGTTCTATTGTTTTACGAGTGTACTATAGCTATAAACCCATAAACATTAAGGACTATCACTAGATAACGTACCATCTCTGTTCTTATCAATATGTGAGAATCCTAGCCTGAGATTCTTCTCGTGCTCTCTTACGTAATGAATAAATTCTGCCAGAGAAATGTCCCCACTTTTGTTGGAGTCGGACCTCTCCAGGAATTTCTGGAAGAAAAAATACTTAGAAACATTTTTAAATTTGTAAAGAGTTCCCTGTTTCAAGAACAAATTATTACTTTTTAATTAATAATTTAGGTTTACCTATGACTGCCAGGTTCTTTAAGAATGTGAAGATATGAAGCCCGATGTATATTTCACCACAAGTGTGGCATCATCAGGAAGAGTTTGTAATTGTCACTTTAAAACATTATGATATTTATTCACATTATCGGTTGACGGACGATTTACGACACAGGCGTAGGAATCCGAGTGTGTGCACAGACCGGAGACGCTACATATATCACTGTCTGACTGTCCCTGATCCTGATGATGCCACACATATGGCAAAATGTACAATGGGCTTCAAATCTAACTTAGGCTACATTCTTTAAGAACCTGGGAGTCATATGGTAAACCTACAAAACTTATATCAATAAAGGTTACTTTTGTATTACAAGGAGGTCACTTATTTCAGAGGGATTTTTTCCGGAGACTAAAAATACCTACAATTGGAAAGAACAAAGGCCTACTTTAATTGACTTGCTGTGACATAGTACAATTAGCGGCCTTTGAGTTCTGCCTTCGAGAAGGCAGCGATGTCGGCAAGGATTGCGTTGAATGCGTCGCCACCGCTAGCTGCCACATGTACTCCGCCAAGTAGGTATAAAACGCGCTGCGACGGTTAGGTTGGGTTATCATAAATATGTTTGTAGGACTTTCCTCATTACGTTATGAATCAAACGATACCAGATGAGTCATCACTCAGGTTATTGACCCAGATACAGACAGGTGATACACGCACTCCGGACAACGATCTGACATTGGCCTACTTGGAGGAGATTTGGCAGGCGAATGTATGACTCATCTGGTATCATTAGATTCACAACAAAACGAGGAAAGTCCTAAAACATATTAATAATAATCCAATCTAACATTTAACTGCCGCAGCGGGTTGTATAAGGGTGACCTCCGTAGAATATGAAAGAACCCAATAAAGATTAATCAATTCTGAACATGTTTTGAGAGAGACAATTTTTGGTTAGGGATATCAAGTTACTCTCATTGTGTTATCAATCTATAAATTTATAATAGGTACTTTTAAATAAAGTGAACAATGATTAGGCCTAGTTATATTAATTTTTGGTGACAGTTAAAATATCTTGATTTAGCCTATAGAGTGTAAATTTGATTGGATGATGATTTGCTTGATTTTTTTTATCAATCAGACCTATTTAGAAAGCCCAAATAAATGGTCTACAACCAAAGAATGAATAGCATAAAAGGGACCTCTTCTCCTATGCCAAACTAACCTAAATTAAAAATTTTTATTGGTGTGAAAAAAAATTACCGTAGGTACCAGGTGGTAGGGCCTAAATATACATTTTTAAAATCTTTATGTGGATTTTAACTGCTAAATAGCCTACAGCTTGTGCAAGTCTTTAAGGCACTGAGATTTCCTAGCCAAATTTGCCACCTGTACCGTACATGACCTGTTGCGTTTTTGGTTGGTGCAGCTGGAAAAATCTACTCAGTCTAACATAGCTCATAAAATAAAATAAATCAGCCTAAGTTGAATAATTCAGTTCAAAGGTTGTAATGTTGTAGCCTACAAGGGCCTTTTAAGCAATCGTCAAGAAAATTAAATCAAATCTAGTTTATAAAGCGGCCCACACACTAAGTAACTTAACTTAAAATTAAGTTATATGTGTATGGTATGCTATGTCAAAAACAGACAAAACGTGCCAATATAAGATGGGGAACACAGTGCAAGTTGCAAGTCGCAGCGGAAATCAAGACGAGTTTATTTTTTGGTGTGCCGTGCTAGTGTGTAGGCAGTCCTAAGACTTGCTAGTAGTTCAATATATTTTGAGGTTAGGTTTGAGGATAGATAAGCATTGGCCTATGAGTGTAGCCTATAAGTTATTTGATATTAGTTATAAGTAGGCCGAGTTCAGACCACAAAATTGCCATCAATATCGTCCAGCCTTATACAGAGTGTAGGCCTACTAATGTTCTGGGAGCATGTAGGCCTAAGTTACCTAGTCTTAGCTTGAGAAAATCTAGCTATTCTTATTTTATAATGTTGTCTGCGGATGGTGGTTATTTCAATGCAAAATCAATTTGAAAGCCTTCCATTCGCTACCCAAATAAACAATCTATCACGGTTCAAATGGCTTTTTTGATAGGTAGGGGCAAAGTTGCCACCTTACGTCAGAAAAAAATCGGGACATTGCCCCCCTCCCACCCAGATTAACATAAGCTTAAATACAGACATAAGTTAAGGAACCAAAATCGGGACAGTCCCGGCAGAATCGGGACGGGTGGCAACCCTGGGTAGGGGCCTAGTCAATTTACATAATAATAGCCTAGGTAGTGGCAACTAACTGTAACTTAATATTAGGCTAACTTATTTACTAATTACCAGCTTAATAAACATTAAACCATAATCAAAGCAGAATTATGTCTTTCACTATTTTTATAGAGCCTAGAGAGTAAAAAAAATACTTTAAAAACTGACCAACCAATATCCTATTTTTAGTCTCACACCAATATTTAAGGCAGTAAGGCTACTAAATGCAAGTTAGGCCTAGGCCTGATTACCTCTGCATATCTCTGATGGACACCGAACTCTTTGAGAGCAACAGACAGATCATGAATATCAATTTTTCCATTTCCATCCAGATCTAATGTCTTGAATAGTTTTTCCAGCCTTTCTTCATCTTCTTGAGGTAGTTCATGCAGATAGTGAGGAGGATGGCCTACAATTGGATTTGCTGGGGTTAGCAAAATGTTACCTCCTACCATATTACTATGTCAGCAAGAATTTCAATGTCTTGATCAAATACTTTGAGTCTATTAATAAGTGTCGGTTAAAGAGAAATAAGTCTGCATGTTTAAAAACGAGTAAAATCTAGGTTATGCACTTTTCATCGGGAGGGGTTGAATGAAAGTACGACACACGTTGAACACAATTACGTCATTTTAAATTAATTATTTACTACTTATAAATGCAATAAATTTTACTCAGACTCAAGTAGTATCGTAAGTTAACTAAGGCATCTGTAACAATAAATTAACCCGAGAATAAGTTATGGTACGTTACAGAAAATTACAGAAAGCTGACAATCAACAATGCGGAATCTGTCAGCTGTTGTAGCAGACCACTGCAATGCACAGCATTACATAGAAGTACCTACAAAGAGAACTGATGGGCTACTTTTAAAGCCATTGGTTTTATAGCATAACAAAATGTTCTACTGTACCAGTTACCTGGGGCCCTTTTCATAATAAACTACAAGTTACGAAGTTACAACTTGAACTTGTAGCTTGTAATTTCCATTAGATTTGCATTGGGCGATCAGCTGATTTACTAATAATATTAGTTTGTATTTTATTATGAAAAGGACCCCAGTACTGTATACAATAACTATTAATCTATTTCATTATATCTTTCTATAAAAAAAGGTTAGCTTAAAAACAATATGAAAAATACAAGTTATCCGAGCTATAACGGAACCTACGTAATATAGATATAGGGGGTAGTATGTTTGATCACTCCGACAAGACGGCTACGTACAGTGGCGGTCCCAGGGGGAGGGGAGGGATATCCCCCCCCCCCGAAATAATTTTTTTTTATTAGCTAACATAAATAATAGGCCTATTAGCTTGAGCATATTTTAGAGCTCAAATACGCATAAAAATACGTTTTTAGGATCAAAACTCCCCATTATTTTCGGGGGGCCCCGGATCCTTTTTTTCTGGTGGATATTCCATACCCCCGCTGGTCAGCCCCCCCCCCCCCCCGAAATGAAATTCTGGGTCTGCCAATGGCTATACATCAATTACTGTAACATTTTTTTAAGAAGTATGTTGTTCCCATAAGGTCCTTTAAACAGTATTTTTTTGGAATATCACATAAACCCTGGAGGTTTCTTAGACACAAGTCTCAAGTGGGTGTTAAATGCTCTTCATAAAAGCTAGATTAAGTAAAATATTTAAAAGAGAGCTCCGATTTCATCTCTGTTTACTGTTTTACAGAACACACTCTTTAAAGAGAGTCGGAGAGGTTGGATGTCAATATGCATGTTACATCTGCAATTAAAGGTCCTCCCTACTGGTGTGGGACACCCCCGTTTGCCCCCCCCCCCCCACCCTTGACAAGGTTCTAGAATAGAAATGCCACTGATTGGGCTTTTGACAGCTCTGGATGGAGAAACAGCCGATTATAGTCAGTAACAAAAGCTACACTCAATCGTTTACCACACCTCCACTTCTCTTTCATTCATATTATTTAGCCACAGAAGTGGTACAGTAGAACCTCAATTAAGTCACCCTTTACACCGTCACTCTCTGATATCCGTCAACCCGCTACAGTACCTACTTAATTATTTTTAATGCGATCCTATTACATTGAACAAGTACAACATACAAAATGACAGTGAATTAGCTTAGAATCTGTACCAATGTGACTAACGCTGCCTTAAATTGTGAAAAATCTGATCTTAGTCAGTAGCAAAGCGCAAAGCTATACTACACAGGTCATCTCTCCCCATTAAAATAATACAAATTTAGCTTAAAAATACACACAAAGTAGTTGCTTTCTAAATAAAGTGATTTAGCGACATACCTCAAGGAAGATGAAATAAAACACAGTTATAAGCATAAGAGCAATTTTATCAGTCATTGACAACTTGTGTTAAAATAAACTAGCATTGACCATGCAATGTTATATATCTTCATACAATAGAATATGTACTCCCCTAACCACCAAATATTACACGAGTGATTAATATAATCTGTTGTAATATTACATGTGCAACATGAGTTCGTTATACGTAACACACTAGATATTGATTAATAAGTCGACTCGGAGACCAAAAAAGTAGCAAACTTCAAGCTCGCAACACACAGACAAAAAAAAACACAAAACGGGACAAGAGACCGAAAGCTCAGGATAGGTTTACAATGATCCGACAAAAACCAAACATATGATTCCACAAAACGATTATTGCTTTACGTAGTTCAATCTAAAAAAATGCAAAACAGATCGGAAGCGTTCAGTCGTGAGCCACTGATTTGATCCCCTGACGTGCTACGATCTACACCGTCCAATAATTGCCACCCTCCCAAAACGGAGATTGCCAATAGTCTGCGACTCGGTTAAAAAGTTCCAAATAAAAGAACTTAAAAATATTGACATCAACATGTTTAACATGTACCTTATGTATAACACTGTTCAGACCCAACTGAATACATTCTGTTACAATTTAGACGTTTTGATTGTTATAAACATTACTCTACCTATGCTAACTGCCGTCTTAAAAAAATCTTATTTACAGAGTGAAACATGTGCGGCTGTATCGGTTACAAATTCCATGAGCCGATTTACACTTGTTTTAAAAATACTTTGTATTCATGCCAGTTTAAGATGAACTTAGTAAATTAGCTTTGGCTTTATAGAAGTCACTAACACAAAATATTACCTACACGTTCCAACAGTTGTGCTATTCAATTAAATGGTTTTGTTACACATTTAATTATTAGTACACATTTTAAAAACTATAGTACGAGTTAGGAAGTTAGGATCCAAGCAGATAGTGATGACTTGTGGTGAGGAGAAGTACAAATTTTTTTACTAGCTCATTCTCTAATGTTTTCTGAAATATTAATTACATTACAAAAAAAGTTAAGATTTTAATAAACAAATTAATTTTTTCCAACTAAGAGCAACAAATGAAAATTTCACTGATTTGAAACAGAATTTTGGAAATAAACACTGAACATTGGGAATAGTTAAAGTATTCAAGCCTTTTGAATTGTATCAAGAAAAATATTTTTTTGTGGCCTCTTTTAACCACGCAATTGCTTGTCCACATAGACCTCAGACCTGTGCGTTGAAAATTTCCAGCAAAGCAAGGGGTAAGCCAGAACAGTAGTACAGTGAATTGTACTGATAAAATTTAGTGGCGAGCACCAGGACGCGAACCCATGACATCACTGTCATAGATTTGTAGTCCGTCGTCCTTCCAATAACTCCAAAAATTATACTAACTACTCCAATATTGTAATACTCTACTGCCAAATTTTTGTATATGAAGGAAATGCTCAAAACTAGGAATTACCGTCATTTTAGAAATAAAATTCAAATACGAATCCGCTTGGACCCTTACTTAAATTATGTAGGATTTATGTTGGTTTTTACATTCTTTTCACATTTTGCTTAAACACAATTGTACAATCTTATCAAACCTTTATTGTTGGCACAGAATTAAATATGAGTTAAAAGAGTAATTTTCAATTACAAAACGTTAGTTATTTACAAACAGTAAATAAATATGGTTAAATTTGTTTCCTTGAACATTAAACTAGAACTAAGGTTTTTGTAAAGGATAGGTTTATCAGAGGGCTTACTTTACTGACGGAAATAGTTGAAAATGTACAAACACATAACATGTTGAATTTGTAGTTTCATAGACTCTACCACTAAAAGAAGGTGCTAGCTTTGAAAACTCTATATGCTTATTTATCCATTTTTATATATTTTCGTCAGTAAGGTAAGCCTTGTGTTAAACATATCTATTACAAAATCCTTACAAACCCTGGCCTAAAGCCATCTTTAACCAAAACGTTATAAACTAGAACAGTACAGTATTTAATTTAGCATTAAAAAATAGAAAAAAATATACAATCTGAGTTAAAACTGTTTTAGGCTGTATTATACCTTAAATTAACACATTCATAACTTCTAAAATACAGCTTTGAAACATGAATACAATGAATTATGTACGGCTTAGCTTTGAAAACTATCAAATCCCTAACTGGTAATCTCTCGTAACTCCTCTAAACATTAATGATTTAAACTACTTCTAAGAAAGGCAAAGGCGATACATTACATGGTATAAAATCTACTTATTAAGCGCTATTTACAAAAAGTTCAATCCCAAAAAAACCGTTGATGAAAATAATCAAACAGAGTACAATGGAAAGACAGTAAAGTAACTGATTCACTTTTACAACTGTTGAAAACGTGTGGATCCCACAATAAATTAATAATCTATGAAAACGATTATTGTAAAACAACATTCTACAAACAACAATAAGCGAGGCACGTCAGCTTCCAATAAAACTGGAAGAAATTTTTCTTCTTCCGAAATTCAGGTTTACGTGGAAAAATCAATAAACCATAAAAATGACAGGACTCACATCAGTCCTTTGAGTTTAGAAAACTATTGTATAAAAATACATAGATTTAAACAGTAACATTGAGAATGAGTCTTACTCATGCGGTGCAGTTTCAATATACAACATAAACTGCGTAAACTACAGACACGGACTAGGCTAGAAGCAGCGTCTGCCGGCTGCGGCTGTCACTGACTAAGTAGCGGAACTGATTTACAAACGTAGCAGTAAAGAAACACAATGATAATTAAACACAATCTTCAGAGATTTGCTAAAGGGAGGAAAAAAATTGAGTCGTAAAAATTGTTTGCGGTTTGATAAATTTTAGTTTGGACATTTTGAGAAAGTTGTTTGGAACTAAATTATGCATTGTGGATCAGTGGATCAGTATACTATTTTTAACTGTTAAGTTACGAGGTGAGTGACATCCGCAGCGGACGAGACACTAAACATAGTTACACATTTACGAGGCTCGGCCCGTCACTGAACTGAAGACACAAGATTGGCACATTGTCAGTAACAAGCCTTACGAGCCTCACGACGTTACATATATACAACACATAGTACAGGTTATATATTGCTAAACAATCTCCCACAATCCTGTAAGTAATCCCTACTTACGCAAACTAGAAAAATATAACAAACAATACTATATCATAACATTAAATACGCGATAAACTCTGGATACAGGCAAACAATTAGAGTAACTATAATGATAATCGTTACGCTTACGATAAATAATATTTTCAGAAAACAAAACTGGTATATTGTTTGATTGGAATCAAAAACAACAGGTAACACAGATAACGAGGAAAACGATCAAAAATATTGTAAATACGGTTATTTACGTAAATTAACAGGATTATTGCACTACTGATAAAAACAGTATTGATAGTCTATCATGCGTCCACAAATGCCTCGTGGAATAATTAAAAACATGCAAAATAAAATAGGGTTCGATTACTAGTAAATCGAGATTATGTTGATTATCAAATCAAATAACAAAAAAATTAATGCATAGCAAAAAATGAATAATAAATGATTACATATTAACAATAATGTTCATTGATTTAGACTTAGCACCAAAATATGAAAAAGGTTGCTACAATGTTTAAATTTTACTTTCTATAATTTACTAAACTGTACTAATCAATTCCAACTAACCAGCTGATACAAAACTATTCGGAATACATTTGAGTATACAAAATACTAACAAAGCTTTAGTAAAATTTTTCATCGACTCTAAAGATTTTCCAAACATATCTTTTGTCTCTATCTGACTGTTACAAACATGCGTTATTAAATAATTTCAGACTCGCATCAATATTTTCTATTTTAACTCAGGTCTGGTTAGTTTTTTAGAAATTACAACTGCTAGCGTTCCTCGCCCTAGAGAACCGACAGGGTAAAAATACGTAGAAACTCTAATAAAAATATATAACTCTATATAACTACAAGACTCTCGTAGGTTTCTGTTTAAAAAATGTTTCTGTATCGGGAAAAGATACGGTATAAAAAGTGGTCGTAACTCTACTTGGCGGAGTCGTCGTCGTGAGGCCAAAGTTTGCTGTCGTCGTCTTCCTCTAGTTGACCTTGTATCGTCAACTCTAGTTCCCTCATGTTGTGGGCAATGTCGTACGAGTCCTCCTGTAACAGACAACACGTCATACTAACTCCACTATAGAACACTCTGAGACGAACCCTATCATGTTATATTTTAGTACCATCCAATTAGTGATGTCTTTAGCATTGCGGGTAGTTTTCATAATTTGAATATAATTGAAAAATGTACAAGCAATTTAAAATCTAAGTATACATAAAGTGTGTGGTATAAGTTAAGTTCAAATAAATCTGTATTGAAATAACAGTGAAAATCTGACTGTTGGAAACTACAGAGCAAGTTCTTAGCATACTAGGGGGAAACAAATAGTGAGCAACAGGCCTGTACGTTTTTGTGATATTTGTATAAGGTCGTACGAGTTATGTTTTTAACTTTGATGCACCTTCAGCCAAAATCTTAATTGTCTTAGAATGGTGATGTGTTATAAAAACATCTGTAACAGAAGTTAAGCTGTTCACTAAGTTAATGCATATTTTTATAAACGGACATAAAGGTAATACTAACATCGTCGCTGTGATAGCCTGTGCTCGACCAGCCGTCACTACTCCAGCCAACCCCCACGCCTCCATGGTTGGGCACCAACTGTGACTGTAAAATACAAGAGAACATGTCAGTACTGAGGCAAAACACGTCATGTTAAAGATTGTGTCAATTATGATGGGATGTAGGGAGAGATGATGAAGAGGATTAAATTAATTCAATTGCAATTAAGTGTTCAGATGACGAAATTACAAAAGCGACGGTAGTGGAGCAAGAGTTCTTGTGCCCATCCGCCACTCTAAATGAAACTATCTGTTCTCGGTAGAATGTGCAATGGTTATAGTGATTACTAAATTCACAGTGTGAGCACCAGATCATAGTGATGTGGCAAGTCAAGTGCTTAACTTGTTTAGTTAAACAGGGTATCAGGTTTCCTGGATGATGTTTGTATGGTACTTGGTGTTAGTTAATGGATTTGTTAATGGAGTGAGGATCAAGATGGCGGAGGAGGATGATAATGAAAAGTGCGGTCTGTGTATTAAATTGTTTAAAGACGGAGATTTAAGCGTAAATTGCGAGTTATACTGTAATAAATGGTTTCATATTAAATGCGTTAACATGTCAAAGAATGATTATGAGAAAATAAAAAGTCTAGGTGATCTTAGTAGATGGTTTTGCAAGACGTGTGACCAAAAGTTCCAGAGAAGCCGGACAGGAAAAGAAGTATGCTGTGAGTGCTACACAAACATAAGTGGTCTAACAGATTCTATTAAGAATTTATATGACAATCAAAAGCAAATGTCTGAGTATCAAAGAAATATGGAAATAAATTTTAAGGATCTACAAGGTGAACTTGCAGAATTGAAGCAATATAATAGGTCTAGTTGCTCGAGAACAGTGACGTGCCCAACCAATGACGTCATTGATGAGAATAATCCTACTAATGATGTACAAACGAAGATAGTTTCCTCTCGAGATATAAGAATTAATGCAAATAATAATGAAACTAGGCCAGATTCATATAGTGCTGGTAAAAACAATTACAAGCGAAATAGAGTACAAAATAAGAAAAATTCAAGATGCAGTGATGACGTCATCAGCCTTTCGCCATTACAAAGTACCCCTCCTGACAACATTGCTCCAAATGGCAATAGCAATAGAAATGATAATGACAACAGTGACATAACCTCACTACGCCAAAATGCAGATATTGAAGTATTGACGATTGGACAAGTCCATAATGACGAGCGAAATTGTGGAAATAAAAGCTATTCAGATATGGTTAAATCATTAAAACCAAGTGATGGAAATGTTCCAAATAAAGATCGTGATGGCTTTGAGGTTCATACTAATAGGAGATGGAAATCAAAAAATGGAAATAACAGACAAGGCTCTGGGCCTGTAATTGGTACTTCCAAATCTACAAGTGGAAGTATTGGTGCAATTAGGAAATTGTCTTGGATATTTGCCACAAGATTTAATACAGACACGAAGAAAGATGCTATAGAGGAGTATGTAAGAAACATCTGTGAAGGAAATACTGTAACCTGTGAGGAACTACAAACAAGGTACCCTAGCTATAAGTCCTTTAAAATCGGATTTCCTCAACAGTACAATAGCTCAGTGCTTGATTGCAACAAATGGCCAGAGGGAATACTCATAAATAAATATTTACCATCTAAACAAAGTAACTCTCATGTGGCAAGTAATGGGTCTGAGATTTACAACAGTCAAAATAGGCCTAGGCCTAATGCACCTAATGCTCAAGGGGTTTTACCAAAAAACACCAATTAGGCTCTAATTTTTATAGGGGATCAGAGTCTATGCCTGACAATGTACATATTATTTACCTTAATATAAGATCTGTCTTTAATAAAGTAGAGATGCTTGAAGCTTTAATGCATGAAGAGAAACCACAAATTTTATGCTTAACAGAAACGTGGCTAACCCAGGAAAAAAATAAGTCTTTTAAAATAGGCAACTATTGTAAAACAGCCGAATACTTTAGGAAAGACAAGTTAGGTGGTGGTGTGGCAATATTTTCTTTAATGGATACCAGACTTAAAGTAAACCAAATAAATAGCCTATCTTCTAAATCTCTGGAAAATATTTTTGAATGCTGTGGGATAACTGTTACTACTGGTAAAAATAAAATAGTTTTAATAAATGTTTATCGACCACCTCAAAAAGGAAACTTTCTAATTTTTATTGAAATCCTAGACGATACTCTGATACTTACAAAAATGTAAATTTATTTATTTTTCTCTGCCTTGCATGGCTTGCAGCATGTGGTTTTCATTTTATTTGTATTTTTAGTTGCATGCATTGCTTTGCATGTTTTTGAGATCCTGCATGTGTTTTTTTTTTTTTCAGCTTTTAATTTAATTTTGTCAGTCAAGAATGCTAGAAGAAGCTTGGCATGTTATTTATTATTTATTGTATTGTTGACGTAGCCTATTGTCCTGTATATGAACTGAATGGCCAAATAAATCATTTGAATCATTTGAATCATCATTTATGATAAAAAATCAATATGATTTGCCTATAGTCCTAAGTGGGGACTTAAATGTGGACAATTTGACAGAATCATGGCAAAAAGAGTGTCTATATGACGTTTTAGACTCATATGGCCTGCATGTATCCTTAAAAACCCCTCCCAGAGTAACAGAGGAAAGTATTAGTCAGATTGATTATTTTATTACTAATTTGGATGAAAGCTTATATGTTTCTGGGGCACTGCCAGCCTTACTGTCTGACCATAATATTTTGTACCTCAAAATTAATCTCGACATGAGACACAGCCTTATCAAGAAAACCATTGAGAAGAGGAAAATAAATAGCTCATCTTTGGAACTGTTTTCAAGAATTATGGCAACTCAAGACTGGCAAACTGATAACGAAAATCCAAGTGTGGATTTTATTTTTGACGAGTTTTACACAACATTTTTGTATATATTTGAATTATGTTTTCCAAAGGGTATTTTTAATGTCAAGAACGATTCACAAGTTAAATGGATAACTCAAGAAGTTTTACGGTCACAAGATAACCTAACACAATTGTATTGGGAGACAAGAAATAACAATAGGCCTGGTAATAATTCAAAAACAGAATACTTGAATGCTAAAAATCAACATGCCAAACTTCTAAATAGTACCAAGAAACAGTTCTACAATTCTAAAATAGATAATGCTAAAAATGTTAGCAAGGAATCTTGGCAGATAGTAAGAAGTTTAACTTGTGATGATAATTTTGTAAATAATGTTAATTTAAGTTTGAAACTGAATGACGAGCACATAACTAATCCAGTTAATGTTGCAAATGTGTTTAATAATTACTTTGTAGAGGAGGTATTAAAACTGACTGGCACAAGCGAAGAGGAGCCTCTGATATCGGGTGTTGGTGATGGTGCGGGTGATTTCCGCTTATGGCCTACTACTGAAAGTGAGGTAAAGGAGGTTATAGACAAGGTTAGTCTTAAAAAAAGCTCTGGAGTAGATGATATCCCTTGCTATCTCCTAAAGTCATGCAAAGAATCAATAGCTAAACCACTTGCTAAAATTATAAATAAATCTTTTGAAAATGGAGTTTTTCCTAGTAAACTAAAGACATCCAAGGTAGTGCCTATCCACAAAAAGGATGAGAAAGATCAAGTAAAAAACTACAGGCCAGTGGCAGTCCAAAGTGCATTTTCTAAGATTTTTGAAATAATTTTCCTTAAAAGACTTAATCCTTTTTTATCACATAACAATCTTTTATCACCACAACAATATGGATTTAGAAAAAACAGTTCAACAACCGATGCAATTTTTGATTTATTAGTCTCAATACATGACAACCTGGATGTGTTGGAAGAATCCCTGTGCTTGTTTTATGACATGACAAAGGCCTTTGACCTTCTCTCCCATAGTAAATTTAAATTAAACTGGCAAATATTGGAATTAAAGATATGCCACTTCAATGGATTTCTACCTATCTACAGGACCGACACCAGATTGTATCAGTAAAACATTCAAGCTCTGAAGGACTAACAAGAAACTACCGTTCTACAATTTCCCCTGCCATAAACACCGGAGTGCCGCAAGGCTCCAACCTTGGACCAGTATTGTTTCTGATCTATGTCAACGATTTACCCGACTCTTTATCTGAAGGGAAAGTGTGGCTCTTTGCTGATGATGTGAGTCACTTAGTTCAGGACAGTGACCTGGGTAGGCTAAGAGACAAGGCACAAACTGGCCTAAATGAAATGAGCGGATGGTGTAAAGAAAACGATCTTATACTAAATAGGAGTAAAACTAAGGCTATACAATTCTACAACCGTAAGAAGCCTGAAAGCACACCACTACTTCGCCTTGAGGCAGCTAGTATCGTTGTAGATAACTCTATTAAGTATCTTGGTCTGACAATAACCAGTGACTTAAAATGGCAGAACCAAGTAAACGCCACAGCAGCAAGACTGAAAGCTGTGTGTCACATGGTACGTAGGCTGCAATTGATAGTTGATCAAGCTGTACTGTTGAAAGTTTATTTTGGATGCTTCCATAACATAATGAATTATGGTGTGATATTTTGGGGGAATAGTCCCTTGGCGGAGCGTATATTTTTGCTTCAAAAACGCATAGTAAGAACAATTGCGAGAGAACCCTACTTATCACATTGTAAACCAATCTTTATACAACTGAATATACTCACACTGCCTGCTCTGTTCATTCTTGAGTCTGCAGTGACAGTTAAAAGGAAGCCAGAACATTTTCAAAAAAATCAACAAATCCATAACTATTCAACGAGGCAGAAGGAAATGTTACATGTACCACAAGTTTCATCCAGTTTAGTGAGAGATGGACCAAGACCTACATGCATAAGAATTTACAATAAAATTCCAGCTGCCATAAGGGAAATTGAAGATGCGGAGAAGTTCAAATCCAAGTTTAAAGAATATTTAACGACTAGGCCTTACTACTCAGTAGAAGAGTTCTTAAATCAAGAATAGGCCAAAACTTTGACGACCATGGCACACCCGTGCTACTAATGGGATACCTACAAGTATCAAGTAAGTATCAAGTAATGCAATTCTTTGCACTCCAGTTTGCAAGCCAGGTTAGGTTTATGACATGATGAATACGAGGGCATAGTTTACAGAATCACCACTACTAGTCTACAGCGCCATTAACAACAGGTGAGTAAAGTGATGTATTAGTGACTCAAGTCAAAATCGAAACATTTTATTTTAGTAGACAAAATACTTGACTTGTCACACTGCTACGGTACTTGAATGTTAAGTATGCCAAACTTGTATTTGTAGACTTCTTGGAAATCGTTTTCCCCATACAACTCCAAATTGGAATGGCAAACTTAGTTATATCTACTCTATCTGTCTTAAGACACATAACACCAATTTCTTAACAGAAAAATAACTGTTGCCGACCACTTGTAAAGGATTCTGTACCATAAAGTCACTAATTTGATTTTTTTACGAATCTCCAGGTGTTTCAACAACACATCGATAAAGTCTTTAATACAACATGATACGTTTAAATTGTATAAGTAGTTTCTGAATCGCTGATTAATTTTTAAAATTACTTAGCCTATAGACAATATTGTACATTTATGAGCTGTAAAATTAATTTTAGTGGCCAATTTTAGTTTCAGGTATATTTCAAGTACTAACAACTTTTATTACAATACGTGAAAATGATTTCAAGAAAGCTTTATTTATTTTGTCAAAACGTGTGAACTTTGTGGGTTGCCCGATTTGCAGCTTAAAATTGAACATTGTACCTTGTGCATCCTACCTTACTGTTATTGAAATTACATAAATAAGAAGTGTACACTTACAAATCGCCATTCCTTTTCTTTCTCCATCATCTCTTGGTATTGTTGTTGTTGCTGCAAAAGATTTATAATTATTTCATTACAAAACTTGGTTTTTTTTCTTTCAACGACAAAATACAAGTAAAGCACTATTTGTTACCACATATACTATGTAACAAAGCCTATAACAAATTATTTTGATATTATAACTGTTAACACTTTTGGATACTGAACTGCTATCAATAGTCAAAGCTATCACTTACCTTTAACATGGTGATTTGTTTTTCAATATTTTTCAGCTGAAGCATCAGACTGTAACAAAATTAAGGGAGCATTAAATATTATTAAGTCAAATTATAACAGCTTACATCTAGTTGCATCCATAATTACCTCTACATGACTAAGTGGTATGTAACATATTTTATCTTTTTAACACGTTGGGTGCTGATGACGGGAATTCCCGCAATTGCTTAACATTGAAATAAATGCAACTTTTATGTTCAAACATGTCGACAGCACAAATAGTGTTAAGTGGTACAATAGGAAAATGGTTGGGAAACATTGTTGAGATTGGTAGTAACGTGATTTTTGCAATCTAATCATAATCAACATGGCAGTGTTTTTTTTTTATGAAAGTCGACTCACTGGGAACCGGAGTTTTGCCAACGGGTGTCAGGTAGATGGGGGGATGCCTTCGGCCACCTCTTGGTGCGGAGATTTGCCAACGGTGGTGGTGGGAGAAAGATTGTGAGGGAGGGAGGGAGAGCGATTGTCAGGGTTGTCTACGCTTGGCAGTTATGCGCTTGTCGCAGTGGGTTAGGTTAGGTTAGGTTAGGTTAGGTTAGGTTAGGTTAGGTTAGGTTAGGTTAGGTTAGGTTAAAAATTCAATACATTTCTTTTCACAGTCAGAGGTGCATAACTCCATTACTTTGAACACAGTCAGCATCCTGCCTGGTTTGTCCACCCCTAGCAGAAGCCACCCTCACGGTCACGTGTAATCTCTCTCTCTCCCCCTCCCCCTCTCGCGCAACCCACAACCGTTGGCAAAACTCCGCAGTATGTGGAGTTCATGGATGGGGACCCTTTCTACCTGATACCCGTTGGCAAAACTCCTACACTCGACTCACTTGCTCTGCTCCAATGGAGGCCTGTGTACTATCTGGGGAGGATCGACTATTCCGTGGCCGATGGTGATGTAGTCCCCAGGACTGGCGGCCGGTGGACTCACCAGCTGAGGCTGTTGGTAACCTGTACAACACACAATAACTGAACATCTTAAATACAGGTAGATGCCCGTTTAATGAATGACTTATTTAGTTACTTTGGTGGACTGACAACATAAAACTGTTTTTGTTACGTAACCTATTTGATTTTCTAACTACAATCACATAGGTACTAAGAAATAGATTAGAAAGATGTCACAAGTTACATAGCTGTCGCAGCGGAGTCTAGAAGACCTGATGGTAGCCGAAGCCGAACAATTCCGATCAATCTAAAGTGGAATTTTAACTTGTGTAACTAAAGCTAAATTAAGGCAAAATGTATACAGTACTAAGTTGATACTTAAAGTTTATGTGTGGATGAGTTAAGCACCATTATTATATTATATATTATATAAAAGCATAGAAACAAACATAAAGGAGCGTATGGAAAAATTGTGGTATATTCTCACATAAAGACTAGAAAACCAATCAATAAATAAGTGAGAATCTGTTAGCTGTCACCCAACCCTTTAAATACAATAGATAAGTCCAGACAATGTAATTTGTAAGTTTTAATAAAAAAAAAAAAACAATACAAATTTCATTATTCCTTTTAGTCCAACTTGACCTGACCTAATTTGCATTCAAACAAGTTGAGTTGGTAACATCTAAAACAATACTTACCTTTCAAACATTAAAACATGTCACATTTCAAACAAGGAAGATATAACCTAAAAAGTTTATGTAAACAATAACTAGACTTTCAACCATTGACTTTGAATCAGTATTATTCAGGAATTGTTGACGGGAAACAGATAAAAATCCTATCATCTCTGTCTCACATATTGTTTATTATACCTTGACTCAGACTAAGTTGAAGCAAGCTAAATGACCTTAGAGGCAGAACAGGAAAAACATCTGGGCTCCATTGAATAAATCCCATTGAGACAAGCTAGTTTTCCAAGTCTTTCAAAAATAAAATCCTTTAAAATTGACAGTGAAAATATTATACAGGGTGTTGAAAATGTCTGGAACCAACATTATATCTCGTGAGTGGTTAAAGAAAAACAACTGATATTTTGTGTACGGATATACTATGGTTTTACCTATCTTTTAGTGCCTTATGAAAATTTTTACCACTTATAGGGAACGTCCTGTGGAGGATGTAGTAAAAAGTTTTAATGGAAGCCTATGGTAAATGATACATCATTTTAAAGGCCATTTTTGTCTGAGTAAGGAGCCACAAGTTTCATCTCAAAAGGACCACCCTAGCAAAAATGGCGACTGTTTGAAATTAAAAAAAAACACTTATAGGGAACGGAATTTTTAAATTTCAAACAGTCGCCATTTTCGCTAGGGTGGTCCTTTTGAGATGAAACTTGTGGCTCCTTACTCAGAAAAAAATGGCCTTTAAAATGATGTATCATTTACCATAGGCTTCAATGAAAACTTTTTACTGCATCCTCCACAGAACGTTCCCTATAAGTGGTTATTTAAATTTCAAACAGTCGTCATTTTTGCTAGGGTGGTCCTTTTGAGATGAAACTTGTGGCTCCTTACTCAGAAAAAAATGGCCTTTAAAATGATGTATCATTTACCATAGGCTTCCATTTAAACTTATTACTGCATCCTCCACAGGACGTTCCCTATAAGTGGTAAAAATTTTCATAAGGCACCAAAAGATAGGTAAAACCATAGTATATCCGTACACAAAATATCATTTGTTTTTCTTTAACCACTCACCAGATATAATGTTGGTTCCAGACATTTTCAACACCCTGTATAGCTGAACCAACTGACTACACTAGACCTACCGTTGTATTGTGGGGGCCAGGCGGGGGTGATGGGGCTAGGTGCTGGGACGGGTCTCCTCAGTCCGGGGGTGGATATCGTAGCGTCTCCAAACACCGCAGAACTCTGTAGTGACTGAGGCCTCATCATCGCTTTGGCTGCGGCAGCCGCGCGGGAGATGGGTCCGTACTTGCTGACGATCGGAGTGTCAAACGGGATGAACTCGTCGTCCGTCAACACACTGTCTGACCTGCAAATATTCACAATAATTAAAACTTTGATCCCTATTAGCTATTTATGTTTACAAGAAGTGCTAAAATACCATTGATAAAATCAATGCTATTTATTAACATTTAATCACTGGACAAGGTTCATACTTGGGGTGACTCTCTATTTTTCTTAAATTTTTTTTTTTTTTTGCTACTATGTCTAGACGAGACTACAAAGCTTCAAGACTAACCTTCGCATTAGGGAGGGAACTGGCTAGAACCGCAGTAGGAAAAGTAAAGAACACACACATTAAGACGGAAGCTTAGTGGTGACCTTTAATTTTAATAATCTCATATAACCATCCATACTTAAAATTTAAAATTATAAAATTAAAAACTTTAAAATTATAAATGGCTTAGAACATGGTCGACCAAACATAACAGCATGAAATGTGTTAATACAGGAGATTCAAATAGCACTTTGAATCTCCTGTATTAACACATTTCATGCTGTTATGATGTTTGGTCGACCATGTTCTAAGCCAAGTAATATCTGGAAATCATTGATTTTAAGACGCAGCTGGCGGATCAGTCTATTCTTGAAGTACAAATGAAAGAGTTTTCAGTTTAGAGGAGAGGGCTTAAGAATAACGAAATGGTTAGTTTAATGGCAAACCAGACTTAACTAATAATCCTACTGAAGGGTGAAATTGGGGGTGGAGGCAAGACCAAGCTAAGACGCTTGCTTGAAAAAGGACACTGCATACTCTTTTGTTGCGCAAGGTTGGTAGGAATTGACAATAAAATTAAGAAGAAAAAATTAGGATCCAAGGTCTTGCATAAAACAACATAAAGTTAGATTAATTTGAGTTGCCGATATAATACTCCCTGCTAGACTCAAAGTTTAAATCCCAATAAACTAGTATTTTCATGGAGAATACTTTAGACCGAGTACTTTACCTGTAAAGCACAGGCCTGTAGGAGCTGGTCAGGCTGACTTGTGAGTTTGGTCCAGACGTTGTGTGAAGAATCCCTCCGGAGTTCCACATGGAGTACGTCGACACACCAGATGATGTGTCCTACAACATTTACACAATGTTAACACATTCACCAGTGAGTAGACATTACATGGAATAGATGTAGCCAAATGTTTCATTACAAAAGAAAAGAACGTAGTTCATATGAATCACTCACAGAGTGCACGACAGACTAATTACAAAACGTTGGTGAATTCAACATAAGTAGACCTTTATGTGACTGCATTAATTTTTACTATAAAACTGGATAACACTTTAAAATGGAACTGGAATGGCCATAGTCAACAAGACAGGAGTTTACAGGGTACAATAGACTCCCTCTTATCCGGACACCTTTTAACCGGACTACTCTCGGCAGAAATGACAATCTCTTTAACCAGACAATTTTTATCAGCACATTGGTTTAGCCTGACTAGATCGGCAGGAAGTGGTCAGTACTAAAACCACTGTTCTGATGGGAAAAATTTGAGACCAGTGATCACGTGTCTAAATACAATGTTCTCATAAATTTTAGTCAAATATCACAGTAAACAGTCTGTTTTAACGAGTTTTTGGGGACGTCGGTTTAACCGGAAAACCCGTTATCCGGACTGGCCTCGGTCCCAAGGAGTCCGGATAAGAGGGAGTCTACTGTATGTGTTGGCTTACCTAAAAGAGCCTTTTTTTCAAAAAAGGTAAGAAAAACGTTCAGTTTACTTTAGTCTCCCTAAAATCCCCTTTACTACTGTATCTCAAAAACTGACCCTAAACCAATAACATGAACCTACTCAGCCTCAATCAACGGCCTTATGTAGAAAAAAAAGTGTTATTCTAATGCCAAAACAGCCTAGTTGGAAAACACCGTCAAAAACTCTCTGTTCTCAAAATAAACTCTCATATATGCCAACACTCCCACTAGTTTTCAAATTGTATTTAATTTATTTTACATAAATTGATTTTTATCGAAACTATAAAAACTCACCCCTCGTAGCGGTGTATTGCATTTGTTGCGCTCCAACTGTGACACAATCTCTTGTTTCCGTTGTTGCAGCAAAACTAAATTCTTGTTGTTGTACCTCTGTATCGAGAAAAAATATGCAACGATTAGTAGATAAAACTTATAGATTAGATTAACAATAATCAAACTAAACTTATTGATTGTAAACTATGTTGAAACAAGTTCCTACACTTGAGGTTGACCAGGGCAAAGTCTTAACTGAAGTAAAAAACTATTATAGATTAGAACTTAAACTTCAAGGATTTGAAGGTAGGACGGAAGCAGAAACAGGGAATCGATCTACCTTATTGGGTGGTGGAGGGGGTAAATGCGACAGCCATGCCTGTGTATGAGCCGTCTCTATGGGCCGATGGTCAGTGTGGGGAGGCGCAGTGGAGGCGTAGTCAGGCTGTGGCGCGTACAACTGACCTCCTGTACTGAGCACCATACTGTGAGGCGCCGCACTGCAAAAAGGCGACAACTTGGATTAGACGTACAACACTAACACATCAATGTGCAATGATTTGTTGAGTATGAGTGCAGAACGGGTTTAAATATTTACCGACTAAAATCAGCTGTTTATTTATCAATGCACAATGATCAAGTTCCCACTTTTGAACCATAAGCAAGTTTATTACAATTTTCCTAATAGTGAAGTAAAAGAAAAACAATCAATTGAAATAACAGAAGCAGTAGGCCTAAATTTCCTTGGGGTAGCTGTTCGGTAACTTGTCTTGAGACCAAAATTGTTTACTTATTTTAAATTTAAATAAAATAACCCCTGGTTTTTTCGCAATTTGAAAAATTTCAAAACTCTGCAGTATTGAAGTTTTAAAAATGATTTATTATTCCTATATTCACTCCCATATAGCTTATATGTATATAGAGTAATCCAAAAAAGGAATCTAGAAAAAAAATTGACAATTTAGAATCAATCTATCAGAGCTATGTTAGAAATAAACATAACATGTTTTTTTAATGTTTTTAAATGTGAACTTTATGTGTCAATGAAAGAAATTAAAAATGTCTTTATTTGAGAGGCGAAGTTAGGACTTATAAGTCCTCTCTACCACTTAACCTCTAAAACATAAATAAATAAAAACTTATCCACTTTAATGTCAATGTGTTTTTCATTGATGAAGACGTCTGTCATGTATTTCACGGACTATAATATGTTTTGGATTTGAGTTGGGTCTTACGACCCAAAGCTAGTAATCCCCCCCTAAACTACTGTTTTAAGAGTCCTCCACACCCAGTCGCAAATTTCCAAAAACAGCTTTCACGCGGTCCCATATAGACGCCCCAGTAATTGAGCGAAAATTATAAACTAAATATATTCATAACGAGAAAAGTCCAAACTACTAGAATTGCTTTTTGGAAATTTCGATAACTTAAATAGTTTTTTTATATTGTCAACTGAAAATCATCAACTTTGGATATTAATATCGCTTATTTTATGTCTTTTTTCAAAATTTAAAAAAGCATTTCGAGTAGTTTAGAGTATTATTTATTCAAATAATATTGTATTACATTGATATGTTGAAAAATACGGGCACAAAATGGGACCGCGCAAACCCTTACATCACGGAATGCGCACTGATTCGAGCGATCCTAGCGGCAAAGTGAGGCGCTTCCATTTAGTCGCGCAGTAATTTTTGTTCATACTAAGAATGACGTAGTTTATTCCGTGACGTTACTATTAAATGACGTATACAACCTTATCCCTACAGTAACTACGATATTCATCGTATCGTGGGTGTGATAGAAGCACTACACTAATTGGTAGACCTAAGTTGCGAGTACTACTGTATTAAAAATATAGTTTAAGCACAATTCCCTAGATATTTTAATAACGTTTACTATTATAAGTTTTATAGCTTTGGTATATTGGTGCAACAATATATGTTTCTAACTACGCCTTACTACAAAATAAAGCTTTACAGATATATTAACACTTGAAATTGGCAATGGTGAGATTAATCACTTTACGTAAAACTGTTTATTCATTGTTGGTTTCGCAGCAGGCCTACAAAATCTTGCACACCTATTTCCAACCAAATTATAAACAAGTAGCTAAAATGCAGTTGCGAATATTCTTAGACATTTTGGAAAGTGAACGGCCAAACTTGACAGTCTCAACTTGATTAGAGTTGTGTTTGGGGCGAGAGTGTGGGGGGGGGGGGGGTGAGGGATGAGTCACTCAGTTCTAAGAAATTCACAAGAAATATTGTTTTTTGCAGTTCCTACCTGGCATACTGTCCTGTAGTAGCACTCGGACGCTCGCATAGTACACACTATAGATTCTCATATTATTTTTCTGTACCTGTCTATGTGAATACATCGTGTTTGTATAAATAAATAGATCGTGTTTGTAATGTATAAATAGTGGGCTATCTATTTATACATTTCTGTGTCGTGTTTTTGTTTTGTGTTGTGTTTTAAATATTATTTAGTATAGGCCACTGCACATAATCTTATACAACTACAGTAGACTAGCCATTCTTATCTTTCTTTGAAAACATGGTGCGTAAAGTGAGGCCCCAAAGGGTAAAACGGAAAAAAAACCGTGGAGGTGAAAGGTTGGCGGAGTGGCGGATGCTGCGACATACGGCGGCTTATAGAAACCAGGCGTCAACGTCAACATCACCAACTCCATCTGAACCGGCCCCACTGCCAGTAACTCCCCCCAAGACACAGACCCTTCCTCAGTCACCCCTAACCACACCTTCATACCAAACACCCGTAATGTCCTCAAGTCCCTTGCCCATGGAAACTTCCTCTTCCGCTGGAGAAGACCTCCCTGAATTGACCGGCCGGCGCATTGTGCAAATAAAACATTTCTTCGACGAAATCCGGCGGCTTAGCCACCATGACGGGCCTTTTGATTGCCATTTTGGAAACATGGTTTTCCAAGGTGAAATAACAAACGGATTGAAATCTGGGTACAAGTTTAAGTGTGAAATGTGCAATTTGAGTGACGTGATTTGGTCTGAAGAAAACAACAACCAGCAGATGGACGTCAACACTGCAGCGGTGGCCGGCATCATGTCCATCGGTAGTGGATACTCCGGTCTCCAGGAGCTGCTAGGATCCATGGACATCCACTGCATGAGCAACACTACTTATGACCGCTATCATTCTATGGTAAGTCAATTAGTACGTATTGACAATTAGTATGAGTTGACAAATTCTTTTAGATGTTTCAACTACACAAGTTGGTTCTATGATATTTAGCATTAAAAACGTATAAGGTTTACCAACAGGGTGCAGCACTATTATTTTTTGGCATTTATGAGAACAGATAATTTGAACCAACTAGCAACAAAAGCTGTGGTACTTTTTTTCTACGGTTTAGGTGCAGTGGTAGAACAATATGGCTATGGTAGATGTGCTATAGGCCTACTATAGTTACAGTATAGATTAAAAGAAACATATGTTCTTAAACCGTGTCCTCTCCCATAACTGCAATAAGCATTTTATAGTTATATGCCAATCCCGTACGAAGGATGGGTTCTCTGCTAGTATAGTGTATTATATAATACCAACTTACAGGATCAAATCTTATCCTATAGATATTATTGTAGACGTTGATAACAACTTCAATGTGACCTTCCAAACGGCAATATTGACCACAATTGTAAAGTTTCGGGTAATGGTGGTTCACAGGTTGCAGAAGGGTGGCAGAAGACAGCACTAGAGGAGATGCGCGAGGCGGCGGTGGAGGAAGCACGATTGGCGCTGGAGAGTGGCGAGGTGGATCGAGACGGCGTGCCGCTCATCACCGTCGTCGCAGATGCCAGCTGGGCAAAACGGTCCTACAAATCCTCAAACTACAACTCAGCTTCAGGAGTTGTAAGTGTTTGCTGTTTGTAGTTCAGTCGGGAAATAGCAGGTTGAGGAAATTGTATGGCAAATATGTGGTATTGGCAACTGTTTTAAATTCAGGGTGTCCAGCTTCTACTAGGACACACTCCGGGAAATGTTTCCATCATTATAAAGAGCCCAACAATATTGAAACATTTTCTAAAATCACTTCGTTAGCCAGATATCCGCCATTTAGTATTTTTTACATAAACATTTCTATCTTTCAATTTTTTTCAACCGGTCTTTATGAAACCTCGTATTTTATTACCGTACAGTAAAAGATTTTTATATTTGGGGAACAAATTTATTTGGTAAATTGGAAATTTCAGTAGATTCTGAATTTTAAATACTAAATAACATTGTTCTTGACAATTGTTAATTGTTACAAAAATAAAGTTGTCGGCCATATTGGAAAAACTATACAAAATTCAATGATAAACTGAATAAAAAAAAATTAATAACAACTTTGGCAGATATTTTTAATGTTATTCACGGCTGAAATATATTATCACGACTGTATTTATTTCAATGATTTGCCCTTGTTGTAGGCTGCTATCCTGGGATACAGAACTCGAAAAGTCCTCTACATAGGAGTGAAAAATAAATATTGCACAGCGTGTGCGAGATTCGAAAGTAAAGGAGAAGAGATATCAAGCCATGCCTGTTACAGAAATTGGAGTGACTCATCGAGCAGCATGGAGGCCGCTATTATCGTTGAAGGATTCAGGCAGAGCGAATCTATGTACGGCATCAAGTATGCTAGACTAATTGCTGATGGAGACAGTAGTGTTTACAAACAGTTACTGGAAGAGAGACCCTACGAAAACCTGACTATAGAAAAAATAGAATGTACCAATCATTTACTAAGAAATTACTGTAACAAAATCAAAGACATTTCTAAAGACACCTCAAAATACACAAACGAGAAGGGAGAGATGTTATCCACACTAGACATGAGAAAAAAGATTGCAGGGGCTGGGAAAAAGTTTAGGTCGGCGGTTACGAAGGCTGTGGAGTATAGGAAAAACGAAAACAAACCCATCAACATCCAATCTTTAGAACTAAAGAAAGAGCTTCTGAATGGCCCAAGTCACATTTTTGGAGAACACCTCCATTGCTCCGACAGAAATTACTTTTGTCATGGCAAAAAACCTGAAGAAGAGAATCTCATTCCAACATTGAAGAAAATGGGTCTTTACAGCAAAATCATGACAGCTGTCGGCTCCCTGGTAGACAATGCCAAAAGTTTGCTGGTAAATGTAAACAGTAACTATGCCGAACACTTCAACTCGTTAGTAGCAAAATTCATTGGTGGAAAACGAGTGAACTACACTAAGAAGGGTTCTTACCAGGCTCGTTGCGCTGCAGCAGTTGTTAGTCACAACACTAACACGCCACACTACAAACTGCACAAATGTTTGTATAAGAACAGCCCGGGCAAATTCGCCAAGACATTTGAACAGAGGAGAAAAGCTAAAATTGTCAAAGCTGCAATAAAACGACGATCAGCTACAAAGAGTAAAAGGCGGCTTTTGATAACAACAAAACCAACAAACGATCCACACTACGGGCGACACGCCCAAAGACCCGATATTGACGAACAGGAATTTCAATCCAGGAAAATCGAGTTCCTAAGTAGTTTAAATAAAACTGATAAGGAAATCGTTCAAATCGAAACGGCGACTAGGTTGCAGCACGAATCCACCTTGTGGAGAGAGGAGAGGCGAAAACTGCTCACTGCCTCCAACTTTGCAGCGGTTTGTAAGAGACTGCCACACACTAAATGTGACAAACTTGTGACCAAACTATTATATAGTGACGAGGTGGATTCCGCTAGCTTACAGTATGGAAGGGAAAATGAAGCAGCGGCCCGAGAAGAACTGCAGTCTTCTGGTCTTCAGATCCAAGAATGTGGCCTCTTCATCGACCGAGAACTTCCCTTTCTGGCAGCTTCACCTGATGGGCTTTTGGGTGATGATGGAATAATTGAAATAAAATGTCCATCAGCAGCAGCAGATATGACTCCAGATGAAGCTATCAAGCAAAAAAAAGGGGTGTTTGCAAACTTTTGGAAAGAAGACCAAACTTCTGGCAAAAAAGAAATAAATGTAAACCATGATTACTACTTCCAAATGCAAGGACAACTACACGTCACAAGACGAAGCTATTGTAATTTTATTGTTTGGACGCCTAAGGGGATGAAAATCGAAAAAATAGAAAGAGACGATAGTTTCTGGTCATTGAAAATGGTTGATAAATTGACACGGTTTTACATGAACTGCATTTTACCTGAACTTATTGACCCCAGGAAGACAAGAAGTATGCCTATCAGAAATCCGTACTACATTTTGGCCGCTATCGAGAAACGGGAAGAAAAATTGAAAAACAAGGAAAATAAACGAGCAAAAAAGTAAAGTTTGTCATTTTTGAATATGTACCTCCACTGTGGGATATATGTACGTAAAGTAAGGCGGACGGATCATCACTCGGACGTTACATGACACTAAGAACATACAGAACGAAAATAGTATTGGATTTTCCCGCTAAAGGTTAATTGCAATATTAATATTTGTTATACAAATGTGTTATATTTTGGTTTTTTTATTTACGAATGTTAGTTAAGCCTACTAATTTTTTTCTTGCTATTGTGGTTCATTTTATGATATATTTCTGAAGTATATGTAAAGGCTTGTTTCTGTATACAAACAATTTTTTTGTACACTTTAATATATAAGTTTGTTTGTGTTTACAATATTCTGTTCTTTCATTTTCTTATTCTATTAATATTATGAAAAAAATTATGTAATATATTTCTCAAGTATAAGGTTCTTTTGTGTGTATACGACACATTTTTTTATATACTGTGCTGTTATATAGTATTTTGTTTGTGTTTACAATGTAATTTTATTGCATTTTCTTATTATGTAAATAAAAATTATGCAACCTAAACGCTTTATTGTCCAAACAACATGTCATTATGTAATATATTTGTTAGTTTGTTTTTATAATAATGTTTTATTGCATTTTCATCCTGGATACATTTTGTGGGAAAACATTTCTGATGTAACCTATGCACTATTCTAAAACATGTTTTGCCTTAAAGTATTAGGCCTATATCATATAATTAAGTTTATACATAATTAAAGTTGTTTTTTACAGAACTGTAATGCTGAAATTTTTAATTAATCCCGATTTTTACACTTTTTAAACAAACATTGTGTTTTACCTCGCATGTTAGTTCGTTTTTATTTGGATACTACTGTGGTGGGAATTAGCATCGCAAGGTAAAAAAATTGATTTTTTCCAGTAACCTTTAACTATTTTAGAATGTTACTTCAAGGAAAAACACGTGCGTGGTTGCAGGATTAAATGAAGACAGAAAAAGATGTAATGTAGGCCTAGTGTGTGGACGCAGGGCATGCCGCATGGAGGTGGAGGACAGTGGCACTAGCTAGCAGAGCTCAGTAGTCAGTAGACGAGTGTGTTGTGTTGTGTGTGAGAGAGAGGGAGTGAGAAAGAGAGAGAGAGCTAGAGCCACGACGGTGGTGGGTTGGGGGGGAGGAGGGTTGGCCGACACGTCACTCTTGCGTTGTGCTCTGCCGCACTATTTTCTATATCTCTGTTGCGCGACCAATGTCTGTCTGTCTGTCTGTTCGATTCTAAAACGAGAAGGGGTGTGGATGCCTCTTAAGACTGAAAACAGACAAAGGTACGTATCCTACTGCTTGTGATTTGTTACGTAGAAGAAGAAGGCGGGCTAGAAAACCAAAAATGTGGATCATCCAATTCTTAAGAGTGTAAACTAATTGTAAGCTAGAAAAAGACGAGACTCCAGTCACAGCACAAACTTATTCGAGAACAGTACAAATATTTGGCAATGACTTATTTATTGTAGGGTCAAATTACCAGACTATCAAGTGTATTATCATCAGTAACGTTGGGATTGTTTAGTTACCTGTAAATGTCAGGAGTGAAGGTGCCGGGAGTCGGAGCAAACATCTGCTGCTGCGGCGGCTGATATGTCGTGTGCGGAGAACTCTTGATGGGAAACAAGCTACTGTTGAAATCGCCCACTCTCACACCTACGCCTGCATCACAGAACTTTGTTAGTGGATCTAAGACTTGAACATCCATACAATAGCATTATACAGTTGATATAAATCAGCATCACATAACACTAACACCCCAGCTGCAGCAAACCTGCTGACTAAGTGAGTTTCCAATCGCCTAGTTGGGTTTTTACTCAAATATTTCTTTAAAATTGTCAGATTCATTCCCTATTTAAAAAAGCAAGTTTTGTGGGTGCTTAGGTTTGCTACTACAGGGAAAGGAATAAAGTGTGTTTTATTTGAAATGTTAGTAGTTTAGTATGAAATAAATAAATTTTTAACATTTGATCAATTTATCCATAAACAAGTAAACAACAGCAGTTTATTTATTCTCCATGGGAAGATTGACAGTTTTTTGGAATTGTCTCTGAAACTATTAAACGTACAAAAACACTTTAGATTACTAAATTATTAGTTTTTCTTTGCTCTACACAATAATTTGTAAGTAAGTTGAAAAATTTAATTTTTTGGGGGTAAAAAAACAACAAATGTTTACTCCATACAACCCCGTTCGCTTAGTCTGATCCCGCTGGTATGTGAATTGGTTAGATTAAACTTAAATTTACATGTTTGTACCAAATTTGATAAAAAAACCAGGATGATTTTTACTTGATTTAACGGGCTAACGGCCATATAAAATAAATTAATTTGAACGGAAGGTGATTTTGGCCTCTGGGCACATCTAAACTATGTGCGTTAACAGCAGTGTATGGTAGATGTTAAATCAACACACTGTTTAATGGTTTTCTTATTCAGGCGGACACAAAAACAAACGGAATATGAACTGTTTAAGGTTAAAGGCTACAGAAGTAGATAACATATTTGTTAGTTCAATTCTAAGTCAAACTGTGGCAGTATAAATGGAAATATGTTAAGATTTGCTAGACAGGGCAGGATAATGGAGCTCTGAGACACAATACCAGTTGTACTTCTTATGAGGCAGTAAATTCCTTTAGTCTACAGTTAGATTGAAAAATTAAACAGACAACAATGCAACAATAAAATACAAATGAATTAGTAGTTTCTAATCTTTTTGTAGGATGGCTAAAACATGGGAAACTATTTGTTAAAAACATTGCTCATGGGGGAGCCAAACTTAATGCTGATAGACAAAAGGTTGTATTGTACGAGGGAGCTGACTCAGGGTCCCGAAACGCCAACCAAAGCTTATTGTGCATGATAAAAGGTTATTAAAAGATATTTCTAATCACCTACCAGCATTACTGTTAAAAGAATTGTGTTGTTGTGTGTTGAAAATCACTTCGTCACTGTGGCTAAACAAGGAGTCCGCTAGAAAATCTTCCTCCTTGCATCCGGGTCGAGGGACCATCTTGCGGTTCTTGGATCGGTACCTGGTAAAAAGTTGGAAATTTACCATGTATAAACAAATAATATTGTGGTTGAAAATAGTATTCAGATTTAAACCTCAACATCGCAAATTTGAAGGAAAGGAAAATGAAATTTGGCTAGAATATTTGTTATGTTGTAATAGAATTGTGTTAATTTAGCAATAATTTTTCTCCATGGAAGTTCACTTCTCATAAGTTACTCAGATTTTGTAAGTTCACAAAATGTTTGTACTAAAGTATATTTAATTTTAAAATTCTCAACTTATTTGAAGGAGAGGTAATTAACTTTCCTTATTGATTTTATAATACAAAAACTACATTCAATAATTTCAATGGCTGGGAGATTGGTTTTTCACATCCTTGATTTACTCGGTCTTTAGCATCTTATAAGGAGACATTGCATTTCCTTTCAGTAGGTATATGGTGGTACTATATAGGTTTCCGTCCAATTTTTTCCCTTTCCACATTCTGGGACGTTAGGCTCTAGCCTAACTGTTTACCACTTCAAGCTAGGATTACAGGGTTGCTGAATACCGTACCTATTCCATTGGCAATTGACAGGAATCAAACCTTGCACCTTGTGGATTGAAATCCCATGCTCACTACACCACCTCACATTCAAATTGTTAAGACTTTTTACAAAAGACTCAACAACAATTCAATTTATTCAAATGAAAAAACTCCCACACCACAATCCAACCAACACTCACTTCTCTAGCTCATCCTCGGAGTGGGCGAAGGTGCAGTTCACTCCTCGAGGACACGAGCCACGCAGCTGTAGGTCACGACACAGACTGATCTTGTACTTGGCATTGTGAGCGTGAGACCCGGCAGGAGTGGCCCCGTCACCCCCGGGGGGCTTGCGTGCTCCGTGGACCCTGATGAACTCCACTAGCCCCGCCACTACTAGCCGGGCTGCCTCCACTCCCTGCCACACCTCCTGCCAGCTGCACACTGACGACTCTGCGGACAATGTTACATTTAGTAAACTATGAACACATCGGCTACAATATGATAGAAGCCACCTGTTGTTATTGACTGCTGAACTTTATCAGGGTGCAGTAAACTTACAACATTTAAATCTATGATTGTGTCCAATGTTCTTCTTGTGACGATTAAGGAATAGCAATCAGGTACTAGTTACTTAAACCTGAAGCACAAATTACTTAAAAATATGATAACAAACAAAGTGAATACAAGGTTAGCAACCGTACCAGTTAAGAGTTAAATCAGCTGTCTATCAGCTGTTACACCTACCTGGGCTAGGGTCAATGGCGGCCAGCAACTCCAGATGAGGTCTGAGAACATTAAGGTTGCCAGGGTCGCCAGTCCTCTGTAGCGCAATCACCAACTCCTACACAGAACAATATATCACACGAGTTTCTACACCAGATTGAAGAAGTTGAGAAAACTTGCATAAAATAAGGCACGATTTTGCCTACAAACAAAACAGTCACATACCCTCAAAATACCTAATATAATCACATACAAACACAAATTACAATCAAACCCAGTTTACCTGTACACTCTGTGCAAAGCTCTGCGGAGTTTGCAGTTTATCTATGATGCTCTGCATGTGAGACTTATGCGCAGTGTCACCGTACAGCAGCGCAGACCACTGGTCCGGCGCAATACGCAGACCAGCCTCAGTCGCAATCTGCACAATCTGTGCATCGTGCTCTCGACGTAGCGCTTCGTAAGTGCGGAACTCTTCCTTCAACTGCATCAGGGAAGAGTCTCCTTCTCTTTTGGAAACCTGCGGAAAACGTAGGGATGACTTAGAACGGAGGTAAACTTGCAATATTATCAGAGTTAAATTAAATAATGTTTGACTTTTAAATGTATTTCATGATTGAACTTTGTTTATGACCCCTTCCTGGCTGCATTTGAACCACTGACGTTTGAACTTCAATTTGCTGATACTGGTAAGACTTACTTAAATTAAAATGTAACTGAGATATTTACCAATGCTATTATGGACTAATCTACTTGACTAAAAGTCATGATAGGATCAAAATTATAATTAGGTTGTACTATTTATGAAAAGAAAAAAGTTGCTTAAGTGCTTGGAAATATAGGTGGGATGTAGTGTCAAAGTTTAATTGTTAAATGCAATGATGTTTCTTTAGTTTATCAAAGTCAACTGTCCGCCGCTGACAAAAACTGTCCTCAACTGTCCACTGTCCTCAAACTGACAACTATTCGCGGCTTACAACCGTCCGCTGCTGACAACTATTCTCGACTAACAACTGTTTGCAGCTGGCAACAATTATCTTGACAACTGAATGATAAAAGATAAAGAGGTTAAGTTTAAAACTACCCACCTTAAAACAAGAAGCCCTGTAGAGCAGTTGGACGACGTGGCCGATGCTGGTCTTGGAGGCCTGAGGGAAGTGAGGTTCAAGCCGCTGCACCACAAACATGACCAGCACCTTGCGGGAGAGCGCTGAGCCGTCCTCCAGAGCCAGCAGAACTAGCTTCAGCACCTCCTCCTGCATGGCTACAACATAGAGCTAAGTAGAATCCACCTCCTTAACTTCCATCTTCTCACCAACAGCCAATGTTTCATTTCCTTTTACACACACTTCCTTTTACTTAAAACTATACAGGGAAGCAACTGTAACGGTCAGTACACCTACTGAAACAGCCGACATTCGCAAAACTTGTGGATAACAAAGTTACTATAACACAGGATTTCAACTTAGAGATGTACATTAGGAAAATATAACAGAGGTAAACATTGATTTTGCAAATTTTATTCAACTGAACATCAATAGATAGAGGTAATTTTTGTGTCTCTTAGACCTATACTGATAAATCTTGGTCTTCGGAGATGACGGCATCTTGAAACTCTACAACATTCTAGAACGTTCTACAAGACTCCACATATCTTCGCCACCCCCACCCCAATATAGGCTTCTTCAAAACACACAAAGCTCTTCATTTGAATATTAGTTTGCCATGAAGATAGATAACTTCCAAGCATCCAAAACATCGGCCTCTAGTCTTGCTCATTCAACGACGCGGTCATTACTCAAAGACTTATTTGTTATTTTACTGTGACAGTGGAAGCCTATGATCTAGATTATACAGAAAAAATATAGAAAAGGTTTTTCTCTTAAGATATTGAAAACTCAAAATTAGCGGAATAGCATGTAGTTGTAAGTCCTTAATTGTACCAAATTCTAGTATCACATGTCATCAACACCAACCTGGTCCAAGGAACTGGCAGCCCCGGGCTCGTACAGCAGCCCAGAGATTGGCCGATAGTTGCTGAGGGTTCTGGTGCTGCAGAATCAACTCGGTGACTGTACGTTCGCCCAGAGAGCGAGCTGCTCGCATCGCACGCGACCGCCCTTCCTCCTCCATCAACTGACAGTTGATCAGTGTTACCAGCTTGCGCTGCATCGGTCGCGACAGCACTCCTGTCCCACTCCCTGCAATAAAACATTGTTTACTCACACTAATAAGGAGTTGTCATCAACATATGATTTCTTAACACACATGGTTTATGTTATTGTTTTTAATGTTTATGTTTGTGTTTATATATTTTTCATTCAGTTAAAATAGTTGAATAAAATGGGTTGTACATTCCCTTGTATCTTGTTATTATATAATTTAAGGACTTGATAACTGGCGACGAGGATGGGATGTTGAAGCTGTATTGCCAGTAGCTCGGCATATGAACTTATACTTGGGAGACGAATAAGGACAAGGCTGGATCTTATGAAGAGACCCCAAGATCACACAGAAATGCCCAACGGATATACTAAAATCAAAAGAGAGTTTCGGGTGGGAGACAGGGTTCAGGTGCGCAATTTCGGAAAAGACGGAAAGTGGAAATTTGGAAACGTAAGAAGGAGAGAAGGATTGGTGCATTATCAAATCGAGATGGACAATGGGCAGGTTTGGAGAAGGCACATTAACCACATTCGGCCGTGTAAATTTGAGGGGGAGGATTAATAAGGAGTTGTCATCAACATATGATTTCTTAACACACATGGTTTATGTTATTGTTTTTAATGTTTATGTTTGTGTTTATATATTTTTCATTCAGTTAAAATGGTTTAATAACATGGGTTGTACATTCCCTTGTATCTTGTTATTATATAATTTAAGGACTTGATACACACACTGTACTTTGTTGGAAGGGATTCATTGGTAAAGTTTATCAGATCAAAAATCATAAAACCATAAATATTAAATGTAGTCAAAAGAGCATGAAACTATACATGTACCTGTATTAACGGTGTTAATTTAAGAACATCAGAAATGTATGCTAATATAATTTTGAGTAATTAATCAAGTTTGTAATAAACAAATGATAAGGCAGCTTTAAGTAAGTAAAACTATGTAAAAGCTATACAACCTTCCCAGAGACGTTTGAATCATCCCAAACATTTTTACCGGTAGGTAACCCAAAAGACTTTTCGGAGAAAAACCAAAGAGCCTGAAAATAGATTGTGCTCTTTTACCGTAGCCAATTTTATTATTGCTAGTAAATCCTGAAGTAAAGCTGGGGTTGGGAAAGGAACAGATGGATTTACCATCATTGCTTCAGAGGCAAATCTAGCACACACGGCTAACTTTGTATCAAGTTGTAAAAGAAATTTCATTTATGGCTTTTACTTTCAGTAGAGGCTTATGCTTATTGTCCTCGACTTTGAAATAGCCCTAGCATTATATCTAATGATTTGGTTTCATTTAGGCCTACTAGGTGGAGTTGAACAAAAGTATTAATGTTCATTCCGTTCTTAGAGTATTAACAACATTCAAGATGACATGCTAAAAACTAAAGCCTCGTATTTTAGTTTGTCTGACCGGAGGAGAAGGGCTTGAGGTAGAGAGCCAGCTCCTCTATGCATGTCTTGGCCTGTAGGTAGGCGTGAGAGTCGTCCTGGGCCAAATGTAGAGGCGGGGGCTGCGGAGGTACAGTCGGAGGGTCGGCGGGGCTCACTAGCTGCAGTAGGGCTGTATTCACCGGCAGCTTTTCCAGCTCCGTTGTAATAGCCGTCTACAAACAATAAACAATACTTTGTTGATAAGCAAGTAGAGTTTAAATACAAGGTTACTAGTCAAAGTCCGCCAAATGAATTGATATTATTGATGTTTGTTGTTTGGTAGTCTCTACCCTAAGCACAAGCTTGTTTTGGTGAGAGCGCTAGGCTTCGGTCCACACAAGGTCCTGGGTTCAAATACTACCAATCGCCAATGAATTTTATTCAAGAAATGCCACAGCCCACTAGGCCTAGTATGAAGTTATGTTTGAAACTATTTAGAGTCGATGACCTAGCATCCTAGGATGTGACGGTGGGTCATAAAGTAAAATAGTCCTTACCCTAGTATATTGTGTGTACTTAAGTTGATCACCTACAATTTATAGGGCAAGCTTTAACAAGCTCTGTACGTCAATTTTAATGTAGGAGTTGTCTTTGTTATATTTTATATATGTATTTTTTTTAGTATTGCTTTTCTGAATTATTTTTAAAACCATCAATCTAATGTCCCAAACTACTTTAAAGAATTATATTTGGTTTGTGTAGCTCTGTAGGTAGATCCGATTCAATTCAAATAGGTACTGGAAACTAGGGATGGACGAGATTGGATTTTTAGTTCGAGACGGGATTTCCCTTTTCATACATAACAGGAAATGCACGTTCCACATTTTAACCTGATTTTTCAAACATTTTTAAATACCTACTGATTTATGACGGACTGGTTAAATACAAAAATAATAATAATAGACAAAAATATTTAAAATCTTTTATTAAAAAACATTAATAAAAAAAAAAACAGTATTAAAAAAAGTATTAATAAGGCCTAACTTATTAAAAATAACTCTTCGGCATAGGAAACATGGAGATATCAGTTAGTATATAATTCAACTTTGAAAAATATCAAATTTATAAGTCTTTACAACAGTATTACTAGTTAAGTACCAAGTAACAGTTTTTAAGTCTTGTGTTATTTTTTGAATGATTTTGGAGTGACTTATTTTGGCTATGTTTACAGTAGTAAAACATGTCTCACACTGCTTACACTAACAAAACTTCTCATCATTTGCTATGTCAAAAAAAAAAAATTATAAAACAGTTGAAGCAATATTTCCATGTAAAGAAATAATAATTAAATAAAAACGCCTTCGCAAAGTTTTTTTTTAAATCTCGACTCAAAAAATTCTCTACCAAAATAGAATCTCGTCTTGTAGAACAAGATTTAAAATTTCCAGAAAATTTCCCGAAATTTCGAGACCCGTCCATCCCTACTGGAAACCCTAAAGCAAGGTGGGGTGTAAATTGAAACAGGGACTCAGAAGTCCAGAAAACAGTATAAACCTAGGCTACATGAAGTATAAACCTACAAACTACAAACTATAGGCCACCTATAACCTACCCGCCTACAAACTATAAATTGACGTGATTCTGAGTCAGCTGATAACCTCGGTTGCAGATATGACATTTAAACCGAGCTTGTTGTAACAAACAGTACACTCACCTGGTCGAACGGACATTGTTTGCGGTGCAAATTGACAAGGCAGGTCTTGCAGACGGTGTGTGCGCATGCGAGGCTGACTGGGCTGCGTAGAGTTGCGTCAAACTCATTACAACAAACTGGACAGGACAGGAACTCTGTCCACTGCGGTGCCTGGATTGGCATTCTGTGAAAATTACAAACGGTTATCAATAAGTTTTATACAAATAGTGCTAAATTTACTGTTAGTCATGAATAGTCTAGGCCTATCAGGGAATTTCAAAATTTTATTAATTTAAAATAACGAAAACACAACACACATTAACACAATTAAGCTGAGACATGAACTAACTTGGACACTGGCTAGCTGTTTGAGCCCTTACATACATCAATTATAATTGGATCAACAAAAATATTCTAATAAATTTTGGGTACTTTTGAATTAAACAGAGGCCACTTTTTTGAGCTTGCTGCGGTGGTTAGGTTAGGTTGGGTTGAAATAAATAGTTTTGTAGGATTTTTCCTCGTTTTGTTATGAATCGAACGATACTAGATGAGTCATAAAAAATGTATGATGACCTAACCTAACCGGTGCAGCGCGCTGTTTAAGGGTGGTCCCCGTATAATACGAAAGTAGGCTACCCAATTTCGAAGATGCTTATCACCTAGTACCCAATTGTCATCATAATATTTTTAACATTTTACTTATTTCAAAGCTAGATACATTTTATATTCGAAAGAGACCTAAATACTTTTAACGAAAAGCGCTGAAAATCCACCTAATTCTTGTTGGTCGGCTATATCGGAGATCAAACTCCTCTCTTAAAACACTTAAGAGGTTGGCGGCCTCTTTTAACCTTGCATTTGCCCGTCCACATAGACTACAGATCTGTGTGTGGAACGTATCCAGCAAAGCAAGGGGTGAGCCAGTAGGTAGAGTACAAAGGTGAACTGTACTGATAAAATGTTTTCGGTAGTGACCAGGATCCGAACCCACGACATTGCTGTCTGGGGCCCAAAGTCTGTGACGCTACCGAGTGAGCCACCGACTCACACAATTACTTGTATCAATGGGACGCTGTAACCTCTTCTCGATTGGGAAATGTTAGCTTCAGTCTACTATGGTTTAAGTCACAACATGTTATTGGACGGGTGATGAGCAATATTAATCGTTGGACTATTTGACGGAGGTATGTAAAAAGCCTATTATTGTCGTAATAATATAGTCCAGGGGCCAGAAACATGAATTTTGATGTTATTGGAATCTGGAGTGGCTACTTCCATGCTGAAGTCTTTAGGGTCTGAAAAAGGGATGTACGTATCCTTAACACCACCACCCCATTCATGTGGAGAAGTCTTCCCAGCGCAAAACCTTTTAACATTGCCTTCAATATTCATTAACAGAACAACAATGTCGGCGGTGAATCATCTAAAGGATATTTCATCAGTTGGTCAATGTCATAGATACTGTAGGCCTACTAAACACGGGGGAGATCTTTATACTCCAGTGGCATCATCTGGAAGGAAGGACCCTACTTCTATTGTAAGTTTTTGCTGACGAAGTAGCCTAAAGCAGGGGTTTAAGGTTGGGTCCTTAAGGTTTTGGGAAACAGCTAAAAAACCTACTGGTAGCATAAGTAGAGTTTTACAGTCCAGGAATTTATGTCTGCCTGACATTGCTATTTATTTGTATCTTTCATCGAATAAATAATAATTAAACATTATTTGTGGCAAACGTTGCTGAACAGGATAATTTGAGCATATATTGCTTAAGCGATTCTGCTTAAAACAACTCAAACAATTAGAACTCCTAAATCCTAATACAATTTCAATAAACAATCACATGCTCAAAACATTTTACTGTGCTAAAAACCTATAGGCCTACATGTAAAAATGTATAGTCTACTTTATAAATTTAAAAGTCTATTAGTAATTTTGCAATAGTATTTCAGGTTTTAACAAAAGTGGATTTTTTAACATATTTAGTAGGCTATATGTTCCTGCAGTATAGACAACCATGTTTTCACTAAAATAAGCAGATGTGATATAATACTACTAATATTCTTTGTATGTAGCCTAACATAAAAATTGTTAGTCAGTCTTATCACTCAACTATTCAGGAAATCACGTTGTATTTATGACCCAGATTGTGTTTCAAGATAATAGGCAACATTTATATTCAATCAGTACATTAACATATTCATGTAAGCCAACATAACTTACTTAACACAAACTATCACACTTCACTACTCATAATATCAATAAACGGTATCAGCAATCCGACATATACTTTCTCCCATTAGCTTGTCAACATTCAACAACCTTTATTATGGGTAAGCGATGAGGGTAACTATGATATTTAATAGGTAATATCACAAAAGTTTCATTAACTTTTGAAGAGTAATTTTAACAGGAATGAAGGGATGCACTATTTTGTTTAGAATTATAAGGACCATAACAAAAGAATTTCAAATCGAGTACCTAGTTTTTTTTTTCTTAAATACATTTTTCGGTTTTAGCGAATTTCCCATATAGGGAATAAGCTATTACCGTAGGTCTCATGGTAAGACCTAGACCCGGGACCGATTTACTTTTTCGTTTTGAGGTCCCCAGAGGCCAAAAACACCATCCGTTCAAATTCATATATATATATATATATATTTATATATATATATATTTATATATGTGTCCGTTAGCGCGATAACTCGAGCAAAAATGATCCGATTTTGATGAAATTTGGTACAAAAGTGTAAACCTACGTTTATTCGAACGAGTTCGCGAACCAGCATGATCGGACCATGGGAACAGGGGTTTATGGGGGGTTTTATGGGGTAAAAATAGGTTTTTCCCATTTTTGACCCTAAAAACTTAAAATTTAGCAATTTCTTTCCAAACCATTTTGTAGAGCTTAAAAAAAGAAATAATTTAGTATATTGAAGCGCTGTTGTATGCCTAACGGTCACGGAGAAAATTAAAAAAAAAGGTAATTTAAAATTCTCATGTTATTCTTATGGAGAAAAAGAAACTGTTGTAATTTACTTGTTTATGGATATAATGTTGATAAAATTTGGCAAATTTATTTATTTCATCCTATACTATTGACATATTGTCAAAAAACACTTTTTACCTTCCCCGTAGCAGCAAACCTAAGCACTTGTTAAATCTAATGTTATTTAAATTGGAAATATATAACTTATGTTTTATTTATGGAAATATTTTAGTAAAAATGTAATCAGACAAGTTGAAATTCGCTTAGTCTGCAGGTTTGCTGCGGCGGGGGTATTTTAAATAATGGGAAAATAACACAAGTTACTATAACTTTTGAACCATAACTTTTACAGCAATGGGGGTTGACACTATGTTGTTTGGAATTATAAGGATTATCACATACAAATTTTAATCAAAACTGGTTTCTTTCAAAAGTACGATTTTCTCTTATTTTATGAGGTTTTTTTAAGGGGAAATAACATAATTTACAATAACTTTTGAACCGTAATTTTTACAGAAATGGGAGTTATACAGTTTTGTTCAGAATTTAAAGGGCTACAACATAAAAATTGTTTATCATAATCGCTCAGGCCATTATTGAGAAAATTCGATTTTTCTGTTCTTTCATGGGTTTTTATGGGAAAATTAAATAAACATAATTTAAAAAAAATGAAAAAATACCTGGAGATATCATGGATTGGTACCTACATACCAAATTTAATCAAAATCAGACTACAGGTGTAGTTTGTAGCTCTGTACACATACAGACACACACACGGACATCACTTCGAAAACCACTTTTTTGGGTGCAGGGGGACCCAAAACAGATACATCCACTCTAAACTCAAACTAAACAATTTTGACAAAAACAATACTTTCTCCAGATAGGCTACTATGGTATAGGGGGGAGAAAGTAAAAATGGTAGGTAGTGATACAATTTGACTGATACTGATGGTAGGTAGTGATACTGTGTTGAGGATACAATTTTGAAAATTTAATGTTAGGCCTAGCCAACAATTTAATGCAATTTAGCAATTTAATGATTTTTGTACACTAGCCTATAGTTTTTATTAAATACATTGATAACAATTTCTGCATTAAATATAAACTGGTACAACTTTTTAAAGATCAATCCCAGTGTACCTCTTAAAGTTTAAAAAAGTATTTTCACAACCAGTCTACAAAGCATCTTAATGAAAATTTTATTAAATTGACTAGGACTAGGCTATTACTTTTCAATGTTTGTTCTATTACTTTTCAATGTTTGTTATCTGTATTAAAGTATTAATGTCTTAAAAGATTAATGTCGGGTTATACTTAGATATCAACAATAAGTTACCACAGATAACAACATTGATTTTCCTTATGAATTTTTCATAACTGACCCGAGAAGTTTTTGTGTGATCTGAGACAGTGCAGTCTAAAGTTTGATATGACAAAGACATTGAGTGACAGGCACAGAAGTGTGACTCATGTATGAGTCACACCTTGAAGTAGATTGTAGATAAGCATTGCCTATTGATATCAGACAACTGGAATAGGCTTAAGAAAATATTTGATAAATACAATAAAAAAACCTAATCAAAATTCTAAATTTTAAAAATACCAATGCTACAAGCTACCAACCTACAAGTCTTTCCAACCTTGTAAACAATTATGATTTAAATCAAAAATTATAAACTTAACCTAACTTTATTAGAAAAACAAATGGTAAAGATATGATGAGAAATGGGTCTAGTTTTAAACTCTCCTGATGACATATTAATGACATAGAAAATTAATTTATACAATGCTAAAAGTATATTTTTAGCAGTAACTTTGTGGATTAATAATTATTCTCAGCAGAATCTTACTTGTTTGCAAAACAAATTAATGATAACATAACTCACGATTAATTTTAATGTTGATTAACTACTATCACATTAATTGCAAATAGATTAGGGCAAAGTCCTTGTTAATATTTTAAAAAGGGGTAAAAAGTTAATAAACATAGTAAAAATTTATCACTTTTTAATCCAGAAGCTATTTACAGTGCTTGATTGATATTTTATTACTATTTGAGACAACGGAACTACAATTTAGATATATAAATTACCCTTTCTATTCAACTTGCATCATCTCTCCAATAACCTCCAAAGACACTCAATCCGTTACACGCCACTTTAAATCGAGCCATAGTAGGCCTATTTATATTGTTGCAGCTCAAAATTAAATAGTGATAAATATACGTGTACACCTAACAATTTGAAGAGGTGATAAACGTTGCAATATAAAACCAAGTACCTAAAATTAAAAATAGCTGTTTTCCTTTTTCAAAAGCTTTACTTATTACAACAGCAAATTTGAGTTGAATTGTCATACCGCCCAAGCTCGCAGTATGTATGTGATGCGCTATTGGCCTGAGAGGTAATTGCAGCCTTTGTCCACCTGTCTACCTTGTGGGGGAATTTTTCTTATTCTTGTACCCCGACAAACTTAAACCGTCTTGAGGCCCATTTAAAAAAGCGGCTCTGATATGGCCAGCGATTCTATTTTGAGTAAATAAGTTACAGATTTTCCCTTCATTACATTTTAAATTGATAACTCATATTAAAATTGAATTTTTTTTAACTAGGGACACTACCTATAGTACCGTTATTATCGTTTCCTAATAACTTATTACTTATCCTTTACTGTACCCGCGGTCAAGGGAGGCCTAATGAACTGTTGAATGAATAAAGGTCAGATGTAATTATTAATTTCAATACCACCTAAATAGTAGGACTAGTTATTTTTACTATCATAGATGTGTTATTTTCATGGGATTTTACAAATGTTGTCAGCGTTTTGAATTAGGCCTATTGCCTGGCTAAGCACACCTAAAAAGTATTGTGGACGGGGAAGAGAAGCTTGGTGCAGCCAAGAGTAAAACCAGTCATTTAAGTTATGACATTTATGCTAAGTTATTTCACCTCGTTGTCCCTTTCATTAGCTGCTACATAGTTGAGGTTGTTACTGAAAAACGAAAATCTGATCGTTTTCTCCCCTCTCGTATGTTATTTACTTATTATTTTTAACCCTTAGAGTGCCAGGCGAGAAATAAAAGTAACGCTCAAAAAATGCCGATGATTTTTCCCGAAGGTCACGCTAAAAATGCCGAGCGCGATCTGGCGATTTTTAGGTTAAAATTTCGTAAAAATTGAATTTTCGATATTTCGGCCAACAAAAATCGATGTATCGCATCTAGTAACTTTCGACTCAATGTTAATATATGGGTTAAAAGAATCCGAGTATCCATTCGGTTGTTATGACAACTGTTCGATCATTACGAAACGTCCGGTCAGCCGGACGTTGGCACTTTTGGCTCGTTCTAAAAACGTCCGGTCGGCCGGACGTCGGCACTTTTTGGCACTCAAAGGGTTAAACGTCCTCTGCACAGATATGAATATTATTCTCTAGGTGTAACCTAAGTTGTAACAAGACAATGGTTTTGATAATTCACTCGCCAAAACAGTAAAAATGCCACAAAAGGCACCCAAAATAGAGCATGAACAATAGCAGGTAGAACGGTTATGACACTTCACATAAATATAGTTCTCTTTAGGCTTAGCTACCAGTTTCATTTTAAAAATAGTTGTTTAGCCTCCGGATTACTGTATTATACTTAAAATGGTTTACAATACCTGCATATAGTAATCCTTTGTTGCTGATTTAGGCAACTAGGTTCGGTTCTTGTTTTGAACCATCTTCAGCTACCAGTATTAAACTACCAGTGCGGTACTTTAAACTCAAATATATTCACAAAATGACATATAAGACTTAGTTTGGGTTAATACATAAACTAAGTTAACTTATAGGAAAAGGGGGGATCATGAAATAGGTACCGTAGCATAAATTGCAAGTCTCATTTAAACTGGTAGATCATAATTAAAGGATCTGTAGCCCTTAACTTAGCTAATAGCAAACTAGTAAAATGTCATGTAAATTGTGAAAAATATTCCATTAATGGATTAACCATGATAAGCCTAGACCTAAGGATGGATTCAACAAATTTTCTCCAATAATTTTATGAATCTTTGTTTACACAAACTTTTTGCTCAACATATGGTTTAGTATATTTAGGACATAAAAATATTAGGAAATGCAATCAATAGCCTATGCATGTTTAAAACATTTGCTATTATGGGCTATATAATATGCTATTCTTATCTGTGAGGCCTTGATAATAATGGAAGAACTAAATACTACCGGAGGTTCTGAAGGCTAACATCAGTACTAGGTCATCCTCGACTCATTATGCACTTACGTTATATTTTTTATGCGTAGTTGTACTTCATAAAATATTTCTATGTAAACATTATCAAGAAACTCAGCACTAAACAAACCGGGTAAGAGTATATATTTGGGAAAGTTCGGATTATTGTGTAATGCGTAATCTCATGAAGGATAGACATAGTAGAGAGTAAAAATGGAGATTGCAGTCTGAAACTGATGGAACATTTGTGGTACCGTACTGAAAATGCTATTATAACCAAACATCCTGTTATTTTATGGATATAAATGAGTAATAAACAGATTATATGATAGATTTAAAGCAAATTTACCTTGTAATATCTCAAAAAACACATCCGTACGGCTGTAACGAGACCATGACACACCATTGTTGACAGTTGCCCACCTCCAAAAGCTTCTGCTTTAGCTTCATTTCATTAGTTTACAAATCATTCTCACGTAATAGGAAAAGTACTACCATATGATCAGGAAACAAAATAAGAACACATCTGAGCTTGGAAAACCGGCGAAGTCTGTACTATACGAAAAGCAATTTCCTGCATAAGTAAAATCTGTGATTTTATAACCATACATTAACTATTTAAAAAAATGCAACTATACGTAATATGTATACATTACCTACCAAGGATTCTTGAGTTGACTTTCAAATCTACTACATATCTAAAAATTTGTTTTCAAATATTTAATCAGTATTCATTGTATTTAGCCACCTCATGCACATTTTACGAAAGCGGATAATGAATATGAAAGCCACTTTAATCGTCAAAGGAGCAGAGCATAAAATAAATCATTATTACTGATTCAATAAGCGTATAATTTTCTTCCTCAATTATTATTATAAGTTCAATGACCAGTTAACTGACATATTGATAACATTGATTATAAACATGCTCGATTTCTAACATGGTAAATCTCTAAACAATACAGTACCATAGATTAAACATACTCCCTTCAGTACTTCGTTTCTTAGTTTTGTCATGGACAAGACAAAGACAGTATGTTTTATCATAGACTAAGCAACACAAGGGAGTATGATTTATCTATAGTTTTAAAAGGAAAGGAGACATTCAAGAATTAGCCACTGTCACGAGTGTCGACGATGATGTCCCCGTGATTAAAACAGCGTGAGTCACGGGAGATGTTAACGATTTCGCCGCGGCTAAAGGTGTCAATGAGGATGTCCCCGTCATGGCTCCCCGTGGGGGATGTTTACGATTTGGGCACGGCCGCGAGTGACTAGATGATGTCCTCATGATCGCAGTCCACGGGAGATGTTTTTAACACGACTTTGCCGCGATCGCAAATGTCAATGATGATTTTCCCGTGATTGCTGCTTCGCGGGAGATGTTTACGATTTTGCCACAGTCACGAGTGTTGATGATGATTGCATCCCCGTGATTGCGGCCCGCGGAAGATGTTCACGATTTTACTGCGGTCGCGGGTGACAGTGGTGATGTCCTTAAGGTCACAGCTAACGGGTTATGATCACGATTTCTCCGTGGTTGCGAGTGTCGAGGATGATGTCCCCTTAATTCATAGGAGATATTCATCACGATTACTTCCGCGATTGCAAGGAATTTCCACCACAGGGGGAGGGCCACTCAAGTAATTTGGCCTAGAGCCGCAAGTATCCTAAATCCGGCACTGATGAAACGTCTTAATAACAAGTTATTTGTTTAAACAGGGTTGCATATTTTTTTATTAATGATTCCCGTGAGCACACTTTCAGCACAGTTTTTTGCATGGTTTATAGATCTCTAGCTGAAAAGAGCGGGCTGGATCATTTGATTACCCTTACCAATTAGGGATTATTTGTTTACTAACGGGAGTGGCACCGGCACCCTTTTTTACTAATATAGTTCTTGTGAGTACACTTTCAGCTCAGTTTTTTTTAGCACGTTTTATAGATCTTTAGCTGAAATGGTGGGCTTTTTCATTTTATCACCCTTAATTACTAAGTAGTGGTTATTTGTTTACTAACGATGGCGGCACACTTTTTTTATTAATGGTTCCTGTGAGCACAGTTTCAGCACAGTTTTGTTGGCAAGTTTTAAAGATCTGTAGCTGAAATGGGTGGGCCGGCCGTGATTCTGGCCCACCGAAATACAATTGATTATCTCATTACTATTAGAACAGCACACTTTAAAAACCCACGTTATAAAAAGCACACTTTTAGTGCTTTTATCACACTTTATTGTACGCATTTAAAAAAGTGTGCTGGAATGGGCGAGCCAGCTTCACGCCACTCATCTAGTGCATTCTTTTTCATAATAAGATTTCTTTGTCTTGATTGGTGACCACATCGTCCGTTTTCCACTCCAGTCCAGGCAACCAACTAGTTGCAGTCAGTCAGAGAGAAAGAAAAGAAGGCTGACTTTTGTTGTTGCTGGCTGCTGGAGCAGAGCAGGAGCACTGAACTGACTGTCGTCGCTCGGATGTCTGTTTCTTTCTGTTGTGCGGATAAAACATAAATGAATAATGTTGAAGAGGTGTAATTTTTAGTACGTATTTTTTAATGTGGGACAGAGATGTATTTTTTCATATTACGAAACTCTTAGTTTGTCAATAAAATTTTAATAATGACCAGTCCACACTTTTTAGTGGGCATCGGAACTGCATTTGTTTTACTGAATGTTTGTTTTGTTTTGTGTAATGAAAGGAAGCCGATAATTGAAGGTAGGTTTACTAGGCTACTAAAGTTACAGTTTAAATTGTTATTTTAACGTTTTCATATTCATCACAAGTTACTAACTTTTATTGCATTTTAAACGTTTAAAACTAGTTTTCATGGTGACCCTTGGATATATTTATCTATACATGGATTTTTTTCTGGACTCTTGAGTTGTTAAAAAACCAACTCTGATCAATAAATTAGCTCTAGATCACACTAAAGCATATATGCATTGCTGCATCTAAGTTTATGCTGCAAAGAATGTGCTGCTTAGATTTTAGTAAGTTAGGCTAACTTGGCCTATATTAAAATTTTTGCCTGCACAAGATCAATTTACTTCCTCAGCTGAAATCATCAATCATAAGTTACGTACTCTACAACCCAACTTATTTCAGTTTGGTCCGATTAATTTATTTATTTACGGTAGGTATAACTTAACCATTTTACAATAATTAAAAATGCTTACCGATTTAATGCTCAGGTACTGTCTTGCGGAGAACAAGTGATCCAATACCGGTATAAGTATAAGATACTTTTTAAACAATGTAATTATTGATTGTAGCCTAACTTACGTTACAGTATTGTACAGGTATTTATTGAATAGGCTAATTTAATTTTAGGCCATAAGTTATAGGGTATTTTCATTTCACGAAGACTCACTCACACTACTGCTGCGGTTAGGTTAGTTCTTATTGACCCACAACCCTCCTTAGCTTAAAAGCTTAGTTCTTTGTTTTTTATAAACTAGAAAGAATAAACATGGTAATAAACATAAATACCGTTAGCATAAACTTAGCATGTAGCAGAATGCACTTTGGCATGTAGTATTTAACTTTTAACCAATTAAAGTATTCAAATCTGTAATGCAAAAACTAAAGTCATCAAGACTGGAAACCCAATAATAAGTTTCCTCTATCCAAACAGGGTAGGGTACCTACTAAGTTATTCTTTGATTCTAGCATTGAATGCTCTCGTAATTATTCTAATCGTTTAAGCTTACTCTACCTCTCTAGATTTCTAGTAAACACTAAAGTATATTTGATACCACATCTAACAGGCGTATTGTCCTTAGCTTGTATACAAATACCCCCCGCCGCAGCAAACCTGCAGACTAAGCGAATTTCCATTAGCCTGATAGGATTTACACTAAAATGCCCCCTTAAAAATATCATATTTATTCCCTATTTAAAAAGAATTAGTTTAACAAGTACTTAGGTTTGCTGCAACAGGGAGGGTAAAAAGGCGTTTTTTTTACGATTATAGGTAGTTTAGTAAGAAATGGATGTATTTTCCAAACTCGATCAAAATATGTTCATAAACAAGCAAACTACAACAGTTGACTTATTCTCCATAAGAATAACATGGGGATTTTAAATTTACGGTACAGTTTTTTGGAATTTTCTCCGTAACCATTAGGCGCACAATAACGCTTCAATATACAAAATTATTTGTTTTTTTTTTATGCTCTACGACATGGTTTGAAAAGAAATTTGTAAAATTATGTGTTTTTAGGGTCAAAAATGGGAAAAACCTATTTTTACCCCATAAAACCCCCCATAAACCCCCGTTCCCATAGTCCGATCATGCTGGTTCACGAACTCGTTCAAATAAATGTAGGTTTACACGTTTGTACCAAATTTCATCAAAATCGGATCATTATCTTGAGTTATCGCGCTAACGGACATATATATATATGCATATGAATTTGAACGGATGGTGTTTTTAGTCTCTAGGGACCTCAAAACAAAAAAATAAATCGGTCCCGGGTCCAGGTCTTACCATGAGTACTACGGTAATAGCTTATTCCCTATATGAGAAATTCGCTAAAACCGGCTGAACGTACTCCAAAGTTTGTCAGGTAAATTACCCGGTTTTACATCAACAGGACTCTTTGTCTTGACATAGATCTTTTTCTTAAAGCCAGGTCCTTCTCAAAACAGAGGTTTACCTACATCCTTGAGGATTTTGAAAGATCTACATAATATAACACAATTTCAAGTTGATCGAAATATAGGGACTACTAGTACTAGGATGCCAGTACACATGAGGTTTTGTAGCCCAAGGCATAAATATAGAGAAGTTTAAATGTTGAACGAGTGATAAGATAGAGTAGCTTTGTTATTGATAAATACACAAACAATGTTGGGTCCTGTATCCTGTTTTCACAAAAACAAGATTTTAACTGTTCTCAAGGTTACCTGGAAGCCTACATTTGGAGGAGTTTTCAGGAAATTGAATAGTTTGGAGTAGGCCTTAAATATTTTTATGGTTTTGATGATTAGCCTGTGGTTGATGTCAACATGTCGTAAAAATAATTTTACTGAATCAAGATCAACATATTTTTTTTTTCATCTACTTCTCTGATCTTGCTGTGATTTTAAGCTGAAGTTGGAAAATTTGTATTACGATCTGTAAAATAAATTAGGTGTTCTCTCGCTTTACACAACTTTCCGCTTATACAAGTTCTCCGGTAAATATTAGGGGGTTGTTAAAAAACTATTTCAAATAACTTATGTGCTGAATTTATGTTAGTAGAGTAGAATACAATGCCAAAACTGCAATGTCGCACATTTTTCGGAGCGATGATGAGTTAAAGATGCATACAGAATAAACTTAAGGTACTGACTCCTTACCAAGGTCAATTTCCAAAACCCGAGGCTTAGCTTAATCTAGTCTTTACATTTAATCGTTGGGGTCCAGTCTCAAACTTTTCTAGCCTGAGTGTAGAAACACACTGACAGTGTAGCGTAGCTGAGCGCAGCGTAGTCCAATACACAGAGAGCGTAGCGTAGCACATTATATTTTGTAGACGAATAAGGTACATCCAGTATAGAGGATGGCTCTGTTGAAGACGGCTCGTATTAGTCCTGTTGAAAGTACCTTTAGGTGGCAGTTTTTGATCAGTCAGTGTGCATGAGGTTTGTAAAGGCGGGAACAAACATGGTGATCACCACTAATTTCCAATCCTTAGGAAACACTGTCCTCTTTTGTCTTTGGTTTGCCAGATCAGAGTCCTGGTAAACAATTACGAGATTAGCAATTCCGTGTTCTTTGCTCACAACACAACACACGGTGTGTACACTAAGCACTACACTCACTGGCCGGGAATGCAGTCGGACGGCATGTCTGCAGTTGAATGCGCACAAATTCGCTCTGAGTGAGAAAAACAAAATAGTTTGTTCCTCAGCCGTGTGCTGCGCTGCGCTATGCTACGCTAAAATACGCTATTAGTATGTCATACCTAATTTCAATGCATGGTTTTTATTTAAAACATGCGCTGTCTGTATATTTATACATTCAAGGCCTAGGAACTTATTTGAAAACCAAACCGACCACAAATTACTGGTAAATTGTATGTTTGGAATATATTTTATATAATTCCATTGGCTTAAAAACCTAAACGCAATTCGTTAACACCTGTTTATCCCATCCATTTCATTTGTTGGACATAAAGTAAATCCCTTCATTGTAAAATCCCCTTAATCCATATTTGGAACTCAGAAATGTCAACACTTTTAACCCTCCCAGTGTTACTTGACGAAAATTCGGCAAGCACCACACTTTGTATAGTGTTACTTGCCGATTTTTCGACAAGCAGACATCGTTTACGGCGAAGGCTCTATAACTGACTGAATCGGATTGAACTGGATCGAGTTAGGTATCGTTCTTTCCGTAATATTCTAAGCTTTCTGCAGAGGTCTGTCTCTAAGCGCTATTCATTTTAGTTCCGAAAATATTGTAGCAGACAGCTGACGTGCGTGTATTTGTAAACAGCTAGGTTCCCCCGGACCGATGACTGATGTGTTTTATTACGTTTATCATTGTTTTAAGGCCATGTCACACCGACATCCGCCGCTCCCGCCGCGGGAGTACCGCTCGCGGATGTTTTTCCTCGAGCCATGTCACACCAAAAGTTCGCGCCCGCGGCGGGAGTTTTTTAGATGATTTCATTACAATTCGTTTAACATAAGAAACATCTTTACCTTTTTAATATGCCATGTAAATTTGCAGGTTTTCTTAAGTAGTTAAGTGTATAAGAAGCAATTGAATGTTTATTTATTTGTTAGTGTACTTTAAAAGGGAACTGTAATTAGTTTTTGAATTCAATTTTGACCTTGTGTTCGAAGTGCAAGCATATTAAATATGGTTGAGGGTAAATTAGCCTTTTTCAATATTTTGAACATTATTTTTCGCTACACTACAAATACTTTTTAATTTTAAATAAAAACATAAGACAATTTTTAAACCAATGTAATTTTTTTGCTACGCCTTCTATTGAAAGTTCAAGTTTACATTGATTGTACAGTTTTGGTTGTTGCAAATTAAAACAGTTGATGAAATAATAAAACATTGTTTACGTCGGCAATATAAAAGATATGATGGGAAACCTTAAATTTTCGCCGTAAACATTATTATTGCATGGTAAACAAAAGTGATTTTTTCCAGTGATGAACATATTTCGAAGATAATACAAAACAACATATATTATAAAACAAAAGAAACATGTTAAATTTCATTTCAAACTGTATTAAACTGTATTACTTTTAAACTTTAAATAGCTTGGCCATTCGAGATGCCCCTTTGCGCATGCGCTAGATAAAACTCCCGCCGCGGTACTCTCAAAAAATCGCTGAGCAGGCGGACGTGGCGGACACTACCGCACGCCCGCGGGCGCGCGGTAGTGCGGTGTGACTTGGCACATTTGATAACATGGTGAGGGATTTTTAAAAGTTCGCTCCCGCCGCGGGAGCGAGCTCGGTGTGACTTGGCCTTTAGTGTTAAAAATCAAAAGTAGTGATATACGTGGTGCATTATAAGAAGATTTAAGTGGTTTTGAAGTGCTGGTTGATGATCCTGAAGAAGTAGGTAGTGATATTGATGTAAATTATCAGCCAGATTCCTAGCTATGGTTAGGCTATGCATTCTTAGCTAAACGCTATGTACTGAAATCAGTTTTTTGCCCATAACTTATTTATTTGCAAATATACTTCCTTATATTATTATATATTTGTAATCCTCATAAAATTTAGAACAAAGTGGCTATTTTCAAATATTTATAGGCCTATAATTTATACAATTTCATTGAGCGCGAACTTATTTTTTTTTTGAAAATTTTTGAAATTATATTTTTTTTACCTAAAAATTTTTTTTTTTTGAAAAAATGTTCCTTATGTTTTATATATAATATTGAAGCCCATGATTTTCCAAACAAAATGGTATATAGAACATTAGAATTAACATCGTTTTAAGCTTCTCAGATCCGTTTTAATAAAACCTTGCAAATGCGCCAAAAATAGGTGGACATTAAGGCCTAAACTATGGACACTTGGAGGGTTAACAAGAAGAACTCAAAAATAAAAAAATAAAACAGCAAATTCATTGTATTTGAACCACAACTGATAGTGTTAGCCCATTCTAACTTATAAGCTTTTAAGTAAGTACCTGATAAAAAACTCGAACACAACATTTAATCATTAAAATCCATATTTTCTTGCCCCTGAGCTGATCTTGGGACTAAATCTTTAAATAAATGGCCTCATAATGTTTTTAAATTTAATTTTTCTAGTTGCATATTAAATCATTTCCTAAATTGACGTATGACCTAAATTATACTTTGTGTTACATTTTTATCAACTGGTTGATAGTACATTGACCATCCAGGAAAGTGTGTGGTGAGCAGACGACAGATAACTTCAAGGCTGTTCATTGCTGTGATTGAAAGACTGACCTGATAAGGTTATCTTTGACATTCTGTCCAATATTTGTTCTCTTGCTCCTCACGTTCTTAGCTCTCTCACAAATGTTGTTAGGAAATCATTTAGAAGCAGTTAAAAAAAATAACAAATTGTTTGTGATGGAAATGTATAACTATTTGTCATTTAGGTTTCACCTCTAATTGATTTTGTATTTTTCTTTCATTGTGGTACAGGTAGAAATAGTAATTTTTGATAAGCTTTGTTGTTTTAATTTGTTAATTAGCTGTTAAGTCTGATTCTAATTGCCGAAATATTTTTGCTATTCGGTATAAAGTGTTGGCACAGTTTGAATTAGTAAATATTATTGAATTAATATTATAAATTATTATTGATGTACACAAATTTGTAAAATTGGTTTTACCGAGGGAAATAAATAAATATTAAATATGCCTCATCCTCATCATATCTAAAAACATATTTGTTAAATGAGTACCTAATAATATTACAAAATATTATCGATCACCAAGGCACAACATTTTATTCTCCTAGGATAAAAATCTAGTTTAAAATTTGATCAAAAATACAAGTACCCTACTACATTTTTAATACCTGAAGACTAAATCACTATAATTTTGTAATAAAACTGCAGTGGTAATGGTGACGGGCTGGACTTCCCAACCACGAGTTGCTTCAATTACTAAAAATGTTTATTTCCCGCACAGGCTCTGTAACCTCAGGGCTTTATTGTTCGTTAACATTAATTAGTGAGATTTATGTTGTGAGGAGTAGATACACACCAAAGTTTACGATCATTATTTAGTTTTTTACCAAATCTAGAAAATACTAGTCTAAAATTTATTTTAAGTGAATATTTTTTTTAAATTTGGTATAACCCCTCATTAGATTTTTTCACTGTTAGCATTTTATATTCTAAGATTTTACTGTGTAACAAACACAAGTCAGTATCAGTGTGTTTGTGTGTTGGTATAGTCGTGGTATTAGTGACGTGGTATCGTTTACATCCAATGAGCCCAGGTTTACACCACAAAAACTTGTCCTTCCACTTTCTGTGGCCGAGATCTTCCAAGTAAACAAGTTGATTAACTTTGTCTTGTCTTAGCTAAGATAATGATCGCTAATTTGGTCGTAGTTAAAGTTTAGTAAGGCCTTTTGCCTTACTCTATTACTCTAAGGATTATATTAACCTATCTGAAAGAGCAATTATGTCATTAGTATCACCTAGTATTGATTATCTGTATTATTTTAATTTTTTTTATTTTATGTATTTTTATTATCTTAAGTAAAATTTTTTTTTGATGCTTTGTTTTGCAAAATTAATATTTAAAAAAGTGAAGAAAGGATTATATAGATTAAAACACATTATTGCTGACCCTAGGAGGGGTCCCCAGCGGGAAGTGGAATCACATTCAATTGACCAATTGTAGTCCACTTGGTTTTGGCTTGTAAATTACAGTCTGTTACAAAACACCCATCTGTCTTTGAACCCTTGGTGGAAAATGTAGCAAATTAAAAATTGTTGTGGTCTACTGTTGTCAATATTATTGTACTTTTTCAATGGTATTAATTATTTATTTTGAACTTGTTTTGCTGGGGTTTCAGTTTGTTAACCTACCTTTTTTATTATTTTTTTCAATGTCCCACCTTTAGCCTACATCCAAGACCCTAGCTAGTTTTAGCCTGGAGCTGTTTTACACATATTCAGGCTAGTTTATAGAGGGTTGTAGCGTATATAGCTAAAATACATTGGTGACTGTCAGGATTTTAACCTGGGACCTAGGGCACTGAAGCCCCGTGCTCTACCGATAGACCAGCTCACTCCCAACCATTAGTATTTACAAATTGAAACAGATTCAGAGATTTTTTAAAACCATTAGTCCAAGTAAAGGAATCTGATGCTCATTAAAACCAATAATAAAAAATAAAAAAAACAGATAAATAACAAATTAAAACTGTAGGCAACAGGGTGAATAAAACAAAAATAAAAGTAGCTGTGTTACTTCTTGGACAAAAATCTAAAAAACAATAGTTTTTAGTTGAACAAACAAACAGCCTACGTCAATGGGACGTCTGGTTCACACAAATGGAATGTTTACTTAATTTAGATGTTTGAGAAAATCATTTACATACAAAAAGTTATCCATAAATCCCAAAGCACCCATGAACGAGAAAACTACACCCCCATAAACCATATACTTAAAATGTTTGTCATGACGAGAAACCTTGCGCAAAACTATCCATTATTTCATAAATTGCACTTTAAGGTTGTAATTCCTTTCTAAAGGGAACTTTCCATTACCTAATGTTAAAAATACCTCAGCTTAAATTATTATACTTTGTTATCCTTTCAATTTATTACCTTATTAATATCAGGTGTTATTATTTATTCAGTTTTGTTTATTTCAGTTTAACCTAACCAATCAATAGTTTTATACTTATAAAGTCAAACAGGGTGAAACTTGTGGGTAACAGCTAGTTTGTTTAGCATCGGAAGGGTGCACGTCCCAGTTACAAGGTCCCTACAATTTGCAAGTGTAGGAAAGTGGCTCCATAGTAGCGCAAACCTGCTAGTTACTTTAGACTAACCAGGTTGTGTAGAGAATTGATAAAAATGCTACAAGCTGATATCCATCACATCCAGGGAGGGTTAGGAAAATCAACCATAGTTATTTAGTTTTAAAATGTTACCATGATCAACACCGTTCTATACATGTAGTGTGTTATGAATAGTAGAATGGTTCATTTGATCGACACGTAACACTCTGACAGCACCATTGGATCACACAGACAGATTTTGAGGTTATAGTTTTGGGACTAGCCAATACTGGACATTGAATATTTCTAAGACCTTAGCTCACTGTTTGTCAACAACTCAAACACTCGTTTTGTTTCAGAGGTGACATGTGGACCGGAGATGTTCCAGTGTGGGAGTGGCCAGTGTGTGCCGGAGAGGTGGCACTGTGACGGTATGCCTGACTGTCCTGACGGCACTGACGAGTCATCGGACTGTGGTGAGTACTGGCTTTGACTTGCTGTAGAAATAATTGTCAGATACCGCAATTAAATGTGGTTCAACACAGAGAAGTAAGGTAGAGATGAAGCACACTTTTGGGTCAACTGTGCGCTCCCAGCTCAAATATAGTCAGAAATATACAGCTCGTCACATCTAAGCTGGCACTTGGCCTAGCGCGGGCAGTGTTGGCGAGAGGAGGGTGGAGGTAGGGAAAAGACCGTACTGGAAACTTTTCCGCTGCCCTTGTATTGGTTGACTCCCCTTGTATTATGTACTTTACGGGACATAATGTTTTTGAACTAGCTATTAGTAACGATCAGCCAAGTGCCAGCTTAGATGTCACGAGCTGTATTTGTGGCCAACAAGGAAGAGTATGAGGGACAGGTAATGTGCGGAAATTCCTGTCGCACAGGGTCTTCCTCCATCATGAGCGTTGTAGTACAGTACATGAGGGTGGGGGGGTGGTGTTGGACTTTGCCCTAGACCCCACTTAAGTGTACCATTGAGTGTTTCCTCTGTATCCTACTTCTCTATGGGTAAAATAAGGTGAACATTGACCAAATAAATACGTTCTTGCAGAAGAAACTAATGCAGTGAGACCATAGTCGTTTTCATTCTGTAGATTTTACAACATAACTTCGGATACTGCGAAAACGTGTTCAACTCATGAGCAACCTTGGAGAAAGGGGAAGTAGTGATTCCGCAGTGACATTGTTGTCAAAGAGTGTAGTTGTTTTATCGTCTGTAGAACGTGCACATTAAAACATTGTATTTTGGTTTTGGAAGTACTGTAGGGTTTGGAAAATGAGGTCAACATTAGTAAAAAGGTGTATGTTTATGTAGAATGGTCTAATGCAGTGATTCCAAGGTCACATTGTCGTTAGAAACATTCACATTGGGATATTGAGTTTTGATTTTATAAGTAGACTTCTCATTCTGTGATATCCGAAACCCAATGTGTTTCTTAAATGGTTACATATATTTGTTATGATGTTGGGTAATGTTTTTTCTCTTATTTTAAGTTTTACAATGTTTGGTTTAACCTTTTGTTGTAAATCTAATACACTACCTACAATAAGTCTTCTTTTTTTGTAAAGATTGTTTTTAGTAGGTGAAATAACAAGGTTAAAAGTAAACAAAAATACACTCTACTTGTAGCCCTACAGTAAGAAAATGTAATTTTTAAGCTGTCTTCATCTGACCCTTTAAGATGACAAACCTAAAAGGCAGTTTGCTAAGGTAAGTCGAGAGCAAGGCATAAGAAAATATGTGGAAAATTGAGTTAACATCATAAAATTTACTGTGGCAAGAAATAGTTTCACCTGTAACTTAAATCGCACTTGTATCAGGTGTGGATTCTCCAACTTAAATCAAGGGTGGAAAAGGGGACGTGGGTTTGTGTCAAAAACCTAAACTAGGTTCATACCATACCAAAACCACTCCCTATTTAGCTAGGCCTACTTTTTTATATTATTTTTATAATTTATTAACATTAACAAGGATGCGTTAAATTTATATTTTAAATATATAGATAAGCCTACTACACAAGGTGTATTCATCATTAAGTCTTATCAACTCCGGCACTGAGTAGATTATTTGTATGCCAGAAGGGTCACACAGGCTAATCATACAGTCAATACTACTGAATGTTTAATGCTGTTCGCATGTCAAGTCACTGACGCCCAGGATGCAGTGCTGCTGTCAGTCAAAACATGACATATAACTTTAGTTTGATTGTTTGAAAATTCGCCTAAAAGTATAAATAAACAGTGAAAAATTGATTGTTTTGACTTATGTATACTGTAACCTGGTCTTATCAGCATGATTTGAAGATTCAAATGAAATGTTTTACGAATAAATAATTCTAATTTTGATGTCGTTTCAGATTTAGATAGGAGTACAGTAGAACCTCAATTACTCGAACCTCAATATCTCGAATTCCTCAATATCTCGATTTTTTTAAATCCCCTTGAAATCCACATTAATCATAATGTTAAAAGTACCTTTATAAGTCGAAGTTTCTAAATATTTAACCTCAATAAGTCGAATTTTAACAACTTTTGAACAGTAACATTCTACCTCTATAACTCGAATTTTCCCGTCATCGAGCCTCAGTAACTCGAAGTTTACCTTTATAAGTCGAAGTTCGCATGAATGTGCCTCAATAATTCGAAGTTTTGCCATAACAGTGCAAGTCAGTTGTGATTCCTGTCGAGACGTGAAAATCAAACTTCCTGTGTTTGCTTCCCGTGTCTGTTTGGCTAGGCACTGTGACTGTAGTCAGTGCAGTTTACCCGTTTTGCCAAAGTAGATTCAGTACTTAACTACATTACGATGCATTTTGTTTATTATTTTAATCACACCAGAATTTTCCCTTTAAATATTACTCTCTACAGTCTACATACTTTTTGTATGTACAGTATTGTACCTATTCAGTATATTTGTTGTTACAGTACCTAGCTTGTTTTTACAGTACATATAAAGAGGTTGACTAACGTTTGCTTTAATCAAACATTATACACAGTAAATGTAGTTCCGTGTATGGATGATATATACTGTATTATTGTTTTGTACAGTAATTAAACTATTTTTTTTGTCATTTAACATGTTTTTTATGTACTTTATCAAACTTATTGCCAAATAATAAATACAGTACTTTATGTGCATTCAAATTGTTTTATTTTGCTTCCAAAGTTACTCTTCAGTAAGTTACGTATAAATACAGTTTGAGTTCGATTATTAAGGTTTAACATGTATAAGTCGAGTTATAAAGGCCATGACGTAACATCACTGTCAGACCCCAACACCTCAGTATCTCGAACTTTTTCATATGGAACCTTCATAACTCGAACCTCACTAACTTGAAAAACTTGATAACTCGAATTTTTATCATAACCCCTTCAGATTCGAGATATTGAGGTCCTACTGTATTTACATAGGAGTTGTAATAATTTGATTGTGGTCTTGTTGTCTGCCCAGGTCCTTAACATGCTTGGTGCCTTACATGTTGTTATATGTTACAATGTTTTTTTTTTATTGTATAATACTGTAAATACTTAAAACACACGGAGAAGAGCACCAATAAAAATAAATTGTATCAATTCAGTATTGAAAAGAGCAAGTTGAGTTGTTTAATACATATTTGTGTGAGAGGGCATCCTCTATAAAAATTAAATACAGAAATAGGCTGTGTGTGGAAAATGCCCAAGTAGTTGTCAACACTCAATCCAGATAAAGTCTCTTATAAATAGTAGGCCTAAACTTCAGTTCTAAGACATTTAAACATTTTCAAACAATAATGTTTCGGACTGAATAAGGTCGTCCTCGCGGTTTCCATCTATTGTGTGTTTCTCAATACGCATTGATTATATTAATAAATTTATAATAATAAATAATTATACCCTAATCATATTATTTTATAAGTTAGTCGAGATAAAAATTCTAATGTGGTAGTGGGTAACCAGACCAAAAAGTTCGGGAACCGCTGGTATAATCTATAAGATTGTACTGAGCCTCAATATAGGTACAATTTTTATTTACAGAAAAAAAGCAATTTCAATATGGTTTGATATTTGAATGGTTAACATTGCAAAAAATACAGGATCAAAAATATAAGAACAACATTAAAAAAATTAAAAGTCTGTTTCCAATTAAAAATTAAAGTTTATCAAAACCCACTCTATTAAAATATTTAAATTTAGATTAAATATGCCATAGGCCCTACTGTCATTAATAACGTAGAATTCTTAAATGGCACATGTTGGGTATTTTCCTATTTTTATCTTCAAAGATAATGTAGAAAATATGGCTTCTTTCAACTTTCAATAGAAACTGACTCCAACCAAAGGCGCTCTTATTTCCTAGAGCTGTAAGTTTAGTTTGGTCGACTGGTTACGGTAAATATTTACTCAATTTACGCTGCAGTCAAGTTATATTTAAAACCCTCAACTCAACAAGATTGGTGTTTCTAATATTGGACCTCTTGAACAATACTCATGATAATGTGTTTATGGGTTTTGAAATAATTCATTAATTTGCACTGGACTGATTTAGTTTTAAAATATAAATTTTGAAGTATTAATATTAAAAAAATATACGATTTTCAAATGAACCCAAAAATGACCACAAAAATAGGTTTGATGTCAGTTCAATATATTTTTGTTAATTTTTTGCTCTTATTCAAGTTAATTTCACTGTATCAAAACAAGGAACTGAGTTTAAAATCAATGTAGCCTAAATGGTTTTTTCAAAATTCTTCACTTCCGGAGATTAGTATGGTCACTGGTCAGTGGCTAAAAATTCCTCTAAATATACTTTAATAAATTACTTGTTTCAGTTTAATTTAGAACTAGAGGTCGTCAAGTGGACGAAAACTCAATCAAATATTATATGTAACGTACATACTTATCTATTTTCACCCCACACTGTAAATAAGACATGTGATTGGAATTTCATTTATTTGTTTTCATTTACTGTTTATATTTCGTTGTTATTTTTGTCACCAGCATGGCAACCCATATGGCCTATGTTAATTATTTTAAACTAATTTTTTGTGGTTATTTTTGAGCCTATCTTAATTTATAAAGAGATTCTGCACATCTACAGGAATATATCTTTCTAACGGTATGCGTAGATTTTCCCTGTAAAACAACTGTAACACAAGCTGAGAAAAAAGGTTTTAGAGAAACATGCTTGCCTATTAATATATGATAAAAAATAATAACAATCAGTGTATAAATCTATATATTAATTTGAAACTGTTTTTCTTTGTCATAGCTAAATTGAGAGAACGGCTGGGCGTAGAAACTCGGTAGAGGTGTCTAAAGAAAGGTCTTGGTCTGTAGATGAGCCATCAAAAGAGAAACGTGGTAAATTCCCTTGGGGCTCTGCCCCAGTGGCCTTTGAATTTCCATCCCATGTTATTCTTTTGGAGAAAAAAATGGGTTTTTGTCCCAGCTAATTTGAGAGAACGGCTGGGCGTAGAAACTTGGTAGGGGTCTCTAAAGAAAGGTCTTGGTCTATAGATGAGCCATCAAAAGAGGAACGAGGTAAATTCCCTTGGGGCTCTGCCCCAGAAGCCTTTAAAGTTGCCTCTTCAAATTTGTTTACCATATGCATAATTCTACACTACTTTTTAATGAAACAGCTGTTATATTTAAATTGTGATTTATTGAATTTGTCAAAATGAAGTACAGTATTTGCAATGGGTTTTTCTGATTTTAAATTGGATTTTCTTCTGCATCGTGTCATGTTTTGCAATATAATGTTCTATTACCAAATCAGTGGAAAATCCTAATATCACTGTAACTTTTAAAATTATTTCTTATGGAGTTAACTTATATCTATTGTATGGGTTGGTTTCTGCCTTTTTTACCACATCTTGGAGATTGTACGTAGGTGATATTCTTTGGCAAATTGCATCTGTAGACGAAACTTGGGTTGGTGTAATTATTACAATGTAAAAGAGCGAGAAATCTTGGACAATTTGATATAGGCTAAAAATAAAACCGAATTAACACTGTGCTACATTTCTTGAGCAATCATTTAAATAACCGATTTGCAAACAATGGAAACATAGAAAAAGTCATAGAACGTAACCAAGTAAAAGAAATAGAAATAATGTTTTTTTTACACTAAAAACACTAAAAAAACAAGATCAACTTTTTGGAAAAAGATAAGATATTTACAAAAGATTTTGATTATATCTAACTGTTGTGTATATCGTGAGTATTTACATAATCTTTGAGTCGCCTGTAAATGCTTCGCAATTGCTCGAATTCGAGCAACAGGTACACTAGTATGAAAGTTATTTGATGAAAAATAAAATATATGACAGCCATCAAAAATACTTATAAACAGTAGAGGGGTTTATGAGACAGCATTTTTATTACTTTAAAAGAAAATGTTTGTTATTTAAAACCTAAACCGTTTCGTAATCATCTATCTGGACTGTTGAACATATATATCTTAACGTTTACATAAGATACTTAAAGCTATCACTTTCTGTTAACTAATAGTAGGGAATCTTCAAGCCTTAATGCCAGCATCCAGTTATACTTCAAGAATGTCTGAAGCATTCAATAGGAAGTTAATTGTAATAATTTAACTAAAGTTTTCTGATTTTAAACAACACAAACCTAAATTTAAACTCTGTGGACTATTAAGACTGTGTGATACCGTTAACTTAAGAAAAACAGTACAAGTTTGATTCTCATAAATTATATGTAATTTGAAGAATTCATTACAATGCCATCATGATTATAATCCATGATCGCAGCCCTACCTTAAGATCATAACTGCAACGTTAAAACCTAAAGACTAGGGGTAAAATTAATCAAAACATCTCAAGTGCATTCTGTTATGTTTATTACCTCTGATCACTGTCACATTGAAGTATATTTCAAATAGCAATGTTACCTCTAAACAAGTATGTGATTTCATACCATTAATTTTCTTCATTCATCAGACGCTTGCGTCTTATAATGTCAGTATGTTGCATTGTATTAAAACTCTGCCCAGCCCAAATTTTCTTTTGAGACAAATAGGGTTTGGTAATACTTTAGTAAAATATGTTTGGATTGACTCTATCCTTAGTGAGTTATCACTCCAGTGGAAGCAGGCTGGTCTACTGGTAGAACGTTGGACTTCAGTCCCTGAGGTCGAAGGTTCAAATCCTGTCAATCACCAATAGCTTTTGACCTCATCTGACCTCGCCTGAAGTAATGTTTAAAGGGGTTTCAGCTGGAGTCTAGTGTCCTAGAATGTGAAGGTCGGGACATATAAGCAACGAGGGGCATTTTTTTATTCAAACGTGCATGTTGTGTTGCAGTGCCCCAGATGTGCAGACCAGGTCAGTTCCAGTGTGCCGGGAGCCAGAAGTGCATACCGATGGGTTGGATCTGTGACGGGGAACCTGACTGTGGCGCCTCCGTGGAGCAAGTGGACAACTCTGATGAGGACCCTCATAGATGTGAGTACTGTCGCAGCTCATACTTTAATGACATTTTTTGAAAGAACCAATCACAATAACATACTGCACTGTCAACTGCAATAATATGTTCACCGGTATGTTAGTTGTTTTTGAGATGAAACAATTGTCAGGTGATTTGAAAAAGCTGTAGAGCAAACTAAAATTGACTGTAGTAGACAAAAAGCAGGATGTTCACTTATAAACTGTCATATTAAACGCAACATAAGTTTTAGAATTGTTTCCTTGCTTTTATAACATTATATCATCTTAAGTAAGTAACCTCTTATTGACATTGTGTGTTCGGTCAGGTCAGCGAGGCAGCCTGTGTCTCTACAACACTGCTAGGTGTAAGGAAGGCGAGTGTCTGGCGATAGACAAGTTTTGCGACGGACATCCGGACTGCCACGACGGGAGTGACGAGGGACCTCAGTGTAGTGAGTATCTACAGTAGAAAGTACTCTTGAGAATCTTGAGTGTAAATTACTCTCTAGAATCTTAGAATCTTGAGTGTCAAGTAGGCCTACTACTTCTGAGAATATTGAGTGTAAATTACTCTCTAGAATCTTAGAATCTTGAGTGTCAAGTAGGCCTACTACTTCTGAGAATATTGAGTCAAGTAGGCCTACTACTTCTGAGAATCTTGAGTGTAAATTACTCTCTAGAATCTTAGAATCTTGAGTGTCAAGTAGGCCTACTACTTCTGAGAATATTGAGTCAAGTAGGCCTACTACTTCTGAGAATCTTGAGTGTAAAGTAGCCTACTCATGAGAACCTTGAGTGTAATGTACTTACAGTAATAATAAAATTATCTTTGTTAATTATCTTAAAATAAATAGGTTTTTATTTTTTAATAATTAACATAAATTGTAATAAATAATTTTTATGGCACAAATTTTTCTGTAACTTGCTTAAGAAGCCATCATATGTGAGAGCAAAGGTACCAATGAAAGTTGTTACTAACCAGCTAAGGCTGAAACTGCTATAAAACGTACATACATCTGTTGGCTAACATTATCCACACATCTGATTTATTGATTCAAAACAAAACTAATAAAGACTGTTGGATGTTCATCATAAAAAAAATAATCTACACATAAATTTTCAGTTCAAATATCATATCAGACTGATTCAAAAATAAATAATGTCCCTAGACCCTACGTTGATGGAACACACTTGTCTTACTAATTTTTAGTTTTTGTAAGCTATTAATTTACCAAGCAAATTTCATGGATGTACAAGTTAATGTCGTTGAAATTGCTTATTGCTATAGGTTTTTGAAATTCCTGATACATTTTTCTTAGTTTGTAACTTTTTACAGCTTTCTACAGGAGTTTTGAACTCCCTATATAGTGATCGGATCTCTATCCAGGACTAAGCTGAACAGGTTGTTTCATGTTAACGATTGCTTTTCTGGGAGATCATTCGGAATTGCACAATTCGCTTGAAGCTTACAGCACACTATTCATGCTTTAGATTTCAGGTTTTCAAATGGGTTGTCGATCCTCATTTAAACATTGCATCTATTTTCTATCTTCAACTTATTAGTTACCCTTTTCAACAATATAGGGTGTATGAATAAACTTGACTTAAGGCAACACTCGATATTAAGGTCCAAAAAGCATCTTATCCATTTTGTTGTGTTGGGAAAAACATATTTTTGTCCATTACAATAGATAAATTATATATATTTATAAACTTTTAGAAATTCTTTCTTATACTGTTTATTATTATATTAACCGTATTCAATCCTATTCTTAATTCTGTAAGATGTTAGGCTAATCCAAATGAAACAGTTTTTACAATTTTCACTGGTATTTTGAAGATTAGTTTGTCGATTTAGTTTGGAAAGTACGATATTTTATTCTCATGAGGGTCTTTATAGTTATTGTAAGTATAGTAGTTTTGTGATGGTCCACTCATCCAGTTATCAGTGTTACTATTAATCATGCAATAAAAGAAACATTTTTACAGAAATAGGCTGTGCAACTGAATTTTTACTCAATGTTTCTGGTTATCTAACTCATCTGGCTCAGCCTGAATCCATTTACTGTTTTATCAATGAAATTCTACTGTACACCTTAATCCATTCATATTCTGCTTAAACTGTTCACAACATGGTTTAGAGTGGTTTCACTTGGGTTTTATTCGATTGATTACTTTTATGCAACATAAATTGCTTGTATATTATTGCAGAGCTAGAGTCCAAGAGTTATTGATACGTGGTAAAAATGTCACACAGCATAATACTCATATTTTGGGTTACTATTGGATTTCTTCCAAAAAGCGTAGGTAAAGTGTCTGAAAAAGTGTATTTGGACGGAATATGAATTTTATGATGTGTGAGCTTTTTAGTATGTCCATGCAACTGGTCTCTGGTTAAGTAGGTAAACAAAGTCTTAAGGCTGGCGCCACACTATTCCTTTCGCCGGTCCAGTCAAACGGGACCTGTTTGGAGGGATGATTCCGGTCACTTTGTTGCGGTTGCGGTCTGTCGATGGGATCCACCGCATGCTGGTGCGGCGAAGAAACACATGCAGTTAAATGAGAGCAGCCATACCATCCGGTTGTGCCGTGCCCTTGTCCATACCGTTGTCCCTATCAACAGTGCATAGCATGTGATGTTCGCGCCCTTCACTCGAAGTTTGTTGCGGTAGTGGAGCAAGGTGTGACAGGGTAATGTCAATGCGGCAAAAACGCATCCCGTTCAACCGCATCGTGCTAAACAGGATAGTGTGGTAAGCCTTCAATCAGCTATATTGCTTTTTTTATATCCTTTGATAAGGAAAAGATCTTAGTTTGTGATAAAAGTTTAATTCAACATTATACAGTTAACCCTCTTTTAAGCACACTCCGCTAAACCAAAACCAGGGTTAATCCAAATTATTATAAAAATTCAAATCAGTTACAAAAATTAGCGAGGCAATGAGAATTTTCTGTCGTGGTGCGAATTGTTGAAAATCGCTTTGAAGATTACGCTCAGAAAACAATTGTTGATTATCTTAAGAAATAGATTATATCGGTCGTAAATTTTTATATGACAGTAATTCTTTAAGACGACTGTTGTAGACCTCTTTGAACCGAAATCACCTTTAAATCTAAATTGTTGATTAACCAAAAAAAAAAAAAAAAAATACCCCCGCCGCAGCAAACCTGCCGTCTAAGCGAATTTCCATTTGGCCGAATTGATTTTTAATTGATCTATTTAAATAACATTAGGTTTAACGAGTACCTAGGTTTGCTGCTACAAGGAAACTAATAAAGTAGTGTGTTTTTAGTAAAATATTGATAGCTTACTATAAAATAAATAAATTTGCCAAGTTTGATCAAAATATATCCATAAACAAGCAAACTACAACATTTTACAATATTCTCCATAAGAATAACATGGGAATTTTAAATTTACCATTTTTTTAGTTTTCTCCATAATCATTAACTGTACAAAAACACTTTGATATACTGAATTGTTTGTTTTTTTAAGCTCTTTAAGAAGGTTTAGAGAAAAATTGGGAAATTTTGTGTTTTGACGGTAAGAAGTGAGAAAAACCAATTTTTACCCCATAAAACCCTGTTCCCATGGTCCGATCATGCTGGATCGCGAACTCATTCAAGTTTATCCCGCCTTACACCTTCAAACCAAATTTTATCAAAATCGGATAAAAATTACTCAAGTTATCGTGTTCACGGACACATATATATATATATAAATCTATATATATATATATATATACATATATAAAAATTTGAACGAATGGTGTTTTTGGCCTCTGGGGACATTAAAATGAAAAAGTAAATCGGTCCCGGGCTTAAGTCTTACCATGAGACCTACGGTAATAGCTACTTCCCTATAGGGAAATTCGCTAAAAACTATCCGAAAATAGCTTGGATTGTTCATTTAGGCTGATTGGGATTTTAATATATACGAGATATTTTGATATGCTGTGTTCAAGTATATGAGTGTTGATACAGCGTCTATGTGTGTTCCAGACAGACAAGGGTGTTCCACCCTGAAGTGTTCCCACGGATGCAAAATCACCCCTAGTGGCCCACTGTGTTTCTGCCCCACAGGACAACAACCCAACAAAACAAAATGTGTTGGTAGGTCTCATCTTTCTCTCATGAATAAGTAAAATGTTTTAGATGTATTCTACGTGATATTTTTTGTTACTTTTAATTACCGTATGCAATTTTTTAAATATTTCTTCACTTCTTACTATTCTTTTTAATCGTTTAAAAAATCTAATTCATGTTGCTCGAATCTTGTTTCTTAGCTCTGATTAAGTAAGTAATGCAGTATAATTGTGAGTTAATTTAAAAAAATTTCTTTAACAGTATATCTCCAGTAACTGTAAATTCATGTCAAAGTTTTAATTCCGGTAAAGTGATTTTTAGACCAATATTTAAGGTTGTTTCAATTTGAATTCTATTGTTTTATCATGCGATCTTGTTAATTTACCGGTATGTTTGACTGCCCCAGATCTGAATGAATGTGAGATCGACGGCTCATGCGACCAGCTTTGCACCAACACAGAAGGATCTTTCAGCTGTGCCTGTGTAGCAGGGTACACTAGATCCAACCGGACTCACTGCAAAGCTATTAATTGTGAGTAAATTGTTTATGTAAAAATTATATTCTAATATTTGGAACATTGACTTAGATTGCCATACTTATGATTTACAAAAGGCATTCATATTCAAGCCACAGACATTAACTGGTTGATATTTTGTAGACATTCTTATTTAAAACATATGAACAAAAAAGACTATCCTGCTTCAGGAAATCTAACTGAATAAAAAAAGGTTTCTATATTTGTTTTATTAATCAAGAGCTGATTAAAAAATTTTATATATCACTCAAAACATTTCAAAGACTAGATGTTCCTGAAATATGGAATGGAGGAGGTTTTAGAAGCAGCATTTGACAATCTTATCCCTCTAAGTCAATCATAGGCCTGCAAAGTCATCAAGCAGTTCAAAGGTGACTAAGTTAACCCATGTAATGTAACATTTTGAAGCCAAAAAAATAGATGAAGATCAGGACCATCTAGACTAGTGTATTGGATTAAATGTTAATTATAATCAACGCAGTAACATAGCATACAGCTGATTGAAAACTTTAAACTATAGAAAGAACAAGTCATTTTATTGTCCGTAGTTTGTTTGAACTGTTTATTTCAATCATTGTAACATTTCACAATATTCAACCCTCATCTCTTATCAGACCCTACGGACGAAGAGGCTAGCCTAGTGTTCAGCAGCACGATGGACATCCGCAGAATATACCTCAACGGCTCAGCATGGCCGGGACACAGCAGTATCAGTCAGCTGCAGACGTTAGCGTTGGAGTTCAACCATCGCAACCGCACACTTTGTTACATCCGCAACAACGGCACGTCCGCGTTGCTCAGTTGTGCCGACATTGACGATCTGTCTATCACGTGGGACCTGCCGCCACCCACCATGTTCCCTCTCTACGGTGAGTGTAGGTTGTAGGTAATATTTCAAAAAGCCTTGACACCTTTAAGATTTAATTATGGATGAAAATCTACTTACGTAGGTATGCTAAGTGTGATTATTTTATGAGATAGCAAAACTGAAAATAGGAACCGCCAGTCAGCTGATACTGTGGCATCACAATCCAGTGTTTCTCAGTAGACCTACGAAGTCGTCCTGTTTGATAGCTTCACACGTGTGTACGGAAAATGTGTAAATACGAAATTTGTAAAAACGATATGCTAAATGTTTAGTCAAAAAACATCGCTTGATTGGATTTATTTAAATACTGTAAAAATGCTGCTGAAGATGAGCTGTAACAGCTCAAAACATGTACAGCATAAAAAATGACTACGTTTGACACCTTCTGGCATACCTACTTAAGTCGATTTTCACCTATTATTGTAGGTAATATGTTGATACTAGGCAGGGGTCAGTAGGACAGACTTTGGTCAGGACTAAATCTGGTTGCTTTGGAAAAGTATAGATTTATAAAATATCAGTTGTGAAATTTCAACCGGTTTATTCAATATTGTACATGACTCATCCATATTGGTGTAATTGTAAACATCATCTATGGTCATGGCGAAATCGTGAAGGTCTTCTGCGGTCATGATGAAGCCATAAACATAACCCGCAAACAAGCAAGACTGTGAGTTTTTGATTGTGCATCTTCGAAGATGCTTTCTGCAATCACAAAAATAAAAGTTAGACTGAGCTCAACTCAACCTGAGCTACGCCAATAATAATTTTTGGCCTGAATTGACCTCTCAAGTCAACTGTTGGACTGACCTGACCCGACAATATCGTGGAGCTGCTGACCCTCAATACTACACTTGGCAATGGTTTGCCGTTTATATTTATCTCTTTTAACAGTATGCACTGTGAGAACATAATGTTGTTAAAAAAGTATCATTCTTGTACTAACTTCTGATGGTTTATAATTTTTTAGTCCAGATAATGGGTCAATTCCGATGTGTTTGAATGTAATACTTAAACCCAAATAAAAGCACTCATTGTTTTTTATGTGTTCGTCCTTTTATGGTTGAAGTAATTTTTAATTCATATCAATTACAGACACAACACTTATAAACGTATAAAGACCAGAGGAAGGGGAAGTTAACACAGCCTTGTCCTATTTTGGTTCCGACCACAATCACGGTGCTTGTATTGTTTATTAAGTGTTTGTTTTTACCTTCCAGCCAACACACACGTAGCTCTGGATTGGATCTCTGGCAACTGGTATTTCCTGGACGACAGCAGAGAGATGATATTCGTCTGCACGTCGTCCATGAAACACTGCCTTATCTTGATTGACGTCAACCTAAGCAAACCTCGAGGCATCGCTTTGGACCCCACTAGAGGGTAAGTGTGTTTAGATTTTATCACAATGTGATGATTAGCCTACTGTAGTGTTGAGATTATCCGCAGTAAGAAGTGATATGGCCATGTCCCTGCTGGCGTATTTTTGAAGCCTAATGGAGTAAGTATCATGAAAAAGTCCCTGTTCTTAGATAGGCTACAGTAAATCATTTTTTAATATTTTCCTAACTATTGTCAAATTTATGTTAATTGTTGTTAGACTAATGTTTGCTGTGTTAAAAAATATAATAATTTGCTCTGTAGTATATATGAATTAAGTTTTTTTCTCAAAGATCTACCAGGAGTGAGATGACTGAAGACTGTTTCTACTAGTGTGTTTACAAGGGTTTACGTCATAAATCACAATTTTTAGGCACAAAATGAAGCAAACTCTGACTGATGAGCCTCTTTTGCGTGGCCTGTAACTTAAAATCCTGATTTTTCAACTAGGCCTCTTTATTAATAGATTTGTTTAAACTTGGTATTGTTTGACAGGAAATTTAAAGTGCTAAGAATAGTGTTCCTGAAATATTTTTGTAAGTCTACCGTTTTAAAATAATTAAGTTATGGAAAATGATATGATCGCCATTTTGAAAAAACAAAATTTGTAAATTTTGACTGGTGTTTTTCTCAAATTTCTTATGATACTTGAAAATTGTATACCAAATTTTATAAAGACCTCTTTAAGAAATAAATTTAAAACACGAAAACTAAATTGTGGACTTCTTGCAAACAATTATCTCGCAATTTTGTAAAACAAATTCGTTGTTAATTTTTTATTATCATCCATTAAATGTATTCCTAAATTTTTGGTACTCACTCACAGGAAATTCTGTATATGCCATTTTAGGAAAAAATACTTTCATTAAATTCTTCAACTAACAGAAACCTTGTTTACTTTTCAATATAATTTTTTGACAGTCTTTTCTGCGATATATACGTTTCCAACTGTTTCCAGCTACATGTTCTTCACCAAGTGGGGTGTGACGTCACCCATGCTGGAGAGGGCGTTGCTAGACGGAAGTGAACGCAAGACGCTGGTGGATCACAAGATAGTGTATCCGTATGGAGTAACCATAGACTACCCAACACAACATGTCTACTGGGTGGACACCTACTTGGACTTTGTAGAGAGAGTGGACTATGACGGGTCCAACCGACGGACCATCCGGAAGGGGTTCCCGGTGAGCATTAGTAATTACAGTCTTATCCGAGCAGAACTAGAAATTTAGGTGCTGGAACTATCTGTTGTGAACTGGACTTGAAAACCAATTTGCCTAAATATTTTTTACAAGAAAACTGAAATAAATACTTCCCGGATAGGCTTTCACGGTCATGTGTAGAATAGATTTCTGGTGACGACAACTTCAAACCCAACGTCAAGTGTATCGTCAAATTTAAAACGGTGGTTGCCAGAAGACAATGATTCTAAAAATGTTATATCCTACTTTTGAACATAGATTAAAAAATTTATTTTAGATTAAAAAATTTACTTTGTCATATGCATGGATTCTGAAGAAATCTTGCATAAATGTACAGATTTCTCTTTAAATCTAATTTGTGATATGAAAATATTTTTATAACGGACAATATTTTTAAGTCGCATTGCCTAAAAATGTTTAATTTACTTTCCAGTTTTTAAGTAAAGGTTTAACAGAACATAAGAGCCTATGTTTTATAGAGTTTTGTTGGATTGACATGCTTAAGCTATTGAAAAGAGTCAGCTGAAACAAGAAGTAAAAAAAAACTGGTTTCACAAAAAATACAACTGCCATTGACTGCATTTTGGCGCTGTATGGTAAGTCAGTGGCTTAGTTGGCGTCGCGGACTTCGGGTCCAAGGCAGTAGTGTCGTGGGTTCGGATCCTGGTCACTGCCACGAACTTTTATCAGTACAGTTCACCTTCGTACTGCACCCCTTGCTTTGCTGGATACGTTCCGCGCACAGATCTGTAGCCTATGTGGACCGGCAAATGCAATTCTTACAACAATTCTCTACAGATTTGTCAAACAACTGTGTTGCAGGTTCAGAACTTGTACGACGTTACGTTACTGGAGAACAACTTGTTTGTGACGTCATGGCGCAACCAAAGCATCATCAGACTGGACAAGTTCAACACAGAGAATCATCAGACAGTCACCAACATCAGCAGACCCTTCGCTATACATGTGTTCCATCGTCAGAGACAGCCTGACGGTCAGTGGCTACTTGCTTGCTAAAAAAATTAAGAACATTTACAGTGGAAGTTGTTTGAATTGCCTCAAGTAGCAATAAGCAGTCTTATGCTACGGGGAAAAATCTATCCAACCGATTTAGTAAGACTTTAAAACAATACAAGATGATAAAACTTTCTTCTACGGAGGCTTTAGAAACCCAACTATCACCTAAATACCCAAGTTAACTTGTCATTTGTTTTTAGTCTTAACAGCAAAAATAAATATAGTTGCTATAATCTGTAAGTGCCAAAATAACGTTTGCTAGAAGTTCTTTGACTGAAGTAAAACCACTTATGTAATGGTAAAACGAGTTGCAATATTCTTGCTTTGCAAGAACGATATGAAGAAGAGACCAATAGGAGGGGTTAGGCAAAGTCGTGTCAGATAACGGTAGTTGAAATTATGTTAGGTTAGGTGCAACAGTAGTAATTTTAAATCTAGGCCTGCTGTTAAAAAGGAATTTTCTTTGATATAATTCAGCTGTATGGTGGGATAAAACTTTCAGCCTTATCTAGATATAAACTAAGCAAATGTAAATAAAGCATTGTGGTTTCTATATGAGTTGCCATTTATTTACTTCCTCAAGTTCTACCTAGTCATGTTGGATGTCTATGGGGTAGACCGAATGGATTTGAAGAACTTAAATTCCTATGTTTTGTCTGGATTCATGATCACCCTTTTTGAAAATTTTCTGCTTTTTCACTTAAAAGTAGTTTTTGCATTTATAAAGAACAAATAGATCCAAATACAGAAACCTGCAAAATTTTATCATATTACATCAAGTGGTACTTTGGATCAATGAAAGTTTCTAATGTTTGTGACTATGTTACACAGCTGATCATCCATGCAAGAAGGACAACGGAGGATGCCAACATATCTGTATTCCCGCGTGGAAGAAGAACATCGCCCAGGCACAGTGTCTGTGTCAGCCGGGCTATAGACTGGTCCGCAGCAGAAAATGTGTTGGTATGTTGACAATTTATGCTTGGAAGTATTTCTGTGGGTATTGCAAAATCAGTCGAGAAATGAGACAGAAAGTGTATCCTGGAGTTGACAATTAGATCCAGAACAGTAGACCATTTAGAAATTTTGGATTTGGTTTAAAATACTAGCCAATGTTTTTTATTTGTTGCAGCAATCTCATCTTTGGAACAAAATACAGTTTAACTATCAGTCATCTTCTGAACCCTAAGATTTTACTGAGGAAGCCTAACTTCCAGTTTATATAATCTTGTTGCAACCAATGATTAAAAACCCAATTTGAGAGATAGTTATAATCTCAAATCTGAGGGATGGTTGAAAAAAGGTTGATCTATTTTAGAGGAAAATTATTTCTGTGTTTTAAAGGAGCCAGTTGAGTAAAATTAATATGCGTCTGTAAAATGATATTCTACTGTTGAACATCAACGAATTATTAAAAATGTAACATTCTCATATTAATTAGGTATAATAGTAAGTTTGTAACAAAAGAGTACCTAATAATTTAATGTCAGTGAAACCGTCCATTTCATGAACTTAAAATGTATTGACATTTCTTTATTTAAATTTTTTTAAATTAGTAAAAAAACAAACCGGTTTTTTACATTTTTGTCCAGTGGCCAAGCAGTCCTCGTTCCTGCTGTATGGCAAAGGCCGGCCGGGTATGATCAAAGGTATCTCCATGTTGCCCAAACTGAACAAACACGAGGAGGAGATGATCCCCATCACCGATCTGACCCGGCCCACAGCACTGGACTACGACGTGAAGACACAGTTCATCTACTACTCTGACGGACAGAAGTAAATACACTTACATTATACCCTCTGCCAGTACAGCTGTAGTTGTGATTCAAAAATGAAGTACAGTAGAACTCCAATTACCTGAATCAGTTACAATTCAACTCTTCTGAATATTCAAAAATCAAAATCTTAACCGGAAGATTTTATGGAAAAAGCTATTTTAAAGGAAGACGCAGATGAGTTATCACGTGTTGATTGATGTCACTGCAATATATTTACACGTTAAATGCGTAATGGATTACTTCAAACTGCAAAACACTGCAATAAACTTTATTTTTCTGTTAATTTTTGTGTTTTCTCCTTAAGATGATTCAGATAATTAGCTAATGGATGATAAGAGTTTGTTTGATTGGAGTTGTAATGTATTTACAGTTATCACTCATGACAAAAGTTGATTCTTAGAGAAACAAATTATAATAGTCTTAATGTTTGTTAAACCTGTTAAATATATTGTCTCAACTAAATAGGTTTTTAAGAGGCTGGTCATATTGTTCATTTACCATCTCACATGAGTCTTAAAACTGTTCTGGAACTGGAGAGGGAAAAATCAGCAATGTCTTAAAAGATTTAGTATAAAACGTGGTGTTAAGGCTAGTATCAGCATTGGTTTGTAAATCAGACTGTTGGTGACTGACTTACCAACATTTCCGAGTGGACATGTTCCTATCTTAACCCCGTGTTGCAGGTTCGTCATAGACAGACAGAAGATGGACGGGTCCAAGAGAGAGACGGTGGTTGAGCGAGGAGTCAGCAACTGTGAAGGACTAGCCGTAGACTGGATGGGACGCAACCTCTACTGGACTGACGAGGGTCTTAGTACGATCAGCGTGTGTCGGATGGACCAACCAAACTACAGACGCACTCTCATACACGACCACAAGTTCCACCCACGCGCCATTGCGTTGGATCCTAAAAAAGGGTAAGTTTTGCACTTGATTTGAGTTCTTTGAGCTTCAAAGGTTGACATATTGGTTATCAAGAGGAATATAAATAAAGTTTTCCTGATGACTAAGTGATTAAATATCGGTAAAACATACCTTACAACTGTTGCAACCTGGAAATCAAGTTTGGAACTACAAGCTTGGGCTTTGTATCTGTGATCAGGAGACAGTGTTGGTTTTTGTTTTTTGCTTAGTGAATAATGTATTTCTATAATGAACATGATTATGATTGGTATATACCGGTTGTTCCGTCTTCAGCCTGATGTATTGGTCGGACTGGTCAACCTCGACAGAGCCGATGGGAAAGATCGAGAGTGCTTGGATGAACGGAGAGAACCGAAAGGTGTTTGTCGACTCGGAACTTCAGTGGCCTAATGGACTGACGATCGATTACTTCACCCGCAAGCTGTATTGGTGTGACGCTTACCTTGACAAGATTGAGAGGATAAGTCTAGACGGAACCGAACGTCAGGTTTGTGATTGTCTGTCTTGATCCAGTTGACCCCTGAAACTTGATTTTTATCATTTAATTTTCCAACAACAATCAAATGTTAAACTGGTTTAAATTACCTATTGAAATAGTCACACTTTCATCTAAGGATAGGTGTGAGTTAATATTCCTGTCTTGCCACCTTTACTTGAGTTTTTTTTTGCATTAGCTTGATTACTCAACTATTCAATTCAGCCTCAGCCCAGCCTGAAATTTATGTTCTTGTGCACCTTGAATTATAAATAACACACTTTTGTTAATTTGAAGTTAGACAACACTAAATGTGATAAAACGGTAAGGTCATCATAATATTCCTGTTTTTATCGTTAATTAATCTTCCTACAGGTTGTATTTCAAGGTTCCCAGCTGGATCATCCGTACGGCCTTGCTTACTACGAGAATCTCCTGTTTTGGACGGAATTCCAAAAAGGAACCGTAGAAAGTCTGAACTTGGCTAACAACACGGTGACAACTCTGACTACAGAAAACCCTCCTCTGTTTGAGATCAGGGTGTTTGACAACAGCACGCAGACTGGTGAGTGGTGTGTTGTATCTTCAGTAATACAGTCCTGTTTGATTAAAGTAGACATTTTAAACTGTAGATCCAATGCACTGTACAACTTCAATAAGAAGAGGTGTGTTGCTGGCATCTCATAATTTGGTACAAGAGCAGTGGGTTGAATTCTTGGTATACCTAAAAGATTTTCTTGGGTTTGGGTTGCTTTTCTAGTTATTAACTTTATCAGGTTTTAACATGTTCAATCCACTGACCACAATAATGGTACATAACCACTTTGTTCATAATAATACAAACAAAAGCATATTGGTAGCTTCAAGATCGATTGAGTAAATTTTTTGAAACTTTATACTGAATTTTTTTACTCATTTACCATCATTTATCTTTTAAGTACCAGTACCCATGAAACTTTTTTAATCCAATTTGAGTTATGAATAATCTCTTTTAGTTTTTTCTTTTCGTAAAAGCTAATATTATTCCTGACAATTAATTGCTTGAAAGAAAATTTTTAATCCTCATCTTTTGTAACTTGTGATGACCATACTTGTGATTGTGGCAGGCACCAACTTGTGTTTCGACTCTCTCAAGTGTAACCAGCTGTGTTTGGCCACGCCGAACGGTCCTGTGTGTTCGTGCAAAGACGGATTCAGTGCTGCCAACACGAGGTGTGTGCCGCAAGCCAACTATACACAGCCCTCCGACTGCGGCCCACAGGAGTTCCAGTGTACCAAGAATCTGCGATGCATTGACAACCGGTTTGTCTGCGACGGAGACGACGACTGCAACGACGGCTCTGATGAGTCTGTCGAACCTGGCGGGGCTTGTGGTGAGTTGGACCTAGAAATTAACTCATCGCTTTTGTCTAATCAGTTTGCCCATTGCACAAGGAATCTATGTCATTAAAGTAGTGGAAGACACAGACATGTAACTAGCTTAAATCTCCTTTAGATAACAGTTTTTATCAGCGGCTTGTTAATTACTATAGTTTTTTAAAAGGAAAGTATCCATGCCAGGATTTTGATTTTGTAAATTAAAGGGATAGCAGATATGCATGTGTCCTTAGAGTTAACTTTAGAGCTAATACACTTGGTTTTTGACATTTATTGGTTTTGTTGTTGTGGTAGTCTGATCCAACTGATCAATAGCATACAGGATAAAGAGTGTTGTATTGTTGGCCAAGAGATAACGCTGTAGATTGCGGATTTGAATAATATTTTGATGAGGTCTAGTTTGCAATTCATGAAATGTTAACCAGTCTGTAGCAGAACTTGGTGGAAGAGATCTACAAAAAAATAAATTGGAAGGGTTTGTAAGTTGATAATAAAGGTTGATTCTTGGACAGTCAGTTTAGGTATTTTGCCACCTTTCCCTATCCTTACTTTGTGCGTCTGTTGTTTATGTTTAAAATTAGTGTGTCAGAAGTTGAGGAAAATCAAAGGATGGAAGAACGAACGTAAATAAATAATGGAATCATCCCTTGGGTTTATTGTTGTTTGTTGTACAAAATGTTGTTTGTTATACAGAGACACATCCCTGCAGAGAGAACCAGTTCCTGTGTGACGGTACGTTGTGTATCAGCAACTACTGGGTGTGTGATGGTGACAAGGACTGCAAGGATGGCACTGATGAGCTACAGAGCCATTGCGTCAACACCACTTGTAGTCCGTCCCAGTTCACCTGCGCGCAGAGTCGCAGGTGTATTCCGAAGGCCTGGGTGTGTGACCTTGAGGTGGACTGCGGCGACGGCGACAGTTCCGACGAGAAACAAAACTGTAGTAAGTATTTTGTAAAACCTAGTCAAAGTGTGTAAAAACCTTATCATTATAACTCTTAATACTTCCCCAAAAACTTCAGATAATAGAATACTGAATATACTTTGCTGGTAACATATCCGTTTATTGATGAAAACATTATCGAGTATTGTGATTTATTCCAGAGTTTGCGGAATGTGATCCGTGGGAGTTCACGTGCAACAATCGCCTGTGTATTCCTCTAGATTACGTGTGTGACTCGGACAACGATTGTAGAGACGGAAGTGATGAGAAATTCTGTCAAGAGATCTGTGATAACAGCACCCACGTGAGCTTAGCTTACAAAATGTTATTCATACAAATTAGTGAATTTTGTATTTATTATTAATACTTTTACTTAATATACTGAGGAAGATAGAATTGAAATTACATATCATGTAATAAAAGGGTTCCGGGCAGTTATGGCCCCAATGGTGGTTTATTCAGAAGTATTTAGAAGGGTAAGCCCTTCTCATAGCCCTCTTAGGACAAAGTATCAAATTTCATGTATTATAATCATTTTGTTTGCTATTAACTGCTGGAAAACTGTTCTTGGATAAATAAATTATGTACCCATTCCTCCCTTCTGTCTTAATCAATTTCAAAGCAAAGCGCTTTTCCCCTCCAAAAAAGTATACTACTATATAATGTATAAAAAATTTGGTGTCACTTTTAATCCTCTTTCCAGAAAAAAATATAGGTTTCAATGTGTTACTGTGGAGTATTGTTAATTTGAACTTCCCTAATTTAAAAAAAAACTAGTGATGGGCGGATCCAAGAAAATGTCGGTACCGGATCCGGATCCAGATACACACTGACATAAGGGCGGGTAAAAAAAAAAAACGTTATCGACAGAATTTAAATCATACTGTTTAAAATTAAATTGGTAATGTTTAAAGGTTAATATATCTTTTATATATAGAGAGTAATCTCCAGTTGAGCCCATAATCCCTCATTTTTTGGGGATACTAACAATTTTCAAAATCATAAAATGCACTAAGTTTGCACGACCACCAAAAGGGTATCTGTGAATATTTTACTATAGTTCGATCTTGAGTATGCTATATCGTGGTTTTTGCATGCAGCATCCAATTTATTTATGCCTGGATCACCTCTTGTTTGTTTCTTCAAACACTGAGTCATTGCCTTGCCATATAAGTTATTTGCAACAAGAGACAAACATTGAATTATGGCCTTGTCATAATGCACCAAGAGACAAACACTGAGACATAGCCTTGCCATATAAGTTATTTGCACCAAGAGACAAACACTGAGACATAGCCTTGCCATATAAGTTATTTGCACCAAGAGACAAACACTGAGACATGGCCTTGCCTTATAAGTTATTTGCATCATGAGACAAACACTGAGACATTGCCTTGCCATATAAGTTATTTGCATCAAGAGACAAACACTGAGTCATGGTCTTGCCATATAAGTTATTTGCATCAAGAGACAAACACTGAGTCATGGTCTTGCCATATAAGTTATTTGCATCAAGAGACAAACACTGAGACATAGCCTTGCCATATAAGTTATTTGCACCAAGAGACAAACACTGAGACATAGCCTTGCCATATAAGTTATTTGCATCAAGAGACAAACACTGAGTCATGGTCTTGCCATATAAGTTATTTGCATCAAGAGACAAACACTGAGTCATGGTCTTGCCATATAAGTTATTTGCATCAAGAGACAAACACTGAGTCATGGTCTTGCCATATAAGTTATTTGCATCAAGAGACAAACACTGAGACATAGCCTTGCCATATAAGTTATTTGCACCAAGAGACAAACACTGAGACATGGCCTTGCCATATAAGTTATTTGCACCAAGAGACAAACACTGAGACATAGCCTTGCCATATAAGTTATTTGCACCAAGAGACAAACACTGAGACATGGCCTTGCCATATAAGTTATTTGCACCAAGAGACAAACACTGAGACATAGCCTTGCCATATAAGTTATTTGCACCAAGAGACAAACACTGAGACATGGCCTTGGCATATAAGTTATTTGCATCAAGAGACAAACACTGAGACATGACCTTGCCATATAAGTTATTTGCATCAACAGACAAACACTCGAGGGGAAATCGGTCTCTTACATGGATACAGACAGATTTGTGTTAGGAAAAAAATCGGGGTTGTACAGTGATACAGACAGCTTTGTGTTAGTAGACAAATCGGTGATGTACAATGATACAGACAGCTTTGTGTTAGTAAACTAATCGGGGTTTTACAGTGATACAGACTCCTTTTTGTTAGTAAAAAATCGGGGTTGTACAGTGATACAGACTCCTTTGTGTTAGTAAAAAAATCGGTCTCTTACATGGATACAGACAGCTTTGTGTTAGGAAAAAAATCGGGAAAAAATTTGAAAAATTCGGATCCATCAAAACCGGATCCAGCCCAAGATCCGGAATTTTTTAGATCCGATCGGGTGCCGGTTCTAGCTCGGATACGGTAGTCCGATATCCGGATCCGACCATCACTAAAAAAACCCCTTTAATGCCATTTTTGCTAGGTTCTCTAAATAAATGTTTTTTAAATGGTCATGTTAACTAACATTGCTTGTCTTACAGATTTACTGTGCAGCCGATTCAACGTGTCTGCCACTAGAGAAGAAATGTAACGGTTTATATGATTGCTCCGACGGCTCGGACGAAGCGAAATGTGGAAACACCGATAAAGAGGGGAAGAACAAAGAGACAAAAGAGTCAAAACATAGGAAAAAGGAACAGTCGATGTGTGAAAAGAACGAGTTCCAGTGTAAAGATGTCGCACGGACGTGCATCAGGAAACAGTTTGTCTGTGATGGGAGGAACGATTGTTTGGACGGTTCAGATGAATTGAACTGCGGTAAGTTAATTTTTGTTGTTTGTTGTTAACTGTTGTGGCTGTGAAATGGTATTTGTTTGGTCTTGGGATACGTTGAAATAAGGTATTCCTGGATATCTGTCTTAATTTGAAAATTTTTAAATTTGTGGAATGACCTTTTATACAGGGTGGTAAAAAAGTCCCTGGACAGTTAAATATTTTAAAAAATAATGAAGATAGAGCTACAATACTTGGTACAAAGTTACAGGGCATAAAACTCTATTTTAACACAAATTCAGTGATCCAATAACTCTTCAGGGGGACGGCCCACAAGGAGTCGGAAGAAAATCTTAAATGGAAGCATAGGTCAATATGCACATCAAATTAAAGGTCTTTTTTATTAGAATACAATGCCGCAAACCGCACTTCAAAAGGTTGATCCAGCGCAAAATGGCAGATGTTCAAAGATTTCTTGAATCCGCCATTTTGAATCTTTGAACGACTGCCATTTTTTACTCAGGCATTTTTTTGAGCTTGAATTTACAGCATCGTAATCTACAAGTGAAGACCTTTAATTTGATGTGCATATTGACCTATTTTTACGTTAACAATTTTCTTCCGATTCCTAGGGCCGTGCCCCCTGAGGAGAAAGCGTATTTAATAGCAATGTTAATTAAATGAATCTTTGAACAACTGTCATTTTGCGCAGGATCAACCTTTTGAAGGGCGGTTTGCGTTATTGTATTCTACTAAAAAAGACCTTTAATTTGATGTGCATATTGACCTATGCTTCCATTTAAGATTTTCTTCCGACTCCTTGTGGGCCGTCCCCCTGAAGAGTTATTGGATCACTGAATATGTGTTAAAATAGAGTTTTATGCCCTGTAACTTTGTACCAAGTATTGTAGCTCTATCTTCATTATTTTTTAAAATATTTAACTGTCCAGGGACTTTTTTACCACCCTGTATAGTTAAATTAACTGCTGTAAATGTAAAATGTAAAATAAAGCGTTTCCCGATTTCTTAGTCACAGATCTCCGTTTGTGGTGTAACTAAGTCATCAGGGATAGGGAATATATGAATATATATGGAATGCAACAAGCTAAAATAATCAGAAAGTTCAGTCAAGTGCAGTTGAGCAAAGTCAGGGGTGGCAAAAGGGGTCATTTTGACCTCTCTTCTACTTGGGAAGATCTTGTTCATGTGCTAGGAAGTGTTTTTTTCATGATAACAATACACAAGAATTAGCTAATGAAAAATAGCCTTTACTCAAAGAATATTTTGAGAAATCCTTCACCGACTTATGAGAGCTCCTTGCAGCCTGGCAATAGAAAAGTTACTTTATTTTGTTAAATCAACATGAAATGTAAATATATGTGATAATGAAATTAACATCATTATTCTGAGGTGGGCTACAATCGTGGATTTTGTAATGGTAAATAGATTGTATAGCAACCATGAACTATTACAGATGACAAGGCGTGTAAGGGTAGTCAATGCAAGGGTGCGACCACCACACCAGCACCTTTAACCACTAGCTGTGTGCGACCGTCGCGACTGTGTGACAACGGCACAGTGTGTGTCGCACCTGAGCGGCTGTGCGACGGCAAGTACGATTGTAAGGACCTCAGCGACGAGGGAATGAGATGTGGTAAGTAGCCTTTGAGTATTTCCTAGGTAGTAATGTTGAGATGTTTGCCATTGTTGTAACACACATGTAAATAAAAATGTATTTACTACTCAAGCACTTCTTGGTTAGTGTTTTCCAGAATGACTGTTGTTAAGTCTGTTCAACATGATTTTAACAAATCTATTACAAAGCAAAAACATTTTCTATGAATAAACATTAGGACGCTTGGCTCTAGCCCATAACTTACACATTACTTCAGGTTAGACATCGTCGTGGAATCACGTTTCTAAAGCCATTGGCGATTAGTGGGATTTGAACCCAAAAACTCAGGACCAAAGCCTCAAACTCTACCACTAGACCAGACTGCTCCCCGACCTTATGTTAGATACATACATACAAATCCTCTCCTGTTCCGGTTATCTCTATGTCTGGGTTTTCACTAAGCTCCATCTTCTTCTTTCCCTCATTTTGTTAGTAACATAATTAATTGGCAGCCCAGTGACAAATGAAATCTTTAAAATAATTTCTTAAATTCCTATTGTTATGCCTTATGTTTCACCATAAGTTTTGTAAGTACAAGTGTTATTGATAATTATTTTACAAAATCGTTTACATAACCGTCGTCTGTCCCCAGATGAGAACATGTGCGGGTTCTCCGTTGAGTGTTCCCATACGTGTCACAACGCTCCAGAAGGCTTCACTTGTTCCTGTCCTGAGCCGCTACACTTGCAGAGCGACGGGGTGACGTGCAATGAGTCGCCTCCGTGCGACGGCTGGGGAGTGTGCTCTCAGGGGTGCCAACCTGTCGGGCGACACCACTACAAGTGCACCTGCAACAGCGGCTACATACTGGAGGCAGACGACTTCAGCTGCAAGAGCAATCGTAAGTGACAGGTTTAAGGGAAGAGCTAGGTTACTGATTTGTTAGTGAAAAGGTCGTTTTTGGATGTTTACTTGAGGAAATTAGAGTTTATCAAGTTATAGATCAGTCAAGGTCACATAACATAGCACTGGAATTTTGCTCTTTAATAATATTTCTTCATTATTGATATGCTAGAAAATTAAATTAATGTCTGACACTAAATTCAATCAGATTAAAATTTCATGAGGCTGACGGACTAGAATATGTATTTTAAGGCGAGGAGTGGGTGAACAATTGATGTTGAATGAACTACAGCTTTATTACTAACTGAGATCAGCTCATTCTTTTGTCAGAATTCATATTTTAAAAGCCTAATGAATAATGATCAATGACAGCTGGGTCCAGTTTCTAACCAGTAAAAAGATTTAGACTTTTCTCAGGATTCAACCGTTTGCAACCTACAGATTTACTTTTCTAGCGCTATATTCAACTAGCTATATCATTATGATTAACTAAAATGTTTTTCACCTTCTTTTGACATGAGCCATTTCATTGCAAAAATAATAGACTACTATACTATTTATATGTAGCCTAGAGTAAAAGTTCATTCATTCATTCACTTTACTTTTCTAAAAATTTTGGTGTTTCCTATTCTACTTTATGTTTTTACACAAAAAGAAAACACAAACACATATTTAGTTGGACCGAAAAATTATTTCTAACCCTCACTTATTTTTCCAGTGACTGTTGTGCCATATGTGATATTCAGCAACAGACACGAGTTACGAGGAGTTGATCTTCAGACGTTCAATGTCAAAGCACTGATATCCAGCCTCAAGAACACCATTGCGCTGGACTTCTATCACACACCTGAAGCTGACATTATCTTCTGGACGGACGTCATAGACGACAAGATCTACCGGGGAACTCTCATTGGGGGATGTGAGTGTGGCTAAATGTGTCAATATTGAGCTTTGGGATTTAACAATTTATATTGAGAATTTTTCGAAACCACTGTAAGTTTCTTCTTGTTACAGTTTTAGTACTATTAATTTATTAATACTATTATTTGAATCTTTACATGTTGACATTAGCAAACCAGATACACCGAAATATTTGCTTTCCCCTTCACTATATATTTATTCCCTACGTGTAAATACAATTCTATAAAGTGTGTAGCAGTTCAGTCAAAGCAAAGTATGTAGCAAGTGAAGCTGTGTACATCTTCTAAGGTAGTGTCGAAATCGAAAACATCTGCGGCCATGGCGACCACATGATTGCAGCAGATTGTAAACGTCACCTACCATCGTAACAAAGTTGATTGTCAATTTCGCAAAACCTTTTCTGCGATTGCGGAAGTAGATGATCAGCTTGGTTTGACTTGACCCGAGCTAGGCCTAATAATCATTGTCGTTGGCTCGAACCTGTTTGGCCACCTCGACTCAATAATACCAAGGACCAGCAGACCCCTAGTAAAAGGTGTACTTTGTGACCGGGTATCATAGATGGGAAAACCGAGAAAAATGCTTGGATTTTTCTCTAGGAGTCCTATGGACCCCCTGTTTTTATCGAACCAATTTTGGTAAATAATTTTCTAAAATCAGGTTTTTAGTAAAAAATTCCTAATCTGGTGTACTAAGTTTACATTTGATCCCGATATCAAATTCCAAATAATCTCTCAGAAATTCCTCCACATTTTGAGGTAACTTATGCGCAAATTATACATCAAGGAATATAGACTTGTTCTTTCTAGAGAAGTTTAAGCCTGATAGGTATTTGATGTAACTCAGAATTCAAACATAAGTCTAATATATGATTGCAGCACTGGGCAATATAGAGGTGGTGGTACAGACAGGCCTAGCTACAGCCGAGGGACTGGCCGTGGACTGGATAGGAGAGAACCTGTACTGGGTGGAGAGTAACCTGGACCAGATAGAAGTGGCGAGGCTCAACGGCAGCTTCCGCCGGACACTCATAGCTGGGGAGATGGAGTCTCCTAGGGCTATAGCACTGGATCCTAGATACGGGTATGAGAAAACCTGACACAGATTGGTAGTGGTGATTACACCACTGACTTCTAAACATCCCAGTATATGGACTGATTACCATTTATTTGAGTTATTTCAATTTTGCTTGGTTACAATTTACAAATTTGGTGTATTCACCATTCAAGACAAAGCACCCAAGTATACATAAGCATTCAATAAAAATCTGTTATTTAAATTTACATAAGCGAACTCCGTCGGAGGCTTCAACCACGTTTATTTTATTTTAAACCTATTGAAAACTTTTAAATAGGGATTATAGATTATAATAGATGTGTGGTTCTGTCAACAGTCAAAGCTAAACTAAAGGAATAGGACTTGTTAGGATAGCAGACGTCCCTGATTCAGCATTTTTGACCAAATGAGGTAGAAAATTAAACCAAAGAATGTTGTAAATCCAACCTTGGAAACCCTTCTTGGTCGAGAATGCTGTAAGTGATTGTGAAATTTCAATTGTGGAATTGAAGAGTCCTAATATATTGTTTTAAATTTTAATTTAAACATTCTTGCCTATTAATACATAAATAACCACAACTATACAAGATTGTCAAACTAAATACAAGTAAATACTATTTAAAAATTAATTAACGTCAATTTTTGTGCAAAGTGCTTTGTGATGACTTTCCCATCCAAGTGAGTCTGAAATCCAAACAGTTGCGTTATAAACAACTATATGACTTATACAACTTTCTGAGGGTGATTGTAACTTCCTACAGGCTGCTGTTCTGGACGGACTGGGATGCCAACGGGCCGCGTATCGAGCGCTGCAGCATGAGTGGAGAACATCGCAGCATTGTGATCCATGTAGACGAGGTCACTGACGGAGCTTGGCCTAACGGACTCACGCTGGACTATCAGCTGCGGCGGATATACTGGATAGACGCAAGGTAGACAATAGACAATTGCCATTGTTTGTGATTTCTTGAATGAATGCAATGGTGTCACAAAATTATACATATTTCTTGCTTTGCAGTGGTAAAGTTTGTATTGAATAAACTAACTCTTTCATTGAATAAGCTAATTGTTCTACCAGTCAGTCCCAAAGTTGGTGCTTCGTTAGACAATATACAATAGTGCTGTTTGAGAACAACGTCTACTGTTAGTCATTGTGTTGTTCACCATTTCCAGATCGGACTCTATACACACAGCGCTGTATGATGGAGCAGACCATCGCGAGGTGATGAGGGGTCATGTGTCTCTGTCTCATCCGTTCGCCATCGCGCTGTTTGAGAACCACGTCTACTGGACGGACTGGCGCACCAACTCTGTCATCCGAGCCAACAAGTGGAACGGCAGCGACATCACCGTGATGCAGCGGACGCTCACGCAGCCCTTCGACATCCAGATACTTCATCCTAGCCGGCAGCCAAGAGGTAACTGTGATGGTTTTACCTTCAGAAGAAGTAAAGAGTGATTGAGTTTGAGGTCACAATCATGATAAATTATATTTTTTAAATGCCTGCCCTTACAACTCTATAGAGAAGCTAAGCACAGAGGAAACACACTTATGGGACAACTGTGCGCTTTCAGCTCTGGTATGGTGGAGACAGAAATGTACTTGTGATGAGCGAGGTAGAGCCCAAACAGCAAGCACTGTGCGGAAATTCCTATTGCACAGGGCAGAGGGTCTTCCTCCACCATGAGCGTTGTAGTACCTGAGGGTCCGGTGTAGGACTTAACCCTAGACACCAGGGACTAGTGCTAGTCACCACTTAAGTGTACCATAAAGAGTATCCTCTGTTTCTTACTTCTCTATGGCAGCCCAAAAGACTTTTTTTGAATTTCTCAACACTTCCTTCAATTATTCTAAATTATAATAGATATCTCTACTAATCACACCACCAACTCTAAAATCCACACCAAACAGTCAAAGCCAGTTATACCTTTCAAGTAAAGTTATTTTTAATTTTTGTGTATGATAATATTCATTATTGTACAATTTCAGATGTCTACAATCCCTGCGGAGTCAACAACGGGAACTGCTCTCACTTGTGCTTACTAAACATCAACTCTACAAGGAAGTGCGACTGTCCTCACGTCATGAGACTGTCTGATGACGGTGTTACTTGTGTCGGTGAGTAGCTTACAACTAGATGAAATAAACAAGTCAAATTACTAGGGGTGTGCGAATAGTGATTTTCAACCTCGAGCCGAGCCGAGCCGAGCTTTTTAAAATATTTTCGAGCTTGAGCTTTTTCGAGCCGAGCTTTTCCTAGCGTCACCTTATAATAATAATAATAATAAATCTTTATTGTCGTTTGGTAATATAAACATTACAATAGACAAGGTCAACATGTTTTGTTACATATGTTAAATAAAATATTAAATATTCTACAGAAAATGTTAAAATAAAGTTAAAAGGATAAAGCATCAGTAATAATAAAAACTTTAAAATTAACAGGGAAAAGACCATAACAAGAACAAAGAATCATCAAGACTGCTTGGCCTCACATTTAAGCGTTAAAAAATCTTCATTCTGCAAAAACTCATCAACTGAATAAAAAGCACGACTTGTAAGCCAATCTGATAATTTTGACCTATACAAATGATACTTTCCTGATTTCTAAAATATATTGGAAGTTTATTAAATAGTTTTATTTGCAAGTATTTATAACTTTTGATAAATTTTGATAGCCTGGCTTGAGGAATATATAAATCTTTTGATTGTCTGGTGATATACCCATGGATTGAGTTGCAAGGAACAAATTTATTCAGATTCTCTTTAACGGAAACTAAATTGTAAAAAATGAAAATATTAGAGAGTGTTATGATTTTATTTTCAGCAAAAAATGTTTTGCAACTAACCCTATCTGGAATTTCAAACATAATTCTGAATTCTGAACATTATCAAAAAAATAAATTAGGGATGGTCAAGTCTCGAAATTTCGGGAAATTTTCAATCTCGTTACACGAGACGAGATTACTTTTTGGCCGAGATTTTTATCGAGACGAGAATAAAAAAAAAAAAAAAAAAAAAAATTAAAAACGCCTGCAGAAAGTCAATGCAATACCCGCAATACAGGAGCGTGTTGTAGTTGCGTTTCCTTTTCGAAGGCGTTCTTATTTAATTAATTCTTTTAATGTAAATATTACTTTCATTATTTTAATAATATTACTTTAATAACATTTGAGAAGTTTTGTTAAGTGTAAGCAGTGTGAGGAATGTTTTATTACTATAAAAAAAGTCAAAACAAGTAACTATTTTATAAAAATTAATATTGCTTTTATTTTATGATTTATTTTATTTTAGGATAAGTTGAACTCTATCCTAACTGATATCACCATGTTTCCTAATCGTAGGCATTTTTAATAAGTTAGGCGTGATTAATAAAAAAATGTTATGCTGATGTTATTTAATGAAAGATTGTAAATATTCTTGCCTATTATCATTATTTTAGTATTTAAACAGTCATCTAACAATGTTACAAAATCAGGTACAAATTTTGAACGTGCATTTCCCGTTGTGTATGAGAAGAGAAATCTCGTCTCGATCTCGTCTCGAAATTTTATGAGAAATAAAAAATCTCGTCTCGTCTCGTCTCGAACTAAAAATCCAATCTCGTCCATCCCTAAAATAAATTATTAAACATTTTTCTTCAAAAAGTGCATAATAATAATAATGTTCAGTCAATTTTTAAATAAACACAATATTATTTTAATATGTCTAAAAACATTGAGAATTGTCAAGACATCAAATAGTAGATAATCACGATAAGAACTGAACTGAACTAAATTAAGATGCAAGAAATAAAAGGATATGATTGAAGGCCTGACGAGATATGCAGTGCAGACTGAGCCAATCAGATTGTCTTTCATAACAGAACAGCGCTATCTTGAATGACAACAAAACAACTAGCAAGTCGATTAAATATGTATATTGTAACTACTATGAATATTTTATTCCATTTTGTATAAATAAATAAATATAAAAACACGTGATTATTCTTGTTGTTTTCCATGCACAAAATATTTTTGTTTTATGAATCGTATTAATCAAAAAGAACATGATTGGTTTGGATCCAAAAAGGTGAAGAGACAAAGTAAAAAGTAAAATTATATATTAAAAAATATACAATTGACATATAGAGGAAATAGACCAAAACACTAAAATTAATAGAATAACACACAAAGTAAACAAGAAATGAAATAATGAACACGATGATTTAACACTGTCACTAGATGATTTAACACTGTCACTAAATTCTGTTATCTAGAAGGGTCGGTGAACTAATCAATAAATAGCCAAAACCAGTTTCCTCCCCCATTTCTCTCTCAGTCTCACCACCACCCCTCCCCCCCTGAGCCGGGAGGCCCAGCACTTTGTCCTTGAAACACCCTAGCCTCTGAAACAATAAACCCTTACACCCGCGTTGCTGTTTTGACAACAGGGTTATGAATGCATTCACTATTTTTCATTTTCCAGGATTAACTCTCAATTATTATTATTTGCAAGTTACAAATAGGAAACTACATCACATTATGGTATTCAATGACCCATGTATTATCAAAAATTAATAATCCATTACTTATTTTGATAATAAAAAGCATTCATTACAGCACGCACCACTTATTGATATTTAAATAATCATCAAAGTAACTGTTACTTTATACAAAATAAAATAGGTACAAAATTGTGTGGCCAGTCAAACTTTATAAACAAACATTTTATTCTATAAAATACAGATGGTAAATAGGGGTTGGTTTGAAGGAAATAAAATACAAAACAGAGAATTAATTATTTTGATAAACATTAGAAAGGTTATGGGATTGATTGAACTAAAATAACCTCAGGGAAACTTATAAGTAGAAAAGTCGTCAACCACAATCTGTTTAATCAGTACATTGTTAGAGAGAGCAGAGAGAGAAAGAGAGATAGCAGATAGGGGCGTTTGATAAGGAATCTGAAAAAGTAAACAAACAAGGAACAACGACACGACGATTGATACTTGTTTACAGCCTTATTGTGTCGCCCACTACATTTGCACACGTGACCACTTTTTGTTTCTTCCTTATCTTTCATCCGTCCCAAAATAGAATTCCTGAAATTGTTTGTTGGTATAATCTCCCCTCCCACACAAGGCGCAGTGCTCAGTGCGCACTGTAGGTTGTCACGGCAACCGTGTGTCGTCATAGCGACGAGCCAATCACGCACTCGCACTACGTTGTATATTACGATACGAATAGCTGTGTTAGAAAGACAACGCGATAGGTGGTAGTTTGTCTCTTTACTATCTCCTCAAAATTACGATCGATAATCATTGCGTCTTGACTGAGCTGAGGTTCGTGCTTATCAAACCTCGAATGATTGAACAACGTAGAATTGTGATAACATTGTTTCCAATTACGACCCAAATTAAGTGTTTTTTTTTAGTTTTGACTTAGTATTAAAAGCTCGGCTCGAACTTCGAGCTTTTTCAAAATGCCTCGAGCCGAGCCGAATAATGAAAAGCTCGACCAAAAAGCTTGAAGGTTCGAGTACTCGCACACCCCTACAAATTACTCAGTAGAAAATGTTAAGGATGAAACATAGAGAATAAGGGCTTAGGTTTTTAGGATTTTTTGTTAAGATAGCAGGCTTACCTGAATGGGAAAGAGTCCAAACTACAAGAGACACAAAACTTACAGTATATACACAAAAATTGTAATATTTCACTGTCACTGACAGCATTTCAGACCTGTTTTTACTTGTACCTATTTTTGCACAAAATCATTTTCCAAACTTTGACGACAAAAACTATTTTGACTCACTTAAAGCTTAAAAACAGTCTAAATGCAACTTAAATTCAGTTTAACTAATATTTTCATCTGACTCAGTTGGGTAAAAAAATATATTGAATTATGTTTTCAATAATTTGCTCCTATCTTTATAGTAAATTTATGCTATGAATATAAATTTTAATTCTCTGAAGGATGTAAAGTTTGTGTTGTTGCGTTGTTAAAATCACCCTCTGTTTTCAGTAAATGAACGAGTCCTCCTGTTTTCAAGAGCAAACGAGATCCGAGGTGTGGATTTGGCTCAGCCGTATTACCACACAATTCCCACCATCAGTTTGCCGCAGGTAGGCTTAAAAAAGTAGTTTATCATGTTCTAGTTAGCTAGCAGTTTCAGACTCAAATATTTGTTGGCAACCAACTGAATTGAACATTGTAGCGATTTACCGGCCAGCTTATGTTTTTGAAGCTAACATTGATGTCTATTATAAAATGATTTTTACTTGTTATATGCAGGTACTACAGCCTACACAGCTAGACTATGTGGCGGCCCACAAGGCTATATACTGGGCAGACGGACAAGTCAACGAGGTCCGAAGAGCAGCTCTCACTGGAGGCACTACCTACAGCATCATTGATACTGGTAACTATCGGCTTTGTACTGCAATAGGAGTAGTTATAACTGTGTCGTTTTTTAGGTCTTGCCTCCTGGATTACTTAAAAATTATACTATTCTAGAGGCTTGTAGCCAATTTAATTCTTGGTCATCTGGATGGCGATCGGTTTTGAAACTTTAAGATGTCATTGTCAAGCCCTAGACGTATGGTTTTCGTTCTTAGGAAGTCGTCAAAAAGTCCTCAAAATATATACACGAGACACGAACATAAACAAATATTTTTACGAAGATATGTACATACACCCTGAACTTGCAGCCGCTCCGTGATATAAATATAAATTCATTGACGAGTGTACATTGTGTTTAGGAATCGACCACCCGATGGGGTTCGCAGTGGACTGGATCTCTCAGAACTTGTACGTCACTTCCAGCAACAACAATGTGAACAAGATACTAGTGTGTACGCTGGAAGGGGAGTATATCACTACGGTGTACCAGGCTGACCAACCCTCCGCAGCGGAGGTCAACGACGGAGCCTTCTGGGAGGTGAGTGATAAATATCTATTCACTGTTATCTTAAATATTTTATTCAACTTTATTCGAAAACTATGTACTTAGTATAATTTCATGTCATACTTAGCAGAATTAAAAAAAGAGGGTTCCGACGTGTGTGTGTGCTGTGTAAACTTTTTGTTTTAACAGGGTGGTAGTGGTTTCTAGAGTGTGTTCAGATTTCAATCAGGACGGCTACATTAACATATACTAGGCCTAGATAAAAAGCAAAACCCGTAATTTTCTAATTATCACTATCAGTGGACGAGGATGTTCTGCCTCAGTCTGTGTTTCAATTACAAAGGCAAGTCATTCATAAGTGACAGAAAATAAGCTATAGTGGTCAATCATAGTGAATAATTATAATTTTCCTTTGAACACATTTCACTAGACGTAGGCCTACCATATTATTTCTAATTATTATTTAAGCACTCTTAGTTCGGCTCAGTCAGTTACTGTATGTTACAGATCCGCTCTCTAGCCATTGACCCTCTGAGAGGTAAGATGTATTGGAGTCAGGTGTATCCAGGGGGTGTCAACTCCATCATGGCAGCTAGGATGGACGGGAGCGATTCTCACATGCTGGTCAGCCAACGGGACTACAAGATACTGGCTGGAGTCTCTAGTAAGTACATAGTAAACATGTATTTTGTACAATAGATTTTTTGTTGGATAGTCTGAATGGTACATCAACACTCACCTACTCAAGGGTTCAAACTGGGTAAACACTTATTTTAGCAAATGCTACAAGCACACAGAGAACTGTGCGAAAGGTATTGCATTGCTGCGGAGCGTCGCATCGAATAAAGGCCTTCGGAAAAATAATTAGAATTTTGTGTTTCCAGGTCTTGTGGTGGATTACAAAGACAACCGGTTGTACTGGGTGAACACGGAGAGCAACACCATCCAGTTCTACGACTTTGTGCTGCTGATAGTGAAAGACATACATCTGTCTGAAGGGGTCAGTCCGACAGCAGCTGTGGTGTATAATGACACTCTGTACTACGCTGACCACGCTGAGGAAGCGATACACGCAGTGGACAAGAACGACGGAAGCAACCACTACGTCGTCAGGAACAACACTGGTAAGCAGTTTAATGGATTTTTGTGCACATTTTCCACAATTTTCAGGACTTATAGGGAGAGGAGGTAAAAATTCTTGTTTACCGTATCCTGGTCAAGGTTCTTCTTGGAAAAGAGAATACTGTGAACGAACTGTGACGCACAGGTCCAATTGCCATCCTCCGCCATTATCAGGATGACCGTGTCCAGTGTCCACTGACAACAATCTACATGGTGTTGAATGTTTATTCAAAAGATTTGTTTAAGTGTCTGTTGTCATTTTTACTCTCAAATGTGATGTCTCAACATTGACGACCTCTGTTTCTCCAGGTAGTATATTGTCCATCAAGATCTACGACCCACAGTCCCAGCAGGGAGAGAACGCCTGTTCCATCAACCGAGGGAACTGTTCTCACCTGTGTTTGCCTATCTCGGCCAATAAGAGAGTCTGTCGCTGCGCCACTGGCTACACTCCCGACCCCGCGGACTCTACCAAGTGTGTCGGTATGTATGCCATTATGTTTTGGCTGGTTGCTAAATTGCTATTTGTGAACAAGGATCTTTATTTGAAAGACATTTCTAATGTACACTTTCATTACTTCCAACGAGGGTGGTTCGTAAATTAAGATTGTACAAGTGTTTAACAACCATCTTTAAAGAAATGTTCGCCTCAATAAAGAAGGATTTTCATTTAAATTTTCTTTACCTTTTACCCAAATTTTGAATGTGCTAACACATTTCCCCATTTATATTAGATTAGTAATGGACTTTTATGGGTTGAATCTTGAATCACAGAATGTGATTCATACTTGGCAGGAGCGTAAATTTTCCTTCACATTGTCATCCCACTTAAACAATCACTTACTTGTAAAAATCTAGAAGTTTCACTGGAAACCTTTTCAAAATCATTCAATGACCTGGATATTTGTAACACACTTTTTTAGTTACACTAAATATGCACAAAACTTTTAACAATGACCCAACACAATTTAACATAAGTAACTACTACTCTTTTCCCAAATGTTTATCTATTATGGTCCAGTCAATTAATTCAAAAGAAAAAATATGGAGGGAAATGTTTGGAACACAATTTCTAACTCTGTAACATTGTTTGGTACTGTAAGAAGGTGAACATATCAAAAGTCGCCGCTTGAGCTGGCAGAGAGGGGATGTTTTGGAGGTCCCTCAAAGGCCAAAATTTAGTGCTATACAGTAATTTCTCACTAACGATTCACAGTTTTCAACCATGTTATTGACATGTTTGTGTTGTAGGCACTGAGGAGTTCCTGTTGTATTCTATCAACTGGGAAGTAAAAGGTCTTAGTCTTGAGTCCAACCACACAGACGGTCAGGTTCTTGGACCCATATCCAGAGTGTCCATGGCTACTAGTATAGACTTCCATGCAGGTCAGTGGCTATTATGTACTGCAGTATCATACTGTACTTTATAAAGGAAAGCCGAGTGGCTAGATTCAGCCAGCTTACCTGTGAAAATTAGACTTATATTAGAAACTTTAATATGCGACAACATGCAATTTAAAATTTTAACTTTTTGCATAAACTTTATACAAAAAGTAGTCTACCATCTTAGTGCTATAGCTCTTTACTCAATGGTGTACTGAAAACTGCTAGGAGTACAGGAAAAATCAAATAGTCACTCTTTGGGATGCTCACAGTGATGCCGATAAGTACATCTGTGAGCCATAGCACTAAGAAGGTTAAATATCTAACACCTCAACTCTCCCAATATTAACGTCAAATTTGTGTTAACTGTATGATAATGAATAGTACAAAATATAACATGTACATAACAGCTGTTTTACTTCCAGGAAGTGACTATATCTACTGGGCGGACAGCGACCACGGGACTGTAACCAGGATACATCGAGACGGAACGGGACGCGAGGCAGTCGTAGAGCACTTTGAAACTATGGATAGTGTTCCAGTGGACTGGCTTACTGGTCAGTACGGCACTTAAACAAACTTTGGAGTGATCTTAAAAGATTGTGTCATAGTTTTGAGCCAGACTGTATGTTACTATTCCGTCACCCTAACTCAAAACATTTATTGCTTGAAAATGCTGTCAAGGACTACAGGAATTGTGTTATTTTTCTGTAGATGTAAAGTTGTTTCTTTCTTGTGTCAAAGTGTTTGGTCCTTCCCAACGTGGAGGTAAGCCAGTGCTATCCTCATAAAAATCCTTACATTTAGCTCTGTGTTTCATCCTACTCCTTGTATGCTACTACTGCACTTGCGTGTTGGTTAAGTTTCTTCAACATTTAAAAAGTAAATCTTACTAACACCGTAAATGTAATACATGAATTCCAACAGTATTAACTAAAACAATCCCTACTTTTGGCATATTTTGCAGCAATAATTAAAAGCTAGCTGGATATTTATATAGTTTGAACCATTTTTATGACTATAAATACTAATTTAAGTCCATAATCTTGTTAGAAAGAATTCAATCAAGCTACAAATTGATTTAGTTTGCAGTAAAATTTTTTATGAAAACTCTATATTTATCAAATAATTCAGAAACGTGTATTCGTTTACTACGTTTTTTGTTTTATTTTCAGGTCTGGCTGTTGACTGGATTGCAGACAATCTCTATTGGACCGATCCCAAGCTGAACGTAATTGAAGTTAGTCGTGCGGACGGCAGCAGTAGGTAAATAAAAAAAACACTAATCCAGAGCTTTTTGGTAACATATTCGGTTTTGGCTACATTTGTCCCTACTCAAATACTGCTCTGCAATGCAATGCTATTGATGAAATACCATTGAGCTTAAGTACTATGGTGCAGTCATAAAAGTTTAAAAATAAAGCTGGGACTTTGTTTCCTTGCATTTCCTTATCACTGTACCACTACCTGTTGAGTCTTTGTTTTGGTACACCTTGCTAATGAATTACATGAGTTAATTTTTCAATAGTTTCCCTACATGCGATTTGGTATGAAATATTATTTAATGACTTAAACATGGATGGTTTGCTTGTTGGTGAAAGTTAAAGATCTGATTCACTCAATAGATATAAAACCTCTTGTTGCTCTGTGGAGTTATTGGACAATATTTAGTATTTACTACTCTGTGAAGTGACTCACTGTTTAGTTGGTAGCGTGACGGACCACAAATACACAGTAGCAATCCGTTACCTGGTACTTGTCACTAAATGTTATCAGTGAACCAGCTCACCCCTAGCTTTCCTGGATACGTTCCACGCTCAAGCCAGTGGAAAGCCAGTGGAGATTATGGAGCCTTTGTGGAAAGCACAAAAAGACCTATGTCAATTCGAAAGATTTTCAGAAAAAGCTATAACTATTCTACTGACATGACCTATTGCTTGAATGTATTTAACGGTTTAATCAATTATTAGATTTTTTTACATTTTTTTTTTTGTTACAAGGTTTGTGGTGGTGCCCGGTGGCCTAGACACTCCCCACTCCCTGGCGCTGGACCCGGCGCGAGGGCTACTCTTCTGGAGTGACATCGGCAAGACGCCTCGCATCAGCCGTGCCGGCCTCGATGGGTCCAATGTCATGACTGTCCTTACACTGAGCTCTGGATCAATCAACGACATTGCTCTTGACTTGGATGTGAGTTTGAGAATCCCTCACTAAAAATTTGAACATGATATTTCAACATTTCATTGTACCTAATTGGTTTTAAGTAGGGATATGTCTCGAAATTTCAAGAATTGTTTTGGAAAAACTTATCTCTGATTTTTGGGTGGGATTTGACTGTCAAAAACTTTGCTGTGATTGCAAGTGACGATAATGTCTCCATAGTGGAAGGAGATATCAGGAAACGATGATGACGTCTCAGTGATCGAGAGAGATGTTGAGATTTTTGTCGCTATGGAGGGTGACGATTTTTATGTTCCAGTGATCGCTGTAGATGATTGCGATAGTGATGCAATCATGGATTACAGTCACAGTTTTTCACATGGACAGTGCAATAAAGACTGACAATTGGTATTGGTTATTTCCATTTGCAAGAATTTGTACTTACCTTACCTTACCTCCTTGGCCACTCAAACCTAAGAAGGTTTTTGGCCTCGCCAACAAGTTGCCTCCACTGCTGCCGGTCTGCCGCCATGTCAAGAGATGCCCCCACTCTTTGTAGGTCTTTCTGGACTTGGTCTCTCCATCTCAACTTCGGTCTTCCTAGCGGGCGAGTGCCTCGTGGTTGTATATTGGCGATCTTCTTAAGCATACTTTCTTCTTCCCTTTTTTCTACATGGCCTGCCCATCTCAGTCGTCTACTCTTCACTATGGCTACAATGTCCGGTTCTTTGTACAGTTCTCGGAGCTCTCGGTTTTTTCTTATTTGCCACATACCTTCTTCATTTATAGGTACGAAAATCTTCCTCAAAATTTTGTTCTCAAACTTATCAAAAATTATAAGTTTGTTTTCATGATTTTTAGTTAATGTCCAGGTTTCCGAACCATATAAAAGGACTGGTTGAATTTAAAATCAAATTAAAGTTTCCCTTGTTAGACGTTATGAAAAGAAAAATCCCATCCCATCCGTTCAAAACAATCCCCCATCCATCCCTGATTCAAGTTACTAAAGAGTAATTTTTTTTGTCTGTCAAGTAAAACCAAAGTAGTTTTGGATGTTACACAACATTTGAATGAAGTGTTGTGTGACACTTCTGCGTTTGTCACACAATTGTGTTTACAGGAAGGCAAGGTTTACTGGTGTGACTCCAGCAGTGACGTTATAGAGAGAGTCAACTACGATGGCACGGGACGTGAGTTGCTCCTCAACCACTCCCTGGACAGCCCCTTCGCACTCACACACCACGACCACAAACTCTACTGGATCGACATGTGAGTACATAAACGCAACCAACGGTATACTCTATGCACTTCTGTGGCCACTCAAAACATAAGTCGATTTTTGCTAGTCACCTTCTGATTCTTTGGTTCTCTCCTTCAAGCTCGTTCAAGTACTTGGCTTTCCCAGTCGATGCCTCGTTCACTCTCACTTGTGAGCGAACGAACTTCAACCAGGACGTGATTGAGCGATGCGAACGAGATCATCTTGAAAATAAAACGTAACGGTACTTTCTTTCCATCGGTCTGTCTTAGGGGAAACCTATAACTTAGGCGATACGAAGTTCGCCGGGTCAGCTAGTTTACTTAATACAATTTTTGGAAGGAATTTTTGTTTGGTTTAGGAACAAATTAAGGGAAACGGAATGGCTTTACAAGTAAATAGTTTCAAGTAGTTGAGCACCCAAAAAGTTCACAACACAATTTTGTTAACAAATTTAATTAAAAAGTAAATAAATTTTGATGTGAACCTTTTATGTGTAACTGCTTGAAACTCTTTTTACGCCACACTACACTATTTTGATGAACTTCCCACACAAGGATTTACAGTTGGCTCTCGATAATCCGACACTTAACAGTCCGACACGCTCGGTAGTCCGACGCTGCGGCAAACTACAGTAGACAGCTGTCTAGACTGACATCGGTCTAGGCGTCTCACGTGTTTCCGGTAGCTGGTTCCAGTGTTCAGTAGCGAAGTGACTCGTGCATACGTACTGTACTTTTGGTGATCAAGTGACAGTTTACCTTCAGTGTTTTTAGTGTTAGAGTTTTGTTAAGTGTTGTGTGATGGCGAGCACAAGTGGAACCAATAAGCGTAAGCATAAAACATTAACTCTTCCCGAAAAATGGGAAATTATTAAGAGGTATGACCGTGGTGAAACTCCCACGGCTATTTCTAAGGCTTATGACATCGGGGGACCTACCGTTTATGACATTGTGAAAAATAGGGAAAAAATAGAACATTTTATAAAATGTGTTGAAGACGATTCTAAGAGAAAAACACTTAAAATGAGCGAATATCCCCAAGTTGAGGAAGCTCTTTATGCGTGGTTTAAACAGCAAAGAAACAGACATGCCCCGATTTCTGGGGATATTTTAAAAGAGAAAGCACGGTTTTTTTATCGTGAAATCATGAAAACAGATGATTTTCGTGCCAGCGATGGCTGGTTTGAAAATTTCAAAAAGCGACACGGTATTCGTTTCTTACAGATGAGTGGAGAGAAACTATCTGCCGATGTGACAGAAATTTCTAACTTTATTGAGACCCTTCAAGCTAAAATCACTGAACTAGGCCTTACGCCTGAACAAGTTTACAATGCCGACGAAACCGGCCTAAATTGGCGGCAACTTCCAACAAAAACTTTTGTAACAGGGGATGAAAAAAAGGTTTCTGGAAGAAAACTTCAAAAAGAAAGAATTACATTAATGGTGTGTTCGAATGGCGCTGGGAGTTATATGTTAAAACTGCTAGCTGTCGGTAAAAGTAAGAACCCCCGGGCATTTAAGAACATCAATATGGATTCCCTTCCAGTTGTTTACATGAATCAAAGCCGAGCTTGGGTAACTCAAGACGTTTTCAATGACTGGTTTTTCAACCATTTTGTCCCAGAGGTAAAACAACACTTAAAGAGTAAAAGTCTGCCTATAAAGGCTCTTTTACTGTTAGATAATGCTCCCGGACATCCGGACATGGAGGGATTAAAAGTGAAGACAACTGGTGGTTACATAGAGGCCATGTATTTGCCAAAAAATACAACTGCTCTGATTCAACCAATGGATCAAAATGTTATCAAGACAATGAAGGCACATTATAAGAAGCGCCTACTTATGGATATCGTCTGTCAACCTGACGCAGACATCACATCACTTTTGAAAAAATTTAACATCAAGGATGCCATTTTAAATGCAGCATTTGCATGGCAACAAGTCAAACCTGAAACTCTAATTAAGTCATGGAAAAATGTTTGGCCAGAAAACCCACTCCTCAAGTGACTCCTCCAAAATAATGACGATGGAAATGACAATGGTCAAGATGACAACGGAGTTGTGGAGGACACACTAACACTTTGCGATGATATTAACGTTTCGCAAGAATCTTCAGATGACCTAAGAAGATGGGTATTAGACGACAACCTGTGTGCTGACCTAACAGATGAAGATATAGTACAGGAAGTCATATCTAATGAACAAGAGGACACAATTGAGGAGGCCGTGGAGGCAAAATACACGATCAGCTGTGACGAAGCTATGTTGGCTGCAAACACTTTGATTCGCTGGTGTGAAGAGCGTGGACTTGACTTGAACAACGTGTTAATGTTGAGACACATTCAAGAAAATGCAATGATAGACTGTTTGCGTAAAAAGAAACAAAAGACTATCACAGATTTTTTCAACCCGTAAATGTGTAGGCCTACACCGTAGTTACAGTACAGTAATTACAATGTTGTAATGTATTTAGAAAAAACGGAGCACTAGCCTACATTTTATTTTAGTTTTGATTTATACTGTACTGATTTTTGTATTTTTATATGCAATAAATCTTTCTTTTTTGTAATATCTAATGCCTAAGTTGATTAGTTTATACCTATAACAGTTAAATAGTCCGTGATATGTATTAAAAACTGGTTTTTCTTAACGTATGCAGTTAAATTCAGTGAAATAAAGCTAACCTTTGGTAATCCGACGTTTTTGGTAATCCGACACCCCCCCGGTCCCGTAACTGTCGGATTATCGAGAGCCAACTGTAGTCCAGAAAACAGCTGTTTGCCGCCAGCTTAATCAAATGGGGTTTCATTGCGTACTACTGTACTGTAATGAGTTTTACCGGACACCAATCAGCTGATAATACTGTATTTGCTTGGCAATGAGTGTTTATAAACAAAAACATAACCTCTCTTAGAGATTACGACAAGTGATTTTTAGTCCTTTAGACTCGACTTCGTCTCGCACGTGAACGACCACACTCGTCCGGTAAACACTTATTTTCAGGACTTGTAACGTATTATACTATTTCGTAAGTTAGTTGTGTATTCAGTTCTTAATGTATTAGATGTTTAGCTGTGATTTTATCACTAAACAGTACAGTCAACTACACATACATACCTTATGGTTCAATACTCAAGTCTGGCAGATTATTTAACTCAACTGACTGTCTGCAGCACACATGAGAGAGGCAGTATCAAGGTTGCGCCGGACACCAACTTGTCGGACTTCACGGTGTTGCTGCGCGGGGTCGGCGACTCACTCAAGGATCTGGTCATCTTCAGCCCTCGCCGCCAGACTGGTAAATATCTACGAGATATCACTGTATTATGGTTGTTAACTGTTAAGGGAGTATTGCAATCATTATACATCACAATCACAAAATACAAAGCTTTCCATACGTTCTGGGATTGAATCTGCTCTTGTCTTAGGTAAGAAAGATGATTCAGCCGAAGATGGAGTCTTGCTTTAGCAACTATCTTGTCAAAAAATCTTCTAAAAAAGTCTTCTACATTTTCTTTCCCTACCTTCTTTATACTAACTTTTGTATTCTTTCAGGAGTAATTGTTTCTGTTTTTATTATATTTTAGCATTTTTTTGTGATCTTTTAACTTTTAATCTATTGTATTGACTTTACAATACAATCTATGACTGTAGTTTTTTCAGCTTTGGCTGGGTTTCTAATCTTAGGTTTTAAGCACTTTCTGTCCTATCAGATTTAAACAATTTCTTGAAAATGTTTTGAATTTATTGTGATACAAAATGTCCGAAATAATCCTTCAAATGACATAAACTATATCGCCAATGAATTTTAAACACCACTCTATTCAACTTCTATTGAGAAGAATCTACTTAATATAATTAGTTTTGAGATCTTTGTAAGAATGAAAAGAATTAACATAACTAAACTGTCCTTGGATAAAGTATATGATTTAAATGCGCTTAAAAGAATATGAAAAAGTTTCCTAGTAGGTTTCTATGAGGTGTTGTTTAGCATTCAATCACTAATAGCAATGTGTAACCCAGTAAAATCAAGATTCTTTATAAAACAATACCAAACCTAATTCCCATATTGTTCTGCCAAAACATTGAAGTAAACTGTAAGCAAAGTGTGATTATATTGTTACGGGTTCTGTTGTAACAGGTACCAACCCTTGCGCGGTTAACAACGGAGGTTGCGCTGAGCTGTGTCTCTACAACGGCACGAGTGCTATATGTGCCTGCGCTCACGGACTGGTGGCGGCCGACGGCAAGAACTGCACGGGTAAGATAATAGTTACGATTCTCTATAAATAGTTCTTCATAGGCACATTTTTGTTTTGAGGTGTAAATTGTTCAATAAATAATGAATTGAGTTTCATATTCGAAAGGAACTTTGTATAGATGAAAGAGGAGTTTTTGGATAGGGATTTAGTTCTGCTAGCTACCTGAGAAAATTTGAGTTCAGAGGAGTTCTTTATGTACCCAATAAAATCACATGATGTGATACTGATATTTCATCTTAATATACGACTTAATCAGAGAGTAGATTTTAAATGATTTTTACCCCCTGGGGTCTAATTTTCTCAAGTAAACTAGCTGAACTCTGTGTTTTTGATACAAATTTTTAATTCAGTTTTATTCATTCGGAATTAAAAATAAACATGGTGCAAAATGAATTTGTCTTCCATTGTACAAGATTCCTCCTACTTCCAGCATACACTTGATCATTTTTTATGTTACACCTCACAGACATAATATGCTGTCACAAAACTCCAACTAATTTTCTTAGAAAAAATAGTTCAAGAACTTTTTAAGTGTTCAAAAGTACCTAATTCTTGTATGGCTTAATGTTTACTTTACAATTTGTTACTAGCAGTGTTTCACTTTTATACCGTTCTGGATAAACAAAGCTAAATGATTGTTTGTTACAGAATACGACAGTTTCCTGATGTACTCCAGAGTGGTGCGGATAGACAGTGTACACATCTCTGATGAACATAACCTCAACGCGCCTTACCCCAGCATCCAGTCCAAGGAGCTGATGAGGAATGCTATCGGTCTCACCTACGACTATGAGAGATCCACTCTTTTCTACTCCGACATTCAGCAAGGATCTATCAATGCGGTTATGTTCAACGGCAGCAACCATCGTCAGATCGTTGAGCGTAAGATTTTGGATTGTTTATTTCATATCTGGCCAGCTAATTGTTTTTGTTTGCGAGCGTATTTGTGAATACTGTTAATTTGTTCTAAACTCTCCCAAATAAATAATAAGGGTAAGTATAGTATTTTTAAAAAAATATAGGACCTGGAAATGTATGGTCCCCAAGCCTTTTTTGCTTGAAAATGCCATCAGTAATAGTGAAATATTCTAAATTGAGTCCAAAAATATTTCCATACAGGTACGCTATTTGAGTAGTGCAAGTTGTTCAGTGGTAACTTTTTATTCCTAGGTTTAACAGGTCGATTGTAATCTTTAGTCTACAGAACTATTGACACCTTTGACTTTTCCCTAAAGGAACTTGACTTTCCTATTCTAGTATGGAAATTTAATAAGTGATTAGTAATTTCAAAAAAGACAACTTTTCTAAGTACCGCATTGCAGGTTTGGGCTCAGTGGAAGGTTTGGCGTACGAGGCGATCGACAACATGCTGTACTGGACATGCAACAACGACGCAACCATCAACAAGGTGAATCTGAGTGAGAACTGGGGCAGCCTCAAACCCGAGACAATCATCAAGCTGGGTCCGAGTGACAAGCCGAGGGGCATCGCCGTGGACAGCTGCGACTGGTGAGTGGAAACTTTTCAATTCACTCCAAGCTAAATTAATGTTTCCTCAAGAGATGTGCTTAGAACTTTTACTATGGGTGGAAGAAGACATTCCATTGGGTTGAAATTGTAGACAGTTAAGAATTGATATAAACGTAGTTGACGTGAGCTACTGAAAGACAGTCCTGATTTAAATAACTCATTTCTGGGGAATATGACAAATATCTGGTGAATGTGTCCACTCTTCAACCAAGCGAAACTGATAAAACAAATTATTGTAAACTTCAATATTACGTTATATCACATTAGCCTCCACGATAACAACACTAAGGAAGAATATAGAATTTTCTCTTTAGCAAACACTGTGAATGGCTAATTCAACCACATTTTTTTTTAACAATCAAACTACAAAATTATGTCACAATCTAACTAGCCCAACCTAACTGATGCTATGAGATATTCAAACTGTTCAAAAGTACTTCCATCTTTTTGACAAATATTAATACCTAAGTCAGTTTTCAAAGAAGCTTCCCTTCATTCCCGGCTTTATGTTTCCAGGAGAATGTACTGGACGAACTGGAACTCCCATCACCCTTGCATCCAGAGAGCGTTCCTTACCGGATACGGACAGCAGTCCATCATCACTACGGACATACGCATGCCTAATGCTCTCACACTCGACCACTCGGCCAAGAAACTATACTGGGGCGACGCTCGGCTCGACAAGATAGAGCGGTGCGAGTACGACGGCACTAATAGAGTGGTCAGTGATGTTCTGTTTAAACTTGTCAGAGTAAAAATCAATTAATTTAGTTTTTATTAGGATGTGCGGTGAAGTAGTATTATTCAGTCTTAGCTTGGTTTCCCATTTTAACGGTAAAAGTAATCCTTACTGAGATCTGTTAAGCACGAATTATTCATCACAGAAATAAGTAAAAGCATTTCATTGTTTGATAGTGATACCCATCACCTTTGACGGATTTCTGCAGCTATGGCTGATATCTACAGCTCTCTCAATATTTTAATTTTAATTTTAGAAAATTACCTGAATTGGTTTCTATGTTTTAGTTGACTGACCATGGTTTTGTTCTATTGCTAAAAAATGTCCTAGCAATCCACACTTTGCTTAATCTATACAACACTATCAAGTCACTTGGTGTGAATAAGAAAATAGTATTAAAAAACATTGAAGGTGGTAGTAAAAATGGATTACTGATTAGTATAGTTTACTGAGTATTCTTCATCTCACTCAGGTACTTGCCAGAGTGACGCCTCAGCATCCGTTTGACATGGCCGTGTACGGAGACTTGCTGTTCTGGACGGACTGGGTGCAACATGCTGTGATACGAGCCAACAAGTACACAGGGGCCGACGTGGTGTGGCTTAGAAAGGACGTGCCTAGACCAATGGGCATTGTGGCCATATCCAACAACTCCATGGATTGTAAGTGCTTTGCTATTTTATAAGTTTGTGGCTTGTTTAGGGTGCATGCTTTAAATCTTTCAAACAGCTGATGCTTTAACCTTGAAGTCAATTTGTCTACCAAGTGTAAGATCACTAGGTAAAATAAAAAAAGTGATAAAATGCCACTTGCCCTTAACACGCTGCTTGATAGCAAAGCATCACCTTAATCCATTGTGTTTTGCAAAAACGGCTAACATTCAACTATGAGCAGAGAAATTTGTACTTTATTTTATCTGTATTGATCTGGTTTATTGAGCCTAAAAATTATGACAGCTACTTAAAATATCTGCTGCCCAATCTAGTGATAGTTTTTGGAAATGACAACTGTGGCAAATTAACTCAACAGAAATAAAAGGCATCACTTGCTCTGACCATATTGGACTGATTGTAAATATTAATAATTATTTTATCAAGTATACTAGCTAAACCAACCATCAAAAATTTGTTAACCAGCCATCTTATTTAGTTGGCTTATTTTAAAATCTAGATGATCACTAGACAGTGAAACTGTGTTGGAGATAACCTAACCTAACCTATCCCTCACAGTATCGTAACTCATACTCTTACCTCAGGTTTCAAAGATCCTTGCCGATTGAAAAACGGCGGTTGCGAGGACCAATGCCACTTGTGGGCCAACGGTACGATGTATTGCGGCTGCAACGACAACAGAGCGCTGCTGCCCGACGGGAAGAGATGCGCGACTGTCAACACACCCAACTGTACAGAGGAAGAGTTCCAATGTTCGGACCGTGGATGTATCCCGTACCACCTGACTTGCGACAGTCTGCCTCAGTGTATGGACTCGAGTGATGAGGACGAGACTTACTGCAGTGAGTAGAGTCTTTGTCTAACGTTATAAATACAAAGTTTTAAACAACTGTCCGTATTTGTTAGTTTCCAGCGCTTGGTTACATCAAAATGTAAACAGCGCATTCGTCCTTAAAATGTTTGTTAGTTATTTTAATTTCACCCCAACAACAGGTATGCGCACGTGTCGCAGTGGCTATTTCAAATGTCAGAACAACCGTTGTATCCAGCGTACCCGGCGGTGTGACGATGTCAACGACTGTGGTGACGGGTCCGATGAGCTGGACTGCTCCTGTGATTCGACCACTCACTTCCAGTGCGCTGCTGGGCCGTGTATACTGGTCAAGTTCCGCTGCGACGCCGATCCCGACTGTCCTGACGCAACTGATGAGATCGACTGCCGTGAGTACAACTATGAGTTTCAGTGTGTAAATTATAGAAATACAGTATTCTCCAAACAAGTTTTTTTGTTGTTGATATAGTTAGCTATGTTTGGGTAAACGTGTTTAAGGATTTTACGATTTAGTAATTTTTTTACAGAGCAATGCATTTCAAATGCATTTAAGTTATAACTCAAATTTTGAAATTGGTCCTTGTCATTGTATACGTTAAAGCAACATTAGATTTGGTCTTATTTATTACAACAAATCTATTAATAGTCCTTAGAGCCTAGCTTTGCTAACTCATAAAACAATTATTCCAAAATACAAAGACAATGTCTAATCTCATAGTGCCCTAGATATTTAAATTGCAATCACTGGCAACTGGCAAATGTAAATAACTCTTCAGTGGCTGTTTGAAATTAACAATGCTCTTATGGCGGGCAAATCCAAGATGGTCGTTAGCCTCCAAGGACTCCCTCGGAAAACAATTACAAAACCACAAAGAAAATTTTCAATCCCACAGTGCCCTAGATATTTTAATTACAATCACCTTGGTATTTGAAAACTATTTATTGATGATAAATAACTCTTCAGCATACCAAATAATGTTGCCCTTGGATTGCTGTTGCCACCCACTTCCTCTTTACATGTAAGCATCAAAACTAAAAGTAGTTTTTGAAGGTTCTCTGATACAGTTTCTTCTTGTAAGTTTTATGACACAGACTCACTGTTGTCAATGTTCTGATGCGGTTTCTTTGTTCCGCAGCACTACGTAACTGCACCAATGACATGCCTGATCACGATGTGATCAACTGCAACCACACAACTGCGTGTATTCATCCCTCGTGGATTTGTGACGGACAGAACGATTGTTGGGACAACAGCGACGAGCAAGACTGTGACCATCACACCTCTAGCAGTAAGTTGGAACACTACAACAATGGTTTGGAAAATAAACGATTTTGTTTTTACAACCAGTTAAAATAACTTCAACAAAGCCTACGTTGTGAGTATTTTTTGTGAAGATAGCAAACATAAGATCCTTATAACCTAAGGAATTAAGTAACCTACAAGGAATATTTTTGTTATTGGAAATATTTGTATATGTATAGACCTAATTTATTTGTGAATTATAGGCTTCACTCATCGTTACTTTTACTGGTGATATCCAGGACTTGTCAGACATGATGAAAACACACTCATGAATATTCCTCGCATAAAAGCATCTAATTAAAAAAGTGTAGAACTAAGTCGCTGTTTATGTTCCGCAGCGCTGATGCCCCATTGCCCCGCAAACAAGTTCCGCTGCGACACTGGTCTGTGTATCACGCTGGCGTGGAAATGTGACGGAGACGACGACTGCAACGACAGCCACGATGGCCTGACCAGCTCAGACGAGCGTAACTGTAGTAAGTATTTGTATTCATACTCCCTATGCATAAAGTTGACAATGTTGAATAGTGTCAACACTAGTAATAATTGTTGGGATAAAATATAATTAATTATCTCCACCAAACATTGTTGCAAAACATTATTTTGTATAATTTAAATTTCAAAGAACAATGCAGATGACATTTTCTAATGTGTGGGATATACCGTTTTTATAAACACACAGGTTGGCAGCACTTACAAGTGATTTAATGTATGGGAAACTGGCTGTGTTGGCATCGGGGTGGCCAGTACGTTTTTGTTTCTGAAAATATCCACTTTTGGCACTTGCAATGTTCTTCTGCAGAGCTAATCAATTAGTGATGAAAGGAAATTTCAGTCAGTAATGGTAAAATTGATAATATCTCTTAGCCAACAATACATTTATAAATCAAATTAACTGAAACATCTGAACTGAGAATTCTGACGGAAACCATGCTGTATTGTTTGGTAACACACAATTTAAGTTACTGTGTCGATGTAATAATATATTAAAGATTTTTTAGATGCCTACTTGAATACCTTTGACTATAAACAGAACTAGACATTTTATTCATATGTTAAAATTGTCACTGGTTTAAGGATAAAAATTACCACTGACAGAGTGTGCTGATTTGAATTACTGATTTCTGTTGAATATGGCAACTTTTAAACCAGGCAAAACTGAATATAGGACTTGTCATATCCTAGGTGTAAATCAAGTATAAGATTGACTCTTATTAAGTGAGAAAATATAATTTTAGACTGTTACATACTCTGTAGGTTGATCATTCAACGATGCCATTCCTTTTTTTAAATGGCTACAGCTGGTCCATATAAATGGGATGTATTCTTCAGTATCCAAAAGTCAATAACCTTATTATGACCTGATTATGACTAGTGTTGATGATGTAAATTACACCTCTTGCTTCCCAGTGTGTAAATACAATATCTAATGCCGTTGTGATCGGTGTAGCCTACCACTGCAGGTCAGATCAGTTCCGTTGTCACAACAGTGAGTGTATCCCAGTGACTTGGCAGTGTGATGGCACAGAGGACTGTACTGACGGCTCTGATGAAACCGAATATTGCGGTGAGTCTATAGATATTAAACTGAATTTGATTGATATGTTGTGGTTGCACTGCGACCTAAAAGATCTATTGTGTAACAAAATTTGAGCCCAGTACGGGTTGAAAGCACCTCTGTAGCCCTAATTCCTTGAGGAAATCCAGTATCTTACGGGGTTCCAAAAGAGAACATTCCTAATCATTATCGACAGCTTTGCAAGCTGCAAACAGATGCTTTGGTATGTGTACTCCTTATTGGCAGAAGCTACATTCTCTTGAACAATAACAATTTTCATTCATTTTCATTTTCCTCTTAATCAGCAGTGCTCAGAAATCCGTTTTGCATTCTTATACAAATTTTGTTTGCTCTTATCATTTAATTGTATTTCCTGTATACATGATGAGTGAATGCTTGTTCCCAGCTACCAGGACTTGTCCACAGTCAGAGTTCAGATGTAACGCTACAGGCCGCTGTATTCCCTGGGCTTGGGTGTGTGACACAGAGGATGACTGCGGAGACAACTCCGACGAGAATCTCCGCCAGGACTGTCTCTCCTACGACCCTTCGCCTTGCATGGACACTCAGTTTATGTGCAGCAACCGCAAGTGTATTACGAAGGTTGGTCTACTTACCGTTGTGGTTGGTGTTTTCAAGGATTAATTAACAGTAACAAGTTTCCTGTTGACACTAATTTTACAATCTTAGCTCTGAGAGCTACAAGTATATTAGCATATTATTATTATGTTCTGAAAATAGGTACTACTTCATATCTTCTTTACTCACCACCACTATTCTTTTTTATCCTACACATCCGCTGAATAAAGTTTTCCTCAAGGTTACATATTTCTATTTGATCGTAGGAATACTTCTGTGACGGAGACGACGACTGTGGAGACGGCAGCGATGAGCCGATAACTTGCGGCCACAACGTCAAGTGTTCCAGCAAGGAGTTTGCCTGTCGTAACGGCAAGTGTATCAACTCTGCTCTGATTTGCAATGGAGTCGACGACTGTGGAGATAGTTCTGACGAAGATGTCGACAATCACGAATGTTGTGAGTGAAAAATCTTCTGAAAACTGAAACTGTGCTGTAATCATGAGCTTTAAGTTGGTCAAACATTTTCTAAAAAAATACTTGAGGGTATGCGATATTAAATTGAGTGCTCAAAACTATTTAATCAATGGCTATTTAAACAGAAATACACCACTACATGTTCAAATCTATTTTAACAAGGATTTATGTACAACACAGAGTGTGGACCTGTTTTTGAGTTGGCCTCAATGAAGCAAAATATACATAATATTCCATAACTTTTGATGATTCCAGTTCGGTTCACCAACATGTGTGTTTTTGTTTACAGACAACATGAACTGTGTGGGCGATGATGTGTTCCAATGTGCCAACGGATTGTGTATCAATGCAACGTTGTTGTGTGACCGAGAGAATAACTGCGGAGATTATAGTGATGAGGAAAAATGCAGTGAGTTGTTGTTTAATGTTTGTCAATCTAGAAAAAAACTTATCTTGCTACATTAGTCCGGTATGATAAGTATGTTTCCGTAGATAAGTATAGGCCTATCTATACATAATGGCTTTAAGTAGATTTTTGGTCACTACTTTTTTTCTTTTTTGTAACCTTAACTGTTTGTCACTGTAGACTGGTCTGTGTGGTAATCTAGACATAGTGAAGTATTGTTTCAGTTACAATTGTAAATTTTAAGTCACATGGGCGTTGAATGAGTCATCCGTGTTTGTTGTTTAAGGACAGAAGAGTTTGTTAACTTATCCAATTCAGACGGTTTGGAATCTTGCAAGTAAAATTTGAAAAAAAATATTTCTACAGAATTATATCATACTAGTGCACCTGTTGCTCGAATTCAAGCAAGTTTATATCACTAAATCATAATCAGATAACGGTATTTACAATAAAACCTTATTTTGCCACAACTAAGTACCAGTATCTGAATATAACACAAACTGCTATTTCACCATGCGCTCTTGCTACTGTATCCAACACGTGTTTTGTCGCAGACGTCAACGAGTGTGAGACTACCAACCCCTGCGCTCACATCTGTAAGGACCTGAAGGTCGGCTACGAGTGTGTGTGCCGTCCAGGGTTCAAGATACACCCGGGCAACCTGAACCTGTGTGTAGACGTGGACGAGTGCGAGGAACACAAGTGCTCTCAGATATGTCGCAACACGTACGGCAGCTACAGCTGTTCTTGTGTGGAGGGATACCTTCTGCAGGCCAACGGACACTCCTGCAAAGCTGACTCTGGTGAGTAGAGTTTATTTGGTTGTGAGGATAGCAGGCATACTTGAATGGGAAAGAGTCAAAACTGGTACAAGAAACACAAAACTTTACACTAAAACATCAGGATATTTCACAGTGACTGACAGTATTTCGACTGAACAAGGTATGAGTTGAAGAGCTAGTTCACCTTCCTTAGGTAAACATGCTGTCAGTGACACTAATATATTCTAATGTTTTGTATAGTTTAAAGTTATATGTTTGTGTACAAGTTTGGACTTTTTCCCATTCCAATAAGCCTGCTATCCTCACAAACACTTCCTAAAATCCTAGGCCCTTGTGCTCTATTTTACATCTTTTACCTGATTTAGGAAAAAGGGTAATGCTTTGGAAAATTAAAAACATTACTGTTTTTTATGGAAGAGTCTTCAAGATCAGTGGTTGATGGTTGGTCTTGTTAACTCTAGGCAAAAGTAGTGTAATTGTATACCCAAGCCTATTGCATTCTTGAACTTCCCCTCTAAAGTCAGTTGTGCATTGTAGGTAAAATCAGGGATTAAAGTCTACAATTCTGTTCACATGTGTCACTGAAAGTGTTATTAATTTTTTTACTTTTTGCTGCCGGTTCTGATTAATCCAGTATTAATCCGAGTTCTGATTAAGAGAGGTTCCAATAATCAGGATTTTATACACTTTAGGAGTATATATTTAGTGGTTTTTCAATTGAATCTCTTGTTCATAGTTTTGTAAAATTGTTATTAAAAATTCTTTTACTTTTTAACCAGTTAGAAAATTTAAAATCCTACTGGTCTCGATAAACAGTTTAAGAAACATTTAACTCATTTTGGTCCGAATAACCCAAAATTATAAGATTTAGAACGGACTATAGGAACATCCTTTACACCTAGAGATCACATTTTGCTCAAGTAAAATCCTCACTGACAATTTATCTCAAACTACCACAGAACAATATTTATTTCTACTTATATCTTATTCTCTATGCAGCTGTGCAGCCGAAGCTGATCTTCTCCAACAAGTACTACATCCGAGAGTTGGAGATGAACGGACACACGACTCTCTTGGCAAACAACCTAACCAACGCAGTGGCCGTGGACTTTGACTGGCAGGAGCAGTGTATCTACTGGTCTGACGTCACTGCGCTTTCTAGCTCCATCAAGCGTTTCTGTCACAACGACACTTCGTATCAGGTGAGAGATTGGTGTGTATAGAGCGGGGCGTTCCTTTGTGTGAATGGTTCAGCGATAGCAGAAGACAACAATGATGTTCACACGGCCGCGGGAAACGGTGACAACGTCCACATATAACTGTCAGAGATGTTCATGATTTCGCTGCGATCACGGGAGACGATGATGATGTTCATACAACCACAGGAGATGATCACAATATTACTTCGAGTTTGGCTTGACTGAAAAAAAATAGGCTGGCACTCCTTTTCATTAAAGTACAATTTTTTTAAATTTGTTGTTAGATCTGCATTTACATTTGATATGTTCTTATTTAATGTGTGTAGAAGGGATTAAACTTTAATTGGCTGTTTAGAATATTTCATTGCTGCATTAATTTTTTTATACTTTAAAAACTCCTCATTTTCTCAAAAATACTTGATGGAACCACCTAAAGGCATTAGTGTAACCAATCCATTCAGAAAATTTTGTAAAACTATAAAAAAATGGTCTTGGTATCGACAATCTAGAACTGATTTTTCAGGAATCGGTATTGTGAATCGATCAATGTTGGTCTTGATACATCATTATGGTTTACGTTTGTGTTTGTCTTGACAGACGCTACACTCAGCGACGCTGCAGAACCCTGATGGTCTGGCAGTTGACTGGGTCGGTCGGAACCTCTATTGGTGTGACAAGGGACTGGACACTGTGGAGGTGTCTAAGCTGGACGGTCGATACCGCAGAGTCATCATACGCGAGGGTCTGCAGGAGCCTCGTGCCATCGCTCTGGATCCTCGGCTAGGGTGAGTTGTACAAACAGTAGGAAAAATGTTTATAAATTTATTTACAAGATTATTAAAAGATTTACTGATATCACTGGTGTTATAAACCGATAAACGTATATTTAGATACTATTAGGACTCTTAATTGAAAACACGACACTGAAATAATTACACTGATCTGAACAGACGTTCACTAACCTGGATCTCATTGTAGACTGCTCGTTTCGCCTTTGTCCTTAGCGGTAGTGGTGGGGTTAGCTTCTTATCTCTAAGCAAACACAGACTTGTCTAGAATAGCAAACTTCGACTTGTCTAACTTAACTTGTCTCTTCTTGGTCCAAATAAAATACTCCTTACTTTAATATTAATAAAATAAAACATCTTCCTTATAACAATTCCTCCCAACCAAATAAGATAATTCACAAAATAAAATATTTACAAAATAAATTTGGGAGGATTTCTTCTTCGTCTACAAGTCTATTTTGATTGGTGGTTTCCGAGTTCTTTGAGAGCGTCGGAGACCGATAGGGCTTTGGCCGTGTGTCGTCAAACCTCTGTTTTCTTCCATGATTTGATTTTCGTCTTTCCCGTTAGTTGTCTCAGGGGAACTCGTGTTTTCTGGAGTCTTGATGGGTGTTTTAGTCTGTGCTGGTCTCGGACTCTGCTGGAAATTTTCCCTAGGAAATTGAGTCACAATATCATCTTCATCAGATTGAGCCATACATTTTCTCAAGTGGTCTGCGTGCACAAACCTTGTTCTACCATCAACCTTAGCTAGAAACGTAACTGGACTAATAATTTTTATGATGGTTCCAGGTTGCCAGTTTATTTTTTCGTTTCGGACTGTTTTCACAAACACTCGGTCGCTAATATTGAAATTCCGAAAATTTCCCCTGTTTTGATTAGCCGTGTTCACAATCTTTTCTTGCTTATCTAACATCTGTTTAGCTAGGTGCGGTTTTAGAAGGCCTAGGTGGCATTTTGGCTTAAACTTCAAAAACGTCTCGGATGGTGTTTGCCCCGTGATTGAATGGGGAGTGTTCCTGTAGACAAATAGGAATGAATCTATACGGTGTTGTAATGACCTATTGGCTTTGTCTCTATCATCCTGTAACATTTGCTTCACAAAGGCGTCTTTAACGGTTTGTACGGCACGTTCCGCTAGGCCATTTGAGGCCGGATGATATGGAGGCGTCAAGACATGACTAACACCATTTGATCTCAAAAAATCACCAAACTCTTGAGAGGTGAACTGTGGGCCACCGTCTGTCACCACTGTCGAAGCAAGACCATATGCTGCAAAACAGTGTCGGAGTTTCTCAATCGTCCTGCTGGCTGTTGTAGATGGCATGTAAAAAATTTCTATCCATTTTGAATGGCTATCTACAATAATGAGAAATTCCTTTCCCTCGTGATAGGCGAAATCTAGGTGTAATCTTTGCCAGTTATGTTTAGGCCAAGCCCAAGGCTGTAGTGGCGCTAGTGGTGCTGATTTCCGGGTTGTCTGACAAACCATGCATCCCTTTACCATCTCTTCGATGTCTTGGTCCATCCGAGGCCACCACACGTAGCTCCGAGCAAGCGATTTCATTCTTGATTCACCTGGGTGTTCAGTGTGCAGTAATGTTAAAACTTCCTTACGGTGAGTAGGCGGTATAATCACTCGATTGCCCCATAGTAGACAGTTGGAATCAACGGAGAGTTGAGCTGTTTTGTTCAGATAGGGTTTTAGTTGATCATCGTACGGAAGATTAGGCCAGCCATTTGTTGTATAATCGATTACTTTCGACAAAATAGGATCATACTTGGTTGCTGTTGCTAACTCCTTATAGGTTATGTGCAGCTCGTTAGATGTTGAGAAGAAGGATATTTCACCTTCGTCCTCTGAGCCTTCACAGGGTAGTCTAGACAGGGCGTCAGCGTTGGATATTTCCGATCCTTTCTTATATTTTATCTCATACTGATATGCTGCTAGTGTTAATGCCCAACGTTGGATTCGGGCTGCCGCTAGCGTAGGTATCCCCTTAGTAGGGCCTAATAGAAATATGAGTGGCCTATGATCCGTTACCAGTGTGAACTTGCGACCGTACAGAAAATTGTGGAACTTGCGTATGGCAAATATCAAGGCTAGTGCTTCCTTTTCAACCTGGCTATATTTGATCTCACATTTTGATAAGGTGCGGCTCGCAAAAGCAATCGGACGCTCGGAACCATCTGGTAAGATGTGAGCAATTACGCCACCTATTCCAAAACTAGAGCTGTCACAAGTAACGATTATTTCAAGGTTAGGATCAAAAGGTATTAGAACATTGTCTTTACACAGTAGTTCCTTACTAGTTCTGAATGCTCGTTCACATTCGTCACACCACGTCCATTTGACGTCATTATTTAGCAGCCTATACAAGGGATGTAATATTGTAGATAAGTTAGGTAGAAACTTGCCATAGTAGTTGAGAAGTCCAAGATAAGAACGCAGTTGACTTATATTCTCTGGTCGAGGAGCGTTTACGATAGCTTCAGTGAGAACCTCACTTTGATGAATTCCTCTTGCATCTAGGCGGTGCCCTAAGAAAATCAGAGACTCCTGAAAGAACTCACTCTTGGCATTGTTTACCTTGATTCCATGATCACATAATCGTTGAAGAACAGCATCCACTCGTCCTAACATTTCATCAGTAGATTTTGCTACAATTAAGATATCGTTTAAGTAACAAAAAGTGTTTTCGAGTCCGTTTAAAATCTTATCCATTGCTGACTGGAATAGTGCACCTGCACTAGTAATGCCATAAGGCAGCCTGGCAAACCTAAAAAGACCTTTGTGGGTGGTTATGGTTAGCAGTTCCTGTGAGGATTTGTTAACCTTAAGTTGGTTGTACGCTGCAGAAAGATCAAGCTTTGTAAACAGTTTGGCTCCTGAAATTTGTGAAAAAATGTCATCAGGAGTGGGGAGCGGATAGTAATCCGTTCTTAAGCATGGATTTATTGTCACCTTAAAATCCCCACAAATTCTTACCCTTTTATCAGGTTTGACAACTGTAACAATTGGTGTTGACCATTGCGACTTCGTCACAGGATAGATGATACCGTTACTCTGTAAGTTGTTAAGCTCGTTCTCAACGGCTTCACGTAATGCGAAAGGTACATTCCTTGTCTTACAAAAAACAGGTTTGGAATTTTCTTTTAATACCAAATCAACAGAAATACCCTTAATTTCACCTATTGTTTGCTCAAAAACTGGTGAATACCTCTTTTTCAAAGTCGAAATTAACTCAGGAATAGGAACAGTCTTACCTTGCGTAAGACGAAGAGCTGCGACGTTTTGTTCTCCGTCCGAGCCATTTGGTTTCATACAGTCCCAGTTAAACTGTATTTTCTCAATCCAGTTCCTTCCCAATAGCGGAGGTTGATGTGAGCCGTTGCTCTCGATGACTACTACTGGCAGGCGCTGACTGCTTCGGCCCGTGGACACGTTGGCCTGGAACTCGTCCAAGATTCGAATTCTCTCTCCAGTATAGGTCTTTAGTTTAACATTACAACTCTCTAAGGTAGGCATTGATTGATTAAACTTTTCAAAATAGACATCTTCAGGCATTACTGTGACTACTGCGCCTGTGTCAATTACCATTTCAACTGGCACATCGTTTATCATAACTTCAGTTACAAAACCACTTTGCTTCTTTGCACTAGAATTAGCATAGGCTATAGTGTATAGCTCCAAGTCGTGGTCAAAATTGTGGCTAACGGGAGGTTCGTCCTCGCTCCCATCACTACCGTCAACATCACACATGTTTAACCTATCACCTTTAGGCCTAAACTTATTTTTATTTTTGCTGCACTTGTTTGATAAATGACCCTTTCTTTTGCAGTAGAAGCATGTGTACTCTACGTAAGGACAAGCATTAGGATCGTGGGGCTTTCCGCAACGGAAACAAGAAAATTTTCCCAGTTGTGGTTCCCTAGGTCTAAAGTTTTGAGGTTTTGATGATTTCTCAGCAGAACTATGATTCGGGTTAACTCTCCTATTAACATAACCTATATCCCCAGAAGAAATTTGTTTTTCAGGATGTAGGGATTTGACGTTTCTGTCAGCGTTCTCTATCACAAGTGCCATCTCAAGGGCCTTAGAAAAGGTTAATGTGTCCCCTTCTGCTAATAATTTACTTTGTATATGAGAAGACTTAAGCCCACACAAGAATTTGTCCCTAAGGGCTTCATCCAAAAAATTCCCAAAACTACATGTAGATGCTAGCTTCTTTAGCTGAACTGAGTAATCAGTGATTGATTCACCATCTTTTTGACCCCTTTTGTTAAAAATAAACCTTTCATAGGTAGTATTACAGGTAGGTGTATAGTGTTTCTTAAGCACAGAGATAACCTCTGCAAACTCAACTTCATTTACTTTTTTAGGGTGCAAAAGATCCTTAAGTTTTGTATATAACATCGGTCCCATAATAGAGACAAAAAATGAGAGTTTACTTTCATCCTTGATTGTGTTTATCTTAAAGAAATGTTCTAACCTTTCTACGTAGTTTTCAAACGATTCCAACTCTTCATTAAATTCACTGATCTTTCCCACAATTTGTTTTGAAGACATATTTCAGGATAAATAAAATTCAATTTCACTTTTGGAAGTACACGGATGCACATATCTTGAATAAAAACGTGACTAAATACTTTTCGTAGTCAAACATAACCTGGTTTCAACGATCAGCATCAATTAATTGCACAGCAGACAGCAGCACTGCAATTGCAGTCTTCAACAAGAAGAAATAACAGAAGTAACAGGTATTTGTAACCGGTCAACTTTAGTAGCAGTGTAAAATAAAACTAGTTCCCAAGCAACTGTGATTGCAAGTCACTGTTATAGTTGGAGTCACCGTTACTACTTCACAGTTCCAGTAACCGTTTCGGCAACTTTTCAAAATGGCGTACACTGAGCAAAAACTTGTCGGCAAAATTGACAAACTTACAACCCAAAGTTAGAGTTATTCTAACGGTAAAAACACGCACTGGATCGATAAAAAGGCCTCGTCGCCACTGTTATAAACCGATAAACGTATATTTAGATACTATTAGGACTCTTAATTGAAAACACGACACTGAAATAATTACACTGATCTGAACAGACGTTCACTAACCTGGATCTCATTGTAGACTGCTCGTTTCGCCTTTGTCCTTAGCGGTAGTGGTGGGGTTAGCTTCTTATCTCTAAGCAAACACAGACTTGTCTAGAATAGCAAACTTCGACTTGTCTAACTTAACTTGTCTCTTCTTGGTCCAAATAAAATACTCCTTACTTTAATATTAATAAAATAAAACATCTTCCTTATAACAACTGGAAAGTTATATCTGTCGGTTTTATGGTTACAGTAGACTCTCATTGGTCTGTCATTCAATGGTCAAAAATGTTCTATTATCCAAAAACGCCAATATCACTCATGAGTAACATTATTTGTGTGAAGGAAGTTTGTTGTTTGAAATACATTAAAGAAGTTACCCAAATTCACCCTTTTCCCTGAGGTTATCAATTTATGTAATGTTACCTCCAGTAACCCTGAATCCTCTAAATCTTTTAGGTACCTGTACTGGACTGACTGGGGAGACCGACCTCACATAGGCAAGGCAGGAATGGACGGCAGTAATCCTCATGTCATCATAGACAAGGGTCTGGGCTGGCCCAACGCACTCACCATCTCATACGAGACCAACGAACTGTTCTGGGCGGACGCTAGAGAAGACTACATAGCGTCTTCGGACTTAGACGGCAATTCCATACGGAAACTCATGAGCAGAGGAGGTAAATTATCTTTATTGCTTCAACAGTAAACTATTTTTGTGGGTTAAAAACAAAGTGACTTTTTAAACTAACATCACTTACTTTTTTATTTATTTTATTTACTTCTTTTCTTTAATTCTAAGAAGCTTAAAAACCGGAGACGTTTCAACATGACTTCAGGCTAGCTAGGCCAGAGGTTGCCTTATCACATAGATAAAATCCTTTGGTTATTGGCGGGATTTGAACTCTGGACCTTGGTGACCAAAGTGCGCTCTGACACTAGACAAGCTCACTCCTCTCTATTGTAATTTGTGCTGTATCTCTTTATGGCCCCACTGAGTTTTACTTTCTAGTACTATCTGATTTTTTAGCGAATTTCCCATATAGGGAATAAGCTAATACCGTAGTACTCATGGTAAGACCTGGACGAGGGACCGATTTTTTTTTTCGTTTTGAGGTCCCTAGAGGCCAAAAACACCATCCGTTCAAATTCATATATATATATATTTATATATTTATATATATATATATGTGTCCGTTAGCACGATAACTCGAGCAAAAATGATCCGATTTTGATGAAATATGGTACAAACGTGTAAACCTACGTTTATTCGAACGAGTTCACGATCCAGCATGATCGGACCATGGGAACGGGGGTTTACGGGGGGGTTTTATGGGGTAAAAATAGGTTTTTCCCATTTTTGACCCCAAAAACATAAAATTTAGCAATTTCTTTCCAAACCATTTTGTAGAGCTTAAAAAAACAAATAATTTAGTATATTGAAGCGTTATTATGCGCCTAATGGTTACGGAGAAAATTTAAAAAAATTTTAAATTTAAAATTCCCATGTTATTCTAATGGAGAATAAGTAAACCGTTGTAGTTTGCTTGTTTATTAACATATTTTGATCAAATTTGGGAAATGTTTTTATTTCTTACTAACTACTAACATTTTACAAAAAAAAACAGTTTACCCTCCCTGATGCAGCAAACCTAAGTACTTGTTAAACTAATTCTATTTAAATCGGTAATAAATGTTATATTTTTAAGTACACATTTCAGTGTAAATCCAATCAGTCAAATGGAAATTCGCTTAGTCTGCAGGTTTGCTGCGGCGGGGGTATTTTTTCATAGTATATATGAAAAACGTATTGTTTTTGTAAAAAAATGTCAGTTTGCGTTTTGGGTGTAAATATCAATTTTGTGTCCCCTGAACCCCTAAATAGGCTTTTGAAGGGATGTCTTTTAGTTTTTCTGAATGTGTGTGTGGATGTGTACAGAGCTACAGACTACACCTGAGGTCCGACTTTGATGACATTTGTTATCTAGGCACTATTCCATGAAATCTCCAGGCGTTTATTTTTTTTAATTTTAATTTTTTTAAATGGCAATTCCATAAAAATTCTTAAAATAACAGAAAAATCAAATTTTTACCAAAACGGCTAATTTTGATTCAAATTAAGTTTACTATTGTCATTTTAACTCTAAACAAAATTGTAAAACCCTGTTTACTCGTTTAGTGAAGATGTTTGTAGGTTAAGGTATTCTGTGCTTTTGCCCATGACTTATCTGAGTTTCTGTGGCAGAAACGCCAGATCTACGACTACATCATGTGTTTGCCATCGCCGTGTTTGAAGACCACATCTACTGGACTGACTGGGAGACAAAGTCTGTAGAGAGATGTCCCAAGTACAGTGCTACCAACTGCAGCACACTTACTACGACTGTGCATCGACCCATGGATATTCACATATACCACCCGTACAGACAACAACCTGGTACGTATTTGATTAGATTTTTTGTATTGAGATTTTTAGAATAGAGGCTGTGAAATGTAAATTCAGGACTAGCCTTTACATAAGGATTTTTTTTAAATAGTGGTCTTACATTTTCAGGACGTAGTCAACTTTTACACAAGAAAAAACAACATCAAACAATAAAGACCCACAAAAATTGTATTCTTTCACTAGCAGTATTTTCAACCAAAGAAGGTTCGAGTTGGGGTGAGCCAACTGAACTTCTCTATTTCCAACTAAAATCTTCCTTGGTTTGAAATGCTGTCGGTGAGTGAAAAATTCTAATTTTTGTGTATCGGTATAGTGTAATGTTGCGTTTCTTGTGCCGAAGTGGATTGTTTCATATCTAGGGAAGCCCGCTCTCCTAAAAAAATCCTCATCTCCTATAGGTTAGTCGAACTTGGAATCTTCTATAGGCTAAAACAACCTTAAGTAAGAAACTCTTATGTTTTAAAGCAAACCCAAGTTGGTTGATTCGGATCTTTTGAGAAAATTTTTATCTTCAACCTACTCTATGAAGAAGTCCTAGAGGACGAAACATCAATGTTGTGTTTTTTGGCTTCATTAGGTATCTATTGGGCTCTAACTTTCTCATATAAACTAGCTGAACTCCACCTCTTTCCGAAAACGCCCCTAAGAAACTCTTGTTACTTCAATACAACCAGTGACCCTATCGGATTATTTTGAACACATGTTCACAGTGTCGCCCAACCCTTGTGAGAACAACGGTGGCTGCGCCACTCTCTGCCTGGTGGCGCCGGGCGGCTCACACTCGTGTATGTGTCCAGAGAACTACGCCCTGGCCAACGACGGAAGGACGTGTGACGCTAACTGTAGCAGCTCACAGATCAAGTGCGAGTCTACCTACAAGTGCATCCCGTTCTGGTGGAAGTGCGACACACAGGTGAGTGCAAGAAATGATATATCTTCACACAAAGTCATTAAAACCGTTATTCTTGTGCTTAATTTAAGCATCTGTTTTCATACAATTTGACAGCTAAATGTGTGATATTGTCTCACAGGATGACTGTGGGGACGGGTCAGATGAGCCGGCTGACTGTCCTCCGTTTGAGTGTCTGCCAGGGCAGTTCCAGTGTCATAATCATCACTGTATACATCCATCACAGCTGTGCAATGGCGAATACGAGTGTCCCGACAAGTCTGACGAACTCGACTGTGACAATGTAAGTAACTTGATACACCAGTACATGACGGTTAGTCTGTCCTGTGGTTGCTGTCCGACTAACAGTTTGGTTTCTCTTTAGTCGTGTTAGCCCTATACTTGGGAAAATTTATTTATTAATTTATTTTCTCTACACAATTAAGAATACAATAATTGTAATCTTTGGAATAAAACCGGTCATATGTACAAATAGTGTGACCAGTTAAATTCAAACTGGATCTCATAAACTTTGGAGTCAAAATTGTATATTGTTGCTAAAACATCTAGAGCGCTTTTTAATTCAAGAGTATAGTTATAGTAAATAATCTCAGTACTAATATGTCCTATATTATAACTGGAATATAGCTGATTGAAGAGAAATGTTGGGTAGTTAAGGTTAGAAAATAGCTCGGTATCTAGCTTGAAAATGTACCTTTAGGTGTGAAACTAGTGATTGACACCTACTTTTGTTTCATGACAATTTAAATTTACTGTGAAGAAGAAAAATTTAGTATTGGTGAGTAAGTGGCTCAATTTGTAGTGCAAGGACTACGGATTCATGGAAACGTCGTCAATCGCTGTCATGAGTTCATGTCTTGGTGTTCACAACATTTTATCAGTACAGTTCACCCTTGTGCTTCATCAACTTACCAAACCTTTAGGATACATTCCACACAAAGGTAAATACAAGGTTTATAGGCCACCAACCTCTTCAAACAACAAACCCTACAACCATAATGGTTCTCTATGTTCCAGTACACATGCATGGACACACAGTTCAAGTGTCAAGGTAACGCCACTACGCCAGGCTTCTGTATAGCCTCCACCAAACGATGTGACGGCTTCAAAGACTGTCCGGCAGGAGAAGACGAGCAGAATTGTCTGGACCAAACCTGTCCTGTGGATAAGGTAGGTTCTGTAAACATCAGTAAGTTTAGATTAGAATAGCTTTGGAAAAGAACACATGTTGGCTTTAGTATATGTAGAAGAAGGAATGGATATACTAAAAAGTTCCAAGTAGTTTACAGGATAAAGATTTCACCAATATTGATATTTCAGTCCCTTCAACTTCAACTACTTCCTTCTCTTCCTTCTAAAGAAGCCCTTTTTTGTAAGGGCAAAATATCAAATTAATTGTTTTGAGAACTTTTATGTTTGTGATTGTCTGGAACTCTAATTTTGATTAGATTAGAAATTCAGTTAGTAAATTAAAACTAAAATATACCTCAGTTGTCTTATTCTGTATGTGATATCTAAGCTCTGATTCCCCATGTGCGTAGTGTAAATACAATTTACTGCCCCAGGTGATTCTTGTAGTTCTTTGACAAGAACCACTAAGGCAGTAAAATGTATTTAAGCCAATACAGATTGTACCTTCAGTCAGATTCACCAGGGTCTTGGAAGTTTTAAACCCTAAACACTATATGACAAGCGCTGCAATAAAACCACTATTACATTTACTACAAGTGATTTGTAGGTTAACAACATAAAACTCTATTTTACAGTTCCATTGTGAAACCAAGAAGTGTATACCATCTGTTTGGGTGTGTGACGGAGACAACGACTGTGGTGACAACAGTGACGAAGGAATCCTGTGTGTCAACCGCACTTGTCCCCATCCGGGGCTCATGTTGTGTGAGTCCGGACGGTGTATCCCGGAGTCCTGGAGGTGTGACGGGACTACGGACTGTCCCGGGGGAGAAGACGAGCCTCCCACCTGCTCCGACCCAACCGTCCACACTTGTGACCCGACCTACTTCAAGTGTAATAATAACAGGTGATTTATCTTATTTTTTGTTGAACATAGAAAATTCCTTTTTGGTTTGGACACCCTAGGATCAGAATTTTGTCTAAAGACATTACAACCGTCAGAGGTTAGCTTAAACTCACAAATGTATTAAGTTTAAATAAGTTATGTGTAAAAGCCAAATTTAAATTTGAGATTTGTAAATCTTGTGATGGATTTGTAAAATAAATCTTAAATCTAATTTTTTGTACAAGTAACATCTGTTGTTTCCCTGCAATACTACAATTTTTGCATTCGTTCAATACAATAAATTCTTTTGATTTGTAAGTTCATAAGTTTCTAGTCAAAATAAATAAAAATTATTATTTGTACAATATTTTACAAGCATTTCAACAACTTATTGATTTTACTGTTGGGTTGTAGATGTATCCCAGGCCGCTGGCACTGCGACTACGACAACGACTGCGGGGACGGTTCTGACGAAGAGAACTGCGAACCTAGACCTTGTTCTGAGGCTGAGTTCCAGTAAGTAATCATCTGATTTGAGCACAGGACTTCAGTCCTTAAGTCACAGGATTGAATCCTGCCAATCATCTGCTTTGACAGTGGTTCAGAGCCTATGTTATTCTGGGGGTCCACAGATTGGTCTAGTAGAATTAAGTAGTCTCAGGTAGTGGTAATGTATTCTATCAAACAACTTTTGTATCCCAAATTACGGTGGGGGAGCCACTAGATATTTCAACTGAGCCTTAACTAAGTTTGAGTAATTGAGTTCTAACTGCTCTGACCGAGCAGTAATTTAGCAATAAATTCTTAAGATAACCCAAACAGGATTGTTGTGTCGTAATGTAATTGCAATGGCAAAATATGTCTTATAAATCGCCAAAGATATAATAAAAGAAACCTTTTTTAAGCAAGTTAATCAGCTTGTACAATCAAGATTATTTGGGTTATCAGATCAGAAAAACTTATTTGACTGGGAGGGTGTTTTGTCCCCGAAAACGTCAGAATTCTATAACAATATAAAAATTAACTGGCCGTCAACCTCTTTAAAAATCAACCTCTGAAGAAAAAAAGTAAACTTGGAAGGCCTTATTATGTATTGTCTGGATAATGAGGGTTCAATTACATTAATTTAGGCATTATTTTAAAAAGAAATCCACAGTACGTTATTACCATCCCGATTAGGGAATGCCTGCTATAACAATTTATACTGATTGAAACAGCTGTGCAGGTCTTACGTATACTTAGGCTAACAGCTGTGTTGTACAGATGCAAGGATGGTCGCTGTATCAGGGATCTGCTGCGTTGTGACGGACAATACAACTGTCCGGACCACAGCGATGAGAACGACTGCAACACTACGTGTTCTAGCAAAGAGTTCCAGTGCCGCAGTCCCAAACACTGCATATTCATGTAAGTCGTGGGGATTGTCCATCATGAGGGTTTGAAAGGTTAAATTTCCAAAAGAAAAAGAAAACCTTATTATTGCTTTCTGTAAAAATAGAATCGCTAACTTTTACTTTCTCCCCCTATACTATAGTATATGGAGAAAGTATTGTTTTCGTCAAAATTTTCGAGTTTGAGTTTTGAGTGGATATATTCGTATTGGGTCCCCCTGGACCCAAAAAAGTGGTTTTCGAAGTGATGTCTGTGTGTGTGTGTGTGTGTCTGTGTGTGTGTCTGTGTGTTTGTATTCACCGAATAGTGGCATCCTTCACAGGCACACGGCCGTACTGTGGCACCTTCAAAAATTGTGGCACCTTTTTCAGGGTGCCACAGCTAATTCGATCATTTTTGAGGTTTTCCAGCATTATTACGTCGTTTAAACATCACATGCCACAATTGAGTATTTTTGAACTCGTTGATGTGAGTTTAAGTAGCGCAGGTACACACCGAATTGTGGAACACGAAACCATACAGGTAGCTAGCGCGCCTCGCGCCGTCCGCCGGAACTATAACTTTCCAAATGCCACGTTGCCAATTCTCGCACCAGCCTACACTCGAAATAGTGGCACCATGCCACAATTCAGTATATATCAACAGTGTGTGGACAGGATGCCACTTAATGAGTTGTAGAGCTTGAGCAGTGTGTAGAACAGTGCAACAAGCAACTAATAAACTAATAATACTATACTGCCACGTACTATAAAACAATTTAAGTACCATAAATAATATACTTTTGCTCCGAGTGGTGAACAATGTTTTACATTACAAATAATTTGTGTAGTAAATAATAATTTAAATTGATTTTACCTAACCCGCCATGTTAAACTTCCCTATCCCAAGCGTGATGTATACAACTTCCTTACTTTTCGAGTGATGTAAAGTATAAAAAACTCATTCGGTGATGTAAAGAAACCCATTTAAATAACATTGAGTGCTTAACTTAAAAAAATATAACTCTATGGAGCCAACAATGTTCAACGCTAGAAATCAGCTGTGCGCTTGAATGTTATTATCATGCTTTAAAGTATTTTCCTACCTAACCTAGCTTTTGTTAGTAAAAGAACGTTACTGATAGAAGATGAGTGAAATGGATAATGAAAAATATTGTACGTAAACCCATGTTTATTGTCGGGTCAGGTAAAATCTTGTACGTTACACGTTACGCATGAACGTGCTGTTTACATCACTTAGGTGAATTATGCAACTCGCTTCCGCTCGTTGCACAACATTCACCTGCGTGAAGTAAAAACGCTCTTACTACACTTGTAATGTAAATATCTATTACGCAACCATTAAAAAATTGATTTTTGTTTACAAACATAAATTGGTAACGTAGTTATTTTGTATCAATTGAATTTGTACACTGAAACAATAACAATGTTTGAGGTTAGAACGCTATATAAGTTGTCCTAGACTGCTTTTTTTTTATCTTACAAACTATTTCGTGCTGATACATCTATTTTTTTTTTCATTTTAGTCATGTTGACAAAATATTTTGCAATTACATTTCTGAATCAGTCAGTAAAGGTAGATTTCGATGCATCATTGCTGAAAGTTATGATTTGCTTCTCACTCTCAGAGTATTCCAAAGACATCTAATGTTTCAATCCATGTTCAAATGTTATATGAGGTAAACATATAACCGAATCAATTAAAGTACTTAAATTAAAATACATATTATTATCAACACGCATAATCTAGTTCAGATTATAATATCATCTCACAATCATATTTGTAAAACCTACTGTGGTGTTTTAACCAGTCCCCACTAACAAAAGCATAAAATGAAAGGTCCTAAAGAGGTTAACATTGAGTCATAACAAAAGTAGTTTAAAAGTTGTAACCGTGATACTGTAAATAATTTGATATTGTTAGATATTATACGATCGTTTTACAATTTTGTCAATCTATCTGTTACTTTCATACAAATGTATTTTTATTATTCAATATTTTGTTTTGTAGAACCTTTAGTATTCTCAACTCTATTAATAACTAGTAGAATACCCGTCCTTCGTACGGGGTTGGCATATAAGTAGAACATGATCATTGCAGTGATGGGAGAGGAAACGGTTTAAGAAAATATGGTCTTTTAATTTATACGGTATCCTATAGTGTAGCACACATATACCTATAATAAAAGAATGTGTTTAATGGTTTGCACTGTAAACGAAAACCTATCACAATAGTTCCAAACATGTTAATAGGGCAATTTTCTAACATATTTTAGTGAAATTATAATCAGGCAAACGGGAATTCGCTCAGTCTATAGTTTGTTGGGGCAGGGAGATTATAGTACTGTTTACAAACAAATAAATCAAAAGAATATACCTCATAACTCAGGATAAGGGCCTAGGTTGATAAGGCAATATAGAATGTTGATTATTTCCTATATCCATCGAATGATTTCTTTTACAATGAATTATTATAAAAATAAATAAATATTATTACAACATTTCACAAAATTAAGTATATTAAAGTATAATTAACAAACAGACTCAGTATAGTTAGATCATAAACAAATGAAGTACTGTTACCGAAACAATCCTATGATAATGAAATTACATTTACATATGGTTTGGCAGCTCCTCTAGGTAATGTTAAATAATGTTTACATTCAGGCTAGTGACATCATTATTTTAAATTTATAATCCTTACCCCCTCTGTTCTAATATTCGTGCAGTATTTAATGAGGTTTGAACCAGCTGTGTTGAATTGTGAAATCAAAATCAATTTGACAGTTAGTTAGTTAGTTCTGCTTGTTTACATTTTTAAACTTACTAGGTTTGTTCTTTGTTACCATGGATACCATCAATCAATATTTACTTTTAAATCTCTCATCTCAGATTTTTGAAAGCCCACGGGGCAAAGCCCTAGGTGAATACCGAAGCGGCAATAGTTCTATATGTATCCTCGGAGCTGTAGCTTCATTTGTGTGCAATTTGAGCATAGTCGGATAAGTATTTTTTGAGATTAGCTCATACAAACACACACACAGACACCCCCTCTTCGTTATAATAGTATAGAATATAGAATAGAATAGATAGATAGATAAACCTATTTCAACGTACAATATCAGTTTTAGGAAATTCCTAGTAAGGTTGTTAGAAGTATATTGGCATCCGTGAAGTTTGTGTAATGTTTTTTAAAATCACTGTGGGATATATTTAACTTCACTTATTATTTATTTAATATGTTTTTACTTCTTGAAATTCTCAGTTAACTGGGAGGCGGAGCAAACAGTTTGTTCTAAAATGAACTTGAAAATTTTAAACACTCTTTTTCTGTTGGTTTACTTAAAGTTTATAATGTTCTACTATGAATGCAAATCTTTAATATAGTCTAAATTTCCAGTCCCACCCTAAAAAACTATGATATTTAACAGTTGAATCTTTATAACGTATAAACACATTATTTTTAATCGGTCATCAAACTGATTCTTGAATTAGTAGTTGCAAGAGTACGCAGAACTGCAGAGAGTCCTTGAAAATGCTTGTGCAATGATATAGTTTTAAATTATAAAAGAAACCCTTCAAAAAATTGTATTAACAGGACCAGAGGACCAATATGCACATGGTATTTCATTTGTATAAGGCAAAAAGTTCAAATCATATTAACTTATGATTGCCAATAGATTTTGGGTTTCCTTAAAACAATTATATGAAATTGTCTGCAAATGTCAATAAAACTGATTTTATAAGAAATTGTAGATTCTTCTGTTGCTCTGTAGGCGACTATTTTGGTCACACAAGGAAGTCCAAACTTATAACTTAGTTTGAACAACGTCATCTTGATTTTACATTGCTCAAGATACATAATCGACACATAGGCTTTCAAAAAAAATAAGTAAAGAAATTAACTAGTGATGGACCGCGCAGACATAGGAACAGTCTAGACTTGCCCCTTACTGACGTTTTCCAAACGAATATAGAAGTTAGATCTACATTCTTCATTTTAGGCTTGAAATAAATTTGTTTGTGGATCGAATGAGTAAGCATGAACAATAATTTTACCCTTCTCCCCGACACGCTACCATACCACAGCATCTTATTAGCAGAGCTCAAGGTCAATGACGTAATTGTAATGAACTAAATTTAGACTTCCACCCCCCAATGTCACCAATGGGCCCTAAAGGTTGGTATGTAACAATTCATGACGGTTGAACAATGGCCTTTAAAATACGCTTTTAATTTGTTTTCTAGCGTTTACCGTATCTTAGAAAAAGTTAGTTTACAATAATTACAAAAACTTGTTGGGCGAAAGAAAAATTCTAAAAAGCTACAAATTAATTTATAATATATGTATCTATATCGTATCAAAGTGTGTTAAAGGTTTAGCGTTTGGTTTACAATGTAAAAATTTTCAAAGTCACAAGATGGTTTCTGAAACTCTTTATACAACTCTCCTTTATAAAAAAAAAAAATATATATATATATTATCCAAGAAGTTGAGCTCTTTAGCCACAAAATCCACCGTTTTTTTACTTACCTGACGAAGAAATAAAAACAGTAGCAGCCGACGAACTTTGTTATGTCATATTTAAAAACTCATTTAAAAGTAACGACTTTATTTCAAGATTTAAAATAGAAAATATAAACTTTTGAGCTTTTAATTAGAACCAATAGTGTCCTAGACTAATTGACATCTTTCACACGAAGTGTCAACGATTTACCTTTAGTCTAAATGTCAAGTTATTTTGAAGCTGGACATTGAGTTTTGGTGCCGTTTTCATTGGCATCTACCACTTCTAACCTGCACTAAGATGGCGGACCTGGCTTCAACTGCTTGTATGTTAGTTATATAGATGTGCTCCATCTATTGGTCTTATGTGATCGTTGATTTAAACTAACGGAATTCTGATGAAAATTTGATCATGAATTATTAGCAGTTTTGCAGGGATGATTAACAATAGTTTTTTTTTGTTTTTTTTTTTAAATTGCTTGTTAGTTGGCAACAAATCTTAGAGATGTGTATACATTTTTTAGGACAAAATTGAATTGGCAGATGCCATGGTAAAGAAGCGTACTAGAAAAAGTTACTGTCGCCTCATCCAATTTTTACAGCAGTCAGCTGTTGACATGCTAGGCGAGCAACCGCGACAGTGAGGACGGGGAACAGCTGATTTCATGTTCCTAGTTGGCAAATTGTCTGCTAGCTACTAACGTACACATGCATAAGCCATCAGCGGTAGCACCAGTAGCCTCAATGAATATATAAACACTTGTGTTAAGGTTTAAATACAGTAGTCAATGTTATTACTGAATTTGATACTATACATATTGTTACTAATATATGAAATGGAGAAAAACGTTACCTTAAAAATACAAAATTTCCCAATTTATATCCAGACCTTTTTAAATAGCTTAGAAAACAAATAATTTAGTATATCAAAGTGTTTTTGGACGGTTATTGGTAACAGGACAAATTCAAAAATTGTAAATTTAAAATTCCCTTGTTATTTATATAAAGAATATTGTAAAATATTGTAGTTTGCTTGTTTATGGATATATTTTGATCAAACTTGGCAAATTTATTCAAACAATTACCAAACTATTTGGATCATGAACGGTAGTTTTCTAGTTTTCCCAAGGTAGGACATGTGAATTGGAATTTTGGCGTTACAGGCACAATGACAGTAAGAATCAAACAAACGTACAGATATATACACAAGACTCGTTTCGGCTATCTTATTATATACAACGTAGAAATAACCAAACACTTCATGAGTCTACGCAATGTACAGACAAAACAGTAAAGACTTTGTAATCTTATAACTAACTATCTGCCCATGCTTCGCAACGGGGTGAGAATCTTTGGGTCTCTAAATCCACCGTAAAAAATAGTATATTTCGTACCTAGGGCCTACAGTGAGGTTTTGCCGACTCGATATCGGGTTTTAAGTTCGGGACGAAGTCGAGAACGTGAAACGATCGAGAGCTGCAAACCCATTTTGGCTCGTGGTACGAGCGCTATTTTTCACCCAAGTATGTTTTGCAATATAACGTCCCTCTTATTTATGTGAAATATTTTGAGGAATCAGCAAAATCAAAAATAACAATAAATCTAGGCAGCTGTGACAAAAAACAAGTCTATTGCAATGCCATGAATACAGCTTGTGCATTTAATATACATTAATGTTTTAAGTAAATAGGCGAACAAGTGATTTTGCGGCCCTAGGGATGTAAACCCCTGCTCAGTCCCCATATGACGATGACAGCTGGCATGGCCAGCAAAACGTAACTTTCAGCCACCAATATAAACCAGCTAAATGTATGTAAAACAGCTAAAAACATCATAGTGAGGTGAAAAATTCGTTACGCATACTTTTACATTACCATGAATTAATTATATGCATACAGAAAAAACGGAGTCATACTTATTGCGTATTTTAATGTAAACTAGTGGCTCGTAGGGACATAGTCCCTAAAAAGCTACGGAAAAGGAATTATTGTTGGAATATTTAAACAAACTCAGAATCAAATTATCTATATGTCAGGATAGGCCTAGATATCCCACTACAACATATCTTTTGTGCAAATAAAACAAAACAGTTTGTTGTTTGTCTTTGTTTGCTTTTGTTGATAACGTTATGTTCAATAAAGAGTTTGAATGATTCCAGAGGTTTAACTGCTAAAGGCAGCAAAAATGTTTATGAATAAATATTGGTTTATTAAGGTAGCTTTGGTTTTTTGGTTAATGCTGATAACAAGGCTTCCTCGATTGAAATACAGTATTGGAAATTGTCTTCGTCAAATAAGAAAAGGCAAAAAATGGTGTGTTGAGATACCCTACCCAGTTATTATTTCTAAGTCTATGCTCATTTTGTAAAGGTTTAACAAAATTATTCTTAAGTAAAGGCATCCCATTGACAGAACTTGGACCTAAATTTGTTTATGATCAACATTAAAAAACCACTATTAGCCTAGTGTAAGTATGTGGTGTTAATCCTCCTAAAGGTGCGATTGATTTACATATTCTAATTAAAAAGGGCCTAGTCAACGTCTAATTACTAACTATTTTGCGGCTAGTTAGGGTTCCACTACCCAGTTATCGAAACTAATCACGACATAAATATTTTTGGTTCGTTTAAATACCTGTACGAACCTACTTCATCTCTATTCCCAAATTGTTTTCTAAGAGTAACCGTTGAGGTTATTCCACTTCATACAAAATATTGATTAAACACTACAATAAATCTCAAATATAAATTTTAATAAATTTAAAAAGAAATTGGAATAAATCTTTTACATATGTTTTGAAATAAAAACAAAGAAGATCTTCTTTTAATCTTGAATCGTTTCTTAAATCTTGAAAACAATTGATTTCAACTTTGACATAACTAAAAAGTCTTGATTATTAAAGGTAACGTTATCCCTTTATATAGTTGGTTTTATATAGTATACATTACATTGCAGAATTGACTGGCAAATGAGTAATCCAAATGTAAGCTTACTTGCTAATGATAAAATCACGATCAGCTGGATTGAAGTAAACAAAAATCAGCAGTAAATGCCTTCTAATGCTATTCTTATGGAGAACATTGTACGTTATATCTAATTTTGTGTTAAGATTTTGGGAATTTCACTATTTTTCCCGCCGTCACGGGATAAAGACCTTTAATTTGAGCCCTCTCACGTCGTTCTACGACTTCCCAGTCGCCCACAATTTTGACGCAAAGAATCGGCTTACGTAATTAATATATAGATAGAATAGATTTCTTGTATATTCCCATGAAACTGATAATTTACCCAGCACATTAAGGCCTTTATTCCAAGTATCTCAGTTCGTAAACCATACATACAATGTGACGATAAAATATCAACAAAATAGCATGTAGTTTTATGTAATCCTCACGACATTTCATTTGGTCCATTGACTTTAAATCTAATAATTGTAAAAATTATTGGAGCTTTGAAAAAAACTTCATATAAAATCCTTACACTAATAAAAGACGACGTCATGAGCGCGGGAAATGAGCTACAGCGGCTAGGGCATAGCCACATGAATACAGAACGGAATGAAGGAACTAGAACGGAGAACTGGCAACAGCGCACGCGAGAAGTAGGGGGGGGCGCACTCACCGCTCAAGCACTACAACGCATTAGTGGCATCCTGTCCAGACACTGTTGATATATACCGATTTGTGGCATGGTGCCACAATTTAAAAACTGGAATGTTAGATGTTAAAATGGAGTGTTCATTAAAAATATCGATGCAGACATGTTTCTACCACCTTCCTTCATCCACTGGTGGCCGCAGGTTGAAAGATGCCACAATTAGGTGTTTGCGAGTATTCGGTAAAACCCCGTATGTGTGTGTCTGTGTGTGTGTCTGTGTGTCTGGATGTGTACAGAGCTAGAGACCACACCTGTGGTCCAATTTCGATGAAATTTGGTATGTATGTTCTAACCCGTGGTCTCTCCAGGCGTTTTTTCCATTTTTTTGAAATTTTGATTTTTAATGGGGATTTTCCCATAAAAACCCATAAAAAACAGGAAAAATCGGATTTTCTAAAAAATGGCCCGAACGATTTTGATAAAAATTTAGTATGTTGTAGCCCTTTAAATTCTGAACAAAATGGTACAAATCCCATTTCTGTAAAAATTACGGTTCAAAAGTTATGGTAAATTATGTTATTTTTCCATAAAAACCCCATAAAATAACAAAAAATAGGATTTTAGACAAAAATTCGGTTTTGATTTAACATAGTATGTTATGGTCCTTACAATTTTGATAGTTTTTTTACTTTTTGGAAATTTTTATTTTTAATGGTGATTTTCCCATAAAATAACGGAAAAATAGGATTTTCCCAAAAATGGCCCGAACGATTTTGATAAAAATTTAGTATGTTATAGTCCTTTATATTCTGAACAAAATGGTACAAATCCCATTTCTGTAAAAATTACGGTTCAAAAGTTATTGTAAATTATAATATTTTCCCATAAAAACCCCATAAAATAACGAAAAATCAGATTTTTTCCAAAATTGGCCCGAACAATTTTGATAAAAATTTAGTATGTTATAGTCCTTTAAATTCTGAAGAAAATTATACAAATCCCATTTCCGTATATTTACTCTCACCGCTTACACATGATAAAGGTTGTTGACAAACTTATGGGAGAAAGTATGTGTCAGAATGCTGATACCGTTTATTTTAATTTGTTAACAGAGTAAATAATGTTGTGTCTTCATTGGAGTGTAAATGTCTGCTCTGCAGTGTCTTTTTGTTGCAATAGAGGCCAATAAATACATATTAGTAGGTATCAATATAGGCGTATGGTTTGATTTAGTCATTAATTTTTGGTTTCCAGACACCTGATTGAGTTGAACCAAATAGAAAATAAAACAAAGAGGCACAATTTAGTGTTTTTTTTTTTAAACCGTGACTGTTTGTTACGGTAAATATAAAGATCCACATGATTTTCTTCCACATCCGCATCCTTTTACAAAGCACGGAACAATCATATTTAAGAAGCAACTATTGGATTATATTTATCCCCCCTCCCACACTGTGTTTAGAGACAGTGCTAATACTAAGCAATACTAAACTTGTGTTTTGTAGAGAGTGGCAATGTGACGGTGACGTGGATTGTTCCGACGGGTCAGATGAGATGGACTGCCACAAGAGTCACTGCGATCCGCTGAAGGAGTTCATGTGTGCGGACAAGCAACAGTGTATCAGCTACTTGTGGCGCTGCGACGGAGACAATGACTGCGCTGACGGCAGTGACGAGGCGAAGAGCTTGTGCGCCAGTCTGCCCTGCATGCCCGGACGGTTCAGGTAATGGAGTGACAAGGTGGTTGTAACTAGGTGTTGAGAAATAGCTACGGTGTAAATTTCAGCTCTACCATTGATTTAAGGATACTGAAGTAGACACATCTCTCATGGTGCTTAGTGGGCCAGGATCACTTGAGGAATTAAATGGTTTAAGTTACCTGTCCGTCGATGATCCTACTGTTGTCTATTGCCACGCATATAATATCCTACTATGTCATGACCACGCCTCTACCCATGCCGCATCATAGTGTTGTAAATATTTGTACAACGGCCTTCCGTGTTTTTGTGTTTTATGTGCTTATTTTTGTGTTCACCTAAAATCTCAACTTGAGTGATATGGCACTTAAGGAAGCCTGATAATGAGAGTTTAATCTCCAAACCGGTCACAATGGAAGACAGTAGGATTACCGAGAGACAGGTAATCTAAACCATTTAATTAGACATCTCTATGCATCAGCTGTTGCCAATTTTTTTACAAATGGAACATGACAACATGTGGTGTCGCTGCTGTTGCTTGCCTATTAATACTGCTCGGTTTCTCTCTGCGGTCTTGGTCTTTTACGAGATGCCCTGATGCGATCTGTACTTGACCAGAGCCGCCCAACTCTTTTATTAACTCATTGTTCTTAAATTATTGTGGACGGACTCATCAATTTTGATGTTTATTTGTTTTCACGTCCAGTGCCTTTGGATGACTGAAATCTGTCATCGCATGCTGATTGGTTCCTGGAATCTGGAATCCAATTTCAGCTGTCTCTAGTAGACATTTCTGAATTTCGATATGACTAATCAAAGTCATTTTAAACTTAATTGAGGTATAATTAATAATATACATAGTCTCTGTGAAATTTTTGAAAAGTAGGGCACTCTTGACATTGTGGATTGCTAAATTCTTCCACTGTCACACAGAGTTTGTAAAAGCGAGTCGAACGCTCGTACTGCCCAGTGAATGCTGGAATCTCGTAATGAACACGTTCCACGCAAATCACATTTACTGTTGTCTCATGGTGGTCTTCGGACCTATCCATGACTGAAGAGACTAAAATAAAGTCGAAACAACAGAGCACACTTCTAATCCTGAAAGATGGATTAGTCGTATTTGACATAGCGCAGGCTCAATCAAATTTCGAATCTACAAACCACACACGAACATGGATCGTACACACCCGAGACGGTACGTGTGATAGTCCCAATGCTCGGAGAGGTTGAGATTTTGGTTTTGTAATTTGAAAGAACATTCAAACGAATGTAATTGAAAATTGGCAAGGGATTCGTCCCATTTACCTTCAAAAAGATTAACCTGTAATGAAGCGCTAGTCATATCCCCTCACAATAACGCGTAACCGGGTTTTAGACGTAGGGCAGATGCTGATCTTAATTGCAGCTATCAACCACAAAAGCTATATGCTGTGGGAACCCTCACGATCGCCGGATAGACAGATGTCGCCCACACGAATTGTGTAGAAGAGCCTAAACGTGCTACTGTTTGATGATATCAGTGATTCTAAAATTGCAGTCTGATTGATAAGACATGTTGTTTCGACTTTATTTTAGTCTCTTCAGTCATGGATAGGTCCGAAGACCACCATGAGACAACAGTAAATGTGATTTGCGTGGAACGTGTTCATTACGAGATTCCAGCATTCACTGGGCAGTACGAGCGTTCGACTCGCTTTTACAAACTCTGTGTGACAGTGGAAGAATTTAGCAATCCACAATGTCAAGAGTGCCCTACTTTTCAAAAATTTCACAGAGACTATGTATATTATTAATTATACCTCAATTAAGTTTAAAATGACTTTGATTAGTCATATCGAAATTCAGAAATGTCTACTAGAGACAGCTGAAATTGGATTCCAGATTCCAGGAACCAATCAGCATGCGATGACAGATTTCAGTCATCCAAAGGCACTGGACGTGAAAACAAATAAACATCAAAATTGATGAGTCCGTCCACAATAATTTAAGAACAATGAGTAAATACTCAGGTGTGCCTGGTCAACTCTAAGTTGACAATTTCATCTTTTCAAAATTTAGAAACATCAAAATTCAAAATTTCAGTTGGACGATGAAAAAATTTAATCCGTCCTCAACACATTATAATTCAATCTGTCGTGCACTAAAGTGTGCACCTGATGAGGTATGGGCTATCTAGCCCTGAGACCGAAACAGATGATATCGTTATGCGTATAATCGCACCTTTTACGTTGCAAGAGTGATTCCGCCACTAGGGCGTCTTTTCGCACGTATAACCCCAAGAACGAGTTTCGTGACCAATACATCTAACCTGCAAAATTAATTTAGAATTTTAGAAGGTTGCGAAGCCAAACACTTGCACCTAATGTTACAAGTCACTCAAAATTATTAATTGGTTAAAGTGATTGTGACAGGTGATGTAGTTGCAAATCCAGCGGAGCTGGTCAGTCTTATCAATCAGACTGCAATTTTAGAATCACTGATATCATCAAACAGTAGCACGTTTAGGCTCTTCTACACAATTCGTGTGGGCGACATCTGTCTATCCGGCGATCGTGAGGGTTCCCACAGCATATAGCTTTTGTGGTTGATAGCTGCAATTAAGATCAGCATCTGCCCTACGTCTAAAACCCGGTTACGCGTTATTGTGAGGGGATATGACTAGCGCTTCATTACAGGTTAATCTTTTTTGAAGGTAAATGGGACGAATCCCTTGCCAATTTTCAATTACATTCGTTTGAATGTTCTTTCAAATTACAAAACCAAAATCTCAACCTCTCCGAGCATTGGGACTATCACACGTACCGTCTCGGGTGTGTACGATCCATGTTCGTGTGTGGTTTGTAGATTCGAAATTTGATTGAGCCTGCGCTATGTCAAATACGACTAATCCATCTTTCAGGATTAGAAGTGTGCTCTGTTGTTTCGACTTTATTTTAGTCTCTTCAGTCATGGATAGGTCCGAAGACCACCATGAGACAACAGTAAATGTGATTTGCGTGGAACGTGTTCATTACGAGATTCCAGCATTCACTGGGCAGTACGAGCGTTCGACTCGCTTTTACAAACTCTGTGTGACAGTGGAAGAATTTAGCAATCCACAATGTCAAGAGTGCCCTACTTTTCAAAAATTTCACAGAGACTATGTATATTATTAATTATACCTCAATTAAGTTTAAAATGACTTTGATTAGTCATATCGAAATTCAGAAATGTCTACTAGAGACAGCTGAAATTGGATTCCAGATTCCAGGAACCAATCAGCATGCGATGACAGATTTCAGTCATCCAAAGGCACTGGACGTGAAAACAAATAAACATCAAAATCTTTTATTAACATCACAAAAAAGCAAATATAACTGTAAATTTCTTTAAGTTTGAGTGGAGACACTGTATTATTATATCCATTGACTATTGGGTACTGAAGTGGACTTCCCATCTATATGGACCAGTTGTTGCAAATTTTTATTAAAAAAGAATTTAGCTGTGTGCGAGTCACAGAATGCGCTAGTGTCCACAATATTTCCTACCTTTTTTACTGACCAAGTTGATGGTCATAACAGTTGCTATAGCTAGTTTGGCCTGGCAAAAAAGTTTTTTATTAGTTTAGATCAAAACAATCTGTTGGTGGCTTACATCAAGTACTACGATTTTGACAAAAAAAAACTGGCGTCAACTTTAACATAAGGATGGATGATGGAATGTCCTTATTTTTTTTAAAGTGTTTATAAAGGAACAGGATGGTAGACCATGGTGCCTTGAAATGTATAAATAAACACATTTATTTTCCTACTGCAGGTGCAGGAACCACAAATGTGTACCCAAGGCTAATGTTTGTGATGGAGTGAATCATTGCGGAGACGGCTCTGATGAGGAACCTGTGGCTTGTGAGTTATTGTGATTATATTACATGATATTAATAGGTCTGCAGTTTCATGGTTTCCTTTGCTTTGGTGCAGGAAACAAGTAGTTTGAATTGTAATTCTGACGCATTAATTGTAGAAAACGTGGTGTTCCCTATGAAATTAATGTTTAGAAGTGGTGGGAGTTTTTGACCATTAACCGAGTTTTTTACCATTTAACCTACATTGTTTTTAAGGGGTCTATAATCAGTGGTGATCATGATATTCCCTTATTCTACGCTACTTTTTAGTTTGCTGTGATGTTATCATTATTTCTGAATAATTTTTTTTTATGAATACATTAAGGTATGAAGGATATGTAAAACTGATTAATTAAAGATAAAACTTCCTGGCAGTTTGTAATATAAAAATATATATTTTGCCTCTTCAACAAGCCTTCTTTAAGAAGAAAGTTTTAAAAGTGGAATGTAGTTTAAAACATTTAACTACTCTCTTCGGCAAAGACCTCTTGGAGAATTAAAATATGTATGAATCCTGAGTCAAGCACAATTTCCCTCCAAAAACCTATGTAAGATTGGAAAATCAAACAAATTTACCAACCCTATACCGTTTTTGATAATTACTACAGTTAAACCTATTAAATTAGCATGTATAGTCCTTTTTGAGACAACAAATCAGTGAGCTTAGTTTAGTTTGTAATAAATAGAATTTTTTTTTATACCTAGGATTGTTGTTGCTGAGGTTATTAAACCACTAATTATTATGAATAGATTTAAGTTGTAATTATGCAACAACTAACTGTCCTCATTGTTGTTCAGGTCAGCACGCCAACCTATGTGGGGCAGGAGACTTCCACTGCGCCAGAGGTCACTGTATCAGCAGCAAGTTGCGTTGCGACGGCAACAACGACTGCGGAGACAACTCGGACGAGGTCGGCTGTCTCAAACCGCCCTGTGTGTTCGGTGCTTGTCCTCACACCTGTCAAGAGTACAAGAAGACGTTCAAGTGTGTGTGTGCGGAGGGCTACCAGTACAACAGAATCAACAATACGTGTATAGCTCTAGGTAAACTATACCATCGTTTTCTGCCTTGTAGCGCTGTTGTGAAACATTTCCCATGATCACGGGGTGATCGTAATTGTCTCCAGAGATCACGGCGTAATTGTGAACAGCTCCCATGGTAACGGAAAAATCGTGAACGGAGACATCACCATCGTCCCACTCCATATCGGCAACATCTCCCGTAATCATGGAGACGTCATGATTGTTACTCACAACGCGGGAAAATTGCTGAAGGGTGGAAAAAGTTCGGTCTCGGAAAAATCTCAAAACTGGGGATCAAGACCTGGCCATACTTAATACCTATCAACATCATGAACTTCAATATACATAACTTATTCACAACTATTCAATCGGACTATCTTCCCATAATAATTGTATTTACCAAAATACACTGTACCCTTTTTTAAAGTGTTTTATTTATATATTTCTTTGCAGGCTTAAAAGCAAATGGAATTCATGAATTAAAACAATTTCATTAAGTCTTTATGTACTTTGAATATAGATCCTGCTAATGAATATTGTTAATTATTTTATTTATTACTTGTAGAGGAAAAAAGATGTTTTATTACCTATTTTTATTTTTATATGCAACAAACATTATACATTATACAAAGTTATTCTGTAGTCTCAGAAACTATAAAAACGCCTAACTTTCCCTTTGTAAAGTCGTGAGTTGTATGTCGACAGGTGAGCCTGCAGTGCTCATGGTCGCCAGTGACAGTGACCTTCAGTTCTTGAACCCATACAAGTCTCACGAGAGTTCCGTCAACCAAGTGTCGGCCTCTCCCCATCACAAGATGGATGCCATGGATGTGTTGTGGGCCAGACAAGCCACTAAGGTACACCAAAATATCACAAAGTTTCTAGAAAATCTCTAAATTACCTGAGTTCCACACAAAAAGCGAAGAAAAAAATATACCATAAACCTTTTTCAACACATTATAAAAGGTTCCATACGATAATAAATTCAGGCGTAGCCTAATAGGTTTGGAAGCTGGGTACTTACGTATTATACCGACCACACCTAATATTTATAAACTAACCCAACCCAACCTAAAATAACCAAAGGGTGGACTATGTTTTAGGCAGTGTTGGGAAGTAGCGCGCTACAAGTAGCGACGCTACAGTAGCGCGCTACTTTTTTTGTAGCGTTAGCTGTAGCTACGCTACTTTTAAGATTTTGTAGCTTTAGCTGTAGCTAGCTACATTTTTAATGTAGTTGTAGCGGAATTTTAGCTATTTTTCTCGCTACATTAACATTTGTTTGAGATAGTGATTTTTATCATAACCTCAACCTTACGTGAAACAACCTCTTTCAAACTGAGATTTTCAAAAAAAATTAGGCCTACTTTCTTGGCGTCATACAGCTGGTTACAGCCGTTTCATTCCCTATTACAACGTTGTGTGGACATAGAGGCCATTAAATGAGTGTTATCCACATTTTTGGCTCTCATTTCCTTAATTTACTACTCTATGATTACTGTCAGATAAAATAAAATCGCTAGATGCAGACGACGTTTAAACGACCGGTAACAAGAGAATCTATTGACTTCTTTTGCAAGTGATTGACAGGGAAATTAGTAATCAATTTAGTTTCTTTATTATATTGATAATGTTTCAACTTGGAGTTTAATGGAAACCAACAAACCTTAAAATAATGAGAAAGCTGGTCTATCAACCTTTGCTTCAGCTGTTGATTGTGGTTTATCATCACAAGCCCTTCCTTGGTTAGATTACGAAGATTTTTCAAAGGTTTACTAAATTAACAAAGATGAAATTACCTGATGAGATAAGATATGCCTAGACTACATGATAATTGTAATGAAAAAATCTCCATATAACATGAAACTTACATTGAAAACATAGCATAGTTTGCTCCTGCTAACAGCTCTTAGGACTGAGGCTATGGTTTAAGACGAATACGGTACCAAGTTCCAAGTTCAATTATTAGGAATATATCTGTTTAGTCCTTGCAAGAACAAGCCTACTATAGCCAACTTGTTACATAGCCAAGTAGGCCTACATGTTATTTTTACTTTACAAATTTTAACAAAATTTTAACGAGAGTTTAAATTAAAAGCCGATTTCAGGATAAGTTGCTGAATACGGTTTTCTGTACCAACTAGGTTGAAGCACAATTTGCCCTATGCATAATGACAATAAAGGACGATTTCTTGTCTTTGAAAAGTGTTATTCATAGAACAAGTAACTTATCACTATGGTTAAAAGTTATAGCAATGTCGTTTTTAACACCAAAAGTAAAGAAAGGCAATAAACTCCAATTTCAGTAGGCTAGGCTCTGTAACACAAAAAAATATTTTAAAATAATCGTTTTACAGTTTTATTGGTCTTAATTGTTGATATAAGACATCTACAAATGAATCTATATTAAAGAAATATAATGAGCTTTTAAAGTATAGTTTGGTTGTATGTCCTTTGAACTTATAATGAAATTTACATATAAGATGCTTAAAAATAATGCAATAGGCCTATTTAAAAATAAGTACTAAATATGATGGGACACCCAACTGTTCTGTTGTTGTAATGTTAGGTTTATAATGCCAACAAATTAAATACAATCTAGGAATAATTTGTTTTTCCAAGTAATGTTAGATACAGTACTGGCATTTTTTAAATGTTTGTTCAATAAAAATGTAGTTGCAATTAATTTTACATTTACCTAATGTGCGTGGAATAAAAAGTAACGTCTTTGGAAAAGTAGCTAAAATTGTAGCTGTAGCTACATTTCATTGTAGCTGTAGTTGTAGCTAGCTACTTTTTCGGAACTGTAGCTGTAGCTGTAGCTAAGCTACTTTTTTGGAAATGTAGCAGTAGTTGTAGCTAGCTACATTTTAAAAGTAGCTTCCCCAACACTGGTTTTAGGTTAGGTTAGGAAGATGTTATTTAAACCAATTAAAATCTTATTTGAAAGTAGATTTATCGGTGTGGTCGGTTTCATACCAAAGTACCGGAAGCTGAATGTTCCAAAACTAATATTTTGGACAATTCCTGTTTTAACTAAACCAATATTGAAGCTGAATGCCTACTTCAGATTATCCCTTTCCCATCTAACAATGCTATGTTAATCAAATGTGATTTGATTTACAAATTTTACCGTTGTCTTCACCCACCCAAATTTTCCAGGCATACGATAATAGCACTTTTCAGTTACTCCCTTTTAACTAGTGGAATAAAATCAAGTGTTAGTGTGTATATCAGAGAATCTAAATAGAATTTTGCTGTTAGGTGTTTTGGGCGGATCATCAAGAGAAGAAGATAAGCAGTTTGCTCATCACGATGTCGTCTCACACGCGAGTCGACAGAGACGCTCAGCCCAGGGAACCTAGAGTGCTGGTGAGTTGTGTACACTAAATACATAGAAATAATGTTGTTTCTTTGAAATGCCTTCAACTTCTATAACATGTTAGGCTCATGTTCAAGTCAAATATTAAAATTCATTGTACCCCCTGAACTATTTAGATTAGACAATTTTAAGGTACATACTTTAACTTAAACAGCTCAGCAAAGTAGTAGTCAAACTCACAACATTTTCGCCTACTCAGGCATTGTCAAGTGATTTCCTTTCGAAGGATTGTCTTACCTTACCTCCTTGGCCATTCAAACCTAAGTTTGTTTTTGGCCTCGCCAACAAGTTGCCTCCAGTGTTTTCTGTCTGCTGCTTGGTCAATTGATGTCCCCATGCGCTGAAGGTCTTTCCGCACCTGGTCTCCACATCGTAGTTTAGTGGTCGGGTCCCTCGTGGTCGTCCATTTGTAGCTATCTTCAGGAGACTGTTTCGTTTCATCTAATTGAAAAACACATACAAAACATTAGGCCCACTATCAACCGGTTGCGGCATGGGGGCGGAGTCAAACTGGCTGGAATTATCTGTATCCTACCCCTCCTCCGTTATCAGTTATACTACAAAGCTCAAGTTACTCCTACTTTTAGCCTATCATGGCGTCATGAGACATCATGATAGCCATATTTTAAAGAACCAGCTAAACGTAAAATCACACTCGGTCTTTAACACCAATTTTTAGCCGAAATGTCTTGTCATCACAGCTTGTGTCGAACTAAAGGGAGTGTCCAACTATCCAGTGGTGAATTATCGAGGTTCTACAAAAATATATTTTACGCCCCTAACATTACAATAGAACTTCTTAATCTCGTCTTTGATTGACACTGTTATGACTGACGTGACTGGTCGATGTTGTTTGCCATTGTTTGTCATTCGTACCCAACATTACCTTTTACTAAATATTCTAAAACAGTTGAATCTAACCTCACAAGTAGTACTGTATAATGTGTTGTGCAGATCAACAACCTGGTGGAGCCCCGAGGGCTGGCTGTGGACTGGGTGGCGAAGAGGCTGTATTGGGTGGACGCTGGAGCAGACACGATCTCTGTGGCCACTCTGGACGGTAGGATGCGCCGGACACTGATCAAGCTGGCGTTGGATCAGCCGCACGACATTGTGGTCGATCCCAAGTCTGGGTGAGTATCCAGGGTTTGGTTGTGAATTTTGTCTTGGTCAGTAAATGATCGCACTTTACATGTAGAGTTCTTGGTAATATTTAAAATCACAAAGATTATGTACATTAGGGGTCTCAAGGCCCAGACTTTTGAGTCGAGTCGGGTAAACAATTTAATTCTCTTTTCTGAAGCCAAAATCTGGGTTCTTTGATATTGAGTTTTGGATTATGTATAATAGGAATACTACAATATGTTTGTACAATAATGTATTTTATCTCCCCAATTTCACAGCAAAATTTAGAAAAAATTCTGAAACAGTAAAATTGAGAACACCTTCCATGCTTACGGTGAAATCGAGACTATCTTCTGCAGTCATGACAAAATCAAAGACATCTTCCGTGGTCACAGCATAGTCATGAAGACTTTCTAAAGTGATGGTGAAATCGCAAACATATTCTGCAGTAACAGTAAAATTGTTAATTTTTCCTGGCAAAAATTTTAACGTAACCTACAATAATTTTTTGATCATGCATCTTAGCAAACGCTTTCCGCTATGTTAAAGATAAATATCTTGGCTGGACCTGACTCGAGCATTGCCTGATAATATTTTTGGCCCAAACCGGTTCCTGGGGCAAACTGACCCGCCCCTAAAATACTAGCCCTATTTGTACTATTTATGTTTTGTTAAATTTGGTCAAGAGAACAAAAACATTAATTTAATCATGGATTCCAGACACAGAAGTGAACAAGATATTGTTCACTATGATGACATTTGATTTCTTTCTCTAGTATGATGATCTGGTCGGACTGGGGCGTGGTGTCCAAGATTGAGACTTGTGGTATGGACGGGGAGGGACGCCGTGTGCTGGTGGACGCTGTCAACTGGCCGACAGGACTGGCCGTGGACTACCCCGCCAGACGCCTCTACTGGGCTGACCCCAAGGCTCTGACCATCGACAGTATCTTGCTGGACGGACGGGGCAGACAGCTGGTGCACAAGTTTGCCCAAGGTACTAGAGTTGTTAGTAGTTGATTCATAGAGTAGAACACCAATGATGTGAACTCATTCCAGATTGTATTATTCAGATCAAGGAGGAACAAGTAAATAAATTTGGAAAGAAAAATAATTGACTATCTAGATGGATGATCCCAACTGTTTCAGATTATTGGAGTTCTACTGTAGTTCTCAAGCGTTAAAAAGGTTTTAACCCTTCTGTGAAATGTTATATATTTTTTCACACAGCAGTATTTTCCGCTGAAAGAGCCTTTAGTAGTCCTCTTGAGTTTAGTGTTAAATGGTGTTTAACACCATCTAATGGAATCCCATAACTGCCTTTTGTTTTACTTAATAGCATGTTTTATTTATCAAGATGGGGTTTTTGTACAACATATTTATCAATTTGTCAGATAAACATCTCTCTAATGAAAAATTTTAAATTGAAAATAGAAGGGGAAACTCAAGAAGATTATAAAAGTGCTTGAATTGCTTAAGGGTCCTAGTTATGAATCCAATGATTAATTTATATTTTTGTATATTTAATTTTTTGTTGTAATATATCTAACATTATCTGACACTACAAAATATTCTTGTACGTTAGTTAAAGTGAAAATTATATTCCTAAAAATGTTTAACAAGTATATATCCATTATAAATATTTTAAAAGTATTCATTAGAAATGTATTCTTCTAGTACTTTGTATGAATCCCTAATCATGTGTTCAATTCACAGGCCAGAAACCATACAAGGTGGAGATATTCGAGGACTATGCGTTCATCAGTATGTACCAGAGCAACGATATTTTGAGGATCAACAAGTTTGGTCGAGGAAACACGACGTACATCTCGCAAGGATTGACAAGAGCCTCGGACATTGTCATTGTACACGAGCACAAGCAGCAGAACCGTGAGTGCTCTGCCTCTCATGGGGCAACTCCCATTGTCTAGAGATAGCCTGAGAATTTTGTCTGACACTGAGCAAACAGGTTATCCATTCAACCGTGAAAGCCTTAAAACCGTGAATGTGACGTAAATGTTTATAACTGTGAAAATGTGGATTCATCTGTGAATCTTTTGATTAATAAAAAATAGGGATGGGCCGATTCTTATTCTCAATTCCTTAACTTTTAATAATGGTACTGAAGAATCGGTTCTTATGGCTGTCAATTCAATATTGGTACAGAATCTCGCTATTGCGACAAAATTATGATCATCTCACTGATTCCTGGTAGCATCATAATTTTTCCCCACGATCATGGTGACAACATAAATTTTTAATTGCACAAACATTGCATTGAGTAATTTCTTTAATATCTCAATAGTTTTGACACTTGAATAATTTAAACACGTGCAGATTAAGCTGTGATAATCCAAGAGTTTTATTTTCACAATTGAATGGGGACCCTGGTTTTTTTGACAATTATGCAGTGTACTTTCTTTAGTTGTCCACTTTTTCTAAGTAGCCTGGAAGGTTTCATGTAAAAAATATAGTAATCATATTGGTGATAATATACCACCTTTCTGACAGCTTCTTAAATTTTCACGGTCGTAGCCTTAATTGATCCAGAAATGTAGTAGTGCATTATGTCTGCTTCACATCTAACATTTGACATGTGATGTTTCAGTGACGGATCCGTGTGCAAGTTCACCTTGTCACAAGACGGAGTTGTGTGTCATTGCCAAGGGAGGCGGCGCGCACAAGTGTCTTTGTCCTGACGGTCTCGAACCCAGACTGGTACCGGAAACTAACAGTACGGTAAGTCCTCAGGGATTTATTTCTAAGGCATCATCTTGATTGCTACTTGCTATGTCTATAGGAATTACGGCCTGGATTGTTTGAAGGAAATTTAAGTTGGGATAGTTATGAATGTTACGATATTCCCAAACCATATGTCCACCTTTGTATGCATATAGTTGTATTCTGTTGTAGATGGAGTGTGTGGCGGGGGCAGAATGTCCTCTACATTGTCACCTCGGTCAGTGTGTGGTGACGGAGACTGGGCCGCAGTGCAAGTGCCCACCACTGTACGACGGTGACCATTGTATGCATATAGTTGTATTCTGTTGTAGATGGAGTGTGTGGCGGGGGCAGAATGTCCTCTACATTGTCACCTCGGTCAGTGTGTGGTGACGGAGACTGGGCCGCAGTGCAAGTGTCCACCACTGTACGACGGTGACCATTGTATGCATATAGTTGTATTCTGTTGTAGATGGAGTGTGTGGCGGGGGCAGAATGTCCTCTACATTGTCACCTCGGTCAGTGTGTGGTGACGGAGACTGGGCCGCAGTGCAAGTGCCCACCACTGTACGACGGTGACCAGTGTCAGCACTACTTGTGCTCACAACACTGCAAGAACAACGGAATGTGTTTCCCTGACTTGCTACACTCAGGGACGGATAGTACTCAGCCACCGCCTCTCAAGGTGATTTGATTTCACTTACTACTTTGATCTGTGAAATCGACCTTGAACCATGGATTTCACAATTGCAATATGTCGGTATAATTGATGGTCGAAATTGGAAATTTTGAATCTTGAAACTAAGACAAACATTTTTAAAAAAAACCTCTAAACCTGGGTTTTGTTGTAAAAAATTAAATGCACTGTTGCAAGCTTACTTACATATTTTTTTGTTTTAATTTCTTACAGAATGTTCAAGTATGCTTCTGAGTGCTTTAGATTTACTTTAGGATGTGATAATGTGAATGGTATGTTTTTTCTGCATACAATACTAACCAGGTTAAAAAATTTTCTTGGGATAACAAATTTAAAATGTCTATAATGTGTACCTTGTGGATACATTTGTCTCTAGACAGAATACTGTTGATCTGAGCAGTTTAAAAATGTACACTGGCAGATTGACTGCAGAAAAAAAGAAGAAAAAATTCTGGTACTTCAAAGCTAGTGTGTTGAAACTCTCCAATTGAATCTCTAAACTGAAACTTTACTAATTTAAATTTTTGAGAAGTTATGTCCTTAGGCTTGAGTACGAGTTTAACGTTTGTTTCAGTGCTACTGTCCTCCTCAGTGGACTGGTGAGAGGTGTGAGGTTCCGGTGTTGTTGTGTGACAGCCGATGTCTTAACGGAGGCACGTGTCTGACCCCACGACCAGGTCTGGCTCAGTGCAACTGTCCCGCTGGTTTTACTGGTGAGTTGTTTGTGTTGAACCATTCAGTTTTGGATACTAAAGTAGACATCCCATTTAAGGCCCTGTCACACTCGCCGCAACTAGAGTAGCAGCTACTAATTGCTGAGTGTGACATAGTAAGTAGCAGTGACTAGCACTCGCTGGCGAGTCAAAATTCACTCGCTAAGAAAGTCGGACATGTTCAATTTTTGGGGCGAGTAGTCGCTAGTAGCCGACCTTAAAATCGACGCTGTCCACAGTTACAATGTAAAATCCTTAAGCTATTTCCAGTTTTTTCTGCATGAAATCGCCTTCCTCCAAAATGTATCTTTTTTCTATATCAGTGGTGGTACCATATACAACAACTCAACAAATTTTGGAACGGTTATCCTCATTATTTCAAAATATGATTGGGGGCCTTCATTTGCTAATTCTTTCATTAGTATTGATTAAGCACCCTCTCGTCCTATCCACTCCCGAACCCACTTGCGTTTTTTCTTCTTGATTTTTGCACAGATCACTACGCAAATCTGCAACAGACGTCTTAAAGCCTCCTCTCCTTAATACCAAAGATGACATTTTTCTCAGCACAGCAATTTATTCTACACAACCAGACTGAAGTAGCCGCTACAACTCGCCATGTGTGACTGGAAGTGTTTTTCAAGCCTGCGAGTACGAGTGGCGACTAAAGTAGTGGTGACTAATAGCAGCGAGTAAACTCACTATGTGTGATATAGCCTTTAGGTACTAGCTGTAGCCATTTTTTTCAAGAGTTGAATGAGCCACTTACAGAGTAGGTTGCTGAAATTTGATTTCCTCCTTTACTCTTTGAATTATAATTTATCTAAAGTAAGAGATGCCACAGTTTAGAGTAAGCTGTCTTGCCGATTAGGTTTTGTCGATAATTGTGGGTACTCGACAGAAATCAATTAATTATAATTAACATCAGTTGCTGCCTGTGGCTCATTTAAAATGCATTTCCATTCCAAACGAATGGTTACAATCACACTGCAATTTAGGGAAGATCATGTTTGAAAATCAATATTTTCAAAAGCAATCCAATTTTGGTACTGTACAAGACCGGAAGGCCAACATTTTATTTAGTCCCATTGTAAAAAAAGTCTTGCATGCAAATTAAAAGTAGTAGTTCTTGGCTTCTATGTATGCTGGGTAGTTAATGATACATACTGTAAAGCTGTTTCAGCACATTGATGTGTAGATAAAGGTTAGCAGCTTTGTCTTAATATACTGTTTGTTGTGCAATAGCAATATGATATTAGTGATTTCATTTTATTTTATTCAAGCGTTTATTTCAGGCTCTAGGTGTGAGAAGTGCACGGACTTGGTGTGTCAGAACGGTGGTGTATGTCAACGCAGCAACTCTACAGGTAGTCTGCACTGCTCATGTCCTAGTGGCTACAACGGCACACGCTGCGAGACTTCTCATTGCGAGAACTACTGTCAAAACAAGGTGTGATCACTCTCTGTATAAATTCTCTCTCAATGTATAAATTTGCCATGGTGACTTACATGTCACTGCTGATTGTAGGGCGGAAATGACCGTGTACCTCAATTTCTAGATAGAAATCTAGATTATTGTTGGAGATTTTCAGTGAATTTCCCATTATAGGGAATAAGCGATCACCGTAGGTCTCACAGTAAGACCTGGGACCTATTTACTTTTTTGTTTCCATCTTCCTAAATGCCAAAAATACCATTTGTTCAATTCCATATATATATGTTCATTAGCATGGTAATTTGAGAAAATCAATATGATTTTATTGAAATTTGAAAACGTACAAACCTGCATTACTTCAAAATCGAACTACGGGAAAGGGTAAAAATTTGATTTACTCATTTTTGAGCCTCAAGACAGAATGTTTTCTCTAAAATATTTTGTAGATCTTAAAAAACAAATAAACTATAATATTAATGTGTTTTCATACAGTTATTAGCCACGGGGAAAATTTGTAAAATTAAATTAAATTACCTTGTTATTCTTATGGAGAATAAGTAATCTGTTGTAGTTTGCTTGTTTATGGATATATTTTGATCAAAACTAGCAAATTTATTTATCATACACTGAACTATTGATATTTTATATTATTTTTGTGCCCATGGCTCAGTACAGGGATACCAGTGCGGGGTGTTATCACTTGGCTATAAGCTGTGATTGACAAAATTTAAACCTTATCCTCCATAACAAAAGTGTCACACTCTAAACATTAGCCGAGTTGTGCTCCCACCCCAAGTGTATAACATTTGCTAACAATGTTGTTTGTGCAGGGAACGTGCAACCTGAGCCCAGACGGACCTGTGTGTCAATGTCAGCCGGGATACAGTGGCAAGAAGTGTGAGAAGGACGGATGTGACAACTTCTGTCTAAACGGAGGTAAAGTCGTTTTACATTCAACAGTCCATAGCTTTAGAATTGATATTACAAAGTAATGTCTCATTTATATGTCGCGTACACTCACATAGTTTGACCTTAGACTAAACCGTTTGGATGTTTGTCCTAAAAGAAAATTGTGTTTTTTCCATCTAGTAATTGTTGTATTTGTGGAGTTTTGATTATTATTTTAGCGAATTTCCCTATAGGGAAGTAGCTATTACCGTAGGTCTCATGGTAAGACCTAAGCCCGGGACCGATTTACTTTTTAATTTTGATATCCCCAGAGGCCAAAAACACCATTCGTTCAAATTTTTATATATCTATATATAGAGATATACATATATATATACAGGGTGAGTTTCTACTGACCGTGTTAACTTCGCCAGTGGGTTCTACTCACTAAAAGGAACAAAAAAGTTCCTATAAACCCATGTCCGATTTTCGACTGTTTGGCTGTTTTGGGGGATTTTGTGTTTTTCTTATTTTATTAGACTTTGCTCCACAATTTATGTAATAAAAACTTAACCAATTACTTTAGAGAGTTATAGTTAAAATCATTGGAAAGAACATTAAATTTGCTATAAATCAAAGGTTTCATTCAACAATTATACCATTACATAGTCCACGTTATAACCAAAATAAAGTAAAAATGTCATTAAATTAATTAATTACGATAATTTTCATGGGCCTCCTTTGATACATAAACCTGCATTTATGCAATGTTGAAATGAATAGAAAACTTGGCATTTTAATAATCTTTCAAATGATATGCTATTCAATACTATTATTGATATAAACCAGTGAGAAATTACTAATAAACTACAATAAAACACGGTTTACAGAGTTTGTTTTTGCACAGTTTTACTGTTAATAATAATTACTGTATACTCCATGATGTATTTTATTGAACTATCTGATAAAATTTGTACATTATTTTAACTTTTAAATATTTATTAAAATTATCTTAATTAATAAAATGTACAAAACTCAAGGTTTTTCACATTTTCAAAGATGTAGTGTGTTTGATTCTTAAATGCTGTGTATTTAGTTTTACCTTGTGCTTGATTCAGTCAGCTTTTATTGATTTGTCATCTATAGCTAGATAACTCAGCTGCTTGAACATACCTTGTTGAGTAATTTGCTGTTTTAACTTTATATTTCCAAGTCAATTAAGAGTTTTTCAACATTTATTAAAATATGGAGCCTTTTACCAATCAAGATTATGCCAACATGATGAATACAGTAATTATTATTAACAGTAAAACTGTGCAAAAACAAAATCTGTAAACCATGTTTTATTGTAGTTTATTAGTAATTTCTCACTGGTTTATATCAATAATAGTATTGAATAGCATATCATTTGAAAGATTATTAAAATGCCAAGTTTTTTATGCATTTTAACATTGCATAAATGCAGGTTTATGTATCAAAGGAGGCTCATGAAAGTTATCGTAATTAATTAATTTAATGACATTTTTACTTTATTTTGGATATAACGTGGACTATGTAATGGTATAATTGTTGAATGGTACCTTTGATTTATAGCAAATTTAATGTTCTTTCCAATGATTTTAACTACAACTCTCTAAAGTAATTGATTGAGTTTTTATTACATAAATTGTGGAGCAAAGTCTAATAAAATAAGAAAAACACAAAATCCCCTATTACAGCCAAATGGTTAAAAATCGGACATGGGTTTATAGGAACTTTTTTGTTCCTTTTAGTGAGTAGAACCCACTGGCGAAGTTAACACGGTCAGTAGAAACTCACCCTGTATATATATATATATATATATATGTGTGTGTGTCCATCCGCACGATAACTTGAGTAATTTTGGTCCGATTTGGATAAAATTTGGTTTGAAGGTGTAAGGCGCGATAAACTTGAATGAGTTCGCGAACCAGCATGATCGGACTATGGAAACGGGGGTTTATGGGGGGTTTTATGGGGTAAAAATAGGTTTTTCCCATTTTTGACCCTAAAAACACAAAATTTCACAATTTATTTCTAAACCATTTTGTAGAGCTTAAAAAAACAAATAATTTAGTATATTGAAGCGTTATTATGCGCTTAATTGTTGCAGAGAAAATTCAAAACAATTGTAATTTTAAAATTCCCATGTTATTCTTATGGAAAATAAGTCAACTGTTGTAGTTTGCTTGTTTATGGACATATTTTGATCAATTTTTGAAAATACTTTTATTTCTTACTAAACTATTATCATTTAAAAAAAAAAATCTTTTTTACCCTCCCTGTTGCAGCAAACTTAAGTACTCGTTAAACTAATTCCATTTAAATAGGAAATAAATGTGCTATTTTTATGGAGGCATTTTAGTGTAAATCCAATCAGGTTAATGGAAATTCGCTTAGTCTGCAGGTTTGCTGCGGCGGGGGTATTTTCTTACTCTCTTGCTTACTCAACTTTTTCAACTAGGTAGAATTATACATTTGGGAGATAACACTTTTATTGTATTTGAGTCAAAGAGTAACATGTACACTTTGTAATTGACCCTAAAATAACAGAAAATTATTTAGTCCGCACTTAAAAACAAAATTGAACATAAAACACGCATAAGGTAGATTTCAGATTTTTAATTCCTGTAGTATCCTCAAAATTTACAGTTTAACTAAATAAAGTGGAAAAGAAACACAAAAAAATACTAAATATTCAATAGTTAGAATGTTTCACCTCACTGTCACTGACAGCATTTTCAACCAATAGAGTTTTTTTAACTCATCTCCATTCATACTTGGCTTAAAATACCTACATAGTATGGTCGCCATTTCATAAGAAAGTATAAAAAAAGTATAAAAAAAAGTTGCAACTTGTACATTTCTATTTTTTAGTGAAATTTTCTAACATCTGTGTATAGTGTTAAATTTTTGTTTTTGTGCCAAAATAGACTCTTCCCCATTCAGAAAACCTGCTACCCTAACAAAAATCCCAGGACCCTTGTACCCTAACGTGAAATATAGTGTAAGTACATTTCTATGTGCTAATACACAATGTGTTGTGATAGGCACATGCAACGTAACATCCAAGAAGCTGGTGTGCTGGTGCCGCCCAGGCTACGTGGGTCGCAGGTGTCAAGTAGATACGTGTAACTGCTCGTGTGCGCCTGGCGACCCCACCTGTCTCTGTCCCCCCATTCCCCCCGCCAACTGTACACAACACACGCCTGAGTGCGCTCAACACTGCCACAACGGAGGCACCTGCTTCATCAGCGGCGGCAACCGAGTTTGCAGGTACTTTAACGAGAAGTTTTTAAAAATATACTAGAACATTTGTTTGGTTTGGGAAGTTTTTTGGTCTGTGGTGAGTACTTTGGTGTGCATTTTTAAATTTTACTATTTTTTAAGATTAGATTTGGTGACAGTTAAATTTAGGAACATTTTCTAAAAGCTTGAAAATCTTGAATTAATTTGGTGTTTGGTTCTTATCAGAGCTAAAACTTTATGGGAATTTTACTTTTCTCTCTATTCTCAACCATTTCCATTTCATCACTCTCTCGGATAATACTGCTATAGCATAGCACAACAAAAAGGTGCGAGTCAAATGTATGCTACTCTCGTAAGCAAAACATCTAACACAACTACTGATGTTTTGCAGATGTCCTGACGAGTGGGAAGGAGAAGTGTGTTCAGTGAGGCGGGGGTCCGAGTCAGTCAGCTGTGAAGACTATTGCATGCACGGCGGGGTCTGCAGTGTGGAGGACGGACTGCCCCGCTGTCATTGTCTGGACTCCTGGACAGGCCCCCGCTGTGAGACTAGAGCCGTCTGTGACAACAAGTACTGCTTCAACGGTGGAACTTGCAAAGAGAGTCCTGACCGAGATCTTGGCCCAGTGTGCACGTGAGTAAACCTCAGCATAATTTACTTTCTGAAGCAGTTTTAACCTTTCATTTGCCAGTCCTGATTAAAAGCAAATGGGGAGCTGGTAAAGATAGTGTCAATTAATAAGATGTGTGGGAGGAAACCCCTAACTTCACTGAGAGTCACACCACTAGTGGTATTGAATGGATCCAACGGAAATTTATATTTGAGGTTATTGGTCAAAATAACAAAAATGACGATGGTGGGTTAAGGGTTCTTGTACACTTGTGTATCCCGCTTGTCATTCTAATTGACATGATCAATACAAGAATAAACTGTATTAAATTTTAGTGGCAGCACCTGGATGCGTGGGTCCATAGTCTGACTCGCTACTGGTTGATCGATTCACATACAAACAATATGAGTACATCTTTTCTGGTTTTAAAGCAACTTCACGTGATTCCTCTTGTTACGCAGGTGTCCACCGCAGTTTGTAGGCGTGAGATGTCAGACCAGGGTAGGTGCTGGGGCCTCGGCACCTGTGTTGGACTGGGAGGAGGACAATATAGCCATTACCACACTGTTTATACTGATGTCCCTCGTACTTCTGGTTGTGGCAGGACTGGGAATCACCTACTACATCATCAAGTTCAAGCGCAGGTTTGTATATCTTTAGTGTCTAGGAAAATGTTTTATTTCAATCCCTCTGTTTCTCAAATGTATACTAGACTGTTAAACTCTTGAGATATCGACAATTACGTTACATATGTGCTCTATAAGATATTCACTGTGCCACCGGTGCTATCCGGATAACCCCTGGTAATACCAGTGCTTTTACAGAATCTCATGACACAGGTGCTGTTTTGGCAATTCCTGATGTAATGTAATAGTTGGTGTCACTGGTATCTAAATTAAAATGTGCTGCAAATTGTTTATTAATATATAGGATGGTTCTTGAGCTTGGTCAAATTCATATTGATGTTGCATTTACAGTGGAAAAGGGTTCAGTCATGTTCGAATGCAAGATAATGTAGAGATCAGCAACCCCATGTATCAGAGCCAGGAGCTGGATGATGAAGTTGAGAGAGATTTTACTATTGAATCTGATCGGGTAAGTCAATATATACACCAGGTCAGCTGTGATTCGTATAAATGTAATCAACAATTGTTAACTATAATTAACCTTTGAAGTTTTCCCTGGACCTAATGTGTCAGGTGTTACACGTTTACCAATAGTAAGAAATGTCTATAGTGTTTTTTGGCCTTCAGCAAAGGAGTGTCCAGATGTTATTGTTATTGGAATCTATAGTTTTAGAAGTGAACCTTAAGATTTTATTGGATACAATTTAAAGTACTAAAATATTCTTGGAAGTATTTGAGTAAGATGAATAGTGGAAATGTGTAAATAGGGTTGCATGTTTGTTCCTGGTGCTACTGCATTTTTAATCATTTTCATCTGACATATATCTTAAAGGTTTATGTTACGTTAATCGTTAGAAGCCCATTTTTCATTTTTAGTGATGTTTAGTTACACACATTTTCCATCACGAATGGTAAAAAAATAGTTAGGTCTTGTGTAAATATTCCGCACAGATGTTTTTTAACCTGGTTGCCTTTTACTTAGGCTGCAAACTTTGGCAACCCTGTGTACGAGTCCCTTTACAACACGGCCAATGGAAGCGAAGAGAAAAAGGGACTTCTACAAGGAGAAACCGTTATGGAAAAACACCATCCTCTGGTCAATGAGAAATTTTAGTCCTCGTCGAAGTTTTAGAAAATATCGAAATGAGATTTTATTTAGTTATTTCAAAGAGAGTTTAAGTATTTTATTATATATTGCTGTACAAACGCAACGTGTAAGGTTAACTATTCGAACGCAAGCACCAACAGTCCAAGAACTGTCCTTCATTTATATGTGATAAACTAATGTTATCGATTATGTAGATTTTATAGTTACGTGTCATTTATTTTACACTTTTGTGATGTATAGTCGTTTAAACTGTGTTAGATGTAAGTATATATGTAAGGTTATGTTTCTACGGTCAAAACCATGTTAGAATACTTTGAAATATTTTACCTTTTGAAAAGTGTTTTAAAGATGTAAAACTACTTGCTATAAAACTTAGTTTTTTTATATTGAGAGCAAAATTATATTTTCCTTACTAACTAATCAAACCACTAGGCAAAACATACTGTATTTGAAGGCTTAACTTTTTGTCACTAACAACTATTTGTGAACTGTTTAACTCCTACAACAACTGTATTTTTTGTCCTTTTGTTTATACAAACGGAAAACCATATAATTTGGCTGTAAATATAAATAAGCCAAATTAGTTAAAAGACTGTTCTAACTATCTACTTTACATTTTAGTGTAGTCTAGTTAAGTTTTGACCTCATGACATTGAATTTATGATTTATTTTGCACAAACCTCTGTTTTCAATTTATTTATATGTTTTATTTACATGGGTTTCATGTATCCAGGGTTGTATAAAAACTGCAGGCAGCTTTTAATGAATTGTTTTTATATTGTTTTATATTTTGTTATTGTTATTTTTATACTAAAATATATTTATGAGCACTTTTACAATGAATTTAATTTTGTTTATGCCGAAAAACCACAAATAAAATAAAACTGTCAATAAAGTTTAAGGTTTATTGCACAAGAAAATCAAACCTTACCCTTTTTCTATTTTATGAGTACAGCTCCCTTGAATTGTAACATTTTAATCATAAGAAATACATTGTACAATAATGATCTTTACTTAGAGAATCTCTTTTATTGATTTTATATGTACATCACGTTATGTTTGGTGCCATGTAACCGGTTATGTTTAGATCCAATTCATCACAGGGTAAAAAATTAATTTACTTTTTTGTTGTTTATATCTGATAAAAAGTAGCCAACTACTTTAAAAGCAATCAGCTATTGTAAATATGTATCACTTAAGCAGGTTTAGTTTAAGTAACTCAACTAAATCATTTGTATAAAGTTTAAATTGTAATTTACACTTTTATAGTTAAGAAGTAAGAATCCGATTTCGTCCTAAAATATCCTATTCATTCAGTGCTAAAAAGAACAGTGTCCGAGGCAGCGTGTAAATGATTGTACAAGTATTTGTTTTATCTAGCAGTCTGGGGCATCTAGCAAATAGATTAACGGCTTTGACCCTAAACTATCTCCTTCTTATGTTTTTTTAAGTTTGACACTTTTTTCCTTCTATATCAATATTCAGAGCTTATTTATGTTTTCTCTATGGTGATCTCGATCTATTTTCTAAACGCTAGGTTCAAGACAACTATTTGTACGTCATGGTTGCATATGAAAGTGCTTCTACTACCTGATGGTTGTGCTCTCTATGGTAACTATTGTCACTTTTATATTTTTAATTGTGCCAAATATTTCGCTATTGTTTTTACACATATTTTTGTAAGTCATTTATTAGCATGATTGTACGAAAATAAACAAATTTTAGATTAAATGTTGTCTATTTCACCTCCACCTTTGTACTGCTTTGTATCTGTTATGGTTGAGAGTGTTATTTTTTTTATATAAGAAATTATGTCCTCTTTATCCTTACCTTCGTCCATTCAAGAAAGGTACTTAAAAGGAATAAGGTCAAAGGCCTTCCTTTTCAATGGTTTTTTTAAAGCTTCAATTACTTTAGAACCTGGGAGTTGTTGAGTGGCTCATGTATTAATTACCTCCATAGCTACTTTGTCCTTCCCTGTTTAAATGATTTTTAGTGACAAAAGGTTTGAAAACAGGCAGTAGTGAATGATTGTTCTAGATAACAAAACATTTTCAATCTTAAAAGGAATGTAAAATATTTTTTAAATGGAATCCATGTCATCTTAAATTAATCTCCCTTGTTCACTCAGTACTCACAGTGCCACCTTTAACTCCAGGACGCGGCTTTGAAGTGGCAACGTCGCAAGGAGTGTTGTAACAGTTGTTTTGATTGGACTATCTAATGGTATTTTTTAAGATTACGAAAGTTTGGTTACTGGGCTATGAAAATATTTACTCCAATTTAAATGTGCAGAATTATATTCTCAATTTATATTGTTTTGGTTTTAAATTCTATATGTTTTATTTTCAATCTTTTATTACATTATGTTCATAAATTTAAATGAATACGCGAATTAATGAGCTGATGTTACCTGTCTGTCATGTTATCTTATGGGAAGTCTGGTGCTAAACAACACTACTGGCGACGCGACTTTGCTAATTCCATTGGGCCGCGGCCTGGAGTTAAAGGTGGCCGTGGTATATTACAGCTATTCGAAATTCGAATGTTTATTATTTTAAATCCACCACTACAAATTAATTTTGGTAATTTTCTTGTAAAATGTAAATAGTTCAAGGATAGTATGGAATAGTTATTTGTGCAACTAGTGAGAAAAGTGAAAAGTGTAGGCGAGTGAGGAATGGTTTCTCGAGTGAGGCAAATGCACTTTGAACTCGAGTTGCACATTATACTTTTCCTACAGTTACCATAAAACAAATAAATTGGTGAAGAAACATAACCTATTTTTACACAGAAGTGAACTTTTAATAGAACATTTAATGTGAACAGTACAACAGCTGACCAGCTGATTTACAGCCAGTGCTACCAACGTATTTCGCGCGCATACGACGTTGCCTGCATGTTACGCGCTCACTATTTCGTGCCTTCACGTTGCAAATCTGGAGTGAGACAAAGTAATTAGAGTGAGACAATGTGAACATTGTCTCACTGATGAGCGAATTGGCCACTTTGCTTTCTCAAATCAGTGAGAGAACATGTACATTGTTAGGTAACTGTAGGAAAAATATTTAAAGTGATTCAATATTGATCAGGGTAAAACTGAGTTTTCACTACTTATGTTATTTTGACTTTTTTTTACTTTATTTACCTAAATTAGACTTTTTTGAGCACTTTTTACATTTAACACTTTTGGGGGAAACGCCGTTTTCACCCTCAAAATCGCGTTTAAAGTTTGCCAAAAATTATCACAATAAGGCCATAGGTAATTATGTCGACCTCCAGTCAACGCTCTAAAAATTAATTTTTTTTTTAATCTGTTCGATTTTTAATGCTGATTCCAAAAATGATATTCATTTTTTGCGGAAACGTCCCGTTTTCCCGGAAAATGGGAAAAACGGGAAAAATAATTTTTTTCCCAAAACCCATGTTGTGGGTACTCAAATTGTGCGGAATTTCCTCCTGAACAAGAATACACTATTAAGTAAAATATCACCGGAAAAGCTACCGCGCTGGCTACTTATGTACTGCCGCGTGGCGATAGCATTGCGGGTGACTCTAAGCCATTGTAGAATAAGGGCTTTATTTTGGGTTAGGATTGGTTAGGTTAGGTTAGGTTAAGTTTGGTTAGGTTAGGTTAGGTTAAGTTAGTTTAGGTTATGTTAGTTTAGGTTAGGTTAAGTTTGATTAAGTTAGGTTAGGTTAAGTTTGGTTTGGTTAGGTTAGGTTAGGTTAAGTTTGGTTAGGTTAGGTTAGAATAGGTTAAGTTTGGTTTGGTTAGGTTAGGTTAGGTTAGGTTAAGTTTGTTTAGGTTAGGTTAGGTAAGGTTAGGTTTGGTTAGGTTAGGTTTGGTTAGGTTAGGTTAGGTTAATTAGTTTAGGTTAGGTTAAGTTTGGTTAGGTTAGTTTAGTTTATCAATAACATGAGTTTTGTAAGTTAATGGACCTAAAATTGTGGTATGCGGGCTTTATTTAAGGTTAGGTTGAGATTGGCTAGGTTAGTTTACTTACAATACTCATGTTATTGATAAACTAACCTAATCTAAACTAACCTAACCAAACCTAACCTAACCAAATCTACTTAAACTAACTTAACCTAACCTAAACTATACTAACCTAACCTAACCAAACTTACCTAACCTAACCTAAACTAACCTAACCTAACCAAACTTAACCTAACTTAATCAAACCTAACTTAATCAAACTTAACCTAACCTAACCTAAACTAACTTAACCTAACCTAACCTAACCAAACTTAACCTAACCTAACCTAACCAAACTTAACCTAACCTAACTCAAAATAAAGCCCGCATTCTACAATGGCTTAGAGTCACCCGCAATGCTAGCGCCATGCGGCAGTACATAAGTAGCCAGCGCGGTTGCTTTTCCGGTGATATTTTACTTAATAGTGTATTCTTGTTCAGGAGGGAATTCCGCACAATTTGAGTACCCACAACATGGGTTTTGGGAAAAACATTATTTTTCCCGTTTTTCCCATTTTCCGGGAAAACGGGACATTTCCGCAAAAAATGAAAATCATTTTTGGAATCAGCATTAAAAAACGAACAGATAAAAAAAAAAATTAATTTTTAGAGCGTTGACTGGAGGTCGACATAATTACCTATGGCCTTATTGTGATAATTTTTGGTAAACTTTAAACGCGATTTTGAGGGTGAAAACGGCGATCCCCCAAAAGTGTTAAATGTAAAAAGTGCTCAAAAAAGTCTAATTTAGGTAAATAAAGTAAAAAAAAGTCAAAATAACATAAGTAGTGAAAACTCAGTTTTACCTTGATCAGAGTAATCAGGCAATCAGGTCTCCTATTGGACTATATTCCTATAGCCTAAGCCTGCAGAACTACGAAACTGCATGTTAAAATAACAAGCCTGCGAAAAAAAGCCCTGTCTGTCTATCCGTCTCTGTCACTCTCCTCTCCTCCTCCTCTCTCTCCTTCCGTGCTGTCAAGTGAAGGCGAAGTATAGTTTTGTATTTATTTTATGCCCTTATTAAACAAACCGGCTGTAAATATAATATATACTGTTGAAGTAAAAACTTAGATCCTTAAACCATGGGAGGTATTAGGAAGTTTAAGAATAGAAAGACTAGAAGACAAGAGAGGAATCAGGTAAAATCTTTTTTAAATCTCACGTTCCCATTTATAGGTTAGGTCAGCTTAAATTATATCCTAACCTTTGATAGAGATGTTAATTAAGTGCTTTACTTACTGAGATTTTTAGCATTGTTATAATCATATTTCATCAAGTTGTCTGGGGTATTAGTATTGCATGTTGGTACGAAATTGCATGTTATATCAGAGAGTGTTACACATTTAATACAAGATATATTGCACTATATGTGTTTTATGATTTTGGCTATATATTGAATCTGAATCCATTAACACGTTCGCTGGGGGTGCAGCGCTCTTGTGCCTGGGTCAGTACTAACCCACAGCGGTCGCACTGTACACTGGCAATAACTTACAATGGGACTGGCTAGTTCCAGCCAGTGCTGCTTTCTGTGAGTGTTCCAGCAAACTTCATCGACTGTCGTCGTAACACAGCACATCATCGCACGTCATTTGCCATTCGTCAGACCCATATATTTGAAAGCCAAACGGGTTCGCTCGACGCTGTGCCTCACCAGGGCTATGCCTGGCCATTGGTGGGCCGTAGTGAACGTGTTAAACGTTGAAATGTATAAAGGCACGCCCTAGTTCTAGGCTAATGACTTAGGCCTAGACAAACTAAGTACCTTTTTCACGCTATGCCTAGGCCCTAGCTCTAGGCTACGGTTGGCCTAATGACTTAAGTTTAGTCCTAGACCGACTACCTTTTTCACTCTATGCCTAGGCCTCTAGCCTATGTTGAGTTGAAATAGCAACAAAACTCTTTTAAATCATCTGATTTTTTCAGAGTAGGGAAAGCAAACCAAAAAGAGTACGTGGGCCTTATTCAGAATTGGTGAGAGAAAGTGCAGGGTTCGAAAAATATTACAAGGTAAGCTACAAGAAACTACCTAGGCCTAACCAAGCTTTGTCCCTTCAGGAAATTTAATAGTCAACATAACTTAAGCTACACTATAATAGGCTGCAATTATTTTGAGTTAACTTACTCAATAAAATGTTGGCCTAAGTTAATTAAATTGTCAACTGAGATCTGTCCTTTCTCTTTACGGACATGTGGAAGTTGATAAAAAAAATGAAGAATGTTTTACTAACACTAAGCAATGAAATTGTTGGCCTGTTATATTGAAATTTATTTAGAGGCTAGGCTACTTTTAAAACCCAATTTAAAATCAACTTAATTTTATGTTAAGGTTAAGACTTTTTAAGAGCTTCTAGTATTTAAGTTAAATGCATTTTTAGGCCCAAAATATCGTCCCTGAGTCAGAGTGGGAAAGTTTCCTCAACGCTCTTAGACAAGACTTGCCCGCTGCTTTCCGTATAAGTGCTTGCAATGAGAAAGAAGCAGCAATCCTATTGGACATTGTGGAAGGGAGTTTTTTCAAAGGACTGATCAACACTGACGATCCTGAAGAAGAAAAGAAGAAACCATTTTGCTTGCCATGGTAATTAACCCTCAGATATATCCTGGTAGATTTTAGATTGCATTATTTTATGTTTTGAATAGATAAGAATGAAAAATCTGCTATTGAATGACTAAGTTAACTTGTATGAAGAAATGTTTTAAGTTCTAACTAAGTTAGATATATGATATTGCATAAACATTTTCATTTAGATCATAAGATTGACAGTAAACAGGTTAAAGATAGGTAATCAAACCATGATTTTAGACTTATAATAATTTGTATTAAGTAGGCCTATAATTAAAAACAAATGGTATCACTATAGGCTTAATATTAATAATTCAGTCATTACAAAACAAAATCAAATATTACTCAGTACATTAGGTGATTTGTTTGTTATCGCAGGTTATTTCAAAAGTAAGTTATATTCAGGGAATTAAGGTTGATGATCTAAAGAATGTGTTTCCAAGGGCTTTTGCTCTAATAAGACTGAACTGTACCAACATTTTAATGTTCTGGTACTAAGAATTGTATTTAGTTACCAAAACCTCACTAGTCAAATTGACAAACATTTCTCTAGGTACCCGAAACGGCTGGGATGGCAAGTACCAATATCCCGCAAGGATATCCGTCGATCAGAGACGTACTTCAAGCTTCACAACTTTCTTATGTCCGAGACAGACTCAGGCAACATCAGCAGACAAGAAGTGGTCAGCATGATACCTCCTTTGGTTCTTGACGTGCAGCCTCATCATAAGGTATGGAATCGTAGGCTACATGTTGCTTTACCTCATCACGTATTGATTTTGTTATAAGTAAGACTATTTTACTAGAGGAATATAAAAATTAGTGTTTTTCTTAGGCATAGCACTGGATGGGGCTAGTGACCTTAATTTGGAAAAAACCGAGACTCATTCAACTGTTAGTTTTACATTGAGTAGCTACCTATTAAACATTGGTCGCGTGCGCTACAAGCCTCTCTTGAAACTCCGCCGATTGTAAGTTTATGAAAACTGTTGTGAGATCATCCCATGATTCCAAAGTACTTTCTTACGTTGTCACATTTCAGAGAGATATCTTTTGCGCCAAAAGTGTAGGCAGATTATATCTGTCAGCTGCCCACTTTGGCTGGCCTGCGGAAGTCAAATAATCGATTTTAGCAGATGAAAAATATAAATCTAGCTCTAGTCATGCTTCTCAGAAATGCTAGCAATTTGAAACATTTTGTAATCATAAATTGATCGTTTGGGAAAGTGAAGCTTTGGTGTGGCTAAAAATATGATCACTAAGAATTCAGTTGTTACTAGGTCTATATTATTACTAGGCCTACTATTGCGAATCTCCTCGTTTGAAATTATGAACCCTACCCAGTTTTAGCTGCTAAGTATTTACCAAATCATTGGTAGTTTCCACCAGTTCAATGTAATCGATGTTTGACTAGGTACTCGATATGTGCGCAGCGCCAGGCTCCAAGACGGCCCAGCTGATAGAGATGATGCACACTGGTGACAGTGTGCCCAGTGGTGTTGTGATTGCCAATGACGTGGACAACACAAGGTGTTACATGCTGGTACATCAGGCCAAGCGGCTCAACAGTCCGTGTACTTTGGTGACCAACCACGACGCTAGCATCATGCCCAACATCTACCTGGAGAAAGAGGGTGAGATATTTTGTGATTGGACTCGTTTTCAAAATATTTGTACTTTGAATAGGGAGGTGTTGTTAGTCTAGTTTTTGGAAGGAGTTCTTGGTTTAGGAATACACTAAGGATACACATTTACTTAACCAAGAAATAAGTTTCAAGTAGTTGACAGTACACAAACAGTTCATATGATTTGATATTTTTCTTTGTCAAACGGGGGCTACTTCTGAAAAAAATAATAGAATTCTCATTGGATAGCAAAATTCAACTACTTTCTTACGAAGAAGTTCCTTTGTTGGGTGGAATATCAAATTAATTGAGTCGTAAAATTTTGTGATGTCTGCTGCCTGGAACTCTCTACTTAGCCTAGTGGTCAGCGTCTGCGGTGCAGAAATAGTAGGTTTGATTCCCAGCATTTCCAAATTTGCTTAAAAGCTTTTGGCTTTTTCAATACCAAATGTCAATACGGATATACTGGCAAAAAAATTGTACATCAGTGTTGACCAGCGTGGTTTGTATTTTCTCATAACTTTAATGAACTTCAAAGCTCTTTTAAAAGTTTATTTCTTTGTTAAAAAACATGATACCTACAACTAGTGATGTAAAATACCCAGGTATTTAAAACTCAGGGTAAATACCCTGGGTATTTACCCGGGTAAATACCCAAAATCCATAAATACCCGGGTATTTTGGGTATTTATGAAATCGATTGAAATTCATTTTTATCCACCCCTAAATATGTTATTGTTATCATTAGCCTACATGATAAATTAGGATAGTCTATAACACCTTTTACAGTAACTTGAAGCTTTGCTCGTACCTTTTATTTAGCACTTTTTTTATGAAATCAAGACAACACCTCATCAGAGAAATAGACCCATGGCCTGATTGATGTAGGCAGAATGGCAGAATACTGAAAGTACAGTAGACTCCCTCTTACCCGGACTCCTCGGGACCGAGGCTAGTCCAGATAACGGGTTTTCTGGTTAAACCGAAGTCCCCAAAAACTTGTTAAAACGGAAACCGTGTACCGGTACTGTCATATTCGACTTTAATTTAGGAGAGCATTGTATTTAGATACGTGATCACTGGTCTCAAATCTTTCCCACGAGAACAGTCGTTTCAGTACCGCTCACTTCTTGCCAATCTAGTCAGGTTAAACCAATGGGCTGATAAAAATTGTCCGGTTAAAAGGTGTCCGGATAAGAGGGAGTCTACATTAAACTTTTCTGTGTTACCGCTTAGTTGGGAACAATAATATATTTGGATAAACCTACTAAAAAATGTATCTCCTGTTTTTTGGTCTAACTTTGATATATTTTTGAAAGATTTATTGTGCTATAAATTCAAATGTTTTGTATCACAAGTTTATGAAATTAGTTTTATTTTTATTTTGATACCAACAAAAGATCTAGAACAAAAATATTATTAAATCCTGCCATCCTACGGTTTGAATTTTAATTATTTTCTTAAGTTGTTTACACATAGGCCACTACTAGGTTAAATTTTCCTGTCTTTCTAAATAATAATTATTATTTTACAAATTATTTTTCTTCACTATTAATAAAATAAATTCATCTATCTATCAAAGAAATTGAAAAATCATAAGTAGTCAGGACCAGTGCAACCATGCGACCAGGGTGTTTATGCCGATTATGCTTTATGCTCAGACCTGGGTATTTATGGTGATCATACCGAGAAGTAAAATGCTAGTAGTGACCATATGACATTTTGTTTAACACATTTTATTATCATTTTATCTATCTTTACAAGGTAATAATTGCAAAAAAACATCTCAATCTTCTCTAACTTTAATACAAATTATAAATACCCAGTTTTTGGGTATTTACCCGGGCCTGGGGTAAATACCCAGGTAAATACCCAATTTATATTTACCTACCCACTGGGTATTTACCCGGCCCACATCACTACCTACAACATTTACATTGCACAGTAAATTTATGATTTACCTACTGTGCTATGTCTAACATATTTTAGAACGGCCTATAACTTTTTGCAGTTTTTCATTAGGATACAATTATAATCTACATGGCAAATCTGTCAAAAATGCTATACTGTAATCGTTTAAATCCCTGTTCTTATCAGTTTCAATGTCTTTTGGCATTTGTTGTTATCTTTTTGTTTTCTTGATTAATTTTGTAACAGAATATCAAATAACAATGTTTATGGATGATGGATGTCAGGCCTAGAGTTGAATCTAAAATATTTTATCAATATTGCAGACGGAAGCTCTGAGATTATGAGGTACGATCGTATTCTCTGTGACGTTCCATGCACCGGAGATGGCACCATGCGTAAGAATCCCGACATCTGGACAAAGTGGAACCCTGCCAACTCGAATAATTTGCATGGGTGAGTCAATTGAATTTAATATTGTTTTTATAAACTTTTTAATGACGTCAACTTGACCGACATGTGAGCAAGAAGTTATCCTCCTGACTTACGTGATCATGGTGCAACTCAGCATCGAAACCTGGTTGTAGAGTTTTAACGACCATATGAGCTACTGACAAAGGTAACTTAAAACCATTTATTGAATTTAATAATCAGAGGATGGGAAAATATACATGTGCTTTGACAATGACCGGGTAGTAAAGATTTGTTATACATTGGTAGAAGGTTGATTTTTTTCCCTGAACTATTTGGTAGACATTTGATTTTTTCCTGAACAAATAATTATTAAGGTGTATGTTAGTGTGCAACTGAACAAGTATTACCATAGATAAAGCTATACAAAGTATTAATAACCTTTGAAGTAGTTAACATATTTGGCTCAAACTCAATGGTTTATGAACTGTAGCCTATTATTCCAGGTGCAATAAATAATCACTACATCTCTAATAACTTAGGTTTCAACTTAAAAAATATTTTACAGTTTCAACCTTAAGAGTAATACATTATGTGTTGGGTTTTAATTTACCTATTTACCTACTAACATCAGAATTTTGTTTGGTTTTGTAGTGTACAAATGCGGATAGTGAAAAGAGCCTTAGAGCTCCTGGCAGTGGGTGGAAGATTGGTTTACTCAACGTGTTCCCTCAACCCACTAGAAGACGAGGCAGTCATTCACAGAACTTTAGTTGAGGCCAAAGGTAAACGTTGGTCTTTCTGACATACGGGAGGGTGGGAAAATGTGAGAAATTATGTTTTCAATGAGCGCTGTGAAACATTTCTTACGGATTTTGGCCCATTGTTAGAGTGCAGTACTTTGGTTGATGTAAAAGGTTGAAATTTGAAATCCCACCTGACAAATGACAATGACGATTTATTATTGCAATTGCGACCCAGTAGTATTAGCAGTCCATCTTCAGTTACATCTCCTTCAAAGTAATGTCTCTTAGTCAAAATGAACTGTCTATTGAGACCTTAATTTAATTTATTTATTCATGAATTCACCATTTCACAAAATTTTCTTTTCACAACACCCCTTATTCTTCATGGAAAGCCGTAAAGTAATTTTTGTTCAAAAGGTTGGTAGCTTCTTTTGTCCTCGGATTTTCCCACCATGGGCCTCAGGTGTTTGCATGGAACACATAGTTTAAAACAAAGCAAGGGTGAGTTGATACAGTAACAGGATGAATAAAATGTTAACTTAACTATACAACCTCGCTGCTTGATTTGATTTCTCTACCAACAGAGCCAACGATTAATTAATTGTTCACTATTAGCCTGTTATCAAATTCACTATCAGCCGTCACACTACTCTGTGCAGTTTACTGACACTTGGTAGTAAATGTGAGAGAAAAGAATTTATTTATAAAAACACATCTGCCTTAAAAAATAAGGTTGCCAATGACACAGAAAAAAATATACACTCAAAATATTGAAGGATTAGGATTATTAACAGCTATAAGACTGATCAATTTTTATGTTTGCCATATAAATGATTTCTCATTATAGTCAATGAACCTCTTGATTTTTCGTGGATAATAATTTTCAAAAAGGATCTGTCCAAATCATATTTTTCCAAAAGTTCACAAAAATTTTGATAATGTTCTTCTAGAACCAATAAACAATCCAATCACCTCTATTTTTGAAACTTTGAAATTTTGCTTGAAATATTCAAAGATAGATTCATATTTTTTTCCTTTCCTCATTTATTTAATTTGATTGGGTTTATTTCAAATCAAATTGTTAGATCGAGAACCATCCCTTTGTTTGTTTCTCTCTCTTTCGATCAATAAAATATCTACTCTTCTAGTGCTTCCGGAAAGACAATGTACTTCTTCATGCACTTCCCATGTATTATATCTTTTTCGTTAGGCATTTGCTATAATACTTCTTATTTTGTGGTGCCTTGTGTTTCTTAGAAGTTCACGAAGCGGACAGAAGCCAAGGGCATGTGATTCAATGGTTGTTTAAAACAATAGACATTCTATAAACAACCTGTTGTGACAAATCCTTTTGTTACGACTACAGGTGCTGTGGAGTTGCAGGATGTCTCTCAGAGTCTGCCAGGACTGAGGCACAGCCCTGGAGTGTCGCATTGGGTCCTGGCGTCCAAAGAGACGGAGATCTACAAGACCTTTGAGGAAGTACCAGAGTCTCTACACAACATGATACGTCCGGCGATGTTTCCTCCCAAAGCAGAGGATGCTGACAAGTACCATCTGGACAGATGGTGAGGGCAATTGCGGATGAGATGGTTGACCGCAAAACTTTTATATAATTCTTTTAATTATGGCTAGGAGTCTGAGGGTGTTCGATATATGTATGAGTCGGGCCAGGCAAACAGTTGGCCCAAGGGTTAGTTCGGGCTGGAAATAATGTTTGGGCCAAGCTAGGGTTGGATTGAGTTTTTATTTTCGCAGTCGCAGGAAGCCTAATTTTTGTAGACGTTGTCGTTGACTAATACTTTAATTATTGCTGTTTAATTATTTGATAGTTACTAATTTATTGGGTTCATAATCTAGTCCTCGGAAGGGTTAAAATTATGAAATACGTCAAACAACAAGGCTGTCCAATATACTAAAATGGTTATTTCATCCACTTTTCTAAGACCCATATTAAGTTTGAACTATTCAAGGCCCATTGATATAAGTGTGCTTGTATCCTCAAATAAATTGAATACCATTCTTTTGTGAATTAAAATCATTTTTAATAATACCACTAATGTATTGTGGTACTGCACAGCATGAGGGTTCTACCTCATCACCAAGACACCGGTGGATTCTTCATCGCAGTTCTCGTAAAGCTGTCACCGCTACCGTGGGAGTCGTCCAAGTCCGCAGAAGCTGGTAACGGAGACGTTGTTGAGAAAGAGAGCGTCAAAACTAACGGCCCTCCTCAGAAGCGACGGAGAATACAAGGCTATCGTGAGGACCCGTTTGTGCTCTTTAAAGAAGAAGAACCTGTCTGGCCTATCATAAGGTAACTCGTGGATTCTGGGCATGTTTTATTCAAATGAGCTACACTCTAATCTTTGAAAAGACACAATATTTAACATTGAGTCTCAAGCAGGAAATTAGCCTAGATTCTGTCAATCTTTTAGAATTTCATATTGATTCAAAATTAAGTTGGTCAACTCAAATTGAGACGGTTTGCAAAAAGTTATCAAGAGTAGATTGCTTATTATGGAAATTAAAAAAACAAATTGTTAACCAAGAACCAAGAACATTTGAGACTATCGTATTTTGGTCTGTTTCAGTCCCACATACTCGATGGTATTCTAGTTTGGGTACATTCCCCTCATGTAGCTAATATGTTGTCGATTCAAAAAAGGCATTACCTACATGATATTGATAATTCTAGGTAGCTCATTGTAAACCTATTTTCACAGAATTAAAAATTCCAACAGTAATCAATTTGTACATTTTTCAAGCATTACTCTATAATACTAAGTCAAAATTAAAAATTCTGAAAATATTGGCGAAGTTTTTATTCCAAATTTATATTCATTCAAATATTACCAGTTATTCTTGAAGATAAGATTGAGGTTGTTTGAGTTTCCGGTTTTTAACCTTTTCTCTTCTCTAAGTCAAGAATCCAGACAACAAATCGGGGGCTTTATTAAGGCAACTCTCATGAGTGCTCATGTAACTTGTCCAATTGCACCTTCACTCTCAATTGGTGGTTAGTTTTTGCTAACTGTTTTGGCCATACTTCAGCGGTTCGCTAACCTTTTTGTCTGTGGACCCATATACATCCTGAATTTTCTTTTGCAATCCACTTGTAGTAATAATAATAAATATCATTAATTGATTAATTTAAATATTAGTAGTGAAGTAATAATAATCAAATAATGTTCAAAAACATTGCCCTCCCCCCATCAAACTTAAACACCCCTGGATTGAAGCAAAGAATCACGTTGTGACCGTTAAACTGAGAGTATTCCATTCAGGGGAATTCTTATATCAGCTATATCAATTATTTCAGATGGGGCGTATTTTACTATGTGCATATTTTAACCCAAATATGAGTGTAGGATGAGTGGCGCGATCTTGTAGTCTTGTTAGGGACTAAGGCCGACATATTCCTTAGACACAGCTGTTAATAGCCAATACATCTAATGGCAACTAAGGGACCTACAGTTTATGTTTATAGTGGAATCCGAACCACATTTTTGCCTTGGTATTAACGAATTGGTCTAATTATCAGGATAGTACTGCGGATAGTTGTAGTACTCACTAGTGCGGACGTTAATCCACACTAGGGAGAATCGCGTCAACAGTGCATGCCTATAAATATTCTTGATTCGTGACCTCCTAGTAGCTGGATTACAGGACGACGCCACCGTCCCAGTTGATACTCATTTAACCGTTCAGGTAGCAAAAGTTTCCAATTTTTTGGTCCTAATCGGGAAGGTTAAGTGAGGAAACCTTTGTAAAGTCTCAGTATTTGATAAAGATTGTTTACTGCAGGGATTTTTACGACATAAAACCAGAGCTGCCGTTGGACTGCATGCTCACAAGATGTGCCAGTGGAAAGAGGAAGAATATTTACTTTGTCTCCCCGATTATCCGAGACATTCTGAACAAAAACCAGGAAAAAGTCAAGGTAGGCTTTGTAATTCATACTGCATAGGTTTAACATTTCAACCATTGCAAAAAGATTTTGTTGCTTTCAGCAGTTTGGTTTTTTCTTCCTTTTTCTAAACAAATTGAATTGACTTCATAAATGGCACATCCCTTGTTTATTAGTTGTCTCTTTCCTATATTCCGAGTCTACAAATATTTTAAAATAACAATAATAATTACCAGTATGCTGAAAGTAATTGCTTATTGGAAGTCAAATTATTATGTAATCGATACTTTTAAAATGACATTGCTGAAATATTAAGAATTCAATTTTTATATCACTATCTGCATGGACAGACATGTAACTTTCAATTTCATTTTTAAGTAAGCGATAAATGTAGGTAGTATAATTATGTTAATTATAGGCCTCTGCATGTTCTTGAAGTCAATTTCTGATTTTCTTTTTTAGATCATCAACGCTGGTGTTAAGGCATTTGCTAGATGTGACAACAAAAACAGTGAATACTGCTTTCGTCTGGCTCAAGAGGTAATTTAATATAAGAAAATGCTTACATATTCAATTTTTTGTGTAAAAGATATATCTAACAATTATGAACACTTTAGTTTACAAGTAAATGTGACCTTCAATTTTAAATGGTTTATCTAGTCAATTTTATATAGGCCTAGTACTTCTTATCAATGTTTGTTAAAGAACTTCTGAAAAGATTTACAGTTAACTCAGACATTTATGGGGCCATTAGGTTGTTGGATTAGGCTACTAAAAATAATAGTAAAATTAAATTATCTGCCAAGAAGTATACATAAACAACTTATAATATAAGCAAAATTCAACTAGAGAGAGAGAGAGATATTCTTTATTTTGCAATCGTCAAGATTGAAAATGGAGTCGTATGAAATACACAGTTTAAACATTTTTGATGTGATCTTGCTTCACAAAATATTGTTTTTCCAGTCTTTATACTGTTTAACACTATAAAAAGGGCGGAGTAGCAGCCATTTCTTGACGTACAATCCACTGGTTTAAACCTAACAAGACCATTGTCTTAGCTCTTTTTAGTTCTATCAGCCTGTAACAGTTTTTTTATTTATCGCATATATTATTATTCTATTGTAGACAAGCTCCTGCCCTTCGCAACAGCTACTCAGTGTATTTGCAGCTGACTTGTATGTCTCGTTACTGCAGCCTCCATGATAATGTCGTCCTTGACGTTAGAAGTGACTTGTTGGACTGTTTCCCTATTGGTTAGGACTGCAGAACTGTACTGAAAACTGTGACAATGACTCCGGGCTCATCACAAAGCAAGATCCACTACACAGACATCAACATATTACACAAGCGCTGCCTCGGATTATTTGACAGATCAAGAGTCAAATTATCGAGTGACGACTCTGTTGTGTCAGTTTCACTACAATAATTAGTACTGAAAAATAATCCTTGGTTTGTTGTAGGGACTGGCCAGTATAGAGCCGTACCTGGGTCAATGCCGCAGAATATTGGTTACCAAGGATGACCTGATCAAGCTGCTCATGTGTACAGATCCTACACTTCCCCAGAGACTGACACACTACATCCAGACACACAAGAGAGGCTCAAGTTGTAGGGACTGGCCAGTATAGAGCCTTACCTGGGTCAATGCCGCAGAGTATTGGTTACCAAGGATGACCTGATCAAGCTGCTCATGTGTACAGATCCTACACATCCCCCAGAGACTGACACACTACATCCAGACACACAAGAGAGGCTCAAAGACTTTGGTTTGTTGTAGGGGCTGGCCAGTATAGAGCCGTACCTGGGTCAATGCCGCAGAGTATTGGTTACCAAGGATGACCTGATCAAGCTGCTCATGTGTACAGATCCTACACATCCCCCAGAGACTGACACACTACATCCAGACACACAAGAGAGGCTCAAAGACTTTGGTTTGTTGTAGGGGCTGGCCAGTATAGAGCCGTACCTGGGTCAATGCCGCAGAGTATTGGTTACCAAGGATGACCTGATCAAGCTGCTCATGTGTACAGATCCTACACATCCCCCAGAGACTGACACACTACATCCAGACACACAAGAGAGGCTCAAAGACTTTGGTTTGTTGTAGGGGCTGGCCAGTATAGAGCCGTACCTGGGTCAATGCCGCAGAGTATTGGTTACCAAGGATGACCTGATCAAGCTGCTCATGTGTACAGATCCTACACATCCCCCAGAGACTGACACACTACATCCAGACACACAAGAGAGGCTCAAAGACTTTGGTTTGTTGTAGGGGCTGGCCAGTATGGAGCCATACCTGGGTCAATGCCGCAGAGTATTGGTTACCAAGGATGACCTGATCAAGCTGCTCATGTGTACAGATCCTACACATCCCCCAGAGACTGACACACTACATCCAGACACACAAGAGAGGCTCAAAGACTTTGGTTTGTTGTAGGGACTGGCCAGTATAGAGCCGTTCCTGGGTCAATGCCGCAGAGTATTGGTTACCAAGGATGACCTGATCAAGCTGCTCATGTGTACAGATCCTACACATCCCCCAGAGACTGACACACTACATCCAGACACACAAGAGAGGCTCAAAGACTTTGGTTTGTTGTAGGGACTGGCCAGTATAGAGCCGTACCTGGGTCAATGCCGCAGAGTATTGGTTACCAAGGATGACCTGATCAAGCTGCTCATGTGTACAGATCCTACACATCCCCCAGAGACTGACACACTACATCCAGACACACAAGAGAGGCTCAAAGACTTTGGTTTGTTGTAGGGACTGGCCAGTATAGAGCCGTACCTGGGTCAATGCCGCAGAGTATTGGTTACCAAGGATGACCTGATCAAGCTGCTCATGTGTACAGATCCTACACATCCCCCAGAGACTGACACACTACATCCAGACACACAAGAGAGGCTCAAAGACTTTGGTTTGTTGTAGGGACTGGCCAGTATAGAGCCGTACCTGGGTCAATGCCGCAGAGTATTGGTGACCAAGGATGACCTGATCAAGTTGCTCATGTGTACAGATCCTACACATCCCCCAGAGACTGACACACTACATCCAGACACACAAGAGAGGCTCAAGGGGATTGGTATGTTCATATTTGATTTGATCTGTGTCACGTTTTTTTTTTACCTTGCACTTGTGGAATGATTATACAAATACCAGCTAGCTTACCCTATAAAATATCCAAGTATGCCATAGTAAACACAGGGAACACAATATTTTGTCTCATGTAGGACTTTGTCAAGTGTAGACCTTTCTTTGTATACACCTGTTTATTTTCTGTGTATACTATGGTCTACCTGAATGTTTTCTAAGTTAAGCTAGTTTTTATTCCCTTATTTTAAAAATAACGTTCCTAGCCTACACCCTTTCTGTAAGCTGAACTTGAAAATAGCTTTTCATTAAATATAATATAAATATTCGTATATCAATACAGTAAAAGCCTGCTAACGCTGCACTTGATGGTCCAACACCCATTTATAGGTTCTTTTGGTGTTTTAAACTACTTTAGCAGATTCGGGAGTGATTGGCAGAGTCGCTATCGTCTACAGACTTCAGGCGCGATTGGCAGACGTAGGGTTTGTTCAATAGTCATCGTGATCCACTGGCGGGATTCATGAGTATAAAATTAAATTTATGAATATAAAATCCTGGGATGCTTTTTTTTTGTGCTATTAAGAATAGCGGTAAATTCGCTAGTCCAGCATCTATATATATAATACGCTAAGCCAATTTTTGTAAACAGAACTCCTCCTACATTTTTGGACCGATTTTGATGATTAAAATGTGAAAACAATGGCCCTGATCTGTAGTTTTGCAAAGTGTTTTTCGTTTTTTGATATCTTTATTAGTTTGGGCAGGATCTTCCATCAAAGTTGGGTTTTCTCCCATAAGATTAACATGGGGGAATCTAAATATTTAATTGGAAACTTTGTCTCCACTAATTTGAGAGAACGGCTGGGCGTAGAAACTTGATAGCGGTGTCCAAAGAAAGATCTTGATCTGTAGATGAGTTATCAAAAGATAAATGAAGTAAATTCGCTTAGGGCTCTGCCCCAGAAGCCTTTAAAGATCCCTCGACAGCTTTGTTTACATTTTGGCCATATAATACTTTTTAATGAAACAGCTGTTAATTTTTAAATTGTGTTTTAAACAACACACATTTATTGGGAGTTACTGAGTTGTCCAGAAGAAGTATTTGCAATGTTATTTTCTGATTTTAAAATTGATTTTCTTCTGTATCTTATCTATATCTATAAAATCCAATGTATGTTTGTATATTTGTATGTTTGTCCTTTATGGACTCCAAAACCGCTCGACAGATTGTAATGAAACTTTCAGGCATTATTAAGCATTATTCAAGGATGGTTTGTGTGAAGTTTGGTGCAGATCCGTTAATAGGGCTCCGCCCCAGTGGCTCTGGAGTTTCCCATGTTAACCTTATGAGTACTCATATTTAAATGGAATTAAAGAATCTTAACAGATGGTGCAACTAAACAATTTGATTCTGTGATGTTCAATAGCATTAAAAAGTTAATAGGTTTACCAACAGGGTGCAGCACTATATTTATTTTTAATTTATGAGAACAGCTAATTTGCAACCAAAAGGTGAGTGAGCGTAGCGAACGAACTTCAACCTGGAGGCGAGTTAGCGTAGCGCAGCGAACGAGCTCCAACCTAAAGGTGAGTGAGCGTAGCGAACGAACTACAACCAGGACGTGATTGAGCCATGCCAACGAGCTCATCTTGAAAATGAACGAGCATGTGACATAAAACCACAATAGGACAGGACGACGTCTGTCGGGCCAGCTAGTTTTCAATAATCCTACACTGCCAAAGTCCAGAATGTGCCAGATTGGCGAGTTTACTGAAGTTGCTAGTGAAGTCAAGCTTTTGATAATTTGGTTTCTTTATTGTAGCAGGAGGTGGTAGCTGTGTGTTGGAGTACCGAGGAGAAGACGGTCTCAACCTAGACCTGGTGGGTTGGAAGGGGAAGTGTTCATTGAGAGCCTACGCCAACCAAGCCGACTGTGTCCACTACCTGAGACTTCTCGGCGGAGACACGTCAATGTTTGGTAAACTTTGGTTATGCAAAAGTATTAAGCAACTACTTTACACCTAGTACAGTTTTCTTCTGGGGGTTTTTAAGCGATATCTTTTCTAATGGCTCATTTCTTTTCAGAAAAAAATAAATTCAAGAAAGAAGAGGAGATGAAAATATTTCTAGGAAATGAAAACGATGATGAAGGTAGCAAGGACTCAGAAGTTGAAGAAAAAAATGAATTTAAGGAGGAGGGGATGAAAATTTGTCTGGGAGATGAAAACAGTGAAGAGACAGAAGTTAAAGACGTTCCAGAAACAACTGCTACAACTTAACCACAAATATCTTAGTTGAATTACAACTTTGTATCCAAAACTTTGTAATCCAGCTAAGAGGGTTTACTTATTCAGAAATGTATACTTTTACAGTGTCGACTCGCTTGTTTTAGGTATAAATAAAACATTTGTTTAATTTGTTATCTATTTTACATGTCTAGTTCCAATCTTTCAGCGAATTTCCCATATAGGGATTAAGCTATTACTGTAGTACTCATGGTAAGACCTGGACCAGGGAGCGATTTACTTTTTTGTTTTGAGGTCCCTAGAGGCTAAAAACACCATCTGTTCAAATTCATATATATATACATGTCCATTAGCACGATAACTCAAGCAAAAATGATCCGATTTTGATTAAATTTGGTATAAACGTGTAAACCTACATTTATTTGAACAAGTTCGCGAACCAGCATGATCGGACTATGGGAATGGGTTTTTATGGGGTAAAAATTGGTTTTTCCCATTTTTTACCCCAAAAAATACATAAAATTTAGCAATTTCTTTCCAAACTATTTTGTACAGCAAAAAAATAACTATTGACTATTATAACTACGATTTAACCTGTCATTTTGTGTTTATAGTTTATGTTCTATTTTCATTCAACGCTTGGTTTGAACATAACGTAAGATTAATTATAAGTGGGCCTAACATGTTAAAAAATGATTAACTCAGTGAAAGTGATTGTAAATATATGTGTAGACCAGAAGAAATAGCATAAACTGCAAAACATGTTTCATTAAACCTGTTACCTGAAAAATCAAGAAAGAAGTATGAACGAGCATACAAACTGTTTTCCTCTTGGTGCGTAAGTAAGAAAGTTACAAAATGGTCAGAAAATGTTTTTTCGGCATATTTTGCAGAACAATCTACTTGTTTATTCTGTTTATACTGATTATTACCGTTTATACGTGTACCCTTGAAAATAAGTAACACTTAAAGATACTACGACTACAATCAGCTGGTTTGGTGCAATATTTTCCATTCCATTCAACGCTTGGGCTTAACCTAACCTAAAAACGTGTTGTATAGTGTTTGAAAGACTAATTATTTATATGTTAAGGGTGTAGCATAGAGCACAAGGGCCTAGATTTTTAGGATTTTTTGAGAGGATAGCAGGCTTACCTGAATGGGAAAGAGTCCAAACTGGCACAGGAAACACAAAACTTTACACTATATACACAAAACAATGGGAATTGTCTTACCAATGGTTTACTAAGTCTAGACAACCCCCAAACCTAAACCTAAGATAATACCTTTCATCTAACCCACTCCACTTCAACATCCAACCCAACTAGCAGGCTTACATATTTATTCATATATATATAGTGCATATTAGATGAACTGAAACTGTGTTTTTTTTTTTAATCCATACTATTGGCAACACTGACTCAACAACTCACTGGCCACCATTTTGGACATCTAGAAAACTCTCTCTTCCTTAGCTGAAAATGATGTCAGTGACAGTGAAATATTCTAATGTTTTGTGTGTATAGTGTAAAGTTTTGCGTTTCCTGTGCCAGTTTGGACTCTTTCCATTCAGGTAAGCCTGCTATCCTCTCAAAAAATCCTAATTATTTTTATGCTTTATAGTGACTGTAGGAAAAATTTAATGTGTAACACGAGTGCAAATGTCCTTTGCTGCACTCAGGCTCGTGCGTAAACATTTCTCGTGTGCAGCAAAGTGCCACTTTGCTCACTAGTTACACAAATAACTAAAGACATTAAGGTAAAATTAGGCACAGGAGTTTAGAAAACAAAGTTTTATTACATTAAGACAGTATTGCACTAAGTAAACATTAGGAAGGAATAAAAATACTAGTTAAAGAATTAACAAAGTTAAAACAAACAATAACAATAGATAAAACTACTGATACAAATTATAGAGAAAAAAATAACAAAATACATTAAAACAACATGTAAAAGTAATAACTTGATATCACAAATGTCAACGTGATCAAATATCAATAATTGACTCAACTGTATTGCAACTAAATGCCGAGGTTATTTTGTCTATTTAAGTCTTTTAAAAGTACCTTACAAGCTCAGAGTTCAAAACATTTTATCTAACATTAGGTACCATTAGGATTGTACTATGTCTATTCTCCATAAACTCCAAATTTTAATTACGGAACCTACGCGAAAATATATACAGTATCACTTCCTCATTTAACTTGAATATAGAAACACACAAACATCAATAATGAAAATATAATGCGGATTATCTCGTTTCTAATAAATTTTCTCTATATACTATGGACTCGAAATGTTTGGTATATTGTGCAATATCGTAACTTTGTGCTGTAAAGCGTAAACGAGGCAGGCTCTAGTAAGCATGGTACGGAACTACGGTCCCACTGCAAGCTTCTAATCGTATTTTGGATTAGCGAATTCATTTAGGTTTACATCGATATTTGGAATTACACTGATTTCTTTTTAGACACTGTACAGTACAAGTTATTTTGAAAAAAAATCAAGGTTTAAGTCTTTCAGGAAACAATTACAGTATAGTTTTTAAACTGTTTTTGTAGGAAATTCAGACGGATGATAGACCTGATTAATTGTCACTCTGTTTTAAAACTAAACAAAGAAGTTCACTGTTACTAATTAATTGTGTCTCTGATAAAATATACTTAGGATCAGTTAAGGTTGGCAAAGAAAAGAAGTCTCCCCAATTGCATTGAAGATCATATTATGGAATAGGAAGACAAAAACTATTCCAACTTTTTTCACAAATTCCGTGTCACTATAAATTGTGTGTAAAAATACAATTGTTTGTACTTAATTTGGATAGTGTCTACTAGCTTCACATCTTGACAAAGTTTGAAAGGCTCAAGTACAAGTTAACCTTCCACAAGCCTTGAGAGTGACAGTTAATCATGGTTTGTGACATTATACTACAAAAAAACTCCAAGTTCATAAAAATTACCCGACCGAAAGAGCGACAATTTCGAAACAATTTGAAAAGCTTTCAGATAGAAATAACCGCCAACTATTTTATGCCTACCTTGCGTTTTCCATCGAAACAACTTGATGAGCTTTAGTGAGAAATATAAGATGCAACAGAAATAATTGCTGACAATTTGATGTCTACTTCTCATGTTTACAATGGTTCTAACTTCAAACTTGTCAGTAAGGACAAACCTTGCCAACACTAAGTCGCTTTACAGTGAAACCTTACGCTTTGTAATACAAATTTTAGGTACATTTATTTATAAACCTTGGACGATATGTATGCATGTTCGAAGCTCTAAATACAGTATCAGCTAATAATATAAAATATATTAGTATACTGTGTTAGTATAGATGGAATAGAGTTATTTCCAAGCAATCCGTTAAAAACTTAAATATACGGTAATTATAAAGGCTTGAAGCCTAACTAAAATAACCAATTAATATAACATACAACAGCGATAATACAACAAATCAACACACATTTTTATACAAAACCACCACGTGCGTATCAAAACTATCACATTCTAAAAACTTTTACTTAACACTCTAAATTCAACCTACAACGGAATCATATATTCATTTTATCAAAACCCACGTCAACTCAAGCTACAGTAACAATTTAAACCGTCAGTCAAACAGTCTTTGGTGGGGTGTTTAAATTTTATCTAATACTGTAATAATTTAAAAACATTTATAATTTTATCTGACTTAAATTATTGAAAGTATTTAATATTTTGATTACTTTTTGAACATTTCCACTATATTTAATTTAAATATATCTATATGGCACGAACACACGTGTGTTTTTTTAAATTCAAAGATGAGTATTGAATGAATGAAGTGACAGCTCCCACTAAGATCAGCTGTTTATTTGCTTGACTATTTAAAAGTTCGATAATCAAGGACAGCTGGGTGGCTGGGCTCCTATTTTGAACCATCAGAAAGCTAAACTGTCCTTTTAGCGAATTTCCCATATAGGGAATAAGCTATTACCGTAGTACTCATGGTAAGACCTGGACGCGGGACCGATTTTTTTTTTCGTTTTGAGGTCCCTAGAGGCCAAAAACACCATCCGTTCAAATTCATATATATATATATATATATATATTTATATATATATATATATATGTGTCCGTCAGCACGATAACTCAAGCAAAAATGATCCGATTTTGATGAAATTTGGTACAAACGTGTAAACCTAAGTTTATTCGAACGAGTTCGCGATCCAGCATGATCGGACCATGGGAACGGGTGTTTACGGGGGGTTTTATGGGGTAAAAATAGGTTTTTCCCATTTTTGACCCAAAAAACTTAAAATTTTGCAATTTATTTCCAAACCATTTTGTAGAGCTTAAAAAAACAAATAATTTAGTATATTGAAGCGTTATTATGCGCCTAACGGTTACGGAGAAAATTCCAAAAAATTGTAAATTTAAAATTCCCATGTTATTCTTATGGAGAATAAGTAAACTGTTGTAGTTTGCTTGTTTATGATCATATTTTGATCAAATTTGGAAAATGTTTTTATTTCTTACTAACTATTAACATTTTACAAAAAAAAAAAACAATTTTACCCTCCCATATGCAGCAAACCTAAGTACTTGTTAAACTAATTCTATTTAAATCGGGAATAAATGTTAAATTTTTAAGTAGACATTTCAGTGTAAATCCAATCAGTCAAATGGAAATTCGCTTAGTCTGCAGGTTTGCTGCGGCGGGGGTATTTACTTTCTCCCCCTATACCATAGTATATGGAGAAAGTATTGTTTTCGTCAAAATTTCCGAGTTTGAGTTTTGAGTGGATATATTCGTTTTGGGTCCCCCTGGACCCAAAAAAGTGGTTTTCGAAGTGATGTCTGTGTGTGTGTGTGTGTGTGTGTGTGTGTGTGTGTGTGTCTGGATGTGTACAGAGCTAGAGACTACACCTGTGGTCCGATTTCGATGAAATTTGGTATGTAGGTTCTAATCCATGGTATCTCCAGGCGTTTTTTTCATTTTTTTGAAATTTTGATTTTTAATGGGGATTTTCCCATAAAAACCCATAAAAAACCGGAAAAATCGGATTTTCTAAAAAATGGCCCGAACGATTTTGATAAAAATTTAGTATGTTGTAGCCCTTTAAATTCTGAACAAAGTGGTACAAATCCCATTTCTGTAAAAATTACGGTTCAAAAGTTATGGTAAATTAATGTTATTTTCCCATAAAACCCCCATAAAATAACGAAAAATAGGGTTTTAGACAAAGATCCGGTTTTGATTTAACATAGTATGTTATGGTCCTTACAATTTTGATAGTTTTTTTCACTTTTTAGAAATTTTTATTTTTAATGGGGATTTTCCCATAAAACCCCATAAAATAACGGAAAAATAGGATTTTCCCAAAAATGGCCCGGACGATTTTGATAAAAATTTAGTATGTTATAGTCCTTTATATTCTGAACAAAATGGTACAAATCCCATTTCTGTAAAAATTAAGATTCAAAAGTTATTGTAAATTATGTTATTTTCCCATAAAAACCCCATAAAATAACGGAAAATCAGATTTCCCCAAAATTGGCCCGAACGATTTTGATAACAATTTAGTATGTTATAGTCCTTTAAATTCTGAAGAAAATTGTACAAATCCCATTTCCGTATATTTACTCTCACCGCTTACACATGATAAAGGTTGTTGACAAACTTATGGGAGAAAGTATGTGTCAGACTGCTGATACCGTTTATTTACTTTCTCCCCCTATACCATAGTATATGGAGAAAGTATTGTTTTCGTCAAAATTTTCGAGTTTGAGTTTTGAGTGGATATATTCGTTTTGGGTCCCCCTGGACCCAAAAAAGTGGTTTTCGAAGTGATGTCTGTGTGTGTGTGTGTGTGTGTGTGTGTGTCTGTGTGTCTGTGTGTGTGTCAGTGTGTCTGGATGTGTACAGAGCTAGGGACTACACCTGTGGTCCGATTTCAATGAAATTTGGTATGTAGGTTCTAATCCGTGGTATCTCCAGGCGTTTTTTTCATTTTTTTGAAATTTTGATTTTTTATGGGGATTTTCCCATAAAAACCCATAAAAAACTGAAAAAATCGGATTTTCTCAAAAATGGCCCGAACGATTTTAATAAAAATTTAGTATGTTGTAGCCCTTTAAATTCTGAACAAAATGGTACAAATCCCATTTCTGTAAAAATTACGGTTCAAAAGTTATGGTAAATTATGTTATTTTCCCATAAAACCCCCATAAAATAACGAAAAATAGGATTTTAGACAAAAATCCGGTTTTGATTTAACAGAGTATGTTATGATACTTACAATTTTGATAGTTTTTGCCATTTTTTAGAAAATTTTATTTTTAATGGAGATTTTCCCATAAAACCCCATAAAAAACTGGAAAAATAGGATTTTCTCAAAAATGGCCCGAACGATTTTGATAAAAATTTTGTATGTTATAGTCCTTTATATTCTAAACAAAATTGTACAAATCCCATTTCTGTAAAAATTACGGTTCAAAAGTTATGGTAAATTATGTTATTTTCCCATAAAAATCCCCATAAAATAACGGAAAATCGGATTTTCCCAAAATTGGCTAGAACGATTTTGATAAAAATTTAGTATGTTATAGTCCTTTAAATTCTGAAGAAAATTGTACAAATCCCATTTCCGTATATTTACTCTCACCGCTTACTCATGAGAAAGGTTGTTGACAATCTTATGGGAGAAAGTATGTGTCAGAATGCTGATACCGTTTATTTCAAGATCTAATCAGCTCCTTTCTGAATACTAGATAGCTACAACCTTTCAGCTACTCAGTTATATATATACTAATATACATTTTGTATCAAACTAAACCTCTAGCTTCTGTATTTTTTGGTACAACATTACATCTTCATGGCTTTGCCATTTCACATACCATAATATTTACTTTGGCCTTTCACAATTTGTGCTACAATTTAAGAAGCTAAAGTCTCATCAACAATGTAGTTTAACTGCCAAAAACATTTTCTTTTCCAATCTCACTCGAAACAAGCATTTACCTCTAAAATATTTAAACATAATGACCAATAGATGCTAAGTTAGTTGGCAAAAGAGAACAGCTAGGCTAGTAGTAACACAGAAGGCTTCTTTGGTGGGTTGGCGTTGCTCAGCGAAAGTTGTACATGGATGAAGTTTGAGGCAGATCGGGAGTCTTAGAGCCTGTAAATGTAGTAGCAGCCTCTTAAAATAAACTAATCCTTTTTTAGGAGTAATTATCTGTCAACACTAATCACTATTAAAAAAAAAAACAAAAACTTTAATACCTTTACAATACACATACTCAATTTCCCCCCAAACACTTACAGTAGGCCTACAGTTCTGGTATTCTGGACTAACTGGGACCAAACCCTGTTCGGATTTTACTTTCTCCCCCTATACCATAGTATATGGAGAAAGTATTGTTTTCGTCAAAATTTTCGAGTTTGAGTTTTGAGTGGATATATTCGTTTTGGGTCCCCCTGGACCCAAAAAAGTGGTTTTCGAAGTGATGTCTGTGTGTGTGTGTGTGTGTGTGTGTGTGTGTGTGTGTCTGTGTGTCTGTGTGTGTGTCTGTGTGTCTGGATGTGTACAGAGCTAGGGACTACACCTGTGGTCCGATTTCAATGAAATTTGGTATGTAGGTTCTAATCCGTGGTATCTCCAGGCGTTTTTTTCATTTTTTTGAAATTTTGATTTTTTATGGGGATTTTCCCAAAAAACCCATAAAAAACTGAAAAAATCGGATTTTCTCAAAAATGGCCCGAACGATTTTAATAAAAATTTAGTATGTTGTAGCCCTTTAAATTCTGAACAAAATGGTACAAATCCCATTTCTGTAAAAATTACGGTTCAAAAGTTATGGTAAATTATGTTATTTTCCCATAAAACCCCCATAAAATAACAAAAAATAGGATTTTAGACAAAAATCCGGTTTTGATTTAACAGAGTATGTTATGATACTTACAATTTTGATAGTTTTTGCCATTTTTTAGAAAATTTTATTTTTAATGGAGATTTTCCCATAAAACCCCATAAAAAACTGGAAAAATAGGATTTTCTCAAAAATGGCCCGAACGATTTTGATAAAAATTTTGTATGTTATAGTCCTTTATATTCTAAACAAAATTGTACAAATCCCATTTCTGTAAAAATTACGGTTCAAAAGTTATGGTAAATTATGTTATTTTCCCATAAAAATCCCCATAAAATAACGGAAAATCGGATTTTCCCAAAATTGGCTAGAACGATTTTGATAAAAATTTAGTATGTTATAGTCCTTTAAATTCTGAAGAAAATTGTACAAATCCCATTTCCGTATATTTACTCTCACCGCTTACTCATGAGAAAGGTTGTTGACAATCTTATGGGAGAAAGTATGTGTCAGAATGCTGATACCGTTTATTTCAAGATCTAATCAGCTTCTTTCTGAATACTAGATAGCTACAACCTTTCAGCTACTCAGTTATATATATACTAATATACATTTTGTATCAAACTAAACCTCTAGCTTCTGTATTTTTTGGTACAACATTACATCTTCATGGCTTTGCCATTTCACATACCATAATATTTACTTTGGCCTTTCACAATTTGTGCTACAATTTAAGAAGCTAAAGTCTCATCAACAATGTAGTTTAACTGCCAAAAACATTTTCTTTTCCAATCTCACTCGAAACAAGCATTTACCTCTAAAATATTTAAACATAATGACCAATAGATGCTAAGTTAGTTGGCAAAAGAGAACAGCTAGGCTAGTAGTAACACAGAAGGCTTCTTTGGTGGGTTGGCGTTGCTCAGCGAAAGTTGTACATGGATGAAGTTTGAGGCAGATCGGGAGTCTTAGAGCCTGTAAATGTAGTAGCAGCCTCTTAAAATAAACTAATCCTTTTTTAGGAGTAATTATCTGTCAACACTAATCACTATTAAAAAAAAAAACATAAAACTTTAATACCGTTACAATACACATACTCAATTTCCCCCCAAACACTTACAGTAGGCCTACAGTTCTGGTATTCTGGACTAACTGGGACCAAACCCTGTTCGGATTAACAGAAATTGTAATCAGCGGATTCCTGCAACTGATGATCGTGGTTGATGAAATTAACGATTTTGCCGTGACCGTGGGGGTCTGCAACCACAGAAAATGTTCACGATTTTGGCACGCCTTAAAAAGATTTTTATTTCAGCGTGGGTGCATAAGATGTTCTTGATTTTGTTGTGACTGTAGAAGAAGTTCATGATTTTGCCTTAACATCAAAAGATTTTTACGATTTCGCTGTAACTACGCCTAGCGTTTGTTTTCCATTACCAGAAAGAGTCCGCGAAAATGCACGATTGAAAATTTCGCAACGGTCATTGAAAATGTTCTTGATTTCTTGTTAGCTTTGTATTAAAAAAATAAAATAATTCCCAAACTTTATTTTGGAATAGGTAGATGTTCGGAATAGCGGGACTCTTACTGTATACTGGAAACAAATGCACTGTGTAACTGAACTTATTTATCACACGTCTTGTTATGTATTTTGCGTTAAGAGTGTGCTCTACCTGTCCGCCGCGCGCTAATGCAAGGGTTTAGGATCTCCGTCATTGTCGGTTTAGTTCTTAACCGATTGAAAATATATTTATATCCATTTCAAATGTTTGCAGGCTTGTATGGTTTTAATTTTTTAGTAATAGTAGACTTTAAGTTGGGTTGTGACTAGTAAATACTACAAAATAAGCTTTTTTCCAAAGTATTTTACACATACTAATGCATTTTTAGAAGAAATTAAAATGATAGAGTCATAAATTCGAATCAAAGGAGTAAGGAACCGTCTTCAGATGAAAATTTTTTTAAAAGTTAACTTAATTAGAGTAAGGACTTTAAACGTTTGCAAGCGCTTCTTGCAGTGCTGTTCAATGGCGCAACATAGCTACTGAAGCCCGAGCTGAGATTTCCAAGCTGAGGTAGAGTGCACCCTTAAAAGGCTTCTTTGTTGTATGAGTTCGTACTCATATTTTAAATCCAAATCTATGTTCAATCAAGATCCCTGCTACTCAAATCTCTTGATTACTTCCACTGGAAGATATTCAAAACATCACACAAAATTTATCAACAAAATTAAAGAGTGGAAACCAGGTTAAATAGGCTTCACTAGCCTACTTTGAGTATAAGCTTAATACTTACGAGTTGGCCTAGGTTTAACAAACTTCCGCCGGGGATGTTTGGGACAGAGGTGGATTCCGTTGAGGTGATCTCTCCACCAGCCGTCCCCCGGACCCACCGTGGACTGACACAACGGACATCTCGCTACTCTGCCCTCTGAGAACAAACAACAATAACTGTGATGCTTCCCAAGTCAATCTCAATCCTTCAACACACTTTACACAGCTCGTAATTCCCCTTTAATTGAAATTAGGTCAAGATGATTGTTTTATTTTAATAACAAAATATAAGGAATTATATTAATACTTGCTAATATTACACAGGAGTGTTGGATGAACTTAGCAATTAAAAGTAAATTACTGTAAAAATATCACTTAGATGTAATTATTGAATTTCATGTTGCGTAACACCATTTAGCTGTGGTTTACAGCTACTGTAGAAAGTTTGAATCAGTCAGTGAGCAGCAGCAGGGTAGCTGAGTGGTTATAGCGCTAGCCTAACAATCACAAGTCGCTGGTTCGATCCTGGGGAAAGTCAGTAGCTTTTTGATAAGTCAAAACTGGACCCGTCCGTCCGACATTTCACAAGTAGTCCTGACTAAAGAAATACAGTAGCTGTGACCTTAGTACCAAAACCATTCAACCAACTCATCTCAATCATATTGCATCCCCTATCTTAAACTGATAAAACTGTCGAGCGGATTGGTTAGCCATCAGAAGATTGAGCAAAAGCTTAATTGAGTCTCTCTCTGCACAAGAACTACTTGAATGTTTATGTAATAGATTAAATAATATAACCAATATAATAAAAATACTCACGCAAACAAACGGGGGAATTTTGATGTTCCTCAAAACTATCGATGTGCAGAACGTCTGAGCAGTTATCACAGCGCTTGTACAACTTACGGAGATCACACTCGTCTGGAACAAACATCACATTTTGATTAATCACAGGATAAGCCAAGATATATTGTACTGAACTATACCAATGCCTTATGAATAAGTTAATCTGAAAACGGGATCAGTTTCCTAATCCCAAAACCTCGTGAATACTTTTTACTTTTCGTGTTGGAAAATATTTCACAATAATCTGTTAGGTAATGATGCTAAGAATTCTTTCACCTTTATCTTCATTACTACATGACTGACCAATTCAAGTTTTTAAGTAACCCTAGTTTTTGTTTTACAACCACTTCATGATTTGTATTTTTTAAATTTGTTAGTTCAGCTGATTAGTTTACTGACCAGCAAGATGCTGATTGAGTGCGACGACTTCAACAACTTCTTGACAATGTTGGCATCTCATCAACATCGGACAACTTTTCCAGTAGTGGATGTTGAGGCCTTCCTCAGAGAAACCTTCAGACTTCTCCAGGCAGAAGATACACTGCCTACAATATAACACAATGATTACCTTACAATAAGTAAATTAACTTAACATATCAAAACACAGTTTCATAATGAACGTTTACAATCAAAAATACTATTGTAAAGTTGTCTAAATTTGCTGGTAGACAAGCTGTTCATTTTGTTCAACTGCTGTTGACAACTTTCATGGGAGTGGTTGCCTACTTCTAGTGTTAAAGTCAAGGTGATGGATAATAGTGTCTTGAGAAAAACCATCAACAAATAATTATCTATCTCCACTTACTTGTCCACAGCCTGGTCTAGAGGTGGAGACAGGATCCCACCAGAGGAGGAGCTCGTACTCTGACTCTCAGGCGAGTTTGTCATGTTGGCAGCATTGTCAGCGTGAGTATACGCACTGGTGGACGGTCGCAACACCGCGGCAGTTGCGGGGTTGGCACTGCTGACACTGCCTGACCTCACCAACTTGTTCTTGTTTGTTGGGAACGGGTCCATCAAAGCTGGCTTACGCTGGAAAATAATTGCCATGAAACCTCTTATGTTCCGCTGTTTTGAAGATAAAATTTCAAGACAGGTAAATTATACAACCAATTACTATTTAGTAAGTAAGTATTAGTAGTATAATAAGTATTTAGTATGTACAATCAACATTTGTAGAGTTGTTAAAAGTGTGTAGGTTCGGAAGGGTTTACCTTTTTATAATTATTTTTAAGAAAAATGCTGCATATTAAGGTGCTTTATTGTTTCTCATTGTATAAATATCTTTTTAGTTTAATTTACAGAATAATATCTTATAATATTTCAATTGGTAGTACACTTATAAACAGTCTTCAGCTTTCGAGTGTGGCTTAGTGTAGCACATAAAAGCTTGTAATGGGTCAAAATTATAGAGGGGTTAAGTTTTTATATTTATTATTTAATTATCAGTAGGCATATTCCTTACCTGGTTGGTGATAGTGGTAAACCTATCATGGTAAGGTAAATAGGCTGTTCTAGGCCTATCCTAGGGTTGAAGTAGGGATAACCTCACTTTTGGCAAAATCACTAAAGACACTATTTTTTAGATTCACAAGTCACAGTATTGCATTGTTGTGTACAAAACGAGTGATAAACCGTTTCCGTGTAACCCCCATGCCTAATATACACCTTTGGGAAGTACGGTCAAAGTTGTTGGTTAGGCTAGGGTGGTGAACCGCGATCACAAATACAATATGACTACATAACATGCATACACTTTGTCGCACACTAAGCTACACGTCACGGGTGGAAATTATACTTTTTGTTTAAACCAGCAATGATATTAAAGTTCCGCGTATAATTTCACAGTCGGCGTAGGTAAATAACAACATAACCTGTACGACTAGTCGGCTGTCTTGGCGTTGTGTTGCAACAGCGCCAAGTTTGAACTCGTGACGTCACCGATCAGCTGGGAGTCGAATCAGCTGATTCCCCATCCCTAAGGGGTTAGGGAGGGGGAAGTAGTGAAGATCCCTTGTGTGGGCGAGGGATGCGACGACATTCTATTCTAATTCTGCGATTTCCAGCGTTAGGACGTTACTTAGTGTTCAGTAGTTCAGTAGTGATTTTGCCTAAAGTGAATTTACGTAGTGCAAAGAGTGGGTTAGCGAAGATCCCTGGAGTATACAGGTAATTCGCCGGTATTTTCTTAATAGTGTGTACTATTATTTTTTATTATTTAGCGGTAAACCCTCACTTTATTAGTTGGTCTAGAATCCTTTATTGAGTGTTAGAACCTGTTGAAGACCGTGATAGCGTATGCTAGGGCTCGCACGGGATTTGTTAAAGATGAATACCGTAGTCTAAACATATATTCTAGGATTGTGTTTACAATATATATTGAGGGCGACGGGGTTATAGCGGATATTTTGCCGGGATATTCAGTAGGTGTTGAACTGCTGCGGCAAAGCGGGCAAAGTTGAACCCGTCTCTGCAGGTCGTGCAAACACGTGGTCGGGTGGAGCACGCTAAGTATATTCAGCTAAGTAATATTCTTAAGTGTTGAGGTTGACGAAACTGCAACATTAAATTGTTTCAAAATTTCATTGAACGGGTTTTCATTATTTTTAAATTTGATTTAATTAGCTGTTCCCAGGTGTGAACGATGATGATGGTACAGTAGCGTTGTTGGTTACCGGTACTGAGTTCACACCTGATTCACACTACATTTTTGCGTAATACAAATCTGTACCTGTGCTAGGTTGTTGAGTTAATTAAATAAATTATTTTTATCTGAACCCTGGAAACTTCCCAGCACGCCGACTTGAGCGATCCGCTGGCGAGAGTTGGTGACGTCTTTCCCGCTTTAACTACGGAATAGCGCATATATTCCGAGCGGGAAAAACGGCTCGTTACATTGGCGCCCGAACGAGTAGACATTTTTTGATTGATTTGGACTTAGTTTTACTGGAGTTGTGTTTTAATTTTAGTTAGTTAGCATATACCTAGTGTATTCTAACTCTAGTTTGAGCTGTTTTATATCAGTTGGAGGGAACTAGCGCTTGTTTTTAGGCTAACTAACGACCAAGTAAAACTAGTTAACGACCAATTATTATTTAAAATTGTGGTTGTGAATTCTTTTAGCCCACGTAGCATAGCCAATTTTGGCCGATACTTTTGTGCTAGTCTTAGCAACCAGTTATTGTCAGTTGTATATATTTTATTTATTGAACCTGCATTTATTGTTGTGGGTATAGTATAATTTTAGTTTTTTTTTTATTTTGGTGTTGATTTGATAATTTAGTGCTTGCTTTATTACTCTTTTAAATAGCTTGTTGGTACTTAGGCATTTTATTTAACTGTTATAACTGGTGATAAGGGTTTAAGTGTGATAACACCTATACATAGACGTGGGCGAATTTAATTTTTTCTAATTTAATAATTTTTTATTTTTGACTTTATCTGATTAGGCCCGTGTTACGGTCATGCCGAATACCACTGAAGTTGAGTCGTCGGTTGCTCAAACCATTACCACAGTACCGGTGGTAGTGACGACTTACGCTGGGACCTTTACGGTGACTACCAGTAGTACTGCGAACCCTCTCAATGTCACGCGGGATGTAATACCCCCTGCGACTCTAGGGGCGATCCCAAGGACAAACCCGTCAATTTTGGGTGAAGGCTTGAGGTCTCCGTTCGATGATCCTCGCGTGGGGTGGATCCACGAATTGCGTAAGGAGGACCTCACACGTGAGATGGAGAGGTTTGGTCTAGACACTCGAGGGAAGGTGGAAGATCTGAGGAGAAGGTTTTGCCAGTTCTGGAAGGACCCTAAGAGTCAGTGGCCTTTCTTGTCTCAGGCTGGTATGATTAACCAAGCCCAACAGCCTACATGGGTGACGGCTACGGGCCATGAACCTGGTTACATCCCTGAGAGTGCTTCTGGGAGTGATCAACGTCCTCCCTCCTTCCCAGGCGAGAATGTGGGGTCGGACGCCAAACATGTTGTTGCGGATAGTGTTTGTGAAATGCTGGGGCTTCCGCCTGGCACTGACGTGGACACAGTTAGGCAGACCTTGGCCGTGGTGTTGAGAACCGCGTCAGAACCAAAGACATCAAGCATAGACGGTTTACGTAAGGAGACTGGCCCATTTAATTTGACCGGTAGCCTTGTCACCTTCAGTGACGGATTCCAGCGGCCTATAACGACTGAAATTCAGCCTGAACCCGTATCCTCTGCAACCGGGGTGTCTTCGGCTAGAGTAGGTCTTCAACCCTGTCTTGGGGGCGTGGCTCAGCCCTCGTGGGGTGACTCAATTTTGAGAACCCGGTCAGATGCTCGTCCTTACCCACAGCCGGGCAACTATATGCCGTATACAGATGGGCTACCTAGGTCGGTGGGAGAAAACAACTTCCGTGATAGACCGAGTACTGCGCCTTGGTTTTCTGGACAGCCAAGTGATGATACGGTTAGGCGAAATAGAGAGGTAACCTTGCCTACGACTTCTACCTATTATCAACCGATGCTTGACAAGCGTAGTCGCGAGTTTACTTCGATTTGTGATTCTGTGCGGAAGTGGAATTTGCGATTCGATGGGAGAAGAGATCCCGTCTCGTTTGTTGAGCGGCTCGGTGAACTGATAGAAACCTACTCCTTGAGCGATGAGGAGGTGTTAAGAGCAATGCCAGAGCTGCTTCAAGGGGAAGCTCTGTTATGGTATCGGAACCAGAGGAGTTTTTGGGTTGGTTTCGCTGATTTTCTGGCTGATTTTGAAACCCAGTTTTATCCTCCCGGATACCGACGCTACCTTGACGAGGAAATTCGCAAGCGTACACAGGGTGATAACGAGTCATTTCGCTGTTATCTCACAGCGATATCAACCCTGATTCGGCGCAGTGGTGAATTCTCTGCTCAGCAGAAGTTAAACCTGGTCTATACGAATATGAAACCCGATTATAAACTTATGGTACGGCGTAGTGACTTTGCTACAATACCAGAGTTGACTCGGAGGGCCGAGGAATATGAGGCTTACTTGAGGGATCGAAGTACTTTTCGGCCTCCCCCTCCTCCGTCTCTAGCTCTTGTTCCGGAAACGGTTTATGTGTCAAAGCGTAGGATGGAGCGGGTGTTTGACCACGCTGCGGTTAAACCCATGCTAACCGAGGGTGTCGATGCTTGCGCTAAGGGGGAGACGATAGCTACTTCCGGTCCTGCGGTAAATAATGTAGATTGTGCCGGTCTTGAAACTCGGCGGGGTGTTCAACCCAGAACAATGCCGGAGTTGAATAGATGTGCGCCCAGCGGCGAGAACCTGAGGCCCATGCTTAACCCGGAAAGGAGTGGGTTAGTGTGCTGGAATTGCGATCAGCGTGGCCACCGTTTTAGGCATTGCCCTAAACCTAAGAGGGTGCGCTGCTATTTTTGCAAGACGGAGGGCGTTACCACATACCGGTGCGGATGTCGTGCGGGAAACGGTGGCCGGACTCAGAGCCCCAGAGGTCAGCCGAGTCCGGGGCAGCAACACGATGCACGACCTCCCGCGAATGGCATAGGTGGCTCGAATATGTGAAGGGTTTCACGGGAGCCGTGGAAGGTGTCGACCGGGGTGACGTTAGACCCTTTGTGGAGGTTGAATTGTTTGGCGAAACCTTCAGAGCACTGGTCGACACTGGGGCTAGTGTCAATCTTATAGGGTCACGAATTCAGAAACTCCTTGTCGACAGGGGTGTGAACCCCACCACCGTCAGTATAGTAATGAGAATGGCTGATGGTTCGAGCCGTGAAGCGGGATCTTTGTACCAGCTTTCAGGCCGGGTGGGCGAACAAGCCCATACCTGGGAGGCGTATTATGTCCCGAATTTGACGTGCGATCTGATTCTGGGCATGAGGTGTTTAGAGGAGCTTAACCTGATCTGCGTTGATCGAAGGGTGGTTTTGCCTACGGAGGTCATGGAGACGGGTGATAATAACCTCAGTGCGATTGACGCTCTTGCACCAGAGGAGGAACAGAAACTGGCAGAGTTCCTGAGAGTCGAGTTGCCAAAATTTGAGGCAGTTCCGGGACTGACTTCGCTGGTTGAGCACAAAATTCGGCTCAAAGAGGGTGCAGTGCCCATTAAACAGCGGTATTACCCGCGTAACCCCGCCATGCAAGCCATAATTGACCAAGAGGTTGACGATATGCTGCGGCAAGGGGTGATAGAGCCTTCCACGAGTCCTTGGAGCTCACCGGTGGTGTTGATTAAGAAAACATCCGGCACCTACCGATTTTGTATTGACATGCGATCGGTAAATGACTCGTCAGTTAAGGATGCGTATCCTTTACCCCGGATCAATGGAATCCTGGAAAAGTTACGCCAAGCCAAGTACATCAGCACCTTGGATCTTAAGAGTGGGTATTGGCAGGTACCTCTGGCAGTTGAAAGCCGGGCGATAACCGCGTTTACGGTTCCCGGCCGAGGGCTGTACCAGTTTACCGTTATGCCCTTTGGATTACACTCAGCCGGTGCGACGTTTCAGAGGTTGCTCGATATGGTTATAGGTGTTGAACTTGAACCTAAGGTCTTTGCATACCTTGACGACTTGGTAGTGGTGTCGACGACCTTTGCGGAGCACCTCGAACTTCTGAAACTAGTATTTGACCGACTTTGTGCTGCTGGCTTGAAGTTGAACCCCGAAAAATGCCACTTCTGCAAACGCCAGTTAAAGTATCTTGGACACGTGGTAAATTTTGAGGGGATAACCACTGACCCTGAGAAGGTCCAGTCGATTAGTGAGTTCCCGATACCTACCAATATCAAGAAGCTGCGTAGTTTCTTGGGTCTGGCGTCCTGGTATCGGCGCTTTATTGAAGGCTTTGCGACGGTGTCGGCGCCTCTACGACATCTGCTTAAGAAAAGCGCAAAGTGGCAATGGGGTGATGCGCAAGAGTCTGCGTTTCGGAAGTTGAAGGAGCTTTTGTGCTCTTCTCCCGTATTGGCCTGCCCCGACTTCAGTAAAACCTTCACGGTGCAGGTTGACGCCTCGAATGTGGGGCTGGGTGCCGCCTTAACCCAGGAAGTTGAGGGCAAGGAGGTGGTGATCGCGTATGCGAGCCGTCTGCTGACTGACCAGGAATCCAAGTACTCTACCACAGAGAAGGAGTGTCTTGCCTTGGTCTGGGCAGTCAGGAAGTTTAAACCCTACTTGGAAGGCTACCACTTTGTGGCGATTACAGATCATGTTGCTCTCAGCTGGCTCATGAAACTACGTGAACCGAGCGGTAGATTAGCTCGGTGGGTCATGGAGCTCCAGCAACATGATTTTGAAATCAAGTACCGCAAAGGCACGTTAAACAGGGTAGCCGACGCCTTATCCAGGTATCCAGTGGGCCTGGGGCCAAGTGATTTGGGTGACGAAGCCTGTCTTGACCCAACGGGGGTGGCTGCCGTGGAAGGTAGTGAGGCTGTCGAGGGTGACAAGCCATCAGTGGACTCTATGCCGTCAGGTGATGAAACTGGCGCGTCTACACTCGTTCCTGGTGATAATGAACCGGACGAGGAGTTTATTAAAGATCGATGGTACGAACGTATGTTCGCATTGGTGACTAACCGGCCCAGAAGGTTTAAGAATTACTGTGTTAGGGCTGGACAGTTATACCGCTCCTTTGGCAATGCAGAAAACCCAGTCTGGAAGATGTGTGTTCCCCCTGACCGGGTGCGAGCTGTCTTAGAAGAGAACCACGATTTACCAACAGCAGGGCATCTGGGTGTAAAGAAGTCAAGGGCCCGGGTGGCCGTTCGGTATTACTGGCCGGGTTGGAGGGGAGATGTCAAAATCTATGTCCGGAGTTGTCCTCAATGCCAAACCTTCAAGATGGCGCAAACAAAACCCGCCGGTAAAATGTATTTCCGACGCCCAAAGGGTCCCTGGTCAACAATTTCTGTGGATCTCATCGGACCTTTGCCAAGGACACGGTATAACCATCGGTTTCTGGTGGTGATACAGGACACATTTAGTAAGTGGCTGGAGCTAGCTCCAATAGGAGCCGCAACCGCCCAGAACGTGTCCCAGAAATTGAAGACGGTGTTGCTGCGTTATGGGGCTCCAGAGGTGATGATCTGCGACAATGGGACGCAGTTTGTCTCTCGAATAGTCCGCAGCCTGGCCGCTGAATGGGGCGTGCAATTGCAAACCACTGCCCCGTATAGCCCTCAGTCAAATCCGGTTGAGCGTCCGATTCGGGTTGTGAAAACCATGATTGCCCAATTTGTGAAGGACAATCACAAGGGGTGGGACCGGCTGTTGGAAGAGTTTCAGTTTGCGGTGAACACCGCTAGACATGACTCAACCGGATTCTCCCCGGGGATGCTCTGTTTTGGGAGGGAGTTAAAACCCCCAAAAATGATTTATGGGACGTCCTTTGAGAGTTCCGGGGAGGAGGCTAAGGTGAGGTCTACGAAGGTCGTTGTAAAACCTTCCGGGAGCTCTATAGCCAAACCCACCATAACCTCAAAGCTGCGTACCAACGCCAGGCCAAATATTATAACCTGAGGCGGCGTGAGGTGACATACGAGATCGGTGACCGGGTTTGGCGAAGAGCGCACGTACTATCGTCCGCGGCGGATGCCGTGGTAGGTAAACTGGCTCCAAAGTTTCATGGTCCGTGCGTGATTACCGGTAAAAGGGGGGTGAATGTCTACAAGGTGGAAGACGTTAGCTCTAAAACCCCTCATGTGGTTCACGTGAAGGATCTGAAGCCTTTTGTGGAAAGGGTGCCTTAGGTTTTTTTTTAACCCTAGGTGTGGAATCTTTTTTTTATTGGTTTTTTTTTGCTCCCCGAAGTAGGAGGGGGGTTGTAATGGGTCAAAATTATAGAGGGGTTAAGTTTTTATATTTATTATTTAATTATCAGTAGGCATATTCCTTACCTGGTTGGTGATAGTGGTAAACCTATCATGGTAAGGTAAATAGGCTGTTCTAGGCCTATCCTAGGGTTGAAGTAGGGATAACCTCACTTTTGGCAAAATCACTAAAGACACTATTTTTTAGATTCACAAGTCACAGTATTGCATCGTTGTGTACAAAACGAGTGATAAACCGTTTCCGTGTAACCCCCATGCCTAATATACACCTTTGGGAAGTACGGTCAAAGTTGTTGGTTAGGCTAGGGTGGTGAACCGCGATCACAAATACAATATGACTACATAACATGCATACACTTTGTCGCACACTAAGCTACACGTCACGGGTGGAAATTATACATTTTGTTTAAACCAGCAATGATATTAAAGTTCCGCGTATAATTTCACAGTCGGCGTAGGTAAATAACAACATAACCTGTAAGACTAGTCGGCTGTCTTGGCGTTGTGTTGCAACAGCGCCAAGTTTGAACTCGTGACGTCACCGATCAGCTGGGAGTCGAATCAGCTGATTCCCCATCCCTAAGGGGTTAGGGAGGGGGAAGTAGTGAAGATCCCTTGTGGGCGAGGGATGCGACGACATTCTAATTCTGCGATTTCCAGCGTTAGGACGTTACTTAGTGTTCAGTAGTTCAGTAGTGATTTTGCCTAAAGTGAATTTAGGAAGTGTTGAGGTTGACGAAACTGCAACATTAAATTGTTTCAAAATTTCATTGAACGGGTTTTCATTATTTTTAAATTTGATTTAATTAGCTGTTCCCAGGTGTGAACGATGATGATGGTACAGTAGCGTTGTTGGTTACCGGTACTGAGTTCACACCTGATTCACACTACATTTTTGCGTAATACAAATCTGTACCTGTGCTAGGTTGTTGAGTTAATTAAATAAATTATTTTTATCTGAACCCTGGAAACTTCCCAGCACGCCGACTTGAGCGTTCCGCTGGCGAGAGTTGGTGACGTCTTTCCCGCTTTAACTACGGAATAGCGCATATATTCCGAGCGGGAAAAACGGCACGTTACAAGCTTAACACCAAAATAAAACAAAAATGTTTGGTTTTAGAAATTAAAATGAAAGTTGTGAACTAATTTTAGTGTACAACATACTTCAAAAATGACAATAGCAACCTTGTAGATTCTAATCCCAACAGTGTTACTAGATTTCATCCCCGTTTGAAACTATTGTATTACTGCATAGTACTTTAAGTTGTTGCTAAAATTACTTTTTTCACATAAATACCTTTATGAATGAATAGGAAACCCAAGGACGAGAAAGGGACAATACCTTTTTCGTTAGTCCATTTCTACATTCTTAGTGAAATCATCTAGAAGTGGCAGCTTTGAGTTTGCTTTTCTCCAAGATTAAAATGTGTATATCTCTTAAGTTCAAGAAGGAAGTTTATACATCACAATGTAAAACTATTAACCTCACAAATATCATTTCAACTTTATTAATATTGTTATTCTTTTTCAGATGACAGTAATACCTTTGATCAAACCTACCTCGAGATCCACCTTATCAAACTCCTGCATGAGGTGACGATAGAGGAGGTTTCTGCGGGTGATATCATCGTCAGGAGGAAGCTGTTTCCGGACAATCCGAGGATTGACTTTGTACACCTGTATGAGTATCCGCTCGGCCACCTTGCGGACAGCCTCGGCCGGATGGTGTAACCCCGACACACCAAGTTCTGACAGGACTCTGCACGTCATACCACTGCGACAGAACATATCTGTGGTTACTCGTGGAGCTGAGGAATGTTGTTTATTGTTTAGGACTTGGAATATGAGCATGTAAACAATAATGGATGGTTTGAACAGAGAGAGAACTTTGGATAAGTGAAGAGTTGAGTGAGATAGCTAGAAGATGGAAGAGAAATTACGGATGGATATGAGATGAAGAGGCTAGTCAATGTCAAAATCTGTGATTAACCAAAGAGGGAAAAGGATGTGGAAGGATGGAATGGGAAATAAACAAATAAACACAATCGGACAAATCACCATAACCCATTCTTTACGAGAAGTGCTACTCAGCTTTCAGTGTAACTTGGAACACTTAGTGTAACTTGGACACATGAATTAATGTGTTTGAACACACTAAAAGACATAAGACATAAGACATATTTTATTTACACAATACGTTCTTTATAAAGTACATTTCATACATAAGAACAGGTGTTTCGTCATAAACTGAGGATGCTAACAGTGTATATAGTTTATATAGTCTAGAACCTAGAATAGAATAGAATAGAAATCTTTATTTGCCATTGACATTATACATGTATTAGCAACAGTCAAGAATATAACTAGTCATAAGGTCATAAAATATAAAGCTTACAAGCTAAAATACAATTTTCTTCTTCTCTAAAAACTCTGAGAGGGAATAAAAGGGATTTTTCAAAAGCCAATTATAAAATTGTTTTAAAAACATTGAGTGGAAGGAAATATAATATCCCAAGAGAACTTACAATAGATTACTTACTGAAGACATATGCAAACCCATATTGCAAGGCTTTCTCACTCACTTATCGTTGTATATTGGACTTGACAGATGAAATCACTTTGTACTAGTAATCGTCTTTGAGTGAAGAGAGTTCAACAATAATGAAACAGTTCTGTGAGACCAATCGACACACTGTGGGATCAAACACCACCAAACTTTACTAAGGAATGGGAAGTTGATTAACACAATGTCGGAGGCACCACTTAAGTGTGAAAATGAAGAACTTAAATTGATTCTCTCTATTCCAATCTTGAATGTGTTGGACCGTAAATAGTTGATGAAGTAAGTCGCACGTACCTCTGCTTATCAGTTGAGATGCCGTGGTTGAGAATCAGCTGTTCCACCATCTCCATCTTGCTGAGAGCCAGCCTCGGGTGTGTACTGGAGGTCAACACCCGTGTCAGATGTACCGGGATGATGTTCAAACTCCTGTAGAAGAAAGCTGAGTGAAAATATAGCATTTGTAGGCTTCAAACTGACCATAGATGTTTCAAAACACTATCAATCTAACAATGTTTGTAATTTTATGTCACCTGTTTCACAGTGGCCAATAACGCATAAAGCGACAAACTTTATTCGGTTGTCAACTGCTAACAGTGTATATAGTTTATATAGTCTAGAACCTAGAATAGAATAGAATAGAAATCTTTATTTGCCATTGACATTATACATGTATTAGCAACAGTCAAGAATATAACTAGTCATAAGGTCATAAAATATAAAGCTTACAAGCTAAAATACAATTTTCTTCTTCTCTAAAAACTCTGAGAGGGAATAAAAGGGATTTTTCAAAAGCCAATTATAAAATTGTTTTAAAAACATTGAGTGTGTTGGATATGATTGAACAATTTTACTGAGTTTGTTATATATTACCTGTGACATCACTATGTGGCTTTTTAGAGTTAAATTTAATCTGAAAAAACTTCTTTTAATATTTAAATTGTTTCTCGTATTGTGTCTATGGATATCATTACATAAGGTTTGAAAGGGTAATTTTTTAAGGCTGTAAGCCATGATATCATATATGTACAAATTAATAGCTGTTTGGAATTCAAGTTTAATAAAAAGAGGTTTACAATGAGTATCAGGATGTTCATTACATATAATTCTAACAATATTTTTCTGAATCAGTAAAATATCCTGAATTCCTGAACTGCTTCCCCAAAATATCAAGCCATAGCGATAAATACTTTGAAAAAAGGCGAAATAAGACATTCTTACATATCTACTGTCAACAAGTGAGATCAGTCTTCTAATTAGATAAACAACGCGAGATAATCTTGTTGATAGATAATCTACGTGGGATTCCCAGCTGAGCTGGTTATCAATGTGCATACCTAGGAATTTCACACTGTGTTGTATATTATGAAACACGTGATCCGTGGGTCTTAAACTGAAAAGAATGTTTTGAGTTTTATTGTTGTTCAGAAGAAAATTATTTGACTGAAACCATGCTGAGGCATCACTCATTGCAGTTTGGGTTATTTGTTCTAATTCAATTATTGTTCTGCTCTTTGAAAAGAAAGTTGTGTCATCTGCATATAAAATAGATTTAGTAGGTTTTGAAATGTTACTTGGAAGATCATTAATAGAAATTAAGAACATGAGTGGTCCAAGTACGGACCCCTGAGGCACTCCGCAATCCACTATTATCTCATTTGACATCTCACCGTTAACAGAGACAATCTGTCTTCGATTACTGAGATAAGATTTAAGAAACTGAAGAACGGTATCTCCAAAGCCATAGTGTTGAAGTTTCATCAAAAGATCCTGGTGATTCACACAGTCAAAAGCCTTGCTCAGGTCACACAGAGTGGCCCAAGCAAAGGCTTCAATGACATCACAAACTAAGGTATCAATGGCATCTAAAGTTGATCTACCACTTCGAAAACCAAATTGTGAAGTAGAAAAAAGGTTATTGTTTTCAAGAAACTCATAAATTTGTTCAAAAACTACTATTTCAATTACCTTAGATAGAATCGGAACTATTGAAATCGGCCTATAGCTTTCGGGTTTGTCTCTATCTCCTTTCTTGAAAATAGGACAGATGCGGGATAGTTTTAATTGTTCTGGGAAATGTCCATCAGATAAAAGACTATTAATTACTATAGTTAAAGGGTGTACGATGGCAGGGATTATTTTTTTGAGAATATTATTTGACAAGTTGTAACAGTCCAATGAATTTGAGTTTTTCAATTTTTTTATAGCATCAATGATACATTTTTGGTTTACTAATTTGAAATTGAATTTTACTGGAGCAACCTGAGTATTATTGACAAAATGCTTTGGGAAAAGATTTGGGTTGCCTATGTTCTGTTTTATAGTCTGAACTGATTCAACAAAATATGCATTAAATTGAGATGGTGTAATATTTGGTGAAGGCTCATTTCTTAAGTTTTGGGTGTTTGATTTTATGATATTCCAAGCAGCTTTACACTTGTTACTACTATTTTCAATCTGTCTTTGATTAAAGTCTAGTTTTGCCTTAATGATTTTCTGTCTATACATTTTTTTTTTTTTAGGTCTAAACTAATCTAACCAGATATTACTGAAATTTGAGCAACATGTTCATGGGTTTGGAAATTGTGGAACTATCAGCATATATAAAGTTTAGAATTCCCTATTTGTAGAAGACGCAGAGGATCTGAAGAAGTGGAAATCAGTTAGTCTGTATTAGATTAACCTAGTTTTTGTCCGAGTTCTTGTACGTAAGACGTTTACGTTACCCTATGCATTTCTCCAGCTTGTGTGGCATCTTCAGGGGTCTTCTTAAAACTCTTATCACTATCATAAGTATTAGTTTGTTGTATTCACCTGACATCTTTGCAGTCAGCCAGACTGAGGATGGTGTGAATGGCCATGTTGTGTATCCTGGCTGTCGTATCTCCAGACTTGGAAAGTAGCTCAGGCAGCAACCTCTCTAGACAACGAGCCACTTCTGCTGTAGACACTCTACAACACATGGGCTACATGGCACTACAAATGACATACAAGTACTCAGCTACATAGCAAAACAGTTTATATACTCGGCTTCATGGTAACACAGTTGAAATATCTAGCTACGTGATGGGAACAGTTGAAATAATCAGTTACATGACCACACAGTTAATATTCTCAGCATGACAATACCATTGAGGTACACTGTGTCTAGGACAGTGCAGCTAAAAATAAGGTATGGTTTACATAAAGCATCAATTGAAAAGACCCGATGGGATTTGAAACAAAGATTTATTAGACAGAGACAGCATTTTGGATTTTAACACATGTTATGTTTAGTAAAATAAAACTTGATCACACTTTATGTTTACTGTTGAAAGTATCCTACCTTCCAGAGATGAACTCACTGAAGAAGTAGCGTATGATCTCTGCGGCTGTGCTGTACACAATGAATACTTTGTCCCTAAGCGCCCTGTGTAGAAGATACACTGCTGCTCTGGCCACCTTGGAACAAAACAAAGCCTTAGATATGCAGGAGAAGGTTCAATCCTCAGCTAAAAAGAATTTGGTGGTTAACCAATAACACCCGTAACCAAGAATATAAAGAAAAACGAGAGATAATCTCAAGAACTAAATAGCAAACATGCTAAACTACAAATTAAAGTAAAAAATAAAAGACAGAAGGATATGGTATGGTTAGCCGAGTGGTTACAATAAATTGTCGTAAAATCTGGAGGCTGATGGTTTGATTCCAAGCGCAAGTGTTTCTACACCCAGATACCATTTATCATTGTACTATCAATTAAATGTTAGACAGTAACATAATCGTTTGGACCTTTCCCTTACAAAAAAATGTCAATTGCTTAGAAACAAAAACGCCAACAGTGATTGCAGACAAAACAAATAAAACTACAATCTGACTTGAGAAGTTGCTGAGAGAACAAAAAAATTTAGACAGGAAAAGTGAGCTATGTTGTATAACATTGGCTATAAAATGAAAAAATAAATGTACCACCATGTTGCTGTCTTAAATTACCTTGTTGGGGGAGTGAGTCTCAGTGTTGTCGGGTGGTTTGACACATTCCGTCCGGACATGAGCTCGCAGTGCAGCCTGCAGCAGACACAACCCTTCTTCTTTGTCAGAGAACTGCTTCGAGTAGAACTTCTCCACCTGTGAATCCAACTATTTAAACTTCTTAAACAAAAGCATGTATGATGGCAACCATTATTTCTCTAATACTGTAAGTTACACATCAACTATAGCACAAAATTTATTAAAGATAAATGGTATCAGCAATCTGACGCACACTTTCTCCGATTAACTTCACAAACAACTCTTATCATGGGCAAGCGGTGGGAGTCACGATTATTTATGATAAAATCACTAAAGTTGCAATAAGCTTTTGAAGCTTTTTCTTACACGAATGGGGTTTGTATAATTTTGTTAATAATTAAAAGAGCTATAAAACATAGGTACTAACGTTTGGTCAAAATTGTTCAGAATATTTTTTGAAAAATCCAATTTTTCTATTACTATATAGGTTTTATGGGAAAATCACTATTACAAATTAAAATGTTGAAGAAAAAATACTTGGGGATACTACAGATTATTAGGCCCTACCCACACACAAAATTTAATCAAAATCAGACCAAAGGTGTGGCCTGTAGCTTTGTAGACATCCACACACACATAAAAACACCCATCAATTTGAAAACCACTTTTGGGTTCTTCAAGGGGACCCAAAAGGAATAACCCCCCCCCCCCTGCAAAACTAAAACTCGAAAGTTTTGACAAAAACAACACTTTCTCCATATACTATAAATGGAGAAAGTAAAGATATATCGGGGAGGGATATTCCATCTACTGAGAAATTTAAAAATTCAATGCTGTCTGGTTAACAGCTCCTCGTCTGACAACCTTTTATAGGATGCTCCTGAACACAAATAATAATTTTGAAAGATAATTACTAGTAATTAAAAATGTACATGTACAATAGTTTGCAACCTACCAAAGCCATTCCGAACACAGAGATTGGCAGAGCTGCTTGTTTTCTTTCTTTCTCGTTCAGTTTGGACACAACAGCTGGTGCTGCGTTTTCTCTGGGTTCAGCAGAATGTGTACTAAAACCAAAAAATGGTTGGCAAAAATTAAATCCTGCACTTTGTTTTTGACGAAGTAATAACATAACAATTAAAGAGTAGTCTCAATCCAAAACTTAAAAAGTAGTTTTAAAAAATCAAGCTACTAGCAAATCATTTGGTTGGAGGATACACATATCCTAATAATTTCAATAATTATATACCCAAAGTACCTTCTATGAGCAGGCACTGTGCGCTCGTCGTAGGCTTCGTAACTGTTCCTTGCCGCAGATTTGTTCCTCCTCCGTAGAGAGCCGGAGTTTGTTCTAATGGTCACTGGTGTTGCGATGTATGCTTGACCTTTTGGAGTCGCTCTGTAAAATATTCAAGTATAAATTACTTGTAGTTAGCTAAACAACACTCTTCTATGGATGTGTTGATTTCTCATCTTATCTCAAAAATTCTCCAATCTCAAAATTGGTTTAAAAAAATACAAATAATACCATTTAGAATAATTGAATATAACAAAAAATTTGTCCTCAATCCATTTTAAGCTTCTTTTTATATTCCATATGATTAGATAGCCTAAATATAATTTCTTGAGTGAAAAACAGTTACAGTACTGTAATAAGCTATTTAAGTACCGTAACCTAATATATTAATAAGTCAGTTTTTATTTAAATCCATTTTGAGATTTTCAGTGTCAACCGCGTTGTCAGTTGGAGATTTCTGGCAATTATTTCACCCTTACTTTGACATGACATCCTCAGTGGTTAGGCGGAGATTTCAGAGGCCACTGATGTAGCTACTGTACTTCAAAGTTAGGCTGAAACTTCTGACAGCAATTTCCAACTGACGACGTGGTTGACGCCCAAAATCTTCATTGATACTACTGACAACAGCTGCAAAAAACTATGAATGAAGAGTAATTTATGTTTGGAGTCCAAGCTATTGATTTGGCATGTAGAGGAGTAGAAAATGAATCAGAAAATGATTTACATTAGGATGGAGTGTAGAATTAAGATGGCGAGTAGGGTGGTGTAGGGACAGAAAACATCTCTCTTCACTTTTCCCCTTCCCTGAATACGTATCAAATTAGATCCAACAGGAATTGTTGGAAGGAGCGTAAAAAAACAAAAGCGATGGTGGAAAGGGTTACATGCACCTACAGCTCATCACTCTAAATGATTCGTCATATACTAACCCAGTAGGACTGACTCTGCCCGCGTAGTGTAGCGGGGACACAGGACTCTGGTAGATGCCGGGTGGCTCGGGGGCCCGCTGCGGGGGAGAGCAAGGCTCCAATACTGGTGGGGGTGCAGGATGTCTGACGGGGACTGGGGCTGTTACTGGCCCCACTGCCTCATTCTCACTCAATGTTGTTGTACTTGTACCGTTGTCGGCATCGGGAGACTCCTCGTCGTTCTTGGCCAGCGGCTGGGAAAATATTGATTTGATCTGTGTGAAACTGTTGCACTCTTGAAACCAAGTATAAAAATGTGTTTATCGATCACCTGTTTATATTAGCTAAAGGTTATAACCTTTAATGTGTAAATACATTATCTATATACAGATTCCCAGTTTCTAAACTTATTTATTAAAATATCACCAATCAAAAAGTTCACTTAATTAGGATTGTTGCATGTAATCTAATCAAACGTGGTATAAAATACATTAATTCCAATCAATGAAATTTTCGGCCCTGAAGTAGAATCCCTTCTATATGAACCAGATGAAGATAACGTTTTATAGTTGAAGCCAAAAGCTGTTGACAAAAAGAACAAATTTTAATTCTTTTACGTGATTTAAAGTGTTACAGCAGGAGTTCAAACAACAAAGTTTCTACTCTACCTAGAGTTATAATAGCAATTTTTATAGGTGAAAAACAAACAGTTAAAACCCCAAATTTTAATTCTACTCACTCCATTCTCTTCAAGTAGTTCGTCCACTTCCAACAAAGCGTAAACCTCCTTCCTGTATTCATCCATTTGCGACTTCTTCTTCTTCGCTTTGGTGTAGTCCTCGTGCATGATCGCTTGTTTTTTGCTGATTTCCAGTTTTCCTAGCCTTTCACCGGCCGCTCTCAGCTCCACCATTGCTGACTTCAACTTGCGAGCGTACTCGAACCTTTCATCTGGCGAAGATAAAATACCCTCAAAATATATTTTAATTTCTTTTTCAGTTTGAAACTTAATCTTGCTATTACAGATGGGATAAATTTTTAAGGTATCTTTTTTTATACAGATTCATGAAAATAAAGATCCCTTCCAAATCAACATTTTTCAAATTTTTCTTACAACCATACTATGTATATTAATTGTAGCTCTTTCCAGTAGCTTTTTATAGTAGGCCTATATTTCAGGTTAACCAACAATTTATTTTCAAAAATGCAATCTGATATTTGATAGTATTAATTTTTTACAGGTAGTTGCCCAACAAAGTAATTTCTCCCTATTCCTAAACAGGATGTCCTAACAGTTTCACGTTTCATCCAATCTGCGCTACTTTAGTGATTTGTATTGGTTTGGAAAACATTTTATTCCGCTTTTTCAAAACATATTTTCCAACAACAGTAAGTTTACAATCACCTTGTACAGCCTGGTGTTTCCTCTTCTCCAGCAGTCGGATGATGCGGGCAACATCTTTATCAACGTACATCTCAAACGCGAGGTCATCGCAGGTTGAACCCAAGGTCGCACCATGTCCATTGTTGTTTTCCTCGCCTCTCACCGCTTCCTCCCCAATCAGCTGTACTGCTACTATACTCACCTAAACATCGTCAATTTGTCTGTTAGTGATTATATCACAATTCAAGGTAGTCAAAGAATCTTTATGTTAACAAATAATGTTTTGACTAATTGATAAATTCCCAGCTTTAGTGTGAGTTCCATGCAACAATAGTTTGACTATCTAACCTGATTGAATACATTGAGGCTGTTTTGATGGTTCTGGTAAAGTCTTAGTTTGACATAAGACGTTGGGCTGAAGGGCGGAACAGTGATGGATTTGAGTTCTCGACTCTTGAACTCTGTAGACTGATTGTCACTGAGTGTGATGTAGCCGAGGTACTCGAAATGCAAGTTGTTGGCGTCTTCACCTGAAATCTCATCTGTGCAATCTTCTGGACCGACTAGAAGGTCGATTCTCTCAGCTGCAAAAGCATAAAAAATAAAAGTGGATTGCAGAAGTCAAAAGTAAAGCTTGTTTGCTCACATTTTTTGCTTGTGTATTTTTGTTGTTAGGGAATGGTTAAAACCCTTGTCTTCTTACTTTGACCTCTTTTGTTAATGGCTAATTGGGTTAGATGTTTGAATGACAACAAATTAAATATAACCATTTCTCCATTTTCCCAGTACCCAACATGAAACATAAGGAGAATAATTTAGTAGTGGAGAGGAGATGGATTCAAATCAGCAAGGATGAGTTTGTAACATTTTCCCTGAAACATGTTAGTGTCCACATTCACAATACACTGGCAAAAGAGAAATGTATCTACTGCAGGACCACTTTCATAAATGTGTCTTGGTGGGCCCAGGCCCAGAAAGCTTTATGTTGTGGGGTGTTCTTTGATGGAAAAGAAAAATGGGGGGGGGGACTGCACACAACACACATTGTTTCTGTTTACATAGGTTTTGAGGATAATAAAATGAAAATAACAAACTAAAATATTAAATTTATATAGAAATCTTTTAAAGATCCCTACATTAATGGGTTGGTCAGACTCACAGATTAGGTACTGATGTGCCAATATCTGTATTTGATGCAGGATAGCTGTAGAGTGAAGCCTCAAAACCACTTCCTGGGGGAAGGAGCAATCCTTGGCGGACTGCCACCCTCGGATGGCTGGCCCGTGTCTGTCCAACTCACACGCTTTGTATTTTTCATCCTCTCCTGAAATATAGTATGATAGAATTATTCATCGTTAGTTTGCAATTGTAAAAATACATGGATGAGTTACTAAAATCATCATTTTGTGGAGATAGTTCTTCAAAGAGATAGGCTTGATTCTTCTTATCAACGGCATTGGAGTGTCGCTTGAGCTGTATTTGAATGCCATAATGTTTTGGAGACATTGCAGTTTCCTACGGTAAATTAAGTTGTGAACTCTGGATTTATGTCAATTTTAGGTTTAACTGGTGACTAGTTTTAAGGGTGGATTGCAACATATGTTTTGTTCAAACTGAATTGTAAATTTTTACCTCCGGATCTCTGAAATGTTGACATTAATTATTGTATTACAGCTCTACAACACTGTTTAACCGACAATGAGTCTTATGATGAAAGACTGTGGAAATATACTTTCTTCAAGACTTTACCCAACACTATATTTGTTAAAAATTTTATACATGTAGTCTATGAACACAGTAACTGGAGTTTGGTCCGATTTTGATGAAATTTGGCATCAATGTGTAGGGCTAGATAAACTTTGAGCTCACAAACCAGCAAGATCGGGTGGTGGGTCAAAGTGTTACCGGTATAGAATTATTTTTTTCAGTTTCACCCTTAAAAATGAAAATGCCCATTCTTTATCACAGCTATAATGTAGAACTTAAAAACAAACAAATAATTTTGTATTCTGAGGTACCTATTGTTGTAGCCCACAAGTACAGGTTACAGAAAAAATTAAAAAAAATATATTTTTAAATTTCTTATGTTATTCTTATCAAGAAAAAGAAAATTGTTTTTGTGCATTTAAAAATCACTTTGAAATTAAATCTTAAACTTTATAAATTAACTTTTGCATGTTAACAAATTAAATGTTTGCATGTGTGTAATTTTGCAAATTAACATGCCAACACACTTGAAATGCTTGAATAACTTAGGTACTGTAACTCTAGGCCATATTTATAAAAAGACAACAGTAACTTAATCGTACACATACCCAAAGCAATTTGTTTTAAAAATATTTGAAGTTTTAATATCTTAACATTTTTCTATCAATGTATCAAGTTGAAATTTGCTTGCATACAAATGAATGTGGGGAATTATTTTGTATTTATGTGTGGTTTCTGCTGTAAGTCAAAGAAACAGAAAATGTTTTAGTCCGTCCGACCCTTAAAAAACTCAGTAAGATAAATTAGACCTAGCCAATAAATCATTTTTTAATATATTCTGGTTACTGCAGTCAAACTTGAAATGGACAAGACATGCTCTGCAATACAGTAATACAATAATTTATTGACCAAATTTAATTAATAAAATATATCAAACATTATACATTATACTTATACATCTGAGCTAAATATGCCTACTGTATCATAAATATAATAAAATTGCTTTACCTGTAGCATAGATCACATTGAATCCTATCTTTTTAGGCATTTTTATCAACAAGATTAGGGTTGTTAAAATCTAATAATTTTAAATGCATGTAGAAAATTGTAAAATGTAACCTCCACCACTATAACATTTGGTTAGTAAGAGCATTAACTTCTACAATGGGTGATAAGTTAAATATAATTGATAAAGTAATGTTAGTTATAGTATAAAACTATGTTATAGAAGGGAGTCCACAGTCTTCATAAAAAGAGGAAGTCATCTGAATAGCTTCATAACAATTACTTCACCTACACAAAATAAAAATCTAGGCATTGAGCAGGGGCACCAGCAGTCCAGCAAGCACAGTCAGTAAAGTGCCCACAACTAGGGTCAAATTTACTCTTGTTACAATATAACCAGGGCAAAAATAAATATTTTGTAAAGTGAGACTTTATATTTTTCTAAATTAACCTATCTCCTTGTTTAAAAATCTAATCTCAGTGATAATATTTTGTATTTCTTTTATCGGCTTTAGAGACTGCATCTGAAAAATCAATACCAAAGACTTACATCTTTGAAATTCCTCCCACAGCTCAAAGTCTTTTAAAACTCAGTGTTTATAGCTAAATTATATTCTTTGATCATACAATTGTAATCATTGTTGATTATAATGATTCTATTCTTTCTGTTAATTTCAAAAATATAATTTTAAGTCTACAAAAGCTTTGTATTTTAGTTTAGGTTAGTTATTTTTTTGATTGTGTTTAAACCCAAAACCCAAATATATTATTTTTATTCAAGAGAACCCTCAGCTACATTTTATTTGATGGAGATAATTATTGTAGTTATACAAAAATCAATAACACAAATTCAATTTATAAGAATCAATTGCGCTCTTTTATTTGATTGGCTACAAAGTTATCGTAGTAATCAGCTGTTAGCCGTAGCGTCTGTTGTTTGTAGTTAGGGCGTGATCCAAAAAAGATCCTATCCTTGATCTTGAAGGCTGTGTAGTGAGAATGAGAAAGTGGATTTGGTGTGATGTGATGGGTTTGTTTTGGAATGGATTGAATGAATGATAATAATGGCCGAAGTTTTTTGATGTTTCCGTGTTTACTGTTTAGTTTGGTGTCTAATGACAACATATCAAGTGAATATAGAAATTTTGTTAAAATCGGCTAACTCTCGTCCTTGAGTTTTATTGACAATGTACAAGGTGAGAGTGTATATTGTAACCTCAAATTAACATGACCTTGATAAGCTTAAGTGCTACAGTATTGTTTTTGTTTTACAACTTTCTGCGTTGAATGGCCGGACGTCTGTATGTATGTTCCAAAACATAAGCAGATAGTTACCTAATACCGCTATACGTTAACAAAGGTTATAGATGTGTTACTAATTGAATTAAAATTTTAGCCTAATTTAACCAGCGTCTTGATAACTTAATTTACTGCCCGGGGTCTCAACTAAAATACAAATTCTCAATAAATTATAGGCATAGGCTAGGCTACACTTCAAGTTATCTAAAAACCTCAAACTACGCAAGCAGCCTCAGAAACTGTTCACAATAAGATGATTTAGGCCTATTTAACTATGTTCATGCATAACGTGGCCATACGTCCCGCTTTATAACAAGTTGTCCCGCGCTGTCCCCACAATCGGCCGGGGGACGCCTGAATCTCCCGCTTTGGAGGTCAGGCGTTTGAAATATTGTATAGGCCTATGGAATATGAAATTTCGCCTTTCCACACTAATGTTTACTTAGTTCGTGTAAGAATACTTGTTAGTAATTTTAAGGAAAACTAAAGGAAACCAACCTATTAACCTATTTGGTTAACCCTCCCAGTGTTACTTGACGAAAATTCGACAAGCAGCACACTTTGTGTAGTGTTACTTGTCGATTTTTCGACACGCAGACATCGTTTACGGCGAAGGCTCTATGACTGACTGAATCGGATTGAACTGGATCGAGTTAGGTATCGTTCTTTCCGTAATATTCTAAGCTTTCTCCAGAGGTCTGTCTCTAAGCGCTATTCATTTTAGTTCCGAAAATATTGTAGCAGACAGCTGACGTGCGTGTATTTGTAAACAGCTAGGTTCCCCCGGACCGATGACTGATGTGTTTTATTACGTTTATCATTGTTTTAGTGTTAAAAATCAAAAGTAGTGATATACGTGGTGCATTATAAGAAGATTTAAGTGGTTTTGAAGTGCTGGTTGATGATCCTGAAGAAGTAGGTAGTGATATTGATGTAAATTATCAGCCAGATTCCTAGCTATGGTTAGGCTATGCATTCTTAGGTAAACGCTACCTATGTACTGAAATCAGTTTTTTGCCCATAACTTATTTATTTGCAAATCTACTTCCTTATATTATTATATATTTGTAATCCTCATAAAATTTAGAACATAGTGGCTATTTTCAAATATTTATAGGCCTATAATTTATACAATTTCATTGAGCGCGAACTTATTTTTTTTTTTTGAAAATTTTTGAAATTATATTTTTTTTACCTAAAAATTTTTTTTTTTTTTTGAAAAAATGTTCCTTATGTTTTATATATAATATTGAAGCCCATGATTTTCCAAACAAAATGGTATATAGAACATTAGAATTAACATTGTTTTAAGCTTCTCAGATCCGTTTTAATAAAACCTTGCAAATGCGCCAAAAATAGGTGGACATTAAGGCCTAAACTATGGACACTTGGAGGGTTAACTGTACAATTAGCACGTCATCGTTCATCGATCCTCGATCGCGTGAACTCAACTATCTATACTATAGGTGTTACTCTACTACTCACTCACTCCTGTTGCTAAAACTTATTGATTATGGGATTGGGGGAAGTTGCTTTTCTTTAATACAATCTTACCTTTCTGAAAGAAAACAAAGAACTTTAATTTTAGAAGATAACAACAAACATTATTCACCATGGGAAATTATATCCACAGGTGTTCCCCAAGGCTCAGTATTGGGCCCACTTTTTTTTCTTATTTACATTAATGATCTTCCAAAAGCTATTAATAAAGAACTAATTCTTTTTGCCGATGACACTACTGCTTTGATCAAAAATAATAATACAGCTGAAATGTTTTCTTCTCTGCAAAGTGTGGTAAAGGACATGGAGCAATGGTTTTTAGAAAATGGGTTAAAACTTAATGTTGAAAAAACAAATATTATTAAATTTTCTACTAGACACAAAAATATGGAAAACTGTTCCTTTAATTTAGTTGAAGCTCATAAATTCTTAGGGGTTTACGTGGATGACGCAGTAAAATGGGATTCACATTTGAATTATTTACGTAACAAAATTAGGTCGATATCATCTTTATTCATACATTTGAGGGACTGTGTTTCTATTGAGACACTTAAAGTAGTTTATCATGCTTATGTGGAGTCAGTGTTAAGATATGGCATAATTTTATGGGGCCAAGCTACTGGTATTAAAACTTTATTCAGGTTACAAAAACGTATTATTCGTATTATTACCAACTCTCATCCACGCAGTTCTTGTAAGAAACATTTTCAAAATTTAAGAATTCATACATTAACGGGGTTGTATAGGCCTATTCTAGAATTATTAAATTACATACATTCAGTTAAAAATGAGCTACCAGAAACAATACATTTTAATCACAGGTATGAAACCCGAAATGAAAATATATTTAGACTCCCCAGACATTGTTTGACCCTATATGAAAAATCTCCATTGTACGCTGGGCTGAGATTGTACAATGTGCTTCCGCCATGCTATAAGTCATTAAGCAAAACCAAATTTAAAGATACAATAGATAATTTTCTTATTGACAAGGCTTTTTACTTAATTAAAGATTTTTACAGAACTACAATTTAGAATTTTTTTTTTTTTGTGTTTAATTTTTTAGTGTTTAGTTTTAAGTTAAAAGTTTTAATGTTAAATATTTTATGTATGGATTTAATTTTGACAATGCACCTATTCTAAATGTTATGACATGTATGGAATGTTTTGTGCAAATAAAGTCTATGTCTATGTCTATGTCTATACTCGTCAAAGATCGGCACTAGTACAATATATTTCCGCGCGAGCGAAAGCGCTGTAGGCTACTTCGGCCTCTAAAGAGGCAGGTCAGTAAACTAAACTGGCAAGTTGTTTACAGTACCTTAACCTCTTTTTTAGCACAGAAAACATACTACTGCTTTCAGGTACCATTCAGCGCGAAGAAAGTTTGTTTGAGATTTGATTATTGTACTGTTCAATTGTGCATTAGATAAGGTAAACAGCCCAAACTCCGAACGGTTAGAGGAGGTTAGGTCATTCTATTGTATTTTTATCCTATTTGGTTATATCCAGGCTTGATTAATTGTTTTACAAGGATTTATTATGAACTAATATTAAATTTTATGTCACAAACAACAAGTATCTCCTTGCAAATATTGTAAAATAACGTAATACAAGTGCCGAACGTTTCAACCATGAATAGCCCAATACCGAACGGCGTACGTCCCAAATCCGAACGCTGGTTTCCCAAATCCGAACGAGTCTGGTCTCCACTCTAAACACTGGATTCTTTAAATTGAACCACTTTGAATTTAAGTTTTAAATGCAGTTGATATAAAAAGTAACATACCTGATGACGACATGAGCAGAAAGCGACGAAATAACTCGCAGTAGTATCAAACTACTAACTACTACGGCCACGGCACGGCCACCAAGATTATGTGTTTTTGCCCAGTCGATTTAACAAAATATACTATAACAACGCACAGTCCAAGGGAAAAAGCAAAGTATTAAGCTCATTTTAGTGGAATGCAAGTTACTGGTTTGCGTGACAGTTTTTATTGCAAAATTAAATACAGCAAACTTGAATTTAAAAAAACACTTATTTACAAATTAAATTATACACAATGTGCAAAAATGTCTACTGACGAGAACGAAACATAAAAACATTAAACTTTTTCTTAGAATGCAAAGAAATCTCGTCCCTCCACAGCGGGTGAAATTTAAAATTATTTCCAAATTAAAATCAACAAACTTAAAATAAAAAATACACTTATATACAAACTATACACTATGTACAAAAATTACGGGAACGAAACTTTAAAGAACATTTAACTTTTCCTTTGAATTCAAAGAAATCACGACCCTCCACAGCGGGTGAAATTTAAAATTATTTCCAAATTAAAATCAACAAACTTAAAATAAAAATACACTTATATACAAATTATACACTATGTACAAAAATTACGGGAACGAAACTTTAAAGAAGATTTAACTTTTCCTTTGAATTCAAAGAAATCACGACCCTCCACAGCAGGTGAAATTTAAAATTATTTTCAAATTAAAATCGACAAACTTAAAATAAAAATACACTTATATACAAATTATACACTATGTCTCAGTAGAAAAAGTTATGACATAAGTTTCGTTCCCGTCAGTACAATTTACAATTTACGTCAGTACGAGAACGAAACTTATGTCATAACTTTTTCTTTGAATGTAAAGAAACCACGTCTCTCCACAGTGGGTGCACTTAAAATTTGGACTATGTCTGTTAATGGCACGTCATTGTCGAAGTCTTCTTCTTCAGGCCATACAAATTTGTTTCCTCTTCTGCTAAGATATTTGATTCCGGCTTTGTCGTTTTTGATTGATTTTATTTGGCCAGGATAATATTCTTGTTTCCCTTCCACATCATAAGGGACGACGACCCAGCTGTTGACCATAAGATTTTCAAGGTCCTTGGGGGCTACAACAACGGGAATTTCTTCGTCCTGGGAGTCACTATCGCTGTCATCGGGTGCTGTTGTCGGCCGTTTATTGTTATTTCCTTCTTGTTTGATCGTTCTCTTTACTTCACGTATCATTCGCCGCCGTTCCTTTTCTTCTTCCTTTTCCCTCTTCTTGGCTTCTCTTGCCTCCATGTACTGTCGGTAGGTTTCTCCCGTAATCGCAGCTGGTGTTGGGTCTCTTTTCTTGACTTTTTTCTTGATGGATGTCGGGGAGGGATACTGCAGGCACCTTTTAAAAGGTGATGGCATACTATTGGATGTGCAGCATTTTGATGGAGTGGTGTAAGCTGGTAGGGGCATTCCTGAAATCAAAAAGAAAAAACATAACACTTCAAATAAGCATCTTAATGTAAAAAAAATACTATGAGTTGATAATAGAAAGATATGAATGTTTAACTTAATCACCTCGTTGCGTTGGTCTAAAGTATGTCTAATGAATAAATCCTCTAAGTTACCTGCAGAGCTCGTAGTTTCTGTTTGGCTGCATGATGGCTGGTTGTTCTCAGATGGGAGATCACGTAGCCATTCAGGATCAGGCTGCTCAGGAACATTGTTTTCAGGCATGCTCTCCAAAATATCCGTGACAGACACCTGCAACAATAGGCATGTTTAACCATAATAACTTGGATAATAAAAAATATTTCACTATAATGAACACAGGTGGTTGATATGAATTTCTAACAGTGGTATTCAAGGGTTGCTGTTAAGATGCAACCACCAACCATTGCCTTGCATGTTGGTGATGAAGTGCTGCCCCGACAACGTGCCACCACGACAACCCCCAAATCGGATAAATGTGTGGTGTCAGGCTGTCGTGATGGTACGTTGTTGGGGTGGTACCTTTATGTGCTCACCGTTTTCAACCGTGTAGGATATCTTAACTTTACTTAATTTGTTTTAAGTTGCAGCACAAATGTTAAAATGAGTCTTGCATTTTTTACTTATTTTTACTGTGTAATGTAACTTAATCAAACTATTAAACGGGACCCACCTCGATTGATATGCCTTGGTCTGCGTTGGTAAATCCTAGGCTGTCAATTATGTTCTGCAGACCCTGTTCGTCCACGGAAGAGTTGCCATCTGCAATTATCCGGCCCTCGACGATTCCGGACTGGTCACTTCCGTCTTCATGAAGGTCGATTGGAAAGTCCAGCACGTCGTCCACAATTTCTTCTTCAGCAGGTGTTAGGGCTGGTGGCCGTTTAGGATCCGGAGTTGAAGTAGTAGAAGGGTCAAATGGAGGTTCGTTTTCCTTCTCCGACGCTGATATTTCACATTTTAGGGTGGCAAGCTCATTTTTGATGGAATTCCATACTTGGAATAGTGACTGGTCTTCAACTTCAATTTCTCCGCGGGCAAACTTCTGGACTTTCTCAAGTCCCATCTTAACCTCGAAATAGCTCAGATGAGCTCGGATTTCTTCGGCCTTTCTTTTAAGGTTATTTGTCTTAGCAGGTGTATTAGTTTTTTTGAGGATGAGGTTGTAGTGAACTTTTTCCGGGTCAAGGGTATCAAGACCAGTGGCCTTAAACCCATTCACTACAACCTTCGCATCCAAACTGTCCAAAACTGTTTTCAGAAGAGGTGAAAACTCTTCTCGCTTCATCCTCCTTCCATCATGTTTGAACCGCCAGTCATTAACACAGGTCTTCCACTGTGTTTTTAGTGGCCGAAACACGGCTACATCAAGGGGCTGTAGGAGATGCGTGGAATTTGGATAAAGGGCTATTACCTCTATGTCATTCTGCGAACAGTATGTTGAGAGATGGAAGCTCATGTGTGAGGTGTGCCCATCGATGAACAAAACAATTGGAAAATCTATGTTTTTCGATCGAAGCCAAGGATGGAAAATGTTCGCAATGTACTCGTAGAATGTTTCTCGAGTCATCCACCCATTTTCCGATTTGCCTAGTCCCCAATCGGCAGGGAAAGTTCTGACAATGGCAGGGGGCACTCTTTCGTATTTAAAAACTACCATTGGTGGGGCCATCTCTCCTGCGGCATTGGCATTTACCAGCACTGTCAAACACTCCTTCTCATCGTTGCCAGTTTGCTGGTAAACCGCCTTTTCACCTTTTCTGGCGAGGACTGTTTTTCCTTTAGGGCATAGAAAAAACGCCGTTTCGTCGGCGTTGAAAATTCGACGAGGATCAAGGAAGATGTTGATTAGTCCTTTAGACTCTAGGTAGCTTTTGACCTCGCCGAACCATGCCCGGATGTCTCCCTCTGTGACATTGGCACGAGATGATGTTAATGCCTGAGAGACTCTTTTTGCAATCTCGGGATGGCGGCCAAGGAATAAGTTGAACCACTTGTCACCAGGGACATTGTTTTTGAACGGCGTTGGTCTGTTCAGGTCTTTGATGAGCCGGGCAACACTTTCAACGAGCTGGTCTTTCGTGACTGGAAATCCAGCTTTGGCCACGTCCAATGCCCACTGTACAATGTGGCGTTCTTCTTCATCAGATAAAACAGCTGGACGGCCGATCGGGGCGTTCTCCTTGTATTTTCCTTTCAGCTTGTCATACAAAGTAGTCTTTGGGACTTCATACGCTCTCGCTGCCGCGGATATGGAGTACCCCTCATTCTTGACGGCATCCAAAGCCTTTTCAACGTCTTCTTGCGTGTATCTTTGTTTGGATATCGGTCGGCTTGGAGGAGGCATCTTCCTGCGAACCACAAAATTTGTATAGATACAAGTAGCCTACACATAAAAAAACATTAAATAATACTTTACTTTAAATAAATTGTTTAATGAGGTACTGCTACTGAGTATATTAATAAACAAAACCTAAAATAATGCACAAATAATGTTGTCTAACTTAACTGGAACTTAGGCGATGTCAAAATTGTTATATTGGAATTCATTCGGTACTTACGTATTATACGGAGGCCACTTATTTTACAGCGCGCTGCGGCGGTTGGGTTAAGTTGGGTTATCATAAATATGTTTGTAGAACTTTCCTAGTTTCGTTATGAATCGAACTATACGAGATGAGTCATAAAAACTTATGATAACCCAACCTAACCTAACCGCCGCAGCGCGCTGTAAAATAAGTGGCCTCCGTATAATACGTAAGTACCATTCATTCTTTAAAAACGGTCAATTGTAAGCAAATGTTGGACAATTACAAAGTTTTTTTCTATCCTTGAAATATGTTGCAAGCTTTAGAATAAATTATTTTCACTAAAATACAATATTTGGTTAAAATTACAACTTATTTCAATCATTAAGTGAGCCGTTCGGAATTGGGAATTACCAGACGCCTAAGTCCCGAACGATCGTTCGGATTTGGGCAAACCAAGCTTTTGGCTTGCCTAATTCCGAACGGCTTATAATTAATAATTAAATCAATACTTCTATAATGTATTGGCACTTAAAAATAGCTTTAATGCATCCTGAATAGTTTAAAACAAAGAAATATGTAAATGGTTTAGTTTAAGTAATGAAAAAACCTTATCTCACTTACCTTACGTCTTAGACGAAATCGCAGCGTCACTCCCGCCAAACTTCGAAACTCGTAACGGTCAACTAATCCACAGCCTTCTGAATCTACGCTTCAAATGTTTCAAAACGGAGTGAAGTTGATTTTTATAGATCGAAAAACGCTGAATACGGTGGCAATCGTAGTTTAAACCGTAGTGGACTGAAATTCTTAATATTTCGTTTTGAATAAATTTCGTTCGGATTTGGGCAGTCGTTCGGCGTTTGGGCAGTTTACCTTAATGACCAAATGGAAATGCACATTTAATAGTGAGTTACAAGCGAAATATCCGTTAATTTAAACTTAAGTTTGAGACGAACAAAAGTGATGTGACCCGCCATTTTTAAATTCGCGTCCTTCGCTCAGTTCCCGCTGTTTACGTGCACTTGGTGAAGCTATCCACTTTTGAGGAGATTTCTAAGTAAAGATATGTTCCGTTCAATAAACTTACAAATAGGTTAAACTTAAATATAATAAAAACTCAATTAAAAACCAATTTATGTTTTACAAATTATTATGCCTAGATTGCATAAAAACGCTAGTTTACAGCTATTATTTTTCAAAATTTTTCCGGGGACCTAATGTTTTATAGAAGTTGAAGTACTTTATACTTAGGATTTAACTGTTTTAATCTAGGTGGAGTGAAATCTTGTTAACTTATCACCCTATTCCAATATTGAAATTTCAGTTTCTAAACTCTTATAAGTTATCAAACCAATTGGACTGACAAATATAATATAATTTAACCCTAGGAGTGGCGGGACCAATTTTCAGTATGCCCTTTGTGGAGTGGAACGCTCATTCTAGTCAATTTGCAAGGGTTCTTTTCAAAAATCTGTATAAAATTAGGATGGTAGAGATAAACTAAGTATTGAACCGTATTCATTTTGTTCGTAATAGTCAGTAGAATTCAAAAATGGTAATAAAAAGCAACTTTAGAAAGGTGGATTTTTGGAAAAAAATTTAAAAATATAAAATTCGTCGCCTTAGAAGTAGGACCCGCCTATGACATTTTTGGGGTATAGGCGTTATATTGGTATCACTGAACACAGAATTTAATTCCGCATCCAGCTGTGCAAGTAGTTTTAAAAAAGTCCAACAGATAGGGTTTTTAACGCAGATGGCGCAGTACTGCCAAAATGACAGAACCAGGGCACCAGAAAGCAGCACCGCCTAAAAGACGCCAGTCAGTGGTTGGATCCCATGGGAGGAGCTTGTGTACAAGGAAAAACAGTGTACCTGTCTTTTCAATTTTGTCTAGTGACAATTAACGTAAACTTAAGTTCCTTAAAAGGAAAATTCCTATTTTAGACTCACTATATTTTGATGTTAAAGCTATCAAAAAAGAAACAACGTAGACATATTTTTGTTTTTATGGTAAAAGTAAGTTAAAACTAAAAACAAGTGTTCCTTCTGGAACATTTGTTTGTAGTTTTAACATACTTTTCGTGTTAACTTGTTATTTTAATTGAACACGACTATATTTTACTATAAACAAAAAGACGTCTAAGGTGTTTCTTTTTTGATAGCTTTAACATAAATAATTTATAAATAAAAAACTACATTCTTATAATCATGGCTACCTACTGACTAAGATCAGCGGTTCCATTAGTCAGGATCATTTATTTAAAGCCCAATGATCAGGAACAGCTGGGTCCAGTTTCGAACCATGGCCAAGATTGAATGTATGGCCTACTTACTAACTTTAAATATATCAATTTTTATATATGTATATATATAGGCTATAGACTTATATATATATATACGTCCGTAAACGCGATAACTTGAGTAATTTTTGCCCGATTTTGATGAAATTTGGTTTAAAGGTGTAAAGCGGGATAAACTTGAATGAGTTCGCGAACCAGCACGATCGGACCATGAGAACGGGGCTTTACGGGGGGTTTTATGGGGTAAAAATTGGGTTTTCTCACTTTTGACCCTCAAAACACAAAATTTCCCGATTTCTCTTTAGACCTTTTTAAAGAGCTTAAAAAAACAAATAATTTAGTACCGGTATATAAAAGAATTTTTGTTCGATTATTAGCAACGGAGAAAATTAAAAAAATTGTAAATTTAAAATTCCCATGTTATTCTTATGGAGAAGATTGTCAAATGTTGTAGTTTGCTTGTTTATGGATATATTTTGATAAAACTTGGCAAATTTATTTATTTTGTACTAAGCTATCAATATTTTACTCAAAAACACACTTTATTAGTTTCCTTGTAGCAGCAAACCTAGGTACTCGTTAAACCTAATGTTATCTATATATAAAAGGCAAAGCCCTCACTGACTGACTCACTCATCACTAATTCTCCCACTTCCCATTTACCTAGGAGGCTGAAATTTCGTACACTGATTCTTTAGGCATTAAATAGGAAAACTAAGTTTTTTTTATTCTGATCGGACTCTCGGGCTCCGCCCCAGTGGCTCTGGAGTTTCCCATGTTAACCTTATGAGAAATGGAATTAATGAATTTTAACAGCTGTTTCAATTAAAGAAGTTGGTTCTGTTCTATGATGTTCATTAGCATTAAAGTTACAAGGATTACCAACAGGGTGCAGCACTATTATTTCTTTTACATTTATGACAACAGCTAATTTGCAACCAAAATGTGAGTGAGCGTAGCGAACGAACTTCAACCTGGAGGCGAGTTAGCGTAGCGATCGAGCTAACCTGAAGGCAAGTGAGCGTAGCGAACGAGCCAACCTGAAGGCAAGTGAGCGCAGCGAACGAGCTCCAACCTAAAGGTGAGTGAGCGTAGCGAACGAACTTCAACCAGGACGTGATTGAGCCATGCGAACGAGATCATCTTGAATATTAAGAAGTTAAACGGGGCAAAGCCCGCGGGTTACAGCTAGTTAAAATATATTTAACTGAAAATCAATTCAGACAAATGGAAATTCGCTTAGTCGGCAGGTTTGCTGCGGCGGGGGTATTGTTTTATGGTAACTGTAGGAAAAATATAATGTGCAACTCAAGTGCAAAGTGCAATTGCCTCACTCGAGAAACCATTCCTCACTCGCTTTCGGCTCGTGAGTAAGTATTTCTCTTGAGTGTGTCAATTGCTCCCTTTTCTCACTAGTTGCACAAATAACTATTGTTTTCACATAAGCAAAAATGCAAACAAAACATCTGATCAGCTGTTATAGGTACCACAAAACTTCACTGAATCTTTATCCTATTTTGGATCACACATGTAAAATAAATATTTATGTGAAATAATGCATAAATATTACACCTAAGTTAATAGAAAATACTTAACTTAAATGAACATTAGCCTACACTGTAAAATTAGGGATAAAACCCACACTTTGTGACTCACTTTGTAAAAACTCACGACGACGACGCCATTTTAGGTTAGACGATGACAAGTGTTCTGTTCCCAAGGCGTAGGCTATCTTTAGCTTTGAAAAATCCAAAGCTTCTTTTTATGTGACCAGCATGACAACATTGAATTATACTGTCCTTCGTCTATAAGAGCACATATAAAACAAAGTTTGTGTACTTTTCACATTATACAGGGGTGCCCACAGGGGGGGGGCTGTGACGCAGACTGCGTCATTGAAATTCTTGGGGGGGGCTCAAAAAATTCAAATGGGGGGGGGGGTGGCTAAAGCTAATTGCAACAGTGTTCAACGTGACGACAACCCAAAATATATTACGAAGTCGCCAGATAGAAAGTGGATTAATTAATGACAATAGTTATATTATTGAATTAAATTAGTTAAAATAGGATTTTAGGATAGTTTAGGATTCGTGTAGAAAGTTATTATTCAAGATTAGCAAGACGTGAGATCTAGGAGGAAGCGCACCGGCTGGCTCAACTGCTGTGATAGATCAAAGATAACGCATGGTACAGACATGTCCAGCTACACTGCGACTTAGCCCAGAACGCTTTGTTGACATAAAGCTAGTTAAAATACAATCAAGTAGCATAGGCTACAATACTTTGCACTATTGTGTAGATACTCGATTACCTGAGTTAATAGGGAGGGGGAGTAATGAAAAATACGGTTAATCCAATATAGTATAAAAACAGAATGATGACAAATCCATTAAAACGCTGTAAACAGCCATTAACGTTACGATTTGCATTCCTATAAACGAAATTCAATATTGCACAATTATTATTACTGTGCAATAACATTATTATTTTAAAATTTTTCAAATCATTTATCTTGGTTCAGTAGTACAAACGGCAACGTTTAAAATTATAGCTAACTCAAACTCAACTATTAACTGGCCAAACACTGCATTGCTATAAATAACGTAAATATTAAAGGAACCTTTAGAAAGTGTTATAAGGTACTGCTCGTGATGGACATATAGGCCACCGAGGTGCTGTATCACAGCATAGGAATTGAGATAAGTTGGCCTGATAAAAAAGTTTAAAATTATATTTAAAGATAACTAAAACACTCTTAAAAAAGAATGTAACGTGAACAATCTTGTTATTCTTTTTCTTTGTTCTACTGTTCTTTAATAGGTTTCTCTTCAATTCATACACAAATCCAACAAGTCGCCATATTTAGGCCTACTCATCGGCCAATCACAGCCTTACTAAAGCTACCATGGTTACTAATCACTCAATCACAGTTTACTAAGCATTATATTGTCATCATTCCCCAGCTGTTGTACAGTATCTGAAATCTGTTGTAACATAGCGCACAGCAGACAGAAGTGTAAAACGGAGCAGACGATTGTTGGCGCAAGCGTTTTTTCCATTTCATTTTCATCAAAGGAGCTGTGATGTTTCTAAAGGGTGGGAGAGGGGATCGTTATATCAAGAGAAAGACGCTGACAATTCGTTAAGCAGAGGTTACAAACGCTATATGGATATTCTGGCAATAAAAAATTCCTTAAATTGAGGTGACTTATAAAACTCTAATTTTATTTATATAGAAAGATAAATTTTCCAGTCCTGCACAACACTGATTCACGGTCTTTTCCCGGTAATCAAAATTCAAGTACAACTTGATACACACAGAATCTCCGGTTCCCGACCTGGATGATGGCTAGTTATTTAATTTAATTTACAGTTACATATACATATTAGTACCTGTGATAAATCAAGCCCGTTATGTAAGGCAAAGCCACACGGTTATTAATCTCACTTGGTTTTGGTTTTGCTTACAAACGTGATCGGAAATGGTTAGGGCCTATACAGTATTCATAAACAACATTTATGTAAACATATCAGTGACAGCTAGAAAAAGGAATCTTTATCAAAACAGCTGTTCGTAATTTCATATATGACGTCTTCTCTTAAGAGTCTTCCTTAGTGGAAGCCATGTTGGATTTCTTCCCCATAAGAACAATGTTAAACATTACATCATTTTATTGTGGACACGTAACGGCGTTATTTGTTAAGATATAGCTTTGAAATTTATAATTTGTATTTTTAACATAATAGACTCGTGACTGAGGTTTTTGAATTTCGAAAATCCATTTTCATTTCCTTTCAATAATTAGCTTAATTTTAAGCTAATTAATAATCAATTATTCATTATAAAAATTTAAAATAAAAAACGTCAATCTCTAGAGGACCGCAATTCCTTAAATTTAACTCCTTATCCATAATTATATGACAATTTGCTGATGAGATATTTGGACCCAAAGTTAACATTGTTCTTATGGGGAAGAAATCCAACATGGCTTCCACTACGGAAGACTCTTAACAGATTATTAGTATTTCATAAATGACGTATGTAGTAAACATAGAGAAAATAAACTAGAAAAATCACACAAAATTGGGTTTTTGATCGTCCGTTATTTTATTTAAAAAATGATGAGGCCATATTTTAATGGCTATAAGGACACTCTCGGCAATCCTGTGGATACAATTAAACCATTATAATCATAATCGGTACTCTAGTTTTCTTTAGAGTAGGCTGCGTAAAATGCCTTCTGGGCCGTGACAGACGGACATAATTTGAGATAAGACATAATTGTTTCAACTTCTTCAATGTATAAAACGTAAAAATAATAACCCAAAATATGTATAATTCTGAGCAATGTAGTACAGACAAAACTATAACTTTATTTATATAGATTGGTTTGAATTTTAAATATCTAAACAAAATTATAAAACTTCTTTTATAGTTTTACAAATAGTGATGGGCGGAGAAATAATGTTTCTCATTTGTTGTGTACATAATTTATGGTGGGCTGTTGCTCGATTGGGGGGGGGGGGGGTGCGTCATGAGTCTAGGGGGGGATGGGCACCCCTGCATTATATATAGGTATATGCGATTTAGAAATCGACAATTTTTGTAGATTCGCCACATGAGCAATACCTAAAAATTGGCTATTCACAAGAACTGTTCATCAGCTATTGGAATTTATTATGACATTATACTTTTTAGAGAATAAAAGTTTACTTTACACTTGTTGCAGTGGTAAGTTACCACTTGTTGAAATAAATAAAAATTACGTCTGCTTTGATTTTTTGAAATGACTCATCTTCAAAAACATGGCATTTGCGAATTAGCGCGTTTTTTCATTCAAATGTAACTCATTATAAGATTGATATAGGCCTACTTGTGTTATAAGGTTCATTCTTATAATAAAATGAAACTTCAGAATCTCATCTTTCCATTGGTAAGAGTTTTATGTCATTTTAACGACTATAACTGTGCGTAACATGCAACGGAAAAAAATGTTACGCTAGACCTAATCGACAAATTTTGTCGCCCGCCATTCCAGCAACAAATTTTGAAATCAACATTTTTTGGCGATTCGCGACTCCTAGGGTTAAATGGCATAAGGCTTCCAAATTATGTTTTGAAATAAAAACCATCTCATGTTAACTTAGCTGAGAACTAGCCTAAGTTCCATTGAAACAAATATTCTAAATCCTGTTTAGTAAAGTGTCTAAGTAGTAATTATATCGATCACGGACGTCTCGCTAAAATTACATTTTTTCACTATTCTTATGCTAAATAACGTCCTGAATTAAAAAATGATCGTCATTTTCCCCGGAAAAGCGCTGTTTTCCCGGAAAAACAACATTTTTACGGGTAATGGGTCATGAGGGTACTAAAATTAACTGGTAGAGTGAGCTGAGATACGGCCGGAAAGCGTCAGGAAATTGGCCATGTAATGACCAAAATTAGGTAAGGTTAGGTTATATTATATGAAATAAAATAATTTTTCATTGTTTTTCCGTGAAAACGGCACTTTTCCGGCCGTATCTCCATTAATATCCATCAGAAATCATTCTACCGGTTCATTTTAGTACTGGTACCCTCATTACCCATTTCCGCAAAAATGTTTTTCTGCTTTTCCGGGGAAATGGTGCTTTACCGGGGAAAATGACAATAATTTTTTAATTCAGGACCTTATTTAGCATAAGAATAGCGAAAAAGATATAATCTTAGCGAAACGTCCATGATCAATATAATTACCGGCTAAGTTTACAATTAAATTATCATCCAAACTAAAGTATACTGTATTAATCAAATCAAATCATCTTTATTCCATAGACACAAATTGTGAAAAGTACAATAGTGTATAGGCTGTGTCAACAATATAATACAACTTAAAACTAATCTAAGGTTGAGGCAAAATAATCTTCTATTTTATAAAAACAGTTTTTAGAAGAATTCTCTTGATGGCTACTTTAAAACATTTAATGGTAACTTTTTAACTTTAACTGGTAACTTGTTGTACAATTTGGTAGCGGTATATTTGAAGCTAGCTTGAGTGGTGGCATAAAGGCACTGATCTATTCTTAAATTATTACAATTCCTTGTGGCATACTTGTGCTCATCCTTATTACAAAGTAAAATATCACAGTTGTTTTTAACATATAACAGACATTGAAAAATATAAATACAGGTTAAGGGCATCACAGACAATTTCTTAAATATAGGCTTACAATGACTACGTGGGGGAGCATTACTTAACAGTCTAATGGCTCTTTTTTGTAAAACAAACAAGATGTTGGCATGGCTACAATTAGCCCAGAGAATGGCACTATATACTAAATGACAATGAACATAACTAAAATACACAGTTAAAAATACATCTGGAGAAACAATTGATTTTAAATTTCTTAAAATAAAAATTCCTTTGGAGAGTTTTGGAGCGATAAAATCAATATGGGAAAACCATTTTAGGTTGCTCTGTATCATCACACCTAAGAATTTGACTGGAGTTTGAGAATTCTTAGAGTTACCATAGGTCATTTCCAGATTTTGAGTTTTGTTTACGTTAAGAGACAGCTTATTGGCCTTACACCAGTCGGACATTGTTTTAACAGACTCAGAAATTACACTGTCCTGCATACACTTAGTAGACTTGATATTCAAACACACGTCGTCTGCATACATAAAACATGAAACATCATTACTTTGGACATTAAAAGGTAAGTCATTAACATAAATAATGAAGAGTAGGGGGCCTAAAATGGACCCTTGTGGCACTCCGTGGGGAGTGTGTTTAAGCTCTGACAGTGAATCCTGGAAATAAACAGCCTGGAATCTGTTGCTCAGATATGACTCAATCAAAGACACGGCATTATCACAAAAACCAAATGACTTTAGTTTGCCTAGTAAAACACTGTGAGACACAGTGTCGAAGGCCCTTGAGAGATCAAAAAATTTTGAGCAAACACCTTGTTTTCTTTCCATGGCCTCTAGAGTGTCCTGAATGTAATTTAAGACCGCCTCCGTAGTGGATCAGTGCTTGCGGAAACCAAATTGCGCACACGAAAGCAAACCGTTTGAATCCAGAAAGTTAACTATTTGCCATGAAAGCACCCTCTCAATGACCTTCGACAGAGTGGGCACCAAGGCCACAGGCCTATAATTGCTAACATCCAATCTATTACCTTTTTTAAATATTGGAACTATCTTAGAAATTTTAAGTTTGTCTGGGAAAGTTTTTCCCGTAATACAGGAGTTAATGATGTGTGCAATGACTTCACATAAATAATCACTACCAAACTTTAGAATCTGAGAACTTAAACCAAAAATATCAAGACTGCTGCTGCTGCTTAAAGACAAAATAGCTTTATGTACACATTCTACTGATACCTCACAAAATTCAAATTTAACATTACACAAAGGAACACTAGACATATACTCATCGGCACTGGTTAAACTAACAGGAATGTTATCAACAATATCATTAATACTACTTACAAAAAAAGAGTTAAAATTTTCTGAGTTTAAAGGTGAATCAACATCTGGTAATATAACAACTGGGCGCTCATTTGTTGAGATATTTTTTCTAATAATATTCCAAGTTGAAAGTTTTCTTATCTTTGATCTTTTCCATTGAGGTCTGATGTAAGTTCTAGAGCACAATTCCGCAGAAAACTTGCGATATATTATCGCTACCGGTACCTAAATATCGATATGTTTAACTTACAGATTTTTATTCTGGTAAATAGATTCAAGATTCATTATTTTACAATACCTCTACCGAAGGGTAAAAAAAACATAGTTATGAAATGTGTTCATGGACCTAGTTTAGTTAGACCATTTAGGTTTGTTTATATATTTTTTCTCTTACTACCCCTTGAACCCCGTATATCCCTACCTATTTACGTATATCCCTTGAACCCCGGCTTCCCCTAGTTAAATTTTCAGCCAAGTTTTAACTGAATAATTTTTAACTAGTCTAACCTCGATGAGTTACGGTAACTTGTTTTACAACTGTCCAAACCAGGGGTCTCCAACCTTTTTTATTTAAGGGCCACACTGACAATTTCAGGGGAAAGGTAGCCCTCCAAATAACCCACAGAGAGGTAGTTTTCTAATTAAGAGCTCAGAGATGAAGTTTGAACATTTCTTGCTGATTTTATTTTTGCTATATTTTGTTTTTTAGACTAACTAAGTTAAAGTTCTTTATTTTTTTTTTGTGAATGATACTGTTACCTAACAAAATAATTGACCTAGCTAAGATAACTATTTACAGTCCACTCTTGGTAATTCAAACACTTGATAATTCAAAACTTTCGATAATTCAAAATGAAGGCTCAGTCCCTAGAGAATCTCTCAATATTTCAAATTTTTACCATGCATTTTGATACACTCGGTATTTCAAAGTCCAAATGGAGGGCAGGTCAATTTTTAACACGCAGTAATTCGAAGTTTCGTCGAAAAAACACTCTATAATTCGAAGTAACTCAGTAATTCGAAGTTTCGTCGGTTAACACTCTTTAATTCGAAGTCATGCTGTAATTCGAAGTTTCGTCGAAAAACACTCTATAAATCAAAGTCACGCAGTAATTCGAAGTTTAGTCGGCAAAACACTCTATAATTCGAAGTGATCTCTTCCTGTTATAACAGGAAACTATACAGTACAGTACATCCTGTTCCCATGGTAGGCTAGTGTTGGACGTTTTGATGTTTTTTTAGTTAGAGCAGTACTCTGAGTTAGTTCGCTGACTTGTTTTTCTAAGTTGGCAATCCGATCTCTAGATTGCGCGACATCTCCTTGAGCACAAACGTAGTTGTCGACAGCTGATAGTTCAGCTATTGGCGAAATATATAGCGCTAAATAACAGATTTCTTTGCAACTACAGTAACTGAAAAATAAGCCGTTGATTGTTTAAAAGTGTACTAAAATACGGTATGATGTTTTATTGTAACGTGCTGTACCTTTGTATGTATTAAACAAACAAACTCTCTGTAATTCGAATGGTTTATTTTTCTCCCGATAAATCGAACTCTTGATGATTTAAAACTCTTGATAATTCAAATTGATATGCTTGGCCCACCAATTTCGAATTATCAAGAGTCTACTGTATGTGTATAAAAACTGTGTTTGTCATATTTATACTTTGTCATAACAGAAGTAGGCTTTAATTATTCAAATTCATAATTTATCGGCCAAAATTTAAGGTTTACCATTTTAATTTGGCTTCCATTAATACAAAATGTTGTGTGCTTGAAAAGTAAAGGTTTTTTTGGGGAGGAAATGAGGTAGGGACACGTAATTATGGGGAAGAGGGGGAGTTATTGTCCCTTTATGAAGGCAGCAGATTTAAAATCAATTTTTGCATAACATAATTTAACTGAATAGCCTAATGACTAGGCCTATGACTGAATGCATGAATGACTTACAGATTCAAGCAAACAAAATTTTATCGCCGTTCATCTAACATTTATTTTACCAAATTTTCTTTTATTTTAGGTGTTTCCCGAGCAATGAACGTAACAATTGGTGATGTCAGTGAATACAACCCAGACTCAGGCCAGAAGGATGGCAATAAAGAGAAGCAAAGACTGGAAAACAGTGCTTTTATTGATAACCCAACACAGGGAGTGAATACAATCTTAACTATGAATCCACCTCCGCCTCCGCTACCCGGTGTGTTTGTATTTGATAGACCTAAACAGTTGCAACAGTCTTCACATCACGTAGACCTGACTTGCAATGTGAACAGTGATTCATACGACATGATCCAAGGTGGAAATGTCCAAGGTGACGTCAATTCAACTTCAAGCTTTTATCCATGTACACCTACTAGTGTTCAGTCTTTAGAAATTGGTGCGATTTCAACAAGCAGTGGAATGTGTCATATTCAGTCACTCCAACCGGTTACTGTCAGTTCGTTTGAAGATTCTCATATTCAATCTGAAAACAAAGTGTATCATCAACTCAATTCTATATCCCCAAACCATTATAATCTTCTAGAAGAACCTAAATTTTATCACGAGATGTCACCTGTTTCTGTAACTTCCAGTTTACCAAAAGAGGGTTATGATTCAAAAGAGTACGAGTATTTGATTCCTACAACTGTTGTTGAAAATCCTTCAAACTTTTGTAAAACTTTCCAAGAGTTAAAACCACTCAAACAGCACCGTAATGAAAATCCTAAATTTGCCACTTCAAAATTGTATCAGCAACTTTGTCAGCCTTTGAACAAGGAAGAGAATAGGAATCAAGAGACGGAAAAAGCTGAACTAAGGCCATTAACTGTGATTGAACTTGAGCAATCCAATAGAAACAAGACTATTCAAAATACCCAGCAACAATATTCAAATATTCTAGGTGTAAATCAGTCAAAACCAACTTATCCTTCATCGCCAATTAGAACAGAGCAAACTTATTCTTCATCGCCAATTAGAACTGAGCAAACTTACCCTTCATCGCCAATTAGAACTGAGCAAACTTATTCTTCATCGTCAATTAGAACTGAGCAAACTTATTCTTCATCACCAATTAGAAGTGAGCAAACTTATTCTTCATCGCCAATTAGAAGTGAGCAAACTTATTCTTCATCGCCAATTAGAACTGAGCAAACTTATTCTTCATCGCCAATTAGAACTGAGCAAACTTATTCTTCATCGTCAATTAGAACTGAGCAAACTTATTCTTCATCACCAATTAGAAGTGAGCAAACTTATTCTTCATCGCCAATTAGAAGTGAGCAAACTTATTCTTCATCGCCAATTAGAACTGAGCAAACTTATGCTTCATCGCCAATTAGAACTGAGCAAACTTATTCTTCATCGCCAATTAGAAGTGAGCAAACTTATTCTTCATCGCCAATTAGAACTGAGCAAACTTATGCTTCATCGCCAATTAGAACTGAGCAAACTTATTCTTCATCGCCAATTAGAACTGAATACAACAAATTTCAAAGTCCTACGAGAGAAACAGTAATCAGCAAAGCTGATTCAAAACTTAGTGTGCTATCAAGTCAAGCCAAAATCACCCCACACACTCCCTACTTCCAGATCGGGTCCAGCAGCAGATCCCAAACTGGTTTTAAAGAAGGTAAAATATATCTGGAATTGAGAAATCCAACAATCAGATCTGAGATATTAAAGTCTTCAGCACAACATGCTCACCAACCCATCACTCCTCCCAAAAATAAAAATAAGAATCTTCCTTCAACACTTCCAACTAGTTTTCAAGTTTCACCTAAATCGCAAAAACTTCCTGAATTCAAATTACCAGGGCCTTATGAATTTAAGCTGCCACAACAAATATCCCCTAATAAGATCAAATTGCCCAAAATTTTAGGTCATAACGAGTACACAAGTTATGAAAGTAATCGAGATCCATATTTTGGAAACAAGATGACATCAACCTCTCTGTTGACTCCCCCCTCTACACCTATCAATAAAAACACTTCCTTCAACGGGCCAAGGAACAAAGTTGCGCTGTCCCTTCCAAAAACTCCTCTCTGTTATGGTGATCCAGGAGTTAACAGTAAAGTAAGTCAGTACTCGGGTAGTACTGCTTTTGTCAATAGCAAGTCAGAGCAAACAGTCGTCCAGCCAACATCATCCTTAGACCAAAAAAGTTTGACTTCTAATGATAAGACCCCGCCAATGAGTAGTCACTCAAAATTGCTAGAAGAGTTGCTAAAACCTAAGTTGAGTGTTAACAAGTCAAGTGACAGTCACCAAGAATGTCAAAACCCAAATTCATCTTTAGACAATAGAGATTCACAAATAGGTAGTACTCAAAGTCAAGATGGTAAAATGATTCAGGATACTTCCAAAGTTGCACAAAATGTCAAACATCGTAGTGATTTTAGTTCTCCTTCAAAGGCCAATCCCCAGAAACCTTTTAACCAGAATGATCAGTCAAAATTAAGTCCAACTGATACTAAAACATGCAGTGTCTTTGTTGGAAGGCCTAACCAGAGTAAAGACTTTAAAGTTACACTTTCAAAAGCTACAACAGTCCATGCCCATGAAGCTTTAGATAGGTTAGAAAACGCTGATTTAGGAACAAATGATTCTTCAAAGCTACCAGGAACGGAAATAAAACAAACAGAGAATCAAGCTTCTTTGGAAACGAATTGTACATCTAAACCAACGGTTTTCATAAACTTATCCGCAGAAACTTTTAATACTGCTAAAATGTCTGACCAAAATAACCAAAGTCAATATTTTGAATCATCAAAGTCTGTAGAAACTATTAATACTGATAAAATGTCTAACCGATGTAACCAAAGTCAATCTCTTGAATCATCAGAAGTAGCCAGTGTTACAACATCTTATAAAGATTCTATGTCAGTATGCACCAATCAGTTAACGTGTAAGCCACAAGTAAATGTAGATAACACCAATGATTTGGATATCGTCAAACAAAAGTTGTCCAAACATGTTACCATAAGTGTTTCTTCAAACTCCCAAAGTTTAACTGAAGTAAATAAAAAACCACAAAGTTTAGGCACTTCTAATATAACTCAAGCAACCTTATCAAATCAGTCTGATCAAGTTATTCCATCAGATAAAATCAATATGGAAGGCTTGGGTAGTCGATTGTCTGGAAACTTAAGCATCATATCAAGGCAATCAGTTGAAAATATGTCTGCAAGAAAGGTTAGCTCCGCACCAACAGCTCAAGTTGAACGAATCTGCAGTGTAAGCTCTGAACCCAATAATGTAAAACTTAACACTACCAATGAGAAGGGTAGGAGCTTAAGTATTTTGGCTGATTTAAAAGTACCAATGAACACAAATGTCAGCACACAAGCAACTCCAGTCTTAATAGGTAGAAGTTGTAGTGTTGTTATGGAGGATGTTCTCCATGGTAAGAAAATCAGTCGTTTAGTGGATGGGAGTGTTGTTAAATCGTTAGAAGGGAAAGCATCAAAGAATTCATCCAATGATGTCATATCAGAAAAAAATCTAGATCAATCATTAGATGCAAGCAATATATCCTACCGGATTGAGGAGCCAACGTCTCTAGAAATAAAGGAAAGAGCTAATGACAACCCAGAAGAGAAACCAAGAAAAAAATATGCAAGGCGAATTTACCCAGAGAGCGGGAGAAGAAAGCTTATTGGAAGGAAAGCATCTTGGGGATTAAAAGAGTTAATCAGGCTTGAGAAAAGGAGGTACAAAAAAAGAAAAGTTAAAAATCTTGATTTGATCGAAGGATCAAATGAATCTTTGAATGATTCAAAAAACTATTCTGATGAAGATTCATCAAAAAACAATTCAAAGCATACAGCTCAGTTCGACAAATTTGTTCCACAGAATAAGAACGTTTCAAGTATAAAGTAAGTATGCTATTGATTGAAATATTTTGTTTACATGTAATATATTGTTTTAAGAAACAGGCCGGTATTTTCAGTTGGCATATACGGAGTCAAAATTTTAATTCTCAAATAATCTTGGAAGTACAGTGTACCACAGAGAAGTAAAATACAGAGGAAACATTCAATGATAGACTTAAGCTGTGTCTAGCATCAGTCGCTTGTGTCTAGTGCAAATTCTATTGGTCATTCCCTTCCGCTCTCCTCTCCCCCCTCACCAGCACTTACTACAGTGCTTACGCTGTAAGAAGAGCCTGTGTGCTACAACTGCTGTTGTAAACCATAGCTGTTCGGGCTCTTCCTTGCTCGGTACTAGTATATTTCCACCCCACCGTTCTAGAGCTAAAAGCTCCATTGTTGTTCCATTAGCATGTTTCCTCTGTATCTTACTTCTCTGTGAGTGTATTATCTTATATAAGTTAGCTAAAGAAATTAGCTACACTACTAGCTAGTTATTGTTATGAAAGTTCTCGACACCTCAATATAATGGTTGAAATATTATTTGAAAAGATAGCTCTTTATTAAGAAAGATCTTATCTATTTCTACAATGAAATGGCCTTTAAACTAGGTAGAAGGATGCCAAAAAAATTTTGCACATACAGTAGAACCCCTCATATCCGGCCTCCACGGGACCAAGCCCCTGGCCGGATAACGATTTGGCCGGATAAACCAACCTACTATGAAAATGACAATTCATACCTAATAATAATAGGTAATCAATATATGCAATCAAAAGTATCATTTAATTCTGTTCTGGGATCATTTTTAGAAAAATAAACATGTTTGTAAAAAGGAAAAAAAATATTTGTAGGTTAAAGTCAATACTGTAAGTAATGAATGTAGGCTACAAATATTATGATTCCAGGTAACAAAACATATTAAATGGAGGTAAAAATTACAATAAATTGTACCTACTTAAAGATCATTAGGACTTAAATGGTACTTGCATTTCTACTCAACATTCTTAACCACTTTGTGAAATACAAAAATTAATGTACTCGTACTGTACTGTACTAAACCCACTTTGGAAATAATCAGCCAACTGATCAGAGGTTAGGCCTACTAGCTCAACTGAGTATAGTGACTCAGCAAATAAATGTATAAACAAACAGATAAATAATGAGAACAATTTATTTTATGACTTAAGCAGTCACAAAGACTAGTGCTTGTATCTAAACGTCTGTAAGGTGTGAGAAAAAAATTTTGATATTGGCTTCCTGGAAGGGGCCGGATAAACAGAGGACCGGTAAAACCAAGGCCGGATATGAGGGGTTCTACTGTAACGCTATAATCTAATTATTTTTTAAATATAAGGTTAAAACACTGTTCTATGTATCAATAACTTAATAAGTCAAGTTACCATATTTATTGAGTCGTTAGAAATTTATATGATATTTAAGAATGCTTTCATGCTCTTTTTCAAAACAATTTGCAATATCTTTTATCTAATATCTATTATCTAGGGTAAAATATTAAACCAATAAATATTAATACAGTGTATTATCTTTCCCAGGAGGTTGAAGAAGGATGCTTACTATAAAGTGGTAAGTTTGACATTTCTAATCTTTAAAAAGGTACAAAATACATTGCACATGCTGAATGATTAATTGTAGGCCTATTATTTGTACTTATTATTTGTACTTAAATGTTCTCAATCTCTTTTTGAAGAATGTGTTTTGATCTTCTTAAGGCCATCCTTAGCTCCTCACCACTTTAGATTTAAATGTAATTAAAATATAATAAATTTAAAAATTCAATTTTCAAAGTGTTCTAGTTTTCAAAACATCTTGGCTTTGAAAATGTGTATCTTACAACTAATCGACTTAATTGAACACCAGCGCAGCCAAGATACATTCAATTAACCCTGTTTGACTTGGTTAAAAAGATTGTGTATTCGGTAGAATTTAGTAATTTAGGTCAGCGCAATCTGTAGGTGGCTCACATCAACTATGACGATTTTGATGAAAAAGCTGGCTACAAATTTAACATAGGGATGTCTTGATAATAGCATAGTCTATGATAATAGTTACTGACTAAAGCCCCGTGTACACGAGGCTAGTACTAGCAGCTAGTTGATTAGCGCTAGTAAATTCGCTCCGTGTAAACGGTCTACTAGCGTAAACAATTACTAGCGCGCTAGCATTTTACTCGCTGCTAGTCGTTTTGAACATGTTTGATATTACTAGCGCTAATAAGTGGAGGAGGTGGTCACGTGACCACTAGCGCTAGCAAATTAGCGAGGTACTAGCGGGGTATTTGCTCTTCTGCTAGTGCTAATTGCCACTCGCCATACGCCAGTGATAGTGCATCAGTTGTTGTTTGTCTGACAAGTAGAAGTGTTTGTTACTTAAAGTACTTAGTACTTAAAGTACTTAGTACTTAAAGTACTTAAACTTAAAGTACTCTGTAGGGTCTTCCAATGCCAGTTCTCTTAAAAGAGTATTGGACGCACCAAGAATTTCTCGCCTCCTAATCCACCTTCGAACCCATACAGATCGTCTCTTTTGATTAAGTTCATGTTCACACAACTCTGTACACCAATTCTTAAAATTTGTCTCAGAACATTTCGATTTAAGGGAACAGAAGACATTTTGTGCTAAACTGAAATGGCTATTGCGACCAATGAACACTTCATTTCTACATGACTAGCGCTAATAATAAGCGCTAATAACTAGCCACGTGTAGATTGGTATTTTCGCGCTAGTGTGCCCAGCTAGTGCTAGCAGCGAATACTAGCTGCTAGTAAACTAGCTACGTGTACACGGGGATTTAGATCAGCTGGTTAATCAGGATCATTTATTGAAAGCCCAATGATCAAAGTCAGCTGGTTCCAAACATAAACCATTTGAAAAGATTAAAGGTTGATTGGTGAGCTCTAAATCTGCTTGGCTACCCAGCTCTTTGGAATAATTATGTAATTAGTGATATCTTTTTATAATCCATCCTTTTTTTTCTCAAGGGAAAAAGGAAGTACATCAAGAAAGGAGCAGTAGCAGGAATAGGATGGATTGATAAACAATACAAACCAAGGAAGGAATACAAATTGGTTGACCCTTTAGCAGTAAGTGAACAGCACTTTTGTGGTCTAAATGTGTTTGTATTATTCCGTTACATGGATTCAAATTTCAGTAAACTGTCAATTATGTTAAAAATATTTTCTGTAAACTGTTGTATATTTTAAGCCCCCCATACACGGGCAAACATGTTTGCGAGCATGTTCGCCCGTGTGTGGGGTCTGCGAGCCTTCGTACCGGCAAGCATGTTGGGCTCGGCGCTCGGCTCGTCGTACTGTCACAGAACGAGAGAAGTGAGTACTGTACGGTGGCGGTAAGGAAGTTCCCGAGCATGCTCGACCGTATGGTGGAAATGCCGAGCATGTTTGTGAGCGTGTCCGCCAACAGGCTCGCGAACATGTTCGCCCGTGTATGGGGGCTTTATGATGACAGTAATTAAAATAATTCATGTATAGTTTGGCCGCTTAGAAAGCGACCTCCTCTAGCATTGGTTTAGCATTAGCGCGCAGGTCGCTTTCTAAGCGGCCAAACTATAGAAATTTTTTTTAACGGAATAGCCTGTAGATTGTCTATTGTCTATTTAAAAAGTTGATGAACTGAAAAAAAAGATTAACCAAAATGGCCTCACCCCCTTTATTTCCAATTGATCCAGTTTTTACTGTAATTTCATTGTGACACAAACTATTTTAATGATTGCAGGAAGAACTGATTTCCGATGATGAGGGCGAAGCTGTTTTTCTGGGATTTGATGTAGATGATGACGGAGAAATGATCCTAGGATTTGCATCAGACAATGATGATGAATATGATGTAAGATGGTTTTACATACATGATTTTCTTAGAAATCGTTATTTTGTAAACAGTGATCAGTGGAGTCTCCATTATCCAATCTTAGATCTTATCCGACTTTTTCTTTGTTAGCCAACCCTTACTTGTGTGCTATTTACCTACGTGTGGCATGACTGTAAGCCACAGAGTACGTCAAGACAACCCATTGTCTATACTCAGAAGATAGGCGAGACAGGCTTTTACCAATGGGATATTCTCGTCGTTGAAGAACATGTCTTTGAAGATTGTGTGATCAAAAATTCATGCTTTATGCGATCGCGGGTGACGATAACTTTTTCATGAACGCGGGAGACAGTGATGATCGTTACGGGACTGCAGTAATTAATATGTGCTGTGACTGCTGGAGATGATGATGTCTACAAAATCATGGGGGATATTCAGGATTTTCCACAATCCCGTAAATTACATAACTTTACTAACTGTAAATTAAAACAAGAACTGGTTAAAAGAGGATTGAAGCGGCAGAGCAAAGGGACATTTGGAAGCTTTGACAGCATCCTGGTTTCTCATTGTCCTTTGCCTTATCATTACAGGTACCATGTTAAAATTTGAGCTAACATGTCTAACTATTGTACTTTACTTATTGTACAACTTGATATTTGTTACAGATGTCTGGAGTGCCAGAGCCTAATCATCGGTCTGTTCAGTCCGGCCCTCTCTCTAGGTTGAACACTGTTTCTCGTCTCAAACTCATGTTCAAGTGTCCCAAATGTTCCCGGATTTTCACTTCACAGGTACCGTATGAACCAAGTTGGAGATTATTAGCCGGTGTAGTTCTGTCATATGATGCTGGAAATGATGCAGTTAACACTTAAGAATAGATTTTGAAATCATAATTATGTACAAAACTAAAATACCAATGTGTCTGAAATTATACTACCATAGCTCTTTTTAACTGAGTTTGTTTCTATTTTTGTACCTTTTAGTACTATTCTTTCAAAACCCATTTTTAAAATATATTTCCTTTTTGTTTTGTTTGCTGAGTTAACTTTTTTTTCTTTTTACAGTTGCAGTATAAGAGACACTTTAAGCGGTTCCATCTGGGTGGTAAAATCTTCAGATGCAACAAATGTTGGAAAAAGTTTTCATCCAAAGCCTACTTAGTGAAACATGTGTGCAAACCGGAAGAGGAAAATGTTTCTGGTAAAAAGTATAAATGTAATACTTGTACAAAAGGTTTTGAAAGCAGAAGAGGTTTGATGACACATGAGGGAAGTCACAAGGAAAAAGAAGAAATGGATAGTATTTCTGTTAAATGTTATGAATGTGATAAATGTCAACTTGTGTTCGATTCCATACATGGGTTATATATACATGAAGGTCGTGCTCATAAGGGAATACGAGTAGAAGAAAAAGCTTATAGGTTGATGCCAAATAGGCCTTCTGGCAAAATTTATAGATGTAATAAATGTGGAAGACGTTTTAAATCCATGAGAGCAATAAAGCTGCATCTAGTGTTTGCTCATGCTCATAAGGGGAAAAAGTGTAATCAATGTGAAAAAGTATTCACATCTGAACACGCATTAAAAGTACACATATGTAAAACGAGAAACACCCACGAGGAAAAAGCAGAAACGCCTCTTGAGTTTGTACCTGACCAAGTCTCTGGTAAGAGTTTTGAATTTAATGAATTTCATAAGGAAAACGAGTGTAATCATTGTCAAAAAGTATTCAAATCTGAACACGCCTTAAAGGTACACAAAGGTAAAATGAAGGAAACCCACAAGGAAAAAGAAGAAATACCTTTTGAGTTTGTACCTGACCAAGTCTCTGGTAAGAGTTTTGAATTTAATGAATTTCATAAGGAAAACGAGTGTAATCATTGTCAAAAAGTATTCAAATCTGAACACGCCTTAAAGGTACACAAAGGTAAAATGAAGGAAACCCACAAGGAAAAAGAAGAAATACCTTTTGAGTTTGTACCTGACCAAGTCTCTGATAAGAGTTTTGAATTTAATGAATTTCATAAGGAAAACGAGTGTAATCATTGTCAAAAAGTATTCAAATCTGAACACGCCTTAAAGGTACACAAAGGTAAAATGAAGGAAACCCACAAGGAAAAAGAAGAAATACCTTTTGAGTCTATACCTGACCAAGTCTCTGATAAGAGTTTTGAATTTAATGAATTTCGTAAGGAAAACGAGTGTAATCATTGTCAAAAAGTATTCAAATCTGAACACGCCTTAAAGGTGCACAAAGGTAAAATGAAGGAAACCCACAAGGAAAAAGAAGAAATACCTTTTGAGTTTATACCTGACCAAGTCTCTGGTAAGAGTTTTGAATTTAATGAATTTCATAAGGAAAACGAGTGTAATCATTGTCAAAAAGTATTCAAATCTGAACACGCCTTAAAGGTACACAAAGGTAAAATGAAGGAAACCCACAAGGAAAAAGAAGAAATACCTTTTGAGTTTGTACCTGACCAACTCTCTGGTAAGAGTTTTGAATTTAATGAATTTCATAAGGAAAACGAGTGTAATCATTGTCAAAAAGTATTCAAATCTGAACACGCCTTAAAGGTACACAAAGGTAAAATGAAGGAAACCCACAAGGAAAAAGAAGAAATACCTTTTGAGTTTGTACCTGACCAAGTCTCTGGTAAGAGTTTTGAATTTAATGAATTTCATAAGGAAAACGAGTGTAATCATTGTCAAAAAGTATTCAAATCTGAACACGCCTTAAAGGTACACAAAGGTAAAATGAGGAAAACCCACAAGGAAAAAGAAGAAACATCTGTTGAGGTTGCACCTAACCAAGTCTTTGGTAATATTTGTGGATTTAATAAGTCTCAAAGATTATTGAAATCCGAATTGGTTGTAAAGATACTCAAAGGTCATGTCTACAAGGAGAAAAAACATACCCCCTTTGAGTTGGTATCAAAACAAGTCTCTGGCAAGAGTTATGAGTTTGATAAATGTCAAAGATCATTGAAATCCGATTTGGCAGTGAAGTTGAATGCAGAACATTCTCAGGAGGATGAATTAGGAATTCTGTCAAAGCATATGCCTAACCCTATTTCTGGTAGGAATTATAAATGTTATAAATGTAAAAAAATGTTTAAAACAAGAATAACAGCAATCATTCATGCAGCTAGTGTCCATAGTAAAAAGGTAGCTGGAAACAAACCACCTATTAAATATACAGATGAGAGTTACGAATGTCCTTTATGTTTTAAAAGGTATCAGTCTAAAGGTTTTGCTATGATACACATTAAATATGTCCACAAGGAGGAGAAAAGAGAATTAGATCTTAAGTGGCAATCTGACAGAAGTACAAGAGATACATGTGGTGAAGACAAAGAGAATTTGAATGATGTGACTAAAATAGTCACTATCACCACACATAATGGTGTCAAGAGGTACAAGTGTTCCAAATGCAATGCAGGTTTTCTAACCAATTGTGTAGCAAGAAAACATGTTAAGGTATGCATAATGCAAAGTAAAATAAAGGTGCATTCAAAAATGCCGAATGAGACTTTTGACAATCAAGAAGCTGTGGATTTGGCTGCTAGAAATGCAAAAGAAGAAGATAGAAATGGAGAAGATATTAATTCAACGAAGGATCCTCTCTACCTGGGGCAGGAAATGAACAATACTGGTAGCATTAATCAAGAACCAGAGATAAATATTACTGTTGAAAACAGACAATTGGAAATTGAGTCAAGATTCTCATCACAACCCGAACTGCAAAAGAGTAAACACAAAATTCAAGGTGAAACTTTGTATCAATGTGAAAAGTGCTTGAGGTCCTTTCAAAAATTGGCTAATCTCCAAAGGCACAAATTGTGCCACAAAGAGGAAGACATTAACATGGCTTTCCCTTGTGCTTACTGCAATGAAAAGTTTAGTTCTAGGGATTCTCTCCATGCACATTGGTCTGTACACTCAGAGAAAAAACTGTACACCTGCGATATTTGTCAAAGCAATTTTTCAGCTTTGAACTCTCTGAAAAGGCACAAAGTTTTACACTCGGGCGAAAAGCTTTTCCGCTGTGAAATTTGTCAGAAAGCATTTAGTTTGTTGAGCACCCTGAAAATGCATCTTTTAATCCACACTGGAATGAAGAAGTTTGAATGCAAGATCTGTGGAAAAACATTCAACCGCAAAGATGTTCTCAACACTCACCAACTTGTCCATACGGACGAGAAGAAGTTTAAATGTGATATTTGCCAGCAAACGTTCAGATGGAGACACGCAGTCAAATCACACAAACTAATTTACCACTCGAAAGAAAAGCCCTATGTTTGTCAAGAGTGTGGAAAAAGTTTCAGTCATCCAGATTCGTTCAAGAAACACGCTGAAGTACACGCAGACAGAGTGTTTAGTTGTCAGATATGTTCAAAGTCCTTCTCGAGAGCTAGCGCTCTCAGAGCACACACTCTAACTCACACAGATCTGAAACCCTTCGTATGTGAGAAATGCCATGAAAAATTCCGCAGCAGGAACCATCTGAGGAATCATCAAGCTGTTCACAGCCGAGAAAAGTCTTTCCTCTGTAAGTTTTGCAATAAAACTTTCAAGAATCGAAAACAACTTTGTAGACACAAACAAAAAGTCCACTTTCACACTTTTTCCCCCAAAACTGCACCTAGTTTACCAGTAGATAGTGCAACGGTGTCTGATGCCCAAGTTGACAATCATCAAGATCAGACTGAAGATGTCGACGACTCTGATGTATCCTACCATTTTATTTCTTTACCTGATGAAAATGTTCATAACTTGCAAGAGAATATTGTACCACAGTCACTTTTCTAGCACGTACCTTTAATGTGATGAATTTATCATTAGTAATTCTTTAGTCTTGATATACTCTGTTTTTGCATTTAACTTGTAAATAGAGATTTAAAATTGTGACATTCCAGGTGCTAAAAGTAGAACAATTTACAAAAAGTTCTTGGTTTATTTTTTTGTATTGACTAATTTTGTATTTTTAGTTTAGTAAAACCTCACTAACTGGACAATTTTTATACCCAGAGGTTGTCGAATTATGCAGAACATTGAAATTTAAATGGGTTTTTGTTTTTATAAATGAATACATAGCTGACTAATTTGTGCGTATAAATAAATTGCTTGCATAGGTATTTTCCTGCAATAATCTTCAAAAAAATTTAGAATATTCAATAATTAAAAGAAAATGTTCTTAAAAATTGCTAGAAAAGTCTAATGCACTTGTAAGACAAAGCCAGCAAGATGTATTGTACCTTGTTAGCTGTCAGACTGTCGAGTTACCCGATGTCAAGATAGTTAGCTTGAGTTATGCTGTATTGGTAATAATTTATCCCTTTGAGGGCTAACTATGCAACTTAAAAGTACTGAGTATCACTAATAAAAGTTTCCTAAAGAAAGTTTTTTTTTTAATTTCCAAACAATTTGACCCAGTAAAATTTTGGATTTACTTTCTCTATTGAATTTTGTATTGACTCATTCATTCGTTTCAAAAACTTAAGCTGAAATCAGGTTATAAATACCAAATCCAACCCCTGGCCCATAACCCCCTGACCCAATGTTTTGAACAGCTTTTCGACTGACCTAATTATTTAAGTAACGTTAACGTATTAGGCTCCTGTCGCTTAGTCTGCAGATCTGCTGCGACAGGGGTATTTTGCATTAAATACATTGGATAGTTGTTACTGCCTGAGAATTCTAAGCTAGACTGAACTTAATATATGTTGCACATATGAGTGAAAATTTAAAAACGTACGTTTTCAGCAAAAGCACTTTGCAAATTCTTTTCCCCTTTTTTCAAAACTTTTATTATTATTTTTATTTCATTAACATTTGAAGTTTCATAAAATGTCCATGGTAACGCAATATCTTTGGTAGTTTCTTTTTAAAAGAGCATCTTTAGTGGAAAAACACAAAATCCTGTCACGACCATAACGGACGTTTAAATGAATATTAAAAATAGTTAATATTATTTTTATAACTATGTTTTGCTATAAACTTATTTACTTTTATGACCATTATACAATAAATAGGTCACTGAGCTTTTGGTATATTTGGTCTTTCTAGAAAAAAATAAAAAAACTCAAAAAATTGAAAAAAGCCAATAAAATCTTTTTAAGTTTGTATAACTCCGAAAAAACTTACCTGAGACCCGAAAAATCGTTATGTTTGTATAGAGGTGTGCTTCTTTTGTGTATAAAACATTGAAATATGACGATATTTTAATTTTTGAAATTTTTATGATAGAAATCATAAACGTGATGGTCAGGGACAAGCGGTACGGTCGTGAATTGTCTGGAATAATCTAAATCGTTCTAAACAATCCTTCAATTATCATGTTAGTTATAATAAAAATATGTGTTTCAATTGAACTTAACTGTTCAATTTACAATTATATTAAAGTTATTGTCACGACCAAACACACTATAATCCATAAGGCTGGATTGGTCGTGAAAAAACCAGCGATGGTCGTGAAACTTTGGTCGTGAAATTACGTGTAATTTGGCTCTGTTCTGGCGGTAGCCCTGCACCTCATGTTCAAGGATACAAAGTGGACTTCTAGGTTAATCTAGCAATTGAAATATCTTATAAACAAAAATTAACACCATGTCTACTTCGTCGAATGACTACGTACGGTCATGGACACACCAAAATTACAAAAAACACAATCTTTCCTTTATTAATCTTGTAATTCCTCCTTTCAACTCAAAACGACCGGCACTACAATCCTGACGTACACCCCGAACTAGTCTCTAAAACCAACTGACTCCATCGACGCCAGGCTTGCCACTGTCGTGCTCCAAAGTTGAAAATTTTTCCCAAATGGTCGTGACGCCAAATCGAGGGACAGACTTATTTTGTCATGGTAGTCAGTTTGTAATGACAATAAAATTATAATATGCTCCTTTTTTGTAAGTTTAATAACCATTGATGACATAAAAATATGGCTTTATATATTTCGGCATGAATAATTAGTCTAAAAACAGTGTGAAAGTTGGAAAATTCACCCTAGGGACACGTCATGGTCGTGAATTTCGAGACTTTAAAAATACGAAAAAAATACCTAGAACCTATTTAAAACCAAATAAATGTGTGTAACATGTTGCCCCCGTCCCAAAAAATATTAAAACACATAATAATAAACTACAAATCCAGTATCTACGAAGTAAAAGGCCAGGGACATGAAAACGTACGTTTTTAAATTTTCACTCACATATCGTTTTCTGTGGTTCACAACCTGTAAAAAATTATTTCAGTGTTTTTTCAGATCCCTGCACAGTACTTGCGCTCATTAAAATACCATCTATATATTGTTTTCGATACACTACTGTGAAATCACCTGTTTTGTTATATGTTTATCAAAGGCTAAAACTCATCATTACATTGTCTATTGAAAAAGAATGTTTACTATGCAAACATACATTTGTTATTGTTTCATAAACAGTTTAATTTTCAACAACCAAAACTGTACGATCAATGTAAATTTGAATTTGCAATAGAAGGCTTAACCTAAAAAATGCTATTAGTTTTTAAATGTTCCCAAATTGTAATAAAGAAAAATAATGCCTATATCTATTTTTGATTAAAAATAATTAGTCCTTGTTGTGTAGTGAAAAGTGACACTAAAAACACAAGTGAAACATCATTAGTAATTAATTACATATTCTCGGTCATATTTTTTAAAGTGCTTGATAAATCTCCCACTTTAAACATATGGTCTCAAATATCATTGACTATATATATACCTACTATATTTTATATATACCTGTAGGTATATATGTAGGTGAAATAAACTAGGCCTCCATATTGCATTTTTAAGATTGTTTACCTGTGTACAATTTGTTGCTTTGAGTTTGTTTATTTTGCTTTACATGTGCTTAACAATGTTAATTATTTAAAACATAAGAATTGGTCAAAACCATCCATATTTAGCTATGTTAAGGTTCAATTTCTCAGTGAATACAAAATTAGCATACATGTAATGTCAATTATTTGTAATATTATTGCTGGTCATTTACAAGTAAAACTTAAATGATCAATTATCAAAGTTAACTCAATTTATATTCAAACTTACCGGAAAGCAACTAAAAAATGTATTAAAGGTACTTTAAGTATGATACAAGCATTTACATTTCAGTCATGTTCTTTTAAAGTGAAAAACCATTTTCAGAATAATTTTTGTATCTGCCTCTCATTATTGTTTTGTTATGTATAATAAGTTTTTATTATTATATACAAGTTAGTTATATATAGAAAACTGTGTTGTAAAAATACTTGTCCGTGTTAAAATTTATATTTTGTTTGTAAGTTGATAGACTGATTTTTATATCATACAAATAAACAGTTAATCTTGTAATGATGACTTAATAAAATCCTGAAATCCAAGTATCATACTTTAGGGCAAACTAAAATCATTGTACAGTTCTCAATCAATCAATCAAAATAACTTTATTCATATTGCACATTTTGTACAGAATGGAGTCAGTTATAAAAACACAATATTAAACTTAAGACTACTGACAAAGAATATTGTTATTATTAAAAAATCTAATTTCAGGAAGTTGGAAAAATCTTCTAATCCGAACTACTATAAATCTTCTATAAATCTTCTAATTCGAATTACAAGGGTCTGTTGGTGAGAAATAATTTCAAACGTTTTTTAAATGAATTAAAATTAATTATATTTTTTACATTGTCAGGTAAGCTATTGAAATATTTAACACCACTATAAGATGGGATTTTTTCATAAACTGATAAATTATGTCTGTTGAACGCCAATTCATTACCTTTTCTGGTTGAATATGTATGAAAAGAGTTCAATTTTGGCAATCTTTCATGGTTTGATTTAATATAAAGGGCTATTTGATAAATGTATAAGCTAAAAACAGTCATAGTTCCTATTTCTTTAAAGTGCTCTTTTGCGGATGTTTTTGACTTAAGTTTAACATAATGCGAATTGTTTTTTTTTTAAGTTCCAGAATGCTATTTAGGTTAAAATTTGATGTGCCCCCATAAAGACACAACCCAAAAGAAATATGTGATTCAATTAAGGAATGATATACTATTTTTAAGGTTTTTAAACTACTAAATTTTGACATTTAACTTTTTGGGTTTTAACTACTATACTATAACTTTTAAAAACACAGAAAAAGACCACAAACCCCTATTCAAACTCCATCTAACACCCCAAAAATCTTTCTTTGGAACTTCCTCAGAAGCCCACTTAGAACGCTTTGGAAAATCTGCTGAGATAAAGGAGAATAAAGAAAATAAATTACTGGTAATTGGGTAGTCCATCATATTAAACTAGTAAAATTATTCTGCATCACATATCTTTTAGTTTTTGTATATCACCTTATAATCCTTAAGTGTGTAGTTGGATCCATCCTCTAATTATTTTAATATATATATATATGTACGTTAGCGCGATAACTCGAGCAAAAATGATCCGATTTTGATGAAATTTGGTGCAAACGTGACGACCTACGTTATTCGAACAAGTTCACGAACCAGCATAATTGGGCCATGGGAACAGGGGGTTACGGGGGGTTTTATGGGGTAAAAATTGGTTTTTCCCATTTTTGACCCTAAAAACTTAAAATTCAGCAATTTCTTTCCAAACCATTTTGTAGAGCTTAAAAAACAAATAATTTAGTATATTGAAGCGTTATTATGCGCCTAATGGTTACGGAGAAAATTCCAAAAATCTGTAAATTTAAAATTCCTATGTTATTCTTATGGAGAATAAGTAAACTGTTGTAGTTTGCTTGTTTATGAGCATATTTTGATAAAATTTAGAAAATGCATTCACTTCATACTAAACTATTAACATTTTACAAAAAAACACTTTTTACCCTCCCTGTTGCAGCAAACCTTAGTAGGTACTTGTTAAACTAAAGTTACCTATTTAAATATGGAATAAATGTGATATTTTTAAGGAGACATTTTAGTGTAAATCCAATCAGGCAAATGGAAATTTGCTTAGTCTGCAGCTTTGCTGCAGCGGGAGTATTGAGTATTTCCAAGGAGTGCATGGTATCAATTTGTAGGAAATGTTATGCTCTTTCAGAATATCACCTTCCACTTTGGTTGATTTCCTAACCATTTAAAAGTTATTTTCAAAAAAGCTAAGCAGCCTCCGAATTTTTGGTAATGAGAAAATGGTAATGAAATGTATGGTAAATTTATGGTAATGAGCCAACTTTAGGCTGCCTTTATTGAGTATTTTCAAGAAATACATAATGGTAATTTGTAGCAAATTTTATTTCTCTTCTATAGTGGCGAGAAAATACAGAATTAAAGCTGTTGTTCTTAAACTTTGTACAATTTAATCTACAGTTCAACTGAACCGATTTTATTAGTTAATAGGTCAGTGGAAAGCCTAATTTGTGTAGATTTGCAAACAATTTACTTTATTTTTTTAAGTTTTACTAGGTGAAACCCGGCAAAGTCCACAGTTACTGTTGAGGTTGCAAGCAAGATCGTTTGACTATAAATCGATGATAAATAACTCAATTTTTTGAACAGTTTGTGTTGTTCGTGATTTATGTAGCTGGTTGCTTTAGGTACGTCCGATATTAATTATCAATAAATCAAATGGAAGCTGGTATTTTACTGAAGGTTCTTAGGTCAAAACAAATAGAATAACGCAATTAGGATTAAGTAAATATATCTAAAACTAAATTCCATATACAAGATATAATCAAATTTATATTTTCTGTTTGAGCAATACAGTATCTTGAACTTAACTGATTAAAACTACCAAAGCCTTTTGAAGTATTTCAAGACCAAGACACATAAAATAACTTAAATAAAAATAGAGCTACGTATGATTGATTGCAGATAAGTACTAAAAAGATTGTAATTATTAAAATCCATGTTTTAGCCCCTGAGCTGTATAATAACTAAAATAGGCTTTACCTTCGTCACTGCAGCTCAAATTCTTGTGGTGTAACCCCCCACTTTTTTCTACATTTCTTAAGATATCAACTCCGGACCACGTTAGATCATTGTAGAGTAGTAAGTACTTCATTTTGACTAGGTAAAAATTGTTGGCCGCCATCTTGGATCCAAATTGGATACAAAGTTTTTTTTTCAAATGTAAAGGTAGGTTTGTGACCTATCGTTTCAAACTAGATTTTTACACTAAATACGATGCTGCAATTGGTTTTTTAAATTCTTGATCCATTGTTAAGTTATGAGCACTTTTTATAACTTTATTTTTAGCCTATTTTAACATTGTGCATTTACAAACTAAGACCCTAATTGCAAAATAGTGCTAGATAAAGATAAGTATACACCACCAGTCATTGTCGACCTATTTCCACTTGGTTATGAGGGATGTATTTTTTTCGGCCGCCATCTTGGATCCGCCATTTTGAAATTAGATAAATTATTTTAAATATGAAGGTGGTGTTGTGACCCATCATTTTGAATTACTTTTTATGGTGAACTCAATGCCGCAATCAGTTTTTTGTTATCAAGCTTTCTTGAATAACTATTACAATTACAGGGTGTCCACATTCTGGAAAGTCAGGGATAGTCATGGAAAGTCATGGAAAAAAATTATGGTCATTGAAAGTCATGGAAATAGGCAAAAAGTCATGGAAAGTCATGGAAATCCCCAATGATGGATGGATTTCAGGGGAACTTTCAATGCTCTAGTCGGCCGTAACCCCGACTATTGTAGCATTTTTCCGAATTTTTCACAAATGTACGACAATTTCAATTTATACAGTTGTCTTAGTTTATGGGTTTTGAGTTTATATTAGTTCATTGTTGTACCTATTGTACTCCATTGTTATCTGTTAATACATATTTCAATATTTTCTGTGAAATAACTTGTCTAGGTAGTATTATTCGTGTGTGTACGGTATATTTTATTTTTTGAGTTAAATTCGTGAGTCATGGAAATCAATGGTTAATGGTCATGGAAAGTCAGGGAAATTGATGACAAAATTTCTGTGGACACCCTGAATTATTTTACTTAAAAAATGTCAATATTTAAAAAACAAAATATGAAAATGGAAAATTGATTGCACCTGAGTTCAGCATACCCAGTGTACCAAGTCAAAATGAAATAGGTACTTACTATTCTACAATGATCTGACGTGGTCCGGAGTTGATTTCTTAAGAAATGTAGAAAAAAGTAGGGGGGGGGAACTCATTTAAAACTCACCCTGTATTGTTATCTAATTGATTTTTCTTTGATTAAATGTTGTTGTTAACAATTTGCATTTGTGTTTAAAGTGTGTTCCTTATGTTAAGTGTGTGATTCTAATGTTATGTGCTTTATATATACCATTAATATTAGTGAGTAAAGTGGGGGTGTATGGATTTATTTTACTAGAACCGTTGTATTTAACCACAACGGGCACTGTTGCTAACACTATCATTTGATTATTTGATATTCCCACAAAACTGACAAAGAAATTAAACGATTAAAAAATATCTAAATTACATATTGTATTTTAAAATTAAATTATTTGTAAAACAGCGAAAAGTTAATTTGTCCATAATTTTTACTGTACAATAAACTGCTTTTGTAATTATGTTATTCTTTGAAATTCTTGAATTGATTGTACATTAATGGCTACTGTCAATACACCGTGTTTATTGTGTCATGGTTAATACATATTGTTGATTCTATAGTGTTATATGCTAGAACACTTTGGTTGTGCGCTATACAGTACCTGTTTTTAGTAACGCGCAAGTGTTTGCAATTAACTTGCTTGACGTCAATATTGTTTAGGGCCCATGAATTCGGTTGGAAACTACGTAAAATCAGCCACGTACAGAATTACTTCAACATTCAAAAATACTTCCTCAAAGTGAATAAGTTTTTTGCGGATGAATTAATCACGAACAAAGAGCTAAAGCTACACTTTCTTACCTAAAGATTTGTCTGCTTGTTTTGATGAAGATGTAGTTATTTTATAATTTGGTGTTTATGTTGGGAAACCCTCGACTGCGCCAGCACTATTGGTCGCGTATTTGTAATACTGTAGTACTGTAATTGTAATAGAGCTCGTGCCAGGCACAGGTCTTGTACGGGATGTGCAGGACTATTCATTCGTATTTCTAGTGTATGTATATACAGAGTGTTTGTCGTGGCCTTGTGGATGCACACGTATTTTGTTGACTTGGTAATTGAAAAATGTAGCTTCATTTGTAAAGATTTATTTTACAATACATAATTGATTGATACAAACGTGTAATGCTGTTGATGACTTATTTAACACTAATTATTAATAGATATTTACTTATTGCCAACATAGAATATTGAATAATTATTGAACATGTGGTTGATATACTATAGTGTTCAAAAAAGGTGGGGACTATTTTACCTTGTGATTCCTTGGGTCAAAATAAAGAGTAAATCACGTATAACATTTTATCCAAAATCGCTTTGTCAACCAGATATCCACCATTTTGTATTTTTACACAAACATTTATATCTTTCGACGTTTTCAACCGATCTTTATAAAACTGGGTATGTATATTAAGATAAAAGAGGCCCATGTTAGAAAAAAATCATCTTGACCCCATATTACAACTAAAAATCTTAATATTTCTGCTATTTCTTATTCGATATTTTTGAACTTGGTGTCGTTTGATAGGGAATTAAAAATTCTAAATAAAAGTGTTCTGAACGTTTGCTCATAAAAGCAGCCGTTTTTGAGTAATTTAAGTAAACAAAATGTAAATGTCCGTCATTTTTTAATTTAAAGTTGAATCAAGATGAATTTTTTTCTAACATGGGTCTCTATACCCAGTTTTATAAAGATCAGTTGAAAAAGCCCAAAGGTAAATGTAAAAAAATACAAAAGGTCGGATATCTGGTTAACGAAGCGATTTTGGAAAAAATGTTATACGTGATTTTCTTTTTATTTTGACCCAAGGAATCACTAGGTAAAACATGTCCCCACCTTTTTCGAACACTCTGTATATTGTAAACATTTTGAGAAATAAAATAGATATTGATAATATAATAATAATATATATAATATATTAATATAATAGATTTTGATTTGATTAATTTAGTCCAGGTAGGCGAGGGGGCTTCTTCTGGATACCCTAGTTTGGAATGTAAATAATACATAGCAAATTCAACAAGTCCTGCTCTTCACCGCAAAGAGTAAATTATAAAGTTTATCTTGTAAAGTAATGGTGTCCGGCCCACTATTCAAAACCTTTTAATGGGTTTCTTGAATTCGTAAGCGCATTTTTACTCAGTCCGATTTGAGGTGGAATTGTACGGAGGGGACAAAGTAAACTTAATAGAATACCATCGTTGCTAAAAATTCACTATTTGCCAAATTTGAACCCTTATCACTGACCAATGTCCAAAAGTACAAACTGCAAAAAATATAGTCTTTCCACAAGCTTTGGCCGTCATGAGGTTGGACGTCGTGAAACAGCGCACGATATAATTTGAAAAAAGTATCATTTGTACCACGTCTAAAGCCGCTAAACTGACAAGATAAATTCTTGTTCGTTTGCGTATGAACGCCATAAGTTTCACAAACGCACTTGTCTACATGTTCCACATGTTCACGAGCTGCTCAGCGGATGACGCAAATAGTCTGACTCGTCGAATCATTACCTCATCGACCATACATTTATAGTCATTAATACATTGATAAATCGACAACGCTCAATTCTTACATGTATAAAATTCGCGTACAATTCAGCCCAGTTCTACTGTTCAGCATGAAGATCTTCCATCATGTGCTCAGTATATTCGTGCTGGTAAGTTTGACCATCCGCATGCTTTGCCTTGCTAATATGCTTTGTACAATACAAATAATGCATCATGCCTTCTTCTAGCAAGGTTAATTTCCATTCAACAAAAATTTTGATGTTCGAAAAAAAATTTTATTGACACCTTGTAAGTTGAAGTAAACGATACAAAGCCATTTGCATAGTTTTGGGGCAAGACCCAACCTTAAAACCCTGCTAATCTAGTAATCCAGGCTAAAAAATACGGATTTGGAATAAGTGGAGATCGGTTGAATACGTGGTTTAAAGTATTGCTCAGTATATGGTGGATTTGTTTTCAGATACGGGCAATTTTTATATTGGTATCAAAAGTGTTCACATGTTGTAACTGTTTTGTCACTAGCTCGTGTAGACTAAAATGTTTAAAAATCCCATACAACCCATTACATTACTTTACTGTCTAGTACCGGTGGACCGAGCTTTGCTCGATTAATTGGGTGTATTGATTAATTGGGTATAATCGTTAAAAACTGTATCGTCAACAAGCACATCTTATAATTTGGTAATTTGCGAAACAAAATTGTATTACAAACCATAGACTACCATAGATCACTGAAATAAGAAACAACTGTGTAATGTTGTACTCTGTTAAAGTATGCAACTTTAAACGAAAATAAGATACAAGCTTAAGTGTTTCTAAAGGTTCGCACAGAATGCTTCTCTCCCCTAGTAATTGAAAACCGTTGTTTGGCTGATCCGATAAAAGTATGATATAAACCAAATCATATTAGTTTTATATGTTTGTGACAACTATTTTTCGTTTTTGCGCTACTACTTCTAAAGAAATTGAGATTCTGTCTCTTTTTCATTTGGCTCAGGATGCGGTAGTAGTGTTATGGTTATGCCAATTGAAACCCCCAGATATAAATTAATTTACTTGGAATATTGTTATAATGATATGATCAAATCTATTTCTGCTCCTGTAACTTTCCAATCTACATCCTGTAACTTCCCCATAAGTCCTGTGCTAAGACTTTTAGTTACCAATTTTTTTTTCAGCAACGTTCACAGTTCCCTGCGATAGGCCTACTGGTCCACCAATAAATTTGTTAGTTACAAAATTATCTATTGCTAAAATTACAACCACATTCCTTCCCTAGTTTTTAAATACATTTAGTTAGAACATCCATAACAATCAAATCTTTAGTGTAATCCATTTTCAATAAATATTTTTTGAGCATTTGTCCTCAATAAATGTCCACTGATGTTTTTCCCCTTGTACTGTCTTTTGTTATTTGCTAGTGCACTGTGGATAGCTTTTTATTAGCGAATTTCCCATATAGGGAATAAGCTATTACCGTAGTACTCATGGTAAGACCTGGACGCGGGACCGATTTTTTTTTCGTTTTGAGGTCCCTAGAGGCCAAAAACACCATCCGTTCAAATTCATATATATATATATATATATTTATATATTTATATATTTATATATATATATATATATATATATATGTGTCCGTTAGCACGATAACTCGAGCAAAAATGATCCGATTTTGATGAAATTTGGTACAAACGTGTAAACCTACGTTTATTCGAACGAGTTCGCAATCCAGCATGATCGGACCATGGGAACGGGGGTTTACGGGGGGTTTTATGGGGTAAAAATAGGTTTTTCCTATTTTTTACCCAAAAAACATAAAATTTAGCAATTTCTTTTCAAACCATTTTGTAGTAAAAAAACAAATAATTTAGTATATTGAAGCGTTATTATGCGCCTAATGGTTACGGAGAAAATTCCAAAAAATTGTAAATTTAAAATTCCAATGTTATTCTTATGGAGAATAAGTGAACTGTTGTAGTTTGCTTGTTTATGAACATATTTTGATCAAAATTTGAAAAATATTTTTATTTCTTACTAACTATTAACATTTTACAAAAAAAGAACAGTTTTACCCTCCCTGATGCAGCAAACCTAAGTACTTGTTAAACTAATTCTATTTAAATAGGGAATAAATGTTATATTTTTAAGTAGACATTTCAGTGTAAATCCAATCAGTCAAATGGAAATTCGCTTAGTCTGCAGGTTTGCTGCGGCGGGGGTATTATAAACACATGCTACAAGTGTTTTGTTTACTTAATCCTTGTTACTTAATTTATAGTAAGCTGGGCTAAGTAAGAGTGACATATAAAAGTCTGAAGATTTTGGGGAATACTAGTCCAATGTATTCAATCCAAATGTAGCTGTGGTTTATAATGAAGAAACAATAATAGAGTTCTTGGACTCTCTACTTCAACTAGACTTTTCTCTGGAAAAATTCAGAAATTAAGGCAACCATTGAAAAATCCCTGAATCAAAATAAAATCTCCTAGTTTTGATTCTATCACTGGAACAAAAGCCTCTTACCTATCGTGTCTAAGTTGTTTGAGAAATTGTTCCTCAAAAGACTCCAAGTTCTTTTTGAAGAAGACGACGTTATTCCAGGACACCAATTCGGTTTTAGACGGAGACATGGCACCGTAGAACAAGTCCATAGGGTTGGTCATACAATTCTAAACTGTTTGGAAAACAAACCACTTTGTTCGTCTGCTTTCCTTGATGTCAGTCACGCACGCCTGCGACAGCACGGCACTCTGGCTTACTATTCAAAATTAACAAGTTACTACCCCATTCAGTTTCCTATTTTAAAATCATATCTTACAAACAGAACATTCCAAATTAAACATCAAAATTACTCAACAGACCTTTAGCCCATAGAATCAGGAATTCCCCAAGGAAGCGTACTTGGACCATACTTGTTCATCTATGCTTGTACAGGGTGAGTCAGTGAAACGGGCCATTTTTCGGTAAGTATTAAAACAAGGTCAAACATCATACGATCGATTTATTCATTAAATACCCCCGCCGCAGCAAACCTGCCGTCTAAGCGAATTTCCATTTGGCCGAATTGATTTTCAATTGATCTATTTAAATAACATTAGGTTTAACGAGTACCTAGGTTTGCTGCTACAAGGAAACTAATAAAGTAGTGTGTTTTTAGTAAAATATTTATAGCTAACTATAAAATAAATAAATTTGCCAAGTTTGATCAAAATATATCCATAAACAAGCAAACTACAACATTTTACAATATTCTCCATAAGAATAACATGGGAATTTTAAATTTACCATTTTTTTAGTTTTCTCCGTAACCAATAACCGTACAAAAACACTTTGATATACTGAATTGTTTGTTTTTTTAAGTTCTTTAAGAAGGTTTAGAGAAAAATTGGGAAACTTTGTGTTTTGAGGGTAAGAAGTGAGAAAAACCAATTTTTACCCCATAAAACCCCCCATAAAACCCTGTTCCCATAGTCCGATCATGCTGGATCGCGAACTCATTCAAGTTTATCCCGCCTTACACCTTCAAACCAAATTTCATCAAAATCGGATAAAAATTACTCAAGTTATCGTGTTCACGGACACATATATATATAAATCTATATATATATATATATATATATATATATATATATATATATATACATATATAAAAATTTGAACGAATGGTATTTTTGGCCTCTGGGGACATTAAAATGAAAAAGTAAATCGGTCCCGGGCCTAAGTCTTACCATGAGACCTACGGTAATAGCTACTTCCCTATAGGGAAATTCGCTAAAAACGTAGTAAATGAGTGGAAGTTTGTGTTGAACCAACAAAACAAGCATCAAGTCTTGAAAATAATATCAGAGTCAACTCCTTAAACTTTTAGTCAAGCCACAAAAAAACAGGAGCTGAGGTCAGAGGATCAAGGGGGCCAGGCAATATCCCCATTTCATGTCAAGGGAAGAAACGATACATCAAACCGTAGCTTTATTAGAGTGAACTGGCCATTCATGAAGTGCTTGTGGACCGACCAATATCAAAAATTTGCTTATTGACATCCCGTTAAGTGAAAATGAGCCTCATCGCTCATCCATAGGCTGTGAATTAGCTTTGGACCATCTTGCATATTTTGCTGATGGTATGGCAACTAAACTTCCAGAGGTTGGGAACGCAGGGTAACTTACTCGGCCCCTTTCCTTCTTCCCCTCTATTCATTAACGTTATAAGAAAATAGCCCGTTTCACTGACTCACCCTGTATATTCTCTATACTTCGGACATGCCAGAGAGTGTAAACACTGTGGTTGCCACATTTGTGGATGATACGGCCATTTTATCTCCCCACGACGATCCGGCTCAAGCTACAGTAAATTTAGAGTTAAACTTGGATGACATTTCACATTGGTTTGAAAAATGTATGTTCAAAATTAATGAAAATAAATCAGCACACATTACTTTTACCCTAAATCTGGCTACATGTACTCCAGTATCCATGAACAATATTCAACTCCCTCAACTAACAGAAATAAAATACTTGTGCATGCACCTAGATGCAAGATTAATTGGGAGGCACATATACGGACTAAAAGACAACACCAAATTTAAAAACAATTAAACTTAATTGGCTTCTTGGATCCTAAATAAAAACTTAGCACTCAAAATAAATTGTTACTGTACAAAACAGTTCTAAAACCAAATCGGACTCATGTGATTCAGCTTTGGAAATCAGCAAGTACCTCAAACATTGAAATTATTCAACGTTACCAATCAAAATTATTACGTAAAATTGTCAACGGAGTCATGCCGTTGATCAAGTTGATTTTATTTTGACATCTAAAACAATATTTTTTCAGGTATTTCTAGTATGGGAGACAATTGCGAAGGTAAGAAAATGTTCTAATATTAAGTTTTGTCCAACTATTTCTGTGTATTAATTAATTGATTTGTAATCACTTATCAGTTGCATGGTAAATGTAAGCGTATGTTTTCAATCAAGAATTTCGTAAGTGATGGACCTATATCCATAGAATTTTATGGGATACAGTAGAATAAGACTAAGCTAGGCAGGTTTGCCTTATTGTACAACTATTTATCGTGATATTTCAGTTTATATTCAATCAATCTTTTTGAACTTGTCGTTTGATAGGAAATTTTTAATGATAAACATAAGTGCACTTGAAATTCTTTTATAATATCAGTAACTTTTGGTAGCCTAATTAAAACTTAAAAAATTTAATCGGCCGCATTTTAAAAATTTTGAATTGTATCAAGATTTTTCAACATGAAATGAAATGGAATTAATGAAATGAATGATTTATTGTCGTGAAAAACTACAAAGTTTATTGAAGTCGTCAAAAGAAAAAAACAATCAAGATGGCTTTGGCTCTGGCATTAAAACTAAAATAATTAAAACTCTAAACCAAAGTACTCTTTATGTTTGTACCGGCAAGCCTGGGTTATACAATTTTTTTATATATTTTAGATCTGTACTTTGATATGTTGAAAATTACCAACATTTTCCACCTACTTACTCTTTTAAGATAGTAATGATCTTATCACGAATATGTGTTTTTTAGTTACAGACGGAAAACGTTATATTTCCAGTAGACTACAAGGTAAGTTATAACTACCCATCAGTTTGATAAACGAAGTTTAAAAACGTGTAATTACTTTCCAAAATTAATTTTAAAGAATAGCACTCTAAACTAAACCCACTTGATGGTCAAGGTTTTCTAAATAATTGTTCACCACACTATGACGTCTTTAGCTGTTTTACATAGCCTACGTTAATTGGTGGCTGAAAGCTACGTTTTGCTGGCCATGCCAGCTGTCATCGTCATTTGGGAACCGATCAGGTTTTTACATCCCTAGGGACGCAAAATCAGCTGCCCGCTTACTTTCATAAAACATAAATGCATAAATTACACAATCAGTATTCATAGCATTGCAATAGAATTGTTTTATTGCCACCGCTGCCTAGCAACTATTTATTATTATTTTTGCTGATTCCTCAAATTATCTCTTCACATAACCTTAAAGATAGTTTTCGGCCCTAGGTACAAAATATACTATTTCGTCATACTGCAGCAAAAACAATCGTTTTTAATGCATGCGTTGCGGGTCTAAAGTAGAATTTCTACTCTCAAGGGAGTAAAAATCAGCTGTTGTAAACAGTTGAAAATTTCGATTGTGACAATCGATTTGTAAGGTAAGGTTTTAGCCTATTGTTGTCGATTGCTCGACATATCAATGGTATAATAACACAATCGTAATAGACGAAATAATTGAATCGCTTACTAAACAGCTGCTTATTTGCATTAGCAGAATTCAAAATAAGCTGGAAGTCGTTTTGAGAGGTTATGTTTACATAAATATTATTTCGTTTTCTAGCGTTGTTTTTGGTTAATTTTTGTATTGTCCCTTTCGATGTAGTCTAACTAAAACTTGTGATATACCCATATAAAAAATCTAGTTTTAGTTGGAAGAACTCAAATGAATCCTAAGGTTTCGGGATTAATAATTTTATCCTTTTGGACCCCAATTTTCATTTAATTCTATATTAAATATCTCAAATTACAAATTTATAATTACATACATAATTTCGTTGGATACTATTCTTTTAATGGCGATGTGAAATTATAGTTGTACCGTATACGAGTGAAAAATATCATGTTTAAGTAATTCAGAGTCAAATACTGCTGTACAAAGTTGTAATGCATATATTTGTAAGGTCAACGTTAAAGCTTCTTTATTGAAGAAGACATATAAATCTATTTTATTTTGAGTAGCTTTACATTTGATACACGTAACATTGATACAAACAATAATTTACTACAAACATGTTTTAACCTCTTTTCCAGTCACCAATTTCGGTAGGTCTTTGGGAGGTGAGTAAAATCATGAATTCTTCAACACAACTCTTTATAGTTTATTCACTAGGCTTGCCTTAAATTCAGATTAATTCTGACATGCAATCTCAATACAGTAGTTATTTTGAACTTTAAAACTTGAGTTTGACGACTGTGAAATTAAGTGTTAACTGGTGCTGTAGATGTTCGCGGTCTAAATATTTTCTCAAAAGTATTGTGAAGATAGTGTAGAAGCAACAGCCACGAAACGATGGACATTTGGGAAATTTTAAAAGTACGGTAACTTTTAAATACAAAAAAGTAAATTTTCATTATAAACAAAACTCAAAAGTAGTAAAAGTAGTATTTTTTCTTGGTTCAAATTTTCAAAAATGTAATAGATATTTCATAGGCAATTGGTAATAAACTGTATTTGTTCATTTAAATCTTTGTTTTACTTTTTGTTAACTTATATATAAAAAAAATAAAGCAGGTAAAATGCATAACATGGTCAAAATGGCCGGATGTGTTCTTTTACTTCATAACATACATGTGTTCTTGTAAGTGTTAATTCAATTAAACACACATTAAACAAAAAAGGTTTTCACCAGATTTAGAGGTAACAAGCTGCTATACCCGTGCTTTGCAACGGGAAGAAAATGTGACCTAGACTTCTATAAGTGTTTGCTGATGTGTGTTTAAAAATACAACAACTCTATGATTTAGTTTGAAAAGATGAGATAAGAATTGAAAAGACTGATTTAAAAGTTTAAATTTTTATAAACCCTACTTTTGATGTCAGTAGATCCAAAAGAATATGACAACATACCTTAGTGTAGCAATAACATAAATTACTTGATTTTAATGCTTCTGTTTCATGAATGACATGTTTTAAGACAATCCTTCAATTTTAGTCATGCCTCTTTACATGTATCTTACCATATACATTACAAATGAAACTGTGAGCCAAAAACACAGTTTTTTGTACTCTTAAAAAACTTGTACAACCTTTCATTGTCCGAACATAACCCTCTAAATAATGCACATATTTCGTAAGTAATAGAGATCGATGATTTCCTAGCACCACAAACATCTTTTTTCGAGTAAATAAAGAAACACCAATTAATTGCATTGCCCAGCTGTTTCATTAAATAAAGAAATAGTTATTTGTGCAACTGGAGGAATATTTTCTCGAGTGAGGCGATTGCACTTTGCACTCGAGTTGCACATTGTATTTTTCCTACAGTTACCACAAAACAAATAAATTGGTAAAGAAACGTGCCTTCACGTTGAAAATCTAGAGTGAGACAAAGTAATTAGAGTGAGACAATGTTAACATTGTCTCACTGATGAGCGAATTGGCCACTTTCGTGCCTTCACGTTGAAAATCTGGAGTGAGACAAAGTAATTAGAGTGAGACAATGTTAACATTGTCTCTCTGATGAGCGAATTGGCCACTTTCGTGCCTTCACGTTGAAAATCTAGAGTGAGACAAAGTAATTAGAGTGAGACAATGTAAACATTGTCTCACTGATGAGCGAATTGGCCACTACTTTGCTTTCCCAAATCAGTGAGAGAACATATACATTGTTAGGTAACTTTCGGAAAATAAAATTATTCAAACTTTGGAAGCATAACAAACGCAGCCCTTTGGAAATCGGCCAATGGGGCAGAGCCCCTGACACATTTGTCCATACCAATAATTTTCGGCAAATCTACACACTCTAAGCTCAATTTTGATGTGCCATATGCCAATATTTTTATTTGGTAAATGGACTTAACCATTTACATGAAATTTGATTGTATCACTTTAATAGTACCTATAATAAATTATGATTGTGTTTGGTACATTTACTCCTTACCTTTCCTTATATGAAAATTGTGCTATATTCATGGCAACTTGACTGGTAAATAATAATAATAATAACTGTTTAGAAAATATATCAAGTGAAGAGACATAGCACAGCTTACAAATGCACGAATGAGCTTCCTCAAAAACACAAATTTGTATAATAGCCTACGGATATTTACACAATAAAAATTATATATCTATTATATATATTAATATTATGAGTTTCTCTATTATGGATACACGCCCTTTAAAAAAATAAACCGTCCATAATTGTTTCAGAAAGAAACCGGCAAAAAAACTTCTTGGACGGTGAGTTAAGTATAAATTTCTATTCTTACGCACCCCTTCTTGTTCATACTTTGTTTACTCAACATACTATCTACTAATCTATATAAATAAAACAAAACTAATACACCTTTAAAACTAAAAAAAACCAGTCATCAATAGTTGTATTTTATTGTTGCATGAGTGGCGGCTATTTGCATTTTCACAGACAACCTATTATTTTTGTCGAGCAACAGATTGTGTGCAAACGAAATATGACCAAGAGTGTACCGTACTTTAAGCTTATAATCTGACCAAGATGAAACAAAAACGTCGGCTTGTCACGGAAAGAGTCACTCGAGGCCAAGTGAAGAAATTTATTATACCGAAACAGTTCTTGGTTTTGAGGATTTTTTCAACTGATGGATTTTGGTTTAACTCATTCTTTATTTTTATATTGTTTGGTCAATCCATTTAACGGTGATGAAAAAGAGTTAAAACAACATTGCATTTCTATTAGGTTTCAACATTTTCAAGTGTGCTTTGTTCTACACTTGTCAACAAAGTTGGAAAACAACAATTATTTTTTACTATCTTCCTTTTGAGTAAAAAAAACATGGAGTTTTGATGTTGAAAAACCCCGAATTAATGCTATTTTGTCACCATTTCATCCTCACAGCCAATAAAGTCGCTATACTAACTAACAAAGATTTACTTTTCAAAGATTTAGACGAACCCGTGTGTCTGGCACACGTGTTCTAATGCATGAACTAATTGTGTTAAACATGTGGCGACGGGCCTGATAAATAGACGTATTATTTCGTAATTTTACTTATTTTGTATTTTTTTCAGATTGAAACAGATGTTTTGAATTCAATAGTGAGTATTAGTAAGCTCTTAGGTTACTACAGTATAACTTAGGTTACTACAGAATAACTTAGGTTACTAGAGTATAACTTAGGTTACTACAGTATAACTTAGGTTACTACAGAATAACTTAGGTTACTAGAGTATAACTTAGGTTACTAGAGTATAACTTAGGTTACTACAGTATAACTTAGGTTACTACAGTATAACTTAGGTTACTACAGTATAACTTAGGTTACTACAGTATAACTTAGGTTACTACAGTATAACTTAGGTTACTACAGTATAACTTAGGTTACTACAGAATAACTTAGGTTACTACAGAATAACTTAGGTTACTAGTGTATAACTTAGGTTACTACAGTATAACTTAGGTTACTAGTGTATAACTTAGGTTACTAGTGTATAACTTAGGTTACTACAGTATAACTTAGGTTACTACAGAATAACTTAGGTTACTACAGAATAACTTAGGTTACTAGAGTATAACTTAGGTTACTACAGTATAACTTAGGTTACTACAGTATAACTTAGGTTACTACAGTATAACTTAGGTTACTACAGTATAACTTAGGTTACTACAGAATAACTTAGGTTACTAGTGTATAACTTAGGTTACTACAGTATAACTTAGGTTACTACAGTATAACTTAGGTTACTACAGTATAACTTAGGTTACTACAGTATAACTTAGGTTACTACAGTATAACTTTTAAGATAGCTCCGTCACAACATTGTAAAAGTTTGTAAAAAAAAACTTGTAACCAAACGAGTTTAGGCTAACATAATAATTCACTAGCAGAGTACCCATACGGTATGCTATAGTATAAAACATCATTCTACCATAGCCATAATAATGTTATACAACTGCACCTAAACAACAGAAAAAAGTTAATTACCAAATGTTCGCACAATATCACAAATTATTTATAAATCAAAAACATAAGCATAACTATAAACAATCATATTTGTCAGTTCCCATTGAGTATCACAGCTTTTTGTCGCTACTTGGTTCAAATTAGCTGTTTTCATAAATGAAAAAAGTAATAGTGCTGCACCCTATTGGTAAACCGTATAACTTTTTTATGCTATTTAATATCATAGAATCAACTTGTTTATTTGAAACAGCTGGCAAAATTCTTAATTTTAAATATGAAAACTGATAAGGAAAACATGGGAATCTCCAGAGCCACTGGGGTGGAGCCCGAAAGGATCTTTGAGATAAGAGTATTCCTTTTGATTAGACCTAACTCAACACAAGTTTCAAATCCAACTATCGGGACGAGTTTCAGATTGTTTACAATGATGAAGTCTTCCTTGGTTGTAATGTTTCTATACGTGAGTACACCACAAGTGAAGTTGAACTATTCTAATTGTTTTACTAGAAAGTCCAATAACAAATTTGTTCAACAACATGTTTAGGTAAAATGTTGATTTCAGCTCTGCTATTTAGCTTAAAATTGACTATGGTCTATTATGTTTAATAGATTCTGATAAATACGCTGGCAATACTATCTTGCAAAATGGTAAAACTGTGATTGTGACATTATAATTTGTGTTTTAGTCCGATTATGAAACAAGGTATAAAACGTACAAGGACAAAGTAATTGCGATTTCAATACGCAATGATGGAGATAAGGTGAGTTATCTGCTTGTAATTTGAACATAATAAAAGTATGTAACATTTGTAACTAATGTTGAATTTCAAATGCCCCTCATATATTACTTCAGTTCCTTGATATATTTAATTCGATCTTTTTTCATCCTACATTCATTGTATAAGACCTCCTAATAGAATTCACTATACCGTACTAGTGAATGGGCATTGCAAGATTTACCAAACGTCAAACTACGTCACATCGATGATATACCATGTATGAACCATGTTGCTATCTTTCTGAGGCTCATTAGCCAGTCATTGTACATCGAGGCTGTCAAAGATTGTTACGGTGGGAAGTTTAGCGGTCTCAAAATAGCATTACAGTATCGAGTGTGCACTCCGAATTTTTGTGTAATTTGGAAAAAAGTAATATACACTGCACTCCAAATAAATTTAACGTTTTTATGTTGACAACTAAAAGCAAATACAGTACTCATGTGACTAAAATATTTTATGATTTATTCAGATTACAGCTGCAAAGGCGTTCGCAAGAAACAATATTAGAAATGGTGTTTTCTTAACTGTCTCCGACAAAAATCTCAGACAAATGTTAGACAAAATACAATATTATTATAGAAGTGGTGTATTGATTGACTTGCAGGATAAGGTAAGCCTAGTTTCAGATCCTCGCTAAATAGTCTGCTGTTCATGCACGTCTAATATACTATAAGCGTTATTAAATACCGCTATAATATGGTTGAGATGCATATGGTACGTAGTAATTCAAAATCTAAGCAGATCAATCTGGCATATTTTTTCATAAGCTTGACTGAAAACGCAATTATTTGTTTAACAGCTGCTTAAAATAAATCTGAGGCATATTTATTAATTATTAATTAAAATTAAAAAAAACACATTTTCGAGAGAAATGTTAATAATTAAAAAAGTTTGATTAAAACCGAAATGTAAAGCAATATTTATTCAATATTGTTTTTCAAAACGAATTGATTCAACTCTTTATTAGAAAATGCATACGAGTTTTGGAAACATGGTAGTTTTTAAAGTTTAACATACCTCCGGTTTTGATTAGGCCTACCATTAGATAAAATTATCGAACATAATTTTATTTTTACATGAAATACCAAAAACATTCAGTATAACATGCGGAATAAATCAAAGTAGGCCTCCCCTACTTCAACAGAAACAAAATTGCAAATAACTTATGCTTTATTTCAGTTTTGTGTTAGGCCATATTTTTACGTGCTTAGCTCTAATAAGGATTGAAACTTTTTTACAGTTCACTGAAGTCATCGTAACTGATAAAGTAAGTATCGAACGATTTCCTCTACTAGTAAACTATATGATAACTTAACGAGACCAAGTATTTTGTTGGCCAATCGTTTAGAGTCTAGGGCTGCAAGAGGGCAAGGTTAAAAATTATTTTATCAAATCTACTTCACAAAAAGTGATGAATGTCTATCTAGTATAGTCTTATCTAGTATAGAATCCATGTAGTCATAAGCAATAGTATAACCTTCAATCATATATTTGTAAAATATTCTTCACTATGTTTGATCCATCCAATGTATTTAAAACTATCAAATTAAATAACAATAACAGAAAAATGGTTTAAAGAAAATACTTAAATTAATGGGCAAAACGTATTATTGCCTTATGCAAATGTAACGTTAGAGACATCAATGAACGAATGACTACAATATAATTAAATGCAGACCTAGAACACCTAATGCGTCTCGACCTAAGTTCGATTAACCTATTTTTTGGGGGGATTCTAGGTTCAATATGATGCAAGATTTAAAACATACAAAGGCAAAACTATTTTCACGTTCTTCCACAAGATTGACAATGATGAAGCTATGGCCATAACAATCAACCAGAAGAATAAACTGGAATATCTCAAATCAACAATAATGGTAAGCTAATTGTTTATAATTAGTTAACGCCTTAACAGGCTAATGTCCCAAAATGTGGGGCTCCTTTTTTGAGGCGAACAGTCTTGGTCCAGCTTAACACAATGACAACGAACTCAATGTAAAACGAAAACATTTGCCTATTGGGTCTAATTTTGATTTGGAATGTCCAATCGAAATCGATCAACACTTATAGTCCGTTCGTTTGGCTATAATACCATTGAATTTATAAGACTGGTATCATAGCCAAACGGACGGACTAAACGATCTGTTATACCCGTCTTTTGAATCAACAGTATAAGTGTAAATATTTTATCACAATTAACTAGCTATTGGCCCGTCCTACATACGGGAATAAAATAGTCGATTATATCTTAATGTAATTCAGAACAGCTATTTTACACGTATAAAGAAAATTTGTGGCAGTTTTATTAGGGAAAATCATCTTGTAAACTAATACCACGTGGCCATATATTTCTTTCATCTGATTAGTCCTGGTGACCCGTCCTACGTACGGGAATCGAGTTGTCAACTAAAACGGAATAATTCAGAACATATAGTTTACACGCATAGAAACAAATTCTGGCAGTTTTAATGGGGAAGATCGCCTTATAAACAAATGTAACGTGACCACCTATTTATTCCATTCGAATATAGACCCAAAATATGGCGATATGCATTTTAAATCCGTTAATTTTACCATAAAACAGCATATTTGTGTCGATTTGAAAAATCTTGATGTGAGATTGGCGACCGATTCACACTGGTTTTGAGTAGAGTAGCTACATGCCACCTCTAATTGCATACTGTACTACTTATGTACTTACCGTACCTTATCAAAAACTCCAAGTACTCCAGTGGTACTCCGTGACCACTGAAACTTTTATGAGGATTCTCTTCTATCACCTGCCTCTTCAAAATTTAGATCCGAGTCTGAGGATGCATTTCATAACTCGATATTTCCCGTCTATCGTGTGGTACTCCTTGGAATATACTTTTTAAAAGTTTATGTAGGGCCTGTCCATCCAAGCTTTACCTACTTCTAGAAAGCATCCATATATTTGGGTGTTAACACATTTTTCTTAGCTCTCTGTTCTTTTTTATTTCGATCTCCAGGCCGTTATCTTGAACTGGTCTGTATATTTTCTCTGCACTTTATTATCTAATCCAGCATTAAGGTTTTTCGGTTCTTTGGTCAGTGCCCAAGTTTCTGAATCATCAGTACTACGGGGACGGTTGGTATGGTATGAATCAACTTTGGTTTCTGTTGCAGTTTATTTGACAGTTTTATAGAGACCTACTACACCGATTGACGCTTTCATTACTAACCAAAATTTTACTATGCCGACATACTCACATTCAAACATACAGAAAAAGAAGTATCAACACGTAAACCACTTGTATCTCAAACAATTAAGCGATAAACTGCTGAAAAAATATTTCCCAAATATGAGTTGAAATTTGCAATGCATAAACTAAATACTTACACAGATTGCATTTACGACAAAACTTGATTAAACGCAAGTGTTTGAGATGTTTAGTTCAAAATAACACATTTCCTGATAACGCAGATCCTTCACTAGGGAAAAACTACCTACATTTTAAAGTGAAATAGTGTTTAGGCAAACACCAACGAACAATATTTTTGTAAACAAACAACTCTTAACATAAACATTTCAATGACAGTTGTAAACCAGCTGTTAGTTAAACCAGCATTGAAAATACTTCAAATTGCTAGCGTCGGCTGCTAGACTTTTTGAAAATTAAAACTTAATTTCTAAAAAACTGAAACCCTAAACTAAAATTATGGCTTCGACATTCCCTAGTTCTCAAAATTATCTTTCTTTCAACACAAAAATCATAAAAATCCGTCATGTGGTTGGTTCAGAATCGTGAAATAAAAAAACCCTGTCACGTTTTAATATATAAGATTAAATAATCTTAAGAGGTTTGACGGAATATACAAAGGTGATTAGACGAATATCTTTTTGCATTTTGGGTAAACGAAAACACCGACAAACAGTCATAAACTACTAAAATTCAAAAAGTATATATTAAATTTAGTGAAACTATAAAAATTCTTTATAGTAACACAAAACTAAACTGTATACATACAGCAATTTAAATCATAACGAATTATTTTGCATAAATTAATGACACTTGGCTGATTGAGCAATTCAATTGTTAGTTTAGTTTATTGATAGCATCCCTTTATTTAAGGATTGTTGGGCTGTCACAGGACCGAGACTGTGTTTTTATGTATTTTAATCTCTGATGCAACAGAATGATTTTAGTTTTACTCGATGAAATGAATATAAGTGCTTGTACTTGCTTTATTAAATTGTTATATATCCTTGGTCAAATAGTTTGCCACAAAACACCTGACCTCTAGTTTACTATAGTATTTAGAATGTATAATGTTACTTTTCCTACAGTTACCTAACAATGTACATGTTCTCTCACTGATTTGAGATGGCAAAGTGGCCAATTTGCTCATCAGTGAGACAATGTTAACATTGTCTCACTCTAATTACTTTGTCTCACTCAGATTTGCAACATGAATGCACGTTTCCTTACCAATTTATTTGTTTTATGGTAACTGTAGGAAAAACATAATGTGCGACTCGAGTGCAAAGTGCAATCGCCTCACTCGAGAACCCAATCATCACTCGCCTACGGCTCGTGAGTAAGGATTTCTCTCGAGTGAGGCAATTGCTCACTTTGCTCACTAGTTGCACTAATATGTTTACCAGACTACCGTGAAGTTACGATATTGGAGTGATTACGCTCGTGTCGTCTTGCTCATGGTTCACGTGAATGTCGTCGGTGAGGAACTCGTTGAAAAACTCTGTCCGATGGGCGAAAAAGTTCCGTTGAGTAAGGAATTCCCTTTTATGTACTACGAAGATCATGCAAGGGTAAGTGTAAACGTTTGTAGATGTATTGTGAGAATAAATGTATTGGGTATATCATCCTTACTGCGCTCTCAATGCGGTTTTGTTTTCATTCATTACACACTTGGACTACTTTGAAGTTAAGTCAAAACAGCGTGAAAATATGTGAGAACACTTACAAATTGGTCATGATTTTTAAAGACAGTTGATTTTGATTGTTACATTAATATCGTCCTCCATATTTGTCCCATATAAGGGAAGCTCAAAAAGGTGTAAAGAATAAGCAGGGCTCAATCTTACATAACAAAATTAACATTTCAATAACAAATTTTTTATATAGGGTTGGTTTTGCCAGCTCCGGAATTTTGTAATTAAAAAAAAAAATAATAACTAGCTACTAGCAGAATACCCGTCCTTCGTACGGCGTTGGCGTATAAATATAAAGTGCGTATTGCAGTTATACTCGTGCTTTGCGTTTGCAATGGGAGAGGACATGGGTTGAGAAAATATATGTGCCATATATGTCCAATATAGTGTATAACACATCTAACATAGCCAAAATGGTCTACCACTACACCTAAACCACTAATTTAATTATCAAATATTTACACAATATCAATATATTATTTGTAAATTAAAAACATAAGCTTAACTGTAAACTATCCTACTTTGACAGTTCTCATTGTGCTTTCTGTCGCTGCTTGGTTCAAATTAACTCAGTTGTCATAAATTAGAAAAGAAATTAACAGTGCTGCACCCTGTTGGTAAACCTTATAACTTTCTAATGCTATCTTTTAATATTATAGAAACAACTTGTGTAGTTGAAACAGCTGCAAATAGCTATTTGTGTAACTAGTGGGAAAAGTGGCACTTTGCTGCACAGCGGCTCGTGCGGAATGATCTCGAGTGCAGCAAAGGCCTTTTGCACTCGTGTTACACATTATATTTTTCCTACAGTCACTATAAAGCATTTAAATAATTAGTCTTTCAAACACTATACGACACGTTTTTAGGTTCAGCTGGCAACACAAATAGGTGCCCTAGAGAAAGTAGTACCCGGTCCGTATCACTCCGCTATTTTTCCTCGGCAAGAAATGTGCTCCGCGTTTTGAGAATATAGTTCTGTATGTTTTTGTAATTTGAAGTGGTTTCCGCGCCTAAAAAAATGCTTTAAAGGTATTTTCTTGTTTATTAAGATCGTAGGAATGTTTTTAAAACGTTTAAAAGAAAAGTCCAGAAAGTTCAGAAATACCGAAACTATAAACACGAAATGACAGGTTAAATCGTAGTTATAATAGTCAATCAGCTGCTCATAGTATTATTATCTTTAAGTGTTGCCAACCTATTTTGCAAGCGTACCTACACGGATTACGTGCATTATAGAACCACGCTGTTTTGTGTTGTTTCGTGTTTTGTATAAATATGCAGCAATTAGCAGCTTTCTGTACTATAAACAGTACAAGGAAGCCAACTTTGTCGGGTGACTGTAGCAAAAATTATTTTATTCCTTTTAAATATGAATACTCATAAGGTTAACACGGGAAACTGTAGACCCACTGGGGCGGAGCCCGAAAGGAGTTTGATAGAAGAATGTGTACAACGCACACAATTGCTGTTTTATTTTAGTTTAGTACTAGACCATATGTTTTAACGTGCTCTAATAAGGATTGAAACATTTTTACAGTTCACTGAAGTCATCGTAACTGACAAAGTAAGTATCGAACGATTTCCTCTACTAGTAAACTATGACAACGAGACCAAGTATTTTGTTGGCCAATCGTTTGGAGTCTTTGGCTGCAAGAGGGCAAGGTTAAAAACAATTTTACCAAATCTATTTTAAAAAAAGCTACGAATGTCTATCAGTATAGAATGCGTCAGTCATATACTTACTTACTCCTGTCCTGTGACCATGTATTGTAAACCCAAGATGGGTTTTAGCCTCGCCAACAATCCACCTTTATTCTTCTTGATCTTCTGTCATTTCCTCTTTTGCTCCCAATTTGCTTACCTCCTTCACGACTTGGTCTCTCCACCGCAGTCTAGTCTTCTACCATTTGGTCAACCCTAATAAGTCTCTTTTATCTCTTTTAATTTTTATTATTGCTATTATGTCTGGCTCATGATAAATTTCTCTTATAGTTCTCTATTTTTTCCTTGTCCTCCTGCTTCATAAATATGTCCAAAGATTTGTCTTAGCACCTTGTTTCCAAAAGTTATGAGCTTTCTTTCTGAATACTTTGTTAAAGCCTAAGCTTCGCAGCCATAAAGTATAGGTTGTAGTTTAGTTTTATAAATCCTAATTAGTTTCCTTACCTAATAATTTGCTGCGCAGCAGCTTGTTCAGGCCCCTATGGCATCTTTCTGCTGCCCTTAAATAATTCCATTTTCTTCTCTATTACTTGTACGACGAGGAAGATTTGTCACTACATCTTTTAAGTGGGAATAGAAATAATATTTATCATCTTCACCACTTTCTTATGCCAGAGCATAGAAACTTACTAAAGAAATGTTCTAAAATCTACCCTCAATTCTAATAGTACATATTCTCTCACTTATCGGTTCAAACTTTATCACAGCCTCTAGAATTTGTGTTTTGATGGCAAATCCTACGCCTGCATAGTGTCTACCACAGCCACTATATATAGTATCTGGTATCTTCTTGTGTTTATTTTTCTTCAAAAAGGTAATTTAGTGTCTAACCCCCGACCTGGAGGACCAGGGTATTCCTTTTTGTCTGGCTCCTACCTCAAAAAGACCTGTCCGGCAAGGGAGGCCTTACTAGTAGTTACGATACCATAACCGCCGGCATACCTCTCGAGGTTGTCAGAGCACGCAAGCCCCACTGCCACGACAAAGCATGGAGCATGTACAATATGCAATAGTAAATTCTAATGTTATGTTATACAAACTTTTAAAAGATACTATCATTAGTCTTATCTTTGTCAAATATTTTTCACCATGTATGATCCATCCAATAAAGTTAAAACCATCAAATTAAATAACAAAATAGTTTGTAAAGAAAATGCCAATGGATAAACGTAATAATGCTTTATGCAAACGCAAATTTAGAGACATCTATTTCAATAAACGAATCACTACATTATGATGAAATGCAGACCTAGAATACTTCCTACGTCTCAAGCTAAGTTTGATTAAACAATTATTTTTGGGGGGATTCTAGGCTGAATACGTTCAAAGATATGAAATCTACAAAAGCAAGATCATATACACGTTGTTCCACAAGATCAACAAAGATGAAGTTGAAGAATATAACTCCTACAAGTTCAATAAACTGGAATTTTTAAAATCATGTACACTGGTAAGCCAATTATTTGTAAATAGTTAACAATTTAACAGGATATCGAACAAAATGTGGGGCACTTCTTTTTAGGCGAACAGTGTTGGTAATCACCTTAACACATTGGGCGCATTCTGGAAACATGTTTTTTGCACCGGTGCAGATGATCCAGTGACTTAATCACCGGTACCGCACCAGAGTGAGAGTTTTCGGATCCCAAAGCGGTTAGTCACCAGGACCGCACCAGGGTAGGAGTCTTGGGATCCCAGAGCGGTTAGTCACCGGTACCGCACCAGGGCAAGAGTCGTCTTGGGATCCCAGAGTGGTTAGTCACCGGTACCGCACCAGGTCAAGAGTCTTGGGATCCCAGAGCGGTTAGTCACCGGTACCGCACCAGGTCAAGAGTCTTGGGATCCCAGAGTGGTTAGTCACCGGTACCGCACCAGGTCAAGAGTCTTGGGATCCCAGAGCGGTTAGTCACCGGTACCGCACCAGGTCAAGAGTCTTGGGATCCCAGAGCGGTTAGTCACCGGTACCGCACCAGGTCAAGAGTCTTGGGATCCCAGAGCGGTTAGTCACCAGTACCGCACCAGGTCAAGAGTCTTGGGATCCCAGAGTGGTTAGTCACCGGTACCGCACCAGGTCAAGAGTCTTGGGATCCCAGAGCGGTTAGTCACCGGTACCGCACCAGGTCAAGAGTCTTGGGATCCCAGAGCGGTTAGTCACCGGTACCGCACCAGGTCAAGAGTCTTGGGATCCCAGAGCGGTTAGTCACCGGTACCGCACCAGGGCAAGAGTCTTGGGATCCCAGAGCGGTTAGTCACCGGTATCACACCAGGTCAAGAGTCTTGGGATCCCAGAGCGGTTAGTCACCGGTACCGCACCAGGGCAAGAGTCTTGGGATCCCAGAGCGGTTAGTCACCGGTACCGCACCAGGTCAAGAGTCTTGGGATCCCAGAGCGGTTAGTCACCGGTACCGCACCAGGGCAAGAGTCTTGGGATCCCAGAGCGGTTAGTCACCGGTATCACACCAGGTCAAGAGTCTTGGGATCCCAGAGCGGTTAGTCACCGGTACCGCACCAGGTCAAGAGTCTTGGGATCCCAGAGCGGTTAGTCACCGGTACCGCACCAGGTCAAGAGTCTTGGTATCCCAGAGCGGTTAGTCACCGGTACCGCACCAGGTCAAGAGTCTTGGGATCCCAGAGCGGTTAGTCACCGGTACCGCACCAGGTCAAGAGTCTTGGGATCCCAGAGCGGTTAGTCACCGGTACCGCACCAGGTCAAGAGTCTTGGGATCCCAGAGTGGTTAGTCACCGGTACCGCACCAGTGTAGGAGTCTTGGGATCCCAGAGCGGTTAGTCACCGGTACCGCACCAGTGTAGGAGTCTTGGGATCCCAGAGCGGTTAGTCACCGGTACCGCACCAGGGTAGGAGTCTTGGGATCCCAGAGCGGTTAGTCACCGATACCGCACCAGGTCAAGAGTCTTGGGATCCCAGAGTGGTTAGTCACCGGTACCGCACCAGGGCAAGAGTCTTGGGATCCCAGAGCGGTTAGTCACCGGTACCGCACCAGGTCAAGAGTCTTGGGATCCCAGAGCGGTTAGTCACCGGTACCGCACCAGTGTAGGAGTCTTGGGATCCCAGAGTGGTTAGTCACCGGTACCGCACCAGGGCAAGAGTCTTGGGATCCCAGAGCGGTTAGTCACCGGTACCGCACCAGTGCAGGAGTCTTGGGATCCCAGAGCGGTTAGTCACCGGTACCGCACCAGGGCAAGAGTCTTGGGATCCCAGAGCGGTTAGTCACTGGTATCACACCAGGTCAAGAGTCTTGGGATCCCAGAGCGGTTAGTCACCGGTACCGCACCAGGGCAAGAGTCTTGGGATCCCAGAGCGGTTAGTCACCGGTACCGCACCAGGTCAAGAGTCTTGGGATCCCAGAGCGGTTAGTCACCGGTACCGCACCAGGGCAAGAGTCTTGGGATCCCAGAGCGGTTAGTCACCGGTATCACACCAGGTCAAGAGTCTTGGGATCCCAGAGCGGTTAGTCACCGGTACCGCACCAGGTCAAGAGTCTTGGGATCCCAGAGCGGTTAGTCACCGGTACCGCACCAGGTCAAGAGTCTTGGGATCCCAGAGCGGTTAGTCACCGGTACCGCACCAGGTCAAGAGTCTTGGGATCCCAGAGTGGTTAGTCACCGGTACCGCACCAGTGTAGGAGTCTTGGGATCCCAGAGCGGTTAGTCACCGGTACCGCACCAGTGTAGGAGTCTTGGGATCCCAGAGCGGTTAGTCACCGGTACCGCACCAGTGTAGGAGTCTTGGGATCCCAGAGTGGTTAGTCACCGGTACCGCACCAGGGCAAGAGTCTTGGGATCCCAGAGCGGTTAGTCACCGGTACCGCACCAGGTCAAGAGTCTTGGGATCCCAGAGCGGTTAGTCACCGGTACCGCACCAGTGTAGGAGTCTTGGGATCCCAGAGTGGTTAGTCACCGGTACCGCACCAGGGCAAGAGTCTTGGGATCCCAGAGCGGTTAGTCACCGGTACCGCACCAGTGCAGGAGTCTTGGGATCCCAGAGCGGTTAGTCACCGGTACCGCACCAGGGCAAGAGTCTTGGGATCCCAGAGCGGTTAGTCACTGGTATCACACCAGGTCAAGAGTCTTGGGATCCCAGAGCGGTTAGTCACCGGTACCGCACCAGGTCAAGAGTCTTGGGATCCCAGAGCGGTTAGTCACCGGTACCGCACCAGGTCAAGAGTCTTGGGATCCCAGAGCGGTTAGTCACCGGTACCGCACCAGGTCAAGAGTCTTGGGATCCCAGAGTGGTTAGTCACCGGTACCGCACCAGTGTAGGAGTCTTGGGATCCCAGAGCGGTTAGTCACCGGTACCGCACCAGTGTAGGAGTCTTGGGATCCCAGAGCGGTTAGTCACCGGTACCGCACCAGTGTAGGAGTCTTGGGATCCCAGAGCGGTTAGTCACCGGTACCGCACCAGGGTAGGAGTCTTGGGATCCCAGAGCGGTTAGTCACCGATACCGCACCAGGTCAAGAGTCTTGGGATCCCAGAGTGGTTAGTCACCGGTACCGCACCAGGGCAAGAGTCTTGGGATCCCAGAGCGGTTAGTCACCGGTACCGCACCAGGTCAAGAGTCTTGGGATCCCTGAGCGGTTAGTCACTGGTACCGCACCAGTGTAGGAGTCTTGGGATCCCAGAGTGGTTAGTCACCGGTACCGCACCAGGGCAAGAGTCTTGGGATCCCAGAGCGGTTAGTCACCGGTACCGCACCAGTGTAGGAGTCTTGGGATCCCAGAGCGGTTAGTCACCGGTACGCATAAACCCAGCTTACTCACAGAATCGGTCAAAGATTCGTGAAATGCGACCGATTGTTGTTGCGTGACTATCTTTTTTTCATACAACCAATGTAATGAACAAAAAACAACGAATACAGTATAGGAATATACATGAATAAATTATCTCCAGAACATAAGTAGATTATTAGGTTATCAGCATTGCACAGTTTTGCATACTATTTATTTTTCAAATAAACTGATATATCGATTTGATTAAGATAAAATTGTTTTCACCACACTATGATGTTTTTGGCTGTATTACATACGTTAATTGGTGGCTGAAAGTTACGTTTTGCTGGCCATGCCAGCTGTCGCCAATTTGGGGACCGAGCAGGTTTTTACAGGCCGGGGCCGCAAAATCAGCTGTCCGCTTACTTACTTAGAACATGAATGCGTTTTAAATACACAATCAAAATCCATACCATTGCAATATAGAATTGTGTTATTGTCACCGTTGCCTAGCAACTATTTCTTTATATTTTTGCTGATTCCTCAAATTATTTCTAAAGTTGTAGTTGTGTTGACGATCAGTGTGCATTATTATAGTGGTGAATAGTGGTAATAGGGTATAGTGTGGTGAAAAATAGCGTTCGTACCACGGACCGAAATGGTTTTGCAGCTCTCGATCGTTTAAGTTCTCGACTTCGTCTCGAACTTAAAAACTATCTCGAGCCGGCAAAACCTCATTTTCGGCCCTTGGTACGAAATATACTATTATACAGGCCAATTATCAGTTCTATTTCATGTAAAAAAATTAAGCAGCCCCTAAATAAAATACAAAGATAAACAGTGTTAGTTATTATGTCTCTGATTGCTGACAATATTACCGTGGCGGAGCACGGGCGGTTAACTAGTAAGATTTAAATTACAGTGTTAGAGTATTTAAAAATATGTTTAAAACTTATTGAAAAGACGACATACACATTACGACATTCCTCAAAAATAACTACATGATGTGATGCGTTTATAGTTGGAACTTGGTTTAGCCACTTTTTACAATAAATATACAAAGAGCTCCCCTCTAGTAGTTAAATATGCTTAAAACATATGCTTACATTTTAGAATATTTACAGCTGGTCTTTTCCACAAGAACTTTGGATAGCCACCATTTTGTAACGGATGAACCTTGAGCTGCGGTTTCCAGCAATGAACTACAATTGACCAGCCCTTTAAGATGATGTGCATATCAATCTATGTCTACGTTAAAGATTATGTACCTACTCCTCATGGGTAGAGGTCAAAATATGGTAACGCCAGAAAAAATATTTTGCATACATATAAGTTGAAAGATATTATGCCGTTTCAAGACTTTATTTGCCCTGTATAAGTACTTACATAAATTATTATACATCCATGATCAAATAGTTTGCTAGGAAACCCCAGACCTCACGATTTATATATTATTTAGAAAGTATAATGTTATTAATGTTTACCAGAATTCGTTGAAGAAACAGTATAAGCTGCCATACTCTTCGGTCGTCTTGCTCGTAGTTCATGTGGATGTCGTTGGTGAGGAATTCATTGAAAACCTTTGTCCGATAGATAAAGCACCGTTGAGTTACCCTCGTATGTACTACGAAGAATATGAAAAGGTAATTAAAAACGTTTTAAATATATTATGGAAAATAAATAGTATATTGAGTATCCCTATTAAGCTGTCAATGCGGTTTTGTTTTCCTGTTATTACAAACATGGACTATTTTGCCTTAAGGGGAGACGTTACCTTTTCCTGTTCAATGGTTTTTAAATGGTGATCTTATGTTTATGAGATGGATCTTATGTAGCTCATAAATAATTTATTTATGAGCTACATAAGTCATTCCCGAAGTTTTACTTGGGAAAAAGGTTTGTATATTCGATAGAATTTAGTAATTTAGATCAGCGCAATGTGCTGGGGGCTAAGATCAACTATGAAGATTTTGATAAAAGAAATTGGCTACAAATTTGACATGGGGATGGAATGTCTAGTTGTATTATTAGTCAAAGATAATAGACAACCCGCAGTACTATCTTCATAACTATACCAATTCGTTAATTACAAGACAAAAATGTTGTTTGGGTTTCACTATAAACTAGGTCTCTTGGCTGTATGGGCTAAACAGCTGTGTGAAACGGCTAAGGAATATTTTGATTTTAGTCACTACCCATAAAACAATATCGCGCCACTCATCTCATTCATACTTAGACTTGGCTTAGTACTTACATTCGTATGGTCGCCATTTCAAAGTAAAGTGTTTAAGTATTATACGGGAAATTCACCAAAAACAAAAATCTAGAGCAATATTCATTCAATATTAATTTCCAAAACTAAGTCATTTAACTCTTTATTAGAAAGTCTGTACTACTTTTGGTAACATGGTAGTTTCAAAGCTTAGACTAGCCTTAGAACAGAAACAATTGCAAACAACTGCTATTTTATTCCGTTTAGTGCTGCACTATATGTTTAACATGCTTAGCTCTAATTAAAATTGAAATCTTTTTTACAGTTTACTGAAGTCATCGTAACTAGTCATGTAAGTATCTAACGATTTCCTCTACGAGTAAACTATAATAACGAGATCAAGTATTTTGCTGGCCAATCGTTTAGAGTCTTGGGCTGCAAGATGTAACAGGTCCTTTCTTTAAATGGATATTTAGATCTAATTCAGATCAATTAAGATTATGTTTATACGAATTACAAATCATTTAGATTAGCTGTTTATTTTTTATATGATGTCAGGGGTGTTAAGATTCGGGTGAGGCTGAATATTTATCTAATAAATAACAACCTAATTATATAAATGCCCACACTTGCTCTTTATCACCGCTGCTTAGCAACTACTTATTATTATTTTTACCGATTCCCCTGAATATTTCTTCACACAACCTTAAAGTTGCTGTTGTGTCGACTGTTAGTGTGTATATTGTACATATTTTCTCAGTTTTGTATGGCGTAGTGAAAGATAGCTTTAGTATAACGGGCCAAAAGGGTTGTGCAGCTCAAGATCAATTTTTTAAGTTTGAGACGAAGAACTTAAAACACCTCAACAAACCTCATTTTTGGACCAAGGTACGAAATATTCTCACTAAATGCGATGGACGTTTAACAGTATAGCATAATGCATACAGTCATGCGATAGCAAATTCTAATGTTATACAATCTAAGATATAAATTAATCTTCAGTGTTATGTTAAATCTTCATTACTATGTATGATCCATCCACCGAAGTTAAAACCTTCAAATCAAAGTACCGATGGATGGTTTAAAGAGAAAATACCAAAGTTGAAGGGTAAAACGTATGATAACCTAATGCAATTGTACATTTAGAGACATCTACTTCAATGAATGAATGACTACAAGTCTGATTAACCTATTATTTTCTGGGGTATTCTAGGCTGAATACGTACAAAGATCTGAAACCTACAAAGGCAAGATTATGTACACGTTATTCCACAATATCAAAGATAATGACGTTGAAGAATTTAACTCCCGCAAGTACAATAAACTGCAATTATTAATATCACGTAAAATGGTAAGCTATTTTATAAATATTTAACAATTTAAAATAATACTGTATTAAAATGTGGGGCTCCTTGTTTGGGGCGAGCTGTGTTGGTGATCACCTTACACATTGACAACAAACTCAATACCAAACGAAAACACCGATAAAGTACAAACGCTTAAATCTTTAAAACAGACATAAAATTGAGTGATTTTATAAACGTTCCTTAGTAACACAAAACTAAATTGTATAAATACAGCAATTTAAATAAAAACTCGATATATTGTATAAATTAATAATTCTTGGCTTATTGAGAAATTAAATTGTTAAATTAGTTAATGTGTTTTAGGGTGTCGTTGAGGGCATCCCATTAGTAGTATCGATTTGACAGTGCTGGCGCGGAAGTGACGTCACAGCCATATGATTATAATGTTACATGTGGGACAGAAGTGACTTGTTTTGGGGAGGATATGGATTTTTTGACGTCATGGTGACGTATTAGGGTTGATGGATTGATATACTCAAGGTCATTGTTGGTGATAAAAAAATCGGCATATCAGTAGTATAAGAGCAGTATGAGAAGTACCGATATGCTCATTTTTTTCTCTATTGAAAATTAAAATATACATTTTTTAATGTGACATTTGTACAAGTAGTATAATTGTTTGAAAACTTAACCCTGATGCAATGGTATACATACCTTAATTGAAAACACTTGAATCATAGAAGTTATGGGAGCTCTACAGTAACAGCATTTGCCAAATCGCCATCCACACGTATCGCAAGCGAAACAGTGTTTGCATGGCAAGAAGAGTAAATTAAGATTTTTGTCCATACATATTACACACACAATGTTCGCTTCTTCTATCGGTGGTGGTTTCGCAATTTTGTTTGTTGGAATCCTTTTCTTTTGTACAGAGATTCCTTCGGTTCTGGATCTCATTTCGTTGACAAATTCTTGTCCCTTGTGTGCAATTGCAAAAGGGCACTTTATACCATTTTGTGTGTTCTTCCCAACCATCATCGATGTCCTGCCACTGGTGCAGTCCACCTCCGCAGTAAAAACAAATGGTTTGACCTTCCTGCGTAGAAAGATCCTGCTTTGGCAAGTTCGATTCTGCATTCGCTAAAAAAAACGTCTTGCTCGAGCGAGTATGTACGGATATAGGATATATATCCGTAGGATATATGTAGGATATATATTTTCAAGGTTACTCAAAATGATTTTTAAAATCTGAACAATGTGCTTTTCTCATTTCATCTATTTATTTCAAAGTCATTGAAGAATTTGAAATTATATTTCTCTTTTAGGTGTTGATAATCGGTATACAAACTTAATCGATTGAACATATACATATTTATAAACACTGTTATGTTAAGATTTTTTTTTTTATTTAGACGATCTGGTCTTATAGTGTTTAAGAACTGAAGTTATTTCGTGAGGTAAGTTTGTGACCATGGACATCCCTTTGTACACCGTATTTAGACTTTGTTTTTGTCGTGTAACAGTACATTTACATTATTCTCTGGATTTCAATGATCAAATCAAATTTTTTCCCCTTCTTCCACAATCAACACTCTCGTGTGAATAGAAGTAGCATGTGAATAAGTGACCTTGGACAGTTTTATGTACGGTGCGTAGCAAACCCCTTTTGGTGATACCATCAGGCTTTAACAACACTTGAACGAGCAGCCTTTAAGAAGCAAACCCCCAGAATCAGCGGAGCACGACGTGTGATACGCCGCCCCGCATGAGAGACTCCTTCTAGAGATGACAATCCCAGCAAGCTTCAAGCAGCACAGCATCAGCCTGCTACGCTGCGACCGCTCTCCCGAGCTCATGGATAGGGAGGGGGTAGGTCGTTAGTGGGTATACTTCAGGGCAACCTGTAGGAGTCCCACACTCCCCCGGCACGTCGGGCGCTCCAGGAGGTGCGCTCAACGTATCTCAGCGTAACGCATTCCACCTACCAATAAAAAAAAATTAACACTTTAAGTGGTTACATATTCTTCTAAGCTTAAACAAAATTCATACTAAGTCTCCAATAGAAAAAGCAAACATTGAGTGTTTAATAATATGTGTGAATGAAAATCATAATCTCTTATTACCACACCAACAACGTAGAACTCATATTACTTCTATGAGTCAAGTGTTTTTAGTTTTAGTTAGTACTTACTTTATAAATTGTTATATTATATCCATGGCCAAATAGTTGCTACGAAACTCCTGGCCTCAAGTTTACTATAGTATTGAGAATGTATAATGTTATTATATTTACCAGTGTTGGTTGAGGAGAAAGCATATGAATGAATACACTTCGGTCGTCTTGCTCGTAGTCCATGTGGATGTCGCCGGTGAGGCTATTGATAATCTCTGTCCGATAAAACCAAAGCCGTTTCATTACCCTCGAATGTACTACGAAGATAACAAGGTAGGTGTAAACGTTGAACACTATGTGTTGATTCATGTTTGGTTATGATTTTTAAAGACAGGTGATTTTCATTGTTATATCGTTACCACCGTTTTGTCATATTTTTACATTCCAAAATAATTTAAAAATGTTCAGTAACTAATTTTTTTTCTTTAGGCACAGTTTTCCCATTAATAACTTGAAGCCTATTGGTGGTATTTTTATGAAACTTGGTATAAGCTTTAAGGCGTTTGTTAATAAATGCTTTCTACAATATTTCTACCAACATAAAAATTGCCATTATTTCAAATTTACAAAGTAAACTTTTGTGAAACCAATCCATTGAAAAAACAATACACAATAAAATTTAAAGGAATCGTCGTAAAACAAATCAAATTTTATTGCAATAATCTAATGATAAAAAAGTTATGTACATTTATATATGCATAGTTATAATAAAACCCCCGTCGCAGCAAATCTGCTGACTAAGATTGGATTTTCACTAACGTATCTCATTAAAAATGCCAAATTTATTCCTTATTTAAATAACATTAGCTTAACAACAAGCTTCAGTGTTTTATACTTAAATGTTAATATAGGCTAATAGTATAAAATAAATACATTTTCCAAGTTTGATCAAAATATGTTTATAAACAAGTAAACTACAACAGTTTGCTTTTTCTCCATAAGAATAACACACCAGTACTATATTCAGTAAACAGTAAATAAACGTTTTCTAATACCCTATTCGTAGCTTTGAAAAAAAAAATTGTAAAATACTGTACCTTTTTATTCAGTGGCATTTTCCTAATCTCTTGTAATACTTTCTGTTTGTTTTTTTGTTTTTTGTTTTCTCGTAACCATCATAGCAACCCATAAGGATAATGTAAACATTTTATGTAAGTTGTCAATCAATATGTTTGTTAAATAACATGCTCAATGTTTGTGGAAATAACCCTGGTAAAGTTGGCTTCAACATGTTCAGTGGTTATTGCTGGATACAATAGCAAAGTTTGCATAAGGCCCGATCTCAAAGAGTTTCGCTCGCTCCGCTCACTGCAATGCCGTTAAGTGGGATGAAATCCACTTTTTACCTAAAAGGCTATAACCACTCACATATATGCCTAATATTTATATAGGTATTTCATTTTATGTTACGGAATCTATAATTGTTGAATTTAAAAATCAAAGCTAGGAAAAAAGGACAAATGGAAAGATAGGTCATTATTTTTGTATGAATGTATTTTTATTGCAAGGGTATAAAAAAACACTTATTTAAGTTGACAATAAAAAATTCATCGGTTACCTTACAGGAGATCAAAGTATTTGGAGGATATGGGCCAAACGATGAGTCCGAAGTTGTATGCTGAGACTTTGAAAGAGAGTCTGCTGAAAAGTAATACAAGTAATCAAATAAAGAATGCCATTACTCTATATGTACATATTACCATTCCTTGTCTACTATCTTTTTAAAATGAAGTGATTTAGGGTATATGGACATAGATATACTCAAGAAAAATGGTTCATAATACGGGCCTACGAATCTTTTATCATAACTTCATATTCGGCGATCTCATAAGACCAAATAAAAGTACAAAAAATAAAAATACAATGACAAAAGCATATTTTTACAATAAAGGATTTGTTACCTAACACTAACCTAATCCAACCTAACCCAACCCAACATAATCTAACCAAATTAAAATTATATACATAATGAAATTGGCAATTTTAAATTACATTCTTCGAATCAAGGTCCCATGAGGAATATGTACACTCGATTTCGACAGTTTGGTGCTTCAATCGCTGCCCACTGCTTTGCATTGTTTCAGGTTTTATCGCTCAGACTGGTACCCGGGGCGGCTGTGGTCCGCGACTGTAGCTAGCGACTCTTGCGATAGTCGCTCCAAACAAAATAGGCCTTTAACTGAGCCGCTAGCGTCTATCGTTAACCATCTCCTGGAGCAGACGGAGATGCAGTCGCTAGCGTCTATTAGAAGAATAAAAACGTGTTTTTTTTTTGTTGACTGTTCTAAAGTTATGGTTTTAAACCAGTTTGTAAGTTTAATGACATGTCACAATCAGCGTGGGGATTTAATAGCAAAGAATATGATAAATTGATTGAATCTATTTCAGCACACCCCACTTCTCTAGAACTGTGATGATTTTCTATTTAAAATAATTTATAACCCCCCTCTTTAAGTCTTTTTAAAATCATAGAACGCAATTATTCCGTGGGTTCACACACCATTTTCTAAAATCATTTCATCGTCCAATTCCTCAGCTAAAAAATAGTTCACTATTTGCTTTTTACAGCTCATTTTACAAACAGTGTACTCTTTTCGCCACCAAAGAAAACCATTCACTGATCAAATAATCGCAAGGAATAGACGCTTCTGGCATAATACCCCAAGCGTCAGACGCACCAGCCGATTCTGGCAAAACATGCTGTATAGAAGTGCTTTATCTATTGGTCTTATGTGATGGATCGTAAAGGGAGACAAAAACTGTAGAACTACAAACAATGACCAGAGTTTTTGTCCCTTTTTTAAATGTTTTCAATGTTTCGTGTGTTCTTTCCCCGTGTGTTCTTTCGTGGTAACACTTTCCCCGCCAAGTCAGCAATCCAAAAAAGATAATAAATCATTACTTTTTCCGCCAAGAAAAACAATGTAATGTATGTAAGTTTGGCAAATTGGCGGCAGACTTTTGCTCGATCACTTTAAAAAATACCATAAAACTAGTTTCATTGAGCAAGTATCTCACCCATTAGTACATTGCTACAGTGGTAGCAAAACGGGGGTACCGATGGAGACCAGGTCAAGTCCCTCTAAATGCACGCACCCCCACAGGTCTCCATCGGCACTCCCGTTTTGCTACCACTGTAGGTCAGAGCTTCACAAAATTTGACCTTATTTGTGCCACATTTCATAAAATCATAATAGTGATGGTTTTATATTTACTGATTACCTCGAATCAATTAGAATTAATTAGTCGTTGGACTAATTAATTAGAGAAGTTGATTTGTGAAATTATCCACTAACGTAACTTTAATGAAAAAAACCAAGCACACCAACAGAAACACAACTACAACTTTGAGGTTATGTGAAATATTTTGAGGAATTAGCAAAAATAACAATAAATAGTTGCTTAGGCAGCGGTGACAATAAAACAAGTCTATTGCAATGCATATGGATACTGCTGGTGTATTTAATATACATTAATGTTTTAAGTAAATAAGTAAACAGCTGGTTTTCGGCCCTAGGGATGTAAAAACCTGCTCGGTTCCCAATTAATGATGACAGCTGCATGGTCAGCAATGTATCTTTCGGCCTCCAATAAACATTTGTAAAACGGCTAAAAACATTGGAGTGTGGTTAAAAATATTTGAAACTTTCAAGCTTTTCCCATACACTTGATGGGTAAAACATCTAATCACCTTTCAAAACCAACCCTTAAGTGTGAATCCATCCAGTAAAACCAAGTAATCAAGGTTATTATTAAGTCTCAGGGAAAAAATCTGTAAATTGAAGTACGATAATTACACATTTATTTACAAGAGATTTCTTATCTTTATACACAGCTTAAAACATTTTACAACACTTCCCACATTTTCAGGCCCCAACCATATCCTTTAGAACAGAAATCTACAAAAAAACATTTAAAATATCAGTCTTATTATTTTAAATTAAAGCTATTAATAATACACAGTGTATCAATATACTTCATGTTATTAAATAGACAGATTTTCCTTTAAAAACTTATCCTTACAGATATAACTAAACATTGTTCTCAAAACTTACTCCATGAAAAACTAAAACTTGGATTACAGTAAACAATAGTAATGCTACTTTAGAGTAAACGGTTTTACAAATTCAATTCATATTATTTCATATTTGTTTATTAATTACATTCCTTCTATTATATTTTGCAAATATAAGTGTAGACATACAACCTAATACTATTTACATAATTACCATCATTAGAAAATTTCATTGAAAATTGAAGAAATTAAAATTGATCAACTATTAGCTTCAATATATACTTTGGCACGTAAATAATGATTTTGTTTCTGTGTGTATGAACCGTTTCTACTCCAATGTTTTTGAAATTAACTTCATTCATTTAATATTTCTTTCCTTTTTTAGAACACAAGAAAATAGTTAAAATTTAAGAAAAAATAAATATTAACTAAGATAAGTGAAACATGTTATGCACACAGAAACAAGGTTTTTTTATAAAATATACATTTATAAAGACACTACCCTTTGTGTATATTGGTATTCATAAAACATTATTGCAAAAACAAAGTCTAAAATTGTAAAATAATTAAACAATTATATCAATACAAAAATGAAAAAATTAAAAGACCTCCAAGTTACACTCAACTATATATCTAAAAAATAGTATGATATATCAACAAGCTAAAAGCGTAGTTAAAACACGAATTATTGGCTTATAAGATTTTCTTCATATTATTTAAAAACAAATTTCAAACAGTTTTACCAGTACTTGAAAAAATATTTTCTTTACCACCAATTCAAAGGGTTTTCACCCATACAAAAACATGTACGGTAGATTTTTCTCTTGTTCAGACTTTCAATAGTTAAAAATTACCTACATAACTCACACACACATGCTCAGACTCTGACATGAAAACAAAGTCACAACCTCTTTCACTGTCTAGTTATAAATAACTTCTGACCATTAGGACTTGTTTACGTTGAGACAAGAATCTAGTAGAGAATTGTGTGAACAAGAGAGAATCTGATAACATAAGAAAATATTTAATGTACTTTTTCAGACTAAAGATTTAATCTGTAAAATATTTTCATAATTTTCCCCTTTGTATTATTTATATTCGACAAAGAGTTATGTTACTGTAATCATCTTTTTCAATGCATTTACCACAAGGCTACTAAGGGTAGGTCTAAGGGAAGAGTTTATCTCAAGATGAGGTTGAAGCTCGTCTCCCGCTCTCGCTGACGTCTGAAGGGGTTCCACGTCAGTCGCTTGTGAGAACTCGTAGTGTTGCTTGGACTAGGCTGGCTGCTGGTACTCGACTTGCTGTGGGTGCTCGACTGAGAACTACTCGAGGGTTGCTGGAAAATATCGATATTGTAATTTGAGTGGTTAGAAAATATACAAAAGTGTTTTGCAAAATACAATAGTTAATTCGAACGCGACCAATACAATCTGTGCTTAATAAAACTACCATGTAAAATTTAGCATAAAACAGCACAGTTTGGTTGTGTGAGTGTAGAATATCTCGATTAGGTTATTTTTCTATTTCCAGATAGGTTAAAACTGTTAAAAGGATTATTTTTTTACTTTTATTTAGTCTTTATTGTTCATGAGTATCTGGGTCAGGTTTATGAGCCTTCATCTTATACGAGACTTTGGTGTCCCCCAATTATATACTTACTAGTATTTATTATTCAACCCAAGACTCTGATATATATATACCTTGAGATAGTTCCTGTCCATCGGAGTGACCAGTTTGAGACTAAGGGAGTCCCCAGCGTCTTTGATCAATCTGACCACTTCCTCATGCAGAGCCCATTTGACGTCTTTGTCTCCTATGGATACGATGAAATCTCCTTCTTTCATCCCACCAAACTAAAACAAATACAAATAATTTTTTATGGTGGTGGTATGGAAACGAGTCAAGATCCATGCCCATCTGCCGTGAGTTCTTTTGATGGCTGTTAGGGCAGTTAAAAATAATCAATGTAGCGGCTTAAATCACTATAAATTATTAGTAAATTATATGAAATAACAAGGACAGGAAGTTAGTGCTTAAGTAAGATTCATATAGTTTTCAAGTGTGGGGTTTCATGGGACTACCCTTAACACCCACTGTGGCGGTTGTGTAATACTTTTTTCCACTCCACCAGTAAAAACTATATGTGACACCTGCGTATATACAATTAGAATATTATTTTAACACAAGGTTTAAACAGAATTTTCATATTTTAGTAGGAATATTTTTTAACATTTCCAATAGGCCTACTTATTTTAAAAGTGCTATGTGCCTGTCCAATCTAGTCTAACATTTATTGAGTTAATGGTTTATAAAAAAACTCATTTTTTTTGCAAAAAGTGCCCTAATAGAGTGATTCATAACATTACCATACTCCAGCTGATTTTACCAACCCCATTTTGTAATCAATGACTATCTCGTCCACAAAAGAACCAGGAACCAGCTGTTTTACTGTGCAGGGTGGGAAAAATTCATGTATAATCAACTGTTTTAAAACTACAATACACATCTAACAAAGTTCAGTATTTACAATTTTTGTTTGTCTTACTCAAATGCTAGTAGCTATACACTCACATGAGCCAAAGAGCCATGGTCCACTCCAGCTATGATGACGGGGGAGTCACCCCTCACACTAAAGCCGAAGCCGACCTCTCCGTCACCGCGGTGGAGCTGTACACAGCGTGGCGCCGTCCAATGGTGCTTGGCGGAGAAGATGGCCACCGGACCTAGGCCTTTAAACAGATCTTCCACCCTCAACTGGGCAAAGTCCGGGGGCGTCAGACTCAGCTGGAACTTGGTGGAGGCTGAAAAAATCCGAGAGAAATGGTGATTACAGTAGAACCTTAGTACAAGTCTCTCATGGGAATGATCGAACAAGACTTGTTATCAAGGTTGACTTCTTATCAGGATTTGTTTTTGTAATATGTACGTAAGGGTCTTATTGTATGAAATCAATGGTATTTGAATACTCTCGTTATCAACGGCCACTTGTATCAAGGGTGTTCTTATTGGGGGTCCACTGTATTTACACCAGTGAATATTATTTTTGTTAGAGTAGTTAATAGCAATCAATTAAATACAAGGCTAGGAAGCTTACCATGAATGTGAGGAGGGTCGAGTATTTCGCTGAAGTCGTCAATCTGCTCCGTGTGGTTGCTGTACATAGTTGTGGTCTCGTCTCTAGACCTGGACAACACTTGGGCGAGTGCTTTCTTGTTGCGTAACTCCCGACACATCCGCAGCAACCTCTCGGCTTCATCATGCAACATGAGAGCTCCCCTGAGGTGTGCTCGACCTGTATGACAAACACCTCAGGTTTATCACAATGATTGTTGACTAAAGAAATTAAATAAGAAACTCTTTTGATCCTTCTTTTTTACTCTTTACGACAATTGGCTGCTCATTTCAGTTAACTTCCTTGCGCTTCTAGGGCATCGAGTGAGTAGTGATCCCTTTGGTTGACCAGCTCCTTAGCTCCAGCCCATGGGATTTTAAAAGAAGATAATAAATATAACACTTCTCTGTTTTAAGGTGAGTCTAATTTCAAGGTTCTATTTTTTAAGACAGTATGATACTTGCGTTAATTTTGCCCCATCCACAACTTTTATAATTTTGGTTTAATTTCAGGTATTGGAAATTTAAATGAAGATAATGAAAAGCCAATTCTTTTTAAGGTGAGTCTAATTTCAAGGTTCTATTTTTTAAGACAGTATGATACTTACGTTAATTTTGCCCCATCCACAACTTTTATAATTTTGGTTTAATTTCAGGTATTGGAAATTTAAATGAAGATAATGAAAAGCCAATTCTTTTTAAGGTGAATTTTATTTCAAGGTTCTATTTTTTAAGACAGTAGGATACTTACGTTTTTCCCATCCACAGTTTTTCTAATTTTTTCAGATATTAGAAATGTAAATGAAGATAATAAACAGCCAATTATTTTTAAGGTGAGTTTTATTTCAAGGTTCTATTTTTAAGACAGTAGGATACTTGCGGATAATTTTTCTAATTTTGGATTTTTTTCAGGTATTAGAAATTTAAATGACGATAATGAAAAGCCAATTCTTTTTAAAGTGAGTTTTATTTCTATGTTTTACTTTTCAAGATATTTCTGTTGGATTTTATTTTCCCCACTACATACAATATTTCTAATTTATTTTTTTTTCAGATATTGTTGGACAAATGAAGAAATACAATGAAAATCAAAATGTAAGGAATATGGTGTCATAAACATGACATGGATGGCGTATTCTGTCAACTGTTCAGAAAGAATATGTGTTCATCAACTCCTGTATTAAATTAAATATCTACTTCAACTCCACTTCAACATCCAACCCAACAAGCAGACTTACAGACTTATTCATGTATATAGAGTATAAAAGATCAACCGAAAATGTGTTTTTTTCAATTCATACTATTGGCAATACTGTCTCAACAACTCTCACTGGCCATTATATTGGACATAAATAAAACTCTACCTTCCTGAGTTGAAAATGCTGTCAGTGACAATTAAATATTCTAATGTTTTGTGTGTATATAGTGTAAAGTTTTGTGTTTCCTGTGCCAGTTTGGACTCTTTTCCATTCTGCTATCTTCTCAAAAAATCCTAAAAATTTAAGCCCTTTAGATCTATGTTTTCCTTAAATATAAACAAAGGACAATATCTTACCTAGCAGTTTCCGCTCGTGGTCGTCATGCGGTTGAGACATGTCGAGTGCCGTCCGAGGGTCCAAGTCTCTATGTAACAGCTGAAGAGCCTGTTTTGTCCGGGAGCTAAGACTGTCTAGGTCCTTTGCGAGCAATCCTGCGGCAGAATGGTAGTGAGCGAGGGCTGCGTAGTGTTCACGCTTGACTTGCACCAGCGACAACCACGAGTATGGCACGTAGTCTCTCACTGCGGACACGGATATCAGCGTCTGTACGGAGCAGTACACCTCCGACACCTGTAATAGAGGGTTTAGTCGGTGGATTTGAGATCTTTATAGAAGTTTATAAGTCTATATGGAAGTTGGAAGTCAGAAGTAGCTGAATTATTTGATTTAGAAAAACTTTGTGTTGCTTTGATTTGTGACAATTGATAGTCATTGACTTAGATTCATTACACAATCCCATAGGAATTGTAATCAAAATACTGTTGTCTTAAAACTAACATACACTTTCATAAAACGTATGTTTTCAATTAGAAGTTTTGAACAAAACGTTACCTGTGCTGCTTCTTGAGCCAAGTCCAATGAGACGTCGACATCTCGTTTGTCCCTTGATTGAAGCTCGAGCTTCTCGAACAAACATTCTCGAGCCTGAGCCTGCAAAAAGCGTGTAAAAATGTAATTACATCACAAAACTTTGGAGATTTAAATAACATTCTTTGACTCATACTATTTTTGCACTTCAGGAACATCTCTAAGTTAATTTCAATTGACCCAGAGATAACACTTAACTTATGTTTCATGATTTCAAGCGACACAGGGTTTCACGCCCTCACATTGATATCTGGATTATACTGGCTTAATACTATATAGTAATATCAATAAACTATAATTACAACTATACACTGACAGTGCTAGTGTTATCAATCATGAGCAGGTTAACTTAATGGTTGAACATGTCATATTGATGTCTTTGGCCCAATATATCACTTCTTGAAGATTAAAATGGTTGAACATTATTTGAGGGACTCTACATCTATAGACATGGTTTGTCTATTTTGAATTCCTAGCTTTATCCTAATCACTAAACTATTTCTACTGACCAACATGAGTTGTACTAGCATGTCCAACATGTGAGGGGCCAGGTCCATACTGGGTGCGTTGGTAAAGTTCTCATGGACGTAGGTGAAGGTGCCAGCTGCTCTTAGGAAGTTATCTACCGCTGCGTCCAGCCCCTGTGAAAAGTAAAAACTTGTGATTTTAAGTTGAAGATAAAAATATGAGAGTCAAATGGAAGATATTTTTGTAATCCCAGTTTCAAGAACTTTATTTTTATTAGATTTATCTTTGATTTGTTGTCTGAGTTCTTGTAGGTAAGATGTTATGTTAGTGTCTGCATTTTGCCACCTTGTGTGGGTTTTTTAGCTGTCTTACTGTTAGAATACTTTTATCACAAACACTATAGCATATATATTTACAAAAATATATACACAAATGCCATTACTAAAATTGTCCATCGTCCAACAAATCGACGGACGCTTGGCGGAGTCACACGGAAGGTCTGTAATCATCCATTTAATTTATTCGACGTGTTGGCATTTGGGTTGTTTAACGGTTGAGCATAGACGTTCCTGGTTTATGTAAAAGGAGGATGGGTGATTCGATATCTGTAGTGTTGCCGATTTGTTGCTGTGTTTCCAGTTTTGTCCATTTCAATAAGGTTAATTTGAAAGGTGTAGGCTTCTTTAATGCATTGCAGGTTGCTCGAAACATTTTTATTTACATGTTTCTATATTTGGTAGCTTTCTTGTACTTTTGCTAATGGTTTTGAGTATTAGTTTTGTTCAGAATCATGAGGAAATTGGGAAAAGTTATTGTGTGAGTTGAACTTTGTTTTAGGCATTTGGCTAACATTGATTTAGGGTTGTTGTGATGACTTGTATTATGTTCTCTAAATCGTCGATTTAATGTTCTGTTGGTGTTGCCTGAGTAATGGTTGATTCATGGTGGTATACAGGAAATTTCAGACAGGCCTCTCCCATGGAAGATAAACTTAATTAACTAATTAAATAATCTCTTATGTTCAACTCGTACTTACTTTAGCAGTTAGACGGTCTTGTTTCGCTCCTAGTTGTGTGTATAGAGCCGCTATGTTGAACAATACACAAGCCTTCTCAAACGCAACCGTTCGCTGACAACTCGGTACCCCAGTCAATGAATCATACCTTAAACACAACAAAGTTAAGCAATTCCGTTAATTAGTCAATGATTTATTTTGTATTACTATATCAAGCTTGCTAGGTAAACAGGAGAAACTTGCTGATGTTAGTAAAAAAATGTTTAAAAAGATAAATTATGTGTACAAAACTCGGACATACTCAAAATACAGGCTATAGAACTACTGTAAAATATCACCTACAAAATTTATAACAAATAATTAGCTGATCTCCTAAAACTATGGGTGCTTCATTTACCATGGAAATTCATTATTTTAGATAACATTATGTAAAGCGAGACTTACCATTCAAAATATATCCCAAGACTTCGGTCAGGTGGAAAAAACCTCCTCTCTACAAAATATAGTTGGTTGTAATACTGAAACAGTAGAGCTACCCCAGTGGCGTCTCTATGAGGTGTCCTCATTGCCTGGAAAATAAATTTTATGGATAATTTATATAGTTGTATTTATTAGTTGTTGAGGAAGAAAAACAATTCCTTATTACAAACAATGCTATAAATTGTACTCTAAACATTTTTAGGTCAGGTATATACAGGGTGCGGCCAAAAAACCGATCTTTTTTCCGTAGCACACTGTTCAGGGACTGGTCGTCTGAGGGTGGTGGGGGTAGGTTCGTTGGAAAGCTTACAGGTTGCCATTAATATGAAGTCATAGAACAGTGGTCGCCTGAGCTACATGCGTTTGTTAACGAGTCGTTTATAAAAAGTGGTGATTCAGTCACAACTCACGTGCATTCTTTCAATTAGGTAGACACGGAGAGGTTTTGCCTCAATTATCTGTATGAACAATCAACAAAAGTAAACAGATAATTCAAATTAATCTGTAGGAATGAAAATTAGGATTGAACCTCAAAATTTCTGTACCCGAGCGCCCAGACACATGTTAAAAGCAGCCGCTGGTTTTCGGGCGGGCTTACGAGGACTGTTTTTCACAGCAGCTCTAACTCTATCGAATGTTAGTTGTCTGGCGTCCTATCTCACTTTGGAAGTTGTTGTTATAAAGTTAGTAACCCACCGCCCACCGCTTGATTGTACTACGGACAGAACTTCACCCTAGTTGAAAGTATGTGCGGAACTGCCGCTGATTTGCGACTGAATCATTATTTTTTAAACAAGACTTGATAACAAACTCGCGTAGCTCAGGCAACCACTATTCTATGACTACACAGATAATGGCATAGTGTAGGCTTTCCAACGAGCCTAACCCTACCACCCTCAGACGACCTGTCGCTGAACAGTGCGCTGCAGAAAATTGATCGTTTTTTAGTCGCACCCTGTAGTTTCTCTTTTCAAATTTAAGACCGTTGACCATTCCGTATACTGTACTATTTTTTGTGGGGCTAGCTTACCTGTTGGGATGACTAGTTTTTTTTTACCTAAATATTTTGTCAAAAATGTGAAATGAGAAATATTATTTTTTTACTTTTAAAGATACCTCATTTAGGATCTGTAAATGATTGTTGGATAACTGAATAATAAATTAATCCCCTGTACCTATTATAATAATAATTAGTGGAACCTCCACAACAAGACCCTCAATAACAAGTCATCCTTGATAAAAAGTGTTATTTTCAAATCCCATTGAATTTATTTTGCCCCTAATCACATGTAATTGCAGACCTTGATGAGAAGTCGACCTTGATAACAAGTCTTATTTGATAATCCCCATGAGAGTCTTATTCTTAAGGTTTTGACTATTGTAAAATCGCTTTTATTAATTATTCCCTTGGTTCATAAAATTTCTAGCTCCCAAAGAGGAAAAGCTTACCGCACCTATAGTAATTTGTTTCAATTATATTTTCAAGTAAATATCATACAGTACTGTAGGTACCTTTAAAAGAGTATTTCCAAGCAACTAACCTGTCTTAAATCCATTAATTCAGCTATTGCATCTTCATAGTTGGTACCATCTTCACTATAGTGTTCCAAAATAAAGTCCTACAAACACAAAAATATGTTGAGATCTTACTCAAATTTTACACCAAAATATCAATAATATTAAAATTGAATAAATCCAAACGTTAGATACAAACTTACTAGAGAATTTTCAAGTAGTCTTTTTGTGGAAAAACTGTTGACAAAAATATAAATATATGGTGGAAATTAGGCAAATATTCACATTTTGAACCTAGCCTACAATATGATCTTAATACATTTGTTGATTTGATAGCCTATGTCAAAATCCTGAAACAGACTCAAGATAATAGGGGAAAAATTAAATTGCCTGATTTACTTTAGTCATTTTATAAATCTACTTTATAAAAAAAAAAAAACATATTTACCTTAAACGGTTCTCGAAAGTCTATCTCTTTTGTTTCTTTGAGACCAAGAGGTATCATTGGCATTACTGGCTCAGGGCTGGAAACAAAAAACAAAAATTATAAAAACAATACAGCTTTAAGGTGGTATTTGTAATTATTTAAATTTCTTTAATATGAAAAAGAAAACGTTATCATTTTTTAAAGTATAATTAATTGCATTTAACTTAAACTTGTGGAAAACCCCCAAAAACTATATCCCAGACTTTGTAAACTTATAATAACGAATTTATCATGTTAAATTACCCTAGAGCAATGAAAAGCATGGATAAGGTAACCCCTAATTAGTTATATCAAAATTTATGTTTCAATTAAGTAATTTTAGTTTGTCTAAACATCATGGAAACAAAACTAATCCTATAATATATGAGTATATAAGGCTTGCTCAAATATTTTCTTCAAGTTGAAAATATGTTCCAGACAGTTCCCATGTTATGATAAACTTGAGCAATAAATTTAAATAGTTGGTAAATGTTAACATACGAGTCGTGAAATAAAAAAAAACAATCTGTATATAAAAGTATTTAAGTGAGGTATAGGCCAATATCTGATTACCGCTTATATTTATTGAAAAATCGTTGAAAAAATACTCTTATGCTACAAAAAGCATGAAGTCGTTTTACAACAAGTAAATCAGGCTACAAAGGTTTATACAACGTGTATTTTGTTTGATTCGTAATATTTTAGATTTTCCAGAACGCCTGGCGAACGAGCGGACGCAAATTCCAAATTGTACCCAAATTGCGTTTGGCAATTGTAGGCACCACCGCAAACCATCTTGCTGTATTCAGTTCCGACCGAAACAACGCATGTTGTAATAAATAATATCTATAAATCTTTTATTGGGTGATAAAATAAGTAATTTGTAATTGTTTTACATTTTGTACTATTGTAAACTATAAAATTAATTAAAACAACCAAATTAAAAAGTTGGGCTTTCTGGACCAAAAATTAAACGCGTTCTTTGCTAAATTAAAGATTATGACTTTGTTATTTCGTACAGATTTTATTTCTTTTACACCATTAACTAACCCTCCATCATAGAAATGTAAAACCTTTTGAGTTCGAAAGATTTATGTAGTAATTAGTAGTTTCACTTAACGGGAGGAGTTGATCCACCTCCAGAAACACAAGAAACGTCAGAAAATTCCAAATAATAATAATAATAATAATAATAACATTTCAGAACCAACGTCATAATAAAATTAAACAACTCTGTAATATTTGTTAGCAGCTATAAGAATTAAATTTTTTCATAATGCCGCTTGTTGTTAAAATCTATAATATAAAGCCAAAAGTACCCATGAACTTTTGAGAAAACTACAAGTCACACCCCTATAAACCATATACTTAAAATGTTCGTCATGACGAGAAACCTTGCGCAAAATTATTCATTATTTCATAAATTGCCCTTTAAGGTCGTAATTGCTTTCCAAAGGGAACTTTCCATTCACCTAATGTTAAAAATACCTCAGCTAATATTATTTGTTTGTATTACCATTACTGTATTCTGTTTTGTTTATTTCAGCTTAACTTAACCAATCAATAGTTTTATTAATACTTATTTAGTAAACGGGGTGGAGCCCGTGGGTAACAGCTAGTTTTATTTAATGAACTAATTGGTGAATAATTAACCTAAATAATGAGAAAACACTGAAACAATTCATTACAATACAATTTATAATATTTATAACCATACTATTTGATCCCCTCCCCATGGTTGGCATTTACTGACATTTCCTCAATGACAAGTGGTCATGGTACGGTAGTTTGGTATCGGGCGAAGCTTTTACCGGTTGACACCCGCCATCCGGAACAACTCAACCCGGAAAATACTAGTGACACTTCCCTGGGCGAAGCTATTACCGTAGAACTCATGGCAAGACCTTGACCCGGGACCGATTTACTTTTTCGGTTTGAGGTCCCTAAAGGCCAAAAACACAATCCGTTCAAATTCATATATGTGTCCGTTAGTACGATAACTAGAGCAAAAATGATTTGTTTTTTGATGAAATTTGGTAGAAACGTGTAAACTTACATTTATTCGAACGAGTTCACGAATCAGCTAATCGGACTATGGAAACGGAGTTTATGGGGGGTTTTATGGGATAAAAATTAGGTTTTCCTGTTAAAAAAAATTAAAACCCCAAACACATTAAAGTTTACAATTGATTTAAAAACCATTTTGTTGAGTTTTGATATATTAGTAAATTCATGCACCCAATGGTTACAGAAAAATTAAAATAAAATAATATATAGATAGATTCTAAATTTAAAATCCCCATGTTATTTGTATGGGGAATAATAAACCGTTGTAAACTGATTTATGAAAATTGCTACGGCGGGAGTGTTTTCTTTTTGGAATCGACTTATTTTATTACTATACTAAACATATAATGGTTATGGAATTATTCGTTTTTAACCAGTTAAGGCCCATTTTCACAAATTATGATATCAACAATACAAATTAAATCAAGAACAATTCCCACTTTAATAAAGATTTTTCTTTCTTATAAAATCTTAAATTTAATGGTTTCAAATTTTCCAAATACTCTTGCTTTATGGCTGCGAATCAAAACACGAATTAGGCCCAAATATTGGCGAGGTAGTACCAATAACTTAATTCAGGAAAATGAAAACGCATTTTTTCGTATAAGGGATTACACAATATTTGCACAATATTTACCTGTCCCCCTGGTAGAGTTCCACCGAGCTGTTGAGCTCAGCGAGCTGTTCCTTGAGCAGCTGCAAGTTTGAGTTGACGAAACTCAACTCTAGCGCAACTGTCTCCTTCAACTTTCGGTTGGTGGTCGCCCTGGAACACACAACAACACATTAAGTAACTTAGAAGATTCCTGGGACTTAAAAAGGTCAAGGTTCAAGTTTTTTTGTACAATAATGGCATGAAGTCAATGACATTAGTAAAGCTTAAATGTCGGTTTCGTATTGGTTGTGATATGTTTTCTGTAATGTTTTATCCTGATGTCTTATTTGCGTCTCGGGGTTTAAATTTATAAAGTTGGGTATCTGATTGGTTATGGTGCTCGTCTAGTAATCAAAAGGTCGCCAATTCGATCCTGAGAAAAGTCAGTAGTTTTATGATGTTCGAAACTGTACCCAGCTGTCCTTGATAATTGGGCTTTTCATAAATGATTCTAATGAAACAGCTGATCTTAGTCAGTAACAAATGTACACAAGGTATCTCTTCTTTCTACACTCATCCTTCACTCATATTTGAGTTAAAATACGCTCCTAGGTGGTGTTTCCGTCTGAACTGGTAATAATAATGGCATCCAATTCAGGTTAATTAAATACCGATTTAGGCTAATATATTTTAAATTTGATTTTTTCCGTCAAAGACATTAACTGAGGGAAAATGTACAGGGCTGTACTTCAGTTTACGTCCTACACTCATTCGAATGAATATATCGATTGATATATCGATTATTTCATTCGATATATCACCTTAGGTTAGTTAGGTTAAAACCTAGCCATTAACAGAATGAAATAATCGATATATCGAATAGTCTATATCGATATTTTTCATTCCAATGAGTGTAGGGCGTAAACTGAAGTGCAAACCAGTGTAACGTATCGAATGACATCGACAACAAAGTTCTTGTTATCCCACGGGTCAAGACCGGGTCGTTACTGACCGCTGGGTCGTCTAATAGTGGCCAAACATCATAACGGACCCAGCGGCGGCCAGTCGACCGAGGCCCTTCATCGACCATGAAACTGTCGACACAATACTGGTCAAATTGGAAATACAGGCTCTGGAGTAAATGTTGCTTAAATACCGGACAATCGCGGACACGGAGCATTGCGGACGCGGAGTATTGCGGACGCGGAGTATTGCGGACACGGAGTATTGCGGACGCGGAGTATTGCGGAAGCGGAGTATTGCGGACGTGGAGTATTGCGGACGCGGATTGCGGACATATGCTTAATCACAGATTAAACAGTAGACAATGTCTTAAAGTAGGCAGATGCGGACACTAGTGACTACTGCTGCTTGGTCGTCCGCAATTCCGTGTCCGCAATCGTCCGGAATATAAGTTGACTCTACAGCAATAAAATTACTCCATTCTTGTTGTAATAAATGGACGTTATGGTGAGAAAAACATCCTATAAGCCGTTGGTGAATACATTATTAATTTAACTTCAACAAAACAAAGTCGAATGTATCGGAAACAGCTGATGTTTAAGTTGAAGTTTGTCAAACGAGATGGATTTGGTTTTACGAGCTAACTTACTGGTGTTATCAGTGAAAAATTGATTTATTTTGTGAATTAGTTAGCTTAAATAATGCATAATGATGAAACAAATTGTTCAGCATGTCACTACGAAAAAAATGTCACTTTAGGCTTCAATGAAACACAATTTTTTTGGGAAAGTTATAGTTCAAACATGTCCAATTCAATAACCTAACAATCCGACCTAATGTGTTTGGTAACTAAAGCCATAATAAGCATTACTTAAGACGTATCGAGAATGTTATTTAATTGGAAATATCACTCTTATTTATTTTTACGGCAAACACCATTTTTTACAATCGTTTTACATTGTGATACATGCGACAAGATGCTTATTACATGCTGATAATGTTGTACAGATACATCAGTGATACATGGAAAGATTAAATGAAAAGATGAAAAACATGTTCAATGAAAATGACATGCAGTTGTGATAACAATTGAAGAGTAACTCTTAACCCCCAAAGAACTGTGGATTATGAGTTTCAAAACCATTTCCCACAATTTATATATTTGTGTTCTGTCGAGTGAAAGTTTTAAAATGAAATATAGGATTTCCACGTCATTCGTGATCATTAGGGACAGCAGATGGAGTTTGTATTTCTAATTAACTGTTTCTCACATTTATATTGTTTTGCCAACTACGAATACGACTCTGTTCTGGTTCCGGTCTTTCAAGTATTCAAGACTACCATTAAAATGTAAATGTACTTCTTCTTGGCTTAATTACTTGAATAAACACATATCAACTGACTGTCTACTGTAACTTAGAAAATATGTTCAATATAAATTGGTTATCCTAGTTTGAACTAGTCACAGTCAAACATACATAATCGTGTAGCCATATTGATATTTCATTATGTAAGATTCGTAGCACTGATTATATTATAAAAATTTGTATTTTCTTAAGTTTCCAATCACATTTTTGCAGAAAATATGTTTCGACCTTATGCCATCATCAGTTGCTCTTTACATTACGTTTATGCATATATTGGCAGCATTGGTGTAGGTGTAATTTTCTTCATTATTTAATGGCATTATCGCCCGTGTCGTGGCTGTATGTTCGTGTGAAATTTTGTGAAAAGTCTTACTAACCAACATAGATGCTCCACCAAAATCACCTGTGCCGTCGGGTAAAACCATAGAAAAAAGGAATTAAATATAGACCGTCATCCGTGCTGTGGTTACCATAGGTTCTGGCGCACACCACTGGGAGCGCCATGCTACGGCGTACGCGCTACGTAACTACACGGCGCTTCCAGGTGTGTGCCAGAACCTATGGTAACCGCAGCACGGCTGACAGTTTATATTTAGTTCTTTTTGTCTATGGTCCCATCCTTTGGCTTTTTTAAATCCTTCACTGACAAATTCCTGATCCCTTCCATCCACACTAAACAACGCACACAATTCACAAAAACACACCTCGTTCAAATAGTGATTGTACCCTTTGCATTTGTATTCATGCAATCTCCATTTTAATACCTTTGTTAAACTATCAACATAATTGGCCGGCGGAACCACAAGCGACGCTCTGATTGGATGTCCTTTCGCTCGTTATTATCAGCTGTTAGCTGTTTGGCGGGAAAGTCACCCGCCAAGCAGCACCTCTGTGTGTTGCCGCCTGACAGCTGATACAATTAAAGCCGAGACTTGACTTGCAGTTTCTGTCCTACCGCATGGCAACAAACAGTGGCGGAGCGAAAATAGAGCGGTCTAATGATGAGAGCGCAGAATATCAGATGCGAGTGTTAAATATTGCTAACACCAATGGAAGTTTTCTATTTTAACGTCAGGGTTTATATTTTAAGGCGAAAATGGGTGAAAAATGAGTGGTGAATGAACTAGATGACATCCATGTTTACCGACAAAGATCAGCTGTTTCTTAGGAGCGTTTTTTAAAAAACAACAATGAAAACAACAGTGCCATCTAGATCGCGAAGTAACTTTTAAGAAAATATAATGTCTATCTATGTTCTTTGTTGAAGAAAGTTGTTGTAAAAGGTTTGAAAACGTTCTTCGTCATTTGGATTTTCGTAATCAACCAACTTTGGTGGGAGTAGCTGAATCTTTTACAGGATCAAATATATAATATAATTTGCTCCGTACTATTTTAAAGACTATTATACCATTGACTATTCGATAGTCAAAGATTATACTTTGCGCAACATAAACATAACCCTCACATATTTTATCATCCTTACGGAACAACTGGAGTCAATTCCGCAGGTCTACGGTTTACTAACTATATTTGCCAAGTTAAACAATCTGGTTGGAAAAACATCTCCCATAGAATTGTCACCAAAGACTAAAGTAAAAAGTAAAAATCCACACTAAATTAAAAGAGCAATATTTAGTCGTCATCAGCCAAAAATATACCAAAACTAATAAACTTTTAGTTTTAGTACCAATATGAAACATGCATAAAACATGCAGTCAAATTTACAGTAGCAAGAATCTTTTAGCACAAATCAAAGTCAATATGAATCAACGATGCAGTGAACTAACCAAGAGAAAGAAAACCCAACACAATTCCACACAAAGATAACACGCCGCTAAAACAACGCATTACAAACACCTCAACAGGAGTGGCTGGTCCGTTATGTAAAGTATACATAAACTGTAGATAATGAAGGTATTAAGCTAGTAATGACTGTGATACACGAAGGGTCAGCACGCACGATGACGTCATACGGTCTATTAGCTACGTAACACGCATCAGCTACATGTGATTGTAACTCTCTGGACACTCCAGGAGCAGGACTACCGTCGCTGGCGTATGTGCCAAGTTTGTTTGAAACACACTCTTTTAAAAGGTTTTTAAGACTGACACAATCTTTGATGATTTGAAAAGATTGTCGGTCTGGATACTTCAATGTACATGGTTGGTATCCAAGGTGGCAAATGTGTCAAGAAGATTGGAAGTAGTCAAAAGTGGCTTTCGGATACCCTATAATTGGTATAGGACTTAGAAAAGGAAGGGAGCCAAAAGAAGGGCGGAGAAAATTGCCTCTTAACTTGTCCTCTTTCGAGAACTAGGTGTATTGATTGGCTCACGAGGTTTATGGTTTTGGTTCAGCCAGGTTCTCTTGGGAGGCAATGTATTTAGGTTAACTTCCGGTTGGTCCTTAGTAAATTTCGTCCAAAATTTTCGTGTCAGTATGGAAAAGAATGGACTTAGCTTAATCGGAAAGTCATGGACTTTGGGTTCCTCGAAACAAAGGCGGTTAGACCTAGCCGGATCAATTATTCGGCATTCCATTTCAATCTCTTGGAGGTTAGATGTGATTTTAAAATTGAACCCTCTCAGTCTCAACATAACTGAAGAACTATCTCCACCCTCCACCTTAATCCTGACCAAAGTTCACAGTAACCTTTTCCTAGCAATCCACGGAAATTAGGGTATAGAGAACACTTCCTTGTGAACGACTGTGCGTTTTCAGCTCCAGTATGTTGTGTGGGAAATATACTAGTGACGAGCAAGGAAGAGCGTCTCTATAGCACAGAACACAGGATCTTCCTCCACGATGAACATGAGGAAGAAGGGGCGGTGTTGGAGTTTTCCCTAGACACCACTGACTAATTCTAGACACTTTTTTGCCATCGAATGCTTCATCTGTATCCTGAGCAACAAACGAAGAAAGCGAATGATACCTAACGAGGATACAAAGTGGAGAAGGCAACCGTCAATTTTCATAATCTGTTAACCAACCGCGAGTCTACCCTGGAAGGCCATCAATCGAAGGACGAATTAGCATTTCCAACGTCAGGCAGTATCGTTTCCCGTTCACGAAGGAATGCGAAGATTCTCGCTCGATCGAGCGTGACGACCGTGTGGGATACTGGGTATTAAAGACAAAAGGAACATCTGCATAAGCAGACATTGACTATGGATACCATTCGTGTGCAATTGCTATTGTATCATGTGTGTTTGAAGTGTTTGATGTGGTGACGCTGCTGCTGGCTGCATAGGCTGAAATGTTTAGAGGCGCAAACACTATCTTTACATGAGGTCGAAAATAGACTAACTCATCTTCAAAATCAACAGCAGACATTGACTACGGTTGCCATTGCTATTGTAACGTGTGTTTCTAATGTGGTATGTGTGGTGACACCTTTAGTTGATATCTTTAAGGGTGTAAACATTATCTTCGTATCAGAAAAAATAGACGAGTGGTTCGTCTCATCTTTAAACACAACAGTAGCCATTGGGTATTGACTACGAAGAGTAGGCGTGCTATTGCGTTTTCTATGGTAACTTCATGACGGATTTATGGAGATATTTGGTGGTATGATTTGCTTCATACGAGAAGATGGTTGACCAGATACCAAGATGTGGTTGAATAATGTATATTATATGCCTTCGGTATCCTAATTCAATAATCAATTGAAACAAGAATATGCACACCGCAAATACCGTCACTGGTGTACCACTGAAAGAGATTGACAGATTCTTCAAAGGTTCTGGGGGACCATTTTTTACCAACCCATGACTATGTGTGTGCTGAGTGGTTAACATGTCTGAAAATTGAATTGTGGGCGGTTCAATTATGGGACCTCCAGTAGCTTTTGATGGTTCGCAACTGGGCTCAGCTTTCAAATGGTCCTGGATAAACAGCTCAAATAACAGCTGATCTTCTTACCAAATCAGATCACTTAGTCCTATTTTTATGGTATTGGCTCTCTTAGTCCAACTTAAACCCCTTACCTAGGAGGAGTTACTGTCTCACAAGTATTTATAACAAGCATGTATCTAGTCTCGAATACGACTCCGATGGTACTGCAGTATTATTGTATTCCATTCCCCAAGAATTATGGACTTAAATGTCATTTTCCATTGGAGTTATGATTTAATTGTATTTCATGACTACGGTTCGACGTCAAAAGACAAGATTCGGATTTTTCCTTCCCAAACTCATAATGTTGACAAACGTGAAAATACAACAAGCGTTGGCAGACAAATCTAAACAATATTTTTATCCACAAGAATGAATTTTCAACAAAGTACTACTGCAATACCAACCTGCTAGCTGTATTTGATTGCTGCTGGTGTTTTTGATTGACAATGGCTTTTGTTTGGGTGAAAGTTCCTAATGACTTTGGAGGTCCTTGATTTGGAGTTTCGTCATCTTGACTTCACCACAGGTCATGCACAACCTACGCTGGGGTCGTAGGAGTAATTAACTGAATTTAATTAGTAGAGGTTGTAAAGTAGTAGTTTTATTTCAAATCACTTGGAAGATTTAAATCGAGTCGTAGATGTTTTAGGATCGTTTCTATCAATTTTTTTACAATTGGTTGTTTCTTTAGAAATTCCAGTACTAATTCATTAGATGAACATAATGAATTAAAGCGGTCAAAACATTGCACACTTTCATCATGGCGTGCAATTTCAATCTTTGAGAACAGTATTTACGACAAATAATTATTTTTAAAACAATATTTAATATTTAGAAAGTATTATTTCGTACTACATAGAATCGTAGATATTTTTATCATAAGTGAACACATCGCTAAAAAAGAACTTTTTATATTTCAATGGTCTAAAACATTTTGAGTTTTTGTTCATTTACGAATAAAAATAGCTGCAAAACTCTGCATAATTTAATTAAGTTTAAATATTGGTAAGTAAAGGCTAAATGAATTTCTTCATACACATCCTTTATAGTAGTATCGAAGGATTTATGGAGGTCGCTAGGGGTTTTACTGAATCTTAAACATGAGACAGCTCATCATTTTTTTTTTAATACTTATGGGCTACTTACATAGGGAAAGTAAATAAAAGAAACGTCTTATAACACTTAAAACATATATTTACGCTTATACTGTTACTCAAAAGACGGCAAATATACACAAAAGATGGTAAGTGGTGATCGATTTCGATTGAACACTCTAATCATCATCAGATCCAATCGTGGGTCCCTAGGAGTGTCCAATAGAAAACGATTACCACTTACCATCTTTTGTGTATATTTACCGTCTTGTGAGTAACAGTATAAGCGTAAATATATGTTTTAAGTGTTATAAGACGTTTCTTTTATTTACATTCAGCAAATTTAATAACACGTACAATGCTGATCAAGAAGTTACTTACATAGGCTAACATTAACAAAAAAAATTCAACAACCAACTAATTTAAAAATCCTAATGGCGTTCATCGCTACCAGACCTGCACTTAAGCCGACGCATACCAAATTGATATTCGCTACAGAATTATAGTGCATAAAGTCATGTGAGGGTAATTTACATCTATGACTATTGAAAATCGTAGGTAATATTTATGACGCTTCTCCCTGTCATAAACTGTTCACAATGCGCGACGCCGCTGATCATAAACGCTGGAATGTTACTCAGTCCACATGTGGTGCGTACGCTCGCTTGTTGTCGTTAAACTGAATTTCAACTAGAATGATTTCAACTGTTTTCACACGCTGTGAAAAATGATTCAATTTAATTTTTGTAATTTTAATTTATTTTTTTTTTCTTTGCTTGTAGATAGTTTTATATGTGGGGTACTCTACGAAACGGGGAGCGAGCTGGTGTAGTGGTTACCGCGGAGGACTTCAGTCTCTGAGGTCCCGGGTTCAAATCCCACCAAATCACCAATGAATTTTATCTAAGTGATATTTCCGTAACCCTTAGGTCTAGCCTGAAGTAATGTGAAAAACAATCCCGGGCTCGTGCTTAGCGTCCTAAAAAAAAAACTGCAAAACCTGTCTGTAGCCTTTATCCAGTGTAGTGGACCATTTTGAGAATGATAATAGGATTTGTGTTACTACCTATAAATGGCTTATTCATTTAGGGGTTATACTCCAGCCAAAAACTACATACATGAGGTTTGTACTTACTTGAAGAGATTCTCCGCACCAGCCCTGAGTCGCAACTCTTTGTTGATCTCTTGGTTGAGTTTGCTTCGTTTGTTCTGCAGCTTGCCGCGACATGTCGCCACTCGGGGGTCCGATCCCTGCAACACGCAAACAAATATTAGTCATCAAGTATTGTAAAATTAAGTCACAAATTGTGTACAGAGCTTATAAATATGTGCTGAGAGGGAGAACATGTTAGTGGGTGAGAGAACTCGACGAAACATAACCTAATAAACAGTCTCTTCAAGGTTTATCTGTGTGACAGATATAGTCCAGGTCGAAATGTGAGTAATTTCATGAACAATATTCAACAGTCAACTATGAATACGGATGCATAGTTTATATCTACATACAGTATATGACTCTCCTCTTAAAATCGTTGTAGGCATTACTTGAGAGTTTAGAGAGAGCGCGTGATAGACCACATCAGACTGTAGAGTCTTTATGTAACCTTGCTGTATTTTATGATACTTATACTATAACATTTCTTCAATATACTTCCAAAAGTATCCCTCTTGTAGCTGAGTTTCTGAGTGATTATACAGTCTGCCTATTAATTAGAATCTTTCGATAATGAGAAAAGCTATTAAAGAATCTGGACACTTCTTTTGACACTTATCTTTCACTCATGGGTTAAAATATACGTGTCCCTAACCTAATTGGTAAATAGTAATAATTGTCAAGGAAAAACATTCCAAGCAAATTTCAAAGCTTAGAAAAACACAGAAGCAAAATTGGATTCACAATCTACTCCAAATCCCATTCCGTGTCAAGAGGATTTCCTCTAGAAAACGCGCAAATGACGTTTTATCTTCTAGTCACGCAGCTTCGCGGGACATTCCTCGGATGAAAGCGCCAAGTTGTGGCAAAGCGCGACTCCAGCTGCTGTAGTGGGCCAAGGTCAGACGCAGACGCAGACCAAGTACTACGCATGCGCAGACGCGCCGTGCTGACCAAGTACTACGCATGCGCCTGATTAGCATTCAATGGGGCATATTGCGCATGAGAAGTTATCTCCTAGCCGACAATGGCGGTGCATTGCTCTACATAGCGCATTACGCGGCGTCGTGGAAATTCAAAAGGCAGTTAGAGTTGTTAGAAATACTGAATTACGTTGAGGGTAGTGTATGGTTGTCTCACTGATTAGTTGGATCAGACTAAAAAATAAATCCAGCTATTGTTGAAGATTCTAAACCAAAAATGGCCTATCATAAAAAAAAAACACATTTATGTTGTTGGGGCTTCTGCACTTCGAAGCCTCCAATTTCGTATCTCCAACTGTATATTTACTGAACACATTACCTTGGGAGTGATTTGCAGTTTTGGAAAATTCATTTTTAAAAGGTTACTATACAAGATTCATACCTGCACACACTTAAATAAAGTTTATTTATTGATGTTAAGTGAGTTTATTTGTTGTTGATTTCTACGCTAGTGACGTATTTTGTGTGCATACCTGTCAACTTACCGACTGACACTGGAGATCGGCTTAAACCCTTCAAAATGTATTTGAGTAGGTCTGGGTATAGACTTCTCCCTCATACGCACCAAAATATCATAATTAGACTACCAAAATATACCTTATACTATACCCCGAAGGAAACTGCATGTTATGTTATCATAAAAGAGGATTTAAAGCTGGAGAAGAACAACTACAACTAGAAGATGGATGGCTTTACCTAAAGAGGTGTGGATTGAAAAAGAATATCATTAAACTCAAGAGATCAAAGCTGCTTCGTCAATATAGAACAATAGATGATGACAACAATGTTATTGGAAGTAAGAAAACGTTTCATTTTACTTTAAGAGCTTCATAAAATCACCTAGTAAAGTGAAACTACCATTTTAAATCCGGTGCCCCACTCATTGAAGGACCAGAATGGAGCCACACGGACGACCCATGATGCAATAGACAATTGCCCACTCCATGTCAGTCGCTCTGCTCGTCTAGACACAGCACAATAGTTAATTAATGGTTGTCAATCTGAAGGGACTCCTGAGGCCGCCGGCAGAGGTTGGGCAACGCTGTGTCGCAACTGGTGAAGAATAGAACAAACGTCGTGCCTCCTGGGTACGTAGACGGCTAAAGGTTCACTACAGGTTGTTATTAAAATCGATTTTTAGTTTCAAACATGAGTGTTGTGCAGAGTGTTTCGTAGAGGGGTAGGAGAGAGCTTCCTCCCTGTTAGAGCAGGTTAGGTTGGAGAAGAAGGCTAGGTTGGAGTAGAAGGTTAGGTAGGAGTAGAATACTTGCTAGGAGTATAAGATTAGGTTGGAGTATAAGGCTAATAGAAATAGGGAGTATAAGGTTGGAGTAGAAGTTTAGGGTTCAGTAGATGGCTAAGTTTGAGTAGAAGGCTAGACAGCAGGAGGAGATTAGGTTGGAGTAGAAGTTTAGGTTAGAGGTTAGAGTAGGAAACTAGATAGGAGGGGAAGATTAGGTTAGAGTAGAAGGCTAGGTTGGAGTAGAAGGTTAGGTTGGGGTAGAAGGTTAGGTTGGAGAAGAAGTCTAGGATGGAGTAGAAGGTTAGGTTGGAGTAGAAGGCTAGGTTGTAGAGGAAGGTTAGGTTGGAGAAGAAGTCTAGGATGGAGTAGAAGGTTAGGTTGGAGTAGAAGGTTAGGTAGGAGTAGAAGACTTGCTAGGAGTATAAGATTTAGTTTGGAGTATAAGGCTAATATAATAATAGGGAGTATAAGGTTGGAGTAGAAGTTTAGGGTTCAGTAGATGGCTAAGTTTGATTAGAAGGCCATCCTAGGAGTAGAGGATTAGGTTAGATTCCCTAAAGACACTCTTGACCAATCCACCAATCCTTGCCCTATATTTTTTACTTTCACGATTCCTCTTGCAGTAAGTTTTTGGTACTACACAAAATCCAGTAATTAAGGACAATCAAAACAGTTCCTCCAACAAGGGACCAATATGATATGAAGTCATTCAAACAACAGTTGACTTCTCATCCGGATTAAACTGTTTTAGGTTAAGACTTTACTCACTTTTCTGTTGCGAAACAGAGAAGGGACTCGGAGTTCAAGGCCCCGCCAGTTACAATGTATTTCGCAAGATTAATCGCAGCAGATGAGGCGCATCTACGATGTCTAACGGTTATGAGCTTCAGTTGAACCGCGAACCGCACAAGTCAATGCCGCGGAACCACACAATCATGAGAGGTATTATGTGGTCGGAACTGCGGTTTTGGATTTGGTCAACCCAGGCTTGCCGCTCCTGGCTGTTTAACTCGTTGCGAAAGTCGCCGATTTTAAGTTAACCAAGACGGGTGTTTTTGTTTACTTGTAAAATTGTCCGTCTTTTAAGAAATTAGTTTGGTTATACAATCTACAGCTGGGTAAATGAGGTGATTGCCGGTTCATTACTGAGATAAGTCTAAACCTTTTTTATGGATTTTTTGAAACCGGATTTAGTATTCTTGTTCATTGGGTTTTGAAAATAATTGTAGCCCATAAAACAGCTGAACTTAGCCTGGAAAATAGCTATACAGAGCATTTTCACTTAACACTCTGGGTTAAAATATGTCCATATGATTCCCCATCTAAATCGGAGACATGGTGAAATGGGTTTGTGGCACAAGGCTTGAATTTTCGGTTTTGTGTCGTTTGATATTCAAAACTATGGACAAGAAATTGTTACAACCATTTCAAAATACGTAGACAGATGACGTGGAAAGTGAACGTTCACACAATAGACAAATGTTTAACGCTTTGTGTTACTACACTATTGAAAAGTGTTATTGATTTACACCACTTCATTGATCGGCCAATAAATTACTCCGTAACAATTAGATGAAGATATCAAACACCCAAATTAAAACAGCTCTTTCATGAAATCCTACAACAGCTGCTGCGTATGCTATAGAAAACCTAGAATGGCCACTCCAATGGACTTATGGAGCATTCAAGGAAATACTTAAACAAATAAAACACGACTGCAATAACATCAACGAAAATACTATCTATAACAGAATCTTTAACTGCTGCTGCATAAGCACAGAAAATTCAATATATTGGACCTAAACAGAAGTAAGAAAAAGACGGTAACAAACCAACGATTGAACGAAGACCCTGACTAATACACCAAATGAACGTCACCACTAACAAAAACAATAACTAAAACAACAACAACAACAACAATAACAACGTATCAGAGCGTGGAGCATGCACAAGTCTCCGTTTGACCCTGATATGCTGGTCGCATTATAGGCCTCCATTTCAAATGTCGCATGCCTCGGGCCGTTACTGTAATGACTGCCATCTCTACAATCCGTGGAATCGTCTAGTCGTCAGTAAACGGCAAATAGAAAAGAGATCCATTTTATGTTTAAAATACTAGTTGCTTTGAGCGTCCTTTGCTACGAGATGGTTACAGAATAGATATCAAACATGATCAAATTACGTCACTGGCCCGAAAGTGAACATTTTTTCATTAGTATTTAATTGGAACTGTCATAGAGTATGCATACCAGCTGTCATGGCTATAAGCGTTGACTATTAATACAACTAGACATTCTATCCCTCCCTATGTTAAATGTGTAGCCAGGTATTTTATCTAAATCGTCGTAGTGAGCCTCCGACAGATTTCGCTGATCTAAATTACTAAATTCCGTCGAATAAGCAAACTTTTTTACCAAGTCAAACTTAAGAAATGATTTACGGTGAGCTATAGCAACAGTTATCACCCATCAACCTGGCCAGCAAAAGAATTAGGTATAAAATAGAATTTTAGACACTAGCGCATTCTGTGACTGGCTCACACAACTACGTTCTTTTAAAAAATGGCTACAGCTGGTCCATATAGATGGGATATATACTTACTAGCTGTAACCCGCGGGCTTTGCCCCGTTTAACTTCTTAATTTTCAAGATTATATCGTTCGCATGGCTCAATCACGTCCTGGTTGAAGTTTGTTTGATACGCTCACTCACCTTTAGGTTGGAGCTCGTTCGCTACGCTCACTCACCTTTAGGTTGGAGCTCGTTCGCTGCGCTCACTTGCCTTCAGGTTAGCTCGTTCGCTACGCTAACTCGCCTCCAGGTTGAAGTTCGTTCGCTACGCTCACTCACCTTTTGGTTGCAAATTTGCTGTTGTCATAAAATGTAAAAGAAATAATAGTGCTGCACCCTGTTGGTAATCCTTGTAACTTTAATGCTATTGAACATCATAGAACAGAACCAACTTGTTTAATTGAAACAGCTGTTAAAATTCAATAATTCCATTTCTCATAAGGTTAACATGGGAAACTCCAGAGCCACTGGGGCGGAGCCCGAAAGGATTTTTGAAATAAGAATATGCCTATATGTTAATCGGGAATGTGAGCTATCATCATGCCAAATTTCAGCCCAATCCGACCAGTATTTTTCGCGTTCACTTGTCACAAACATACATCCATACATCCATCCATACATCCAAACTTTCTCATTTATAATATTAGTATGATGTATCCAATAGTCAATGCTACTATATAGGCAGTGAAACTGTATTTGAAAAAGAGCCTAACCCACTGACACCTTCACATAATGTCTCCATGAGGAGACACTCCAAGTCATTGTTGATGCATCACACCTTCAACAAGATCTCTCTTTCTCTTTGTCGGAATGTAGGACAATAACATTACTCTGTTCCCCCCCCCTCACTCTACTCCTCCAGCTGATGTAGGCTCCAGACTCTTCACTTATCTCAGTCATCGTCTGCTACGCTTTCCCAAATCAGCAGATCAGCTGATGGCCCTGAGAAGGTCATCGAGATGCTCTGGTTCGTAAATCACCTCTCACTTTCGTCCAGAAGATCGTCAACAGCAAATCACTTGGGGTCAGTATGCTGTGACATGTTGGTTTTTTCGTTTTTCTCGTCATTGGAATTTGTAACCAAATTTCTGGAATGGAACCGTGCATGGGCGAAAATTCTTGTTACTATCTAACGTCGACCTTTAATTGGCAGCCCTTACAAATGGCATTTGGTTAATGCTGATTGCTGCCCATCATTCTCCTAGGTCAGCACATTGTTATCCTCAATTAAACAATTAACATATTTATATAACGGTTAAGGTTAACAAAACATTTTATCAGATGAAACAGCAAGTTCCAAATTTTTTGGAATCTCCAACCTATTAGAACTCAAACAATTTGAGAATCGCCTGGTTCAAAAAATTTGGCTTGGACCAGTTAATGTTTTCACTTTGTATTAGTATATGACAGAAATATCTTGAACATTATAAAACTTCAAATTTATCTTTTGCAAAGTCAACTCCACTATAGAAAGTTTGGAAATATTAGCTTACATTATCATTCTTAAAAAAACGAAACCTCCTCTCTTTACCACCTAGTAACAATTTTACCGATGACGCAATAGGTGGAATGTCGTGCAGTTACAAATATGTAAAACAGACAAACTCTGTACAACAGGTCAAATGGCTTCTACAAAGGAACCTGACCTCATCAGCGTTCAAGCGGTAGAATGTCTCTTCATTCATTTATCTTGCACAAACTCCTGCAGACCTGAAGAGTGTTAAGCACGTAACAGATGGTCCACCGGAAGTCCGCGAGTGACCTCTGCCGAGCGGTGGTCGAAGAACGGTTTCGATCATGTGGATGTGGTCGGAGATTTCGCGGTCTAACGTGATGCGTCGAATTCGATGAAACCGCTACGCGACGCATTCTGGAGACATCACTCAGCTGTGTTGCAGCATTGCAGTTAAAGCTGCATCAATGATCAGATTAGACATTCTATGTATTGCGATAAAGTGTTGTACAAGTTTGTGAATACAATTTGACGGAGTAGAAATGAGCTACTGAAAAAGTACGCTGCAATTACTGATTTATGTAGAATACGTCGACCTTTTCACCAGTTGAAACTGATAGGAAGACATACTTAGGTGTAGAATCTTTTATGTCACATCAATTAATTATCTCAGTGACCACAACTGATGAAATAGAATTTTAGATAGTAGAGCACTCTGTGAGTGGTTCATTCAACTACTTTCTTTTTGGAAAAAAGGGCGACAGCTGGTCCATATGTCTACTTCAGTATCTAAACTCTTCAGTATCCAAGAGTCAATGTTAATGTCAATGGTGGTATACAAAGTAATGTTAATCTTTCTCAAAATAGTTTATCAACTAACTTGGTGAGTCAACTTACATACCAAAACATTATTTGCAAGTTTTTAAGTATTTATGTAATCAATAACATGAGTACAATATTGAGTTGAATAGGGATTAAATGGTCGTGGCTTAAAAACAGCCGATCTTAGTCTTAGCTCAAGGGAATATGGTGTAATATAATACGAGTGATTATTGAGAGATCTAAAACAGAAAAAAAAACAAGAGTTTCGCCTTCGTTCATTGTTGTTTTTGCAGTTGGTTTGACTATTAAAGTGACTAAAGACAACCAATCACCTTTAGCATATCCTATATAGAGAGTTAACACTTTTCTTATCATTAGCGCTATCGTGGTAACAGTGAAATACATTTTAAGATGCTTTTAGACGTATAATCATCCAAATTTACCAATTACGTTTTAAATTGACAAATAATTAGGAAAACATGTGGAAAAAAACGTTTTACTAAGTATGTTCGCCTTGTAGAGATAGTTTTCTGCAGTTCTTTGTTCATTGGGGTCTATGGAAGTGGCCATTACCTCACTAAGCCGAGGTGCTGCAAGACCAATTTGCATGTAATAGTGATTGCACTATACTTGTAGTACTTGAATCTCCAGCTACCTATTATTACACTTCCACTCGAAAAAGCCTCTTCAAGATGTACACGAAACCTCTTCAATGTTCACGAAGAAGAATCAAAATTGAACAAACATGTTTTCAACCGCATTTCAAGAGAAAGCACTTCGTCAGAAAACAGTTAACAATTCCCATTCAACAATTATCCAACGCCTTAACTTGTCCGTTAAACCTGTTGACAGTTCACCTACTTTCTTCTACGAGACAAGACGCTGGTCCATACAGGGACTGAAGTTGCAGACATGCTCAGACGCGTTGATTGTTTCCCACATTCATCAGCAAGATGCTGACAATCTGTCATTACTTCCTGATTCTTCAACGTGTCGCTGATAACCTTTCAACCTTCAACCTGACAGTCTGTAATGACTGCGGCGTCCCTGACATTGACGAGATAGATGATTGGCTGATAAGTGATCACACGTCGGTGAGGCGTGTGAGAAAAATACACCGAGTGTTTGAGTGTTTATGATATTTTCTAGTGTGGGAAATGGTGGCTACATTGCTCTGTAGGAGTTTAGTATAGATTTTTCGAAGTTAAAAGATCACGAGAAGTATATGTAACAATTTATTCAAAGTCAATAATTACACACATATACTGATAATTATACTTATTATATATGGATTATACGAGTATAATGACCTATGGTGCAGAAATTCGAAATATAAAAGAGCGGGAATGGAGTAGGTTCAGGCGGGGGAAATTAAGTTTGTAAGATGTATAAAAGGGGAAACAAGATTGGATAGAATCAGGAATGAAGAGTTGAAAAGAGGAATAGTTGAAGAAAGTTGGAGAGAACGAGTAGAGAAATCGAGATTGAAATGGTTTGGCCACTTCAGAAGAATGGAAAATTATAGAATACCAAGAAGAATGAGTGAGCTCACATGGACGGAAGAAGACCAAGAGGAAGAACCTAGAAGGTGGATAGAAGGGGTGAGACAAGATGTGGAAACAAGTGGGGTAAAGTGACAGTATGTGGAAGAAGAGGAATTGTGGAGAGACAGAAGAAGATGGAGAAACCTAGTAAACACCCGGAGGCCCAGAGATAACCGGAACGGGAGAGTAATGTATGTAATAATTGCATGTAATAGTTACACATATTTTACTTTCGAATGGATTCATCCTCCTTATAGATCAGCTGAATTATGTTTAGGATATGTTTACCCAGATGTTTGTGTCCGTTTCGATCAGTTGTGACCGGTCATCATCAGGCTCCGAAGAGTCGCGTTGTAAATGCATACAGTATAACAAGTGTATACATTTATTCATTTACTAACAAGTGTATTTATTCATTTACTAACAAGTGTAGAAGTATCGAAACGTGTTAGAACTTAGATGTGTTTTATTATCTTCTTTAAAATAGAAGTAGCATGTAAACAAACAAGAATATAAATAATGAAATACCGCAAACAATACCGCAGTAGACAAACAACAAATCATGGACTCGACAGACACAGATAACTAAGCAATCCAGAAGCTATGCACCGTTATATACCTGGATATCATAACAAACATCCAACAAATCTAATTGTGCAGCTGAGGCTATAGACAGATGGAGTTATCGCCTCAGATACACAACTGAGGTACGGCCTAGTTTACGGTTCTGTTAATGACCGCCAGATAGCTTTATTGTACCATGCCGCGTGTATATATCGTAGCACACGCCGTCGTTATCTCAGTGTTGCCACGTTTGTAGACCGAAATTACAGGGTGTTTGTGGTGGTAACACTGGCAATAGTGGTAATCGTGAGAGGATATATTGGTGTATTAGATGTCGGATAGAGGTTCGGTCCTGGGAACGGTTTGAGTTTATAGTTTGTAAAACTGTAGATTAAACATGTACTGTTATAGATTTGTATTTTGTGGTACAGAAAACATTGGGGGTCTGGTATAGTGGTAGAGCAAGAGACTTCGGTCACATAGCTCCCGGGTTCAAATCTTACCAATCACCGATCGATTTTATTCCAGTGCTAATGCCATGACCTCCCTATAGGCTTGCCTGAAGTTACGTTGAAAACAATTCCGGGCTAGAACCCAGGTTAAGGAATGTAGATACAAGATACAGTATACTATTGTGTACTGTAAAGGGCGTTAACTATTTTTTTATTTTGCAGCTTGAATAGTAGTTTGACCAATTCGAAAGTAGTTATAAGCATTGCTTGTTTTCTTCTATTATAGCCATAGAGTAAAAGCAAACACTGTGAAATAGATTTAGAACATATTCGCCATCAGCACACTCAGACTTGGGCATGACACAGATTACATTATTCGACGACAATACAATACACCAGAGTGTACAATGAGTAAATAGTGAGTGTTGGATGGTGATTATGTACTAGCTATGTTACTGACTAGACTAAGATCGGATTGTTTATTTTAGCCAGAGCCATTTGTTAAATACAGCTGCGTCCTGTTTCAAATCACCAAAAAAGCAGCTAACTTTGTACAGGATCGAACCAGTTACCCTTCGAGTTCACTAAATCCACTCATCAATGGTTCTAACCTTAACAATACTAGAGTGCCCATAAACATCAGATCAAGTATAGTAGAACCTTGATAACAAGACTCTCGTGGGGACTTTAAAAGAAGACTTGTTATGCAGGTTGACTTCTTATCAAGGTTTTCAATAACATTTGGTTAGGGGTAAAATAAATTCTAGGGCATTTGAAAATAACTATTAATTGTTACCAAGGGTGACTTGTCGTCTAGGGTCTTGTTATCGAGGTTCCATTGTACATGTTCAGGGACACTCACATATTGCTAAGCGTATAACTGATACCTAAGGAATTAAGGGACTCTCTTACATGATACTCTGTCAAATATTAAAATGATACAACTGATCAAAACATATAAGAGCATAAACTTCAATGAATTCAAGCTATCGAAGCTCATTAACCGATTCTAAGTATCAATACTGAATCGAAAATCAATCTGAACAATTTGCCAATTTTACCAACAAGTCTCTCAGAGCTGCTTAACCTGACACAACAATAATTAATCGAGCGTGTTTCTAACAATGGTTACAAAACAGTCGAGGCTGCACTATTTGTTTCTCCGTTCGTGTGAAATACACTTTTGTTTACACACAAACACACGCAAACGTCAACATTACCTGTATGTTTAGACGAGAAACGAAAAGCAGACACAAGCACTAACCAAGATTGCAGAAACTATCTCATGGTTGTATTTTTCTGTCGGTGTAGATTTAGTTGATACTGATAACCTAGTTATTTATATCATTATCATTATAAGATTCTTTTATTCATTCCGGACACGGAAAGTAAGTATCATTATAAGATGGGGACCCCCCATGGACTAGGTGCGTATTTTAACCCAAATATGAGTGAAGGATGAGTGTAGAATGATGTGAGATTATCTTTGTAGCTTTGTTACTGACTAAAATCAGATGTTTTATCAGTCAGGATCATTTATTTAAAGCCCAATGATCATGAACAGCTGGGTTCAGTTTCAAACCATAAAAATATGACCTCATTGACTTGAGATTGTGAAATAGACATCTTATGTGGACCAGATATGCCCCACTGCGGAGCACATGAAAAGAGCCCGAAATTTTAATACCCAAAAAGGTTCACTAATCTTAAACATGGAAAGAGCCCGGGTCTCTACAGGTACCTGAGGAGGAGGACGCTGACTCGTGTTCTGAAATAGCGTTGTGTTTGGTTGGGTTAGGTTAGGTTAAGTTAGGTTAGGTTAGGTTAGATTATGTTAGGTTAGGTTAGGTAAACAGACTATATCTTTTAGTAATGTAATATTTTAATAATCTATATTTTCATAATGCATCTTTTAACAGTGTATCTTTTAACATTGAAAATAAATTCATGTATTTCAACTGTGTTATTGGTTCTTTCTCCTTTAAAGACTCGTTGTGAAAGTTCTATGGAGAACCCGGGCTCTTTTCGCACCATCCTAGGAGGGACCTTGGAGGTCCGGGCGCTTTTCAAGCGTCTGCCTGAGTTTTTGGGCTCTTTTCATGTGCGCCCATCCACTGGTTTACTCATAGAGAACTTATTGAAAAGAGCCTCTCAAAAAGCGTGGTAATTGAAGTTGTATTTTCTCTTTCCAGTTTGATAATTATCTACATTAAGGGAATTTTAGAATCCTTAAAACTCTAAACAAAACTACTTAAAAAAACGTGAAATTGGTCTCAAATTACGTTCTCAAACATTAAACATTACTATATTATAGTTCATTCACAATATTTAGGCGGTTGAGGGGAAGGTCCCCCACCACATTTTCCCTATGTAAGTTGCTTAATCAGCTGTTGAACTATTTTAAAGGTAAGGGTCAAGTCGTGGATGGGGATAGATTTATTACCCAAAAACCACCTAAATATTGTGAACTAAGTATAATAAGTGAGTGTAAACGCCACCGAAAAATAATTCAGTAAACATAACAAATTTGCAAAAAATCACAACAAAACACTTTTACAAGTTTCTTCTAAAAAACAATTTGCAAACAGCAAATTACAAATCACCTTCCACCGCTTCATGCAACCTCAACATTTTAACGACCACAGATGTACAATTTGTTAATTGAAGTCGTGAAACAATGCTTTACAAATACACAAACAGCCGATTGTATCTAGATGGTGGCAAGCCCAGTAAGTTATTGACTATCGTCTCATTTGTCCGGTTCGTTTGCAGAACAGTTCGGTCTCACCTACAGATCGCCGCGGGCCAGCACGGCGTGCAATAATCATTTCATCCTGTCATTGTTGGCTCGTTTCCTCCTCTCTTGCTATTTACACTCGAGTCCAGTTTACATTGCTCGTTTTGTTTCTTCTCTTCGTTTTCCTATTGGTTTTATAAGTTTTATTATTTTTGTGTGCGGAGGTTAATTTGTAATTATATTTATGAGAGGTAAAAGTTTGGGAAGACATAACCTGCAATTTGATTAGCCTGTTATTGTGAAAAGATATTCTGTAATATTCTTATAAATTATATAGATAAATTAAGTAGAAAAGATTAAACTGCTGTAATATCCTCATCTCATACAGATAAGGCTATGATGTTCAACAAACAAGAAGTCCCCAGCCTATATTAAAAAATAATTTAACCATACTAATTATGTACTCAACGACTATGTTGAGCTCTTAAATGTAACCTTTTACATATATTTCATCCTTATGGATCAGATGAAGACAATTTGTGGGTATGACTATGTTTGGCGTATAAGAGTGATTCAATGTTCTCCACCATATCGTGTTTTTTTGTGTTTTCACCAACATGATGAATTATCAAATCGAGATGGAAACGCTATGGAGTACTTAAACCCAAATATGAGTGAAGGATGACTGTAGAATGGAGTGAGATCAGTGTAGCTTTGTTTCTGACTAAGATCAGCTGTTTCATTAGCCAGTATCACTTGTGATCTGAAACAGCTGGGTCCAAGTTCGAACCCTCAAAAAGCTACTGACTTTTCTCAGGGTCGATCCGGCAACCTTTTGATTGTTAGGTGAGCTCTAAAGTATAACCAATCAGCTACCCAGTCAGTTTTGAAATTAAAACATGAAAATAATTACCACCAAATAGAACAGTTTGTGAAATTCGGCATGTCCAGTGGCTTTAAGGGATAAATGAAGTGTACACTCATCATTTGCCCTACGGAAAGAGAGAATATTTCATCAACGTCAGCGTATCCAAGATAACCGGACAACCAACACAATCAACACATATCGAAACAGGCATCAGCTGATTCGTTAATAAGATGGGAGGTCTACTTGTCTTGTAGTAGTCAAACGGGTAGACTTTCATATCTGTTGTCAAAAACAACCGAATGAAAATTTCGATCAATATTTGTTATACGATTATTTTATTCGATGTATTGTTTGGTTGGTTAGTTCACTAACCAAACAGTACATCAAATGAAATAATCGATATATCGAGCAATCGATTTATCGATCGATAGTTTCATTCGGTTGTTTTTAACAACATATATGAAAGTCTACCCTCCTAATCAATTTCTTTTGTCTACATATGTTATCCTAAATTCAGTGACGTCACTAATTGTTCCTCTGATAGATACCCAGCCCAGCCTAGACTGTTACTGTTGCTGTCCGATTTCACTGTTCTAATTGTTCAGAGCCGTTGCTAGAACCGTGACGTTAGAGTTTCACTTGTTTCGATGTTTACTGAAGATAGTCAACTGAGCAACTCTTTGGAAAGGCACCGTAATAGTTGCCACAGAATAGAACATTGTAGAGACTGAAAGTAGAATTCTTAACGCCTATTTATCACTTGATGTTGTTTTTTGTGTTTAACTCTAGGACACCGATTTCTACTTGTTTATTTCTGTTGAAGTATAAACAAATTGGTATTCTTTGATTGAATGTTCGTGTAGAAAATAGTAGGCTTCAGAGTAATTAGAGATTCGTTTCGTATACAAACACAAAATAATTCATACAGTTTTGGTCTGTAACACAATGATTGGGTAAACTCTATTACTTGAGGTTTTTGTAGCAGTCAGTCTGCCAGTTTGATACTGAAGAAGATCGTGTTTGTTTCTAGATATAAGTGTTCTGAAAGCAGGTTAACTCATTAAAATACTCAATCTTGAAAGGAAATTTTTCTGTAAACGTTCGTACTGCGAAAACCAGACAACTGGAGTATCTAAAGTTCTAAAGCGTCAACCAGATAAAAACACAAACATCCAAAAATGTTAAAGACAAATAAGCCGATAGAAACGTTCCAACACCACACACTAAAGAGTGTATTCTGTGCTGAACACTTAGGTTAAAATCTTACGAATCGCCATAATTATTTAATCATGAAAGAAACTTCCCGAAAGTCGATTCTAAGTCCTCTTGAAGGTCCAAGACCACCTGTCTCAAAACAGTAGAGGAGAGCTTATTTTCTCTATTTTGGAAAACTCTTTTCATTAAAATAAATACCATAAATTGAATCGACGTCTTTCACTAAGGGTTTACGAGTAAGTATATCGGGACAGCCAAAGTTTTATGTGCGCAATAAGTAGGATTACACACACGCGATAATACTCATTTTCTCACACCTTACTACGTCACAATAATACGAGTACGTTCTAAGGTGACGAATAAGGTAGTTCCATCAATGACCAAGGTATTCGATAGAACGTATCTTCGTGGCAGCAAATAACGCTTACGTAACACACAATTATACATCAAGTGACGTCAGGCACGTCACTGTCGATGCGTTACGCCGTTACGTAGTAACAATTGATTGAGGGTTATGTAACGCTACGTTACGCAATGAAATATCACTTTGGTATTGTCAAAAGTAACTCCTCAGAGGAAGGCGAACGCTTTCGTGATGGTTTAGTTTCAAATTTAACGAAGAAATGGTTGGTTATAAAATAAATAGGTACGTGTGGAGTTTGATCGCACCGATATAATGACGGGGATGCCATTATGTATTTGAACTGAAATGTGTATGGAATATGTGAGATGTTTATGTAGCTATTTGCTGACTAAATCAGCTATTGCATTAGCCAGGACCTTGTTTTAGAATACAAGATAATTCTATTTTTTACTAAGGTTTATGAAGACGTACGTTTTTGGCCAATTTTAGTTACTAACACTTCTAACTCCATTTAGTAAACTTTTAACGGATTATGAACATTTCATATTGGAGCTCAAGTTAAAAGGCGCCAAATCAGAAAATCTGCAATACTTCATGATTGGTTTATCAATTACACAATTTAAATAAACTGATAATAATATGAACACGAAAGTATTTACAAAAATTAGGTCAATCTATAAAAATAATTTACCGTCGATACTAAAGTAGACATCCAATTTATAACACTTTATACTTATCTCTTCTCAAAGAGAACTCAAGTAAATACCTATCTTCGAATGTGCTACTGTAGCAAAACAGTATAGTTTTCCATTTGGTTAGTTTTAGGGTCAAAAATGTTAAGTTAACAGTATGTGAGAGAATAATTTTTGACTACAACTTAAACATAAAAAAAATTACTACCTCAAAGTAGGATATACATAAGTAATTTTACTTACTCGTTTGGTTCCAAAAATAGAGGTGGAAGCCATATCGCACTCACTAACGGTCTAGTCTAATCCACAACACTGCACTGGCTTATGACGGCCTGTAAAGCCTGTGATAAGCTCCAAGTCATGATCTTATCACAGCGCAATGCACGACTGACTGTAAACAGCTGATCTTTCTGAGAACGTAGCAAAACTGTCGTATTCATCAACTTGGAATGTATTGTGGGTAAGCTGATACGGAGTGTGAAATGAGTGGTGCTTATTGCAAATGTGTCACATCAGGTTACGCACTAAGAAATATAATCTACCGTAGGATAAAATTTAGGTGTTGTCTGTTCGCTTTTTTTGTCTGTGCGGCTGTCACGACAATACTAAACCGATATAGCCAACATTAAGTACAAAGATCAAGCATAATATTCACTTCCATGAGTTCCCCTGGGGATACGCCCCATGGACGTTCAAAGTTCTGGGGTGAGGTTTTCAAAGTAAATATTGATTGGTCTCCATGGCAGAACTGCCAAATGCGTATTTCACAATTTTAAACAGCTGATCCAAACAAATGAAATATAATATTTTACACAACTATGTGGTAGGTTTATTTCATCTAAAACTTTGCCATGGATTATTTATTCTAAAAGTACGCCATTGATTATGGAAACATAAAAAAATTATACAATTACCTATGCTGTATCAACCCAGAATCTACATAATTTAAGACTAAATTAAATGTAATCATTGAAAACCTAACATTTATGAGATAGTTTGAACTGTCATGATGTACTTTATAATATTAAAGAGAAAACTAATTCTTCTAAACTGAATTTTCTTTCCCTTCCGTTTTTATCTTAGCAGCTAGTTGAAGATACAATTTAAATGAAAGTTGATGTATAGACTGGGGGAGATTAATGTTGTTAAAATAATTTAGTTTACTGACTTATTGATAATGTGGTTTCATCGATTTGTTTATTGGAAAGAATTCTTCAATAGGTACTTATCAAGAGGGCTATCCTCTTCTGTAAGACCTCTAACGTTTTGTTTTATTTTTTGTCGAATATGAAGGTAAAGGAGGTACGAACTAATGGGCCATCGTGTTAACACTTGTAGCTGTGAATACATTGGTAAATTGTGATATTTGAACCCAGATTTTCCATAACAGAATGTCCGTGCTAACTACAAGACCATCTACACCCTCAATGGCAATTATTGATAGTTAATAGAAACTCTGCAACAACATCTTCAAATATTTTTTAAAGCAAATGCCTTTATTCTCGTTCTGCTTTAAGTTACTCCTTCCTTTAACGTTTCCACATTAAAAAGGAGAAGAGTATTAACGAACTATACGGTGTGGCAAATGCAAAAGAATTCTAACCTCACATTTAATAATAAATTAAACAATGTTAATACGCGCAAAGACAAAAGATCAACGAAATATTTTTCGTTTTCTATAGTCGATGTTTGGTCAATATAAGCTATAACTGTCAAGTAACTTTTATGAATAAGCAAAATATCAGTCATATAGTGGATTTATTTGATAGTATTCATTCTCATGCGTCCTACAAGAATGTAAACAACACTTGAACAAATGTTGTACTCAAGCCCCATATCATTGCACGACTCTATCGTGTATTGGTGTATTGACCTTTAGGTGCAAAGGTTCACGGTTTGATGACCAATAAAAGTTAGCAGTGAGGCCAGATGACTATTTCATCGCTATTACTACATTAAGAACCAGTTTGCCCCGCCTGATGTAATAGTCACGGTGCATTCTTTGAAAACATTTGCCTTGTCGCAAGTGTAAAAAATATGGTTTTTGTTTAGGATTGTAAAGATTGGCTTATTGATAATAATGTTTGGTACAAACAAAAGTAACGTTAAACTATAATGTAAGGTGGGTTTAGTTTAATGAGGGTGTGCCAGATATTTCAGCGAGAAAAATATCACAATTTCCACTAGCTATTTGGACAATAGAGTCAAATAAGTTGTATTTTAACCCGAATATGAATACAAGTTTACTGTGGGATTAGTAAAATGCATTGTATAGCTACAGATGTTGTGTTTTTTGTTGTAGATCAGCTGTTTCTCTACTCTAGAATAATTAAAGCCTAATGGTCAACGACAGCTGGTTCTATGAATATGTTTTGTCCTAGATTACACTTTACCCAGCAGTTCACCTTTTGAAGTAGCTTACCAACTCATAACAACATTTTATTTTCTCCCTTGTATATATACAATTTAATTAATGAGTGTATAATAGAGTGAGATGATCTGTGTAGCTATTTTACTGACTAAGATCAGCTGTTTCATTAGTCAGGATCGTTTATTTAAAGCCCAAAAATCAAGGACATCTGAGCCCAGTTTTTAGCCATCAAAAAGCTACTGTGATTCGAAAAAACATACTGATTTGAAGATTCTATGTGTCATACTGTATGTAGCCTAGTTAGCTGGTTTTAAAACATGTTTATATAACAGACAACCACACAAATCCTCTTTTACACACAGTTTTCCTCAAATATCCCGTATTATGGATAAATTTCCGGCAAGGTGGGACCCTGAGGTTGACGCTAGCGGGCGACCAATTATTATCCGTTATCTCCGGGCTTCATTTACCTCAGGTCGAAGTCTCCGAAGAACGGTCTCAGCTGGAAATAGAGTAAACACAGCTATGTGTTTTTCAGGGCAAATCAGCTGTGGTAGGAAACAGATGTTTTTAGGAACGAAATAATTTATTTAACAGTTCTTCTCGGAACCTGTTATGGCAATAAATCGCCTGTACTAAATCGTTTCATAAGTCTTATATATTTTTGTACTACTTTAATATTGCATGGTTTTAGTGAAGGAACTTAATTTTTTAGGTGAACCTAAACCTCCGGATGAGCTCCGAAACACCAAGACTTTATTGTATAGCGAAAGATGATTGGCGATTGGCATGATTTGCACCCAAGACGTCAGGACATAAGTACCGCGTTTTAAGTACTAAAAAAACGTGTGGCAAAATATTTTTATACTTTAATATTTTTAACTGAAATAGCGACCATTCGATATACTAAATTGTAGGTGAAATCTGACCCCCAGGTTTCGACTGGCATCAAGGAACATGCAATTATCCTGCTCGGTTATCTACAGTGAAGATTACCTGCACCTTATAAAACTAGCGTATGTGCTGATCTTTGAAGTTTTTATTTGTATTACTTTCGTTTTTGTCAACGTTTATTCTATCTCTAAGAGCTAAAACTACATTATAAAAAAGACGATTAATATATTTTTTTGTGAAATTGTTTAAATGCTAAGTTGCATCAAACCATGAAGAATGTTTTCAAATTCTACGAATAAGTAAGTATCCAGTGACAAACCCAATCCAGAGCGAGAAAGATTGCCCCAATCTTTGAAAATGGGAAGCTGGTGCATAGTCCAATAAATCTAGCTGTCGATTTCCATGCGACAACAATCGAAAATAAAAATTAGTTTAAGTCTTTCTCTGAGAAAGTGGTCTTGGAGTAGACCCAAAGAAATCTTATAGGCCTATGCAATGACAATGGGAGAAAAAACAGTCAAAGGGTCTCATAAAGAAAGTTATCACCAGAGAGCTCAGAAGACATTCGATACAATTAGACGCAAAAAAGTAGACTAAAGTGTTTCGTGAAGGAAGTAGTTCCTCCGCATAGTTTCTTCAACATTTTATGCAATCACAATCTGGAGAAAAAGTAGTAGAAGTCTTTCTCAAGAAAAAAATTGTCCATGAAGAAAGTGATCTTCGGAGAGCTCCGAGGACATTCGATACAATCAGAAGCAAAAAGTAGTCGTTGTGTTTCGTGAAGAAAGTGATCCTCAAAATAGTTCCGAGGACAGACTTTGTCACGAAGCGGACAACGTGTCTTCGGTTGCGGCACGATCAGACATAGGAAGGAGTAGACGTGAGCACTAGAACTGATGGCATTCAAAAGAGTTATCCAGCATACGCTGCACAGTTGATTCGAGAAAAAACTTCAATTTAGACTTGTGTAAAGTCACTGTTTACAAAAACGCTTTAGTGATTTCGGGTTCGGAGACACATGAACGGTTTTGAATCCGTAAAAAAATTACTGTTGTATCCATCCAGTAGCGTAGAGGAGCGGGAATGCGTGGAAATGGTACTCAGTTTTTTTTCTTCAAAAGAACTATATTAATAGGTTACACCTGTTTCTACGCGACGATTCTGTGGGATTCCTTATTTTCCCGCACTGGTAATTTTACGACTATACCACCGTATTCATCCTGCAGATTTCGCGAAAGGCGAAAACATAATAGGTCAAGATTGTTCAAGAAAAATTGGCTGTGAAGGTACGTAATTTCAAATTGAGACGGGAAACACTAAAATACAAGTATTGTAACCCAAATTCATCACCTTTTATGTGGGATATGAGATATAATATAATAGCTGTAAGTATTCATCATAGACAAGGTAATAACTACATATTCCCTTGTCTGGTATATATTTGCATCTTCATGATTAAATGGTACATGAAACGAAAATAAGGAGCAACGATGGTGGTCAAGGATTATGAAAAGATGACGAAGATGAAACGACAAGAAAGAAAATAAGAGTGAGTCTTTTCATTATCTTTATTAATTAGATTGTTTGAAGTAAAACGATTTCAATCTGCGTTGAAGAGGGAACTGCGTGGGAAGAGGGGGGCTCTGACACATTTTAGAAAAACGTTCTGTGAATTACTATCTTGATGCATATTGGAATAGGCCTATATCTTAACGTGGTTGTCTAGTAACTGAACACGAAAAACTGTATATTCATAGATCTCATTCACTCTTACTATTCCTTCGGCAACATCTTGCCCCCCCCCCTCCCACAGATGGTGGCGGAGTAGTGAGTACTGTCCACATTAGTACTTTCTGTCATCAACATCCCGCATTTGAACACTTTCTCTATGACCAGAAATAAAAGTCTTCCTCGTTTCTCTTGGTTTTAGTCGTAATTCATCCGGTCAGTAAAACCTAGAGAAAACTGGTTATTTTAGCCTTGGTGATTTCTCTAATGCTTGATTGTCGGAATCTCTGTTGTGGTTAAACAATTGTGGAAAGTGAATCTACATCGGAGTCATATGATCTAGAGGTAACGACGACGACTTTAGTAACTGTGGGGTGATTTCCCTACTTTTTATGAAGCTTCGACTTCTTCAATGTCATGGCTCCTGGATTACGAGGGACATCTGCCCTGGTAGCTCAGCTATCTGTCAGTGTAAATCTAGAGGCGAATGCAGGATAACTTAAATGAATGAGAGTGTGTCTTAGCCGGTGTACGGAATGAAAGAGGTTTAGACGTTTGGTTTTATCTTACTACCTTATTTCTGCACCGAAAGCATTGATACTTTACACATATTGTGAAGTATGTTTTGAAAGTAATGGGAAATTTCAGCTTCCCAAAATTACTATGAATAAAATGTTGGTATATTGAAAATATTTCGAAATTGATTCCTATAAAAACACTTTTGATATTACCTGAATTGTTTACTTCGTTACAGTTCTTACACTTATTGTTGAACAGCTGTTTGATAAGAAACTATTCATAAGAAGAAAATTGGTAAAACTTTTATAATCCCACCATTCCCACCAACAAATAATAGGAAGCTGATTTTTTTATGAAATATTTTCAATACCAACTTGGTATTTTGTGTTTCAAGCTTTCGGTGCATCAATGGACTAGTAAGGTAAAATTAAATGTATAACTCACTTCGTAGGATACTCTGTATATAAGTAGATACCAGAGAAGTATTGTAGAATATTTAGAATTGTATATTGTTTTTGTGTCTTAATATGTGTCTTAATTTGAGTGTGAGTTGAGTACACATAACACACAGACAGGTGGTCTAGTGCTAGTGTTGTCTGGTCATATATATAGGTCAGAGTCAGTTACGGTACTTCGGGCCCCGGGCCGGCTATTTACGTAGTCGCCGGCTCTGTAATCTTGTTTGGATCACATTTATGATTGTACACTCGATTTTCGACTGGTTCCTCCGTCGAATTTGGACAAACCGTTGCCGTTCAGCGTGATTTGCTTCTCCGATCGTAATGGCATTCGGACGGAGGAAATAAGTGGGGTCTGAATAGATTCGGGAATGGATTTGTGAAACAATCAGTCGTGGAAATGGTAACATAATGTCATAAAAGAGACGTTAGTGGTGCACTAGAAAAGTAATAAGATATACAACCAAATTTAGATTTGCGTACAAATGTCGATCTTATAAAACAGACGTTATCATGAGGTATAAATTTTGCAGAACTAATTGTTTTGTATACAGTTTTCGTTGTTGAAATCGAATATGGTTTAGCTGTCAAGCTAAATCATTGTCTGTACTATTATATTCCGTTCACAAGATTTAGGCAGTTTAAGGGGAAGGTTCCACTACAACGTTTTTTTAGCTTAATGTGTATATCAGCTGATCCTCAGCAGTCAGCTGTTAATTCAAAGTTAGGATGAGGTGAAGGGGATGAAATTGCATGCCCTAAAACCACTTAAATTTGATGATCTGTTTTGTAATGATTTGTGATCTGTCAAGTCTGAAAACAATCAACAACTATAAATATATTCAATATTTTCAAATTCTCACGGCATCCTTTTCGCTTTTTTCCACCGTCCCTGATTTTTGCAACATTCACGAAACATTACAACCGTGAAACAGCTCCAAAAACGCGAGTTGAAAACACAACGCCGAAGTCAATGGTGCGTTTGAGTGGGTCTTTAGCGTTTGCCAATCCTGTTTGGAGATCTAGATAATTTGTGAAGACAAGAGGAAAATTCAACTGATGCGGTCAAATTTACAATTCAGGATCAAAAAGGCATTTGCCGACGTCCATAGTTGCCGTCCGGACTGGATTGGACTTTCCTGGTTGGTTTACTGTGATTGAGGAACGTATGGGAACTGAGTGGTCAGCTGGCCTTCCTTGGTTGTAGAGGTTGTTATAGTGAATAAGGGTAATTGGCGAGTATAGCAATGCTAATGTATTTGAAGAATGGATTTAGTGGCGTAGCTTGATTCTCATGCACTTGGAAAACGGACAAATCCATATTGTTGTATTATTGTTGTCACTCTTCGAGTATTTAACACGATGAATACAGTGAGTAACTTGTCTAAGATCCATATCTATATATAAAGCCAAAAGTACCCATTAACTTTTGAGAAAACTACAAGTCACACCATAAACCATATACTTAAAATGTTCATCATGACGAGAAACCTTGCGCAAAACTATCCATTATTTTATAAATTGCCCTTTAAGGTCGTAATTCCTTTCTAAAGGGACCTTTCCATACACCTAACCTCAGCTGTACTTATTTGTTTGTTATTCTTTCAATTTATTACCTTATACAAATCAGGTGTGTTTATTTGTTTGAATTACGTTTTGCTTACTTCAGCTTAACTTAACCAATCAATATTTTTTTTATTAATACTTATGAATTCAAACGGGGGAAAGCCCGACGGTAACAGCTAGTTTCGCTTAGCCCTTATTTTTAATTTTTTTTTTTTTTTTATAAGCTATTACTGTAGATCTCATGGTAGGGCCTATACCAGTATTTAAATAAGTCTGTTAGTACGATAACACGAGTACAAATCATCCGATTTTGATGAAATTTAGTATGGGTAAACCTACATTTATTTGAACGACTATGGAAATGGGGTTTTATAGTGTAAAATAGGGGGTTTTTCATTCTTAACCTCTAAAAGTTGTTTTGCAATATATTTCTAAACTTTTTTGAAGGGCTCAAAAAGCTAATTTGGTATATTTAAGCGTTTTTGTAAGCTTAACAGTTACAGGAAAGATTGTAAAAGTTACAAAAAACTGTCAATTTATAATTCTATATTATTTTTATTATTATAATGTGTTGGCTGGTTTAGGATTATATTTGATCAAATTTGACAAACTCGCTTATTTAATACAAAGCTATTATCATTCCAATAAACAAAGCAAACTATTATTTATTGCCTTCCCTGGAGAACAATCTCATCTGACAAATGGAAATCCGCTTAGTCCACAGGTGTGCTGCTTCGGGTGTTTTATTTTCTTAATATTTATGAATTGAGTTTGAATATGTTGTAACTCAGACCTACTATGGCGTAAGAGACCTAATTTCATTGCGCCCTCTTTAGAAACCGTGAGAATACTTAGACCGATCATCAGTGGGAACGGTCCAAACCCTCTTTGTTTGTTCTGGGACGTGACCGAATGTTTCTATAGACGGACACTATTCAGATGGCATCTGTAGGCTGTAATTATGGCGTCTTTAATACGTCTAATGGTAAAATGGTTGCATGTATACCATGGTCGAAATAATGTTTGCTTTTATTTGTCAATCAGTATATTTACCATGTTTTAGATGATGATTTATTGAAATGTTCATTTGTTCACTACTTTAATTACCTGGATAAATTAAAATTGAAGTCACACTAATTCACGGATTCCTTAACCTAGTTTTGTGGTGTTGTCACAGGGAGTAATAAAATTAACGGATTTTCAGATAAGGACTTTGTGGCCCATTTTCAAGTGGAACCTGATTTGGAGAACTTAACCTTTTGTTAATGGAGTAAATAAATCGGCTGAATGAAATAAACAACTATAATAGACAAGACTTCTTGGCAATCGATCACACTGCTTGTTGCCTTCCATAGAAACATTTAAATTAAATACAGTACACTCCACAGAAGATTCACCATCCTTATGCATTAGCAGAAAACAATTTTGAGGTTAGTTCCATCTGGCCTCATCTCTAGACCTATTGTTAGTTCTATCTGGTAGAATCTGGCAGTTAATGTCTTTTAATTTCTTGTTATGTAATTTGTTTTAACTATTCCCACCAAAAAAAAAACAATGAAATTATAACAATAGCTAGTCGTCTAGTTTTATGAACAATGAGTAATACATACATCTTAAAATATACTGTAAAACAAAATAGAAAAATTGGTCTTTATTCGTGCACTCTACACTACAGATTATACAATAGAAACAAAGAGTAATCTATTAATTAATGCATCTCAACCTAACGGTTCCTAAGCTACAATTAGTTGGAAGCTAATCCACAAAACAAAACCAAAATCTTGTTTCTCCAACAATTCGTACAAAACAAACATTACGCCCTACATCGAAGCAACAAGAAATAAAGCAAGCAACTTATTCTCCTCTAGACGCCATATATCATTCGCTACTATAAAATATTTTGCATAAACTTCAAACGGTCTGCTAACATTCAGATGCCAAAATCGAAATTTATGCGGGACTCCTAGGCGCGGCGGGTGACCATTGTTCGACCTCCTACCTCCAGACCTCCCGTGCCTCTGGAGGATGGACGATGGAGGATGGAGGATACCGTCCATCATCCGGAGGATATCCAGGATATACGAGACAGTCGCACTCGCTACACCTACTAGTATCCGAGGAAGATTACAGGATAAATGTCATCCCTCAAGTGTAACTGCGGTAGTGTGGCAGAGGATTATATGGAAAATATATTGATGTGTAGAGGTCATATAGTGAAACTGCTGGGCTAACTGTATAGGAAGTGATGTGCTTTTTGTCTAAGGCAATTCAATATCACCCTAACCGTGGAGAAGGCTAAACAATTGAGTTTGGATACTGCAGATTTCTCATACTACGTCCTAATTTTTGTTTGACGGGATTTGAACCTACGCATGCCACCAGAGGTCACGGGTTCTAATCACTATACCAACCAGGTAAAAGAGAAACATACTTCTCGTATAACTGAAAATAAGTGCATATATTGTTATTTGTTTCCTAAACCTATGAAATTATTAACATTTTAAAATATGGCTATAATATAACCTGACGACCGACTATTGATTTTACTTAACTTCCAAACAGTCATAAAAATTTACAGGATAATTGTTATATCATCAACACAAATCTTAAGGACATTCTAAAGTGTGGTTAATTCAATATCTGCATAATATGGATCTGAGGGAATTCACTAACTGTATTCATCGTGTGAAACACTTGAAGAGTGACAACAATAATGCAACAATGTAAACAGCTGATCGAATACTTAACAATGTTTTGAGAATGGGGAGAACACAACAAACTCTCAAAATTTCAGCGCGATTCTACAGAAGATCAACAGTGTCAATAACTGTGCTTTTCCTACAGTATTTGTGGATAGTAAAAATGGCACCAATCAGCTGATATAAAAATAGTTTCTTATTACCTTTTAAAACTCAAATTTGAGATAGCCTACATTATTAGAACACTTAGTGAGTAAGTATATATGAAGAAGTTTAAGTAACCAGATTTTTAAGTTTACCTTGCTGGCGGCTCTATTTTGGGCACGCAGTACTGCTGCCTGGGCCATCCTTATCTTGGATATCCTTTATCCTTAATCCTTGGAGGCACTAAACACAATACACTTTTTGTGTTCGAAAATAAATTTTCGCTTTTTACTGAATTGTCAAAACACTTGCGTTAACTTACACAACCTTTTAAATCTGAAATAAAACTGTATGTTAGGTTTAAAATATTATTTCATAGTTCGATTGTTATTGTATTTAAATTAATAGAAGGGGGTATTTGTAAATTGGCTTCGTCATTAGAAAAGTGTATTTATTACTCTGAAATCAATTAATATAAAATTATTTAGAGATTCAAAGACTATATGGTTTTAAGGCTGACAAAGTACTTTAAAAATACATAAAAACATGTCTCTGACAAATCGATATGCTAATTTATTTCCGTTAAACATCATTACAATTAAAAAAATTAAATAAAGTTGGAGAATCTAAAGTTAGTTGTAGAATACTATTCAATCGTAAACTGTTATTGTTAAATTATATTATCTCGTTCAAAAGGTAAACAGTGCGAATAAAATCCTTGAAATTTAGGGAACTCGACTAAAATTATACACTAAATTGGCGGAAATAATATTAGAAACCCAAATGAACCATAAGACGATAATTAAAACAATTCAAATGTACGAAAAAATACACACTCGACGTCGGCAGGCTTGAACGCACGTTCGTACAGAAAGCGGCGCGCGGCACAACTGACGTTCGGCCGGATTCGGATACAACCGACACTACACTAGCGCTCCTGGTGGACACCGCGCAAACCCTACACTTCCGGCCTGTCAATCACTTCCGCCAGTTGCCGCTCGCTGTGGAAATTCGATTTTCTTCAAACGCCCAGAGAGAGTGGACAATGGAGGTTTGTGTTTTGTGTTTTACGGAGAGGAACGAAAGAGGAGACTGTTGAAGGTGGTTGAGTTGACAATTTTGATTACTGCTGTAGATATTGGTTGAGTGGTTAGAGCCAGGACTTCTGGCGTGGAGGACAAGGATAAAGTCCGAACAATCTATGTGACAATACAATGACGTGAAGGTTCAGCGGTAATCTTCTTCTAACAAAGTTTGGGTGGTTTTAAACTACCTAGCCAATATATACTTAAACTCTGAAAGACGTTCCAAATACTGTCTAAGATCAGGAAACTCTAGTTATCATTTTTTCAAATCAAATGATCATGGACAGCAGAACCAAATTTCAACCTATCAAAATGTTACTCACTCTATCTAGTCAAAATAAAATCAATGATATTCTGTTCAATACAAGCTCTAAAAACCATTCGGGTACCAAGATATATTTCCCTCCATTCGTACAATCAGGCCTGTAAAGATTTCTGTTGGTGATTCTGTTCAAGTCGTACACGAATGTAAAAGAAGTAATAGATAAATTTTAGTGGTAACCTAGAATTTGTAAGTCTTTGAGCTAAATATCGTCTTGACATTTTCTTCAAATCGCTGAACTGGAATTGCAAAAAGAAAAAAATTATAATTTCTCAAGTCATTCATTTTGACAAAGATTTTCGTACAAATACAAAATCCATCAAATGAAACAGATGCTTTGTTGGTCAAACAAGAACAAGCAGTCTTGTTTCAACAGACAAAAACAGAAAAAGAGCAAAAAACTCCCGAAGATATTTATTTGCGAAAACACTCCTCCATTATCCCAGTGCTTCAAACCCACACTTGCGAGTAATTTTATTGATCGTTAGCTCCGAAAGCGTCATTTTCGTATTTATTTTATGGGCCGAACGAAATCGCTGATAGGTAGACACGGGATTGAACTGCCGCACAATAAAATGTTTTATCACTTTGTGGGAGGGTTTGACGAGGCTACCACGTTCGGGACTCGCAGTTGTATCGGCGCGGGATCAGCCGGTGTTGGGGTTCACAACTTGTCGGCTTTAGGTATCTTCAACGCGATGTGCTGTACAAAATTTGCCAAAAGGGTTTATGTACAGCGGGTTTATGTACAGCTGGATGAGTGGGGATAGTATTCGTCTAGTAATCGGAAGGTTGAATTTTCAATCGTGAGAAAAGGAATTTATGTCTCAAAACTGGACTCAATTGTCTTTGATAATTGCGTTTACTGAATTTCAGCTGGTCTTAGTCAAAAGCTGTCTCCTCATTCATTCAAGACTCATTATTCACTCATTCATTCAACACTCAATTCACTCATATTTGCCTTGCAATACGCACCCTGATATGTCGACAACGTAAAGTTGCAATATGACATAAATATCTCAGTATTTCTGAATACAGCTTCGTAAGCTTTATTCAAAGACACAATGTTATTGAATTGATAAAAGGTTATAGTGCTCGTCTGGTAATCAGATGGTTGCCGGTTCGAATCCTTAGAAAAGTTTGAACCTTTCTGGTAGTTCCAAATTGGATCTAGCTTTTCTTGATCGTTGGACGTTTTGGGTTGGCTAAAAGAACCAACTAGTCTTACTCAGTAAATCATTCAAAGATCAGATGACAAATGGCATCTTGTTCTAGAAGCGATCGTGTTAGTATCGAACTAGCATATTTTGGATAAGAAGTTGAGCACTATTTCAAAAGCCTATGTCAACTATAATAAAACATAGCCAATTCGATTTAGATTGTTATAAAAATTAAAAACCGAATCACCGACATATATTGCTTTAGAGACTTTCAGGCAGCATCCCACATTTCATCCTGTTTACATTGTCTTACCAGATTTACTTTGTAAACCTGTTACACCCATTCCACCTCTGGATTCCCAATAAAACCAGAAGTCGTGAGCCACTCGACTAATGGAAGCTCCATTCATCTGTGGATTAATATTCCCTGCCGACTTTGAAATTCGAATATGAATAATCTAGATCTGGTATCCATCATAGAGGCACGCGTGTGTAGGCTGCAAGGTCACATTGTTGTGTGTGTGTGTGTGTGTGTGTGTGTGTGTGTGTTGTGGGAAGTGTTTTACTATTCCCCTCTGGTCCTACACCCACACACGTGGCTGGATGCCCAGAAAGCGAGAGTGTGTAGGTGTGTAACTATATACTGTAGTTGATCGTACTACGTACTCTACATATGAATGACCAGCCACTGAATGGAAATAAAGTTTGATGCTTTAGTGCGAGAAAAAGGTTTTTTTTATATTCTATGAAGGATTGCTACATCAATATCCTAAAGGAAAACAATAGAGTTTTGATGGTTCGAAATTGGTATGTAGTTACCACACATTTGTAAAGACATTAGGTCTAATTTTCCGGCAATGTTACGTATTAGTGAACTTTTTGGTATACCATTGTTTGTAAAGTTTGATTATTAATGCTGACAGGGTCTAAAATTTAAAAAAGTGTAAAAATGAGGTAACAACACAAAAGAGACGAAAGATGTGAGAGACTTTAACGCAAGAAAAGACTGAAGCCGCGTTAAAATGTAATATTTTCGTTTATTTTTTGTTTATACTGTAGTCCACGAAAGCGAATCTGCTTACAGTCCACAAACACTTAGGAAAAAACGTACATTTGAAGCGCTTGTGGACTGTAAGAAGATTCATTATCGTGGATTACAAACAAAAAGTTTTACATTTTTAACGCGACTTCAGTCTTTTCATGCGTTAAAGTCTCTCATAAGTTGACTGGCTGGGTAGCTGAGTTGCTATCTATAGTGCTCGCCTTACAATCAAGGTTGTCAGACCGATCCTGAGAACAGTCAGTATTTTTTAATGGTTTCAACTGGACCCAACTTTATTCATTAGGCTTTAAATCAATGATCCTGTAGTGAAACAGATGGTCTTAGTCAGTAACAAAGTTACACATGTCATCTTATCCTTCATCCGCTTTTGGCTTAAAATACTCTAGTTGGCGCCCCCGTCTCGATTGATAATGCTCATCTTCATGAGCTTAACATTGTAAATGGGTATCCAAATTCAAGAGGATTTGTGAGAAACCTTTCTCGTTTCGAAAAGACAAGCCCGTCTTGTTTCTAACTGTGTACCTCGTGTTGCCTCTAATTTCTCACACCTTTCACCAAACAAGAGGTAAGCCGCTGTGCTTAACTTGACCGTTTAACATGTCCTGTTAATGCTTAGTGAAAGGAACCACTCAATGTTTCAAAACCTGCTTGTCATTCCCGTTGTGGCAACGGTACTGCACGGCTTGACTAGTCAGGCCTTTTGCTCTAGAGTCGCGGGTTTGTGTCCGAACAATCACCAATAATTACTTACAGCTAGGCGATAATGTTTTGATGAGTAGCTTGGATACTACCTTAGGCTGTAGGTGTACGTATCTAGACAAAGAAATAGGATACATTTTTGAAAATAATTTCGTCTGTGTTCAAAAACTATTTCCTCTAGAAAGGGATACAGTACTATAATTAAACATTTTGAGCAGAAAAGTACCAAATTAAACCGATAAACACTCCATTTTCATGCAAAGATTTTTAACACCTCTTAAGTGTTATGAAAATGTTATTCCGTGAATTGATTTAGACAATATATAATAAACAATATTATAACGAAATTCCAAGATGAGATTATTTAAGGGAGGAACTGTATCACTCTATAGTTAGGAAATAGTGAGGTCTTTTACTACACCCCGTCTTAAAAATACAGATAAAAAATTGTAATTGAACATTTTTACCAATGTTTCTTAAATCTAGTGTTTCTTCTACATCGTTCAGGAACCAAACTAGTGGAAACCTGTAGAATTTTCGACGTAAATACGGGCTAAATAGCCGTAGTTTTTAAGTCATCGGCTAAGATGTACTTTGAGAATCTGTTGTAATAATCGAAGATCAATCCGACAAAGAGTCAGTCTTGAGTACAGTTATCCAGTCTAGCCCAGAGTACCTCCTAGCCCAACAAAGCCCTAGATAGGCCTAGGGGCTGTACCCCAGTAATGAGCTCTATTATGATCGACAAAAACTACCGCCCGCACCTTTACACCGGCTCATAATCATATTAGATGTTTTTTTTTCAAGACATGTCATTAGGACGTCCATCTCTTCTCCGTCTCTCTTTGCTTTTTTTCTTCTCTAGTGCATTCTCTTTATCTTCTTGTATCGTCTGAAGAGAGCTTTGACTAGAGAAGACTTCGATACCGACGTGTCACGACCGTAGTTATATTTCGAAGGTCACAACCATAACGAGTAAATAAAATTGTATAGTTTACGTAAACAAGTGGAGGCAGACCAACCAACAATTTCCTGGGTTGATAGAACGATTGCTAAATGTTTGGCCATGTTACTGGACATTTCCAATCACATATCTTTATACGTACACAAGTACAGAATACAACATTTAAACAGTGTCATTGATTTACTAAGAAATTACAATAACAGCAATCTAAGACGCTAGACACGAGCCCGGGATTGTTTTTCGCATTACACAAAATCCATTGGTGCCCGGGCATACATATATATATATATATATATATATATATATATATATATATATATATATTACTGCATGTAATACAGTAGTGCATACACATTGTGTAAAATAATTTGTCACAATAACTTTGGACAAATAAATGGTATAAAACTGTCATTTTGAAGACTTTTTTTACACAAATTTTTCAGGCCCCCAGACCCCCCGGTTCACCCCCCCCCCTTGTGACAGTTCTAGATCCGCCACTGGATTTGGCTGGATTTGAACTCGGGACCTCAGGGACCAAAGTCCCGCGCTCTAACTAGGCCAGCTCGCTCCCCACCAGGTATCCAGATTAAAGTGGCCTTACTTTAAAAATATACAAAAACAAACTAAAAAGCTAGTAAAATTAAAATTGGATAACCTAAGGATCTACCAATTGCGTGAAAGATAATGTTTTTCATCAAATGGGAGAAATGAAAAATAACCATGTGAGCGGCATGCTGTGACAATTTGCCATTATATGACGTATAGCTGTGATAGTGACGTCATCAATTACGTCATCATCAGCTGGTCCAAGCAAGAGTCACAGACATTTTCCCACCTGTGGTCTGTGTTGACATCAACAAACAAACCGCTTGTACGAGAACACTCACTTTCACTCACGAATATTACGAGTAGAACAGCAACGGCATGGAATATAAACAAATTATTTCACTGGCCCGAAAGTAAAAGTTACTTAACATTACTTAAATGCAACTGTCCATAGTATAGGATTCAGGCCAGCTAAGTCATTTGTTTATGTTTATGCTCTATACCGTTTCTGTTCTCATATTCGTGCTTTCACCTCATAGTATTGCAGTCTATGAGTTATTCAACTACTAGGCGACTGTAAACAAATTTAAGTGGAATCGCCGATATAAACTTCGACTTAAAACCTTTCCTTACGTAACTATGTCCGAATTTCAAACCAAAATATTTATTGCAAAATGTTTAGAGGCAAAAAAACATGTTACACTATTGTATTCAAGAAACTTTAAAAATATATCTATTTCATGACATATAAACGTGTAGTTTTTATCATCGAGGCCCTTTAAATAGGAGGATCTTTCCGATAAACAGCCTAAGTTCTCCTCTTGCGAAAATTCTAAACTATTTTATTTATAAAATAGAAATGGATGTGTTTTCGTGATCACCGAAAGTGTTTACCCTTTAGCAATGCGATAAAGCTACAACCCAGTGGCTTGGAATCCACCATACAGGTTAATAATGTAAAAAGCCGTGCGGAGTATAAAAGGGAGGAGTTAAGACAAATATTTTCCACGCAAACGTTGTAAATCAGCAGGAAAACATAATATCGCACATAATTAAATTTAATCCCCTCCACAATTTAGTCACCACTTACCGTTACCATACGATGGTGTATGTAAGGAGCTATAACAGTCCATGTTTTTACACCATGTAACGGTCTACCAGCATACAACGCTGTATGACTGCCCAGACACACGTGACAACATACGTGCAAAACATGAAGATTACGCGTCGAAGAACACCGTTGCAGTTTCGTACTGTCCGATGTTATTGATCACAGTGCTTAAAATCGGAGCGAGAACGGAAAATAGACTCAATTTTATACCGAAGGACCAAGGTTGGATGTTTTACAGTACCAATGAATTTGAAAATCCACAGCGTGGCTCTAAGAACTTTTTCCAGCTATGTAGTGGACAATTTCAAAAAGTTCCACTGCAATGAGATGGTTTTGTTATGCATAAAGGACAATTATTCAAACAGGCATAAATGTTACTGGTTTTTGTAGATATCTGTTCGCTTTCATATTTTCGGTAAATTTACTTAAATACTTAATAACTAGGTCTTCTATTATGTGCAAGTTATTTTATGATTCAGACTTGAAGGGAAATCACAGAAAAGTATAAATCATCAAATCTTCAACTGCTCTATCTTCCAAAGTCAACTGGGTTTTATAAAATTAATTTGTGTTCTGCACTCCCAAATCCCTGTATTTTTCCTAATCCATTTGTAACATAACTTATCTAGTTACATAGAAGAGGGATAACACACACCGTTCAAATTTATTTGTATCAATATATATTTTTGTAAAGAAATATTTGCATCTAAGTCGCCACATTAACTTTTGATAGTTCGAACAAAACATTAGCTCCAATACTGATGATAAAATATTACCATTATATTGTTTGTTGTTCTGTTTGTATTTCCATATTAGATTATCTGTATTAATTGGATGTACATTAAATAGACCGTATAAAAAATGTTCATTAAGACAACTGTGGAATCTTCATACTGTAAGTAGATATAATAGGACAAAGATACCCCACTTTCGGCGTTTTAGAGGCACTTTTAGGGCACTTTTTATAGGGGAAAAATGAGAAAAATGAGTGGCTCATTTTTTTGGCCACTTTTTTAAAGACCCAGCTCTCGACCTATACACCCCTATATAAATTTTCTACTTTTTTAATACTGAAAAACATGTCTGGAATATGGCTCATTTTTTTGGCCACCCGGCTCTCGGCACGCGAACTCGGGCGCGCTCCTGGCTTATGACGTGCTCCCTTGGACATCCTTAGTGGAAATCCATGAGTTCTGGCTACTTGGGAACCCAAGCCATTTGACATACAACGAATTACCCTTTCTCCTAATTACCTTCTCTACCAAATACATGTCCTTATACTTGGTCTTTAACAACTCCTCTGTATAGAAGCCTCCCCTGATTATATTGCCATTTTCATCTTTCAAGATATAAGTTACAGGCTTTGTATTCTTAACTTCTGCTATTGTAAATAGTTCCCCTGTCCAATTTGGAGTATAACCTTTACTAAAAACATGTTTATACTTGGAAATCCTTACGCTATCACCTACCTTATATCTTGGCTTTTTAACTTGCTCTACTTTAGAAGTCAACCTCTCATGCACATATTTACTATTCTTAACATTTACTTGGTTAGGCTTCATTCCTATAGATCTATGCACTTTATTATTATATTTTCGAATTAACTTTGGAAGTAAATCCAACCATTTATAACTCCCCTGAGCACTAAATTCCCTATATAACCAATTCTTTAAAGTTCTCTGAAACCTCTCCACAATTGCAGCCTTAGTTGTAGAAAATGTGTGATAGTGATTAATATTTAATTTTTTCATTAGTTTGCTAAAATATTGATTAAAAAATTCTTTTCCATTGTCAGATTGAATGTTTTTAACCCCCTTTGGTAGAATGGTTTTAATGGCTTCTGTAACCACTAACCCTGTCTTATTCTTTAGTGGAGCAGCATAAGCTTTTTTAGAAAATGTATCTATTAAAGTTAAAATATATTTATTGCCAGAATTTTCTCTAGCATAGTTTTGCATATCAATTAAATCTATTTGTACGGTTTCATTTATACCTAATACTTTGAAAGACCTTCTTATGAAATTCTTTCTTGCAGGTTTATGAAGTTCGTATGCAATTTCATTCATTTTTTATAACATCATCCTTTCCTGTAACTCTAAATACATCACCATTAGCCCCAATCAATAGATTATCTTCCATTCTTTTAAATACATAGTTTTCTGGTATATATGGTCTATTATCTATATACTTAAATCCACTCAAAGATGTGGGGTCAGCAACTAATAAATCAGGATTGTATTCCATCAAATTAAAATTTTTTTCTCCATACACAAATTTCGATCCATCATAATGCATAGCTTGTGACATTAGACAAATATCATCCAAATGTTTCCCCTCTGGTAGATTTCTTATAAATTGATTTTTGGCATCCCAACAATATAGTTTTTTATTATAAGTTATAGTCTGTTCTTTTGTAACACAGTCAGTGTCATCAATGGCAGGTTTAACACGTACTAACCTTTTATTATTAAAATTCCAATAGCCTGCTTCCATTTTTGGAACTTGTGAAACATTCACAGCATCTTTACTATCTGTACCTTCCATCAAATTACTAATTTTCTGTTTCTTTGCATTCCAAACACCATTCTCTGATTCTAAAAATTCATAATTATTATCGTCTTGTATAAATTTACCATCTTCTTTTCGTATTAAAGTCTGTTGTAAAGTGGGCACATCATCTAAACTTTCACCCTTTTCTACATTAGTAATTTTCCGTTTCTTAGCATTCCAAACACCATTCTCTGATTCTAAAAATTCATAATTATTATTGTCTTGTACAAATGTACCATCTTTTTTTCGTATTAAAGTCTGTTGTAAAGTGGGCACATCATCTAAACTTTCACCCTTTCCCACATTAGTAATTTTCTGTTTTTTAGCATTCCAATTTTTATTCTTAGATTCTAAAAACTCATATTTAGTTTTACCTTGTAAAAAGACATCACCTTTTCTAGTTAATGTCTGTCCCAAAGTTGATACATCATCTACAAACTCCCCATCTTTAACATTACCAATTTTACGGTTTAAACCATTCCAACTATCGTCTTGTAAATTTAAAGTAGGTTCACTACTAGCCCTGGGTTCTGCAGGCTTATTATATGGATTATATAAACGATAAAATTTATCTATAAACATATTTTTATTTAATAAATAATTCCACTTTCTCTTAATTCCTCAATAATGGAATCTATTTCATTATCCACTCCTGAGTTACCGGCTTGGCGACTTAGCCAAAGAAGTCTTAACCTATCTACAAGCTCATTAGGATCATCCCAATAAATATAGTCTATTTTATTACCAGTCACTTGTCTCAAACCTTCACCAACAGATTTAAAAAGAGGTTTAATTATATTAAGATATTTAGTATGTCTATTACTTGAAATTGGTGCACCATCTTTGTAACTCTTTAAATGTCCATTTGTAGCTTCCAAAATTTCTTTATAATTTTGCAAATCAGCCGGAGTATAATCCTCAGGTTCTTTTAAAGTTAACAATTGCCACAAACCTTTTGTCCCCTTGTAGGTTTTATTTGCAATTGTAACATCATCATTGGCAATATCAACTTCCTTATTTCCAATAAAAAATTTATTTGCTTCTCGTCTAATACCATATGTAGTGTCTGTCATACTACTTTTACTGAGGTAATTTCCTAAATAGTCTGATGCTAAAAGACCAAAATCTAATTTCTGTGGAGTAGATTGTTGTAATGGTTGCAATCTTGGTATTATTGGTATTCTAGATGGAGTCATTGGGAGAATCTCCATTCGAGGCCTCTCTGTTTTGGCGATTTTTTTTAATTCTTGTAATGGCTCTATTAAAGGTTGGAATGTTTGAAACCTCTCTTCAGCCTCTAGAAACTTGCCACGTTTTAAAGCTCTATATTTCTCTCGTATTTGATTTGCAGAGTCAACCAATTCTTGTTGAATGTTTTTCATCTTTTATTTACATTTTATTTATCTCATTTGACAAAGGATTGTACTCAAACACTTTATCATGTATTATCAAACAATATGCAGATGTATTTGCTGGCACATTTTCTGCAGTTTCAATCTCTAATTTAATATCAACAATCCCTTCCTTCACTGTTTCGTTCTGTCTAGAACAGTCTATTACAATTAGTGGATATTTCTTCATAAACTCAGCCCTACTAATCATAGGATCTGGGATAGTATTATAGTAAGTCTCTCTAAATCTCATAAACATCTCATAAGCTTTAGATACATCTCCATTTTCAAAGTCGAGATTTAAATCACTATAAGGATAATATTCAGAGTTTAGAAATACTTTGAGATTTTTTAATTTACAGTGATCAAATTCATCAGTTCTTTTTCGTGCACTATTATCCCTAGCTGTTTGGAAACCAAATATAATATACCTAGGCTTCTCCAAACTGGAAGATGTCTTTACTGACCATGTATGTCTTGTAGTATTGGGATATGATGGAAGTTCATGCAACTCTAAACTTCTAAATGCAATTTGCAAATTTTTATTTTGCAATAACATCTTTTGTAATTGTAACTTTTCCCCATCTGATGGTATCACGTGTGGCATCACCCATTGAATTGAGTTAAGTGTAATTTTAGGAATCGTATCAGCAGTGCCACTGGCTGGAGCACTAGCGGTTGTTAATATACAATTCAAATCATTTTTGGATCTTTTCAACACCAATTCTTGTTTGACATTTACTAATACCTTATTAAAGTCCTCGAATACACCCATTAACAGCTCTAATGGCAAACATGTACTAAACTTGCCACCTTTATGGAACTCTTTTAAATTTGTGTCAGAATCAAATGCTACATTTGACAATTTAGTAGTTTTATTGTAAGAGCTCAATATTTTCATAAGACTAGAAATTCCTGGGTTTCTTACAATGTCTATTTCTTTACCTGCAACTTCATATCTAATTTCATCAAATAAGAACGCAAATGCATTATTTATAAAATGACCTTTATCATGATTTTCAATTTCTCCCTTAATATACAGATAACTCCTACATGGTAGAGTTAGCAAATCTTGATTATTAATACATATTCGAATTTCATCAGAATTATTTATTGCCAAAGTGTTGTGGGGAACATAGGAGTGATTTGTAATTTTAACCACACTATCGTCGAATTGGGATTTCCCTGTAACGTCTAGAAAATCTTCCATTTTTATTAATAGAAAAATTTAACTTTAGTCCTATTGACTTTAGGAACCTAGCATTTTGTGCACTTATAGATAAATTCTTATAAATTCTCATATCTTTTTTATATGACAAGTAATTGTAGTTTCTTCTCCGTTAAAGTCAATTGCCTTGTCGTGCTGATCGGCAAATGTAATACTGACAACATCTAAACTTCTCTTATTTACAGGAAAATATATAATATTTCTTGGAACTTCGATAATTTTGTAGCCAGGAGGAGCTTCTGGATAAAAGCTATGTATGGTGTGTGATTTGTTTCCGTTTAAATAGGACCCGTTTGCAATATTACATTTTACTCTAATCACATTTACATTATTAATGTTTATTTTATTTGTAGATTCAAACTGAACACCAGGAGTAGAAACACCTTTAAATCCCAATAAAATAGACCCTAAACATGGTTTTGTAAAATCAAACACATGGCTAGAAAGTAATGTCGCTTTCATAGTTTTATTATTAGCTGTAAGGAAAAAGTTTGGAATTTGCTTTTGAATTTCCTTTGCAAGCTCAACCACCTCATATGTTCCTTCAGAAATTTCTATTGTAACTGGAGCATTGTGGTCATAATAGAAAACATCATCACCTTCTCCAATGGTTAATTTGTTGCCTTTAAGTTGATTTAATTTTGGAATAAGCCCTTTAAATAAAAGTTTGGATTTAGTATTAATTAATGCTTCTCCATTTTTATCTATTATAACTTTAAGTTTACCATTTAATAATTGGTTTAAATCATCAACTAAGATCTCTCCCTTTGGTAATGTTATTTTCTCTACTTTGTAATATGTTAAAGTATTTAGTGGTTTTTTAACATTAAATATAGAATTATAACTTTGAAAATCTACTAATCCAATTACATAATCATCATTTAATTCAATGGGAGGAAAGAACACTGACTTAAGCTCTGGCTCTGTACCCGAAAATGCTATAGTAAATGAATCCATTTTTATAAACAAAAATTTTTTATGAATGATAAACATAAAATTCCACAAATGGAACTATTTAAATCTTGTATTTGATCAGTAGTATAGAAGATTTTATGTCCCTCAAAATATTTAATTACTTCTTTTGGAGGTTGGATTCCAAATGGGTCAAAATAAATTACAATATCTTTATTTTTACGATATGCTGTCCAATGTGTGCCAGATGAACTGTCTAAATTAACTATTCCGCACTCTTTTACTCTTGGTGTTAGATTTTTTAGCTCGTTTTTTAGGTACACCCCCCGGAAGTGAGGCACGTCTTTTGCGGCCTCTAACAGCTGGTAGTTGTCCATATTTTTTATTAAATTTTAATCCCATTCCCATCTTTGCTTTTGCCTTCATCAAATTTGTCACCGCATAAGCTGCAGCTCTTTCAGCAAGATTTGCATCCTTGGCCGTTACTCTAGTCCAAGCTAAGTCTGCTAATCTCATGTCTGCTTTGTTCCGAGCAGCGATATCGGGATTATTCATGTAGAATATGTCATGCTCTTTACAATAAGAGTCTAGTTTATTTTTTGGAGGTACATTTTTAGCTAAATTCTCACGTATATTCGTTCCAGGTCCACAGTACCGATATGATGGTATGTGAAGTGGAAATGGAAGGTTATTTATAAGAGTATTCAATAACCCTCGACCCCTGTAAGGCTTTAGGAATAAACCTTTGCCCTTTTTACATGTTTTCTTATTATTTTTTACCATTTTTATTATATAAAAAATGTCTTTTATTCAACAAAAACACAAATTTAAAATAGTACATACTAAGGAAAATATTCCAAAGAAGTTGGGTCTTTTTCCTACCAATATTCGATGTGTTATTTGTGGTCCCAGTGGAAGTGGGAAAACGGTTGTAATTTATAATTTAATTGTAAGAAAGGAAGGATTAAAATTTACAAACCTATATTTAATATCAAAATCTTTAGAACAAGAAAAATATAAAAAAATAATTGAAATATTTAGTTTGTGTGACGAAGTGAAATTACACATGTTTACTGACTGTGAAATCACACCAAATGATGTAAAATCACAGTCAGTTGTTGTATTTGATGATATAAATAGTCCAAATATTACACAATTTTTCTCAATGGGTCGACATAAAAATATTAATAGTTTTTACTTGTGTCAATCTTACAGCAAAGTACACAAACATTTACGTGATAATGTTAATTTCCTAATATTATTTAAACAAGATGATTTGAATTTAAAACATGTATATAACAATCATGTTGGTAATGATTTTTCATTTAACCAATTTAGAAATCTCTGTCATCAATGTTGGGATAAAACTAAATATGGCTTTTTTGTAATAGACAAAGAAAGGTCAAAGAATAATGGCAAATATAGATTTATGTTTGATCAATTTTATAATGACCAAGTGCAAGAGTATTGATACCATCTCCCAGAATAAACCTCTTGTCATCGTCAAACGATAGTACTTTCTTATTCATAGTTAAGGTTTGAAGATGATGATTTGTAGATTTAATTCTTGTCACATTCTCATAGTAATCTTGCCCAGTGGCAAGACAGTTCAAATAATGTTGATGTCTAAGGAGATGTTTAACTGTAGCACCATCAGCTCCTTTAGCTTTCTTCACCTCTAAAGCTTGTTTGTCTTCTTCATATAACCATTTTAGAGGAATATAAGAATATAACTTTGGTCTTAAACCACAATATTCATACATAATATGACCATCTAATTCGTCTTTAAACTTGCCAGTGACTTTTTTATTTTTATCAGAGTATAAGAAATGGTCTTTACTATATCCAGAGGTATCAAAATAGTGTAAGTCACATTCTATTTCCTTGTAAAAGTCCTCTGTAACTATAGCATACATTAATGAATCTGTATCTGTCATTAGAAATCTTTTATTCTTAAATTTTGACATATAATTATAGTGGAAATCATACATTATTACTTTACTAATATCCAAAATGGTCATTCCCAAATATATTGGTTTATTAAACTTTACAACTAATTTATTTAAATGTATAGCATGTAAATTGTTATCAAACTTTTTGCTACAATCAAACCTTGGATTAGTGACATATTTTGTTAATAGTGACTCATCCTTGAGATATATATCACGAAACTTGCGTTGGTTCATAATTGTTCGACCAAAGAGACTATTATTTAGCAATTTGTAAAAGTCTTTTTCGAAATCATTTTTAGCCCATTTTCGTTTTTCAATATTGAAATTAATATAGGGTGCAAGCCATTTAGACTGTCTAAATTTTAAAATTCTGTGGTATTTTTTAACAACCAAACCCAATTCCTCATATTTTTGTAATGCTTTATAATGTAAAATATATTTAGTTTTGTCATTTAAATTTGGTATTAATTTGCCATTCATTTTCTCAGGTGCTAATGGATAGTCATTATGTAGATCATGTAAGCTTTTATCATATTTTAAATCAACTTCTAAAATGTATCCAAACTCATTATTTTGATTGTTTTTGTATATTTTGTAGTCTATCTCATTCGTCCAACGAAATCTATCCACGGGTAGTGTCTCACACATAGCTGTGGAGTATAGCGAGTTACAATCTAAATATATTAAATACACACTTTCTTGATAGGGATCATAATGTTCGCCCATGTATCTATTATTGGCTTTAGCGTAACGTGTGGAAATCATACTGACTCCTCCTCTGATTGCACTTTCTATGAACAAATGCATGTCAATATCTTGAAATAATTGTAATTTTATACCGGTCATTCTAAGACAGGCCTCCCATGTTAATCCAGGGAGTGAATACATATGTACGGGGTCAAGTTTGTAATCCTTTAAACACAGGTCTCTAAATGTCTCAAATACATCAGCTAGTAGCAATACATCTGTTTTAAGATATAAATCATGATATTCTTGTAAATTGTTTATATTAAAATGGGTCCAGACATGTTTTGCATGTTCATATTCGATGGGAGAGATATGTTCTTTAGTTAAAGTACTGTAAAAATTTTCAATTGGAGGTAGAGACTCTGCAAACTTATCTGGTCCTGTCATGTATTCATAGGGAAATACGCCTTTACGTTGTAGTAGTGGATTGTCTATGAATCTAAATGTATTTAAATTGGAAGCTAATTTGTATAATGGAAGGGACAGAAAGTTATAGGAATCCAAAAATACTAAATCATCAACTGAGAATGAAAGGTACTTTTCCATATCCTTGGCTATGCAATTTAATTTACGATTATATTTTCCCAAGTGTTGCATTATTAAATGTCCATCATAATTTTTCAAGTTATGGAAGAATACTGGTATTTTCTTTGTTACTTTATAGTTTAAATTACAATCATTATGGGCAGCTCCACGGTATTGGCCATTTAAATGACAATGTTCTCGTACCCTATCAAAATATAGAGGCTTTTCACAAATATGACAATGTGTTGAGTTTTGGAAAGATGCCTCTTGCTCAGGAGTCATTACAAGAGGAATATATATCGCCATTTGACTTTTAATGAAGTCATAAGTCTCAAATAATCTTTCGAAAAACACATCCATAACATTTTCGCCACTATATAACTCTTCAGAAATAATCTTAGAATCTTTTACTACGACAAATGCAAATCCAGATGGAGTATGGTTGTTAGAGTTTATAAAACATTCAAAATCTGCATAAATTACAAATGGGGCTTTAAGTTGATATTTATAATTTTTAAATTGTAATGTATTTTGTTTAGACATTTCCACTCTTTGTGCATCAAAGTTCTTACAATATGTTATATGACGTTCTAATTTATCTTTGGTGTAAAAATGTTGTAAACAAAACTTGCAAAAATGCTTCTTGTGGTCTTGTTTTGTAGACCGTAGCATTAACCTATCAAAATCACGAATTAAACAGTAATGTGATTTACGACCTTGTTGTAATAATAATAGATCTATATGAGTGTTACTATTCAGTTTGGTTCTTCTTAATGGATATATAAATTTTCGGTCTTCAACTCCAAATACATTAACACTTATATTATTTTGTCTTTCAAATTTATCTATATCAGATATTTTAACAGGATACTTTATGTTTGTCATATTTAACTGATTTTCATAGGGTGCATAGCTAGAGACTCTATTAGCATGTTTAGCATTCCTTGGATGTAAAGCTGCTAAAATTGACCAAAGGAAGCATTTATTATCTGAATTTTTTATATTTAAAACAGCATGTTTTGATTGAATACTTTTTGGTGTGGGGATATATGACTTTGGAGTTAGAGGCTTATACTTGTAAACGTGCAACTGCCAATATTTAGTATGGTCATAAATCCATCCGCTGCCTTCGGCTTGATATTTGTGCGTGGAAGCGTCAATCTTTAAAAGAGCATTTTCAATTTGAGGCTTTAAATCTCTCTTCTCAATGGTTAGGATAGTAAGGCTTCTGAAATCTGCAATACATTCTTTCTCATTAACTAATTTTCCATTTTGATCTATTGTATATTTTATAAATTTGATTCTCCTTACTAAAGTCCATTTTATCGGTAGAGGACAAGACTGAAGAGTACTTTTAAGTTCAGTTTTAATCGATTCACCAACAAATTTAATCATTGTATATGGACATTTGTTACAAGAATTTACGTGTCTTTTAAAATGGCCAACAACATTTCTTTTACAGAAATTACAAGTCTTGTGACTTTGTAATATATGAGATTTTAGAGCCACATTATTATCACAGATTAAATCACACAGTTTACATACCTTCATTTGATGTTTTAAATTGTAGTGGCGAATAAGGTTGCTTTTTTTGGAGAGCGATGCGAAACAATGTTGACATGTAGTCTTCATTTTTATATATGTAACTAAAAAACTAGGTTGGCATCTTCTATATAGTAGAAATTACATTTTGACAATTCAATTAATGAGAAATAATAATTTTAATCAGAATTTTATATTTTAATATTCAAAACAATTTCATACAATAGGATTTGGCAATTGAAATTTTCTAAATCAAAACAAAATCCTAAATCTTAAATAAAAACTCTTTTTAGCAGAATGCTGAGTCTACATATATACAGAGTGAGTGTTACCTATGTTAAAAGGGACTTGACAAAATTATATAGTGAGTATAATTCGGCTAAGTTTTTAAATAATAACTTGTGCACACTTTTGACTCAAAGTCCCCTGGTGCGTGAATTTGGCTAAGTTTTTAAATGATAACTTGTGCACACTTTTGACTCAAAGTCCCCCCGTGAGTGAATTTGGCTAAGTTTTTAAATAATAACTTGTGCACACTTTTGACTCAAAGTCCCCCCGTGAGTGAATTTGGCTAAGTTTTTAAATGATAACTTGTGCACACTTTTGACTCAAAGTCCCCCCGTGAGTGAATTTGGCTAAGTTTTTAAATAATAACTTGTGCACACTTTTGACTCAAAGTCCCCTGGTGCATGAATTTGGCTAAGTTTTTAAATGATAACTTGTGCACACTTTTGACTCAAAGTCCCCTGGTGCGTGAATTTGGCTAAGTTTTTAAATAATAACTTGTGCACACTTTTGACTCAAAGTCCCCCGGTGCATGGAATTTGGCTAAGTTTTTAAATAATAACTTGTATATATTTTTGACTCACTTAAAAATAGTAATAACAAAATAAGTTACTTTTTGGATAGAGAAGCAGCACACAGTTGACATGTAACTAAAAAACAAAGTTAGCATCTTCTATATGGTGGAAATTACATTTTAGACAATTTCAATTAATGGGAAATAATAATTTAAATCAGAATTTTAAATGTTAATATTCAAAACAATTTCATACAATAAAATTTGGCAATCGTAATTTTTTAAATCAAAACTAAATCCAAAATCTTAAATAAAAATACTTTTTAGCAATTCAGATTGCTGAGTCTACATATATACAGAGTGAGTGTTAGTTATAGAGAAGACTATGTTACCTATGTTAAAAGGAACTCGACAAAATTATATAGTGAGTATAATTCGGCTAAGTTTTTAAATAATAACTTGTACACACTTTTGACTCAAAGTCCCCCAGTGCGTGAAGTTTGGCTAAGTTTTTAAATAATAACTTGTGCAAACTTTTGACTCAAAGTCCCCCTCATGAGTGAATTTGGCTAAGTTTTTAAATAATAACTTGTGCAAACTTTTGACTCAAAGTCCCCCTCATGAGTGAATTTGGCTAAGTTTTTTAAAATAGACTTATATACATTTTAAGTTCCTTAGTGACTGTTCAAAATACTCTAAGTGTTTAAAAATAGATTTATATACATTTTAAGTTCCTTGGTGACTGTTCAAAATACTCTAAGTGTTTAAAAATAGACTTATATACATTTTTTACATGTTCCTTAGTGACTCAATTCGGCTAAGTTTTTAAAAATGGACTCGGGAAATTAGCTACACTCCTAAGTTAAAAGAAATACAGAGTATGACTACAAGCACCAATTACGTCACCAATTGATCCCATGACCCGACACGCGACAACATATTACAATAGTCTAGCTTAGATGTCAAAGACTTACCAAAACAAGAAGATCCAGGTGGAAGAGTTAGTGATGATTCCGTAGAATGCCCCCCTTATATACCACAAAATTGTCTAAATTAATTTAGAACTTAACAATGGAAATTGAACAAACTGAAATTGAACAATTGAATAATTGAGGTCAATCAATCAAACATATTTGGTAATTGTCTAAACCTGCGCCAGACAGTCTGGCGCCAGACAGGCAGAGAATGTTGACAATTGATTTTGATTGGGGTCATTAGGTTACACTCACAGTCATTCATTTGAGTCAGGCATAGTTTACGCATAGCCATAAGCGTGCCCGAGTTCACGCGCAAACCTCACATGATTTTGAGAATATACTTGTGAATGAATGTGGATTTAAAATTTTAATGGAGTTTGAACATTTGTATGGGTTTGTATTGGACAAGTTCCGGGTCTTTAAAAAAGTGGCCAAAAAAATGAGCCATATTCCAGACGTGTTTTTCAGTATTAAAATAGTAGAAAATTTATATAGGGGTGTATAGGTCGAGAGCTGGGTCTTTAAAAAAGTGGCCAAAAAAATGAGCCACTCATTTTTCTCATTTTTCCCCTATAAAAAGTGCCCTAAAAGTGCCTCTAAAACGCCGAAAGTGGGGTATCTTTGTCCTATTATATCTACTACTGTACTTCAAAATACAGAAAACACCGTAATTAATCAATGTTTTACGGTAAAGGAAATTTTGATTACTCAAAATGCTCTAATAAATCTTTGGTGCACTCTGGAGGATTTTTTCCGCTTAGAACGACCCTCCTACCAACCTCCAACCTCCTAATTCTTGGTTACACTCTCAGTTCCTACATATTAGCCCAAAATGATCGCCTGTTACGTCCTAGCCTAATTAGGGTTGGCGTTTTTGCCTCGGTGAGGTAATACATAAGTAGAATGGACCACGTTCAACAATCATCTCATAACTGGGCTTCGCTTTGAAACCTTTACGTTTTTCTGCTTCATTCTTGAGATGAAACTATTTCAATGTTGTGTAATTGGGTTTTGGGGTGAATTGAAATTTGCGTTTGGTTTAGTTGGTAACGCGATTGCAAGAAAGGCAGTGATGTCGTGGGTACAAGTACAGTTTTAAACATTTAAATGTACTAATGGTTCGTTCATGTACATGGTTTTGTACCGGCTCACACCTTTATACATCAAAATGCTCACGTACAGGCCCGAGGAACATTTGACCAATGTGGACAGATTATAAAAACCTCTTTAAAGAAATAATGATATACTCGTAAAAGAGTTTCTAAGCAATAAACTGTTGCAATGGCTAAGGTTGTATTCTTCGTAAGATAATCATTATAACTGTTTAATTTTCTCCTTAATTTTAGACATAAAAAAATATTGAACGATATATTTTTATCAGATTCCTTGCATTTGCATAAAAAAGGAATTATGATGTATGATGTAAGAAATAAGGGTTGCCATTTCCCTTTACAGTATTTTTGCAATTTATTTAAGTAAGGCCTAGTTCTATTTAATCTATTATATTTAACTATTAGTATTCTAAGCTGTCCATCCTCTAACTGAAAATATCAATTAAACGTTGACCTAAATTTAACGTTACTGAAATGACATCTAGGGGAAGTTAAACAAAACCCTTTAAGCAAATTCATAAAATATACATAACCAATATCAATTTCGATATAACATTTTTTTAACATTAATCTCACTCAACGATATTTAAATGCACAGTTCCAAAATAATTCATCAGTCCAACACTAAACCCTAAACACAATTACATCTAGGCTTTTATTGATAAACCCCATAAACAACACCATAACAGAACCCGTTTCGCCATCAAGTTAACTGAATAACACCCACAAATCAAATGCAATTGTGACAAGCAATCTCTGGAGTCACCTGGAGAGAGAAAGTTAGATTTCGCTTTGGAATTGCAAGGTTTACAAATAGGAATGCAGATAGAACAGCGGGGCTTCATACAACTGGTAATCAGCTGGCCTTACATGCAACCACAACCAGGGGTAATAGGAAGTATATGAGTGTGTTCAAATAGGTCTTGCGTATTTGGAATTGGTAAATTGATTATTGGTTGTTATCGAGTTTTCAAATTCAGATCTCAAGAGGCTTGAAATATTAATGATCTTAAAAGAAATATTTGAAAAGACCCAAAAAACTACATACATTCAATATTTGTATGTGCATATATTTAATGTTCGCAGTTGTCTGTTATGTTTAAATGTACAAGCGGACTTCTTTCTGTGAACCCGTTAATAGATTTATCCGAAACAAATCGAGGAATTTTAATCATAGTTTTCTGCTTACCGCTTATAATTTCTAAACTTTTAGATTAAATGAAAACCATGAGGTTTCTTGCTGGAAAATAGAATTATGAAGTTAATACAATGTTAACAACCCACCCCATTACTTTAGCATTACCACAATTTTTGTTACAAAATACGCAGCAGTAAAAGATAGGCTAGTATTACATTATCTTTTGAGAAATATTTTTGTTCCAATTCTTAATTTATTATTTCACTATTCAAAAAACATTCCTTAGTTCTACTAATAAATAATGGCATAAAGTAAAACTAAACGACAATGTTAGTACTAGTGATAAAAAAAAATGTTTTTTAAGAAAATAATATGTGAAAAAATACTATCGTCATTAAGTAGCCTAACTATTTCAAGCTACCACGCTACTAACCATAACCTTTGACCACAGCCACCTCTTGACCCACTCTTCTAAAAAAGGAACTTGATGAAAGGAACTTAAAAATATAAAAAATGTTATGAAAGCTTAAGGGTTTTGTAGTAGTTATTTTAATTTTTTTTCTCCAGAGGTTGGAAATTAAATTCGATCTTATGTACAGTACATATTTTATATCGAAACCAAACAAATATTTCTTTAAAAAGTAACTCACCCCGTTACGTTTCCTGACCTCCGCTAGGCTCACCCACTTCAACATCTCGTCCAGAACCATGGGAAACTTGGAGAATCTGTTGTCACTCTTCACTTGTCTTCTTAGAGTTTACAACACACTGTGCCTATCGTTATCCTTTGGGTTTCATGCAAATTGTCTATACAAGTCTTCGAGTTCACAGTTCACAAGAAACTACACCTATCACAACGGAATTCGTGAATTTATCTATGGGAAGTAGCTAATAACGTGTTATAATCTATGAAACGGTTTCCTATGATTTTCCAACGGTCAAAATTAGACCACATAAATAATTGAGGTAGTACAAAGTTGTCATCAATGTTTACATTTCTGTTGTTTACAAACAGTAGCTTCAAATATCATGTGATTAGCAGCGTTTTCATGTGTTTAAAGTAGTAAACAACATTTATAAGTGTCCTAAACAAATTTTGAGGTTTGCGAACCGAAGAGTTGACCTATTTTGTCTTTATACCATTAGACGTTACCCGAAAACGATGATTTTGCGGACGAATCAGAGAAATTAAAATGGCTGTTTTTCCAGACAGCGTGATGAACGCAATTGTGTGTGTAACGTTTATAATAACTATGTTGACCTAAAGATTTCCAATAAAAATGGGTAAACTATCAGATGAAAAAGTGACACTAAATCAACTACCCACCTCACTGGAAAGTAAACACGTCGCCAGCCAGTGGAAAGCAAGCAATCCTCAACAAATTGATTCCTTTTCAAAGAACGATTTAATCCATTCGGGAGTCCCGCGTAATCTCGGCCCACGAAGCTATCAAGACACATTCGCCACACTACAATTACTTCGTAACGCAGGTAAAACACCTCTATTTCGACCAATTGGCCCAGTTCTGAGATGTTTAATTTCGTTAACGGCCGCGAAACGGCGAATTCGGCGTCCGTTAGATGTGATGTGATGAAGAGGCACGCACGACCGACGTGTCGTGGACAAGAGGTTGTAGAAGTAGGGCGAATGTAGGATCTCATGAGAAAGAGGGCGAAGAACGCTAGGATATAGGGAGAAGGATGAATGAAAAATTACAACATGTGACGACTAAGATAAGATGTCTACCTTTAGGATGTCATGAGAACTTTGGTGAGTGCTTCTAGGATATATAGAGAAGTTGGGTGAGTGACTAGTGGGATATGATAAGAAGTTGGATGAGTAGCTCTAGGATATTACAAGAAGTTAGGTGAGTAGCTCTAGGATATTACAAGAAGTTAGGTGAGTAGCTCTAGGATATGATAAGAAGTTAGGCGAGTAGCTCTAGGATATGATAAGAAGTTGAGTGAGTTGATATAGGATATGATAAGAAGTTGGATGAGTAGCTCTAGGTTATCATGAGATGTTGGATGAGTAGCTCTAAAATATATAGAGATTTTTAGGATATTATGATATGTTATTATAGGTGAGTAGCTCTAGGATATCATTAGATGTTAGGTGAGTAGCTCTAGGATATCATGTGAAGTTGGGTGAGTAACTCTAGGATTTCATGAGATGTTGGGTGAGTTGCTCCAGGATATCATGAGGTGTTGGATGAGTAGCTCTAGGATATATTGAGACGTTAGGTGAGTAGCTCTAGGATATCGTGAGATGTTAGGTGAGTAGTTCTAGGATATCATGAGAAGTTTGGTGTGTAGAAACTACTTAAACATGTAAATTCACAGAAGCCGAGACCTATCCATATCATCATAAACCTCCACTACTATCGCAGCTCAATCATACAGAATAGTCCGGAGAACCGATGGTATCCCGGTAGCTTGACCCTGCCGATAGTAGCACAATAGACTCTAGTTGAAGGCTGAAGTACGGCGCTGTTTAGCATTCTACAAATCAGCGGCATGCGCACAAGAAGCCTGGGAGAGCAGCGCTATCGCATAGCAATTTGAGAGATAACCGCGTTTCGCCATTGTGTGCGCTTCTTTGGTTTACGAGCCCTCTGTTTACAATCCCGTTACACGCCTGGGGAAAAACACCAATATCCCGGTACACCCATCACTCGGGGGTTTTCTTTAGGGGAAATGTCCGAGGTTGGGAGGAATACAGAGGAACCTCTTGGTTTGTCTAGTAAACTACACTAAAACATCTGATAGATCACAAGGTGCATATGGTAGTTGGAGAATGTGTTATACTGTATCAACTGCGAAATCGCTTTGGATGAAATAGTAGACTCCTCATTTTATTGTATAATATGAAGTTTTTTTGTGTTTTATGTTGGAATCGTTTGAGCGCTGATGTAGACTAAAGGTCCTCTCTTTGGAGTAAATTTGAAGATTTGTACTTTACTCTTCGTACTCTTGGTTTACTCTTCGGCAAACCAGGACAGAATACAAACAATAGATTGCAAAACGATCGTATACGCTGTCACAATAGTTTAAAGTGGTTAGTTAATCAATAAGTTAAAACTAAAACAATCAAACACATGATATTTGTAATTGGGATATATCAACTAATATTATCAAACTAAAGGTCAACCAACAAGTCGAAAGCAACAAGACCAAGGGTTAGACCGTTCCGTATAAAACGTAAAACAATTGGTACAACGTTGAGATACAATTTTAAAATAAAAGATAATGGTCAGGTTTGTGGTTTGATAGAATATTTAGACTTGGAGCCGCACTTTGTGCCGTAGTGATCTTGAGCCGCACAAACGTGATAATTTTTTAGAATGCAAAATTTCAAGGGCCGCTCCGGGATTTGAACCCGGGACCTCCTGCACCCAAAGCAGGAATCATACCCCTAGACCAAGCGGCCGACATGTACGAGGAAATGTAAGTTACCAAGGAGAAAGTCAAGGTTGAGACCAGTTGAGACATCAGAGAAGAGGCGACGCGTCCTCTGGTACAACCTTCGCGATAGTGATAGTACAGTATAGGGGACTGTACTGTATGGGGGACTTGAGCCGTAGATAGACGTACATATGTAATTTAATGCTAATGAATCATCTGGCGTATTGGTACATAAGTGTTAAACCATAAACTAAATCTCCAGTTGCCAAGGGACTTTTTAAATGAGCGACTTACAGTGCAAGGACTTAGAATAAGTCGATAGCAATCGCTGTAACGTTAAAAATTTCTACTAAAAAGTACCAAAAGTCAAAGGTGGAATTGAGTGAGACACCTTGTGCAGAGGCTACAATGAATGAAACTGCGCTAAGATCAAATGATTCTTAGATTCTTTAGCAGGTCCAGTTTTGAGCTACTAAAAATCTAATAGACTTGACTAATGGTAAAACAGGTGTCTTGAAGTTTTTGACATAAAGCGTTCATAACCACTCGGCGCCCAAAAAGTACATTCTTTATGCATGGTAATAGTTTATTAGCAAATGTTTTTGCTAAGAATCACTGAATTAACTCAAGTTTACCACTAGACAAAAACACAATCCATACCTGAAGTAATGTGAAAAACAATCCCAGGTTCGTGCCTAGCGTCCTAGAAAAAAAACCCTCAGAATGCATAAACCTCTCTTCGAATTCTTGTAGATTAAGCCTTGTCAGAATACTAATATTTTGGAGGTCCGTGACTGCACGTGTAGACAAAGACTACAGAGAGGCGTGACCGTCGACACGCGCGTGAGGAGAATACAACACGCGTGTCAAACTACACGCTACACGTCACGTCACGGCCACGGCCAGCATCGTGGCCATGGCCAGTCGGCGAAGAGACCACGGGCAGTGGCGGTGATGCAGAGAAACATTGGTAGTACTTGAAATTTGTATGGAGTAAGCTAAACTGTAGCCCAAACGGGTTTGAAGAAAAGTTTTATATCTTATATGGTCGTGGACATGCCTGGGTTTCCCTGGGATCGAATGTTAGCCAGCATCGAAGTCAGAGACGCAAACCACTAAGCTAACAAACCCACACAAGTGTTTTTAATGCTCACGCCAGTGGTATGTTTGTAATAATGGAAGAATCCAAAACACTGTTATGAAAGTGCTCCGAACCCCTCATATTATTGTTGTCAGGCCGGGAATAGCATCTCCTCTATAGCAGTAGCACATATACTTTCGAGACGCCTACTATGTGATAGTAACACAGTCAAGTTTCCTTAGATTATCAAGGAAAATTAGGTCAGGATTAAAAGTGTAACTCTTACTCAGAATCTTTCTAACATAATTCTAGTTATATCAAATTATAAAAATTCTAATTATTTAGTTTCTGGTGCGCTCAGAATTCTGATATGACATCAAATGTGCTAGTTTAGAGTAAAGAGACCATTCAGTTTGGATTTGTAAGAAGTGGCTAGTTCTTCACAATAATAAACCGTAAACAAAAACAACGTATATTTGGCTTAGTCATTTGAGCCAATTATGTTTAACCACCGAAAAAGATACCATAGTTCTAAAACGGAATTCATACCATTTAGTAATTTTCTCCAATATTACATCCTATAGAATGGAATAAAAGAGAATTTTACCAACGAGATGTTGAAAGCAGATGTCGAAAGTAGATCGAATGACAGGTCGTTTCCAGTTCTTTCGGCGGCAAAAACAGCCGCGTGTGAAGTTTGGCGGCAAGGTCACTTTCTTCGGCCAAGTTCAGTGACTTGTTCGATCACGGGAAAGTATCGGTTTATATCGATCACTTTCCCCGCCTCACCCTTCCTGTTCCCGCCAAAACACGCGCTTTCCCCCAGCTGACCCTGAGGACGTGGGAATCAGCTGATTCAACATGTGTCTCTTGGCTCAAACCACAAATTTCTAAATTCCTCATTGAACCTTTACAAAAACAAATACTCAAGTCATCATGGATGGGCTACAGAGTCAGATGCTGTTGATTTTGTATTTAATAGATTTTTTGATACGATTATTGTCCGAAGACAATTTATTTACTTACCAAAGCCCTTATTTCGTAGACTCAATGGATTTACTATTTGATATATTATTGTATTCTTAGACATGTTAAGTCATATTTAGGTGGTTGGAAGTAAATGTTGAATTTTTAACTCTTAAAATGTCTAAACAACCAGTATATAACTGTTAAATGATATTATAACTCTACCAAATATTATAAGTGAATTAAAACTTCAAAATTACTACGCTTTGGATATCACAATAAATAAAAAGTAAATAAATAAAATACATAGATTTTCGAAAAAAATTGAAGTTACAAAAATTGACGATGCTTGAAGGTACTCTATATTTCACGGGTTAAACCCGAACTAAGACCCCGTTGTCTTTTTCCTCTTTGCACAGAATGTCTTCACAACTTTTTCGTGCCCGAATCTCAAGTAACCATAATCATTGTTGTCACCCTTTTTCAATTAACACCCAGATCGCACATACTTGATTTTTTCCTCTGCGTTACCTCACAGTACTGAGAGATTCCAGAAATGCTTCAACCTCCTACTTCAATCCCGAGTGTGTAGAGATTAACAATGATCCTGCTAATGGCACCTTATCATAATCATCTGTGAAGGTATTTGCTTTTACATTGGTTTATGACCTAGACCAATCACTGATTGGGCCAGAGTTATCGTCCAGCTCGGCCACAAACCTCGCAAGGTCTGGCCAATTAGAACGATCAAATCGCCACAATTTATTGCCCATTTAAACAAACCGAGACGGAAAAGTCCTCTCTCTTGATCAACCTAATGCGGGTTTCGGATAACTGGGACAACGTGTCCTCTAATTGAACGGTGTGGTTGAAATGCTGCCAAAAAACGATATAGATGTATTGAGTTGAATGTGATGAATACGTTTATTTTGCTGATGACTAAGGTTATTGGAGAATAGTTCTTATTTCAGTGTGTATTTTCTTCAGTGATATAAACTTGAGTCGACTGTCGGTGTGCTGTAGTTGTATATTGTTATCGTTGTTCTTTGCTGTTGTGAGTTTTGTATTGTATGTAGTTGTTATGATTTATTCCTTGTTGTCAGTTTTTTTATCACAATTATTTTTGAACTTGTGTGTTGTTTGTTGGGGTATGTTCGTAGAATTCTTATCCTCTTCAACAATATAAAGTGTGTCTTGCTGTATATTTTACGAAGGTAACGTATAATGTACACATTAATTTAACTTATTTTATGATTTTATGGTTTGTAGGTTGTGCTCTTTGGTTATAGGGTACAAGTAAAAGCGTTCACATTGGGTGTTACATTTAATTAAGACAGTTTTTAAGTGGTTAAAAACAAGAAACAAAACTGTATCATCAGAACACCATCTACACAAACCAGAGATACGCATCCATTAAACCGTCATCAGCTGATCTATTGGGATCATACAATGGAGTGTGTTAAATATCTTCTATCCAGAAACAGCAGTTAACTATTGAGAGTTGTGAATCGTCACTGTTCATCACGTATTATACGGGAGTGCATCTCGTATTCTTTTTTAACCATTCCTATTTTCACTCTCGTACAACTCTTACATAATAACTTTACACTCAAGACACTCTGTACTCTGTATTCGCCTCGGCTCGTCACAACAATCAGCGCGCACGGCGAGTTGTAGGATCTGCGCAGTTAGCGAGTGCGGCAGCGCAGTTCCGGCGCATGCGCTGTTAGTGTGTTGTTAGCCGGTCTGCAGAGCGTCTCGCCTCACACTAACTCAGTTATGAATAATGCAAGGATCAAATAATCATAACTATACAGCCTGTGCGCTTAGATGCGAGATTGTGATCAAGGAAACACACAGAGGTTGATCACAGTCAGTGAACTTATTGGCCTTGGAAAACTATTTAGCTTATGTACTACCAAAGATGGGTCTGTTTTGGCAGGAATTATTAAAAGAAATGGTTCGAAAGGACTTTATGGTAATCGTTCAATTAAGAATGCAGGATATTCGTTATTCTGGATATTTAAAATTTCTTTACCAGAGGTGAAAAATTAGATAATGTTTAACTGCATATACTTACAAATTTGACATTAAGGTCTAGCAAGCCTTTTGGAGCTGAAAAGTATAAGGAATGACATTTAATTTGTTTCCAAGTGGAGCTGGCACAGAAGTAGGCCAATAATATTTTATCTTTAAAAGGATTACACAAAAGAGAAAAGATGTATCATTTTATCTTTGTGGGCAGCTTTCCGTAGATTACGTTTTATAACACTTCTTTGGGCATTTGCTGTATTTATCTTGTTTTAATTTTATTGGGGTTTCTCAAAGACATGTACCATAGAGTGATAGTAAAAATAGTATCGTCATTGTCATTGATATTAACTAAGAGAAAAGTCAAGTGGTGCTAACAGAGGAGAACGTGAACGTTAGATATCCCGAAGATGTCCTTGGGATGTTTTAAGGATGTCTCTTAGATGACCATGGGATGATTAGGTTGTTGCTGTGATGTCCCTATAGTATCTTAAGGATGTTCCTTGGGTGTTTAAGCTATCCGTAGGATGTCTAGATGTCGATTGGATGCCCTTAGAATATCTAAGATGTCCCTAAGATGTTCTTAACATATCTAAGATGTCCCAAGAATATCCTTAATTGTCCGTGTTTAACGTTTATGTGTTCACGCTCTTTTCAATCTTTTCACTCATTACACTTTATTCATCATGTACACCTCCAGGTTCAACTTTTCCACGACTCAAGGTTCCTTTCCCATATTTCGCCCACCCTCTCTAGTACTTGTACCCAGAGAAAGTGTCGGGTGGTCAGTGTCCACCACCTCACACCGCGGAAGTGAAGCTTTCGAGTGTTTAGACATTTGTCGCACTTTCGCCTCTTGACTCCCGTTATCCTGGTCCTGGGATTGTGCGGATAGGCCATGGGAAACCGTCCATGCGGAAAGCAAAGATATCTAGTTGCGATTGAGACTCCAAAGCGTCAAATCCAACAATAGACATTGTCAAATAACTTTAGAGATTTGAGATGGACAATTATGAGGCAGAGAAAAAGGTGTTACCTCAAATTAGTTAGCTTTGACTACTGCCTTCGTCAAACGATCTGAGTCAAATTTGACACTATAGAGGCAACAGGGACATATAACAACCCCCACAATCAGCACATAGTATTCATATTGAACATTGGATATATTACGTGCTCTATGATCACAACTAGTTTAGCTTCAAGAACCGCATTTGAATAATCCTGGAGCGCTAACTTGATCATTTGGAACTATGCAAGGAAAATTGATCAGAAATTGGTTATGTGACAACGGGCTTCGTCAAATGATTCTAGAGCTTGAATTTGATGACTTAAAGAAAAACAAGTCATTATCACGAATTGGGTTTTAAATGTTGATTTATGAAGACTGATCATGTCAATTACCTTTCCAATACATTGACATTCAATTTCAAGAATGCAGAAACATAACCTACAGTTGCATTAATTTCAAATTTCTGCTAAGAGCATACTTAAAAAACTATGACGTCCTACAACAGTTAGAGACAAAACATTCGTTGTCGACAAAAAACAATGTTCACACAGTGTTTCAAACATCAACAAGCGTTGTTCATTAATTAACGATGACGTTTCCCTAGGTAATTTAGGTACAAAAACGTCCATCGTTGATTTCTCTCGTCTAGTTTACATGAGAAGACGGACAGCCGGGAAACACAATCGAACTGTCAGTTACGTATACATTCAATCTCAATGACAACGACAGGTCATTAATACAACCGAAGATGTTCCTCGGATAGAGGTTATTTGCATCACAATAGTCACCGGGGTCGTTCGATACATCGAGTAAATTCATTCGATTGGGTATGAGTCCTTTGGTAAATAGCTTTAAAATTTTGTATATCATATGAAGATCATTGAAAGTCTTTTAATTTGTTCAGGTAGTCTTTGAAAATTGGGTGAAGCTTTTTCGATATAACACGGTATGGTGAGTTAGGAAGTTTTAAATTGGTAAACTAGTAACTAGTATGATTCTTCAGCTGTATTCCCCCGATACATAAAGTGAAATTCCATCAAAATTTTAGGTGAATTCCTTCGATACATATAGCAAAAGTCTTTTCAAACGTTGGGTATTCTTCGAGAAATCAGGTTAGCTTATTATACCTCATGCTTACTCTTTAAAACGCCAGGTAAAAGGTGTATTATTAATTCCGGTACTTCAAGGTAAAATACTTAATAAAATTCCTTGGATGTATTGAGTAAAAGTCTTTCGTTGCGATGAATGAAAGTTCTACAATTAGTTGGGTAAAACTCCTTCGGTATACGGGGTACACCGAAAACGGTCGTGTAACACATCCTGTCAAAGGGTTCGTTGGCTAGAGTCCCGTTTCGGGTAAATTCCTCCACTACTTAAATTGAAGGTACTTCTGATGCGAGGATGGAATTCATTTGGTAAATAGGGTAAACAACTTCTTTAAAACATATCGTGCAAGTCTTTCGATTCATCTTGTAAAAAAACACCACTTTGAAATATCGAAGAAAAGGCTTTCATATAAAATGGCTTATTAATTCCTTCGGAAAATGTATGCTGTGCAAACAATATGATACGAATGCTAGAGGAAAACACTACTAAGAGATGGCATTGTCTATAAAAAATATTTTCAAAAGAAACGCTAAAAGAAAGATAAAATCCAAAGACACTTGATGTTGTTCAATAAGTAATTTAGTCTAACGTAATGGATTGGTTTAAACAAATTGTAAATTGGCGTGTTTGGACAACTTAATATTTGGAGGGGTAATGTACGTTAGTTTATCCAAAAATAGGTATGCAATTGAACCTAAACCTGAATAACAAGGAGATTTATCATTATTTTTAATAATCAGAAATGTAAAATGAACAAATTTTTATGAACAATTTTGAGCATTTAATCAATCATTGAGATGGGGACGCCACCTAGGTGCGTATTTGAATCCAAATATAAGTGAAGGCTGAGTGTAGAATGTTGTGAGATGATCTGTGTAGCTTTGTTACTGACTATGATCAGCGGTTTCATTAGTCAGGATCATTTAAAGCCCAATGATCAGGAACAACTGGGCCTAGATTTGAACCATTAAAAAAGCTACTGACTTTTCTCAGGATCAAACCGGCGACCTTTTAATTATCAAGCGAGCACTATAACCACTCAGCTACCCAGCCAGTTGATTGATTTAAAATGTTTGTATTATGTCACTCCCCAGCCAAAAGTCATACAGTCAAAAGTCAATCCAATCCTTGGATTACCGCAGTAGCAAGTGAAAGTGTTGGGGCCCGGGGCGCGCCCAAACATCGCCCGACGCCTTTTACCGCCCAGGGCTGCTGGGTAGTGGGCGCCCAACGCCGGTTATGCCCTTACTTTCTCCTTGATATAATCTATTTCACTTTTCAATGTCGGGGATACTCCCTCCTCGATATCCGTGTGTCACGTTGTGATTTGGAGAGAAGTCGACACTGGTGCCCTTTCTTTTTCGCAACTGGATGACTGAGAAATAATATATCTTTGAGTGATATGAAAAATCTATCCATGATAACACAATAAACATAAGTAATTAAGTACATTCAGCATTACTTTCTTATACATGTTCTTTGAAATGTTAAAGCACCTTGAGTTGTTTACTTTTAAATGTTGAAATGCCTTAAGTTTTTGGCTTTTAAATGTTTTTTGAAATGCTGTACCTTCACTTCTTTGTCTTTTTAAATGTTGAATACCCTTAAAGTTTTTTGCCTTTAAATGCTCTTGTGCCTTCTAAATTTTCTTTTAAATTTTAAAGTACCTTGAGTTCTTTTAAGTGTTCTTTTAAATGTTGAAGCACCTTCAGTCCTTCCTCTTTTAAATGTTCTGTTAAATGTTGAAGTATCTAAATATTTAGAGTTAACACCTCCTAGATGTTGAATATGGTTTATGATTCATTTAAGCAAGTTGTAAATTGTAGCAAGTTGTATTTTGGTTTGCAAGTTTGATCCAAAGTAAACGAGAGATTGATTGTACATTAGACCATGTGAATTGTTCACCCATATAGAACAGTTTTAAGGTGGATTCCTCCCGGCTTATTTAGATGACGTTTATTTATTTCAGATTGTTTATGTTACCTCATGTTACAGCAAACTTGTAAACTTTCGCTTATTTCCCGATATTAAATTCCTAAAGTAAAGCACCAATCATCATATATATCTTAAAATAGGAGAATAACGTTTGACCGCGCTTATATAAACCCCCCCACTTACATGAAAACATATCAAAATAGGCTTTAGATTTTTACAATAGGATGGTAAGTCTAATAGCACTGTACAACATCGATTAAATCAAGCCTGGAGACTGAAAAACGTTTTTTTCTGGATTTAGTTCCTTACAATTCTCTTTTCGCTAAAATCACTTAAAACACAAAAACATAAATAATTAATACATCCCCACCGATTACCACTAACAAAGTAAAGAAAACTACCAAATCAGTAAAATCCAAAAGCTTATTCAAATCACGAGTTCTTCCAATCGAGCAGGAGAGACAAGGAAAGGGCAAATCGGGTTTCGACCTCATCATTTCAGACAAATTTAATTAGTCTCGTCGCCGCTGGTACGTATAAGGCGCTGGTAGCTCGGACCAGCAGGATTGCTGGATTAATTAAGGTCTTAACGGATAAGTGAGCGAGTGAGTTAGTGAGTGAGTGAGCCGCAGAGTTCCTAGAAGCTAGATAGTGTTAGCATCCGACTGGTTTTGAGCCGCTGAGCCGCAAGTGAGGAATTCTCCCTGAAATTCATCCAGATTGTTTGAATACGAGTGAAAATGTCGATTAGTAATTATTTGATCGTACTTGTTGTTTGGATGTTGTGTAACAAGATTTTTGTAAGAACAATTTATATTTGATAATTTTGTGGATCCAATCATCAATTATCAATCATTGAGACGCCACCTATGCATACTGAAACGAATTACAAAAAATACATCATTTAACTCCTTTTGCATTTTTCAACCTATTTTAATGGTGTAGATGTATAGAGTTGTAAAATATAAAAAAATTAAGACTAAAAAGTAAAAATAAAGTTGTATCTATAAAATATAAAAGGCTGAATACCTTTAATGTTTCAAAAAAGATTTGAAAACGATGATCCTACCCTGAGAAGACCACAAACCATCCCTATAATATCAGATTTGTCCAACAAACCCATCATTATAATGAACCGATTGATAAAATTATTTCGAAATATACGACATATCTATATATTAATAGGCAAGCATGTTTCTTTAAAACCTTTTTCCTCAGCTCGTGTGCATCGCAGGGAAAATCTACACATACTGTTTGAAAGATATTTACCTGCGGATGTGCAGAATCCCTTTATTAATTAGAATAGGCTAAAAAATTAGCACAGAAAATGAATTTGAAAACTTAAAAAAAATAACATGGGCTTTATGGGTTGGTGACGAAATAACAACGAAATAAACAGAAAATCAAAACAAATTCCAATCCCATGTTTTATTTACGGCGTGGGGTGAAAATAGATAAGTTTGTACATTACATATTTTTTGGTCGAGTTTTCGAGCACTGGACGACCTCTAGTATATATAATTAAAAATAATAATGATTTTTGCATTTAATCATAGTGTTAATTTTGTTCAACTCAACTTCAACATTTCATCACGATTAAATTTTTTTAAGGTTCGAAACTAATAAAGGTTTAGTTAAGTCCAAGTTATCATTCTGTCACTGGTTTGTACCACATTAACACATGTCCAAGTATTGGTAACTGTAACTGTTAGTTGTAACGGTGTCGGACAGCTGCTCCGGCTGCGTAACCGTGATAAAATACCGGAACGAATAACCGTTTAGGAGCGTCCAGGAATCTGCTCGGATGGATTTATGGATCAAGGCATTCCTCTTGACCAAACAGATGTTCCTAAATTATAGATCTCAAGAGATATAACAAGATGTAATCCGCGGTTTACCAAATTCGTCGGTGGATTCGCTTTCGAAATGTGTCGAAAGGCCGCAACCGTTGATTAAATGATTTGTAGATTTATCATCATTATCCGCTGAGGGCGATTTAAAAGTTTTTTTCTGTTTGTTGTGTGTAGAGTGAGTTTGGATTTTGTACGATTTATTGGTTATTATAGATACTCCCTACAGATGTTCCCTCGTAAGAATCGACGGAAACACATACTAATGACTTAAGCTAATCCATGGGAAACGGAGAACCGGCCACCTCTGGCCCTAATCCGCATATAGAAGTTTGGTTAGGTTAGTTAAGTTATGTTAGATTAGATTGTACGAGAGCTCTCCCCGTGGTCGAAAACTCGACCAAAAGTATTAATGTGCAAACTTCTTTATTTTCACCCTACGCTGTAAATGAAACATGTGCTTGGGATTTATTTCCATTTGTTTTGATTTTCTGTTTATATTTTATTGTTATTACGACACCAACATAGCAACCCATAAGGTCTATGTAAATTATTTTAAATTAATTTATTGTGCTTATTTTTAAGCCTATTTTAATTTATAAACGGATTCTGCACATCTACAGGAAAATATCTTTCATTTGGTACCAACAGCGTGTAATTTGGCCCAGTAGAACTGTCAGGCTAACTGTCATAAGTTTTGAAAAAGTTTTTTAGTAAATAAGATAAATATGGTCCCTGAATCAATAGTCCAGGAGCTGAGGGGGGTTGAGCATGCATGAAAGTAGTACGCAATGTTATTGCTGATTATTGTAATATGGACTGTGGTGATCAAAATTACGTATGTCGCCTATTTCAAAAGTGGTCAATAAGGTGGGGGGGAGGGGGCAAACATGGCGGTTTGCGCTATGCGTTAAAACGCTGATAGTTCGAAAACGGTAAAAGATAGAACATCTGTTAAAACGTCGTTGTAATCCTAAAAATATGGACAACAATAATGGTCATTGGGTCCGAGGTCGTATCTCTATAAATAAACAAGTTATTGTATAAAATATGTAAAAATGAACTTTTCGTGTAGATTTTTTACCGAAAGTAGAATTAATTTGTGAATGTCGCAAAGAAGTAATATCAAATATCTTTGCTGATAGTTGTAATATGGACTGTGGTGATACAAAATACGCATGTCGCCTACTTTTCAGGTGGTCGAGAACTTGGGGGGAGGGGGGCAAAGATGGCGGAACGCGCTATACATCGAAATGACTGTAGCTCGAGAACGGTACGAGATAGGACATCGGTTAAAACGTAGTTTTAATCCAAAAAATATTACAAATAGAAAAGGTATTGGGTAAAAAGTCGTATCTTAACTAATAAAAAAGTTATAACAATAATAAGTTTAACAAAATCTACATCGTACAGCTATTTTTTTCGAAAATCGTATGGATTGTTGATAAATAATAGTGTAATTACTTAATTACTCGGCTATGTATTAACTAGATGCATTTTCTTATGAGAAAAAAATATATTATTACGAATACATATGGTTTAAAATGTAAAACACGGCCTCCAAACGCCTTGGGGTTCGTCCGTTAGGTTGCGTTATAATTGCTGCTGTTTTTAAAATAATGATTGCTTGTATTTTGTATTTCATTATACACTGAGTATATAAATGAAATAATGATAAATAAATAATCAAACAAATAAGATAATAATTAAATATGAAATATAATATATAGTAGTTTAATTCCATTGTAAATATAAACACCATAAACTTTAAATTTCTTGACCGCTCTCATGCATTAATTATATATAGATGTATATACATTTGTATAAAAGAAAATATTTACAATTTTTTATTTGTATTACAGGTGCTAAGAGAAATTAAAAAGGTACCTATTTAAATTAAACAAATAATATGAACAACCAGTGTAATTGTTATGGATAGAATGAAGAGATTTGCCGTATTTTTTATTATAAGGTATTTACTTTTGTAGTAATGTTTTTTATTTCATATAACTGTATTAAATAAGAATCTGTTACATAATTATATTGTAATAACCTACAACATTATAATAATTAAAATTGGATTTGTAGTGGTAGTCTGTATTATGCATTTGATTGCGGCGAAACCCCAAGTATTATATGTACAGTAGTTTGGAGGCCGTGTTTTACATTTTAAACCAAATGTATTCGTAATAATATATTTTTTTCTTATAAGAAAATGCATCTAGTTAATACATAGCCGAGTAATTAAGTAATTACACTATTATTTATCAACAATCCATACGATTTTCGAAAAAAATAGCTGTACGATGTAGATTTTGTTAAACTTATTATTGTTATAACTTTTTTATTAGTTAAGATACGACTTTTTACCCAATGACCTTTTCTATTGGTAATATTTTTTGGATTAAAACTACGTTTTAACCGATGTCCTATCTCGTACCGTTCGCGAGCTACAGTCATTTCGATGTATAGCGCGTTCCGCCATCTTTGCCCCCCTCCCCCCAAGTTCTCGACCACCTGAAAAGTAGGCGACATGCGTATTTTGTATCACCACAGTCCATATTACAACTATCAGCAAAGATATTTGATATTACTTCTTTGCGACATTCACAAATTAATTCTACTTTCGGTAAAAAAATCTACACGAAAAGTCCATTTTTACATATTTTATACAATAACTTGTTTATTTATAGAGATACGACCTCGGACCCAATGACCATTATTGTTGTCCATATTTTTAGGATTACAACGACGTTTTAACAGATGTTCTATCTTTTACCGTTTTCGAACTATCAGCGTTTTAACGCATAGCGCAAACCGCCATGTTTGCCCCCTCCCCCCCACCTTATCGACCACTTTTGAAATAGGCGACATACGTAATTTTGATCACCACAGTCCATATTACAATAATCAGCAATAACATTGCGTACTACTTTCATGCATGCTCAACCCCCCTCAGCTCCTGGACTACAACGACCAGTGGCCGGTCCCCTACACTCCTAATCCATAGCGCTGATAAAGTTATAGTAGTTTCATCTTAATCATATTTTTTGTAACAAATGTAACAGTATTTTTTCAGTTGACATTAACAGTAAGATGTTGCAGAGAAAAGAGTTTATTTCAACTCTAGATTTTCACACAGAAATAGTAATTGGATGAGAACCACTTTATTTGCGTGAAGTCTGACACAATTGTTATGTAAACAGTTTGTTGAAACAAGGAAATTAGAAGAATTAAGTTACTGAATTGTTTGACAAGGGTTGTTAGCAGAGCAAAACATTTATAGTACCTACCAACAGGCGAGCATAAAAATGTTGATTCAATTGAAATTTAAATATGAGTTTTCCAAACGATTCCTGGGGAATGTGAGATATTAGCTATCCGGCAGGCTTATAAACTCTTTTAAAAACCATTCTAATACTTATCAGTTTCAACTCTTGTTCGTTACCACAACCTTACCAGCCGCCATTTTGTAAACAATTAATCTTGGATAGAACATATTCGAAGAATAAAAGTGTACCCAACTTCTTTGAAGATAAACCATTATGTAAGCTAAAGGTACCACAAGAATTACTTCAAAACAGGATACATTGAACAGTTGAATGGATCATTTACATGAGGCAAACACATTTAGAACGATGAAAGTCAGACTCATTTTTCAGAGCAATGCCTTCATTTTATTATGATTTTTTTACTACGCATTTAAAAAAGAAATACCTTTAAGTAAAAAAAACCCCTCTTATATCTCCTTATACTATCCCTACAACACAATCACCTTCTACACCAATCAAAGAAATCGATAAACCCAGAGAAACTGACCAGGAAAGCAAAACCGGCTCAATCGAAGGAAAAAGATCGACAATCTCAATCAAGACTTAACGGGAAGGCGTAGTACTTCAGTCATCACGTGTGTAATGTATGAAAACGGCACAGGTAGGCGAGAGGCTGGTCAAACGGGTAATAACGGTGTTGCTATACGCGGGCTGGGGGCTCAGCCCCCTTGGTGATACCATCGGTCCACGGTCCAGTGACCCACTGAGGAGGTGACAATGTGACGGAGCCTGGGGAAAATCTAGAGTAAGATGTAGGAGTTGAAACTTGAGATAGTGTGGTCTTCTAGTAGTAACGGCAGTGCTCTACGCGGGCTGGGGGCTCAGCCCCCTTGGTGATACCATCGGTCCGCGGTCCAGTGACCCACTGAGGAGGTGACAATGTGACGGAGCCTGGGGACAATCTAGAGTAAGATGTAGGAGTTGAAACTTGCGATAGTGTGGTCTTCTGGTAGGCCTAGTAACGGCAGTGCTCTACGCAGGCTGGGGGCTCAGCCCCCTTGGCCATACCATCTGTCCGCGGTCCAGTGACCCACTGAGGAGTGAGGAGGTGACAATATGCCGTAGCCTGGGGACAATCTGGAGTAAGGTGTGAAGATGAAATTTGGGATAGTGAGCAAATTATTCGGAGGTGCCAGTTGTTATTTATCATTGGGTGTTAGACAAATTCGGTCTTTAGTTAAGTAACAGCTGATCTTTGTATCGAAGATATTTATCTCATTCATGCGTCACACATATTTGCTTGAAAATCGTACCCTATTGTGTTAGTGTCGTTAAAATGTCTAAATGTTGTTCGTAGTCTAAATCATGGCCGGTTGGATGTTAAGAATTGATTTTCGAAGGGAAGATTACCGGCTCGATCCTGATTAGCAGCTTTTTGATTGTTCGACACCAAACTAAGCTTTCTTTGATCATCGAGCTTAATAAATGGTCAAGTGAACCAGCTGATCGTACTGTAGCAATGCTACACATATCTCACTCCATTCTACAATACACTTTGCATTAATATGCAGCATAAAATGTGTACACGAAATACGTCACTGAGCGAATTGATCAATTGGACGGAATATTTTTCAAAATATTGAACCTTGGGGAAGTTTATTTTTTCATAAGCTTTATCAGTATAGATAGTGTAATACAGCAGATAACCCAATAATCTAAGGCGTTTCCAATTCAGTGTAGAGTATATTTCTGCTGAAATCGTAAACAAGTTTTATATTATTGACTATTTTCAACGGTAAAACATAACAATCAAATTAAATGAGTTTCGTTTTGCACAGATAGTTATCGTCAAAATCTCATAATTTACAAAAGAGTTGACGCTAATAAAAAGCTATATTTGCTTGTTTGCTAGTTCTCTAAAGTTGGGGACGTAATTTAGAACCAAGTTAGTTTTAAGAATATTGATCTACCGGTACGATCAGAGATATTCATAGCGTACCATTGCTTTAACAAATTTTTACTAATCGACTTGAAATGTGTGTTCGATATATTTTACTTTATGAAACAATGTACAACTAGAGGGAACACAAAATGTATAAACACTAATTAAATAAATAAAAATACCTGCGGTAATTTAACTATGGAAAAATAACTGCTACTTCCCATATGGCAACCTAAACTATTCAAAATAACACTATTCTAACCACAAACTCCACAGGAACCACAAAACACCACGAAGAGGTACGTCACCGACTCGGACGACAACTACCGGAAGGAACGGAACGGCACAAACGACACTGGTAACTGGATTAGTTCCACGGACCATCTGATCGTTTCCCGCCAAGCCGCTAGTGGTCCGCTACATGACGTCACGGACCAGCTGACCGACATTATCAGCTGATCTGATATCACACTGTATCTCGTGTCTGGCGTGCGAGTGGAGAGAGTATTTTGGTAGTGATCTTCGTCGTCATGATGTAAGATTGTGAAGAGAGGCTTCAAAGAGGGAAATATTGAAAAACTTAAGAGAAAATTCAGAGATATGTCAACGAAAATCCAAGGCAAAGCCCTCACTGGCTGAGTGACTCACTCACTCACTCACTCATCACTAATTCTCCCACTTCCCATTTACCTAGGAGGCTGAAATTCGGTACACCGATGGGCATTAAATAGGAAAACTAAGTAGTTTTCATTCTGATCGGGCTTTCGGGCTCCGCCCCAGTGGCTCTGGAGTTTCCCATGTTAAACTTATGATTTTTCATATTTAAAAGGAATTTCTTAACAGCTGTTTCAATTAAACAAGTTGGTTCTGTTCTATGATGTTCAATAGCATTAAAGTTACAAGGATTACCAACAGGGTGCAGTACTATTATTTTTTTTTCAATTTATGACTACAGCCAATTTTCAACCAAAAGGTGAGTGAGCTTAGCGAACAAACTTCAACCTGGAAGCGAGTTAGCGTAGCGAACGAGCTAACCTGAAGGCAAATGAGCGGAGCGAACGAGCTCCAACCTAAAGGTGAGTGAGCGTAGCGAACGAACTTCAACCAGGACGTGATTGAGCCATGCGAACGAGCTCACTTGTGAAGTTAAACGGGGCGAAGCCCGCGGGTACAGCTAGTGTACATTATTTGTAATACAACAAGAACTATGACGCTTACTATCCGTCATGAGAAACGTAAAAAATTGACTTAGTAGTGCATATACAATTTTGAGCTGCTGTAAAATCTTAGCTTGTTTTCGTGAGATCGGTTTTGGTTGCTGAGTGGTTATAGTGCTCGGCTGATAATCAAACGTTCGCCGGATCGATTTTGAAAAGACAGGGTCTTTTTGATGGCTCCATGTTGGATTCAGCTGTTCATGATCAATGGACTCTCATTTAAAGGATCCTGTATAAAAAAACAGCTGATCTTCGTCAGCATCAAAGGTACGCAAGTCATCTCGCTCCATTCTACAATATCGTGATTTGACGAATATTTGGCGATATTTAGAAGTTCTGTTGCCTTTCATAAAGTTGGGTTTTTTTCATAAAACTGCCCACCTACGTTTTCTAGGTAAATGAATCTGCACCGAGAGGTCCTATACCTCGTTAAGGGATTATCACGAAAGGTCAAAGCCAAGCAATTGAATAAATCTCTAGCTCCAACCACTTAAACTAAACCAACCCCCTCACATTTCCAACCAAATCTGACACACAAATCTAATTAATCACAAAATCAATTACACACCCGAAACCTTAACAAACGCTCAAGATGGAAACCTAAAATCAATTTGAACAGTAGCATATAGCAGGCGTTAATACCACAGACTATTCCAGGGGGCGTTTAAAAGCCGTGAAATTGGATGTCTACTTTGTGCTAGAAGTGTCATTTCCCCCAGGTGGTGCCGCTAGGAGCGCTACAGTCGCCCATCGCGAGGAATTAATAATCTCCTGCGCAGAAGGAAACTAATTTTCTCACTAGTTATTAGACAACTCATCATGTTAAGGCCTCGTTTGGACTTCTGAAATTATTATTAGCAGCGGTGCGATTTGTTACACAGGTTTCCTCTTTTGCTTTTTTGGATTCAAAGCTAAGAATGTTTCAACAATTGAAACAATGTGTGAAGCTACTTTGTCAATAAGTTAATTTAATGGTTCAGAATAAATGTATCTTACAATTTAATTCTATTTCAAAGGAATCATATAAATAATGTAGAGTCTTGTACACCGCACCTCAGTTGTACAACGAAAGGTACTCCTCCATTTCAAGCTCAAATATTTAAAATTCATTTTCATAGTCCCAGGATTGCGTTTATATGACAAATAATGGCTAACGTACCTCGTCAGACAATCCTTGAGATGTAGTAACGAGGGCTACATAGTTTCGTCAGTTATTTAAACATCTCCGCCATGACACTCGATTGTCTGACATGGTACGTTTAGCCTTTATTTGCCAAACGTACATCAACACAATTCAGAATTCAGTGCTTAGGTGATAAGTTGACGACAGTATTTTATTCCACCAACTCCTGAAGACGGGTCAGGTACTGTGTCCAAAATATGTTTCAACCCCACGAAGAGACCATCGGAAGAATAATATTCAGTTTCCAGAAGATACAAGGGCTTCTTATTGTAGTTTTTCTTCTAGCAACTTTCTTCCTGTGGTAGATTGACCTAAAATATTGGATAAGTTGGCTCGAAATAACTTTGCTATGAGTGAAGTATTCTTTTCCTATCCTACTGGTGTCTCCGTTCAATTTTGTGCACGCAATTCTGTTTTGCTGTTCCAACGACTCAGTTTCAATATGTTTTGTAAAATCGAAAAGCTCTGCAAGATGTAACCTTTTATTTCTCATATTTTTTAAAAACATCTAAGATAATGTTTTAGTTTAACCACTCTTTTAAGGCTGTACTTGGTCAGTACAAAATCTAAAACTAAAGGCCCTACATCTCCAGGCTTGAAATTTGTCCTCCTTTTTATGTTTTGTAGTGCCCAAGTACGGTTCCAATTGGAGGATTTCATAACATACACAACAATAGAGAATCAAAGAGTACATTATAGAAGCTGATTTCATGAATATTTTAAAGGACATTGTCATTTCTCTTCAAAATAGAACTATCTCCTCGACCTACACAGAGAGAAGAATCACACGATGCTATTGGAGAACTAAACACAACCTTCCCATTGCGTGCTTTTACAGACTCAAATAAAAGCGAGTTAAGACAGCAGTTTGTCTGGAGAAAGCGAGCAAAACGAACATAACATGAGGAGCAAGTGAGCGTTAAACTTATGTGACCAACTGCAGGTTTCTCCTTAGAGCTTTTGTTTTTGTTTGCACCAATACTATCCTATCCTATACTATACGAGCAAAGTCTGTTCATCTGTATGTCTGTAATATATCTCGAAATCCAGTGGAAAGATTTTTACTATATTTTGGAATTAGGGACTTTAAAGACTTAAAATCGTGATAACTACGTCACTACCTCAGGAAAATTCGTATTTCGCCACACAACTCATTTGAAAATTTAACATTGGCCTTATGGGTAGTCAAGTAACTATGTTGGTCGAACAAAATAAAAAGTAAAAAGTAAACAAAAGACTTGTAACTTGTGTTGATAACAAGCCAACCAATATAGAAAATTATAAAATACTAGCTGTAACCCGCGGGCTTTGCCCCTTTTAACTTCTTAATTTTCAAGATCATCTCGTTCGCATGGCTCAATCACGTCCTGGTTGAAGTTTGTTCGCTACGCTCACTCACCTTTAGGTTGGTGCTCGTTCGCTGCGCTCACTTGCCTTTAGGTTAGCTCATTCGCTACGCTAACTCGCCTCCAGGTTGAAGTTCGTTCGCTACGCTCACTCACCTTTTGGTTGCAAATTAGCTGTTGTCATACATGTAAAATAAATAATAGTGCTGCACCCTGTTGGTAATCCTTGTAACTTTAATGCTATTGAACATCATAGAACAGAACCAACTTGTTTAATTGAAACAGCTGTTAAGATTCAATAATTCCATTTCTCATAAGGTTAACATGGGAAACTCCAGAGCCACTGGGGTGGAGCCCGAAAGGATTTTTGAAATAAGAATATGCCTATATGTTAATCGGGAATGTGAGCTATCATCATGCCAAATTTTTTGCCCAATCCGACCAGTATTTTTCGCGTTCACTTGTCACAAACATACATCCATACATCCATACATCCATACATCCAAACTTTCTCATTTATAATATTAGTAGGACAATACAAAGTGATGAACATTTTGTTGTCACTGAGCAAAAATTACACCGAAGATTACTCGATATAGGGAAAAATTTAGCAAGTCAGTGCTGATGAGTGATTAGTGTTTCGTGTTGGTACCGTTTTAGTGCACTGGCGTAAACTCAATGTCTCACTCTTTTTTAAGGGTAGATTTTAAAATTTGTGTTCACTCTTTTTATATTTTTCATAATTTGGACAGCTGTATTCATAATAAACAGAAATTCCACTAGAGGCGGCTATGGCCGAACGAGTGATGCTCCTTTTGCGCCGACGGACACGCGGTGTTCTCGTTCTTCGTGATGTTCCAATCCAGAGAGCTGAAACCCTACTGGACTGAGTGTGGAGTTACTGCGGGAGGTCTTTCCTCAGTTTCATTTCTTGGACTCATGTATAACAAAGACAAAATATACATCCACGCAATCAATTAGCTATTAATAAAGAGGGCACACATATAGAAATCGGAGAGACTGATCTTGAAATCTAAGTAAGAAGCCCGGACTTAAGTCTTGTAAAACAATCCAAGTTTCGTGTATATGTAAAGCCTGCTGTTTGAAGTCACCATATATCACATATTTAATGGGGAAAGTGGCACATTGCCGTATCCTTTTCTGTATAAATACACGGGTTTCCTTTTCATTTAGTTTTTATTCCATATAGAAACTAAAATAGGTTTGTTCTGGTAGCCTAAATTAACAGAATTTCTTAGATCAGTTGACAGAACATTTGAACTAAAAAGTCATGTAGAAACTGTATTAAAATTTTAACTGTGATTGCATTATGTTTCCTTGTTTTCAAAACACACATTCCTAAGCAATATCTGATAGTTTTAGACTGGTACTAACATAGAGTGTAGCGGCCGCCGCTCCAATAGCGCAGCCGACGTTCCAATAGCGCAGCCGACGTTCCAATAGCGCAGCAGTTCAAGCGGCTAAGCGGCGAGACACGGCATAAATGATTCATGATCTGTTCCGTTACTTTACCGACCGTCACCGTCACCGTCACGTTACCGTCACGTTACCGTCACCAAACGTCATAGACACCATTGCGTCACACGTCATCTTTCAAGTCAAAGTCACTTTAAACGTCAGCTCAAACTTCAAGCACATCTTGTCATCGATAACGCCACGGTAAAGTCATCATCATTTTCCATAGGAAACTCGGGGATTGATTCACTTTCAAAGGTTTCACCTCCATATTCCTGCATTGCTGTCGGAGGGTCTCCGCCCCAGGCTATGTCACATACCCACGGAAGTGATCCTCCGCTTCCATCTCCCCTACATTCCTGGCAGGGTCTCCGCCCCCGCTAGGTGTACGATGTGACATACCCACGGAAGTGATCCTCCACCTCCATCTCCCCTACATTCCTGTCAGGGTCTCCGCCGCCGCTAGGTGTACGATGTCACATACCCACGGAAGTGATCATCCACCTCCATCTCTCCTACATTCCTGGCAGGGTCTCCGCCCCCGCTAGGTGTACGATGTGGCCAAGCTACGGAAGTGATCCTCCGCTTCCATCTCTCCTACATTCCTGTCAGGGTCTCCGCCCCCGCTAGGTGTACGATGTGACATACCCACGGAAGTGTTCCTCCGCTTCCATCTCTCCTACATTCCTGTCAGAGGGTCTCCGCCCCCGCTAGGAGTACGATGTGACCGACCTACGTATTAGTGATCCTCTACCTCCTATACCTTTATAGAAGTGACATACCCACGGATGTGTTCCTCCACCTCCATCTCTCCTACATTCCTGTCAGGGTCTCCGCCCCCGCTAGGTGTACGATGTGACATACCCACGGAAGTGATCCTCTACCTCCATCTCTCCTACATTCCTGTCAGGGTCTCCGCCCCAGCTAGGTGTACGAAGTGACATACCCACGGGAGTTATCCTCCACCTCCGTCTCTCCTACATTCTTGTCAGGGTCTCCGCCCCCGCTAGGTGTACGATGTGACATACCCACGGATGTGTTCCTCCACCTCCATCTCTCCTACATTCCTGTCAGGGTCTCCGCCCCCGCTAGGTGTACGATGTGACATACCCACGGAAGTGATCCTCCGCTTCCATCTCTCCTACATTCCTGTCAGGGTCTCCGCCCCCGCTAGGAGTACGATGTGGCCAAGCTACGGAAGTGATCCTCAATCTCCATCTCTCCTACATTCCTGTCAGGGTCTCCGCCCCCGCTAGGTGTACGATGTGGCCAAGCTACGGAAGTGATCCTCAATCTCCATCTCTCCTACATTCCTGTCAGGGTCTCCGCCCCCGCTAGGAGTACGATGTGGCCAAGCTACGGAAGTGATCCTCAATCTCCATCTCTCCTACATTCCTGTCAGGGTCTCCGCCCCCGCTAGGAGTACGATGTGGCCAAGCTACGGAAGTGATCCTCAATCTCCATCTCTCCTACATTCCTGTCAAGGTCTCCACCCCCGCTAGGTGTACGATGTGACATACCCACGGAAGTGATCCTCCGCTTCCATCTCTCCTACATTCCTGTCAGGGTCTCCGCCGCCGCTAGGTGTACGATGTGACATACCCACGGAAGTGATCCTCCGCTTCCATCTCTCCTACATTCCTGTCAGGGTCTCCGCCGCCGCTAGGTGTACGATGTGGCCAAGCTACGGAAGTGATCCTCAATCTCCATCTCTCCTACATTCCTGTCAGGGTCTCCGCCCCCGCTAGGAGTACGATGTGGCCAAGCTACGGAAGTGATCCTCAATCTCCATCTCTCCTACATTCCTGTCAGGGTCTCCGCCCCCGCTAGGAGTACGATGTGGCCAAGCTACGGAAGTGATCCTCAATCTCCATCTCTCCTACATTCCTGTCAAGGTCTCCACCCCCGCTAGGTGTACGATGTGACATACCCACGGAAGTGATCCTCCGCTTCCATCTCTCCTACATTCCTGTCAAGGTCTCCGCCCCCGCTAGGTGTACGATGTGACATACCCACGGAAGTGTTCCTCCGCTTCCATCTCTCCTACATTCCTGTCAAGGTCTCCACCCCCGCTAGGTGTACGATGTGACATACCCACGGAAGTGATCCTCCGCTTCCATCTCTCCTACATTCCTGTCAGGGTCTCCACCCCCGCTAGGTGTACGATGTGACATACCCACGGAAGTGTTCCTCCGCTTCCATCTCTCCTACATTCCTGTCAAGGTCTCCACCCCCGCTAGGTGTACGATGTGACATACCCACGGAAGTGATCCTCCGCTTCCATCTCTCCTACATTCCTGTCAAGGTCTCCACCCCCGCTAGGTGTACGATGTGACATACCCACGGAAGTGATCCTCCGCTTCCATCTCTCCTACATTCCTGTCAAGGTCTCCGCCCCCGCTAGGTGTACGATGTGACATACCCACGGAAGTGTTCCTCCGCTTCCATCTCTCCTACATTCCTGTCAAGGTCTCCGCCCCCGCTAGGTGTACGATGTGACATACCCACGGAAGTGATCCTCCGCTTCCATCTCTCCTACATTCCTGTCAAGGTCTCCGCCCCCGCTAGGTGTACGATGTGACATACCCACGGAAGTGTTCCTCCGCTTCCATCTCTCCTACATTCCTGTCAAGGTCTCCACCCCCGCTAGGTGTACGATGTGACATACCCACGGAAGTGATCCTCCGCTTCCATCTCTCCTACATTCCTGTCAAGGTCTCCGCCCCCGCTAGGTGTACGATGTGACATACCCACGGAAGTGTTCCTCCGCTTCCATCTCTCCTACATTCCTGTCAGGGTCTCCGCCCCCGCTAGGAGTACGATGTGGCCAAGCTACGGAAGTGATCCTCAATCTCCATCTCTCCTACATTCCTGTCAGGGTCTCCGCCCCCGCTAGGAGTACGATGTGGCCAAGCTACGGAAGTGATCCTCAATCTCCATCTCTCCTACATTCCTGTCAAGGTCTCCACCCCCGCTAGGTGTACGATGTGACATACCCACGGAAGTGATCCTCCGCTTCCATCTCTCCTACATTCCTGTCAAGGTCTCCGCCCCCGCTAGGTGTACGATGTGACATACCCACGGAAGTGATCCTCCGCTTCCATCTCTCCTACATTCCTGTCAGGGTCTCCGCCCCCGCTAGGTGTACGATGTGGCCAAGCTACGGAAGTGATCCTCTACCTCCATCTCTCCTACATTCCTGTCAGGGTCTCCGCCCCCGCTAGGTGTACGATGTGGCCAAGCTACGGAAGTGATCCTCAACCTCCATCTCTCCTACATTCCTGTCAGGGTCTCCGCCCCCGCTAGGTGTACGATGTGGCCAAGCTACGGAAGTGATCCTCAACCTCCATCTCTCCTACATTCCTGTCAGGGTCTCCGCCCCCGCTAGGTGTACGATGTGGCCAAGCTACGGAAGTGATCCTCAACCTCCATCTCTCCTACATTCCTGTCAGGGTCTCCGCCCCCGCTAGGTGTACGATGTGGCCAAGGTACGGAAGTGATCCGCTAACTACAGACTGGTCCTGTTTTTGCACGTATCTCGTCGCTGGACCAGTTTTCAGCCTGCATCTGGCAATTATGGCGGGAACTGGGTCAGATAGTTCCAACCTCCAGGACCGAGTTATGTCAGAAAATAACGCCGTAACTGTCAGAAGTGCTGGGAGTCACTCTAACGTTTTTACATTAATAACCAATAAACCGGTTGTGATAGCAGACAGGGGTTCTGGATTCATAGGACAAAGTTTGGTCATGATAAATCAGACTGGAAGTATCATCCAGGTTACTACAGAACCCTAGAAGAACCACAATTAATTATATCGATTATTTAAGACGGGGACGCCTCGATAATAATCATCGTCATTAGTTGTAGACCAACGTGAACAGTACATGGACTTTTTAGAAGTGTGCGGTTATAGATTAGATTATTGCGTCGACGACAAACTAGAGGGCTTATCAAAGAAACTAGAGAGGGATGAAGATGAACGTAAACAATTATTGTTGAATAAATTATAATTATAGTTTTGATACTGACTAAGATAAGCTGGATCTTTACCCAATATCATTAATTTAAGAGGGTGCTGTGGTTCTACCCGGTCAATTCAGGATGGCGGCTAGACATGCTTCTACAGTACAAGCTCTCAACACTCTAAAACTAATTTGTTAATGTTTAACCATTATTTAGAGACTAAAACCACATGTGAAAAATACTAATTTACGGATTTTCAAATTGATTTCGAAACACTTAAAGAAACAATTACAAAGTTTCAATTCATCCAGGGCATGGTTTGGATCTTTGTGAATATTTTACAGTTTATTTAAACTCGATAACCAATTCAATAATGCCACCAGTTTTTTTTTTTTTTTTTTTTTTTTTGTAGGACCATGTTTTTCGTGGTAACCAGCCAGCGTGTGGAACCCTCTTTATTCCAGCGATAAAGGACAGCTAGAGCCAGTTTTCAAACATAAAAAATATTATGAATTTTCTCAATTCTACTATGATAATCTATATAATCAAACAAAATACAAGTTACGTATTCTTGTTAAACGGCTAACGTCGTACAGAAACGGGGCTTTGATCATCGATACTTTGAGAAAGTGTTTATAAATATTTCTGGTGTTCAAAAATACAAAGTTAAAAATGTAAGCTTTTCCTTTGAATCTTATCTTGGATCTTATCTTTATAAGGGTCGGTGCACAGACTGTCACCCGTATAGACAATTCTACAAGAGGGAAAAGGAGAGGTACAATTTGAATTAGTTGTAATAATATTTTTTGATTGCTAAAGTTAGCGCCTTCGTTCCATGGAAGATAGTCCGCTACACTTTACTGTATGCCAATGGCGTTAACAGCCGCAAGGCGCGTCATCGAAACTTGGCCGTGATGATTCTCTAATTCTCTTAGTGCTGTGAGCAGGTTTGCTGCAACGGTGGTATTTTTAAATCCAACTTCTTAATATTACTGTACATTTTCTGTATTTTGTCCAATTTGACTGCTAAAAATATCGCGATGTTTAGCTGTGTTGTTTTCCTGCACTACATGGTTTCTGTACTAATATTTTTATTTTATCACCTGAAGACGCAGTCAGATTCCAGACGCAGAAACGTTACGAATTTTCTTTGTTACTGTTGACTATATGATCTTTAAACGTCTGGGGTAGTTGAGCGTTTACATTGCTAGATTATCTTTACTGGTCGCTGGTTAAATTCATAGCGAGATCGTTCTGGACCCAGATACAATATTTCTTTGGGCTATTAATTAATAATTATACGTTAGAACAAAAGGTTGTTTGTTTGTTTGTTTATCCTATGGACTCCAAAACCGCTCGATAGATTGTAATGAAACTTGCAGGCATTATTAAGCATTATTCAAGGATGGCTTGTGTGAAGTTTGGTGCAGATCCGTCAAAAGGGCTCCGGCCCATTGGCTCTGGAGTTTCCCATACCCTTATTTAAACGGAATTAAAGAATCTTAACAGCTGGTTCAACTAAACAATTTGATTATGTGATGTTCAATAGCATTAAAAAGTAGGTATGTTTACCTACAAGGTGCAACACTATTTTAATTTATGGCAACAGCTAATTTGCAACCAAAAGGTGAGTGAGCTTAGCGAACGAACTTCAACCAGAACGTGATTGAGCCATGCGAACGAGCTCATCTTGAAAATGAACGAGCATTTGACATAAAACCACATTAGGACAGGACGACGTCTATCGGGCCAGCTAGTACAAAATAAAAATACTACATTACAGTTCGATTTAATATTATAGTTAAAATTCAGTGTTACACCAATCAGGGATGGAAATTACCATAGTAATCCAACAACATGACCTCGTCATCTTCAACAACAAGCTTTAAACAAAATATTGTTATCCACCTAGAAAAAAATTCCACACGTTGTTACCTAAATACCCTGCATATAAAATTATAAAAGTGTCCCAAAAAATAAAAAATCTTCTTAAACCGATCACAAACGACTATCCAACATCCACTGAGGGTATACTTTAGTTCCAACCGTAAAAATAGTTCCTGCATCCCGTTACTAACGGAATCCGATAAGGCGAATCGTGAAGAACGAAGACGTAGATAGAAGTACTGTAGTAGATGGAAGTAGAAGTAGATGCTCCCATACTCGGTGGCGGTAGATAGTAGATAACACCCGCGCAGCGTGCAGATGTGCAGATTCATCTAAGTCAATGTCACTGTCAGTGTCATGATAGGAGATAAGTCCTGTGTGGCCGCAGCACGACGGAGGCACTAACGGAAGGGCAAACAGCTGTTTGACGACATTGTTGCAATCAGCTGATTTCGCGTAAATATCCAAGACTGCGAGTATGAATATTAAAAGTGGTCACCGTATCATTTTTTTATCAGCTGAAGACAGTTTTAAGGTTTTTTACATAAATTTTATGTTGAGAGGGGTTTTGTTGGTTACTATAGTTCGGCCGCTTAGAAAGCGACCTCCTCCAGCATTGGTTTAGCATTAGCGCGCAGGTCGTTTTCTAAGCGGCCGAACTATACCTATGAGTACACTGTTTTAAATTGGATTTGACGTTACGTTTGTAAACGATTGTCCTCTGCTTTTACAACAAAAGACTAAAAACCTCCATCTCCCAAACCATATATAAATACTTATTAGAAATCAGTGCATTGAAATTGCACATAACTAATGCACATAATTACGAGTTTTGCATTCAGATGAATAAAAAGAGAACGACGTACGAAGGATGACAAGTGTACGTGTACTACTCCAAGCGTTAACATACACCCAAATATAACATTTATCGACAAATGACGCTTATACTAGCATTATTGATAAGGCTATCATTGAATCACTCTATGTTCTGTGCTAATATCATCTGAATCTAATGCCAGAATCACTTATTGGTCACGCAATCGCCATCGATCAAGGTTAGGTTAGGTTAGGTTAGCTGGGTCCACATCCAAATTATCAATAAGCTACTGACTTTTCTGAGGAAGAAACTGGTGACTTTCTGATTGTTTTGATTGTGTTAGGTTAGGTTAGGTTAGATTACCTGGGTCCACATCCAAATTATCAATAAGCTACTGACTTTTCTGAGGAAGAAACTGGTGACTTTCTGATTGTTTTGATTGTGTTAGGTTAGGTTAGGTTAGATTAGCTGGGTCCACATCCAAATTATCAAAAAGCTACTGACTTTTCTGAGGAAGAAACTGGTGACTTTCTGATTGTTTTTATTGGGTTAGGTTAGGTTAGATGGTTCCACATCCAAATTATCAATAAGCTACTGACTTTTCTCAGGAAGAAACTGGTGACTTTCTGATTGTTTTGATTGTGTTAGGTTAGGTTAGGTTAGCTGGGACCACATCCAAATTATCAATAAGCTACTGACTTTTCTCAGGAAGAAACTGGTTACTCTCTGATTGTTTTGATTGTGTTAGGTTAGGTTAGGTTAGATTAGCTGGGTCCACATCCAAATTATCAAAAAGCTACTGACTTTTCTGAGGAAGAAACTGGTGACTTTCTGATTGTTTTGATTGGGTTAGGTTAGGTTAGATGGTTCCACATCCAAATTATCAATAAGCTACTGACTTTTCTCAGGAAGAAACTGGTGACTTTCTGATTGTTTTGATTGTGTGAGGTTAGGTTAGGTTAGATTAGCTGGGTCCACATCCAAATTATCAAAAAGCTACTGACTTTTCTCAGGATGAAACTGGTGACTTTCTGATTGTTTTTATTGTGTTAGGTTAGGTTAGGCGAGATTAGCTGGGTCCACATCCAAATTATCAAAAAGCTACTGACTTTTCTGAGGAAGAAACTGGTGACTTTCTGATTGTTTTGATTGGGTTAGGTTAGGTTAGATGGTTCCACATCCAAATTATCAAAAAGCTACTGACTTTTCTCAGGATGAAACTGGTGACTTTCTGATTGTTTTTATTGTGTTAGGTTAGGTTAGGTTAGATTAGCTGGGTCCACATCCAAATTATCAAAAAGCTACTGACTTTTCTGAGGAAGAAACTGGTGACTTTCTGATTGTTTTGATTGGGTTAGGTTAGGTTAGGTTAGATGGTTCCACATCCAAATTATCAATAAGCTACTGACTTTTCTCAGGATGAAACTGGTGACTTTCTGATTGTTTTTATTGTGTTAGGTTAGGTTAGGTTAGATTAGCTGGGTCCACATCCAAATTATCAAAAAGCTACTGACTTTTCTGAGGAAGAAACTGGTGACTTTCTGATTGTTTTGATTGGGTTAGGTTAGGTTAGATGGTTCCACATCCAAATTATCAAAAAGGTACTGACTTTTCTGAGGAAGAAACTGGTGAATTTCTGATTGTTTTGATTGGGTTAGGTTAGGTTAGATGGTTCCACATCCAAATTATCAAAAAGCTACTGACTTTTCTCAGGATGAAACTGGTGACTTTCTGATTGTTTTTATTGTGTTAGGTTAGGTTAGGTTAGATTAGCTGGGTCCACATCCAAATTATCAAAAAGCTACTGACTTTTCTGAGGAAGAAACTGGTGACTTTCTGATTGTTTTGATTGGGTTAGGTTAGGTTAGGTTAGATGGTTCCACATCCAAATTATCAATAAGCTACTGACTTTTCTCAGGATGAAACTGGTGACTTTCCGTTTGTTTTGATTGGGCACAGTAACCAATCTGCTACCTAGATGCTAACTCTGTTTACATTTTATCAGATTCAAATACGAGTAATTTCATTCAAACCACTCTACTATGACAACCATATACAGCATCGGCTTACTACAGCATCCAAAGCACCCTGAACTCGTGTGTATTCTTTGTTGAGTAAGGTTCTCCCAAACCTCGCCGGGCGGACGTGAACCCGTCGTCGTGAGATGAGCGCCGACAGACGAGTGTCCAAGTCCAAGGTCAAGGATGTCGTGACCGTCCAGACACTTCAGACTACAGGTCGTGGCTTACCGTCTGTGACGTCACCAGCCCACGGACAGTGGTTTGGGCCTTGACTGATCGCTACAGCATTATTTGAATTCGATCTGATTCGATTTTGGCTTTCTTCTCCTATGGAATATGTATTCTCCCATACTACACACATGGGAGAACACTCATACATGTGGAGGAAGTATTGTTTTAATCAAAAGTTACGAATTTGAGATTTTTGGGGGAATGTCCTTTTTTGGTCCTTTTGGACCCGTATACTGAGAGTTAAAGGCTTCACCTGTGATCTGATTTTGATGAAACTTGGTATGTATTTGCTGATGGTATCTCTGATAGTTTTTTTTAATTTATTAGAATTTTGATTTTTACTGGTAATTTTTTATAAAAGCCTCAAAAAACGAAAAAATAATTTTTTTACTTCGGCTTAAACGATTTTGATTGAAATCTAGCATCGTATAGCCCTTTTAACTTTGGACAAAAGACAACCCCTGAACGCTCTAAAAATTACGGTTCTACAATAATTAAGACTTTTGTAATTTTCTCTTTAAAAATTCATAGTTATCCCCACAGTTTACCCAATATAAAGATTTAAGGTTTTCTTATAAACGTAGTAGGATGTTTAACTTTAATTACAAGCTAATGGGAGATAGTATGTGTCAGTTTGCTGATACCGTTTATATAAGTCAGCAACCCACATTTAGAATCCATATTGAAGAAATGAAAGAAGGGTGTAGAGTGGAGTGTGATGGACTGTGAAGCTTTGTTACTGACTACGAACAGCTGTTTTTTTTGGCAGGACCATTTTATTAAAGTATTATTACATTATTATAAGCCTAACGATTAAGGACAGCTGGGCTTTTCACTGTAAATTATCAAGTTCTGGAGATTCTGAACAAAACGTCTTCAGGATGGTGTGGTAAAGATGGAGTTTGAGTTGTGAGATTTTTAAGGATCTCTGTAGGTCTTGCAAAGTTTAACAGAGTGATTTTAAGTACTTGTGTAAAATTGTTTCAGAGTTTGGAAATACAGAAATCTTCTAAAAGTGGTGAAAAACACTTCTAAGAGAATTTAGAACCAAGTATAAATTTAGAAAGGCTTGACGTGTGTGTTGAACTATACCTTTTTACATAAAATTTAATAGAAGTAAAGGAAAAAGTTATACCAACTTATGAGCTTATTTTGTCCCTAAGCAGTGACTATCCATACTTAAAAATCTTACAATTTGGGATAGTTTTCATAATAAACACACTGTATAACAAACATTCTAACATGATGACCTACAAAACAAGAAATTCAAGTTTACAAGATCTTCCAATAATGTGTCCAACGAATATACCCTGAAAGTCTTCTTCCTCTAAGTTAAAGGAAACTAGGCTTGAATAATTTCTACTCTGTTTGAAAACAAATTAGAACGCAGTTACAGTACCTTGACTGTGAATGGGTTTCATTGCTGTAGAAAATTAAACTAAATGAATTTGTGACAGAACTTTACCTGTACAGTGACAGCATGTATGTCCCCCGGAAGTATCCATAACGGATCCACAGAGAAGTGGACAGTAGGACTGAGTCCAATGACAATCCTGGACACAAACATCACAAACACAAAACACAAACGGCTGGCTCGGAGGCTATGCAAAGAATAGTCGCGACATTTAGGGTTCGCCGAGTGAAGTGGTTAACTAATGAGAGCATTGTGCGAGGAGGGCACTGCCCGGTGGTTCCCAGGCCTTGGAGGAACCCCAGTGACCTGGGGAGTGAGCCGAGGTGGAAACTGTAGTGAGGAGACGAGAATGGTGGAGGATTGATGAGAAAAATGGAGGTGTTTTGAGAATGGTGGAGGACTGTTGAGAATGATGGAGGATTGTTGAGAATGGTGGAGGATTTTTGTTGAGAATGGTGGAGGATTTTTTAGAATGGTGGAGGATTGTTTAGACTGCTGAGAATGGTGGAGGACTGTTGAAAATGGTGAAGGATTTTTGTTGAGAAGGGTGGGGAACTGTTGAGAATGGTGGAGGAGTTTTGAGAATGGTGGAGAACATTTGAAAATGATGGAGGAGTTTTGAGAATGTTGGAGAATTTTGAGAATGGTGGAGGATTGTTTAGACTATTGAGAATGGTGGAGGATTGTTTAGAATGGTGGAGGAATTTTGAATCAAATTCGGGGAAACAGACTATAAGGCATTACGTTCAAAAGGTTACACGTATGAGACTATGGACAGATTGTATTTTGGAATATTTCACACAACGTATAAGAATTTCACAGAAATTGCACTATATTCCTTAATTTTTCTTAATGTATGTTACAGATGATGTACGGGTTGAGCTTAGCTGTGTCCAACTGTTGTTTTAAAGTTGGAAGGTGGAGGGGGTGGAATTGCTTCCCCTACAAGTACAACCGACTACATTTTGTGAACGAAATATATTAAGAAAATGTCACACAGACCAAATCGCACTACGGAAAAGCATAAAGATCAAGTAAACTATATATGCCAGGGACTAAATTTAACAGTAATTAAAAAGTACTACTGACAAAATAATAAAAATATTAATTGGTAGTACGAAAGAAATTACAAGTATGGATTAATCGAAAGAGCAGACATATTTGTCACGCTTTCAGTTTAAGCTTTCTAGAATTTTGTCAAGTGTATCCAAACATATTCTGAATTCTAAAAAGAAGAAGTGTACACTTCAACTGGTCATTTCCAATATGAATAAAAGTTACTTACAGACAGCGATAGTATCATTACGTACCAGAAGTGGTCTTCACATCATTGCTACAGATGCAACATTTCGATCGGTATCGGTAAAAAAAAAAACTTTGTCATAATTAAGCTGTTTGTCGGATTATTGGTACGTAAACCTATTCATCACAATTTTAATGATTGAAAAACACAACACTAAACAGGTGTCTGAAAATACTGAAAATAATTCAGGTGTTTATTTGTTGGGCAAGTCCGATTGAATCATTTCAGTTATAGCAGCTTACGCAATGTAAGTGAAGAAATGAAATGTACAAATGAGGGGTTAGGTTAATGGCCCAGAGAGTATTGGGACTTGGGGACTTTATGTGGTTACATTCCAACACACATTGGAGAGTGGCGTTCAATGCTGCAGCTTGCTGTACGTACGTTTGAGCAAATCTGGGCCGATCAATTTGTAAAATACTGGGAACGATTCCGTAATAATCTAAATTTTAAGCCTGCCTCAGGCTTGGAAATAAGGCTTTTGGAGTGTGTAAGCTGGAATTGCAAAATGATAGTTAAAAAGTGGTAGAAAGGTTAAGTACCATGGGCCTGATCAGAAGATTTCCGAAAGATTATGTGGGGAGCCTAAACTAACCTAATCCACAGTCGATATAGCAACCACAGAAAAATTAGGTTACTATATTGTCTGTGTCTAACTTATCCATTTCTTCTAACCTTAACGTAACCTTCTAACATTCAACTCAACTTGTGCCTTTTAATCTTTTCTAACCTAGCCTAACCTAACGTTAACGTAACCTTCTAACATTCAACTCAACTTGTGCCTTTTAATCTTTTCTAACCTAGCCTTACCTAACCTTAACGTAACCTTCTAACATCAACTCAACTTGTGCCTTTTAATATTTTCTAACCTAGCCTAACCTAACGTTAACGTAACCTTCTAACATTCAACTCAACTTGTGCCTTTTAATCTTTTCTAACCTAGCCTAACCTAACGTTAACGTAACCTTCTAACATCAACTCAACTTGTGCCTTTTAACCTTTTTTAACCTAACCTCCTAGACTAAATGCTTTATATATGTATATAGTTTTAAAATGACATAAACATGAGAAAATAAATCTGTCCCGGGCCAAGATCTTACCGTGAGACCTACTGCCCTAGGGAAATTTGCAAAAATTGAAGACTGCTACGGCTACACAATCATCACACGTTTCATTTACAGCGTGGGGTGAAAATAGAGAAGCCTGTACATTACATATTTTTGGTCGAGTTTTCGACCACTGGACGACCTCTAGTACTTATTGAAACAAGGTTGTTTAATAATTATCAATATAGATGGTAGCAATCCTTTATTACATAAATTCATTACCAAAAACTGCATTGATAAATACTTGCTACAGTTCATGTGAGTGACGTATCCTAAGGTCCTTCTTTGAAATTTTTACCATACATACCACAATAATCTCTTTTGCTTATTTCCCAAATCCAGTCCGACTCTAAGAAAATGAAATCCTTTTTCACTCCTTGAATAGTGTCCTTCTGTCTATAGCCTTGACGCTTTTCCATCACCAGAGTGACGCATGTTGTCTTCGACGTGAGATAGCTTAGTTCCAGTTTGTCACATGTCTTTTTGGATATATGGTAAAACAAACGAGTCTTTCCATTTGGATCCTTTTTTGCCTTAAACGTTGCTAGAAGTCGATGGCCAAGGTACATATTTGTAATTGTCCACTCTTGGTCTATTTTTACATTAATACCATAAGTTGAATACAAATAACAACTTGTTAAGTCATGTACTAGCTCAAACGAATAATCAGGATTTACGTCGATTGTTTTTCCGTCAACTTCGTACATAGGTTTAACTGGAAACAAAAAATTATGGTAAAAATTCTTAGACTTAATGAGACACTCTATTGATAGTTTCAAAAGTGGTGGCGCAGAAAATGGCATCAACTGTAATTGATATTTTGTGTGATGTGCGAGCTAAACTCTGTATAAGTAAAAATAATAAACTATGTAACATAATGACAACAAACCTCGCAATATTTTGTCACCGTTTATTTCACACTACATTTTATAGGTTTAATAGAGTTTCTTCTGGTGAAAATAAGTTAAACCTAAGACATTAGTTATTAAGAGGGTTTTATTTTGCCTTGACTGTACCCCATTCAGTTATCAAAACACTATGCCACAAATTCAAGTAATTTCATGAAAATATTTAGAAAATTTAGAAAATCATTCCATGAAAAATTAAACATCTCTTAAAGTTGTACCTTTATGGAAATAAAATATTGTTTGTTATCAAATATGGGTTTCTTTTGAGTTCAAAGCTGAAGATCCAATGCAAACATTGATATTCCTAACCTAACTTAACCAAACCTAACCTAACCAAACCTAAACCTCAGACCTGGTAGTTGACCTCAGAAAACATTACTTGCATCCCATATCACAAAAACGATACTGTAGTGATTGATACCATAGATTAAACATACTGTTGATACTTTAGTTTCACAAAGCTCATAGGGATTAGGTCAGAAAAGAAAGAGTACAGTCAATGCAAACATTTCGCACCAAGGTCTCATTGGTGCACCAGGCAAGGGGGAGCAGTTTACCTCCTCCCCTACCAGGCAGCCTGAAGTTCAATTCAAGATGACGGATTATATGGATTGAAATATAGGTCGGGATTGAACATGCCTCTATGTACCAGCTCTCGACATTCTAAAACTAATTTGATTCCGATGATGTGTTTTTTGTGCTCCATGTCAGACCTTGCAATGGATGGGGGACGTTTAATTTTTAACTATTATTTATAAGGAGCTAAAATCACATGTAAAAAGGACTAATTTGCGGATTTTCAAAATGATTTTGTAAATTATTAAAGAAACAATTACAGTACGCAGTATAATTTCCTCCAGTGCATAGTTTGGGTCTTTGTGAATATTTTACAGTTTATTTCAAATCGTTAAACACTTTACCATGAGGTTCTATTTTGTAGGACCATGTTTACGCGGTAACCAGCTGCGAGTGTCATACAACAAGCCGTACAACAGTAGATTCATTCGACAGACGACGAGGTTTCTCGGATTGAAAAATGAGCTAGTAATTTATTTTTGTAGCAGATTAAATTTGTTTTAATATTTTGTCTCTGACACTAGTGAACGAACCTTTAAGGCATTGCTTACCTGGAATGAAATCATCTGGAATTTCCGTGGAACCGGCTGCTTCGATTAGCATAGCTTTGCATAGTACTATGCAGAAGAAAGCCTGAAAATGTATTTCAATAAGACAAATAAAATAAATCGTTCTGATTAGACACATCCTATATAAAACAGTTTTTATGTAGAACTCGGATGCCTGTCACCCCCCCCCCGCATATCTACACTTGACCGCTAAATGGACTGACCGCAAAATGGAAGACACCACTTAAATAAACAGTCTAATTTGACTCTGACTCATTTTAGTTGAAAACCGCTCACTCTCAAACAACCGCTGTGATTTCTAACTACACAACGGTCGAATTAGAAACCACAACAGGAGGACAACCACTACCGCTCACGCTCTTCGTGCATAAATGGCCTACGGGTACACACACCGGAGCGGTGTGGCGGAGCGGTGTGGCGGAGCGGTGCGGCGGAGCGGTAGCGGTGCGATATACGCGCGGCGATTTAGTACAATGGAAGTAAAAGCGAGCGACCACACTGGAGCGGTGCAAGCGGTAGCGGTATACCGCTCGTGCCACCGCACCGCCGAGATGCAGCATGTTCCATTTCACCGTGCAGCGGTGCCGGTGCGACGAGCCTGGCATTTGGTTCCTTGTCTTTTCCAAGTTTTAGGCGTAATCAGTCCGTTACAATGCTCACACATTGATTAGCAGTGCAAGCCCAACTGATGGCATCCACAATACTTCCCTCATTGTTTACACAAACACTGGTTAACTGGTTCCCCTATATTTTCCTTCACAGATTCCAGATCCCAAACCCATTCAATCCAAAATAAACGGTATCAGCATTCTGACACATACTTTCTCCCATAAGTTTGTCTACAACCCTTATCGTGTTTAAGGTGAGATGGATTTGGGATTTGTACAATTTTGTTCAAAATTTAAAGGACTATAACATGCTAAATTTTTATCAAAATCGTTCGGGCCATTTTTGGAAAAATCCAATTTTTCTGTTATTTTATGGGGGTTTTATGGGAAAATGACATAATTTACAATAACTTTTGAACCGTAATTTTTACAGAAATAGGATTTGTACCATTTTGTTCAGAATATAAAGGACTATAACATACTAAAATTTATCAAAATCGTTCGGGCCATTTTTCGGAAAATCCTATTCTTCCGTTATTTTATGGGGTTTTATGGGAAAATAACATATTTGACCATAACTTTTGAACCGTAATTTTTACAGATATGGGATTGGTACCATTTTATTCAGAATTTAAAGGGCTACAACATACTAAATTTTTATCAAAATCGTTCGGGCCATTTTTTTAGAAAATCCTATTTTTCCGTTTTTTATGGGTTTTTATGGGAAAATCCCCATTAAAAATAAAAATGTCTAAAAAATTAAAAAAAAAACTATCAAAACTGTAAGGAATATAACATACTATGTTAAATCAAAACCGGATTTTTTTCTAAAATCCTATTTTCGTTATTTTATGGGGTTTTTATGGGAAAATAACATATTTGACCATAACTTTTGAACCGTAATTTTTACAGATATGGGATTTGTACCATTTTATTCAGAATTTAAAGGGCTACAACATACTAAATTTTTATCAAAATCGTTCGGGCCATTTTTGAGAAAATCCGATTTTTCCGTTTTTTTTATGGGGTTTTATGAAAAAATCCCCATTTAAAATAAAAATTTCAAAAAAATGAAAAAAACGCCTGGAGATACCATGGATTAGAACCTACATACCAAATTTCATCGAAATCGGACCACAGGTGTAGTCTCTAGCTCTGTACACATCCAGACACACAGACACACACACACTCACACACGCACACACACAGACATCACTTCGAAAACCACTTGTTTGGGTCCAGGGGGACCCAAAACGAATATATCCACTCAAAACTCAAACTCGAAAATTTTGACGAAAACAATACTTTCTCCATATACTATGGTATAGGGGGAGAAAGTAAAAGAATATTGTGTGATCCAGTCACAGAATGCTTAAGTGTCTAAAATGTTAATTCTTCCTTTTTTGTTGCTGACTTAGTTGATGGGACATAACTGTGGCTATAGCTCATAGTAAAAATGGAATGGTATTTTAAAAATGGAGTTTGTCCGTTGGTATGTAAAATAAATAAATAAATAAAATATGTCATCCGATAAGTTTGGCTTGGAAAAAACATCGTGTATGGCAGTGGCTCACATCAACTACGACAAATTTTATTTAAAAAAACTGGCAACAACTGAAACATGGTGATAGAATTGGAATGTCTAGTTGTATCAATAATCAAAGGTACTAGTGTATTGGTTTAAATTAACTAAAACTAGAGGTCGTCCAGTGGTCGAAACTCGACCAAAAGTATGCAATGTACCCGCATTGAATATTGGATACTGAAGTAGACATTCCATCTATATGGACCAGTTGTCACCTTTATTTTATTAAAACATGTATTTGTGGGAACCAGCCGGTTAGCCACAGTATGCGTGTCTTTAATTATATTTTCTATCATATTTTTTGTTACTGACAAAGTTGATGGTTCATAACAGTTAGTTGCTATAGCTCTTAATAAGTCATTCCATAAGTTTGACTTGGTAAAAATCATGGTGTATTCAAAAGAAATTAGTCATTTAGATCAGTGCAATCTGTTGGTGGCCCACATACTGTACGACGAATTTCATTAAAACTGGCGACAACTTTAACATAGGGAGGGAATGTGTAGTTGAAAGTCAAAGGTACAGGCTTCTCTATTTTTACCCCATGCTGTAAATAAAACATGTGATTGTAATTTCTTCCATTTGTTTAGGTTTTCTGTTTATATTTCGTCACCGGCATGGCAACCGATAAAGCCCATGGTAATTTTATTAAATTTAAAATTAATTTTTTGTGCTTATATTTGAGCCTATTTCAATTTTTAAAGAGATTCTGTACATCTACAGGAAAATATTTTTGTAAAATTGTGTGTAGATTTTCCCTGCGATGCATACGAGCTGAGAAAAAAGGTTTTAAAGAAACATGCTTGTCAATTAATATATAGATCAATGCAATAACATACAGCTGATTAATTTATCACTTAACACAGAATATTGTCATTACTTGGTGACCATCTCAACAGATTGCACTAAGTTTATTGGCTGAAAATGTTTACATTACATGGGTCTATTCTGTGTATAGTCAATGATTTGACCGATTCATGGCTTAATTACATTAAATTTTCCGTAGCGGCAAACCTACACCCAAAGCTAAACCGGTTGCTTTATTGAACTTGCAACTTATACAATCAGTTTTATAATAGAATACAATTTGGAAATGACCCTTGGATCCATGTTAAATTAATAACGCCCTATGTTACCGGTCTATACAGGTTTTGTACAAATTATTAAATACCCTTTAAAAAGTGTGCTCAACAACTTACCAATAAAAACAGCAGCAACTCGTCCATCGCGAAATTATGTTGCTGGTTAGAAATAGAACTGCGGTTTTATACTGTGAAAACATCTGTCTCAACAAATTATCATAATGACGTGCATAGGCATATGATGTACGACTGTTGTACGTAGGAAAGTCAAATTTAGCAAAAACGTCAAACTAATTATAAAAGATACAAAGTAAGGGTTTTAGATGTGGTATGGGGTCCCGAACAACATATCAAAAGTCTACCAAAATCCACGCGGGGAAGGCCGCCATATTGGCCGCCATCTTTGATTTCCCAAAAAAACCTGAGACTTGTGAGTATTATGGCTCTTGAACGGCCAAATATTAACCGAATGGAGCAAACAATGTGTCAATTTAATATAGAATTAAACCAGTTTTTTATTTATGTATAAAATGTAGACATTTGACAAACTAAAATTTAGTAAAATTTATTCACATACTCTTCATTCTCATACTATGAACACTCAGCTCTTTTGCTGGTTATAGGTAGCCATGAATAATGCTTGTTAGGACTAAAGAGCAAATATGTAAGTTATAATATAACACTTTATATAGTGTAACAATTGACAAAAATAAATATTAACTCAGGGGTTTTTAAGTAAAAGTTGTGTATTTATTGACAGTTACTTAAATTATACATAACATTGATGGATGAACCTTAGTCAATTCTTGAATATACCATTGACTATATATACCCGTAGGTATAGTCAATGACTATACCTACTCTCTGAACACAATTGAAAAAAACTCTCTCATTCTACATCTGAAACACCGTTATCATACACTTCTTCTATAAAGGAGTTACTGCAGAGTATACTATGGCATTCAATGCAAGCTGATGAACATTGTAAACCATGTTTTTTTTTTTTGCATGATCATCTGAAAGTACTACAACCAGTCTTGCATTTACATCTTATACCTATCCAGCAAACCTGATGGTGCTGCTTGAAGGTCAGTAAGTACTGACCTTTTTTACGCAATCAGTTATGGCTGGGAAACGATGAAGAACCTGTAGAGGTAAATAGCGATGGAAATAATTTAAAGGTTTTTCACTAAAATACTCAGGACTTAAAGACCTGAAGAAGACCTGAAAGACCTAAAAATGGTCGTGGTGTAACACAACCTCGTTTGCATTTGCAATTTTACCACCAATCACCCCACCCCCCTAAATCTACCCTTTTGGGTGTTTTTTGTTTAAAAATAATTTTGTCGAATTCTTTGTGGTCATAATAGGGGGTTCCAGTTGCAATCAAGTTTCTATTTGCTTTCATATTGGAGCTATAGAAGCCGGCCGGGTGGACTGGGACTCACTGTGTAGTTATATATATCTACAATAAATAAATTTAATTTATCGTGGATTTGTAGTTGTATTTAAATAATCTGAGGATAAATGGTTGCTCAAGGAGGATGTAATGGTTTAGAATTTAAATTCGTAGATAACATAAAATATTGACTAAATATGAAGGATATTTTTGTGGTTATGCACCTTAATATCGAAGGTGGGTTGTTAAGGGATTAAAATGATCTTGAGATAATCTTAGAAAACTCAAAATGTTCCTATTGTTTGTTTAAACGAGCATTTGCTTTTGTCAAGTATCTTTGTCTACTCATTTAACCTATTAAACTAATCCAGCACAACCTAACCTAACTTTAAAGTGAGAAGGTTCTCTTTCGCTCTCTCCATCTTCTCGTGGTGTGGTTGTCACCCACCCTTCGAAAGCTTTAGGAGAGATTCATGTGTTGCCCCAAAAATTAAGGATATGCAGTTCACCAGAACAACCTGAAAAACAATGCGCAAAATTCATCGCGCAAAACGACCATGAACTACAACGTTTTTTAGTAATTATCATGTAACAATGGTGCACAATGACTCACTAGTATTACACATTGGCACATACACATGTTTGCCGCCCTAGGCGCTTCTGTGCAGGTGGACACAAACCAGTTCCGCCCAGGGCGCAGGAAGCGCATAACGGGCGCATCATCAGCCTAAGCTACATGATCCAATTAATTCGGGAAAACACACAGCCACAACCGTTAGGCTGCATGGTTACACCTAGCGTGGGAACGGGAATGTTTATTGTGTTTCCCGCGGTACTGCTTCCTTTGGTGGGATTAAGTCCCAGGATGGGAAATTTTGGGTATCGGAGGGATAATTTATTACAGATCAAACCACTATTTTGAGTTTACTTTGTAATAAAAAATAAAAAAAACTATTAAGTAACCAATTAAAGTGGAAATTATCGTCAAAATTAATTAGTATTCCAAGAATTTTTAAATGCATGTTAGGTCAGGTTAGGGTAGTTATCCCATTATAACTTCCAGAATTGTTTAATAATAACCTATTCAATTTGCATCCATCCTAACCGAAGCTAGCCACGTTTAAATGACCCACCATGCATTTAAAAGAGTTGGGTCTAGCTAATTTGTTTTGATTGGTCGGTACTATGCCTATTATCTCAGGTATTCATAATTGTTTACAAAATAACAGCTGTATGATGTGGCGAAGAAGAGATGTTGTGAGTTTCGTTATATTGAAGAATTGTACAGTGTCTTGGGATGAAGGATACATATTTTAGAACAACGACGATTTAATTTGTGTTAACTTATCATGCAGGACGGAAACACTGCTCTTAGAGGTCGTTTTTCACATTACTTCAAGGTAGACTTAGGGGTTGCGTCAATATCACTTAGATAAAATCAATTGGTGATTAGACGGGATTTGAACCGTAGACCTCAGGGACCTAAGGACCTAAGTTCTGTGCTCTACCACTAGACAAGCTAGCTCACCAAGGTTGTTAGGATTGCAAAAATTGCAATTTTTTCGGTGGCTGTGCTGGATAAATGACAGAATGTTTCATGTCTACTGATAAGATAGTGGAGGTTTTCAACACACATCCTTAGGTATTACCAGAGCCAATTTATAAAAAAAAACAGAGTTCTTTTAAAGCGTTGATCAACACAATCACCGCCTTAGAGAAGCGTTTTGACTGGAAAACACATTAATTTGGCTATGTGCTTTGTATGTGGCTATAAAGCTTTTGTAAACTATACTTTCAGTTGCAGCCTGAAGTATAGGTATGTTGCTTAACATCTACATCTTCCAACTTATTCTTTACCGTGATTACTTCGATGAATCACCTGAACCGCTTACCCATGTAGGCACACACTTCATAAATCACAATAAATCCACGTGAGTCACCTGAGTTTAGCAACAGCTGTTAGCCACAACAATGGAGCTGGTGCAAGCCCAACAATCGAAGGGAGTTAACTACAATCCACACAAACCTCACCTACACAAACCCTCATTTTACGCAACACACACACAGTGTAGGAAAGACCTTAATCTACTCGGTATGCTTTTGTTGGAAAGTTCCGATATTGAGTAGCTGATAGTAGGTAGACTGACGGAAAGATTTAGACATCTTACAAAATGATTTGCAACAGTGGATACGTTTTTGTTATTTTTACCTATCCATGGGGCATGTCACATTTTTTACTAGGGTAAGAGTTGATTTGAAAAGAGAGATGGCTTGTGAGAAAATTGAAGAAGCAAAATAAAACCTCACTAAATATGCTATAACAGATATTAAACTTACTATGAGTACAGGAATAAATCCACGTACATGATTTATAAAGTTATTGCTTTCAGTATTATAGGTCGGGATATCGTAATTTGCCACTGGATTCCATAATGTTAAAATAAATATATTTTTGTTGTTGAAGCCTAAAAGGAACTTAAGGTGGTAAAATTATCAAGGGTCATAGAATAAATAAACACCATTATATTACTTCATAGAGTCTAGAGTGTTTATTTTAGTTTACAGCATTTAATCAAACGCCTGCAACAATTGCACGCAATTCGAGCACAGTAGTGCTGCGAGTGTGGCATCCTTTTATGATCGGGCGACTATGGTTTAGTAAAACAAAACATAACACCATTAAACATTTAGTAAATAATTAACAGAAACAGAATAACTACGCTAATGTCGCTAATATCACTTTTATTGATTGATGTGAATTCCACGTATTTTAAAGCATTGTCTTGGGTCACACCTTCACACAATAGGCATCATAGTATGCACAAAGTGCATACTAATTATATCCACTTTTTTCTGTAAAATCTACCACAGATAAATAATATATCATTTCTCTGTGAGTCTGCCAATTTTATGACACCCGTTAGCAAAATAACCTGAATTGATGTCTTTTTTTATAAGTAAGGTTTGCACAATGGAACTAAAAGCAGATTCAATAGATACGAAGATAATAATTTCGTAGAGATTAATTCAATTGCTCTACAAAAGTTTTGAACAAAAACCAACACATTTTACATTCATTATTGCGTTCACACTCATTATTTTTATCAACAGTACAAGCAGCTTAAAAGAACGATTTTGTACGCTACATTGTAGCCGAGAGGTCAATTGGTAGGTTACATGGTTACACGTTTCAGCCAGAACCACACAGCTACATAGCAGCTGATGTGATTGCGACTCTCATTGTACACGTTTACCTGTTTACGACCGGCAATTTCGCTCGATTTCGACACAACCGCGGCCGATTGGTCGATTTGCTCTCACTTCCAATGCGTTTCTAGCGAGTGCTACAATGTGAAAACATTGCTGCTAATCAAACTAGGTACTTAGACCTAAGGTAATGTTAGTTGAATGGATGTAACTAAATAAAATATTTTCGCTTGCATTTGGTTATATCGAGGTCAGCACAATAAGGTACAAATTGGCGGAGATGAGTGAAAAATTGTTAAACTAGATGAAAACTTTGGTTTGGTACTAACCACGATAACAAGACCTCTTTCGCCAGAACCTTTTATCAAAAGCCCATTGATCATGGACAGCTGGGTCAAGTTTCCATTATAAACCTACTAAATTGTCTGTGCTTTTTCTCATGATGGATCCAGGAAACTTTTCATAACCCTGTCTGATTAACTTATCTTCTCAGTTACCCACAATGACAATTAAAAACATTAACCTGGTTAAAAACATAACACAATTAAATTAGTTACATTACATAACTTTGGGGCGAAATGTAAACTGTAAAAGAAACGTCCTTTCTTCTTATCATTTACGTAGATACGTATCTAGGGGACGGAGAAAACGAAAATACTCGACCGAGTGCCATCTGCCAAAAAAGGGAAACGTATTTAATTGAAGACAAATGAAACTCCATATGGCGTAACGTGTTCCAAGAAAAAGTTTCTTTTATCCCTAGAAGGTGGTCCTAGAACCCGTGGTTTCGTGAAAGTCTTAAAGTACAGGATTGTTACGGATTGGGAGTTTTTAAACCGAACCGTTTTGATCAGAAGCGTTTTAGACATCGGCTTGATATTTTGTTCCTACGATCAGCTTGAAGTTTGAAGTTTGCAAAATGATTTTTCTGCAGGTGTCTGTATAAATTTTAACAAACAATCTCACCCCCAGAGATATGTGTTTTCAGCTACCGTACAGTAAACCAAGTCTCTCTCCAGAAGAGAATTGTGTTGAAAAGCAGGTAATTTCGTAAGGAAAGTCTGATATGTCCTCTTCTTTGTGGGAAGTTTACCATCTTTATGCATAAACTGAAAACAATTTTGGGGTATGTTATGTTGGTATGCTTCTGTCCAGTTCGTGTAGCGTGCCTTTTCATGTTTACGTACTAATTTACTCCTCTTATTTTACCACCTGTATGCTATCACAACCAATTAGAACGATTTGTAAAATGCTCCTTGACGAGGATTCTACTAGCAGTATCCAAAGTCAATAATTTGGTCCATCTACAAATCAGCTGACCAAGTCGGCCAAAATGGAGGGAAGCGCCTTCACTTCTGGCGGGAGAAATCGACAGCTCGGCGATTGTGTTGTGATTGCAGTGTTAATTAGGAACTATTTGGCTTGCGGTGATCTATTGAACAGCGGCGGAAGTGGATCCGGTGAGACGAGGTTGAACCATTGTGTCGAGGCTGTGACAATGGCAGTGGCGTGCGTAGTACGTAGCTGTTGTACGTAGTGTTCGTAGCTGCTGTACGTAGTGTACGTAGATGCAGCTGCAACGTAGTGCTAGCATACGGTATGAAGGCTATCTGGGTAAAAAAGCTTATTTGCATTTTTGAGTTCTCTAACCACAATTTGACCATCCAAAGAAAACATCCTAAACGTTATTTGCATCATATTATGATATCCATACACTTTAATTAATTTTCAACTGTACCAACCCAGTAAGATTCCTGCTCTTGAAGGGATAGGAGAGGAGATGCTAGTCTTTAAGTGTTCCGTAGAAAGGACAACTCTGAGAAATCAGCTGATTTTACGAGCGGGAATAGTACATCACCTGGGAGGTTTTTTTTACACTAGGATGAGCACTTTTCCATGCACTTATCAAAGTCGATGATTGTACACGTTAAACCGCAGAACAAAGAGACGTTTCTTTAATTATTCTTTCTCTTTATTTTGTGGCGAAAAGGTACAGAGTTAAAGCTAGGACCTGGAAAATGAGAACAGGGATGAGGACAGGCTATATTTAAAAACATTACCCCCTGTAAAAGATTTCTGACCCATTTTGCTCCGCAGTTAGAAATACTGCCTACAATTTCCCTGTAATAGGAATAGGTACAGCAAACCATTTTACACGTTTTTCCATCCTAACGTAAACATGTTCGGTGATCGAATATTTCAAAAATAGAAGCAGACCATCATCAGACGCATCCATAGGTGCCATATCTCACAAGTGCGTGAAGCATTTTATAAGATTCACCAGAAATCCTTGAAGGCTCCATACAAGTCCCCAGTCGCGGTCACGACTGAAGGTATTCTAGAGATGATCACCCATCAATAGCAACATTAGCATCACGTGTGCATCAAGGTCTTCAGCCTCGCAACAATCTTCTTTACTTTCCAGTTTCCGTGTATTTTAACACAACTATGAGCAAAGGATGAGTGTGTGTATTCGGTAGAATGGAGTGAGATTATCTGTGTAGCTTTGTTACAGTACTTACTAAGATCAGCTGTTTCATTAGTCAGATCAGAAAGCCCAATGATCAGTAACAAAGCCCAATTGATAAGTTTATTAAATTGGTTGAATGTTGTGTGTCCTCTCAAATTGGTGTTTCCTTCCATTTACTTTCTGCGACTTTATATCGAAGTTTCTGTGGATCCTGAGTCCTTTCGAGATTTTCTAGAACAGTCTTCTTCAGTTTTTTCTGTTGCGAGTTCGTTGCTCACTTATTGTTTGTTGAAGCAACAGTAATCGCTCCTATGACTCGCATTGGCTCAATCCGTGTTTCGAAAGGCATGAAAGTAATCAGCCCAGCGTTGATTTCAAACACCGCGGTCCGCCCACGGTTAATTGAACCCGTGACACCACGTATGCTCACATGATCACATTACCGTCCACTGCCACTGCCTATGTGATACCGTCGATGATGTCATAGCGATCACTTATTGTTGTCAACGTGGTTATTTTCGTAGTCAAAGTGTTATTATAGTCAAACAGTTCTAGTAAATGGATTATTCATACAGTAAAAATGTAAACTATCAAACAAACAATATTTTTTACATAGAGCATTGGCAATCTAAAGTGTGCTCCCAAATATCAAAAATATTAATGATTATGATCAAACATATTAGCTATGAATCAACCGAGTCAATACAGTTGAAAAACATATTGAATTAAGAAGGATGTTTGATTAATAATTCCATTACTGTCTGTTTATACTAATTTAGAGGTACTAAATCATACATAACCCAATGAAGGAATCGTGGGTAGTATTAATTAGGGGTATAAATATTCTCTATTTTAAAGTCACCTAAAAAATAATTTAGATTGGTTAAGATGTTCACTGTCATTCTTTAAAAATTTACCAATAATGATAATCGTGATAGGACGGTTTATTTCAGTAATGAATTTGATATTTCATTATTTCCTGCAATTAGAGTTTTGAAATGATCTCATGTACTATAACTTATTTCGGTCTGATGAACTTGCACAGGTTTACACGAGAAATGTTATAAAATTAAATAAACAAATGAGATCTACGTGATGGTGAATATGCGACGGTAAAAACTAATAAGCCTACAACTTATAAAATATTTAGGATTTACTACTAGACGGTAGAATCCAGTGTATGTGTTTGAATTCACCATTATTTCCATAAATCAGCATTTAAATATAATTTTTTGCAAAATCTATCAGTCAAATAAGGAAAGGTAACAATCTCCTCCTCCATATGAACCTTAAATCCCCCTGCCTCTAAATGTATGCTTTTTTGAGACCACAAAGAAATTGAGAGTGAAACTTACACTTGAATTACCATGCATTTGGAAAACCCTCAAGATATTTTTCGGAAAGAATATTTAATCGAATTGGAGTTAACTTACTATGTATATTTTTTATAACTTTCCTCTAGATATGTGAAATACTTATGCGTCACAGGCGCTGTTCGTGACTGCTAGAACGGCTTCTCCCTTCTAGGGCTTCATGGAAACATCTCCCCTAGCTGACAACCCTGGTGTCTCATGGTAGGTAAGTCTGTTACAGCTGATCTGTCAGGGCTTATCGCACCTGCGAGGGAAACGCATTTGGAGGGAAAGATATCCAATTGTACTACCCTTAGTTTGAAACTTGGGAACTAATGGTTTACTACTTCGTATGCCTACTGTAACCGAAACAGGTTATAAAGGTTTTTTAGGTGATATTTGGGGACATTTGAGATGTGAAATTGTAGATTATTTATATTTATGAAAAAAATACACAGTTTTGTGCGAGTAATCAATGTGAGAAATCAAATACATTGAATTTGAAGGCATAAGGTTGCTATAAAATTCATTGACTGTATGCCACACAGTATATGTTCCACACAGTATATAAGTACAAAATTGTTTTGAAAATAACTCAGTCGATTGATTATTATCCGGATCGAAGGACCAAATTCATTACTTATTAAGTTATCGTTTCGTTTTTATTATTTTGTGCGTTTCAACGTCGGCTGATATTTTAGTAGGGAATGGTCCAGAATGAGTGAAGTTTTTTTTGTAAAATATATGTGTGATAATTATCCGTCTTGAAGAACCAATATATTGTGTGGAACCACGTAATTTTTTTTATTTTACTTTCTCTACTAGTGTACATGGCTTTTGAAACAGCTCCTTGACTTTTAGTCAATTCCAGTATCATTTTTTACGATTTATTAATCGAACAGTTTGTTAAAATTTTTCCAACAATCAGCGATAAGATTGTAGGAAGTATCAATAATCGTTTGCCCAACGAATCACTAGTTTGTATTGCACGGTTTAGCTAGGGATCAAAATTTAATCAAAATCCAAACAATCGGATAAAATCCCAATACATATCTCTCTAAGATTAATCATGTACTTGAAAAAAAGAAGGCCGCCAACAATGTGTGTAGAGTAGTGACATCATTGACGACTGAGGACGAATCTTATAACGGATGACGCTACAGGTTATTCGTTGACCTTCATCAATATTGCGAATTCTTCATAAAGTATTTTGAAATGTTTATAATTTGCATTGCGTCAATCTCTTTGTTTTTTGGGGAAACAGTATAAACTGTTACAACTATCTTGTGACCGTGTGTTCTTTCCTGAAATGGTTTTATGCGTGACAAACAGAAAATGTGAGATCCGAATGACAAATGAGATCGTTGTGTAACAGATGGAATAGGCTTTCAGTGTCCGATTGCGACCCAGACAGAACAACCGGACAAGACAACCGACAACCCTTGAAGAGGCCCGGCCATGACGAGGTGTGAGATATCAGTAAAAACTATTTTTTTAATGTATATCATCCAGACACCTCAGCAGAATACTTTACTTAATATGTTGCCTTTATGATTCTTAGGAAACCCTTAGTTTTTTTCTTGAACAACGAGGTTTGCAAGTAGCTACCAGCAATCAACATAAGCATGCATTTGCCAGAAGAATTTACAAAGATTTGAAATAAAGTTATTGTTTTTTAAATTGTTTATTAAATCACCCTGCTATTTTTGCTACTTAAGTAAGTAAGTCCAAGGGAACCCATATACTTTTTTGGGGGGGGGGGGAAGGGGGAATAGTTTGCTAGTTTTTTAAAGCTATTTGTATACACGTTATTGCCATTTGTGTTGTTATTGAGAATACAAAATTACCTTGAAATTGAGAACAATGTTATTTGATGAAGCCTTTATGTCAGTGTCCTAAGTGTATCTTAAGCGTTTAAGGAATGTAAGAACGCCTACAACGTATTTCCTTTGATTTTAAAATATGGTACAGTTAAATTAATAACCGTAATATAATTCTGTTTGCATATTAAATCCACTGTCAGGATGATTAATGCCAATTTCTTCATTGTTAAACTCTCCCACTAAAACGGTTTTAAGTTGAGCTCTTTCCAAAAATCGTCGTTTTAAAAGTCGGTGTAAGTTGTTTAAGGAATGTCAATGTAATTATTTGGAAAAAAGTGAAGGTTTAAGGATGAGTAGTGTTTTACAACTAAACCTATTATTTTTACCACATACCTTCGGTCGGTGATGCTACCACCCAAACAAGAGCTTTTCAACACGAATCGAACTCGACGGCCCATGTTATACGGACAGCAAGAACGCGACAGATAAAACGTCGACGCTGAACTAAAAATTCAGTGCTGTTATACGAGCAGCAATAACGCCGCGTCGTCGACGCCAGGGAGCTGTTTAGGCCCATGTTATACGGACAGAATAAACGCGACAGATTTTTCATTTTTCAACGCAGCAACAGTATTGCACAAATGGCGCCTGGGAACTACCCTGTCGGAGGAGTATGGTGTGGGTGAAGCACGGATCTGCCGCGTAAAAGCTGCCCGTATAACAGTACTCGCGTCATTTCTGTCGCGTTTTTTCTGCCAGTTTACCGGTCCGGTTGCGTTGTCGACGCTGACGCTGGGTTTACAGTGTCCGACGCGACAGATAAAACGTTCGTATAACTTGCACACAGTGACGTCCATTGCTCGGTAGGCTTGGCGTCCACGCGGCGAAAAATCCGTCGCGTTTTTTCTGTCCGTATAACATGGGCCTCAAAGTAGACAAACTTTGAGAGCGGGACCGAGTGCCAGTCGTTACATCCTGCCCTCTACACACCCTTCCAACACGGTGAAACGGCAATCGGGCCTACCTGACGGTTTTGACAGTGTAAAAAATACGGCAAAAAATAGGACTACACTCGCTCCGCTTCCCACAAACTTTGGTCCACTATTCTATAGTCAACATACTTCATCATTTGACCAACAACACACTACTAAGGAAAATAAAAAATCTACTCACCCTGATGAAGGCGAAGTTTGATCTTTTCTGCTCCACGTTTCCAACCCTGTCGACTTCCTCGCCATTCCTCGGGTCGTTCCCCTCGCTGCAGAAACTCTGCACACTTGGACTCACACTGTTGAGGCTGATGTTACTCTTGTAGACTTCCTCAGGTTTGTCATCCTTCGCCAAAGAATCCAGGAAAGCTTCACTCTTCGGTCTACTGTCCCGTTTCAAGTAGGTATTCCTCCTTATAGGAGTCCTAGCTACTCTGTCTTTATTCGTCTTCTCACTTCCATCACTAAGAATATCTTCATTGGGAGGAGTCTCGGAAATTTCCTTTTCCAAATTCCCATCCAGTGACAACGCCAACGTTTTGTTCTTCTTTCTTTTAGGAGAAACACTGTTGAATTTCCTATTTAATCTAGGACTTTCTGAATGTTTCTCGATGCTGGATTCTTTCAAGATTGGTTTCGGCTTCGGAGCTATTTTTCTTATGTTCGGGTTGATTTGCAAGTCTGAACTTTCTTCATCTTTTTTCTCTGTTTTCGTAAAGGTTTGGTTTGTTGCCACTTTGTGTTCTATACTATTGTTATTTTCAACAATTGAAGATGTCACATCGTTGATCTTATTACACTTTAGTTCTTCAGCAATAATAGAGTATTTTGTAGAAGACAAGCTCAAATTCCTGACATGTCCTATTTTGTTTGATATCCCATTTAATTTCTCATCTTCCTTTGGAAGATGAATTACGTCGTCCAACTTACACTTGATTGCTTCGTCGATAAAGTCTTTTTTAGGAGATAAACTTAAATTTCTAACATTCCCTTTTCTAGGAGTCCCATTTAACTTCTCGTCTACATTATTTTCACTTTTTTTCATATTTGGTGTATCGCATCTTGAACTTGAGAAAATATCTAATTCTCCTTTAACAGGTGAGGTGGAACTGCATGGTGTGTTTTGACCATTTTCATCTTCTCCCTCCTCCTCTTCTTCTTCATCGCTGTCGACATCTTCCCGATGAATATCCGGAGACACTGAGAAACTCTTGACTCCCACATCTTTCTGGTAGCTGACCCAACTGTCGCTCTCACTGTCGCTGTCCCAAGCCGGCGAAGAAGCGTTGGAATGCAGAAGTGTCCTTTGCAGAAGAGTCTCCTGCAGAAGCGCCCGCTGCAGGAGAGCCTCGTTCACAGCAAAGTTGTCACAGTTCTCCAAGGATTCTGTCACATCCTCCTCGCTGGACTCGGTATCTCCAGGGTCACGGCAGATCTTGTGTTTAGCACTCATTGCAACTATTCATTTCACATCCGCGTTGTAGGTACTGCTAGAATTAGGTTTAGGAAAGGTTAGCAACGCGTAACGCTCAAATAAAGTGGAAGTTTTAGAATGTGAGTACAGTTTCAGTCCTTCAAGGTTTGACAATTTTTGAAATTGTGATTTGATATAAGTTTCTCAAAATCTATGTATAATGTAGATGGTAACTGAAACCTAACTATGTTGTCCCTTTCTTTGGTTGGTTACGTATATCCTAAGATACTACATACTATTGGTAAACTGTCTATTAGCCTATTGGAATCCGGTTTTAAGGAGGTTAGAGAAAGGTTAACTACGCAACATGTGAATAGTGAATGTTTTGGTAAACAAATAAAGTACCAGATGTCCCTAGTCTGTATAATATCAATCTGTCTAAATCAACACAACATGAATACTATAAACAGGTAATATTTTTATTAAGTATATAATTTATTTAGATAGTTGTCATAAATACTCCTACGACAATCAAACTCTCAAGTCTTTTCACGAACTTTTCAATGATAAGTCCGAATTTTTTATTAAAACAACTATCTTAGGGATTCAGAAAAATCAGTTTAATTTCTGGCAGTTAAATTTGTGTCAAAACCTGTACTAACCAAACCTATTTGGGGATTATTGACAGTCGGTGTGTAAACTTACTTCATCATCTAAGAATCGTTTAAATGAGTTTGCTTTTGCTCATATATTTTACAGGCGTATCCATGCAATATTCAAGGACAAAGGGATTTGACATATGTTTATCGTAAAGATATGACGTCATTTTGTAAGTCTAGATCTACGTGACTTAAGTCTGGTAAAGGATTCGCGGACCGAGGAGCGCACAATACCTGCTCTAATGGGAGGTCATAAATAAAATCCGTAGGGGTAGGACCAAGGAGCGCAGAGGTACCTTGCGCGCCTCGGTCCTACCCATGCAAGGAACTAATCCCCTAATTATACGGATTAAAAGAGACAATGGCTGGGTCAACCCTGCAAGTAAATCCCATTAGTCGTGCCTCATTGAATACACTACTTTAAAATGAAAATGTAAGGAGTAATTTTGAAACTATAAATACGTTAACAGAGACAATGCAAGATACTGTATTATGCATTCGAAGTAGTTATCTTAAAAACAGTCGGTTTTTGTCCTACGTTAATCAGCCCATTTTCAATGCAGACAAACTGCATATTTTTCTAAGTGCAGTTTAATAAAAATTAAATACTTATCACTAAATAGTACGGAACTCAATTTTCATTATTCTATTATAATTAAAATCATATTAGATTATTCGAGACAGCTAAACTTTCTCTCTGCGTTTCAGAACTATCAAATGTTTACATTATTTTGTTTTGTAGGTATACTGTAGTTTATACAATTTTGAAATAGCTTTGAAGGCATGACGACTATTAATTGCTTATAGCATACATGATTCTACGTGATTTGTTTTGATCATCGACCCGTGATTCAACCTTCGTCTCCGTCCTGTGGAAACACCTGACATTTTCTCTCGTGATAGAGGTTAGGATATTGAATGACTTAATATTACCGGACGTTCGTACTATTTAGGAGCAACGCATACCATTCTTGAAACTAATTCTTAAGAACAACATTATATTATGTTGTGCATTTCCGGATTAGGTGGGTGAGCCTACTGCTGAAAGTGATATTTGCCAAATGACAATGTGCCTGGGCTAAATTTACTTCAAAAAGTAGTGTTTACATAGGCTTTTTTTAAATTTAAAAATACTTTTTGTATAAGAATTACTTAGGTTTTTCTGAAAGTATATAGTTATAAATATCTGAAAATAAATCGATTATTTTGTTTAGTTTACTTTTTTAACTGTTGTATTGCCGACAAAAAAGTGTATCTAATGAAAACATTTACTCCTCAAGATCCTATAATTATTCCCAACTGTTTAGACAAGCACAAATTTGTTTAGTCAGAATTTACTTGGCTATTTCCAAAGTAATGGTTTAAGCATCGTTTAAGTAGATTTTATAGCCTCCGGATTACCAATAAATATAAACATAATTACTCTATTTTAATGCTAAATTCAAATAACAATAACCGGCACATACTCTAAAAGGAATTCTAAAAAAAGAGTAAACTACAAAAATTAAAACTTGTCTTTATTCAAGTAGTGTTACCAGTTACAAAGTAAATTATCTATTAAAAAAAATAAACTTTTGAGTCTAGAATCAAATAAGAGATAATAAGTAATGAGTAACTTACAATCAGTGACGTGGGTTTTTTTTTATTTCTTGCTGTACATCTAATAAGGTGACCAATTTTACAAATTCGTTACCGGTGCAGATTCCTAAAGAAAGTTCTATTCTCGGTTAATGTTAACGGTGCAGTCAACGGTTAGTGTTAACGCAGGGGTGCCCACAAGGGGGGGCCGTGACGCAGACTGCGTCATTGAAATTTTGGGGGGGGCTCAAAAAATTCAAATGGGGGGGGGGCTAAAGTTAATTGCAACAGTGTTCAACGTGACGACAATCCAAAATACATTACGAAATCGCCAGATAGAAAGTGGATACTTAATGACAATAGTTATATTATTGAATTAAATTGGTTCAAATAGGATTTTAGGATAGTTTAGGATTCGTGTAGAAAGTTATTATTTAAGATTAGCAAGACGTGAGATCTATGAGAGGGAGCGCACTGGATTGCTCAACTGCTATAATAGATAAAAGATAACGCGTGGTACAGACACTTCCAGCTACACCGCGACTTAAGCACAGCAGAACGCTTTGTTGACATAAAGCTCGTTAAAATACAATCAAGTAGCAAGTAGCATAGGCTACAATACTTTACACTATTGTGTATACTCGATTACCTGAGTTAATAGCGAGAGGGGGGGGGGATGAAAAATCCGGTTAATCCAATATAATATAAAAACAGATGACAAACTCATTAAAACGCTGTAAACAGCCATTAAGTCACGATTTACATTTTTATAAACGAAATTCAATATTGCAAAATCATTATTATTGTAAATTTCAAATCATTTTTCTTGGTTCAGTTGTACAAACGGCAACGTTTAAAATTGTAGCTAACTCAAACTCAACTAATCACTAGCCAAACATTACATTGCTATAAATAACGTAAATATTAAAGGAACCTTTAGAAAGTGTTATAGGTAAGGTACTGCTCATGATAGACAGATAGGCTACCGATAGGTGCTGTATCACAGCATAGGAATTGATAGATAAGTAATAAAAAAATGTAAAATTATATTTAGAGATAATTAAAACACTCTTAAAAAAGAATGGAACGAGAACAATCTTGTTATTCTCTTTCTTTGTTCTTCTGTTCATTAATAGGTTTCTCTTCAATTCATACACAAATTCAACAAGTCGCCATATTTAGGCCTACTCATTGGCCAATCACAGCCTTACTAAAGTTACCATGGTTATCACTCAATCACAGTGTACTGAGCATTATATCGTCATCATTCCCCAGCTGTTGTATCTGAAATCTGTTGTAACATAGTGCACAGCAGACAGAAGTGTATAACGGAGCAGACGATTGTTGGCGCAAGCGTTGTTTCCATTTCATTTTCATCAAAGGAGCTATGATGTTTCTAAAGGGAGAGAGAGGGGATCGTTATATCGAGAAAGACGCTGACAATTCGTTATGGATATTCTGGCAATAAGAACATCCTTAAATTGAGGTGACTTATAAAACTCTAATTTTATTTATATAGAAAGATAAGTTTTCCAGTCCTGTACAACACTGATTCACGGTCTTTTCCCTGTAATCAAAATTCAAGTACAACTTGATACACACAGAATCTCCGGTTCCCGACCTGGATGATGGCTAGTTATTTAATTTAATTTACAGTTACATATTAGTACTCGTGATAAATCAAACCCGTTATGTAAGCCAAAGCCACACGGTTATTAATCTCACTTGGTTTTGGATTTGCTTACAAACGTTATCGGAAATGGTTAGGGCCTACACAGTATTCTTAAAGAACATTTATGTAAACATATCAGTGACAGCTAGGAAAGGAATCTTTATCAAAACGGCTGTTCGTAATTTCATATATGACGTGTTCTCTTAACAGATTATTAGTATTTCATAAATTAATTACGTATGTAGTAAACATGGAGAAAATAAACTAGAAAAATCACACAAAATTGTATTTTTAATCGTCCGTTATTTTATTTCCAAAATAGTGAGGCCATATTTTAATGGCTATAAGGACTCTCTCGCCAATCCTGTGGATACAATTAAACCATTAGAATCATAATCGGTACTCTAGTTTTCTTTAGAGTAGGCTGCATAAAATGCCTTCTGGGCCGTGACAGACGGACATAAATGGAGATCAGATAAGACATGTTTCAACTTCTTCAATGCATAAAACATAAATAACCCAAAATATGTATAATTCTGAGCAATGCACAGACAAAACTATACTTTTATTGATAGATTAGCTGGGTTTGAATTTTAAATATATAAAAAAAATTATAAAACTTCTTTTATAGTTTTACAAATAGTGCTAGTGCTGGGCGGGGGAATAATGTTTCTCATTTGTTGTGTACATCATTTATGGGGGGGGGCTGTTGCTCAATTGGGGGGGGGGGTGCGTCATGAGTCTAGGGGGGGATGGGCACCCCTGGTTAACGGACCATAAGTCAGCATCCACAATTTAATATACTGTGATTTTTCTTTAAATTAACAATAACTGTTTCATCTAAATAAGGCTAACTGATTATTTCAGGGCAAAATGATCAAACTTATTTATCCAGCGAGAACAAAGTTATTTTTGAAAAACATCAAACCGTAGGCCTACAGTTTACACATTTTTTAGGCCTGTACAAACATTAGTAACAATGAATTATGATGTTCGACGTTGTGACATGTTGCTATTTAGACATTGTGATGACAATGTTATATTATACATCATTTAACAAACGTTTTACATGGTGACAACATAATCGCCAAATATAGATGATAATTCGAAAATTAAAAGAAAGTAATACAAATTGAGTTTAAATTAGGAAGATGATTTGGAATTGCAATAAATTTAAAATTATATGGAATTTGATTCATGCTACCATAGTGTTGGCTAAGTAACTTTAAAAAATTGTTCCTTTGTAAAACCTTGTTTTTGTAATATTATGTTATCACTGTTGGCATTAAAAAGTAAAGCTTTCCTCCTAAGAAATGTGAAATGAATTGAGAATGGCCCGTATTGTATTTTTGGAAAAAATATATGGGATTCGAAATAGTACAAAATTGTCCACATAAAAAGTCATCATTTTGACACAAATACAATATACATAGTAAAATTCTGACTCCGATCCTTGCTCTCGAGTCTGAGAAACTGCAAAGTATATCAACTATATACTGTATTGGTACGTATGTTTTGTATTACCTTTTCTTTTTATCAATCAATGGAAAAATAAAGTACTTCAATGGATGCGCATTTTACATATCATAAAGAAGAGATGGTTTCTGTCTGTTGAATTTACCTATAAAACTAAGATGTTTTTTTATCAATGGTGGGTACACGTTGAAAGCATGTAATTGTATTCATGGATTTAAATTAGCTAAGGATTTTACAAACCATTCCTGCATAAAAATTAGTATATTTCATAGCGAGGGGTCCCATTGCAAATTTGCACATTTTCATAGGGTTCAACACCTTTTCTAAGGTAAAACTAACTGTGCTATACCCCTTTATTTTCAAAGATCATGTTTGTTTAAAGCAGTTATTAAAAGTGAATAAACTTACTAATTTACAATAATTTCCATTCATTGATTTTAGATCTACACCATGAAGACTAAAGTCACCTACCTTAATCAAGTCGCAATTATTAAAAAGTAGCCTATTTAAAATCCATTTTTATAAAATAAAAAAAATCTAAATGTGGTTTAACATTCAACTGAAGGATCAGCTTTTCTATTGCAATTTAAATTCGAAAGTGAAAGTGTACGGCCTGGTAATTTGTTGATACATTAGTTTGGTAATAAGTTGCACTAGAAAAATATACCTGAATCAATGGTGAAATCAGTGAGGCGGGACTAATGGGATTTACTCGCAGGCATTGCCTTGTTCAACCCTCGTAAGTAAGGGATTAGTTCCTTGCACGGGTAGGACCAAGGAGCGCAAGCACCTCTGCGCTCCTTGGTCCTACCCCGACGAATTCTTCGGCCGAGGGGTTGACAGTTTTACGACTTGCGCTCCTCTGTCCGTTTCCCCTGGTAAAGACACGGCTTAATCTTCGATAAGAGATAATAGTCTGGTTGCCGGTCAAAAAACCTGGAAGTAAGGTCCACCCGAAGTTTTATGGTGTTTTCTGTTTCTTCAAGACCTACATAACTAAAATCTGCAAGGTGCCACTTTGTCACCCTTGAGCAAATTGAAATATTCAAGATGGCGGCCAAGATGGCTTAAAAACTGTATATTTGCTGTATCTTTCCCTATAGAAGAGACAGGATAATAATTTTTGTGTCTAATTTTATGTTTTAAGGGTCAGAGAATACCAATAATTGATTATCTTAGTAATAAAAAGACCCCCGCCACAGCAAACCTGCCGACTAAGCGAATTTCCAGTTGCCTGAATTGATTTTCAATTAAATGTATTTAATTAACATTAATTTTTATGAGTACTTAGGCTTGCTGCTACAGGGAGGGTAAAAAAGTGTTTTTTTTTTGTGAAATATTAATAACTTAGTATAAAATAAATAAATTTACCAATTTTGATCAAAATATATCCTAATATAAAAAATATATAAAATATAATCAAGAATAACATGTGAATTTTAAAATAACAATTATTTGTATTTTCTCCTTAACTAATAATGGTACAAAAACACTTTGATATACTAAATTATTTGTTCTTTTAAGCTCTTTAAGAAGGTTTGAAGAGAAATTGGAAAATTTTGCGTTTAGAGGGTCAAAAATTAGAAAAACAAATTTTTACCCCATAAAACCCCACGTAAAACCCCGTTCCCATGGTCCGATCATGCTGGTTCGGTTTACTAATCCTGTATATCTGCTGTATCTTTCCCTATAGAAGAGACAGGATAATCATTTTGTGCCTAGTTTGATGTTTTAATTAGAAAATTACCCAAAATAATAAATCAATATAAGTTTTTATTAAATTTCCACATTAATTTGTTGCCAAGTTACCTTATCAACAATGTTTTCAAGTATTTACTTGACTTAAAACATTATATCTATGGTTTCTGAGGATAATTGCTACATTCAAACAGAACACAGTCATCAAATCAGTTAACTTACAAGCAGTTCTCCTAATTGATGCTTGTGCTGTACTGGGGACAGTGCATTATCCTTCTTCAGGAACATTGAATGACTTTATCAACTGCTTTTTAAATTATAGTTTTCTTGAATTAAGAAAAAAACACTGTTCTTTAGGCTAGTCAAAATACGGTCCAACATCAAACTTAAGGTAAAAGAAATAAAATATATTTCTTCCCCATATATTCCAAAATATATGGGATTTTGTCAAAAAAGGTGTCAAGAATATTATACTAAAAATCAAGAAAATCCAAGTGGTGGAAAGCCGCCATTTTTGAAAAAACTTCCGCCATATTGGATTTATGTAAGCTTTTAGTAAAACATCAATTATTTGACAACTAATCGTCTTAACGATTTGCGGTTTGTCTTAATAGATTCCTCTTCAAGTTTACTTTAAGATAATAATAACCTTATACCATTTCATTATTGATTTATTTAAAATATACAGCTTTAAATTGAAACAATAGCAAATTTCGAAGATTTTTTTTGTAAAACCTTTAAATGTTTGCAAATACAAACTCAGGTGATAAGAACATTCATATTTTGTGGCTCTTAAAAGAATCTGAATACAATTTTCAACAATTATCAACCTCATATCAGTTTGTATATTGCTTTGAAGATATATTATGGGACATATTGTTATTAGTCTTCAACTTGGAACGCTAGTCGTGACGCGGGCTGCACCACTACATCTAGTTCGATTAAAATACACTTTGAGGTGGGAAAAATTGCTTTGAGAACATTTAAAACAGATTTTGGAATCATACATTCATACATATAGGGCAATGTATAAAAAGATCTGACAAAATCCTAGCATGAGAACACTGAACACTGTTTTTCATAATATGTTGGTGCAGACAAGCCTTGTATGGTTTTTGCACCTATTGTATAATATGCATGTATTCATTATAGTTCAATAAATAAATTGATTGATTGATTGATTGATTGAAAAAGTTTGGGGTTTTGAAACATACCAAAATTCAATTTTTCATAATAGACAATTACATATATGTGTCCGTGAACACGATAACTTGAGTAATTTTTATACAATTTTGATGAAATTTGGTTTGAAGGTGTAAGGCAGGATAAACTTGAATGAGTTCGAGAACCAGCATGATCGGACCATGGGAACGGGGTTTTACGCGGGGTTTTATGGAGTAAAAATTGTTTTTTCTAATTTTTGACCCTCTAAACGCAAAATTTTCCAATTTCTCTTCAAACCTTCTTAAATAGCTTAAAAAAGCAAATAATTTAGTATATCAAAGTGTTTTTGTACCATTATTAGATACGGAGAAAATTTAAATAATTGTTATTTTAAAATTCCTATGTTATTCTTATGGGGAATATTGTAAAATGTTGTAGTCTGCTTGTTTATGGATATATTTTGATCAAACTTGGTAAATTTATTTATTTTATACTAAGTTATTAATATTTCACAAAAAAAAACTTTTTTACCCTCCCTGTAGTAGCAAGCCTAAGTACTCATAAAATTTAATGTTAATTAAATACATTTAATTGAAAATCAATTCAGGCAACTGGAAATTCGCTTAGTCGGCAGGTTTGCTGTGGCGGGGGTCTTTTTATTACTAAGATAATCAATTATTGGTATTCTCTGACCCTTAAAACATAAAATTAGACACAAAAATTATTATCCTGTCTCTTCTATAGGAAAAGATACAGCAAATATACAGTTTTTAAGCCATCTTGGCCGCCATCTTGAATATTTCAATTTGCTCAAGGGTGACAAAGTGGCACCTTGCAGATTTTAGTTATGTAGGTCTTGAAGAAACAGAAAACACCATAAATCTTCGGGTAGACCTTACTTTCAGGTTTGGGTGAAAAATGCCTTTTGGCAACTAGACTATAAGTGATTAAATAAATCTGTTCTAGAAAAGACACAGAGCTATAAAAACAATGGGTTCGTGTACATTTTGGTTGAGACGAATATTAGAACAGAAACTGTATGGATCGTTAACATAAACAAATGACGTCATACCGAATGTCTATAATAGCCGTAACAGCTGGTTTGGACGTTTCTACAGTTAAAGGTAGACTACAATTGCTTGGTACGTTTTTTAGTACGTTTTGCTTGGAGCGACAGGTGCGACGGTCGCGCAGCGACTGTCGCCGAGCGGCAGTCGCGGGATGGTAGACTGTTTTGCTTGGAGCGAGAATTTATCCCTAGCGTCACCGAGACATGGCACCTAACCTCAAAAGGGCACACAAGTATTATTTACTACTCACTGTAAATAAATTCGATACTTAGTAAAAACTAACAATTAAGCATTCTTTAGTTATTTGTTGAAAGAAACATTCCAAACCTGCCATGTCACAAGCCAAAATGTAATAGAATTACTCAATTTCTCCATGAATTGCATAACACAAGCATCACTTTAATTGGAAATCAGTGTTATAAACACTTTTTCTGTTAATCGGTCGTCTTCATCTGCACTAAAACTTAACTTCATCCCGGACGTTGTGCGGATAGCCGACGACGCCATACCGAAAATGAAAAGTTGTCAAAATAGTGTATGAAAACAATCAGAAATGTAACTGTCGCTAAGCGACTGTCGCTCCTGACTGGTCTTGGAGCAGTACCCAGCGACTGCAGCTCGCGGCTCTAGCGACAGTAGCTCCAAGCAAAACAGGACTTTGCAAAACCCCTATGATCAGTGTCCCGCGACAGCCGCTCGGCGACAGTCGCTGCGCGACCGTCGCACCTGTCGCTCCAAGCAAAACGTACCTTAAAAGAAATTTATTTTCGGACCAGTGACATAATTTGTTTATGATTATGATCCATGCAGTTTCCGTTCTAATATTCGCGGGGAATACTGCGCCTTGACTATAACAATTAGCCACAAATTCAAGATTTTGTTAGATTTTACAGAAACTTTAATGCAACATGAGTATTGTTTAGGAAATATATCACATAAGCCTAGTTTTAAAACCCTAAAACCCCATTATAGTATTGAACACATTCCCATTGAATACAGCTATATATACAGCTTAATATACGATCAATGGGGTTAAATCAAGTGTTTTTTTTTGTGACACAATACTTTCCTGGCAAATTTTACAGCCAGATTCTTTTAAAACTGCCAATAACTTAGAACTAAATGAAGTGAATCTAGCAAAGGCAAATTTAAATATTTCTCAACTGAAACGTATCTAGTCTGCTACTGGAGTGTTTAGAAGGTAGAAGCTGTTCAGGTAGTACAATGAGATAACAGCTCTTATCACTACCACCGTGAGATGATAACATTGTGAGTTGCATCAACTTGCACTGATACAAGCTGGATTTTACAAAGGTGAAACGTTAACAATGCCAAACTGTAGCTTTTTGTACCAATTTCGATTTGTTAAAGCATAGTTTTGTACTATTTGTCAAAATAACAGTAATTCCAATAACATTGTTATAAAATGCTAGTAAATCGATCCTATTTTGTAGGTAATGAGCATGAACTAATCATTATAATCTATAAAGACATTGAAAGCTAATTAAAAGTTTAAAGATAATCCGGGAAAAACATTTTTAACTGTTATTGGTGCTCTAGTTTTCCCGGAAGCAGCCTAAATTGCCATCTTTAGCGCCACCGAAATACACAAACAGTCTGGTAGAAATTTAGACAGAACTATTTTTTTCCTTCTTGGGTCAAGAGAAATAAAGATTTTAAACAGTATTACGCAATGTACATAAAACCTGTAATTAACTTATATCGATTACTTATTTAATTGTGTTAAAGGTATAACATCAGTTTGTATGTTTTGGTTTAAAATCGACTTTGGTGTTTATAGTCACGCCATACAAGGTTGGCCTTCAGTTTCAGCACGTCATCTTGTTTTGTATGCTGTAACAGCTCATTAATATGGATATAAACGGATTCATTTTTAACCTTCTTTCCTGTATAATTATTGTACAACAATCAATTTCCTAATGAAGGTTAATTGTTTTTAAATTATTGAGAAATTCTTTAAGTAACACTTTAAACGGTTCTTAGACAACATTTTATTTTTAAAATCTCATAGGAAAAATGCTGTTGATATCATTTTTAATAACACTATATAAAAATTTTGTATGAAAATATTTTAGCTCAAAATGTATATATATTAAAATAAATTCACAGTTTCGTTTAGTAAACAGGTTTTAGTTAACATAAAAAATTGTTTCTTCATAATGTTTTGCCAAATTTAATGTTCAAGCATAGTTTACAAATCAACACATAGTTTTGTTAATGAACTTTCAATTCAGTATGTCATTATGCCAATGAATTATATACTTTACATAAATATTACTCAAATCTTTTTGGTCCAATAATTGGTTTTTACTTCGCGTGTTGTGGTTTTACCACAAGCTAAACACGTTATAAACCCAACTTTAAACAATATTTTTACTAAATGCTCTATTTTTGCACATCAACTACTGATTTTCCTCTAGTAGTATACCATAAGAAAAAACATAAAATTGCAAGATATGTCTAAAAATCCCTTAATTGACATCAGCACACATAAATAACTGAAAACGAAACTCGCCAAAAGAAACTTCAAGGTTTACAATAGAATGATAATTCCATTTCTAAATCAGGGCTTTAATCTATGCAACTTCATACTATAATCATAAATTTTTTATCGAAAACTCAACTATATCTACATACGATGTCGACGTTCCTAACTAAATTAGCCACTTCATTTTCATGGATTTCAAGTTGTTTGGCATTTCAAGTGTTTTACGTAACACTCCTCCTCACACATTATAAACCTACAGATTTCCATTCTTCTCTGCAACACTAATCCAACAATGGTGTATTTACAACACGAATGCTGCTATTGTCTGTATGACTCATACCCATCATGGGGAATCAGGTTCATCACTAAACTGCTGGCAAGGTGTTCTAGTTTTCTACGAAATAAGTACAATGTAGTGATTGACATTGTTTCAGATTATATTCATGTATTGGTATTACGGAGTTAGTTATTTTAAGCAAAAGATTCCTTATGTATGATAATTAGATGGTTTGCTAGCTATTATAGTTTTTTGTAACCACCCGCGCTATTTTTTGTATCTTAAAAAGTAGCTATTTATTGTATTTTTTTTATACACGTTATTGTGTGCCATATAATTTCTGTGTTTACAATAACAAAATGTCAGAAGCAGTGGATTTTTACTTTCATTAAAAGAGGGTTGTAATGATTGCTTTTTACCGGTTTATTCAAAGACCTTACTAATAATGTAGATTTTCTTTCTTGGGACGTGAACAATTCTTACGGAACTACACCCCAAAAGACACGGACGTGTCCCGTGTGGACGTGTGGGACGTGGACGTGTTTCTATCTACGTAAGGGGCTAAAGATTTTTTTTTTCAAATCGAAAAAGGTTTACAAAAAAAGAATGCTTGGTACGGGTTTTCAAACTTTGTGGATTACTAACCGCAGTTGTAAAAGTAAAGAGTAACATAATGGCTTCAAAATAAACTCAAATTACTAAAAATACAAAAATACGAAATTTACACACTTTAAAATGTTTAACGTATTAAGAGCTTACGTTGCTAACTTTTCTCCAAACTTTAACTTCACTCTCACCCTTCTTAAGTATTTAAAACACTACACAACACTGACACTAACACCACATCACGCTCCGAACTACGAAACACGAAACACTATCGATTATTTCCCGCGGAATACCGCCGACACCCGCCACGCCGGGAGGTTATCAGGTGTAACGACAAACGCAGCTGTTCGACTGATAGCGATACCTAGCTGACCGACGCACGCACGCGCACACCCACGCATCAGCTGTTCCATTGTTGCCGAGTGATAAACTGATATCACTAAGTGGGTGAGTGTATTCACAACGGTGTGAATGCGCCGGACTACTTCGAGTGACTGAAAATCGCTAGGGAAATTAAATTACTGCGCTCGTGCGACGCGAAAGTTGTTTAGGTTTGTTCTTTGTACGCGTGAAAATCTCAGTTTGTTAATGTAGAAGGACTAGAAGGATAGTGTAATTTAAGTTAAAAATGTATGTTAGGCCTACTACTTTGACTATGGGTATTACCATTGACTATATATACCTACAGGTATACAGGGCAAATAAAAAGTCAAGACCCCCCCCTCTAATATTTTTCCAAGTAAATATGCAGAGATATCCTTTTGGTGATCGTGCAATCTTAGCAGGAAGTTTCATTTAATGGTTTTGAAATGTTTGAGTGTCCCCCCAAATGGGGGGATTTGGGGGGCAACTCAAATATTTTAAATGTAAACCCCCTTCAAGTGACACCTCATTTTGAAGTGATTACAAAAACCTATAGAATGGTGAAAACCAGAGTTCGCTATCTCTTCTCTATCCAAAATGGTAGCCAATATTACCATTATGAACCAATTTTACCATTCATTTTCCACAACATTTGACGGGCTACCATTTTAGATAGAGAACAAATAACAAATAAGAGATAGCGACCTCTAGTTTTCCCCTTAAGTTTTTGTAAACACTTCAAAATGAGGTGTCACTTGAAGGGGGTTTACATTTAAAATATTTGAGTGGGCCCCCAAATCCCCCCTTTTGGGAGGATACTCAAAAATTTCAAAATCATAAAATGAAACTTCCTGCTATGATTGCATGACCACCAAAAGGATATCTCTGTATATTTACTTGGAAAAATATTAGAGGGGGGTCTTGACTTTTTATTCACCCTGTATATAGGTATATATAGTCAATGGTATTGCTACGAAATAAACCTCTCACTCCTCTGTTTTTAAAAACTGAAGTGGCAATAATATTGTTGAGCCTCTGGAATGAATAGTGAGCTGAATTCTTTTACGAGTTCTGTCATTTACACCGACTTTTTGACTGAGTCAAAGGGCAAAAACAGCCCTATTTCGCATCTTTTATGCCACAAAAACAGCAGTTGATACAGTCATAGATAAATCATACTCCCTTAGTAGATTTCTCATCCTCATGGAACAGCTGAAGCCAATTTTATTGTTAGTTCTGTCCGGTGCACTGTAGAGGTCGTGTTATTGTTTAAAATTAGTTTTCTTGCTAGTTCAGCCATTTAAAACCTCGTTTAACCAAATAAAACTATATAATCAGAAACAATAACTCGAATCCTAGTTATATAACCAGACAGCAAAGCACAAATCATTAAATTAACCCTAAAATAATAGAAACAACATTTTGTTGACACTAACAGAACACCCAGTGTCATCGGACATGAACTAGACACGAAAAACGAGCTTCAAATTTTACAATGGGATGAGATGTCTACTCGTTGGTTAGTATACAATTGTTTTTTTGTTGTTGTTGTTTTTAGCTGTAGGAACAATGTTCATATTTATTGGTTGAAAGAATATTTTTATCAACTGACATCAAACAAAACAACCTAACAGGCTTTCATGTTTTGTAATAGGATGAGTATTGTCCCGTAATATTCAAAGTGAAAACAAATTCATATCAGCCATAAAAAATCCAAAATCCTACTATACTTAAGAAAAAAATAAGACTCCTTTTACCGTCAACTGACAAAAATCCACTTTATGGGAAACTCTAACAAAAATGAGAAATCTGACGACTCCCGATCCATATTAGCAAATTGCAGTAATATCTTGTAATATTATTTAAGTTCACTAGTAAGTCTCAAGTATCAGTTAGATACTTGATGTTTTCCCGACAGTAGCAGAACAGTATCTTTTAGAGAGTTGGAACGCGAATTAAATGTTATTGCAGTCATAAAACGTTTCACGCCAATGATTGCGATGAAGGAAACAACCATAGTCTAACTGTAGATCTAACTGTACGTAGTTTAATACAAAATCCATCTGTCGTTAGTGATTACTACATTGTTTTTACAGACTGCTGAAGTCGATAAACATTTTTTATGAGTCTCACAGTAAAAATCTCGAGATGCTTTTAGTTTACAATGAGGCCCCATTTCAGTTTGGTTTGGCATTATAAACAATTGGTGCAAACGATTAAAAGAACGAATACTGTGTGTGTTTTACACCGGTAAACTTTGTTGGGAGCTAAACATTTCATTGAATTGAGTTAATATCACTCGAACCCTGGATGCAACTTTAACATTGGAATGGATAAATGTTGCCGGACCGATCCTGAGAAAGGATGAAGTGGGTTTGGGTTTAGTAGCTTATTTTTTGATGGGTCGAAACTGGACCCAGCTGTTCCTGATTGTTGCGCTTTAAATAACGATCATGGCTAATAAAAAGTGAAGTCAGTAACAAAGCTACACAGATCATCTCACTCACTCACATCCTTCGCCCATATTTGAGTTAAAATACGCACATAGGTGGCGTCCCAAACTCAATTGATAATTGATTGTCTAATTGACAAGAGTGTATTTATCGTCAAATTTACTATAAAGGAGGTTACATTTGTTCATTTAGCATTAATGGCATTCACCAACAATGCCTTATTATTATTAATACCCGACTGAATATGGAATAAGTAAAGGCATACCCATTGGTTTTTCAATTTCAAAATTACTGTGATGTAGTTTTTGGATAACTGATTTTTGGGGTTTTAAAGTATTTCTCGTATTTTTCTTAATTTGTCTGGAGACTAGGATGGATTAAACACTATACCTCTTAGTTTGTATGATAAAAGATAATGCGGTTAAAACATTAAGCTGCTATATGCTTAAAGTTGAATCATTGGCCATACACCTCTCCACGGAGAGGTGTGGTGTATAACAATAGATAAAACATCAGGAGTATGTTTAATGTTTAAATCTATAGATAAATGATTGATTATCCACCATCAACTTTAACTTGAGAAATCGCAATAGCATGAAACGTTCACTATCAGTTTTCAAAGTTAATAATGCATGGCTTTTGCATTTTACTTTTGCTTAGCCAGTTGGCCAATACAGCGTGAATTTCTGCATGTTTCTAATTAAGCTATGAGTTTACCTGAGGGTTATACTTATTTTATTTAGTTTTTTTTTATCATATTACTATTTGGTTTAATTACTACATTCGCAATATTAATATTTGTAGAAATCAGCAAAGGCAGTGACTGTACTGATAAGGTTTTTGTAAGACTGTTATTACATGTACGATCTTTTATATTACTTTTCCCAGTGACTGTCTATAAATGGCATCATTGGTTCCTGGGATTCTTCTTCTCCACTGTCGCGCTGTCTTCTTTTCTTATCGCCATTGCCGACACCGTCTGGTGATAGGTTATGTTTTCTCCTTCAATCTGTTAATTTTATTTCAAGGAATAATGACTTTACCCGAAGGTATCGTTGGCGAAGCTGAAGAAGTTGCTCATTTTAATCCCCCCATTATCCAAGATAATGTCACAGGATGGGGCCCTTGTGATATGCCAGAGCAGTTCAAGGATATGCCTTACCAGCCCTTTTCTAAGGGGGATAGGCTAGGAAAGGTAGGACAGTGCAGAATAAGACTAAGAACTTTGAAGGTGTAGCCTAGCCTATTTAATTTAAATATTAATCAGACCTGTTTGGAAATTCCAAAGTTTATTCTAGGGATAAGGCCTAGCCTATATATTCTTGTACCGTACGTAACTTATTCTAAATTTTGGGTTAGACTTTCGTAGGCCTACCTGTTGTCAAAAACCACCGAATGAAAATATTGATCGATATACAGTATGAAAATATCGACCGATAGACCTATACCAAATGAAACGATTGATATTTTCAGTTCGGTTGTTTTTGACAATAAGTTAGATACGGAAGTATCTACCCAAGAGAATAGCATGAATAACTTAACTTAGTAGAACAGACCCAATGTGAATAGGCCTAATAAACATAAACAAATGATGTAACTGGCTCGAAAGCAAACATTTAACATTGCTTTCAATGAACTGTCTACACCATATGCTAATGTTATTAGCCTTGTAGGCTAAGTTATGGGATTCGGGTCAGTTACGCCATTCATTTAATTGTTTATGATCCATACTGGTTTCTGTTCTAGGCCTAGTTTTCATGAGGAATAAGTTAGTTACCAGATAGCCTATGTTGTGAGTTTCAATGTCTCGTTTAGGCTCAGATTGACAAATTGTATTTCACATTTTGTAGTGCTTTTCTGTTTATAACTTGTGTCTGGTATGGTAAGTTAGTGTCATCTTTATCTCTGCCCCCTTAGCCTAGGTTAGATAGGCGTTAACTTAATTGTAAATATAGACCAATTGTTATTGTTGGTAAATAAATAAGCCTACCATTGATTAGGCCTAGGCCTATCTTAAAAACGTAGGCTATAAGTTTAAGAGGGGGCAGATTTAAGCTAAGTTAATGCCAATAACTGTTACAGTAAAAATTTTGGCGACGTACGGTAGTTTGAGCTGTTGATGCTTGGGTTGCAGTAAACTTAGTTGTTCGGTAGTGCAGTGGGCCTGTCAGCACCTTTAAATAATGTAGTATTAAAAATGCATTGACAAACAACAAAACTACAACCAAAAAACAAGTTTTATCAACAAAAGAATATTTTATAACCTACAATTTTTAAACACAGTAGCCTATTAACCCTCCGAGTGTCCATAGTTTAGGCCTTAATGTCCACCTATTTTTGGCGCATTTGCAAGGTTTTATTAAAACGGATCTGAGAAGCTTAAAACAATGTTAATTCTAATTTTCTATATACCATTTTGTTTGGAAAATCATGGGCTTCAATATTATATATAAAACATAAGGAACATTTTTTCCAAAAAAAAAATTTTAGGTAAAAAAAAATATAATTTTGAAAATTTTCAAAAAAAAAATAAGTTTGCGCTCAATGAAATTGTATAAATTATAGGCCTATAAATATTTCAAAATAGCCACTTTGTTCTAAATTTTATGAGGATTACAAATATATAATAATATAAGGAAGTAGATTTGCAAATAAATAAGTTATGGGCAAAAAACTGATTTCAGTACCTATATAGCGTTTAGCTAAGAATGCATAGCCTAACCATAGCTAGGAATCTGGCTGATAATTTACATCAATATCACTACCTACTTCTTCAGGATCATCAACCAGCACTTCAAAACCACTTAAATCTTCTTATAATGCACCACGTATATCACTACTTTTGATTTTTAACACTAAAAAAATGATAAACGTAATAAAACACATCAGTCATCGGTCCGGGGGAACCTAGCTGTTTACAAATACACGCACGTCAGCTGTCTGCTACAATATTTTCGGAACTAAAATGAATAGCGCTTAGAGACAGACCTCTGGAGAAAGCTTAGAATATTACGGAAAGAACGATACCTAACTCGATCCAGTTCAATCCGATTCAGTCAGTCATAGAGCCTTCGCCGTAAACGATGTTTGTGCGTCTTAAACTAGACGCGTGACCCTACACAAAGTGTGTTGTGCGTCGATTTTTTGACGCGTGACCCTCGGAGGGTTAATAAACAGTGAAACAGACTTACCAACAGGAGAGGTGGTGAAGTTCGAGCCGCTAACACTACTCTGCAACAGCGCTAACAGTAGCCCCAATCTCTCTATTGACTTTTTACATCATTGCTTGTCCAGTGCCTGGCATCTCTCAATTGTCTCGTAACGTCCTCTTTTTACAGATATCCGATTGGACTGGTGCTGCTTTTCAAGATAAAAAGTATACCAGTAAGTAATTTTAAACACAGTATCATAATATTAACTTTGTTTTTTTAACTAGGACTAACTTAACTTATTCACAGTTCCGCAAAGAACCTGTGATTTATTTTGGATTATGCTAATTTATAAAATATCAAATTTGTTCCGGGCCGATTTAAATATCGCACCGGCACCGGTATTGAACTTAATTTTACTATAACTTATTAGGGGACAATATAAAAAATAACAAAAAACATTATAAAGTTGAGTTTCTTTATTTTAACTCAGCCTATTTTTATTTTTGTTACGTATTACTAAAAATGGAAGAAACTATAAATTTTTCTAAGTTAACCATATGTGGTTCAATTATGTGAATACGTTTTAGTCATTGTTTGTATGGTTAATTCTTTTATAAAATATTTAATTTTGAAAAAGTCAGTGGCGGATCTCGAGGGGGTGGCGAGGGGTAGGATAAATGAAAAACATGCAATTCATAGTATATTCTTAATTGGTTTTCAAATTATATAGGCCCAAGTTATATTATTGTGTTTTGCAGACAAGTATATGTCCCAACATGGATCGTCCAACCAGTACTCTTACTACCATGAGGAAGACGAGAGCACTTTCCACCTGGTGGACACAACAAGGATCCAGAAACCTCCGTACCAACGTGGCCGATTCCGCCAGAACCAGCGGAACATGCGCGGGCGCGGTGGCCAGAGGGGCAAGTGAGTGATTCAAAGAAAAACTTCTAATCTTAGGAGTGGTTGACTTAAAATTGTGAAAAGTTGATTTCATGAGTTTTATAGAAATTTTACTAGTGTTGGTAATAAACTTACCGGTGTTTGGACCTTATAGTTGGGTTAGGCCTAGGGCCCTACTTATTAATCCTTAAGCTTACCAGCACATTCTGTCAAACTGATACTATAGGCTTCCAGTTTAGTAATAATTCTGGGATATGTATATTAATGAGGGTGTTTGAATACCGGTAATACTCTACAAAGGACAACACTAAGGGTGGACAAGAAACTAATAATCAATTGAGGTTGGTTGTTGTGGCCTAATCATTTTGGTTTTTTTACTGGATTTTTTCATTAAGTTGACTGTAAGTTATATGTTCAATTCGTTTGAAATGTAAATTTAATGGAAATAAGTAATTTAATCTTGAATATTTAAAATAATAGGCCTACTTAAATCATTAAAAAAAACTCAAATAGGCCTATCTTTGATTTCATCAGACATGTTTTGCTGCTCACCTAACCTAACCTATAATTTGCAGCTACAATGATCGGAAAGGCCAGCCCGGTATTCGCAACAAGTGGAACAAGCAGATGGGAATGCGCAATCAGAAGAACACGGCTCCGATCAAGAACCGAGATGCTTCGGTGACAGTGCGGCCGGACTGGGTGACCATCGAGGAGATGGACTTCCCACGACTGGCCAAGCTGTCTCTACCCAATGTTAAGGAGGGAGAGGACATGTGAGTGGTTTTCAGCATTCAATTTTAGTTTTTCCGTTCAGGTTCCATATTCTATAACAATTCTTTTTGATTTTGATTTTCAAGGAAAAAGTATGAGTACTCCAAGATAAAAAATGTGTTTGCCTGCCTAGTGTTTACTGTCCCAAACGTCAGTGTGAGAGGGATGAATACAATCACCGCCAAATCTTTAAACTGGTTAAAAATATCGTTTGACGCTTCATTAAGCTGTTTACTGTCGCTAGAGGCCACCTGTTATATGGTTAATTCTTTTTTTCAATTATATGCTGAGACTGAACAAAATTATTTACATTTCCTATTCGCACCATTGATTTTTGGAAAGATATAATAGTTATGTTTTTATATTTTTCATTTTTACCTTATAAGATCTATACAACCAATAAAATGATTCAATGACTTTTTTATACTGCAAACTTTTTTGGTGAATCGGTATTTTTTTTTATAACAGCATCATCATAATTTAATAATTATAGTAAGATATTTTAAAGAGTAAAAAGCTTTCAAGTATATTGAAAAATATGGTGATTTAAAAATTCCCCAGACCTTCAATGTTTGGTTCAGATCACCTAGTGATCACTAGTACCTAGTATTTTTCACTATGGCACTTAGTAGTCTACAAAGCACTGAAGGACTAAAGACTAAAGAGGTTTGAATAAATAGAGTTTCAGTTTTTTGCTGTAAAATAAGTTACTGGTACCTAAATTTTGTGGCTTGAAAAAAATTGTATAGGTACCTTTGTCATTAATATTTACTAAATTAACAATGACAAACCTATTAACATGGCACTGATACTTCTTCAGAGAATGTTGTGGATCGTTGGAGTACTACGACAAGGCTTACGACCGAGTGAACGTAAAGAGTGAGAAGCCTCTGCAGCGCATTGACCGCATCTTCCACACTGTGACCACTACTGACGACCCGGTCATCCGTAAACTATCCAAGACAGTCGGCAACGTCTACGCGACCGATGCTATTCTTGCAACGCTCATGTGCTGCACTCGCTCCAACTACTCTTGGGACATCGTCATCGAGAAGATCGGAGACAAGTTGTTCTTCGACAAGCGAGACAACACCGAGTTTGACTTGCTGACTGTCAACGAGACTTCAGTGGAGCCTCCGCAGGATGATTCCAACAGTCTCAACTCCCCTCGTAACTTGGCGCTGGAGGCGACGTTCATCAACCATAACTTCTCCCAGCAGGTTTTGAAAACTGTGAGTATCATTAGGTTTGGTATTGGTTTTGCAATAAATTGTGTTTGTAGAGAGTTTTTATTAGGATATTTTGATTTTCTGAATGATTAGATTTTTGTTCAATTACTAGAAAAACCACACTTTTAAAGATGAAAAAATAAAGTTTTTTAACATGCACATGAGCCCAGGTTTAAAGGGTTTTTTGTTTTGATAGCAGGCTTGAACAGGAAAGAGTAGGAAGGAACACAAAAAACTCTATACTTTCTTCTCTATAGAAAAAACTTGTGTTTTGTTTACAATGTGTTTCTTGTTATTTTAGTCATTTGAAACCTTGTTTAACCAAATAATACGATTTAATGATATACAATAACTCATCCCCTTGTTATATAACGTAACTACAACAGTAAAGCACAAATCAAGAAATTAATCCTAAAAAAAAATAGAAACATAATTTCGTTGACACTAGCGCCCAGTGTCACCGTATATGAACTAGACACGAAAAATGAGCTTCAAAATTTACAACGGGTTGAGAAGTCTACTTATGTTGGTTAGTCTATGATTAAATATATATATATTGTTAGTAAAATAGGTTTTACACTTGGAAAATTTTGTAAACTTGGTAAACTGAAAACATTGTTTTATGAGTGGTCATTGATTCGGAAGGTTAGCCTTCTTCATCATCTCTAAACTAGCCTAATGTGTTGTTTTATCAACCAATTATTTTGTAAATTAAATTCTGAAGTCATCTAGAATTTATAAAATAGTGCTAGTTACGTTTTTACAGAGATTTGGCTCATGATACAAGTTTAAATTAATTTCAGAGGATTTTAAATCACAAGGCAAAATTATACGCAATTTTCATAACCTGCAATATTTTTCTATTTTACTTTGTGAAATGAAGTAAGATAATACATTTAATGTATAATGACCATTACAAAAACCTTCAGTGTATTTTTAGGAAATAAGTTAAACTTAATTTTGTCTTTTGGCGTTTAAGTAAGTTGCTTCTAAATTTTCTACTGTCACCTGTTTTGCAGGGAGAGCCACGCTACAAGTTTGACGAGCCCAACCCGTTCATCTCAGAGGAGGAGGAGGGAGAAGTAGCCTCAGTGGCATACCGCTACCGCAAGTGGGACTTGGACAATGGTATTACTCTGGTGTCTCGCTGTGAACACGACGCAGTTCTGCCAACACCCAACGGCGAACTGCAGTTCCTCACCATCAAGGCTCTTAATGAGTGGGACTCTAAGGTAGATTGACTAATTGATTTGTATGCTGTCATTATTGTGAGTTTCTGATATTATGAGAGGCTAAGAATAGCCTTTCCAAAATAAAAAATAGCTTGCTCAGGATCTGGTTTGGGCAGACTTTGTCATAAAGATTTTTAACTGGTTTGCAGTGTTTACTAATAAGTACCCTATAGTTTTATGTGGCTTTTAGTTGCGTACTATAAAGCCCATTTCTGAAACGTGCAACCATTAATTAATAATTTATAAACCTCAAGTAACAAGGAGAACAAGAACCTATAACTAATTTATTTAATAAATTGTGTGATTGAAGCTTTACATTCTAAAACGTTCTGAAGAAGAGGTGAAATTTCAAAATTGAAAGTGTCATGCTATCCACTGCCTGGAACTCTTTCCGACTCACTCTAAGAGTAATAGTTGTGTATCCATTCTTTCTTCCTTTATGTATTCATAAGCTAGTTGCTTTCCAATACATTTTTGCTAATATAGCTTTTTTCAGCTTTCAGGAAGTGTGGAATGGCGTCAGAAGTTAGACACACAGCGAGGAGCTGTGTTGGCCAACGAGTTGCGTAACAACGCTTGCAAACTGGCCAAGTGGACTGTACAAGCTTTGCTGGCCGGGTCTGATCAAATCAAATTCGGGTAAGTCTTTATTTTATTGTCGTTCATCGTGAATACTACATATTGATTTCAATGAGAACCGTGTCAATAAAATAGGACAGTCATTGCCATTATTGTTTTGAAACAGGACATTTCTTCGTGTGTATTTTAAGTTGGATATAAATAATTGAGGTAAAGCACATAAAATCGACACCGAAGTTGATTAAAACAGAAAATGGTTTACAGGCATTCCATAAACGATACATCCTGTACAAACCAATATTATTGTCCTTTTGCAGGTATGTAAGCAGATCTCATGTCCGTGACTCTTCCAAGCATGTTATCCTTGGAACCCAGCAATACAAGCCTAATGAATTCGCGACTCAGATCAACCTGAATATGGACAATGCTTGGGGAATCCTCAGATGTATCATTGACATCTGCATGAAACAGAAGGACGGCAAATATTTGATCATGAAGGATCCGAATAAGGTATTGGCTTCTTGGTTTTTGGCATGATATTTTACACCTTTTACCTATTTTAATACTTTTAAAGTATTTTTTTTTTTATAATTTGATATTTCAGCAAGGGTTGGTTTTGTCCAGTAACTTCCATTTTCAAAGCCATCTAGGTAGGGTTAAAATTTCAAGTTAATTGTGATTTGAACTTTTTGTGTTCATAACTGCCTGGAACTCTTTCCTTTGGTAAGTTCTTTCTTCCTTAATGTATTCATTTAGAAAAAGGGAAGTTTGTTATTTGACGGCAACAATGCTTCGTCAGAAATATTAGTTGTTCGTTTACTGAACAAGTGTCAGAATAAGTAACACATTATGTAAGTATTTGTGTTACAAACTGCCTGTTACTCTTGCTTACTTTCCAAAGGAATAGCACAGCTTAAAGTTTTACCTTAAATAAACAACCAAGATTGCTGTACATTTTAAAGTGTTGTAATTAGGGGCTATAATTTTTAAGTTGGTTAATGTTTTATTTGTTTTAGCCAATGATCCGTCTGTATGACATTCCTGATAATACGTTTGAGTCGGAGAATGAAGACGCCGATGAAGAGGATGGCGGACTTTGAATGGTTTACATTGGTCAACTTAATTACTATCCGCTTTCCTGCATTTGTTAATCTGGTGTTTCATTAAAAATAAATAAGGAATACAGTAAGATTTGTGTTGATTACTTAGGTACCTAACCCCACAAAGTTCCTTCTTGATTGTGTGATTTATGTAATTTCTTAACCATACTCCCATTGTACGAAAACTGTTTACTTTCATGTTTGACTAGTGTTTAATCGAAAAAAAGATCCAAATAGTTGCTGTTTGAGTTAACTGATTTGATTTCCAGTTGTAGTTTAACCACTTTTCACCACACCCCGGGTTAACAAAAACCACCATGAATGATTCAAATCAATTGTTAAATGAGCTAGGCAACAAGAACTGTCTGCCAGAGACGGTCCATGAGTAGTTGGTTCGGAATGTAATGGAGCTGATGATTACATGGATCTCATACTGTGATACTGTGTAGATGAAGTTCAGATAACAACTATCTATTATTTTAATGAATTTATTTTGTATATTTTAAGAAAAGTTACAGCAATCAAAATAAATAAGAAGCTACTGTTTTAGGTCTCTATGGTGGGTATAGCCTTAAAATCTCTACCATCGAATAACTATTGCTAGTTTTCTTTCTTGTGATTAACACATTTTTACTGTAAAGTGTCTATGTCGTTGGGAAATAAAATGAAAACCCAAAATTAGGTTATAGAAACAACCTTGCCTTTATTTAATTTAAACCAGGTTTTACTATTGAGTTGTTATAAATATGGTACAGTAGGCTATTAGAATAAGTTGGTTTTTGGTTGTTAGTGAGTTTGTCTTCCTGAAGTTTTTTTTTCGATCAAAATTATATGTCTATAAATGCTAACTAGTTGATTGACTCAATTTTATAATTATGCAAGCATAGTCAAACAACTTGTATAGAAATAATGTGATGGTTTTCAAAGTCATCACAACTCTGGGATACTTCAAGACAACTTATCTTTTATGTACTTCACCAATACCTTTCTTCAGGATGTTGATTCAGTGATCCCAGAACCTACATTCACATATTGTTGAATCTAACCATAGCCTCAGCCTTCTATAATACATCTTACCAAAGCCAACAAGCCACTGCTTGAGCCAAGGCAACACTAAAGCCCATCAGATCCACAATCACAATAACAGCAGCGCCAGATTTATCACCAAGCAAGGCCCCAACCAAATCGCTGGTACAGCAACCCGTAGGAATTTGTACAAAAACAATGTTTTTAAAAACAAAGTTGATTTTTTCCCTAAATATATAAATAACTCTGCACGATCACGGTTGACGATTATGATGTCCCTGTGATCGCGGGGGATATTTGTTAACGCAGGACCGTTTTTGACCCTGTCAGCGCCCTAGGCACAACTAATAGTAGCCCCCTATTGCAATATATACATGGTGTCCACCAAGCGGGAAATTAAGGAATTATGCTTGAGATTTCTTAACCGGGAATTAAGCGTGATTTTTTTATTTCTACCTGGATATTTCACTTTACCGCGATCGCGCATGACAACAGTGGCGTTTCTCTCACCGCGGGAGATATGTCAACACGGGCGCGAGGGAAAATCAGAATTTTGCCGTGATCGCAGAAGGCGATAATGTCCACACGACAGCAGAAAACTGTCAGAATTTTGCCGCGATCGCGGAAGACGATGATAATGTCCACACGACCGCGGGAAAAGATAAGAATTTTGCCTCATTCACGGAAGGCAATGATGATCTCCACATGACCACGGGAGATAGTTACCATTTCACCGCAATCGTGGGAGACGATTACTATGTCCACACGACCGTGGAAGACATGATGTCTTCACGGCTGCGAGAGATTATCATAATTTTACCACGATCGCATAAGTCGATTATAATGTCCACAAGACCGCGGGAAAAGAGTTTTGCCTCATTTGCGGCAGACGACGATAATCCCCTCACGACCAATCACGGGAAATGTTCATATTACCGCGATCATAGAAGACAATAATTAATGATGTTTACACGAACACGACCGCGGGAAACAATCAGATTTTTGCCGCGATCGCGAATGACGATTACGATGTCAATACGGCCACGGGAGACGATAATTATGTATGCATGGCCGCGAGGGATTACCAGAAAGAAGAAAAAATACAATTGCCTCGTGCCCTAGGCACGTCCCTACCATGCCTATTCGGTAAATCGTCCCTGTGTTAACGATCCCTGATGGTAAGTTCCATCGGGGGCTGGTTGAGTTATTTTGCCTAGGGCCACCAGTATCCCTACCAGTATCCGACTCTAAAAACAGTCTCTCCAACGGTAATTAACAATAGGAAATCTTGAGGTAGGTACCAATGGCCAGCATATCTTGTTCTTAATTAGACAATGATAAACTAAGATGAAGCTTGCTGCCAAGTTTTCCGAGTCTTGTAAGGTTGCTGGTTGGTCACTGGCCAGCCGCATTTTGGTTCTATGGAGTATGTTTTATCGATGGTTCTATTCAGAGCCGTGTTTCCCTAACGGCGACCGCTGGGCTGGGAGTCTCAGCCTGGGGCCTCACGGTGTCTTTTTTTTGCTTCAAAATGTATTTTGTGGATAAAATATGTTTGGGAGTTTTTTTCCGAGCTTCTCTATATGTCACGTAGTTTCAAAATACTTCATAACTAACTGTGGCCTGAACGCGTGGTTTAATGCATTATAGATAAAAGTGTTATCGGGTCCAAACTATCTTTTATTTAACCAATTATGTTATTACGTAATTGAAATTATATGTCATAACCATTCTTCCTCTTCGAAGCAATCCTTGAACTAATTTGACCCTAATCCTGGCTTAGTGCTCTAAATTAATTCATACTTGGCTTAAAATACCTACTTTGTATGGTCGCAATTTCAAAGAAAGATATTAAAAGTATTAAAGTATTAAGATTAAGTATATTTGTCGCGCTTAGTTCCACAGCCACATTTAACATCTTTACTGTATTCGCTAGATGACTTTAAGGTATATAGGGCTACATGACAGTTTGTAAAACCTGCTAAAAAGAAACAATAATGTTGTTGACGTCTGTTGTTTTAATTTTCTGGTCTGCCTGCGGTCTGCACTGTATTTTGTTTTGTTTGTTTATGTGTTTGCGTTTGCGATTACGACGTGACGACTCCTATCAGCTCTCATCCAGTTAGTTGTTTGTTACGGTAATCTTATGAACAACACAATATTTTTGATATTATTAAACTGTTAAAATTACTCAACTTGCATTAATTTTTTATAGGTTTTTAAAGTCTATCGATGGTTTGACTCGACTCATGAATGTAACTTAGTACTAACTTAGGCTAGGCCTACTTTGGAGTCGGCCCAACTTAGACGTCCGTAAGATGGAGCATTTTTTCGGTTCATGTTGATCTCCGTGGTTTTTATTTATTTTCATGGTGGAAATAAATAGAAGTGCTCTGTCAAAGTGACCAGAGAGTAGATTTTTCGTTTTCTTTAATTTATTAAACAAATCATAGTAGTGTAAGGCATACTCAGAAGGGCTGTGTTTTGATTTTGGTTTCAATGTTTTTGTAGAGTAGGCCCACTGTTAAATTTGTGTGGTACTTCTACTAGGCCTTCCACATCTTAGGTTAAAACTTGAGAATGGGTTCGATGCTTGTTTTTATAGCCAAAGGACTATTTTAACGAACTCTAACTTAACTGTGTCTCATTTTATAACCAATTAAAGTTTTACAGGTCCAGTAACTTAGGTTACATTTTTCAAGATGGGTGACAGTGATGAAGATGAAGGCTCAGGAAGTAATTTTCAATTGACGGGCATACTCTTTGGTAATATTGATGAGACTGGGCAGCTAGAAGATGACATTCTTGACAGTGTATCGAAAAGACATTTAGCATCTTTAGCCAGGTTGGGGTTAAGCTCAATAATAAATGAACTCATCGACGATGCAGAACTTGGTGACAAATCAAGCCAAAGCAGCGAAAATACTGATTTCATCAAAAGTTCCGAGGATCAAAGTGCTAGCAGTGATCAGTTTTCTCAAGACTATGATGTTAAGTCGCCTTCAGCAATCGACTACTCAGACATAAACGAATTAGCAGAAGATTACATTATCAGTGATAGTGGTCTAAATCAAGTGAAAAAAGAAGAAGACAACACTGACTATGATGCTGACGATGAAGGTCCTATGAAAGACTTACAGCTTATGCCTCCTCCCCCAATGCCAGATGCAAATAAAGAGGGTTCTGAAGATTTATCAGAGGATGGGCAGTCTAAAAAGCTGGAAACTCCTTTGGCAGCAATGCTTCCATCCAAATATGCAAATGTTGATGTCCGAGAACTATTCCCTGACTTCCGTCATGATAAGGTATGATCACCGTAGTCTAGGTAAGTTAATATTATTATTAACGTCTAGGCTATCATTAAGTTTACTTTGACAAACATTGAGGGACATTAGGCCTAACTTAAACTTTAGCCTACTAAGCTTTTAAATACCTATTGCACAACTGGAACCAGACATCCTTGATCTTTGAGCGTTAACTTAACTTATTAGGTAACAAAGGTTGGTTAAAGAAACTAACCACATACATAGCTGGTCTTTGTTAATAGAGAGCCATATGCCTACAAGGTACTTTTTTCATTTCACTCTTTAAGGCCTGCCCAAACTGCTTCAGTACGCGGTCTGCGGTATGGGTATTATACTGCCTCGGCAGATGCACCGCTAGCTGTAGGCCTATGGTAGGGTGCCCACACTGGCACAGTTTGCTGTACGCAACACTTCAACAATTGATCAGTAGGCATGCTGCTGACAACTGTTCCACACCGAGAATATGCATACCGCTGAAATACCGCGCAGCAAAAATAGGGCATGCAGCATTTTTGCGGTACGGTAAGTTACAAGGGTAAATTGTACCACAACGGTTGCGTTATACCTCGCCAGTGTGGGGGCTCCCATTAACTTAACGTTGTTCTAAAATAGGCCTACCTGGCGGTTTAAAACCTGTACCGCATACCGCGCAGTTTGGGCGGGCCTTTATCTTTTCATTCGTCTTATCAATAACTTACCATTAAGTTAGGCATAAGGTATTGGTCTTTGACTTTATACATGTTTAACCAACCGAATCTTTACTAATACAGTAGGCCTATTTATATTTATATAAGCCATTTTTTTAGGCTTCTATCAATTTGTAAATAAACATATAGCCTACCGTTTAATTATCTTGCCCATGGGGATAAGTTAATAATGTAGAAATAAAACAACTTTAAAGCCTAAGCCTATTGCATATTTTAGAAACTATTTAACTCACTCAAATTAATTTAGGTATTGAGGTTTTCTCGGCTTTTCGGCCCAGGCAAGCCGAGCAGTATGCCTCAAATTTGGAGAAGTGTCAGGAAGAGGAGGAAAAAGAGAAAACAACACAACAACCAACAACAGCAGTCAGACTCTGGTTCGGACCAGGAAGTCACTCGACAGAAGAAAGTGGGATGGGTCTTACAATACGGTTCACCCCCACCTCCGGAGAAATGTAAATCTGACGATGAGGTGAGTATTATTATTGACTAATGGATACTGAAGTAGACGTCCCATCTATATAGACCAGCTGTAGCCAATTTGTTAAAAAGAGCGTAGTTGTGTGAGCCAGTCACAGAATGCGCTAGCGACTAAAACTCTATTTTCTACTTTATTTTTTGTTGTTTGCCTAGTTGATTGGTCATAACAGTTGCTATAGCTCACAATAAGTAATTTCATTAGTTTGAGTTGGTAAAAAAGATTGTGTATTCAACAGAAATCTGTAGGCTAATTTAGATCAGCACAATCTGTCGGTGGCTCATATCAACTAAGACAATTTTGGTAAAAAAGCTGGCTACAAATTTAGAATGGGGATGGAATGTCTAGGTATTATCTTTGACTATCCAATAGTCAATGGTATTATGTAGGTACTGATAAGTTAACTTACCCAATTTTGTTAAAACTAACAGTTAAAACTAAACATCTGGTGTTTTTTTGCACCTGATTTTTTTTATCTAGGCTACATATAGGTTCAAAACGATACGGTATTTAGAAATTACAAAAATAAACATGTCGGATCAAATAGTAGGCAGATTGGACCATTAAAACCTCTCGTTAGTAATAATACCACTAGGTGTTTTCAGTACTATTGTAAGCAATAAAAAGATGTCTTTACTACTATTTAACCATCGAGTCACTTGTTTAATTTGATATTTTGTTAGTGTTGTAGTTAAAACCCATTTTTTTAAAGATTAATTTTGTGTTATTTTGTATGTGACCCGAACAATTATTATTGGGAAGATCAAATTTTTAATGAAGTCTAAAGTAGCCTAACTTACTTACTGTAGAAAAATATTAATGTAGGCCCTAGTGACTATCAATATTTAAAGATTACTTAGTTTTAATTTATGTTCGTTTTTCAGGAGAAGTTGTTACGCCCTCAAGAAAGTAAAGTGTTGAACAAGAGTGTGGATAACGGAGACACCTCAGATATGGGTCCTAAGGTATGTGAATACCCGTAATGCCGCTGCCCTGACAAAGCTGTAGTCTAAGTTTATTTTTTATTTTATTCTTTCTTGGTGTTCTAAAATACATTTTAAGTAAGTTTACTAAGAATCAACTTAACACATATAACAGTAAGACATCTTTGTCTCCGATCAACTAACTGGTCATGGAAAGGTTTTAAAACTAAAAATAATTTTTTTTGTCGGGGAAAATTTGATTGCAAATACAAACTGGTACTGATGGTACTGCAGGAAAATGACGAGACAGATTGCAGAGAACCTGTTGAGGGTTCAGTTTTTTTCTCTTGTTCCCAACAGAATCGGCTATCTCCTTCTGCAAATCCATTTTCGTAAATTTTCCTCTTAGTAGAGTAATCAGTTATGAGTCTCATCAACAATCCTAATAGTATTAATAATAACAATAATATAATAATAATAATAATAATGTTGAAGAGCTAAAGCAAAGCTTCACTTCTGTTCTTGTTATAGTTTCAAAGTATTTCTTTGGTGAGCCATCTTATTTCTTTGTTAGATTGGTCAGCGGTATTATGATCAATGTTGTCCGTATCAGTGAATTTCTAGAGCGATTCTATTATGAGCTAAGTTTGTCTTGTTTGTCATGTTATGTGGTTGTCATGGTCCACAAAGTATACACTTCACAAAATAACTTACTACTATTAACTTATTAACTTATACTTCAAGGCTAACCCAAGCATATAAAACAAACTTTCCCTTGACTAATTATACAAAAATTTAAGTTTGAAATCCTGTGGAAAAGCATGGCTTAGATTGTATTGTCTCTTCAGGTCGCAGACTGGAGGTTTGGTCCTGCCCAAGTGTGGTATGACATGCTGGACGTCCCGGAAACTGGGGAAGGCTTCAACTACGGTTTCAAAATAAAAGAGAAGGTAAGATTATGCAGTCTAAAAAAACCCAGGTTATATGTTAAACTGCAATAAGCTCCTGGAGCCCCATCTCTTTTTTCATCACATTAAACTTTACACCCGTTTTAAAGTATTTTTAGATGAAATTTATTATTTGTATTTGTTGGTATGGTACTGGATAAACGCATAGTTTTACCATTTTTGTACTATGCTATTTTAATACATTCGTTAAATGTTAAGTATTTTTGCTATAGAAGTATATCTTTTTATTTTATTCAACCGTTCATGTAAATTGCTAACCTCTTTCTATTTACGTAGACTGAAGAAGAAGAACAAGAGTCCCAGGAAGGATTTCCGGAGGATGCGTTCCTGATGGTGTCCCAGTTGCATTGGGAAGACGATGTTGTGTGGAACGGAGACGACATCAAACACAAGGTTAGACTCACAGCGAGACATTATACTGGTTGTATGTTGAGAAAAGTTAGTTTACCCTTAACGTGAGGTGATCTTTATCCCACAAAGTATGATGGTTGTTGCTGTATTTTTCGTTCTTGCGGCGGGCCTCATGTCTGGCGGCTGACCATTCGGTCACTCGGCAGTGACCCTTTTTTGCCAACTAATTTAGAGAAGACAATGTCAAGCTTTTTAATTACTTCTTTCGTATGTCTCAAAAACCTCATTTGAATGAGGTGTACCTCGAACCTCAGCTTGAATTAGGCGAACCCACTTGAGAATTTCATTATAGACAAAATATAATTTAATTTATATACACTAGAACCTCTTAATATCCGGACTCAGAATTTTCGGTCCTCGGTTTATACGGTCACTTCCCGAAATGTATACCAAAAATATTTCCCACAACTGTACATGTAGTCTCCATGATTTGAGCGATCTCACGGTTTCTCTATTTCCTTTTCATATACATTTTTTAGCAGGCTTACTACTCAGTTTAGCTAATAGATTCTAAAAAAAGACGTAAACACTACTTTAAACCTATCATAAGTTGTTATTAGTGATAAAAACTATTGTTCTAATAATAGATAGGTTTATTTGGCCAAAATTTTATCCGGCCAGAGGCTCGGTCCCACATAGGCTGGATATGAGGGGTTTTACTGTGTTGAAAAAAGGAACTAGGCCTATTTGCAATAATACGAGGGTCGTCTCAAAAGTAAGTTACACATTTGTTTGAAATCACAGCGTCGAGCGCTAGAAAGCTGGGAGTCGCGGGGAATTTTCGTCTGGATGTAGTGGCAACACTGTAAACGTCGCGGCCGCCTACGGCACTCGCCCCTCCAGTATCGCTTTGGCAATCATGGAGACACCACTTGTTCCCACCGCCGATTGTGAAATCCGTGCAGTAATTAGATTTTTGACTGCAAAGAATAAAAATGTAAGTGAAATTCATCCAGAATTGTGCAGTGTTTATGGTGAAAATGTGATTTCTAGGCCAATGGTTTCCCGCTGGCGTCAATCGTTTATTGATGGACGAAAATCGTTACACGATGAACAACGAAACGGCCGCCCGTCCACTTCCCGCGCTTTGACTGTTGTTGAAGATGTCTGCAAGGTCATTGACACCGACCGGCGCTTGACATTGGATGAAATCATTACACAGCTTCCTCTAAATGTTGAAATTAGTCGTGCGTCGCTTCACAGAATCATTTCGGACTATCTCAGTTTGTCAAAAGTCTGTGCAAGATGGGTGCCACGCATTCTTTCAGAAAGGCATAAGGAGCAAAGGGTTGATGCTGAACACAAACACAAGACCTTCTGGAATCCTTCCGATGGGATGTTTTCGGCCATCCACCTTACTCTCCTGACTTGGCGCCGAGTGAATTTCATCTCTTCCCGGAGTTTAAGCGGCATTTAGGCGGGAAGCGCTTTGAAAACAAAGACGAACTGAAACGGGAGGTGGAACAATGGCTAACCGAAATGGCGGCAGAGTGGTATGGTGCTGGACTAAAAAAACTGTTGCCACGTTATCAAAAATGCCTTTAAAAAGATAGAAGAAAAATAGTCTATGTATGTATCTTTTAAAATATACCTTTTTCAAATCAAATTTGGCTTTTTTTATTTATTTTGGAAATAGGTGTAACTTACTTTTGAGACGACCCTCGTATATCAGTAAAAAAATTAGCCTTTTCCATTAAAATATTTGATTGGCTGAACTGACTCGTTTTGTTGTGACAGGTGATGCAGAAGCTAAACAGTAAGACCAACGCAGCAGGTTGGTTGCCTAGCAGTGGCAACCGTACAGCACAGGCATTCAGCCAACCAGGCAAGGGAGTTCCACAGTTGCCAGGCAATGTCAGGCTAGCCACCTCCAGTATCAGCACTCCGGGCAGCAAGCAGAACAAGTCTCTCATGTGAGTTGGTAAACCTTCCCTGCTTATTAGTGCTTAGTAAAACCACACGAAATTTCTCGGTGTTATCCTTGATAACAAACTAACATGGAAAGAGCACATCAACCACCTAAGCAAAAAAATCAGTACTGGAATATATGTCGTCAGAAGAATAAACTACATAGGCGGACTCTCTGTGGCCAAAACAGCTTACTTCGCACTGGTAGGGTCGCATCTTAGATATGGCTTGACAGTGTGGGGAGGAACTTCAACAAAAAATATGAATTGAATTCTTGTCCTTCAAAAGAAAGCCATAAGAGCCCTCGCCAACCTTGTCCCACCACAGACTTGCAGATTAGCATTCGCAAACCTAGGAATCCTCACAGTGGTGTCTCTCTACATACTTGAAACCATAAAGTATGTGAATGAAATAAACCCCCCAAGAAACCAAGACCTGCACCACTACAACACCCGTCATGGCTCCAAATTTGCACTACCAGTTCACTGAACAACTCTTTGGGAGAAAAAACCTTCCTACACAGGCTGCAAGCTGAGGAACCATCTACCTGACTACCTGAGAGACCTGACTGGCAACAAGCTACACCAGGAGTTGAAGAAGTGGCTAATCGCAAGACCCTTCTACTCAATAAAGGAATTTTATGAAAATTATGGAAATTAACATGCACAATTCACTATTGTATTGACACTATTGTAATTCTTAACGAATTAACAATAAAGAATATTGTATTGTATTGTATTGTAGTATCATATTGGTTTGCGAAATGTCTTATTTCGGTAGTTTCCATTGGGTTTTCAATATTTGGGCGCCATTAAGTTTGTTTTAAAATTTCCACAGTATCATTGATTTTTTTAAAATAAGATTAACGGTTCTAAAGTTATTCTTGTGCAAACAGAAGCCATTTTGAATTTTTACAAAGGATAATTATGTTATTTTCTTCTTAAGTACCTACACTAGTATTTTAGATCAATGAACAATTTTAATGTTATAGGCCTAAGTATTACACAGTTATTGGGAAAATAAGCAGAAAAACATAATATGGCAGATCTAAGAGTGAACATTGACATAGCCTAAATATTTAAATTTATCATGAACCCATAGAAATTGTGGCGTTGAATGTTGAGAAGACCAGAATACTGTTTAGTTATTAGTTATGTAGGCTTAGGTTAAACTAAAAACCAAATGTTTATCATGATGTAAACTATAAGATAAAGGGAAATAATTGTTCAGATTAGGAGAAATGATAAGAGTAAAAGTAGATTTTGCAATTTGATTGTTTTCCTGGTGTAGTGAGATAAAATCTACAAAATCTACAATTTTATCTCTATTACGTAAACTTTAAGATTTTATATCCAAATAAATGAGTAAACGAAATTGTCATCTATTGACATTCAAATTATATTTCTGACTCATGAACCAGAAACCTCCATAACTGGGAGAGAAAATGAAAATTGACAGTAACTTTTGAACTAAATTGAAAATTGACTTAACTAGGCCTATGTGAACTTTGAACCCAGACTCATACAAAACAAGCTACAACTTGTCTACATGGGTAGAAAGTATATTTAGTGTGTAAAAGTCATGTTCTAGTGAGAACTGTGCATAGGCAATTTGATTTTAATGTTTAAACACTGTAATATACCTTAAAAAAAGAAAATACTTGTTCTTTGATGTTTATTGTTGGTGATGGTGGGTTGAAGTTATTTAAATTTGGAACATTTACTATAATAGTTGGTAACCATAACCAAACATGAAAAAGTTTGTGTTAAAATTGTGATAAAAAATAAACACTTAAGTATCAAAACTGATATGTTTGATTTTTTTTTTTAATGTAATATACAAATTAGGGTGTAAATTTATAAAAGAGAAGTTTGGAAAACTGTGATTTGGTTAAACCTGTTATTACAATTTCATATTGACTTTCCTTGAAGACTTAAGATTTTTGTAGTTTGATTTTTGATTGCGCTATAACAAGTAAAGCTATAGAAGGATGACTATATGTCTCTTCTATGAAGATTTTAATATTCTTTATATATATTTGGGTAAGACTATAGGTAGGCCTACTAACCAAATTTGAAAAACATTAAAATACTCGACTAAATTATCCCAACAGTCATGGTAAAATCCAGAATTTTCAATCAAGATTAAAGGGGTTCAAAACTTTGTTTACAAATTATTAAACTCCTATTTAAAAAATACTGATTTAAAAGAATAGTGGTGTTTCAGAACCAGAAAAAGAACAAGAAAAGCAGTTATATACCCTTCAAAATTCCCTCAATAAAGTAAAAATAGTTAGTCTAAAAATTTTACATTTTTAAAGTTTTGATGGGTAAATTTAAGAAATTATGTTAACAGTTATAAGTTCCCCTTCATATTTTTCAGGATGGGAGGAAAGAACCAATCCCGACCAGGAGACGACAACGGTGACGACACGTGGTATTCAATTTTCCCTGTGGAAAACGAGGAGCTCGTCTACGGAACTTGGGAGGACGAGATTATTTGGGACGCAGAAAACATGAGCAACATCCCCAAGCCGAAAATACTCACTTTGGATCCCAACGATGAGAATATTATTTTGGGAATTCCGAACGACATCGACCCGGCCAAGCAGAGGATTGAGTCTACGACTCCTGTGAAGGTTAAGATCCCTCACCCTCATGTGAAGAAGTCGAAGATATTGCTGGGAAAGGCTGGAGTAATCAATGTATTGGAGGAAGATACGCCTCCGCCCCCACCTAAATCCCCAGACAGGGATCCCTTCAATGTGTCAAACGATAGGTGAGTAATGGTTTATGGTAGAAAGTTAGACATTAGTTGTCGTTTAAATCGTGACGGATTCATAGAAAGCCTCCACTGATTGGTGCTCCGAGTTGACCTAATTAATTTAAAGGTTAGATTAAATTACGTAAATTTTACAAGAAGAAAATAAGACTATTCCAAGACTATTATGCTTTGGACACAATGAAACATCTTTTATAAAAAAGAGCTTCTACAGTGTATTCTGAACTAAAAATTAGTAAACTGCTGAAGCACTGTGCAATAAAATTGCATTTTTACAAACTGCTGTCTAATGGGTGTTCCGATTAAGCAAGGTCAGTATTTATTGGTTCGTATTTATGTGTGTTTACTGTATATATTATTTTATCGGTTACCTAACCTTACTATCCTAAATATTGTTTGCCAAAAGATTTGTTTCTCTGAAAAGAAATACAAAATGTAAACCTTTGCGTTCAAAATAGTTTTTCTTAAGTTCTATTGCTTACCTACACTTCCATGTTGGGAATAATAATTTAAACCAACTTAAGTGTATAAAACACTTGAGGAAATTTAAATTTCATAACTTAGATTTTGTTTTGGATTTTTTTCAACTGTTGATTTGATTAAGTTAACTAATAATTATGTGATAGCTACTACCAGCCACGTTCCTCCGAGACAGTTCTCCGTCTGAAGGTCGGCGGGGGCAACCTGATACAACACTCCACCCCCGTAGTGGAGCTGAGGGCCCCGTTTGTACAGACACACATGGGCCCCATGCGGTTGCGTAACTTCCACAGGCCCCCCATGAAGAGATACAGCCATGGGCCCCTCGCTCATCCCGGGCCCCACACTGTCATTCCTCTCACAAAACACATAAAAAAGAAGGCCAAGGTAATGCAGAGAAAGTGTTAATAACAGTCCTTTACGTTATATACTCATTGTAGTTGTTTGTTATAAGTTTTTTGTGTGAATTAATTATGTAGTTTTTCATTTATTTGAACATGATTATGCCAATAGATAAAGTTGAAAAAATATTAGATAAGATCAGCTGCAAGATTAGAGCATGAGTTGAGTTTAAAGTTTTCAATATATCTTTACAATCAACTAAAATATTATCTATGTTTAAACTAGCCTAACCACAAGAAAATAGATTTAGCCACATTTTATCCACGACACACTAAAGATTTTGCTAGAATTGTCTATAATTCAAGTTATAATAAAAATCAACAGTTATTTTTTAAAGAGACTAAAAGTCTTTCCTTTTAGCATGGATAAAACCCCTTAGCAGGTTATCCTTATGGAACAGCTGAAGCCAATTTTATTGTTGGTTCTGTCCGTTGCACTGTAGAGATTGTGTTTTGTTTACAATTTGTTTCTTGTTATTTTAGTCATTTAAAACCTCGTTTAACTAAATAAAACGGTTGACAAATCAAAACAATAACTGGTCTAATAGTTATATAACCAAACAGTGAAGCACAAGTCATGAAAATAACCCTAAAATAATAGAAACAAAATTTTGTCTACACTAGTGATCAGTATCGACGTACATGAACTAGACACAAAAACAAACCTAAAACAAGTACAATGGGATGAGAAGTCTGTTTGGGTTTCTTAGTCTGTGCTTTTAGTTATCATGTAATGTGTTTGCTCCACAGCAAAGAGAGCAGGAACGCATGGCCTCTGGAGGAGGAGACGTGTTCTTCATGAGAACACCAGAGGATCTCACTGGCAAAGACGGAGACTGCATCTTGGTGGAGTTTAGCGAGGAACACCCTCCACTCATCAATCAGGTTAGCTTTCAGTTTCTGTTTACCTATCCTTCCATTCATTGTCATTCAAAGAATTTTTTATATACCTTTTTTAAATAAACTTTATACAAATTTAGTTGTGTAACTGCCATTTAGGCTAACTACTTTCTTTTGATGAAAGCCTGAAGAAGGTGTTTTGCTTTTGTAAAACGGATGCATAAAATACATTGGCAATAATATGGCTCAAGAATAGGTAAACCATGAAATAAATTAGTTTAAGATTTCATTAAAAAAGTGCCTAATTCAGAAAATAAAAGTCTATACAAGAGGAGATTGACTTAAAGAGATGATGATGGAAAAGGCTATTTAGCACTCCTGGAAGGCTTGAGCTTCTAAATCTACAATGATAATGTTTTAAGACCATGTATTTACACATAATATACTCAGTTAGGCCTACTTGACAAGTTTAGGTTTTGTTTAGGTGGGAATGTGCACAAAGATCAAGAACTACTACAAGCGCAAGGCAGGCAAAGACTCAGGTCCACCAGACTACAAGTACGGAGAAGTGGCGTACGCTCACACTTCCCCCTTCCTGGGAGTCTTGCCTCCAGGTATTGCTACATGTACAGTATGTGCCAAAAGTACTGCAATTGTTATACTTCATTAATTTTCAGTAGCTACTGTCAATTTTGGCACACACTGTAGCTTTGAAATAATAAAGAGTTTAGTTCTACAGTTTCTACAGTTTTATAAGTTTCTTAGTTAATTTTAGCGAATTTCCCATATAGGGAATAAGCTATTACGCTATTACCGTAGTACTCATGGTAACTCATGGTAGTACTCATGGTAGACCTGGACGCGGGACCGATTTTTTTTTTCGTTTTGAGGTCCCTAGAGGCCAAAAACACCATCCATTCAAATTCATATATATTTATTATGTGAACCTATTAGGTGAGCACCTAAATTAAAATATATATATATATGTGTGTGTCCGTTAGCACGATAACTCGAGCAAAGATGATCCGATTTTGATGAAATTTGGTACAAACGTGCAAACTTACGTTTATTCTAACGAGTTCGCGATCCAGCTTGATCGGACCATGGGAACGGGGGTTTATGGGGGGTTTTATGGGGTAAAAGTAGGTTTTTCCCATTTTTGACCCAAAAAACATAAAATTTAGCAATTCCTTTCCAAACCACTTTGTAGAGCAACAAATAATTTAGTATATTGAAGCGTTATTATGCGCCTAATGGTTACGGAGAAAATTCCAAAAAATTGTAAATTTAAAACTCCCATGTTATTCTTATGGAGAATAAGTCAACTGTTGTAGTTTGCTTGTTTATGAACATATTTTGATCAAATTTGAAAAATGTTTTTATTTCTTACTAACTATTAACATTTTACAAAAAAAAAACAGTTTCACCCTCCCTGATGCAGCAAACCTAAGTACTTGTTAACTAATTCTATTTAAATAGGGAATTAATGTTATATTTTTAAGTAGACATTTAAGTGACATGGTAGTTTTTAATCAGTAAAATGGAAATTTGCTTAGTCTGCAGGTTTGCTGCGGCAGGGGTATTTTATCATTTTAAACTTTGTTTTGTTTGCATGATGAACGAAAATATAAATAAAGTGAATTTTTTTATGTGGCAAATCCTGTTCTGACGTGAATTGTGTTTTTGTGGTTTCTGTAATTTTTAACTTTTAATACTTGTAAAGCGTGAAACTTTCAAATAAGTTGCATGCAAGTTTCTCGATGCTAGCCACTAAATGTGCAACAGAGATAGTCTTTTCCTTCTTTCCCTTGGTTGTAGTCAAAATTTCACTAGCTAATCAATTTCTATGCAACTTATTTTAGTTTTCCTTCCTCTGACACTTGTTGTTTAATTTTTTAGTTTAATAATTTATCAATAAGCTTCTACTATCAATATAAGTCTAATCCCTATTTCTTTCCCAATTCAGGAAAATCCATCCAAGTAGTTGAGAACAACCTGTATCGAGCTCCAATCTACGAACACAAAATCCCCAACACGGATTTCCTAGTTATACGTACCAGGTAACTATGGTATCTCTTATAAATAAAATATCTCCCCTGTAAGGTTGTTTAATTTGAGTAATATCTAGACTTCTTCTTTCAAGGACCTTAAAGGAACTTTTAACTGAACTTTAATTGAACTTTCTTGAATTAAGTTTAAAAAAATAACAATTCTTTTTAATTTTCTAGCTAAATGTTGTAGGTAGGCTTAGAACTTGTAAAAGTTGTAGGATACAAATTTTTATCTTTTCCCTGTAGACAATCATTAGTCTGGGTATAAAAAATCTTAATTTGTAAAAAGAAATATGCAAATTTAAAGAACAAATCTATACTTTCCACTTATAACTACTTTTATCTGTACTACTTTCCAGTTTTGCACCTTCAGTAACCGTGTGATTTTTTTGCATTTCATCAATGACATACTCAAATTGTATATTTCCAACAGTAGTCTTCTATGTGACACATAATATGATTCCTTAAGCTTTTACAACCGATTTTTGACAAACTCTGGGATACTTAATTTTTAAGTACTTATTACTTAATTTAATTTTTTTTTAATGTGGACCGACCATCTGCCACATTTGTTCATATTTTATACAGTATGGTCAATAATGGTATCTAAATCCTACTATAAGTTGTAATCTAACTTTATAAACAGATGTTGCTTATGAGCCTTTTTCAATGTAGACAATTACTTGCAGTTCATATCTACATGTCCTCCATGTTATGTTACAGACAGCAGTATTGCATCAGAGAGCTGGATTCACTGTTTGCGGCAGGTCAACTTTGCCCACTGTATGAAGTGCCTGGTCCTAACTCCAAAAGAGCCAACAACTTTGTCAGGGACTTCTTGCAGGTTTGTCAATAAAGCTTTCACTAAACCATGATATTTTTTTATATTTTATTTTATTTGTATTTACACAATAGTGAGAATGACTAATCTCTCTATTCTTTGTTTGAAATCAATTTTTGGGGTTTTTTAGTAAATGTTATTTAAAAGATTATTGCTAAATTTTTTGATCACAATAAGTAAAAAATCTAGCTAAAAAATGAAACAGCTGAACACGGCTGTAGGTAAATCGCACCCCCTTGTTTCGTGCGCCAGCGAGGCTGTGGTGCGAAGTATTTGCCTTGAATTTACCCTTTTGGCTGTAGCTCACTCTTGAAAATAAATTAAACACCGCTTAAAGTTGTACCTCTATGGAAATAGCATATAGTGCGTTATTAAATTTAAATTAGGTTTTCTTTTGAGTTCAAAGCTGAAAATCCGATGCAAACATTGGTATTCCTAACCTAACCTAATCGTTAGACCTAGTAGTTGACCTCAGAAAACATGACTTGCATCCCATATCACATAAACGCTACGGTAGTTTTTTTTTTGTCCTAGGACGCTAGGCACGAGCTTGGGATTGTTTTTCACATTACTTCAGGCTAGACCTAGGGGTTGCGGCATTATCACGTAGATAAAATCCATTGGTGACTTGGCGGGGATCGAACCCGGGACCTCAGGGACTGAAGTCCCGCGCTCTATCCACTACGCCAGCTTGCTCCCCAACGCTACGGTAGTGATTCATTCTTTGGTTTCACAAAGCACGTCAGGATTAGGTCAGGTAAGAAAGAGTACAGTCAAGGCAAACATTTCACACCACGTCCTCACTGGCGCGCCAGCCAAGGGGGCAGCAGTTTACCTCCCGTGAAAACAATCCATCCGACCTTTTTTTAACCAGTTTAGGTTGGACAATCGAGACTTTACTGTACTTATGAAAAATATGTCGTAGATTTAAATACTTTTTATCATAACTGATGTAAATTTGTGCAGGTCTTCATCTACAGGCTTTTCTGGAAAAGCCGAGACACACCAAGGAGAATCAAGATGGATGATATAAGAAAAGCGTTTCCCTCTCATTCTGAAAGCAGTATACGAAAGCGGTTGAAACTGTGTGCTGATTTCAAGAGAACAGGTATTATAGTTATTTTAATATTTGGATAATTTGGATTGACTCCTATCTTATTATCAGGACACTGTTTGGAGTGTTGTTGATAAACTAATAGCAATACATGATTGACTATTATTCTTACAAAGAGAATTAATATTACATGATACTTTGGAGTCACCTCTGAATATATTTTTTGTTAAAACATTTAAGATGAACTAATGAACCGATGACTTCAAACTCCGCCGGGTTAGCGTCGTCTGATTTCTTAACTGATCAGTTACCATAAATGTCTCGTATTCGTGTTTGTGTTGTGTTTAAATGTTTATTTATTATTTTTGCGTAAATAAAATGACGTTCTTTGCATGAAGAAAGAAAACCGTCCTTGTATAGCCTGATTGTGGTGCCACACAGGCACCGAAACTAGTTGTGTTAACAACAACATTGGATTGCTTAATAGCAGGTATTTGAACCTTTTCTAACATTATTTGGCAATCCGGAGGCCAACACCTACAATAAATTGACGAGATGAAGTTATGTTCCGCAATCGCCGCATAGCTTTCTCGTAATGATCAAAATCTATAGAGCTGATGATCAAATGTCCTTGCGTTTATTATATAATGTCAAAACAACTTAATGTGTCGATTTCATTTTTTTATCGGAAATTTAATCTGGCTTTTCCAAATTTTAATTAATTCAAATAAGGTTCGGTTTCGATTAGTTCAGAATATTGGGAACTTGCTGTAGTAGTTTTTTCATCAGATGGGAGATGTGATGAGACACAACATTCTAAAATCAAGGGTAATCAGGTGATAATGCAGACGTTGTTTCAAAGGAATGGACTCCAACTGGTGGGTGATCAAGCCAGATTTCCGTTTGCCCACGGAGGAAGAGATCAGAGCCATGGTGTCTCCGGAGCAGTGCTGTGCTTACTTCAGCATGATAGCTGCGGAGCAGAGGCTCAAGGTATCAATACTAGGCTTAGTATCTTCTAACAAATAATATGTAGACTACCTAAGGAGTAGTAAGACTAGTAGCTCCATTGACTGTTCATTAATTTTAAACATTTTACGTAGCTATGACTATACTTTTAAACATGTGGAATTATGATGTTAACCTACCTATTAGCTATTAACTGTACAGTAGATCTCCAATTATCCAAACTCCAAAATTTTGATGATACTAATAGTCCCAATTGATTCGGATAGTTGGAGTTTGACTGTATTGGGGCCTAATAACTGTATAAGCTTGTAATAAGCCTGACATTGTTGCTCTGAACTACTTTCATTGCTATTACATTAGTTGGTTGAAAACTCAAGACCTACTGGTCTCTTGAGAAGAACATTTTTCCCCTAAGAAATTATAAAATATTGGTACTTTTCACAAGACTCTCTGATACAGCATCGTAACTATCTTATCAACTTATTCAAAAAATTATCTCTTGCTTCACTTGATGCCCAAAGTAAATGTATTGTTATTAAATCAAATTCAATCACAATTGATGACAAAATAACAGTAGAAGTAATCAAATCAAATATTACATACCGTTAAATGTATTGTTAATGTTCGCAGGATGCAGGATACGGAGAGAAATTCATTTTTACCCCACAAGAAGATGACGATGAAGATCTCCAACTGAAGATGGACGATGAAGTGAAAGTGGCTCCGTGGAATACGACCAGGTGAGATTTAGATGTAACTTTGGACTACAATAGGGAGTGGAAGACATCTCATCCCAATTTTACAGTTTTAGCCAATTTAAAAAAAAAAATTGACGTATTCGAATTGAGTCGCTGTCAACTACTGATTTCTGGAATACACTATGACTTTAAAACCAAACAAAACTGAAAGAACAACTTACTGTGTATCATTTTTTATGTCACACAAATAATCAAAGCACCCCAAACTAAAAGACAAAATAGAATTTTGACTTAGAACTCTCTGCATGTGCCTTGTTCAACTATCTTTTCTTTGAGTAAAAAACTGGTGACAGCTGATCCATGTCCATATATGGAATAATTTCTAATGAAACATCCATTGTCAAGAATGTAACTTAATTATAAAAGGTACAATTATTGTAGTGACCAATAATTCAATAGCACATGTGGATGCAAGTGTTAAGTAAAGGTAAGTAAGCCGTCTAAGCTCATATTAATAGATATTTTCCCTGCATTAAGGATGAAAACTGTTTCTAACTTTGTAAAGCTTTACAACATGTGATAACTGTAATGTTTATGGATGTACTCAGTTAGAATTTGTGTAATTTTTGTGTTTTTGTGAAGGGCGTACATCCAGGCCATGAAGGGCAAATGTCTACTTCAACTGACAGGTCCAGCTGATCCAACTGGCTGCGGAGAAGGCTTTTCTTACGTGCGAATGCCCAACAAACCCACGGTACAAACAGTTTAATATTCCTGTTTATGACATATCATTGAGAATGATAATTAGATTTAAGTACATACGTATTTTACTTAAGAACTTAGTCAAATTAAGTGGTCAACCATTTAATATAATCAATTTTTCGGACTAGTTCCTTAATATGTCTACTACTTTCTGCTAATTAAGTACTCTGGGAGGGGAGATGTTAAATTAATCATTTTGTGAACTTTTTGTGTGCTAAAAGTTCTGCACCTTTTTCCTTTATCCTCAATGTATTCTTCTGCAAAGTACTTTTCTTGAAACATAATATTAGTTTTTTCTTAACAGTTTACAACACAAGTCATTCAATAATTAGGAAGTTCGACAATTCTGTTTCATTCTAAAAGAATGCTCTTGTTGAGAGGAAAAATGTCATCTTAAAAGTGTTGTGAACTTTTTGTAAGCTTTCAACTACTAGAAAATATTTTTTGGAAAGTTAGTTGTTATCCAATCTTCCACTCCAATGTATTCTTGTATTGGTGCTCCATCCTCTAAAAACTACCTTTTACTTGATAGAACTTTGTCGTAAGTAAATAATTTAAATTACTGTGTCATCTTGGATTTTATGGTTCAATTACTTTATGTAAGTTTAAGAAAAAGATTCATTCTTTTCGGGAGGTTTTAGAAGGAAACCGACATAACTGACCTAAGAAACCGACACAAGTATATTCATTTATTGATTTTTATTGTCTGAAGCCTCTGCAACTTGGAATGTTTGTTACAGCAAAGCAAAGAAGAGCAAGAGGCACAGCCTAAGCGGACTGTGACAGGAACTGATGCAGATTTGAGAAGATTGTCACTAAACAACGCCAAAGCTCTACTGCGCAAATTCGGCGTTCCAGAAGAAGAGGTGAATATTGTTATGTGTAGCAGATCAAAATTGACTTGAGTTACTATGTGCATGGTTAAGTTTAAAAAAAAATCATTAGCAGTATCATCCTTAGTCAAAAGTCTAATGGCTTTTAAAGTATAGGATTTACGGTGTAAATGTAAAAAGTGTTGTTTCAATAATAATTATTTTGTTTTTAATTTTCCATTTTGTAAAAAAATAGTGATGACATCAATTCTGTTTGCTTTTTCACTAGACTTTTAAAATTATGTCAAGTTTCTCATATGTGTGTATAACAAGTTTTTAGGTTCAACCTTTGAATCTTAATTTGCAACATCCACTGCAAGATCTTATAGGATGAAACTTTAACGGACGGAATGTATTAAAGGTGAAATTATAGCTCAGTGTCCCCAACACTATATTCTTAGATCCTTATAGTTTAAATTTGTCCATGTCAGATTAAAATTGTTTTTATAGGTTAAACCACTTAAACTAGGTATATTTAAAACAGGACTTTAATTTAAAATATGAGCAGGACATATTTTCTAAGCATCAAAACTATTGCCTTGCTGGTTTTAGGTGCAAATTATTGATTGGATGCTGTTTGCAGCATGGGGACAAGCATGTTCGTGCTTTAGCATGATCTGTAATTCATGCAATTATTTATTTACAACTAGTTAATCACTGATGATGATTTCAGATCAAGAAGCTGTCCAGGTGGGAGGTGATTGACGTCGTCCGCACCTTGTCCACAGAGAAGGCCAAGGCTGGGGAGGAAGGCATGACTAAGTTCTCTCGAGGAAACCGGTTCTCAATTGCCGAACATCAGGAAAGGTGAGGTTTTGGAGGGAAAGTAAGAACCTTAAAGTTTATTGGTTAATTAAGGGCTTTTGTATTTGGGGTCGGATAAAAAATTTTGACCATTCTGGGTCAAAATCAAGCTACTTAGCAGTAGTGTTGGTAAAAAATATATAATTTAGACTAGCCTACAACCAGTTCCTAAAATAATTTATATGTGCATATTATGGTCGCGGTGAAGTTGTTAAAGTCTTCTTTGATTGTGACGAAACGGAAACATAATTTAATTAATTTTAATTTTTTTATTAATTTTTTCTGTGGTCACGGGTAAATCGTGAACGTCTAATGCAGTCGTGCTAAAATTGTGAATGGCTTCTGCGATTACGTCAAAATTGTTAAGATTTCTCCATGGTGCCATAATTTTTTAGCGATAAAATCATAACCTTGCAGGGGAATTTAAAAATTTTGGCTGTGCAATCTTTTCAGATGCTTTGCATTATAGAAAAAACCAGTTGCTCGCACACCTCTAATCTAAATAACCCAACTTGAGCTGGACCGAAAATTATTTCTGAAAAATTATTAACTCTTACCTGGCTTGGCCGAAAATTGCAGACCCGTACATAAATAATGCCTCTGGCATTTAGTGATGATAAATTACTCTTATTTTCCATTTATACCCAAAAATGTATTTAGCTTTGCCAACTACCTTCATTTTCTCCAATCCTTTGCCTTCTCTTCATTGACTCGAAATTCTCTTGTCTAAGTCAATAATCTTTCCACCTCCTTTGTGGTCACCTAGAGGGTTTTCTTTGGGTTATATTTAGATATTGGTTTTATTATAGCTTCATTCTCGAATCAGCTGTTCTTAATGACTGTCCGGCAGGTATAAGGAGGAGTGTCAAAGGATATTTGATCTTCAGAACCGAGTGTTGTCCTCCTACGAGGTGTTGTCGACGGACGAGGGGGAGAGCTCGGATGAGGACAGCTCGGACATAGAGGAGATGGGGAAGAACATCGAGAATATGTTGGCCAATAAGAAGACCAGCACACAAGTGGGTTATTTTCATTCAACCTTATTTGAAATTATTTGAAACCGCAAATATTATTTAAGTTGCTGCTTGAAAATCGCCTAAACATATATACGTAGCTCACTCAGTTTCAAGTCCAGTGCAATATAGAGGGTAATCATCTTTGTTGACATCTACATTAATTTTTTCTTTATTACAAAAATGCTGTTTCAACTTTATGTAGTTTATTTTATCCACAATATTATCCAATGTCTGTGAGAAAGAACGTAACCACCATAGATTTTGCTCTATGGGAGTTTTTTTTTACATCTAAACATATTTGTGTTATTTTAACCATGACAGGTACACATTACCTTAGTTTTAGCCTAAGTTTAAAAATTACTATAAGTCATACGATGTAGGCCTGCCTCTGACAGATTTTATGAAATTTTCTTAACAGCTGTCTCTAGAAAAAGAGGAGCAAGAGAGACAAGAACTGCGAAAAATGATGATAATGGGTGACAACGAAAACGACCCTCGAAGAAAGAAAGATGTGAAGAAGGATGGAGATGATATGGACTCTATAGCCAACTACACTGGCCAACCAGGTAAATAATTAAAGTTTAATTCAAGCTTATTTCGTACTTTAAATTATTGTATTGATTATGCTATGCAACAATAAAGCTTTCTTTGTGTATTCTTAAAATAGGCCTATACCAACAAGTGTTGTAATTCAAAAAAACTTGTAGGTGTTTGGCTCTTTATAGTTCTTTTACGTATTAATTTGGATATTGTTTGTGATTTCAGTTTTCTTTGTGTACCGGTAACCTAAAGTTTTGTTGTGCTCAGTTTTTGTTCACACATACACATATACACAAACCAAGAAAGTATTGTTTTCATCAACACTTCTTTATGAGTTTGAATTTTTGGTGAAAATGTCTGTTTTGAGCCCCCCTGAACCAAAAAAGTTGTTTTCGAGATGATCTCTGTGTGTTTTTGTATGTGGATGTGTAGGTCTATTAAGCTACAGACTATACCTTTAGTCTGATTTTGATAAAATTTGGAATGTGGGTACCAATCCATAGTGTCTCAAGGGTTTATTTATTTTTTTTAATTTTTTTAATGTTGTTTGTCCCATAAAAACATATAAACAACAGAAAGTTGGATTTTCACAAACACCCAGTTCAAATGATTTTTACTACAATTATTTAGTATATTATAGTCTTTTTAATTCCAAACAAAATGGTAGAACCCCCAATGCTGTAAAACATTTGGTTCAAAAGTTATGGGAATTTTTGGTATTTTCTCAAACAAAAAAAAAATTTTATAGTTACTCCCATCACTTACCCAATGTAAAAATTCTATGTCAGATTAATGCCAGATTAATCCTTAGACAAATCCATTTTAAATGTTTTAAATTTTTTATTTAATTTTTTTAGACTTCTTTACAAAATAATTATGACAAAGCGTGGTTTTAGGTTATTATTAATAGTGGTTCGGATACCATTTTTAAATGCAATTTTGGTCAAATGCATTCTGGGTTTCAAAGATCTGTTACATCTTGACCATGCTGCAACTCTAATAGTACTCAAACTATCAACAAAATCAAATACCGGTGTAACTTCAGTGACACGTTAAACCTAATAAACTTTTAAACCCGAAAAATACTAAATTTAACTTTTAATTCCCTTTATAACTTTTTACAAACCAGGTAGAGTGCTGCGAATCTACAGGACATTCAGGGACGCAGAAGGCAAAGAGTACACTAGGATGGAAGTAGTGCGGAAAACAGCTGTGATCGATACCTACGTCAAGATACGTTCTACCAAGGACGACAACTTCATCCGACAGTTCGCTACGTTGGACGACGCTCAGAAGGAGGAGATGAAGAGGGAGAAGCGAAGGATACAGGAGCAACTGCGGAGGATTAAGCGGAACCAGGAGAGGGAGAGGATCACTGCTGGCTACAACCGCAATCCTTCAAACTCGTGTAGGTGTTGTTGAGTTAATCATCAAAATACTTGCTTTAAATTTAACCTAATTATAGCCTTGAGTAATGGGGTTCGAAGAATTTTTATTCTTATAAATTTTAATAATATAAATGGGTGAAACCATAAAAATGCTCAAAACTAAACAAAAAGTTAAAACCCATAAGCTTGAACTTATTTAAAAAAAATATTGACTTTTGAACCTTGCCTCCAAAAGTAATTAATTCTAACATTTCAATAAAAAAATTGAATGCTCCAAAAAGATAGGATACCAAATTACATGCACAGTAATTACACACAGCAGTTTTTCTGCACAGTTCTAATCATTAGTTTAGTTTTGACTCAATCTATCCAGCAACTGCTGGTCAAAGATGAAGAAAAGAAGTATGAAGTATGACGATACTTACTCAGAAATATGTGAGTGTGACCCCTGCCACTACAGTTTGAGGGAATTGTTAATGTATTTTCAAACCAACTAATAAGAGGCCTATTTAGCCTATACACAACCTCTTCAGCAGCTTGTACAGAGTTAGAGAGTTTATTCCTGATTTTTTTTAGTCCATCATTTAAAATTTAACCTTATGAGACTAGTGAAAAAAGGTCTTCAGTCAAAGAGAAGAAAGTATAATTCGTTAAAATCTAACATAAACAGAAAGTGTCAGTTTTATTTTGCGTGTTTACTAGAACGTTGCTCTAAGTTTTCCATGAAAACCAGTTTAAACCTTAGAAAGAAGTATATATTTTATTTTAGTTTTAAAAGCTGTACCATCTAAATCTCAATTTGGTGGATTGAAATAATGCACAATAAACTCACACAAACTTATTTAAGGCAACTAGTATCACACTTCCATATTCAATTCAATTCGTTTATTAATGGCATGAACCAGTTGACAATTTTAAGACTTAAATTAGTACAAGCATTTACCAAAGGACAAGATAAAAGGTATACATTTAGCAGCAAGCAGGTATATTATAAAAAACAACTTTGACAATTGCAGTTACAATCTAGAAATACAAATCCAAGAAACATAAGAAGAGTGGTATGAAAGGCGACGGAAAAAGAAGGATAAAAAGAGAAGAACAAAACTGCCCAAAGTAATCATATTGAAGCATAAATATTCATAGTAGAATTTTTTTTCGAAGAAAGGGATATCATCATATTTTTTCTTATAATACAATTTGAATGTTCAATGAGCTTGTGTTTCTATGTACGTACATTACAGTCTCCACTCTGGGCCAGAACACATTGATGGGTGACAGCAATGAGTCGTCGGGCCCCGCCACGTCTCCAAGCAAACCCATCTTTGGCGGGTCCAAACCTGCTGCTACACCCACGCCACCTCGGCGCCGCAAACCCAACAAGCTCAAACCTGATCTCAAGCTAAAGTGCGGGGCTTGCGGAAATGTGAGTACACATCGTGCATTTTTCTAATGCTTATGAGCTATTGGAATTAGAAATAGTTAAATATAGTGAATTGTGGAATAAAAAGGATAGCAGCTAGCTTACCTTGGAAGAAGTAGGTAGGCAATAGAACACACGGAAGACATATAAAAACACAATATTTTTGTCCCGGGGGAGGAGGGGGGGGGGTACTTCTGTCAAATGTTGAGAGAATTAAATTAACAAATTAATTTCACAACTATCTATTCAAAATCCTGGCCTAGAACCTTTACTTGAACTTAAGTTTTAATAGAAATTTGTCATTTAAATAACTGGTAAAGCATTGTTATCATGGAAAAAGTTTATAAATACATTTTAATATGTATTCTAATGGAAGTTTTAAATCGTAAGAACCTAGTTACCCAAAATGCTGAGGATTTTTTAATGTTTTGTACCTTTTTACAACATGTTTAAGGAGAGATTTTTTTGTAGCATAAAAGTGTGCTCTAATTCAGATTTCACAGTATGTATTAGGCCAACTTTAAATTCATTCTTTTGTTAAATGTTTGTGTTTTGTGCCTCTAAAATGCACTAATTAATACTTAAGATTAAGATATTCCTGAGTTTCATCCGAATGTGCTTCTAAAGAAAGTTACGAGACAGGACACATAATTGAATTGTTGTACAAAAAAGTAATCCAACCTTCCTATCTGTCTAGAAATGTTAATAAAGCATTTAAATGTTAGTTAAACTTAACTAGCTTTAACATCAGCCTAGCAAACACCGATATACCAATTAATTATAGAACATGACTTTAAGCTATGACAACTACAATTTGGAACAAGGCGCCAGTGGATGGACAAAAATAAAACGTAACCAGTTTTATCATTGACATTGCATAAAAAATTAACTCACACCAAAGTATTTGTTTATCATGTTTTAAAAAGTGTTAACTTTGTCATAAAAAAGTTTTTCCTTGTGCAGGTGGGCCACATGAGGACCAACAAGGCGTGTCCACTGTACCAAGGATCGGCACACAACCCTCCCCTCAATGTGGCTATGACTGAGGAGCAGGAGGAGGAGATCGAGAAACAACTCAACGCAGACGACGAGGATCTGGTCAACGTGGACGGCACCAAGGTCAAACTGTCCTCCAAACTGCTCAAGGTAGGAATGATTGTTACATTCGATATATCTGTGTGCTTTGGATCTACTGGATATTCAGGTACGCTGAAGGCAAGAAGTACACCATTGTAGATAAGTAGTTTAATGCCATTGGCCAAGGAATCACATTAACTCCTATCTCTTTGCTAAAGGGTTTACCAGAAACAGCCGTGAAGAGTTCTCTGAGCTTAAAGCACAACTCTTGCTAATTTGGTTACTGGGAGTTACCTTCTTGAGGAGGAACTGGTTGGCAGACTACACGGATTCATCAGATGCTTGAATCTTTAAGGTCTATTTATAAAACAACTTATTGGGGTGTGCAGTAATTCGACTAACTCAGATGAAATGCTTTGTGGCTTCGATCTGCCCCTGCAAGATAAGAAAAGATACCAGAAACGGTTTCCTGGATTAAAAAAATTTAGTAATGGAGAGCTTAAACAGATACAATCTACCCGGTATTAAATTTCAATTTCATATGGATAAATTATATGTAATAGTATTATTTACAAGGAGAGCAAGATGTTCTAGTGGTAGAGCACGGGGCTTTGGTGCCTGAGGTCTTAGGTTCTAATCCCTCCAATTAACAATGGATTTTATCAGTGTGATAATGCCGCAACCTACTAGGACCAGCCTGAAGTAATTGTAAAACAGTTCTGGGCTAGAACTAGCGTCCTAGGATGTGAAGGTATGACATAAAAGAATGTTAACAGTTACCTTTCATTTCAGCACGCTGAGGAGATCAAGCGGCGCTCACTGCTACTGAAGGTTCCCAAGGACGCAGTCAACAGCCGCAAGCGTCGCAAGCCTCCTCACGAGCTGCACTGTGATTATCTCAAGCGGCAACAGCGGCCGGCCAACCGACGCCGCACCGATCCTGTGGTCGTGCTGTCCACCATACTGGAGTCTATATTGAACGAGATGAGAGACCTGCCTGACGTACAACCTTTCCTCTTCCCCGTCAACGCTAAGGTTGAGTTACAATATTTATGTAATTCACTAATTTATTACATTTCTATTTATGTTACACAATTTATTTTCCCGTATGGGAATAGTTCAAACCTGGTCTGGTTACTAATGTCGAACTTTTGTTGGATTGCATCATTAATTGTTAGCCCAATGAAGCTAAAATTATTCATAGAAAAATTAATCCCTGAGGCACGAGCAGATAAAATACATTGAAGTTAATTAGAATTTATGACAGTTAATGTGTTAAGAAATATTCAATAAGTGATCATTTTTTATTTTCAGGTGGTACCTGATTACTACAAGATCGTTCAGAGGCCGATGGACTTGCAAACTATACGAGAGAACTTGCGGCAGAAAAAGTACCAGAGTCGTGAGGAGTTTTTGGCAGATGTGAATCAGATAGTCGAAAATTCTACGCTTTACAATGGTGAGAAAACTGAATAATATATGCTAGGGTTTGTTAACTACACAAATATTTAGTCATGTTTATCAGGGTTACAGTAATGTGGTTTTAAACCCTGTTCTCATCCCCATAGTGGAACCAGGGTAGAGTTGATGCAATGTGTGTGTCAAGCAGCCCGTTGAAAATGAGGATAAGCTGACGAGGTTTTATATTTGAGGAGGGGGTTTGAGGTTTAACCACCCCACAGCCTAACTGTTCCATTCACCAAAATCTTCCCCGGTTATGACATAGGCTCTGACGACTTTCTAAGTTTAGACCTCAAAATCACTACTTTTCCAACAAAACTGACACCAAAGACGCTTTAGAGATAACTGATTATCAAAATGTTGACTGGGCACATTACAAAATTGATTATCAACACACTGTGACCACTAAAAACCTCCCAGCTCCCCACACCCCAAATTAGATTGAAGACCCCATTAGCCATTATCACAGCTTTCCTCCTGCCAAGACTGCATCTGCTCTCACCAAAAGAATCCTTTCCACCCCAGACTGCCCTTGGACATCCTAGCCCTCAGGACCAACAAGCACAAACACCATCAAGACCACCGCTACGAAATACTCATCCAACAAACCACATCCACTCTCCAATACTACCGTACCTTTCATAATGACTTTCTTGGTGTATAACACTAAATGCCGTCAAAACCCATTTTTCTCAACAGTTGTTTCCATAGAACTTGAAGCCAAACTGAAATAAACCCTAAATATGGTTTGTATTCTAATCTTATCTTAAACAATAATAATTTGAGGACAGAGGTTTTAAAGCATGAACTTCTTCATTTAATGGTACATAAGTTAAATGATTAATATAGGGTTACAAAAAAATTGTTCAGGGGTGGGGATTCGTGGTGGCCGAATCAAAAGATTTCCAATTTAAATTTTCAATGAGTATGGTAAATTATAAATTTAATAATCTTTCAAAAACAATAAATTAAATAGGAATGATTTTGATTTTAATTAATGGAGGTAAATAGGGTCCAAATGGATGCTTGAGGAGTCTATAAGTTAGTCTGAGTTAATAAATGGAAAGTTCTTACCAATCTTCTGTAATAATAATTTTCTTCTTAGTTTAAAGGCTTAAATTCTTCTTTCTTCGGTTAACTTAATTTGGATATTTTGCCAATACTTTACTTTATATTTTCATAATTTATTTCACAACTAATATAGTTTCTATGTGCTCTTCTTGAATAGCTAAACTGCACTCTCCTTTTCATTGTTGTAAATCATATCAAGTTATGGGGTTCACATAAATAAAAACATGGTTGTATTTTATTAATAATCTTGAACCCAGATGGATGGTGTTCTGATTGGAGGATTTGTTTTTGAATAATAATTTTGGATAAGCCAATGAATAAATTTTGATAGTAAATTATATATATGTTGAGACAATATGGTTTTAATAATATTAAAAATGGACATGGATAAATATTGAAAATATAACAAGATTGAGTTTGAAATTAAAATAAGGACTATAATTATAAACATTGAATTTTGAGTCATTACAATATCCCCTCAGAAAATATGTAATTAAATTTTTTAATGACATATTTTCGCTAAATGACGAAAAATATATTTAACATTATACAGCAAATAACAAATATTGAGATGAAATTGAGTTGAAACAAAAATCTAACAAACTTAACATTAAGGTTTAACTAGAACAAATTTCAGTTGGAATGAACATAACAATAAAATAATTCTAAAATAGCAAAATGATTACTATCCCCTCCTATCTTCTACAAACATTAAAAACATAACATTAATTTAAGTGGTTAAAACAATTTTTTTTATTTTTTACATAATAAATGAATGGAGTGATGAACAAATGTTGAAATATGAAATGAATATGAGACATATAAGAGATGTATGATTCTTATAGGTACCATGGAGTACATTAAATGAATAGTTGTTTGTGATTGCTTGATGATAACCTCTTATAACTAAATACATTAAATTTGTGATTATGACTATAGTTTAACTATTGAGCCGTATTAATAAAGATGAGGTAAACCTTTTACTTGCGAAAATACGAGCAAATCCTTCAATCTGTATTAATAAAAACTAAAGCAAAACCTTTTGCTTTAGAAGTAAAAGGTAATCTATAGAAATTTGAGGTTTTGCTTATGACTTGAGTAAATGGTTATTAATAAAACTCACCATTTACTTTTTCTTTGAAGTAAATCCTTCAAAAATGATGCATCTGATCAGTAGCAGATTATACGTTTAAGTAAAAGGTGTGTGGTGGTTTTAGTGTGGTGCTAATTTTTAGCGAATTTCCTAAATAGGGCAAAAGCTATTCCGTAGGTCTCATGGTAAGACCTAGACCCATGACCCATTTACTTTTCCGTTTTCAGGTCCCCAGAGGCCAAAAACCTCCTCCGTTCAAATTCATATACATGTTTGCCCGTTAGCACGATAACTCAAGCAAAGGTGATCCGATTTTGATTAAATTTGGTGCAAACGTGTAAACCTACGTTTATTCTAAGGGATTCGCGAATCAGCATAATAGGATATGGAAACGATGGTTTATGAGCGGTTTTATAGGGTAATTGGATTTTAACATTTTTTACCCTAAAAACATAGATTTTAGCAACTTCTTTCCACGCCATTTTGTAGAGTTTAAAAAAAATATTAATTTAGTATATCAAAGCGATATTATGCGCCTAATGGCTACGGAGAAAATAAAAAAAATTAAATTTAAAATTTCCATGTTATTTTTATGGAAACGTTTTTAAACTGTTGTAGTTTTCTTGTTTATGAGCATTTTTTGATCAAATTTGCATTATATCATACTAAACTATTACATTTTATAAAAAAAAACCTTTTTACCCTTCCTGTAGCAGTAAACCTAAGTACTCAGTTAAACTAAAGCTATTTAAATAGGGAATGGATGTGATATTGGCGACATTTTAGAGTACATCCAATCAGGCAAATGGAAATTTACTTAGTGTGCAGGTTTGCTGTGGCGGGAGTATTTTGTTTACCTCCTACAAAGCTATCAACATTTCAATAAAAACACACCTCAACACCTTCTTTGAATCAGCAAACCTAGGTACTCATTAAAATTAATATCATTTAAATAGGAAATAAATCTGACAATTTTCAGGGAATATTTTAGAAGAAATCCAGCCAGAAAAGGAAATTTATTTAGTCTGCAGCTGCGGCGAGGTTTCTGTGGTTATACAGTACTGCATGCTATCTACAAAGTGACAAATAACATATGTTTAGTATTCAATTGTTTATGTTGTGTTTGTAAATATTTACAAAACTTATCACAAAGCATATATGATGATTTCTATAAACAAATTTATTATGTACCCGACTAACTATTATCATCAACCAAATTCTATGTCTAGAAAGGGGTTAAGATTCTAGGGGTAAAATCCGGGGTAAAATTCCGGCCCACACACTCTAGATTTTATAATTTAGTTTGTTATGATTAAATTTAAAGCCAGATGCAAAACCATTACACGGAGTTGGCACAGTTAAGCCTTCGAGGGATATCAGTAGACAAAAATAGACAGGATCAGACGTGTAACATGTGATGTTCCTAAAGAACCATTTACTTCCGAGCAGAAGGATTTGCTCGGAAGTAAAAGGTAATCATTATTAATACGGTTTGAAGGATATGCTTTTACTTTTACCTTTTACTAGAAGCAAATGCTTTTGCTTCATACCTTTTCCTTTTGAGCATATCCTTCTTTTTATTAATACGGCTCATTGGGACAGAGGTAACTGGAGAAATTGGCTTGTTAACTCACTGCTTGTGTGGGTATGATTTAAAATTCTTCCTTTTTACGACAATGTTTACTGGGTTAAGCGTACATTACAGTTTATCTTCTATCTTCGGTTATAGTGTGTAGATTGGTTCAATGTATTTCTTCATGGAGGATATATATGATAGGGTCCATATAATTTATCATTGTAGAGATCACTTATGTGGTATGTTGATGGTCCAAGTATTGGGGAAATCGGTTTGAAGGTCTTCATGTAATTGTGGGTCTGTGGTTCTTTCTTGGGTAAGTGATATTCTTTGTACATTGTAAAATAGTTTTCTTCATTGTTATAGTAGTTATCATATGACCTTTGGCAATTGCCTATATCTATTTGACATACTTGTCCCATTTTAATACTCATATCACATTTTAGATTAATATCAGTATCATTAATTGTTAAGCTTAATTTATTTTCATTAGAATCTATCTTTAGTCGGAGTTCTGTTAATGTGTCCATACCAAATATCACAGGTTTAATTAAATTAGGTATGATAAGAAATTGAAGCCAGATGGTCTGATGTTCAATGGTTACAGGGGCATAAATGATTCTTGCAACACGTTTTGATTTTTCACCAGTAGCTGTAGTTATTGTCGTATTAGACAAAGGAAGTTCTTCAAGTGGTTGAATTATTTTTTGATTCTCTTTGAAACATTGTTCGGAAATACATGTTATTGTAGAACCAGTATCGATTAATGCTTTTGTTGGGAGATTATTGATTCTAATATCTATTTCAGGGCATTTAACTGGTTTGGATACAGGAAATTTATTATTTTCAGTGGGTTCATTTAATAAAAAATCTTGATCACACATTATATTATTTATCGAAAAATTGTTAGGGTTATTTAAAGAATTATTTTCGAGGATATTTGCTGTTGATATCGCTGTAGTTGTTATGATGTTGGTAGTTGATGGTCCTCGGCTTACATCTACAGCGACGGGTCGTTTCCCTGGCTGGTGTATGAGGGGTTGAAATTTGTTGGAGATCTTTGTTGTGTTGCTGTGTCATGTGGACTGTCTTGACTTATCATGGCACATACTTGTTTTTGCTCATTTGTAGGATACGGTTTGCTGTTATTGTAGTAGTATTGATTAGGCCTTTGGTGGTATCGGTTTTGATCAGTGAGCGTATTGGTATAAGGATGCTGTCTGTGGTTTTGATTGTAGTTTTTGCGAGGATCATGTCTGAAACGGTTGTATGGCTGATATTGGTGTTCTCTAGGTTCTTGATGTTCTTGGTGTGGTGTCCGTATAGCATAAGATGATGTTTTTGGTTGATAGGCTCGATGGTTAATATCAGAGCTATATGGTGGAGTCTTGTTACGATGTGTAGGACTATTTGGTCGGTGATCCATATTATGGTAGTTCGCAGGTTTGCTCCTTTTGGGTCCATCTCGGATATCTTCTTTTTGCAGAAGTCTTTCGAATGCTCGAATTGTTGTCACGTTCTGTACTTGAATGCTATCTTGGATGAGTTGATCAAATCGTTCGCTTAACAGGATCACTATTTCCTCTTCAGTCATTTGTGGTGTAATAGACTGTAGCAATAGGACTTTCTCAGTAAAATATTCAGTTCTGTTGAGCGTTCCATTAGGTTTGTAATGTTCGGCTTCAATCTTGCTACGTACTCCTCTTTGTACTTCACGGCTCCAGTATTTCATGGTGAATTCTTCGGAGAATCTTTCCCAACTGTTAATGTCTGCCTTAACCAGTTGAAGCCATCTGGACGCTGGTCCTTCAAAACTGACGTCGAGCAGATCTTTCAGAATTTCAACAGGGTCGTTATTAGGATTTCTTTCTATCCTTTTAGTGTAGAACCGTTTAAGTTTTTGTAGATATTCATTTGGATTTATAGTTCTTCCATTGAATTTAGGGATTTGTCTTTCCATTGGGTCAGATCCCGAACATATGATTTGAATAGGATTGTCGTTCCGGATTGGTGAATGATGTTTCAGTTTTAGTGACTGTACTTCACTTTCACATTTGTTTAGAGTTTCAGTAATAGTTTTAATTTCGTTTTGTTGTTCTTGGATAAGATTATTTTGTATGTGTAATTTAGGAACAATTTCATTGTGGATGGATTGTGCATAATATTTAGCAATATTTTCACTGTCGGTTTTTGTTTGTAGCACTAATGCTTTCATATTTTGTTCTAACTTTTGTTCTTGTTGTTCCAAGTTATTAGTTACAAATGTCTGGATATTTATTTTTGATTCGTCAATTTGATTTGTGATTTGAAATTGAAATTCTTTGTTTTCTTGATTTTGGGACTGTTGGTTAGCTTTTAGGACATTTAATTCCTGGCGAAATTCACTTTGTGTTGTTCTAATGTCATTTATTTGTTCTGTTAGAATTTTTTGACATGATTTTATCTCACGGTTTAGCTCTATTCGGGTCTGATCTAATTTTTGGTTTAGTTGTGTGTTGGTTTGATCAAGTTTAGTGTTAAACTGTTCTAGAAAATTAAATATTTTGTTCAAATCCGGTTGTTCAGTAGTTTGCGTAGCTTTAGCTTCAGGTGTTTGAGAAGTTGCGTGCGGGAGTGTTGGGATTACGTCATTGGGACGGTTTTCAATGGTCGGAGACTCGGTCTCCAACAGCTGGAAACTTGCTTCGGGCGTCTTCGTTAACCCTCGGATGATTCCGTGTGTCGATGTGGTTCTAATATCAGCTGACTGTGAATGTGTGCTTTGATTGGCTGCGGGTCTTTGGTTTACTTCAATAATCTCGGCCCGGTCCGTTGATTCTGATTGGTCGCTCTCGTTCCGGTTCAAATCTTTGACGCTGGGTCCACTAGGATTGAAACGTTCCGAACCCGAACCGGTGTTAGATTCATCTTGGCCTTCTACATAGGTTAGGTTTTCCATTTCTTCTGTTGACAGATTTGACAATTCGTCTGATTCGTGTTGTTGAAATAATAATGCAGGATAACGTCTCGGTTGTCTCAAATTATAGTGATTGTCGTTATCGTTGTTAGCCATTTTGTTTATGACGGTGTAAGGGAACAGGGATATTATAGGACAAGTTGGGTATCGTTATAACAATAATGAGCTAGGCCTACGCTTTACGACATGAAATAAATCTGTTTTACCTTATAGTAGCCTATTTATTTTTAGAATTACAAGTCGTTTAGTTAGTACCTAATATTGGTGGGACATAAGTTGTGGGAAATCGGGATTCTTAATCCTACCTAACTTCTTAAGAGTAGGCCTAACATACGTAAGTAGCCTATTAGCCTATTGGTATTTATTAGCCTATTTTAGATTGTCTCAACATACGATTATGAAATCTTTTGATTCAAGCCTATTACGTTGGGCGCCATTGAAATAAACCCTAAATATGGTTTGTATTCTAATCTTATCTTAAACAATAATAATTTGAGGACAGAGGTTTTAAAGCATGAACTTCTTCATTTAATGGTACATAAGTTAAATGATTAATATAGGGTTACAAAAAAATTGTTCAGGGGTGGGGATTCGTGGTGGCCGAATCAAAAGATTTCCAATTTAAATTTTCAATGAGTATGGTAAATTATAAATTTAATAATCTTTCAAAAACAATAAATTAAATAGGAATGATTTTGATTTTAATTAATGGAGGTAAATAGGGTCCAAATGGATGCTTGAGGAGTCTATAAGTTAGTCTGAGTTAATAAATGGAAAGTTCTTACCAATCTTCTGTAATAATAATTTTCTTCTTAGTTTAAAGGCTTAAATTCTTCTTTCTTCGGTTAACTTAATTTGGATATTTTGCCAATACTTTACTTTATATTTTCATAATTTATTTCACAACTAATATAGTTTCTATGTGCTCTTCTTGAATAGCTAAACTGCACTCTCCTTTTCATTGTTGTAAATCATATCAAGTTATGGGGTTCACATAAATAAAAACATGGTTGTATTTTATTAATAATCTTGAACCCAGATGGATGGTGTTCTGATTGGAGGATTTGTTTTTGAATAATAATTTTGGATAAGCCAATGAATAAATTTTGATAGTAAATTATATACCGGGTGTCCATAAATGAATATCGGGGTTTTAACGCTTTATAATATTAATTACATTAAACTTACAGTTATAAATGATATGTCACATGAAAGAGCAACTCAAACAGTTTTATTCGTTAGCACCATTGCGCATGCGCGTGAAATGTTTACACCGCGATCCGCTAGAAAGCGGTAGTAGCAAAGATGGCGACTAGTGAACAGAAAGCGTTTTGTGTTTTGCAGTTTGCAAAGACTGAATCTGTAGTTACTGTGCAACGTGCGTTCCGCATTAAGTTCGGGTGTGATCCTCCAAGTGACAATAACATCCGTAGATGGTTTCATCAGTTTGAAGATACAGGCTGCCTTTGTAAAGGGAAGAGCACGGGACGACCAAGAGTTAGCGAAGAGGATGTTGAGCGAGTGAGAGAGTCGTTCACTCGTAGCCCAAAGAAATCAGTTCGGAAGGCTAGTCGTGAATTAGAAATTGCTAAGTCGACTGTTTGGAAAGTTTTAAGGAAACGATTGCAACTACGTCCTTATCGTTTACAGTTGTTACAGGCTCTAAAGCCTGCAGACCATGGTTTACGTGCCAACTTCGCTAACGTAATGCTGTTAAATGACGATGAAGATTTTCTAGATCATGTTGTTTTCAGTGATGAATCGACCTTTCACCTCAGTGGACATGTTAACACTCATAATGTGCGGATATGGGGCTCAAAAAATCCTCATGAGGTCGTACAAGTGCAACGAGACTCCCCTAAAATCAATGTTTTTTGTGCCGTATCCCGGCGGAAAGTTTACGGACCTTTCTTTTTTGGTGAAGCTACTGTTACTGGTACTTCTTACCTTGATACACTAGAGCAATGGCTCTTCCCTCAATTGGAACAATATGAACCAGAGAATTTCATTTTCCAGCAAGATGGCGCGCCACCTCACTGGCATAACGAAGTACGCGGTTGGTTGAACGTAACTTTACCCGACCGCTGGATTGGCCGCAAGGGACCCAATGACAGAGCTTGCTATGCGTGGCCTCCACGTTCACCCGACCTAACGCCATGCGATTTCTACCTTTGGGGTTTCATCAAGGATCGTGTGTATGTGCCTCCATTACCAGCTGACCTCCATGAATTACGAAACAGGATTGAAGCAGCTGTTGCAACAATTACTGAAGACACACTGCTCAACGTTTGGGAAGAACTCAGCTATAGACTTGATGTGTGCCGTGTGACAAATGGTGCTCACATAGAACACTTGTAAGCTTGTATATAAAACTGTTTGAGTTGCTCTTTCATGTGACATATCATTTATAACTGTAAGTTTAATGTAATTAATATTATAAAGAGTTAAAACCCCGATATTCATTTATGGACACCCGGTATATGTTGAGACAATATGGTTTTAATAATATTAAAAATGGACATGGATAAATATTGAAAATATAACAAGATTGAGTTTGAAATTAAAATAAGGACTATAATTATAAACATTGAATTTTGAGTCATTACAAAACTTGACTCCAAACTCTTCTTCTACTCGATTTTTGTCTTATCTTCTGTTGTGTGTAGGAGCCAAGAGTTCGCTGACTGTGGCTGCACGACGGATGTTGGGAGTGTGTGTTGAGCGACTGGCTGAGAAGGAGGAGAAGTTGATGAGGCTAGAGAAGGCCATCAACCCACTGTTGGATGATGATGACCAAGTCGCCCTCACCTTCATATTGGACAACGTAGTCAACAACAAGCTCAAGATCATGTCCGAGTCTTGGCCGTTTGTCAAGCCCGTCAACAAGAAGCTGGTCAAAGACTACTACAACATTGTCAAGTACCCGATGGACTTGGAGACGATATCTAAGAAGGTTAAATGTGAGTAATTGGGGATTTTGAATTTATTTTATAACCACTGAAGGTTTTTTCAACCAATGAAAAAATTAATTTCTTGGTTTTAAGTGAAAAAGTGAAAAGCGTTTTTTTGTAAATAATTTGAATTGAAATTAACATTCAAGGAATTAAGTATGCTTGAGGATTGTTGTCGGGGTAATCAGGCTTGCCCGAAGGGTCGAGTCGGGACCTTATTCAGGACCCTAAACAGTAAAATTTAAATATTTCACTGCCACTGACCAAGACAATTTCCGGTCTTTTGTCTACAACAGTAAAATATTATATACATTGAGTTTAGTGTAAAGTTGTTGTGTTTCCTATGCCAGGATACTCTTTTACCCATTCAGATATGTCTGAAGTCCTACTGGCAATCCTTAAAATCTGGACCAATCTTCCATCATAACCTCAAATTGATACTCCCATTGAAGAAGCTTTTTTTGACTTTGTACACTAACTAATTGTATCTTCAAGTTCCTGAACTCCTAGATATCCTCAGAGAGACAGCTAACTGTTATCCCTTTCCTGAATACTTATGTATTACTTTACTATCCCTATGAAACGTCAACAGCTTATATAACATACTAAAACGCAATTTGTTTCTATTTGACAGCTCACAAATATCACTCGCGTCATGAGTTTCTGTCAGATGTGGAGAGGATTCTACAGAACTGTATCACATACAATGGCAAGGACTCTGCGTTTACAGAGAAGGCAGAAACTCTGTTTAAGGCTGCGCAGGAAACTCTTGAAGAGGTTTGTTGTTACAATGTTACTCTGTTTATTCTCAACTTTGTTCTATTTGTGTTAGTTGGATGCAAAATTTTTTTCTCATTTTAAATACTTATTACATCCTTATTTTTATCCTTATTCAAAATTTGCATTTTCTTATCTACTTAAAAAAGTGTTATAGATTGGAGGGTACAATTTGAATTTAAAGTTGGGTTGAACATTTTCTTTTTTGTTCTCTTGCTTTGGGAAAAAAATCTTTTTGTGGTATAGCTTGAATACATTTAGAAAACAGGAATCAAATCTTTGATTGTTTCAAACATATACACCTACTTACATTACCAATAGTACTTTAGACTGATGTCTTGTACTAAATAACGACCATATCAATTAAAAAATCAAAACAAAATAATCCATATGAGAGTACCTGTTTTATGTGTGTTTTAGCTGTTGTTAAACACTCTACTCCTACACGACTTGAAATCAGTTGATAAAAACTCAAGCTTTTAATTATATGTTAATTGAAACTAAAACAATATAAACATTGGGCGCAAGTACTAAGGTGTTAAGGATATTTTGTGAGATAGTAGACTTACTTAAATGGGATGAATTTCACTTTAGCACAATAAAATCAATAAATTGTGCTTTCCTTTCAACGCAAAACATTTTAGGGTTGAAAATGCTGTATTTGACTGTCAAATATTCCATTTTTTTGTGTTTATTATTCCAGGACGGACTTTATCCCATTATGTTTTGGAGCGCGACTGCTGTCCCAAAAATCAACTGTCACAATGTTTTAGATTTTGTAAAGTTCAGACGTTCCTTGTACAGTATCAAAGTAGGAAACACTTTGCAATGCATGAAGCTTGGAAGGAATCTGGTTCAAGCTTATGAGTTTGTTTTGTATTTTCAGTATGACGAACACCTTACTCAGCTGGAACGCAAGATAAGTCTTGTTCAGGAGCGAGCTTTGGAGCAAGCCGAGACTGACTCCCTGGGCAACTGGCACCTGGACGAGGAGATGCAGGAACAGGACCATCATCAGGTATAGGATAAACCTCAGGAAACGTTACAAAATATCAATAATTTTAAAAGAGACAAATGGCTAATGGACCAAAAGTTGAATTTTGAAAAATGAAATTATTTCCCAGATTGATTTTGTGTTTTTTTAACAAAAGGCATTTAACACGTTCGCTGCTGACGACTCCGATCGGAGTCATGCCTTACTGGCACAGCGTGGGTGCGACTCCAGTCGGAGTAACGGTGCAGTGTTATACAAGTTGGTCTATTGTGAAATAATCTAAAAGAAGCCACTCTATCATGTTTGTTTTCACCACAGAGCCAGCCTGGGTCTCCGTCTCACTTTGGCAAAGGACAGACCGAGGAGTTTGACTTTGTGGATGTGGAGGGAGACATGGAGGGAGTGGACATCAAGACCAGAGTCAAGAAGGAGCCTGGAGTCCTGGAGGAAGGTAGGAGACCTTTGTAATCTTGGTTTGGTTGTTGCACATGTGCAGAAGTAAATTATTATCAGTTTGATTAATAATCTCTTAAACTTATTAGTTCTAAAAAGGTGATTGGATTCAATATCTTTAAAATTAGCTTAAACAGACTATGGGATAGTTTTTAGTGTTATTTGAAACTGATTCATCCTAATTTATGAACATATAACATGAAATCCACAAAACAATCAATCGGATGAGTTCAAAAACAAATAATATTTTACTATATTTTAGGTTCTGTAAGTCAAACTGTTATTACTTTGGATTGAGTCGTAATGTCGACTTTCAGGTATCGGACCTGAAAAATCAGGTTGCTTTTTGTCCTTTTTTGTTATTCTGTAATCGGGTTATAGGGTATTGTTCAATATCTTTGGCGGTTGCGGTAAATTGTGAACAAGCCCTAAACTGCAGCAATATTGTAAAACATCTCCTGTGATCGCAGCAAAATCATGAAAGTCTCCTACGATCCAAGTGAAATCGTAAACATCTGCCGTCACAGGAAAGTTCTTAACATCTTCTGTGGTCACAGTGAAATTGTGAAGATCTCCTTCAGTATTGACAAAATTGTGGATTTCTCCTACTATCACAGAAAAGTGTTTAACATCTTCAATGACTGCAGAAAAATGGTGATAATTTTCTGTGGTCTCGGATGAATCGTGAATGTCTCCTATGGTGACGGAAAATTCTCAAAGTCTACTGGGATTGCGACAAATGTTAACCAATTTTGTGGGTTATAACACAAGAGGGTAATCTCTTGTTGTAATGTTGCAGACCTGCAGTTCTCCAGTGAGGACGAGTTAGAGGAGGTGGGGGAAGGTGGAGAAGTGACAGACCCTCACTTGGATGACGACAGTCAACAAGCTGCTGAGGCTATGATGCAACTAGGGAACATTTCATATTGCGTGCCACAGGACCAAGGTAATCATCTTTTACCTACAACCGTTTTGTAAAGAAGCTATTTCAGTTCAGTTCTTAGAATTGAAAAGTTTCTCATAACAGCATTGTTTATTTTCATAACAGTTTAGTTTTACTCATAAAAACACGGGTAACGGACCAATGAGGTTGAAGGATTGAGAAAGAAGTAAAATTGTAATGATTCAAACTTCAACTAATCAGCTGTTCAGGCCATTTTAATTGTTGAGTGGTGCAATAAGTGTTTGGTTTAATGTTCAATGTGCATCAAACAAAATTTCTAGATTTCTACTCGTGCGTTAACAATATCTTTACGCAATCGTTGCGTAAACTACTATAGAAACCTATCATGTTCCTTGTACTTTAACGTTTACTGCAGCACTTTGTCTAGTTATTGCAACAAGCACTATGTACCTATGCATTTCTTGTTTGATGAATAATTTTTACGCAACATAGCACATATGGGTCTGCCCCGGTCTTAAGGTTTATCCCTGCACAGATGTATGTAGCAAAACAAAAATAAAGATTGGTTTGAACATGCCCTACTTCTGCCAAACAAAATTTTTGAATAAAATTTTGAGGACAGCTTCAGCTGGATGAAGAATACAATAATTTTTTAACAAAACTATACTTAAACGTCTAAAAATTAAAACTTGTGGCCAAGATTGCCCACAAAACTGTAAATCCAATAATATTGTCGTAAACCTAATTCTTTGTGCTTGGTTGGCCAGTTGTACCATTGATATTAATTAATAGAGCAGAGTTTGTTCAACATCAGCTATCTCTGTCACTCAAGGGGGCAGTTCACTTGGCCTCCATTCTCCGTTTATCAGATTGGCAGATTCTTTCCATAAACTCAGAATGTTGTTAGTTTATAGCTGCTCACAAGGTACTACACAGATGACATATTACATAAATTTTTGTTACAAACTCATATTATTATCAGAGCTGCTGACCTTTTGAGTGTTCGGCAAGGAGAATGATGAGAAATTTATCCAAGCTGATATCCAATTTACCATGGACAGTACAGCTAGCCACCCATCCAATTGTGATAATCTAAAATAAATCTTTCTGATCAAATGAGTTTTAATATTTTTTAAGTCTATTATCTAACTGCACCGTTAATCCATAGATGAAAGCATGGATGTGGATCCGAATTACGATCCATCGGATTTCCTGATGCACGGTTTACCTGGCCGAGAGAACAAACCTCACACTAGCGAGAAGATTCACGACGACCTGGCAGTGAGCGAGTCGGATGACGAACATCAGAAGGAGAACAACGACAACGTAGTGGAGAACATCAAAGTAGAAGATAACGACGTGGACGCTGGTGTTCTTTGGTTTTAAACTCTGAGCTGTCACAAAATCAGTCGATAAAGTGAAATATTTTTATATTGTACATAGAACAGTAAAATATATTTTAATTTGTAATTTTTTGTATAGCGATCTTAGTTTTTTATTTGTTTTAATTCTATCATGCAGGAATGGTAGTGTAAATATATTTTTTCTTTTATCTATTCCTCTTTGCGTTTATAGTATAAGGAAGACAAGTATTTTATGTTTATAAAAATCCTTTTTTCATAATATTAAAGATAATTCATTGAAACCTAGATACAGGATCAAAGTTCTGAATTTGCAGATATGTCACAACTGTATAATATACTTTTACTTTTAAAACAATATTGTTTATTTTTTGTCCAAATTATATAACGTGAAATAAAAAATTCGAGCTGTTGGCCCGTCCTACGTACGGGAATTGAGTAGTCCATTAAAACTATAGTGTGTCTATTACTAATTCAAGCATAGTTTAAGCAGTTCAAAATTTATAATAAAGAAAAAGCTTCCAAGATGAATTAAAACATGTGATCATTGTTATTTTCCCAACCTTTTCTCAAAAAGTCAAGTAGTAAAATAATTTTCATAAGCTTTCTTTTGAAGATTCGCAAGCTTTGATTCCTATACAGCAATGGTTATAGAATCTTACTTATTTCCTATAATCAATGACAAAATCACAGAGTAAATTAACTAACCTCATTTAAATAAACTCTCATCCTCTTACCGATTAAATTACATTAGCATTAAATTAGCAATTACACATAGTATAAATAAGTCAATTCTATGTATGTTATTTCATTTTTATCCAAAAGCTGAATTTGTGTCGAAAATGCTGAATGTTTACAGTTGTTACATTAAGCAAATGGTGCAGAACGTTAGCGTCGGCTGCCGGACTTTTTAAAATTTAAAACTTAATTTCTAAGAAACTGAAACCCAAAACTAAAATTATGGCTTCGACATTCCCCAGTTCTCAAAACTATCTTTCTTTCAACACAAAAATCATGAAAATCCGTCAAGTGGTTGATTCAGAATCGTGAAATAAAAAAAAACCCTGTCACGTTTTAATATGTATGATATTTAAATATCACTGTGGATTTGTTCAAGGGAATAAACTTGAAGATGTATACTAAACATAAGGTTGTTTTAGGTCCCATATTTTGTAAATTGTGATCACTGTTTGTCATGGTGAACTTTTAACCAATATGGGTTTTTTGTTTTTCAGGACGGGAGTCTTGTGTGAGATTGATTGAGATGATCATGACGTTGCTGATATTCTGGTGCTAACAATTTTAAATCCAATTAACAAGCTTAACAATGAATTCCAAATATATTAAATAATAGTGAGTATTGATTTTAAGTAGAGATTTGTTTTTAATTTTTGTTTGTTTTGACTGCTTTGAGTTTTGTAATTTCAGATATAAGATAAAAGATCCTCTCTTTGACCACCACCACCATTACAGTAGACTTCATCTTATCCAGACACCTTTTAACCGGACTACACTCGGTGGAAATTAAATCTCTTTAAACGGACAATTTTTATCATCACATTGGTTTAACCGGGCTAGATCGGCAGGAAGCGGGTCTTACTGAAACGACTGTTCTCTTGGGAAAGATGTGAGACTAGCGATTACGTGTCGAAATACAATGCTCTCCTAAATTTAAGGCTAATACTGAATACAGTATGCATTTAAACGGTCCGTTTTGACAAGTTTTTGGGGACATCGGTTTAACTGGAAAAACCGCTATCCGGACTGGCCTCGATCCCAAGGAGTCCGGATAAGAGAGAGTCTACTGTACTCTCTTTATTTTACAGGGTTAGAAGAGGATAATTAAGTCAATCAATTTCATATATTTCAATCAATTTTATACTTTTATTACAGTAAAAATTTCACTATAGTAATTCTGTGCAATTATAAAACAAAACACAGTAGATACAATATGTAACCAAAATGTTACGTCAATATAAAAAGTGTTACTACAATTTTGAAATTTCCTTCGTTACAATAGGGTGTAAAAATCACACCATTAACTATTAGCATGGAAGGTTAAGCGTAACCAGCCAGTGCGGTAGAAGAAGGATAGTGAGCTCTGGTGACTTGGCAGCGATCTTTGTCAATATACAGGGTGTTACGTTTGATTTGTATCTCTCGCTCAAGATGTCCTCGTGTAGTGTAGAGTCTCACTAAAGCGTCTTCGGCTTCCTTCAGTCTCGCCTGGAGACAGCTCACCTGATCTGCTATAGTCTTCACCTCCTCCACCAACCTACACAGATGGTAGCATTAGAAGATCGTCAGTTTGATTCTGAGAAAAGTCGCGAGCTTGATCGTTGGCTTAAACACCAGCTGATCCCAGTCAGCAAAAAACCTGTCAGCTGATTCATACAACACTCTTCTTTGACCGCTGGTGTGTCTGCATTGTGGAAATCGAATCTAATCAGTACAAACTAAATAAATAGACCATGTAAACTGTACTGTACTGTAAAGGAAAATCTAGACTTATCCTTAAGACGCAATAATGTCCACTTACTTGCCTCAAGTAAATTTCACCTTAGAAAAGAATATCCCCAAGTATGAGTGCTCAAAGATATTTAACAAAGTTTCGAATGAAATTTAGAATACTGAGTACCAAAAAAGGATAGTTCAAGGATAGAGATCAGCTGGCTTACCTGGTAGACAGAGTCCAGATTAGCTTCGGTAACACACATATAACATAACTCAAAACAGTAAAACTTAAACTAAAAATATTTGGTCACTGTTAGGGACTTCATCAGAAGGGAGTAGAAAGAAGACTGGCAGTTAATGTTCAAATTTAAAGGTCCACAACAGTGCCACCAACTGTAGTTTAAATTGAAATAAAAATTCCTGTTACCATGTCCATCTTTTTTATTTTCAACAGGAATGTTTATTTCAATTCAAACTACAGTTGGCAGCACTGTGGAACTTTTAAATTTGAACTTTAACGGCCAGTCTTCATTCTTTTCCATTCTGATGAAGTCCCTAACAGGGACAAAATGAAAATATTAAGCTTTACTGTTTTGTGTGTGTTACCAAAGCTAATCTGGACTCTGTCTACCAGGTAAGCCAGCTGATCCCTATCCTTGTACATAATAATCCTAATCAGCTAATTGGCTTTTACTTAATTCCTGAATACCAAAAAAGTGAAGGACAATATTCAAGAAACAGTTATTGAGCTATTACTAGTCACTAGTAGAGTACTTTGGGGACGAGTAAATATAGGAGTTTTCAATGGAAGATTATCGAGTAAATACATAATAACATACCCAAACTGAGGTTTGTCACGACAATTCTCTGTGCGAGGTCGATGCAGTCGATTGTCCAATCTAGTCTGAGCCTTCTTCATCGGAGCGTCCATTGCCCGTATGGCCGCCTTCAACTCTCCAATCAACTTTTCAGTCTCTGCTATTCTTCGCACAACCTACGAATAGTGAATTCAGTTTTATATCCTCTCTGTTCTCAGATGGTACGACACAGATGTACACTTAGGAAAGAAGAGTTGGCTTTTTAATTGCTAATTGGAAAGTGATGATGATTTAATCATTCAAGCATGTTATTTTCACTTTTTTTTAAATGCATATTGTTGTGGTACTTGCTGTGAGGACAGTTTTGCGGGGCCACATAAATGGTCAGAAATAAAGATAGTGATACAGTGACCATTACATACTACATTACAGTGTAATGTAGTAGGTGTAGTAGTAGGTGACTCAGTAGTATATGGTGACGAGGAGTTGAGATCACGCAAAAAGACTGTTATTTGCTCTTGTAATAAGACTGCTTTACCCATAAACAACATCAAAACACAACAAATATGTCTTAAGTCAAGACAACTATCGTGTTAAATAACACATAAGATCATGATGAAATGTTACTGTACCACTGCAAGTTCGTTCTCCAGCGCCTGTCTGCAGAGATCGGTTTCACGCACACGTCGTGCAAGAGCCTGCTCCACACGGTCAGCTTGCGCGCGCAGATCTCTCACACAGTCGCTCAGGATCGGTCCGTCCAGCAGCGCTCGCAACTCGCAAGACTGTCCTTTCACCTCCTGCGCTGTCTGTAAGATGTCCTTCACATTGTCTTCCCAACCTGCCGGTGTAGACTGGCTGCAACACGTTTGAACAAGTTCAATCAATCTCATGAAAATCAGAGAACTTGCACCGTTATTCCTTTCCAGCTACATTTCTCATTTGCAGATGGAATATTGGTATCTTAGTAAGAGAAAATATGAAAAACCTGCACCAACCTCATTGGACAGCACACTAACCTTCCATGGTTTGCAAATTTGGGTTTGAGACAACACTTTAAGCTTACATTCAGTGTCTACAATTATAATGCAATATAGGAAATTATATTTTGCATTTTCTTTGTGTTCATCGGGTATGTATGTGGTTGTTTTGTCCAATCAGCTAATGTTTTACATATTTGTGAGCCTCTTATGTAATTTATAGTTTAGTTTGTTAGGACAAACAATGATAGAGTAAATAAAAAGTAGTTTTAAAGTCTCTCTAAAACTCTTAATGTGAAGACTTGACTTGCAAAAACAAGCTTCTACACTTCTCAAAACACAGGTATCCTACATGTAATTATTAGTTACTTCATCTATTACTTCACAGTTTAACTTATTAAACACCTTTCTGGAAAGCGTGTGGCCCCAGGTTTCAAGAGAATAGTCCTAGATTTGATGGTGAGGTTGGTGTTGATAGCTGCAATCTGGTAAGTTTGCTTCTTGTCCGACCAATCGTCTTCCATCCGAGCTTTGATTGCTTTGTTTCTTGCTTGCTGTTCCTCTATCTGGATGAGTGTTCTATCGATCAAATCTTCAACTTCTTTCACCAAGGCTGCTTCCTATCAATTGAGTAAACCAATAAGACTGAGTGTTAAATAATTTACTTTGTATTTTCGGGTCTAATTTAATATTTAAAAGTTTTATTGACAAGGCAATATTGTCTAAATGAGGAAAGGGCTTAAGTCCCAAGGTGCATCAAATGCATATTTTGGATTGCTACACAACATCCGGATATGTTGGATTTCTATGCTATGCACGATGCAAAGTTTATGTAATAGGCTTAAATTCGAGCAACAGGCTGACTTCTTCAAAGGAAACTCCTACATACCTTGATCAATTCTTCCTCAGCTTCATCTCTCACTAAATCAGGTTCCATCCTTTTGGCTCTGCGACTAAGGCATTCTTTTGCTATATTCTTTACTATACCTGTAATGACAGCAAAGAATAAGTAAGAATAAAAATCTCAAAGAAAGAATTCAAATGGTTACTCATAAAAATTATAAGAGTAAGGAATCTCTGTTTCCTTGCATTTAAACTATGAAACTTGTAAAGTCTTCATTTCAGATTGATAATTTTAAAGGTGTAATTGTAGTTATGCATTGCAGTGGAGCAGTTTTCAGGCCACACAGTGCACATGTTATTCTTTTAGTATACGTTTCAAAATAGCACATTCAAACCAGTCAAATTTTGTGGGGAATTTTCAACTGGATTTACACTTTTGTAACTACTGGCGCCCTTTGCATTTTTTAAAACAGTTTCCAAACAAAAGCCCATGAAAGGATGTCTTACTAGTAGTAGTAGTAGTGAGGAGGTTGTACTGTTTAAGCAATATAATGGTTACAGTGCCATTGAATTTACAAAGGATCATGGTTGTTTCATCGTTTCCCTTTAAACCCATATGTGATTGGACAGCTTCCCTACTAATAATGTGTAGTATTTATACAAGAACTCATACAACATGAAAAAACTAAACAACAAATATTAAAGTCGTCTTATTCACTGACACAGAGCAGTCTTGGCTTGACGAGCTCGTCTTCTTTGTTCTTCTAACAAGTCAATCTCTGTGATCATATCCTCTATGGCTCTCTCCAGCTCAGTTCTCCACCGCAGCACCTCGTGAGCTCTTTGTCCCAGCCGCAGCGTGTTGTCGTGTTGCTTCTTGTCTGCAGCCGCTGCGATGTTCTCCATCGCCTCTCGGCTGTTCAGCTCAGTCCTGTCAAACAACACTTACCTTTTAGAAGTCTAGATGGTCGGCTCCAAATAAAAAGTGACAATGTTGATATTATTTTTGTCTAGATGGAAACTCTCTTTAGGTATTTGTGAAAGTTTATTTATGCAACTCAAAGAGGTTTCTCTTGCAGGGCAGTTGTCGGTGCTTATTTCACTGTTGCCCAACATCTATACTGCTGACATACATCTGATTCAGTCCAGTAAATTTATTTGGAATATTTTTGGAATGAAGGTTCTTAAGACAATGACTTCTAGAGCAGCCCTATAGTGTATTTGTTATACAGAGTTAGGGAAATAACTTTTCTGCACTAAGGTGTAACCTGGTATTTTAAAGAAGTTTGCACCCTCTTTTAACCTTGTTTCTTCCTTTCATGGGTCATGGCCCTGTTTGTGAAATGTATCAAGTTTAAGCAAGTGGTGAGCTAATATAGTGAAAGAATTAACATTCACCAGAACCTGACCCACGACATCGCTACCATGGATGGTCTGTCATGAACTCAAATGAACCTCATAAATTCCAAATTGTATTAATTGTTGTGCCTTTGTAAACTTTGATTTTTTTACTGGATTTTTTTGTAATATAATCATGAAACAATCTAATTATGTATTAAGCCAAACAGTTGCGGCTAGATGTGAACATCACTCACACATTAGATCTCCGTTGTTCTTCACTGGCCGCACACAAGATGTCATGATTGTGTTTTCTCCACTCCCCCTCACTGTATCTGGTGATGGAGTAGCTGTCTACCACAGGTCTGGTGCCAGTCAAGTTACCGAGGGGGCCCCAGTCTACACACCCTGAGGCCCAGGGCCCGATGGGGCCCATCTCTCCTGCTGGAGCCCTGACTATGTCATCGCCAGGTTGAGGTAGGAACTGAGGCTCTTTTGTACCCGAAGCATCTCCAGTTCCTACTGCTCCCATCACGTCCTGTGGAAAATAATACAATGCGAACATTCAAACCCTAGCCATAAATATTTAACACCCCCCCCCTTCAGAAAATACAATAAACTATAGCCTACCATAACTTATTCCATTTCAAGTTCGGTGGAAACTGCCTGCGACTTAGAGCAGTTAAATCAAATTTAATCAAGGTCCTTAGTGATTTTTTTACATTGATAAGTATCCTCATTTATTTACATGGATAAGTACCTATTTGATTTGATTTTGTAAAAATAAAACTGAACTGCCTAAACTTTAGATAGGGTTGGCGTAGAGACCTCCAGTTTGTGCCATTCTTTTTCTTTTATTATGACCTTTTACAATTATGTTCAACTCGACAGGGGTTTACATTTGAAAATATCAACTTACTTTCAAACTAAGTTACCTCTTGGGGGGGGGGGGGGGGGGTGAAAATTTACATACACCAAAAACTTACTTTTTTGATCATATAAACATAAAACATTCCCTGATATTATAATGTTATCTCTAATAAAGAAAAATAACGGGACTTTTGAGACACACTGTACCTAAGAGTCTGAAAGTGTGATGTGTAAAAAAATGAGATAAAACACTAGCTACAAAAAATTAAAAATACTTAGCACGTGTCTAATTATTTGCTTTCATCTCATCACAAACTAACAAGTTATAGGGATCCTTCTCCTTCCTTATTGTAAAATGTGCAGATCCTCACTGTAATGGAACTAACTTAGAGTTGTTCTAGAGAATACGCAGCATGCCTAATATAGTGCATAGACATAACCCAACACTATAAACTATTTAACATTTTTACTTTTTGACAAAGAAAGTAACAATAGCTAATTATTTTGAATAAATTTCGTTTTGGTAATTTGTTATGCCATTCAAGCACGATAGAGGAACACAGCAAATGTTTGAGATGCTTCAGAAAACTGCTAGTAATTCTTACCTTTCCATAATCACCAAAAACTACATTTTGTCCCTCACACGTACAATCTTCCTGCGGCATTACTTTCTATAATTTTAACTTAGTAACCAATCTAGAAACACGCCAAACAAATAAATACAAGACCCCTTGTCACCCGTAACTAACGCCTAACGTCTCCCGGGCAACCAATAAAACAGATGATACTATAGACAGCTGTTAAAGGGGTGCATCTTCTTTAACCTGATATATTTGGAATTTGGACAACATAAATAATATATATTTGATCTAAATTTAATTTAAATTCAAATTTTAGGCTCATAGGTCATACAGTAGGTAAAATTTATACTCATGAGATATTTAAAACATGAATATGTAATTTACCACGATAAACTCTACGGTGTAATAAAATGCGTAACCCCTTGGTTGAGAAATGTATACAGACTGGGTGCACTGAACGATAATAATTATCGTAAAAATATATTAGGGTAGACTTCCGTATCTGTTGTCAATATATATTACACATTGCACGATAGCTTATGCTGGTCCTAAGATTTCTTGCAATGGTAATTTGGCGCATTTCAATTTTCAACTGACAGCATACCGAGATTATAATATATCTTAATAAAATCCTAAGTCCAGAAAAAAAACTACAGTATGTAGATCAAGATCATATGCCTTTTTGCGCTTATTTGAAGTTTTTTTTAAATCTTCTCTATATTTTTTTTTATAACACAGCGACTCTTATATTAGTCAGTGTCAAGATTGATATTTTACTACTACAGTACCAAAGTGTAATTATTGATTGACCCTTTAACAGAAAACAGGTAAGAACGTCTACATTCTTTTACTTTATAAAATAAAAACATGCAAAAGATTTGAAAAATAACTCTGCGGTATTTTTAACTAACATGCCATGATAGTCCGTAAACTTGTTAATCTTATAAAATCACAAGACGTCTAATAAGTATCTTTTCAGGCATACAGTTACAGGAATATACGCGATGGGACAAATTATTTTTGGATTCCATGGGATTGTTCTAGGAGCCATGCTCAACGATACTTTTACTACTTTCGTTTTGTACTGTATTACTACAGCTGTTTTCTCCCATATGTTCAACCAACATGTTTTTTCCAGAACTATCAGTATCAGTCAGAGTTCAGAGTCAATCGTCATTTCGGTCGTTTGTTTGACGTTTACGGGATTTGTTTGTTTATTAACTGAAGTTAAAAAATAAACTGTTACCTTAATCAATTTGTCTTAATATTGTCGGCGTTGGTTGAGAATTTGTGTAATTCAATTAACAATCGAAAGAATACTATAGTTAATTTTGCTTGCCACTTAAAATGTAAACAACATATTATAGAGATAACTGTGTAGGTTAACTTTAGTGTAAATCCTTCGTTTTGTTTTGTGTGTTTATTTTAAATTGCAAAAATTGCAGTGAATTCAGCAATTAAGCGTTTTTTGAGTGCCATGATCTTAGAAGACGTCGAAAATGAAGACATGATTGATGGTGGGTTAAGTTATGCAATTTGCCTTGGCTATAGGCTACTTAGGCCTATATGCTCAATAATTGCCTCTCTGTCAGTGATTCATCATAAGACATAGGGAAATATCTGTTTAGTATATGTGTACTGATTCAGTATTTTTGTTTCAACCTATGCAAACTTTGAAAACACTTTTAAATCCGATTATCGATTGTTACAACTGATATAGGCTAGAAAGTTTAGGTTTTGGTAAGTTTAAGTTTGGTTATAAATTGAATCAATAATTTTATTGCTAAGATTATAGGATGGTGTAAAATATCAAAGTGTAACCTAAACTATTACTTAACTTTTTTTCAATTTACATAGTTAAAGTAGGCTGCTCAAATAGGCTAGGCTTAGCCTTAGGCCTACCATAAGTTAATCAAAATTGGTTTAACTTAGTCATCGGCATTGTACAAATGATTGGCCCTACCATGTCTACCCTTCTCTGTTCAACACGCTTAGGCCTAAGTTACTTTAGAAATAGTTTGCCTTATGACTTAAAAAATGTGATAGGCCTAAATTAAGTTTTTGTCTAGGAAAAAAATCTGGCCAAGTTTAAGATAGCCAAAACGTCAAACTACATACTTTGTTTAGACCAGTGGTGTCATGGCAAGTTTTGCAGTGGTGGATCGGGTCACCTGGACCAGAACTGAGGTATAGGGTGCTCCTCCCTGCACAGCCCCCCAACCAACTACTTAGGCCTACATGTAGCAGAATTGTTTAAATGTTAATGATGCGAAATGGCCCAATTTAACTTGTAGCGTTTTTACTTTTTGACACTTTCAGTGGTGATTTTTTATGCTGTCTGCTAACTTGTGTCAAAACTAATTTGGCTCACGGCAGACATGAGAGTGGTTTAAGGGTTAAACCACTTTTTTCAAACCTTTCCTCAATAAATTAAGCACTTGGACTTTTTTCATCTTCAGATTGTTAGGTTTGGCCCGACGTGTTTCTTGTGTCATCTGCTACATCTGCAATGTCTATAAGCATAGAATGTCGTACCCAAAACCAGTGCTGGAACGGCGTTCCGGTACGTTCTGGCACCATGACACCCCTGGTCTAGCCAGACAATGTTTAGGAGGAACACTCAGGCGTCATTCTTCACAAGTCATTATTCTCCTCCATTAGATTTTTAACCATTAACTTAGTCTAGGATATAACAAATCACAATAGGGAACTTGTACCATTGACAATATACCACAGCCTCACTGGTTTTTAACCAATTGTATCACTTAACAATAAATTTTAAAACCAATCTAAAAAAAACCGACTCATAGGCCTATGTGCTTAGTTGGCCATTTAGGTTAATCACATTCCAAATTACCTAATTTAAACTTAAAGTACCATGACTGAGCCTTGCTCGTTTGGTTAATAAAACAATATCGTGAACAGACATTATTACAAACCATACATTTGATCGCTGAAATGCAATCAAACAAGACTTGAATACAATTTATGATCTTGCTTAATTTTAAGTGCTAATCACACAGAATATTTCTCCCCAAAATGATATATAAACAAAATCATATCACTTTAGTTTCAAAATGGCTTGTGACAATGATTTTTCACTTTTTCGCTATTGCTTCTAAAGAAATTGGAGATTATGTCTGCCTTTTCATTGGGATTTAGCATATGGTAGCCTAATAGTTTTATGCCAATTAAAACCCCAAGACATAATTAGTTAACTTGGAATGCCTTAGTACTTCAGGGATTAAGTTTTGTTGGGAGAGGGCCAGGTAAAATAATCAGTATTTGATCAGAACTATTTTACCCTATAGGGTCGGTAATCTTCAGTGCAATCTTTGCTCAATAGCTAAGTTTCTCTTTGTCACAGGACTGTATTTAGTAATTTGCTAGCCTACTGAGGATGGCTTGTTATAAACACAAGTATTTTGTTTACGTTTTCCTTGTTATTTTGTTTAACCAACATAGTTACTTTAAATTTTTTAATAACTGGTTAAATTTTTAAATTTTCAAATGAAGTGTGTAGCGAAATAAGAATGTTCCTGAGGTATTGACTCTCGCCAATCGCGTTTTTATGTCTATAAGTCTATTATTCAAATTCCTTCTTCTGGATTTTGAAATAATATTACAGACAGACAAACATACACAACTCCTATTAGGTTATGTATAGGATTATAATTTCTAGAAATAATAATTGCTCAGTTACCTATCTTTACGTTTTAGTAAAAGATTAAATTTCTAGGTTTTCATAGACTTATTACTATCAATACAGTTTAAAATATGTATTGCAATTGTAATATTTCTTTGTTATGAACTCCTAAATATTACAGGTGGTGGCAAACAGCCAGAAGATAGTGGAATGGAATCTGACAACGCTTCTGGTAAAGTACAATTTTAAATCAACTATTTGTAGATAATTTAACTGTCATTGACAAATTAACTGTCATTTTTCACCTATGCAAGCCTACATCTGTGAAACATAACCTGTAATTAGGTTCAAATTGAAAAAAAAACACACATGAGTAAATTTGTTTCTCTGCAACATCGCCAGTGTTGCATGTGTAAGTCGAAGTCGTCATTGCGTACGTGTTGCTAAAAACGGTATTACACTCTCTTAGTTTCCCCTGATTGCATTAGGATTTGTCAGGCTTCCCGACAGTTCCAAGGTATCACTTGTTGGCCCCTACCTACCCTAGTTGTATTGCGTTGCGTTATCCACAATTCTACTTTTTATTTTGTGTGATAGTTCTATTTGTTTGCGGTGATGTTAGTTGTTTTTTCCAAAGTTTTTTTGTAAATTTTTGGTTAAGTGAGTTTTGTACCAGTGTTTCAGCTTTTGAATTGTGTAAGTATTCAAAACTTTCAAAATTGTGTATGACTACTATTTGATCATTATTACTTAGGTGGTGATGAGTGGGGGAACATGGTGGCCCTCCCCAATATTAGAGTACTAGTACCATTGGTAAATTAGTATTGTAACCCAATGTTTATGGGTCATATAACCATATTCTGGATGGGTTTTACCCCCCTGTTCTAATGCTCAATCATTGCCACTGAATTTTTATTTATTCATTTCATTCCGACGGGAAATAACCAATACTTATAGGAAACATGATGCAACATGGCTACTAACAAAGGATATACAAACATATACAGAAAATACAAATACAGAAATATATAAGAAATGCAGATACAGAAATACAAATTAGTATATGTGTGCAAAATATTTGATATTTCAAAAAGATTTAGTATGAATGAAGGTTGTTCTAACTCTTGATTATCTTTTAGAACTAGAACAAATAATCTTCATTGATTTTCAATTACAATATGTTTGTTTTGCTAATAAGTTAAAAGTAACCAGCTTTTTAACTACCAAGGAAAACATCTTAGTACCTATTGAATTGTATCCAGCCTATAATTAGAAAATCATAGTTTGTCTTTACTCCTAAGCAATTTTTATAGGTAGTGACTTAGGGCGGACAAATCATACTACCTTTTATAGCCTACATCATTATTTAGAATTAGCATCCGGTGGTCAAGTATGCTTTGGTGTTAAATTTTCCCGTTTCTTACAATGTCTCTTTTTGTATATTTTTTTTATCACTATGGTTAGGTACCCACAACATTTTTTTGCACATGTTTTGGCCGTTTTGGGTAATTTAATTACTATAATTGTTTTTAAAATAATAGTCTAAGTTCAAATACTTTTTTGTATACAAATTTGATTGCTCTGCATATTTAAAATTTTTGAAACGTTTTACAATGCTCTAGCTCAAGTAAAATAGTTTCAAAAAGTAATCTTCCACCATCTTTTATTTGAAATGGTTTTTGTTGTTGACTGGGTGTTAAGAAGTATCTGAAGGGTATTTTCTTTGTAATTTTAGCATAAAAAATCTCATTCATAATACCCACTTCGATTATTTCCTGGTTGGGCGTTGTCTAGTGCTCTCAATCTTCTCATATCTCCCCACAGTTTCTTTTTCTCCAGAATCTGTTCCTCCAGAATCAGACAACTCACTTTGTTTTGTTTTCTACATCCGCTCTTTCATCCCAGTTTCATACAAAAACCTTCTTGGGTTCCCTCTCCAGTGGCTGAGTCAAATTTTTAGTAAAATTTCTGTCTTCTCACATTCCCAAACTATACTAGTTTTGCTTTTTTTTATAGGTCCTATCCTCTCTTTTACAGTAAAAATATTTTTTTATATTTAAAGATCCAAAAATTTTTGGAAATAATTTGCTTAGGTCAAGCATCTCTCAAAGTTAGTTACACAAATCATTTACTATCCAACTACCCACAAAATTATTTAATTTACTTACCAAATTCGATGATAAAAACATAACCCATAATGCACCCAATTATGTTGACTCGTTATCAATAATCCGTCTGATTTGAAGGCAGTGAGTCAGGTACGGATTGGATACCTTGTTATCAGCTGAGCCTTATCACTGTTATCGCTAACACCTCAACTTGTGGTCGCCATTGTTGAAAGGAAGTTAGAAACATGATTAGTGTTTGCCATTTGTATTGGTTAGGCCTAAATGTTTTCAGTCAGTCGATGTCTGTTGAATCATATCGTTCAGTATTTCCATGGGCATCAAGGTAATTTTTTTTATTTGTTAAGAATTCAAGGTTGAGTATTTTAATGTGTTCCACTTCTGAAAACTCGTGAATACATATTGTAAATATTTTTAAAACTACAAGGAACTCAATTAGTACATTTAAAAAAATGTTTTCACACTTCTTTATATTAAATTTTGAAAATTGTTTGACTCATTTTATAGTTAAGAACCAACAAAATTTATATTTTTTTAGAAGCTGTGAATTTACTGTTTTTGTACCACAAATGGTCTCAGCAAAGGTTATAAAAACACATCACAAATTATCATGATTTAGTGTCTCTATTTTCTTTGTCATACTTTTCAAAGAAAAGTTTTAAAAATGGTCTTTTATTTTGTTCGAGTAAAAACTGGTCCAGGCCTAATATTTAAAATACAAATCGTTTATGATTATTTATTCTGAAAAGTGTAGATGTAAGTTTTTGTCACTTCTGTACATTTAATTAGTGAACTAATTAGTTAAAACAATTTTTATTATATTTTTAGGGCATTTAATTACAGCACTAGTCAAATTCTGAAGCAATGTTTGTTGGCTTTATAAAAATTACAAAAAACCTATGTTTATTGAACTTAAATATAAACACTATTGAAAACATAAAATGAAAATGATGCATAACTTAAATATTCAAGCATTTGAACAGGCCTACATTAACATTAATTTTAAGTTGTCAATATCCATTTTGATACCAAGTAGGCCTATCACTGAAATGCACTGGTAGGACACGTGTCACAGTGAAGAGCCAATGGGTGATGGCCTTTGCATATGGGTTTTAAATGTTGTTAAAAATATGGTTTGGATTAGAGTAAAGTTTTTTCATTTAGGTTCATGCTTCCATTAGTTTTGCTTTCTTCAAGCCGTGGTTTATAAATCTTAAATTCAAAGAATAATTAATTCGTTAAGAGTGTTACGTCTGCTTCCCTTGTTGTAAATGTGTAGGATTTCAAGGCTGTCACCTGTGTCATTCATGTCATGTTATTATCAACCAATGTGTTGAGCAAACAATGACTTTTGCCTCACATTATGGGGGGTCCGCTCTGGTCTGTGCAATTTGTAAGTAGTCCTGAACGTTTTTAATTTTTAAGGACTGTTGTTAAACCTAAAACATGTTTCTCATAAAAAAACTCTTGATATTTTTTGGTCCTGTTGAGTTTTCCATTACTAACATGTTCTATCTTGTTTTCCCCAGAGAGTGCAGGGGAGGGGGGAGGTGGAGGACAGGAGGAAACGGACAATGTAGCCAGTGGACGAGATGATGACCAGAGCCGACCTGAGAGTCGCACAGATACTATTACTTCCGCTACTCCAGGTGAGTTTAGGTTAGGTGAGGCTAGGTTAGGTAGGTGAGATTAGGTTGAATAGATTTTGACCAAACCTTTTTTATATGAAAATATCTTTGTCCCTGTCTCTTTTAACCTTGTATTTGTCTGTCCACGTTGCCCTCAAAGACCTGTGTGTTTAATACATTAAACAAAGGAAGGGTTAGCACTACACTACTATAGTTGGATGTGTTGTCTAGCCTAGTAGTGAGCGTCTCAGGCTTGATTTACAGACTCATTTACTCATTTACAGACTTACTCAGACTTCATTTACAAAACTTAAATAGGTTTGGACCTATTTCCCTTAAAAGCGTTTAAACTAAAACTTACTTAGTCTCAATAAAAAATGCCACTGGCAAAAAAAAAAAAATTGTAAACTGTAGTGCCATGTTTTTATATGATTTTGAAGTCATATGGGCTACTAACTGAACCGCTCACCAACTCACCATTTCCTTGTAGATCATATTCCATCAGATCAACAACATTACATGTTAACCCTTTGCGGTCGAATGGCGAATATAGGTCGCCGCCCGCCATTTTCCTGACCGCTCGAAAATGGCGACCTATACTAAAAAAAAATCCAAAAAATTATTTTTGCAGTTGAATGGCAGGTATAGGTCACTGGGCGCCATTTTCCCGACTGCTCTAATGGCATACTATACTCAGTGAAAAATGGGAAAAAAATTTAACCTCAAAGGGTTAAGTTTATCTATTCCAAGACTCGTTCATTTTGTGTTCATCTGTTGTTGATCATTGAGCTTTCAATATACGGTCCTGGCGAAACCTGCCGATCTTAGTCAGTAAAAAATCTATCATAATCATTCAGACCCTTCACGTTAGTCGCATCAGGATGTGTTGTCATTGTATAAATTGAATTTAATCTACATATTCGTTCATAACATTTTACTGGACAATTGCACACTGTACCTTCGGTATTAATTTAGAAAATTACTGAAGTAGCTTTCTGTGATAGGCTAGCCTTACAGTATTGGCGAAGAAATCGAGCTGGTCTATTAATTGGTAGTTAGTGAGTCTATGTCTCTGAGGTCCATTGAGGAAGGACATAAAGCGTATATTAGCTTTATATTAGCGCAGACAATTCTAAAAAATCAACTCTTTCCACACAGAGAGTGAGCGTCGCAGTGTGAGTATAGCCACGATGTTGCCGTGGGGAGCGCACAAGGAGAGATCGCCGCAGCTAACCTCTCTCAACATGGACATGGACATAAGGCCGGGGGAGTTTGTAATGCGCACACTGTTTGCAGACTTCACACTACAGGCGGAGAAGAAAATAGAGACTGTACTGTCTGAGCATGTGAGTAGATTTTAGTTTTTCTTTGTAAAAGTGAGACGCCTCAACGTACTTCTTCTTCAAATTAACTGTCTTTGAAGAGGGCGTAAGGTACTTAATAGTTTTGTTTTATGCAATGATAAACAAAATAATTATAAAATTTAATTCTGATCTTGTGAGATGATGACAATCGTTTCTTGTTTAAATTTACTGCTTCCACTCAGGATGTACGGTAAAGTGTTTTTTCAAGCATTAGTAGATAAGAAAAATATTACTTTTCTCTGTGTAGGAGATGTAATGATTATCATGCTTATCAAAATTTAGGTAAGGGTATATGATTCTATATAGTTAAATTACGTAGAAAAATAAACAAGGTAAATAAACTTAATCTCCTCATATATCGCTATTATCATTTTTGAACTCTATTCTTGCTTTTGTGGAATTTCCTTGATGTTAATGCTATAAAATCTGGCCCCAAGTTAATTTTTAGTACTCTTTCAACTATTTGTCCACTCTCTGTTTTATAGTTAGTTTTGTAACACCCCTTATATATTTTCCTCAGGAGAAGCCACTGTCCAAAGTGCTGCAGCGAGGGGAGGACCCAGTATTTGATCAGCTGTTGTCTGCATTTGGTTGTGTCGCTGAACATTGCCTACCGTCCATGCTCAAAGCTCTGTTTGCATGGTACGAGAGACAACTGGGAGATTTGGGCACCATCGAGGCAAAAAAGGTGGAGCAGAAAGGGAAAAGGTAATTTTTGTGGGTGTTTTGTTGTTGATTGTGAGTTGCTTGAGCATTTATTGGTTCTCAGTTTACAGGAAAACATTGGAATTTTGACATCTCTACTCTTTTGCTCTACTTAATTAAATAACTTCTTGATCAGCATTGTACGTGTTATTAAATTTACGGAAAGTAAATAAAAGAAACGTCTTATAACACTTAAAACATATATTTACGCTTATACTGTTACTCACAAGACGGTAAATATACAAAAACGATGGTAAGTGGTGATCGATTTCGATTGGACACTCCAATCATCATCAGACCCAATAGGCGAATGACAAGAATCTTGAATGGCGTCCCTACTTATACCCTATTGGCTACCGGAAGCACCGGCCAATACATTTTTATAAGTACAACTGGAATCAAAATGTATTTGTTCATTAATCAACTTATTTCTATCTTTACATTTTTCCTTATAAATATACAATTCTTCCCAAGCATTCATTACATATCCTTTCTTACAATTCTTTAAAATATCTAGACTATCCTCCATTTTTCCTAGTGAGTGCCCATTTTGTAACAGGTGTTGTGCGACATTTGATCTTTCCGGTTTGTTGTTCCTCCACGCAGATATGTGGTTTTTGAAGCGGTTTACGAAGTTCACAGTCTGTCCAATGTAGAAGCTATCACAATCGTTACAATTGATTTTATAGATGCCCGAAGTGTCAAATTTGTTACAATCTTCTATTTTTGGATGCAGTATTTTACTCATGGTGTTTTGAGTCCTGTAGGCTATTGAAACTCCGTATTTCTTGAATCTGTTAGCAGTCCTTTGTGTTGTAGTCCCCGTGTAGCTAAATGTGATATATCTGGTGCTTTCCTCTTTTATCTCTTCTAATGTTGTTCTGCTGTGTAGTGTATTCTGTCTATCGATTTTTCTCCTCGTCTTCCTTGCGATGTCCTCTACCGTCTTGGTTCGAAATCCATTCACTTGAGCGATCTTCTTAATGGTGTCCAGTTCTTTTTTCCTATTGGCTTGGCTAAGTGGGATCTTATAGGCTCGGTACAGCATAGATCTAAAGCTAAAGACAAAGAGCGTAAATATATGTTTTAAGTGTTATAAGACGTTTCTTTTATTTACTTTCCGTCTACTTAATTGCTAGAAAGTTTAAATAAATTCATTTTAAAGATGGAGAGAAGTAGATACTCCAATAAAAATTTACCCATTTGGTGAATTTTATGTCTGATGATGATTGTTAAATCGTAAAAGCCTGTAGTAACATTTAAATTTTGAGTGTTTAAATTACCAAGAGTAGACTGTAGGAAAACCTGAATGGAATAAAAACTCGAGACAGGAATTTATTATAAAACCCTCTTAGTTTTCCTCGATGATTGTGATGATGGCATACCATGACAAAACTGGTCGTAAATGCTGACCTAGTCCAGTATTTACAGATTTTGCCTCCAGAAAACCTAAAATCATTTTCTTGACAGTTGTTTGTTGACTGTTTTTAACAATATCAGCACATTTTACTTGGGTTAGTTGGGTTCTTACACAAATTTGACGATGTTTTGTTACGTTACAGCGGAGACACAGCTGAGCGTAGTGAGATTGAAGCGCTGCAGGAGAGACGAGCCCTGGCTGTAGAGTTCATCTTTTGTCTGGTGCTGATAGACGTGTTGAAGCAACTACAGTTCCACCCTGGTCATGAGGATCTGGTGTCGGACATCGAGGACGTAGCGTTCAAACACTTCAAGTACAAAGAGGGGTTCGTACAATGATTTGTTGATATACACAAAACCAGATGTGGGAATATGCCAACTGCATAAAAGATGTTCTAAAAAAGGAGGATCTAAAAAAAGCTAGACTTGAAAAAACTATTTTGTATCAAGGGCTATTACCATAGGTGACAAGGAAAGACCTAGACCCGGGTGTTAAGAAAGATATAATTTTGTTCAATAATTCTATGGTGGTAGTCAGAATGTGCACACTATCACAGATAATGCTACTAATGAAATTTAGTCAATGACACCATCTAGAATATTTTAAAACACAATAAATGAGCTTGTCATCTTCATAAAGCAAAACAAAATCGTAGCTTGATTCCATTTTTAAACAATTTAAACGCAAGACTATAAATTAAAATAAGTAGGCTTACTGAAAACAAAACAATTTTTCTGAAATAAATAAATACCATTCCTTGAGCAAGATAGCTATTGAGGTTTAAAACTAATAACTGACTTTCCCTAATACAACAATTCTCCCAAACAAGTTTTTATCTCACCATTGCTTTTGCAATTATCACCTCCGTCACCTCTGTAAATGTTTGAAACAGTCAAGTTGTAACACCAAACATTAGAAGAAGTGTTCACAGATTAAGCCATGGAAGCTTGAAAAATTACAGTCATATCTGGCGATTAAATGCTTATGTTATTCAACTCGGGCACAGATTAATCTAAACAACTTGCTACAATTTAGTTTCTTATCTGTCCACAGTGTCCAGAACAGCACCAACGCCAGTAATGTTCACACAGTGGCCGATCTGTATGCCGAGGTGATCGGAGTCTTGGCCCACTCGCGCTTCCTCTCCGTCCGCAAGAGGTTCATGTCCGAGTTAAAGGATCTTAGAGCGAGAGAGCCAAGTTCAAACACTACTCAGAGCATCATCTCGCTGCTGATGGGGATGAAGTTTTTCCGCATAAAGGTAGGCCTACGTTGTCTCGTAACTTGTTGCGGAAATTGAATAAAGTGCTTAATTCTGTTGTACTAGGATTTTGATCTAGGTTAATTTTAAATGTTTTCCTGTCGTGTGCCAATACAAATTTTTTGACGTTTAGCCCTAATGTTTTAGTCAAGTGAAAAATATTTAGTCCTACTTGTTATTCAAATCAGCAGATTTGTATGGGTATGATAATTAAACAATTCTGGTCCTGTATACTGAAGCAATGCTTCAAACAGTGTTAATCTATGGCTAGTGTAGGCCTAAATAATTTGTTTTACCTAATGTATTTTTAAGCTGTTTCTACTAGTCAATAGTGAATAAATCAATTTATTGCTGTTGTTTGGTGGTCTACCAATACATTTTCGTATAACTTTGCAGCCGGTTTCACATAAAGCATTTAAGATTTAACAAAACATTTTTGTTTTGTCATAGCAGCAAATTTCACTTTTGTATTTACCCAATAGTTACCATGTACTACCTCAATATTTAGAATGTAATTATGATTTTGTTGCAGATGGTCCCTATCGAAGAGTTTGAGGCTTCGTTTCAGTTTATGCAAGAATGCGCACAGTATTTCCTTGAAGTTAAAGACAAAGACATCAAACATGCCCTTGCTGGATTGTTCGTAGAGATTCTTGTTCCAGTTGCAGCGGTTAGTAACACATTCTAGTACAAATTTAATACTGTACATAGGACAAGCCTAGTTGTTTTTAATTGTAAAACAATAAAACCAAAATTAGAGGTCATTAAGTTGTGTCAGATTTTAAATTTAATCTTTTCAGCCTCATTGTTAAGGCCTTTCTTAGAATGTTAATTATGAACAACAGTTTCAGGAAAGTATTTTTTATTTGTTGTTTGAGTCCACCTTGGCCCAAGAACACAAACAAAATTACAATATACAAAAGTTAGATAGTTTTCATTGTCACTGTCAATTGTTATTTTCAACCAAGGAAAGTTTTGAGTAAGGAAGAAAGATTTCCTAATTTAAATTATTGGGTAGGGCTATAGTGTCATTCTTTTGTCCTTGGTCCAAAATCCTCCTTTTCATAGGTAAGCCTGTCATCCAGAAAGTAACCGCTGAAATATATCTTACATAATTATCCGATTTTTTTAAAGTTTCTGTGTTGTCTTATGCCTGGGTGAAACCTTTCCCATAGGTAAGTTTGTTTTCTGTGTTAAATCCTTAATTCCTGAAAGTAAGTATTTAACTATTTCATTCCTTTTGCAGACAGTGAAAAATGAAGTGAATGTCCCGTGTCTCAAGAACTTCGTAGAGTCTCTGTACTCCCAGACTCTAGATATGTGCACCAAGTCCAAACATCGTCTGGCGCTGTTTCCTCTGGTCACATGTCTACTGTGTGTGTCACAGAAGACGTTCTTTCTGCAGAACTGGCACTATTTCCTGGCCATGTGTCTGTCACACCTGAAAAACAGGGATCCGAAAATGTGCCGAGTGGCTTTAGGTAAGTGGCAAATTTTTGGTGGTTGGGGTGGAGCTACCAGTTGCTATGTCTTTTGGTCATTTGCAGCACCCTCAACTCAGTCTATGACTTGAGCTATTGGAGAATTCTTACAGCTGTAGAACATAATTTTTTTTAATTTCTCTCTGGATTTGGAGTTATTCAAGTTATTGTGTGATGAGAAAGTTTAGAAAGTATGATTTTCATATGTTAGAAATAGTAGTAGTTTTCATGATGAAAAAATTTGGGGATACGTATTCAGCATTGAATGTATTCAGTAAAGCCAGGAGTAACCCATTACAGCAAAAAAGTGAAATACAGAAATCTGTGACGTTACCAGCACACAAAACCATAACATTGCGGCCTTAGATTCATAGCCTGTCTGTAGTGATATCGACTCGCACTTAGGAGGACTGTCAAGTCATAAGATAAAGTACTGTCTTCGACTATTAATGAAACTAGACATTCCATCCACATGTTAAATTTTGTAGCCAGTTTTTTTTTACCAAAATCGTTGTAGTTGATGTGAGCCACCGACAGATTGTGCTGATCTAAATTACTGATTTCTGTCGCAAATACAATGTTTTTTACAGATTCAATATACTGTAATGGAATGACTTATTTTGAGCTATAGCAAATGTTATGACCCATAAACTTAGCCAGCAACAAAAAATAAGGTAGAAAATAGATTTTTAGTCACTAGTGCCTTCTGTGACTGACTCACACAACTACGTTCTTTTTTTTAACAAAAATTGGCTATAGCTGGTCCATATAGATGGGACGTCTAATTCAGTATCCACATGGACAAAAATAATTAAATATATACTGTCAGCTGTGCTGCGGTTACCATAGGTTCTGGTGTACACCGCTTGGTGCGCCATTAGTTACGGCGTATACACTATGTAACTACACGGCGCTCCCAGCGGTGTGCGCCAGAACCTTTGGTAACCATGCTAACCACAGCACTGCTGACAGTCTATATTAAATTCTTTTTGTCTATGGTATCCATTAGTCAATGATACTATTAAAGGTGATTCAAGCAACACAAATTTGTAATTATTCCTCTTTTCCGCAGAGGCCCTGTACAGGCTGCTGTGGGTGTACATGATCCGTATCAAATGTGAGAGCAACTCCGCTACACAGTCCAGACTGCAGAGTATAGTCAACAGTTTGTTCCCCAAGGGCTCCAAGGCCGTCGTACCTCGAGACACTCCGCTCAACATATTTGTCAAGATTATACAGTTTATCGCACAAGTAAGTCAACGTTTATTAGTTGTATAAGGTGTTACAATAGATATTGTGAATTTAATTGAATTGGGTTGACAGAAGCTTATTATCAGTTGGATAAAATCCATTTGTAATTGGCGAAATTTGAACCTTGGACCTCACAGACCAAAGTCCTGTGTTTTACCACTAGACGAATTCACTCCCCTGTGTCTCAAAATACTCGAAATAATCATTGTTTACTGGGATAGTAGGTTTCTAAAGACAACAGGCCTACTTTAGATCGTGTTTTTTTTAAATAGTCAAGATAGATTTCACCACATTCTGGAAAGCTTGCCACCAAATTAACTTCTAAGTACCTTTTATCAGTACAAAAGTTCTAAGTAAAAAGTTGAGTAATTTCTTACACATTAACGGCATCAACACAAAAAGGTGAAAGTGACATTTTTTTCTGTCACGTTACAGGAGAGACTAGACTTTGCCATGAGAGAGATAGTGTTTGACCTGCTGTCCGTGGGGAGACCGATCAAGATGATCTTGACACCAGAACGCATGTCCATTGGTCTGAGGGCGTTCCTTGTAGTGGCCGACAGTCTGCAACAGAAGGAGGGCGAGCCTCCCATGCCTCGCACATCAGGCGTTCTACCCTCAGGGAACACACTGCGGGTCAAGAAGACGTTTCTCAACAAGGTACTGTTTTGTATTAATATCGTGCTCGATGACTGCTGAAATATTTCAGTTTGATTCGTCTGCATCAGGGGTGCATTTTAAAATGTCTGATATTTTACTTCAACCTGGACCAAAATATAGTAGGGTGTTTTAAGAGGTGATTCCTAAAAAACTTTATCTTTTATTGGACGATATCCAGGTGTAGCTTCCTATCAAAAGACAAAATAGATTTTTACCAAACCTTCATCGATTTATGTGCATGTATTTGGTAAATGAAAAATCAAAACCCAACACTGATAGCACTTCCTGATAATATATTTTGGAAAATAATGATGGGAAATTGTTAAATATTCTACATTAATTGTGATACACATTCTGTTCCGCCAGATGCTGACGGAGGACACAGCGCGTAGTATTGGCATGTCAGCGTACTTCCCTCACGTCAGACGAGTGTTTGTGGATATTCTGAGAGCCCTTGACGTCCACTACGGCCGTCCACTCATGATGACTAGCACTCAGAATGTGAACAAGGTAAGGTGTAGAACTTTATGTGTGGTTGGAGTCGTAGTGATAGATTGGTGAACATTAAATTGAATATAACTACTTTAAAGTAAGACCAGAACTCTTAAAATAATTATTTATTGTCAAAACTTTTAAATGCATCCAGGATTTAGGTTAAAAATGGAAAAAATATTGGTTAGCTTCTATCTTCTAGGCTAAAAGTATAAATTTTAGATTTCTGACCAATTAAATATCTTAAGCCAGTTCTTTTAAAACACTACTACTAGTAACACTAGAGATTGTTGTTGGTTGCAAAATCGTGCTTTCTTGTTTATAGATATCTCACAGCTTGAAATTTGTTTTTAATTGGATAGAGTGAGAAGAGTTTTAATTTTTTATCTCGTATTTTTCTAAGAAATAACCATTATCTGCTTCACCAGCTTTGCCGGTAATGTAAACTGTACTTTGACAACAAAGCAATATTTTAAAAAACATTTTAAAAAGACTTAAATTAGTTTACGGTGGAGGACATTGATGGATTTCAAATTACAGAAACTGGGGGCTATAGAATGAGAAATTTACCAGGAAATGTGTTAAACCATTGACTTTGTGATGTATCATAATCATACATTATCGGACTCGAGTTCAAAGATTCAAAGATTTCTTTGGTCATTCAGTTCACAATAGGCTACATCATACAAGTACAATATAAACTAAAACTAATATGTATAACAAACCAAAACAATACTTCAAGTACAAACAGCAAGCCATGCAAAGATAAATTAAAAGCATACCTTTTTGTAGGGTAGTGGAATAACGATAACAGTTACTTTTGGTACACGACCAATCATAGGTTGTGCAGTTTCCAGTTTGGACTGCTGGAGGTTGACTGGGGCTGAGGAGATAGGTGGCGGTATGATGTAGCCTAGATAAAGAGAGGATCAGGTGATGTTGGGTAGTCTAAGCTTGGACTGTAGCCTATCAACGTATGGGCAAACTATCAGAACTTAACACATTGAAATAAAACAGTTATTTTCTGTCAGTACCAAAAGTATTTTTACGATTGTCATTGTTCCCAGGAGCCAGACGAGATGATCACTGGGGAGCGCAAGCCACGCATCGACCTGTTCCGCACATGCGTGGCCGCTGTGCCTAGACTGATCCCCGAGGGCATCACTGGCGCAGAGCTGGTGGACCTGTTGGCCAGACTGACGGTTCACATGGACGAGGAGTTACGAGGTCTGGCCTACCAGAGTCTGCAAACGCTGGTCATCGACTTTCCTGACTGGCGGCAAGACGTCATACTGGGTGAGCAGAAGAGGTTTTACGTAGGAAGTGGAGTAATCAAATTCAACCTTAGAGTAATCAACCCAATAAACCTAAGATAGTTTCAACCTTGCTAACAGCTTTTTGATGTCCATATGTCTGCAGGCAAATCCACTAATAGCTTCAGAGACATGATGTTTCTATATTCAAAGGTAAAGTAGTACAACATACCCTTGGCCACACTTACCCCAGTTTTAATGACTACTAAACACTGGAAATACAGTAGAACTCCAATTATCCGAACTCCAATTAACCGAATCTCCGATTATCCGAATCGCTTACTTCACAACAATTTTAAAAACGTAAAGCTACAGTAATAAGTTTTGCAAAATATCAAAGAATTGTTATTAAACACATTTAGCCAGTGTGTAATTTTGGACTTTGATGGAACACCAAAATTACACACTGGCTAAACTATTAACTTAATAACATGTATAGAATACTTGTACTAAGAGCATTCTAAACTGTAAAAATGTTCTGATTTAATTTATTATTAATTAAAAGTTCACTTAGTACAGAAAATTAGGATTTATCTTTAAAATTCCCGGAATTCCGGTAAAACTCCGATTATCCGAATATTTGATTATCCGAATATTTGATTATCCGAATATTTGATTATCCGAATGGGGTCTGGTCCCTATTGATTCGGATAATCGGAGTTCTACTGTCAAAATCCTGAATCAATATAATCAATCCCAACTGAGAAGATTAAATTACCTTATCAAAAGCTTAAGAACTCAAGAAAAATGCCAAATGTTAACTTATAAAAAACACTGTTCTTCTAATAAATTTCATCGTATAACCTACTAAGCAGGCTTACATACACACATATAAATATAAGATACAACATGGGTGGGGTGGCGGAACTACTGAGTGACGGTGGTGTAATGTTAGTGATGAACGTTATGGTACTGTGAGACTAAATTAAGCGTGCTGATTCATACAAATTAATTCATGAAGACGTGTTGGGGACCAGAGGACGGAGATCTTTTACCCAGACCGGAAGCTTGCATAGCCAGCTTTGATTTATGCTAATGAACTAATTTACTAAAAAACTATCCTTCCAAAACTTGTGACCTAGAAAACGACTGTGAATGAAAAGATTGGCTGGTGATTGAACTACTTAAATAAGAAATAACTAACAAATTCAATTTATTGAAAAGAGCTATGGAATCTTCTGGGGAAAACGTGTTGCCCTAATCCTGTTGAAGGTGGTCCGCCTCGAACCGTAATTGTTAATTCCTACATGTAATCCAATGTCGGGACAACCCTTGTAGGTCTCCCCCTTGTTTGCTAACTAGCCTGACATATTTATCTATGTAACTACTATGGTAATTATTCTAATAACTTAGCCATTTTGGTGAATTTTCTGGACAGTGGACGATCAGTTTCCTTTTCAGACAGTTGTAGACACGGCCGGGGTCGAAGTGGGAAGAAGGTTGGGAAAGGTTGGTGGGGGAAACCGTTTGTTTGCTCGCGGTGGGCTGACGAGTTCGCCATGCAGCCCTGCCACACGAAGCGCTGACACTATAATAATTATAGCGTGCCTCTATGCGTCATAAACAGAAACTGATAGTAAAATTTGTACATATAGCTATCACTGTCGACAACTTTCTGGTGACCATTAGATCTGAAAGCATCTATTTTTCCTAATTCAAACCTGAAATCCCTATCAGTGATAGTGAAATTTAAATATACAATTTTTTCTGTACCTATAGTGTTAGGTTTTGGGCTTCTACAGACAGGATGGATGACTCTTTCCCTTTCAGTTAAACCTGCCATCTGAACATGATAATTTTAAAGTACGTTTAGTCATTACCTTCATTTTCCAATAAATTAATTTAAAAGGACATGTAAACCAAAAACATAATTTGTTTCAGGTTTCACCCAGTTTCTGGCAAGAGATGTGCAGGACACTTTCACCCAGCTGTTGGACAACGGACTGCGGATGTTGCTACAACTCATCACCAGCTGGAAGAATGCTCTCGGCCCAGCCAAGGACAGGACCAAGGAGCAGGAGCCAAGCAGGGCGACCATCACACCACGCAGGCCGGACTTTGCCTTGGTATGTCCGGGGTGCATTATGTGACCGTAGTTAAGAAGCTGTAGCTGACTATTATTTTTTTGGTTAGAATATTTTACGGTACAAAAATGAAAGGACTTTTTGAATTAGAGAATTCAAAAACGTCTATTACACCTTTGTAAAAATCTTTCTAATGTAAGTTGTATATTATTTAAGAGTACTAAAATTTACTCAGTAATCGTATTCAAAAATTTTTTAAGGTGCTTCTAATTTTTTATAGTAACTTTTGACTAGGTATTATTATCTTTTTAAGTTATGCATGAAGCAATTACATTTACAAAAAGATAAGTGAGTCTAGCGATTCCATCACCTCCAACCCACTTTGAAACAACAGCCTACAGGTGATCAGCTGATATTAAGTTAAAAAAAGTGGTGGGGGAACTCAGGAAACCTTCTCCTCAAACCGCCTACATTTTGTAGAACAAGCTGAGACTAGTCCACAAAATGTCAGCAAATTATAATGGATGAAAACAAAAAAGAGCACTTGCATATTAGTGGTTTCTTTCCAACTGAAGATGTGCTCAGATTCAAGATCGTGAAACGTCACAAAAGATTCGTTTGCTTTCCAATAATGGAAAATGGCTGCCATAATCTTTAGGTTTTCTCACCTCCTAGTTTGTCCTGGAAGCTTATTAGCGAATTTCCCTATAGGGAAGTAGCTATTACCGTAGGTCTCATGGTAAGACCTAAGCCCGGGACCGATTTACTTTTTCATTTTGATGTCCCCAGAGGCCAAAAACACCATTCGTTCAAATTTGTATATATCTATATATAGAGATATATATATATATATGTGTCCATCCGCACGATAACTTGAGTAATTTTTGTCCGATTTTGATAAAATTTGGTTTGAAGGTGTAAGGCGGGATAAACTTGAATGAGTTCGCGAACCAGCATGATCGGACTATGGGAACGGGGGTTTATGGGGGGTTTTATGGGGTAAAAATAGGTTTTTCCCATTTTTGCCCCTAAAAACACAAAATTTCACAATTTCTTTTTAAACCATTTTGTAGAGCTTAAAAAAACAAATAATTTAGTATATTGAAGCGTTATTATGCGCCTAATTGTTACGGAGAAAATTCAAAAAAATTGTAATTTTAAAATTCCCATGTTATTCTTATGGAGAATAAGTCGACTGTTGCAGTTTGCTTGTTTATAAACATATTTTGATCGATTTTGAAAATACTTTTATTTCTTACTAAACTATTATCATTTTATAAAAAAATCTTTTTTGTCCTCCCTGTTGCAGCAAACCTAAGGTACTTGTTAAACTAATTCTATTTAAATAGGAAATAAATGTGCTATTTTTATGGAGGCATTTTAGTGTAAATCCAATCAGGTCAATGGAAATTCGCTTAGTCTGCAGGTTTGCTGCGGCGGGGGTATTTTGTCATAAACTTAGAACCAAGAATGTTCCAATCACATTGTATCTGTTGTCTAGAGGGAGCAGTCGGCTTGCAGCGTGTTTCATCAGGTGGAAGGGTTTGCTCTGGTCATGTTGTGTCACAACAGACTGTGTCCACGCAGACTGGCCGTACACATCCTGAGAGAGGTGAAGACACTCATCAAAGCTTTTGGTAAGTCTCAGGTACATTGTCAGGGTGTATACCCACCGGGAAAACCGGGAGAACCGGGAAATAAGCTTGAATTTGAAGGGACCTGGAAAAAACCGGGAAAAAGCCGGGATTTTTGGACCAATTCCGGGATTTTTATTTTAGCCCCGGTAGAAGATTGTAGTGGTAAAATACGTCTTGCCGCGATTGCGGGCGACGACGATGACGTTTTCGTGACCGCGGGAGACGACGATGACGTTTCAGTAATCGCGGGATACGACAATGACATCTACACGTCCGCGGAAAATGTTCATGATTTGCCGCGATTGCGGACGACAACGATGACGTTTCCGTGACCGCGGGAGACGACGATGACGTTTCCGTGACCGCGGGAGACGGCGATGACGTTTCCGTGACCGCGGAGACGGCGATGACGTTTCCGTGACCGCGGGAGACGGCGATGACGTTTCCGTGAGCGCGGGAGACGACGATGACGTTTCCGTGACCGCGGGAGACGACGATGACGTTTCCGTGACCGCGGGAGACGGCGATGACGTTTCCGTGACCGCGGAGACGGCGATGACGTTTCCGTGACCGCGGGAGACGGCGATGACGTTTCCGTGACCGCGGGAGACGACGATGACGTTTCCGTGAGCGCGGGAGACGACGATGACGTTTCCGTGACCGCGGGAGACGACGATGACGTTTCCGTGACCGCGGGAGACGACGATGACGTTTCCGTGACCGCGGGAGACGACGATGACGTTTCCGTGACCGCGGGAGACGACGATGACGTTTACGTGACCGCGGTATCAACAATGATGTATACACTGCCGCGGGAAATATTCATGATTTTGCCGAGATCGCGGACGACGACAATGAAGTTTCCGTGACCGCGGGAGACGACGATGATTATGTCTACACGGCCGCTATGATTTTGCCGAGATCGCGGACGACGGTGATGACGTTTCCATAACTGCGAGAGGCAATGATGATGTCTACACGGCCGCGAAGATTTTCGTGATTTGCCGTGACCGCGAAAGACGACGATGATGATTTCTACACGGCCGCGTGATATGCTCATGATTTTGCCGTGATTGCGGTCGACGACGATGAATATGACGTTTCCGTGACTGCGGGAGGCTATGATTATGTCTACACGGCCGCAGATGTTCATTATTTAGCCGCGATCGCGGACGACGACGATGACGTTTACGTGACCGCGGGATCAACGATGATGTTTACACTGCCACGGGAAATATTCATGATTTGGCCGAGATCGTGGACAACGATGACGTTCCCGTGACCGCGGGAGTCAATGATGGTGTCTACACGGCCTCGGAACATTTTCGTTATTTTGCCGTGATCGCGGTCGATGACGATGACGTTTACGTGACCGCAGGAGTCAATGATGATGTCCACACGGCCGAGGAAGATTTTCTTGATTTTGCCGCGATCGTGGATGACGATGATTACGTTTCCGTGATCGCGAGAGACGGCGATAATGTATACATACTGCGGGTGATGTCCAGGATTTTTTTATGATAACGTAAGACTGTGATGACGTTTACGTCACTGGGAAGCGACCACACGACCACAGGAAATATTAAGGATTTTGCCGCCGTTGATAATGTGTTCATAAAAAATGAAGATAATATTCAGGATTTTGCTGCTATCGAGAGAGAAGATGTTTCCGTGGCCTTAAGTAATTATGATAATGAAAATGATTACTATAATAAGGATTATTACTTTTTCAACACTAGCTCACTGGACTTTGAAACAAATTTGATGTAAGTTTATATTGTATACTTAAGCTGCAAGTCTTAAATTGATTATAGTTTAAGTGGAACCAAACAAATACGCGGGAACCTGGAAAAACTTCGAAAAACCAGGAAAAAACCTGGAATTTCACTTTAATCAAATAGTATACACCCTGATTGTGCTTGAAAAGAGTATACAAGAGTTGTGGAAAAAATTCAAATTTTATGAAACCAATTGGGCTTACTCATTTACTCATTGTTTTGTTAGTATTCAAACTTTACATGTACAGAAGAGTTTTTGTGGATTGACATCCTACAGTTGTGAGATTTCAGTTGGTTTTGAGCCCGTAATGTTAAGGCTAGGGCCCCCTCAGACAGGATATAACAGTAGATATGCCAGTTACAATTTTGTTCTAGAATGAATCAGTTAAGATATCTGAATGTTTCAATATTCATAAAATAACAGTTTATTTCACTGCTAGCTTATCTTTGACTATTATAATATTCATCTGGTTACCTGTGAAAGTTTTTTTACGTGACATTTTAGTTTGAATTTTGAATAATCCCTTGGACTCTAATTTTCCCTGGTAAAGTAGCTGAACTATTACAGTACTCTTTTAAGAAAATTTACTTTCTTTTTAATATTTTTATTGTATTCCAAAATTTTTCTAAATAAAAGCAATGTTTAATCAACGGCCTACAAACAAACAAAACGCAATAAAAAAAGATGCCAAGTTGAGTTGAAAAAAATTAAAATATTTAAGTGTAAGCAACAAAAGTAATCGCAAAGCCCTTTATTTCTATTGTCTGTGTGCAGGCGCTATGGAGGACGACCAGCCAGTGATTGATGTGATAGACCGTTGCTGTCCCCAAGTGGTAGAGTCTTGTCTACCATTGCTGCCACCAGCTGAGAAAGCTGCCGTGTTGTCAGTGTCTACTGTGGATCTGCAGTGGATCGCAGACAGAACGTCTTCTGTATGGACTGGAGGTAATCGTCACATTTGCTTGTGTCTGGTTTGGAAAATTCACAGTTTTTCAGTTATTCTTGATCATACTAAAATTAATTATTTAGGAGGTAATTTAGGGCTCTGTGATAGGTCCTTTTTGTGTAGTATTTTAACATGTATGATTGTGATTGTGAATGGCATTCATGTAATCTATGTAACTTCAAAATTTTAACAGGTTTAATTTTTTTGAACGGACAGATATGTTTAAAAGGTTGACAAGAGTGTGTATATATTAGTGTAAAGTAGCAAAGTTTTGATTCTGTTAATTTAGCAAAACCAATAAGTGTTTGTCAACAAAAGTTACCTGTCATAGAAAGTATCATATACTCCTTCATAATTGACTTCTTTCAGTATCTATACTAGAAAAGTAGACGAGTAGAAATAGGATTCACTAGGCTAATCGGATCACATATATCAAGTACTGTACATTGTACATCCTTGGCAATACCAGTAACACAGCTCTGTCGCAGGTCTAGCAGACGAGAACAGTTCCAAGTCCTCGGGCAGCAGTTTGGCCAGTGTGGCCAGTGACCCGTGGGCTATCTGTCTGTTTGGGTTCCTAGAGCGAGGTCGAGTACTGAATCTCTGTCCGGCCGCAGTGTCTCACTCGTGGCCGACCGTGTACTCCAGGCTGCACTCACTGTTCACTGTCATCGACCCAACGTAAGTATTGGCGTTCCTCAAGGCTCGATGTTGGGATCCATAATAGTTGCTGGTTTTGTGGATAAATTAAGTTAAATTAAAGTATGTATCTTATAATCTCTTTTTTGTTAATGTATATAGCTCAGAAATGAAAGAATTACAATGAAAAATTGTTTAATAATCTTGGTAAAGTTAGTGAAAAAGCCTTGTGGGTCTTTCTTACATTTAATCTGAGATGTACCATAACATTAAGAACTTTATCTGTAATTTTGCTCAGTGTTATGTACTTAGCCCACTCTAGTTAAGTTCAGTATGTTTGCTTTTATTGGGATGGAATTTTTCCCGACATCTACCAATCGCTTCTGATACCAGCCAATTGCAACTCACTTAAACCAATCGCGCATGACTCAGTCGATCACTTTTGACATAATTTGACCACAACCCTGTCGCACTAGGCATCTTAGTTAAAGATGAACATGTCTATAATATAAACATAGATTGTATGAGAAGATTGCTTTATTACTACATACATAACTTACTGACTAAATTTAGCCAACAAAGACATTTTGTTTTGATCCTCAACAATGTGCCTTAAAGGATCAAACTATTTTGTTGTATCTAGTTTTATCACTTGGCCACCAGCTTTATGAATATTTACCATTATTTTTCTCTTGTCACACAGGCCTGTAAGTGACAACAGAGCGTCTCTTCTGCGTAGTTCTGCGCCGCCTCGTAAGCCCATCACTGAGAGAGACATGCACCTGGTGGTGTGGCGCAACTACGTGACGTTTGCCATGAGAGTGGTTCCTCCAGCGCCGAGTCCCATCATCCGGTGCGCTTCTCCGGACCTCAGCCTCAGGTATGTGCCAGCATGATTTGGGAAACTTATTTATAATGCTTTGAAATGTCAAATAGTTTTGGACATCTATGATGTCCGTTAGTTTGTCTGTGGGGACAGACCATGGACGGTAAACCAAGTGTGTTAAAATATCATATGTTGTTTTTGCTGATTCTTAAGCCCATACAACGTGGGATAGTGAGATAACATTATGTGGGATAATATTTGACCATTGTCATGAACCCTCTGCTGAAGGTTTTCATATGTCAAATTTAAGATTGGGAAGGACAAGATTCTAATGAAGGCTAGGTGCTGTTAATGTTATTTTGGCAAAGTTAATCATTTACAGTTTCATCTGTCCTGGATAAGATCCATTTAATAACTTCTTGATCAGCATTGTACGTGTTATTAAATTTACGGAAAGTAAATAAGAGAAACGTCTTATAACACTTAAAAGATATATTTACGCTTATACTGTAACTCACAAGACGGTAAATATACAAAAAAGATGGTAAGTGGTGATCGATTTTGATTGGACAGAGCCATTCGCCTATTGGGTCTGATGATGATTGGAGTGTCCAATCAAAATCGATCACCACTTACCATCTTTTTTCTATATTTACCTTCTTGTGAGTAACAGTATAAGCGTAAATATATCTTTTAAGTGTTATAAGACGTTTCTCTTATTTACTTTCCGTAAGATCCATTTATTCTTACAAGGGTGCACACCAGACTGTTTTTCCGAGGAGATGATGAGGAACCAAGGTGAAATAAAATCAAGAACTAAGTTAAACTCATTTAATCATAGAACAAAACATAACATTATTTGTTTACATGTTCATAATAAACATAAAACCAAATTATCAGCTGATTCCAATATATTACACTTTTCCCTCCTCATCGTCTACCGCACCTTCTCTTCTTCGCAGTTGATCCGAATGTTTTCTTTTTATCACTCCACCACACATGACTTCATACGAGTATAAGCCATTGCGTTTGACTATGGTTCCTGCTATCCAACCAGGGTTATTCTCTTTTTTAATCCATACTTCTTCCCCTTCACTGAATGCTCTTAAGGTTTTCTTTTGAGTTGGATTTTGTTGTTCCTTCCAAATTTTCAGATCTAATTGTTGTCTAAGGTTTGGTTTCATGTTGTCCAACATAGTTGGCATTCTTCGACCAAGAAACAACTCTGCAGGGGCTCGTCCTGTTGTTTTTTGTGGGGCATTTCTGTAACTGAACAACACATTTTGCAATGCCAATGAAGAATCATTAATTTCTTGTTTTGTTGTTCTGTAACGCCTTTTCAAAGTCCCTATTAGACGTTCAACTAAGCCATTACTTCTAGGATGATAAGGAGTAGTTCTTATATGTCGAATTGAATGTCTCTTGAAAAATGCTTCCATTTCAGTAGAGACAAACTGTGGCCCGTTGTCAGTTACTACTTGTGATGGTATCCCATACCTGCTCATCCACGATCTTAATCTTTGAATTATGGCAGTTGAAGTCGTTGTTCTTAAACATTCAACTTCTGCCCACTTAGATAGCGCGTCAATCCCTACTAACCACATTACTCCATCAACTGGTCCAGCTAAATCCAAATGAACTCTTTCCCACACTTTTTCAGGAATGTTCCATGGATAGACCGGGACTTCTTCAATGTTTCCTCTGTTTTCTTGACATGCTTCACAAGTCTTAACATGCATTTCAACGTCTTTGTCAATGTCAGGCCACCATACATAGTATCTGGTAATTGATCTCATAGCTGAAATTCCAGGATGGCCACAGTGCAAAATTCTCAAGATTTTCTTTCTCATATTTGTTGGCACAACAACTCTACCAAACCACATCAAAACACCATCTTCAACTGATAATTCTTCTTTCCTTTGTTTAAATGTTTTAATGTTATCTGGTACCTTCTCCGGCCATGCATTTAGCACATAACTTTGTACTAATTTTATCTCCTTGTCCAAACTGCTGTTATGTTTGAGTTCCTTATAGGACACCAATGTCTCAACTTTATCCATGTTTAAAAACTTTATGTCCCTTACATCGGTAGCTTCTTCTCTGATTCTGATGGGAAGACGGGATAGTGCATCAGCACAAACGTTTTCATCTCCTTTCCTGTACTTGATTTGAAAATTGTACTGATTAAGTTCTAGGGCCCATCTCACCAACCTATTGTTCATTACCTTTGGAAGATTCCGGTTTTCTCCAAATATTCTTTGAAGGGGTTTATGATCGGTGACAAGTGTGAAGCTTCGTCCATATACATATTGGTGAAACTTTCTTACAGCAAATAAAATTGCAAGTGCTTCTCGATCAATATTCGAGTATCTTTTCTCAGCATCTGAAAGAGTTCTGCTAGCATACGCGATTGGTTTTTCCAGACCATCTTCACACTTGTGCATTAGGACACTCCCAAGACCGTCTTCTGACGCATCACACACCAACACTAGAGGTTTGGATTCATCATATGGAACAACTGTGTCTTCTTCCGAAAGAATCATTTTGACCTTTGTAAATACTTCATCTTCTTTCTCTGTCCAGATCCATTTCGATCTGTTGCTGGTAAGTCGATGTAACCTTGAGCACAGCGCATGCAACCTAGGGATAAACCTTTCATAATAGTTTATGGATCCTAAAAAAGACCTAAGCTGTTTGACATTTGTAGGTTTAGGTGCCTTTTGTATTGCTTCAATCTTCTCTTTTGTTGGATGGATACCCCGTTCATCGATAATGTGTCCAAGATAGGTGACTGAATTCTGCATGAATCTACATTTTTCTTTCTTCGCTTTTAGCCCTGCGTCACTCATTCGTTTTAATACTTCCTTTAAGTTCATGAGGTGTTCTTCTTTGTTTCGGCCCGTAATGATTACATCATCTAGAAGTACCCCCACTTGTGGTATGCCTTCAAGGAGCTTCTCCATGTATTCCTGAAAGATACCTGGGCTGGAGGTTATACCAAATGGTAGTCTCTTGTATCTATAGTATCCAACGTGCGTGGATATTACCAGATATTTTCTGTCTTCCTCCGATACTTCCATTTGGAGATATGCATCTCTCAAGTCGACAACTGAATACTGCTTCCCTCGAGATACTTTATTCGTCAGTTCCTCAAAAGTTGGCAAAAGTGTTGTATGGGTAACGATGTTTGGGTTTAAGGTTACCCGAAAATCTCCACATATTCTAATTGTGCCATTTTCCTTCTCAACATTTACTGTTGGTGTTGCCCATTCGATAGGAGTTTTGGAAGGATCTACCTTTTCTATAACACCATCACTTACCAGTCTGTTTAGTTCTTGCTCAACTCTACTTCTTAGTGGAAAAGGCACTCTGCGAGCAGGAAAACACCTAGGCTCTGAGTCACTCTTAACATGTATCTTCGCCTGATAGCCTTTAATTGTTCCCAATTCTTTCTTAAATACGTCACTAAACTCTGAAATAACTTGGTTAATTTCCTCTTCGGTTACTGTAGAAGCATTTTCATCTTTATTGGTGTTATCCAACTTACGAATCGTAACACTAGATGGTAATTTCATGTTGAAGGCAAGCATCCATGGTAATCCAAACAAAGGAGATTCGTTTCCATTTACCACAGCCGCCTTAAGTTTCCTAATCTGTCCATCAACTTTAACATTAACTTCACACTCTCCTAAAACATCCAGGGTATTGTTTCCATAAGCGACAAATTTTGTTTTACATGCCCTCAAATTTGGTGATCCAATTTGTTTCCACAGGGGTGCATCAATCATCGATGCTCTAGCTCCTGAATCAAACTCCATGGTTGTTGGTACTTCATTTAGGGTAACATTAATTTGTGCTCTTGGGATCTTCCTATTAGGTTTAAGTTCAGAAATTCCTAACTGTACCTCTTCTTCCTCAGATTTTATGTCTGTGTCGTTGATTTGGTTCAAATAGGCCTTTTTTGAACGACAATGTCGCGGAAAATGACCCATCTTTCCACAGAAGTGACATTGTTTTGTCTTTTTGGTTCCACATTGTCGTGAGAAATGACCTTGCTTTCCACATGAAAAACACTTAGACTTTTGAGCTGGACAAAATTCTTCACTGTGTACTAGTCCACACTGATTACAATCTTCTGTAGAATGGCTGTATGTTTCTTTTGCCAAAGATCTATTTTTCTTATCATAGTTATGTACCTTGTTAATTACAGGCATAGCTTCTTCTAAAATATTCATTTCCCGCTTAGCTCTATCCATCGCTTCAGCTAAATCTACCAACTCATTTAAAGTTAAACGTGAACCATCTTTATTATTGCCTTCTGGCCACCTTTGCCTGATTTCAACTTCAAACTGTGGAAAGTTAACGCCACCAGCAAATCTATCCCTTACTCTTTCCTCAAAATACCTGTCGTATTTACAGTAGGAGGCTAACTCTTTTAAACGCAAGACGAAATTTGAAAAACTCTCATCATTTCCTCTCACACATTTTTCAAAGTCTAGTCTCGCTGCAAAGATTGTTTTACTAGGTTTATAAACACACCGAAATGTATCAATCAGTTCAGTCATTGGTATGTCATAAATTTGCCTAGGTAAAACGAAGTTAGATACCTTTTTGAGGGGTACAGGTCCAACATATGCTAGAAGAAGATCCCTTCTTGCCTCCTCAGTTTCATTACTGTCATCACCCAATCCCTTTACCTTGCACATCAATTGGAAGTGAGCTTCATAATCCTCCCAGTTCAATTTTTCATCATAGGGTTCTATTGAAAACTTTTCCATTCTCTTTCGCACCTCTTCTTTATTGTTCCAACCAATATCTTCACATCTTTGGGTTCGTTTTTTATTCATCGTCGCCAGTGAAATAAAATCAAGAACTAAGTTAAACTCATTTAATCATAGAACAAAACATAACATTATTTGTTTACATGTTCATAATAAACATAAAACCAAATTATCAGCTGATTCCAATATATTACACAAGGTGTATGTATAAAATGGAAAACTTTGGACTCGCTACTCAATGATATATTGTAAAAAAAATAGTTAGTTGTAACTCTAACTCAGGCTTAAGCTACTTCTGTACTACTGGAGATATTTGAGTGATCTATGATGAACAAGATCCAACATTTTATTAATTTTTGTGCAATACTTTATGTCTTTTGTTTTAAGTTGGGCCTGGTTGCTTCAGTTTTGTTTGTTAAGTGTGTGTTTTGCTTGTTAACTTCACTGCTTTGCTTATCCCATAAGCTTCATCTATGAAATCTCAAATCTCCATTTCAGGTTTTAAAGATTTGATTTAGTTTATGGATTTGTCTTTCACGTTTTGTGCAGCTTTTGTTTGGAATTTCACTGATGTTATTTCTTCATTTATCATATATTTGGTAGGTATAGGTTATTTATGCCAGTTTTTCATCATTGATCTTCAGTTTTAATTTATTTGGGACCTTCATTTGGTATTTACTTCATCCAAGACATCGATTTACAAATTTAATTTTTCTCTTATGTTAAAATATTGGTTTTTGTATCACAGAATTTCTGAAGTGTTTTATTTAGGAAAATTTTAAATAGCTACAAAATTTATCCTCAAAGGAGCAAATCCTTTGAACATTCACGCAACCATTTCTCAGGATACAAATTTGCTGTGTGTTTTAATTGCTTACTCAGGTTTTGTTGTGGTGGGTCTGGAAGTTCATATTGTCAGCTTTTCTGAATTCTCCTATCCATCAGTCAGTTGTTTAGTGTACTAACCAAGTTTCCTCGGATAGTTTGCCCTCAGGTCGTATATCATCAAGTCTCTCGGACGACGAATCGTTTTCTGATACACTTTCCATTAACTGTGTCCCCACCCCTCCACCTAAACGACACAAGCGAAGCAGGTAAGATATCAGGCCATTTGAGTTTTGTACAGGTCTGTATCAAAATATCAGTTAGTTTTAAAATTTCATGCCACTAGATAGGCTAGTAAAGAACAGTTGATTGATGGATTTTGTCCAGGACATAATAATGACGAGAGACACATTTGTTGTACCGGTACATACAAAATAAAAAAAATAAAAAATTAGAGTAGGGGGCTAAGAGATACAATAAGAACACAAAATATAGGACTGATATTTTGTTCTAATAGAGGAATTTTTCAGAGACTAGGTTAAAGAGGAATGACAGCTAAAATTAAAAAAAGGGGAGTGATCTTCTTGGGTGTGTCGTGTGTGTACAGGTTTGTTTGCATGAGTACCTAAGATATTCGTGGAGGAATATTCAACAATAGGGAGTGGAGCATACAAAATAATAAAAGAAAATACACCAATCAAAATACGTCTTAATGTACACTTTTAAGAGTTTAAAATTAATCACAGGTGACTTTGAAGATTTTATTATTCATTAATATACACTTTAAAAAGTGAGTAATTTTCTTGAACTACTGGATTTATGTGCTTAAACAAAATTAATTTATAGTCACTCATATATTTGAAACAGTAAACAGTTTATAATGCCTCTTTTCCTAATCCTCCTCCTTTCCTCCCCTTTGCCCTCCTTCTTCTACTCAGCCTCCGCTCTCATCCTCTTCATACTCCTCTTAACCTCCTCCTCATCCCCTCTTCACCTCTTCATATTCTTCTTTACCCTCCTCCTTCTCCTTCCCTCTCCCCCTCTTCATACTCCTCTTTACCTTTATCATCTCCTTCTCTTAATTTTCCCCTCCTATTTTCCCACGATCCTTCACCCCCAATTCCTCCTCTTGTATCCTGTCCCGTTCCTTCTACTCTTGATACCTTGGTAGTTTCCAGTAGTTTTCACTTTGGTAACCCACTGTTCCTGTTACAGTTCTTCTCCAGACAGTCTGACAGAACGCACAGACAGCAGGGCTGCCAACCCTTCGCCCAGTGGTTTGTACAAGCTGGTGGTACCACTGCTGAGGTGTGAGGTGGCTGATGTCAGAGACGCTGCCGTGCACGCCCTCGGCAAAGTCAACTCTGACGCACTCAAGTAAGATTTTGCGCGTTGGTGGTCTAGTGGTTAGCTGCTCAGACTCAGACTGTGTGGGAAGGGGGGGTTTATTGACGGTGTATCCATACTTCAAACAAAGTCTGAGGCAAAGATAGTGAACAAACAAGCTAAATACAGTAATAAGTATTAACAATTCGTTTTACAGCCTTTAGACCCTGTTTATGAGGAAAAATGCTTCTTTAACTTCAACTGTAGTATATTTCATAAACTAATGCTAACTTGTACTGTTGTCAAGGCTCGCAACACATTAGCAGTTTTTATTTGATATTTTTGACATGTTGCTAACTTTAACAATGTAGTGCTTACAACAAAACCAGTCAGCGATTTGTTGATGAAAAAGAACAAAGTTGGAGGTAACAGGTAAGGAAGCATTAAAAAAAATTTTTGGGTGTTAGTCTCGTGGTTAGCTTCTCAGACTTTCGTGCGGGAGATATGGGGTTTATAAATCAAAAATGAATTAGCTGTCCATTCTAAAATAATTGTCAAATTTATGGTTAAGCCATTTAGATTAAGTTTTATAACTAATGTTGTATGCTTTGACACTATTCATGTATATAAAATGTATAAAGTGAATAAAGATAATTTGATTTGATTTGGGGTTAATATACATGGACAATGGACATTATCTTTCATATTTCTCTCTTATGGGTCCATGACATACAGAAAACATATTAGGAGTTTAGAATGCTTTCTCAAAAACCATTTGTGTAACTCTAAACAAAATCCCTGAAGTAGGCAGTAGACAGTAATTAAATAATAGGCATTCCTGTTGTAGCAAAGTTGCAGACTAAAATTCCTAGTTGCTCTCGAGTGTTCATTAAAACCATGTGGAACACAAAACACTTTTTTGAATAATTATCAAAGTCTCATATGAGTACTAATAAATTTGCCTAATTCTACGAATTTATATCCGTAAAACAAGCAATCTATCATGGTAGACAATGGTCAGCAAAAAGACCTGCTTAGCAAAAATGAAATATTTTACTTGAGAAGTAACATTCAAAATCACACAAATGAAAAATAATCATGATGAAAAAGCACATCAAAAGCAGATAGGCTAGTAACCTTGAGCACTGTTCCCAGTCTCCCATTTTGAATTTTGAATACTGGCTTTAGAATCTGAACTCCGAACTGAAGTATCAACCAAAAGAAATACATAAACACTATTTTTTATCTAACTTTTGAATATCCTATTTTTATACCATTCTGTATCCTTCATTTTGTGCAGAGATCTGATGGAAGAGCTGGTGGTGTATATAAGAGAGGCAGTGGACAGGAAGCAGGAGAATATGAGGCGCAGACGACGAAGAGACGCTCTCAGACTACAGCTGGTTAAAGTGTTTGAGCTCATTGCCGGCTACGGCACGTTTGGAATTAGGTAGGTCTGGGTGGTATTTGTGGTAAGTGGTCAGTCCTTGTTGTAGGAAGTGTGGTGCCTAACCTAACCTAACCTAACTCAGCAAAAGTGACAAACCACCATTGGCAAAAAAGGTCTGTAGGTAAGGTTAATGGGCTCAAATGAAATCTTTGTGGGTTGGAATCGGGTAAGTACCAAATTCACATATTTTTTTATACTCAAGCTAGGTAAAAATAAGGTAGAAGTTAACAAAAAGTAGTTTATTGTTGCATTTTTTTTATTAGTCGGAATGGAAGTAATAATAAAGTTGAGTAGTGAGATTTAAAAATATTTAGCATATTGTTACAAAATGCTGCTTTTTTTAACAACCTTTACACAATCACAATTGAAATGTGTGTCCAGGAGTAAAGTATACATTGGTAAACTCAATAAAACCATTTATTAAAAATATCACTCTTGTCACTTTATTTTCACAGACAACAGATGTCTTATTTTATTAATAAACTAGCTGTAACCCGCGGGCTTTGCCCCGTTTAACTTCTTAATTTTCAAGATGATCTCGGTCGCATGGCTCAATAATCACGTCCTGGTTGAAGTTCGTTCGCTACGCTCACTCACCTTTAGGTTGGAGCTCGTTCGCTACGCTCACTTGCCTTCAGGTTAGCTCGTTCGCTACGCTAACTCGCCTCCAGGTTGAAGTTAGTTCGCTACGCTCACTCACCTTTTGGTTGCAAATTAGCTGTTGTCATAAATGTAAAAGAAATAATAGTGCTGCACCCAACTTGTTTAATTGAAACAGCTGTTAAGATTCATTAATTCCATTTCTCATAAGGTTAACATGGGAAACTCCAGAGCCACTGGGGCGGACCGATTGGACGGATCACGAAATTGATGGTGTATAAACCTATTCCATGACATTCTACACGTATGTACCAAGTTTCGTGGCAATCGGTTCAGTGGTGTCTGAGTTTATCACTGCCAAACAAATATATATATATATACAAACATCCTCTTTTATACTTATAGATAATGAATTCCTTTTTTCTATCAACAAAGTTGTGTTAAATGTTACAGTAAAAGTAAAGGTAGGTGGGTCCTTACATTCCACAGTAATCATAGAGAATATTTGAGAACTGATAAAGTTGTAATGATATTGTTATCGATATCAGGTTAGAAAACAAGAGTATTGAGATTTCCAAACTAACTCTTCTCATCTGTGTTAAAACAGTTGATATGTAATTTATTTAATCCTAGATATTGCATCAATTCTGCAGGCAAAAACTAATTGTAATGTTGGCAGCTCTTGTGTGTTGGAGCGAGACTCGCAATCACTCCACCCGACCATCGTGGAGTATGTAGACGGAGCGAGACTCTGTCTGGAGGCAGAACCTGACAAAGAAGCTCTCAAAGACATCAAGCTTCACTTCTGCAATTTCATACGGAAAATGCTCAAGAGCTTTCAATGTGAGTAATAATTTGAAATGTGTTTTTAATTCAGTTTTAATACTACTCCAATGAAAGATAATAGTAATCCCAAGGGGTTCCAGTTGCATCATTTACATAGTTCTTAGTGAACCTACAAAGCAGTTATATTCTAGGTAACGTGCAAATATGAGGAATTGCAGTTCAATTTTATATTGTGTGTCTGAAACCAATTTGGAACCTTTTTTAATCATCCTAAACTCACTGAACGTAATAAATCCACATTAAAACAAAACACATTACAACATTATGATGTTTTGCTAGTTAGCTCTTAGAATACAAAACTCTGCAAAGAATATCTAGAAATACTGCCGTATGGTACTACAGTAGAACTCCAATTATCCGAACTCCAATTAACCGAATCTCCGATTATCCGAATCGCTTACTTCAACAATTTAAAAAACGTAAAGCTACAGTAATAAGTTTTGCAAAATGTCAAAGAACTGTAATCAAACACATTCAGTCAGTGTGTAATTTTGGACTTTGATGGAACACCAAAATTACACACTGGCTAAAGTATTAACTTGATAACATGTATAGAACACTAGTACTAAGAGCATTGTAAACTCTAAAAATGTTCTGATTTCATTTATTATTAATTAAAAGTTAACTTAGTACTGAAAATTAGGATTTATCTTTAAAATTCCCGGAATTCCGGTAAAACTCTAATTATCCGAATGGGGTCTGGTCCCTATTGATTCGGATAATCGGAGTTCTACTGTACAAACATCTTTGTTGGAATTTGTTCAAGATTCAAGAGGCACATTGTCCAAACATTTCTTCATGTTTCAGTGGAGACATACCCGACATTACTGAAGCGAGACTTGCGTCGCAACTTGTTTATCCTCTTCGCCGGATGGAGCGGCAGCTTTGGCCGGTCGTTGGCCTCCGCACTGACAGGGACGGGGGCTCCGCCAGCCCCACCGGCACCACCCCTGCCTGAGGTACCTGATGATGAGGAACCGCAGTTCTGTGCTCTGCAAGCCATGAGTGCCGTGCTGTGCTGCGGTCCGTGCTTTGAACCTTCGGCTCTGGCAGAGGATGGGTGTTTGTACCCGTGGTTGGACTCTCTGCTTGCTTCTACTGATGATAAGGTAAGTTTAGTGGATCTTTACATGTGGTCAATGTAAGGGGTTTCTATTGTGACTTTGTCCATCACCGTGGACAACTGATCTGAGTGGTGATCCAAGACAGTGAAGTATTGTTGCGACATTAGTCACATGGGCATTCAGTGGTCATTGCTGATATCTAAGGCTAAAAAAAATAATCGCATTGGAAGTGAAATTTCTTCAGACTCGACCGTCTGAGCGGGTATGACAGAGTCTGAGGAAAACAAACATATGCAGCACCATCTCCCCTTCTTCTACACTGGGCATTTTGTTTGGATATGCAGGGAATGGATTCTGTCCCTTCCGTGCTAAAGTATGAGATGCAAATAAGCCAGCTGAATTCTATTCCTTAAAAAAAAAACTCTGTTTATTAAATGAGTTCTAGTCCCCAGACTGGTCCCATGATTATACAAGTTCTTTAATAATGCTACAAGAATGCTTTAAGCAAGAAGGATATGTTGCAAGAGAGAATGTTGTGTCGAGGAATGTTGTTGTTGTTGTTGTTGTTGGAATGTGTGTGTGTTTTAAGGAGAATGTTGCTATAATGATGCTACAAGATGAAATAAAAGATCATAATTTAAAAACCTATCTGAAGCTACAAAAAATAAATCCGTGCAATCAGCTGTTTTAAAAATGAAGAATACAGGACCAAAATAATGTTTAAATTTGAGTTAACAGTGAATAACAGAAACTCATATTTTCGTATGCAGTATAAAATTAGCTAAATCGTTGCATTGATAATCTCAAAGTAAAGTGTTTTAATTGCAGTATTTGAATTAAAGCTTAAGAGTTAAGTGTATTGGAATAACTCTAAACACCCTCACAGTAAAAAAGGCCATCAGGCCTACTTAATATGTTGTGCCTCAATCGATATAACTGATATTGTGATATTGTCAGACTGGCTTTGTGATATCAGCTGCAATTGCTGTGTAATCCTACCAGAGATATTGCCATCATGTTGGCAACACTGTGATTAGGTAGGATTTGACACGTAACCGTAGTCGCCATTGATTATTGTTTGTCCCTACTCGGTGTCTATCAATATTTGTACTTAATTAAAAAAAGGTAATATGAAATAAGGAAGTAGAAAACAATTTAGTTTGCAAATTGTAAAATGTTGGACAGTGATTTTTGGTTGGTAAAAAACAGGTTTCTTGGATTCAGTTTTAATTGTAGAATAATTTAAATGTATGTTCACAAAATGCAAAAAATGGATTTTTAATAAGGTTTAAGACAGAACTACGCTAAAAATTACAAAATGAAAACTATGAATTTATTTTATTTTCAGTTTATGACCATCATTTTCCCACTCAGGTCTTTTTATGGGAAGAATTCTTTTTCTTCTCTTTTATCAACATTTCTCACAGTACTTTTTCATCTGAAGTCATTCTTACTGTCCTTTGTTCATTTATTTTGATTTGTAGATATTTGTTTTTGTCTTTTAGTGCTTTAAGTTTTAATTCTTGGTCTTCAAATCATCAATTGCAATTATTAGTTCCCTCTTGTCTTCTAAAGTTACAACCATTATTACAAACAATTGTATAGTATTTAGATAAACAAGTAAATTTTATTGGCTCAACAAATCTTTTATATTAAATATTGGCAATATTGTTGAATAGGGTCGTTTTATAATTTTGCTGTGAATTTAAGATCTAAAAAAATCCCGGTGTTCAAAGGAATGACAACAAAATTGGACGAGGATTAAATTCATTATCAGCATAACCAGTGTTGGGGAAGCTACTTTTAAAATGTAGCTTGCTACAACTACTGCTACATTTCCAAAAAAGTAGCTTCGCTACAGCTACAGCTACAGTTCCGAAAAAGTAGCTAGCTACAACTACAGCTACAATGAAATGTAGCGACAGCTACAATTTTAGCTACTTTCCCAAAGACGTTACTTTTTATTCCACGCACATTAGGTAAATGTAAAATTAATTGCAACAACATTTTTATTGAACAAACATTTAAACAAGAAATGTCAGTATTGTATCTAACATTACTTGGAAAACAAATTATTCCTAGATTTTATTTAATTTGTTGGCATTATAAACCTAAAATTACAACAACAGCATCAAATAGTTGGGTGTCCCATCATATTTAGTACTTATTTTTAAATATTGCATTATTTTTAAACATCTTATACGTAAATTTCATTAAGTTCAAAGGACATACAACCAAACTATATTTTAAAAGCTCATTTTATTTCTTTAATATAGAATTATTTATAGATGTCATATATCAACAATTAAGGCCACTTAAACAGTAAAACGATTATTTAAAAATATTTTTTTGTGTTACAGAGCCTAGCCTATTGAAATTAGAGTGTATTGCCTTTCTTTACTTTTAATGTTAAAAACTACATTGCTATAACTTTTAACCATAGTGATAAGTTACTTGTTCTATGAATAACACTTTTCAATCTCAAGAAATCGTCCTTTATTGTCATTATGCATAGGGCAAATTGTGCTTCAACCTAGTTGGTACAGAAAACAGTATTCAGCAACTTATCCTGAAATCGGCTTTTAATTTAAACATGTTGAAATTTGTAAAGTAAAAATAACATGTAGGCCTACTTGGCTATGTAACAAGTTGGCTATAGTAGCTTTGTTCTTGCAAGGACTAAACAGATATATTCCTAATAATTGAACTTGGTATTCGTCTTAAACCATAGCATAGCCTAGGAATAGTCCAATACAAGAGCTGTTAGCAGGAGCAAACTATGCTATTTTTTAAATGTAAGTTTCATGTTATATGGAGATTTTTTCGTTGCCATTATCATGTAGTCTAGGCATATCTTAAATATTATCAGGTAATTTCCTCTTTGTTAATTTAGTAAACCTTTGAAAAATCTTTGTAATCTAACCAAGGAAGGGCTTGTGATGATGAACCACAATTAACAGCTGAAGCAAAGGTTGATAGACCAGCTTTCTCATTATTTAAAGGTTTAGTGTTGGTTTCCATTAAAATCCTAGTTAAAACACTATCGATATAACAAAGAAACTAAATTGATTACTAATTTCCCTGTCAATCACTTGCAAGCATTCAATAGCTTGTCTTGTCACTGGTACCGGTAACGTTTAAACGTCGTCTGCATCTAGCGATTTTATTTTATCTGACAGTAATCATAGAGTAGTAAATTAAGGAAATGCGAGCTAAAAATAAGGATGACACTCATTTAATGGCCTCCATGTCCACACAACGTTGTAATAGGGAATGAAACGGCTGCAACCAGCTGTATGAAGCCAAGAAAGTAGGCCTAATTGTTTTGAAAATCTCAGTTTGAAAGATGTTGTTTCCCGTAAGGTTGAGGTTATGGTAAAAATCACTATCTCAAACAATGTTAATGTAGCGAGAAAAGTAGCTAAAATTCCGCTACAACTACTTTAAAAATGTAGCTAGCTACAGCTAAAGCTACTAAATCTTAAAAGTAGCGACGCTACAGCTAACGCTACAAAAAAAGTAGCGCGCTACTGTAGCGTCGCTACTTGTAGCGCGCTACTTCCCAACACTGAGCATAACTCTGTGACATAAAAGCTTTCAGTGTTTTATAAAGTTATGACAAAACCCAATTAAGGAAGGAAAATAAGGCAGCTGGCCTTTCGAGCCTATTAAAATCTTCTGGGACAAAGAAAGTCAGTTAAGGTGTAAGCAAATAATGCTTTTAATTTGGTCGCTGTCAACGTTGCATAACCAATTTACTCTGAAAGCCTTTGAAAAATGAACTCGGCTTGATTGCGCTGAGCTTCTTACTGAGCTAATCAACTCTTTCTGAGATCGTCTGCCTTTCTTACATTGTCTTTTGATCCTTTTAATGCATCGGAAGTGTTATCTCAAAACCATTGTGAATATTGTCTCGGCTGTAATGAAAAATTTTGTTTGGTTGGAATCAAAGCTATTTATAGTTTTTGTGACCTTAAGTTTGCTAAAAATATTTTCATAGTTTTAATACCAATGTTTTTAACAACAATGTTAAGCAATTTAAAAATAAGTAGTAACACATTAAGATAGTTTGTCTGATTAATTTCCACTCTTACAAGTAACTATGTAAAATTAACATTAACGTTAAAGTACTTCCTAAATTTTGAATTTTTTAGTTTACTAATTTTGTTTACTAAAAAAACCACTGATAAAACAAAGAAGAAAAAAAAAATACATTAACTGATGATAAAAGATGTGGCAGAAAAACGTTGATATAAGACAAGTCCGTTCCGAGAAAATAATTTAAGCAATACATCAGGAAAATTTATAGTTCAGTATATCCTTGATTGCCCTTCATCACTCAGTGCTTTGTAAACATTGTTTTCGACGGCTTTACTCCGTATGTCCTACATAGTCGCCTTTTAGAAGATTAGAGATCAAAAAATATTTGTTATAGGTTTGATATAATACCGGTTCTTAATAATAAGCCAACACAAATACTTTTATATATTGTAATTAAAGATACAGTATGAAATAAATAACTAGACCCAATGTAGTTTATTTTTTATTTTAAGGGGAAAACAAATATATTTTAATACCAAATGAGCATGAATTTATTGAAATAAAGATAGATAAAAACTCACTGAAAGAAATTTAAATACTTTAAGTGACCAACCACTTTGAGTGATTATTCAGAAATGATAAGCTGTACTGCAATTCTTTCTTCTTTCCTTACAAAACAGTCAATTAATTTTGATATTTAAGCATTAGTTACAGTAATTAATTACCAGAAAGCTTTAGCCATTATAAGGAAACAAAATACTCTGTCAAATAGTTTTCATCAACAATTACATTTTCCTCTTTTGATTATATTTGTTTAGCAAAATTAAATTGTATTGATGAAAATCAATTGCTTTTAAGTCAAAAACTTATTTTTCTTTTATTGTATTCAATTACAGATCACAATAGTTGTCTGAATCATTCTAAATTTGAATATTTAAACAGAATAATTGCATTTGGTCATATTGAAGGTTCAACAGCACCTGTGGTTAATTGAATAAATTTTCACTTTAATGACCCAGTGTTAATTTACCTACGTGTTTAGTGTCTATGCATGGTTCTAATTTTTGTTTAACTGTTTTAATGAAATATTTTATTTGATAATATTACAACTAAATACAAATTTTATATTTCATAACAACTACTGAGTCATTGCATATTTGAGACCATGTTTGAAGTGCGAGAGTTATCGAGCACTTCAAATGGTCGAAAATATCTATAGAGTGGGCCTATAGACCCACTTTCACTTGTGTTTTGAAGGTGTATTCGCTACATTACAAAGAATAAATATTTTCTTCATTACAAAACTCATAGAATTTTTTAGGATATGCCTTCAATTTAAAGTTAACATTTACTTTAGTTGTTGAAAATTAAAACAGTTGATAAAATCAATAACATAAATTTGTTTGTTTTTGTCGACAAAATCCAAAAAATATAGTAAACATTATTTTCGCATAGTAAACATTCTTTTGCCATAGTAAACAAAACAATGTAATGATAGATTTTCGCAGGTGATAAACAAAAAACTAAAACAGGCCATTTCACAGTAGTGTAGCGAAAACCGGTCATTTCACAGTGGTGTAGCGAAAACTGGTCATTTCACAGTGGTGTAGCAAAAAATCTATTTTATTTTAGAGATAGTTAACAGTAGATTTGTTTTTCTGTACTGTAATGCGTTTGTCAAGTCTATGGTTTTGATTGTTCCTTTATAAAAATGTTTTTAAAGTAACCCAAATATACAATATATATATATATATTTCATTGATAGAAGATAACAAATTTAATTTATTTGAATATATTTGTTGCAGATTTACAAGCTAACATGTGACACTGTGGTGCTCCTGTTAGAATGCAACCCAGACATGGGTTCGTTGCTTGATTGGGTAGTAGACCGTTGCTACACTGCCAAAGCTAAGGTGGCTGACGGTTGCTTTCTCGCCCTGGCTACCATCTTTAGTGCGCGGTAAGTCCTAATTTCCTTGTTGCAAGTATTGTTTGATGCTAGATTGTATAGTGAACTGTTGCTTTTACTGCTAAGGCTAAGTTTGTCGATGGTTATTTTCTCGTTCTATTAACCATCTTCAGCACGGTAAGTCGTAACTTTCCTTAGTAAAGGTTTAAATTACCCGGTTATGGCCAAAACGATCTTGTGTAGTTTGAACAACGACTACAGCTGTTTCATGCCGCACATCATCAGGTTAGAATGTCAGCTGATATATAACTTCCCTGTTTGCAAACACTGTTATACTAGATTCTGTAGTGGACCATTGTTACACTGCTAAGGCTAAAGTTGCCGACGGTTGCTTTCTTGCTGTAGCTATCATCTTCAGTTCACAATAAGTCCTAAACTTTAACTTTAAAATACAAGTATCTATCTATTTGGATTGGTAAACAAATGAGGAATTATAAGTTTTAATTTTGAGATAAATAGTTTTATTAATATACCATATTATTTTATTGTATTTCGAAATGTAAAAAACCCTCACTGAACATAACTTTATAAATTAGGCTACTTTTACAAGTTATCAACAACTAAAAACAATAATAATTTCAAAAAACCAACCGCCAAAGTGCTATATTGTATTTTCTTTTATTTCTGTAAATAATAAACATTACTCTCAATATTTGAGTCAATCGATACAGTAAGGAAACACGGACACAGATACGCCACACTGACCAGCGGTTACTGTATCAACTTGGTTAGTTGGTGGTTATACGGTTAATTGGTTACAACTGTTTTTACGTGACAGTTGAACCTCACACAGACCAGCGGTTACTGTATCAATTTGGTTATTTGGTGGTTAAATGGTTAATTGGTTACACGTGCCAGTTGAACCTCAGTTGGTTACAACTGTTTTTACGTGACAGTTGAACCTCACACAGACCAGCGGTTACTGTATCAACTTGGTTAATTGGTGGTTATACGGTTAATTGGTTACGACTGTTTCTACGTGACAGTTGAATCTGAGTTGGTTACATCACACAGACCAGCGGTAGCTGTATCAACTTGGTTAATTGATGGTTATACGGGTAATTGGTTACGACTGTTTCTACGTGACAGTTGAACCTGAGTTGGTTACATCACACAGACCAGCGGTTGCTGTATCAACTTGGTTAATTGATGGTTATACGGGTAATTGGTTACGACTGTTTCTACGTGACAGTTGAACCTGAGTTGGTTACATCACACAGACCAGCGGTAGCTGTATCAACTTGGTTAATTGATGGTTATACGGGTAATTGGTTACGACTGTTTCTACGTGACAGTTGAACCTGAGTTGGTTACATCACACAGACCAGCGGTAGCTGTATCAACTTGGTTAATTGATGGTTATACGGGTAATTGGTTACGACTGTTTCTACGTGACAGTTGAACCTGAGTTGGTTACATCACACAGACCAGCGGTTGCTGTATCAACTTGGTTAATTGATGGTTATACGGGTAATTAGTTACGACTGTTTCTACGTGACAGTTGAACCTGAGTTGGTTACATCACACAGACCAGCGGTAGCTGTATCAACTTGGTTAATTGATGGTTATACGGGTAATTGGTTACGACTGTTTCTACGTGACAGTTGAACCTGAGTTGGTTACATCACACAGACCAGCGGTTGCTGTATCAACTTGGTTAATTGATGGTTATACGGGTAATTGGTTACGACTGTTTCTACGTGACAGTTGAACCTGAGTTGGTTACATCACACAGACCAGCGGTAGCTGTATCAACTTGGTTAATTGATGGTTATACGGGTAATTGGTTACGACTGTTTCTACGTGACAGTTGAACCTGAGTCGGTTACGTCACACAGACCAGCGGTTGCTGTATCAACTTGGTTAGTTGGTGGTTATACGGTTAATTGGTTACGACTGTTTCTACGTGACAGTTGAACCTGAGTTGGTTACATCACACAGACCAGCGGTTGCTGTATCAACTTTGGTTAGTTGGTGGTTATACGGTTAATTGGTTACGACTGTTTCTTTGTAACAGTTGAACCTCAGTTGGTTACAACGTCACACTGACCAGCGGTTACCGTATCAACTTAGTTAATTGGTGGTTATATGGTTAATTGGTTACGACTGTTTCTGCGTGACAGTTGAACCTCAGTTGGTTACGTTTAGGCTCCTTGGGTGATCTGATTGCTTAATAAACTTGTTAAATAATGAATGAAAAAGAATTGTTTTAAAAATAGTTATACAGGGTGTTTTTTTTACGCAAATTAATTTACAAGTATTCGGGACACTGTTTAACGACAAAACAAGTTCACCAAATGTTAGTGTCCTGGTTTTCTATAATTCATTGCTGATCAGCTGATAACATGCATTGTTGCATAGTTGTCTATGACGTTTGGTGTCATTGGGATTTTATTGTAAATAAGACTCAACATAAAGTTTTTGCAAGCTCAAATAGAGTATTTACAGTAGGTCTAGGTTGTTTTTGTTTTTTAAAGATCCAGTAAGTTGAATTTTTGAAAAGTCTATATTAGTTGATTTATTTTATATTAAAATCACACATGGATCTTTAGTTTCAATAAACAAAGCTTTTCAATAGCATATTATTGTGTGAATAGAAGGAGTAAACTAAAACTAACGGCAAGTTGGGGAAAACAAAATCAAAATTCATAACCAATCTCAAGATTTCATTACAGTTCACGTCAACAGCCGACCAGTGACAAATAAAATTGATGAGATTTCAATTTTGTTGTCAGGAAGTCATTGATTGTTCATTCAGTTGCCCATCAGAGGTCACTGAATTGGTGATTTTAGTGACTATTATAATCAACAAATCAACACAATGCTGCATGTTACTAACACTGATTTTAGTAAATTTCCCATTTAGGGAATGTGCTATATTACTAGATCCATGATAAGTCTTAGACCCGGGACGGATTTTTTTGGTTTTTCCTCAGAGGCCAAAAAACACCACCCATTGGCATTTGTCTGTTTGCATATACATGTAGGCCTATATGTACGTTAGCAAGATAACTCGAGTAAAAACCGATTTTGATGTTTTTGGTACATAAACCTACGTTTATTCAAATGACTTTGTCAACCAGCATTTTGAGACTATGGAAACTATGGTTAGGGGTTATCTCATAAGGGGCAAACTTACCATTTCCACAATGGATAAACTTCTAATTTTTACAATGAAGTTTTCCCATATTTTACTGTCAAAACTTACACATTTCAAAATTTCTTTCTAAACCACTTTGTAGAGCTTTAAAGAACAAATCATTTTTTATATTAATGTGTTCATGTACAATTAATGGTTACAAAGAAAATTTAAAAAAACCCTAAATTTAAAATGTTTAAGTCATTTTTATGTTGTAGTTTGCTTGTTTATGGTTAAATTTTGATAAAATATGGCGAGTTTATTTATCTCATACCTATTACCAATTTACAAAAAAACACTCATTACTACTTCCATTGTATCAGCAAACATTTAAGCACTCGTTAAATCTAATATTATTTAAATAGGGAATTCATCTGACATTATTAAGTAGGCCTAAATATTTTAGTGAAAATCCAATGAGGCAAATGGAAATAGTCTGCAGAATTGCTGCAGCAGGGGTATTGTCAAGTTTTTGAAGTACTGTAGCACCTTAAGAAAAGAGCAAATGTGGGAAAAACATTCAATTTGTGCCAAAGATACAAAAAACATATTTTTACACTAATTTAACCTTGCAAAATTAAAATTAATGCTCAAAACATCTATAAAAGATAATTTCAATACAAGAAAATGTAAAAACTTTACATCAATTATTTTTTGTCTGCAGCGCAGATGTAATTATTGTTCACGATTCTATTTGTCGACTGCAATGCAGCTGTAATTACTACAAGGCGGTTTTCCAGTTCCACAGTTTTTACAGGACGATTTCGATCAAGAACAGTCAGAGTTGAGCTTGACATTTGCCAGTTATAAACCTTGCCTGGTAAATGAATTTTAGAGTAATGAATTAGTATTCTCGACAAAAAAAATTAATATTGATGTATTTAGCAAATAGTATAAAACAGGCACATTCCCTATCTGCTAAAATGTTTTTGTGATAAGACCTAGACCCGGGTCTAAAATTAACATGTTTTGACACCTTGTCGGCCTCTTGATGGTTCAACCTAAGAATTGAAACTAGTTGCCACTACCCAACGAAGATTTGCTATGCAGGAATTGTAAACAATTTAAGATCAAATTTAATATTCCATTTCATCAGTACAGATTTACGGAAACTTAGGTTTTGAAAGATTGAACTCATCGGAAAGTGTTCAAAATAATTCTATAGATAATAGTAACACTAGACTACAGTAGACAATGCAATATAAATCTTGCTTACGTTTCCTTAGAAGCTTCAGTCTTTCATTGCCAACCTCTTGTCTCCGAGCGTACAATAAACTGCTGTGGTAATCCTCACTTTATTTGATATTTCTTCGGAGTTTTTTTTTAAGTTATGAACTATTTTGTCAAATTTATTGATTACTCATTTAAATTAATTATAAAATTCTTATTAATAATCATCCAGTGTTTACGTAATGATTTCATATTATGAATATGATGCATTTATGTCTTTTAAAGATTAATTGATTTAAATTCTGCATAGAATATTAATACTTTTAAGTTTATTATAATCGTTTCAATATTTATTCAGATATGTTTACTTTCTTGTCATGGCCAATAACTGATGTATTAATTAATTCCTAACTGTCAAAAAGGAGATAAAGTTACTTGAAAAAACAATAAAAATAAGAAAATCAAAACAAAAAATCTTCACATACAGGGTTTTTAGTGTAAACAAATTGCTATTGGTAAATTGTTTTATTGGCAAAAAGTCTGTGGTATGGTCATACCTAGACCCGGGACCGATTTACTTTTTCATTTTGATGTCCCAGAGGCCAACAAAACAACAGTATTCGTTCATATTTTTATATATGCATGTTTTTGAACAAGATAACTCGAGCAATGGTGGTTAGATTTTGATGAAATGTGGCATGAACAGTTAGGGCTGGATACACTTAAATGAATTTGTGAGCCATCAACAAAATTGGGTCTTGGGAACTAGGTGTTATAAAATTTAAAATTTTTCAAAAATAGTTGTTTTAAATTTTTCCTCTTAAAACTATGAAAACGCCAAATTTTTACTACAAACATTGTGTATTACTTTAAAAATAAATACGTTTGTACATTAAAGCGTTGAGAAAAAAAGAAGAACAATTGTAAATTTAAAATTTTTATGTTATTTCTACGGAGAAATTTAAACTGTAGTAGTTTGGTTTTGTTAATGAATTTAATGTGATAAAATTTTCCAAATGTATTTATTTTTTCTATAGGTACTTATAATATTATAGAAACAACATGTTTTCCTTCAAATCAAATCAAACCAAATCAATTTATTGTTGTAGACATTTCACAATGCATTAACAATCGTCACAAAATACATAATGCTGTTATTAAATACAGCAAATGAATACTTACATGAAATCAATCAATATAATAAGACAGTACAATAAAATTATATATATACATATAAAATAGAAATAGAAATATTTTGACATGTGAACAAATTCTCCACTGTATACGGGCATTTTTTGTATTAAATATGTATTCATTTTTGATTTGAAAGTGTTCAAGGACAACTCCCGAGACTCCACTGATAAATTATTAAACAATTTAGCTGCCATGTATTGAATGTTTGTTTGAATCTTTGAGTATTTACAAAGCACTGTTTGTAAGTTGTCTTTAAATCTGGTTTCATAATTATGTTTATTTGAATTTTCTGAAAACATTTCCAAATGATTTTTTACATACAACAAAACTTGAAGAATATATATTGCAGGTAAAGTTAAAATTTTGAAATGTTTAAATATAGGTTTACAGTGAGTTCTAGAGCGTACACCACTTACAAGCCTTATCGCCCTTTTTTGCAATTTAAATAACTTTTTGGAATATGATTGGAAACTCCACACCAATATTCCATAACTCAATAAACTATGTATCTGTGCATAATACACTGTTATCATAACATCTTGTGTTACACAACCTTTTAATCTTCTTAAACAGTATACACCTTTTGACAGCTTGGTTGAGGTTATGTCAATGTGATCCTTCCAATCTAGTTTTGAATTTAAATTAATTCCAAGAAATTTTATAGGTTTTATCTCATTTAATAGGGGCTGCCTATTTGAGAAACAAATTTCCAAATCTTGCAATTTATTTAGATTTAGGCATAATCTATTTGCATTACACCACTGATAGATCAGATCTGTAGCATTTTTCAGGATGTGATTCATTTGATCTCTAGATTCAGAACAAACATTCAAGCCTAGGTCATCAGCGTAAAGAAAACTATTAATATTTTCACCTAACAAATTGTATGGCAGATCATTGATGTAGATATTAAACAGTAGTGGCCCTAAAGATGAACCCTGAGGAACACCAACGTCTATATTTTTCCCTAGAGATAGCTCATTTTTGAAACTAACAAATTGTTCTCTATTTTTTAAATACGAATTGATAAGTTTAATTGAATTGTCTTGAAAACCATACAATTTTAATTTGTGTATTAATATGTTGTGATTAACAGTGTCAAATGCTTTTGACATGTCAAAAGAGCGAAAACAAACCAGTCTTTTGTTCTCTATATTTTTAACCACATCTATGACTAAACTAACAACAGCATCATTTGTGCTCTTCCCAGAGCGAAACCCAAACTGCCTATCAGTAAACATTTTATTACTTTCAAAGTATTCATACACCTGGTTATACATTAGTAATTCAAACAACTTTGATATGGTTGGTACAATTGATATTGGTCTGAAGCTTTCGTAACTATCATTATTTTTCTTGGGAACTGGAACCACTTTAATTTTTTTAAGTACTGTTGGGTATACACCCTTTTCTATCATCCTATTAAATATTGTGGTCAATACTTCACAAATACTAAAAGAAGCGTGTTTAAGAATAATTGAATTCAATCTATAGATATCCAAACATTTACTTGTACGTAAGCTATTAATAGTTTTAAAAACTTCTTCAACTGACACAAATCTAAACTCAAAAATATGCTGTCTCATATCTACTTTTTCAAGAAATGAAGTGAAATCAGGTTCATGATTATTTATCTGTATGTTCCCTCTAGCAGAAAATAAACCTAGGTACTAATTCAACCTAATATTGTTTATGAAATAAAATCTGACATATTTTGGGAAATATTTTTGTAAAAATCAAATGAGGCAAACGAAAATTTGCTTAGTCTGCAGGTTTTCTTCGGCCAGGGTATTTTTACGTTAATTTTGATATAAAATTCAACAATTGTTTCAATTGATCTAAATAATTGTCAACCTGATACATCCTAACTTCTATGTAGGCCATTGCTGATTCATACAATGGACATTTAAAGCAATAAATTACATTAGCTGTTCCGACACAGATTGCACCATAAAAAAGCAATTGTCATGACACATAGAGCAACAGCCTCGGGCAGTACTGTATTTCATTTTTATAGCTGTAAACACAAACTGTGAGTAGATGGGAAGAGGGTTTGTAGGTTCAAAACCATTCGTCTTCGGATAACTTACTATGCCTGACGTCTTGGTTATGTGAAGAATTGTGTGAAAATTAGTGTAAGTTGTTTCATAGAATTTCGTTAAATTTTTGGGGAACTATACATACTTAGCTTGGCAAAGTAAATCAAATGTTGGTTTGATATTTTTATTCTCCTGTTTACATGGTGTCCATTCGATTCAAGTTCGTTAACTGTTACCTAATATTATACAGTGTGAATGGTTGAAATTTGCAAATTCGTTTGAGTGGTAAAATCTTTACTCAGTTCGAAAGTGATTGAATCTTTGACATGAAAATAAATACGACAGAACCTTTTGAACAGCCTACCTTAATACAAATTTTGTTCAAAATTGGAACTGTGGTCTAAGCCTATAGCGTTACCAAAACTAATCACACAAAAAACAAACTAAAAAAAAAATGTTTAACTCCAAACTGGTGGTAAAAGTGTTGAATATAGGTTTTTACAAACTTTTTTGTTCTCTTTGTTAAAAACGTGCGTATTTATAATTTCCGTTTGCCCTCTTTAAAAATATGTGTATATGAAATTAATTGAGTTATGTATTAATTATGTAAGTAAACAATTTGATTTTAATAAAACAAAATAGTTGGTAATAAAATAGTATTAGTTTTTCATGGAAACGGGAAAATGTATAATTGATCATTATTTAAAACTAGAAATAGAGCCTAATTTAATTCCGGACAATCATTGTTAGTGAGCTTCACAAGTGCACTCAATTATATACAAACAATGCTTCAGGTCCTTGCCGATTATTTAATGAGCACTTGACTATTCAATCTATTTGAATTTTTTACGTATTTCTCGATTGGATGTTACAATCATAATTTTAATGTATATGTAATATGGATTCTCTATTTGGGAATAATTAAAATATGCTTGCTGCAGCAAACCTGCAGACTCAGCAAATTGCCATTTCCATGTTTGGATTTTAATAAATGTCTTTAACATGTCAGATTTATTAAAATAATATAAGTTTAGCAAATAAGTAAAACTGATAGGACGACTTATTGTATGTCTAGCATCTTTTACATTACATAAACTCTCTCACGGACAATAAACAAGCTAGAAACATAATTTTAGTCACTTCTCACTCACTTAGACTCTCTCTCTGGCTCACTCAACAAGGTTTTTTTTGAGTAAATACAATTTTTCAATCAGCATGTAAGTAAAAAACCTTATAGTACACTTTGTGTTAGCTTATTCAAGACGTATTCACTTTGTCAAAGCAAGACACATCACGTTCAGTCTCCATAGAGGTGTTTTGTCTTGTTACCATATCCATCAGCTGATCAAAGTAGCTTTACGGTTCACAGAGGATGAGTTTAAACTGATTGAGTTTGTCTGTCATTAATGCTGCATTGTGATTGGGCCGTTGCTACTCCCAGTCTCAACGTAATCACGAGTTTACAGACAAGAACAGATTGAGTGTTAACGTTTTACGGCGATTCTTCCGAAATCATTAAAAAAGTGGAAAACTCGGTATGGTTTAGTTTGACTGAGTGAGGGACCGATAAAAAAGTAAAATTTTACCACATGAGAGGTATAAACCTTTTTTAACAAGAAAAAAACATTAAAATCTTTTGTTCTTATTGGCCTAAACTAAACAAACAATCATGTTTCTAAAATTTATGAGGGTACTTTATCATAAATAAGTTTGTAGCAACTTAGCAACACAGATAACTAATAGCTTATAAATGAGCAAAAGGTAGTTTATCGAAAACTTTTGTTTGATTTTTAATGAATAATTTCAATTAAAGACAATTCCAATAAAATGAACTATTACCTAAATTCACCTTTATCTTGGATCCTGATATCTTTTAAAGCAGTTGTATACTATGGCAAAGCTGTACAAAAAGATCAAAATTTGGCACTAAACAATCCAGTACTATGTTTTAGTAACTTAAACAGAAATTCTTGTAAAATTATTTATTGCTGATATCAACAAGTAAACTTATACCACTTCTGCTTAATTTCTTATATCTTTCAAAATCCTTAATAAACATTTTTCATAATGAATTAATTTTTATCTGTTCTCTTTAAACTGTTTTAGTCTATTCAAAACATATTTTTGTAATCTTTTATGTAGCAAAAATAGTTAATCCTGTACCTCAAAAGAGTTGTGTTTTGCATTTCATAAACCAAACATTAATTGCTGAGCTTGACATTGCTAACTGCATTACATCATTAATTCAGCAAATTTGTGCAAATCGTGGCAATTGGCTCCGAATTGTGCAGTTCAACGCTATTGTCATGTGCCAATAGCACTCTCATAACAACCACTTGCATATTCATGTAACAACTGGTGGAAGAAGCGTCAATCCATTATGTCATCATGTTGGTTCGATAAAGCAAATGTTGTATGATTGTATAAAAGAGCTATGGATGATTTCTTAACCCAATAGTTATTGAACTTTTCATTCCTAATACATTCCTATTTACACAAGTTCAAATTTTGGTTTGGTTAAAAAAAGGGAAAATATTGCGGTCAAAATGTAAAAAATTTAAATATAAACATAATAATTGATATTTACAATTTCAGAGGGAGAAAGTAATTACTCGTTTAATAAAAATGACAAAATTAAACATGGTTGTGTTATAAAAAATCGAGGATGTAACACGATGAGAAGGCTGAGTACTCAATAATGTTTCGATTAATGGAAAATGAAAACTGTTTAGCTTTTAATGACCTACGTACGGGAATTGAGTTGTCAGTTAAAACTGTATATGAATCATAAACAGCTAGTTTTACCACATAAAGACAAATTCTGGTAGTTTAAAAATTTTCATCCGATTATAGACCTAGACGATATAAGTTTTAAATCCACCAATTTTACACGATAACAGCTATTTTGTCAGCAAATTATTTTAAGTACAGTAGCTAAATAAACTTCCATAGCATAAAATCGCTTACCGTACCTTATCTTACCTCCGTGGCCACAGAAACTTTAAGAAACTGAAATTTCAAATGTTAATTTCATAGAAAAACTAACATTCAGTTGAGTGAACATTTCATACCCAATAGAACCTTTCTTTGAACAAATAGCAGAGCTTTACTATTAATTTTGCTATTCCAATCTTAGTGGTAATTTACTGAAGATACACGGTACACATTGGATAAGACCTTAACCTTAATTGGAGAAGATGCGATTGAACTGAGAACAATCGTTAATCTTGCATCCCCAGTGATTGTGCCGTCCGATTGTCAGATGCTGGTGATTGTCTTTAGATTACTTTAGTAAACACCCTTCCACGGTAGAATGAAGACAAAATGTTCAAATGGTTTTGAATGTTTCTGGACATAGGCTGATTTACTTGTGGTTTTTGATGGATTTCAAGATAAAACAATAAAAAATACCCTCGTTTTTATCATTTTAAAATTTTTGTAATTAAATTAGTCAAAGCTTGTATTTTTTTATCTATCAAGAATAATCTTAATTCACCTCCCAAAACATTACGCTAAATAGATGAATACTTTGACTCACAATTTATATACTTAATACAATAATCCTTGAGGGTTTTGCACACTTGAGTTTAATTTATTTGTAGAGTTATTTTAAAAGATCGAAAAACTAGTTTTGAACCCTATTGAACTCTGCAGTTTGCGCAGAGTTCTCCTACTATGTTGTTATAGTCATAAATCTTTGTATTTATAAATTAATGAATATGTAGATATTTTTTCTTGTAAAGAAAGAAGGGAAAAATTAAATATGGTAAAATAAACTGCAAATTTTAGTTTAATACGACATATGTTTTCAAACAAAAAGGAAATAAGGCCTGTTATACACAAAAATATTTCATATAAAAATTAAATAAAATGTTTTGTTATACTTCAAGATTTGTTTCTTTACTTCTTGTTTAGTTATCTTCTTTTTGAACTTTAAATACTTGGCCCAACCATGAGTTTTTCAATTGTACAGTAATTTACCTACAATATACATGATCAAAACTTGACAAATAATTCTGCTTCCTGATTGTTACTTTTTTCTGCTTGGCCAGGGGAATCCCTTACTGCGGTTTTGCATCAAATAAATCTTTACATAATAGCACTTATATTAAATCGGCGTTCCTTATGACATAGGAATTAATAAAGTCCACTTGACTATTCCAGTGGTAATCGGGTCAGTAACGCGTTGACGTCCGCGCGTGGAATGGCTTTTTGTTGGGTCAAACAGCCGCAATTTGCATACAAATTTGGTGTAGTAATGATCCTGGGAAATATTGATGCTCGACGACGGATGTGCCCATCGAGGAGCAAGATTTAGGAGGCAACATAGTTTGCGGATTTTCAATATTTCTATGCTACTTGGGAGTTTTCTTTCATGTAGCTTTTGTTAATGTTTTAGTGATGGTAAGATGAGCTTTTTGGCTAAATTTTCTTGAATTATGGTTTTATGGTTTTCTTTATCTACTTAGGAAACAGACTACAAAGGTGTATATATAAAAGTCGTATTGGGCCTATATATATGCAATGTAGATAGGAACATTTTAAAGGTGATAACACTAATGTTTGTTAAATTGAAATAAGTTTCAGTAACTTAAATATGACAAATATTTTCATCCCAAAAATAATTTGTTTACCAAAACGTTTAACATTTTTTGCTTTGCAATACTGTATAATTAAAAGTGTCAAACCTTAAGGTACAATGTAGATTACTTCAGCTATATTTTGTTTTGATGTTTTATGAATAAATAATGTTTTTGAACGATTCAAAACATTCAACACTCGTAAATAGGAAAATAATCAGATAAACTCAACACTGCAGACTAATAAAATAGAAGTTGTTAATTGAAAATTAAAAAAAAAAATCCTTTGATTACAAAACTTTGCAAGGCAATATAGGATGAAATATACATGATAACTCTATAGTATAGACCATCGTACAAACACTGTTCATAAAAAAAATGTCTATTCCTTATAAGTAATTTTTGTTGGTTAAAGTTAATAAGGAAATAATTAATAATTTTAAAATTAATCATTTCAAAGCTAATCAGATAGTACAGTCAACTTACTAATGCGGTTTGGGTACTAAACATAATCAAATTAGATTAAAGTTTTGGGAATCTGGACTAATTTCCCTCTTTAATGTTTTGTTGAATAAATCTTTTGTCTTATTTATCCATACCAATCTCAAAGCAACCATATTCCTTATTGAAATAATATTTTTTTTTTATTAATTTAGAGACTTGATACATGTAAAAGTAAAAAAAAACCTAAATTTTGAACCGGGAAATGTTGAGGAGGTATAAAAATATTTTGTTTATTGTCACTTTCACAAAACAACCATATCTAATAAAATAAAACTTAATTTTTAATTGTTGTAGCCAAGTTAAAAACTTCACATCCAATATTTAAGAGGCCACACGTTTGGTTGTTTAAAATTTTACATTCAGCATTTTTGTAATGAATAGAAACTGAAATTTATTTCAATGTAGCGAGACAGTTTTTACCATAAAAACAGACCACCAGACGCATGGTCATATAGGCCAGGCAATGTATCATTTTTATTGTCACACACATTCTAGCTAGGGGGATCCAACCCCTACTTTGGTATTGTAATTAACACATGTTTTACGTTATCCGCTCGATTTTAACACATTGCCTTGTCTACAACTTTAAAGGAAGACTATTATTTGTTCGTTTAACTTTACTATAGCATAGATTCGTTACTTGGCTAAATTAAGTCCTTAATACTGAACAGGAATATTGTGGAAAATGAATATATTGTCATACACTTTTAATGAAATTCTTCAGATTAGCTCTATCTTTGATGATATAAACTTCACTGCTGGGAAGTAGGAAATATCATGTACGGTAATTTAGTTTCAGGACTTATGAAATTTTACTTGTCAACATTGTGTTTTCTACTTGACTTTATCAAAATTTAATTTCTCGTAAATATTTATTATATCCAAGAAAAATCTAGGGAAATGTTTGTTTCCTTCCCTCAATACACAATTAATCTACGTGAATCCCTAACAAAATGCACAAGGATGATTTGAAATGAGAAATTTAGATAAATTAACTTATGTTTTAATACTACAGTATCAATTATTAATAGACTTTTAAATTTCCTGATTTTTCCTGAAGGAGTTTCTGTATCAATCAATTGTCAGTCTGAACAATTTCTTATCTGGATCCAACCTTGATTTACATTCACTCTATTGTCACATAATGTAATATTAGTTCAGCACAGTAGCTTTACAAAATCATGTTAAAACAGAGCAATTTTTCATCTTCCCAAGTTGATAAGAATTTATAACGCAATTAGGGTACATTGCAGGAAAGCGCAATTCATTGTTACTGTACACAGTGTCTGCAACTGAAAGACTAAAGCTTCTAAGGAAGCCCGGCGAAGATTTATACGGCGAGCTCCATACAATAAGTAGTTTCTTGAGTTATTGTTGTCAACTTTAAGAATGCGGACTTGTTTTTCAAGGTGTTCAAGTGTTGGTTAGCTGAATAAAACTTAAAAATGGAATTTAAAAATAATATTTCTACTGTCTCTGTACTGAATATGTAAGGTTTGTTCACTAAATGCTTGCCTGAATAGTAAAACTGTAAGAAATCAGTTTGTCATTCTTAATACTATAGATGATGTACTCCTTGAGATTAAAACATGTGTACATGCTAATCTGTTGATTTAACAGTTAAATTTATTTTCCAAATAAAAAAAAATATTCAAATATCGATAGAAGTAATCCCATTTCCAATAATAAAGCTGATTCCTGTTTTTAAACAAAAATGGACTTAGTTAAATTATTGACAAAAAGAATTCAATATATAAGCTGTGCTGCGGTTACCATAGGTTCTAGCGCCATGTAGTTACGACCTATATTCTAAAACTACCTGTTAATCACCTCAACCAACTTAGCTTAAAATGTGCTCCTCTTAAAAATGCAGTCTGGACTCTACAAACAATTGTATATACATTTAAAATCAACTAATTCAAATCCTCATTGGTTAAGTTGAACAATAGGGATGCAAGGCTGAGATTACGTAGAGTTACGACATACAATCATCTTACAGATTGGTCGTGTAAATCAAGATATTGTGTCAATGTGACGCCAAGTTATGTCACTGATATATCAGTATCTTGAGCTCCATAACACACGCTGAGGAGCTGTTAATCGCGTAACATATTGGTCCTTTAAACAATGAGAATAGGTTTTATTAGATTGAAGTTTTTTGGTTGTAGTTTTTTAACATGAAGGTTGAGGATTATTAAATTGTATTGGAAATTTAAAATTAAAGGACACCTGGGTAATTTTGCAATATCAAGAAGCGATATTAAGAAGCGATTATCTTAATTATTGAGTTCTTAAAAAAATACAATGACGCTTCAACTTTTATGTTCTGCGGAAAGTTGACCATATATTTAGTTGATAAAAAATACCTCGTATACGTATTTTTAGATAGTCAAAGGAAATAAAATTATTATTTTTTAGTTTACAACTCTTTAAAAAATATATATTTAAGTGATTTAAAATATATTATTACAGGTTTGGAAATCATTTTAAATTGATTTTTAAGTATATAATTTTTTTTTAATCTTTTATGTTAAGATCAAAAACTGTTGTTAAAACTGACATTAAATTGCCTACTACTACACAAGTGTATATTGCTATAGTCAGGTTAACAACAAAATAAATTCAAAGCCATAATAATGCTTTCTCTATACAGAGAGTAAAATATTATGTTTTCAGTGAGAACATTCAATCTGTTTTAAATTAACTGTAAGTTGTAGCATAGTTTTCTAACATGATTCGGTTTAAAAGTTGATTAAGTACAAAATACTGCAGGGATGAAGTTGTAAAAGGATAATTTTCTAACCTTGAAATATTGCTACACATAAGCTATAATGCGGAGGTGAGGAGAAGAATAATCTTTCAAGATTTACGAGAATATTCTATACATCATCAGCTTCTGTGATAAGTTGCTGCTGCGCTTTATAACTTTGAATTTGTTAGCAAAGTATGAGGTAGAGCTCGTCATACTTAGTAGTTAAGTTTAAACTATTAAAACTATTCATAACAAAGTCCACATACTTAAAGATACTCTTACTAACTAGGTTGAGCGAGGGAGTAGGGGAGCGAACTGGTCCAGTGGTAGAGCGCGCGACTTCGGTCCCTGGTTTAAATTACGCCTAATCACTAATAGATTTTATCAAAGTGATAATACCACAACCTCTGCCTGAAGTAATGTGAAACAGGATCCCAGGATGGAGCCCAGCATCCTAGGATATAAAATATAAAAAATAACTAGTTTGAAATCTCTTCCTTAGAACGTTTGGAATGGTTCACATTTGAATTTGTAGTAGGTTTTAGCGAATCTTCCTATAGGGAAGAAGGTATTTGCCAGAGGCCAAAAACAAGATTCGTTCAAAATGCTACATATGAATATTTTAGTTAAATAGATTTTAACAAATGGTTCGCAGCAATGGAAATTTTGTTTCTAAATCCATAGAGACTTGTATATTCCGACGTACAATATTTTTTTTTATATAATTCTATAGGGAACAACTATTCTAAATATTATCCTCGTAGACAATATAAATGCTGTGTCGGGTTTATGTAAACAAGAATTCATAGAATTTCTCTTGCTTTAATAAGCTACACAAAACTGTGGTTGGTATTTTAATATTGCATCGCTCAACTTTACCAAGTTGGTCTTTTGTACAGTATTATTAAATGGACAGTTTATCCTTAAAATCAACTACCTGGAAAATTTATTGTTTAGTCTTCCGATAATCATTTAAAACGTAATTGTGCATCTATTGGTGAGATATGATGACAACGTTTTAGTTTTAAAAATGTTCTTTTTCAGATTTCTTTATTATTTTGGTTTAGTCTTGTAAAATGTTTAGCCAATTAACACAATAATTTTGAAACCACATGAATCATATAAAGAATCAGAATTTTATTGTCAAAAATACTGACAACTACAGGAAAAAGCTCTAATATTAAACATAATAAATTAGGACATAAATAAGATACAGAACTATTACAAAAGTACGATCTTCTGAGTAAATATTGTTTAAATTTATAAAATGAAGAAAAATATAGAATTAACAACTGAATATACCCTCAACCGACGGTTAAATTTGTTAAAAAATCTTTTAAGCTTTCGTGGAATCAGAAAGTGAATTTAATTGACAGATGCAAATACATAGTAGCAGTTTTTGTATAGAAAGTGGTACGGCATATTGGAATACCTATGTCAAATTTCCTTCAAGGATTGTGTTAAAGTATAAAGATTGAAGTTGTAATGATTAATAAATTTGAAACATTCGTGAATATGTTTTAAAGGAAAAAAAATATAAGTCAGCATATTAATTGTACGAACCACAGATCTACAAAATAGGTTTGTAAAATAGTCATGGTATCTTACATAATTTACAGACACAATGTCGACTTTTGTCTGCGGAGCATTTGGGTTGGAGACTAGCCAGACGTGAGTCTTTTCATATTAATGGAAAATTAACATGGAGCAAACAGCTGTTGAAAGGAAACTAATTATCTTGGCATTTTGTAGCATTTGTGCTCTTTTATTTTCGGAGACAAAAAAAGTCCCTTTATTGAAATTAAAGGTGACGTTTCTTTTCCACAAAGGAAACTTTTTAATAGATAATGAACCAAATCCCATCTTAAGTAAATACAGTATCTAAACAGTTGGCATACAAGCTAAAAAATTCTAGGAATCACACAAACACCTGTAAGTAAATCTGTAACAGAAGTAGTTATATTAAATTTGACAAAAACGTGATTAGTTACTTTGAGGTAGAAAAAGGTAAGCAATATTTAATGTTTGTAAACCAAGTTTTAGCGTCTGGATGTTAAATCAATTTAATCAGGAGAATTGTTGTACAAACCTATGCTAAGATGTTGTATACGACCTACTTTCAAATGCTTTAAAATATAGTTTCTGACTTGGCAAATAAGGTTAAATAGCCTACTTTATCCAAAAATACTTTTACATTTTATAAAACTATCCTGTAACATTTTTAATTCCAAAGGTCTCATATCCAAATAATTAAAATGTTAATGGTGTTTAGTTCTTTCTAAAAAGTTTATCCCTAAATTACATTTACGAATGAAAGTGTTGTGCGTCTCAAACTTAAGCCCAGACTATCGTTGACAGATTTTTAATGCACTAAGTTGTGAAGAAGCATCAGTGTCAGTTTAAAATCAACGGTATTACATTTCAGAATCGCTTTAATTGTATTTTAGGCTGTAATCAAATCCGTTCAGATTAAAATCTTGAGAGCTTAACTGAAAATGAAAACAGAAAACAGGAGTCAACTTCTGTTCAGTTAACTTTACTTAGTTCTTGTGTTTTACTTGAAGTGGTGTTAAGATTAAGATAACTGAGAAAATTCATTTACCACTTGTCAATTCTCAATATAATGCATGTGTTTATTTTAAAACTCAAAGTAAAATAATAATTATCTTATTACCTGATAATTTAAAATGTCACAATATTTGTACAATGTACGTGGCAGATGAATAAATTAAATATTGTGGGTGAAAAAAATTAGTTTGGGAAAACATTACGAGTAAAAAACTTATACTACTATTTGTTAATAAAAAACTTAATATGATTTACTTTAACATATTTTTAAATCTTTCGATCGCTTACGTACTTCTATTTTCTTTATTCGTAAGAAAAGACATGCATTTAGCCGGTTTAGACTAGCCATTACAGTTCAGTTCTTAGAATTGAAAAGATTCACTTAACAGCATTGTTTTTATTTAACAACACGGGTACCGGACCAATGAGGTTCCAGGACTGAAAGAAAAGAAGTAAAAATGTAATGCTTCAAACTTCAACTAATCAACTGTTAAGCTAATTTAATTTTTAATGAGTGGTGCAATTAGTGTTTGGTACAATGATTTGTTGCATCATTGTCAGTGGCAATGAGAGGTTGTAAACGAAAACATAACATCTCTTAGAAATTATGAGTAGTGATTTTTAGTAATTAGAACACTTTCGAAGGTAAAGTAGTGTACTCAACTCACGTAAATAGTCTTAACGACACAAGTAGATGTTTTTAAGGCTCTTACCTTAAATTTCTACTTATGTAGTTAAGACTATTTTTACGCAATCGTTGCGTAAACTACTATATCTTTTGATTAATGGTTTTGTTGTAAATAAATGTAGTAAATATAAATACAATATCTGTAATTGAAATTAATAAAACTTATCGAACCCCTCCTACTCAAACTATACTAACATCTAAGTGTTTATTGCAAAGATAGATAAGGTCTGGAAGGAATATTTGCTCCTTGAAGCACAAAGTCGGAGCCTGTAATTAAACTGTGTTTTAAATTAAAAGTTCTCTTGAGGTAAGTCTGTGTGTTTAAACTAAATAGTTCATTAAAGAAGTTAATTAAATATCCTTCCGTACGTAGGTTCATTAAAAAATAATATAATTTTTAAACAACATAATTTTTACATAGGTAATTATGTGATTTTCTGCAGGCAAAATTTAAAAGGTGAAAATAAAAAAATAACTTAGATCTAATTAGATTGAGATTTCTACTACTGAGATAAAATTTATAAATATACAGGATGACAAAAAAGTCTGGAAACGGCTTAAAATCTTTTTAACTAAATCCGTTAGAAAATTCAAACCTTTCACATAAACTTACATGTATGAAAACTAATTTTAGCAAGCATTACCATTTTTTTACCTTCACCAGGGGACGGCCCATGAGGAGTAGGTACATAATCTTTAATGTAAGCATAGGTTGATATGCACATCATTTTAAAGGTCTGGTCAAGTGGAGTTCATTGGCGGAAACCGCGTCAAAAAAAGGTTCATCCAAGTTACAAAATGACGGCAGTCCAAAGTTCATGTGAAATTTAGTATTGGTAAATACTCATAGTCAACATTAGCCGGGAAATCTGAAACCCGGTTAAATTTGTTTTGAAGAAACTTAGTCTATGAGCTAGTTGACTTTGAAATACAATTTCAACTCTCAAGCTAATGTTTATTACGAGTATTTACCAATAAAAAGGCCTGTGCAGGTATTTTCCGCAAAAACTTTGGACTGCCGCCATTTTGTAACGGATGAACCTTTTTTGACGCGGTTTCGGCCAATGAACTCCACTTGACCAGACCTTTAAAATGATGTTAATATCAACCTATGCTTACATTAAAGATTACGTACCTACTCCTCATGGGCCGTCCCCTGGTGAAGGTAAAAAAATTGTAATGCTTGGAAAAAGTAGTTTTCATACATATAAGTTGATGCGAAAGGTTAGAATTTTCTAACGAATTTAGTTAAAAAGATATCAAGCCGTTTCCAGACTTTTTTGTCACCCTGTATATATTCTTAACTACCAGTGTAAAAATTTAGCATCAATATTCTTACAATAACAGCAATAACATAGTATTTTGGTAAATCAATCGGTTAAATTGTGTGTAAAATAGTATAAATTATTTGAGGGAAACTGAAGTTATTTACTTTTACGTCACATTGAAAACACATTTAAAAACTTTATTAGTTTTGTTAAAAAAAATTATACACATGTATCTCTAAATTTCTGAAGAATTAAAATATTTTGTGTGAATTCCTTGTATGCTAAGGTCCCAAAAGAAATTCCAGAAAAAAACGTTCCAGTAAAAAATCTATGTGGCTATACTATAGTCAAATAATGCTCTGTTAAAGTATTACCGTGGAGTGACAATTTTAAGAAGCGTAATACGAATCGTAAAATTTTTAAATTGATAAAGCGTTTTACATCTGTATTATTCAAAGTTATGTTCGGGCGATGGTGAGATTTATCAGAGCCAAAGCCCATTATGTTGATGAGGAATGGTCGGGACACTGAATGAAATATCGGACCCAGGACCCAGCACTGCTGGGTTTGTCTTGTGTCCTTTATACGTAATGAATAGACACTACACCGTGTTCTGGCAGCTGTGTATTGAATGTGCAAGGCTAATTTAAAAAATTATAAGATTCGGATTTGTTTCATTTTAAAATTATTTTTAGTTTTTAAATTTATATATATAGTTATTAGAAAGTAAAGATTTTTATGTATTATTAGTTGGGCTACATTGATATTATATCGAATATTGTAGTGGATCTTAATGCCATAATTGGGTATTTTAGCTTTAAAAATAGATTTTCCGTACAAAGCTCTTTGGATCAGTAAAAAAATTTGAAAAAATATTAAAATTTAAATGTAAGCTGTTATAATTAGACTAATGAGAGTGAGGTTTGTTTTTAAATACATGTTTATGGGCCTGGATACTACTAATTTACATAACCTATGATTGACATCTATAAACAATATTTATCAGGCATTGATTATACACCTTCGATATAAGAAAGAAATACCCCCGCTCCAGCAAACCTGCCAACTAAGCAATTTTCCATTTGTCTGAATTAATTTTTAATTAAATCTATTTTAAAAACATTACCGTAGGTTTAATGAGTACCTAGGTTTGCTGCTACACAAGGAAACTAATAAAGGGTATTTTTTAGTAAAATATTAATAACTTACTACTCTATTCTTACTCCTGTGGCCACTCAAATCCAAGAAGATTTTTGGACTAGATTTTTTTTTTACTTCCCTATAAGAAAATTTGCTAATATTTATTTTCATTAGTAATTTTTCATATATACTTATTAAAATACAGTAAATAAATGCATAAAACTCATATTGGTTGGCAAAATTAGTTATTTGGAATTTTGTCTCACAATTAATTGTTATTTAAACATATAAATGTAGGATAGGATGGTAGGCTTTTACTTTATTATTTGTTAGCAACATAAACTTTAGCAAAAATAATCACAATATCATTTAAAAATAAAAGTTTGTGTGGTTAAAAATGTGTATAAATTTGAAATGTAAATCTAACAAAATATATCCGCGTCTCGTTCTGTCCCTGTTCAGGAATATTTCATATTTGTGTCAACTTTTTCTGCAGTTGTATTTTTTTAAATTTACATAAAGATTTTATATTTATACATTACGTATTAGGTATTATTCAATACTACCTTAATATAACCTTAAACTATACAAAAAATATCACCATAAAATACGAAAAATAACATTAAGCATTACATGAATTTAACAGTATGTATAGAATTGAAATGTGAATCCAACAAAATATATCTGCATCTTATTTTGGGTCTGTCCAGAAATATTTTAATATTTATTTCAAATTTTTCGGTATCGGAAAACCATTTTTCTTTGTGCTTAAAGATTTTATATTTAACACAAGTAACCAAACATCCTATTCTGAAAAATATATTTATTGTTCAAAAGCAGTAGTTTACAGTACCGATTATTTATTCCGATAAGCATAGTTTTGAAGTGATAAAGGTGTTGAGAGTTTTGATATTAGTTGTCCATGCTTATTGCCAGGCAAATGATCCACTTCCAAAGTTTTTATGAAGAAAGTTTTATAGTTTGCTTTCGTCAATCCTAGAACTCAACTATAGTTTGTGGTTGAATATTTGATGAGTTGTTTGTGAGATATTTTTGGTATTTTATGATCAATATTTCATACGGAAGGTCAAGGTTGCTTTAGGAAAAATTTGATTAATATGTGTACTAGGAAAAAACGGTTTAAATTAATTTGCATATCTTTGAGAATACATACATTAAGTTGCTAATAATGGTGGTGTTCTTTGTTTAATATACTACAGCTACAAAATGATTGTACAGTAAAACCTCTTTTCACTATGACAACAAGTATAAATTAAGGTCTGTGTTTCTTTACGCAAACTTCACTAAATCCGTTCTATAGTTTTGATAATTCTTTATGACACTGAGTAGTAAGCTATTTAGGACTTTGAGGCGTGTAACTTTAAGCAGGTTGATTTTGTGTTGAAGCTAAACTTCTGATCTCCTGTGCGACAGATCTGAAATAAAATTACTGAAGTTATTTGGATATCTTGCTTTCCCCATCCACACGTGCTTATCCTGTACTTGGATTTGATTAAAAAAAAAATAATAAATAAACATCTGTAGTATCACTGCTACTGATTAGTAGTCTGAGCTACCAATTGACCTACCGACTCACCAACACAAATACCCAATACTTTTCTACCAATACTTTTACTATGTTTCTGTGTCAGATAATACTAGTGTGACCACTCCACATCGATCAGGGAATCAACATTAATTAAAACTATTTCAACCAATCATTGATTATAGTTTCTTACTGATATATTCCCTGTTGCAGAGAGTACCCGTGTGACCACTACACCCACAGCGATCAGGGAACCAACCACTAGTACAACTATTTCAATCAACCATTGATTACAGCTTCTCACTGTTATATTTCCTGTTGCAGAGAGTACCCGTGTGATCACTACACAGCCATTATCAACGTGACTCTGATGAACACAGGGTGTCCCAGAACCCAAGTACATGAAACTGCGCTACAGCTGCTACAGGTGTTGGACAAAAGGTTCTTCGGCGCCGTGGGACCGTTACCTGCCGAAGGCGACACTGGTGAGTCCACTTTGCGTCTGAGATCCTAACTTGACTAACTATAATGTGTTAAAGTGAAATAAACGGTGTGAAATGTGGGTGTTTTGATTACCAAGTGGTTTCACCCGTTTCGGTTGGTTTTGGTTTTACGGTATATGAGCGTTTTGAAAGCATTGGAGGGATGGTGGTTTTATACTTCAAGTTGTAGGCCATGAAGGTTGGTTTTGAACTAGAAGTGTCTTGCTTATCGGTCCTTTTTTCAGACATTGATGTAATCTGTCATTTTATTTTTGGTTTGTCAGCTGCTACCATTGAGCTGCAGTATACCTCAATGGCAAAGACAGTATTGATTATTGATTTTATTGACTGTATTGATCAAACAAAGATGGTACAAGTTAGCCACCACCTAGTTCATGAGGGTTTGGTCTTGGTGAACCTGTTCAACTTCAACTTCTAAACTACCGTATTCATAAAAGTTTGGCATATCAGCCCAAGGTACTTCCACAAAGCTATCTTGTTCGTGAGTGTTTATATTATCACCTATAGATGCTACTAATCCATCGTGTTTATGAATACTTTCCTTATCAGCCCAAAATTAGACTACTCAGTCACACTATTTATTTATACTTAACATATTCTCATCAAAATCATTTCAAGACTAAATTGTTGTACCCACACATAAATTGAACAAATAAAGTCTCTAATATTGTCAATGCTACATATAACTCAACTGAACCTCAATACAACTCTGCATTTAACACTAGACAAGGGCAGTACCACTAAATTCATTATACATTATTAATTTATTTGTATTCTTTATACAAAGTATTGCATACAAGCATACACGCCGGGCCATTAATGATAAAAGCTTGAGGTCTCTGTAGGTTTCACTATTAGTCATGTATTGTTGGTTGGGTAGAAGGGCAGAGGGCCACTAGCATGTACTTGATTGGTGGTTAATGTACCTACAAGATTTGATCAATTAATTCAATCTTACCTGTCTAATATTTGTGCTGTTTCTAAAGCTATTACAAATTCTAATCCAAATCAAAGAAGCCAAACATTTTTAAGTTTTGAATGTAGGGATGGAAAACATCGTAAAATGTTACTCAAATGAAGAATGAAAATAAGCCATTATACTTTTCAATAATATTCAAGGGCGGGTGATGTATTTTCAAATTTTAAGTTAAATCAAGAAAACATTGTAAAACGTTTACTCGATCGAAAAATAATCGCAGAAACATCACAAAATATAATACAATGTACTAAATGGTGCAATGTGTCAAAAATGTGCACCTTGAGTCATGACAAAATAACTCTTTGTAATAAAAAAATATTTCTTGTAGCTCAGAATGTTATATACATGTATATTACTAAACAAATTTTTTAACTGACCCAATATATTTGAAAAATCATTTTCTAAGTTCAGTTGTTAGTAAATCACTTCCAAATCATAATAGCATGCCCTTGATTGGTGGTTAATGTACCTACAAGATTTGATAAATTATTAAAATCTTACACGTACAATATTTGTGCTAATTTTTAAAGCTATTACAAATTCTAATCCAATCCTAAGAAGCCAAATGTTTTTTTAAGCTTTGAATGTAAGGATGGAAATCACCGTAAAATGTAATTCAATTGAAGAATGAAAACAAACCATTATACTTTTCAATAATATTCAAGGGGGGGGTGAGGTATTTTCAAATTTTGAGTTAAATCAAGAAAACATCGAAAAATAATCGCAGAAACATCACAAAATATAATACTATGTACTAAATGGTGCAATGTGTCAAAAATGTGCACCTTGAGTCATAACAAAATAACTCTTTGTAATAAAAAAATATTTCTTATAGCTCAGAATGTTATATACATGTATATTACTAAACAAATTTTTTAACTGACCCAATATATTTGGAAAATCATTTTCTAAGTTCAGTTGTTAGTAAATCACTTCCAAATCATAATCAATCTTGAATGTCTAACAATATTGTGGAATTATTACGTATCAATTTTCAAAAAAGGTGTTCAATCCAAAATGTCACATCACCCTGTGCTAACTTATTCTTTTACATCGTCTAAAAAAGCGACCCCTTTCAACAGATTTGTTCTCTTTTCACTGTAAAACTGCATGTACAGTACTTACTACAATGATAGCCTCTTGGCTAAGTAAAGATAAAAACAATATAGGTCAAGTATTGAATTGGAGAAGGGCAACTCCTCAGTACTTAAAGTGAAGCATTAAGTCTTAAAGTACTCAAAGTATTTATTTTAGTCTGTTGAAAGTAAAAAAATATGAAAGCCAAGCTTAAATAAAGTAAAGTAAACAAGAAATAATTAAAATTGACTCAAGAATAATTATTTCTGAACTGTGAAAGCGTCTATCTAATTGTAATTGTGTTTAAAAGTTGGCATTATTTGCATAGCTCTTCCCAACCAGTATTCCAGAGTTATTAAAACTCTTTGCTATGCTACAAATAAGTTTAGTGGAATCTACAGGCTATAATAAGTATAAAATTGTACTAATACAGTAACAATTATGTACTTTGGTTTTCATATTTTGTTAGTGCATTTTTTATGAGTTAACTCTTATTTACCAAGTTCTTGCCGTTAGTTATTGTTTATGTTCCTAATTTTCTTAGCATACAAAATTAGCGGTGATGATGTTTTAATACAAAAGAATAATAAAAATGAATACTAGTTTATGGTATCTAAAAATATTCTAATTGCAATCAAAATGTTTAAGTAAAATTGTTTTGTTATAGTGTAAAATATAAAGTAAAAATATTCAGTAATGTTCTCAATATTCTTAACACTTTACAAATTAGATCAAAATAACATATATGTATCCACTTGATGGGTTTTGAAGTCAGTTAAAAATGAATCGATGAATATCTTTTTATTTGGAATGAGAACTCGTAAAACAAAATGAACTAGGTTGTGATGTATGAATAATATACTTTAAAACTTTTTGTCGAAAATAATATTTTATACAAAAGTAATAAATACTATTACAAACAACATAAAACAATGAAATATACTTAGTAATAAATATTTCTAGGTCAATAAAAACATGTAGTTATTTTATACAAACGGTTAAATTACTAAACAGTTAAGAGTTGTGTAAAAATTAGATATTTAATAACAAAATATTACATTGTTAGCAGGTCACAACATAGTTGACAATTATGGAATATACATTTTATACATTCTTATTGATGGCAACATTTTAAGCGTGGGCTGTAAAATTGTTTTTGGCTCCAATTTAATTCAGAAATGTGTTAACTTGTAAAAAAATAACTCAGTTAAGAGAAGGGTTTTAAACTTGCTATTTCAGGTTACTCTAGGGAACTTTGGCGAGTGGAATTAAAAAGTTACGGCATGACAATAAAGTTGACAATTCAGTAAAGAGAGAAAACAATTATCGTTTAAAACTAAATCACTGTGTTAACTTGGACTTTGTTTTAAATCCAATTCATAATAAATTTTGTGTGTGGAATAGTATTTGATTATGCATTGTTAATTCTCTCAATTAACATTTAAAATCCAGCTATAATTGTTTATTAATTATTTCAATAAAATATCAGTTTGTTAGTTTGAAATGAAGTTTGCTCGGAGCAATATTTTAATATTATATTTACCGTTTATTATGGCATGAATTTCAGAAAAAAACAATCTATTACCTTAGGTAGGATTGATAATTAATTATACTTGTTTTTACTTACTAAACAATTAATATTAACTGTAGGCTAATTAGCTCACACTTCTCAGGGAATGTTAGTTCCCTACAGTGTCATCAGTTTTTTCAACAGGGAAATATAAATTTATTTCTTCTAGTGGGAGACAATCTAATTCAACTGACAACTCTAACTTGGACTGATAAATTTACGTTTTTGTACAGTGACATATGATGAAGTTACAAAATAATATTAGTAAAATATCTCATTAAATGTCTTCACATAGAAAATGTTGGATTAGTAGATTCTCCTTATGGCGTATAATGGATTCTAATTATTTTTCAAACACAAATAATACGTCACAGTTTTCTAGGCCGTACAGCTCACATTGTCTGGATAAAAAGCTGATTGATAATGCACTTGAATGAACGTATACACTTTATTACTTAATTGTGGATTACTAAAATTGAGGTTAAGTACCAATTGGAGGTAGTGAGGGTAATATTTTTGCTCAATAGTATTGAACCATAAAATTTCAAAGCGACTAAAACAATTAAAACATTCGGGGTGATTAAATTCATAACTTTCATAAAACAATTCTAAAACACCAAAGAGAACTTAATGATTTTATCCCAAACTTAACCTATTTTGTGGAAAGAGCAGAGTTCTATTCTAGTTCCTTCCCTTAATTGACTAAACCTAATAAGACAGTCAGGGCGGGTCGTCATTTCCATTGTTCCAAATCCATTGTTTTACTTTGTGTAAACTTATAATGCAATAAAACATAAATGGATTGAATCTCAGAGGGAATTAAAACTTGTTCACTATTTCTTGAGTATTTTTGGTTTGATAATTGTATTTCTCGAACTAATGATAAATTGGTTGGGGCTGTAAAAAGACCAAATGTGGTTAGCAATGTTTTTGACTCTCTTGTAACTGCTTGCATAAGTGACATTTTTTAGTAACAATTCAAGGAAAATAATAAATTATTTTTAATATGTTGAATCTTTAAAAATTGAAAATATATATAAAGATTGGTACATAACTCTATAAATTAACAAAGTATTTTACTAACCATGTGTTGGTAAACCCTATCTTATTATTATTGAAATATACTGTGAGTAAATAAAATTTTGACCATACTATTTATTACATCTACAAAATTTTATATTTGGGATTTTATCCTACAAGCTGAATTCAATCAGTTACAGAAATAAAACAAAACAAAATTGAAATGATTGTCAAAGTGTCTCAAAACGTCCATATTATTAACATATTAAATATGTGGCTGCGATTTTGTCATTTACTGAATATTATTAAATATGACACTCTTCTCCTTCATAAAATATTGGATTGGCAGATTCATTTACACAAATTGTTGGTGTATATTTACCTTATTTCGTCCAGTCTAGAGAAATAAGTTACTAAAAATGTTTTGTTTACGTTAGAACTAAACGTTTTGTATAACCCAATTAAAAGAGTTTAAGATATAGTAGTGTATTAAAAACTATTTTTAAGTTTTAATATCCCATTCATTTACTGCAACAAAACATTTGTAATCGTTCATTTGTTAATAATTAAAAATTTTATGAATTCTAGTTATTTTATTTTAATTATATAAAAAAAATTCTACAGTAATCGATATATTAGAATGTTGATTTGTCATGGTTTCTATTTTTTTTGTTTTCTACCATTCTAATATTCGTAAAGTAGTAAAGATAATTGAGTCTAAAGAAGATATTTATTGACTATGACCTGAATTAGATAGAATTCCTTACATTACACATGTTAGTTACATTCATAAGCATTTTAAGTTAACTCTCATTTAAACCGAAACTTAATGTAATTTAAATGATTCAATCTAAAAGAAAAACAATGAATGATCTCCTAACCTTTTCAATGTAAGCAATCAAAGGAGTGATCTGATGCCTTAAAGCATAAAATTCCCACATTGACTTTATTATAACATTATTTTATATTGTAACAATTTATTCCTTTAAATTTTCCCTACCTACTTTACAATCTAAAATTATATTTTAGACCTCAGTATCTTAATCAATAAAAAATATGAATAAAGACAAGTTTAACTTTATAACCCAACTCTTAAAAAATCCTTTAAATACGCACTTTGGATTATATTTTTATGTATTTAGCAAAGTAGATAAAAATATGTAGAAGTTCAATACATTTGACCCAAAATGTAGTTGAGTGTATTCCATTTTTATCTATTAAAACTATTTTTAAATTTTCGATTTTAAATTGGCCATTCTTTTAATTGCTCCAAAAGCAAATTTAATAATTAATATTGTGGAAGAACATTTTGTTAATCTAGATGATTTATGATGCCTTGGATTATTCCACCTAATTAAGTCCTGAAAGGATTAAATTAAAAAGTAAATGGTGGTACGTTTAACTAACATTACATGACAAGTTGGGGATTATAGAGTTTATAAGCTGGCGAGGAAGGATTTCGTAAGTCATATATCATCTTTGAAAAAGCAGTGTTAGAGGTATATCCTGTTCTATAACGAGTAAGTCGTAACTCTACAAAAAAACCTTTCAAAGTAGATGTGAACTTAACTTTACTTGTGCTACAGTCGATCCTATTAATTACCAAGTTCATTACTATAAAAAGTTTGTAATTGAGGTCAATAGTTTTTTTTCTTCAACGATCCAAGAACTATCCCATCATAGGTACTAAGGTATATTGTTTTATAATGATCAGCAAATTTTTCTCAAACCTAAAATATTTTAATACTACAATGAACTTATATCCTTCTATAACTTTTATAATATTTCTGTACCTAATTATTTTACAAACAAAACTTATTATTTCTCAACTCATTGTTAAGTCTAGTTTGCCCTCGACAAACTTATAGAACTATCCCATAATAAGATATCGACCTGCAAACTTCTCCAAAAGTTTTATTAGAAGTAATTGAAAGTTGGCCAAGAGGTTTGGAGATGAATTTTGAATATCAGACTCAATTATTGTTCAAATATTAAACTACCTTCTGAATTTACCTTTCGATATTGTTGATACACCGAAGGAAAATGTATTTGGGTTGTTTGTAAGTGATGTATACCTACATGCTTTTGTTGAATGTTTCGTTCAAGATATCGATTCAATCTTTCACTGACCCTATTTAAGAACAACTATTAGCTTAAAAGTTATTTCTATATATTTATGCAAATGAACTTAAAAAAGTAAACGACAGAATACTATGCAGTATGCACATAACCTAAATCATCAAAAAATCTTTAGATTAACGGTTGTTGGTTTTTGTTACTTATTAAATGTGAATTGAAATAATGTAGGCCTATTCAGTTCTATTTATTGTGATTAATTAAATGACAGTTTAAAACTCTATATAGATTGTACCATTCGGTTGTTGTGGACCGTTTTAAAATTTTTGAAAAAAAAAAACTCCTGGAAATTTTAGCAAAAAATTCTTCTTGAAGTTTTATTAAAATTTTCTCATTGAAGATTTAGCAGGAATTAAAAGTACATAAAAAATTATGATAATTGAAAGTGATACAAAATGTTACAGTGACAAAAATGTTTTATCTAATAAATAAGGATATATATATAATAAATGGGAAAATACGACGTGTAAGCAAATAGCCCCCCATAAATACATGCAATCCGGCATATCTTGTTGCAAGGTGCATAAACAGTTTAATTTATTTCAAACTCATGACCTATCTCACTGGGTTGTACATGTTGTACATGTTTTATGTTGTGTTAATGCAACACCGGAGATAGCAGTATGTTTATAGGACTCTCCTTATCTCACTGAATATGTGTGTCTCACTCACAACATAAAACATGTGCAGAGGTAAAACATAATGGTTATTCTCTTTAAACAAATACATTTATTGTAGTCTTTCTAACTTATTTACTAAGCGTTAATAATTAAATGGATACTTTTAACTAATTCAATGTAATTAATTGTCCTTGCTTCATGGATTTTTGTGTTTTATAGTTTAAAATAACCCAACTTACCTGATAAAAAAAAATAATCCTCTTGAGTTAGGGTTAATTTAATAATTAACTCGTACATTGGATGAATGGTGAAAGTACATGTTAAAATTGTTTATATACTTTTTGTTAAACTATACTTGAAAGATATCAAAGCGTATTATTGACAACATTTTCTTTCATTAGCTTTTTACAAAACAGGCAAACAGATATTTTAAGAAAATTCTACTTTAATATGGAAATGTTTTCATCAATCCAGCTGTAAAAGCTTGTAAATGAATTACATTAAAAGAGAAAATAAATTATGTTAAAATTATCATGCCTACTCCAGCGTAAACTTAACACTTGTCAAAGACTAATAGATTAGTTGTTTTAAAGGAAGAATGTTGCTAATTTTGTGATCCATTTTTAACTTTTTAACTTAAATATTAAAGGTTTAATATAATTACTAACTTTTCCACTCACACATAATTAAATATCATTGGAATTTCTTTGATGTTCACTCATGAGGAAAGGTATGGAGTTATTTTAAACATGTGACAAGATTCAATTTAATTAGACAATTTGTTTCGAGGAATGAATTGAAAGAAACTATTTCTTTTTTGGAATGTGGAAGGATATAAAGGAATATAAAGACACATGCTATATGTACACAAATTTTATTAAACATTTAAAAATATAAGTGTGATGCACATTTATATTTTATTTACAAATGTAGAACAAATTAAATTCATAGTTCCTGGAATATTACTATTGAGTTAGTTTTTATTTAAACAATTTTCTTTCTGGCCCGAAAATTATAAGAAATATTGTAAGTTATCGTAAGTACAAATTTCACTACTTGAAATCATCCTTAATTGTAATTTGGGCATACAAAATCAAATTAACGAAAGCTATACATTTTTCTTTTTGGAAGAGTACAAATTACATATCAAAATAGTTTCACTGACAATACTTTAGGAAATCCAATTCAAACATTTCAAACATTACGTTTAAACAATTTCTTGTGGAAAACTACGAAAGGTTTATCTTACAAAACAATATTTTAGTTTTCTACCCTTCACATAACAATTATCTACACATACGATCCATAAAAGAATCACAACCACATAAAAGAACAATACACTTTGATATTAAAATTGTAAAAAAGTAATCTCTTTCTTTCAATTTATAATCGTGACGTATACGTTCCCCATTTATTCACATAAACTATATACACATTAGAGTTAGTCATTGACATTAATTTCTACCACAGCCAGACTTCGTTATGTTTTGTGTTGTGTTATGTTTACTTCGTGATCGGTAACAACTCGTGGTTGTCCCTCCAGGAACCGTTGTTCAAAGTAACAGTTCTGCGGCGATACAGGGACCCGGCGGAACGGGTATATTCTGACACCACTAAAACATAAAGGTTAAATATTAGATACGCTTCAAATGTAATGATGACTAAATAATTGTGCTTCTAGGAACCGTTGTGTTTAAAGTAACAGTTCTGCGGCAATACAGGGACCCGGCGGAACGGGTATATTCTGACACCACTAAAACATAACGATAAAATATTAGATACGCTTCAAATGTAATGATTACTCTAAATAATTGTGCCTCTAGGAACCGTTGTTTAATGTAACAGTTCTGCGGTGATGGAACTAGTATATCGTGAAGCCACTAAAACATAACGATTAAATATTAGATGGGCTCCAGCTGTAACAGTTGTTTGAAGTAACTGTTGAAGGAACCCGACGGAACGAGTATATTCTGTCACCACTAAAACAAAGAATAAATATTAGATGTGCTCCAGCTGTAGGAACCGTTCTTTAACATAAAGTTACAGTTCTGCGGCGATGCAGGGACCCAACGTAAATAAGTATAATCTGACACCACTAAAACATAACGATTAAATATTAGAGATGCATTAACTGTAACAGTTAGTAATAATTGTCCCTTCAGCAACCATTGTTTAGAGTAACAGTTCTGCGGTGATACAGGGGCCTGATGGAACGAGTATATTCTGACACCACTAAAACATAACGATTAAACATTAGATGTGCTCCAGCTGAAGGAACCGTTGTTTAAAGTAACAGTTCTGCGGCTATTGAACAAGTATATTCTAAAACCATTAAACATAGTTAAATATTAGACATGCAGTTACAACTTCAAACAATCATGTTAGGAACGGTTGTTTGTGTTATTTATAAGATTATTGTGGACATTTTACATCACCATTATTATAAAACAATGAATGCATTTCCATGTATTTACCAATGGTTGTTGAAAATTTCTCTTAAATGACGGGAACTCACTCTCACCTAACATTAACTAAAACAAAGAACGGCTGTTTGCTATTGAGATTCCACAAACTTAAACTTTGTTGGTTGGTAAAACTAAGTAACATACTATTGTTAACAGATAAATTAGATAATACTCATAACAAGTGGTATGAAGAAGCATCAAACTAATGCACTAAACAAATAATATTAAATTTACAAACCTACATTATTAAAATATAAGATTATATTTACAAACTAAAATTTAATTAATAAAAAATATAGGCCTTCCTTTCTAGCCCAGTGTTAATGAATAACATAGTAAAAATTACTTAACCTCCTGTGAATAAAAAAACAAGTAAATATTCTAATGATAATGTATATTGCCAGTATTACTCTAACTATTGAAAAAACACTCCTTACTTTTCTTCAAAAAATAAATATCACATTTTATTGCACTCTAATGGATGTCAATTTTTTCTGCAGCTATTTGTGTTGTACTACTGAAACTATTTACAAAATATTTACTACAACTTACCTTTAAAATTACCCATCAAATAATATTAGGTTGTATTAGGTTATATTAGGTTGTGTTGCTAGCCTTAGTGGCTAGCATGTCGGACTTCGGTGCGGGAGGGACGGGTTCAATCCCCGGCACATCCACAAAACTTTAATGGGTTTGGACCGCTTTCCCTTAAAAGTGTTTGAAATGACTTCATAACAAAAATGCCACTGGCGTGGATACGAGAAAAAAAAATACTATCAGTAATGTAAAATAATTATTGAATAAATATCTTTATACAAATGAACAAGAGAAAAAAAATCAAACAGTGTGGGTCAGATTTATTGTTAACTGTTAACCCTATTGCCTTGAATGCCTTTGCAATAAAGAGTAATTGGAAGGTCGTCAACGCCGAGGCAGTTTGTTAAAGGCTCGCCTCCTGATTTATGACTACACTGGCTTTTTCGGCTTTGTTTCGACGGTTGAAAATTGTTTTCGCCCGGTCTAGGATCTTTAACTGCCCCCTAAAATCTTGAGGAAAGGCTTTTGTGGATTCTTGAGTTTGAAAGTCAACGGTTGTTGTGAATATTTCTTTCGTATTATCCTGTGTAATCTTTGATATCAAAGATGTATTATTACGTGTCCGAACATATTTATATTATATATAATTTTGTCTATTCGTTGTCATTAAGATTTCTATCGTATTAAAGTAATTTTCTTTCGTATAATCGCCATGTAAAGTTTTTTTTAAAACTACTTTTGTGTGTGAAATAATTGACTTTTTACTTTAAAGAGTCAAGTATTACATTTTTTAACAGGTGTGGAGGCAAAGGAAATTTTATTATGAGTTAGGAATCTGAGAACAAATAAGATAACTTTTCATAATAGCATTACATGGTGTTATGTTCTCAGCATTGATTTTAAAGTGATCTAAATGTTAAATTCTTAAAGTGTATTGTGTAGTTGCGGACGTTTTCCATCCCTGTTAGTTAAATATGCATTTCGGGATCTGAAAACTGATCTACTTTACATTTGGAAATGAACCTGGCTTCCAATCTGGTATGTTTTACTAACAATTATTGGAAAATGTCCTCAGTTATAATTTAAATGACACAAAATTGCCATCACGATCAAAGAACTTTAGATTTTTTCATTAATTGAAGTACAAAGCATTATTTTAACACTATTTTCCAACAAACAGAAATTTTTACACAATAATAGCGATTAGTGCAACTCATGTGCAAAGTGGCATGTCGCTTGTCTAGTGCATCAATGTTATCGAGTTAAAAGACACTTTGAACACGAGTTGCACAAATAGCTATTTTTGTGTAGAATTTGTGTTTGTTTGAAAATAGTGTTACAATAAACTTTACCTAACCCGCCATGTTAAACTTCCCTATCCCAAGCGTGATGTATACAACTTCTTTACTTCTCGAGTGATGTAAAGTTGAAAAAAACTCACTCGGTGAGGTAATGAAACCCATTTAAATAACATTGAGTGATTAACAAAAAATATACCTCTATGGAGCCATCAACGTTTAACGCTAGAAATCAGCTGTGCGCTTTAATTTTATTGTTATGTTTGAAGAATTTTCCTAACCTAGCTTTAGTTTGTAAATGAACGTTACAGTTAGAAGATGAGTGAAGTGAAATGGATAATGAAAAATATTGTTCGTAACCTCCTGTATATTGTCGGGTCAGGTAAAATCTTGTACGTTACACGTTACGCAAGAGCGTGTTTACATCACTTAGGTAAATTATACAACTTGCTTTCGCTCGTTGCACAACATTCACCTGCGTGATGTAAAAACGCTCTTACTACACTTGTAAGGTAAATAGCTATTGCTCTCTATTTTCCTCACTGCAGATGACAACTGAACAAAACAAAAATTCCTAGGAAAGTAACATGTAAAGTAACCTGTTGTGAAATAAACGCTTTTGCAAACTAATCCTACTAAGCAGAAAGTTGCCACTTTCCATGACACCAGTAGATAAACATATTTGTTACATGACCATATATTGTAAACATAACTACCAACTAATGTTCATAAAAAACATAGTCTACAATCCTTGATTTACTCATAATACAACAATCAAACTAATGAACTATTCAATCAAACTAAATAACTAACATTAAGGATTTATCATGCATACAACATAGCATGCAGGTAGAGTAAAAAACAACAAAGTATTTTTTTCTTTAATAGTAGGGCCTATATAGAAAAACACACACAGTATATATCACATAAATAAATATATACGAGCCATTCAGCAGAGCATTGAAAGTAATCTCTAGATCGGGGTATTATAAGCCAAATGGTGCGTTTAATAAAACAAGCCAGTAAAGTATATATTGAACACTGCCAGTTGGTTTTTATAGTTATCGCCTCATGGCTTAACATCACTTAATGCTTTTTTATTACCTTGAATGGTTTGTGATTTTAGAAATTTTTGGCATTGCGTTTTAGACCTCTTTGAACTAACATATGCTTCTAATATCTAATGCATTAAGCGTTGTAGTCTATTACTAGCGTATATCAGCAAGACTGTTCTGTTGCTAAAAGTTGGGTTTGGTTTGAAGTTTACCTTTATTTTCCAAAATATACCATCACTCGCACCACAATGTGTACCAATAGTAGGGTTCCTGTAAGTCGACCTAAAACACGTTAGGTATATTTCACAAATGTTTTATTTAACACAAATTGTAGTGTAATGAAGCCAAAGTCAAGTTTAATTTGAATTTGTATTACAGATTTTAAAATTATTGTGAATTAATACGTGTGAAGTATGACGTGATCCTGTTGGTTGTATCATGTTGTATTTAAATAGAGGCTTCTTTTATTTACTTTCTGTAAATTTAATAACACGTATAATGATGATCAAGAAGTAATTGGTATTTAAATACTGTTTGGATTTTTACAGTTTTAGCAAAACTTAATACATTTGTTTTGTAAGTAATCATACATATTTTTATATGATTGATTGGGTTTCTGCACAAAAATTGAATAAACTACTAACTTATTTTTTACATCAAAATTGTAAAAGTAATTTTCTGATATGATTGGGTATTTATTCCTAAAAAATATAAACTAAGTTTCTTTTTAAATTTTTTAATATTAACATTTTTATTTTTAACATATTTTTATTTTGTACTCAAATAAAATTCCTATTTAAAATTACATTAAATATATTTTCTGAAAATAACCAGTACACCGATCAATTCGGGTTAAACTCAATTATTTGTTACAATAAATGTTTCCCTTTTTTATAAAATAAAAATATTAGCTTACAAAATAAACTAATTTAATATGAAAGTAGAAATGTAGAGGAGCGTAGGCAGATATTGCTAGGACAATATTCCAAGCCGTCCCAGGCTTACATATTCCCTTTGGACCAACATTGGACTTGTTCAACTTCACTTGTCTCTCCTCCTCTTTTAACGTCTCTATTTTTTCTGAATCGTAAAAGAATTACAAGTTTAACGTATTTTGAAATTGAAGAAAATATTTACTTGTTGAAGTATATTTATTGGTATAATTAATTTTACCATTATTTTAGTAATATTTATTTACCAAACTATGAGTTTGTGATTATTGTAAGCTTTTCTCATAGTTTTTATTTCAAGTTTGAATAAATGTTCTCCTTGATTAGAACCCTAAGTTAAAGATTCGGTTAAAAATTAGGAACACATGATTATGGAAATAGTAATTAAATTGAATTTAATTATAAACTAAATGTAACGTGAAAGTAAAAATACAAGTTTTCAATATTCGTATATCCATACTATGCTGTCATAGCTTTCTAAGTTGATTATTTAAAACTTTGTGGTATACACACTATTAGGCGATACTCATATTTTTTTACTTACTGTTTCTATGATATTTAAAACTGTAATGCAAGACAAATAAGAATTCTAGTTTCATAAATATGTGATTTGATTTTTTAACGTTGCTCATAATTTGTACTTAATTTACTTTATATACCTACAGTGAAATTTTCAATATTTTATCCTTTTCTAAAAAAATATCCGTCTGTTTTTTTGTGTTTTATTTTACTATGCTTGTTCATTTCAAAACCATTCCATTCTTTACCAGAAAATAGTCCCACCTAAAATCAGTTGACATTAGTATGCAAAAAGGTAAAATCTTATTTCTTTATTTGCATAGGCTTTTGCAGGATTATGAATATTGTTAAGGAAACTAAAAAAAGAACAAAACTTTCCAGAACAAAATTGAAAAGGTTTCACCAATAGAGCGTAGCGCACAAATAAATCTAAGCCTTTTGGCAGACTTTTGACTTTTGTTTATGGAACGCCCAATGGCATTTCAAAGAATTATGGAATTGTTGAATGGACCATCAGCGATGAAGCTGTAAAACAATTCTGTGGAAGCCGATCCCATAAACAATGCCCCCGGCTACCATTAAAATAATTCACCAATGAGTTTCAGAATTAATTATTGGTAAACTAAAAGCCTCAGTATTGTCATTGGGATTTTTGATACAGTTGTTTAGCCTAAATAATGGATGCTTTGTTGCGATTTCACTGATGGTTTTACTCATTATCGTAAGATTGATAAAACATTTTGTGGAGGGTTAAAAAAGGTTTAAAATTAATCGTGACTTTTTTATCTTACTTTTTTAATAGAATATTACAGGATCAAGTTCCTACTAATTCTCATTGTTTTCGCTCATTTTTATATCGATTAATTTCTCTAAAGGGAGTTCAAAATGTGTTACCATTTTAAATTTTTATACTCAAAATCGTTGGATGTTTTTATGAATTATTTTGCAACGATTATCATTATGTATATGGAATAATGAGCAAGTCCTGTCAAATGCATTTGATCGTTGAACGCTTTCTTTTGATTAAAGTATACAATTTTTACCTAAATTTTAACTACTTGACAAAGCGTTTTTAGAAAACTATGAGGAAACTAAGTATTATTTATTTACAACTAAACTATTTACGTCTCTGGCCTTTGTAGAAATAATCTGCGTGGTTATAAAAAAGCGTTTGTTAAGAAAACGGAAATTTCGCACACAACCTTGTGCAGAGAATATTAAAGCTTAGTTTCCGTCTCCGTTTTAAGTTGCCTCAGGCCCAATGAATATGCATATTATGCGTTTAGATTGTTATTCGTTGTTGCTTACTTTGTGAACAATTAAACTTCGTAGCTGAGTATATTTTGTTTCGACCTTTACATTATCGTGACCTTCAAAACGAGCGTAGGTTGGATTTGTCTCAAACTCTACACGCTTTGTACTTTGAATTTTCTCTCTTCACATAATGTGGCCTTAAAGCTAGTATTTTAACCTACTTTTTACTTTAGATTCAAATAAATACCACTTTATAAATTACAAAAATATTTATTCAAAATCCTTTCTTATATCAATAATCTCATATCATGTTTTAACAGAATCCTGAAACGGAACCTTTAAAAATTTCTTTTCAAGAGAAAACAATGTTACACTTCTCTTTAATGTGACATTTCAGATTTCAGTTGATGATGGTGATTTTGAAATTTTGTATCGCTTTGTCTGACACAATCTGAAAATCCACTAAATCAACCTAAAATTAAAAGGAACTTTTTGAAATTCAAAGTCCAACATCTGAAACATTCCACACTCATTGCACTTTTTGTCACACTCGTCGTTCCAATTCGTCATCGCTATCTCCTATCTGGAAGATGAACACTCGATTGTTCGTTTGGCCCGCGTTATCAGTTGACCTTGACCTCCGCCCTGTTATCAGTTTAGAGCACTGACAGTACGTGGAGGAGGTAGAGCTTGAGGAGGTTCTGCTGTCACGTCGAGGACCTTCTGACATGCAAGTGTGACTAGAGTCGGTAGCGCTCGGCCTCTTGTTGGACAGTGACGTCACACCTGGAATGTGCATGCGTGTGAGAACGAAAACAAAACTGTGAAAAATAAAATAAAAAGATGTGTAAAAAATAAAATGTGTGGTGAAAATAAAAAAGTGTATGATAACATAGACAAAAATAATTTGATATAGACCGTCAGCTGTGCTGCGATTACCATAGGTTCTGGCGCACACCGCTGGGAACGCTATGTAGTTACGGCCTACGCACTACGTAACTACACAGCGCTCCCAGCGGTGTGCGCCAGAACCTATGGTAACCACAGCACGGCTGTCAGTCTATATTTAATTCTTTTGTCTATGATGATAATCATCTTTTAGGGTGGTTAAGTTTTGAATCCATGGGTCGTTTGTTAGAAAGTGATGTTCCACCTAATATGTGAGAGGATGTGAGAATGAACAAAACAATGGGAAATAAAATAAAAACTGTAACAAATAAAATGACCCTAGAAACAAAATGTGCAATGAAAATTAACAGAATCGGTTTCTAAATAGTCGTCCAGTCGAAGAATAATTTGTTTTGTTTGGGTTTTTGGCTAAATTTTATTACTTTTGCCATATTGTGTTTTTTTCGGTACTAGAGGTCGAGCTATTTTTTATAAAACCTAACTAACTTAAAACGAATAATTAAAAAAGTGCCATTCACACGAACCTACAGGACCTTAAGATTGTCTTCGCCTGATACTTCGATGACAACTCTATAAGAAAGTAAATCTTGGTGACCACCTGCATTCAAAAATTGATCTTTTTGGAAGTTTTGTGGATTTTTTAAACCATAAAACTATCAAGAATCTCTAGTTCAGAGTGCAATACTGGTCCTGTGTGATGAAGTAGTCAGAATGTCAGTAATTTGCCACTCTCAGGTCTCAACTAGGCTAATTAGATCCTTCAAATAATCATCTCACGTCCCATGTATGTTTGATGTGCCTCTGTTGAACATATATAATTCTTAACGTTTTTGTTACAAGCGTGACGAATATTTCATTTGATTTTGAATAAGGTTCTTTTGATTTATTTGTTCTTGAAAGATACCCCAACTGTAACTGTAAATTAGTAATTTGTGTGGGTATTAAATACAGTAAGTTATTTAGTGGTGATAAGATTATGCAAGCTGATGGTTTCGACTGGAGTATCAGCTAAATAAGCCTCATCTGAAGTACGGGGATCAGAAATAAATGAATTGTACGATTTAATTAATGGGAATTCTATTGGTAGGTTATAAACCACACTGGAATTACTCCCCCCCTTAGTGCAATTGCCCATTGGGTTCGAGTTATATATTTAGTTAAAAAAATCATTTCTACAAGAAATTACAAAAACTCATATAGCCTCAATATTAAAGTATGAAACCTTAATTAAGAAAATTCTTTACAAAATTTTGATTAACATATTTTTGGATAATTACAAATTTAGCAAATTATAACAAAAATTAATTAGTGAACATTTAATGACGTGTATAAAAGTAGACTTTTTTATTTTACATTTTAATCAACTTATATTTAAAACAATTATTTTATATTGTTAGCTTGTTGACGTTGAATGTGCCGAGGGAAAATGACAATGTTTAAGAGGGCTTGGCTTTAATTAGATTCGCTTTAATAACGTAATATGGGAATCAGGTCAATGTTATTAAAGACTCGAGTAGAAATGTGGTTTGAACTAATTGATATTCAAGCTTTAAAGTTCTCTTGGTTATTCTGGTATAGCCTTAAGCAATTTAAATGGTTATTTGCTTTGTAGTAATCAAGCTTCTACTTAGAGTGAGATGCCTTTGTTGGGGTATTATTGATATTATATTTTATCAAATTGTATGAGATTGATATATTGTTTAAGAATGTTTTTACTTCTTTACTAAATTGTATTTTCTGTTAAATCAGTAACTGAATAAGTTATTATATTTATGATTTTGACAAAGTTTTCGTTTTCTATGATAATTTAGTTCAGTTAGGTTTATTATTTAGTACACAATAAAGTTTACATCCATTCTGATGAATATTTGTTTTAAAATATCCAAAAGGTTTAAACTACGAAATTATCTGTTGATTTGTGAACTATCTTGGTTGGCTTTTGTCACCTGGGCATTAATTTATTATATTGCCTTGGACCATTTTCAGAAAGGTATCAGGGAAGATTGAAATTAGGAAATGGAATGGATTGATCCTTAATTACTGAAAGAAACATTTGATATTGAAATTTTAATCACTCTTTCCAAAATGTCGTTTGTATAATACCTACTATTATAATTTTGATAAGTTTAAGCCTACTTATAAAAGATTATTTGATCGGATTTGTTATTTTGGATATTATATAGGTTCAATTTAGTCACAGAAGCATTCAGTTATTTTTCTTGGATTAGTATAAGTACACAAGAGAAGATGGAAAGCAGCTATGCGAATGGAGTGATCTTAATTTACTGAAAAAAGCTACGGTGTTTACAATTTTAATTTGTTCCAAAATTGTATTTCTACAACAATTCTACTGATTTAATATACGGTACAATGGCAAATTGTATTTCTACAACAATTCTACTGATTTAATATACGGTACAATGGCAAGATTTTCCGATGACAAAAAGTGCCATTGTCAAGAACTTCCGAAATTATGACGTTACGGCCAATTGCTCCTTTTCTCTGAGTGGAAGGAGGAAAAGGTCGCATGAACTTCAGAACTCTTCGTCAACGGTGATTTTCGGGGTGTACTGTCCTAGACTAACCTACTGGTTTTTGTAAGGATAGTCAACGATTTCATGTAACTGAAACCAATAGTTTTGTCTGGGTCAATGAGCTCTTGCCACCGGAAGATCTTGGTGCATCCCAAATACATCTTTGGCATGGTAATCTGTAAACTGTTTGTGAAAACTACAAGCGCAATATGCATCACTATTGTGCATTTAAGAGTTTCTACTGCAACGTATACATAGCCTCCTCTAACACAACGCCGCTGCGAGACAAAAGTGGCAACGCCGCGAGCTGTAGCACTACGGAGTGTGTAGGCCGGCGGTGCGACGTTGCCACATCGTCCGCCACGTCGTGTCACAGGCTGCTCAGATCATGCCATTCGCACATGAGTTATGTACAGTGGACCTACTTGACCGTTAGGACGTTACGGTGGGTGACGGTTCATGCGTTACGTGACGGTCATGTGATGTGATGTGGCTGACCTGTGACCTGCGTGGTGTCCTGGCGTTTGCGCATGCGCGGACAGAACAGCGAGATGAGCGCTCTCCTGAAGTTCTGGCCGGACACGCAGTAGAGTGCGAAGTTGATGCCGAAGTTTGTGTTGAAGAGGAGGTTGAAGTAGTGCTGAAGTATCACTATTTCGCTCACCGTCTCTGTCTGTATAGCCTGGAACAGAGAGCATGTTTGTGTTTGAACGGGAGTTGTAGGTTGTTTATTTCGGTTTTTGGGTTGTTTGAACTTAAGTATTGAACTTTTGTGGAACAGTAGGTTGGCGTAGTGAGGTAGTATCGGGTATTTAACTTTCTTTTTTACCTGTATAGTTTTTTGAAGGAGTTGAACTGGATGGGGATATATTGTTGATTTTGTAGTACGCATTGGAAATATGGAAAATTATATGTTAATATCGAAGTTTGCATTGGACCACAGTATTGAGTGTTGACGTAGAAATTGGTATCTAAGAGAAGGCGAACTAAGTCTTAATGTTAGTACTTAACAATGTGTTGATGTTTAAGTTACTTTAGAACAAAAGTTGGATTGAGTGTTGATTATGTTGAACAGCTGACTGATCAAGTGTTGATGTATAAGTGTGTGTTTAATAGCTGGTTGATATAGATTTCTGCAAGGTTTGTGTCCAACCTTTTTATTTAGTGTTAATGTTGAGCTTGTGTTGGGGCAGCAGATTTATTAAATGGCGATGATGAAAAGGAAGAGAGGTTGAGTGTGTATGTAAAGGATTCTGGTAAACAGCATTTTGATTGAGTGTTAGTTTTGAAGTTTGTGTTGAACATGTTTGAGTGTTTATGTTAAAGATTGTGGTGGACAGCAGGTCGAAGTAGCACTAAACACGTCATCAAGCAAAAACAAACTGAAAATTATCCACAAGGATCCTTACACTACCAATTAAATTGAAGGTTTACAGACTATAAAAATTTGGTAAGGGGCCCTGAAAAACTTAATTTTAATTACGAGATCACTTAAATTTGTACAGTGCAGTAATAATAAATAATTCAGTCCACAGTTAAAATATGTCAAAAGATATCATAATAATTGAAAATCAGCTATTTTTAATACACTTTAAAAAACTTTAACGATCAACATTTTAACCATCTTTATCAATCATATCATTTAAACTCACCTTAAAATTCCAACGCCTTGTTAAAACTTCGACAAAGGCTTAAATTATATCACCGACATCTTACCATTACAACGGACTGTCACTAAACCATTAACGAAAGCGAGTTTCAGTTCGAAGACGAGCCTAATCCGATACAGCTGACGTTTCAACATTGATATTCGCCGATTGAGCGCGTTTATATTCATTTCAACTTTCATTAATTGCCTTCAAACGCTTTCAATTTTGTGTCTCCCTTTCGTTACGGAGACAGTTATGATTTATTGTATCTTTTTTGTGAGTTTGAAAGATCTTTTCGAGGATTCTGTCGCCAATCACGTTTTTTGTGACAAATCATCCTCTTCGAAGTAAAGGTAGTAATGGTTGACAGATTTAATGAGATTAAAAAATATTTTCGATGGGTTGGCCAAGATCTTTTTTCAGTTTGGGCAAACCATGTTTTGACCTTTTTTCACAACTTGATATTGTTAGTAAAATTTTGTTATCACTAAGTGTAAAAGATAAAAAGAAAAATTGATTAAGTAATGTTTCAACCTAGCTATGTAATGGTGTAGCTTAATAGCCTAGGCGTTGTCTAAAATATCGGTTAACTAACTGTGGAAAATGTATGCAAACAAATTAGCAAGCGAGTTTATTAAACTAGCCAAATGGACTGCAAGTAGCCATTCACTTGACAATAATTACATTTAATGTTCTGTAAACGCTGCTGTAGAACGTACATCTAGTTTCTTTCCGGTTGTTTGAAGAATTTCAGTTGTATTAATATACATTACAGTTTCAAACGATCATCCTAATATGATATATGGAGTTATTATTATTATAAGGTCGAGACGGATTTTAACTTGTTATACGTTCTTCTTAGAGTAAATATATTATAGGTTGGTATTTTTCCTATTATCTACTTATTCATAAGTATTGTTATGGAAGGTTACCTTTTTACAGCACCTGGCAAAATATTTGTCAAACCAATAAGCAAAATAATATTAAGGTATGTGACTTCTTGCGTAAAATCGCATTTAAAAAGGTACAGAAATATAAAAGCCTTTACTTTTGAGTTTTTGGCATTGCAAATGTATTTTGAGTTTTATTGTTAATGTATGGCTCTTTTTGATGATCACATAAACCCTTTTCCTTTTCCTTAGAGCCATATAATTTCCTGGTTAACCTAATTGGTGACCTAACAGTTTAAATGAAAAAGGCTCTAAACTATTGATTCGCCACATTTTATATCCAAAGATTATCTGGAATCAGTTGGATTCGAACCTGGAACCGACCGGACAGAGGTCTCGCGCTGTAATCCCTAAAAACCAAACTCCCGTTGAATACATCAGACCAATAAACCTTATATCGGAAATTATCGTTTTGTGAACATATTAGATAAAATAGCTTATTCCCTTTATGGGAAATTGACTAAAACTCAACAATTTAAACAGCTTTTTAGCACATGGTTTGAATATTTCCAGTAAATGAAATATAAACAACATTAAACGAGATTATTAGATTGTCAGCCAATAAAGCACGCTTGGCCGGAACTACTTTGTAGGTAATTCACCGATGAATATATTGATTATAAGTGATAAGGAAAACTGCCTATCGTCCTCAATAGAACATCATTTATTTTATTTTTTTAAATAGGTAGTGTAATAACTAATAATACTAGCTGTAATACAGATGTGTATGCCGTATCATGTGAATTGATACATACAAAACGTATTGCCAGAAGAACCTAAACCAGATAATATTTCTAGCGCTGACATAATCATTTTTTTAACATTCTACTGGTTCATCAAATAATTTTGTCTAATATGTACTGCCTCATAAAGCCAATGATATGAGTTTATAACACTTAACTATTGTAACTTTTAATCACCAACAGATTTAATTATTTGCATCAACCCTTATATTAGGGTAAAAAAATAATACCTGCATAACTTTTATTTTTAGCCAAAGAAATACTTTACTTTTATGTAAAATTTATTTAAATCCTCAACATGATATAGATTATTTTCTATATGAAGTGAAATAAGTTTTGTGACAATAATAAAATATTTCATCAGTTCTTCGGAAACCTTGAAGCAATACAATAAATTTACAATAATTTCAATACATTAAGATACGATACAATCAATTTCTTTTGTTTTGCAATTGCCTTTAAATAGTAAACACCTCATAATATCGTAATAGGTATCTGAAGCATGTTTAAATGTGTTCATTTAGCTTGTTAAGTTTGAGTTCGCTTATGCCGACTCAATTACTCATGATTGTGGTTTGCTCTTAATTAGGGGAATATTTTAGAATTTTTTGCTCATTAATAAAAAATGCTAATAACAAAACACCTAATGTAAACCGTTAAACCTGGATCTAACCTTTCTATATGGCCCACAGCTGATCCATAAAGATGGCAAATGTAAATAAAATATGTTTAAATGTATAGTTTCATGTTCTTCCTTACGTTTTGGCTGTATCGTTCATTTCATTTAATTGAAACCAAATATACTTGACACCATCCAACTATGATTATGGTAGTTGTGAAAACAATCAGTGTTTCACAATGAGCTTTCCTGAGTTGGAGCTTCATGTAGAAACTCATTTGCCAACTGAGTTTCAAATTATTGACGCAAACACGTGGGAAGCGTATGTTACGCAGATTAGATTCTCAGACCATGTGTGTACTTAACGTTTTCATTAAACACTACAGTTCCGGGTTTAATCTAGTGTTTATCAATTCCATTATCCAGTAGAGGGTTCTGCAGTTAACATGAATGAGATGGGGGATAGAAATTAGTAAAGTTAGTGTTTTGTGCGTTGAAACACTCCCCTTACATAACGGTGGAGGCGAAGAAATCTTAAACTAATACAAATGATTTCCTATAGTACTTTTTTTGTATGATGAAGAGGTATTTGATTTTAAAATGGGATCCTGGAAAATGTGTTTTTACAGTTAAACATTAGAATTACCGTCTTAATGGTCTTTAAAATTTTTATTTTTAAAATAGGTATATTTATTAGTTAATCAAAAACGCGTACTGTTAATACATTTCATGTGACATTTTTAGCGAATTTCCCATACAGGGAATAAGCTATTACCGTAGTACTCATGGTAAGACCTGGACCCGGGACCGATTTACTTTTTCATATTGAGGTCCCTAGAGGAAGTACTTGTTTAACTAATGCTATTTAAATAGGGATTAAATGCGATATTTTTAAGGACATATTTAAGTGTAAATCCAATCAGGTCTGCAGATTTGCTGCGGCGGGGATATTTATTAATGTTTTCCATTAAGCAAATCTTTGATTTGATAGGTTTTGAACTTTTGCAGATTATTATACAGTAGTTTTCCGTTTTTTCTTGGCTCTGCCTCTTTTCTTAACTTTCTTAGCATAAAGAGGGTTTATTTAATACACCCTTTCTGTTATGTGACGATGTCAATAAAATAAAAATTATTGAGAAATTAGTTGTGTGTATGTAAACACCAATAATTGTACCTAATCGATGTTGTGTTTAAGGGATCGTATTTATGCTCAGCTATTTTTGAACTACTTACATATGAGTATAATTTCCTTTTTAATGTTAATAATTCGCTGAAATTAGTAAATTGAATATCAACTTTATTTTTAGCTATTCTAAAATAAGTCAATTGTTTCGAAAAATAGCTGTATCTCGTTTTGTACAGAATATGGTTTAAATGTGGTGTAAATGGATACCAATAAAATATATTTAATATCGTCAAATGAAAAGCGCAATATTATATTGTGTTCTTTTTTGTTAAAGATATTAAGTTAATTAAATCCTAAACTGGAAATGCGTTTAGCAAATTAATCTGTAAAACCATCAAGCTTCGAGTATACTGTAATGTATAATTTTACGAATCGAAACTTCAAAGTTTTTAGTTACGAAAAGTTGTTAAAGGTTAATGTAGGGAGTAAACTGCTCGAGTAAATTAAATCATTTTAGCTTTTTGGGATGAAAACAGGTCAAAACTATAACTTAAACTTTGTGAAAGCACAGCAATGATAAGACTGCACTCATAGTTTGTTTGGGAAAGTTTCACAAGTGTAACACTTTTTTAAAATTATGCTTTTATAAATAACAAATCTTTTTGTAATGGAAAAATAGTTATATTAATATAATGTAATGTAATTAAAATATTCCGATAAAAAAACACACCCACAAAACCTTTATGACATGTTATACGCTCACACACTTAACCAAGTCCTTACAAGACGTAAGGACACATACAAGGTCAAGAGGTCATGTGATTATCACCAGGAGAGTGGGACATCAGTCGGAGAGTCCTGAGGGAATATCAGATGAGACGGGATAAACCAGTGACATGAAAGTCAAACAGGGTCTAACAAGCCCTTAGCTCTGTGTAGCAGATACATTACTTGTAACTCTGTTAGACCAGCTCAACTACTGGTATGGGGTGGTTTGGCAAGTGGGGAACTTGTTATGATCGAACTTTCTTATATACAAAATTATATTAATCCACGGGATTGAAATTTTTCTTGTAGGTTCTTTATGAAGACACCGTTGCCTGCTAAAGTTATTGGTTACATTAGTAAAATACCCCCGCCGCAGCAAACCTGCAGACTAAGCGAATTTCCATTTGCCTGATTTGATTTTCAATTAAATCTATTCAAATAACATTAGGTTTAACGAGTACCTAGGTTTGCTGCCTACAAGGTAATAAAGTGTGTTTTTCAGTAAAATATTAACAGCTTAGTATAAAATAAATCGATTGGCCAAGTTTGATCCAAATATATGCATAAACAAGCAAACTACAAAAGTTTACTTATTCTCCATAAGAATAACATGGAAATTTTTAATTTATAATTTTCTCCGTAACCAATAACCATACAAAAACACTTCAACATACTGAATTATTTGTTTTTTTAAGCTCTTCAAAATGGTCTAGAATAAATTTGGGAAATTTTATGTTTTGAGGGTCAAAAATGAGAAAAACCAATTTTTACCCCGTAAATCCCCCCATAAAACCCCGTTCCCATGGTCCGATCATGCTGGCTCGCGAACTCATTCGAATAAACGTAGGTTTACACGTTTGTACCAAATTTCATCGAAATCGGATCATTTTTGCTCGAGTTATCGTGCTGACGGACACATATATATATATATATATAAATATATAAATATATATATATATGAATTTGAACGGATGGTGTTTTTGGCTTCTAGGAACATCAAAATGAAAAAGTAAATCGGTCCCGGGACTAAGTCTTACCATGAGACCTACGGTAATAGCTTATTCCCTATAGGGAAATTCGCAAAAATGGGACAAATGGGAAATAGTAGTAAAATTGTAATTTAATGTTGACGCGTACGTGTAAAAAATCAAAACTGTAATCGTGATGTGACTGATGGTTCCATACCAAACTCGACGAAGTTCTAAGGAACGAAACTAGTCGTCATACCTTTGGTTGGATAAGGTAATCATTTTATTTTAACAAAACTCTAAAATTATGCGTTCAGTGAGAATTAGCCGCTAAGTATTTGTACAGTTAAATAGGGAAAATATATGACACACCAAAATGTATCTAATTGAAAAATTAAACTACGTATGTGAAATTTAGATGCTAGGTTCTTGCGGGATTTTAACATCTTTCTTTGTGACAGAAAACTGTACTATTTTAGACCGTATCTCCAATAATTTATTTGTGAATTTTGAAGCATGAAAACTCAAGACAAGTTGATCTAGTTTTTATACCATGTACCCTTATATTTTTTTAAACGGTCGTGGAAACCAGCCTCAGGGGACTGAATAAAAGGGAAGTTCTCCGAGGGACTTTGTGCCAAAAACTACAGGAAGTTTGATTGATTTAACAATTATTAACACAAATAAAAACAACCATACTTTTAAATTATACTCACTTGCCTTCAGGTTAGCTCGTTCGCTACGCTAACTCGCCTCCAGGTTGAAGTTCGTTCGCTACGCTCACTCACCTTTTGGTTGCAAATTAGCTGTTGTCATAAATAATAAAAAAAAAAAATAGTGCTGCACCCTGTTGGTAATTCTTGTAACTTTAATGCTATTGCACATCATAGAACAGAACCAACTTGTTTAATTGAAACAGCTGTTAAGATTCATTAATTCCATTTAAATATGAGTACTCATAAGGTTAATATGGGAAACTCCAGAGCCACTGGGGCGGAGCCCGAGAGTCTTATCAGAATAAAAACAGCTTAGTTTTCCTATTTAATGCCTAAAGAATCAGTGTACCAAATTTCAGCCTCCTAGGTAAATGGGAAGTGGGAGAATTAGTGGTGAGTGAGTGAGTGAGTAAGTCAGTCAGTGAGGGCTTTGCCTTATATATATAGATTGGAATGAACACATTTGATGCTATCCATACAAGGCAAAAATCTTAAGTGTCGAACTCCCTTCGTTGAACCTGTTGCAATAACATGATTTAGAAACACATCTGTAGATGTACCTTTATTTAAATACAATTCACTACTGTAATTCCAACTCTGTATTGTTCAGTTAAACAGCCACGACATTCGTATCTATCAAAGCCGTCTTGACAATAGATCAAGGGTTTCTGTACGTTATTGATGTCATTGTGAACGGTTCGGAGGAGTGGTGGGAGGGGGGGGGGCACGTGACCCATTATGTGGTGAATTCTAAAACAATCGAACCTCGAGAAATTCTGAATGTGCTTGAACTCATTGTAAGATTTGGGGGTTTAACGTCCAAAGTTTATAGGTGTATTTTGTTTTTTAACCATACGGTTCGGAGAAGTCTTTTTTCACAACATGGACGTTAAGATTTAGTGAACAAAGATACCAATTAAATAGTAGAATTTGTATCCTATATAGTTTAAAAGTTAATGTCAACTATTCTGGCAGTGTTCTAACAAGATGGCACCAACTAACTGTGGTGTATTACAAAGTGTAAATAAACTTTCAGTTGGCCTGAAACCGAATGTTGTCAAGACATTGTACTAAAGTAGTGTAATTGACCGTAAGTTGGCTGGAAACTTTATGAGAATCGAGTTAAACCTAGTGGAAACTTGGCTGTAGAATAATTCTAATGAACTTCTGGCGTTTGAGATTTCATTACTAGTGTCATTGACTTTGGATACTGCAAGTATTTTGTATATTTTTGAAAACTACATGCAAAATAATGTTACAGTAACTAAAGATAAGAAAACAGCACACATACTTTCGTAGACTAATGGAATAAACCCCCCTTGTTGGTTTGTAAGCTATATAATACAATGAACACTAAAAAATAATAACACTTCTTGAAACTAAAAAATATTAATACTATTGTGAATATAGCTCCTATGCTGTGCTCCGATATTGTGAATGAATATATAAATCAATCTCATTTGACCAATTAATATTTCAAAGTATAGGTAACTGTATTAATGCTACTGATAAATTTTAACTATTTTAAATGGCGTGGGACTGTTTTGTGTTGTTTGGTTGGAATGCTGCTGGTGTGCGTCAAAGTAAAAACTGTGCACCAAAGTAAGGCGTTCTGTACTATAATCTGTGCCAGGAAGCCCACTTTGTCGGGTGACTGTAGGAAAAAGAAATGCCGTGTTTCCCCCCAAAAAGGAAATTTACATACTAAAAGAGAAATAAAATATCATTATATACAATTTATATCTGTTTTTTCACAATATGTTTCAATATTTATAATTTTCTCGTTATCCTACTGGGTAAGAAAGAGCAGTCATAGAATACACGGATACATTTGCAATAACTGGGTATGAAAAAAACATCGGAATATTTTTCTAAATTAAATTTCTTCTTGAAAATAATCCACCGTTGTAGACTATTTACGTGACCAAACCGATTTTACATTGAGTTCCAATTAATCCACATTAGTGATAGCTTTACCACAGAGTTCTGGTTTGCAGATATTGTTTAACATAATTGCATTTAACGGCATAGTTGCACACAATAAGAATTGAACAAACGAAATGCGCCATCTATTTACTAATTGAGTCATAATTACATGTTGTCTGTGCATAAATTTCGGTTTCTATATTGAGCATATATAGTGCTGTATTAATGTAAAATTTTAATTGATGGAATGTGTTTGTAAAACTTTTTCACTTTATTTTTAAACCATATACATATTTTTGAAACCATCAAGATTTGAACAATACTTAAGAGTATTGAAACATTGTTTCTTTTTCCCAAATGGCTGTTTCATTGTAAAAAATAAACTATTAACACACTTATTAACAAGATTTCATCTAAGTGGGAATGCCGCTAGCCTCCAGGAAGCCATCTATGTGGTCTAGGTGCAAAGCTTTGGTCCCAGAGGCCCCAGGTGTAAATACCATCAATCACAAAATGATTTTATCTAGGTGATAATTCCGCGACCCCTAGGTAAGGTGAAAACGGCTCTAGGCTATTGCCTAGTGTCTTATAAAGTAAAGTTCACTCACATAAAAAAGAAACCATCCTTAATATAATACGTGAACGTGATTTCTACGAAACAATACTCCGTAAATAATGGACGGATTTTTACAAACGAGGTGTCAAAATTAAGTAATTTTTGTGTAGACGCCCCCTTTCACCAATTCCTGTAATAAAGGTCCTCGGGTATTGCACCACAGGCCATCAAAATCTTATTATATGAATCCTATTGTATTTCTTATGAAGCAAAGATTTGGTTTACTTAAACCATAGACCGTCAGCTGTGCTGCAGTTAGCATAGGTTCTGGTGCACACCGCTGGGAGCGCCATGTAGTTAGTGCGCGAGAACACCATGGTAACCGCAGCACGGCTAACAGTATTTAATTTTTTTTGTCTAGGCTTAAACAGAAGAATAATTTATATTAATTGCATACTAAAACAGCTGTTCATAGTAAACACATGATACACACAAGAGCGTTCGTTTTCAGTTTCGATAACTGGAGTGGAGTGATTGATTACACTATCTTTGAGTCGACTTTTCTTTTAACTCATCGGAAATTATGACTGTCATTTGTTTTGAAATAGCTTTGCAATTAATTGCTTGAATTCGACCAACAGGTGAACTAGCTTGATTTAATCCTGTTGTTGAATGTTTAGAACATTCTCAATCAGCTGTGTGAGCGGAAGCAAGTGCAGCTGTCATAGCATGAATACACACAATTCCACGCGTCTGATGCTTCTTGTCAAGCAAATCTCGTGCAAGATTTATCCATTTGTGGAGATACTTAAACTAAATCCTGTATAAGGAAGTATTTGCGATTTTTTCTCAAAATAGGCTGACAAGATTTCTAGCGATTGATATGGTAGAACTTCGATGCATTTTGGTCTGTGAGGATCCAATTTTTATAGTATTCAATTTGATATGTTTTTAGTTTTAGTGGGATTGAGGCAGTTACTATACATATCATCTTGACTGATTGTAAGCACCATACGACATTTATACTAAGTTTTATAGTAAATAATTTTTTAACAGGTCTCATAGTTTTTTATTTTCACTTCAATTCCTAAGACGCTAGGCTTAGTTTAGGTTTTATCTCAGGTTAGGCATTCGGAGTCACGTTTCTAAGTCGTAGATATACGCCATTGGTGGTTGGTGCGATTTGAACCCGTTAACTTAGGGACCGAAGCCCCTGTACTCTACCTCTAGACAGGCTCACTCCCCAGTAATAGAAGCCCACTTATAGACAATCCTGCTGTCGTCACAGTTTCAGAATCTGACGTTTAAAACAAAACAAATACACCATTCTAATCCAGTACCTTGTAAAACTATGTTTGTCCTGCAGATAGGAATCCTTTGTAAGGTTAGTCTCAATAAATGATAATAAACTCCTAACACGATGATAAAGAAAAGGCAAGTGGCTAATAATGAACTATGTTTCAAAGAGAGCTCTACCGGCTTGCCTGAGAAAATTGCAGTCCTCGAGCTAATAGATTCATTACTTAAAAGATCATAAAACTCTGAAGTTCTTTTATTTTAAAGTACTCTTTTAGGGAGTAGATTAAAGAGAAATACATCCGTTTTGCGATTTTCTATTCGTGCATATATAAATTGTGGATATTTATAGGCATGCACTGTGGATGCGATACTCTCTGGTGTGGATTAACGTCCGCACTAGCGAGTACTACGATTATCCGCAGTACTATCCTGATAATTAGACCAATTCGTATATACCAAGTAAAAAATGTGGTTCGGATTCCACAATAAACTGTAGGTCCCTTAGTTGCCATTAGCTGTCTGTGTTTAAGGAATATGTCGGTTTTAGTCAAGAACAAGACTACAAGATCGCGCCACTCATCATTCACTCATCTCCATTCATATTTGGCTTAAAATACCTACTTTGTATGGTCGTCATTTAATTAGAAAGTTAAAGTATTAGTCCCCGTACTTCAGCTACTGTTTAATCAGCTAGCTAAAAATCTTTTTTCAAAATTTCTGATTTCTGACGTTGTAATTACTCTTTCGGATATATTGTTTTTCGAAATCGCTGGTTTTATGGGGTTTAAGTTTCTAAACAAACCACTTTATAACGAAAATAAATCAAATACGTTAAGTTCACCTTATATTATTAGTCAAAGCTATGTGTTACATTTTCATGTAATCCCGTGTAAGCGTGTGACGAAACATAATTTTCTATTGTAATGTCCGGCCCGAGGTTTATGGCCTCGGCCAGTCAGCGCCAAACAGTTTATTTCACTTCTAGTCCCCACTGTCAGTTCCACGGCTATTTTTCACACAGGTAATTAAAAGCTCGTTCAACAAGGCCCATTATTGACTCTCAGTTTCGGACGCTTTAGAAATGTTCGCCAAATTACAGTTTAAACAGTGTTACGTTTTGACACTGTAAATACTTTTTTAGTGCTCGTAGTTGGTAGAATGTGTTGGAAATTAGTTTAAACGCGGTTTTGTTATTTTGTTAAATTACTTTTTAAACAGTGTTACGTTTTGACACTGAAAATACTTTTTTAGTGCTCGTAGTTGGTAGCATGTGTGGGAATTTAGAGTTTAAAACGTGGTTTTGTTATTTTGTTAAATTACTCTTTAAACAGTGTTATGTTTTGACATTGTAAATACTTTTTTAGTGGCCGTAGTTGGTAGAATGTGTAGGAAATTAGTTTAAAAGCGGTTTTGTTATTTTGTTAACAATTTTTTTTATATTTAATTTATTTATTTAAGAATTATAACAATTAATGTTGCTGTAGAATGAGATCGATTAGGAAAATTAATTTTGAAATAATTAATTAATTGGTTGGCAGTTTGAAGTTATTTGTTTTACTATATAACTATTTTGTGTATAATAACTGTACAGACGTTTCTGTAGTAGTATTCTTTAACTTACAAACTTTTCTCTTGTCGCTAAAATTGTTTGTCTATGGAAACCATACATTTCGTAACATTTGATTGCAAAACCTTTATGTTAGTTATTTGACAGCGTTTTGTAAAATTTGACGATTAGGTTGGTTTAGTAAACCTACAAATTTGTTTTTAGGGTTTACAATTACTTTCCTTTCCCTCTTTTAAGATCAGGTTGGTTTTCGGATACATAAAATGAGATGCTGCTTCACCCTTATCGATTTAAATCTGGAAGGGATATCTTGTCCCAAAACATCTATAAAACGACAACCCACATTGGGAAACGAAGATTACAGTTATAGCATATTCCTTATTGTGAAATTACCTAATTGTCCTAGTTTAGATATGGAATTTGCTACAGTATTTTGAAGTTTGGACTTACTGTAATTTTTATTTATTATATTATATAGTTTTAAGTTGATCTTTTATTAGCTTTAAGAACGTTTCCTGAAGTCAGTGACGTATTCAGTCAGATAAAGAAAACACCGTATTTCAAGCCACGCCCTGGTCCATCCAACCATCAATTTATCATTGTCTTCTCGATTGCCTTTGCTTTTCCAATAAGTTATTTGTTTGTGAAAATATCTCGGATTCTCAATAACATGTAAACCTGTGTTTTTATGTGGGCTAAAACACAATTTGGAAACTTTTTTTAAGGGGTTGACGGTCTCTTTTAACCTTGCATTTTGGCCCGTCCACATAGACTACAGATCACTTAAAGAAACACAATAGTTTAGTGGGCATATAAACCAAATTTTGATGGTTTGAGACGATCACCCGCATTATTTTATCCCTGTGATCACCTGGCCTATACAGGGTGTTTCCGGGGAGCGAGCTGGTGTAGTGGTTAGAGCGCGGGACTTAAGTCCCTGAGGTCCCGGGTTCGACCCCCGCCAAATCACCAATGGACTTTATCTAAGTAATAATGCCGCAACCCCTAGGTCTAGCCTGAAGTAATGTGAACAACCATCCCAGGCTCGTGCCTAGCGTCTTAGGAAAAAAATACAGGGTGTTTCCAAATTGTTCGGACATATTTTGTGGACTTGTTCCTTGGGCTAAGACAAACATCAAATGCCATATAAGTATGGGTCTAAAATGCCTAGATTTATGTTTGTCTATTTTTAAGCATTATTTTATATCTTAAGCATTTTTTCAAAATTTGTATAAATGTGTATTTTACTAGGTAAAAAGAGCTTACAAACTTTCGATTCAATATCTCAAGCCGTTTCAATATGGCGGCCATTAAAATCTTTAATGCCAAATTTCATGAAAACCGTAAATATTAAGAAAATTGTTTTTCCAATAAAAAAGATAGAGAATTTAAATCCAAATTAAATGAGACCTTGTTGTTTAATAATTAAGTTCCTAGCAATTCGAAATGCCTTGTCGAAAAGTTTACTTTTCATTCCAAGCTTAAGAAATTTTGTTGTTTTTTTCTAAAATGTTGTATTTCTATGTATACAAAATTGAATTTAAGAAATATTAATAATTCTTTATTTTTCTTGTTTCAGGTGAGACATACATGTTAAGCTGATTACCATATATCACTATGCGTAAGTTTAGTGTGTGTTTGTATTTCGTTTTCACATGTAAGATGCATTATAATAATTGATTAATGTTAATTGTACGTAAAATTAATAAGCTAGGGAGATTGAAAAACGTTTCTTTTGGTCATTATTAGTTCATATTTGTTAAGATCGCATCATTGAAAAATATATCTTGACAAGTAACTTTTTTGTGTTGAATTCTGAGATAGTTATTTTCCCTATCATGAAATTTGTTTCAATAAAACGTATCGTATGTTAAACCACGCAACGATTATTGTATTATTATTATTTTTATTCGTATTGAAACCCTGATTTGAATCTATTGATGTTTACTTATTCACCTTCTCAATAAGTATTTTCAAAACCAATGGATTTTACCTAAGCTATAATACACAAACCTTTAAGCCTATCCTGAAATAATGTAAAAAAAGCTCGGACTAGAATCTCGTTAGAATTAAAAAAACTGTGTTAAAGATTTGTGTTCAGGTTTTGCTTTGAAGTTTTTTAAAACAACGCATGTAAGCATTTTTCTCATCCCTCAACATATTCAATACTTCTTTTATGACGTCAGCCAAACGCCTCTTATGTCGTGTAATGTCCAATAGGGAAATATCGGCTTTTGAAAGAGCTAATGGAATTTATTCAGGAAGCATTCCTCGGCTGAAGGTTTGGTGAACCGCGATAAATACATGTGATATACATTTTGTATACGTGTAATCTACTTGAATGACACTTACAGAAAAGTTGTAAAAAGCATAAATAAAATTATCATTGTAAAATAATGGGGAAATGCTGTTTCTGCTGGTTTACATGGTATCGTATCGCATTGAATTTAGCAATAACTTATTTTATTTGTTATGTTAACTGATTGGTGTATAAAAAACATATTGGCATTATTATGCATTTAATTTTAATTTTAATGCCTCTGTCTATTGAAACACAATTTTGAGTGATTAAAAAACAGCTTTTTTAGTATTTTGATTAAATTAAATGTTGTTTTCTTTAGGCATTAATTTAAGTTAAAATTAAACACAATTAGAAACTTGGTCCTTTTTAAATGCATCCTGTAACTCATGTTCTTATCAAGTAAAATGGCATGAGTAAAAGTTGTATGAAAAAAGATAAACATGTATTTTACCCTTAAGTCCTGCCTTTGAACTTCCCGTGAATTGGTTCAGTTTTTGAAAACTTTTATGGTTATTATGAAAATTTTTATTTGATACAACAGTTAAATTAACTTTGTGGAATCGTTACGTAGTTAAGCATCCCCAATTTTACAAAAAAAAAAAAAAAAAAAAAAAAAAAACACTGTCACAAAACCAGTATAGGCTACAATATACATAAATCTAGTAAGACTTTGAATTATGTTGCTTCTAGTTACGATAGTTAATAGTTTGTCATGATGATTCTTGGATAGAACATAACGTCATTGAAAAACTCTACTACTCTAAATACAAAACCCAAATCATTACAATGGTTACACGGCTATTATTTTCGACTAAGCAAAACTTTCTCTTATTATTATTAAATAATTATCAATAACAGTTTAGTCACTTGACAGTTTTTAACGTATAATATTGAAACAATTCTAGCTATTGTTAGGTAAAATACCAGGAAAAGCATGCTATAAGTGGATCCATCGGTGATCTGGGCTTTGTTCAATATAAGCTTACAATGGTGAAGCATCAGGGGAGCCTTTGATAGCAGGTCGGATACATCCGCTTGTAAGAGGGGGGGAGATGTTACTGGTCTTATAATGGTTAATAATGGACTTGTCCCTGTACAAGCGTTGGCTGTTGACTTGTAATACAATGTTAGGACGGTAAAACTTGTAATACAATATCAGGTTATTTTGTAATACAATATCAATATTGTGTAACTTGTAATATAAGTATCTTGTTGGCTTTAAACCTACATTTTGAACATTACAGTATTAGTTGGGAAAATAAATATTGGAACTTACCGAAGTTTATACTATTCCTTCGATTTATTATCATGGAAAGTTGATTGCTTTCACTTTGAGTTTTGGATAAATTACCTTTATTTTGGTAAAACAATACTTTAAAGTGTAAAATAATTACCAAAAATATTGGGAACCCCTCCGCTATAGCAGATGGACTTAATATGTGTTTTAAATTGATACTTTCGTTACGTTTTTTAGTATTTCAAAAATTAAATAGTCTTTGCGACAATTGATTTAGTGGATTAAATGTTTCTTTGGAGATTACTACTTGACATAATTAATTAATTGCGTCAATAACTACGAAGGGTCAATTACTATGTGGAGGGTATTTGACTACAGAAATATGTAAAATCGTTACAAATTTAACATATATAGTATAGTATTAAAATAATCAAATACTTTGTTTAAAGTACATATAAAATTGGAAAGATAAATATTTGGCTTAAATATTTTGTTTAATTCATATTAATTATGAAATGCATTAAACACAACGACTATTAAAAATAAATAATTCCTTCTGTAAACCTCAAAATAAATTGTAATGTTTACCTTCAATATTTCAATGCATTCAGATGAATAAGGAAATACATTTTGTACAGTTGAAAGAAAATTATTGCTTTTGTGTACCTCATAATAGACTTTTTTTGTAGGGTAAATATTTGAAATTCGTAAAAATCCACGGTAACAGTATTTTTGGCAGGTATTGAACGTCAAATCAACGATTTTACGAGGCCCAGGTTGATGAATGAAAAGACATGACAGTGATTAAATGTCTCGGGAATGAATAAACTTTTGTGACGTTGTGATATAACATTGGCAGCACAGATTGTTTAGGCATCGGTGAGTTCGTTTTCACTCGATTCTACAATTTAATTTTTAAGTTAGAACAAATTTATAAACTTTAGCACGATAGGTAATGCTTAGAATAGGACTATTGCAATGATGAAATGAGGGAATAAAATACATAAAATACTTTATTAATAATTGATGTAAAAATGAAAGATATTAAAACATTAACACTTCAAACTGTGAACATATTAGAACAACATAATAAAAAAATCAAGCAGCTGATATTAAAAGATACATTAAAAAGATATTTGATTATATAGCATTAAACAAAGCAATACTATATAAAATCTTCAACATTCCCCCTTAATCAAACATCTTTTTTTTTTTATTTAATCTGAGTCTTTAAGTCCCAAGTCCGTCACAAAGTGATTACATTTTTCACGTGACAAAGATTTGGTTTAAATATCAGCCGTCATATTTACAGTTGGCATATACTTGATTTCAATGCTTTTCTTAACCATATTCTTGACCTTTAGCAACAAGACGTGCTTTGAACTTCTCACGATCACCATCTACATTTTGCTTAGTTTTATAAACCCATTTGCGTTTAACCACATTTTCATTCTTCGGACGATCAACCAACTCCCAAACATTGTTCTTAATTAGAGAATTATACTCTTTATCCATGGCATTCATCCACTCTTCTTTGAAATTACTTTTAATTGCCTCATTGAAAGTTTGCGGTTGATCAAAAATATCGACAGCTTGATATGAAACGAAGTCGTTCATCCATAATGGTTTTCTGCGATCACGTTCAGGTCTTTTATCTTCAATCAAAGAATTTCCTTCTTCCAAAACTTGCTGTTCTAGATAAGAATTTTCATTTACTGAAACTTCCTGTTCACTTTCATTGTTAGAATGAATAAGATTTTCTTTGTTGTCAACACATGTTATATCATTGTTTGGTTCTTCCACAAGTTCAGTTGTGCTACTGTTTATAACAGTGTATTCAACTTGTTGACTTTCATTTTTCAGGTCATCATTCACATCAGAGGTATGACATTGGTCTTCTACAAAAACAACATCACGTGCTTTTATAATAGAATAAGGTTTCTTAGGATCAATTAGTCTGTAGCCTTTGGAATGTTCACAATATCCAACCATAATACAAGGCTTTGCTTTTGTGTCAAGTTTCTTTCTGTAACATTTGGGAATATGAACATAAGCTTTACAGCCAAAAACCCGTAAGTGACTTAGATCAACCTTTGAACCAGTCCAAACTTCCTCTGGTGTTGCATTCTTTAAAGCTGCTGTAGGACTACGATTCTTCAAATAGATAGCTGTGTTTATAGCTTCTCCCCAATATCGTTTTCCTAAACCTGAATCTTGAAGTAAACATCTTGTCTTTTCAACTAGTGTTCGGTTAATACGTACACTTACACCATTTTGCTCTGGAGTGTGGGGTATAGTGGTCTCATGAACAATGCCATTTAAACGTAGAAAATCTGCAAATTGTTTGTTAACATACTCACCCTTGCCATTATCAGTTCTCAAGCGCTTAATTTTAAAGCCAGTTTGATTTTCTACTTCCATTTTGAAGTCTTTGAACTTACTTAAAACCTCATTTTTGTGTTTAAGTAAATAACCAAAAGTTTTTCTTGAGAGATCATCGGTGAATGTTAAAAGATAAAGAGATCCACCCCAACTTTTAACTGACATTGATCCACATAAGTCTGAATGAATTAGCTCAAGTAATGAAGTAGCTCTGATACTTTGACCTTTAGGAAAAGATTTTCTTGTTATCTTACCTTCAATACATGTGGTACAAGTATTCTCCTTTTCTGATTTTGAATAATTTACTCCATTAACTAAACCATTTCTTAGTAAATCCATTCCTTTATGACTTAGATGGCCTAATCTACGGTGCCACGTACCTTTGGTAGCAACTGTAAGAGCAGCTGATGAATTATCTTCTTTGAATTCAGAGTGACCATTCAACTCTGTTGACTCAATTAAATTTAGTTTATATACACCGCCGTCATTCACAGCAGAAATGTCACTATTTCCCTCTATTCGACAGTCATTTTCTGAATAAATTCTGCACGAATCTTTGTCAAAAACTACTATTTTACCTTTTTCTGTAATTTTATTTACAGACAACAAATTAGTAGTAAGTTCTGGTATGTATAAAACATCCTTAACAGTAACTTTATTAGAATTTTCTATATAAAGTTCAATATCACCAACACAATTACTTGTAAGTTTTGCATTATTGGCCACCAAAACTTCCTTCTTTTCAAACTTACCATTTTTCACCATTTGATTACTCATATGAGTTGTACAACCTGAATCAATTACCCAATCATTATGATCAACTTTGGATGCATAAGATTTTATATTTTCAGTATGGAAAACAGTTGTAAGCAATAGATTGTCATTTTCTTTGTGTTTCCCAACATAATTTGCCTTAGATCTGTGCTGAGAATTATTGCCAAGATTAGGACAGTTAGGCTTAATATGTCCAGGTTGATTACAAAGATGACAAATAATTTTCTTCTGTGGTCTAAACTTACCTTTTGAATCTTTCAACTTCTCAATTTTCTTGGCATAAGAATGTTTAATTGCCAAAGCTGATTCACTTCCAGTTGACGTATTTTCAGACCTCCTAAAATCCTCTTGTAAGAGACGAGTTTTAACAAACTCACTTGAGACAGTTGTTTGAGTAACTTCAATACCCATTATAAGTGGTTCATATTCTGAAGGTAAACCACCCAGAAGTAGCATTGCAACTTCTTCATCACCAACAATGTGATTTATGTCAGCTAACTGTTGAACTAAGGACAAAGTTCCATTTACATAGTCTGCCATTGTGCTAAAATCTTCCAATTTAGTTCTAAGTAAACGTCTTAAAAGACTAAGTCTTCTAACCAAACTTTTGTTTTCAAAAGCATTCTGGAGATTATCCCAAGCTTCTTTAGCAGTGTTAGCATTCCTAACATAAGGATAACAAATAGGCAAAACATTTAAACAAATTTTTGCAAGAGCCTTTTGATCCCTGTTTTTATCTCTGATTGCAGTATCAACAGATACACAATCCCAAAGTCCATCAATTATTAATGCCATTTTCATAGAAAACTTCCAATTGTTATAATTTGAAACACCCTCTAGACGTTCAACATTACTATTTCCTCCCATTATAATTTTTGTCATACTAGACAATCCTGTATTACTTGAGGTAGGTGTAATAGTAGGAGTTGTATTAGTGTTTTCTTGTGTAGTTTCCATTTTAGGTTAAACAACTTAAAAATTTCAGTTCAAGAAATTAGGTAACAAAATATTGTTCATAAGCCTAGAAATCTTACCAAACACAATCAGTCCTGAATTCTTCATTTTAATGTAGTTTTATACATATTCAAAATGAATTATATCAAAAACGTCTTCTGGGCCCATAACCTGATGAAATGAGGGAATAAAATACATAAAATACTTTATTAATAATTGATGTAAAAATGAAAGATATTAAAACATTAACACTTCAAACTGTGAACATATTAGAACAACATAATAAAAAAATCAAGCAGCTGATATTAAAAGATACATTAAAAAGATATTTGATTATATAGCATTAAACAAAGCAATACTATATAAAATCTTCAACATGCAATATTTTTAATTGGTCAAATGATTGTACTTTGACAAAGTTAGCAAAACTGCAGATTTCATGAAGTTAAATATTGCAATTTTCCATTAACGAGTCATATTTACCCTAATACGTTTGATTTAAAGAGTACCTAACTTTTCTGCTACGTGGAAGTGAAAAGTAGTTTTTTTTATTAAAATGTTTATAGTATAAAAGGAAAAAATAAAATTTTCAAATTTGATCAAAATGTATCCAAAAACAAGCAAACTACAACAGTTTTTGTTGAATCCATAAAATAATATAGGGTTATTTTTAATTGTAAAACAATGTTCCAATATACAAAATGTTTTTTATCCACACGATAGTTGTAGTAAACATTTTCTATTTCTATTTTAAAGAGTACAAGTTTGTAAAACACGATTTTTGAAAAATTCTTGAACCCCATAACACCCCTATTACCTGATCTTGCTGGTTTGTGAATTCAATCAAGTTTAATCAGCTCTAATCATTCTACCAAACTCAATAAAAATCTTATTAATCGGTACTCGAGTTATCGTCTTCACGGAAACACATAAATGTATCAACATTTTTACGAATATTGTTTTTGGCTTCTGGGTAGATCAAAATGAATCAGTAAATAGGTCTTTCCGTGCCACCTAAGCTTTATACCCAAGGAAATTCGATAGATAGCGAAAAAAAATAGGCAATCATAAACAGTTAGCGTACAGTGTGCACGTACAATATGTTATGTTAGTACTCTACCACACGCTAGCTTATCAAAGGCCTTTATGTGACATAGACCGCAGGGATTCAGGAAGACATTAGATATATGTGCATAAGGCCTGTCCCAGGTGCTTCCGACACCTGTACCACCTGTCGCTTGACAATAGCTTGTCGTTGTTTATGGCTTCAACGGGAATGCAGATTGAGCCAAGTATTAGGTCAATCACGATTGTGATCTACATGCCAATATGCTTGGTGATATAGGTACGTTTATACAGGTTGTTCCAAAAAAGGTTGAAAATAAAATTTACTTAGTGACACCTTGGGTGGAAATGAGTAATTTTTTTTGCATAAACGTATGTCTGATACTTAAAGAAAAATTAAAAGACTAATTACAACGCCAAAACTTTATTGTAGATGCCCTATATCACGTCCACAAAAGTATGCTTTGAACCCTCTCACGAAAAAAAGACAACACTTCTTTAAATGTAAAACGCAATATAAAATTTACTGCTCTTCAATAATATTTCCGTAACTTCTGTTGAGCTCAACTGTCCGCCAAGTACCTGAAAAGACTTTGTTCACCGTAGCTAGTAATCACAATAGACAATATAGCTATCAGTAAACGTTAGCTACGCCATAGCTTCCTTTACAAGGCCTCAACGAGGCAACAATGGCAACGTCGCAGAGTCGTCCTACAGGACGTTTGTTATTACTGTCATTCCAAGCAATAGGCCGGCCTGAGCGACGTTGCCATACACCAACGCCGTGGTCTTGTATTAGATGAGGCTATGGCTACAATCAATAAAATAATGTGTCAATGCGTCTTACTCACCTCGTTGACGAACACCCAGACTCTGATGACGTACGAGGGTAGGTTCAGACATATAAACACTGAGGACACAACCAGCAGCATCTCTGTCACTTTAGTCTGTGAAGAAGACGCTTGTTTGGACTGTGATCGGGCGAGGATCGGACGCTTCACCCCCACCGGACCGATATTGTTGACTTCTGACTTGCCAGAGTTAGTCATAGACCTCCTAACTCGTGCTAGCCTCCACACTGTCTTGCTGATCAGGGTGTTGAGCACGACGATCAGACAGAACGGGATGAGCAGAGTGACCACAAAGTCTATGTAGTTGAGTGTAGTGGCCAGGTCCATCCAGTGGTCTACCAGGCTACACACTAGGAGTGTAGAGTTGCTGAAACAAGAGACAATTACTGAATAACAGATGAGTCACACTGCCTTGCTGATCAGAGTGTTGAGCACCAGACAGAAGGGGATGAGCAGAGTGACCACGAAGTCTATGTAGTTGAGTGTAGTGGCCAGGTCCATCCAGTGGTCTACCAGGCTACACACTAGAAGTGTAGAGTTGCTGAAACAAGAGAGACAATTACTGAATAACAGATAAGTCACACTGTCTTGCTGATCAGGGTGTTGAGCACCAGACAGAAGGGGATGAGCCGAGTGACCACGAAGTCTATGTAGTTGAGTGTAGTGGCTAGGTCCATCCAGTGGTCTACCAGGCTACACACTAGGAGTGTAGAGTTGCTGAAACAAGAGAGACAATTACTGAATAACAGATGAGTCACACTGTCTTGCTGATCAGAGTGTTGAGCACCAGACAGAAGGGGATGAGCAGAGTGACCACGAAGTCTATGTAGTTGAGTGTAGTGGCCAGGTCCATCCAGTGGTCTACCAGACTACACACTAGGAGTGTAGAGTTGCTGAAACAAGAGACAATTACTGAATAACAGATGAGTCACACTGTCTTGCTGATCAGGGTGTTGAGCACCAGACAGAAGGGGATGAGCAGAGTGACCACGAAGTCTATGTAGTTGAGTGTAGTGGCCAGGTCCATCCAGTGGTCTACCAGACTACACACTAGGAGTGTAGAGTTGCTGAAACAAGAGACAATTACTGAATAACAGATGAGTCACACTGTCTTGCTGATCAGGGTGTTGAGCACCAGACAGAAGGGGATGAGCAGAGTGACCACGAAGTCTATGTAGTTGAGTGTAGTGGCCAGGTCCATCCAGTGGTCTACCAGGCTACACACTAGGAGTGTAGAGTTGCTGAAACAAGAGAGACAATTACTGAATAACAGATGAGTCACACTGTCTTGCTGATCAGGGTGTTGAGCACGACGATCAGACAGAAGGGGATGAGCAGAGTGACCACGAAGTCTATATAGTTGAGTGTAGTTGCCAGGTCCATCCAGTGGTCTACCAGACTACACACTAGGAGTGTAGAGTTGCTGAAACAAGAGAGACAATTACTGAATAACAGATGAGCCACACTGTCTTGCTGATCAGAGTGTTGAGCACCAGACAGAAGGGGATGAGCAGAGTGACCACGAAGTCTATGTAGTTGAGTGTAGTGGCCAGGTCCATCCAGTGGTCTACCAGACTACACACTAGGAGTGTAGAGTTGCTGAAACAAGAGAGACAATTGCTGAATAACAGATGAGTCACACTGTCTTGCTGATCAGAGTGTTGAGCACGACGATCAGACAGAAGGGGATGAGCAGAGTGACCACGAAGTCTATATAGTTGAGTGTAGTTGCCAGGTCCATCCAGTGGTCTACCAGACTACACACTAGGAGTGTAGAGTTGCTGAAACAAGAGAGACAATTACTGAATAACAGATGAGCCACACTGTCTTGCTGATCAGAGTGTTGAGCACCAGACAGAAGGGGATGAGCAGAGTGACCACGAAGTCTATGTAGTTGAGTGTAGTGGCCAGGTCCATCCAGTGGTCTACCAGACTACACACTAGGAGTGTAGAGTTGCTGAAACAAGAGACAATTACTGAACAACAGATGAGTCACACTGTCTTGCTGATCAGGGTGTTGAGCACCAGACAGAAGGGGATGAGCAGAGTGACCACGAAGTCTATGTAGTTGAGTGTAGTAGCCAGGTCCATCCAGTGGTCTACCAGACTACACACTAGAAGTGTATAGTTGCTGAAACAAGAGACAATTACTGAATAACAGATGAGTCACACTGTCTTGCTGATCAGGGTGTTGAGCACGATCAGACAGAAGGGGATGAGCAGAGTGACCACGAAGTCTATGTAGTTGAGTGTAGTGGCCAGGTCCATCCAGTGGTCTACCAGGCTACACACTAGGAGTGTAGAGTTGCTGAAACAAGAGATAATTACTGAATATCAGATGAGCCACACTGTCTTGCTGATCAGGGTGTTGAGCACCAGACAGAAGGGGATGAGCAGAGTGACCACGAAGTCTATGTAGTTGAGTGTAGTGGCCAGGTCCATCCAGTGGTCTACCAGACTACACACTAGGAGTGTAGAGTTGCCGAAACAAGAGACAATTACTGAATATCAGATGAGTCACACTGTCTTGCTGATCAGGATGTTGAGCACCCGACAGAAGGGGATGAGCAGAGTGACCACGAAGTCTATGTAGTTGAGTGTAGTGGCCAGGTCCATCCAGTGGTCTACCAGACTACACACTAGGAGTTTAGAGTTGCTGAAACAAGAGACAATTACTGAATAACAGATGAGTCACACTGTCTTGCTGATCAGAGTGTTGAGCACCAGACAGAAGGGGATGAGCAGAGTGACCACGAAGTCTATGTAGTTGAGTGTAGTGGCCAGGTCCATCCAGTGGTCTACCAGGCTACACACTAGGAGTGTAGAGTTGCTGGAACAAGAGAGACAATTACTGAGTAACAGATGAGTCACACTGTCTTGCTGATCAGGGTGTTGAGCACCAGACAGAAGGGGATGAGCAGAGTGACCACGAAGTCTATGTAGTTGAGTGTAGTGGCCAGGTCCATCCAGTGGTCTACCAGACTACACACTAGGAGTTTAGAGTTGCTGAAACAAGAGACAATTACTGAATAACAGATGAGTCACACTGTCTTGCTGATCAGAGTGTTGAGCACCAGACAGAAGGGGATGAGCAGAGTGACCACGAAGTCTATATAGTTGAGTGTAGTGGCCAGGTCCATCCAGTGGTCTACCAGACTACACACTAGGAGTTTAGAGTTGCTGAAACAAGAGACAATTACTGAATAACAGATGAGTCACACTGTCTTGCTGATCAGGCAGAAGGGGATGAGCAGAGTGACCACGAAGTCTATGTAGTTGAGTGTAGTGGTCCATCCAGTGGTCTACCAGGCTACACACTAGGAGTGTAGAGTTGCTGGAACAAGAGAGACAATTACTGAACATCAGATGAGCCACACTGTCTTGCTGATCAGGGTGTTGAGCACGACGATCAGACAGAAGGGGATGAGCAGAGTGACCACGAAGTCTATGTAGTTGAGTGTAGTGGTCCATCCAGTGGTCTACCAGGCTACACACTAGGAGTGTAGAGTTGCTGGAACAAGAGAGACAATTACTGAATATCAGATGAGCCACACTGTCTTGCTGATCAGGGTGTTGAGCACGACGATCAGACAGAAGGGGATGAGCAGAGTGACCACGAAGTCTATGTAGTTGAGTGTAGTGGTCCATCCAGTGGTCTACCAGGCTACACACTAGGAGTGTAGAGTTGCTGGAACAAGAGAGACAATTACTGAATATCAGATGAGCCACACTGTCTTGCTGATCAGGGTGTTGAGCACGACGATCAGACAGAAGGGGATGAGCAGAGTGACCACGAAGTCTATGTAGTTGAGTGTAGTGGTCCATCCAGTGGTCTACCAGGCTACACACTAGGAGTGTAGAGTTGCTGAAACAAGAGAGACAATTACTGAATAACAGATGAGCCACACTGTCTTGCTGATCAGGTTGATCAGGAAGTCTATGTAGCTGAGTGTACAATTACCAACGACCAACACATTTTAGAATAGTTCCGTTTTACTAATTTCTTGATTTTTATATTTTTATAATATAATATAGTTACTTTAATATTAATTTAAATTGAAATGACATCAAAAATAGAATTTTGCCGTTGTAGAGCGCGGTCGGGGCGAGACTGGGAAGTGGAATTACATTATTAGATCACAAAAGTTCACAGGTGTTACCAGCAATGGGATTTTCTGTACAACGAGCTTTTTATATTTCTAGTAGAATTGCACACTGCAACTGGATGTTTGTGCTATATTTTTTTGTATCCAGATATTCTTTCATAGTGAATTCATTGCGAGAAATCATATATTGAATTGAAATTTAATGTTTTAGGTGTATTTATATTCATTGAAGACGGAGTTTTGGGAAAATAGTTTTTTGGTAATGGGTTGGGTTGACTTAACGATTCTAAAAGTTCTCAGGGAAACGGACACAGAGCCTGGGTGCTTCATATTGTTTGTTGTGGAGGGTAGGTTTCTAGGAAGCAGAAATCTGGCTTTAGCTTGTGTTTTTCCCAATATAACCAGGAGTCCCCCAGATATACTCGTGGGAAGCTGGAAGCATGGGCAATAACATTGGAGCCTAACCTTCTAAGAAATACATATTACTGTTACGAGAAGACTATTTCTAGCTTTTGCCCACTTTGCTGTGTCGTACACACCAGTTTCTCACTATTTCCCTACCCCCTTCTTACCCACAATACCTTTTAAAATAACATATAGGAGTTTGGGGAGAACAGGCTCAGAGCTATCCGTGAACTCTTATTTGTTTTGGAGGGTAGTTTTATCAGATTTGCCCCAGGCACTATGTCCTGCTCATAAGTACGAAGGCTAAGCATAATTTACACCTAGTTATTTCCTAAGATTTGTATTTGCTAAAATTAGAGTAAAGTTATATAAATAAACAATAAACTTAATCTTATTCGTAGTATTTTTTAAATGCTAGCAAGTAATATGTAATAACATAGCTGTAATTTATCAAATGAAAGCTATCACCTAGCCTATCCAAGTTTTACAAAAAGGAAGTTATAGGAAGTAAATGAATAAGTATTTAATCACGACATAAATTGCAATTTTATAAATTTCGTGGTTTGCTAGAAGTTTTCTATTTCCTTTTCCAAATCAACATTTGTTGGGGGCGTAATGGGTGAAAATGAAAATAATTAATAACTCGAAGGACCAGAACTAATTAATAGTTCAAGAGAAAAATAATTAAATTAGAGAAAATGGCGAATCTGCAATTTGAAGGGCACTGAGGTCCCGAGATGGAATAAAATGTCTTGTGAGGGGCAAATGAGATTAGTTTTAGAGTCTAATTAAAACACACACAAAACTTTAAGGTTGTACCTTGAGTCCAATTGTCCAAAGGTGGAGAGTATGGCAGCGGCGTCGTCTATGGTGGAGCGATGGCGGATGGCGGAGTCCTTAGACCGAGTGCTTCTGTTTTGTAGAATTTTGGAGTACGCAACGCACCCAAGTTCATAATCACAAAGAGCTCACTAATACGCGGAAGTCACGGTGAAAACGTACGGAAAGTCTAGAAGTAATACACGGACGCGCACACACTGTCTTGAGGTTTGAAGAGTCTGAAAGCACTAGATCACAATTTAAGTAATTTAATCACAAACAAAAGGGGGAAATTAAAATGTATATATAGTTAAATGTACTATAGAGGAGAGGGAGGCCAGATATAATTAATCTATAGCCTAAAAATACGTTTAAGAGAGGTAAAATGGGCAATTAATGTCCCGAGATACGAGAAACGGAATACACCGTGAGTTATGGACGCCGACCGTGGACAGACAGACGCCGATCGTGGACTTCACACTTTGAAAAATGCAATTGCGGTTTAGAGGGGTCTAGGAATTCGATGGCCAATAGGAAATGCGATTGAAGCAAACACGGCGTCAGGTGATTCATGGGTATGTAGTACAGGAAAATAGGCCTTACTGTGGCGGGAAATTCGAGCAGGCTTAGCAATCTCATTTGAATATTGAAAGCGGGAGTCTATTTACAATAAATTGTTACTGAGACTAAATAATATTACAATAAATGTGGTGATTTATATACACATTAGCATGATTAATTAACCAGTGACTTAATTAACATAATGATTAATTTCTAAATACTCTAAAAATATGAATACCGAACATTCCGGCCCCCTTGAAGCATTACAGCTTCAACAGACAATTAATTAAAAAACACAAGAGCAAACGTAAACCACACTTAAATCTAATATGTACATAGAGTAGGTTTCTTGGACTTAGTCTTCATTGCATGGCAGAGGGAAGACCTTGTGAACAGGCCGTGTGAAAGTCCCAGAAGCTGTCTTCACTGTGACGACTCGAACTGTTCCATCAGCGCCAGGGTGAGTGGAGACGATGCGTCCAAGAGGCCAGGTGAGTGGAGGTGAATTGGAGTGAATGAGCACCAAGTCTCCGGTCTTCAAATTCTCATGAGGGGTGGTCCACTTGGATCGCTGCTGGAGGGAGTGGAGATATTCAAGCTGCCAACGCCTCCAGATACGCTGGTGAAAAGCCTGGACAAGCTGCCACTGACGAAGACGATTGAAGGGCACTTCAGACAGGTGAGGTTCCGGCAGGGCAACTAATGGAGCTCCGATGAGGAAATGTCCAGGGGTCAGCACAGAAATTTCGGAAGGGTCTGAACTAAGAGCTGTAAGAGGGCGCGAGTTTAGCATTGCCTCTACTTGAATGGACAAAGTTTGAAATTGGGTTAAAGTTAAAATGGTTTCACCAATTACCCGTTTCAGATGGTATTTTGCACTTTTAACGGCACTTTCCCATAAGCCACCTTGATGAGGTGCAGAGGGGGGGTTGAAATGGAAGTTAATTCCTTTGGGGGTGGTGAAATGAACAATTTTGTCCTGCGAATCAGGTGTAAGGATGGTTTCACGGATTACCTTGCGTAATTCCGAGTTTGCACCAACAAAGTTGGTTCCGCAGTCAGAATACAGATCGGAACAGAGTCCGCGTCTCGACACAAAACGTGTGAGAGCGGCAATGAAGCCTGAGGTGGTAAGATCGGTGACTACCTCTATATGAATAGCTTTGGTAGCCATGCAGATAAAAATACACAAATAGACCTTAATCTGTCTAAGAGCTTTGAGACTGCAAACGCGAACACTAAATGGTCCGGCGTAATCTACGCCTGTAGATGAGAATGGACGAGTAGGATTGACCCGATGAGCAGGTAAATCACCCATTAGAGGGATTTTGTTTCGTGGTTTATTTTTAAAGCACACAAGACACTTAAATATGCGCGAGCGGATAACGCTCCTGGCCGATAGAATCCACACTTTTCGGGCGAGTAGTGATTGAGTTAGTTGCGGACCTGAGTGCAAGTGTACCTGGTGGTAAAAGTCTATAAGCAAATTCACTACAGTATGAGACTTGGGTAGAACAATAGGGTGACGTATGTCATGAGCAAGCGAACAATGTGACAATCGGCCACCGACGCGTATGAGACCATTAGGGTCGAGGAAGGGGGTGAGTTTCTGTAATTGTGCAGAACATATTGAGCCTTTGTTCAATAATTTAATATCCGCACTGAAATGGAGTTTTTGCACTAGTTTAAAAATTGTCACTTCCGCTAGATTTAATTCACTGAGTTTTAAGTGTCCAGAGAGTTTGTTTTTAGACCTGGAATAGTTTATGAATCGTAGTACATAAGCTAGCACACGGGTTAGTTTCAACCAAGATGAATATTTAGACAATAAGTCCCATTCCGAAGGGGCGACTGTTGCACTAAGTACACTAAGAGGAGTTTCTTTAATTTCGTCCGTGGGAGTGAGTTCAGACGGCGAAAAACATGAGGGGGGCCAGTTGGCCGCAGGGAGCTGTAACCATGGTGGGCCAGTCCACCATAAGGGATGGTCAATGAGAGATGAGGCTAGAATTCCTCGTGAGGCACAATCAGCGGGGTTTTCCGTCCCTTTTATGTGCCGCCACTGATAACTGGGAATGATTTCTTGCACTTGGGCTACACGATTAGCCACAAAGGTCTTTAGTCTGTATGGAGGGGTTTGTAGCCAAGTAAGAACTACAGATGAGTCACTCCACAATACAGTGGTATTCGTAGTAAGAGAGTTAAATTGTTTTTCACAATAATGCACTAGTTTTGATAAGAGGTGAGCTGCACACAATTCCAAGCGGGGTAAAGTTACCTTTTTTAACGGGGCAACACGAGTCTTAGACAATATTTGTTTCACAATGACTGTTTTGTCACTAGATTCACACCGGAAATACACTACCGCGGCATAACCGCATTCCGATGCATCACAGAAACCGTGAAGCTCGATATCAGAGGAGTGAGCGAGCGGAAATGCTCGGGGGATCTTAATTTGACCGAGGTGGTCTTTAGTGTTACTAGTGAACACATTCCACTTATGTGCGAGATCAGAAGGGAGATGGTCGTCCCAATCAAGACCTTGAGTCCATAGTAATTGCATGAAGCATTTTGCTACCATGATTAATGGGGACAAAAATCCGCAGGGGTCATATAGTTTGGCAATAAAGCTGAGCACGGAGCGCTTAGTCAGCTTTTCAGACGGGGGGTTGAAAGCGTAACAGAAACAGTCTTCTTCAGGAGACCAATGGAGACCTAGGATGGAGTACTGGGGAAGCTGAGCGTCTTGCAGGAAACTTGGAGTCTCTAGATGTTCCGAAGGAAATTTTTCTAGAAGAGCAGAGGAGTTGGAGGCCCACTTGCGAAGTTCAAAGCCACCACGATGTAGAAGTTGGATAAGTTGGTCCTGTAGTTCAAGAGCAGCCTCAACGGAGTCAGCACCCGTGATAATGTCGTCCACGTAGGTGTGATGACGTAGAGAGTGAGAAGCCTGAGGGAAGGCATCACCTTCGTCTTCCGCTAACTGCATTAAAGTTTTAATAGCAAGGTAGGGGGAGCTGTTCATGCCGTAGGTGACGGTAGTAAGTTGAAACGTAGAGATTTCCTTTGAAGGGTCGTCACGCCACATAATCAGTTGAAACTTTTGATCGTCAGGGTGCACTTGTATTTGGCGGTACATTTGCCGAATGTCACATGAAAACACAATTTTATGAGAGCGGAAGTTCAAAATTACGTCACAAATGTCAGTTTGTAATTTACGTCCTGTCAAAAGAATATCGTTTAAGGAGTGACCGGAACTGGTTTTGCTACTGGCGTCAAACACTGTCCTTAAATTGGTCGTGCTAGAGTCCTTCAGTACCCCATGATGAGGTAGGAAGTAGTGTGGGTGTATGTCTTCAACAAAATCTAGTTTTGTCATATGGCCGAGAGTTTGATATTCAGACATGAACGTCTTATACAAGTGTGAAAACTGGGGTTGAGCTTTAAATTTCTGCTCAATAGACAACAAGCGCTTTTCAGCAATGGGCCTAGATTGGCCTAGAATGGAGGGGTCCGTCTTGAACGGAAGTCGCACAACATAACGACCTGATTGATCACGAGAGTGTGATTTTTTATAGTATTCATCACAAAGAAGCTCTTCCTGTGACTTAACCTGGAAGTGAGGGGGTTCCTCCTGTTGCCAGAAACGTTGAAGGGAAGAGTGTAGTGAATTATCACTAACAGAGAGAAGAGAGATTGCAAAACCTGACACGGGTTCCGAGTTAGTTGCACAGGGAGCTTTACCCATCAGAATAAAGCCAAGATGAGTACCTATCACATGAGGCATGTGCGTGCCGAGGGAGTAACTTTCATGAGTCCAGAGGAGGGGTAGCAGAGAACTACCTATAAGCACGTCAATGCCACCAGGCAAGTGAAAAGTAGGATCAGCTAGAACATAGGGCTTGATTTTTGTTAGCACTTCCGGTGATATAGGGGAGCGAGGTAAGTCGACGGAAATCTTATCAAGAATATGGAATTGATGGTCAGTGGCTATTACTCGACCTGAGAGAGTTTCAAGATTCAAGTAAGTTGACCCTTTAGTACAGGAAGCCATTTGAGAAAGACCAGATATTTTGAGTTGAGAAGACTGGCGTTTTATATTCAGGAGATTCGCAGCGCGTTCTGAGAGCAGATCACACATACTGCCAGTATCTAGTAGAGCACGAAACACATGAGAGATACCCTGAGGGGAAGTCAACTTGACCAAGGCGGTGCCGAGTAATACAGTATAATTACCCGAAGTCGTACATGAGTTATTTTGGGCAGAATAATTGCTTACATCCGCGACAGTGGCGGAGATAGAGGCTTGTGAATTAACATCACCAGTCTGAGTGTGAGATGGACCTGAAGTGGTCGGGGAAGTTCTTTGACCTTGAGGTCGAAAAGACATCTGAGAGGTTTGATTATTATCACCAAGGTGTAAGAGAGAGTGGTGTCGCTGTTTACATGTGCGACAAGTGAACTGAGAGCGGCATTCTTTGGAGCTATGTTCACCCAAGCAAGAAAAACAACGATTATGTTTTTTAACAATGGCGTGTCGCTCTCGAGGAGATTTATTTTGAAATACGTCACAAGTGTAAACTTTGTGATCATTTTTGTTACAAACAAAACATTTGTTATAGACAGGACTATTTTTAGTCTGAGAGCTATGAGAGGGGGGAGCATTAGATCTCGAAGTAGCTACCATGGCTAGGCCTACGTCAGACCGGAAATGCACCTTTTTTGGTATGGTTTTGTGAGGTGAAGGTTGAACGCTTCTGTGGGCCGATGACATGTTATGTATGTTAGCATCTTCTGTCTGCGAACATTCTTGGTTAAGAAATTTTATTATTTCACCAATTTCTGGTAATGAATGAGTAACTGGATCTTCGGTTTGACTGGAACGGAACGATTCAAGTTTTTTACGTAGTTCCTGGTCCATTTTACGCAAAAGGAGTGCGGACAATAGGGGGTTGTTGTCACTAACGTCACAATTTAATGCCTTAAGAGCTTGTGTGTGTTCCGTAAACAGGTTTACAAATTGGCGCAAACCTTTGAGTGAAGTTGCCGTAATGTTTGGCAGGTCCAACAATTGGTTAAGATGCAATGATTGCAATCTTCGATTGTTGTGATATCTGTCACGTAACAATTCATAGGCGACTAGATAATTAGGAGCGGTGAGATTTAAACTCCTTATTAAATTGAGAGGCTCTCCATTTAAGACAGAGAGTAAGTACTGGAATTTCATAACAGAGGATAATGAAGCATTACGGTGGATTGCAGTGTCAAAAAGATTGATAAAACTTGTCCACGTTAATGGATCGCCAGAGAATTTTTGTAAGTCCAGTTTAGGTAATCGTACTTGTGAGCTTGGATGAGTTTCTGAAACAGAAAACGATTCACTGAACGCGGAAGGGGTTTTTGGTGGTTCTGAGGGAACCAGAGTTTCAATCGTAGCTTGAATGTGAGAGAACATGTCTTCAATAGCATCTTGATCATTGGAAAGAGTCTTATCATCGATCCCTTCATCTTCCAGAACGAAGGCACGTTGAAGGTTATTTTCAAATTCACTGCGTTTCTTTTTTATTTCCAACGCGTAAGCGGATAATTTCTTAAGTTGTAATGGTGTTAGAGGGTCGATTTGAGTTGATAATTCATCTACTGTAGCCTTAAGTTTTTCAAAACGTGATTTAATCAGCGCCGTAGAACGGGTGTAGATTGCGGACTTAAAATCAGATGCTTTAGGAGGCATTGTGAAGTGTTCACTTGAAAGTATTCACACGAAAATGGAAGTTATGGGTACACAAAAGGCTTGTAGCTAGGCCTATGAATGGTATTAGCTTAACAATGTAGTAATTAATTGTCCGCTGAATAATATAGAGATAAAATATTATAAATATCTAAAACATATATCCACCTACTTTGTAGCTTAATTGAGGCAAATAGTGAAAAACACTAAGTTATCAACACGTTAAATAGCAATAAAATATTTTTAAATGAGTGTGGCAGGTTTAATTCGATTTTCAAACCATAAATCAACAATTGAGCTTAGTTGAAAGTATTCAAGTACGGTAATAATAATGCACAATAAAACAAGAGATATGATAGAACAAATGAATGAGTCACATGAAAGTTCACCGTTATTTACAAAAATAATAAATGGATCTAAATAAGTTTAATGAGAGTAGGCCTCATTAATGAAACAGTGTAGAATAATCCTTAGTAAACAAGAATTGCAACATAAAGAGTAAGTTATTACCCTAATAAATGAGAAAGGAACATAAAATTATAACCATCAATGAAATATGAATCACAATACAAATACGCTAGCTAACAGTTTTGTTTATATGTACAACACTAGTAATAAGAACCAGTAAAAACGGTTATTTTGAACTATTTATTAAAATGTTAATTGACAAGATAAAATTACCTTAAATATAATATCGCACGTTTGTCAACCAAAATTACAGAGATGAACTAATTTAACTTTACTTCATTTAAAATCAAAATTCAGAAAGCATAAACAATGTTAAATAACAATGACAAATTATTGTTTATTTAGTATGATATTCAAAAGAGCAATATTGATTCAAAGAATAATAGTAAATACCTAATAATAACCTAATAGTTGGTTATTAATAATATCAATCAACCTTATTACACAATACACCTTAAATGAGAAAATGTAAACAACAACAAACGCTGTACAGTGAGTGTGAGATATGCGTCTGCTACTAGTGTCGGCCGTCTGCACGCGACTAAATCCCGCAACTAAAACTAAATCCCGTTTTCGGGATAAAAAAGCCAAGTAGGGAAAAATTGTCTACTACTAGAGAGAACAGCAAATTGTACATGATTGTGACCTGCGCAGACGCGCGAGTGGAGAGAGATTGCTAAACCACGCCCACGAACGGAACGAACGCGAGCCGATATTTTACCAATATGGCGAAAATTGAAAATTGCAGATCGCTAAAAATATGGTTGATGATGAAAATTGGCTGAAATTAATTACCACAGGACTTTAGACAATGAATCCGGCTCGAAGGACCAAATGTTGGGGGCGTAATGGGTGAAAATGAAAATAATTAATAACTCGAAGGACCAGAACTAATTAATAGTTCAAGAGAAAAATAATTAAATTAGAGAAAATGGCGAATCTGCAATTTGAAGGGCACTGAGGTCCCGAGATGGAATAAAATGTCTTGTGAGGGGCAAATGAGATTAGTTTTAGAGTCTAATTAAAACACACACAAAACTTTAAGGTTGTACCTTGAGTCCAATTGTCCAAAGGTGGAGAGTATGGCAGCGGCGTCGTCTATGGTGGAGCGATGGCGGATGGCGGAGTCCTTAGACCGAGTGCTTCTGTTTTGTAGAATTTTGGAGTACGCAACGCACCCAAGTTCATAATCACAAAGAGCTCACTAATACGCGGAAGTCACGGTGAAAACGTACGGAAAGTCTAGAAGTAATACACGGACGCGCACACACTGTCTTGAGGTTTGAAGAGTCTGAAAGCACTAGATCACAATTTAAGTAATTTAATCACAAACAAAAGGGGGAAATTAAAATGTATATATAGTTAAATGTACTATAGAGGAGAGGGAGGCCAGATATAATTAATCTATAGCCTAAAAATACGTTTAAGAGAGGTAAAATGGGCAATTAATGTCCCGAGATACGAGAAACGGAATACACCGTGAGTTATGGACGCCGACCGTGGACAGACAGACGCCGATCGTGGACTTCACACTTTGAAAAATGCAATTGCGGTTTAGAGGGGTCTAGGAATTCGATGGCCAATAGGAAATGCGATTGAAGCAAACACGGCGTCAGGTGATTCATGGGTATGTAGTACAGGAAAATAGGCCTTACTGTGGCGGGAAATTCGAGCAGGCTTAGCAATCTCATTTGAATATTGAAAGCGGGAGTCTATTTACAATAAATTGTTACTGAGACTAAATAATATTACAATAAATGTGGTGATTTATATACACATTAGCATGATTAATTAACCAGTGACTTAATTAACATAATGATTAATTTCTAAATACTCTAAAAATATGAATACCGAACAACATTCTTATTTATATCTTATTTGTAGCATATCACAATGACATATAAAAACAATTACTGACATTAATGACTACAAAATATTTCCATTTTAATTGCTAATTGTATTTGTCAAGTATGGTTTTGTGTGAAACGACAAATAAATAGTTTGTACCAATCAAATTTCCTCTCTCATCCACCAAAACAGATGTTTAACAATACTTCATCCAGTATCTGCTTTCATTTGCATTAATTACTTTGGTTTTTTAACCGTTAGTCTGTGTAAACATACAAACCCTTTTAATAATTATAATCCTTTAATGTACCTAAATTGTTTTATTTGTCAAAGACAACGCGTGTATCTGTTGCACGTGCGGATGAAATATCAGAGAAAACATTTCCAAAGAGGTGAACGAGGAACGTGGGGAAGCCACGTGAAATAACATCTGTGATAGATGTTGACATTTTCATCTCATGATGCCATTAGACAAGGGGGATTGAAGCTGTCGAGGTTCCAGTGCTGATTTACAAAGCAAAAGGAAGCCATTATTTTTTCAAATTGTTATTTGTGGTTGGAAATTCCTGATGCAGTTATCAATAAACGGATGTGATTGAATTTGTTTTTCAAAGCGTTATACATTGTAACGTATATGCTTTAAGATTAATTAAGTGGTTATTCATGCTAAAGACATTTCGTCAACGTTTCCTTATTCGTGGAAGATACGTTTAGTTACATATAAAAAGCACATGTGGTATCTAATTGTTAAAATATGCTTTCAAACATCGCACCTTCACATTCTAGGGTGCTAAACTCTGATCCGGGACCGTTTTACTCATTACTTCAGGCTATGCCTGCGTCATCGATTGGACAAAACCCCTTTTGAGGCTGTAACCTCGGACACTAGTGTTTAAATTAGTGGTATAGTACATCTTCCCATTGCGAATCACGGGTACAGCAGCTACTTAAACATAAATCTTGCTAACAAATATATATTAATAATTATAAAATCAAAATTAAACACAACTTATTTACTACCATTGACTATTGAGTAAAAGGTACTACCATTACCAATAGTAAACTAATATAATGCATAAGTACATGCGGAAAAACAATTAATTAGCAAAGTAACTAGTGAACCAAAGTTAAAGATTTATAAAAGAATCAACCGTTGAAACAAATATAGTCTCAATCACAGACAGATGTTACCAATAAGTAGTGATACTACTTGATACTATTACTACGATACTATTATATTCTACGCTTGATTCTTTTATAAATCCTTAACCTTATTTTATTTTTTTTATAACTTGTATGTACGTATTATCAATACGTAAGAATAGTTTTACACTGCAATAACAGCAATAGAGAACTAAAATGTATCGGTTTCTAATTTATTGGACCTACAATGTATAATACAGTATAGCATAGGTAATAAAATGTATTATATAAATTGAGAACAAAATTTAAAGCAAAAGCTGATACCAACGAATAAAAGTATGGGAATATAAATATATTCTAGTTAGAGCAAAGCTCAATCATTAGGTATTAAAAGCTATTTCGCGATTAAATATCTTGCTTTTCAAAATTATAGACAATGGACACACCAATAATTTGTCGTGGCTTTTGACCTGTCTCCTAACTAAAAGACTTATCAATCCTTCTGCTACCAATCCAAAGGGATCGTTCAATGAGAGGAATTATTTAGCTTTGGATATTAATGGTCAAATGACATTTGACAGGGCATCATTAGAAACCTTCAATAATGAAAGCAATTTAAAAGTTTTCCTAAAGCCAAGTAGTTTGCTCTGAGTTACGCATTTTAAGTCAATTTGTGTAATATGAACTTTGGACAAACGGTTATAATTTTAATCACGACTAATGGTATTGTTTAGAGCTATCGATTAATATTGGACTTAGTTTAAGTTTATTTAGTGTTAAAACGTAAGCAAAAAAATTATAGCAGCAGTGCTTTCCGAAGAAATTAATAATAGAAACACTTCTTAATTATATTTTAATTGTTTCAAAATTATATTTTCCCATCGATGTTTCATAATGTTTATCATTACGATATTCTCTGAAAATCATACACTTAATTGGCGACGTAAATTAAACAAGATTATTTAAAGAATAACGAATTTTGTTTGATTTACATTGCTCACAGCAAGAGTTCAACACAGAATAGTGTTAAATAGAGTAGTTGTATGTGTACTATGATAATATACATTTTTAAACACATTATACATTGCAGTTGGATTTGCAATGCGTTTACACTCCCATGACGTAATCAAAGATTAACTGTACCCTACCGTTACGTTTAATCTAGGTAGCCGTGGCTAGATTCGAGTCGCCAATCAGCTGTTTATTTCAATGCTTGTAACTCTCAACGGTCCAGCTGGTTTTCCTGTAGATTCACGCAAACTTGAGTAATTAGTCATTCCATTGTTGCGGCGTCTGACGTACGTTTAATTTCATTAGTGCGTTGAGTGATTGTGAATGTTTTAGTGAAATACTGTGGAAGAACATTTAGTTCTTGGTGGTTGTGATGTATACATCAGTTGTAATGGGAGCAAGAAATTCTATAAGGTATCTTGTAGTTATTGTCTTATTTGTATATTATTTTGTTTTAATTTAATAGTGGCGAGTAAGATATGGATACCCGGTGATTTACTTTGGTGTTTGTTTTGATTTTGATTTTGCTAGTGTTATTTACGTTATTTATAGATTAAATTAAAATATACATCTTCATCTTTAATGATTATTTTGTAGGCAAATTTATTCTTTAACTACGCATTTTAAGCAATTTTTACCTAATTGCAATGAAATATTTTCATTGTTGTTTCATGGAATAATCATGTTGTTTCTAGGCTAAATTCCTATAAAACATTAGTAAAGTATGAGATACAGATACTTTGTTTTGTATGTACGTTAATTCTTATTTAAGGACACTAAAAAATTCAGTTTCTAAATTCGCTTACCATGGTGTTACAAATATTTTAACTATAGCATTTAACAATCTTTCACATTCTGGTTTGACGTTTGAACAGATTCGCAATCTAAATACGCGTAAATCACAAAGGTTTCGTACAAATTGTGGCTTGTTTTCACTTAGTTGATTGTTTTTGGCCGGACCCCAACAGATCTGTGTTTCATTATGGAGTCGGACAAATCGGAAATAAATTATGACGTGGATGTTGATGTTTGGCAGGCAAACCGGGTGGAACTGGTTCAAAACAATCTGACTGCGAATACACGGGAAAGTTTTTGAAACTTTGGATTGACATTTTGCATACAATTTATCAAGTTGTTGTTTTAGGTTTGGTTTTTGTGCGATTATATCGTTAGTTAAACCACAAAGATACAGAACAGGTGACTGGAACCAAATGTGTTCTCTATGTTTTACTATTCATTGGGAGGGGGGGGATTTAAAATTGACGAAACATAAATAAATACAACAGTGTTACAGTAACGAATGAAAACAGTCTTCATAAGCCTGTGAATTGCTGTACGATTGATTTAATTAGTAACTAATAGGTTTTTTTTTTCTTATTTGAATTTAGATTTCTCATGAGACAACTATTTTGAATTTGAGTAAAATTTGGCAACGGCGACACATGTAAGAAAAACAAATTTCCACACCTTATATCTGCCTAATCTGACAAAACCTTGGGTAATGTTGTAACCTTTGGGTAATGTGACTTTTTAAAATTTTTCTTCCAGGGGGTTTTGGTCTGATAGGAACCCTACATATTTTGTGTTTCTTGCCATCTACTAGAGGTCTAGAATTTGTGTCTACTATTTTTTAGTTAGACAAGCAGGCCTGGTATGTATATTTTTGGATTGCGAAAATGGTCTTTGTTAATTCTACTTGTATATGTTTATGTTTTTCTATGTATATGTTTTAAAAGCGGTTAATGGGTACAGTTTCTTAACTGGGCTATGCTAATATCGATTGAAACCATCAATTCGATTAGTAAACATTCATGCGATTTTTTCACCACCAGCAAGTTTGGTTTGTTAGGTTAGACTATGATCGTTTAATTTTATAATAGATATATTTAAAAATATCGATTATTAAACAATATTTGCAATTCGATAGTTTCAATCGATATTAGCATGGCCCAGTTAAGAAACTGTAACCCCGGTTAATAAATAAGCTTAGCCCACGTGATGGGTTTATCATACTAAGGGCCGGTTGCTGAGCTCCAGATCTATAAGTCCTGGACTTAATGAGTCCAGGACTCAAATAAGCTCTCGGATCTAAATCGTCTTGCTGAGACACGGATCTATCTCTGAAACTCCAGGATCTATAAATCCTGGACCTATTTGAGTCCAGAACTTAAAGCAATAAAGATTGAGGGAATTATAGAGTATTTGGCGTTGTGATGTTGGCAATGGGTGACAGCCGAGCCGGGCTGTCTGCTCCGCGCTTCGTAAACAATAGACATCACCCCACGATACATACTCGCGATTGGCTAATGCTAGAATTCCAAAGTGACACTTTCTTCAAAACTACTTATATCGTGCGTTTTTGGTCACTTTTGACAGTTAGACCTATCAGCTGAAAGTGACGGAGAGAGTGACAACGACCGAATCATAATATATATTTTTTTCAATTAAATTGAGTGGCAAACTTATTATTTTAATTTTTTTATATAGGGTCGTAATATTTGTAATGAAAATATTATAGTTAGAGGTAATGGCTGAGAAAAGCGTTATAATAAGGTTGAAATAAAAAATCAATGCAAATCCAGTTAAATGCGATTTGGAGTACCACAAAGGTTCATTCATAATATAAATTAATGTTTTTAGATAAATTATGTTATTAGATCAATTATTATTTTTATAAATTATTATTTAGATAAATTATATATATTAGATAACCAAAATCGAAAAGAGTAGTTTTATAATGTGTTGATTATTCTAATTTAACAATTTCTGGGTAGGTGCAAACTCACGAAAGACTCAATTTACTGGAAACTATTTAAATGTCAAAACTTGTAGAGCCGAAATATTATAGCTTTTGTACAGGAAATACAAATGATATGGTCCATGTTATTTTTTAACATAAAATTCAGCATGAACAAAAAAATGGCCCTAAACAAACACAACATATAAACTAAAACTAAAAATACCAGGTCTGGGACCTGTTTCATAACAAAATACAAACTAATAATATTAGTCTTGTTATTTGTAAAACTGAAATTTTGTTTTATAACAGGAAAATACTAACTTACAAGCTACACAAATTACAAAATAAAGTAATATTGTATGCTTGTACGTCGCCTGGCCCAAACATTTTCAAATTTGTCAAATGTTTGAAATCAGTTCAAATAGACACGTATCCACTCATGAATAGTACCAACCCTAACACCTACTTGAAAAAAGTAATCTAAAGGCAAAGTGGCTAACAGAAAAACCTTTACAGTTAGGAGAGGGTAAATTGGGCTATGGACTTTGTAAAATGTGTGTGGTATAGAGCTTGTGTAGAAAATAAAATGTAAATATAAGGTTAAGTATTGTGTATATAGTTCTTGTGTTTTTGTATATAGTTGAATCAATTACATGAATAATATTTTAATTACTATTTATATTACATACTCTTTTTCCAAGTAGATTTTTGTAAATTATAAATAATATGGTTACAAATGGGACTGGTCGAATATACTGAGTTAAAAGTATGATAAGTAATGTTTTAATAAGCCCATGATAAAATACTATATAGTACAGTCGTAGTAAAAGTTTAATATAGTACATATAAGTGCATGTCGCATTTAAGTATAAGTGAGTACTACCATTAGTTCACAATCGAGTATGATATTCAATAAGAATGGAAGTCATAACTCTAACCCATTCGACTCTGCATGTTGGGTGTCTCAAACTACTTATAAGATAGAGCAGGAATTACATTTACTAAAATTTACTACAAGGATTTTTCTAAAACAATGTTTTATTGCAATATGTAAAAATTGAAACATTGTCATTTTTGTAAATTAAACACATCGGTTTCGTAGTAAATAAATCACGGGCAAACAAATATTCTTTTTTGTTAGCGGATGTTTGTCAATTAAAAAAAATAGCATGTCTTAAATTATCAATTCCAGTTTCTAGGATGATACATAATATGGATACCTAATATATACGTCCTAATATGATGATGATATAACGCGCAAACAAGGTTAATACACTCTGTTAAGTCTAGAATCTAATTTAAATCCTGCCCTTGCCGAGGATCTAAAATCGTAGTGTTTTAAGTTCTGGACTTAACGGATTTTACTAGATCCTTGTCTCAGCAAGAGACGAGAATCTAAGTTAAGTTCTGGACTTATAGGTCCTTGTCTCAGCAAGTCAATTTTTAAACTCCAGAGTCTAACCAGCCAAATAAACTCCAGAGTCTAATAAGTTCTGGACTTCGTTAACGCCCTATCTCAGCAAGCCATTTCTTAGACTCCAGAGTCTAAAGCCGGTTTAAGTCTAGAACTTAGCTAAATCCCGAGCTCAGCAACCGGCCCTTAAGACTGCTTACGAGTCTATTTATACCATTAGGTCAATGAAGCAGGTGCTTATTTGAAATATCCCAACAAAAATCATAATTTCTTTACGTTTACGATGGCTAAATTGTTTGATATAAACCCAAAAGTTATTACTTTTTGCAAACTCTAAGGGCACAGAAAGGACTCGCCCACTGACAATGGGGAATACGGTATATTTCCTCGCGCCTCAGTGACATTAGAAGTAAATGGAGACAACTCCACCGCAGGAAACGAAGTCGTGTCGTTATTGTGCGAGTCAGCCACGTTAAGTGGATTTTAGACGATGTTATTTTCACAATTCTTTTCTCTTTCGGCGCAAGAGGCGCTGGCTGAAAAGATATAGACATTAGTACTTCCGGCGAAACTCGGGAAAACAAGTTTTAAGAAGGAAAGTAGTTGTAGAGTCAAGGACGTTTCAGATTCGAGTCGTCATATTTGGAAAATGAATTTATTTATTACTAAACTAACATTTTACAAGAAATTAAAAAAATAAAAGAACAAAAATAAACACGTTTATCCTCCCTGTTGCAGCAAACCTACACTCGTTAAAGTACTCGTTAAACTAATTCTATTAAAATAAGGAATAAATGTTATATTTTTACGGAAAGATTTTAGTGTAAATCCAATCAGGTAAATGGGAATTCGCTTGGTCTGCAGGTTTGCTGCGGTTGGGGTATTTCAGTTAATAAACGTTAAATTTCGATATAAGACACATTGATGTTACATCTAGTTCATTTACGGGATGGTAATTGTTGTGTTAAGGGTGTCGTTATAATTTTCAATTTCTCCCCATATATTTAGTGTATGGAGGAAGTATAGCGTTGTACCATGATTTTTATGTTTTCATGTTCTTTTAAATTTTGGATCTTTTATGGTGAAATCCATAAAATAGCGGAAATCATATTTCCACAAATACACCTCTAGGTACTTTGATTATAATGTAGGGTGTATAGTCTTAAACTGTTTACTTAAAACAAATTAGTATATTCAATCGTTACTGAACATTTTGTGATTTTACCTCATAAAATGTCATAGTTACTCCCACCGCTTGCGTATGATCCGGGGTGTTAAGAAACTAATGGGAAAAAGTATGTATCAGTGCTGATACCGTTTACAAAAATAGTTTTACAAAAAATTAAGTTAAGGTTGACAATTAAGTTTTTTGATTTTTTAGGTTAGGGGGCCTATATCTAACTTTTTAAGAGCATACAATCCTTTGTCGTAACATACATGTTATTTATTCTTCTTTTTTACCCGTGTAAATTGATTCACAAGTTTGTTAACTTCTTTTAACACCTCATGGCCGTTCAATATGTTTTACTTTATGTCGAAGTACTGACTTTTGTATTCTCACGGTTAAGAAGTATGTAATGTCAGGAGTCAATTTTATATTGGTCCCTACGTCACATATGGACATATTTACTAGTGCAAGTCCACACACAGACATTTAGTAGGAGAATTTACACTCGCTGTCGCTAAGGGTGACACTTTTTATCGTCCGAAACATCTGCATGTTTACTTTCATAAGTAAACTTGCGTAGGTCTGTGTACAAACACGAAAAATACTTTTAAAAACTTATTTTTGGATGTTTGTGGACTAAAATATATATTTTGCTCTACCCAGAATAATTTAAGAAGTATAAATTTCAATGGGTGGTTATTTTGAAAAAAATCTACCACGTTGTTTAACTTTTCTTGAAGTAAATTTTAGTTAAATCATTTCTGTAACACTTTATTTAATGTTTTACAATAAATACTCACAAAATAAAAAATAAACTGTTCTGAATTTTAGGAGTTACTCTCTTTGATGTTTCAGTAATTTTACTGTTACTGAACCGCACGAAACGAACAGTTCCCACAAATGTCTTTTAATATTTTACAGGTAAATGGTTAGTTTGAAACTATAAATTAAGAGAGTGTTTTGCGCCGTAAACTCCTCAAAGGCCATTAATGGGTTTTAGAAAATAATTGGATGCTTTTAAACGACCCTACTTTAAACAGCTTTAGGCCCTACTGCAAACTTATGAAGAATATTTTTATAGACTTGTTCTGAAAAACTTCAATCGATTGAATTAAAAATGAAGTAAAATACTTGTTAATTAAAGTTTTATTTTTCAAGTAAATTTAAGACACAATTTATTTTCTTTTAGGTTTATTAATTTGTTTAATATACAGTCTTCTGTAAGTGCAGTTTCTGCTTCTTTGTTCAAGGTTTATGGACTAATTAAATTACAAGATGTAAATGCACGAATTGATAAATTGAATAGATACCACCAGTAACTTTATATGCTTGAAGTTTGTATTCATGTTTTATTTTGTAAATATCTAACTGATGATTTTTCGGAAATTGTTGAAGATCTCAAATATATATCTTTCTTTAAAAGTGTAAAAACTGTTGCCAAAAAATCATAGGCCTGTCTAAAGATAAGTTAGGCATCTTGTAAGACAATGCTCAGTCCCCTCTGGTACTATAGTATAAATATACATTATTTTTTACTTCTGAAATTGCAGTTAAACTTATTTTATTTTGAAGTAAAACTGTTTAAGTCCCCCAAGCTGCAGTAGGTTGATTTTGATTTCGTATTTTGATGAGGTGATTCGTACATTAAGCGCCTATTCTTAGGGAGGATATTCAATTGTTAGCCTATAGTTGCCAAGTGTAGTATATAAACTAAACGGTAAATACAACGGCGCTGTCTAGCAATACAGAGCCACGCGTGTATTGCGGGTATTGCGTTGACAGAATACCACGGCGCGATCCGCTAACACTGGTTAACATTGAGTTTTAAGGACAAAACTTCGTTATGGTATTTTTAAACTTATGTGCATGTTTTTTATACAAATTAAGCTCTTTATAAAGTTAATAAAAAATATTTAAACTATGAATTATAATATTGCCAGCTTTGTATTAAACTTTCTTATTTTATTCGTGGTTAAACTTGTATTTTTCTAAGATTTTTGTACTTATTCAGCATTTCTTTCCACTAACATAAACAAATTAAACAATGTTTAGTATTGTGATGTAATTTGAACAAGTCCTTTTAAATCCTATGGACACTCAGTTTTAAATAATTTCATTCAATAGCATCGTTAGTAGCACGCATTAAGAATGTTATGGCATATTTTCATTAAACACACATAATATATCTAAAATTAATTTGATATCCATTCGCCTCAAAATGTGTACCTACTCTACTATCTACGCCAAACGCTGTCTCCAGGAAATGTTACTTAGATGATTGTTTTCCATCTTTGCCAGATGTCACTGGGTGTTTTCGTCGATAGAAACTATTAATTACTAAGAGGTTATTGTGTTTAAAAAACAATTTTTGAATTATTAAAATATAGCTTAGGCCACTATCGATGTTTAGAAATTCTATTCTTTTAGAGTTAGTATTATCTTCCAAAGTGAGTACCTCTTCTTTTCCTCTATTATAGCGATATTCATATTCAATTTCTTTGAATTTTGTTTCATTCATTGTGTTTCATCTGCCGAAAAGTACAATAATATACTGAAATAATTAATACTTCTGTGAGTTATTTAAAATGACTGTTAGACATTCACTTCTAACACGATCGTGTGACACAACTTAACTTCTTGTGACTGCATAAAATGTCAAATTTGTTATATTTAGTTGTTTTCCCTGCTACGTCTTGTAATTTCTTGTAATTTTACTATCCATAAACTGTGAAAATATGCTTTATGGTCACTTTATTAAGTTGTTTAACAGTTATATGTTTTATTGGCGTTTTCAATGGGCCAACTATTAAGGGTTGTTTTATTTTATGAATTGTTGAGCTCTTTATTTTTTAATTTCGGAATTATAATAACGCATGTTAGGCCTATTAAAAATATTTCATATATTATAAAAGTCTTATGTACATGGCCCAAAATTTTGATAACTTTGACGATTTTCTAAAAACAAACTTAAATTAATTTGATTTCTATCAGTACCAATGAACTTCTCTCTTTTCAAATAACCGGATTTTGAAATTGAAAGATGATGGTTACCAAATGACGGATACCACAGCTTATTTGGTGATTTAGATGAGTTGTGAGTTTACTGGTAGATAGCCAAGATAAGTGCGGCAAGTGGGCCAGAACTCTGCTGGCTTTAGTTTTGTTCAACTTGAACTGATCGTAATCTTTGATGAATTTATACATTTGTTTTTGTCAGGACTGCGGAAGTGAAGTGAATTTTCAGTTTTAGCTATGATTTTACAGCATTAAACGGCTCAGGGAAAGCGGGTGGACTTTCATGTATGTTGTCAAAAACAACCGAATTAAAATATCGATCTATATTTTTTATTTGTTTATTTAAAACGATATATTGGATGAAATAATTGATATATCGAATGATCGATTTATCGATCGATATTTTTATTCGGTTTTTTTCTACAACAGATATGAAAGTCCACCCGGGGAAGCTAACGTGTTAGGTAGATGAGTTTTACAGTCTCTATGCAAGCTTGTTTTATACTTGTTACTTATTAACAAAATAGTAGTTCTACTAATATTATTGAACACGTAAACAAACACACATGGAAGGGTTAAAAGTTCTGCTGATGGATTTTCCAACAATGTCCTTATGTAAATGTTCTATACCTGGCAAAGTCGATTTCCCTTAAAAGGTGTAACAAACTGACAGCATAAAATGTCATATCTGTTGCGTATGTTTGTCAAATGCATGTGCTGTGTATTGAAATTTTCCGCGAAGCAACTGCCGCGGTTTAAATAAATTTCCTGGACTAAAAGATAGTGGAAATTGGAATACAGCCGAAACATGTACCGTGGTTGTCACTTGAAACTGCTGGCAATAGCTATATTAATCATGCAAAGGCTGTAGTGGTCACTAATCATGCAGAAACTAGTCATTAACTATAGTCATGCATTTAGGCATTATTGAAGTTTCAGTTCTATTAATATGAGTTTTTAACGTAATACTCTATTCAGCGTTTACCGTGCATTACTTATATTGTTTGCTCCTTTAGCATTGACACAACGTCCTTTAATAGGAAATGTCTAAATTACTAATATAACGTATTTTAGCGAATTTCCCATATAGGGAATAAGCTATTACCGTAGTACTCATGGTAAGACCTGGACGCGGGACCGATTTTTTTTTTCGTTTTGAGGTCCCTAGAGGCCAAAAACACCATCAGTTCAAATTCATATATATATATATATATATTTATATATATATTTATATATATATTTATATATATATTTATATATATATTTATATATATATATATATATATATATGTGTCCGTTAGCGCGATAACTCGAGCAAAAATGATCCGATTTTGATGAAATTTGGTACAAACATGTAAACCTACATTTATTCGAACGAGTTCGCAATCCAGCATAATCGGACCATGGGAACAGGGGTTTATGGGGGGTTTTATGGGGTAAAAATGGGTTTTTCCCATTTTTGACCCTAAAAACACAAAATTTCATAATTTCTTTTTAAACCATTTTGTAGAGATTAAAAAAACAAATAATTTAGTATATTGAAGCGTTATTATGCGCCTAATTGTTACGGAGAAAATTCAAAAAAATTGTAATTTTAAAATTCCCATGTTATTCTTATGGAGAATAAGTCAACTGTTGTAGTTTGCTTTGTTTATGAACATATTTTGATCAAATTTGGAAAATACATTAATTTCTTACTAAACCACAGCACCTTTTAACATTTTATATAAAAAAAAACTTTTTACCCTCCCTGTTGCAGCAAACCTAAGTACTCATTAAACTAATTCTGTTTAAATCCTACTAATATTATAAATGAGAAAGTTTGGATGTATGGATGTATGTTTGTGACAAGTAAACGCGAAAAATACTGGTCGGATCGGGCTGAAATTTGGTGTGATGATAGTTCACATTCCCGATTAACATATAGACGCATTCTTATCTGAAAAGTCCTTTAGGGCTCCGCCCCAGTGGCTCTGGAGTTTCCCATGTTAACCTTATGAGTAATCATATTTAAAAGGAATAAAAGAATTTTGTCAGCTGTTTCAACTACACAAGTTGGTTCTATGATATTAAATAGCATTAAAAAGTTATAAGGTTTACCAACAGGGTGCAGTACTATTAACTTTTTTGCATTTTGTGTCCTCTTCCCGTTGCAAAGCACGGGTACAACAGCTAGTAGGAAATAAATAAATGTGATATTTTTAAGGAGACATTTTAGTTTAAATCCAATCAGGCAAATGGAAATTCGCTAAGTCTGCAGGTTTGCTGCGGCGGGGGTATTTTTTTTTATTATAGATATACCGGGAATCAAGCTAGTACGCCTCAGATGTCCAAGACGCTAACATCGAGACTTGCAACACAATTTACAAAACTTAGTCTTATGATGGTCGTGTTATTATCATTACTGAAAACATTCTTTTTATGATTACGATGTATTTCAGACCGTCATGAAGGCGAGAACATTATTTATGTCCGCCATAATATTTATACTTGTATAGATTTTCACTTTGTCTTTATGATTAAGAACTCTAGCATAGGTGTTCGAAAAAAGGCGAAAAAAGTTAAATACAAGGTTTTGGTTCTGTGACGTTTTTAGGACGACCAATTTCGCTGAAACTGCCATTTAAAATTCACAGTTATCAACTGCTCGGTTACACGAAACGGAGTATAAATATTCATCAGTCCTTACTGGACTTGGATCTAAGTGTTAATTTACTTCTCAACTAAACTGTTTGTCTATGAAATAAAAAATCTCTTTATTTTATTTTTTTTTACCTGTCAGCTGGGTTGGGCCGCCATTGAGGGGCGGAGATGAACAAGTAGGGACTGCACATGCTGAGGGTGAACAGTGTGAGCGCCGACAACACTAGCTTGGCTCTGGTCACTGTACACATGGATGGCCTTTTGAGTGGATATCTGCGTACAAAACACATGGGATTATTAAATAAATATTACTACAGTATTCTTATCTCAATGGGGACGGTGCCGACGTCAACAATATCGTTCTTTACTTACGCTATGTTAAACAGTTAAACATTCATAATTGGTCATGGAAGCTTAATTTTACAAGATACTTATTGCAAAATCTATAGTTAATATTGTTTAGTTTAATTTAATTAAGAGTGGATGGATTAAACCAACAGTAGTTCAGAAGGTGGTTTTTTAAGTTTAGTTTATGTAATAGTTTGTGGGTGTATGACTGCTTTCAGTTATATTTTTCTAGTCCTCAATCTATTCAGAATCACGGGCGACGTAATTTTATGATAGCATGAAGGATTATTTTCGTTAAATTTTGAAATGTCCAATGTTGGTGCAGTAAACAACCCTCTTCTACACAATCATAAGCGTATTCACCACAAACAGCTGCTCAAAGTACAAGAAATTCAAAATGGCATTTGGAAACATTTTTGAACACTAGTTGCACAATGCACTCGTAAAATGTTTTCAAAAAGATGTTGAACATTGTTTAATCTTACCTGACAGCAATGAACCTTTCCACTGTGAACGCGACAACGAACCAAACGCTCAGGAAACTGCACACCTGAAAAAAAATTTAAACATTCAGTCTGATTTTGGTCACTGGTTTAGTATGATAAAAAAATACTTAGTTTCGCAAGGCTGCGTGATTCTGCATTTTACCACAACTAGTTCACTGTAATGATGTGAATTGGAGTATAAACAGTAGTTTTAGGTCATCAGATTTCAAAAGGTGTGTTAGGAAGAAGGGGGGGGGGGTTGGATTAAATGTCGAATCCTCGGGGCCTTTAGAATTAGTGTTTGGATATCCAGAAGGGACTATTAGTGATGCGTCACCTGCAGTGTGTATGTCCAATGTTTATCGAGGAGTCAAACGTTAATAGCTTGGTGTGAATTCAACTGTTTTACCTTTATTATAGTTCGTAGATTGACTTTATTGGATTTTTAGGATGTATAAATCGTCATGCTGAGATATAAATCGTCGATGGGTCGTGAGTCGTGTGTCATTTGCTCTTTTTTCAATAATAAAATGTCAGGTCTACATCATGAAAAATACTAGTAAGCTTTACGAATTCAAGATTATTTGTAGTTGTTTCTCATATTGTTGTTGGGTTACTGTAGTATAGTTTATTTGTATGGTAGTTTTTATTGTTGTTAATAAAATTAAATTTTTTTACAAATCGATGCTTATTTAGTACACTTACTTTTGGTTCCGATAGCAGTGGAACCAAGAGCATCTTAGAGGAATTTCAGTTGCATAAAAAATATCTTGAGTTGCGTGAAGATTTATAAAAAAATATAATTTAGATGTTTAAAAATACAGCTCCAATCTTAAGAATAAAACCTGTTGTTGCAACTTGATGTATACATTACAATAAAATATCACCTTACTATTGGCCAAGACAATCGGTTTAATATAGGGTGTAAACAGTAAGATTAAAAAAACTTCCATTATCTATACTTATAAAAGGCAAAGCCCTCACTGACACACTCACTCACTCACTCACTCACTCATCACTAATTCTTCCACTTCCCATTTACCTAGGAGGCTGAAATTTGCTACACCGATTCTTTAGGCATTAAATAAGAAAACTAAGTTATTTTTATTCTGATCGGACTCTCGGGCTCCGCCCCAGTGGCTCTGGAGTTTCCCATGTTAACCTTATGATTTTTCATATTTAAAAGGAATTAATGAATCTTATCAGCTGTTTCAATTAAACAAGTTGGTTCTGTTCTATGATGTTGAATAGCTTTAAAGTTACAAGGATTACTAACAGGGTGCAGCACTATTATTTTTTTTTATTTATGACAACAGCTAATTTGCAACCAAAAGGTGAGTGAGCGTAGCGAACGAGCTCCAACCTAAAGGTGAGTGAGCGTAGCGAACGAACTTCAACCAGGACGTGATTGAGCCATGCGAACGAGCTCATCTTGAAAATTAAGAAGTTAAACGGGGCAAAGCCCGCGGGTACAGCTAGTAAACGATAAGTGTGTCTACAGTTTTCCAAATCGTAGTAAGCTTTATATCGTAAGCTTGCTTAAAAATGTGCTCTAGGCCTAGGCAAAATCTGAAATCTTGAAGTAATCTGTTTCAATCATAGACAGTGCAACAATGTATATTGACGTAGTCATATGATACGTCCCCCCCCGTCCATTAACATTATTGATGGACTTGACATTGACGGTCTTATGTGGCTGGCACCTGCCTCAGATATTGACAGCGCTGTTAGCTTTTAGCGGTGCTTTTAGAATCGTCTGTATGTAAAGGTCGCCAAATAGCTAATAACAATGCACCATTGAATTATTTGTAATACTTGTATTGCTTTTAATTGATAAGCAGTACTAAAACCCTTTTCCAACAATTTTATATAGCCTACATCTGCAGTTCATTTGTTAATTAGTACAAAATACAAAATATAAACTAAATATGTGTAAAAATGTGATCTTTGACATACATCTCTTTTAGTCAAAGCTCTTAATAATTCATATCGAGAAGTTTCTTAGGATTTAATTTGTACTAATGATCACTACGAAAGTAATTGATCAAACCCATAAAAATACATCTTTGAAACTCATTAAAATATTTATTGTTCCAATACTGCCAATTGTAAGTTTTCAACGTGTACTTTTTCAGAGAAGGATATATTACCGAAAGTGTTAAAGTTTGACAAAGAGTAAACAAAGTTTGTGGTCCCGACGCCTGATGTGGATAAGTGAAAGTTGATATCAGTACAATCTTTGGTCGGGCATTTCTTTACACTACAAAACTTACATGAACCCGTCATGTTAGGATTTAGTGTAATTTCGGTTTTAAACTAGCAAAAACAAGTGTTCTGTGGATGTTACAACTTTTCAAACTCTATATAATTATATATTACATCATTGCTGAACTATTAAACATACGAATATTACAAATAGCAATGAAATAAAGACTAGCCTAAAAGACCCTTAAAACGTCAAAGACTGTCAAAAGCTTTTCTTTCGTATTTTGAATGTCAATAACCTATAACGTTGTGCTTTGTAACGTATTTAAAAGTCCCTGGAAGTAAAAATATTGTTTGATAAAACTGCTATTTGTGTAATAAACTTATGACTAGTGACAGAAACCCTTAAATTATATAAACTTGTGTGCCATACTCTCAAAGTTATGTGGGATTTTTCTAGTATTCTAGAGAGTCGCCGTATATCTTTCGGATGACAGGTTATTAAGGATATTAAGGATGAAAGTTATGTTTTAATTTAATGAGCGCACCTCCTAAAGTCCCTGAGTCACCTATAACATCTTCTTTTACGACTCGTATTTGCATTTTTCACGAAGCTCAAACGACTGTCGCAGAACTGCTGCAATCACAATGGTGTTGCGTATAACTAAAACATGTTTTAGTACCTTTGCATTTATTTAATACTACGTAATTGTTATGACTGCCCATCATCTTCCATTGTGATAAGAAGATAGTTTTATGGGAATACTTTACTAGCCTACAAGTCTATATTTGATGAAGTATTACATTAAAAATTTGGTCTTGCCTTGGAGTAGGATTCATGCCTGAAAAAGGGTAAAGTCTTCAATTACGTTTTTATCTTCTAACAAATTATCGTGGTAGTAGAGGCAATATAATGTTACCTAGAAGGGAGATTAAGTGAATCAGGAAGATAAAGTGGACAGAGAGATCGTTTTAATCAGACTCTGTTTTCATTTTTGATGCGTAATGGTTGAATGAAAATGTATTTACAGTATTTAAATTTAGGGTGAAATTATGGAATAAGTGTTAACTGCAGCAGAAACGCTAAAGATGACGATTTAACCAAAATTAACACCGTAGTCTCCGTAAACCTTAAGTTCTACGTCCCCTTTCAAAATTTGGATTGGCATGTCTTTAAAAAAATAAACACACATAAATAGTGACATTTTTTATCATTTCTATGCCTCTATCTCTACACTTTCTTGTGAATAATTTTTCCTAAGAGGTGTTCTCACATATATATTTTTTAAATATCCATTTTGAGCTATAATAACGGTGTATTGTGATCAGCATAGAAGAAAATGTAGTTTTTTTATAACATACTAGCTGTGTACCCGTTCTACGCACGGGGATCTTATAATATTCAGTTGAAACCTTCTTATATAACGAACAGCAGTTGGTTTGCATATTTTAAGATATGCTGGCCAAACTATTATACATAGCTTCATTTTATGTTGTTTTTTGTTGTTCCGGATCGGTATGACAATCAATAAAAGGTTAAATTACCTCTGTGTCTGCCGGTCGATCCTATAACGGTAGGCTTACTTTTATTTTTACTATCTGATCTCGTTTGCATGGCTCAATCACGTCCTGGTTGAAGTTCGTTCGCTACGCTCACTCACCTGTATGTTGGAGCTCGTTCGCTGCGCTCACTTTCCTTCAGGTTAGCTCGTTCGCTACGCTCACTTGCCTTCAGGTTAGCTCGTTCGCTACGCTCACTCGCCTCCAGGTTGCAAATTAGCTGTTGTCATAAATGTAAAAGAAATAATAGTGCTAGTGCTGCACCCTGTTGGTAATCCTTGTAACTTTAATGCTATTGAACATCACAGAACAGAACCAACTTGTTTAATTGAAACAGCTGTTAAGATTCAATAATTTCATTTCTCATAAGGTTAACATGGGCTTCCAGAAATTCCACGTCAAAAATCGACAAAAACTTGATTTTCAAGGGTTTACTGTTAAATATCTAACTGTCTCATATTCGATGAAATACGTCTAAAACCATCTCATATATGTATAGTATTTGGAAAATAAGTTTCAGGCGGGACAGTGCTATAGTTATTGAGGAGTAGTTGTAATAAAGTGCGTATTTTAGCGTTACCAAGAGAATGACAGATAGACAGACAGACAGACAGACAGACAGACAGACAGAAATTGAGATAAGGTTTGATTCGGTTTCTCTGACCTATGAAATGTAAAAATAACCAAAAAGTTCATTATTCTAAGCAATGTACAGACAAAACTCTAATTTTATTTATATAGATTTTAAAACCTCGTAGTGTTTACCGGGGTCAAGGGAAAATGTAATACTACTGAATAAACAAAACACGCTGTCTGGTAATCAAATTAGGACGGGTCATACTTGCTTGTTTTGAAGAGATGTGCACAAAATGGCTTAAGGTCCTACAGTTTGAAACCCCAAAAAGATTTAATTTCAACACCACAAAACCAAAAAGAATTGTTTGAACTACGAATAAAATATGCGAACAATCAGAAACGAAAATTTGCCAAAGGTTTAAAATTAAATCTGCCGTTGTAGGTCCTTTAAGGAACAAAGTTTATACTCTTTGCAAACTAGGTTATCTTAGATCTTTCCCAAAAGCGTTTTATAAGTTCAGGTAAACAATCTATTTAGTTTGTGTGGTTTACGATATTTTAACCGTAACTTCGTTATCACGTTGACACATCTTTTTGCGAAAAGGAAACAAAGTGAACTTTATATAGAGGAAGTTTAATGATATCGAGTCGTTTTCAATTAAGAGCTTTCTCAGCTTGAAATTGCGTTTTGAAGGTAATGGAGAAAAATAAACTTAGATCGTAACTAAGCAACCAATATTCCTAAAAGTAGTGCTGTATATAGGAACTCAGTAATTATGTTTACTCAACTGTATATTTCCTGTGTAGGATAAAAATATTTTTGATAATTCATTTAATGCCAGGAGTAGCAATGTATTTTTAAAGCTGTAAACTGTTTTGTAATAAAAGTGCGATTATTTATTATTATTATCTTAAAAAAGGAAGAAGAAGAATAACTGTTGTCCCTAAGTAATATCAAAACCCTCCAAAACCTCTTTATGCCTACACCCAAATAATTTGATCTGTATTAATTTTGTGGTTAATTTTCATATTGTTTTTACTTGGGTGAATACTAAAAAAAATTTAAATAGATAAAAGACCAACAATGGATCAACATTACCCAAACGATTTGATCTGTTTTAATTTTGTGGTTCGTTATCATCTTGTCCTATAACACATAATTTTAATTGTATGAAAAAAAACTAAATAAAATTAAAACTGAATGATATAAATAAAAACTGTACTTTATTAAAGATTTGAAAATTAAATGCTCAACGATGCTAATATTATTATATATTATGGAATAATTAATATAATAGTGAGTAATAGGAAGAGGATGTGTGATTTGGCTATTTAGCATACGAACTCGGGATAAGTTGAGGTAAATGACGATAGAAATAGCTTGGAATCACAACAGTCTCCAGAACAAGTCTTCGTTCAGTATACCATTTTTATGTAACAATTCCTTGTAAAATTTGTTTATTTATAATCGTACATATTACTTTTTTCTTACAAAATTGTGGTTAATGTAGAAAAAAACCCAACATATCCCCTAAACATTTACCCACCTACCTGTGTGAGGTACACTGTGAGCTGACAGATGCCGGGCATGTTGAACAGGTTGACATCGATGAGGTTGAGCCAGGAGATGAACAACGCGATGAGGAAACCGGTGTCCGAAATGGCGAGCGCTGACAGGTAGTAGGACGATGACAGCTTGCGCAGCTTGGTGGCGAAGAACACGAACACGGACAGAGCGTTGCCGACGGTGCCCAGGAACACGAGCAGCGGCGTGTAGTACAGCTGGAACCCGTAGAGAACACGCTGCGTGTTGTCGTATCCCTGCAGCGTGGCATTGTCTGACCCGTTCATCTCACCAGAGAGAATCTGCAACACGTACAATACATGTAGAACACGAGCAGCGGCGTGTAGTACAGCTGGAACCCGTAGAGAACACGCTGCCTGTTGTCGTATCCCTGCAGCGTGGCATTGTCTGACCCGTTCATCTCACCAGAGAGAATCTGCAACACGTACAATACATGTAGAACACGAGCAGCGGCGTGTAGTACAGCTGGAACCCGTAGAGAACACGCTGCGTGTTGTCGTATCCCTGCAGCGTGGCATTGTCTGACCCGTTCATCTCACCAGAGAGAATCTGCAACACGTACAATACATGTAGAACACGAGCAGCGGCGTGTAGTACAGCTGGAACCCGTAGAGAACACGCTGCGTGTTGTCGTATCCCTGCAGCGTGACATTGTCTGACCCGTTCATCTCACCAGAGAGAATCTGCAACACGTACAATACATGTAGAACACGAGCAGCGGCGTGTAGTACAGCTGGAACCCGTAGAGAACACGCTGCCTGTTGTCGTATCCCTGCAGCGTGGCATTGTCTGACCCGTTCATCTCACCAGAGAGAATCTGCAACACGCAAAACATACGTCATGGCTTCTGAGAAACTAAAAGAGTGTCAGTCTACATTTGCCTTTCCATGGGTCTTGGTTTGTCTGAGCCATGGATCAACCGGTATCTAAAAAAACGGATGAACCGGTACTGCATTGTTTTATGTCCTTCCTTCACGTCCTTGGACGCTAGATGCTAGAATTTTTTGACATTAGCTTTTAGCTTTTTTGAAAAACTGGAGAGTCGTTGTGCTATCACATTGCTATAGCCACTGGTAACTTTCGGGATTTGAACCCCGGGACTTGGAGACGAATCCCCGCGCTTTAACCACTAGAAAACTCGCTCTTTTAGCGACTACTGTACCAATATAGAATGGTACAGTTAATTCTAGCAAGAATGAACTGTACGGATAGATGCTTGAACTCTATGGATAGACATTACTTGCAAAATCGGCACGCACATTAGGTACTAAGAACAACGTACATGATCATTAACCTTAATCATTGACGAAGTTGCAAAAATTATTTGATAGTATTCCCTAGCTTTGCTGTCAGCTGGCGATTCGTATTCTAATGCGGGACTTGAAAACAGGAAAGTCTCAGGAACAAACCCCAATTGTCCAGTAGAGATAATGGTAAGCAGTGGTAAAAAGCTAGGTTCATTTTGTCATTTTGCTGAACTAGAAAGTAGGCTTCCTCGGTCAAAAATACTGTCGAATGTTAATAAAGACTGCGTCATTGAAATGGTGAATGCGCTGAAGGCAGTGATCATTTAGCGGTGCAAGATATACAGTTTCGTGGATGTGTTGTTTGTTGTCGTCAGTTGAATTGTAACTAGCCCAGATAGATGTGTTGCTGCATCCATAAGATTTGGTAGCTTAAAATTGCCATTGTAACTTTGTGTTTTTGTTCCTACGGAGCTGAGATTTTCAACGTTTGTTATGGGAACGATCCAAACCCTGGACTTATAAATAACCTTTGAAGCCAATGCTATTACTTACTAGTAATACCTTTGACTATTAATACAACCAATCATTGACTTCAGTATCCAATCGTCAATGGTAATACATACAAATAGTTTCTAGCAAAGCCAAGTTTTAGGTAAATGCCTTTAAATGAAAACAAGTTACAAGGCAAGTAAACTCATGTGAGCCAAATTGAGTGGTTAAGGACCGCTTGTTGGCCACAAGTCTTTATTAATTGCCATACTTTATAAAGGTCATTAGCGGGGGATTAGAGTTACCACCAAGCTCAGTTGTAATCTGCATATTTAACAGGCTCCTTCGATAGTAGCTTTTGTACGTGTGCGTTAGGATGTTGTTTGAAAAGTTTTAGAAATAGATCCTAGAAGGGTAAGCCTGCAGTTTATTTGATTTCTAAACTGAAATTATATAAGTTGAATTTAGTCTGTTTTTAATCCTATAAGACACATTTTCCTTGGTCATATGATACAAAATAATATATAGTTTCAATGTATACCTGAATAGGTGATACAACGATTCAATAAAATATTACATCAGATTTGAAACGTAACGTTTTTGGAAACATAAATATTCAAACTGTCTCGCTAACTTCCTACTTCCATAACTGAGGTATTAAATGTCCATTCAGCGTAAATTGAGCTAAACACCTCAATTAGGGAAAGTAAACAAGCAGTTATTTTTGCTTCAATATTTTCAGCGCCCTTTTACACGTAGGCAGCATTCAAAAATGTTACTCTATAATTCAACAAGGAAAACCGGCAGAACCATAAATATCACTAAATAATGTTAATTATTAGTTATGCACTTGTTAAATAACCCTCGCCCCGTAAGGTTTACATTTTTTTTATGGGAATCCACAACCTTTTACCATAGCAGACTTAAAGTACTTTTTTGTGTTTTTTGAGTACCTATACGAGTGCAAGTGTTAAGGGGTTTTGTGATCAAATATTTTTTCCTGAATTATCATAGATAAAACATACTCCCTGAGTAGATTTCTCATCCTTAAAGAACAGCTGAAGCCAATTTTATTGTTAGTTCTGTCCGGTGTACTGTAGATGTCGTGTTTTGTTTACACTTTATTTTTTATTTTAGGATTAGAATGTGTTTGATATATGGAATAACTTTCTGTTTGGATGAAGAAACGTAGAATAAGTTGTATAAAGTGTACTTCTAATTGTGGTTTACATGATTATGTAGCATTTGCTGTTGGTTATAATTTTCAGGTTCCATAAATCTTTAAAATTACGAGTATGTTGTAATTTCAGAAATGCTACAATGTAAACAATATTTTAGGTTTTTAACACATTATCATACAAAAGTGTTTAATAATGGGGAACGAGCTGGTCTAGTGTTGGAGCTCGGGACTTCGGTCCAGAGGTCCTGGGTTCAAATCCCGCCAATCACAGATGGATTTGGCCATAGTGATAAGATAATGCTACGACCATCTATGGTTAGCCTGAAGTAATGTGTAAAAAGTACCTTTACTAGTTCCTTGTGCCCTATGATGTAAAAGTAGGATATTATAAATAATAAATGAATAATTTTAATAAATCGTCTTTAGATTGGAACAGCGAATTTACAACCAATGTGAAAGTGAAGTGGTCGTTAGTGTTTTATGGGGAAAGTGAGTTAAGAGCGACGATTCGCGATTGAAGCGCGCTCTGTTTATTTATGGTGTTGATGTTTAATGGATAGATCCCCGCGTTTATTCGATAAACCCCTTTGTGTTTGTGTTTGCGTTTCAATAGTTTCGCGGTGAAACTGGAAAATTCGTAATTGACATCGTAAATTGTTCTGTGTCAAAGTATTTTGAAAAACTGCACTGTTTAATGTTACAGCTGTTTAAAAAAATCTGGTTTGGTCCGGGATTTTCAATATCTGCCATTTTTAAATAATTACAATGCGAATTTAGAAAATATAGGAGCGAAATTGTTTTAACAGCTGTAAAAATGGCAAGATTATAGTTATGTCGATTTAAAAAAATACTAGAGGTCGTCCAGTGGTCGAAAACTTTAATGTGTAATATTTAATGTACAGACTTCTCGATTTTTCATCCCACGCTGTAAATAAAACATGTGTTTGGAATTCCTGTCATTTGTTTTGATTTTCTGTCGTTGTTATTTGTTGTTTTGCAAACTAACTGAGCAAAAAAGTTTTTCAAGAAACAAAAAGTAAACAAAGGCTTGCTTATTTATATAGATTATGGACAGTTTAATAAGCTACGTTACAATAGTGTTGGCAACAGATTCTAGCAATGTCTATTGTCTAGGCGTTATATAATCTTAGTAAAGCCTTAGCTTAAAGCGGATGAAACCAGGACTTAGTGTGCAGCCAATAGAGCTGAACTAGGCCAATGTGCACCGTTTGTAGGACAGCCCTCAGTGAGTAGTTGGCGAAAATTGGGGGAATTAGTGTTTATTTGTTTGGAATAAAAGACTATTGAACAGCATAGAATCCAAATTATTTTAGTTGAAACAGCTGCCAACATTCTTCGATGTCTTTAAAATATGAACACCTGTAAGGTAAACATGGGATACTCTAAAGTCACTGTTGAGGACACCAAAAGGATTTATGAGATAGGCATTTGTATGTTAATGTAGAATATGAGCTAGGAGCCTAGCATCATGCCAAATTTCAGCAAAATCCGTCCAGTAGTAATGCGTGTTTAAGCCCCAAACAAACAAACATACACAACATTTCATCTTTGTAATATTGATATGATGTTAAAGTTCATAAGCCAGTATGTAAGACAGTGTAAAAGCCAATAAGCCTCACGTTAACTTACACATAACTATGTAAGCTCAAAACGTAATCCAGAGTTTCTAGAAAGTCTAATCGACTATTAGCGTGGACATTTCGTTATTGTAATTAATTACCACAGTTTCTTCACCAGTTTTCCCCACAGCCAGAAAAACAGGCCGAGGTCGAAAGCAATTAGGCTCCGGCGTTGAATTTGTTTATGGCTTAACCACAGCCTTTATATATATTTAACTGGGTGTATATGCAAAACATTACAATATATAAACAAACTGAGTATTTCATAAAACTGTGTGTATTACTGTGAAACCGTCCACAAAGTTTTTGGTAAATCGACATAACTGTAATCTTGATATTTTTACAGCTTAACAAATTCGGTCATATGCGAGCAGTTTGAAATGGCCAATCAAAATTAAGTATGTACGATTCTTACAAAGTAGTTAATGAGACATATATTTGAGTCTGGAAAATAATTGAAAAAAAATTAGGCGATGAAATGGCTTCTAGAAAACATAAGAAAATTGTAGAATTAAGCCCAATGTTTATATTTAAATATATAATTGTCTTTGAATTGATAGAACACACAATAGTTAATACATTAACGTTTCGTCACTTTTCAATAATTAATTTTTACGTGGATTTTTCTGGTTAAAAATTAAGGTTTTAATATTACCCACATAATTCAAACCTTTTTTCACAACTATGTATATAACCTCTAAAATTTTCCACACACTTACAATCACTAATGTAAAAGAATACGCCAAATTCTAGAATAATAACGTTGACAGCTTTTAACCAGTATCAAAACTCGAAGCGTCGCACACATTCGAGTTAACTTAGTTATTCTATTTAAGTTGCCGTAACTCTAAATAACAGGGTTGGAGGGCTTTTACACTGGAAATATTGACTAACGATGTTAGCAGACAAAGTTTAGCTTGTAAAAACTATGAAAATTGATTATTTACATGTATTATAAGGAAACACTGCTGTTGTAGGTGAAATAGTGATTAAAGTAAAAAGCTAGTTACGTTTCGTTTTATTAAAAGTAATATTGCATACCATAGTTTCGTTTCAATTGCTGTTGTAGCCTTGATGGAATCCTAACATTTCTACGATCAGGCTAATACATTTTCAACCTTTTAAAAATTATTGTTTTTTTTTCGGGGGGGGGGGGGGTTTGGAAACTCAACTAATACTGATTTTCTACTCTTTAATTATAAAACTGTGTAACCTACCTGTTTTGTGACGGAAAAGATTTCTGGAACCTAAATTCGAAGTATGTAATATTCTGATTAACGTTCCCTAATAAAAAATTACCTATCTTAGAATCAAATAACTATCACTTTAGAGATTATAGTGTTATGTTCAAAGTAATTGAGATTATTGGAGTTATTATCTGGTAAATTTTTGCAGTTTTTTTTCAGTTTTTTAAACAGTTAAGTTAATTTGTACTAATTTTCGTGTGGATAACTGAAAAATTCGCGTTTGAGTGTTGACTATTGTATTTTGTAAACGAACATACACTGCATATTAAACTCAACTTTTAGTAAACGCCTGTTGAAAATAAAAATCTATTAATTTAATATATTTATATAACTATTATTTATGAAATATATTCACTGTATATTGGAGGTGTCTTATTGGATTTACTATGAAATACAGTTCGTGTGCCTATCAAGATTAGGATTCAGCTAAATATCCATATAAATTTTATATAGTTTGTAAGATTTTTAAATTAGAAAGTTAACTTTCGTACCAAGTCGAGCTCTTTGAAGAATCGTGCCGTAAAGAAATCAGCCCAAAAAAATTAAATAAATCTCCAAGAGCGCTAAAACACAAACAATGTCTTGTTCAATTATTTTACTACAAGAGAAAAATCGCCCAGTTCAACTTTTATTCTTACAATTTCTGTGGAATTTGTACGCATTTTATGGAAACCTAATAAAAAAAGATGTTTAATCTTTTGAACCATTATAGGTGCACTCTTTGATTACTCTGGTGCTATTAAATGTGTTAACTAAGTTAACTCGATCTTTGCTGTTCTAAAAGCTTTTTGCCTGGTGTGGAACTTCAGGAGGAGTAAAAAGCAATTTATTGTGATGCAAAAGTATTTTTTCGTTTTTGTAGATATTTATATAACTGAAAAATAAAATCTAGTATTTACTCTGCAAAATTGATTTTCAAAATACGAGTATGAACGCGATAGTATATAAAATTTCATATTTGTTACCACTAAGCATCTAAGATGGATGCCTAATTAACACTTATCTAAGGTTAATGATACTTAATTCCAATACAGTACATTTAGTTTATTCAAATATTTAACCAAAATTATGTAATTGTTTTAGGGAGTTAATGGGGTTGTGTTAGGTTGTTTTGTATTCATAATATTTAACGTATTTTCAAATTTTTCTTAACACGTTAATGGTTTGTGTTTATAGTTTTCAGGGACAACAATCCAATCCTGTATTTTTTTGCTTCTGTATAGAAAGCGTCATTAATTTCTAGCCCAAGACTAATGGAAACCGGGTCTAGAATCGACCTTTTAAATTTGTCAACTTCGTTCAAGATAAATCAGAAGTTATTTGTAATAGAACGTGATTTTGCCCACCAACAGCTCTTTTTGTTGCTAGTTTAATATAACCGATTCGAAACAAACCTTCTTACTCTTGATTGAATATGCATTTAAACCAATTTAATGTATAGGAAAATGAGCTTTACATGTCCACCCATGTTTATGATGAAAAAGATTACACTTAATTACTAGTAGACCTACTTAGGTTTGTTGGTATGAGGAAGCACACGTTTTTTTCTAAATTTTAATCATTCTAATACTTAGTGCAATGTAATTAATTGTGTAATAATACATAGAGAAGTAAAAGGGGGTGGGGATTCATAACTTATATAGGTTGATAGGATAACATTTTCTGAAACACGATTTCTTTCGTATTTTCATTGGACATTAGTTGAAGACCATCCATTGGATGATTACTATTTTGATTTGTAATAGTAATTTTAATATTTACAAATACTGTACTATCAAACTTAAACGTAACTAAACCGATTATTCGATCGTAGTAGTAAAATATGTCAAAAATGTTAACAAAACCTAAAATTCCTTTTACTCTTCAAACATTAAATAACGTTTTGAATTTTTAGAATATTAATCATTGACTCATGAATATTACCATTTTTAGTTGATGTTATTTAGTAAGGTAACCTAAACTTATGGAGGTTTAAGCACAATATTGTTATTGTAAAAACAGAACATGTTTGAAGCATATGCTTGAAGCTGTTGTTTCGCATATTTAGCAAAGTGCGTCATAAAGTGTTGCTTAAAGCGTTTGTGATTTTAATCTCTCTTGATGCTGTCAACCGTTGTGTAAAAGTCTTTATAACTAAAATACCTTAAACTTGGTTAATTTTAAAGCAAGTCTCTTTGGTTTTATCTTAAAATAATCTAGAACCATTACTTATTTCTACTGGAGGATTGATATAAAATTATTGAGTATGTTAAATAAGTCAAGGAATTAATTTAGTTTTAAAAATTGTTCCTATAGATAGGTTTGTGTATCCCTTGTAGACTGATTTTGTGAACTTAAGTAACGACCCAGAAACCAAACATATATTTTTTTATCAAGGTGGCAATCTGTACACCTTAATGAATAGTTTCTTCCCAATTCCAATACCAAATAAGATTGTGTATTAACGTTCCATTAAAACTGCTAATCAAGACACTCTTAAATAATAGATAGTATAGCAAAAAAGCAGTTTTCTTCTTAGAATTTGAAAGTTTCCATAAATCAACGACAAATTAGTAAGATTAATTTGGATTCTTGAGCTCTCACCAATCTACACCAATCTTTATTCTTTATTTTATACATAATTTGCCTTCAAGATTGATTTATTGACATAAAATGAGGTTACTAACCTGTCGTCAATCAGTCCTATATTGTCGAGGATGACTATAGTTTCGGGGTTGAAAACCCATTTTCAAATCTTCTCTTCAGTCGTCATATGTCAAACATATTGTCATTCACAAGCCTAGAATTATTCTTTATTATTTATGAGAATCCCCCATCAACATGTGTTTTACATAGGATCAAACCAATGATTTATTTCCTACAAATTATCAAATTAACCGCACAGCTTTGACTTCATATTGGTGCGGCCAAAGTGACTTTTCCAACAGAGCGGGTTTGTCCGGGAAAGATTAACTGGGCCAGTTTCGGCGGCAATTGTCTGAAAAGATAACACAATACCCTTCTCAACCCCTAGCCTGTGATAACAGAGGGGTTGTATAGCCTGCAATAGTGAATGGCATCGACCGCTGCCACTGTGCGATATGAACTAACAATGTGGAAATTGTATAGACTACTCCGTTGATTGATTTAATTAGTACAACTAATGTTAGCGGACAATTTTAAAGTGTTTTAAAGTGACCGGTTAAAAGTTTGAGATTCAAACACTGGTAGGACAATTGTTACCAACGCCGACGTTTTGTTATTTAGAATAATTGGATCCTAATGACGATTGGAATCTGAATTTAGCATCGAGTTCACCTGAAACACGTTTTTAACCTTAATTTTTAGCGAACCATTAAACACCCATAAAAACCCAGACAATTTATTTAAAAGAAATTGGATTTTCCTAAGACATACAAACAAGCAAAGACAAGCTAGAGATAAAATAAATTCGTATGATAAACTAATACATTGTATTTTAGTTTATTGTAGTTTTGGAATGGTAGCATGTCTAACGGGTTATGGTTGGATGTTATTTATAATTTTATTGGATAATTTTTTTATTTAGTTTTGAAACAGATTAAATTGATTATAAATGCTGAAAACATGCTTTTATCTAGATGGTTTTTGGTAAGAATATTTTTGTGTCCATCATAAAGAAACAAGTGGAAACAAGTGGAAGTTTTACTGTCTTGAGTATCAGTAAAATTTTCTATGTAAACATTTGGCATATATAGTCGTGCTTTGCATATATTTTATTATTCTTACTTCGAATTTTAAGGAATAAATAGTATGATTAATTTGACTTTTTAATGAGTCTTCAAAAGTCATTCTACAACCAGCGTATTAATTCTTAACCACTTAAAATCATATCTTATTTACCACTTATTATTATACTATACTTTTAAGTATTATGAGTTGGTGGATTTTCAGGCTCGGCTATTATATTTGAGTGTGTACTATAAATTCTGTTTCATACTTTGTTAGACATTCTAATAACACACTTTATTCAGTTTAATGTAACCGGTCTTCAAATCCTTTAAGCCATTAAGAAACAAATTAAATACAAGGCTTGGCAGTTTTGTGGCGAACAACTGATTGATGCGAAAATAATGATATTATAATGATCTTACGACTGTCAAACTGCGTTAGGTTAAACATTAAAAACTCTTTTAGATCGTAAATACAGAATTCGAGTGGTTTCCATAAAAAATTAAATTTCTTTTTTAAGATGCTATTGATCTTAAAACGTTAAACCATTGTTATCGAGAAATTGAATTGTTTAGTTAGAAATGTAGTGGAATTGGACGATGGATTCTATACGCACACTTTTCCTTCTTGATTAAATTCAGCAACCAGTTTTTATGTGTGTAACATGGCAGGTTTAGTTAGAAATTTCCGCTTAAATTTCAGCATTAATTTTTGAGTGTAGTTTTAATCTTCCACTTTACGGTAAATCGCATATCTGTTATCAACAGATATTATTCTGGTTCGTAATTTTAGGTAATTATCTAACAATTGTACAATTACTAAATTATGAGATGCACTTTTCCTCTTTCTACAAAGATAAAAGATTGTGGACCATTTCAAACAGCACATGGAAAATGTAGAGCGAAGTAGAAATCAAGGGTTTCTCTTACTTTGATCCCATGTTGATTACATTGTTTGCAGAGTTCCTCCTGGGCTTAAAAAGATTGTCTTTTTGTTGGCCTTTACAAGGAAAATCCGAGCTAACTATATTGTACGGTTTACATAATGGTTGAGGGACGTCGTATTCATCTTAAAATATGTAATTTACAGCTTAAAAAGCATGCAAAAAACGTCTAAGAAGTCTTTCCACTGTATACGGTTAAAGCATTTCGATATGTTTTAAATTGGAGAACTGAAAAAAACCTTAAGCATATGTAGATTTTTTGTTATGAATTAAAAATCCGTCTATGTAATATGAATTCTTATGTGGAGGAATAATTTTCAAGCGTGTTGCGTTGATAGATACAATTTACAGTTTAGTACAAATGAAAAAGTAGTATTCGTTGTCTATTTCTATCACTAGTAAGCATTGTATAAGAGGCTTTTTAAAAATTTTCCCAATAAAGATTTCATAATACATTTAACATTGTTAACAATGCTGTTTGGGAAAGTTCGATATGGTTCATGATAAAAACTAAGTTATAAACTAAATGTATTTATCAACTTCAGGAACAATATACAATCGTCAATGTCCATCAAGTGTGTAAAGCCCAGTATATTACAAAGTTAGATTACATATAGAATTGTTACTGCAAGATAAAATCACATCAATCAACCACGGAAGTTTAGAAAATCGAAAACAACTGTTGTTTTGTTATTTTATTCACATTTACACGTCAAAGGTATTTCGATGTATTAACTTTCGTCCTATTGTGCTAATTGATATTAGTTTGGCCACAGAGAGGTCGTGATATTTACCCAGAAAATCAGGTTAAATCATGAGAAAAGAAAGTATAATATTAATGGCTTACTTGATTTTAAAAAAATTAACCTTTCTAAATAATCAGTTTATATCAAAAGTTAGGAACCGGTACTAAAGCTCTCATCATGTTTACTAGGGGCTTGGATTAAAAAATTAAATCGAGTATCGGTGACAACATCGCTATAATTGTACTTACACAAGGAAATAATTTTCGCCACAAGACTTTGTAGAATTATATTTAATTCGCAGACAGTCAATCTCAAAGATAGATTGACCATCTAACAGGCTCATTGCCCTTACTAGACCTAATATGAACATGACAAGTAGAATCCCTGACATATCTAGATAGACGCTAGATTGCATTGAGTCTCTGGGGAATTGAGTGTCACATGGCTGTGTGGGTTGGAGACATTATAGTTGGATGAATACAGTAATATCTATTATTTATCTATTGAGTAGCGAAAGGAGATATTGGTGTGAGAACTAAGCATGTTTAAAAAGCACAGACATGTAACTAAGAGTATAAAATATATTCGGTGTACATATTGATTGGGTTCCAATAATTCAAACAAAATGTTCTGCAAACCCACAAGATTACAATCTTGCAATAGTACTGACAACAGATCCGAATTTTTCTGCATTCCAATTATTATTATACATAATTTTTTCAAAGCTACATTACTACTCAATCACTTCACCAGATCAGTGACGTATGCGCACGTATGTTATCCTAAATATGAGTTCAGTAAGAGGGTAAAAAGAGTGAGATAGTACACTTTGCTTTTTATCTGACTAAAATCAGCAGTTTCTACAAGGACCATTTATAAAAAGCCCAATCTATCTATATATTAATAGGCAAGCATGTTTCTTTAAAACATTTTTTCTCAGTTCGTGTGCATCGCAGGCAAAATCTACTCATACTGTTAGAAAGATATTTTCCTGTAGATGTGCAGAATCCCTTTAAAAATTCAAATAGGCTCAAAAATAAGCACAAAAAATTCATTTAACATTTTGAAAAAATTAACATTTATCTTATGGGTTGCCATGCTGGTGACGAATTAACAACGAAATTTAAACAGAAAATCAAAACAAATGGAAGAAACTCCAATCACATGTTTTATTTACAGTGTAGGGTGAAAATAGAGAAGTCTGTACATTACATATTTTTGGTCGAGTTTCGACCACTGGACGACCTCTAGTCTATCTATATATTAATAGGCAAGCATGTTTCTTTAAAACCTTTTTTCTCAGTTCGTGTGCATCGCAGGCAAAATCTACTCATACTGTTAGAAAGATATTTTCCTGTAGATGTGCAGAATCCCTTTAAAAATTCAAATAGGCTCAAAAATAAGCACAAAAAAATCATTTAACATTTTGAAAAAAATAACATTGATCTTATGGGTGGCCATGCTGGTGACGAAATAACAACGAAATATAAACAGAAAATCAAAACAAATGGAAGAAACTCCAATCACATGTTTTATTTACAGTGGAGGGTGAAAATAGAGAAGTCTGTACATTACATATTTTTGGTCGAGTTTCGACCACTGGACGACCTCTAGTAATTATTAATATCAGCATGTTTTAGCTTAGAGCAATTAAAATGACTGTTCCTTTCCTCAATTCACTTTTACGTCGATTTTCAATATTTAGGAGTAGATATTTAAAAGATTATAGGATTCCTGTTAAAAAGTACGTTAAGGTTTTAGTCTATAGCGTGTTTTCTGGTATTTTTAAAGTTGGATATCTTTATAATTGGAGTCCAAATTTGTTTGACAGTAATTAGCCGTAATTGATTTAATTCTTAATGATTTGATCTATTATATCAATTTGTGAAAAACTTTCAGATCATACAACTTAAAGAAAACTTGAGGAATATCTTTTGCAAAAGTTACGTCACTAAGCATTTTTCCTAAAGCTTGTTACCGTAATTGGTATAATCTTGGTGACTTTTTCTCAAACTTGTAGCCTAATAGGATCTGATTAAGTGTTTTCACTTCATCACTGTCAATTTGCCATGTAGTTTTTACCACACTGCAAGAAAAATATCGTGTAAAACATTTAATTCTATTAAATTTAACAACCTTCAACAACCTTTAGAATAACACAATTTGGTGCAGTGTTTTGAATCGTTTCCATGTTATAATTTAATAAAAGATGCCTGCTTTTAAATATTTAAACCTTATCACAGAGCAATAAATAAATCCTTGTAAGATCAATATTTTATTAGCAACGCCTTTTAACAGTATTATTTGTTGTGTTGGTTACTACTGTATATACTGAAGTAAACGTTCTGTCGATTCCTCCACACTGCAGCAAACACTTTGTCTTAAAACCTCTCTCTTTATCTTCTACTGATATAACAACACCATTCTCAAACCCTTCACCATTAATGTATATTTACCCTACATAATTCAATATACTCTCTACACACACTTTCAAAATTAAACACTTGTATCAAACCTTCTACACGCCCTTCGCTGTAGCAACAAACCCTTTTATAACCCTTCTTACGCAAATACTGAATAACGAGCTTAAACAAAGTTTAGAATCTACAAGTTAATAATTTTTCTGAGTCTTATAAACCTTGATAACAATATTATTAATTTTATTATGTTCATCTGACACAATCCGTTGACATCGATAAGTTGTTTTTGATAGTAGAACTCCGGTTAACCGAAATCGGGCTAATCGAAACCTGGGTTAACCAAAACGGTTACATAAATTAATACAGGGCTAAAATATAAGTACAATAAGTAATATGTAAACAGAGAGGCTATTTACTCTATAGTTCTGACTATGTTCTATTGTTCTGACCCATGAAACATTTTTGTAGCTGAAATAAAACACTGTATTATATAGACATTGTTTTAAATTCATTTTTCCTGCACACGTGGTAATACATAAGCTATGTTTAGCATTTGATGGGTTAACCGAAAAATTGGTTATCCGAAACGGCTCTCCCCCTTTTATTTCGGTTGACCGGGGTTCTATTGCATTTCAAAACATTTTTGGCTATCAACAGTAATATAAATGGTTACATAATGATTTGAGGGCAAAATGTGTTCTTGCATATATGACCAGCAATTTAAAAAATCTTACCAACATGCCAAAATCAATCAACATAATAAAACAATCACTTTAAAAGACTAGATTGAAGTATGTTTACAATATAGTGACATTTCCTTGTCACATAAAGTAGTGAATTAAACTGTCATCAGTCGATTATCGGAACGGTGACAAAATCAAAGGGTAATCCATAACTTGATCAACTGCAGCTTTGTCCGTGAGATGAACGTTCAATCCAACAGCTGCACAGTTAATCACTGAATATTGAACTTTAATAGTGCAACAGCCAATGCTGAGCTGAACCTCTTCATTTGGAGGTGTTAGATTGTCTTGCAGCGTCGCGCAAAGCTTGTTAGATTGATATTGATATTTAATTGGCTTATTACGTTCAGGTTTCATATGTTCTTGTTAGCTTTGTACTTGTAAAAAGTATTGCATATAGTATTGGGTATAGCATTGTGTAATACACAGACAATTATATGTATTAACAACTGACATATAGGACAATTTTTGCTTTGTATTAAAAGTACTTGTTTTATTAAGTCACTTTGAAACCTACATTTTCTGGATGTTCAATTTAGTTTTCTTTAGTAATTTAATATTGATTTCACGCTGTAAAAGGTAAATATACCCAACTTAGAACCATTAATATGTGTTCGACAAGGATTCAAATTTTTCTCTTCGTAAATGACGATGCTTGTCTATGTATAAGTTTTTTTTTGACCATTAAAAGGTTATCACGCACAAGACAAAATGACCCTCTTCAATGAAAACTATTACCCTCCATTGTTTCAACGCTATTAGATGGATTAGGTAGGAATAACCGACCACCATTTTAACGAGTGAATGTTTGCCAGTTTTACATTTTTTTCTTTCTTTACAAATATTTCGTTGCTATATATTTATTAGTTGCTCAAATTTATAAGTATTTTACTTTAAAAACCGCTTAAACAATTTAATTTGAAACTGAAACAGCATAAATATGTAGGAAAGCCGCAAACTTGATTATCTTGAAAGAATACAAAACTGTTACTGCAACTTAACCTATCCTCTGGTTATGTCATGAATGCATGTTGTTTGGGCCAAAGGCAAAAATGTTTTCCACCAGATGGCGAATGAACAGTTTAAGTAGGCCAGTTTTGGTGGAAATCGTCCATGATTCAATACCCCTTACCATCTGACGTTAATACTGAAATATCCAAATAACAGAGGTTTCTTCTAGAACATACATAATCTTGTACATATCTAGTTTGATAAAGACCGGGTATATGTATAGTTAACAAAGCGATAAAAAACCAATTCTTAATTTTCCTATTATTTTGGCCTATTGAACAATTTCTCCAAGTTTTGCTGTTTACTTAAGGGACCTGTATATATGAAGAGTTTTGTGAAGTTCAATTTACGTTTTTCAATTGGAATTTTGAAAAGTTTTTATAAAGTTTTAAAGCCGCGCTATATGTAACAAATACTTTTGAGAGACGAATGAATGAATGAATGAAATGAATGAATGAATTGAATGAATTGAATGAATTGAATGAATTGAATGAATTGAATGAATTGAATGAAATGAATTAATGAATTGAATGAATTGAATGAATTGAATGAATTGAATGAATTGAATGAATTGAATGAATTGAATGAATTGAATGAATGAATTGAATGAATGAATTTAATGAATGACTTGAATGAATGCATTGTATGAATGAATGAATGAATTGAATGAATGAATTGAATTGGCATTGAATGGATGAAGACTACTTATCCTTGTTATCAAAATCTACTTTATCCGCTTTAATTAGTTCCTACATGTATTTCATATGACAGTGACATTGATGGAAAATATAAAAATAGCTGCAAATAACAAGCGGATGGAATGTGGATCTAATCTTGAACGCTTTCACGTAGATTGACGTGTTTTCTCCCAACAAACTTCGCCACATTCTCTTGTTTTTATCCAGGGTTTATTGTTGATTGCTTTTTGCGTTTTGTAGAACAATATCTGTACTTATTTGTTTGGCGAAAAGAAAGATTAATACGATTAATTAAACGTATATAGGTAAAACTAAGTTTGTAATTATCTTTCAGTTGGTACTATACTCTGTATGATATAGCTTGTCTTCTGACCCTTCGTCTACCTAAGGACTGGCCAATGGTTTAAGGCCCGGGCTAGGAGACAGGTTCTATTATACAGACTATACAAGTTTCCTCAAATTACTCTACAGATTGTTACCTATGGTAGCACTGTAAAAATATCTATACCATCAACAATATACATACGTAGTGTAAGGTTTACAGAATTGGATTTTGTTTACATCTTATGAGAGTACTTCCATCTTATTTACCTCACACTTATCCACTTGTAGGTAGAGTATTAGCTCTCTACAAGTTACTGTATGGAGTGAAAACTAACCATTCTGCTACCAGTTATAATTACACTTACTTATTGGAAACATTTATTTTTTTCCGACTACAGAGTTGTCGAAATTACTACTAAAATGCAAACTTTAATTGGTGGTCTACTATTTATCCTCATTACATGTTAATAGATAATCGACATCTACAGATTATCAAGCGAGCACCCTAACCACTCAGCTTCTAGGCACAATATATTATGTAATCTAAAACTGTACCGTTCAACCACAGAACTGTTCGTTTTAAATATGAATAATTTTTGTACGTGTTTTAAGCTGAACATAGCTGAACGGTTATAATGAAGTTGATCTGTGTAGCTTTGTTACTGACTAAGGTCTTCTGTGGCCTGGATAATTTTATAAGCCCAATGATCAAGGACAGATACTTCTAGTTTTGAACCATTTCCTAACCTTTCTCACACTTAATGCTACAACGTTATCACAACTATCCTACCAAGAATTGGTCTACTTATCCCCACTCTGGCACTTTGGACTTGTGTACAATCGGATCACTTTACCTCATACCAAAACACTTCACATATTTCACCACATTCCACACACCGACTCAGTTCTACCACTACAGCAACACTAAATGAGTCTCACGTCTTATCATGTTTGTCTACTGTATATGGCAGCCTTGTCTGCCGTGTGTGTCTGCACAGTCACTTTGGTGTAAGCATTTTGGTGAGATATATGTATGTTTTTGTGAATGTACTACAGGTTTGGGAAGATTTAAGTTCACGATTGCTATAGAAATGTGCATTGTTGTTTATGTGGTTCGCATAGTTAAGGAGTGTCGTACACTTTTCACATGATAGTGATACTGACTTAAACAAAATTAAATCAAACCATTTCGTTTCGAAAAATTATTGTATAAGATTTTTTCTGATTGACAAAGTAATTGTTAGTCTGCGCGGCAAGTGGTTTTGACACACCTAAGGTGTTAACGTGAACTTTAAACTTTTATAGGAACATTAAAATTCTTTTCAAACATCTACCAAGCATGGATTTACAGTTTTTAATTGAAAAAATAAATAAAAATAAACCGTCTTAAATTTTTGGCCAATAAACTTAGATTTTATTTCATACAAAATATTCGCTTACCCCCACGAATTCCTCTTGATTTTGCCCAGGTTTTAATCTTGCCCATTCTGACACCGGCTCTTCTCCTTTTAAGGCTCAACATATTCTATAGGTTAAAACCGTAAATCTCTTTGAAAACCAGATATATTTATAATCTTTACTATTACTGTTCGTATGAATCGAAATTTGCATATCTAAGACATGTTATTTAAACGTATAGTGTGAATGTCGGGTATTTCCAGGTTTGTGTTGTCAAAGGAGGTGTTATCTCTAGCACGTCCAGTGCTGATGTATGTATGGTCCGTTCACTGGACCTGTATGTATAATGTATGCTCCCTGCGGCACCGGACAAACTGGTAACCTTCAAATGCATTCTCGTAGAGGTACATACAAATTCTCAGAATTCATTGTTTGTATTCTAATTATTTGTTTATTTAATTGACACAAATGAAATATGGTTACCGTGGAAGAAAATTATACAAACTAAGACACTACTTAATAATATACCTTCTGTAGTTACACTTTTGTTTTATCAACACCAATTGATTGTACAATAAAAAAGAAATACCTTTTTCTCACTTAAACGAACCATCATGATCCAAATTGATATTTCAAAACGCTCTTAATCTTTTGTGATATTTTACAGATTTCATATATTTATGAGTTTTGCGTCATACAAGCCAAAGTTGAAGGAAACAATTTTAAGTGTGACGGTTACATAAATACTCTTCATAAATAATTTTTGTTGTGAGCAAACTTTATTTCACATTTATTGTGTAAATTTTGTATAGTTCAATAATGTTTACCCACATTTCCATATAGTGTTAACATTTACATTTAAAATTATTTAAATTTTATTTCTTTTATTGATGGAAAAGTTTGTTAAGTGCCACTTTCATCAATTGCACATAATTTGAGTACATAACTGACATTGAGTGAGTCGCAAACGTTCCTGTAAACAGCATATTTATTCAGCACTTTTATCAGTGAAGCACATATTTTATTTACTTTCAATTTAGACCCAATCGTTCTTGTTAGCTAATCGATTGCGATTTATCAAGGGGATCTGTTTTGATAAATGATTAGGTAAATAACGGGGTAAAATTAGTTAAATTGATAATGCTTTTAACTTTGTTTTATGGTGTCGTAAAATATATTTTTAAACACTTGTAAGTGTTGTGGAAAAAACACAATACAAGTCTCATAAGGAACATAAATACGAGGTTTCGGAAACCGTTAATCATTAATTGTTTTTCTTTACACTTTATTTGAATATTTGTACCCAATGATTTAACTAAATTTTGTCTATGATTAACATACAATTAGACAAACGGTTAACAATAGATTAGGCCTGGGTGTAGCAGAGGGTGTTAGATTGTATTTTAGGGAAATAAATTTATGTTGTGTTATTAGATCTATTTGTTTATTGTAAACATTGTTGTTTTATTTTTTTAATGTTTTATTTTATTTTTTGAGGTTAACTTAAAAAAATGCGGTCGAAAGAGCCACGAGGTCTTACGTTCACCTCAATATAAGGATTTCATTAAATTTAATTTACAATTAATTTCTGTCTCGACAACTCGTCTTAATTCTTCAAATTCTCATTACCATGACATTTTCTTAGGTAATTTATTCTATTGTAACGAAATTACACAATTACAAACGAGAAACTTCTAAAAACAAGCTTTCCTGGTTTTGTTTTGAATGAAACGAAAATGGTCGAGCATCTACGTGACAAGAATCTCTTCATATATTGTTATATTCGATTACATTTTAGTATAAACAGCAGTGGAATCTTGTGCTAAGCAGGTGTTTAGTGCAGAGCATCGAAGCAGCGTCACAACTGCTGTTGAGGATATTAACTGCATTTCCCCTTGTTTCCTGCAATATCCTGATTCTAGGGCCAATCATATCTCGTCTAATTGTGTATCGTGTCTAAAACCTATGAGTTCTCTAGTGTTGATTACAAGTGGAAGGAGATTGGTTATATTTTTAATGAGTTTTTTCCAAACCCAAGTTTTTGAATTTTGGATTACAAACATTGTGTCATTGGCGTTTATGATTTTTTGAGTGTTGTGATTTTGCTAGATTGAAGCGATTACTGCGAATTGTACACAATGTGCAGTAATCGCAACACAACAACAACAATGTACTATTGTCTGGATATTTAATTAGTTATAGTGCTCACCTACAAATTTGAAGGTTGTTGATTCGATTCCAATAAGTATTAATGTGTCTGTACCAAGATACCATTTGTCGTTGGTCTATCATGAATCAATGATGTCGTCTAATGAAATGTCAAAAATTGATATTAACAAGTCCAGGGTTTGAAGTTTTTCCTGGTTAAAATTCCAATGGCGTGGAAACTCAAATAACACAATGAATACTGTGCGTAACTTAGCTAATGGGTAAAAACAAATGGTAATAGTATTACAAATAAAGTTTGGGTGCAGCAATTCTATTTCCAACAGTTTTGATTAAGGAAACCGATGAGGACTGAACGTAAACAAAACGAGAGATCCGTGCTTATTGTAGAACACAGGGGACCCGTAGGAGCATCCACAATGATTGGTTTTACACGGAACATTATTCTGAAAGCACAACTTTTTTACAGAAAACTGGCGTTAGTTGAATTTTGAAGAAGCAGTACGATCGTCTGATAATTTCATGTGGTAGCTAAACACCCTTTTATACCAAATTGTCGTTGTACACTCATTGAAGATTATAGATACGTGTCCTGTGCGGGATCTTTTAGGTGTTATAACACCCTTGGAATTATTTCAAGTTTCATGTTGTACATTTGGATACATAAGGTAAATGTTAAGGTAGCAATGCAATTTCACATTAACTTACACCTCATCTATGATGTATGCTTGTTGGTACCTGATAAGCTAATCGACCTCTGATTGGACGTGTGTCACGTGACTCGTAGTGTCGAACATCAAACGTATCAACCACTCGATATGATCACATGTTTGATTGCCTACAGACGATCATCTTGTGTTGCCGTTGACAGGTGATCAACTCTGTGTTTTGTGATGCGTGAAATGATCTCTAGTCAGTGGCACCGTAGATTTGTTATCCGTATGGATCAGCTGAAGACAATTTTATTGTTAGGTCAGGTGCAGTGTAGAGGTCTTGTTTTGTTTACGATTTGTTTCTTGTTATTTCAGACTTAAAAACCTCTTAAAAAGATTTTATCATAAAAAATAGCTGGCTCCCTAGTAATATAACCAAACAGTAAAGTACAAATCATGAAATTTAACTTTAAAATAATAGAAATAGAATTTCTTAGACACTAGCGATCAGTGTCACCGGATATGAACTAGACACGAAAAACGAGCTTCCAATTTACAATAGGATGAGAAGTCTACTGGGGTTGGTTAAGGTGGTACCTATCAGTGATGTAGAGTTGTGTGTTTGTCGATTTGTGCAAATAAAATAAACTTGATGAGTTATGCAAAGATATCTACGTCGTTTCTACTATAATTTACTTTTCATCACTTCGTACAGTTTGAAAAGTGCCTTACAGGAAAACGTCGGTTTCATCGAAACAGTTATCTTTTAGAATTAATATTCAAATTTGTAATTGCCTAATCAAAAGCTGCATACAAAAGCTTCGTTGTACCGCATACTTTAGACTAGTTCATTATTTATGCTATACGTTATGTAAAATCTTGCAATGTTGGTAACAAATTAGTTCGTAATTAAGGTGTACCCACTATCAAGTCAAACGTTTTTGAATAACCAAATAGTCACAGATTACATCTTATTATGTTCATAAATGTTGGTGTAATTTATCGAGGTTTGTAATGAATGCAAAGTAGACTGCGGTACATGATGGAAAGCGAAGAGTTTTGGTTTATCAGTTTAATTAAGATGCCATAAAGAAGCCTAGCTTGGAGAGGCTAACTAAGATTACCTTTAGGGTTGTACATTGTGGTTGTAACACAGGTAAACTTGTGGCGTTGAGGGAAGTTACTGGTCTTAAGTAAACGTATTAAGTGTTTAAACTGATGGGATACAAATAACTGAGCGAAACAAGCTACAGGTTTCACAATCGTATAAAAAGTCCAACGTATTTAATAGCTTTTATGTACATGGCCCTGTTTCTACTGCAGTAGTTTTGCCATAACTTTGGATTGTTCTTAATTAATTGACTAATGCGTATTTTTCTGTTTGCAGGTGAGTGAAAACCATCTATTAGTGATTGTGTTTGAGCAGATTTCACTTTGTCCAAGGTAACAAACATTAGTTGTTCGTAGTATGTTAGATAACATTTTATATTTTTTAGACATAATCTAAGACTTTTTCCAAATTGACAATGATATAAGGTTTGTGGATTATGGTGTATAAGGTTTACTTCTGAACGTACGTGGAGGAATATATTCTAACAAATAATTTTAAGGTTGTTATTTTGGTCGCAATTAACCGAAAACAAGTTAAATTTAGATATGTTAAGCCGGAAATCGAAAAATTATTTTTAATTTTCGTCGATAATATACTGCTTATGATTAAAATTTACCCCTGAAAAAAATTGATAGCGACACAAACTTGGGTTGCGTATTTTGCTGAATGTAAAAATACAAGTCGAGTGTAAAATGGAGTGAAATGTATTGAATTCATCTGTTAACTACTAAGACAAGCTGTTTTATTTTTTGGGATAATTTATTAAAAGCCCAATTATTAAGGTTAGCCGGATAAGAAACCATTAATAAACAACTGATTTTCTCAGGATCGAATCTGCTACCTTACAATTATCAGACGAAACGGAAACCGCTGTAAACACTCAGCAACATAGTTATTAAATATTTACTCATGAACATGAAAGTTTTTTATCCATACAAAATTATATGGAGATACTACATTACTGTATGTATACATTTGAAAATTAAATTTTACATTGCCTTTACAAAATTAATTTTTATATATTGAGTTAAACGTGAAACCTATCGTTCATTGTATTTTGCATAAGTAAACGTGAAAGAAGCAAAAGGAGTTTTTATAATCGGCTCAAGACCATTCTCAAGGGGAACTGTCGGTAACAAACCGTAATTCCCAGACCAATCTCCTTTTAAACTGCCTCTAATCAGATTATAGCAAGTTTGCTCAAAACGTAGAAAATATACGTTTTTCACGCTTTTCCTCTATCTAAAGATGTACTAAAGTGTAATGTGCAACAACTTCTTGGTACAAAGTGCCTACTTGGCTACAAACATTGTAAGTTACATTTGGAAGGTATCTGGTAACTAACGCTTATATAATTCCATTAATAATTAAGATGAACTCCCACTAAGTTCGTCAGAACAAAGCTTCCTGTAGTACGTATTGCATAATTCAATTGATTGTTTATCCCTCTCTAGAATACGTCAGGCCCATGTTGGCCTCTTAAGCTCAGCTTGTCCAAGAGGCTTATGAGATATGAGAACTTCGATTGATGCAGGATTATAATTTATGGTGATCTCAGGTCTATGATACAAGTGACTTAGGCCTGGTTGTAGTTTGATTAATTTATTAGCTGTGGATTATACTTCGGGTGTGTTAACAGAAGGGGTATTGATAATTAATTGATAGTTTTGTTTACTTTTCTATTGCACAAAATATTAAATACAATAAAAGTTACATATTAACCTAACTTAAGACTTTCATCCAAAACTTTAGGAAAATATATACAAGAAAGTGTTGTATATGCACTTGCAATCATTATATCATTGTCATCATTTCCTTTGGATCAATTGGCAAATTCTTAATGATGAAGTCTGTAAGATTGTTACATTGTAAGTTTTGAATGAAATAACCAAGATTACTTCGTTTCTTTTGCTCCTACCTTGTGGTTTAGAGTTTTGGACAGTGCAGTAGGAATAGTTTATGAGTCCAGTAATACCATAGATAAGAAGTAGAGTAGCGTATACCTATACATGACAATACGAACGTGGGGAAAAGGTTTTAACTAATTTTATAAGAAGGAATGGTCTTGTAATATCTTTTGCGTAGACTACAGAAACAGCATCTGAGAATACAAATTGAAAACAAATCACTTGAGTTGCATCCACATCAATAGAGGGCGAAACAACGGTTGAAACAACAATAGGCTACAAAACACATACACTTATTAAACATGAAATTCGGTTTAGCCAAAATTAACAATTATCTTGTTTGTTCAATGATTAGCTTGACAAATGATAACTTCAGTTATATATAGACTGAACCAATCATCGCTGTATTACATAAAGTAAAATTATCGATGTATTACATAAAGGTAACAACCGATGTACTACAAAGCCTTGTTAATTATTCCACATTGAAATTTAATTGTGAGATGAAACGCACAATCCTACCTTTGACGCTGTGATTCGGAATCGTAATTTCCCAATTTTCCTCTAATTTGTAGGGTTGGAATTTTCCTGTACAATATACTCCAACGAAGTTTGTAATTAGTGACGAACTTGCAATATATTTGAATGTTTATTATCATCCAAGTGGCCAGTTGATACTGTTTGTTCTGATGGACTTTATTTTGATAATTTTATACTTTTTTAAAGTTTGAATTGATCTTGCAGGTACATAATTAAGTTTTTGAAGTAGACTTCTCTATGGAATAACTGTATACTGTTTCTTTACCAAATGGTAACATATTTGAGTGCGGAAAAATATAAATTGGGTTTCTTTGTTAGTTTTTAAGGTCAGTACAGTTGATTTGGGAATAAAAGATTATAAAGTGTACAAAATGTGCTAATTCAGTTTGGCATGAAACATTTATGTTTATATGAATGAAAACAGCATTTATTTGCCTCATTTATTGACTCTGACTCAGTAAAACAACGTTATTTTTTAATATGGCTCCAATTTTAACACCATAAATGGAATTAATGCCACGGGAGTGTGTTAATTGTATTATTCATAAGCTAACAATGGTTCTTTGCACCTTAAATTATGTTTGATAAATTCAAATTGTACTTACTCAGACTAGTGAACGTCTTTCTTCAGCCATCGATAGTAAAGACCTGAAAATAAGTAATCCTTGAAATCCTTGTTGATAGTTTTTATAAAATATACTCCTAATATAATTGTAATCTTTTTGTATACATACTGCCTGTAACTTTGCTATTATAACGCAAGTGAAAGATAACATATAAAATCGACCTTCAAAATTAACCTTCTGCAAAAAATACATCAGCACTGAAGCGATAATATATGGTAACACTTTTAAAGATGAACAAATTTCTGCGGAAATAAAGTTGAACAAATTTCAGCAGCAAGGATTTCCCAGGTATTTACAACTGGTTAAGATCCGGTTTAATTAAGAAAACGATAAGCAGCAACGACTGAGATTGTATTCCCGTTAAGCTAAGCTGTTCACAGGTTGGTTCTTCTCATTCCAGTCTTTTAACACAAAAACAACTTTTTAGAAATATTTTTAAACGACTGAATATTTCTTTAGACCAGAAATAGGCTATTTAACAGTTAAGTAGACTCCCTCTCATCCGGACTCCTCGGGACCGAGGCCTGTCCGGATAACGGGTTCTGCGGTTGAACCGACGTCCCGAAAAACTTGTTAAAAGGACCGTTAAAATGCGTATTAGACTAAAACTTAGGAGAGCATTGTATTTTGTTAAGACACGTGATCACTGGTCTCAAATCTTTCCTACGAGTACAGTCGTTTTAGTACCGCCCACTTCCTGCCTCTAGTCCGGTTAAACCGATGTGCTGAATTGTCCGGTTAAAGAGATGTCATTTCCGCCGAGTGTAGTCCGGTTAAACGGGTGTCCAGTTAAAAAGTGTCCGGAAAAGAGGGAGAGTCTACTGTAACCGTCATACAGTTTTGTAGCTCGTGTGAAAACAGGTCTAGTTTTGCACCTAGTTATATAGTAACATGTACTATTTGAGGTGTTCTTGAAAAAAAAAATTAGACTCAGAACAGATTAATTAGTCCCTCTTTTATAATATACTAGCTGTACCCGCGGGCTTTGCCCCGTTTAACTTCATATGTGAGCTCGTTCGCATGGCTCAAGTTTCACGTCCTGGTTGAAGTTCGTTCGCTACGCTCACTCACCTTTAGGTTGGAGCACGTTCGGCGCGCTCACACGTCCTGGTTAAAGTTCGTTCGCTACGCTCACTCACCTTTAAGTTGGAGCTCGTTCGCTGCGCTCACTTGCCTTCAGGTTAGCTCGTCCGCTACGCTAACTCGCCTCCGGATTGAAGTTCGTTCGCTTTGCTCACTCACCTTTTGGTTTAAAATTAGCTGTTGTCAAATATTAAAAAAAATAATAGTGCTGCACTCTGGTGGTAATCCTTGTAACTTTAATGCTATTGAACATCATAGAACAGAATCAACTTGTTTAATTGAAACAGCTGTTAAGATTCATTTATTCCATTTAAATATGAGTACTCATTAGGTTAACATGGGAAACTCCAGAGCCACTGGGGCGGAGCCCGAGAGTCCGATCAGAATAAAAACCACTTAGTTTTCCTATTTAATGCCTAAAGAATCAGTGTACCAAATTTCAGCCTCCTAGGTAAATGGGAAGTGGGAGAATTAGTGATGAGTGAGTGAGTCAGTCAGTCAGTGAGGGCTTTGCCTTTTATATATATAAATGAGGGGTGCAGCTTATGTTTAAATTTAAAATACCTATATTTATACCTATATTTTAAATTTTTGTGTTGACTTAGTATGTAAATATTTAATTTAGTTTTTCGTAAACTTTTGTTCATACTTTGCAAAGAATTATAGTGCATTTATGTGGTAATGCGTGGCTGAAATATGGCTTTATCCGAGCAATAGTAAACATCTATAATACAAATTAAACTGTTGAATTTTTTAATAGTAAGTGTTGAAAATTTATCAAATATGGTCGCAAAACAATTAATAGATGAATTAAAGAATGTATTTTCTACAATGTAGACGATATTAGTAGAGATTCTGCTGAAGTTCACCACGGTGTTTTAACGAACTACTTTTTCCCGGAGCAAGTTAATAATCGACTATTTAAGGAACCCATTAAGAACCCGCAAAAGCTTGACTATTAGCTGAGAGATTAACTTGAGTAACGTCCAATGAATTCTGAAATCCCCGACGGCCTTAGGGCTCCATTTTAATTAGCAATTTGTTAATTCCTCCTGGGACAAAACGCTCTACCATTGTCTTACTTTGCTTTGCGTTTTGTTTTGTTTACCTTCCTATTGTTCAACAGGTAAAAGCGAAATATTAGAAAATAATTTGTAAATTAAATTTATTTCTTAGCGTTGCGACCACTTAAAAATGAAACCACACAAATGTCGTCATTATACAGGGTGTCCCGAAATTACTGACCCAAACTTTACCAGGTTACGGGTGAAAACAAATAAAATTTATCCTATAATGTTCTTTCTCACTTAGTTTTGTTGTCAATCTGTCTGCATTTGTTAAAAAATAAAATTAAACTTATCTACGTAGTGGGTTGAGATATCAAATTGAAACTTTGCATAGTAGTTGGTTTTAGTAATTTACATTTCCTTAATGATTTACAAAAATTGTCAATTCCGGTTTAAAATGGCGGTCTTAACAAATTTTCAATAGAATTTTCCATTTTTAAGATAAGCTTTTAAATTTGTTATGGCCACCATTTAAAACCCGAAAGTGATATTATTTTGAAAATCATAAGAAGGGAAATGTAAATCACTAAAACCAACTACTATGCAAAGTTTCAATTTAATATCTCAACCCACTACATAGATAATTTTATTTTAATTTTAACACATACAGACAGATAGATAGAAAACTAAGTGGGATATGACTACACATTAATACATTACAGGACAATTTTTTTTTTGTTTTGACCCATAAATTAACCAGGTTAAGTTTGGGTCAGTAATTTCGGGACACCCTGTACAAATTACTATGATACTTTAAATTAAGAGAAGTACCTATGGCGATTTTAACCAAAATACGAGTGTGGAATGACTTTTTTTTCAAAAACCCAAATATTTCTTTAGTCAGAATAGTTGTTTTTTTAAAGCCAACGATTAATGGTTCATTTTAGTTTTGAATCATCTAAAATTGTTTATTAAGATTTTGGTAGTTTTGTCGTAAGAGCGAAGACTTTAAATCCATGATACCAATGTCGCGGGTTCGAATACTTGTACATGCCAAGAGCTACTGACTTTTGATTAAACCTGCAATATTTTGCTTCTTAGAAGATAGATATTCTCTGTTACCCATATGAATTCTTTTAAGTAGTTTAGAAGACGTTTTAGAGCACTAACACCGTAGTTTAATCTTGAGTCACATATTTTTAGATGAAACAACTCAAACGACGTTCCACTCTCTAGTAATTGAAATAATTTACAACACCGTGTTTTTTTACCAAAGCCCACACACTGAGGAACATAAATAGTCGATGTAGTGATATAAATAAGAGTAAGTTGTTTTTAGCGTTGTACATTAGAGTTAATGGGCCTGGTGATATGTGTTGTACAGAGGCAAATCTGCGTTTGTGATAGTTGTGTCTTTGTCTTTACGTGTGTGTTGACAAATAAAAGAAATCGGGTGGACTTAAAACTACAGTCGCTGGTTTTTTCCTCATTGAATAAAAATGTATGGTTAAACTTGTTGTATGGTGGTAGGGTAATAGCCTTGTTTATTTAGATTTTTGGTGAATGTAGAAAACAAGGATTTGGCCTATGTAGGTAGAACTTAACGGTTAATTTAGTATCGAACATGTTACCATGTTTTAGTCCTAAGATAATTGGCAACATATCAGTTTAAATTTTTTTTAGTAAGAAAATTAGTTTGTAAAGAATGATTAAACTTGATGTAAATAAATTACACAGAGTTTTCACAATTATTACTTCATGATTTATTTAATGGATAATGTTTTTTCTTATACGTGAAAATTGTTTAGCAAACTTTTTAGTACCTGAAAATCTTACAGGTATAAAATCATATATTATAATAAATCCCTAAAATACCGAACACACAAAAGTAATTTATTTTCATCAAAATTTGAAACGTTCAACATATAATTTGTCCAAAGGGATTTTAAGGAAATTAATACACTTATATGAGGGCTGGGTCAATAATCTATGCATAACAATTTAGTAAATGGTATTGCTGTCTTCTGAGATACATAATTAAATAAAATATAACTTTGGACGTTTTGGACTAAGGTTTTACTGTTGAGGACATTTTTAGAATGCCAGGAAATGTTCACTAATATACATCGTACTCTGACTTAAAAATCCAAGCATTAAAATCCAATAACCTTTGTCCTCAAAGACAACCAAGGCGGAATGAAAGTAATGAGTTATTTCGAATATTGATAACAGTATGCTATTGTTAGTGAAATGGCAATACTGTCAATGGCCCTGTCCTGCAATATGCAATAATGAGAATCTCACTTGACAGGTTTGATGATATATCATTGGCTCTCTCATTTCCTCATCGTAATGATACATAAATATTGGCTATTGATGAATTGGCAATTTGGTTCCAATCAAATTGTATCCAAAATAGTTTGTGGGAAAACGATTATATATTTGATAGGTTTATTAGTTTGGACGTAATTATGTACCTTTCATATGCACTTTTTCGCTGTACATGTTAGGTTGCTTATGAAAAAGTTGTGTGAAATATGAAATTTGTTTTAAGTGTGCGTAAACTGAAATTGAACCAAACTTTTAGATTTTTAAGATTTTTCCTGCTATTTTGCCAAGAATCGTCTAAATGGGTATTATGTAGGTGCTAAATCTTCTAAATACGTTTTCAATATTATCTAAGTGAGTTCAAAAAAGTACTCTTTTTATATCATCCATACTACTCTGTTACCCATATAATTCTTTAAAGTCGTACAGAAGACGTTTTAGAGCACTAACATCGTAGTTTAATCTTGAGTCACATATTTTTAGATGAAACAACTCAAACGACGTTCCACTCTCTAGTAATTGAAATAATTTATAACACCGTGTTTTTTACCAAAGCCCACACACTGAGGAACATAAATAGTCGATGTAGTGATATAAATAAGACTAAGATGTTTTTAGCGCTGTACATTAGAGTTAATGTACGGTGATATGTGTCGTACAGGCAAATCTGCGTTTGTGATAGTTGTGTCTTTGTCTTTACGTTTGTGTTGACTAATGAATGGAATCGGGTGGAGTGTCTTTAAAACTAAAGTCGCTGTTTTTCTGCTCGTTGAATACTATATTTGTGGGGTTAAACTTGTATAAAAAACCTCGTTTATTTAGGCATTTTTTGGTGGACTCAACTAGGATTAGGTTATGTAGGTAGAATTTAACGGTTAATTTAGTATCGAACATTTTACCATGTTTTAGTCATAAATAATTGACAACATATCAGTTTAAATGATTTAAATGAAAATTATTTACTTCATGGCCATTTAATGACTATTTAAGTTATTTTTTCTTTAACTTTAAACTTTTTACCGACTTTTTAGTATCTGGAAATCTTACAGATATGAAATCGCATATTATAATAAATCCCTAAAATACCGAACACATAAAAGGAATTTATTTTTATCAAAATTTGAAACGTTCCACATATAATTTGTTCAAAGGGGTTTTAAGGAAATTAATATACCTATATGAGGGCGGAATTAATAATCTATGCATAACAATTTAGTAAATGGTGTAGCTTTCTTCTGAGATACATAATTAAACAATATATAGCTTTAGACGTTTTGGACTAGGGTTTTACTTTTGAGGACATTTTTAGAGTGCCAGGGAATTTACAACATCGTACTCTGTCTTAAAAATCCATGCATTTAAATCCAATAAGCTTTGTCCTCAAAGACAACCGAGGTGGAATGAAGGTAATGAGTTATTCCGAATATTGATATCAGTAAGCTATTGTCAGTGAAATGTGAAATGACAATACTGTCAATGGGCCTGCAATATGCAATAATGAGAATCTCACTTGACAGGTTTGATGTATCATTAGCTCTCTCATTTCCTCATCGTAATGATACATAAATATTGTCTATTGATGAATTGGCAATATCGTTCCAATCAAATTGTATCCAAAATAGTTTGTGGTAAAACAGTTATATATTTGATAGGTTTATTAGTTTGGACGTAAATATGTACCTTTCATGTGCACTTTTTCCTATTTTGCCAAAAATTGTCCAAATGGATATTATGTAGGTGCTCAATCTTCTTAATACGTGTTCAATAGTATCTAAGTAATTAATTAGTGGTGAGTTCAAAAAAATACTCATATATATCATACATATAACACGTCTGAAGGAATACTTTCGGCACGATTTCTTTCTGTATATGTAGTGTACATTCTAGTTTACTATTAGTTTCAAATTATTTTACTGATCAAATACTACGACCATTTAGAAAAATTGAACCATAAATTTGCAACCTTTTGCATGTAATCTGGTATTACAACTTGAGAGTAAATGTTCATGCTTTATTGTTTACCCTAAAAAGGTGAAACCTTTAGTTGACATCAGTTTCTTTAAACGCGACTGGAATTAAAATATACATGAAAATATTCTTTAGAGTTGTCAAAACCCAGCGTTGTAACTATCTAACGTAGACCTTTATATTGGATATCATCATTTATTGATAAACACCATCTGGGTCTGGTAACTCGAATCTCGACCTCGCTCGAAATCGAACAGGGACCTTTGCATTTGAAGTCGATAAATATAATCATTCACTGCTATTCTAGACAATGAGGTTTTCGTCAGTATATGAAGCTTTCTCATTATTTTAAAATCTCAAAATAGTGTAGTAGTTACATTAGACATTGTAGTAGCAGTTTTATCCATTAAATAGTAAAACCACTCAATTTCATTTTACGCTCCTATGACGTAATAATCAATGCGCGTGTCACACACCGTTGCTAATATAGCTACCGTGTGAGGGTAACCGCTGGTGCACGTCTTCTGTTTGCACCTCATAACTCTGGGCACCAGATGCAGTCGCAGTTGTCAGAAATAACTCGACGTTGGTGTACGGAATTGCAAAACCGCGGGAATCTGTTCGTCCATAACTGTTTTGGCCTTCAATATTTGCTTATCTTATTGTTTTGGCTCAACATCTGGGCGCTGCAAAACATTCTTTATAGGGCGAATATACATAAAAAATTAATTTTTAAAGTTCCATATGTGGCAAGAGTGATCTTTGGACGAATGTGATACAAGTCGTACTCGTTGTAATGATTGATCTATTATCTATTGAAATAGACACGTTCTGAACTGGGTACTTCCTTGTTTTCGTACTTATCTTGTATCAGTTAAATTTGTATTATTATTAAAGCCGTTTTAGTTGTGAATAAATGCAGTACAATCATCGGTTGATGTTTAATTGTAAAGGTTAAACTGTTCTAACATTGATTTAATGATGATTGAAACCAATTCATTTTTACTAAACAAATAATAAATAAAAAAAATAATGTTTTGCTAATATAGGTAATAGTTGTGCATAATAGAATAAGCAAATGACCACAACATTACGCCAGTCTTTTTCAAATACTGTACTTTATGTGGTAAGTTTGGAAAATTTTATACATTTGTTACAATGGATACCCTTGATTTTTTTAGTTTTTTTAGAAGAACCTATTTAATAATTGTAATGTAATTTTAATCCTGGTGTTTTTATACAATTTAGTTTACTCGATTGTCATTTCAACAATGAAAACATCCAGTTACATATGTTTTACCACTCGGCCGGAAGTGTGACGTCACATAGATCAGCTGTTATCTGCAGCTATCAGCAACTTGAGCTGATATTTACGAGCGTTGATCAGCACAACATTTACAGCCAATATAACGCATCTCTCAGAGGCTGAACGGCCGACTGATTTTATGATGTTGTGAATTCATGAATCTGCCTCATGTAAGTCAATTCCCTCTTTGATGTTGGGTTTGTAATCTGAATGAACAAAAGAATTCATGAATGAAAGAAGAATTGAGTAATTCTTTATTAGGGGATAATAATGGAAAGATCAATAGATGAAAGAAGAATTGAGTAATTTATAAAGTGATAATACATGAAATATCAATAGATGAAAGAAGAATTGAGTAATCGTTCATGAGGTGATAATACATGAAATATCAATAGATGAAAGAAGAATTGAGTAATCGTTTATAAAGTGATAATACATGAAATATCAATAGATGAAAGAAGAATTGAGTAATCGTTTATAAAGTGATAATACATGAAATATCAATAGATGAAAGAAGAATTGAGTAATCGTTTATGAGGTGATAGTAAATTAAAGATCAATAGATGAAGGAGAAATTGAGTAATCGTTTATAAAGTGATAATACATGAAATATCAATAGATGAAAGAAGAATTGAGTACCGTAATCTTTTATGAGGTGATAATAAATTAAAGATCAATAGATGAAGGAGGAATTGAGTAATCGTTTAGGAGGTGATGAAGGTCATATCATTGTTTAGTTTGAGCAGTCTTATGTGCCTGGGGGAGTTTTTGAGAGTATTGTACAAATTTAACTACAAAATTGCAATATTGTGATATCAATAAATTTATATGAACCAGCAATTAATTAATTAGATTAGTTTTGTGATAATGGTGACAAAACCTGCAAATATAAAATATAGTTTTTAAGTAAGTAGCAACTTTATATAGTAGATAAAACAAGGGTAATATACACTTTAGATACTTAAGTAGACATGCTATCTATATGGACCGGCTGTCGCTAGTTTTATGTTTAACAAAACATACCATAGGTGAAAGACCCTCTTTATAAGTGGGTCAGGATAAAGATAGATACTTTGACAGATGATCGGTAATCAAATGATAATTTAAATTGTAGTTAGTTAACTCTACGAGTCCAAGTATGAATTTTGGAATCTTAGAAAAATTGTTTAAGAAACAAAACTCTATTTTGTATGTGTTATGACAGTAGCTCAATTGGACAAAGTCTTGATTCTAAAACCCTTAAGCTGTAACTAGGGCATAGATTTTTACCCATTTACTGTACAACTGTAATATAAGATAAGGTTTTTTACTCCATTGTGATGTATTTAACATAGTAAAAGATAATTTCCACGAAAATAAAATTCGACTGAAATACTTGGCAAGGACTTGATAACCTCGAAGCATTGCGAAACCGACCTTAAATTTCAATTTCATTCGAATATTGTAATAAAAACGTTGTATAAGAAAGCCAAAACCGGCCTCTCACATTTCCAATACAATTCACAATACCAGCGGCGTCATATTTTATATTCCAAGCGTATTCCAGATTTCATTATGTTTCGTATTTCTGATTCGTGTCTGAATTATATATCCCGTTCCTGTAATGATGTAGGTTCACCTGGTGAAAAGAATCTACTTTTAGGTTAAATGTGTGATTTTTAATTTATTTTTAAAGAATCGTTATTATTACTGAATGTTTTATAATTTTTATTGTATTTTCTGATTATTGTGTTCCTAATATCATTTGGCCTTAACATCGCAACGTGAAATAGAAATATGACAATTGAGCTCACAAATAAATTAAGTAGTGTTTTTTTAATGATTAATGCAACCAAATAAAGAAATAGGCCAGTTTCTCTGCGTTTAATGCAAGACGTAAGATATAAAAGGAATCATGTAATAAATAAAAATTGTCTCACCCACCAAGCATTTTAAGGTCTGTTAAAGTTACTTTCGTATATTTTTCATCATTTCAATAGTCAATCATGACTTCTAAGCTTTTATTTATTGTTTGAAGAGGTTAGTAAATTTTGAAGCTTTGAACGGGGTTCATGATAGTAGTTTTGGGAACTATAATTTTGGTTTGTGTCATTTAATTAAACGTAGTTTATCCATAATTTTTTTGCTAACGAAACTCGGATCCACTGAAGAAACGAGCACCAATTTGAAAAGTAAATAATTACTTCATAGTTTGAAACTGTATGAGTTGCATTTGCCAAATATAAGTTTTAAATGTATGATTGGAACGGGGGTTTTGGGTATAGTTTTAAGGAGAAGATTCAAAACACACAGTATTTTTGATTGGACATATAAATTTGTATTATACAAAACCACTTTCACTCGAAAACACAAGTAAATCCCAAAGTGTAGAGAGATTCAAAGCGATCGAGACTTTCATCATTCAACTTCGTCTTGGGATTTCACTGAAAGAAATTTGTTAGTTTTCCGATCTTCTGTTTTAAATGTCACTATCTTTTGGATTGTGGTTGAAACAGACAATTATTTGAGTATAAGACGAAATATTCTACCCCTTATTATTAATGTGAACCGTTTAATTACATTTTACATACAGGTTAGTTTTTTTTTCATAGACACAAGTCTTGAGTCTTTCATACAATATTATTTAAGAATCGCCAATTACATCCTAGTAGGAAATTATTTTATAAATTCGATTACAGATCTATAACATGTCTCGTGTATGATTTCAATGCTTAAGATTTCTTGATAACATTGTAGTGATTACTTATACATGTGTAAATGTATACAGGTTTTGTGTAGAAGCCAATTACACGTGTGAAGCCTAAGATGGAAAACGCGTCGCAATATATCACAGCAGGACGAGTAATTTATTCGGCGTTTACATGCGAGCTGTAGACAAATTTCCGTTTACAAGCAGTGAGCTACGAGCAGCCACGTATCTCGTTTGCCTAAACGAGTAAGGTGACTTACTCATGAGTCTAAAACAAAATACCCCCGCCGCAGCAAACTTGCCGTTTAAGTGAATCTCCATTTCCCCGAATTGTTTTTATATGTACCTATTTAAATAACGCTAGGTTTAACGAGTACCTAGGTTTGCTGCTGCAAGGAAACTTATTAAGTGTGTTTTTAAGTAAAATAATTATTGCTTAGTATAAAATCAATAAATTTACCAGTTTTGATCAAAATATATCCATAAATAAGGAAACTACAACATTTTACAATATTCTCCATAAAAATAACTTCGGAATTTCAAATAAAAAATTGTTTGAGTTTTCAAATTAAAAAATTTGAAACTTTTCCATTTCACTGGAATCCACATTTCCATCGTTTCATCAGTAATTTAAGCAACATTAGATTTTTCTCAACGATGGGATCACTGTCTAATCATGTTTTTATGCAAAACCTAACACAATTACCTAAGGTAATGAAAGTGAAAATTGGTAAGATATTTCTGAAACATTCACCATCTACAAAGCAAAAAAAAAAAAAAAAAAAAAAAAAAAACTCGACCCATGTCACATTTTAATGATCCAACTTTATCCCAGTTAAATATTATATTTGATACATGTATTGACGAGTTACAAATCAAAGGAGTATAAAATAAGAAGAACAAAACAAACTGAAATACAGGTGGCACTGGAGAGAAGAAGAAACATCATGATTCAGTCAGTTTTATTTAGTTAGTGCAGTGATAAGACAGTGGCCAGCCTGTACAGTTCTAAGGGTTTTAAGCAATACAGTTCAGTTATATATGTTTTTTCATTTTGAATATTTGAAATAGTGACAAGTTTAAATTTATTGTGATTGTGGCAGTATTTTAAATGATCTATTGACAATGTTGATGTAATACATTGTTGATGTGGTTGCATACAAAATGACCTGATGAAGTCCTAAGGAACGAAACTAGTCGTCATACCAACAACTGTGGTTGGATAAGGTAATCATTTTATTTTATCAATAATATATTCCAACCAACAGTCAAAACGAATAATGTTAAGTCTAAATTCTAAAAAAAAAACTTACAAAAATATGGTTACCAATTTTTACTTCCAGTGCCCAGTGGATTTTGCATAAAAACATGATGAGGCAGTGATCCCATCGTTGAGAAAAATCTAAGGTTTCTTAAATTACTCATGAAATTATGAAAATGTAGTAAAAAATGTGTTCCAAGTGTTGAAAAGAATTATTTCAAACAATAGCCATAAATAAAGAAACGGAACCTTTATACAAAGAACTTCAGTTAAACATTTATCTTAAAGACCTCCGCCGTAAGCAATATTCTACCAACACAGAAGTTGGGGATGAAGAAATGAAGATATTGGCCGTCGATTGGGGTTGAGCGATCACTGGCCAACGCTTCCTCAATGCCTTTAGAATCCCTCTTTAAAAGCTTTTGGCACTAAATGTATTTTGTATGGTATTTACAGTTAGCCATTACATTATAAAACATCTAATTAATACATACTAATTGTTTAGTTCTGCAAAAACATTGAAATTGAATAATTTCAATATGAAACCTTCCTTTGTATGAAAGCAGTTAACTGACTTATGACCATTTTTTTTATATCATGCTACTAAAAAAACAATGAGTGAACTTCTTGTTCAAAATATAGCTTTATAACGTAATGTTGTAACATTTTTGCATCAAGTATAAAATTTCATAAAAGTACACAACTTTTTATTTGTTAACTTTTTCGTTTAACATTTTGAAGTTTTTCACTATGTGTATGTGAGTTGAATCAATTGATTGTAATCATCGAGTTGGTAACTCAACTAATTTGAACTTTTAGCGTGGTTATTATAATACTTGTATCATTTAAAACCTATAAAATGTAAACCTTTTTACGTTAAATGTAATTTACCAATCACGAAAATAACCTTTTGTATCATTATTGAACTCTGGAAGCTAATTTTTGTTACCCTTTTGGGATGAACATTGTTTAAATCAGTGGTATAGTTTAAATCAAAGGTACACATATAGGATCATTCATAAATTAATTTTTAAACTAGAACGATTAGGTGACAAAATGATTTCAACTCAGTCAATAACTTAAAATGAAGTCCAGTATATTTCAAAATTTACTCTATTGCAACGTCCAAGGCAATAAAGTGAAGTCAAAGAAGGGTATAAAATCCTCTTTCGCAGAGATCAAAAGCAGATTGTTTAAGAGGGGTTCTTAAGGCCCAAGTTGCGTTTGTGGGATTCTCAAGAATTCTTATGTTGGATACCTTCGCTCTGTTTTGTATTGTCTTTATTTGCACTTCTAAACATAACTCGACGGTTTCTTCTCTTACTATAATTTTAAACAAAGGTAACTTGAAAATATTTTATAAACCAACTTTTCTTTTATAAAATAGTAATGTTGATTTTTTAAAGGTTTTTGTTATTTAAATTCCCAAGTATGGTTTTTAGAAGGATTCAGGACCGTGTAATTTTTCAAGACTCAAAATAATTTGTGTCTTCCTATTTTATTTCCTTTGTCTTAGCATATTTCATTTTATCCTTTGTTAAAGTGTGATAGGGATTTACATAACTTTGGGTGGATTGTACATAAATATGTTGCAGGTTGACATAAATCTGTGACGTCATATAAATTCGGTGTTATCATAACTGATAACTGCTGGTTCCACCCCAACCTTGTGTCACGTGGTCTATTCTTTGGAAATCTATTATAATATTAAAGTGATACAATCAAATTTTATGTAAACGGTTAAGGTAATTTACCAAATAAAAATATAGGCATATGGCACATCAAAATGAAGCTTAGAGTGTGTAGATATGCCGAAAAGTATTTATATGGACGAATTTCCTAAGGGATCTGCCCCACAGGCTGATTTCCAAAGGGCTACGCCTGGCATGCTTTCAATGTTTAAATGATTTAATTTAATTTTGTTAATGAAACAGCTGGTCCAGCAGTAAATGAACTGGTGTTTGTTTATTTACTCGAATAAAATGTTTGTTTTGCTTTATGTAGGAGGTTGTATATGTTATGTAAAGTATTGCTCGAAGTTTCATTTTTTAATTTATATAGTTAACTACATGTGAAGAAGCTTGACTAAAATTGAAGAAAATGGTAAAACACGTAATTCATGAAGCATCAATATGAAGCAATAGTTGATGCTATTACTACACTAAGGTATGCTGTCATATTCTTAGGGATCTATTTAACATCAAAAGTAGGGGTTTGAAAATAAGTAGGTTTACGCTTTTTAAATCAGTTTTATTTTCAAACTAAATCAAAGAGTTGCTGTATTTTAAAATGCACATCAGCACCACTTTAATAGATCTCTAGGTCACATTTTCTTCCCGTTGCAAAGCACGGGTATAGCAGCTTGTATTATACATAACCTAGTACTGTATATCCAATATTTTGTAAAAAAAAATACTGTAAAGCGAATCAGCATACGTTTTGTAATTGCATTGTTTATGTTTATTTATACCAAAATAAAAACTGCTGACTTGAATTTGTATGTGGAGATACCGATTATTAAAGAGCTTTATAATGATTTCTTAAAGCATATATTTTTCAAAATTTTTAGGCTTATGTCCATTTAAAGTATGTGAACACTACGGCAGTTGTAAAATGTAATTTGTTTACCTTTTAACCCATCAAACGATTTCCGAACTTTAATTTACTTAAGCTGTAGTGAAATTGTACGATATTATAATAATTAAAAGTAAATTTTATCCATACCTGTACGATAGTTAGACGAAATGCAGCAAGTTTTTGTTAAAGTACTTAAAATTGTAATTCGTCAGCAAAATTGTATATACTTTTGAATTGAAATCTTTGTACAGAATATTCAAACACAATATTCTAAAGTTATTGCATGAAACAATATTTTCATATCCGATACAACTCTTTTACAAGGCTATTTGTAGATATTTCTCTCTTGTGTTTGGATAGCGGTGTGCATGTACCGTAAATCTAACAGAGTTAATGGCTTCTTTACGTCAACATCAGCTGTTCAGAGTTGGTTCAGATACTACATGGGCGGACGATTCGATTCATGATAGTCTTTAACGATTAAAGGCACATTTAGTAAGTAAAGGGTGACCCTGAACTCTCTAGTGACCTAAGGCTTTTCATGGACCAAAGGCAAACTAAAAATGTTACTTTCAAAATTTCGAAAACAAAAAAATCACTCTACGGGTGCAATGTTTTCACCAATATACTTTTAATTTGATAAAGGCTTTTTGTTATTAATTGAAATTCAGTGCGTAGTTTAATTCGCAAACACCTGTTATGGGAGAAATATTTTTATCACGTTTGGTTCCAAACCGACGGCCATTTAAAATGTTTACACTGATACAACTAAAAAAATTAACTCACAATTACTGGTCTATGTTTTGGTTAGAGCTGGTTTTACAAATGTAACTATACCAAATTTAAGGAAATGTCCTCGTATATGAAAGGGAAAATGAAAAAAAATGCTTGAGATATCATAAATTAGTACCCACATACCAAATTTACTCAAATTTGGACAACAGGTGTAGTCTGTATTTCTGTACACATGCCCTTACACACGCACACACACTCACATAAATTACTTGGAAAACCACCTTTTCAGGCTCAGGGGGTCCCAAAACGGATATTCCCACCCAAAAATCAAACGCCAAAATAATACTTTCTTAAAATTACTATGTATAGGGCAGAAAAGTTAAACTGTACTAAAATGCTCTTAACGACCTTCCCTACCTCTAGTGGCTGGCTATGAAGCTGCTTGTATTAGTTTATTAGACCAAAGTGTGAGAACTGTTAAAAGCTTTTGTACCTGTATCAATTAGAGTTCACTGAAAAAATTACCTGGTCGAATCCATACAGTATTTAGTTTCTTTGCCAAGGTACAGTAATTGAATCTTTCACGCTAGTAGTGGAGCTATTGTAGTGTTATGTACAATAGACATAATGCGTCTTACGGTCGTTTCACGTGGACACACAGTATTCAGCGACAATTACTGTGCGGGTCCGGTTTAGTTGGCGACTCGCCCGTGTTATATATCGGCGCGTGTTGCCAAAACACAGCTATTTGTTGTTCATTCCATACAGACACTTGGTGTTCTGTGCAGTCCTCGTAATTTATCACCATTAGAATCTGTTTAGCGAATCGTTTACGAGTACTTGAATGATTTATTACACTGAAGTGTAATGAATAGTCACGTCAAATTAAAATAGGACGATTTCATTGTGTTTAGTGGATTAAATGGATATTTATTGGTTAACATTGCTATGTTACAAGTTTGTACTTTGCTAAAGCTAATATGTTCCATCACACTGAATATAGCTCCTAATTAGCGCATTAAGCTCTCATAAACTCACTTAAAAGCCTTTTTTCATTACACTGTCTCAAAAACAGCTGTCTTACATAGTGTTTTGAGTCCCTAAAGATAGCTTTATGCGGACTAGTCCGTAAATTTTTACGGACTCGGATCATATGGTTATGTCAATGCTTATTTCAAAAACAAATCAGCTGTTCTGGTCCTCTAAAATGCTTCAACAATATATAAACAAACTTTGTACTCGTTCGATTTGTTTGGTAAAGTAAACGTTCATCTTTAATCGAACGGTTTTGGCTATAATTTGTATTTTCTGCTATAATATATGTTAGTAACTCGACCTAAAATGTTTTTTTGTGACTTAATCGAATTTCCAACACGATATCGTCCCAAAAAGCCTACTTTAGGGACTAGGAACGAAAACTACTACTTCGTATGGCTCCGCATAAGTGCTGATTTACTAAACCATGTGCAATACCAATACGTAATAATAATCTTGTAATAAATGTAACAATTAAAATCAAAAGGTATACGTACTGTGACAGTCGACAGCCATTACAATATGTTTTATTCAACTCATGTGTTCAAGAATATTAGAATTTAAAAACGTAAAGGATACTTTAAACTATTTAAATACGCTTTCAAAACCAGTTTCAGGAACCTTCCAATTTGAAAGCTTTTCAGAGCAAATATTTTAACACAAGTAAAGTTGCAAATCCGGAACATAAATAAACATTTCTCTGGTTTAGTGAAAGTTTTGTTTGTTATAAATGAATATTCACATTGATTGAAGGGTAGTTGATGTTTTGGCATATCTTCACATACAAAACGTATTAATAAAATAGTACGTTTTAAAGCAGAGGTCTAAACTTTAAGTGTTTTAGTTGCTTTTGAGTGTTGATTTAAGTAAATTGAAGGTCTTCACTCTGTAAGTTGGCAACATTTTCCTCCCACCCTTAACCCAGTAGTGTTATACCTGAACTAAAAACTTTCATTTATATTTTATACTAATCAACGATGAATGAATGATTCCCTCACCATAAAAATTATGCTTGAATATATCAGCTGTTTGATTAGTTCACTTACGTGACGAAATATTATTGGCAGGGCTTTTAGTAACACAATAGTAAGTATGAGTATACATATAGCACGGTTCGTCTTTGTGTTCTTTATTTTATTGAGTAAGGTAACATATATGCGTTTTGCCATTTAACCCACCATCATTATTATAATTTCTCGTCTCTGTTACTCAGTATTAAAATGATGATTTATTATCGTTTTTATCACTAAATAATATCATCCGAAGGGATGGGGTTTGTCTTTCGTAAAGATTATTGCCTGCAATTTAACAATGTTTACGATGCGTTGGCACTGTGCCTATTGAATAAGCCCTCCAAAGTTTGGAAAATGTAAGCTAATTCTGAACGTTCTCAAAATGAACTTTCAAAAGCTACAGATGGATGCTAGAGTTAATTTGATATGTTAGAGGATTGAATCCAAAAATCAAATGTTTTAGGTCAAACCTTTAATTAAATTTTGTATTGGCATATATATTTAAAAGAATTTAGCAGATTTTTCAGATGGCGAAATTAAAGCAGGTTAGGTAAGATTACAATTGTGACTAGGGTTTGTGCAGTTTTATGACTTCTCATGAGCAATTATAGTGACAGTAATGTTTTTAATTAATCAAAGGCAAACTCATAATTGAAAATATGTCTTTTCTAAATAGTTTTGAAGCATTGCCAGTATTTAAAGGTAAACTAAAGTCTTGAATAATTAATCCGACGATTTTGCACAACTATTGATCAAATTCTAATCCTATTACGAATCCCGTAGTAATAATAACTCGTTGTATCTGCGAGGGACGCTTTAATAACTTATTTATAATTGTTGTGCAGCGGAAAGGATCATTTCCTGAACCGCGGAGTTCAATTTCATCTCGTCGGAAGGGAGCAATTATTAGAGATTTATATTTTCAGTTTTCTCCAGCAAGGTAGCATTTACATCAGAAAATTTAATTAGTATCCAGCTTATAACATTACACTTTTAATAGATACATTTATCACTTTTTTGTAAGAAAGGATTTATTAGAGATGTGTATTTTCGTTTATTTCCCTTACGAGGTTATACTACTAGACAATTTAGTATTTATATTTGAAATTGAATCTTACTCCAGCGTTTTCAAGACTAATTAGGACTTTTAAATGCTTTAATTACAGCCAAAGTGGGCTTATCAACCAACATCAAGTTCAGGTTAAAGTATACATGTATGAAGCTGAGTTTAAACACTTGGACGTAATTTTACAAACCTGCAATTTGTTATTTTTTAAATTTGATTTTACAAGAACAAAAGTTCTAGAATATTTTACATCATGTTTAACGTATAAATGCATGCAAATTGATTTTGTACCACGTCAATGACTGGAAAGTATGTTCGTGTTTTACCTTATTTAGAAAATAATTGTCTCTACGAATTGAATTCAACCGTTACCTTATTTATTTTATCTGGTGTTGTTCATAAATAGTATTTAGTTATTTAAATACATAAACCTACATTTTTATTAAATTTTGAATCATTAACTTTCTTTCTTTACCAATCAAGGAACTCGTAACGAACCCATCTAAATTGGAAATGGAAAGTGGAATCAATAAACGTGTATTTAGTTTGCATGTTTGGAACCGTAGGGAAATTAGTGAAAGTTATCAATGGACTGTTAACTCTGTCCTTCCACACGGTTTACTGTTGGAGAGTTGAAGTTGGCGGCGTTCCGAGCTGAGTTGGTTGTATTGTGATGTAATATATTGTATTGTATTGCAGTGTATTGTATTAAGGCGAGTTTACTGACTTACCTGTGGTTAGAAAGAATCATCATAATGGTGACCGGGTTTGTTATAGTTGGAATCTTAATGTATTGTTGTCAATTTCTTTTTACTAATCGAGTTTGTAGTAAGTTGCCCCATAAACTTAACAGGGAAACGCAATAATTAAATTCTGACTGTGTGATGTATTGGCATTGATATAAGTTTTTTAACATTTGTATAAAACTTAAGTAGGCCTAATGTCCTTTCTGTGCAGTTCAAAAAAACAAATAGGTACTGTTTCAACAAGCAATTACTGTTTCGTCTACTCTTGAATCTCTAGCTAAAACATTTTTATTGATAAATTTGAATAATATTTACGAGTATATTGGGTCCTACGAGTTCTGTTTGCTCGTATTTGTTGTTTGTAACTTTAATAAAATCAAATGGTAATTTCTTTACATTATCACTTTAAGTTAAAGTTTCTTAACGGTGGGGCATGTGAAAAACTGATTATTGCGTCTAAGTATTGTTGCACTGACTTTTGTTCGTTATTTTTTAGTCAATTTACTTTTCAATTAAAATAAAATTGAAAATTCTCCTGTCATATTAAATAGTCCATGACTACTGTCTTTGTTTGATTGTTATGCCATTTTACCTTTCTGTCCTATTCACACCTGTATGGGGTTTAGATTGACCTAAAGTAAACGAAAATTACCATAATGAAAATAAACTAGCAAACCTGTTATGCATAAACACATATATTTAGACATCTCAGCTGGGTTGGTTGTAACAATCCAATATTGAGACCGCTGTATCCGTGTGGATATATCCAGAATATCCACATCTGTGTTGTCTTGTGTTGCTTCGTGCTTCGAGTGCCACATCGCTACATAAGATATTGGACGGATTTACTTATATACGTTTCCGATTTTGTTATAAAACATCTGTCTTCAGACGAATATTGGTTGTAAAATATCATACAGTGTGTTGCTTGTGTTTTGTATGAAACATGTTGTATGTATTTCGATAGTGATGAGTATAGTAAGGTGAAAATTTGCTAGTTTCCTTGATTTGCACACAGCGCCCACTCAATGTAATTAACATCAGGCTTTTCAACCTGTTTCATGCACTAGTACCGTGGGGTGGCACAACATATCGTGCTTTAAAACGGGGTTTCGTGAAAAATAAATAATTTTAGTATATAAAAAGAATTCTTAACAATATATGTTAAAATATATGAGTAGTCTCGCCAAGTCTGAAATTCGTCGGGTCGGTCCTTAGAAAGGTCTGTAGCTTTTCAATGGTTTCAAGCTGAACCCAACTTGCTTTGCTTATTAGATTGACAAATGTTTGATTTGTTTTGACTAAATATATATATATATATTTTTAACGCTACAAAATCTTACTCGTCTTCAATAATTAATCTTATGGTCAAAATACGTCTATGTGCCATCTCTATCTTATCATAGTGAAACAGAAATCAATTTTCTTTAACATGAAAATTACCGTATTTCAAGGGTGAAACTTTATATTTCTTTAACTAAAATGTAATTGCTAACATATTTTTCTGTTTCAGGTAAGAAACGCATGTTTGGACATTCTCTTTTGGTTATGTAAGTAGGAATCAGTTACTATATACTTGCATTGCGTGAAAGTCTCTACGTATTTTTTACTGCAAATATTACAAGGCTGTTTACTTGTATTATTTTTTGGGGGAAACGCGCTTAAAAAATTTCTTTCTCCAGTGTATCTTGTTCAGTTCTTCAGTATCAGCGACATTTCTTTTTAAGTCTTAGTGCTTCATTCTGAATTTATGTTTTACGTTTTTTGTCAACAATGTGTATTTTGGAATACGGAACGAAAGTCTACTTAAAATTTCACGTTATGCTATTCAAAGTTAAAACAATCTTTTTGACTTTTAAGTGTGCTTGTAAATACTAAATATTTCATACAGTAATAAAAAATAAATGTTTTTGCAAAGATAAGTCTGGAATTAGAAAGATTGAGTACTACTTTTTAGGAGATCTCGTGTGATCTCACCCAACCGCGACGATAAGGAAGTAGTAAAAAGTGGAGCAGATGTTGGGGCTGCCTTCCACTTCCTATTGTGAACAGTTGTAAAAGTTAGTCGTGCTTTTTATATCCCCTAAGTTGTGTTTTTAAAAGTTTTTATGGAAAAGGTTTGACATGTGGTTATAATTTCGATAGCTATCAACATATTAATAGTTTATCATGAACGTTAATGAGAAAGTAAGAAGAACATCGTTTGTCCTCCATTTCATACTGGTTATTGTAAAAAGGTATTATCAATTAAGAGTTTTATTGTTTAATAAAATACATTAACAGTTATTTCAATTTTGAGAATAAAGATACCATACCAAGGTTGTACATCTCAATACTAACATGTTGACTACTAAACGGGAAAAACAATTGACTCTCCGTATTGAGGATAATTTATTATTCAAGTAAAAGGCCAAAAGTAGTCAAACTGTCCTTTTCGAATTATCTAAAAAATCCACAGTGGCTTAATGTTTTAGAACAATGAACTATTTATCCTCATTAATAAAAGAACAAATCTCTAGTCTCGACAGAACACTTGTACTTCAATCTCGATGCATATTGAACAGTTCCGAGCTAGGAGGTCTGGGCCAACATCTATATCTACTAGGGACTGTTTAACTAACAATCAAGCATTCATACTCCAAGGGTCTCTGATTTTCTCAAGTCTATTGAGTTGTTCTCGATAAATTAGATTAATGATTTGTCTATGTAATCAGGTCAATAATTGATGAGTGGTGTTAAACGTGTTTTGTTTCAATACATTATTTATTTTTCGTTAAACATAAAATCTTATAAACTTTACTTATTTAGTCTAGAATCGTGAAAATGTATTCTGTAAAACGGGGTTCACAATGTAGTAAAATAGTAATCAGTATTAAAGAATGTTTTTTGCCCAGCACTTTAAAGTAGACGTTTCAAATATTTGATCGGTTAGTAATTTGGTATGTTCTTACTGATGTTTTTTTTCATAAGTATACAGGGTGTTCTGAAACTCTCAACTAATATTTTAGGACATTGTTCCTGGCTGAGAAACATATCTAAATATCATATTTAAATTTTCCGGAAGTCCTTAGTTACTCACAAATCCGCTTTTTTGTTATTTTTACTCGTTAATTTTTTTTTCTAAAAGATGGTGAAATGTACGAAATTGAAACTTTGCAGAAACATTTATGACAACTAGACAGAGCTGCAAAGATATTATAACAATTTTCCAAATTCATAAAACATAATGACGGCAATTTTTAATTTTGTTTCTTAAATTACTTTAATTTTACAAACATTGTATTTTATGACCGCCATTTTGTTTTATGAATTTGGAGAATTGTCATATTTTTTTGGTAGCTTTGTCTAGTTTTCCTAAATGTTTCAGCATAGTTTCAAGTTCATATGTTTAACCATTTTTTAAGAAAATAATAATAATAATAAAACAAAAGGCAGCTGTTCGAGTAACGAAGGACTTCCGGACAATTTAAATATGATATTTTTATATATATTTCTTACCCAGTAACAATGTCCTAAAGTATTGGTAGAGAGTTCCGGGACATTCTGTATAGTACTTTATATTTAAAATTTAAGAACTGCCTCATTTACTCATAGATGTTTTGTAAATATATATAGTGTTTTAAGCTCAGACCAAGAATATTCATCTTTACATACTTTATCGTCGTTAATTTCGTAAAATCTACCAATTATGATTCAAACACACTTAAATTTTACGTTATTTGCTTTAACTTTTTAATAGAAAAACAAATACTAATGCGTTTGCTAGAAAAGGGTAAAAAATATGTGACAGCACTATTTTTTACCGGTGATAGCCAGTATCCATTGTAGTTTCTAAATAGCACTCAGTATAATATATAAATAATAACTGTTAGTAGTTTTGTCTCGTCACATTAGTCCCTTGTGCATTTGATATTTCGCTAATCAAAAGAAATTCTTTTGGATTTGACGTATGTCTCGTGTAAAATGTTGCCCACACATGTTCAATGACATTTGTCACTAACAGCTTACCTGCAGCGGCAGTTGATATTTGATCAACAACGTCTGTTTGAAATTGGATGATCGCTTTACTTGCAGGTTTTATTTTGTTTGTGTTTAAATCGTCCAGACCATTATTAAAACTGTTGTTAACAAAGTGTAGAAATAATTTTGGTGTGATGTTGTTAGAACACCAAAATTTCATTACAAGTTGGCCTTAAAGATTTGGAAAATACAACTGAGGCCTACAGCTGTGGGAAGTAAAAATAGGGTTGGAAGTTTACACACTGAACGAAAATTTAACAAGTGATATTTCGTGGCTGTCTTCCATAAAGTTCTACTTAAACAATTATCTAAAATTTTAAAATGCTACTTCGATTAATATTTTAATAATTGTGATTTTTTCGAACGTGGACCAATATTATTTGACATTTTACCTACGAATACCAAATTTAATTATTACCAATTGGCTATTCAGTTAGGGCCACTGAATGTTTTAAATCCAAACATGAGTGAAGGATGTGTTAAAGGGAGAGGGATATGTTTGTGTGTGTGTGTTGTTTTAAACCAGTTGTGGAAAGCTTAGCTACATGAGCGAGCCCCTGGGACTTGAATCCAGTACTGAATCATCCAAAATTAATTTTAATTCTTAAGTTTCAATCTGTGACCTTTCGGTTACTGGGCGAGCACTATAATCTATCAATAACTCGGGTAGAGGCCTACATTGAAATCTTTGCATATTTATAGCGGATTTAGTTAACTAGTGGGTTAATAGCTGATATACATAGTGAGTGGTCATCTACTATACCTATCTTAATGTATGTGTATAGCTTTCGAAAACAGCGTCGGAAACCGTGAGAAATTTTAAAATTTTAATTTTAGTATAACTAAAACATAGTATAACTAGCAGTTTTTCAAACGCAATAGTTTGAACTACAGTAGCAACATTAGTTTTGACAAACATTACAGTAACTAAAAACTCCAGTTTAATAATTCCTCAGGGTCGAATTAGCCAAATGAACGAAAGTAGCAGTACATGTATCTCTGGGTATAAATCATCAGTTCTTGCGAACCCCTGTCTTCTGCGTGAGTTATGGCCTCAGGCCGGTAAATGGTGTTACTGCTTTTTCCGCTAACTTTTAAGTTTGTTCACTTGCTGTCTACTATCCATAATTGGCGTTCTGCTCGATGGAGAACAGCTGTTTTTTGTAGCTGTTTTTGCAGACGATCCCGTGATTGTTTTTCACATTACTTCAGGCTAGACTTATGGGTTTCAGCATTATCACTTAGATAAAATCCATTGTTAATTGTCGGGATTTGAACCTGTGACCTCAGGAACCAAAGTCCCACGTTCTACCAGCTCGCTCCCCTTAAGTATTGATCACAAAGAAGTTGCTGTTAGTGAAATTTTTCAGAATTTAGTAGGTACTAGTTATCATTGTGGTTGTTTAAACAAATACGTACAATATTCAAAACTTGATGACAAACGTTAACATAATTTCGGTGAATCAAATTTGCCGTGCAATAGTTAAATATTCAACACTTATGGAAATTTATAGAGGGAAATTTTCATTTGCTGATTGAGAAAATAACCTTTCAGACACATGAATGCTACAACACATGTTTTCGTGTCATATAACAGTGAAATCCTCCTTCAATCTGCGATACATTTTGCTATTACCTTTGTCAGGATTGTTTTTATCTTAAAATTTAGAGAAACCGATCCCCTAAAAGACCATCTGATACTGTCAGTGTAATAGTAAAAGAAAATAAATAACCATACAATGTTCATCACATGTTTTCCAGCAGCTCGAGTAGTGAGATTTGCACAGAAAGGACAAACAGTAAGGTTGTAAATATATCGGTCGACACAAAATCACGTTTCTGCCAAAATGTTTCTCGGAAATATCCTTAGGACACGTTGTTTCTCGGAATAATATGTTCCAGCCTTCTAATACTCCTGCGTGTTTGGAGTTTGAAGAAAGAAAACCAAAATAATCTAACACACTGGGAGTAATAACAATAGCAAGTATTTTAGGTGTCATTTACTTCACGTTCAGTTCCTTAAGTTTTTTAGATTATTAAATGATGTTTAAATTATTAGTGTTAAGGATGTTGATGATATTTAGGACACCAACCATTATTAGGACATCTTTTTACAAGGTAATATTAAAATATATCATCATTTTAACTTTTGTAAAATTTGTTTTTTGTGCTCTTTAGGAGTTTCATTCAAACCGTGCTTTCGTTATTTCACTCATTTAACCTTTTGAAATAATCCAATTCAGTTGTTAACGAATTTGCAATGTAGGATATAAGTTATTTAAACATAAAACATAGATGTTTCATATTTTTTCACTTAAAAATTAAAATGAAACACTTACTATATCGGGGAATAGTTAGCCTGGCATCATGTATCTGGAAAAGAAATCATTGTTTTAAAACATAATCCACTATAATCCTAAGATTAAACCCATCAAATTAGATCGATCCAAATACATAGCAAGTTCAGTACATTGTTCGATGCATATTTATTATAATCTAATGCAATGCATAATTTTTTTAACATTTGATGACAGGATGTAGTTAAAATCCCATTGTGTTAAGTAAAATTGGTTTTGACACCTCTTATTGGAAGCATACATATTTATTATCCTAAACAAAAGAGTTTCCTAAAATATTAAGTTTTAAATGAATGAAGTAGATTTTAAACATTTATGGCAAAGCTAGTACCGCGTCATAAATATGCTAAACCATAACATAAATATTAACTATTCAATATTAACTTTCTGAAATTAAAAATGTATTCATGTAAAATAATTAAGTACCAATCTTGTCTACCATGTAAACAAATCACAATAAGAGGAGTTTATGGTAATAAAGTAAGGGAATTTTACGCTTTAATTTACAAGTTAAGTTATTACAAGTATATAAAGTAGTAATGAGTATTTATCACCATGTAACTGCTCAATCAACTTAAATTATGTTGTCATACTATGTAAAATTTACTTACTTTCACAAAACAATATATTTCAAACCGAAACCAACTTCCCCCAACATTTAAAATTGTTTTTAAAATAAATTATAAACTCATAACATAAATATATGTGAGATAATAAATGCATACTCGTTTAATTTAAAGATTTGTTGAAGAATACAGTTTTCAAGCTTTTTAATGTAAATTTGTATTATTTAACATAATGTAATTTTAAACAGATTAATGTGTTGAAAATGTTCGTTAACAAAAGATAAGTAATGACGTCACAGTTTAGCCAAAGCCTGGTAAGATACAGGGAGGCGGCCTAAGCGGTGTTCAACTGTTAGTTATTATTCTTGTAACTTTTACGCTTCTCTAAGTTCTTAAAAAATGTGGCCCGCTCGAGAACTCCCCTCGACTTTATGACCTTATTACATTCGTTCGTCACATTAAAATGTGGAAATTTGTTTTGCTTTGTAGAGAAGATGACAAAAAATACTTGAATCAATCATAAAGGCGAAGTTTATTTTTAGATTATATTAGAACTGTATGATATTATAAAATATTGTGTACTTTACAAGATTGAAATTATTTTACACGCTAAAAGTCCTAACCTCTTAAACAGTCCTCCTACCTAAACAAGTCTGTGGACAGAGTAAAATGCTAGAGAGATTTATTGTATGTTCATTTGTTAATAGACGAATAAAGTCTTGGGTTAGCATACGGGAGTATGCACAGATCAAAACCTACTTTTAACGTGTATATTCCGCATGTTTTTTTTACATCACTGAAAATATTTTATTCAAATTTTCATGTTTTTTTAGTTTTAAATATTGTTCTCTATCAGGGACGATGATTAAATTCCAAAGTTATTTTTTCATCTTAAATTATCCCCAATTACCAACTGAGGGACATACTTAAGGTCTGCAACAACTTCCATTTATCACTAGACCAATATAGTCTTGGGTTTCTAGCATTACAAGCATACCGTCCCGTCTACAAATACCCAAACGTCATTTAAACTTGTTTACTGCATTCCCGTCCTAGACAAATACTGAAACCTCTTCACGCACATATAGCGTTATGTGTATTTAAACTGCAATGTGATTATCCATAAATAAATCCCATGAACTTTTGGGAAAACTACAAGTCACAACCCCATAAACCATTGTACTAAAAATGTTCGTCATGACGAGAAACCTTGTGCAAAACTATCCATTATTTCATCAATTACCCTGTAAGGTCTTAATTCCATTCTAAAGGGAACTTTCCATATACCTAGTGTTAAAAATACCTCAGCTGTACTTATTTGTATGTTTTTTTTTTCAATCTATTACCTTTTTAAAATCAGGTGTGATTACCGTATTCTGTTTTGTTTATTTCAGCTTAACTTAACCAATCAATAGTTTTATCAATACTTATGAGGTTAAACGGGGTGAAGCCCGTGGGTAACAGCTAGTTTGAATTACATAAAGAAGTTTTACTACAGAAGCATATTCAAACGGATTAACAATTCTCCCAGAAAACTTAATTTCCTCGGGTACAAATTGTCCCTTATAGTACCAAGTGAGTAAATTCCGTTTTTTAAACTGGTTACTGAAAAAATGTTTTCGGTTTCTAGCTATACTAACATAAATAACATAAAATATTACCATTGGGCTTTTAATAAATGGTCGTGACTAATGAAACAGCTGTCTTACAGTAAGAACGCTACACAAGGTATCTCTTCATTCTACACTCATCCTTAATAATAATGCGTAACTTAGTTAACTTAGATTAATAATAATAATTCATAGTAATAATGCGCAACTCGGTAGCGTCCCCGTCTCAATTGATAATTATTATGACAACTTTCCATCTACACGCTAGTAGTCGAATAACGTTAAAAAGGCAGTGGCTATTCCCACGTCAGACGTGCGCCGCTACTGCGCACGTCAGTTCCAGATGACGTCACATACGCTCCTAATCCAGTTACTTTTATAACTAATCGAGAACGAGTTGGACACAAAGAAAACCTAGTATTGGGAACGATGGTACCTCTAATAGACCTCATTAGCCGAAATGGACGGAATCAACATAGATTTTTCTGCCCTTACCTATATTAATTATGAAATGAAACTGTTCTCAACTAACCTAACCAAACTTACTGTAACATTTAAAAATTCCGTTAGATAGGAGAATTCTGAAATGAAACTGTTCTTAACTAACGTAACCTAACCAAAATTTCGGTAACATTTCAAAAATTCCTTTTGTTAACAGAATTGGCTTTCGGGCTCCATCGACTGTTACTGTTGTAGAACGTTAAATCCTTAACTGAATATTCTCACCTGTTTGTTAAATAAATTAGTTTAACGCCTCAAAATAGCAAAAAATTAAATTGAACTCCATCTTCACCGAAATTTAATGTGAGTGACTAATTCAAAATTTCTACTAGAAAAAAATAATTTTTCACTTAACATTATTTTGCAATACTGGAACTGGTATTGGACCGGGAATGGGTTGTGACGTAATTTTGACGTCCGAATAGTCACTTCGCGTCAAAAACGCATAGCCTACATCACCTCCCTTACATCAAGCGCTCTTCGTCAGACGGTTGCAAGGTCAAGCAAGCCGTCGTATTTCTCGTCTCGCCGTCCCATTCATTTCAACTAACCCACTTCTACACTCGTTCTACATTACGCGAAGACATTAAACATTGTGTTTTATTTCGGTTAGCGCAGTCGGCGTTATTTGTGTTTTAAATTCTGAGCGAAATACAACATGAAAACGCACTTTGAGTATTTTTCGTTGCTAATTTTGGGCTTTGTTGGTTGTGAATTAAGTGGTGAACACCATTCGTCTTAATTAATTAATTAAGACCTTATTGATTAATAGTCTTCTTTAATTAATTAAATGATTAATTTTTGAATCGTTATTTAGTTGTATGAGCTAACCAACTGAAAAAAAAATATTTTAACTTTTTTCAATCTATATGCCATGATTAATTTTTCAAATATTTTTGCTTTACGGAATACCCGCATGTATTTAAACATGCATTTAAAAAATCGTAAACGTGTTAATTAACATTTTAAAAATTATAACATTATTTTTTTTGTATTTATTATTATGTATTTGTTAATTATCAATTTTGAATTTATGTAATACATTTTTAATTTGTTTGATAATATAATTTTCAAAGCGTGCTATGCATTTATACCAGAAAGTCTATAAAAAAGGTAATAACCATAATACAAAATAAATAAAAACTGAAAATGAAGACAGTAGATATTATAACAAATTAACGAGTTAAAAAATTAAGAGCTATTGATAGTCCCAGCAGATTTTTTTGTTGGAAGAACAGTTTGTTTAAATTTTCGATTTTCATTAAAGTAATAAATAGTTCACGCAAGACTTATTTACTAATTTTTTACTTCGATGTAAATTGTTGTAAATTTAACCCAAAGAAATCACATATCCTCCCGAAATAGTATTGTCTGGGACAGAATATTAAATTCAACCAAATTATTGGGCTTCATCCAATTATGGAAACGCAGAGCAATGTCAATATTGGCAATGATGGATTACTAGTCATATATCTGATGATTACTTGGAGACAGCCGAGCTCCGATTCAATATGATCCCCAGATTGGCGTTATATTCTTTGATATTCAACATTTAATTACATTTAGACTACAGATTATGAAAAATATATACCCCGCCGCAGCAAACCTGCAGACTAAGCGAATTTCCATTTGCCTGATTGGATTTACACTAAAATGCCTCCTTAAAATGATCACATTTATTCCCTATTTAAATAGAATTAGTTTAACGAGTACTTAGGTTTGCTGCATCAGGTAGGGTCAAAAAGTGTTTTTTGTTGTAAAATGTTAATAGTTTAGTATTAAATTAATGTATTTTCCTAATTCTATCAAAATATGTTCATAAACAAGCAAACTACAACAGCAGACTTTATTATTCAAAAGAATAACATGGGAATTTTTAATTTATTATTTTTTTGAATTTCCTCCATAACCATTAGGCGCACAATAACGCTTCAGTATACTGAATAATTAGTTTTTTAAGCTCTACAAAATTGTGTGGAAAGAAATTGTGAAATTTTGTGTTTTTAGGGTAAACAATAAGAAAACCCTTTTTTACCCCATAAACCCATGTTCCCATATTCCAATCATACTATTTTGCGAACTCGTTCAATTAAATGTAGGTTTAAAGTTTTATACCAAATTTCATCAAAATTGGATCATTTTTGCTCGAGTTATCGTGCTAACGGACACACATATATAAAAATGTGTGATGTAAATTGAATGAATGACATGTAATGTAATGTAACACAGTAGCAGTTTAAAAATCTTATAATTTCTTCGAAATACAAAATGACATTTAGTATTACATTGTCTCGAAGATAAATTATCGACTGCCTTTTAATAGATGAAAGTACAAAAGCTATTTGTTCTAGTGCTGTTTTTGGAATACTTCCAGAAGATGTTTAACAATTTAAATGCAATGCGTTTAGTGGTGAATCGTTGCCAATAGTGTGTTATGTTGAAGCAGTACATTTCAATTTAAGTGTTCTCTTTCCAAAATGTTTTTTTTAAACTAACATACAGGCTTGGTAATCAATAATACTGTAGAAGTTAAATTTATAGACATTATTTCTTTATACGAGTGAGGTTTAAACATAACAATTTTGCCTTATAAGGAATCTGATTTTATCATTTGATCTTTTATTCTGTTACTTCAAATTAAGTTATAGAGATTTTCAAAGAAATGTTTTTGCTTTTTATGTGTTTATTGGTCTAGTTTTTTCTTTTTTTTTTCTGTTAAGGTTGACAATTTGTAAATAAGACTATTAGTTGCTTAAAACTTGGTTAGTTGACAATGTCTTTCTGATCAACTGATTTATCAGAGTAACGCTAGCATATAAAGGTTATTTAATTTATATAAGTATTAATACAATTAATAATTATTAATTTGTATACTAAATGAGGCTTTTCACCAGTGTCCAGCATCAAGCTTTCTTGTTGTGTTTTTCATGTTGGTGCATAATTTCGTTGTAGGCCTAATTTTTTATATTGCGCGCTATACTTGATTATATAAAATAATTATGACACAAAAAAACTAAACATATTTGACTAATACTGTTGTAGGCCTTTAAGGCATTTCTAATAAGATGTCACGAAATGGTGCGTAAATCTTAACATTTCCCACAAAACTAAGGAAAATCTGTGAGGAGTATGTGTATTCATTTTTGCCCCAGCTTAATTAACAAACAACATAACTAAGTACGGCGTTTCAAAAAAGTACAATTAACGCGCTCAAACCGAACAGAAACGTGTCGTACAATGATTTCAGTTGATCAATAAGGATTTAAAATGTATTGGGAATCAGTTTATTCCTTGATAGTATTACTCACGTTCTGTAAAGCTGTGGTGATTAAAATCAAAATAACCTCAAAGCAAACTCAACAGCGAGTCACTAATTGAAACACAGTGGTGACTCAACTTGTGGACTGGAGTGACTTGGAAGTGAATTTGCGGCGACAAGAAGAATTGCTCCACAAATCTCCGAGCTTGCGGAAACTTTGAATTAATCTTAGGCCTAAACTAATCCTTCGTCCAGCCACTGTAGGCTGTAGGTCTTCTTGTGCATATCAAGCAATCTGTTAAACATAACAGTGTGAAATATTGTATTGATCATATCTTTATTAGATTTAAAATTTTAAGGTTTGGATGGGATGAAAACAATTATAGTAAATAAAATTCAGAGTATACAGGTGGCGTTTTAATTTCACTACTCTTTTCTGGTTATTTAGCCATCTTTCAAATAATAGTTTTTAATAATAAATAAAGGTGTCTTATTTGCAAATAAAAATATATGCTTTACCAATTATATAAGTAAACTCAACCAATTATTAGGGCATTTTAATTAGCTGATACTCGTCAATTATGGTTAAAAAATGTGTCATAAATAATTTTGTCTAAAATATGAATAATTTTCCCATAACTTCCATCCACTTTGGCCCTTTTAAACGTTAATAAATGATATTTTGTATGACTTTTCAATGAGTTGTGGACTCTACGTTTGTTACATCAAAAAAGCTTAGCAAGATCATAGTTGTGTATGCTGACTGACCTTGTAATTAAGAATATAGCTTTTAGATCGATAAAAACTATTAAATACCTCCGTGAAAACCTAACGATTATTTTATTATATATCTGTATTTCGATTGTTGGTTAACAAATTTCTTCCGAGTATTGAGGGGACTAGTGATTGTAAATCGTCTTTTTACCACCTCCATTATTAAGGGTTGTTCCAAAAACATCATTTCTCAGGATCACAACATGTTTCACGGGGTAAATGTTGTGGAATCGTCGAACATAAAGTGTTAACGATCTGAAATAACCGTTATCTTTGAATACTCGCCAAACCGTGATCACTGGTGAAGATGTTCGGTTTTGTCACAGTTGCGTATTTATTAGAATAATGAAATATTTTCTATAATATTTTGACGTAACTGGCGCTAAAGAGCATATTTATCTGAAAACAGTTCGGTCTTGAGACAGTTACAGTTTGTTTTATAGCTCAAAAACAGGCCAGCTGCTTGTTATAGTTCAAAAAATATTATTTAAAATTATTTAACGATTTCGACCAGACAAATAGATGTTCTTTCTCACTAAAGCTTCACATGTTATCTCAATCAATACCACATTCATCTTCATTTCATACGCTCAGTTGCATCGGGTTTTCCATGTAAATATCAAAATAATAAAATTATACGAAAAATTATTTTTTGTAAGATTTTAAGTACAACCATGTAATTTACCATGTTAAATTTGTAGCCAGATTTTTTATTTAAATCGTCGTAGTTGATGTGAGCCACCTACAGATTGCGCTGATTTAAATTACTACATTCTGTCAAATACACAAAATTTTTATCCAAGTCAAACCTAGGGAATGACTTATGATGAATTATAGCAAATGTTAAGACCCATGAACCTAGTAAGCAACCATAAATAAAGTATAAAGTATAATTTTAGACACTAGCTCATTCTGTGACTGGCTCACACAACTACATTCTTTTTTAATACAAAATTGGCTACATCTGGTCCATATATTTGGGAAGTCTTGTACAACGTAGCTTTTCAAATACGTATTTGAAACTGTATTTTTATACATTTCGAAAAGGCACTTCAACACAATTGAAATGAGAGTTACTACTGATCAAGCGTTAGGTTCACCATGCTTTATAAGAGAAGTACATTTATAGAAAAAGATTAGATATAACTGGCTTACGTTTTTATAAGCAACTATAATTGACAATCGTTTTTAAAAGCCTTCCTCTTTTGAAACCGACAAAAAGCCCGTGACCCAATTTAAAGCGCCACGAGGTCCATAAGTCACTGGGACAAGGGTCCGGTGATGATGCATCACCGAGATAAATAAAATCCTTTTTTACTTCAATCTCGCCATCTAATTTCTTGCGTCTGTTTTGAAGTTTGAATTAAAGGGACTTTTAAGAATGTATTACATCACATCATTAGCGGAAGAAATTTGTAATCTTGTATACTTATAAATAATTTTAAGCATTGTTCTAAAGTGATAATTATTCGGATCAATAATAATAGCAGGAGTTGTAATAGATACAATAAAATAAAAGTCTTCAATACAATAATATTTGTTATATTGTAAAATCTGTTTCATTAAAGTCAACTAGTGGTGGTAACACACATTGAGGGATTAGTTAAGTTCGCCAACAATTCGGCAAACTTCTAATTTAATCCCTGGACCAACCGATCTTTGCCGAGAACTTTGCCAAGTCTGTTAACTCTAAACGCAAACTTGAACAGTGGAAATCGCCGCATTACTGCATGCATGGCGCACTTCGATTAGTGACCACAAACACTCCGACTTATCAGCTGACTGGATACTTGGCAGTATATACTTAGGAACAGCTGTTCAATTGTGGTTAATAGAATTCATAAACTAGTAAAATCATAGGTTAATCATACTCCTTAGTTCTGTAATCGTTAAGGTTCAGTGGAAACGAGTTTAAGGTGTATTTACATCTGGTATTTGTAAATGGTATATTTGATTGTTATTTATTTATGGCTACTAAACTAACATTAAATATTTTGACAAAATAAAGGATCTAAGAACCCATAGGCAAATTGCTCATTTAAAAATTTTTCAAAATTTGTTTCGGAAGCAAAACGCATAATTCAATACTCTTTTGCCTTTCAAATATTATTATTTTTAAGTTTTTAGGTTAATGGAACTATTAATTTATAGTGAATTAAATTTATAAGTTTGGACATATTTAGTAATATATACTGTACGACAAGAAATCTATAGTGGTCATTTGGTTCGAATTTATTGATGCCAACTATTTTTTTAACAGAAACTGTGCATACCACAACTGTGTTTTAAAACCATGTGTACACTGTTTTGTTATCTAAAATACGCTACTGACTGGGATATATTAATTATGCTAACAGAGATAGAAAAAAACTGTTATAATATAACTCTTTTAGTAAAAATCTTAGTTGGCCATCAAGTACTATATTATTTTTAAATCAAGAAAATAATAACTTTTCACGAATAATTATAGGCCCTAACTATAAACTTTTTTAGTAATAAATTACAATGTGTGCATTAATATGAACAATGGTTCACACTTAAGGGAAACTTTACAGTGTAAGCGATAGTGTAAAAGGTTAATACAACTTTAGATTACCTTCTATATATAATGTAGAGTTGCGCCCGACTGTGAACGCCCCAAGCGAATTGCTGAAACAAATATGCTTCTTGGAATCCTTCAGTGATGCAGCTTCTAATAACAGCTCTTTTTGTTTCAAACATTTTATTATAAACTCTTATCACTGCTTGTGTATTAAAGTGTAAGCATGTGATTAGTAAACATTTTGTTAGTATGTTCAAACTTAAGAGCATTTCTGTATTTTCCCCCCTACTAATATTTTGCTTGTTTGATACATTTTGGAAATATATAATATTTAAGCACTAAAGTAAATTACAAGGGTATATTGATGGCCCTGTGGTTACCATAGTGTTAGTGTTGGTTAGCATAGTGGACATCAGTGCGAATTAAGGGGGTGGACGTGATCCACGCCATATATAGGATATGTCCCGGAACTCTCTACCAATATTTTAGGGCATTGCTCACATATCTAAATATCATATTTAAATTGTCCGGAAGTCCATATTGACTCAACCAGCTGCCGTTTTGTTTTTTTCAGTTATTCATTTTTTTCTAAATGGTTAAACATACGAAATGGAAACTTTACACAAACGTTTATGACATAGACAAAGCTACCAGAAAATTATGACGATTTTTCAAATTCATAAAACAAAATGGCGGCCATAAAAAATGTTGTTTCTTAAATTTTTTGAATTTGCTAAATTGTTATAATTTGTTGGTAGCTTTGTCTAGTTTTCATATATGTTTGCGCAAAGTTTCTATTTTGTATGTTTAACCACTCTTTAGAAAGAAATTAATAAGTGAAAACAACACAACGGTGGCTGGTTGAGCCAATAAGGACTTCCGGACAATTTAAATATGGTATTTAGATGTGTTTCTTACTCAGGGAAAAATCCCAAAAAAATTGGTAGAGTTCCAGGATACCCTGTATAATACAAAAAGTATGAGTTATTGACACCTTTCCTTTAAAAACGTTTAGGGTTCATTTGTAGTACTAAAGGTCACTGGCGTCAAAAAAATACAAGTTACCAACAATAGGCTACCTACATATGTTTTTCAATTAATAATAAATATATGATTATAAATATTTTTGACCAAAGCGAAAATAGTACTTTTAATTTTGATTGTAAAATATATTAGATAACCAAATCGAAAACAAAAAATTTAAATCAAAATTAAATAACTGTAATGGACTTTTGATACTTTCCAAAATGTTTGGCAGTTCAGTTTGAAAGCGGCTTAGCTCGGTGGTAACTAAATTTCGCTTTTCCAACTGCAATATTACGATGCATTCAAGAGCTTAAATATATTTGTAGCTGCATAGTCAGCTCTTGTGGCTCAGTGGGTAAAGCATTGGATTTTGGCTACGGGGTTTTTCCATAGAGACGCGGCTTAGGGACTAGTTTATGTATTGCTTTCTAGTCTATATTATATTGCAATATATATTGTTATATGAAGCATATATATTCATGTTGTAGCTATAACGATTGTGCCTAATTTCTTTGAAAAATACGTGCTCCTTTTGCTAGTTAGTGGAAAAAGAAAAGAGACAAAACATGATACAAACTTTACTAAACACTAACCTTGAAATCAATGTTTATGTATCAGAATCAATAGTACTCGTTTACAAAAAGAGTATACAATTACACTCGGGATCCGTAACACTGACGCTCATATCTCTAATAACATTGGTGATCGTTTGTATTAGAACAAGTTACTGGTCAGAAGTACAGTTTTGCAACCACTTTTCATTCATGAGATTTTTTATTTATTTTCTTATAGCTGATTTTAAGTTGTAATACTGTATATCTATTGTTACAGCATGGAACTCAAAGTGAAATAGCAAAGTATTGATGCGTGGTCTTGAAAATAAATGTCTTAGAATTGAGAGAATTCATTTTAAAACAATATATAATCTTGATTTGAAATATTTTTTGAGTGAACGTATATGTCAGAAAGCAAGTGATGAAGAATAATGGAAGGTTTACCGATTATAGTATCAAAGACGTGTTTCCTAGACAATTTATCTTTGAGAAGATATTTGAATGTTCTGGCTGATAAGCATTCTGAATTTCTCAAAACCCTTTGAAATCCAAAACGCCGTAGCAAGACATAAACTAAATACCAACTCAAGACGTACTAATACCTTAACCAGTTACACCCCATTCACTATGTAAGCTGCTTATTATCATAAACTCGGTATTTCGAATTAGTTTGATCATCGATGCTGTCTGTTTATTCTATGCAATCGATAAAAATCCCCTGGAGCTCCCAAACACTGTAGCAAGACATAAACTAAATACTATCAATATACATTAACCATTTAAACGATCGAACCTTTAATGAATTATAATTGAGAATTATGAATTGTAAGCTTCTTATCAACACAAATGCTGCATTTCGAAGTAGTTTGGTTATTTATGCGGTGTAAGTATTCTATGCAATCGCCGGTGTTTCCCCAGTTTAAGCAGTGCGATTTATTCAAGTGTAAGAAGCAGTGCTACCATAACTAACCGTCGTGTCCGATTCTGTGTAACCACAGAATATTCCTAAGCCTTTTACGCATCAGTGATTTTAATTATCCACAGATGGTCTACTTGTTCCGTATTGTTAATTGTTTTCACATTTCGATATAGTTTAATCGGATCATGTTTTAAATTATGATGGAATTTATTAAATATTTAATGAATCGATGGAATAAATAGACGAAAAAATAATTTCGACATCTTATGATGTGGGATTGCCCCTGAATTTACTGATTGACGGGTGGTATTTAAACCATTATTTTATACAAAAATAAGATTTTAAAGCTGTTAATCATCAATTGGTTTTTAGTTTAGCGAATTTCCCATTTAGGTAATAATTAAAGGATTCTACAGGTTTTGTACGATTGATGGGGATTATTAAAAATGTGTTAACGTTCATAAACTTCGTCAGTATTAAACCTTTTGACGCTTATTTTTTGTATACACTCAAAGGAAAATATTTTCCGTTGTAGATAATAGTATTTCCTTAACATTTCTGCATGCTTTTTAAATTATTTTATACCTCTTTCCCCCAAAAGTGTTCAATCAATCAATTAAAAGATTTGTTAAAAGATTGTTTCTAAGAATGCACAATGTTTCAACGAGCTAGAGTCTTAGCGAAAATGTACTTGCCGTTAATATAACCGTCAAGTGTTTTATTTTTAGTGCAACTCTAAGTGTATTCTTTGTAATCGTCGTTCTCAGGTAAGAACTTTAACATTTTACAAGTTTTTTCTTTGCACTTAACAGGTCACAACAACATAATCAAGGTAACATAATCAGGTAACAACAACTTAACTGTCACAATCATTGAACTACATCCTTTTACTATCAGGACTGGAAAAGGATCTGGTCCTGCCATTGATATTGCACCTTACAATATTAGTACTGTAGCTTGCACCTCGGTAGATGCATTTACAAATATTAAAAAGGTATCCGTTTTTAGTAAGCGACCAAGGTTTCGAACTTTAAGGTTCATTTTCAAGCTTACAACCAAGTGAAAATCTCTTTCATCCCTGAAAAAAAATACGAACATGTCTAGTTTAAACATCTAACATCTTGAAATTAGATGCATTTAACAATAATTCACCGGTTAAACGTAACTTAGCTCCGAAGCAGTGTCATGTAGAATAAACGTTGTTTGCTTGTCTTCGTTTACGGACTGTTAATTAACTGTAACTTACACTTTGCTTGTCTTACTTGCTGTGTTCGTGTCATCTTTAAATGTAATAACTGTCATGCTTAATGTCACGACTATGTCAAGAAACCTACACTTGCTTTTGACATGAATTTACAGCGTGACTCTATGTGTCAACAGTTTACGTACAGTTAAGTATGATTGCAGCTTGATCTTTTTGAGAGAGAATTTGTCGTGTTTCAAACTTTAGGAAATAAAATAATAGATTTTACTTTCCCTCCCCGGTTTCATTGTGTTTAGAGAATCGAGTTTGAGTGTTAGTTGAATTTTTTCCTTGGACCATAAAAAGTGGGTTTCGAACTGATGTCTGTGTGGATATGTATGTACCGGTATAGAAACTTTTTGTCCGATTTTGATGGTATTGGTATGTGGGTACTATTCCATGGTATAGTACCTGCAGGTTTTTTATTTTTCGATTTTTATTTTTAATGGTGATTTAACTATGTAAAGCAACAATTTAACGAAATAGTTATTTGTGTAACTAGTGGTGAAAGTGGCACTTTGCTGCACACGAGAGCAATGTTTACACACGACCCGCAGGCGAGTGCGGAATGATCTCGAGTGCAGCAAAGGCCTTTTTCACTCGTGTTACACATTATATTTTTCCTACAGTCACTATAAAGCATATAAATAATTAGTCTTTCAAACACTATACAACACGTTTTTAGGTTCAGCTGGCAACACAAATCGTGCCCTAGAGAAAGTAGTACCCGCGGTCCGTATCACTCCGCTATTTTTCCTCAGCAAGAAATGTGCTCCGCGTTTTGAGAATATAGTTCCGTATGTTTTTGTAATTTGAAGTGGTTTCCGCGCCTAAAAAAATGCTTTAAAGGTGTTTTCTTGTTTTTTAAGATCGTAGGAATGTTTTAAAAACGTTTAAAAGAAAAGTCCAGAAAGTTCAGAAATACCGAAACTATAAACACGAAATGACAGGTTAAATCGTAGTTATAATAGTCAATCAGCTGCTCATAGTATTATTATCTTTAAGTGTTGCCAACCTATTTCCAAGCGTACATGGATTACGTGCATAATAGAACCACGCTGTTTTGTTTTGTTTCGTTGGAATCCTGATGTGCGGCAACGTATAAACCGTACGGCAAAGTATAAACCGTACGGCAAAGTATAAACCGTACGGCAAAGTATAAATATGCAGCAATTAGCAGCTTTCTGTACTATAAACAGTACAAGGAAGCCAACTTTGTCGGGTGACTGTAGGAAAAATCTAATTTTCACTAAAACGGCTTAGACGGTTTTGATTAAAATTTAGTGTTTCAACCCTTAATAAAAGTGTACACCCTCCAATGCTTTGAAAAATAACGGTTCAAAAGGTATTGCAACTAATGTGATTTACCCTATAAGATATCCCAGTTACTTCCACCGCTTACCATGATGAGGTTTCAGAGAACAGACAAGCTAATCGGAGCAAGTATGTGTCTAATTGCTGATCTTGTTTATTTGTGGTTTTAGAGGAGACAGTTTTCTAATAGAAGGAAAGCTCCTGGTTTGAGAGACCTGTGTTTTTGTACAAAAGGCAGTGTCCTAGCGTGATGTGTATTCCTAACCACCCTGTATATACATTAGTATTACCTAGTCTTCTTTGTATTCTTTTGTGGTTGGCAAGATTTGAACCCGACACGCTAGGATAGAAGCCCTTAGTCCTAACTACTAAACTAACTACGAAAAGAAAACCTGCGCAATTGATTGAATTTTTATTTCCAACTCGATCTATTTGGCATTTTTGATCGATAACGAAGAAAAGTAAAGAGAAAATAAGTCAACACAAAGGAATAATTATAACTGTTTTCGAATTAAGGTAAATAAAATAATTAATCATTTCTACTTGTTTGGTCCGAATTTTCAATCAATTTCTTAGCAATAGACACACAAAGCTAATCCGCCCTTCATAATGGGTTAAAGCAAAGTGGATAAAACCCTGTTATACAGATGATGGAAAATGTATTTAAAAAATAATCGACTGCTTATAAAACTATTCTAAATTATTTATTTGTTAGGTCACCTCTGGGTTATGCATTAAAATAGTTCGATGACACTTGGTTTCATGGTGTTTTATTAGTTAAAATTGTTATTCTTCGGGTTCCATTCAGAAATTATTTAACACACCTATTGTTTAAATTGGCATTATAAACTTTCCTGGCCGTGCTGAAAGTGTTTGTTTTTCCAAAACGAAAACCTTCACATGTAATCCTGTAAGGAAATAGTCTCAAGTAATTTGCCGGAGTTGTAATACTTATAACACATTATATCTTTAAATTTTAATTCTACTGTTTTAACAAAATATCTGAATTAGCTTAGACGAAAATAATAATTATTAGGTTGTATATAATTGTTTATGCACTGTATTTTAGGTGCACGTTATTTAAATATTATTCAAACCATTTTTTACTACACATAAAACAAGTGATTCGATGAGTGACCATTTTAATTTTCAACAACACGACCTTTTTCACTTTATTTAGTCTTAATAAATGTTGTTGTTTCAACACATCGCTCACAGTAATAAACATTTGTTACAAAGTCAAGTTATTTTAAAAGGATTAAAAAAAAAATAAACTGTGTGTTCAAATATTCCAAAATAAACAACTCTTAAGGTATTCTAAAGAAACAACACCATGACACGCGATTAAGTCTTCATTGACAGCAAAGACAAAAGTGAAATATTGGGTTCGACAGAACAAATGAGCCAGTTAATGGAAGAAGAGGTTGATGGAACTTAAACGTTTAAAAGGTCCACGCTTAAACACAACTTCAATGGTTACACAAACTTAAACATTCACTCGATGTGTAAATATTCGTCGATCTCTTTAATCCTTTTATCGTTTGGTGTTCAATAGCTATTTATTTTACACTACTAACAATTTTATGCTAACGGTAAGCGAGTCGACTATTTATTTCAAGCTAGTTTTTGCTTTTACATTAACAATTTATTGATTTAATTTGTTTAAAAGAAGACCAAGTTTATAACGTGTTTCTGTGATTAGTGTCCGTTACATTATCCATTCACACACTTATAAAATATTTGCCATGTTTTGTACCATGGTAATTAACAGATTTACATATTTATTACTTCCGTTATCAAAGCATTGTAATTTCAGTACGTTGTTGATTTTGTGTGAAATTTATTTCCTAAAAATTTATAACAATCGATAATTTGTATGGATACAATAGTGCAAAATGCTTTGTTAGTTTTTTGTATGTTTGTTACTTTATCACCGTTACTTTAGATTTTTTATTGCTAAAGGTTGAACGAAAATGTATTTCAATAGAAAGTTACTAAATTAGTGGTAAGTAAAAACAAAGAAGGTGGGTCGGTGGTATGATTGGTTGAGCGATAATTAGTGAAAATTACTATTGGAAAATATTATATACCGTACATATTATTTCAACAACTCAATGATAAATTGAATTTGGGATAATCGTGCCTTTGAAATAGATTCACAGTTAAATTTGACAATAAAAAATCTTGCATACCAAGACAATTCCTTTTCTGTTCTAAATTTCTTTCGAAGCTATGTAATACAGTTCAAAACACGTAGTTTGAGTCAGCAAACCCTCTTCTACTAGTCAACTGCATCTAAGAATAGAGTATTTCAGAATAATCATAGCTAATTATTTAATTAGTTAACCAAATTATTGCATCAATTCTACTAGCAAAAATAAACAAAGCAATTTAATGATTATTTAAAAACCTTTGCCTGTTCTTTTCACTATGCCATTACGTGTTAAATTAAACAAATGAAAAACAAAAAAGGTTGAATATTAATTTTTTCTTATGTAATTGTAAAATTTTGCTTTCATTATTGTTACAAATCCGAAAACGTATTTAATACTTGAAGCACCATATTTTAAACGTCTCTTACAAATATTTCAACCCGATAACAATGTAGATTTTCTTACAACGAAATCGCCTTCTACTGACGGGTGCGTTTATCCCCTTTTTACGAGACGATTTCGTCTTATCAGTCGTTACTATTGCTTTTACCGCCGTTTAAACCATCGCCATTGATACTCTGCCAGCTTTGGACGAGCTAAAGTAAAATAGTATCGGTTTTCTTTCTATTTTACAATTTTTTGTACGAGGACGCTAGGCATGAACCTGAGATTGTTTCACAGTACTTCAGGCTAGACCTAGGGGTTGCGGTGATATAACTTGGATAAAATCCAATTATGATTTGGCTGGATTTGAACCCGGGGCCTCAGGGACTGAAGTCCTGCGCTCTAACCACTAGACCAGCTCGTCCCCCTTCCATTTTACATTAGAGTTGCTACAAACGTTTCGTTTTAGTTTTTGGTATAGGTTGGTAAGGTACCAACCTAGTGATACCTAGTGATTGTTTAGTAGTAATATGGTCGCTGGATTAATACTGAAAAAAGTTGGTAGCTTTTATAGTTCGAAACTGGATACAGCTTGTCTCGATCATTGGGTAAATGAGTTGCCTGTATAGTGTGTCCTTTTTCAGTAACAAAGCTATACAAGGGATATCGCGTTATTCTTCATTCATTAGTGGGTAGAAATGCGTTTTGTGTCCCCAACTTAATTGGAAATTTAGTTAGATAATTGTAATTTTTTGTAAACTATCTTGAAGTAGGCTCTAAGTTTTATAATTAATGCAAATATGTTATACCCAAACCTTTTTAGGGTTAGGGTTCTTAAAAGTATGGCCCATTTGTTTTAAATTATGTATATTTTATATAACAATTTCGTCACGATTTTTCTTCTTTGCTCTCTTACTTTACAAGTTGAATCACATGTTCCATACATAGATAGTATCTTTGACCTTCTGCATCCAATAGTCAATGATAGTATAAAGATTTCCTCTATGTTGATTTGGATTTCAAATTCTTTTCTTTGCTCGTGTATGAGTAATTTTGGTCCAGCGAAGACTTTTGCCTTGAAGGTTTGGTTTTAAATCCTGCTAATTGCCAATTTGTTGGCTAGAAATTAACGATCACTATCATTAACTTAATTGCATATGTCACTACAATAGTCAAATTTAGATAATTTACTCTTGAATAAATTGCTAATAAACGTATTGACTTTATTTTTTCTCCATCTACTTGCGGCTCACCAAAATTCGTTCACCCTTTCGTTCACAGCATTCGCAAATGCCATTTAAATCCGCTCAACAAAGCTTGTGACCTATTCAATTGGAAGACACATTTTGCCAAGAAATGTTGAACACTTTTGCAATACTTAGACTAATGAGATTTTGGAAGTAAAGTTGCGCCTCGGATGTGCTTGCTTCTGTGCGAACTTTATTGAAATAAATTTAACAATTTAGTAACCGAAAACTGTAATAAGATTGCATTAATAATAAGATGATAAGATTTTATTCAATGCGTTCTTGACAATCAACTATAGTGTAAAAGAGATAGAGTTTTTTTATTGTCGAGGTCGTTGCCTGGCATGAGGAAAGTGATAGCTAAATTCCACGCTTGATTTCTGTGATATAGAAAAGGAAATACAGGAAACTTTAAATTAATTTACAAAACCAATTGTTCCGTTTCCTGGACATTATTTGTCAGTAGATTTACAGTGGTACTAACAACTATATTTCCCGGAAATTATACGTTAACAATATACTGTTTTAATCGTTCCTGATGGTTGAAAGATTTAATCCACCATGACTGTTAATTAGTTTGCTTACGTCATGTTTGGTGTAATTATTGTATCACAAAAGATTTTAAACAATAGGTTAGAATTGTGATTTTTGCATAATACTCGGTTCTAATAGAAACGGGCTTCACCGCATATTACCCAAAGGTCTTCGCAATTAAAAAAATCCTAATTTTGTAATGCCACCTTTTTTAACTAAAAGCTTACTTACCGTTTTGACTAACGTTTATATTGTTTCCAAGCACATAGTTTTACGCACATTATCACAATCAATTATTGTCAAAGTTATGATTTTTACGCTTATTCATAGTTTTACTATTTACTATTGTAGCTGTGTGTATACAAGTATTGGCTGATAAGTGGAGGAGCTTTTAAATCGGAACCAATCACCTGAACTGGGGCTGCGGCCTGTGAGATAAGCCCTCAATATTATAGACCACATCTTGACTACACTGTGATGTAATAGTCTACACGTTTTGTAATATTTAAATGTGTTCTTAAATATTTTTGCACTATACAATTGAGTTTAAAAGACCAATAATTTAGTATTTTCTATTATTTAACAACTTTTACTCTACATGAATATTTTAAATTTTATTTTACTTTGAAAGAAGGCTGATGTGTCAATGGTTTTAAGCTTCTTTTCCCTTAGTGGGCTTTATGTTATTTAATATATAGTTTCAAAATTTAGAACCCCATCATTCTTACCACACTCCTATTACTTATTTTATGGGATCCATGTAACTTTCTAATATTGAGAGTTTATCAATCACAAAATGTCTCCAAAGTTTCTTCTTTTATTCCCTCATATTCAAATGCATTCAGCGAGCCGAAGATGGGTACAAAATACGTCCAAATCTAAACAAACCACAAACAATGATATTTCCTTTGGTTTCTAAGATGGTCCACATGATAAACGCAATAGGATGTCTACCGGTATTTAAATTTATTTATGTTCTTATGGTGGTTGGAATTTATATCCACATTGTTAGATTTTACTTATAGGAATAGCAGTGTTTGATTGTTTATAAACTTTTGATTGTTAGGTAGTAGTTACAACACCATGTTGTGTTTTCCTTAATTTACCTCATTCACAGATCTCTGTAACTAAATTGACCACGGTTGGTTTGTAATTAACCCTTTCTATGCCGGGTTGTTCTCGTCGATTGGATGGACTATCTGATAATAGTCTGTAAACAGCCAGGATAAGCTATCCATGTGTATAGTATGTAAACAGTCATACAGTGAATTTGTAATAGTTGATCTTATGTGCTAAAGTGGATTAATTTAAGTCATAGTAGCGTTTTTAGAGTTTTTTTTAATTTTTTATCATTGTAGAATGATAATCTGCGCAAAGTATTAAAATGTTATATTTCATCGTTGAATGTCTAGTATGGATGGTTCTTATTGTTAAGCACATGTGTAACGTAGGCCCTCATAAATATATCACATGGATTAAGTTACGCCTTTGAATTTCACAGTCCAGTTAACGGTTAAAGAGTTCATTATTAATAGTCCACGCCTTTAGCAAAATGATTGCACTCGTGTGGAAGATCAAAATCTAATGAAAATCAAAATCTAATAACACCGATTCTCGCCACGTCGAGCAGATTGGGCTTAATCTCACAAATTAACAGGACCTTGCTTTAGAGAACTCATGTGTCATGATTACAATAACAAATACATATAATATATAATATCTATATATATAATACGCTAAGCCGATTTTTGTAAACAGAACTCCTCCCACATTTTTGGACCGATTTTGATGCTTAAAGTGTAAAAAAAAAATGGCCCTGATCTGTAGTTTTGCAAAGTGTTTTTGGTTTTTTGAAATCTTTATTAGTTTGGGCAGGATCTTCCATCAAAGTTGGGTTTTCTCCCATAAGATTAACATGGGGAAATCTAGATATTTAATTGGAAACTTTGTCTCCACTAATTTGAGAGAACGGCTGGACGTAGAAACTTGGCAGAGGTCTCCAAAGAAAGGCCTTGGTCTGTAGATGAGTTATCAAAAGAAACACGAAGTAAATTCCCTTAGGGCTCTGCCTCTGAAGCTTTTAAAGATACCTTGACAAATTTGTTAACATTTTGGCCATGTAGACAATACTGTTTAATGAAACAGCTGTTGATTTTTCAATTGTGTTTTAAACAACACACATTTATTGGGAGTTACTAAATTGTCCAAAAGAAGTATTTGCAATGCTATTTTCTGATTTTAAAATTTATTTTCATCTGTATCATATCATGTTTTGCAATATAACATTCCATTACGAAATCAGTGGAAATTCCTTTTATCACAGAACTCTTACAATAATTTCTTATTGAACTATCTTATATATGCTGTACGGGTTGTTGTCTGCCTTTTCCCCCACTTTTGCTTATATTTTATCATATTATACAGATCGTCATAGGTTCACGAGATTATTGTTATACATGTTTTCAACCATTGGAACAATTATACAAGTGCAGAAGGGCACGTTGCCCCCAGTGTCCATATTTTGCTAAATTAATAGTAGTTTACAGCAACTGGATAAAACAATTTACAATATTTATGTAGAAATATGTGCATGATTTAGTCATTAAGTCATTAAGCTGTAAAACTATAATTTACTACTTTTCTTCAACCCGACTTTTCAGAGGGGTTACTTCGATGTTGTTAATTCAACTTAGTGAAAGCATAATATGGATAAGTATACAAATAAGAATTTGAACTCTTAGAGAGCCTTTGAATGTTATTAGAATAACGAAATGGGTTGTGCATGTTTACTAATGCTACTCAGCAACAAAAACTATTTATCTCTAAAAATATATTCTTAAAGTGCACTGAGCAGCAGCCTCAAAAATACTATGTAACTTACCCATAGTTACAAAATGCTCAAACTCACATTGTGACATTTATAATTCGGCTTATATTTCTCCAGCAGATTATTATCTGCAGAAGAAGTTTATTGTGCTCTTATCGTGTGTAATAACATCCAAACACAGAAACCTGGCCTAAAATGGTAACTATCTTGACAGATTATTTGAAGTGATCTATATTACAGACCGTGGCTCACTGGGTTGTTAACATGATTTAAAATAACACAGCATTTTGGCTGTAAAAAAGGCACAAAGAGTAAATACTATTTAAGCAGCTACTGTCATGACAGAAAGGTCATATTCCTTTTAAACTTGATCACATCATCCTTTATAAGATACTTTGTTTAACAATGCACGTAAACGTCAATATTGACGTAACAGCCAATTTACAGTATTTATTGCTTTTTGGAAATGCGGCATTGTTATGTAATTTGAATTATTTGTTGCCAATGAAGCCGCACAACCATATAAAAGAGGAGGTCCCTAACAGTTTAAGAGTAAAAGCCAACTTCAGTTCAAGTATATTCCACTAGATCCACTAGATCCTAACTTTCCGTAGATGAATAATTAGCTTAAGCCTTGAAAGTGACCGTCGATTTCGACGGGTTTCACCTAGTAACATATAATGCATATAACAAATGCATTACCTAAATAAATCATACTGTATCATTTTTGGTATTTCAACTTATACTTGACATTTTAACATACAAATTCACGCTGTAGCTATTTAATGTTTTTTATATAATTAGTTTGGTTTTTATTGCGGTGCACTTTTACAATTATGATGTTTAGTACTCTAAAAACATATTTTCTTAAGATACCTCAGTTAACATATAACTTGAAAATAGTTGTATAGTTACGTAGATTAAATAATTAAAAATAATGATTATGATGAGAGTTCGTTTTCATCTACAATAACAAAAGCTTATTAAAGGTATTACACCATAGCATTCTTTAGTGTATTAGATTACACACACATACGAGGTGGCCCAAATGAACTTAGTTCTTTTTTAGTTGTAAAACATATTAAACTTTAAAATAATTCGTCTACTTTAGGTAGTGTATTAATAACTAAAGATAGCAAAAGATGCCGTTGTAGGAAAACTTTATGACCATATTACAATTTATTTTAGTAAAACCTAATAGAGTAACGCAGTTTTATTGTTTAACCACTGGTTCCCAGTCTTAATGAACCAGTTCAATGAGGTAAAAAATTGCAAAATAATTGGGTCGTATACAACGGTTAACAAGGTGCACAGTGGCCCTAGAAGGGAGGGAGGGAGGGTCTCCAAAAATGAAATATCGCCCGTTGAATGTATGTTGGTTTTTACATCAAGTGGTGGTGGAAATATATCACCAGTCTAAATCTAACCTTTCATTGGCGGTCATTGATTCTTTTGTTTCTCAATCTTTTTCATTTTCTCCAGTTCAATGATAAACCGAGACTTTGTTGGTTAAAATATGCGGTCCGTGGTCGAGTTTTATTTCCGCAGAAGGGTTAAATGCGAATCCCCAGAAAATAAGTAAATCCCGCGGCCAATCCATTTGTCCCGGAAGGTTTGGTCGTGATTTGTTTCTCCGAAACCGAACACCGTTTCTCATTTGGGTCAAAGGTTCGCATTTAGATAACTTTCACCCTGGTTTACAAACGGTGGTATTTTTCTTTAAATAAATAGATACACACGTATAATGGAGGGGTTCAGATATTTAAATACTAAGAAACTTCACTAAATGTAAAGTGAAACAAAATTAGTTGATAATGGATGTTTATACTGATAAAAGAACTCAATAAATGAACTCCCCATTGTATGTATCAAATTGTCATATCGATTTAAAGTTTACCCTTTAAAATAATAGCTTAAAGTTTACTTTAATCCAAAAATCTATAAATATTTTTATCATTATTACATGGCGATTGCTTTGAAATATTGTTTGCACTGTGTTTACCTGTTAAAATGCATTTTTACGCACTTAAAAGAACAAAACCCAATTTCTGCTGAAAGTCAAACTCAACGTATGTTTGGAGATAATTAATTTATGAACAAAAGATTTAGTCACGTTAACACAAAGACTTATTTTAATTTAGTTTTGAACTTTCCTTATGATCTATTTTAATACACTTTGTTACATAAACGTTATGTGAGCATGAGTGGATTTTGACAGCAATAATGTTAGCTTTCAAAACAACTTCATTTACTTCATTAACTTACTTCTTTTTTGTTTCCTTTGATCCTGAAAAGCATGGTAACCATGTAGTTTAATGGAGGTGTTTTTGTGTACTAAATTTATCTCTATTCCACGTTTGAGTGGTTCCCAACTTTAAGTGACAAAGTGATGAACTGTACGTATGGTTTTATCCTTTTCGTATATAAATTTACCTATTTATAGTGTATTTTTGTAATATTTCTTGAAACTAGCTATGTTTAAAGATCGTTGTAAATCCTTAACTGGAAATTGCAATATTTAATTTGTAAATTACATTTCAGAGTAATTCGTTGTCGGTTTGGCTAAATAAAATTATCTATATTTAAAGTTGTTCTTGCTTAAAAAAATCTTAATTACCTTTGTATAGACTGTATTAATCCTATCAGGGCAGGAAAACGTATCTCTTATTGTTAAGTATTTTTATTAGTTTTCTTTATTTCATTCATATTTAAATTATTCCAAATAAGTCAATCAAAATTCATTAACCAATGTTTAGGTTTACAATTTATCATTATTAGTTTAAATTACAATTCATTTCATAATTACAAATTATCATATGTTATTATATTATATCACATTGAATCTAAAAAGAATATTTCATTATTAAAATTGGCAACACTGTAAATGTAAGCAGTTTAACTACTCAAAATTAAATGTTCAACAATTAAATCTTTAAAAAACATGTGACTGTGATGAAGATAAATAAATGAAGACAGAATGAACTGAAATGAAGATCCATAAGAAAAAGTGTAAATTAAATTCGAGAAAATCACGACAACAGTATTGTATTTGACTTCAAGAAGAATTAACAACAACAGTAAGTGATTCATAATTGAAATAAAACAAAATACAGCCCACTTGTTCAAAAACTATAACTATTTTTCTTAAATCTATTTTAGTCTCTACATTATTTCACTTTCAAACAATAAATTATCAAAATTTCATGACACTTATCACGGATGTTGGTTTGATAATCTTGAACATGCCAGTTAACGTATAGTTAATTGTTTGACAGTCGCTCCCCGCCTTACCAAGAGGAAATTGTTGTATTTCCTGTCTGTCTTGCTGTGCTGCGGTTTTTGATGTTAACAATTTATATGAGAAATGCTGGAAACATGCACTTCCTTGAATTCAATTAGCATTGAGTAAATTAAATAACATAATTTGAAATCTATATATATATAAAAGGCAAAGCCCTCACTGACTGACTCACTCACTCACTCACTCACTCACTCACTCACTCACTCACTCACTCACTCACTCACTCACTCACTCACTCACTCATCACTAATTCTCCCACTTCCCATTTACCTAGGAGGCTGAAATTCGGTACACCGATTCTTTGGGCATTAAATAGGAAAACTAAGTGGTTTTTATTCTGATCGGGCGTTTGGGCTCCACCCAGTTGCTCTGGAGTTTCCCATGTTAACCTTATGATTTTTCATATTTAAAAGGAATTTCTTAACAGCTGTTTCAATTAAACAAGTTGGTTCTGTTCTATGATGGTCAATAGCATTAAAGTTACAAGGAGTACCAATAGGGTGCAGCACTATTATCTTTTTTAATTTATAACTACAGCCAATTTGCAACCAAAAGGTGAGTGAGCGTAGCGAACGAACTTCAACCTGGAAGCGAGTTAGCGTAGCGAACGAGCTAGCCTGAAGGCAAGTGAGCGGAGCGAACGAGCTCCAACCTAAAGGTGAGTGAGCGTAGCGAACGAACTTTAACCAGGACGTGATTCAGACATGCGAACGAACTCACATGTGAAGTTAAACGGGGCAAAGCCCGCGGGTACAGCTAGTTATAAAATAAAGCTCGCTGTATATTTCGCCTAGTCTATGGAATGCCCGTTGGCACTACGGTTAAAGTATAAAATATGATGTTTTAGGATTTTTTTAAGACTTTTGTTTCCTTGTTTGGCATTAACTTATATAATCTTAAATTAACTATCCTTAACTAATCTAATCTAACCATTTACTAAATTCCGTTATCCTAAAGGACTTTGGACTTTTGATTCCTTTTTCCACCAGACAATCTTATCTTGGAATAACTAACCTAACATAACCTAACCGTAAACAAAACATTTCAAAATTAAAAAGTAAATAGTGTTTTAACAATCTTTATTTTGCACTTTGAACATCTTTGGCCAATCCATAGTATGTCTATATTATATACACAATGTCTAGTCAAAGTGTTTAGAGTTCTATTGCCATTACTCTATGAGTACTTAGCCTAAATGCTTCAGGCAATGTAATGAAATGAAAATGAAATGAAATGAAATGGTTTATTTGCCATTGATCATATACATGAGATAGGCATTGTCATAGTTACATTAAATTAAAACAGGTTGTCATAAAGATCTACCTACAGCTAGAAACTAATTTCTACACATGTATTTAAAAATTCATAAATATTATAAAATGGATTGTCTAAGAGCCAAGCAGTTACCTTATTTTTGAAGATTTTTGGTGTGGTGGTCCTTGCTGATTCATGTAGTTTGTTGAAAAATTTGATACAATTTGCCTTGTGTGATTTGCCGAATTTTGCCAATCTGTGCTGTGGAATGTTGAGTTTTGTCCTGTTTCGGGTTTCGTGTAGGTGTATATCTTGCCTGGTGAGGAAAAGGTGAAGATTAGTTTTAGTGTAAATCAGAATATGTAGAATGTATAAGTTAGTTACTGTTAAAATTTTCATTTGTCTGAATAAAGGTCGACAGTGGTCCAATCTATTAGCTCTGCACATGATTCTAAGAACTTTTTTCTGAATCAGAAGCACATCTGATACGGCCGTTGCATGTCCCCAGAGAACCAGTCCATAAGATAAATGAGATTGAAATAAACCAAAGTAAGTCATTCTGAGGTATTCATCTGACACAGAATCCCTCAGCTTCCAAAAAAGATAGCTGACCCGTGAAATCTTTTTACAAAGGTTGTTTATGTGAGCATGCCAAGACAGCTTGGAATCAATATGAATACCTAATAGCTTTACTGTTTGTAGGTCCAGATTTAAGGAGGTGCTAAGAATAATGTTTTGGGTTTTACTTTGGTTGCAGAGAAGTTTATTTGTGAAGAACCAATTTAGAGCATCTCCCTGGGCTTCACTGATTTCACTGAAAAGTTCTATTTTGTCTGAATTTTTGGCAAAAATTGATGTGTCATCAGCATATATTACTGACCTAGATTTAAGATTCTTTGGAAGATCATTAATGGCAATTATAAAAAAGAAAGGTCCAAGAACAGATCCTTGGGGCACGCCCAATTTGATGTCCACAACATTGGAATTAGTACCCTGAACACAGACATATTGTTTCCTACCTGTCAAGTAAGACCGAACTACTTTAAGTGATTTCTCCTCAACTCCATAAAATTTTAGTTTGTCTAGTAAGGTATTGAAAGGTACACAATCAAATGCTTTGCTCAGATCCAGCAATGACACAGCAACTGATTCTTTGTTCTCAAATGCATCTAAAGAATAATCAACAATCTCCATGACAGCCGATGTAGTTGATCTTCCTCTGCGGAAGCCATGCTGAGAGTCAGATAATAGGTCAAGTCTATCAAAATGAGAAGAAAGCTGCCTATGCATAAGAGATTCAAAAATTTTTGAGAAGATGGGAACAATTGATACGGGTCTATAATTTTCTGGAGAAGACTTGTCACCTTTTTTAAAAATCGGAATAACTTTGGAAATTTTTAGGAGGTCTGAGAAGTACCCATGTTGCATGCAAATGTTAAAAATGAAGGCCAGGGGTTCTTTGATGATATGAATGGTTTTTTTGATGACATAATTAGATAACCAATAGTAATCCATGCTACGAGAATTTGAAAAAGTTGAAACTATACTGCAAATTTCATCTGGAGTGGTATCTTGCCAACTGAAAGGCTCAACTGCTGTTAAACCATTACCCAGTAACTCTGAGACACTTGTGTTGGTAGCTGGAATGTTATTTGATAGTGTTGTAACAGATTCCATGAAAAATTGATTGAGCTGTTCAGGATCTAGTGTTGTTTGGTGTGTGCCAATTGCATATTGCTCCTGCTTAACTATATCCCAGGCTGCTTTGCACTTGTTTGGAGCAGCCTCTATATAACGTTCACAGGCTTGCCTTTTAGCCAATCTTAAATTATTTCTATACCTCTTTTTACAGGATGTGTAAGCTATATAGGCATTATGCATTAAGTCAGAGTTACAACTTCTATAGTTCTTATAGATACTGAACAAACTCAACATCAACTCTCTTTCCCTTACTAATTCTTCAGAAAACCATTTAACTTTCTTTAAAGAACTTCTGTTTTTATCATTCCTCTTATGCATCAAAGGTGAACAAGAGTGCCAAAGTGTTACATACTGCTTAAAAAAATCATCAAATAAAGTTTCAACACCAATTCTGCCTGCAACATAATTGTCAAGCATGCCCCACTGGTTATTACACAATTGCTCTTTAAAAGCTTTAATATTCTCTTCAGTTTGTTTCCTGAAGAATACCTTGTTAACAAGATTTTTATCAGTTTTATCAATATTTTTGTTTTTCTTTGACTCTATATTTATAATTTGAGCACTATGGATGGAGAAATTACCATCAATAGAGCACACTTTATACTGTTCATTTGAAAAATTAACCAAAATATTGTCAATGCAAGAATTCATGTGTGTAGGTTTGCTAAAAGTACAGATTAAATTTAGAGACCTAATAAGGTTAAGAAAAAGCTGTGACTTTCTGTCAGTTGGGTTTCCCAATTCAATATTGAAATCACCACAAACTGTGATATAAGCTCCTAGACTATTTAATTTTGTCAGAACCAATTCAAAGTTTTCCAGGAATGTTTCTACGTTGCCCAGTGGGGACCTATACAAACTCAACACAATAATATTACTCTCCACTAATCTTACACAACTAAATTCACAGTCTACTTCTTTACAAAAAACATCTAAATCAATTACTTTAAAATTAATCCCTTCTTTAATGAATATACCACTTCCGCCATTTCTAGATACCATTCTACAGAAAAAACTTGCAGGTACAAATCCACTAGGGACATAAAAATCTATTTCATCTACAGTTAGCCAATGCTCAGAAACGCATACTACATTTATATTATGATCACCACAGAAAAGTTCAAGCTCCAACAGTTTATTTCTAATACTTTGCAGATTTACTTGCAACATAGATATTGATGAATTTAAAACATTACTACTGTTATTATTAGTTATAGCTTCTCCTATAGGCATCCTATTGGGCAATGCAAACCCCTGAGTTAATTAATTAATTGCAAACCCCTGTATAGGATGCCTAGTTGTTCTATTGAATGCCATCATTGTATACTTTGCGGTAAAAAAGTTTAAGAAATTCAACAAAATTATACCTAAGTATGATTCGACCTCTGGTTCATAAATTCCATTTCCTCTCAATATCATAAACGATATTAACACAACTTTGGTGTGTTTTTAAACTATTTTTATACTTGCATTATATTTTAGTGGAAATATGAAAATGCACGTTACAAAAATTTTGTTTTAGTGATAAACGTGGTCGCTCATACACAGGTTTTTAACAATAAATATCTGGCACAGATATTCACAGATATTGTCCAGGAAAATAGAAAAGTGTGAATCGCGAACTCGTTCGACCTCACCCAATATGTATTCGTGGTCGTGATACTGGATTGTTTGTTTTGTCTGGATCGGTTGTTACTTGTTTTAATAAATCGGTAGAAAAACTAAAGCTCAATTTATTCGTTTGTCCCAGTTATGTTTAATTCGCTTCCGTATACCATAGATACTAGTTTTTGTAGGCTATTTGCATTTTAGTAACCATTTAATTCTATAAATGTTTGTTTTGTATTCAAAAATGGAAAATGCTGTTTTCTCCAATTTTTTAAGAGGAGAACCTTATCATGGTAGAATGCTTTTTGTACTTTCCTTTGCAAATTTCGGATTATTTTATAATAAGAGAAAATTATTTTTTAAATGTATTCCAAAATGACATCTTTTGTTCATCGCAACAGCAGACCTAAGTACTTACTTAGTCAAAGCTTAATTTGACCAAACCTAGAATCGGGTGGAAATTTCAGCATCGTGAGTTTGTTTTAATAAAGACTTGAGTGCTGCAGCTAAATATTTTCCTGTTGTTTTCCTGTGTTGAGAGTAACGTAATGAGTGTGTTTTACTTAATGTTTATTCTTTTTTTATGGAACTAGGGTAGTACAATATTTTTATATGACGGTAAACCTAAAACTGTTGTCAAAACATTTGTAAGAGAAACTATTACTTCGAGAATACTTTGAAGACAAATTATCCGCATGCTTCTTTTAAATGGACCATTCAATCGGCAATGTTCTTTACGTGAGATTTTAGTTAACTTCAGTTGAGATTTAGGTGTATTTTACTCTATCTAAATGTCGAAGAAAATCAATGATTTCTTTACGTTAACAGTTTAAAAAAATATTAAGTTGCATTAAACATTTACATAAATATTTTATACCTAAACAAAAATACAGTTGCAGCTTTGTACAAGTTCAGCCTTAAAAACGTAAATCTCTTTTATTAAGGATGCATATTTATCCGTTTTTCAGAAGAAGAAACATTATAGTGTGTTTATTTGATAACTTTACAAGTCATACATTTGTATTGTAATTTTTTTTAATATTACACAATGTATGATAGCTTAGTAAATAAAAGAAATTAAAGGATTTTTTTGTTCTATTTCGGCTCCAAATGACAAATAATAAAACAAACTTAACAAAATAAACTGTACGGAACTATTACAAAACTATTCGGTAATTAATTTGAAAAAAATAATCGAATAAGAGGCACTATAGTTTACATATTTTATGTTAAATGAACTTAAACGCAACCCTAAAACCTAATTTGTAGAATATTTCGATCGTAAAGTACAATGGTTTAGGCTTGCAAACCCAGCAACTTCGATATCTTGTTTCCCCTCCTTTTATTGTGACACCCTGTGGAAGTTAGTTATAGTCTCTAGTGTTGCAGAAATAGTGAATATATTGTTTACATTCAATACGCATACTGTGTTGTTTTTTTTTTCAACATTTTGGAGTTTGAGTTTTGAGTTGATATATCCGTTCTGGGCCCCCTGAACAAAACAAAATCGTTTTTGAATTGATGTCTCTGTGTGTGTGTGATTGTGTGAGTGTGTTTTTGTCTGTATGTGTGGCTGTGTACAGCTACAGACCACCTGTAGTCCGAATTTGATTAAATTTGGTATGTAGGTAGTAATCCATGTTCATTTTAAAAAATCTCCAGGAGATATTTTTGCCATTTTTTACTAAGTTTTTATTTTTAATGTTGATTTTCTAAATACAAATCTATAAAGTAATGGAAAAATCAGATATCATCAAAAATGGCTTGAACGATTTTAATAAAGATTTAGTATGTTGTATCTCTTTAAATACTGAACAAAATGGCAGAACGCCCATTTCCGTAAAAATTACGGTTTAAAAGTTATCGTAACTTGTGTTATTTTTCCCATAAAAAATGATTAAATTACAAACAACCGGATTTTGAGAAAAACGCCGGTTTTAATTAAAAATAATGTGTTATGGTCCTTATAATTCTAACAAAAATACTGCAACCCCCATTGCTGTAACCATTACGGTTCAAAAGCTATATCAACTTTTGTGATTTTCCTTATAAAACGGTATAGTTACTCCCACCGCATACCCATGAAATAGGTTGTTGACAAGTTTATGGGAGAAAGTATGTGTCAGATTGCTGATACCGTTTATTTTCATTATGTACTTATTGTTAGAACACAGAACACAGAGATTTCACATGGTATAAAGAATTATTTTAAACCCGATTTTAGAAAGTATCCCATGTTGCAACTTGTTAAATCCAAGAAATACTAAAACAATTAGGTGTGTGTGTGCAGTGTTGTTGAAACGGTGGGGTTTTGCAGATATCGAGTTTTAATTATAGCAATGTATCAATTGCCGCCAGTTTTTAACGAACCGAAACCTCTATTTATTACCGCGTTATTGGAAGCACCGAAATAATTGCTTTTGAAAATCTATGCAGAAAAAATAATCGCTTTTGACTATCTATGTGGTTTTATATCACGTGCGGAAAATGATCAAATTCGTAAAAAATTAATCACAGTTGAATTTTCATTCTTAAGTAAAATTAATTATGATTATGGATTATGGTTTGTTATCAATGTAAACACTTTTTTTAAAGAAGTGTCGTCCAATTGTTCTAAATATTTACTATTCCTCCTTTTAAATAAACCCGAAACACAATAAAACCCTTTTACTTCCCTCTCACGAAATTCGAGCTGTATATACTTAATGAAATATAAAAGTTAAATTGGATACTGTTGTAATTTACCTTTATAATATTATTTGATTAATTTGTTTTTGTATCGTAAACTTTTAAAAGTAAAAAAAAACTCATTTCTTTAAGTTTATTGTTGGAAGAAAGTATTTAAAAATGGTTAACTTAAACAGTTCAATACACTTTAATGTCACAGAATGTTTACGAAACGTCATTTGATGTCATGTATTGATGTCTTGCTGTTTAGGAAAGAATACATTAACTTTCCTAACTGTCCAACAGTAGTGATATAGTCAAACATTTACTAATGACCATCGCTAAGCAACTATAGCCTCAACAATAAAATATCTTAATAATACATGATAATACCAGATTTCCTTGTTTTCTGTATTTGTTCAGAGCAAACAAACATTTAAAGATAACAAACTGACTCTAGAACAATTGTTTGAAGATGTTAAAGTAATTTAAAACTCAAGGTGTGCGCCATATGCTACTTTTCCTAATGTTCTAAACGTGGTGTTACTCTTATATTTCTTGCATTTACAATGAAAATGTGTAACGCATTTAATAATTTATAACGCGTAATCCAGATAAAAAAAAAACATATACACTTTGATACTGCATTAGTAATGGATTATAGATTACTATGTTATTTTTAGAAATATTAAAGTAGAATAACTGTTCTAACCTAACCCAACTTTATTTGAAATTATTAAACTTAAAAATCTTCAGCATATTATTTTGTACAGTTTCGTGGAGAATTTCACTGTAAAAAGTTGCAGAGTCCACTTTAAAAACAGTAAAATTCTGGTTTAAGTCTAGTTTTATATAGGCAATGTGTTGGTTTAAATTATGTAAGTTAATAACTTTTCTAACCAGCCTGTGTTTAAAGGAAATAAGTTTTACAGTTTATAACAGTATTATTTTTTAAGATACAAATCCAGTATACAAATATTTCGACTTTTAACATAATACCTAAATATTCCTTTAGATATTTAATATTTCTACATTATGTACATTATAGCCAGCTGTACCTGCTGACCGTTGTTGCTGTATACCAGATAACAAGTCAGTCGGCTCACTTTATACATGTCACTTATACAGTTAGTTGGAATCCTCCGTTTAGTTTAGATGTAGGCAACCTCACCTGGACCATTGCTCAAACTGACACTTGGTGTTTTGTAACTGATTCTATCTCGTCTATCTTTGCCAAGCTTTGCATCGCGATTCTCTTTCATACTCTTTTTGTCTAAGTGATTCTATTTAGATTGATTTATTACTCATTTGATTAAACTTGCGGATGATCTTAGGTCATTGATATATTTTAATTTGATTGGTTATTTGGTAGAACTTATTTTTATAGAATTTCTGCAGTATTTTCGTTTCGAAAAACAACTGTGCTATTCATGTTTGTAATTCATGAACATTTTTCAGATTAGGCTCTTAATTTTATTTGTAAATCTACATATTTTCTTGATCACCTCCAGATTGATACGGTTTGCATTATTTTTAATGAATGTTTTGTTTGAATTCAGTCTAGTTTCACCCCAGTCTTGTAATATAATTAAACTTAACTAAAATATAACTTGACTATAATATAACTTAACTAAAATGTTATCGTATCTTGTTTTATACCTATAATATAAGTAGGACAATAATTTAATTTGAAACTATGAAAGATATCATAGTCTTGCCTGTAAAATTTGCAATTTAAACATATGTTTTAAATTTTTTTATATAGTAAATTATTTTAATTTAGTTGGTAGAAAGTAAGAGTTTTGACGAAGAGTCCATTAGAAGATGTCTTGTCTTAAAAGTTAAAAAGTAGCTCCAGACACGAAGAGCTCAAAAGTTGAACAACAGTTGTAGAGAAGTTGTCTGAAATCGTTAAGATTGTGGATGATATTGGTTTCACTAGTCTTCGTCTATCATATTTTATTTTTGTCGACATAACTTATTTATTAAAATGTGCCGTTCTATCTAAAGAGGATATTGTTGAAATTATTCCAAAAGTTCAAATTGCTTGTGTTATTTATAATATTTGGATTCTTTATCATAATATTTTCTTAAAAAGTAGTAAACATTGTTTTCCGTTAGTTTATTTAAATTAAAAACTGCGTTAAGATGTTTCATAATTATTTACCTATTTTTAAAATTATTCCCTAAGAAAAAAATGAAGTGCGCAGAAACACCTTTATTAATACCTATAAGTTTCAAACTAACGAAAATAAATTTTTATCGACGTCTTACATAAAATAATAATAAATTTTTTTGTATTATACCTACGTGGTTTAAAAGTCGCCCTATATTTTTTTTTAGAAACTCGTAGATAAATGAAATTGCATGTGTTTTTTCAATCATGGAAAGGTAAGCGTGAGTTTAATATGATCAAAGCTTTTAAGGGTTAAATAAAATTCTATTGTTAGTTTGCCAGAACTACGGACATCCAATACCTGCGGATATTCTTCCATACCTGCCATTGTACTGGATGTAGGCTAACTACACCCGTGAATCTTTATTTTCCACAACACATTTCGGCTCGTAATTTGTATAATGCCATACTATAATAGTATATAATATAGTAATGCCAAACTTACCGGTGGATAATAAAACTAAATAGGTTGATAATAATAATTAAACTTTTATCACAGAAAAATAAGGTACCGTACCCCACTTCTCTGTCCTTAGTAATGATTTAGTGTTTGTTTGAGCATCATTTGTATTATAATTTAAAATTAAATATTTAGATCAAAGACTATAGTATTTATTTTGATAGATTGTTTCTTACACAAAGTTTATATGGTTAAACACTAGATTTTTTCATAGATTCCGCGAACTTCACTTGGTTCATTTTGTGATTTGTGAAACGCTGAATTTGAAAATGTTGGCAAGTTTTACTTATAACTAGGTTTTATTAAAGTTTTGAAGTTATTCTTGTAAAAAGTTTAACCTGCGTTCCTAATAAAAATTTTGCCTTGAATGTATTCCTTTTAAAACCATTATCAAGCATATGGCGACATTGGTTTTTAAATACCTTTAGTTTGTTTGATTTTTGAAATTATCTTCGGGTAGACTTCCGTATCTGTTGGAACAACCGAATGAATATATCGATTATTCGATTGTTTCATTCGATATGTCGTTTGGCTAATTAAGTTAGGTTAACCTTACCTAACTAACCAAACGATATATCGAATAATCGATATTTCCATTCGGTTGTTTGTACCAACGTATACGGTACAAACAACCGGACAAACAGGGGAAGTCTACCCTTATCTTCATGTGTCTTTTTTATCGTTTATTGATGATATTTCTGTTTACATTGTGTTTTACAAATTGTTCTTTTTACAGGTAAGTTGCTGACCTGCTTGCATGACATTGAGTAAGTCTACTTTTTTATTTTTGTTATAATTAGTTGCAACAATCTTTATACTGTACTCTCAGTATCAAACAATGTTACAACCTTTTTCATCACATCCATACACCTATAGTATAGTAAAATGTTATAGATGTAAATATTTAAATGTAATCGCATTATGAAAAAAATTCGAGCCGATTCTCATTATGTTGACATTGTTATTCATGGGTAGTTTTAGTACTAAACTGTATTTAGTGTTAATACTCACAACGTCGTAAATTCCACATCATTTCTGTGTTAAACGTCGCCGGAGTTGAGTGTCGTTGTTAGTACATCAACAAATTGACATCAGCTTAAGCAGGAAACAATAACCGTTTATGGGAATCTAAACTTGTGTTTGAGAAATGTTACGACATGACGCCTCATAGCCCAAGTTAAGACAGCGCGTTAATACGACGACATAAGACAGCATAAATGTTAGAAGTTTACACAAATGACGTTGCTGAGATAGAAATTTGCGCTCGCTTGAAACTGTCAGTTCTGTTGAGTTGATAGTTTAAACGTTATTATTTTGTTTGAAATACATTTAAATAGTCTAGTTCAACATATTTTGTTATGTTTAATGTTTCCTTTACGACATGCTTGGGTTAATTCAATTTAGTTGAACGTATGTTTGATGTATTTACAAAAATTGCGTCTTCAAAGTCATTGTTAAATAAGAAGAAGTAAAAATAAATCGCACAAAGATCTTTGATTATCGCAACACTAAGTCGTAACAGATGGCCTGTCAAAGAAATCGAAAGAAACTTTTTAAACTTGTTACACTAATTTGTACTGAGATTGATTGATATGTTCTGGATCTGCTTTATTAAAGTGGTATTTGTTTTATTGAAGTATTGTTTTTCTATTTGATAAAGGTATTTTTAATTAACTTCTTGATCAGCATCGTACGTGTTATAAAATTACTTGAAAGTACAAATATATGTCAAATAAGACTTGTATTAAATATATTTACACTCTTGGTAAATACATGGTAATTGGTGATCGATTTCGATTGGACAAACCAAGACCCAATACGCGAATGACAAAAATCTCAATATGGCGTCCCTTATATACTATTGGCCACCAAAGGTAGCATAGCGCAGCCAATAGTATATAAGGGACGCCATATTGAGATTCTTGTCACTCGCCTATTGGGTCTGATGAATAGTACTACTGAACTGACACTAAGTAGCCACATAATCTTTGTTAGTTTCAATAAAAAAGTAGACGGAACTGATTTGTAAATGATATATTATAAACCACAGTACATAGAACTATGTGGACTAATACGTCAATCAATTGATTATTCGTACTAAGAGAAATAAAAAGAAAACCTTATTTTTTCTCGACTCGGCTAAGGCAATGGATGAATCTAATTTTAAAAGTCAGTAGGCTCAAGGGACGTAAACTCCAGCTCCTTGAAGTTTCTTCGTAAAAATTAAAACAAAAATGTATATAATATTAATGTGTGCAAGTTTACAATATCCAAACTGTATGGCGTTTACATAAACGAAAGGAGTTAAACTGTTTTTATGAGAGCTCATCGCTCCATCAAAACTGGCCTTTTGCCCAGTTGAAATAAAGCCCGGTTGTGTATTTTATCATCGTAAAAACGTAGATTTTGGGTCTATTGTGAATTTCGATTGTATAGTTTTATAATTTTAGCTATTTTGTGGTTAAAGTAAAATAACGAGAAGACATTAAACAGTAATATTTGCTTTACTTCTTAGAAATATCCTTTATAAAATTGTAATGGTTATCTTTAACTGTAAACTCACTTTATATTGAATGGTGAAGTTTTACTATGTATTAAAAACTTACAACAACGATTGTAACAATACTTGTGATTTTGAAATAGTTTTATTGTATTTTGCATGGTAACCGTTTTAAGTTTCTTTTTATTTGTACAGTATGCCTAATTTTTTTCCCTCCAAGCTGATGTATTTCCAAGCATTACAATAGAATATAATAGAAGCATAACCCAGCTGAGGGGTTGCCTAAATCTTTAGTAATCATAAATTATTATATAAAATTCAATAGAGAGTGGTTGTTTAGAAAAATATGGACAGCAGCTAACGAAGCTATAGCCTTGATTAAAAATAAATTGATATACATCTTCAAACGTTAAATTACACGTCTTTTCTCAAAACTTACGAAGTAGCCAGCGAGTCCGTGGAGATAACTTTTCTTGTTTGCATAATGTTTCTAAATGTCACAAGCCTAAGTGCGTCTCTAAGTTAACTTTCTTCAGATGTTTGTCTTGTTAGTGTGCTTCATGAAAGTGTTTTTTCGGTTTGAATTTATAAAATGGAAGACCAAAACAGGGGTCTTCATACAAAATAGACCCTACCAGATTGAATTATTATTTAGTGCTCTGCGTCGTAGGCATTTCCCCAAGAAACGAATTTTTCTGTCTTGGAAACGAAGTCGTATCACAAGTTGACTTCTTCAACGAACAGTTGTCTTCTTTCAGAAAGAAATCCTCTAATATTACCTTTGTTATTCCTGTTTTGTAGCTGATGTATGTTTGTTTTGTTCCAAAATCTCTTTCATTCTTGTTATTAATTCATAGATTTATTATTGTTAATATTTCACGAAGAAGTTATTGGCATCATAGTTTATAATATATCATTAAATCTTGAGGAGATATTTTTTGTTGCTGTACTTTCAAAATCTACATGCATTTTCTGAAATCCAAATTAATATTAATTTTGTTGTTGTTATTATCTGTGCAATACTCTGTTAATGTTTTATCTGTTATTGTTGTTACTTTGCTGTCTTGTTCTATTATTTTTCGTTGCAATGTTGTTTTGTTCCATGGTTATATATAACTTCTTTTGTTTATTTCCAATGTAATTGTTATTTTTTCATTCTGCTAATGTGGTTAAAACACATATTATTTTGTAAATGGTGTATCCGTGTAATTGAATGAATGAATAAATAAATAAGAATCTTTCCTTGGTTTGTCTTTCTAACGGGAATTGTTGTTGGGTAGACCTTAATACAAGCAAAGCGTTCTAATCAAACTATTTAGGTTGCAGTAAGATCATGCAGTACCCCTAGGTTTGCTGAGTTTTTGGCTTGTATGCATGTGTAGTGTACAATCAACTCCTACATTGAACTTTCTTTTATCCTCAGCTTTGCCTCGTATATAAAATATAAATATATAAATAGTTAAAACACGCTCTGATAAGATTCTACGCGAGGAAATTTGATACTCATGTGTTCCGGTTAGCCTCATTGCTAGTATAAAATATACTAATCTTCCAGTTTTACTGGATTGAAAATTTGTTGTATGCAAACAAATCAGTAAATTACAGAGAATCTCTATCATAAAGTTGAGTTACGTTACTTTTGATTTTAACACTGTATAAATATTAAACATGGAAATAGAACGTCTAGTCTTTCCCTTAGTCAAAGGTTGTACGTCTATTAATAGTAATTCTACAAATCTACTAAATTAGTACTTGATTGCGGAGCGCCCGATGGCCACAGTAAGAGATTCAATCCACCAAAGATTACTTTGCCAACGGATCCAGCCTCCGTTTCGATTAAGGTTAATGATTATCACTTAGGCAAGTTAACCACAATACTCAGTGCGATTAAGTAGTTTGGATTGGGTTTAATTTAGACAACAACTGTTTGCACAATGGTTTCGCTGTTTGTTCAGTGTTCGCCTTACGTTGGTTTTTGTTGTGATTCGCAAATAGTGGTTGGTCACGGTGGTGCTGTTTAGTTGTGAACCTATTGTTCTTGAATATAGAATATAGTTTTATTTTGGTAGGGAAAGGGTAAATGAGATACTGAAAACAAACAATATCAAGTTAGAACTGTTTATGAAGTATTCTGTATAGATTGGGTGTCTATGTTGGTAGTACTGGAGTTTCTTCAGGGTGGTAGCGCTTCTTGCCCTCATACCATTCTCGAGTCACTGCTTCCGCTTATTTTCTACAATTGAAGATTAGGTCACAGATATAAATTACATGCATATATATGTAGGCCTACCGATGATGTTAGTGTTACTAAAAAACGGCAAAGGGTAGACAGAGAAAATAGGTTGTGTAAAACCAAATGAAAGGCGATTGTGAAATAATGTACTTACATGTATCTTAAACATTGACTATTTGAAACAACGTGCCAGAACCTGGACTAGGTATGTGCCAGTAAGGATCTAATTGTTTTTTTCCAAGTAGACACAATTGCATGTTAAGGATCGACAGTACGGTTGGGTAGGAACAGAATAGTAAAATATAGGCATTATGGTTCAGTATCGGCAAGATAGTTTGGGCAATATGGTTCAATTTGTCAAGTTAATTGTTAATGAACAGTATGGTTCAGCTGTTTTAAAAAATTCAGTGTGGTTTTCCCTCCTTATAAATCAATGACCCGATTAGTGTTAATTCAAACTGTTGATATTTCAAAAAACCATTGATTCGTGTGCAAAATTTGGTTCAATGTAATAAGTAAGATTGGTTAAAAACCACCCACCCTCACCACCAAATCAAATTTCTTTAAAATCTTACGTAACCGTGTTAACGTAATGCGCATCGTATAGAGATACAAATAAAATAGTCGTTTTACATTCAACCTAGATAGTAGGCAGTTTCAAGATGTTTTTCGCAGAAAAAATCACAATAACGACACAACTCAGTGGGATCTGTATGTCGCACAAAATGCTCATATTTTCCGCTATTCGGGAACAGTGATACGTGAAAGATCTCGACCCCATTCTGCGTGCATTCCACTGTAGAATATAACAGGAAAGCTGGGTCAAGCGATGGAACTAACATTTTATCATCCTCTTTTGGTTTAAATTGTTCTAATACAATGTTTTGCGTGTGTGTAAATTTTTATCTTTTCTTAGTTTTTAATTGGACCGAAAATCAGACCAATGTCAAGGGTTTAAAAGATTTGGTTTGTAAAAATTTATTATTATTTTGTGAAAATATTTTTCCTGATGTAATTCAGAACGACGAACAAAATTTGTGCTAATGCACAGGCATAACCCATGGTGTTTTGGCGTTAATGATGATTATTAACACCGGATTTTCTTAAGGGAATTACACGTATTTTGTTTTCATTCTGTGCTATAACGGTTGTAACGGCAGTTTCACGTAGCCTACGTATGCTAAAAGAAGCTCTTCTTCTCCCTTAGGGAAAAAAGAATCAGTCAATATATATAGAGTAGAAGACACTATACATTTACCCGACGTTGGATTCGTCCAATGATTTTGCCCAAGAAAATATTTCCGTTTGATAATAATAGTATTGCATTGTTTCAAATGTATGAAATTATCGTTTGGTAATTAAGTTAGCTTAAATAACAGCCAGCTGGCGCACCATGACTAAAAACCCTGTCCACACTTTAAAAACTTATTAAAGACTTTTTCAATTATAGTTTTTTGAAATTATTAGAGGCTTTTGAAAATATGTGCAGTGATCTACTCAATAACAATAAGTAAATAAAATCTTTGATATGTAAACTCTGGTAAAACAATTTCTTCTTTCTGCAATAAATCATGTCGTGTGACTATAACTCATTCTAGTCTAGTTGATAGGTTAAAATGCAAGCTGTGTTCTGGAAGTAATAAATCACTATGATGATCTTACTTTACTTTTAAATCTTCGTCGTTGGGTTAACGCTCAAATTCGTAATAAGTAATGTACCTAATTTTTTTAACTTTTTGACGCTTGCATACCTGAAAGTTTCATATCTTGGTTCTACCGGAGGTTAGTTTGTGTATTTGGTCCTGTCAAAGTTATTGATTATACTTTTAATAAATTGTGTTTATTTTTTAATTTTGTACTTAACGAAATTAAGTTCAGAGTGTTTTTACGGAGAGATATAGTTAATGAAGTAGTTACTCATATGTGCACTTTATTGAATAGCTGTCTCGTTTCGTTTCGATAATACTAGTTTTGTAATTTTAATAACTGATAAAACTTTTGTTTATTTTACAATCGTCTTCCACTTTAAAAATCTTATTTAATTTGCTTTCTTAGGAACAATACTCAGGGTACGAAAGTGGGCGTAAAAATATTTTCATCTTTGACAAATATTCAGTTATTTTATTGACATAAATGCATTTGAATTAAAACTATAGTGATATTTTTAAATGCATCTGTCTTTTTTTATTTCTATGTAGAAACAACTTTCGATTGCGTAATTTTATTCTTTATCTTAAAGGTTTTCAGTTCAACGTAAAAAGATCACAATAACATCAAAATTGCATTCGATTTCTCTTCAAAATAAAATATAAATCTTATATTCTTACAGGAAGCTCTTGGTAAAACATTTATCAACGACTATTTCAATCCAATTTACAAATTTTTTGCTTTATTAATTAAAATAAACACGAAAAATATTGTTATACATTCATGTACAAGTCTCAGTGCAAATTATAAATTTATTTTCAATTTTCGACCCAATTATTTATTTATTTAATGTGTAAAAATAATTTTTAAAAAATTTTATTAAAACCTATCAAAATTAAGTAGACATTTCGTATTCATACAAAAAGGCCTAGAGATGTATCACGATAAACGCTCTGTCTTGCTCGGCTGGTCAGATTAAAATGCAAACCATGCTGCGTACTACATTAATCTCAACAATACATTAAGTCGGTGACCCTCCATTTGTAAAATTATAAAATGTTTTATTTCAACAAAGGCTATTGTAGGTACTGTCCTTTGTCTTGTTTATGAAAACTCGTATACATTGCTATTGTGCTATGTAAATTTAGTAGTGAACTATTTACATGCCTTTGCGTTTAAGTAATTCGGTGGTTTTCTTTTATAATGAGAAGTTAAGAATCGTATAACTATACAAACCGAAAATCTTTAATTAAGTAATTATCCAATACAATGTTGCCAAAAAGAGCATGAACAAGGAAGAGAATGTCCGTTGGAAAACTGGTCGTCCATGGTGGGAGCTAGTGCTTACATCTTCCTACCACAGGGCACAAAAATACCCCCGGTGTAGCAAACCTGGAGAGTCATTCTATATATTCGGTATTGGAGTTAAACTCAACGGGGAAAATATATTTTTCGATCAAATGCTAATGTCATGGGATTAAATAAATCAATTTAATCAAAATATATCCATGAAGGAGCAAACTACATCATATTTTTCTCAATAGGAATAACATGGGAGTTATAAATGTTAAGTATTTTAGAAATTTCTTTGTAACTCCTTAAAGTTTAACAATGCTTATAAATACAAAATTATTTTCTTTTTAGCTCTACACTATGGTTTTAATGGAAATTTGACATTTTATGTGGGTAAAAACTTGTAAAAGCCAATTAATGAAAAATTGAGAAACGACATCAGTAACGTGATCGTGTTCCCACAACACGATATTTCTGATTCGTGAACACGTTTATGTTTTTAAGTGGATCCATCCCTACACGTTCATGTTAAATTTTATCAAAATCAGAACAAAATCTCTTGATATTGTCGTGTTTACGAAAATATACATAAATAGAAACTAATGTTGTCTGAGGACATCAAAACGATAAGGTTAATCGGTCCCGGGTTCTAGGTCTCGCCGTGCCACCGTAATAGCTTCTTTCCTATTGGGAATTCATTAATACCTTATACAGAAAGTGAAAAGCTGCTGTAAAATATTAAGGAAAAGGTAGTTCACAACTTGAGCATCAGTGATAACCTTGTTACCGACAGGGAAAGCTGATCTTTCAACTCAACTTTTCCTTGTTCTGTTAAAGTTGAATTTGCCACTACATTTTCAATACATACTTTAGGTTTGTAAACTTTCTCATTATGCTGAAAGTTGTTGCTTGGTTAACTTTTAATAAGTGTTTACGTAAGATTGCTTTTGGTATTACTTACGTTTGGAGTGTTGAGTGTGTTAAGACACTGCTAATCAAATCCTGAAAAAATAAAAATATTTTTAACAAGTTTGTCATTTACATGTTCCCTTCTTTATATGAAAAGTCATCGTTGTGGTTATTCTTTCCTGACGAAACTTGTATAGAATAGTTTAAATTGTTTTATTCCGTTGTTATTTAACACCTTAATTATTCTTCATCACTCCAAAGATAGTAAATTATATCTTTGCCAACGTTTGAGTCATAGCAGTCAAATCTGAAGTTCAAAAAGGAGGCTAAGTTATATTTAAGAATTTGTAAAAATGCACTGTAAAGTCATCATTTATTTGTTTTAACTCAAATTATGTTATAATGATCAAATGCTACTTCACAAACTTATTAAGTTACAAAAATCCAATAAAAATACCAATAACGGGAAAATTTGCATTCGTTAAAAACTAGGAATTTAAAAGCGGTTTTGTTATTTTTTACATTCTTTTTATGAAAGTCTAAAGTTTAAATTGAAAATATAGTAAAAATTACAAATAGACACACTGCATGATAAGGAAATATGCCCCGCTAAGCTGTATATAAATAAACAAAATATAGTTATGAAAATGTTGATTGTATTATTTTTTTTAATTATTACTCCTCTCTGAGTGAAATATAAGGGAACAAAGAGCCGACAAAATCTAGATATTATGTCGAGAGTCGTTGGAGCGAAATCGTATTTGGCAGAGGGCCAGGTGCTACTTCTGACTGTGCGATTCATTAAACTTAACTTTTACCGTATTAAACTTGACCTGTACTCACTTTCAATTGTAATTCGTCGATCCCGACGTAGCGTATTACTTGAGTCGTTTCTCACTTTGTTTAGGCGGTTTCTGCCTTTTAAACCTGGTCGCTAAGTCATCAAACTTTATGGTTAGCGTTAGAGTAATGTGGGAATAAATTGAGAGCATAGGCTATAAATTTCCAAATTCAATAGCTTTGTAGTAAACTATCATGTTAATCTCGACCGTATAGTTTGTTATGTAAATATGTAGCCTATCATAATTCTTAAAACTATTGCAGATTTAAACTGTTACACACATTTCCATAATTTCTAATACACCCATTACTGTGGCCTTGTGTTAGAGAAGACTCAATTAAATAGTTCCTATATAGTCCATACACTCTGAATATGAATGCAATAGTCGTTTTACAGGTTAATTATTATTGTGATGTATAACCTAGTAGTTTACAATGTTTCTTCTTAGTTGCTTGAAACGATGCAACACAATTGTTCAATGAAGTCATCAAGAACTGTCTCGTTTGTGTCTAGATACTGACGACATCTGGTTGTAGGTTAATGATGATTGTGATGCTTGAAACAAGTACAACTTTCTCATTACATCGTTAACTGATCAAATAATAGATGTTTATTTACGGAACATATTCGTAATGGTTTGTTGAAGTCTAACATTCTTATATTTCTGTTTACTTGCAATTATTAGAGAAAACCTTAATAATTAATAAAGGTTTTTCTATGATGTATATACTATTAAAATATGTTTTGTCCTTTTTAGACTCGAAGTTCTTGTAGTTTTTAGACATAAAATACACTACATTTTTGTTTTGGGTTCTTTTTAATGTCGTTTGGGATAAAATCACAGTAACAATATTTAATAGTCTAACCCCCAACGAAAATTTTAATAGAATAACCATAAGAATTGTTCATTTTTAGCTCGTTGAATTATAGTCGAAAAGAACAAATTAATGCAATACAGCGCAGATTCCACATGAAATATTCGGTAGAATATTTGTGTACAATATTTGTAGAGTATTCGGTAGAATATTTGTATCTGTGTAATGTAGTGGTAACTACACAAATGCAAACATACAAACTATTTTTTTTTAATAATTCTGGAATTTCAACGAGTTCAAAAACTGGTTTGTATTCAGTTTCTCGAATTAGAACTCTAATTTTTTAAAGAATTACCTCAATAGCTGAATTGAAATAAAATAAACCACATCCCTGTCTTTGAAGTATTTATCTTATTGCCAATTTTAAAATATTCCCCCTCCCTTGTATAGCAAATATAGAAGTTTGTGTACAATTTAAAAAGTAGAATGGTTCTCGTCAAAATATTTACATACAAGTTCAGTAAAACCTAATTAGATCGACAATTATTTTTACTACATATAAAGCCACAAAGACACGTAGTGTGTGGGTATCCCTCCCACACAATGTTAGTGCAGAATACTTAATTAGCACATCTCGGTTTGTAAATTAGAGTGTGACCTGAATATTTACATTTAAACATTCATTCAGCTTTTGATTTATTTTGTGTACCTACATTTGGATTTGTACTTTTGCGAATTAAATTAATTACTTGATAAAATACCTAATTGATCAAATATTCAACGAAACAAAGAGCAGTGAAATAAAACATGTTCTGAACATAATCAACAACAATAAAACATTTATTTTGCTCTTAAAGAGTCCTTGAGGCTAACGACCACCCTAGATTTGCCCGTAATAAGAGCTATGTTAATATTTAATAACCGCTGAAGAGTTATTTCGATCCCAAAAAAAATTTGTTTTTTTTACAAAATATTCAAGTTATTGTAATTCAAATATCTAGTGCAATATGAAATAAGAAATGTATTTGTAGTTTTGTAATTGTTTTATAAGTTAACACAAATATGCTCCAAGGGAGTGCTAGGATACTAACGGCCATATTGGATCTACCCGCCGTTAGAGCAATGTTAATTTAAAACCGCAGAAAAAGAAGTCCTTTAGTTATTTATCCTCCCAGGTTATTTTTTAATACCTAAGTGATTGCAATTTAAATATCTAAGACGCTTTGAAATAAGAAATGTTTGTAGTGTAACTGTTTGATAAACCACTAGCCTCCAAGGACTCATAACCAGATTTACTGCGGGCAAAATGAGCAAATACATTTTAGAGATGTGAAACTCTTCAAACAGACATGTAAGAGGGGGTCATAACTTTAAAATATCTGAGACAGCCACTTTTCAAAATGTCTAAAGGTGAATAGGTCAGTACAAAAGTGAAGGTAAGAGAAAACAAAAGGAATATTGCAATGAATTCCTCTTCATTTTTTCTCTATTAGAGTATTTTATAACACAATGGATTTTTTCTCTTTTTACGAATTTTTCTAAGCTCGTCTTGTAGCGTTAAACTTTTTTGGGCTTACGTTATGAAACACTTGAAGATAATAGCAAAAATGTTTAAAGAAATTCCATAAAATTAATTATGGTAAAATACTAACAAATTAATTAGGCGTGCAATTCTGTTACTATCCTGCTAGAAAGTTGCAATGTTGGTCTAAAATATTGATTTGGATATATTGTTAGTATCAATAGATTAACCTACTACTGGTTTTCAGTAAAAAAAAAGAAATCTGTGTTTTGTTGTCACTTATATATAAGCGCATAAATATGCATGAGTTTCAGTTTGTTGACCAAAATTACACATTGATTTTAAGGGGGAAGCATGAATTTATTTCCAATTTAAAACGTAAGTATTAAAACTAGTAAACCTAATTGGAATACCAAAATGTAAAAAAATGTGAGATACTTAAACTCGACGTTCGCGAGTGTCCACGGGCGGTGCTTAAATAAATCGGTTATTTTTGGAAATGTATCGTACTCCAGAGGTTATTCGCTTCGTTTGTGTGGGATTCGTTTTTAGCGAATTACCGTGAACGCGATTACTCAAGTAATTTTGGTCCGATTGTGATTAAATTTTTGATGAATGTGTTGGTGGGCAGAGTAAAAAGATTTCGCAAACCAGTAAGATCGGTGTTTTGGCAATTTGAAACTTAACAAATTTTCACCCTTGGAACATAAGAATTTAAATTTTCAAAAACAACCATTGTATAGGGCTTAAAAAAAAATTCTTCATTGAAGTGTCGCTGTTCAAATAAAAGAGTACGGGAAAATTTTCAAAACTAAACATTTAAAATTTTAATGTTATTCTAACGGAGAATAAATAAGATGTAAAAGTTCGTTTGTTTATTAATATACTTAAGTAAAACTTGGAAAATGTATTTAAAGATACCAAGCTATTATTAACATTTTACTATATATCCTTGTTATAAAGTCGTATATGTCTTTTATGTAAAAATAAACAATGTACGGTTCAGAAACTCAAAACCGCTAGTTAATGAATTTACTGAATTGAGGTAATTATTTTGGTTTTGAATCGTTTGAAAAATTACTGTACAGTAGTTTTATTATGCGCGTTGTTTCCTGTCGATACATAAAATTCTAATAACTAGCTGGGAATTTAAGTATAAAGTTTAATAAATAAATTATAAAATACATAAAATACAAAATTGCGATTAAGTTTGCGAATAACGAAATAAATCTACCCTTTCCGAAATCCTTTGGGGTGGTTTTGCAGTTTTACTCTTGAGCTTTATGTGTGGCCGGTTGAGTAAGGTTAGTTCATAGTTTATTGCCTAAGTCAAGTGGCATTTGTCAGTTTACAGTTTATGTTTAATAAAACGTAAAGTTATTTGCTGTTGAACACGACCATTAATGCATTTTTAGACGGAAAAACTTTTACAATTATTTAGGTACATAGGCTAAGTGAGAAGTGATTTTTGCAATGGGATTTTAAAATACAGTTAATTTAGATATATGGTAGTTCATCTTCTTAAAGTATTAATTCATCTTAAGGAATTTATTATTTACAACAATGGCGACGTCTTTAAAGGCTATTAACGATTTAGTTGTGTTGTGTTAATATTTAACGTGTATATGTGTTTAGAAATAATAATGAATCTCAGTTTAAAATATGTACTTAGGTACATATTCTAAACTCTATAATCTATCGGTTTATTTTTTATTCCACTTGGGAATTGTTGGATAGTGAACAGCACATTTATAGTAATTGAACGAAGAATTAAACATGACGGTTTTAGTAGGAAGCTACCATTCTAGTGTTATTCAATCGATTTTAAAGAATTACCACAGATTGTTTCACGGATATCTGATATTACATATTTTATTATTATTGGTACATTAAGTTTAATCAGGCTTGAGCTTTACGTATTTATCTTAATACTACTTATTGAAAGATTAAATAACTTATCACATGCGGTACAATCTACTAAGTGAAACTGCCACCCCATCTAATTTCAAGTTTTCTTTCTATTCAGTAAAAAATGTGGTTGCTTAAACGTTTCAATTAAGTACAACCCATTTACATACTTGGCTTATTTATTTTGTACAACGATCTCAAGTTTTCTACCTATTCATAAAATAGTGTAGCTGTTTAAACGTTTGAGTTTTAGTAAATCCCATTTACACACTTGGCTTATTTATTATTTACAACGACTGAGGATTCCACGAAGCGGACGACGATTGACGTTTGATCAAGAATTATTTTTTCACTTTGACGTAACACGAGGAACAATATTTACCAAACTCTTGGTTTACGAATCGAACCAAAATATCAGGCTTACACAGGCTATTCGCTGGAGTCTGTGGGGTGTAGTTGTATGTAGAGACTAGTAAATTATGACGGTTTCCATTGGAAAATTCTCAAATGGCTTGGATTTGGAAATTTTCACAATTTATACAATGTTTTCGTTTAGGAACTTGTTTTTCATTATAAGCGTATTTACATGTTAAAATCCGCGATATTTGGGTGAAATTCCACCCTTGCAATGAAGACGTTGATTTACTCGATATATAACAGGATCGTATAATTAATGACTGATTTCTCTACGAAAACACACACACACACGCACACACACATAATTTAGTAATAATATAAAACTTGCGTTTCTGGATCTTAAAAGTCAATGTTTAATCTAGGACGTAGGTCGTATTAAAGACTAACAAAGGAACTAAGTAAATAATATGTACTTTCCTTGAGGTAGCGCGCTAAAAATTATTAAATAGTAGTTGTAATCTTTAGGAGTGTTTCTGGCAAACACATACGATAGATTCAATTATCAATTATTTAAGATGGGGACGCCACTATGTGCGTATTTTAACCCAAATATGAGTGAAGGGTGAGTGTAGGATGAGTGGCCCGATCTTGTAGTCTTGTTAGTGACTAAGGCCGACATTCCTTAGACACGGCTGTTAATTTACTAGCCCATACAGCTAATGACAACTAAGGGACCTACAGTTTATTGTGGAATCTAAACCACATATTTTCGTCGTAATTAACGAATTGAATTATTAGGACAGTACTGCGGATAGTCGTAGTACTCACTATTGCGGAAGTTAATCCACACCAGGGAGCATCGCATCCACAGTGCATCCCTATAATTATCCACAATTCGTGACCTCCTAGTAGTTCGATTACAGGACGACGCCACCCGTCCCAGTAAATATTAATTAATAAGTTAATATGTTTTGAAACCTTAGAACCGCAGTCGCTTGTTCGATTTCTATTTGCAAACAAGTTAAGACAGGTATTGTCGGCGAAGGAATGAAACAAAGAATGCAATACACTCTCCAATAAAACCGTAGGTGAATTAGGTTAATGGAAATGGAAAGACTGTCAGAAGGAGGAAACGTTTCAAGAACAGTTATATGTTGTCAACATTACCTAGATACGTAACGACATTTTAAATACATTTTTATAAATCAGTGTAGTAGTTCGTCGATTATAAGACATAGAGTGTTAATCATTGACTATATACAGGGTTAGGCAAAAGTCTGGAACCCCCCAGTTAACGTTTTAATGCGTTGCAGTAAGAAAACCAAAGTCGGCACATATTTACAACATAGAAAAATACACTTTTTCATCAAAGCTACAACATTGCCCAAGCCCCCAAAATGGGGTATTTTGGCGGCAGCCCCAAATTTTCAAATGTAAACACCTATCATGTGACCCCTCATTTTCAAGGGTTTCTCAAGACAAATTAAATGGCGCAAACTAGAAGTCAATATCGCACCCCTAATCAAAATGGCAGTCATTTTGAAATATCCCCTATTAACTTTTTATTAGGTTATAGCAGGGAAACTAAACTCAGCATACCTTTATAAAAAAGAAAATTCACCTTTTGGTCGATATTAAAATATTACATTTTTAAAGTTAACTGGAGGTTTCCTGACTTTATCTTGCTTGCTCATTTTAAATAATTAAAATTGCTGCCATTTTGATTAGAGGTGCAATATTGACCTCTGGTTTGCGCCATTCAATTTCTCTTGATAAACGCGTTAAAATGAGGGGTCACATGATAGGTGTTTAGATTTGAAAATTTGGGGCTTCCCCCAAAATACCCCATTTTGGGGGCTGGGGCAAGGTTGTAACTTTGATGAAAAAGGGCAATTTCTTATGTTGTATATATATGCCGAGTTTGGTTTTCCTACTGCAACGCGTTAAAAAGTTAACTTGGGGGTTCCAGATTTTTGCCTAATCCTGTATGTATATATAGTCAATGGTGTTAATTCTTATTTTGTGATAGCAAAGTAGATTTGTTTAATATTATTTCCTTTTTTCAAATGACACGAAACTTCAAATAATTGTCGGGCAACTTTCGAAAGAAAATTTTAACAATAAAAATCTATGAAATATTATTGTTATAATTCTGTATGTTACCACCTTTAAGAGGGCATTTCCCACTCAATGTCCTCTCTACTTCGGAATTTATAAGAACAAAACATATTGAGAGCGTCTAAAAGTCTTCTTTACACTCGGATAAACAGCACCATTAGTTCTTCTTTGCTTTGTCTACAGAATTGGGATTCCATTGTAAATACAATATGGTTCCATGTCATTTGCTTTGTTGTTCTACGGATAAATCACGGTAAAACTTTTAACAATTAAACAAAAAACCCTTGTTCAGAGGTTTAAGGTTTTTTGTTTATTTGTGTGTGCAAACCTTTTGTAAACGTTTTTATGAGGGAACGGTCCAAACCCAGATTCTTGTGTTCATCTACTGCCGACATTATGTTAGAAATAGTATAATTAACTGATAAATTAAATTAAAAGGAAATTGCAAAAATCATTCACGTTTAAAAAACATAAAACAAACGTTAAAAATACATTCTTAAAAATGTTGTTTTAAAACACTTTTTTAAAACTGAGGGTATTTACAAAAAATAAAATGCCTCTATCGAATACGTTATCATTATATACAAGTTATCTATTCATTTAAACATTCAGGATCTACCTTTAGTTCATTAATTATTGTTAGTTTTGCGTGAACATAAATTAACTTTTGCTAAAGTAGTAATTATGTTAACTTAATTGTTGATATTTAGATGACGATTTACCCGAGGTGAATACAAAGTTGTCAGTGCTTTGTATGCGCTTAACCCTCTATTACGTGACAATTATGTTGTTACTTTGTAAACAAAACCATTAACATTCAAAGGGTCTTTGCAGTTGTTGAAATAGAATTGCTGCAATTTATTTATAGGCTATTATTGAGTTGTGTTATATATTTCCTTAAATTATGAGTTAATGACCAATTGTGTCAGTATTCCAGTAAAACTCGACTCACACTTTTGATTCCAAGTAAAAGGCGTAACGACAAAATAATTATGTATTTTTGTTAAAGTAATTTATTTTCAAACTGTTTAAAATTAATTCTAGATTGTTTACAATGAAACATAAATGAATGGAACTAAATTATATAAAGAGAAATAAATCATAATTCAAACTAATTTGATTAATAACCCTCCATTCAAACTGATGTGTATGAGACTCGGAAGAAATTTTTCACCTAAGTATCTATCATAAGGGCTTGTCTGATACATCTTGTATATTTATATTTAATCAAAAATATCAATCTCTTCGTGTTGTATGTAAATCGAATGCATATAAATATTTCAACCTAGTAAAATCTATAATCCTTATAAACTAGGCTACATGTAGAATACTAATGTTAATCCCATGTTACGGCCTGCAACAAGTTGTCTGGTCGGTGGTTTAAAATGCAAGCGGTGTCGAGTGCATTTATCACTTCATAGAGTGCGCAGCGGTCGTCGACCTGTAATGGTGTTGTTACGCGTTTTAACTTGTTAACTAATGTTTGGAATAATTATTGTAAGTATTCTATGGGGCTTCTGTGTTTTTAAGTTGCTAAAATGGCAAATTTCTTTGAATTCCGATTTTTAGTTTACGATAGAGTATTTTAAACTAGAAGATTGGACTTGATTCTTCTGTTTCTTCTGTTTCTTTATTATTATTTATTTTATTCGTATTTTACCTTGCATTTCTATGACTTCTTCGATTATTTCCTGTTTAGCTATCATGTTGGTGGGAAAATAATGTAGTTTATTATTACGACAAATTTAATTTAGTAGAAATTTCCAATGATTACTTGTTTCTTTTAGTTTATTAATTTATCAATAATCCATTTAAGCCAATCAATGCTCAATACTTAGAGGCAACGTACAGATTGAAGACATCGATATTTTGTAACAAATTTGAAATAATTGAAATAATAGTACCCTACCGACAAAAATCTATTTTTAATGGTGACACTAAATTAATTGTTAAGATTTGAAATTAAATAGTTTTTTTATAGCCAACATAATTGCTCAGCAATGCTTTCGTATTATTTTCACCTAACAGTTGAACTAAATAATACGTTCTCATTCCAAATTCAATTTATTTTAACCTATAGCAACGGTTTAGCTCACCATAGATAATTTACATACTTGTTTTTCTTTGCAGATGTATAAATCTTTTTTGTGAGTTAACCTTTAAAAGTGTGTTCACGACACGGATAAGTACCTCACTTGAGTATATAACGTAAATCGAACTGAGTTCGCGGAAAGTGTTTTGCAGAAACCTCCAAAGTTGACTTGTTCTCAATAAATTGCTTCTTTTGTTATACCTCCGCGTCTCAAAGCTCTCACAAAGACAATCCGACATCGAACAAAAGACCGAGTTTATATCTACTGTTGGTTTGAGTCGGCTTAATGTAGTGCGTTCTTTGAGTAAATGTCCTCTCTTGAAATTTGTGGGGTTTTCCTCGAGAAAGAGTAACAATCTATGAAAAATCGTTAAAAATTCTAGAATGTTTGACAAAAACTAATATTTATGATTTTTAACAGTGACTTGATTTATTCATGCGTTCGGTCAAGTATGTTTCTGTATTTAGAAATGTATTCACTTTAAATATGTACCGTGATTAAATTGCATTTTATTTATAAACCGGAACTATTTAAAGAATAACAGTCAGTAAATACTGTAAATATTTTCTCCAATGAACTTTGTCTAACAAAGGTGTTACTGTAGTTTGAATGACTTAAGGTGATTCAAGTTGATACCCAATTACTTACATACTATTAGTCAGTTGGTGCTCAAAAGATTTTGAATCAGAAATACTAAAAAGTACATACAATATTTTGCTACAGGAAAAATCAAACTTACAATCTTACATGCTGTGCAACCCAAGAAAAAGAAATCGCAAGTTGTGTTTTGGTTACATGAGTAGCCTACATTTAAATGCAATCCTAACAACAGTTCTTCTTTAATCAATCAGTGTTTAAATTGAGTGTCCATACCTGCATTCTATTATGTACATACAGGAAAGGTAACGTGTGTTTTCTATAATTGAAATGTTACTTACTTTCCGTGTCCGGAAAAACCACCAGCTCAGTTAGATATTATTTTTCCAATAATCTGCCACATATATGGCTTTGTCATTTAATTTATTTATCATTTCGCCTCCTTAAGATCGAGCCAGGAGCATGTTCTGTCCATATCTGGACAAACTAGTAGATGTTCATGGTCCTGAGGGGCCCCACATGTGCAGTTTGGTTCTCCTTCATAGTACCACCACCTCATGAGGTTTACTTTGCACCTCGAGACCCCACTTCGCAATCTATTTAGGGTCCTCCATGTGGGGTAAGGCAGGTGACAGCCTGCAGGGAGTTCAAAATATATTAATAAATAAGCAAATTAAAACAGTTTCCACATACTAAGGGGTATGGGTTGAAAGTTAATTAGTTGTTATTAGGAGATGGGTTGAGTTTAATAACCCAAGTTTGGACTGAGATTACTTAAAAGTTGGACGTCACTAATCCTTGTATTGTCAGTTACAGGCGATGCGCTGTCAAATTGATCAATTCCTGCAGCCAACAGATAATTATTCTGAACGTTTTTTTTATATATTTGGGTTTATAAAATGGCTCTTATTAATTACAAAATAATTAATAAATGCACGCATATTAACTTAACACAAAATCTAATTCATTAATGTTTACAAAAACAAAAACAATAGAAAAACATATGATATTAAAATATGTATAAATGAATTATTAACAGTCTTAGAGAAGACATAACAGTTTAAATTAAATTTGTTGTGGGTTTTAACATGAATAAATAATTTTGGCGTCAAAATATTATTTGTAAAAAATAATTAGTAGGTTTAAAGAGCCCTCCGTGCCAATTAAAAAAAAAATATACAGTAATTAGAACCAGCAAATGTTAAACTTATTTACACTAAATGGAGAATATTTCACTTACACATCAGATTTGACTAGGAACCACCAAAGTGATGAGTCTTCTTAACAGCTGAAAAAAACCATATATTTTAGATAGAATATTTTTATTTTAAATCATAATATGACACATTTTAAGTAAATTTAAATTAATATGTTCCATTTTTAAAAAGAATTTAATTAATCTCACATAAAAGTTAAATATGCAGTATTTAATCAACGAAGGAAAGAATCTCCTTTCATCATTAAACAAAGATTTCCTAACTCCTTTTTTATTGACAATATGTTCTATCCAAGTTTAATTACAGTCTTCAAATAGTCATATTAATTTAATATGATAACATGTATGTAATTATGATATTGTGAGTTTTTTTTTTTCAGTGCAAACATTATAAATGGTAAACATTTGAGTGTCCCAGAAGCTGACCTTTTACAGTTAATTGAGTTACCTTGATTTTGTCAAAACTGATGACAAATAATTATAATCAACTAAAGAGCGTGGCACACATAACTCATACAAACAAAAAGGCGAGACATTGTCAAGTAAAGTGAGAGTACTAGAACCATTTTTAAAAGAAGTCGACGAAATATGTATCTTGTTTTTCTTAACTTAAACCCTTAAACACAGCACGTCTTATCCGCCCTGAAAATGACCGATGTATACATTTGTATTTAATTAATCAATGAATTTGTTAATTTTTTGATATTTAAGTTTTACGTCGTCAACAAGAAGATGAATGAACAATGAGGGCCAAATGAATGAAACGACAGTTTTGACACTAAGAACAGCTGGCTTTTGGCAGGATAATTTATTAAGCCCAGTGATTATGGGCAGAAAAGCCCATTACATACCATCCTCCACATTTCACAGTAAGGTTCAGTTACGCTCCACGCAAGGCAACAATAAGACAGACGTTATATACAATGTTATTGACCGTTTAAGCTAAAGAACATTTGGCTCAACGCCAGGTGCTCAGTCTATCTTTACGGTTTGATTAAATTCTACTTCTTTTCACTTTCTTTATTTGAAAGTGCTGTGTGAGGGTTTCTTGCAAACCTACTGACACATACATCATTTATAAGCGATTATAATAGTGAAAATATTTAGACTTTGTGGCTTTATTTGAATTTTGTTATATTGATCTTTTTATGTAAACATCCAACATAGACTAATTTTATATGGTAAATCTGCTTTGAAAACATATTCAGGCAATGATAATTTTGTGTTAAGTAGGCCTATGTTACCTACTTATAGTTTTTAAGAATTTGTAAGGTTTATAAGCAAAGTAACTCGGTAAGTTGGGAGCTAAGTTCAACTGTTAGAATAAGTTTTATTGGCTGCCGGAGAATTCTCTTGCTCAATATCAATTTAACAGTCATCAAAAGGGATCCTAATAAACCAATCATAACTGCACTAGCTGTTAGAAGTTTGAAACACTTAGTTTCTCCTAACTCTTTTATGTTTACTTACGTAGTGTAAGAAACCTTTCACGAATAACCACACTTCACTGTATAATACAATACTAATATGTTTTTTTCTTTCTTTACCTAACGTATTTTTTGAAAATCTAAGTAAATGTTTCAATATTTCTTACCTCATGACAAATAACATCCTAAACTACAAACGACCCCGCAGCAAACCTGCAGACTTGAAGTGAATTTACCTGGATGGATTTGCTCTAATATTACCTTTAAAATTGTCATATTTTGTGTTTTGGAGGTAAACATCGGAAACCCAATTTTCACTTTTGTCAACCCCGATCCCATAGACGGATCATGCTAATTCATGTACTCGTTCGAATAAATGTATATTTAAACATTTGTACTAAGTTTAATCAAAATATTTTGACTTTTACTCGAGTTGTTAGTCAAATCAAACGCGAAAACCCTCCAAATATATTTATAAATTTTTAACGGATTGTATTTTTGTCCTCTGAAAACATAAAAAGTAAATCGGTATAGGTCTTACCATGGAGACCTGTAGCTTTTCCACCATGGGAAATTCGCTAAAACGTTTTCACGGGCGAGATGTTAACAAACTGAACAATTTAGCGTAACTCTACTCGTTGCGTGAGGTCGCTCGTAAAACGTAGAGGAGAGGTCACGTTAACGTGAACATTACGTGAGATTCACGTTGAATTCACAGTTTTACTTCTATCTTTACCTCTGGTTGAGGTAGGTTTAGTTTATGGTCAAGTTAAGATATTCATTTTACTGCATTTATGTTTTATATACACACACAATAGGGGTATTTCATTAACCGTGTTAAGTATAGTTAAGTTATTGTTTATATTTTTCTGCGGGGAACATTCTGATTTAGGGCCAGCTCTCATGTTTTGAGACGTTTTTATTTTTGTTTTTTAGATCCAGGGACTACAGTTTAAGGCATGGGACTTACCTGATATTTTAATATACTGTAGTATAAGTCATTGGTTACTGTAGTGGTTCAAACCCACGACGTAAGAACCTAGGTTCCGTGCGCAAACCAAAAGACTAGTCAACCTAACTGTTATGGGTGATCATGGCGTGGTTGGTAAAACTGATTTTTTATGAAAAATTATTATTTAATGTGTTTTGAAATTGCAAATTGATCAATTTAACTATTTGACGGTATTGAAATTACTACTAATAAAAATCATGGTGTCCAAGAATAAATTCAAAAACGATTTAGAATGATGATATTAATATTGTTTCAGGCTGTCAATGAATCGTTATTTTTCGACACGTCAATAAATCATCTTATCCGTTTGAAAGCTCACCACTTTACAGACAGACTAAGCTGTTGTTATAATGAATGAACCGTCTTTCTATTCTTCCTGTAAATAACAAGAGATAAAATAAAAATAGATCAAATTGATCAAGCTATAAAAATTTAAAAAATCTAGGTTTTAAAAAAAATAAAGATTGTCTGCTTGTTTTTGCATCTCTAAGTTGTTAAGTTATTAATATTATTGCATCTAAAGTAATAGAAAACAAAATAATTCATTCATTCGTGTGAGGTAATCTAGTATTTAAAAAATGTCTGGGAATTAAATTAAAATATTCAATTCTGGTATTTAAAAAAATACTTTGTTTACTTTTAAGGTAATACATTTTTATAGATTGTCATTTATAAACTGTACAATAATATATTCTATTAACTTTAACACATTTGCTAAAACCCCTTTAAACGAATAACCTATTATCAATACCGATCATAGGCATATAGATCTATAAAATAGTCATGTCTAGTCTATAAGAAAATGAGAAAATGAGGTTATAAGGAGCAGACAGAAGATGGATGGCTTTTTCAATATTTACGAAACGATAAGAGTATTCGATAGCTTTTATCGAATAAATTACATTATCGAATGCGGTCAGTAGGTAGAATAGGGACTAACAATTAAGGTTATGGGTACATCGAAAGAACATCGGAAGCAACTGTAAGTTTTATGTAGAACACAGTAGTGTCATTAACATTACAATGTTTTGTTGTAAGTTAAATATTTGAAATGTGTCTTGCGATGTTTTCAAATTTTGAACGGAAATACCTAGTAGCCTTATAAGGTTAGGTTATGATATGTGTATTTGATGTAAAAACTAATTGTTTTATGAAGATGAAATTACTATTATAAGCTAACTTAACGTTCATTTAAGTTTATAGCAGACTTTCCGGAGTTTAGAGCAACTAACAAATCTTGAGCTTATTAATGTTTTAACGTTTAGCATAGTTTTTGATATATATTTACTTAAATATTAAGTCAGGTTCCCATAGCTCGCCTTCAAATCTGAAGTTCACAGGTTCGATTCCATGCGATTCCGTTTCCGGACCCAAATGTAATTTGTTGTTAGCTATCAAACAAAATATGGACGAATAACCAAGCCATTTGGGCTTTTCCTCAAAAGACATCGATAAGAAGCTTAGGGTGTGGAAATAAAAATAAACAGGAACTCATTTTCCACTAAAGATTAAGGCTGTAAACATTTAATAAAATATAGCTTACTCGAGTAGACGTCAGGAATAAATTTTGTCAACGAAAAGTGTCAACATTTCCAACAACAATACGGGCGTGTAAAGTAGTGGACAGTTATTTGACTTGAATATTTTAAAAATAGATTTAATTTAAGTTTTGAAATTACTGGATCAAGATTATCTATGGTTAATTTCTAACTCTTGTGTCGCACTTATTGTTAAATATGCCTATCAGAGATTGTTTTAATATAATGAAATGTTTTAAACATAAAAATATGTATTAAAAATACTCCTAATTTTTACAATAAATTTTACTATTGAAATATTTGATCTGAAATCATCTAACCACCATTTATCAAGGCGAAAAGAACTACACAAATAACTGAAATTATTTATTCAAATACAAACATACTGAACATACAATCCCCTGCAATGAAAGTCTAAAGGATGAATATTCTTGTATTAAAACAATGACCCCTGCATTTTAAGGAAGATTCCTTCAAATAAGCTTTGGCTGACGCCCAACAGACTTTCTTCACATCATTGTTTTCAACTGAAAGATAAAATTGGTCTGACTTTAATACTTCTCGGTCTTAAGTATTTAATATGCTTGTTTGAACTTGATAATTTCAGAAATATGGATTCAATGTTATTCTAACAATCGCATAAATTTGTTAGTGAATTTAGTACTTAGTCTTAATTTACCAATCATGGATATTTTTAATTCTTTGTTATTGAACGACTTAATTATTATTTAACATAGTAAATGTTTTTATAATGTAGCTATGTCATTGCGTAGTGCAAGTATTTACGTTTTCAGAAGGGGATGAAAAATTTTAGACTCAAAGTTTAACAAAATGGTTATATATTCCTTCATTTATATATTATAACGCACTTAAGTGTATAAAAACACTAGTCTCCAGAACTTTTTATAACTTTCCAATATAAACTTTCGTGAAATTTCAAAAATTATATTTCCTTATCATCATATTCTTATGCAACCGAAAAAGATCCATTTCTTCATGTATCTTCGTAATTTAAGATTCGTTAAAACTACCCTAACGAATAGTATTCACGTTTTCAGAAGTTTATAAATAAATAGTTTAAGACTCAAAGTGTAACAAATTTATTAAATATTCTTTCATTTCTAAATTATAATGTACTAACGTGTATAAAAAATACAAGTTTCCTGAACACAACTGGTAATAACTTTCCAATACCTATATATATTGGCTTTTGTGAAATAAAAAAAAAAAAATCTAACATCATATTGTTATGCAACTGAAAAAGTTCCATTTCTTGACGTATCTTCATTTGGTAGATACGTTAATTACCCTAAATTTCAAAATCGAATGACAAAACTTCATACTATTTTAAAATCTTTGGCGACAAGAGATCACGGAGTTTTCAACACAACAGATTACTAAACGTCTCATATGGATTTGCGAAACTGCTATTAAGTTGAAAAACACAAACTAGAGGTCTTTATCTCAATCCAGTAAAAAATGGCAGCCAATTGAAATTCTCAGAAGTTGAATTTAACTTGCAGCTTTCCAAGTCTGGAGACCCCCTGTAAATTTTGTAGCGGCTCACACTAGGAAAACTAAACTCTACACACCTTTTTGGCATGTTATGAAGTACTTTTTAAGCCTAATAGCCACTTGCTTACCAAACCCAAAATGGGGGATTTTGGGGGGAACTGAAAAGTTTTAAAGATGAGCCCCATCAAGTGACCCCTCATTTTGAAGGTCCTGGTAAAAGAAAACCAACGACGCAAACCAGAGGTTTCTATCTCAATCCAGTAAAAAATGGAAGCTGATTGAAATCTTTAGAAATCGGAAATAACTTGCAATTTTATATTCAATTGGCTGCTATATTTTACTGTGTTAAGATAGAGACCTATAGTTTGCGTTGTTAGTTTTCTTTTATTATGACCTTCAAAATGAGGGGTCACTCGATGGGGCTTATCGTTTAAAATTTTTGAGTTTCCCCCAAAATCCCCCATTTTGGGTTTGGGAACTTATGAGAATTTCAATTGGCTGCCATTTTGTACTGAACTGAGATAGAGACCTCTAGTTTGCGTTGTTGGTTTTCTTTTACCAGGACCTTCAAAATGAGGGGTCACTCGATGGGTCTTTGTATTTGAAACTTTTTAGTTTCCCCCAAAATCCCCCATTTTGGGGATGAACACCGAGTAGCGGTTATGCCCAAAAAGTACTTCATAGCATGCCATAATGGTGTGCCGAGTTTAGTTTTTCAAGTATGGGCCGTTAAAAAAATAACAGGGGGTCTCCACACTTTTTACTAACCCTGTATATCGTAAAGTATGCAGGGAATGTATATACAAAGATAATGATGATACTTTTCCCGATACTAATCGATATATCGATACTTATATCACAAACATCTACGAAACGGTAAATATGAATAAAATATGTGTAACAATCGTGATAGTTTGACAAGACACCGGTAATACGGAGAATCTTTCACAAGATTGTTGCACATAATAGATAATGATTACGATGGTTAAAAAATGTACTCTAGGGAAAGCATGTAAAACATTTGTTCTACGGGTTGAAATTGAGGTTTTAAATGTTCGGTTTGTGCAACCTTGCGTACCAAAACATATCATGGATGTTAGCGTGTGTAGGCTTTGCAAAATTGAGTTCGTTTTCATATTAATGCCAAAATATTGCATTGTTGTAACAAATTGTTATCGCCTGTTAATCAATGGTTGCCGGTCCTACCCAAGAAACGTTTGTAACTTTTTCATTGTTTGTAACTGGGCCCAGCGTGGTTGGACTTTTAATAAATAGTTCTTGCTAAAACAGCTAATCTTAGTAACAAAGCTTCATAAGACTCCATTCCACAATCATCCTTCACTCATATTAGGTTAAATACGCACCTTGGTGGCGTTTCCCACTTTTGCTATTGATTATTTAACAGTATATGTAAACAATAAAACAGTACAACCGTAAATACACCAAAAACTGTACATAGTAACAATATCACCTTATTCAAACAAAACAATTTTTTGGGGTTTTGTGTAAACCTATACTTTATCTTCTTCACTGCAAAATAAATACTCGGAACGTGTCGGGATAGTATGAATCCAACACAAATACTGACTGGAGTCCAATATTTAACAGATACATAATATTCAGTAACTCTTCCAGCCAAATACTAATTGACGTCCCACTGGTTATAAACTCACAGCTGTCAACGGCAGATCGACTGGGAATTAAATCATTTCCGTCTGCAGGTCGTCTCTCAGGATATTACCGTTTATTAAATCGCGATCCGTGCAGCTCAAAACTTATATTAACGTAATCTTCTTTCCTATTTGCAGATGTCTATATTCGTGTAGGGTTTCTGTTAAAATGATTTAGAGTCATTTTATTAGATTCTCTTTTGGGTTAAATAGTGAGGAGTCATATTAGGTTTTAAAGCTTTGACAATATATACGGTGCATAGACAAAAAGAATTATTTAATTCTTTTTTTTAATAGTAAGGATTGATAGGAAATTAATATATTTTTTATATTTGTGAAAATTGATACAGCATGGTCCTTTTTTACAGTTTATCTCTTATGTACTGAACATGAAATAAAAATACGTTTTTATAATCGTAGACAGCTTTTTAAAGAGATTTACGTGTAAAAATCTACAAAATCTTTTTTCGTTCTGAAGACAAAATAAAGTAGTGGACCAAGAAACTCAAAATTTGTTCAATTTAAAATTTATTGTATTTGGTGGTTCAAAAAGAATCCGAACTAATATGAAAACCAGGTGAGCTGAAAACACGGCAACGATTATTTTTCAGTAACAACTCATTGCATTAATTTAACTAGTATTTAATAATTGTTCAAATATTCAAATCTAAACCAGCTTTCAACTTCGACAGCTCAAACTGATAAAAAGTATTACTATAAAAAAAAAATAATAGTAATACTTTTTGATTCAATGACATTGAAAACGTCCAAAAAAGGTTAAAAGGAAAAAAAAATAATTCTTAGGTTACTTTTTCTTTTTAAGTGTGTTTATTTTAATTGATTATTACTTGTTTCAAGAATGTTTATTATACCATTAAATCAAGTTAAAGTTTTAAAATTTAATTGTCACGCCAGTATTTGCTAGGGAATTTTTTCTTGAATGTGAAATTAAAAATTGAAATAATAAGGATAACAATCTTAAGGTAAACACAATATTTACGCCAGTATTTCCTAGGGAATTTTGTATCGAATGTGAAATTAAACATTGAAATAAGGATAACAATCTTAAGGTTAAAAAACAGTCTTTACGCCAGTATTTGCTAGGGAATTTTTTCTCGAATTTGAAATTGAAATAGAATGTTGACCCAATTCAATAAGGATACCAATCCCGCCGTCGGTGTTCAGCATAAATCCCATCCTAGATATATTTCCCTGCAGTCGCACATCCACCTGGGCCATACATCATTTCCTAGGGTTGGTGTAAGTTTACTTTCAGGCTGATGTTAGTTTATTTAAAAAAATCTGTTCATATTCCAAGTATTGTGTTTATGTGATAAAGAAAAAGGTAGAGTAGGCCATGTTCAAAGAAAAAATGAGAATCGTAAGTGCTGTTTGTGATCGTTGTTATTGTTTTAGGGTTTTCTAAAAGGGTCGAATTTAAAATTACCCAAGTCTTTTAGTTTTAAAGATACGCTTGAAAAAGCACTGATAGAATTTTTTTCATTTATTTCATTGTGGATCATAGCTATATTTGATTTGTGAAATCGTTCAGATTTGATTGCTAACAAAGTACGATTATATAATATTTTCAACGTTGTTAATTCCTTTAATATCTGTAAAAAGCTTACACTACTCGGTTGGTGAGATTTTCTGATTTTAACTTGATGTTTTGACGCCATTGACCTGAGAAAAAAACTCGAAAAGATCATATATGATGGATCACAAATCGTGCTTATATTTTATGTATCCTTTATTTTAATTTTTCATCTTTAAAGTAAGTGAAATTCTGTGAGGAAATACACTACAAACGTTTTAGGAAATGATGTTTAACCCCCTCAAATGTGTCCGGAAGTCCCGAGATGCTAACCATTATGAAAACAACAAACCCAATATTTCGCACACTTGATCTTTCAACGGAGGTTTTGTACGGAGGTTTATGTGTGGGTAAATCACTCCCAATGGTTATTTGAAACATAGTAAAAGTTTGTTCTACAGTAAAAAATAAATGTATTTGATTTATAATTTCTGAACCGTACACAGTCCTTCAGAACTTTCAGTGAATGGTCGAACACACAAATAAACTAAGATGCATCTGAGTTTACAAGTAAACTTGGCACATGATCAAAGAGCAACGGTCTAGTAACTCACATGCACTCTCGTAAAGAAACGCGTGTGTGTTTATTTATGCATCTCCGGTAATTAGGATATTTGTTTAACAACACTTTGGAGTAATAACTTGCTTTGACGTAAAATGTTTCTTCTTCACACAAATACTTGTCGTTTAAAACACGAAATATGTCTTTTCTACTTTGTATTCTTGTGTGTGCAATGTTTTTGCATTGGTTTTATGCGTAGTTAATTTTTTTACATTCAATTGTAGTTGGAATGTTGTCTAGTATATACTTAACTGTTAACCAATAAAGTTAAGCTTGAACAGCCCACATCATATTCGTTTAAAATATAGAAAATGCCTAAGTTATACACTATTTCTTTCAATATCTGAAATCTTAACTGTCTCGTGTTAGTTTTAAGAATAATTATCAGTATCTTACAAACATCTGAGTAAGTTTACAGTTTTATTTTCTTGATTCCTTCAAAAACTACTAAGCTATTTGACCAACGATTATATGAATTATTTTATAATTTATTATCAGGTCTTCCATCATGTAGAAATATTTTTAATACATACATCAGTGTTCAACTTCATAATCGCCTTTTCTGTGGTGGAACAAGAGTAAATTTTGCTTAGCATTGCCTCCGTTAGGATTAATCTTAACTAATTCAGTTCTAAATTTTAGTTAATTCCGTAAAATTATTGGTTATGTGGGACTTTATTTATCGTCTGTAAAATACATCAAACATTTTATATTCACTAGAAATAACTGAAAGAACGTGAATCAATTTTCAAACTATTGTCGGCAGTGTACAAGAATAAATACTTTATTTGTTTGAAGCATTCGATTAGAATCAGATTTATGTAGAAAATGAGCAATGATATAGTCAGTATGTATCACAATTATTTGCATGTCTCTGAACTTTTAGATAAAATAGTGTGTCTATACAGTTAAAACATTGTGGTAACATGTTGTTGTTGGGGAGCTAGCTTGTCTAGTGGTTAGAGCGCGGGACTTCGGTCTCAGAGGTCCCAGGTTCAAATCCCGCCAAATCACCAATGGATTTTAGCTAAGTGATAGTGCAGTAACCCCTAGGTCTAGCCTGAAGTAATGTGCAAAACAATACCGGGCTCGTGCCTAGCATCCTAGGACAAAAAAATTGTTAAGGAACATTAGTGTAGAAACCGCCAACAGCTATTTTAGAGTTGCCACCCAAGACAAAAGGTTTAATTGACCAGCTTAAAATTATGACACTAAGATTAACTGTTTGGATAAGGTACAGATAACTTTGAAACACAAAACAAAAGTGCAATTCATCTGTCCTAAATTTTCCACCAGCAACATTAGTTGCAGCTGCATAGTGCTGTTTGTTTAAATGACGTCTGCTGACATTTCACTGATGGCTCCAGACACTGACGTTTAGATGCAGGTTAATGACAATCGGTGCACTTAGACTGGAAAACTGTTACTTTATACGGTATACTGTACAGTTGGACTGTAATTTGGGTTACTTTTACAAGTTCTGTTAGCGTGAAACTTTAATTGAGACATTAATTTGTGTCATACCACGTGGTACTTACTTTTCTTTAGTCTAGTATTACCATTGATTTTACAGTAGGTTAGTTTAGAAACATGAAATCAAGGTATTTATTTAGATTAGGTAATCTTGATTTGTCTTACAATTGAATCAATCAATAAGTATGCTTATGTAAAATACTTTTATCTTTTTCATCAACCTCTACAATTATGCAAAACCGAAACGGGGATTCATTGTTAACCATAGCGGCTTTCTTTCCCTTACATTGCCTGTTATAATTCTATAGTAGAAGTCTCAAGAATAAATCTTAGTACACATTATGGGATTGTAGTTTGGATTACCTCAATACTAAAACATTCTACATGAGTTAGAGTTTAACTGTTCTAACTTGTATAGAAGAAGTATTTAAGAGTATGTTTTGTTCGACATATTTGTTCAAGTGTAAATAAAACTTTGACTCAGCTATCGTACTTCGAAACACTAAAAGATTTGACAAATTTGAAAAAAGCACTAAATTTATAACTGACAGCGACCAATCCATGAAAATTAGCTGGACTTATGTGTCAAAGAATATTGTATCCGTAATATTTCTTCTGTGTCTAAAAAATGTCCTGATTCTGAAAAAAATATATATTTTTTTTAGTTTACTTAATCAAACCAAAAGTGCTTCACCATACAATATATTGCAGTTTTCCGCTATTAAACTTCACTATTGTACTTGTGTTCTGCTGTAGCAAATGTAGAAATTGTCACATAAGATCATTAACAACTATCACGATTTCTGTACTTACAACTTCACTGTTCATTTAAGTTGTCCGTGCTTTAGTCGTAGAATGTCTCTAATATCATAAACTTAAAGGACTCTGGGACAATGCTGACTGTGAACAAAAGCCGCCCGGATGGTCCTGATTGGATCCACCCATTCTAGATTACCTTATTTTTTTCTATCAGTCGTTTTCACTACTTTCAGTGTTACCAGTTCTCTTTAAAAGTCGAAACTAAGTGTGCAAGAACACTTCGTCACAAAAAGTCTATTGTTATGGGGGGGGGGTTACTTTATTCTTTAAAATTCATTAAACTTTATTCGTACATTTTTGATAAAAGGATAAAGAAATGTTTTTGTTTTATTAACTAAGGAAAAATAAGTCAATGACGTACTTAAAACTAATTTACTGTCGGTAATTTTTCTTTTTGTAAATTTTCGAACTATATAACCATTTTTTGACATCATTCAAAATTTATAAAGCACATTGTTGACGCTTTTTAGTTCAAATATGAAGTCCTGTTGAAACAAAACTGTGGATCAAAAGATTATTTGTCAGAAAGTAAAAGGTTGTAATTTTAGTGACAAGCTGTCGTTGCCCTTTGTTTAGCAGGGCGAACAGAACACGTTCGTGTCGATAGCTATTTTAACTAACAAAACCATTTGCCTACATTGTTTTTACCCAAAAATAGTTTTAAAATTTTCCTCTTATTCAAGGCTGGGCTCAAAAATGTCTTTTAGACTTTAGGAGAGAACAAAGACAGAAGGCCTATACGCTTTGTCTTAAACGATTTTCGTTGTTTTCTCACTATTCAAGTTGTGGAAAGTCGTCACTAAATATGCCTTTTTTAAAGAATTGGTTGGCTCTAAATTTGTAAATACAAATTGGGCACACAAAAATTCGATGTTTAGATACTTCAAGGGGAATCGCTACTGGTTGTGGCGTGTAGAGGCGATTATGTTAATGGAATTGCGGAAAACGGAAAACCTGGAGGGCAAACAGCCTTGCGGAGAAGCGCCGTCGAATCGTGTTCATCCGTTGTTATACAAATATTTAGAAAATCATGAATTTGAACTTGGGTTTGTAAGATTTTACATTAGTTTCCTCCTTACATAGTATTTTGCCAGCTAGTTCATCACTAATTTTTTAAGCGAACAAGAGAAAGAAAAATGTTAATAGGTTCTACATTCTTGACAATTGACATGAAGATTAGTTTAATTTTATAGTACAGTAGTGTTATACTATTATTTAAATATGCAAGAGTTTTTACATACTCTAGTAATTAGTTATTTATTTAAAGTAGTCAGGGTTGGTTTCATTTTGGAAAACAATGTATCGAAGTTAAAAAATTACTCTATATTGTATCTATTTTTATTGACTTTAAAAAGTTTAAGTTTCACTTATAGTTTTTGTTTCAAATTGAAATGGCAACTATAATTATTTTTACACACAAATTCTTCATTTAACATACCAAATGTTATTATAAATGAGTGGCGTGATTTCATCTCCGGAATATGCCGTTTGAACATTAGTTCCATTTTAAACGACACTTGTTAAGTTTTTATAAGCCTTGAAACTCATTCATAATTTACATTAATTACATTATAATTCATGGCGAAATTTATGAATACTATTTTAACCATTATTATCATCGGTTTTAGCAATGAAACATAGATTTTTTTAAATAGATCTCCTGAAGTTGGAAGTTCTCCAAAACATTCTCTGCCTATTTCACATTCTTCTAGAAAAAATATATAAACTTGGTGTGAGCCTCTGCCGCTCTACACTCGGATAAACAAGCCCATTAGTTCTACTTTAGCGTGTTTAGATCAAGAGTTACATTAGTAGAAACAATATTGGTCTACAATCCTTGTGTTGCAGAATATAACACCATTCTTTTGTCTATTAAAATGTTCTAGTCTTTAATTATCATAGACGTACAAGACCAATTATGTATATTATTGACATGAACCAAATATACGTTTCAAAAAAAAAAATAACGTAGGCCTACCTAACTGAAAAATTGCGTTCAATAGAGATATATTTTTATACAATATTTAAAAAATAATTGTGATTAAATCAATCCCACTAATTGTATAATGTCATTCTCTTGTATTTTACTGCCTTTGCTTGAGCTGTAAAATGAATTTTAAGTAAAGAGTATTTTATTTTTAAACTACATACGTATAGTACGTCAAATTGATTAATCAATTGACATCACACTACTTTAAAGGCAGTGACGCATGCTTAGGCGAATGTGAATTCATGGTTACTCTAGAATATAGGGAGATGTCCTAACCCTATTCTTATAATTAATTGACTTGTCACAATTTAAACTGGTGACCTGAAATAGACATGTTTTGATCGTCAACTTCAACTACCAATTATCATTATGATATGGGGACGCCATCTAGGTGTAAATTTTAACCCAAATAATGATAAAATAATTGATTAATGATTGAAGGTTCAGTTTAGGATATAGTGAGATGATCTGTATAGCTTTTTTACTGACTATGATCAGCTGTTTCATTAGCCAGGATCATTTGTTCAAAGCCCAATGATCAGGGACAGCTGGGGCCAGTTTCGAAACAAACAAAAAGTGATCGATTTTTCCCAGGATCGAACTGGTGACCTTTCGATTGTTAGGCTTTATACGGTTTCCAATATCAAATATTTGTCTTCCCAACTTTATTCTAGTTCCTTTTCGAGAACTTGAGATTTCTAATTTCAAAATCGTATTAAACGAAACCGCTGCCTTTTGGGACCAACTTGGGGAAATAAAATTAATTTCGCCGCGCTTCGGGCTGCGGTCGCCGTGGTTTCGTCCCTGAGTGACTATTATTCATCTACTGCGCAGCTGTCGCGAATGCTCTCTAAATAACACATTTCTGGAATAAATTTACATATAAGAGGTCACCTAGAAATTTACACCAGTAAAATTAATCCATGATGTTTCATTGTGGATAGTTTTGTTGTAGTTGTAGAAAACAAAAAAAGGTTACATTATTGAATGGTTGTTCATCAAGAGAGATATCTTCAGTACGGAGACAATTCTTGACTTTAATCTTAAACGTTTCTAGGATTGAAATTTGGGGTATTATCACAAAGAAATAGGTTCTTAGTGGGATTAGAACCTAGAAATCCAGTTTAGAAGTTCTGCGTCCTGCCACCCAATTTCACCGAAAAAAAATTGGAAGTTATCTATATTATTTACGATGTATTAGTAAAAATTAGTTTAAAAAAGAATAGGAAAAATTTATCATTTTAGTATAACACTATTCTGAAATACGACGTATGTTTAATTTTCATTGCCATTATATTATTTATTTTCGTAGTTATGTTTATAAAAGTTATCTACTTGACACATATTAGCTTTGTATTTAAGATCTACTAATTTACCTGCTAGATCTAATAATTCACCCAATTTAGTGAAAACGATTAGGAGAACAGTTGTTTTAAGCTAACCATTTCGTTTATTATATTGGTATTACTTATTGGAAGTAATCAGGCTATACTGCAGTGTCGCAGTACTTGAAAGTAACATCAAAAGCTGTCCTTAAAGTTCTCCTCTTTGTTATTCTACTGGAAGGTCCGTTCTGCCTCTAATCAGTTTTAAATCAATTATTCGTTTATTATTGAAGTATTTCAGCTAATTTCAGCAACTATAAAAATAATTGGACCCTTTTCAGAAGAATGTAGTAAACACTCGCGCATTTAAAAAATATATATTACTTTTTCCATATTGTTCAAAGGGTTTTAGTCCGAAAGCTCAAGAAAAGTCAAGATCCTAATACCTGTAACATAAAAAATCGGTTTTGTAAAGAGTATTTGTACCTATGTGTACAAATAATATTATTCTTTATTGTTTTACCCGTATTTTACATTAAAATGTACGACACATTAATTATGAACACGCTACTAAACTACTACTACTAGGTATTAAACTAGATTCCTTGCAACATATTAATACATTATTATTATTGTTATCATAATATTATACATACTAAAGACCTGTCATATATATTTTTTATCAACCAATTTTTCAGAAACGATTTTATAATCTGTCCCATGCTCATGCTCAAAAGAAATTACAATTAAGTTTTTTAGTTGTAATATTTATTGTTTTTTTTTCAGGTGAGTTAACTTTCCATTTGGTTCCATTATTACTGAGTCGACTTTTTGGTAAGTAGAACAATATGAATAATCACTAATGTTTATTTATTCTACGATGAAATAATTACTTCACATGATTGTTTCAAGCATCTTTTAATTTTTTTATTATTGATATTTTATTACTAACAATCGTACATAAATTTATACCCAAAATAAGTTCTTTAATATTTGTAACAAAAAACCTCGGTGTACTAAATAAGTTTTGTATTTTCATCACAGTGTTTAAGAGTTATCCTTTTTGTACACAAGAAAATCCCCATATGTTTTAAATGGGTTCTGAAACAGCTATAAACTTGACACATGTACGACATTAGATCTTCCGAGTGCTTTAGATTATTGGCGAATCGACCGAACATGACTTGATATAACAGTTTTCCCCCGCTCTAATGTCTTTGATGTAGGCTTTTATCAGTTTTAGAGTATATTTTTTGCTATGTTATCTACGTTGTTGATATTTTTGAAGTTTTTTGTAAGGGGATAGTCCACACGCCGGTCTTCTGTGTCTAAAATATGCATTTTTGGTAGCTAGCATCATTAATTGATATTTTAACGACAAATGAAATCTGTGTCAAAAATCAGTCTCGGTTGGAATCGAACCAGCGACCTTAAGATTTTAAGGTGACCCTCTCTGGATAGGTTACCATTGACAAAGGCTTATATTGTACACGTTTTGTCTACTGTTAAACAACTTTTATTATTTAGTGGAAGATGTATAAAATTTTTATTTATTTCTTAAATTATTTATTTGCGCACTTGTAATTTTATGATTTTTCATTGTCATTGATACTTTGTATTTATACGCAAGAGTTGATGGCCTATATTGGTAGAGCGCTGGACTTCCCGGGTTCGAATACCGCTGTTCAAATTTTAGCTATGTTATCTATGACCCTTCTAGGCCAACTTCAAGTAATATGCAACACGGTTTCAGAATAAAGCTTTGCATCCTAAAATGTAAAATGAGATAAAAAATTTTAACTCATAGTGTACATATTTCAAGTGATTCATTCAGTATTTTTCATCAAAGACGAAATCCATACCGATAAACAAAAAAATTGATGTAGAATGAAATCAAGAAAAAAAATATAATAAAAGAAAACAATACACCATAACAACGCCAAAATGTAATTAGCAAAGATTAAGTTACGACAATTACAAGAATTACCAGTATTATACAGCAAGGAGTAATTGCAGCCTGTCAGTCTTTAGTAATGTATGGCTGATTGGTAATGAAAATGGAAGTTTGCCAGACAATCTTCGGAATATTCGGTAGCTACTTTACCAATCAGATTGGCTTTTTAAACATGAATTAAGCATTATTTAAGTCGGAATATTCGACGGAAATCGGTGACTTACTTCGGCGCACTCTGTCGGAGGTTCAAAATTGGCAACACTGTTTTTCTAAATCTTCCTATCATAGTTGAAGGCTATACTTTCGTAATAAACACTGGTGGTTTCGTATGTAACATTTACTAAATATGTTATTACCTCCCTGAAAAACTAGAATGCTTGAATGTACTTTACCAACAATAACCCTGTGATGAGCAACCAACTCCCCGATAGCAATTATTAAACTTTATAAGAGGCTACAACGGTTATTATGTCTCAAAGCGTTGGGAAAATATAATTTTACCTCAGTTAAAAGGTTTTTAAAATTATAATCTTACTCTTGGTCATGTAGCTCAGCTTTTAGTTCATTTATTTAAGCGTAACCATAGCAGATAACTAAACCATATTATTTTTAAACTACAGATAAGTTGTGACTTTATAATCTATATTGTTGTAGTCTCCTATCAACCATAATCTTAGTTAAATAATATTGTTAAATAATATTGAAGTTAATATTGTTACCGTCAATTTTTTTTATATTTATTTCTCATTTTTTCGAGCTTAATAAAGTAGAGTTTCTTTTATTGTGTGGTAAAAAATTGCGTTTCTATTTGGAGGTGATAAATTTAAACTGAGTAGGCCTACTAGCAACAACTTACATGCCTTAACCTAAAATCCCGGTATTTAAACATTTTACTACTCAATGTGTGTGTGTTAAACAATTATAAAAGTATAGAGTGTTAAGCGGTATATTTGCAATTCAAAACACAGTCAGCATATGAAAGACACTCGTAGCAATTTATCGAGGTTTTAAATAGGTCGTTAAGGCAGTGAATACTTGAACAGAAGCGCTAAGGGTCATAAACAAAAACAAACGACATAAGTGACCCGAATGTAAACAAATTTCCTTGATTCATGGGCATATTTACGTCGTGGTCGTCAAAATTAGTCTCAAAAGAAATATTTCCAACTATTGGAATAAGATTATCACAAATCTTCTAATTTTAGGTCTAGTTTAAGTTATGACATCTATAATTCTTTTAAGGCGTAGACTTCCGTATCTGTTGCCACAAACAACCGAATTAAAATGTCGATTATTCGATTGTTTCATTTGATATGTCGTTTGGTTAGTTAGGTAGGTTAACCTTACCTAACTAAACGATATATCGAATAATCAATATATCGATCGATATTTTCATTCGGTTGTTAGTGTCAACAGATCTGGAAGTCCCTTTTTAAGCTGTAAGTGACGAGTTTGTTAATTTAAATCTCAAGAAAACTAAGAAATCTATTATGTTCATTGTACGTAAGATTTTGTAGCTAAGGGACATCACAGGTTTTGATGACGTCATCAAACAGTTATGTGAAATACAACTGTTTGATTGGTTGTTAGGAAATTCGTTGAAGCGTTTGATGACTTTGCAAACAGCTGATTAGCATAATCATTGACTTTGGATACTACAGATGGTTTAAATATGTTTGAGATTTTATGCTACCAAAGGTGTATTTGTTCAATTTATTGATTTATGAATATTTTTTGTGATTATTTACCGTAAAACCTTGCTAGAACGTGTTTTAAGAACACTTACAAATTATGGTGAGAACTAATAGTTTGTATTATAATCTGCACTTCTTCCTCCTATCGTTGCACGCATTTAAACCACTCTTCTGGCACACTTAGATAAGCTGTTGATTCCAACATTATGTAATTAAGATATTCCTTAATTACGTAATTGATCCGATTGTACAAAAAACCCACAGCAGTTACAGCTTTGCTTTATTTTCCCCTTGGATTTCCTTCAATTAATGGCGTTGAAATAAGTCTTCATTTTATAATTGGTCTAGTTACTCAACAAAAAATTAAGTCTTGTTAGGTTTATCTTGGGAGTCCGGAATGAGTTGAACATTTTGTGATATTACTGTATTAGTTTACTAATATTTATTTTTAACCCAGGTGCAGGCTAAACTTATGAAAATAATTATTTCCTATTGTGCTCATGATCCTAGATAATATTTGGTCTTTGCTATTTCACAAAAAAAGTTCGATTTTTCTCATGTTTTAAGTGTCCACGTCAGTGCTATTTTGGATTCAATAATAACACATGGTTTCAGGGAAAGCTGTCTAGATGTCCACATTTTTATTGTAAGCTAGGGAAGAAAATCCGACTCACACCGAATTTCGAGGTAGTAAAGCATACAAACAGCAGGTTGAATTTAAGAATCTAAATTTAAACTATCACTCAACAATTATTCACAGTGTAGTAATTCTATATAGTTTGTGTGATAATAGTTAGGGGTTTTGACAACCCAGTGTTTGACAATTCAAACACAAACGATTTTGAAATGTCAACAAAGTCCTTGTCTCTTCGGAACTGCCGCGTCATAGCTAGTTCAAACGGTCCGTGAAATGACAGCAGTTAACTGTCACTGACCTGCTGTTGACTGTGACGTCATATCCAGCTGTATTTAGCGAATAAACGTCACTGACCTATAACGTCACATTCAGCAACGTCAGTTGCCACAGTTGACTTTGCTCGACTTGACAATTCCACTAGCCTTCTGGTGATAAAAGGTTCTGCGTCGACTTTGCACCCCAGGTTTAGTGTGACGTCATTTCCGGAGCATTCAGCGTTAATAATCAACGTCACTACTGGCCTTTGTTCAACGTCGTCGTATGCAGCAACGTTAGCTACCCAAAAGTAACTTTTGTTTAACAACTTTACTGACATACTGTTGACAACCGGTTTGGCGTTGTCTTTGAACCCCAGGTTTAGTGTGACGTCATGTCCAAGCGTATTTAGCGTTGATAATCAACGCCACTTTGCTTTTATTTCTTTAGGCTGTGACATTTTGTCAAGCAACGTAAGATACTTTAAGTTTTTTTTTTTACAACATTACTGACAATCTGATGACTATTGTGTCATATTTAACGCCCTCTTTGAGCTAAAGTGTAGTGTGGCGTCATATACAGCAGTATTTAGCGTTAATATTGAACTTCACTTTTTTGACTTCACGTGTTTTTTAACAGTGACGCCATGTTAGTAACGTCAATAACCCTTAGGTTGACTGGAACGTCAGCTTCAACGTAGTTTGCAAGCCAATGTTTAATGTGGATTTAAGTTACCGTACCTTTGAGTGTATTTAATTTTCAGCAACTTCACTGGCCCTATGTGGACTCAAACTTTGAACTAATACGCCGTTTTTGACCCATATGTGCGTGTGATGTCATTTTCAGCAATATTTAGCTTAAAAATAATCGATAACTTTCTTTTTTTGAAGTTTTTGTTGTATACAGCAATGACCATTATCTTAAATTAACTTCTTCTAAATTCAACTGTTTTACTGACTTACTACCCACCTGTTGACTAAAACACCCAATTCAATACCATCTTTGAATTTAAAGTTTTGTGTAACGTCATATTTAGTGTTGGTAATCTTTGACATTACGGCGTAAGTTCACAATCAGAAACGTCTGTTACCTAAAACTTTTGTCTACAGTTTTCGTATATTTTACTGCCTATAAAGTCATCGTCGTCTTTTTGCAAAAGTCCTATGGGACGTTATATTTATCAACGAAACCTACCTAAAGATACCTTTGTGTTTGAGAACATTATGGACCCTTTATTTATCGTGACGTCGTGATTTACTTCATCTTCGAATCCAAGTTTTTGTGACGTAATTTTAATAGTGCAACGTCACTTTTGCCCTCCTTTGACTGCAGCGATGTATTGGTCTACGTGAGGTGCATGACGTAGACTTTGATATTTAAATTTTGTTACATTCTGTTGACGGCAAACGTCAAATTTACCTGATGGTCGATGAAATTCATAACGTCACTGTTCTGTGTTACTTAACCTGAATGGCAAGACTGGTTAATTTGAACCGCCCAATTTAGTAACCAAAGGTCATTAATTCTTGAAAAATCTAAAATATTTTGAAAATGTAAAAGTTGTATGGTCTTTGTAAATATTATTTTTTAACAATTACTTATACTAAATTTACGTATGACAAATTATTACTTAATTTGCATGTGATCAGTGTGTTTGTAGTCTCTCTTAATTTACAGCTTGTTAAAGAAAAGAAGCAACATTTAGCCTACATAACCTTTTAACTGCAAAATCACAAAAAAAACCTTACCTGGTTGAAAGCTATGACTGGATTTACTATCAATGTGAAAGAATCAGATATTAATTTAGAGCATGAGCACCGTGGGAATATTGTACACTCTGTCATTTATCATTGAATCCTTCAATCTCCTCAAAGACTCGGTACAGCGATGATTCCCTCTATGGATTCAGAGACCTTCGCTGAAGATATTACAGGTCTCAGCGTGTGGATTTATATGGAAATGTCACTGTATAATACATCCGGGAAGAAGCTTAATTTGCTAATCATCAGCTTCAGTTCTTTATCACTGTCAAGACATGTTACAGTTTTCCTTGTTTAACTTGATTTGTCACTGGTAATTAGATGATAATAATAAACTTTTTACGTGTACTTTATTATACTCGATAGAAGTGTAGTTTATGAATTTGCTTAAATATTTTCAATGTTAAATATTTATTGACTTTTATAGACTTACAATAGATTACTTTTCATAGTTTTAAACTTAAGGAAATACATAAAGGCTTCTTCTTCAAGCAATTTAGCAATAGCGTCTTAGTTTAGTTCCAATTTAGCCACACTAGGATATTGTCAGTGATTTCTTGACTAAATTTGTTGAAATAAACTTTTTTTTGGACGGAACGGAAAACCGAAACTTTAGGTTAATCTTGGCATGTCATACTGTTGTGTGAAGTAAGTATTCCGTAAAATACTATCAATTAAGTCTACTCGAAAATTTACTAATGTTCAATTGGATCCTCAAACAGAAATATATACATCGATAGTCGTATTTACTTTTCATGGCACTGGATATCTTTTTGTATAACGTTTTATGGAAAATAATCCAATAGGTTACACGTAAAATTGTAGCAAAAAAGCTAGCCTAAATATAAATATTCTTATAAAATATGTTTGATGATTATATACTTTTAATTGTAACACTATTCTTCCCTTCTGACGTGTTGGTAATCGCTAAAAGTGCACTTAATTCGCTCGCATGTAGTCTCGCTATTCCATTAGTGGCTAAAGAGGCGTCAATTAACCTTAACTAGTGTTCTTCTAATTGATTGTTCTGTTTAATAGACAATCCAATTTTTAAACCCTCAAATACCCGTTTTAATAGATCCCTAAGCAATGCTAATTATTTCTCGTTTGAAGGTTTCCTCCACTTTTTAAAAGTAGACAAAGAATGTCGTTTTTGTTTCTCGCAAACAAAAGTAAACTTTACTTTGTTTCAACGAGTGTTTTTGAACATAAAATCCGTTTTTGTTTGTGACAAACATCTGTCCAAGTGAAGCTTTGACTCAAAGCCAAAATACCCACATTTGGATATTACGGTGAAAGGTTTCCCCGTTTGTCTGAAACGACGTTATCGCAACTCAGCTGTCCTTTGTGAAATGACAGCAATTGACAGTGACAATAACAGCAACTGCGCAGAGTTATCAAACCAATGTTCGTGGATTCAAACACATGTGAATGGGTGTTCAATTCCTTTGAAAATGTTATGACTTTATATTGGGATCTATTGCCACTCAAATAACGCAAGATGAAATAAAGTATAACCTCAAAACAGTGGCGTAGCTTTAGGTTTTAGGAAAGTTATTCCACATGTATACATGCGTATTGTAGTTAAAGAACTAAATACTTTTACAATTGTTATTAGATCTTTTTTGGTCGACTATTCATCATGGATAAAGCTTTTATATTCTTCTATCCCCAATTTATCTTCTTGGCTCGGTTAGTTCAGTTTTTGATTAAGTTGAATTATTTAATTGTCGATGAACCAGATTAACCAGACTGGCTTTTATTATTGGAGGCCATATCCCACTGAGCTAGAGATTAGAGACACATTCCTAATCCGTGTTTTTAATTTTCAGATTTTTTACAAATTATTTATGTTACATCCTAATAGAAAACTGTTGGATTGTGTAGTTTACTCGTTGGTCTAAATACCACTGAGCTAGAGATTAAGGTACCGTCAGCTTGTGTTCGCACTGAGAATTGCGAGACGCTGGCCGCCATTTTTACTAGGCGATATAGTACACTGTACTTATTACGTTTGAATTAGGTGGTAATGGGATTTTGCACATACACAATACCATAAGACTTGATTCCCCTAGTTGATACCAACCTGACAAAATTACAGCTTCTCGATTTTTAGTAGAGTGGCTCTGTCGATTCTTCCTCGAGTTGTAGTTCTTCTGTAGGATTAACAAAGATTTTCCCTAAAGGCACAATAAATGCTTAGCACTTTGAATCTTAGGGGGTCAGTTATGTTAGAATATAATGTGATTTTCACATACGGCCTGAATTATCCGATTCTCCGATGGTGTGGTTTGTCCAATGCTAGTGGTTTCAGCTTGAAACTCTGTCTTGAAAGCTCTGGGTCAGGTTTTGCCAATCCCCAATGTGCCTCTACGTCATAATCAAGTGACGAGGTGATTCTAAGCCCACTGTTGGTAGGTCTATTATTTACCAAATTGTCCTTTTTTTGCCAAGGGAGAATACATTTCTTTGTTTATATCTTTTGAAAACATAACGATAATTTGTTTTAACTTAATTTTTTTGGGACGTGATGTTCTAACTGTCACTTTTGCAGTTTACTTATTCTAATCGTCTTTGATGTTTAAATGTTAATTAAAATATCAACCTCCTGAAAATGACATCAATTTCCTAAAGCTCAATACTGGAGTAATAACGTGTTTCCGGGTCCGCATCATTGTAACTCCCACGCTTCTGATGGAGTCGTGAAACCCTGTAGAATAATATGTAATGTATTTGTAGGCGGTAATGATTTAGTAGAGCTGACTGACAGTTTAACTTTAATCAAAATAGATAGACCTTTATATCTACTTTTACATCAATTTTTTTGGTACTGTAAAACACTGTGCCAAATAACTGCATGGATAATTTATAATAATGGGAACGTAGTCAATATTATACAAATCTCTCCTATCACCATTTGTACCTTCAAGTGAATTTTCTTTATATTTGTTTATATTTGTGTTCCATAGTTTTATTTTTTATAATAAGGAAAATGCAGTTCGATGGATAGAAAGAAGATAGTAATAAAAGTGATCAAAGACTTTATGTCCCTCAAAGAGTATTTTCCCTCTAATTTTACTATTTGCCTCTAAATCCCGTCCTCTGGGAAAAATTGGTTTGTTTTGTTGTTTGCTCAAGAGAACCTTTGTAGCAAGGTGAATCAATTTTGACTCATTCTGCGAATTTCCCCAATGTTTGATTTAGATTCCAAAGTCAAACATTGTTAAGCTAGAATTTCTCGCGACTCTGTCGACAGTTTAACAGGAAAAGCGCTCAGATCGAAACAAAACTGTGTTTTCGTAGAAAAGGTTGTCGCTTCCATAGTTAAACTTTGATAAAAAGTTGAATCCTTTGGTCAGGTTGTGGCAAACTATAACATGTTGGAAAGGTTTAGCTTTGAGTTGCGCGTATGCAAACTTTAACCACGACTTTGGCCTTTGTAAACTAACAAACGTTATTTGGACACAGGGAAAAGATACGCTTTAAGTAGATACTCGTGTGGCTTTTTATAGGAAGGTGTTCTTGAATTTAAAAAAAAATCTCTTATCGTCGTAGATAATTGAATAACTTCTTTTTGGCTTTCAATATAGGTAACTTTACAGCTTAATGTAGACTGCGAAACACAAGATTTTAGCAGTAATAAATTGGTAAAAATCCTTTGGAGGCTGGTGGGTTGTAAACCCAACCCCCAAAAAACTGTTTAGTGTAACCAATATTCTTAACGAACTACTACGAGGATCTTGAGTTGAAATCGCCGTTTCGTGACACTGCCATACCTTTTTATGTCCCATCTTCGCATCCTAGGACACTAGGTTCTAGCACTTAACTGTTTAAAGCTTTAATCCAAGCTATTCATAAAGGGTTACGCCATTATCACATGAATAAAATCCATTGGTCATTGGCGGGATTTGAACCCGGGACCTCAGGCTTCGAGGCCCCCCTTGTTCCCCACACACCATACTAACGACGTTTAATAGAAGAGAAAACTGTGTGGATCATAAATATAAACAAATCACGTCACCCGAAAGTAAACATGTTTGTTTACATTATTTTTCGTGTAGTTTTCAAAAAACGTCTACACTAGATGTTACAGCTATTAGTACAAGATTCGTGACGTCAGTTGTTTATGTTTATTATCCATACCGTCTGTTCTAATATCGGTGCTACTTGCTCACTCCATGGGATATCTGGACACTAAGATGATTATTCTGTGTTGACCCTAAGTGTGTGTGAGAACAGATTTGTAACTTTACACTCAACTTACTGAAGTATCGAGTAAACTCGGGTCAAAAGTAAGATGATCTGTTAAAGCTGCTTTGTGTGTTTTCAATCCCTGGATGTTTCTCGAGTTTACGTGTAGTTTTTTTGTGTAAGTAAAATATCAAATAGGTAATTTTTCAAGGGGAAAGCAACAGAACAAATATTTTGATGAAATTATATTTCCTTACACAGGTAAATCTGTAGTATGTGATGTGAATAATATGATAATATTCACTGATTAAAATAAACAGTACTGCTATCGGGTACAGTTTCTTAACCGGGCTACGCTTTGATTGCAACTATTGATTTGATTAGTAAACCTTCATTCGTTTAGTTATTTTTCATTTTCAGCAAGTTTGGTTTGTTAGGTTAGATTATGACAGTTTCATTTTATAATTGATATAGTTAGAAATATCGATATAAATACATACTCGTAGATAACCCACTTCATTTGCTCACCCTGCCACCAAGTGGTGAGTCGATATACTATTGAATAAATGAATATACTAGTATGACCTTTTGTAGCTATGCTTCAAAGTCAAAGTCCTCCTACACTTTGTTAATTTTCCTCTATAAGTGGGGAAAAAACTGTGTTTATAACATGTTAAGCTTGCTTACACATTGTATAAAGCTAAATTTATGATTTATGACTTTTATGAGTGATACATTCAAGGAAAAGTTAGGCTGTCCTACGTAAGCGTATTATTTATATCGATTTCCATATCCAGTAAAAGTTGTCAAGTTGGGTTTTCAGTCTATTTGTACCTACATAGCTTACAGTGGGCTGCGAAAATTGTGTCTCTGGAATATTTCACTTTCGAAATACATTTGTGATAAGTGGATCCAAACCTGGATTACCAAGACTTGCAGATTTTGAAATTCAATTTGATTTCTTCTCCAAGCCAGGACATAATGAATGTATAGTATTTAATTTTATATCTCCAATCTTTGATTACATTCTATTGGTTTTTTTTATTTGTTGATTCTCTTTGTGGTTTCTTTTAATTTTCAATTTACATTAACACTAGCTAGAACATTCAGATAGAAAAGTTTTTTCAATTATATTAAAAACCCGTTTCAATAAGGAATAGAACCATTTTTAGCTATAATTAAATTATACTGATTTAAATTAGTTTATGGATTTTCGTAATTAGTTGAAATCTCTTTGAAGTTACTAAACGAACCTTTTTAGCCTATGTTTTTCATGCATATAAATAACCTCTTCATTTCCGCGCAAACGAAGCTCTCTTTAGACATGTTTGGACTCAGAGTAAATTAATAACATTAATTTAAATTCATCTCAGCTACGTCTTTGTGTGTATTACGTAAAATGATATAGCCTGGTATGCTTTTTAATTTTATGTCGTATGTTATGATTTGCTATTTGCTGTAAATTAAGTAAAAAATATTCTACATACATCCCTTAATGTCATTATCTCTATTTTTACTAAAATTATTATTCTCACTGATATTTCTTTGCACAAAATCAAAGGACTTAAAATCACGTTAAGTTTGAAACAAAGATAGCTTTTGGGAAAGGTTACCAGTTTGGTATTTTGACCTAATACATCGTTCCAGGGCTACAACCTTTATTAGTTTTTTTGACATATGCCAAGTAAACAACTAAAAAATATCAAACTTTATGGGACTATATTATTTGTAGATGCCATTGATTAGACACTACATATATCTAAAATCAATAGCGAGACTCAATGATTTCTTTAGTACATTAAAATAATTTTTCTATTTTATTTGCATACTCCGTTGCATATTACGAGTTAAAGTTAGTAGTGATAGACAAAACTGGAAATTCCCTCACTTGTATGAATACAAAAGTGTTTCGTGATTCGTTTTTTATCAGCCACGTGACGTTTAAGAATGAATCTAAATAAGGAATTTTGGAATGGTAGGCCATTTTTCACTTGTCACATTTACTTCGGGCCTGATTTTACACTTGAAGCTCCTTATTTTTTACATGAAACTGCGCGTTTTGCATGACCCAATTCTTCTCTCAACCTCGTTTCGTACTTAATATTGTTTTTGTATCTATAACTTAGTATCTATTAATTAGCTTGCTAAATCATCCAATAGGCTACACAGTTTGAATTTAAGGAATGATTAGGTTTTGCAGAGAGTTGAATACGTGAAATAAAAAATATATCAGTATAATTTCGTCTAACATTACTATTTGTTGGATATCATAAGAAAACTTTGAAAATAAGATATGTTCAAAAAAATACTAATTACTTTTTCACTATAGAAAGTTATTTAAACCAATTCATTTTTTAATTACAAACCAAAATTGTTTCTTCTTTGCTATATTTCCAGGTAAATGTTGTTTAATAACAGGAGAAAAAGTCTTTTGTAAGTAAACTATTACTACAAAGCACAATTATAAGTTACTAAGTTACTAGTTGGTATATAATCCATATTTTTAATATTCTTTAGCAGATGTGCTTTCGGTTATACTTTATTTTTGTTAGCTTTTAGACATCAGCAACTGCTTTGCTTTGGTTTCATTCTTTAAGATTGACGTTAGCAGGGTTTCTTCAATTTTTATGAAAAATAATACTTTAACTTCGCCACGTGTAGTTATGCATTCGTAACAACCAATAATTTGTGAATGTTATGAATCTTTAGAATGTGTATTAAATTCCTGTCGTCAAACTCATAAGGAAAGACTTTCAAGTAAAATTGGTATACTTTCCCTCTTGTGGGTTTTGTAACTGGAACAAGTATTTATTATTTCCATCTTCTTTGTTCTTCCATGTTCTTTAAACAAAGTTATTGAGTAATTTTGGTTGCATCCACCCTTATTCATTGAAAATGAGACTAGTATGAACAAAATAAATATATTTCTTTACCGGGTGCCTATTTTACATTTGGACTAAAAGTAGTATACTTAACGTTTAGGAATTGCAAGAAACTTTTGATGTGCAAAAGGGTATTCTTCATTTGTTATGAAAAATTATATTTTTATGAGTTCTTGGAGGCTGGCGGCCATTTTGGATAGTTTAAAACAACTGCTGAAGAGTTATTTATCGTCAAAAATATTTGTTCAAACACCAAATTGATTATAATGTAGATGTCTAGTATACTGTGGGATTGGAAATTCCATTTGTTATTTTGAATATATTTCCAAGGGAGTCCATGGAAGCTAACGGCCATGCTGGATTTGCCCGCCATCCAGCAATGTTAATTTTGTTTATTTCAATCAGCCGCCGAAGAGTTATTTACCGTCCAAAAAAATTGTCTCAAACACCAGATGGAATGTAGTTTAAATATCTAGTATACTGTGAGATTATAAATTGTTTTGTACTTCTTGAATTGTTTTATGAGTTAGAACGTCTAGGCTCCAAGGATTACAAGGGATGACACCTGCATTAACTCAAAATAATAACTATACTCCTCCACTATCACAAATATTTGTTTAAATACAATACAGCCATATATAAATATCGAGAGAATTGTTTGTTAAAGGATGTAATAAATATAGAAACGAATCTCAATTTCTGAATTCATCCTTTCCTAATCCGCAACGAGAAATTAGAGTTGGTGAGAAATGTAATAACAATAATCAGATAAAGTTTCTCGGTATCTCTACCTTCCTCGGGTTTAATGTTTTATTGGAAGCAACAAATGAAGTTAATACAATCTACCTAGTTTTACCCCAGGTTATTAACTGAATTGTAATTTCTACATTGGAAACCTGCGGACTTAACAAATTCAAATTTACGTAATTGAATTTAAAAAGATTTAAATAAATAAATAAAAATTAAAATAAATTAACTCAAAATGTATTGCCAGTAAAAAAAATTAAGTTTATATTTCTCATATATGTCACAAAAGGACTTATTTAACAACGACACGGAATACTCAATCGTTTTATTTTGATTAAATCTAAACTCATTTAATTTAAGACTCGTTAAATCTGAACTCTAGTAATTTTCAGTAGCTATAAAAAATGTAGAAATGTATTAAGAAAATAATTTACACTTTAAAGAGTGCACCACTGTAATTAATTGCAGAAACAGTATTTTATTAAAAATGTTACTATTTTAGCACGAATTTACTTGATGTCAGCTTTTAATTACCTAAAGAAAATAGATACTGTAATTATGGACTATAAAAGTTTAATATTTGTAACAAACAACAATATCAAATATTTGTAGCCACCTTTTAATTTTCGCAACTTTAATGGATTTTGAGAAAATACACCAGCAGTAGGGGTCTACATGGTTTCGTTTCAGGTCTTATTATCATTAGTGTTACCAAAACTCTTAGTGAGGTGTGGGTGTGTTGCGCAATATCTTAAAACAGTGGTTTTCTATCAAATAGTAAAACAATGATTCCGTTACGTGTTGTTGCAATGTGGCTTCTATGGCGTAGATTAAGCGATAGTGGCCAATGTAGGCCTACAGCATTAAAGAAACATTTATTTTTATGTGCAAATTATTTTTTAAGTTAGTGTATTTAAAAAAAATTTTCAAATTATATTAGTCCATGCATTTTACAAGTTTTTAAAATTACCATAACTATTATAGGGTTATGGGATAGTCTGGTAAAAAGTATGTAGGCTATGTTAAAATAATTTTGATTAGTTTTAAAATATTAATGATTTAATTTTATCAATATAATCTACAAAAAATTTTATTTATAGGTTTTAGTGAAACTTTTTTACACAATATAATTAATAATTAAGATTATACAATAACAAATAATAGCCAAACTCGCAATTTTTCAATAATTATTTTGGTATACAGTATTTACTCATAAGTGATGCAGTATTTAAACATTATATAAAGAAAAATATGAACAAATTGTAAAAAATAAATAGGAAGATCAAAATTACGCAAAATAGTGGTTGAAAAATAAAACCAAGAGATATTAAACATTATAATAAAAAAGTATGAATGAATAGTAAACAATATTTATTCACGATAAGAAATATGCAAAGTGATATAACAACTATAATAATGACTAAGTATGAGTGAATTGCAAAAAGTATATATAAGACTACTGGGGAGAACGCACGACATACGATAAAAATCGTATAGTGGGCGAGCACCCATTTGATTGTGTACGCCACTGCGAGTAAAACAGTCGTACGACAGTCGTGTATCGCAGTGGCAGTGAACGACTGCTTCACGACAGTTTGTCGTAGTCGTGAGATCGTACAGTGGGCGAGCTCTCATAAGATCCAATGGTTCACTGTGGAAATGTTGTCGTTCCGACACAGTGTCGTACGACCGAAATCGTATAGTGGGCGAGGGGCCTTACAGAAGCAGCATTTTTTCCGTGTTCATACGCAGGGTGCAAAAATCTTGAGCAAAGTGATTAATGTTCACAGCTATTATTAAAATGTATTATTAACTAAGCTCTGACTAGGATTTCCCCTAAAAAAAATGCTTAATGTAAAATTAATGCCTTTAACAGAATATAATAAAAGTTGTATTGTAAAGAGCGCTGTAATATTTAACATAACAATGTTCGTTACTCAAGATTAAATACATAAAATGCATATGCTAAATAAAGTTTTCATAATAAAGAATTGCGTACTTTACTTTATATTAAGATTGAAAAATTATTATTTAAATATTATCAAAGCTGTTATTTTTATATTATAGGTTATTTTTTCTTCACTTGGTTCATGAAGTTGGTATACCTGCATTTTACAAATTGTATTTGTTTATAGTCCATCCCAGTCAATTTCCTTGAATATCAACATTAAATTCGTTTAATTTCCTGTAAACTAGTTTTCCTCAAGTTGTAAATCATTCCCTCGACTCGTTTATCACTACAAAACCAAATTACCTTTAATTACCAACGAAATATTTCGACTGGAGTGTTTGTTTTTAATCCTGTGAATTCCAGAGGGAATTAAGCTGTTGTTAATTACTACTGTGGTTGCGTTTACATTGCAATGTATTTATCTGGTCTAAACAATTATTCTGTTGTTTTGTTGAATTCATATGTCTCATTGTGTGTAGCCTATATTTAATGGTTAATTGTGTTTGCTAGAGATTTTTAAATTCTTTGATTCGTCTTCAAATTGGTTGTGATAAACCTCGATGGTAGCCTCAAGGTTTTATATATACATAAATCTGTATACATCAAACTCCGTACCGGTAAAACTATTGTGACCCTAGAATTGTAATGATTTTTCCATTGCTGTTTCTATAATAACGGTTGGTGAGCGAACTGGTCTAGTGGTAGAGCGTGGAACTTCGGTCCCAAGGTCCCGGGTTCAAATCCCGGCAATCACGAATTCTAACTTATAATGTGACCTATAGGCCTAGCCTATAGTAATTTAAAAATAACCCAGGCTGTAGTCTGCTTTAAAAAATACTGTTTCTACATCTTTCCTCTTGTTGTTCACACTATAGTAAAGCTCGCAAGAAATATGTTCATCAAATGTTAATTCGACTGAACACAGAATAAACCACATAACTATACAATTAACAAATCGTCAGAGTGTAACATTGAGGTGTTGGTTGACGGTGAACATAGTGAACATGTTAGGTGATGTGTAACTTGGTGAACACAGGTCCACCCACTCAACTCTGTGTTAAGAAAGGTCCTTGCATATCAATCTGAGATGGTGAGGTCGATTGTTGTTTTGGCGCCAACTTTTATCTACGTCATTAAATGTTTATTTCTGTTGTCGCTGTAAAAAAGTTGTAACTATCTAATGTGCGTTTTTTACTAGGGTTGTTTTCTTTTCGAAAATTACGTATGTGGAAGGGGGTGATCGTTTCGTATTGAGATGTAAAATAGCAATCGTCGTGGAATTACTACTCAAACGAAAGTTGTGTAATTTGTTTGAACAAAGTTTTGATAATTTACTATTCGTACACTTGCCTCTCAATCGTCGTACCATATAAACAACCGAATGAAAATATCGATCGATATATCGATTATATGATACATCGTTTGGTTATTTAGGTAAGGTTAACTTAACCTAACTAACCAAACGATATATCGAATGAAACAATCGAATAATCGATATTTTCATTCGGTTGTTTGTGTCGACAGATATGGAAGTCTACCCATATGTTTTGTTTATATAGGTGTTTTGAGTGTTCAAAACATCCAAGATTTCAATAAACCGCGTGACTTGAGTATCAATGTGTGTTCTGTTAAAACTATATTTAGATACCTGTGCTAGTGTCGTCTTGTTATAATTTATTATTGTTAGCGTTATCATTGCCTTGACATAACTACGCACACCTAGCTGCATATTTTAAGATTAATATAAACACAAGGTGAGTGTAGAGTGGTGATATGATGTGTAGCTTTGTTTCAATCGTATTACCGTATTACTCATTACTTCAGGCTGGGTCCAGAGGTTTGTGGCTTTATCACGAATAAATTACATTGGTATTTGGTAGGATTTGAACCTAGTAACTCGAGGACCGAAGTCTCGCGCTATACCAATAAGACCAGCTCCCAATATTCTGACTATATCAGTTGATATTAGTTTTATCCAAAACTTTTCTTATATATTGTATGAATTCTAGATTTTAAATTCCTGAATCCAAAACCATACATACCCGAAATGGAGTCCTTTACTTAAGGTATTGGGTGAAGGTCAAATCAATTAAAATTCCATCTCACAAGCTCCCTCGAAAAGTTCAAAAGTCAAAATTACAAACGTTAATTTATCAAATTATCCATTAACACCTGGGGACGACCTCGCCCTGAGTGAGTGAGTGACTGCACATTTGACAGCGCGAATGTCGAAAACCAGTTTTAATCGCACAAGAACGAAATCCAAACGACCTCCCTCTTCCTTCCGCATTTGACTTTATCAGCTGATATCTGGGAGCCTGTCGCGAAGAGAATGTTAATGCAAATCGGAGAATCCCTAATTCTAATGTCCTCCATTTATCAGACTGTCCTCGAGCTGTGGTTTACGATTTGTTTGTGTGAAACATTCGAATATTGGAACATTTCGTTAAACTGTTAATTTATGGATGGAAATTATTAGCTTTTCTGCTAGTTTCTCAAGCGACCTTATTATGATAAGGTGGGAAATACGAGGTGGTGTAAAGTATTTTTGTATGGAACTTTGAAGATTACCATCTATCCTAAATACTAGTTACGAAATTAAATAGATTTTTTTAGATTAGGACATTTTTTGTCAAGGAATATGATACTGCATTTTTGGCCCAGCTAATCTTTACTAATCTATCTTTAGCTCCTTAAACGCAAGACAATGGTTTTATAGGTTAATGTATAACTCATTAAGGAAAAACTGCATTAAATTACCTTGGGAATTCGGTAGGAAGAAAAAGAAGTAGACTGCAATGTAATTTTGATCAAACATTTTTGTTAATAAAAAAAACTACAATTTTTGTATTGTCACTATTGTTTTACACAGTGCAAAACACAGACTCATACGGTGCATTTTTAGTTGATTTGGTGTTACAACAAATTACGTAACTGCTTGGATTTTTTCGAGTTTGCACCTGAAACATTTATTTTAGCAACTAGAGTTCTGCATCATTACGGTGGTGAAGGTATCTAAATAGCAATAATATAACTTCGTTAAAAATATAAGCGAAAATAGTTTTCATGAGAGAAAAGTTGATAAACTAATTCTCCGCTGTATAAAGATTCGACGTAATGAAAACTCTTTTGCTTTTGTCCAGTATATTACTTTGGCTTTGAATAATTAAGAAAGACTATTTAATTACGCTCTGGCTGTCCGGAATAGTTTCAGACAGTTTCGTCTTTTGGAATTTTAACAACGTGGTACGCCTTGAACTTTTATAGATGCTAGAGATAGTGGAACATTAAACTTAACGATATTGAAAATATTCATAAATATATTAAGAGTTAACCTGTTTTTGTGTGGAAATCGAAATAGTTGACTAATATAGTGCTTAAAATGTTAGTTTGTGCCGTAAATTATGACATTTTAAAACCTGACATAGCTGGGTGATGAATATAGTCTCCACTATAATCTGTTCACAAAATCTAGGCCGTTTGAGAAGAAGCGGTTCTATCCCCTCCACCTCATTCTAACTTTAACAGCTGACAGCTGACAGCTGATCAGCTGATCAGCTGATGTCGTTTACACCAATGTGATTTACATTTGGTTAAAACACGTGGTGGGCAGACCCTATCCCCATTAAACCACCTTAATTTTGTGAACTGGCGAAAATAGTGTTTGTATCTCAAGACTAAACACAGCAGTCCTTGGTCATTAGGCTTTTATTATTGGTTTAACTAAAGAACCAGCTAACACTTAATTGCTGTAGTCTAATCCATTCTACGCTAATACTGTTGTATAACTCTAATCTAATCTAATGTTGTTGGGATTGTTCTTAAGATACAGGTGATGATGACCTACATAAAAGCATAGCGTAACATCAAAATATGGGTACTTCTTGATTATCCTTATTTTAACTGAATTTTGACGTGTTTTACAAATATATAGAAGTTTATGATTAGAATGAATTGTTTAACAGGTGTATTGTTGTTCAAAACATTTATTGTAAGTTAAATTGGCAAGATCACTAATAAATTTATAGACAATGAAATTAATCATAACAATATCACTTCATCTACTGGCGGAAAATCGTTTCCAAACCATTCAAGTACACAATAATAATAATAAAACTGGGCCTTAATCATAGTGCATTTAATTAAAACTACTGCATTTAATTTATCAAAACTAAACACATGACGTTATTTTGTACAATACAATACTCAGTGGTTACTAGGAACAGACATTTGTAGGCTTCAATTAAATTAAAACGCACCACAAAGCGCGGTATGCATAATAAAACAGTTAAACTAATTAAGGAATTTTTAATTAAATTCGGTGTTTTCATATATTATAAGGCCTCGCCACGTGTGGTTGTGTATTCATTCGAAACTACTAATAATTGGTGAATTATATGAATCCTAAGTACGTGTATTCAATTGGTGACGTAAAACTTATAAGGAAAGGCTTTTAAGTAAAATGTTTTACTTTCCCTCCAGTGGGTTTTCTTACTGAAACCAGTCGGTTTTCAATTATTTCTATTATGTTCTTTGAACAAAGACTGTTTTTTGTTGCATCTACTTATGCACAGTGAGGCCACTACTAAGTTCATCTACTAAATGAGGCAAGTGTGAAAAAAACAAATAGGCTAATTTACCTTTACTGGTTGCCTTTTTTACATTTGGGCCAAAATTAGTAGGCCTATACCTAAACGTAAAAGGATTACAAGAAACCTTTGGTGCACAACCTTATTTACTTTTTCGATAGTAAACACTAAAAGTAATAGGTTTTCACAAATAATTCTTAATGACAAGATAACTGCAAAGTTCAATTTGCAAACGGTACAAAAATATTTATATTATTTAAACAATTATTAAATACTCAATATTATTAAATATTAAAGTCCATAGATCATTTTACGTTGTATTGTTTTTCCAAACAATTCATGTTCACAGATATTTGGTGGTGGATTACAATGTTGTGTCATTTATAAATACACAAAGCATTTAAACGGGTTTTATTGTTGATTGATTAATTGTATCAACGACAATGCATGACTTAATGAAACAACGTAGCATTTCAAATTAACCTTAGTTAATTTAACTAAGTTCTCATACAACTTACTGTGTTGTAAGTAGTATTATTACTATAAGTTGTTGTTTGTTCTTTTGTGTTCAGTTGATGATTTCAGTGGTGGCTTCACTTAATGGTTTGTCTAGTGTTCTATGTAACGTAACTAAGATTTTTTCCAACTAGTTGACATTTGTATTAAATATAACTTGAATGTATTCCCCAAATAACCTCCTTAACCCATTGTACATCACTTCACTCTTGAACTCATGTTAATATAAATAAAGTGATATTTTCGTCACGAACACAACAAGGTTGATATGAATGAATATAATTACAGCAGTGTGAATCAGTTCCACCTGAGCACACTCTGCGGAAACCTCTCCGATTCTGCAAATATTTGTTTTGTCTCACATCTGTATATCGTCTTCTGTCTTCTGTCTCTCTCTCTCGCATTGTCTTGAGATTTCAATTTGCTCCATGCTCGAGCTAGTATTCACCGTATTCACTCGTCGGTACAGGTTAGAAAAATTGAAAACAAACGTGTAAAATTGCTGTTTTCAGTTAAGACGTTTGTGCTTATGAGTCTAATTTGTCTAATTGACTAGATTTTTTTGTTAAATTGGAATTTACAAGTTATATTGATCGGTGTTTCATCAGTGGCTGTGATATGGCAGTGCTGGCAAGCCTGTACAGTTTTATACACTTTTATCCGATTTTATTAACATGACAAGTTTAAATTATTGTGATTGTGACAATATTTCAAACAAACGTTTGACATACCACAATGTATTCATTTATGATTTGGTTTAATACTAAATGACCGGACCAAGTTCTAAGGAACGAAACTAGTTTTCCTTAAAAAAAAACTGTGGTTGGGTAATGTAATTATTTTATTTTATCAAGTTTATTGCTACAGTGTTCTTTCTGTAAGGGCTTACATTTTTTTTGAGAAATCGGAATTTTAAGATTGTAGTGTTGTTTATTTCATGTGTTTGCTAGTGTTAGGACGTTCAATTTACGCATATTTATGGTTAAATCGAATTGGGATTTAAATTATATACTGTTGTTGATTTCATTTACTCGCATTTTAGAGTGAAATAGGAATTTAAAGATCATAGTGTTGTTAATTTCATGAGTATCATAAATTAACATCTCTATCAACATTTAACTTATTATTGTTAAATGTTGATACATTAAAATTAAGAAGTTTTTTTGTTGTTTTTGTCAATTTTATCTACGAAGAAGAGATTAAGAGTGTTTAAAACGAAAGATTTGTGTATTTTTAACTTTTGAATTAATTACAATTGAACTATATTCCACTAATATCGTTTGGATACACCATTAACATTTAAGAGTTCCTTTTTTTATCATTACCTTAATATGTTAAGATTTACTAGTAGAAAATATATGACAACATAAAATTGTTTTAATTCATTTGTATAGTCATGTAACAAATGTTTGCAAGGCATTGTAATTTTAATAATGAGACAATCCCTATTCAGTTATCACCTTTAAAACGTAATAGAAACACGAGAACTTTGTTTAGTCTAGTTTTGCTTTCAGAAACAATAGATGTGGATAAATGATCTGTGTCCAGTACCACTAATTAGTATTGTCCATTGTACTATTCATATCAGTATTGTATTTTGTTGTGTTCAATAGTACAAAATACTACTCGTAGTTATATGAACAATCTGTTTGTTGTCAAATAAGGAAATAAAAGCGCTATTGTTATGGAGTAGTTTTATTGAAATGTGATCAAATATGGGTAAAAGTTTTTTCTTTCGTATTTGATGGAGAAAATACTGTTTTTGTATGAAAAATAAGGTTAGTATTCTTTAATGTTATTCGTAAACAATATTATTTTTGTATTTTTATTTTTGGTTATTTGTTAACCAATTGATTTTTGTAATAGCTGTTTGTAGACGTTTTAATTATTTAACCAAACATTCCAATTTCAAAAATGTCATAGCTAAAACTTCCCGTAATTTATAATCTCAAATATATTTCACTGTATGATATTTTTAATTGCACTTAACAAATTCCACCGACAGATATTTATTTTTACAACTGCGGCTGTAACTGTTTACATTCCTCAATATGCTAATGTTTTGATTTCAAATTAAATTTAAATTATTGCCTGGCAAGTTGCCGAACCTAATGAGTGCTAATTATATGTAACAATATTTTTTTTATCAAATTATTAATTGTTTTTGACTATTTCGTTTTCATGTACCGGTATTGGATTTGTAGTATATTTTTGTTAACTGCTATAAATACTCTTAAACTATTGTTTCTATGACAAGAAATGTTTTGAAAGACACAATAGTTTCCTAAAATGCTTTATCAATAGACAACTTTTAATTTATAAATATTATGTATTTCGTTACTTTAATTAGTGCCCATACAATCTTCATGGTAAAATTTGTATGAAACTTTCCAATTCAACAAGAGAAATATACTTAAAAAATAATACCTCACAACTTAAACAAAAAATCTGAGGGCAGTCAGGTATCCTAAGAATATTTTTATATTTATTTATAAATATAATTTGTTGTGTTTTGATTATACATACAATTGTTACTGATTAAAAGTAAGTTTCTCTAAATATACAATAATATTCGTTATTTGCTATTTTCGGAGACTATTCACAAGAATTGTTTCATAAAAATTGTTCTCCATTCTTAAACTCAAGTTGTTCTAAGTTTTAATTTACACACACTATAGTAAAGCGACTCAAACACACTAAGACAATACACACATTACCTGAGGAGTTAGGAGTATCTTTACGAGAACCGGTGGAGTTTCCTCTCGTCGCACACACGGAGCTCACCTAGGCTAGCTACTGTACCGTCCGTAGCGACGCGTCGCGGACAACTGTCCCCAACCGCGTCGTCTGCTGTCAGTAGGCGCTCCGACGCCGCCGGTGCTGCGCGGACCTGCACGACGCTTCCAACATGTCCGTCCCTCCAGGTCAGTAGATACCCAGCTGTCCCTGGTCCTGACTAATCAGCTGATCTTAACAATGCTAGACAGATCATATCACACCGTACTCTCATCCTTCACTCATGTTTAGGTTACCAGCTGTCCCTGGTCCTGGCTGATCAGCTGATCTTACAAGGCTACACAGATCATCTCACACCATACACTCATCCTTCACTCGTGTTTAGGTTACCAGCTGTCCCTGGTCCTGACTGATCAGCTGATCTTAGTAAAAAGCTAGACAGATCATCTCATACCATACACTCATCCTTCACTCATGTTTAGGTTACCAGCTGTCCCTGGTCCTGGCTGATCAGCTGATCTTAGTAACAAGGCTAGACAGATCATCTCACACCATACACTCATTCTTCACTCATTGAAATACTCACCTAGGCGGCGTCCCAAACTCAATTGATATTGTGTAACCTTCTGAGTCCAGTTTTTGTCGTTAGCCCTTTGAGGGTGTACTTGTTCGGATGATGTGGGACCTTCCTTGGTGATTTGGCAAAGGCTTTTGTTAATCTCAGTAACGGGATAAAGTTTAACTTTTTCACGCACCATTTTTACGCTAGTTGATCTCAAACTGTTTGATATTTGTTTCCACTTTTTTGTAGTTAACTTTTAAAAAATCGTGCACAGATATACTTAAAAATGATATTGATATTAAGGTCAAAGTATCAAAATTTTGGTATATTTATTTGACAGTATCATCCTATTTTGCATTATTAACGTGAATTTATTAAGTTTGGGTTTGAATAAAAATTCACATTTTTACAAGAATTAATATTTAGCATGGTAGCTGGGACTCTTTAATTTGTTTTTCTTACTAGACATCGTAATATTTTAGTTCATGAATTTTTCGTCAATTATGAAATGGTTAGGATTATGACGTATAGCCTGGTCATGGTTTCAACTCTGCCAATCATTAATGGATAGCAAAATAAGTATGATAATGAGTTTGACACTCGATGGTTCGTACCTTCATTTATGGTAAAATAGTAGGTCTCTTTATTGTCTATTTGATTGTTAATGTTTTGTATACATCGTAAATTTCAGTAGATTTATGCTATTACTTTTCAAGACGTTTATAAGTCGATTATGCATGTTCCACTTCACGTGCCCTTGCATTCTCTTTCTTTTGTATTGGTTTTCCTCTCCCTTACGGCGTACACTTGTAACCGGTCTTGTACCTTTGGAAGGGTCAGGGTGAAATAGGGTTGCTCTACTTTGGGGGTAGCGAGGGGAGGTAAGGCAATTCAAGGACAAGAAAAGGGCATTCTTACAATTATCGTATCAAATATTCCGAGGCGCTGTTAGATGCTCTAAGTGACTTGATCAACCCTGTTATGTTGTATTTATAATTTAAATAAAGTAATGTCCACTGAGCGCTGTAAAATTGGTCGTAATATTACAAATTCCATTATGTTTATGTCTACTTTAACTACTTATAATTATTGTAGATTTTATGATTTTCTTTTACGAGTTTGGTGAACTAACCTACCAACCACCTGTTAGGTAATGAGGCAAACCGTAAATTGTACCTGGTGGCATTCGTTTGTATTAATTAAACGTTAATATCATAACATATCATATAATAGCACATGCCTGTCTAGTCCGCATATTCTTTATTTAATGTTCTTCAATCAAAACTCAAGTCACTTGCTAATGATGGTACGGTGATTAAAAGCATCACTAGCCAATAAACTAATGGCAAATGGCAACTGGTTTGGAATATCACATTCCAAATTCTACATTTTTGTCTCGATCAGTTGACCTTCAGTTTAGAAAGGAAGCATTACAACCAGTTTGCTCTGCAGTCAATGTTATATCCCTTATTGCTGCTTAACTGTATGACAGTTCTATTATGTACATTATCAATGAAAGGTACTTCCTTCGGAGATTAAATTTTGTGCAGAACAGTTTTGGGCGATGAGATGTAGATCGTGAAAGAGTAATGAAAGCCTTCGGAGAAACATTTAAGTTGGATGCAATGAAATCCTGAATACACTGGACCGATTGAGTCTGGGCGGTGATTCTTATTTATGAGAAATGCTTCAAGTAAAAGATAAATTCTGTTTCTGTTAATAATGGACCTTGCCTTCACACTGTCAGCATGTTCTTCTACTTGTGGCAAACCCCTACTGTACCTTTACATATATCATGTACATGAGTTCATAATTTTATGTAAAAGTATTCTATATTTTTATCACTATGGTGTCATCATCCAAGAACTTTACCCATACACGAAAACATTAACATTCTCAATCTTAAGTACAAAATAAACAATTAAAAGCCATCAAATCGTACCGTGATCCACAATATTACCAAGGTTCACTCTGAAACGGTCTCATTATGGCTTTATGTGTGTATGTGTGTGTTATTGTTTAAATGCGCCAACATTATGAATTTTCCATCATTAAAACACCACAGACACTACAGACTCTTTAAGGAAGTTGAGTTCTTTCAAAAATACATGACGAAAGACTGTCAATGAGCTTGTTTACTTCTATCTTTTTGATATTGTGTATTAAACCTGAAAATTTATATTCCAATAGAATTACCTCCATTGCCACCCTTTAGCCAGAGATTTATCACCTGTTATTTTCAAAATGCAATAAAACTTAATAGCATATAATTTTAGCAGACGCTGCGTTGTTCAATGTAAATTTGTAATCAACCATTTATTTTTATTTTTTTTTATTTTATTTTTTTTGTCCTAAGGACGAGGCACGAGCCTGAACACTATTTAATTTGCATATATCCAATTCATTAGAACGAATTAGTTTGGCCTAGAAACGTGTTGAAATATCTATTTAGTTGGCCTTTCTGTTCGCTGTAAAACATGCACCACGATATATTTTTTATCATTTCGTAATCGATACTAATACTGACCAAATTACTAACTTTTCTGTTCCAAGGGACAGGAAGCTCCCTGGAACTATGTTTGGCGTTTAAATGAGGGTTCGCGTAGAGGGAAGGTCAATAGAGTTTGAGTTGACCTTTCAAGGTCCTCCGACTGGCTAACCGGGTTTCGTCTATCCATCATTGATATTTGTATTAGAGTTTTGATATCGGAACTAAATGACTGTTTACTATTTCCGGTTTTGTGTGTTTTAAAATTATAATTTCTGGCAAACTAGAACGAATTTTTATTGGTTTTTGTTATTTAAGTAGGTATCTCAATTATGCAGCCAATTTGTTTTTACTTCATTGATGGGAAACTCTCCAAACCCTTGTCTTCTTAGATTTTAAAGATAGCATCGTTAATTTTTAGTCCAGTGGAAATGGTATCCGGTTCAAAAATTGATCACAAGGTCGCAATTTTTTCTTTTTTCAAATGATAAATGAAGATTTTTTGAGAAAAAAATCATTCTAGATTTGTCTCTTTATTCTGTCCCGTAACACCATTTTGGCTATTTACTTACGGGACCCCTGTGTGGTTAGTTAAATAGTACCTTCATCACTATAAAAGTAAGTAGGCCCACGCCATTCTTTCGTAAGGTTTTTGTGAAGAGGTCTTATGGCGGCCAAACTCTTAAAAAAAATAATATATTTCAACACAATTGTTCACAACAGTTTTTCACCCGTAGTCATATTTTGGAAAGCCGCCTCAGTTTCTTATGTGATGAACAATTTGGACTTTTGCCAAATCTTCTTTGTCGCCTCGACTTAAAATTTCATTTGGTTAAGGACTATCACTTAGTTTGAACACTTATAATGTTATTGTTGGAATCTCGCCTCTCCATTTTGCATCGTAAGAGATAATTGTTTTAGTACTGTATAGGTTTGTGAAATATTTTAAAAATACTCTTAAACTCTCTTAGTTTTTTCTAATTTTGCTTAAAAGTTATCAATCCATTAAAATGTGTTTCTTCATTTGAGTAATACTTATGGTAATTTAGAAATTGTAGTTTTTTTGTTACATCGAGTCCGTGGTGCGAGTGTTATCAATTTCTTAAATGTATTAACGCGAGCTGTGGTTCATAACTACTTTTGAATAGCTGTTCATATCCATTAAGAAACTTTTACATAGCTTATTGCAATAGTTTGCAAAAGATAGGAAAAGGCTAGACGTAGGTTTTGGTAACATACTTTAGCTAAAGGTTAAGTTAAGAAATGTAGTGAGTGGTGGAGGGTCGGTAAATAACAAAGGAATGTTAGGCTAAATAGGAATAAGGAATAAATAAAAGAGAAGTAAAATCCTGTAAGAGGTTGGATTGAGAATGGAAAAACGTAAAGTGTAAAATAAGAGTCGTAAAGGATGGGAAAGGTTAAGTATAATCTAGTTGTAACTAGGTGAAGTAAAATTTACGTAATGAACTGTGACGAGTCGAATAGGTACTTCACCTACCACCACTGGACCTTCTATATTTACCTACCCTTTACCTGACACTTTTTTACCTGCATTCCAATTTTCTGGTTATACAATTTGAGTGAACATATACCAACGTTTTAGTAAAGGTATGTAAGAATTTTAGTTAAAAGTTACGTAATGATTTCTTGTCAAGGTTAAGACTTAAGGGACGTTAAGCGGTAAATTGTAAATAATAGGTGGATAAGAATTAAATAAACTTTCGACTTAAAGTTTTTAAAAGATGCAAGTATATTTATGGTTGATAGGAGGGGGGGGGGGGTTGTAAAGCTACAAGGTGCAACGAATATTGTGGAAAGATTTCCGCAAGCAGGAAAGGGGTGAGGAATGTTTATTTTCTAAATAATACCAAGCTATTGAAGGTGAATACGCGTTCGTTAGCGGCCAACGCTGAAGGCAATAACTGTAAACCCTCAATAATATTTCCGAGGCAGTAATATTCGTCCTCTTTGGGGATTACGCCTACCCGAGAATATCTAGGTGAATAAATAGTCAAAATATTTTTATTCTCAATTCCGTTATAGAATAATATGTCGTCCGTATATGTCGGTTTGTGGTGAAATTGAGATTCCAAGTAAACAATTTGCTCTTTTTATCAAACTTTTTTTTTCAATTAAACATTGCAATCCAAAGGTGTAACCTTATAAAATATCGGATCACATTTACATACTCGGTTTTTTATTTTAAGCTGCAAATGAAGATTTTTGTCCCCTTCTAGTTGAAAAATTTAATGTTTGGGTGTACAAATGCTCACCTTTATAGTGGTGATTATAAAAGCTATGTAAAAAAACTTTATGAAGGTTAGCTCTTGATAATTGTATTGTCATTATTACATTTCTATAGTTTCACGGACAGATTTTTATCAATTATACTTAAATTTTGTTTATAGTTTGATTATACAGTAATGTATACCTTCATCTACAGTAGTCAAGGTGTAAGTAACTTGCAACGATGTAAACAGACAAGTGGTTTAATATTAATGACTTGTATTGGGGTTGATTGATTGGGTCTTAGCTATTCGATGCGAATATATTGGTTACTGCATTAGTAATTGTTGATTGTACTGCTACATATAAGAACTGGAGTGTGCATTGGAAAACTGCATTGTGAAAACTGCATCATAGGTTAAAATCTATTATTTAACATAAGAGAACTGTAGCTGACTTAGAGAAGTCAATTCAGTAAATAAACTGCAAAATAAATATCCTGCAGAGTAATAAAACAAATTGTTTTAATTTGTCGATAAAAGGTTTGAATGGCATATTTTTAAAGAGGTTGGTGGTATATTCAACCTTGCATTTAGTAGTGGGCCGTCGGAAACGAAGCCATGCAGGTAATATTTATTATAAACCCATAGTCCGTTGCGTTACCAACTGAGCCATCGAAAGTAAAGAAACCCCAATATTAAATAATTCAAAATAAGGATATATTTAAGAATTAATAATATTTAGAATTATTTAGATTGAATTCGAAAGATCTGAAAATAATGAAAACCACTCGAAACGTTCATATTTTTTCCATTACTTTATAGATCGTTTTTGTAATCTGTTACTAATTTATCTTAGGGGCTTGATACAGTTATGAATATGTCGGGCTGCATCATCAAAGTTCCGTTTGTAAAGGAAAAGTTAGCAATATTTTGTCTTAAATAACAATATCTAACCCATGCGTTTCTGTTATGACCTTAGATGAAATTGAATTTTTTGGTGTTTTGATGAAAGCTTAATTTTGTAATTTTATTTCAAAATGAAAAATGTACAAACATAGATTTACGTTTGTTATATTTGCAGATTTAACAGTATCATATCTTATCCATCCTCGTTTCTTAAATATATTTATCAAGGCCTCAATGTTAAGCTGTCAATAGTGCCTTATTCCATTTTCCGTCCGCAGATAACAGATTTAACATTTCCGTTATAAAATAAATTCTGTATGATAAATCGGTTAAAATTACATTTTCAAACTCTCTCACGGCTTAGTGAGATATCACTTCGTGCTGTGGAATATGTATGAAAGTTAAATAAAAATAATTTAATGTTTCAATATGAATGAATACAAACCAACAGTTACGAAATACCAATTAAATTGCCTTCCGTATTTATTTGTAGGATTTTCATGACTTTCAATTTTATTAAATGTTGGAAAATTAAATCCATAATGTCTTTCAAAACACAAACTTCTGAATAACTAATAACTTAACTCTTGAATAACAGTTTTGAATAACAGTTAAATAGTTGAACAGCGGGCTGAATATATTTGTATTTTTGCGTAAAACGTTTTCCGATAGCACCATTGGGTGAAAAAGTATTTCAGTTCTATCTGAGATCCAAACGCATTTTAATGCTAATGCGTTCGTTTGTTTATTCACGAATTATCGGCACACATCGTTTTGTTCCAAGAACTAACCATTATCAGGTGTTACTTTGTAGTTCCTTTGTAATGCATTTGCATAGTTATGTCATAACAATCGGATTTTTTAAATGAAATTAACATATCACAAGGATTGGCCTAAATTTAATTTATGTTTAATATCTTGCGTTCTATGAACTCGGTTATTTATTCTTTCAGTCCAGTTATTTACAAATTCTGGTGATTCAATACCTATTCCGAGTTTAGATTTTCTGATTCAAAACATGTTTCTACTTTTGATAGGCGATACAATGCACTACACTACGATAAGATAAAACTGTGAAATAAGCTTGAAAGTACTTCATTCTGTAAATTAAAATGTGTGTGCATTTAATAAATTGAAAAGGTATTTAAATGTTGGCATTATATATTAATATATACATTTAAATGAGGTTTTTTCAACTTCGTCTCGATAAATCAGACTACTACAGAAAAAAAACAAAGTATCGCTCTTTTTTTTTTTTTTTTGTAGTAGTTTGATTTATTTACAAAACCAAACATATTGCCAACATAACTAAATATAAGGATTATGTAAGCTTTCCAGACTTACAACATTACTACATAGTTTAGAAGCGTGTTGCGTAGCTGACTTGCAAACTATGGGATTCAGGTTGAAAATCTATACAGAACTTGCACTTTTCGTAATTTTAAGGGTTCAATAAACACAATCAATGTGATATGTTATGTTCATAAAAAATTTTTCTAGCTAACTTTATTGAAGAATACGCTTGTAGAAAACATTCATATCGTAAAGAAATTTCATTTGTTAAGTGATAATTCCATTAAATATAACTGTACTGGTATTGAACTCAGATTTAACCTGTGTTCCGAAACCAACAGTGAACTGAAGTAAAAGCACTGTAGTTACCATACAATAATATTCGTCGTATTCTGTATTTGCTGCAAAATAAAAAAATAATCTTATTAAAAGAATTAAAATGCTTGACGAAGCAAAAGAACTATAAGTAATACTCGTTTTTTTTCTTCTTTTTTTGTACAGTTCTTAAATAAGTAATAGTAGATTAGTTGCGACAATGGAGAATGAGCGTGATTCTTACACAATACAAAGCATACAACATTACTTTAATACAGTAACATTCTTTTATATCTCTTACCAACTATATCTTCTTTTATACTCTTAACTAATATCTATTTGTCTTGCTGCAATGCTTTTTCACTCTTTGTTGCAATTTTAAATATTTAATAGCAATCCCTAAAGAATATTTAAATGTGCAAGTTTAAAAATAACTCCACAACTGAGGGGTTTATTTTTAACTATTTTAAATCATCTCAAAGAATGTTTAATAAAAATAAACCCACGCAAAGTTGAAAACTTAAATCCATGTTTGCGAAGAGTTTTTATTTTGTCCATTCGTCCCTCAACTCAAAGCTTCTTAATTTGCCAACCAAATATTCTGACGTTTAAATGTTTATTTTCGTTCTTCTACCTCTCATTGATGTAAAGCGCTAAGTGCTTATTTAGTTCTAATTTACTTTTTTGGCAAATTTAGTAGTTTTTAATATATCGGATTCCTTCTTGATCAGTCATCCATTATATTTTTCCCTAAAATGTAAACTTTTTATAATTTGCTACAAAAATATCGGTTTGAGGGTTTATGAAATGTATTTTACTACAAGTATTTGATGTTTTCTGTCTGTCCTCAGAAAACTCTGAATGGACAGATTTATTCATAGGCTACTTGTTTTGAAGTTTAATTTACATTATATGAGCACAGTGTTTCTGTGGCGTAATTCGCAAAACGTAATCCATGTGAAAATTTGCTTATTTTTTTTAATTTAAGCGTGCTCGTTTTTTATTAAGTTAAACTTTTCTAAACTTTTTAAGTAGTAAAGATGTCCTCGTCAAATCGTTTTTGAGACCAAACGTATTTATTTTTTATAGATCCATTACAGCTATACAGTGATTCAAGTTGTTGGAAGTATTATTACAAACAGGTTTTGGAAAATCATTCAAATTTAATTTTTTAAATCACCCATACATCATAGGGCAAAAAATATGATAAAGCATACTAATTGTTCTCCATTAAAAGCCTGTTTTTATTTTATTTTTGTGGTTTTGAAGGATTTCTCTACAAAATTAATTTACTATTAAAAATAATAATTTTAGCAAAACAATGAAAAACGTTCCACTCAAACAGGCTTCTCGTTTTGTGTAAACCTTCCCCTATATTTACTTAGCTACTTTGGTTTAACGTTCAACTCAGGAATAAAACACCCAAGGTATATTTGACTTTTGTTGTTGGTTTTGTTTATCTTTGTCTGGGATTAAATGGTTTGTACGTTTATGCCAGTACAAAAAATAATTGAGAAGTTTAAAAGTTAAAGTTTTTAAAAATAATTGCATTTTCGATGATTAGTTCAAATGGTTACATCAAATAACATTTGTTTAAGTTTTGTGTTGGGATTTTAGATACCATTGCTTTATATTTTTTTGTGTTTTTAGTTTTAATTTTGTATACAGTAAATTGGTGATTTTCATTTACAGAAATAAAGGCTAGTATTAATTTGGTATAAACAGGTTAACGTTTTTTTCCTTAGTAAATCTTAGTTTTACTGCATTCTCTCCCTGTTATTTTATAATAATAATAATTATTTTTTTTCTCTGTTTCAGGTACGTATCTGATGTAGATTTGAAAAACGGCGAAAACTCCAATTCGTGAGTGAAATAGTGATATTTATTTTATAAGTTATCTGCTTAATTTACATTGTCTTGTGGTTAAGAAAAATTATATTTACCTCATGTATGTGGTAGTAAACAGAATTGCTTTTTGGCTAACGTGACGCATGTGATGGTCAAATTGAAGTAATATGTATTCCAATATGGTGGATTCCACAAGCATTTAAGGTATGAGTTAAAATTTTAGATAATAACTCTTTATATTAAAATTATTTATTTAAAACCACAACCAGTCTTAGTAAAGATACTTTGAAAGACAAAAAACCTTTGCTAAGAAAAAGGACCATAGGTGAATTATTCCAAATCATCTTGTTACGTATATATGTATGCGTACGTATGTATTCTATAATGAGGCCGTGTTTTGAAGCTAGACACGATTCAAATAACAGCGCTGGTTTTCATAAAAGATTCTTTTCAGTGTTTTGCATTTTCTGAATCATCTTACAGCTTTTGATCTAAAACGTCGTTTGTTACTTCAGAAAATACTGTAATGCCCCTTTATGATATTCCTAGGTCATGTTAAATCTTGAAATAATTGGCAGTTTATTTAGGTAAAAATCACATTAATTAATTATATTATAACATAAACATTGACACATTACAATTATATTGTGTCAGAAATTATACTAGAAATCAGAAAATATTAAAAGTCATGAATTAGTCAGTTCTCAGGCGTAAAAAATCCGATAGCAAGATTCGGTGCGATAGGCTAATGTTACAACATGCAAACTACTCTTTAAATTTCAATCATTTAAACGTTAAATTGTATTTAAGAACTAGGATATTAATTATTCCCATTATTCAGTTTATTTCAAGGACTATAATGATGATTAATGTTCGGATATCCCATTAGAAAAGCTTTGCATCATTACATTTGGACGTCCATTCGAGTTTGATGTACTATAACTGGTAAAGTAGAATGTTATCAAAATCCAAATAATACGTGTATTTTAAGTGGTTTCTGAGCTACGTTTAAAGCTAAGAGGTTCAAAAGTTGAACTTTCGCTTGAGTACTGCATACATGCCAAAACCAGAGCGTCGACACTCGCATATTCGTTTTCAAACTAATTTAAACTTTAATCCCAAATGGTTTTAACATGGTTTAAAATTTGAGTAGAAATAATATACAGGTCAATGGCTTACAGATTTTCTTATGAGATTCTTTTTTTAAAGTATTGCTAGTTTTAATAATAAATTATAACCAGTAAAATATACAATTATAACCCGTTTACTTCACAATGAAGCTAAAAAATTTGTTAATATTTGTGTTGCGTGTCTAAAGAGGTATTTTTACTCCCTGGAGCGAAAAGACATTCAGCTAGAGACGAAAACATTAGCTATACGTTTTCTGAACTTAAAATTTTTCCGCTGATTTAACGGAAAAAATAGTCCCGATGGTAAAAATCTCTTTTTTGTCAATTATTATTGGGCTCTATTGTTATTTTTACATATGTAACATTGACGCATTTTTTTGAAATTTAACAAGTTTAATTAATTGAAATTAATTATTTACTTGGTGGAGTAATTCGTGATACTTCTAAATAACGGTAACAGCTGTCCGTATACAATAACACGAGACGAAATAATCTGTGGGTTAATTTATATGGGTAAACAATGTATAACATTTTTTTACTACAATTTTAATACGGTAAAGTTTTTATATTGAACACTTAATTATATTTTGTGGTATAATACAATAAAATTGGCTGACATCTAGTGTTGATTAGGCGAATATATTTTAAGTTTTAAAGACGTCATTTTGACTATAACAATATTTTGGCAGTTTTCGTTGATATTTCTCAGAATATGGGGTAAATTACACATGTCGATTTTTCGTCTTCGAATTGGACAGCTATTACCATGTATGTTTAGTCCACAAGTATCGAAATAGGAATCTACAATCAGATCAGAAAGTCTGGTCATTATCTTAACCAAACGATATGTTGACACTAATTCTGTCGTTATTCTCAATCTTTGTTATGGTACCTATAGATATGAACATGATTAGTAATAATATTTTATTTAATGTAATTTTACAATGCTTATTCCATGTACAACTTGGTCAATGGCAATAAACTTTCTTATTCTTATTCTTAATTATCTGTGATGATCTGATGATTGTTGAAAAATATCCTCTGCTGTTTATGTTATATTAGTTTAATGTCTTATTAATATCTTATAAATATAGTCGCCTAATAGACAGCTCTACTCAATTTAAACATTCACCTTTCTATATTAGAACTGTTTTAGAAATTTCCATTTTTAGTTGAGTAAAAAAAGTTAGAATTGTTCAACAACTAAAATAAAATGGATTACATTGTTTTAAAACAATCGGTTGTATATTTTACAACCACAACCATTTGTCGGGGCGTATAATATTGGGAAATTCCAGTCATACTTTGGTTGAAATTCATTTATATCAATAAATAGTAACCAATGAAATGTGCGAGGTAATTGTTACATATTTACTTTTAAAGCTATCTAAATTTAAAAAACCTTGACACTCGAAATAGCTTAGGCTTCTTCTGATTCCCCTACTAACGTTTAAAACTCATGTTTTTTTTGTTTTTTTTTTTAAGTTAAATTAACTTGGATAGCAATGTTATGTTGTACAAATTATCAAAACTGTTTTATTCAATCTTACTCAGCTCCGTCTTTATAATGGTTTTCATGTATGTGTTAAGTTAAACGAGATGGGGGTTAAAGTGGCCACAACTATACTAAGAGTTGTTTGATTGTCATATAATAGATGGAATGCCTCATCTTGAAACTTATGCATTAAACTCCACCCAAGAGCGTTTTCTCAGCAGTTTTGTGCAATCGGATAACTGTTTTCACAAAACCATTTCACCGACTGAAAAAATAACGTCATGCCAGAATATAAAATAATAGTCAAAGCTATAACTTAAACCTAAACAAAATATTATCATAATTTGTCAATGTGTAGTAGAAAGTCTAGATGTGCTTTTAAACAAAATTGGGAAGATTTCAAATTTCTATTAAAACCTAAACGCATATATCAACTAAAATATGCACAAAAAACTATTTTAATTTTGTACGTCCCACCTTCGCTTCATAGGACGCTACAACTTTTTAGGTTATAGCCTTAAACTGTTTTGCACATTACTTCAGACTAGTCCTAGAGAGTTGCGCAATCTTGAATTTGATAATATTCATTGGTGATTGGCTGAATTAGAACCTGAAACCTCCGGGATGGAGGTCTCGCGCTCTATCACTAAACCAGCTCGCTCCCCGAAAACACCAACATGTTAACAATCAATGCAGTTGGTTCCGAAGCATGCATTGAATCATTTCGTAAAAATAGTTGCACTTTACTTTAAAAGATAATTTGATGCTGATGTACCAAACCCAAGCTATGAATCGGAATCAAATACAAAATATGTTATTTTTCTCGTATATGGAATACTTTGTTACTCTAACTATTTTCAACTTAGATTCTCTGGTTTCTGCAAAGTTTGGTATTTGTTTGATGAAAACCCAAATAGGTATTTAAACAGTGTGTTAACTGGAAAATTATTTAAAAAAAATACAACTGCTGCCAAATCCTTTAAATGTAAAAAACTTAAAAAGTTCTGAGATAATTTTGTTCTTGTTTTTGTGATATCTTACTTTAATATTAATTGCCTATACTGTATTTTAATCTATTGTTCAGAACTGCACCTTCACTTGGGCACCTTTTATTTAATTTTGTTTACATTTTTTCTGGGTATTTTGAAATGTCATCATCCAAGATGAAGGACGGGATAACCAATCTTTCCTGCAGACCAGAATGCAGTGGCTATATTTCTGGTCTTGATTTACGGTTGGTGATAGGTACGGTTTTCAATACTCGTCTACTTCTCTTTTGTCGCCAAGTTTTTGCCAGAGAAAATGTATTATCATGAAACTCTTTAGAGCTTTCTATAAAATAACACTAATTCAAATAACCAATGATTATTCTCTTTGAATAAAAGATTTATTTAAATAATCTGTAAGTGATATTTGACATTGCTATGCTTAAAATTATTAAATACATGCTTTTATGTGTGCTTGTTATATTTCCCCTGTTTTTTTTTATATAAAAAGTATTTTGTCCCAAAAATGTAATTGCGTCTTAACCCCAAGTTAAAGATTTTGAGGACGGTTTGTAAAACGCAGGTCAAAATAATGTCTCAGTTTTGAAATTATTTTAAATAAAAAATAAAACTGTTCCCCATCGATAGCTTGAAAAATGTGTAACTCTTTAAAAATAACGAATAAATATAGTTTTTATACATTTTAAAATTGTGCCTTACCGTAGATTATTCCAGCACGATAATTTTAAAAGCCCAGAAGGTATTTCAATTAGGAGTTAATTGACTCTTATAAAAAGTAGCAGTTTTCACATCATTGTAAACGTTCATTATGACATTATCTGTTTTACACACTCTGAACTCTGAAGGGATTTATAATTGAATGGCATTTTTTATGTTCAGCGTATTGCACTTGAAATCATCCTAGTACAAAATTTAATAGATTGGGTTTAGGATAAACTATTTATTTGAATATGTGGTTTTGAATATTTCTCTTTAGATGACCGTAGAGGTTGAAATTAATGATAACTATTTAACAAACTATAGGCCTACGCATAGTATTTCAGATGGTCACACAATTTTATTTGAGCAATAATTTTATACGTTGGTCTCAGCTTCTTGGGGTTTTATATCATTCTTTCTAAATCTAGGTCAATTTAGGTTTTTTTCTATATTATCTACAAGAAAGTGTGCTATATTCATTGGTAATTAAGTTAAATTACTTTATTTTTAGCTGCAATTTTCCCCTGTAACTATAAACTCAGATTTTTTAAGGTTTAAAAAACTAGCGTTGTTCTTATTTTTTTTTATCTCTTGTTCGTCATGTTGTCCAACAATCAAAATTAGTTTCTCTTGGTATGCTTAAACTCAAAGATAAAATTAAAATTAAGTTTTATAACGATTATTCCAACGGTGAGAATATTCAATTATTTATCTTACTGAAAACTGATGAACCTCGCATTAAACTATTTGTCTCTTGTTGATGGATTAACCGAGAGGAACCAAGTTTGTAGGATAATTACAAACTTGGTGCATTAGCACGTAATTCAGACAACTGCTGTTTGAAAAGCGAGTCTAGAGTATTGTATACATTCGATGGTGGAAGTGTCTCGATGTTCAATTAAATAATAATAATTATAAATTGTCTTTCAAGTTTTTTTATTCAAAATGTTTAATACCAAAAGCTCAGCAACTCAAAAGGGATTGGACATCCAAGAGTATAAATTATTTTATAATATTATATATAAATTTCATAGCATTAAATGAAATTATAAAATTAACTAACACAATGTCAGTAAAATCTTCTTCAATTTCGATCACGATTAAATAGTGTTTGGTCAAAAGATAAGACGATAACCACACAATAGAAATGGCGTGTGCATTTATTAAATATAATAAACAAAACAATCTAAAATAAATAACATATTACTAAGTTGGCTATACAAAATTTACTAAATCTATACAGATTGAAAGTTTATGTGTCTGCGTAAAGAGGAGAGATTTGATTAAAAGTATTTTAATGTCAATTAAACAGGGTGAATTTTAAATGAGTTCCCCCCCTACTTTTTTCTACATTTCTTAAGATATCATCTTGGACCACGTCAGATCATTGTTGAGTAGTAAGTACTTCATTTTGACTGGGTATACATTTTTGGCCGCCATCTTGGATCCGCCATATTGGATACAAAGTTTTTTTTTCAAATGTTAAGGTAGGGTTGTGACCCATTATTTCCAACTAGAATTGTACGCTGATTACAATGCCGCAATTAGTTTAAAAAAATATTGATCCGTTCTTAAGTTATGAGGAATTTTTATAACTTTATTTTTAGCGCATTTTAACATTGTGCATTTACAAACTAAGACTATAATCTCAAAATGGTGCTAGATAAAATAAGTATACACCACCATTCATTGTCGACTTATTTTCACTTGGTTATGACTGATGTAGTTTTTTGAGCCGCCATCTTGAATCCGCCATTTTGAAATGTGGTCAATTAATTTAAATATGAAGGTGGTGTTGTGACCCATCATTTTGATCTAATTCTTTATGCTGAACTCAATGCCGCAATCCGTTTTTCATTTGCACCTTTGGACTTTGAAATATTGAAATTTTAAATAAGAGTATTTTAATATTTCATCAAGAAAGCTTGATAACCAAAAACGGATTGCGGCATTGAGTAAAGTATAAAAAAGTAGTTCAAAATGATGGGTCACAACACCACCTTCATATTTAAATAAATTGATCACATTTAAAAATGGCGGATCCAAGATGGCGGCTGAAAAAACTACATCCGTCATAACCAAGTGAAAATATGTCGACAATGAATGGTGGTGTATACTTATCTTTATCTAGCACTATTTTGAGATTATGGTCTTAGTTTGTTAATGCACAATGTTAAAATGGGCTAAAAATAAAGTTATAAAGATTCCTCATAACTTTAGACCGGATCAAGATTTTTAAAAACTAATTGCGGCATTGTAATCAGCGTAAAATTCTAGTTTGAAATAATGGGTCACAACCCTACCTTTACATTTGAAAAAAAAACTTTGTTTCCAATATGGCGGATCCAAGATGGCGGCCAAAAATGTATACCCAGTCAAAATGAAGTACTTACCACTCAACAATGATCTGACGTGGTCCAAGATGATATCTCAATAATTGTAGAAAAAAGTAGGGGGGGGAACTCATTTAAAATTCACCCTGAATAAGATATAATACAACTTTCTATTTCTGCTACCGGAAAACTGCGTACCTAAACCAAAACAAAGAGCTTAAAGTAATTAAAACTGTTTAAAGGATAAAAGACGTTTATTAAAAGAGCTGAGGTATAAAATATTCTTTATATTTTCCTCTGTGGAATAATTTTACTGTGACCCTGAATAAATCAAATTTCAAATAAAAACAAAGATATTAAATTAGTTTCTATGATCAAGAGAAATGGCGTATATTTATTAGGTGCCCTTTGTAAATATTACTTTTAAAGTAATTTAACTGGATTTTGATAACGTATATTTCAGAGCTTTTAAGTTAATACCCAACGACAATTATTTTGCCAATAAAAGGCATTGTATTAGGGAAAAATATGAGTTTTTTTTTAATTGTTTTTACTCTTGCCATCAATGAAGCTGTACATTATCAATTTATATGTTAAGTGAGTTTAAAATTTACTCATTTTTGTCATGACTTTTGTATGACTTTCAAACTGTAATTAGACATTTTTGACAACAACCTAGAGTTAGTTTCAATATTATTCTTTTGGAGTCCAAATGTAGAGAACCCATAAGAACGTATCCTTAGGCCTACAAACACTTTGAAATGAGAAAACCAATGGTCAGCTTTCTACACTTTTACTTTCCACTATATAGTCACATTTAAAAGATACAAAATATTGGAAAACAATGGTCCTAAGATTATGTTTATTTGAGAATCATTTAAATCTATATAATCAATATTTCAAATTATTTTCAGTATTTTTGATACGTATATAAGTAATCAGTTTACATAAAATTTCTCTTTCCCTCAATACAAATCTTAATTTATCGAACTACGCTAATATGAAAGGTGTGTTGGTTGAGCAAAATGCAAGTAATACTTGTCCAATACCATATATTTTACTTAACTTTATCATAATTTTCTTCTCATAACTTTGAAACCAATTTAAAACATACTCATAGTAACTAAACTCACTATTGAAATATTCCCATACACTTTCTTAAAAAAAGAAGTATGAATGTTACTGTCACATTACTCCTGTTCAGTTTGAAAAGAGACATTTTCACTTTTCTGAATAGAAATATTAAAACGCCACTTGAATTACAATGCTCACTTTGTGGGAAATGCAGTAAATGTATAGGGAATGAAAAAAATGACATTCATTCATATTAATGAACTGAAAATGTAATGTGTTTATGTACTTTACAAACATTTTTCTTGTTTATTAAAACATCCTTGAGTAGTTGAATCTTTAAGTATTTTAATCATTAGTAAATTTGACTGTCTCCCGTAACATAGTTTAAATAAATCTTCATGCTAATCCGAACAAACATTATTTAACCCACCTTTTAAAACAGATCATGATTGTAAAGTAAAATAATTGTTTAAATCAATGTTTCTAAATTAAGTTTTTATCAAATAAGATTAAACTAGGACTAGCCAACGTTACTATTTTTTACTCTAAGTCACATCTAAAGCGTAATATTATTTTGAAGGATATACCTAGCTATCATATTAGTTTCAGTTCTCAAAAAACAAATACTGTATAAAAAGTAAAGTATAAAAGCAAAATGTAATAAATATTAATCATCTCAATGACACAGATTCAATTTTAATAAATGTTTCAGTAGCCTCAGGACAAAGTAATAATGCTAATTTCCAGTTGCGGTACCAGGAACCAATATATTACTCCTAAAAGGTTGACAATCCATTTGATTTGTTACTGGGAATACAAATTGTTTTACAAAAATGTATTCACTGACGCCATTTGGATGCTCTTAATCGGGGCAATATCTCTGATGAAAATTTGTTTGTGAAAATGTGATGACCAGTTTTTCAGAACGCACCTTCGGCTGGTTAACTTTTCGGTAGAGATGTTTCTTAGTGGAGAAAAACTGTATTTATTGCTTGCTCTATTATTTCATGTTCAATTGAGGCAGGGACTAAATACGAAGTATTAAAATCTTACTGAGCTATAACTATAACAACTAATAAGAACTAGCTATACAGGGTGTCTTGCAACCACATGAAAAAACTTTTTCACGCTTTTAAGCATGTCAAAAGAAAAAAATCTAGTAAACTTAAAGCAGACTACAACGATATCTCATAAACTTGGTTAGAACAAAGAATAACTGAGAAATTAATTTATTTCTTGCCTTACCTACAGTTTTCTCCATTTAAACAATGTTAAATTGATAAAACTACTTTTTAACATTGTTTAAACGGAGAAAACACAATGTAAGACAAGGAGGTCTATTTATATTTTGCACAAACATTCTGGTCAATAAAATAAACATTTTTACATAATGTCAATGCTATAGCTTAAACAGTTAAGGAGTTATGAATGTTTTTGTAAAAATCACATAAGGACAGACTGAAAATGGAATTGGATAGGAAACGTGTTATATTACATTATTTGTTTCTTTTGACATGCTGAATAACGTGTCAAAGTTTGTTCATGACACCCTATATATTGTTGGATTGCCTCCGCCAGTCAGTATGAGTATACTGTATGCAGTTCCGTCATAATAAATCAGCGAGAGAAATCATCTTTTGTACGATAAAAAAATGTCTACAAGAATGTGGATTACGTTAGTAAATTTATCTTCCAGGTTGAGTTTTTCGTCCAATAATCTGTGGAGAATCGCTAAAGCAATTATAGAAAGTGATAATAGTGCCAAAATTAATAGTAACATCATTGTATATACTTTGGTGGATGGCAGTGAAAATAGATTAAACAAAACCCCGAAAATCTAAAAAATACTAGTGGACTATTTTTATCGTTCTCGCAGTTATTTAATTCGGAAATATCGGTTGGTTTTCAGTTATAACTGGACTTTCTAGTTAAAGAATAAGTACTATAACTCAGTTTCCCCGGTATAAGTTGAGTTTGTGTTTTATATATCTTTCTGTAATAAATTACTTAATCTTTACTCCGCAATACCAGAAGAGTCTGTTGATATGCCATTAACGTTTTCGAGTATTAGTCAGGATGAAACTCTAGAATCTTCTGTGATATAATGTGAGGATTAGGGTGAGAAACTTGTGCCATTAGTGTGATTGAGAAGTTCACTCTGGAATTGTGTGTACTCTTTAGAAAGTATAGCACATTAATGCGTATTAACTTGTGTGGTCTTTCTTGAGCTGAAGAGCAACTTGTATCATGATACAACATGTTAGGGCTTTGCGACAATGTGGTGTAGGCCTACTAATTTACTTTCTCCTTTGTGTCTATTTTACTTTGTTATTGCAATAATAGTGTATTTCATCATTAGGGCCGAAAGTGACTCTTTTCGACCCTAGCTCAAGTTTAACGAGGCAAAGCCGAGGTCGGAAAGTGAGCGAGGGTTAAAAGGACAGTTTTAACCCGTGTGTACTATATTTTCGTCATATCGCACCATTATCTGAACAAACTATGTTACAAAACTTAAACTAAAATGGCTTTCATCCAAAGATAACCTCTCAAAACTACTTCTAACTTGAATTCAATTTAATTTGCTAATTGAAACAAACAGCTGTGTAGTGATTTATTCAATAGTTTCGTCTATTACGATTAGTGTACATTATACTATCGATATGTCGAACTATTTAGAAAGGCAACAATTAACTGCAATCGATTAAACTATCAATACATACTTTCGATTCATGCAATTATTACGATAGAAATTTACAACTGAGTTGACAACAGCTGATTTTTAATCCCTAGGAGCTAAGAATGATACTTAGACCCACAATGCATGAATTTAAAAACAGCTGTTTTTGCTGTAGTATGGCGAAAGATATTTTCACATGGTGGTCATGTAAAAGGTTTTTAATATTTTAAAGGGAAATCTGGACATAAATCCATATTGAATTACACTTAAAATACATTTTTGAATGAGCTGATTCCCAATGAATACATTTAACTGCTTCTGAAATTGAGTTTGTTAAACTATAACAGGGCTGACTAATACAAAATCTGTCTCCGATTCATATGTCACTCCATTAGAGGTTGTATAGTTTCAACATTAAAAGTAATCACAAACTAATGCCAGGCTCTATTTTAGTTAAATTAGTGGTGAGATTGTATGAGTTCAAGAGTTTGAGATAAGGTTGTGGCAGGGAACTGTTGTTAACAGATTCTGAACAAATGAACCTTGTTGAAGATAATCGTCTAAACAGATGTTAATTATATTTAAGGGAGTTAACATTTATAATCTTAATCTCGAACACCAAATAGATTATACTAGCTGTGGGCTCTTCCTACGCACGGGAATCAAGTATTAGGTTAAAACTGTTTTAAAAAGCGGGCTTATGAGTTTTTTTTTTCTACTTATTGGCAAACTTAAAATGTTAGCGTCGGCTGCTAGACATGTTCGTATTAAAATTGAATTTCTAAAAAACGGAAACTAAAAATAGAAATTATGGCTTTGACGTTCCCTTCCACTCAAAATTGTATTTATTTCAACAGAAAACACATAAAAACCAGTCACGTGGTTGATTCAGAGTCTTTGAATAAAAAACTCGCACTTAATATTTTATTTTATTAAATTGCTCAAATGTGTCTGGATTAATCAGTATTCAGACATACACAGCTATTCGTACCTCATTACATATAAATGAAGCTTCTATACGTCAGGGAATCTTTCATTAGTTGTTAATAACAGCTGAGCTGCATGGCTCATATCTTGTCTTTCAATCAATATAAGTTACAAATTCTATGTGAAAGTTATTATTATATATGTTTGAAAATGTTAATAAGTAGATAATGTATATTAAATACATAATTAGTCCCCTTTTCTTCTGCATAAAACATAATTTATTTATATTCATATGGTAATGTTATTATTATGTTCATTTCATTTAGTAAATAATTTACTTCCAGTTATTTCAATTTTTCGTTCATATTGTATTGTTCCCAGAAATATTTCAAAATACTTTATTTATCAATTAAACATGCAATTATTATACAGCTTTTGCTTGAAATTTACATATTTTTAAAATATGATAGTATCTTTTGTCTTGTACTTATTTAAGATCAATTACAACTATTTTATCACATTATGACTAACTTATTATTAACTCCTAAACTAAAGTTATTCACTGTACAAAATGAATACTAATGAAATTATTATTTAAACGAGCTGTTCTAGATATTCAAGCATCAATGCTATACATGTTTTACTTGTCCAAATATATCAAATTGGATTCTATATGTTTTACTTATATAATGAAGTTGTGTGGATAGGTTCCTGATAACGTCTGCAGTGTGGGAAGATAAGTTATTAGAACGAAAGGAGAGCTCAAGTTAGAAAATCACACTAGTTTTAAGTGATTAAATTTACTATGAATATTATTAATATCCTATAACATTGAGAAATTCTATCATCAAAAACTATCTGTTTTTTTTTTTTTTTTTACATTATCTTAGCTGTTAAAGTTAATCTTTTTGGCAGTCCAAATGTATCGGTCCCGCTCAACAAACCGAATCTGAGCGATAACTGTTTATTTATATGACTAATGGACTGGGCTTTACCACCCATTAATCTTTGCATACAGAAACAGTGTTATCAGCTGTAACATAACTCAATGGTAAGGATTACAACTTCGTATAGTTTTCGATTCCTACGTATTTATATGAGCTAGAGTGGAAGTTTCGTATTCCTAATTACACGATCGAGGACGTAGGTTCTAGCCCAGAGATGTTCATTTTATACATAACTTCAGGTTAGGCTTACTTGGTTCACTTGGGTACAATCCATTTTTGATGGGCTGGATTTAAACCCTTGACCTCGGGACCGAAATTTCGTGCTCTATCTCTTCGCCAGAATCTCACTTAAGTTTCATGTATAGAAATTAGCATCCCGATAAGTAAATTAAAGTTTAATTTGTGATTCCTGGTAACGCACAATCGTGATTGGAAAATGATAAATCAAATACAGCAAAGCAAATCTTTTCATTGCTAAAACACAACCCCCATTCTTTATTTAAAATAAACGGTATCAGCATTCTGGCACATACTTTCTCCCATAAGCTTGTCAACAACCTTTATCATATGTAAGCGGTGAGAGTAAATATACGGAAATGGGATTTGTACAATTTTCTTCAGAATTTAAAGGACTATAACATACTAAATTTTTATCAAAATCGTTCGAGCCAATTTTGGAAAAATCTGATTTTCCGTTATTTTATGGGGTTTTTATGGGAAAATAACATAATTTACAATAACTTTTGAACCGTAATTTTTACAGAAATGGGATTTGTACAGTTTTCTTCAGAATATAAAGGACTATAACATACTAAATTTTTATCAAAATTGTTCTCAGTTCCTTGGAAATTACTTGTTGGAGTTATACTTGGTGTGAGGCAAAAACGCTTCCATAAGTTTTATGATAAAATGACATCATTATTTTAACTAAGAGGCAGTTTTACTAATGTTTATATTAGCTTTCCTTCTATTCTCATTCATATTTTGAGGGTACCTATAGAGAGTTATCATATCTTGTCCATGGTATCAGCTGTTTTTCACAGTGCCAATGTGAGAACGTTCGGAATGTACCCAAGTTGGCCAACTTCTTGTTCACATTAAGCTGATGTTTTGCCACAAACGACGGTCGGAATTAAGGTCAGACTCCTGATTGCGACTTGTAAGTTTAACTAATTCGTTTTTCAAACGATAAGTGGTAATGATTTTTTTATGTATTGTTTAACAACTCAATTTATCAATGTACCTGACACAGGAAAAGTGTATACTAAGCAAATTTCAGTTACCTTTTATAATTTGGTAGAAATTGTTTTTTATAAATAAATTTAACTTAAGCAATTAATTTACAAATTTTTACTGTAAGGACCCTGAAACAGGTATATTGATTTAACTATGACTAGGTCTGAAAATATAATGGATTGTGTTGCTTATTTCGTTATGTTAGTTTAGAGGTTAAAGCGTCTGCTCATCCTATAAAATCCTGCCAATAATCTGTTATTTGACAATGCCAATCACCATTGATAATCCACTGTGAGCCCTAGTGTTATAATGGCGAGACGCGTTGGCCTAATGCTCACTTCCTACTATAAGCTGTAGACCCGTATAAAAGAGTGTTTGATAAAAAAAATATTTTAAAGTCTATTAGTTAGGCACGTATTAGTTAAGGAGACAAGGAGAATTAAACAAGGTCAGGAACTAAGATGCTTGTTCAAGGGACCAGATATAATTGCAAAGGCTAAAAGCAAAAGGAATCGCTGGACGGGCCACATCACAAAATTGAATGAATTCGCAAACGAACATGATCGGACCATGGGAACGGGGTTTTATGGGATATTGATGGGTTTTTCTCATTTTTGACCCTCAAAACACAAAATTTCCCAATTTATCTCCAAACATTTTTAAAGAGCTTAAGATACTAATAATTTAGTATATCAGTGTGTGTATACAAGTGTTTTTGTAAGGTTATTGGTAACGGAAAAATTCTAAAAATTGTAAATTTAAAATTCCAATGTTATTTTTATGGACAACATTGTAAAATGTTGCACTTTGCTTGTTTATGGATATATTTTGACCAAACTTAGCAAATTTATTTATTTTAAACTAACCTATTATGTAATACTTTACTAAAATACACACTTTATTAGTTTCCTTGTTGCAGCATACCTTGGTACTCGTTACTCCTATTGTTATTTAAATAGATTTAATTTAAAATCAATTCAGGCAAATGGAAATTTGCTTAGTCGGCAGGTTTGCTGCGGCAGGGTTATTTTACTGTCGTAGTATATTAAATTGAGATGAACTCAACTTACATCATCTTATGGGCGTTAGGTTAAACAATCGTTCCACCAACACAATGAGGAAAACTTCAGTTCGGTGGCCAAATAGATGTTGAATTCCTGAGGTTTTAAAGTTTTAAAGTCCCTAGCTTTCTTTCCCCACCATTAAACTCCAGGTTTTGATCCCCACACTTGTCTAAACTTTAAAATTGAAAAATGTCACCCCTCAACTAAACTTTATGTCATTTCTTAAGCTGTTTTTGGAAACCATCTGTTAAGACTTGGTATAAAACTACTTCAATCTTGCAAGATTTAGATTGTACGTAATAATGTAGCATTTGTTGACCACTCTAATGGTACACCTATAACAGGTTTTGTTTTAATGGCACTTTATCTGGTAGCATATTATACAGTATTAAAATTAGGATCCAGACAAACGGTAAATGCAGATGATTTTTTATGTTCTACTGGCTGAAAAAATTCACGGGCTATAATAAAGAGCGTAAGGTAGTTTTAGGAATTTATTAGCAAATATTTAACTGTCACTGGACTTTTTGTCACCCTTGTATACACATTTATTAATTATGCAACAAAAATCAATGACTTTCCATTATTAACCAAGTGTAGACTTTCAACTAACAGAAGCAATTCTCTTTAAATCGCTTTGTATTTATTACAAACATTAAAACTAACGTAAGGGCAATGACATAATGTACGGGGTACACTAACCCCCTAAGTCCCTTTTCCGGTCCCCTCAGTCCCTACCCAATATGTGGGAGGGCGGGCAGTCGCTTCACTGCTCCCTTAAGTCTTACAGGGACTAATTACTTTTTACAGTCACACTGTGTCCCTGGCCAGACTTAATTTTGGAAACTTTAAAAGTAATGTCAAGGATATTTAATTAAGTCAGTAGTTTTTCCACCTTTTAGTTTTTGTTAAGCATAAAGTAAGGTAAACTTCATGGGTTATTTCACTGGTTATACAATTATAGAGATGAGATTGCTTACTTTAAAACTGTAAAAGTGTAGGTTTTAATTATCTTTACATTTATTTATAATTTTAAACTGTGTGTGTTGTTGGTAACCATGCAGTTCCTTAAACTATGATTTGTTTTACTATTCAAATATGAAAAATAGATGAAAAGAAAAAATATGATGAAAATCGTGTTTAAAGACATTATTTTAATGTTTTCAAACTCACAAGACTATGGTGTGTATTGTGGTGTATGTGAAGGGTAAAGTCTAGATTATCAATAAAGCAAGACCTCCATCAGTTTCCTCCTTCGGCTATTGTTTCGTTTGAATAGCGTCAGCTAATTCTATTACTGTTTGTGTTCTGAAGATGCCGGAATCGTAATTGAATTACTATTTGCTAACAAGGTACTGTAATTACATAATTGTAGTTATTGATTTAATAATTGTCATATATTAAAATAATATAAAAATTTTTTGCTCATTATGAATGTAAGGTGAGTGTAGAGTGAGATGATCTGTGTAGCTTAGTTACTGATCAAGATCAGCTGTTTCTTTTAGCCAGGATACTTTATTTAAAGCCCAATGACCAGGAACAAATGGGGTTCAGTTTCGATACATCAAAGAGCTTCTGACTCTTTCGACTGAACCGGCGACCTTTTGATTGTTAGGAGGGCCTGTAAACTATCAAGCAAAAGATTTTAGCTTTTTGATGGTTTTGAAACTGAACTCATCTGGATATTGGACTTTTGATTAATGTTCCTGGCTTATGAAACAGCTGGTCTTATTCAGTAACACAAGGCATGTCACTTCACTCTAAACTCATTTTCTCTCATATTTGAGTTAAAATACACACCCATGTGGCGTCCCCATCTCAGTCAGTAGTTTAATAATATAATTAATCATTAGGTATGGAATTTAAAATAATTAGTCCAGTATAGAAATGTAGATTCCGTGTGGTATACGTGTAAAAAACAAAAAAATCTTTGCAACATGTTAACAATTGCAAATTGGGCCCTGATACCATTAGACATAGTTAATTTATCAGTTATCAGTTAATTATACCATCTAACAAAATGTCTGATTTTGATATACTTTAATAAGTCCAGGGTTTAAAATCTGGTTTGGTTTTCTCTTGAGCTTAAAACAAACCAATTACATTTTCCATCAACATTTTCATGTACATTAGATAAGATTTTTAGTGTAACTTACAAATAAAATAGCATACTAGCATTGTTGTTGTTTGTACTCATAGATAATTTTTGTTGTATTATGTTATCTGCTGGTTTCTCTTCGTGGAGATTTAACATTAAATCATAAAATAATTAACTTGTGTATTTGTGATTTGTAGCACTTAAGTATCCATAGGCTGTTTATCTATTAAAATTAATTCATGAATTTAAAAAAAAGTTTTTTTTTGTCATTTTGTAAAACTAAACAAGTATTTTTCTATAGCTAGCTATAACATAATTCACCATTTAAGTCGATGTAAAATCAAATTCATCGTCACATTCAGTCAAATGCTGCGCCGGTGGGCTTTGTCATTTAGAAGTTAAAACTGTTTATAAGTTAGATTGATCAAGTTCCATTTATATTGTGTCATTGACAGAATGTTTGTACATTTTTATCAGTTTCAATGTTTATAAAGCTAGGAACTGTTTCAACACAAACCCTAGGCTCAATACTGGTGCTCCACTGACAAGACTAAACTGACTGAACTGTCACTCAATCCCCCCACATAGGATTGGGTTTGTTATTCCTGTCTTTCTGCCAGTGTTGCCACTCTCGTATGCTGCATCCCCCAAGTACACATAGAGTTGCAGTATTTGAAGTGCAAATCTATATAAACCGGGTTAAGGGAGGAAATATTTCAATTGCTTCCTTGCAGAGTTTTAAAATCTTGAACTTCCGCACGTTTTCGTTTTAGAATCCCAGAAGACGTTAGAGTTTTATATATTTCTATATAGACCTAGTTAGTTCACCGGGGTGGTTTCAGAACTTCTAACAAAGTTTTAGTTATTTTTGAGGAGTTTTATATTTGCAAATAATTTATTTTTTGTCAATATTTAAAGTTATTTTAAATATTATTTGAATTACAAGATTCTTGATCAGCGTGTCTGTTTTTTTTTTTTCATTTGCATGTTTATTTTACAATTTGTAAAGCCTTCAAAATAAATAATTTCTAATTTAAAATTTGTTTATATAAAACATAACAGTATTATTACTGTAAATTTCATAAACCCGGATTCATAAGTTTCTAACTGCTTACAGAAAAATGTTTATGTTATTATTTGTATTTTTTATGTCTTCGTATTATTGTGCTTATTTTATTTTAGAATTGGAAGTAGTCTTTCTCTTTTCATGATGCTACTCATAATAGAACTCAACATGTACAAATTTCAAAACTTAAAATAGAAAATCTTTTAAATTTTCCTACAAAGAAAAATTATTTAACCACAAAAAAATCTTTGTGGCAACTTCCAGAACACCTGTACACTAAACTGTACACTAACACTATACACCTAACAAATCCAAAACTTTGAGAGAAACTTCAAAAACAGCTGTACAGTATTTAAAAAGAGTAAAAAACATTCTGCTTTCGTTCAAACACATTCACTAAAATTATGATATAATAATGAAGGTTACATCTTCAGAATTACCATGCAATTACCCAGCACATGCGCATAGAATACCCAGCACAACCACCTCAAATTATATTTATTTCTAACAATGAGGTCATTAGGAATATTGGTTGGTTGGAGACAAATTGTGGCCACTTGTTGGTCAAGATGGCAGTGTTGTTTCCTTATTAATAATATAATTAAGCCCCGTGTGTTCCACTTCCCAGATATTTCTCAACCGCTATCATTATTTGCACAGTTGGACGTTGCTCGTTACTTCAACAACTTATTCTAAAAGATGCTATACAGCATAATAAATTTTAATTTTATCACAACTCTTAGATTGTAATAAATAAGTATTTACTTTTTTTAACAGTACTTCTACAATGTCCAGTGTCTAAAAAAGTTAGGAGGAGAAAAGAATAGTTTCCTAGAAGTACAATAATGTCAATATTACTCCGAAAGTTATATCTATAGGTAATCACCTAGAACTTTACTGTGCAACTGAAATAGCTTACAAAAATACCATCAACTCTAGATTGATTCTAAAAATAAAAGTTAATATTGTAGAACTTTATTTTCTAGGTCAGTCTTATTTTATGTTGGAGTATTATCGATGATATTGTTTCATCTTAAACTGTGTTCAGTAATGGCTGTTTTACAATTCTTAATTCTAAAATGTTTTCTCTTAGTTTCTATTGGTAAAAAGTTACTTCATGTTTCTCTTTTATTTATTATTATTTTACTAGTATTCTGTTTTGAATCATGTGTTTGTGCACGTAAAAAATTACTCAACAAATCAAAATGAAAACATTTTTATATATAATATTTTGTAATAGTATGTGTTACTATTAGGCTAATTATTTCCAAGTGTTAAGATTTACAAATACAGAAAGAATAACTATAGTTCAGCCGCTTAGAAAGCATCCTCCTCTAGCATTGGTTTAGTATTAGCGCGCAGGTTGTTTTCTAAGCAGCCGAACTATAGTTAGAGTTTTTATATTTTTTGATTACAAGTTAAATTACATTTACCAAATTGTAAAATTGTTAAGACTTTTGAAAAATATTTAGAGTTACTTTGCAAATCTTACATTAACGAATCTACTTGATTGATTCTTTATTACAAAAGCAATCTTATAGTTCAATTCCGCAATTCAGTTGAAGATGGAGGTGGTTCCACCCACATTCTGGTTTGCGGGTTTCTGGCGACGTATATTAACAAACTTAAACATTGTTTGATGAAAACATTCCGCAACTAGTTTGAAATGTTTGGATCATTTTATTTAACCTTACGTTTCATTTACCTAGCCTATTACTAAACTAATATCAGAAAACATGACAAAAGTTTGACATAGCTGGGGAGCTGAGTGGTTGTAGCTTTTTGATGGTTTGAAATTGGATCCAGGTCTCTTTGGACATTGGTTAATAAATGGTCCTGGCTAACGAAACAGCTGATCTTCGTCAGTAACAAAGCTACACAAGACATCTTACGTCATTCTAAGCTCATCCTTCATTCATATTTGGGTTAAAATACACACCTAGCGCAGTTGGCGTCCCCATCTCTATCTATGAATGATAATAATAATAATAAAATTATATCGATAGTTTAATGTACACTAAACAATGGTATTGGACAAAACGATTTAATTACTTATTTAAAAATTAATTTATTCTAGCAGGATTTTGAAAACAAGTTAGAATTTGTTTTGAGAGGTTATCTTTACATGAAACGTAGTTCAGTTATGTATCTTAGTTTCCTTAAATAATGGTGCAATATGATAAAAAATATTGTTCATCGCTAAGCAAAAAGTCTCTTTTGAACTCCCTCACTCATTTTCTTTGAGAACTTAACCATGGTTCGAAAAGAGTCACTATACGCCCTAAAGATGAAATAATTATACTATTGTATTGTTTTCAGGAGAAAGAAGAAGAGGTGGAACCTTAGATCTGCTGTTGTCCACCACCTACTGTCGCTCCCAACTGCATCTGTCCAGACAACTGGCTCAGCTGCATCCTGAACTGACAATGCCAATGTACTCAGGTTAGCTCCTCCAGTGTTGTTATTAATAGTTAAATAACTTAACAGTAAATCCTCATCATCGTGGAATCTGCCAGCCAAAATGTTTCACAGCTCAGACCACACAAAAAGCACACCATAATACTAAAACAAAATAATAATAGTGCTGCACCCTGTTGGGAAACCTTATAGCATTTTAATGCTTTTGCATATTATAGAACCAACTTGTAAAGTTGAAACCGCTGACTAAATTCTTTGATTACCTTTAAATATGAATACTCATAAGGTTAACATGGGGAACTACAGAGCCACTGGGGCGGAGCCCGAAAGGATTTTTGGGATAATAATATGCTTTAATGTTAATCGGGAATGTTAGCTATCATCATGCCAAATTTCAGCCCAATCCGTCCAGTAGTTTATGCGTGATTGAGCAACACACAAACACACACACACACTCACTAACTTTCAAATTTATAATATTAGTAAGAATACAAACATATGTGTATATTTTTTATTAATAATTTCATATGTCTGACACAATGTTTAATTAATAACCCCAAAATTGGTGATTTATGAAAAGTTATTTTAGTTTAAAAAAACTTTAATAAATTCAGTTACATTTTGTAAATCTAGATTTTTCAAAAGCCATTAACTCTCTCTATCAATATTGAGCTTCTAAAGATATTTTTGTTAGATGGACCTCGAGTGCTCACAATTTTATAGTCACTTTGATGTCAGCACTTAAACACTTTGAGCTCGTGACCTTTTATCTCAGTCTTGTTTTAGTGAAAGGGACATATTTATTTTCAATATTGGTTTTTAACTTTTACGCCAAACATTTCGGGGACTAATTTTTGATAGCTGTAATAAAAGCTGTACAGATCTGAGTTTGAGTCCATCAAAGATTAATAAAAGCCATGTGTTCCTAAATCTGATATATTTTGTGGTTACAGTTCTAATAAACTGATAGCAGCAATATTTCAGATAAATCTTTTTCTGGACATATATACGGACATTAAAACATAAATATATATATATATATATATATATATATAGAAGAAGAATATATATATATATGTGTGTGTGTGTGGGGGGGGGGAAAGAACCGTTTAAACCCTGGTATTGGTACTATATTTAATGCCAATCTTTTTGTCAGATAGCATAGTTAAATAGCCCAATGACAAAATTGTATCTGGGTCCAGTAACAATGTTTTGTGGTCTCTGCAGAAGGAGGGGGCAGTGAAATCAAATTTTAGAATTACCATTTACAAAAATGACAGTAAACAATTTTGATCTTCATTTAACACCAAATTGTAATGAAAATTGCCACAGTCCTAATAAGATATACTGGAATTTACAAACATTTGATTTTTGCCAGCGTAGCAGTTGGCGTCTTGGATTTTGGTACAAGATTGATAGGTGTAATATCCACCCACAAAAGTGTATGCTAAATTCACATTCTGCTAACAGAGTTTGGGATCCTTTTATGTAAAAATACCTCTTAAAATTATATCAAAGAAAAAACTACTACAATACGTGAAACTGTTACAACGAACACGAAAACTATCAAAACTTATCACCAATACTGAAAACTAGTGTGAGAATATTGCACAAAAGGTAACCCCAATTTGTTCAAATAAATATCGTAAAATCACCCGACACCGATAGAAACTATCCGACAATGAAAGCGAGGAAGTGGGACGATCATCCCCAAGTCAGTGATCCCTCCAATTGATGTTTCAATGGCCACTTGCGACAATTGCTTTCAACTTTATGTGTTATACTTGCAAACGGATCTTCGGAACCACTAGATTTGCTGTTTGGTGTTTCATGCCATTTGGTTTGGATTATGAATGGGACTGTGTATTGGTAGTGATATTTTATCCTTTAATATTTTTCTCTTCTTACATTTGATATTTCCTGAGGGTGAAATACCATTTTATGTTTGTTTGGATGAAGTTTACCAATTTTATTAATTTAATGTTTATGAAGCTGTTGTTTGGGTACTAGGCTGGAGTTGCAACTTTAGTTTTAATTTAAATATATTTAGATATAGTTGATGTTATTGACTGTATATATTTATGTTGACCATGCCCATCTCATGTAAAAATGATCAGCGCCAATAAATATCTTATGTCTTATTGCTTCAAATATCTTCTGTTCGTACACTCATGATGAATAAATTGGGTATTTCTTTCTGTACCAATTCAATTCGTTTTGGTGTAATTATTTGATTTTTCTTCCAGGTAATTGATTGTTGTATGATGGGCGATCTTTGGAGCAGTTTTAAACATAAAAATTGTGTGTTATTCTAATATCATTACAAATATTAGGTACCCTACTTAAATATTTGTTTACATTTAGTATGTATGGAGGTAGTGGTTGAATTATTTCTTGAAACTTATTTTGTTAGGTTTGTCATTCAATAAAGCAACTTCACGTACCATAATTTATTGAGTGTACAGTAGTTTATAATTTAATTTTGATGGGTTTTAATTTACTGTTTTTCGCCTACCAAATATTTTTGCTCCGATTTGAACATTCATTCCTTCAAAACATAATTGGGACACGTTTCTCTTGAAAACAAAAATCTAATAAAACCCCTTTCACCTATATCACTTACAGTTATGATTGGTTGTATTAGTGATCAGCATCACTAACACTTTATGATGTTTTTTTTCAGAGATCACGCACAGGTTCCAGACTGCTAGACCTGAAGTACGTCAGCTGTTGTTGCAATATCTGCTTCCTTGGCTGCACAACATGGAGTTGGTTGATCCCAACGTACCTCCGGGAAATCCCCTGTCTTACTTTCAGGTGAAATGTCATTGCAAATTAACTCAAACAAAGACTAACATTATTTGAAAGAAATTATAAATTAAAGAAAATATTTGGACACTATTCATATATTCGTATACTTATGAAGAAAGATTCTGGACTATGACTATTTAACAATTTGTAACCAATTAATTCAAATCCTCGTAGACAGATTCTAATGTTGACTTGATGTCATAAAGCATAAAAAATTTGCACAAACTATTGCACTTATTCAAATAACTTTTAAAACTTAATGTATGGTTATTTTTCATTTTTTGTGATCAAATAAATTCTTTGAATATAGAATCTGTTTCTGAATACTAAACCACATGGTTCGCTACTCTTTCCATCCACACACTCCTGAGCTGACATCCGTAAAAACTTTACTAACCCTCAACTTACGAGAGTGATTGGTGCTAGCTGAGCTTGTGGGGAAAGCCCCTCCAAAAACTTCTATCTCAGACTGTACTTCAATCAGGCCCTTACCATATCATAGGTACTTCTTGATCCTACCTTTAAGTCTCTTTAGATGGATGAAGGTAAACTAATTTTCTCACAAATAACTAATTTGCAAATTTGTTTATGTTGCAGTACTACGCCAGTGACATGACCAGATCTGGAGGCAGGAGGGAGGGTTGGGGCTCAGTAGAAGCCACAGAGATGGTCCTCAACAACCTATTCTACATCACTGCCAAGGTTAGTGTTCCTGGAGGTGTTCACTTATATGCTTTGAATGTATATAAACAGGATAAACACCTTATTGTTTTTGATGATGAGGTCGAAATGCTATTTGATATTGTTACAGTTAATATATCTGAATAGGATTCAGTACTTGAAAATTTTTGGTCTGATCAAGAATGGCAGAGTAGCCCAAGGTGTTTTTTTACTGGCAAGGAGACGTTAACAAAAATCACGAGTTTGAATATTGTCTTGGCCAAATCTAGTGCACAACTCATGAGAAGTTATCTATCTGTAGAGAGGTCTACCAAAAATTAACGGTTGTTCGCTCAGATGAAATTGACAGCATTAGCAAATTCATTGTGCATTTCATCTCAATTGAAATTTTTTAACCAATCCATTCTTGTTGTGCGTTTATGTGTGTCCACAATTATTTTTTTAACTAGTACTTGAGTATTGGGGGGATGAGGAAAACGATATAGCAAGTTTAATCCACGAGAAGTTATTGGGACTCAAAGAGTTAACCACATCAGTTTTAAATCAAGGTAATACTGTAATATACCATCTAATCAGTTTTATTTTAAGTTGAGAAGTTTAACACCACACAAAACATTTTTGATAGCTTGTAGTGCTACAATATCTATTAGTAGTTGTGGTGCTTGCATATTTAATGTGAAGGTGGTCAATTGAATTTCAAGAACTCAATAGCTTTTCATTGTTTGAAACCTAACCCAGTCATCCTTGATTAGGCCTACTGGAATTTTATGAACGGTCCCAGCTAAAGAAACTTTTGGTCTGAGTAACTCAACTACACAATCCATTAGCTACTTGTCTCGCAATCTTCTTCCACTCAAGATCGCCTTGTACTAAAGTTTTGTGACAGTTTGCAGATGAACACCCTAAGGAGGTAGAGGAGGTTTGGGCCACTCTGTGCTCCTGTTGGCCTAACAACCTCAAGGTCATCATCAGATATCTCCTCATCATCTCTGGGATGGCACCACTGGAGCTGCTGCCATACGTAAGTAACAACATTTCCGTATCAGAACCTTAAGTCAGTAAACATAAAATGACCCTCGAAGCCACTGTCCAAAAAACTTACCCAGTACATATGAGAGTGATTTGATTCATGGATAAATCATTCTTTATTTTGTTAAATAAATTTTATGAGTTTGTGGTACATCAAGATGAGTTTGTGTTGTTCTTTTAGCGAATTTCCCTATAGGGAAGAAGCTATAGAGGTAGGTGGCACGGTAAGACCTAGATGAAGACTGTTTTACATTTTAATTTCTCAGGTACATGCTCGGGTTCCCCCTATAGGGAAGTTGGCTAAAACATACCTACATATCTTCGTGTTTTGAAGCCCCACATTACTTCATTGTGCTTCAACTCTTCTTTTTCATGTGTCTACAATTGATTTATTGAGCATAGTCAGTAAAATTAGTATGTTTGTAGGCCAAGCGTGTTGTGCTGTACTTGGCAAGAGCTCGGTCTGATCGTCTCTTGGATGAGATGATGTCCGAGCTGCAGACCATCGAGACTCTCAACTGTCTCATAGAACGGACGGAAACGCCACCTTTCTACAGGTACGGTAAATTTTAAGATAAATTGCTTCTTGATTACCAAAACGTACAATAAAATGGGTTTCAAATACCTGTATTATTGGTATAATGTATAATGGTTAAGATCCAACATCTGATGTGGAAGTGCTAACAACTATTTTCTGTTCACATTCTTAAAACCATCTCAGACATCATAAGGTAAAAAAAAAACATTGCCTCATAGAGGTCGTCATATTCTCCCACTGTTTAATCCTAGTCATGTGTTTAATATTATATTGATGGTTTTTTAACACCCCAAATGAATGTACAAGGAATAGGTGCAGCAAAGAGTGTATGTGTGTGACTGTATGTTAGGGAACCGAAAGAAACTTTTGTTATTTTATTATTCATTTTACATAGCTTTTTTTTACTTTTGTTCATATCATCCTAAGTTCATTTTAATAAGGAAGAATTTTTACATGTCACTTACAGGTTGACGTCCATGAGGAAGGCGAGCAGTCACAGTGATCCCGGGCCAGGAGGTCCCGGAGGAGGCGACTGCTCCAGGACTGACCTGGCTGTGGAGAAGGGAACCATACACACTAAGAGACACAGCGGCGAGGACCCAGGGAAAACTGGGTATGTTCCACATATTCCTGGATAAACTTAATTTTTCTAATAAAACTCTTTTAAAAAAGTATCAAAAATTGAGTTGTTTGTCATTTCTAAGTGATAGAAGCATTATTTCTTCAAAATCAAACAAGCCACTCTAGGATTTCTGAGCTCTAGTCAAAATTCTAGACTTATCCCCCCTTATGGACATAACAGCCTTACACAAGTTCCTTCTTTAAACAACCCCGAGAAATATAACTGTTAAGAGTCCTTGGACTGCCTAAACAGTTAAAGAACTACAAAGAAAATTACAATCTTTCTGGTGTTTGAACAAGTATTTTGAGATGTTAAATAACTCTTTAGCGGCTGTTTGAAATTAACAAAATTAACATTGCTCTTATGGTGGGCAAATCCAATATGGTCGTTAGCTTCCATAGACTCCCTAAAAGAAAAACTCAAAAGTAAAAAGAACATTTCTAATCCCACAGTATACTAGATATTTAAATTATAATCACTTTGGTGTTTGAAAAAATATTTTTGGGAGATAAATAACTCTTCAGCAGCTTTTTGATATTATCCAAGATGACCGCTAGCCTCCAAGGACTCTTAATGTTACAAGTAACTAGCAAAGCTTATAAATTCAAAACATAAAACAAGTAAGAAAAAGGTGCCAATTAATACTATTTAATTTAGATTGACTTTTTAAGTTAAATAAAGTTAAATAAAATTGAAAGTGTTATGCAAAAAGTAAGTTTAAATTTCAGTAGAAAAGTTGGAGAGTGGTTGACTTTATAATCTGTTCTGGGAGTTTCAACAATCATTGAAAAAGTTTCAAACGCATAACAACTTAGGAAAAACTCTCTAACTTTCAAAACTTTACATTTTATTTCAAAATGTATCAAATTATTTATTATCTTTCATTATTAAGATGTTACAAAAAATCACTTTTAAACAATTTTTTATAATTAATTTTAATAGTACAAAATTTGTATATTATTCAACCAGAACTGCTGTTTGTGTTTTTTATATCCGTTTTAAAATGTGTTCTTAATACAGGCAAGTAATTGTTGTTCCTTGACTAAAAAGGTTCCTTGTTTTTAATCACTATGTCTGATATAATAACTCTTTCTAAGATGATAGTAGCTATCATGACACTCAATAAAAATAACTCAAAACTACTGATTCAACTTAAACAATCTAGTAAGTAACCCTCATACCTAACCAGACTTTACAAATTTATGTTTTCTGATTCTCAAGAAAAAAGATTAGCTTTGCTGATGTTTTTCTTTTGCCAGACAATATTTGTACTTTTACTTCTTTAAAAATGTGTTTGTTTTTACCAGTCTAGTCATAAATTTAAGTGTGTGCAAAAGTTGTCATGTGATATATTAACCAAATGGAGTGTGGTTGGGTACACTTTAATTTGTTTCAAGGGATCTGTGGTGGATAGGAAGAACAGCAGGCTTATCTTACTGATGACAATAGTTCGACGTTTAAGTTTACGGAACAATTAGCTCCTTCTTCAGTTGTAGCGTCTTTGTTCTTAATAGAGTTTCAGGCCTTTGTTCCCTTAACTGCCTACAACAATAATAAAACACTAACTGAAAGAAGCTATTCCAAAAGCTCTGTTCCATATGTTTACATGTGCTTTAACTATTTTCGCCATGAAGGTAAGCCATTTGTTCATCCTATCCATCAGAAAATCTTTTAAAAAACCTAGACTAAAGCTATCTTTACCAAATAATAAGATTTGTCAGTTTTTGAGATATTTCTAATTTTCGCAGGACGTCCAAGTCAGATTCAGCACTGAGAGCCTTGGCGGGGGGCGGAGGCTTTGTACCCCCACGGGGCGCTGATAAGATCCGCACTGCTTCGGGCCCCGCTATGTTGTCTGAGGAAATTTCCACCCCTACCACTGAGACTGAGGTACGAAACAAGAGTGTTGTAAGAGTCAAAATTTTGTTGAGTATCAATACCAACCAATAACGGCAATAATGGTAAAGGTCTGCAGTTATTCTTCAAATAAGATAAAATTACCATTAACAAACAAATTTAGTTGCTATTCTCTAACCATCTTTTGGTTTCCTACAGCTGGCCCAGGTTGATGAGACAGGAGCCAGATATGATATACCACAACCTCATCCTCTACCCATGCCTGAGTACGGAGGCTACTTTGCTCCTCTCACAGAATATCTGCCTGACAACAACCAGCCCAGCAGCGGCTTCCACAGGTAAATCTGTACAACTTAGCCTTTAGTCTGGTAGGACCATTGACTTAAATTACTGGAAGTAGACTTCTCATTCCATTATATTGTGTCCTTCAAGATGCAACTGCCTTGTTAGAGATAATTTGTACTGGCTGATGTTCTTGAATTTTCTATTAGGTACCTCCAAAGATATGATATGAGGTTGGTTTATCATGATGGTTATCATGAGGTTTATGAAAGATGTCTATGATTTTTCCGTGACCTTTGAAGATGTTCACAATTTCACAGTGATTTTTGATGTTGTAGATGTTATCGTGACCGCGGCCGGAAGATGTTTAAAATTTATAATGATTGAAAGATGTTCAGAATTTAAACATCTTTGCCACCAAGACTGATAATCGAATATAATATAATAGGTTACGTACCTTATTCCGTCTTCAGTCTTAATTTAGTAAATGCTGGATGGATGCATTGACTAAATTAAGACTGAAGACGGAATAAGGTACGTAACCTATTATATTATATGTTCAGAATATTGTCATGACTTTGGAAGATGTTCACAATTTTTTCAGGACTCGGGTAGATATTCACAATTCAACCGTAACCGCAGAAGACATTTTTGATTTCACCATGATCACAGAATATTTTCATTATTTTGCTGTGACTCTACAAGATGTTCATGGTATTGCTGTGACAGCGGAAGATATTTATGAATTATCTGTAACTGCAGAAGATGTTAAAGATTTTACAAGGTTTGTTAAGGATTTTTTTTATATATGTGGGAGATCATGTACAATATTATCCTACACAACACTGGTTGAAGTGTTTTTAAATTAATACTTCTTAAAGCAGCCCAATTTCGGCCCAAGAGCCAATGGCCAAAATTGTTGACCCTCAACCCAAACTGCTGGAAATATAAAAATTCTGGCCCGCAGAACCCTACTGTCTCCCTCCAAAGTCTCTGACCAGCTGTTCACGATCCACAGGTGTAACGTAGCTGTCATGCTGCTCACTGACGTGGTCGTGGACGGTGTAGACGTAGACTGGAGTATCCACGTGCCTCTCATGCTTCACATCCTGTTCCTGGGGATGGACCACTCACGCACTCTAGTACACGAGCACTGCAAACAGCTGTTACTCAACCTGCTGTTGGTGCTGGCTGATCACAACGACCACTTGTCCGTCGCTCAGATCCTCCTCAATCACAAGACTGTAGAGCTGGGTCTCGGTCTGCCGACGCCGCCACTACCTGTGCTGCCACACATCTTTACAGGTTGGCTATAAAATATGTATGCTACCTCGTCCTATATGATGTTTATTGTAAGTTGAACAATATTGATAAACTATGGATCAATAAAATGAATATTGGTGGTCTTCACTAAGACACAAAGGATGCTTTTCGTCATGGTATCACATAAAGCAATGATGAATTCTAATGTCAGTGAAATATTAATCTCGTAACACTTTCTAACAGGAAAAGTTACTTAAATACTGTAAATAAACTAACAGTTTTAAGAAAAGTGATTTAACTTTTGACTAACTGTAGAACTATACTTGTATACAAAAATTATGAAATCATGAATAATGTATGCGAAATAATTGTGCAATCAGCGACTTTGAAAATGCCATGGGCCACTTCTTGATTGGTTTATAACTACAGTGTAAATGATTGACAAGTTTGCACAATGATCCAGTTTAATGTGAATGTCGCTGTTTGCAGAGCCGGATACGGAGTTTGACAGTTACCTCCAGGGCCCCGTGGTCCAAGTACCTTCTAACAGTCTGGCCGCACTGCCTTCTGCTCCATCTGGTGAGTTGTTGTCACAACTGATATTTTAGAAGGAAGTTTCCTATGTTTTAATTCAGTGTATGGCAAGACCTGTAGTTTTAGATGTACATTACTGCCTTGTAGTCTCTGCTTCCGGCAGGAGTTCTCTCTGCACATTAAATAATTCTTCATTTTACCAGAGTAAAGCTTTAGTTTGGAAAGAGATTTTTGCACTTTCGTTTGAAGTTGGATAAAAACACCCCCTTAGGCCTCACAACATACACTTTTTCGTGTTTTACTCTATAAATTTGAGAAAATGTTAATTACTCTCCTCTACTACCCTTCTATTCTAGTTTCATGAGAAAATCCTTCAGAGTAGGGTTTTTGAAACAGCGTCTTGTACTTTGGTCCAAAATTTTGTAACAACCTCCTTTCTGGTCTCTACTAAATCCTGGATCAAGTTATGAATTAGGGAATTTACTTCCCTACTTAAGTACTGGTTGATTGTTTTTCGCTTGGGTATTTTATTTCTTTTTTGTTTAAGAAGACTGAAGACGTTTTGAAAATTTACTTATAAGCACATGTTGGTTGTGTAGGTGAAGTGGTGGCCATCAATCCTCCGGTGATTGTAGTCCCGGAGGAGAGTTCCTGGGTCGGACCCCAGCCCGGACCTAACATGCCGATACAGGATGTGGTGAAATCCCTCATCGAGTTCTTAGCCACCAGGTACTGTAAGCTGAACTTTATGTATGTAGTCTAGTCATAAGTGCTTGCTTGGTGATCATAAAGTTGTCAGTTTTATTAAGATAGAAGTAGCTTTTTGATGACTCGAACAGGGCCCAGCTGTTCTTGTTTTGGCTTTTAATGATTGATTGATGACTGAAGAAACATATGATTTTTGTAAGTAACAAAGCTACACATGTTTTACCCATCTCACACTCTCCTTTCATGCATATTTTGATTAAAATAACCCCCGTGAAATCCCTATCTTGAATAGTGGTAATGTGAGCTATACCTATACCATTTTGCTATACCTTGAACCTAGCTACGAATACCACACAGTATCTCAGAAATAAACGATGCTTAAAAATTTCCTAAATAGATTTCTTGCTAACTGTTTGTTTTATAACTTTACAGACAAAACCAGGTGCTATGGAACTATGAGGACATCACAGCTAAGGTTTGGATAGTCCGCAGTGTTGAACAGCTTGATGTGTTCCTACAACATGTGTTGAGGATATTTCGAGACTCAATGCCACATGCTCTCATCTCTGAACGCTGGGCACAGGTACGGACGGCTATAGTATTTTTTCTACAACTCAACAAAAATACTGTTATAAATTACTGATATCGGTTTAGACAAAATATTGGCTCTAGGTGGTACATGTAGTTTGGTATGTCCTCTTCAGTATCCAAAGCCAAAGATAACACATGTGATTTTTTTACTTCAACCTACTGTCTAAAGAGCTATATTAGGAGCTATATCAGTGTTGTTTTGTGGCCTTTTAGGGTATATCTATTAGCCTCTGGACTCTAATTTCGCCAGATAAGCTAGCCGAACTCTATCTCTTTGTTGACATAAGTTTTACTTATGCAGCCTAGCAAAGTCGATTAGAGTTTATCATTGATGTCTAATGATGTCCCACAGACAGCGCTACAGCTAGGGTTGTCGTGCAGTTCCCGCCATTACGCAGGCCGCTCGCTCCAGCTGTTCAGAGCTCTGCGTGTTCCCATCACCTCTCGTATGCTCAGTGACATCCTCAGTCGACTGGTGGAGACTGTCGCTGAGCAAGGGGAAGACATGCAGGTATGTAGTGAACTGGTAAACTCAGACACGGATATTATACTATGTGGTGGACATAAAACAAAATGTAGTCAGCTTGTGGTGGACATAAAACAAAATGTAGTCAGCTATGTGCGTCAGTTGGCAAATGTTATGACCCTTCAGGGCTCAAATGCTGAAGAATCGGCCTTTGTAAGTAGCATAACAAAATATAAACTTACAAATATTATTACTTTATTTTGAAATGGCGACCACACAAATGTGGGTAATTCACCCTTGGATATAGACATAACAAATATGGCTAAAAATTGTATCTGTCTGCCCAAACTCGTTTTATAAGAATGTGGTCTTTTCGTGCTCATAAACAACAGAAAAAAGTCTTAAATATAGGCATATCTAAATTAATTCATTATTACTAGGGCTCAAAGAGTTAGTGCACAGTAATGGTCCCTTACACTACACTAACTTTTTCTTCGCTTTACATGATCCAAACCAAATATAGTCCACACATAACCTTACATGCTACTCTCTTCCAGGGATATGTCACTGAATTACTCCTCACTCTGGAAGCAGCCGTAGACTCTTTGGAGTCAGACTTCCGACCTCTGGACTTCATGAAGGAGATATTCAAGTCGACGCCAAACCTGAACAACAAGGAGGGCCAAGGCAGTGGAGGGGGTGCGGGGGGCAAGCGGTCCCCTGGAGGAGGTCCCCCGGTGACAGGAGGCCACTGTCCTGCAATGAACCATGCAAGGAGCACCAGCTACTCTGTGTCTTATTGTATGAGAAAAGCCACCGGGTCTCCTTCCAACATAGATGCCAAAGGTAAATGTTGTAGTGATTTTTACTTTCTGTCCTCTGTTCAGCTTGATAAAAATTAAAACGTTTAAAATAACAATGCTGAATGTGTACACTTTTCTGAAATTTTTGAAAAAGCATTGAAAACGTTTCAACAAATGTTCTTTGCAAACTGGATTATGGTAGTTAATTTTGAGATGTTTTTGTTCCCTAAACATAACTTGGATGAAGAAGAAATTGCTATAGTGATTACTAGTGTTTAATCAGTATATTATTATTTTATTGTGCTAAAAGAGATGATTTTATAAAAAGACTGTGCTGTCTTAAGGTTCTTCTCAATCTCAATACAAGAATATTTTACTACCACGTCAATGAAGTACAAATTGAAAAAATTGAAAAAATTTATTTCCTACATCGGTGCTGATTGTGTAAAAAAAACAAGTTCCATTCACAAAAGTTTATGTATACAAATTGATTACATAATGTATACATGTTCCTGTTGTGGATTCAAAAATGTACATATTAGGCTCGGACCAAAAATGAAGGTTTGTCAAATATATTCTACCATCAACTGTTTGTTAATCTATTATTCAAAATATTTGATCGTTTCTGAAAAAAAAATTGTTAAATCCCCACTATAAAAACGTTTGATGCCTTCAACTAGAACAATGGTATTATTTATTGAGTATTAGGATCATTCTTCTAGTTTTGATTACTTATATGTCAAGTAACTCTGTGACTAACACAATGCCTCGACAGGGTTTCATCCTACTGAGTTGAGAGGACGAGTGTTATCCGAGCTGGAGTCCCGATCGGGTTGTTCGCTCAACAAATACTCCACGAACCTGTGTCGCTCTCGGTCCGCTCAGTCGCTCAAGCTACTCGGAGACTCGGCGAGTGCAGACGACAAGATGACCATCCTCGCTCAGTTGTTCTGGCTGTCTGTCTCTCTTTTGGAGAGCGACTACGAACATGAGTTCCTGCTGGCATTGCGGCTACTAGGTAATGTTGGGAGTCTATAGGGATAGTTTTTTTTTTTTTTTTGTCCTAAGGACGCTAGGCACGAGCCTGGGATTGTTTTTTACATTAATTCAGGCTAGACCTAGGGGTTGCGGCATTATCACTTAGATAAAATCCATCGGTGACTTGGCGGGGATCGAACCCGGGACCTCAGGGACTGAAGTCCCGCGCTCTAACCACTACGCCAGCTCGCTCCCCCTATAGGGATAGTAGATGTGGTTGTAATGTAAGAGAGATGTATTTTAATATTTATATTTGTTCAGTGTTTCAACTTGATCATCATGAAGTATTTGTAAGTTAAAGTATGGTTGTGGATTTTTTATTGGCTTTGACTTTAAAGTGTTTTACATTAAATCTAAAATTTTAAATTTGACATTACATATTGTTATGTGTGTTATTTATAGGTAGAGTAATGCATCGGCTGCCCTTGGATCGACCTGATGCCAGAGACAAGGTAGACAAACTTCAGTCTCAACTGCGATGGAACAGTTTTCCCGGAGTGCATGCTTTACTGCTCAAGGTAAAGGCTTGTTTTTTTAAAAACTGTTACGATAATATTCTTCTCTTTGAACTTGTATTGTTCATCAAATAATTCATCACAATACTGCATTAGACCTGCCACATTCACTTTCTGAGTTTCTCTGTGATCAAGAATTAATTATTCATAAACAGTACATTATTATGCAAATAGGTATTATCTGAAATTTTGTTTGCACAACCTAGCCAGTTAGCACTTCAAACTCAAACTTTAAATTTTTGGAAAATAGTAATTCTTCTAGGTCATTTCCAAGAAATTAAATTTGTGTATTTCAATTTTATGGTGTTGTAAATAAGTTGTAATACAACTGTTTGTTGTTTAACAGAGAAATGAAATAAAAAAAATGTACTACATTACCTCTCAGTTTTAGTCTTTGGTTCTATTTTACTCATTCCACTGAATTAAAGAGAGTACACACTGTATTGAACATAATTTCTTCAACCAGATAGGCTAGATGTTTAAAAACTATAGTTGTCTGTAAGATGGTTTATTATCCAACTGTCTATGTTCTACTCAGGGCTGCACCAACCCCAACACATATGAGCCTGTGATGACGCTACTATCACAGTTCACGCCACTGCTGGACTTGCCCGTGGTAGATCCTACCCAGTCCTTGGCCTTCCCCATGAATGTGGTAGCTCTGCTGCCGTACATGCTGTTACATTACGAAGACGCTAACCAACTCTGTATCATGAGTGCCGAGAACATCGCTCAGGTTAGTGAACCATACTGTATAACTTGTCGTTAACTCATGTGGTAGGGCAACGGACTACAAAGCCAAGATGTAAATGCCGTGGTTTCTTGCCCCAGCGCCCCAACTAAATTTTATCAACTCAGTTGTTCTTGTACTGTACCTCTATTTACATGTTTATGTTTTGTGTTTTGTCATGTGTTTGTCAATACAGCAGTGCCAGGGCTATAACAATGAATTTTAATTTACATTTTAAGTGTGAGAAAGTTCCATGTGGCATTGACTTTGCCTGTTGAAATTAAATAAATGATTCTCATTGAGTTATTTGATCTCAATTATTCCATAAGTCTTATATATCTTAGTGAGTATGACAATCAAGCTAGATTTTAACTTTATCTATCAAAAAAAGTCCTACATATCTAATGACAAATTAAATTGTTTGTGGTTTTTTTTTAAACTGACATCATTATCGTCTGCAGGTGAGCACAGAGAAGAGTAAGAAGTTGGAGAACCTTGCGACTGTGATGACACTGTATAGTCGCAGGACATTCAGCAAGGAGAGTTTCCAATGGACCAAGTGTGTGGTCAAGTATTTGTACGACAGCTACGCACATCTCAGTCTCAACATGCTTGCCTTCCTGGTTGAGGTAAAGCTTTTTTTTGTTTTTACCCTGTTTTTGTGTGAGTTTTTTATTTTTTGTCAGGTAACAAAAGTGGTAAAGTTAAGTTTGTTATAGCATAATGTCAACGTGGTATGACTCTAAAGAACATATCAATTGCAAAAACTTAAGAGGGAAAGATACACCACAGTCCTGCCAATCTGAGCTTATCCGCACCGGATCCTGGAAATGTAGTAAAATGTTATTGAAAAGTGAAACAATGTACTGTATTGTTAAAACTGTAAACTCATATTTGCTCCCGCGATCATGTCAACACTTTGATTGTCTCCCTGTCACTGTCTCCCAAGGTCCTGGCAAAATCAAGATAGTTTCCTACAATCATCTAAATATCCAATTTTTTCTACCACAATCTCTTCAACACCCATGATATTTTCAAGCGATCATGTTGTGTTCTTCATAAAATAAAGCAACAGATCCAAAACTCACTGTTTCATACACAATTCATGGTCTTTTTGTCGATCATCAACATTCAATTACATTTCCCGGTTTTCCCAGCTAGCTATTAAGGTTGCCTAGCAGGACTCTCATGTACTGATCATCATGTTTATAATCCTGTAGCTGCTCTTTTGGCTCTTCTTCAGTAAACGGTGTGCTGTTGTAGGTACTAGAGAAGGGACCAGCCATGGTACAACTGCCCGTGTTGAGCATCATCCACTGTATGCTGCATTATGTGGACCTGGCGTCAGCTGTGGCTCAACCAATCAACGCAGACCTGCTGCGAGTGATAGCCAAATACATTGAGGTAAGTACAAGCTACTTAAATATAATGAAAGGAAATAGTTTCTCGTATTTCGGGATCTTGAATATGCCCAAAAAAGTTCTGAAAACCTTTTTTTCTTACCATGATAGAAAATGACTGCAATTATTTCTTAAATGACAGTAAATTAATCCTTAGTGCATTATATCGTTGAAATAATGCACGTTCTTTTGCGGGAATTAAAATTGATGCAAGATCGTTTTAACTATGTTTATTGCTCACAGGGACAACATTGGAAGGAATCTCTGAAGATATTGAAGCTGGTCGTGACTCGGTCGTCGTCACTGGTCGCGCCCCCTCTTCCTCCTCACCCACCCTCGTGGGATCCGCATCCTGCATGGGCAGACGCTGAAGTGTTCACCAAGAAGGAACTACCTGGTACGTCACTTAACTGGCACCACTATGGCAATTATTTTATCATCCCCTTACTGCCAAATAGGGTGGGCACAGAGAAGTAAGGAAAATTATCCAATATCTAAAAAATTTGCAATACAATATCTAAAATTCTGGTGTTTGTACCTACTCATCCAGATTACAGGTACATGCACCAGATTTTATAAATTGTATTCCATATTTTACATGTTTTTTTTTAGTTTTTATATACAGTCAGTCATAAAGCTAAAATGGAATACAACTCTATAATTATTTGCTGTGACAGGTCGTACAATGGACTTTACCATCGACCTCTCGCAGACGCCTCTCATTGGCCGTAAGAACATCACAGCCGGAGCCAAGAACGTGACGACTGCCTCGCCTCGACGCTCCGTCTCACTCTCTCCCGCAGATAGTGCTGCTGTCAGTGGCTGGAAAAGACCATGGATGTGTCAGGTGGGATGGCTGTCAATTTGTATGTTGACATTGTAGTTTTCTGTTACAACATGTTTTTTTTAATTACTTTAGGGAGTGAACATTTCATTTGGTAAGACAAATTTGTCATCAAAATCAATGAATTATGCTATTTATCGGTCTTTAGATCGTAAGAAGACTAGAATTTGAACTCCTTTCTCTGCTCTTACAAAAAAAAAAAATATAAACACCATGTCGTTGAAAAACAGAAGTTTTCAAAATAAGTTTTAAGAGTTTGCAACAGGTTAGTATTTTCATGAAAAGTAATTTGACAATGATTCAGGGTTTTGAGACCAGTGGTTGTGTTTGTTCGTTTATATGAACGACTACTCAGCTTCTGTTTTTCTTTTGAAAAATGCCCATTTGTATAGAGTATGTTTTCATCAATGTCTTATCTCATGTTACAGGGCCGTGTAAGAGAAGGATTGGTCAACCTACTTACCACTTGTGGACAGAGGGTCGGACTACCAAAGAGCCCTTCGGTAAGTCAAGCTCAGCCCTCTTATTTTCATTTTGCTACTTTTGCTCTTCCCGTCAATGTAAAGTTTATGTACAGTTTGTGAGATGGTATTATTTGTTTGAAGGAAATTTTACTTTAGTCTCGTGGCCCCTTCTCAAATTGCATACTTTTTTTACCGTATTGATGTAGTTTCTTCCTAATAATTATATTTTTATCTTATTTATTTATTTGGCTAGAAAACGGTTTTAAACGTTTTTTACTTTTAACATGCATTGTGAAGTAAAAATGTAGAACTTACAACTTGTTTAAACAATTCATGGTTACTGTTTTCCTCAGCATACACCATCAACTAAAATACTTCAACTTAAAATTACAGGATAATAATCAGTAAAATGAAAGAAAACAAGCTAAAATCTGTAATCCTTTATCTTTGAGATGATATTTCTAAGCTTGTTGATATGTCTTGAAAATATGTTATTAATTATTGTGTTATTAATATGCAGTAACATCAAAGTCGCTAAATTCCATGTGGTAGGAAGTCAGGTTTCCAGCATCAGTAAAGCCATGTTTAGATGAGCGCAGTTGGTAGGCAGGTTACTTGCCTGAGGTAACTTGAAATACATTAGAATCAAGAAACCTGCCTGCTCTACCGACCTCATGTAACACACCGTAATATGAATGAAAATATTATGTACTCTAAAAGCCAGTGAGCGTCATAGTTTTAAGAATTGTTGAGATGGTAATCATCGGAACTGAAGAAACTTAGTAACCATATTTAGTAGGCTGAGAGATTAGGACTGTCAGGTGGTGTACCAGCCTCTAAATTAGCCCTCGCTTGGATGCTCTGGGTTTTGACCATGAGTCACCTACTGGACTTAATGCATAGTTGGTAAAACTGTAGTATATCACCTTAAAGTGTATTAAATATGTCATTTTTGTAACCTGTGTCAAATAAGTACTTTAATACTTTTCTTTGAAATGGGGACCATTACAAGAACATTGAGCCCAAAGACGAAATAATTGTGATGATATTAAGTATACCATTGGTTTTAAAATAATAGACTGTTTTCAGAACATATTAAGGTTACCGTATTTACAATCTATTTACACTACTGTTCCTTTAACTATTTACTATTTACAATTATGTTCAGAGAATTTAGTCCAAATTTACACAGGAGCTGAATGTGACACCAAATAATTGTGATATTATTAGGTACAGGAGGAGAATAGATAGTTTTCATGTGAAAATATATATATTCACGATTACTTACAGTGGTTTCGGTTGAAAGCTGAAGTGTAAGCTGAAGTTGATGTGCTTCACTAGAAATGCATTTATTATTACTGTAAATAGTGTCTGAACAGTATTGGGAACAGTTTGTAAATAGTCTTAAATATATATCCTTTATTCTATGCTATAATACTCAAACAAAGTATAGGCCTGTACTTAGTAATATCGCAATTATTTGGTTTCACATAATCTCCGGCGTGATTTGGACAACATTCTCTGAACAAGATTGTAAATAGTTAGTAAATAGTGAAAAGTAGTGTAAATAGTTTCTAAATACAGTAACAGTATACAGTAATACAGTAATACAGTATACAGTTCTATTACAGTAATATATATACCTTGTTCTGAAAACTGTCTATTATTTTAAAACCAATTGTATACTTAATATCATCGCAATTATTTTGTGTTTGGGCTCAATGTTCTTGTAATTTGACGTAGGTTACAAAAATGACGTTAGTACACTTTATGGTGATATACAAAAATTTTACCAACTATGCATTGAGCCCAGTTGGTGAATCATGGTCAAAACCCAGATCGGCTGAGGGAGGGCTAATTTAGAGGCTGGGACATCACCCGACTGTCCTAATCCCTCAGCCGCCACGAATCTTTGCGGAAGGTATAAATCTAAGATAAGAGCATAGAGGATTTGAATGAAATATGAAAATAAAGAAAAGAAGAATTCTCACTCATGTTTGAAAAAACTGGTTGGTGAATAAAAATAGCAAGTTCCAGAAATGAATCCTATTTACTATGTGTCTATCACTTTGGTAGCTTTAAATCCAATGATGATAATCATGATGTGTGATCGTGATGTGTGTTGTCTTATGATAAACAAGACATATGTAATAACCTAATAAAAATAAACTACTAAAATATATTGACATCATAGCTACAACAGTTTGATTAACTCAAAACCCCGTATAAATGAAGGTTTTGTATACAATGTAGATATTTATACCCTCTTCAATTGTTTTATACACTTCCTTGACCTGATCTAACGTCTTGCACACTCACACCCTCTGTACCCCTTCAAAATGCATTGAAATACCTTAAACTAGATACCATGTAATTACAAACCCTGTACTACAGAGCCACATGTGTACTGAACCATTACGGGAACATTTGTTTTTAGCTCTTTTTTTTCAAAACAATTACTTAACAAAATGATAAAATACTTTAAATTTACTAAATTTTCAAATGGTGTGGTTTAAGTTAAAAATTTTCACTTCAACTTATTATTGCGGCCAGGATGGATTGATTACTTCCCTGGCAAAGGTTAGTTTTACTGGAATTTTCACAAAGCTTTTAGATTTCACTGGATAAAAGTCACAGTATCTTTTGGCACTGCGGAATTCAAACACAAATTAATTAAGTCACCAATTATACAGTGAATTCTGATCGAAACTTAATTACGTTAATGACGTTAATTGAATTATTGATTCACAAATATAATTATTTGGCTTTTATATATTTTTCATAGAATACACTTTTGAACCACCGGCTGTTTTTGTTCCATTAAAAAAGCTAAAATTGTTTATAAACAGATATTTTTAGTCGCATGCATTTTTTAAGTTTTTACTGTTTGCACAATACTTTTTTCAACTGCATGTTTTCAATGTTTTACTGCATGTTTCAGTATGTTTTATTTTTCTGTCTCAAGCAAAATCCAAGGAAACCACCTCGAACAAAAAAGAGTATGTACAGCAAAATTATTTTATTGCCAGTTAGAAATTTGCCCTGGAAATTTGCAATTATAGTAATTTGTAGAATGAAGAAATATCAGCTAGCTTACCTCAGAAGAAGTACAGGCAGGCCATGAAACACACGATATTTCGTCCCCTGGGGGATCTTTTCAAGTGTAGACAAAGAATCTTTACAAAATGGTCGCTGTCATGGTTGATCACTTGGTCAGTAACCATTGTGAACTCTCTTTTTCTACACTTTCAAAAAATACCCCAAGGGAAAAAGTGTTGTGTGCTATGTGTCTTATCTTCTTTCTGTTCCATGGCCTGCTTGTACTTCTTCTAATGTAAGCTATCCCGTTTATTCTACAAAAGAAATCATGGCATAGAGCCTTTTCTTTAAAAAAACTAACCTTAAAAGGTAGTAATCTCACTTAGTTTATGTAAACATAGGTGCTTCATACTTTTAGGAAAATCATTTTTTTCATAAAGACTATTTTTTATTTGAAAATAAATTCATTGTTCTTATTAAATAAATAAAAATACTCTACCTAATACGTATAAATTTTACTGAACCGCTTTTATTATTATTTCCCTTTATTTGTTTTGAACAATCCAAGATGTTCATATTTTCCCTTAAGAAGTATCGATAAATTATTAAATCCACTTGACTTGAAAGTGATTTATATTAAAAAGCCAACTCATTGAAAATATTGATGAAATTATTAACTAAACATTTTATTGAGATAAAACCATAAACTAGGTGATTTCTTTGAATCTTTAGTTCTTAACCACTTGTATATCAAAAGTCAAACGTATCCTAAAATTGTATAATTATGTAAAGTATTTAAAACTTTTACATTACCGGTACCTGAAATTCTGTTTTCAAAGATATAGAAATATCTGATAGACTGAGCAAGATTATCTAATAAATAATTTTCAAATATACAAGCAAGATTAGTAATGGAGATTTGAAAGTTATTTAGCGTATTTACCTAAAGTTATTTAGCGTAGGAACCTTAATTACTATTTTTCCACCATTTTTACATAATTTGTAGTCCAAGCAACACACATTTAGCTACTCAGTGTTTCCAATGACAACAAGTAGTTTGAAGTACTTTATGTACTTCGTTTTTTCGAAACAGTAGAATGCACGTTCCACTGAACCCTAGTAACTATTGGTATTGGTATTAGTTGCTTGCTTAGTAATTACGGTAAATCAATGTTTTCTGTGTCAATTCGACTTTAGTAGTCTTAGTTATAACTGTTACCTGAGTGTGTATTTTGAAATTGCATTTTTTTTATTTTGAACTCACATTATGCATTTGTCTCATTTCCCCCACTTCATATTACCATTCATAAAAAAAAACTAAGAGCCCATTACAAATGGCCATTTTAGAAGACAAGTGATAGAATGCAAGTTTTATTGTCTATCTATTGTATTTTATAAAATCTACATAGGCTAATAAGAATAAGAATAAGAATAAGAACTTTATTCAGCCAGAAAATATTTCATGCAAAAACATTGGCACGTCAATTTTATAAATAAATAATATTCAACAGAAGTCCTTAACAGTCCATTGTCTTGACATATACTCTTCTATAGAATAAAATGATCCTTTACATAGAAAATAATTTAATTTAATTTTAAAATCCTTATCACTAAGCAGTCTTATATCTAATGGTAACTTATTGTACAACTTAATTGCAATCATCATTGGTCTTTTATCTGTCTTGGCTAGTCTTACTTTTGGCAAATTAATGTTATTACAAAAACGAGTATTATAACTGTGCACATCTTTTCTACAGTCTAATAAATGAATATTGGCTCTAATATAAAGTAGACATTGTTGTATAAATAAAGAAAACAAAGTCAAAATTTTAAACTCTTTGAATAGATTTTTACAACTAAACTAGATTTCTAAACTAAGATGTTAAGATTTTTCAGTGTAAAAACTTAAACTTAACGAATTCTATTATATTCCATTAATTTGCCTTGTTTCATGAAATTATTTAAGTCGGTTTACATTTGACAACTCAGTTTAGCATCATCAGGTGTTGATTTTTTTAACTTATCTTGACCAACACTATTTTTTACAAGTCTGCGAAATGATAACTTGTTCTTTAAGCTTCATTTTAGGACTTTTCAAAAGTCAAATCAAAAGCATGAAAACTAGAATCTCTTTCTCAATGGTGTCCTTCACATAGGAGTGCAGACTAAACATGTCATTGTGATGTTTGATGTTGAAAGTTGTATTGTCTGTGATGTTGTCTCCAGGTGATACTCAGCCAGTCCTCGGATTTGATTCAGTGACAGTCCTCGATGGCGCTATCCAGGGAGAATATGTCCTCGCTTGACCTGTCGGTGATGTTCGATGTTGAGAGTTGATCTGTGATGTGGTTTCCAGGTGATCTTCAGCCAGTCGTCGGACCTGATGGAGCGACAGTCCTCGATGGCGTCGTCAACAGAGGAGGTCTCCGGGCCAGACCTCTCCGCCTCCTCTCAGAACCAGGATCACTTCGGCGTCTTCAAGGACTTTGATTTCCTCGAGTACGAGAGCGAAAGTGTCGAGGTGATGTTTCATATCTTACATCAGAACTCAATAAGAAATAAATGTTTGTCTATGTCCCTGGACACTTTGTCTATCAAGTATTTTGATTTAGTTAAATATTCCCTTTTAGTAACGCTTAAGACTAGAGTTAGATTATTTCCTGCTACAAATCTTATAATTTGAGCAGGTATGTTCTCACAACATTAGGATTTTAACTTTAAGAAATACTGTTAATTTTACAATGAATATTACAATCTACAATCTATAAGCACCAAAACATACAAGAGCTTGGATAATTAAAAATCCACTTTGTACTGACTAATCGTTGTTTTCGCAGGGTGAGAGTACAGACAACTTCAACTGGGGAGTGCGACGCAGGCCGCTGAGTGAAGGGGAGGGAGAAGGAGAGGGTGAACTTGGAGCGCACAATCCCGAGGAGAGTCTGAGTGAAAAAACTCCAGTCCTGAGCACCAGGAAGGTACGCAATGGACTAACCTTGGGGTTATTTTCATTCCACAAAATAATAATGGGTCAACTATCAGTTGTGTAACTATTACAAGGTGCTGTTCCTTAATATTTTGGGAGGTCTTTCGCTTACTAAGTAGTCATTGAACTAAAAAACCAAGGCCCAGTGCCACCACCCAAAATAGTATATCTAACTGTACATTTCATTTTACTATTGTGTTCGGTTAACTTTAGTGGCTAACCTAAAGAGGTGAGCAAGAGAGGTGATTTGAGAGAGGCTTTTAATACCACTTTTTTCTTACAGAATGGGTTTCAAAATTTGTATTTCTATAAATTCATAAAAATAACTTGTATAAGAACTCAACAGACATATCTCAAGGCCAAAAAATGTGTATATTTTTGTTCTATTAATTTTCCATGTCAGTTATGACGTTCAAGCGGGTTACTAAAATAAAACACCAATTTTTTTACAAATTTGTATTTTCTTTAAGTTTTCTTCTATGTTTAGGGTTTTTACAAAGAATGCTTGATTTTAGGTTGGTGTTGGTGTAGAAGAGTCATCAGATGATGAGATCGGATCTGAGTCTCCGCTAGATGAGATGGGCGCAGCGCCGGAGTTTGGTGCCGGTGGAGCAGAAGGTGGGGGAACCCCTGTGTATCCCCCGTCTTCTCTGAACTTACGTGAGAGAAGGGATTCGGGCACTAGGTCTGATACATCGTAAGTTGTTTTAAGGATGTTTTCTTAGTGTTCATAAATCGGATAGGCTTACTGCTGTTTTCTAATGGTACCCGAATAATAACTTCCTTATTTCTCCCCGGTAAACTGATATATTCTTTACAGTTCACCAACTGTTTACTTTATTTAAACTCTCTGACTCTCCCTAAAGCTTTATGTAAAGACCTTAAGCTGGTGCTGGTGGTGGCCTTGTTGGTTGTTTTCCTCTCGGTTCTTTTCCAGATATTGACCTCCTCCTTTTCGTTACATTGGCCTTTTTGTCTTTTCTTTCTAAGCCCACCAGTTCTCTTGCTACTGTTGGAAACCGGCAGAGAATGCCACTTAGCATTTTTCTGCCCTGCAAAGTATTTTCTATTGACCTTAATTTCCTTTCTTCGATGTTGACAAATTTGCGTACATCTTTGAGTTAATAACAATATTTCCAATGCTATAGTGAATCAAATCAAAAATACTTTTAAATATTACGTAACAGTGACAATTATATGTATATTAAACTTAGTTGCAAATTGTACAAGCGTTTTATATAACGATTATTCTTATTTGCAGTGGTTCGAGTGCAGGGGATCTGGGTGACTTGACTCCTTGCAACGCTTCACCCAACTTGTCGGCTGTGATGACGTTTCGACCAATCACGCGAGACGACACCGAGGAGGCGTGGAGACAACACATACAGGGGCTGGTGTCTCATATTCCTTCCTCCCCTCTACAGCTGTTCCATATACTACACAGACTCATCAAGGTACATTATAAATAACAAACATATTCACATTACACGTCCACTCTTTAAATGTACCCAATACAGGGAAATCAAAATGTATTATAAAAGAAAAAATTCATTGCAAGTCTCTTTTAAGAAATTAATCAATTATTTACTTAATTTTTTTTCTGCAGGACGTTTTGCGTAAGAGTGTGTGCCTGACGAGGGAGGCGTGTCACTACATGATTGAGAGTGGTGTGGCGGGAGCCGAGTTGTTGGTACCTCCTATGGCGGGGCTGACAGACACACTTGCACTGCACGGAGACCCGCCATTGGTGTGGTTTAGTCCTGATAAGGTGGCGGGGCCACGGCTCGCGGAGTCACTCAGGTTCGGAATGCTCGAGTTGAAGGAACACTTGGACACGTTCCTCGACCGGAAAGATCATGCGGCTGAGGTAAGTGTGTTGAAGATTTTACTGTGAATTTGTTTACTTTAAAAGTGGACAATTTTTCGAAGGGCTAGAGTTCAGCTTTCTTAACTGAGTAAGATAGTCCAAGGACACATGATAAAAGGTAAAAAAACATTATACTGATTTTTCATCCTCCTATTTAGAGAAGAGAAGATTGAAGGGAAATCAAAAAGATATAAACCATAGATTTCTCCATGGATTTTTTTCATAGATTTCTCTTTGATTATTATTTATGAATTACCAATTGAGTTTACATTTAAAGCCCAGTGATCAAGGACAGCTGGGTCCAGTCTACTTTAATCTACTCTGTTGATGTCCTACATTACAATTAACAACAAAATATCAGTACAATATTTTCTCACTATTTATTGTGTTTTAGTCCCTGTACTCATAAGACTGCAGTTTTCTCAGATAAGACAGTGAACATCTCACTGTAAATAAATGTTTGTCATTGAAGTTGTACTATTCAATGAGTTGTGAACATTTAAACCTAACGTACTAACAATACATGTTGTTGTACCAGTGTATGGACAACCTGAAGGGAGTTGGCAGCAATGAGTCTGTGTTGGATGTCAGTCGATCTTTGTACAAACTACACTTCCAACTGCTGCTACTGTTGGAGTCGGCCAACAAAATGTTCACAGCGTTGTGTTCTACGGCACAAGACAATCAGGTCAGTGGCGTACTTGATACGTTCAATTACTTAATATATGGGTGATCAGAATTTAATTTTAAGGTTATTTTAGTAACTCTGATGGAACACAGTGATGGCCATTAGTATTTATTTTTGTTTGATCCATCTTTTTAATCCTCAGATTAAGGTTTATGGATAAACTTGTTGAGACCGCATTAAAAACCCAACAATTCTGTTGAAAGTTTAGTAAAATCTGTTATAGTTCACTTTCTTTCGCCCGAACTGCCATTGCCTTTGGAAATTAAATTAAGATTTATTTTGTTTTAGAATTTCTAAAATGGATGTAATTTTAAAACTGTAAAATAGCTAACTTATATCTATTATCTATCAGTCTTATTTTTGTGAATGCAAAATTCAAAATGATTTCTTACCATGGCAAGAAATTTAGAATAATTACTAAGTTGTAGTTGTATGGTTGTTGTAGGTATTTAGTTGTATTATTTGGTTGGTAGTTTTTGATTTTATTAATATTAGACTACGATTATTTCTTTAATTTCACTTTTAAGTTCTTTTTACTACTCCACCATTGTCCATTGACTTTTTCAGTATCTACCAGTATACAACACAAAATGAAAATACTATATACCAAAATAGGGGTGGAAATGTAGTCAAATACACAAAGCAATAATGTAAAAATTAAAGGATTGCAAGTCACACAAAGATTTACAATTTCAATTTTTGTTGATCGCAGCTGAACGACATCTCACTGGAGGTGGCCGAGATGAGGCAGTCGTTGAGCCGAGCTAGAGAGGAAGGTTTAGAGTCGAGTGACCAAGGCACCCCCACTCCCACTCCTTCGCCTTCGCCCTCTCCGCTCCCCGACCTGCCGGAGTCACAAGTATTGGTGGAACTGCTGCAGAACACCAAGTGGCACTCGGCGCTGCACTACGCTCATCACAACAGGTGAAAATGACTAGCCTAACCTAACCTACCACATTCCAGGTTTGTTTGTCATAACCTAGCGTTATCCAACCTACCTAGCTTCACCTGATCTAACCACCTTAACCTTAACCTTACCTACCTACAATACCTAGCTTGAACCTAACCTCCTTATTCTAACCAAACCTACCTAGCTTTACTTTCATCTTTATCTTTGCCTAACTCACCTGTCCTAACCTAAACTACCAATCCTACCCTACTTAGCTTAACATACCCTAGCTTACCCTTTGACTAAAGATAACTAGACATTCCGTTCCCATGTGGCCTCACACAGGAACTATCATGCTCGTACCGTAGACACCTAACCCAGGCTACTAGTTTATCAGCATTCATAGTCCTACTTCTAGATATTGCTTTATATTACTTAAATTATTTTTTTACCTTACAATATCCTTATTTGTAGTTGGTAAACGACATGTTTCGAGGCAACTACCTAGCTACCCTCAGGTACTTAAAGTTTATGTTTATTACCTACAACATAAACAACCACTACACAAAAAACTTAACCATGCTAAACCGAAAAAATAGTATAGTATAGTATAGTAGTAGTATAGTAGTAGTAGTTTCACATGTCTGATGACAAACCTCTTGATGAGGATAAACCTGATGATGTGGTATATACAAAACATGTTGTGAAGTAACAAAATAATTACCTTTTACTCAATTCATTTTGAAGGCGCTTATAAGAATTCTTGTTTTTTTAGGGAATTGTGTATGACTTCAGTGGCAATAACACTTTGTTTGATGTCATGTTATATTTCCAGGGGAATGTGGCCGAGTGATCTGTTGTCCATGGGGTGTGAGGAGGATGACATCACTAGCATACTCAGTGTCTACTGCAACCAGCTTGTCAGGGATAAACCAGGTAATTACTCTTCTCAATTGTCTAGCTTAAGTGTTGACTTTGAGGATTACGTTTGGAGGTACGGTTGGGTACCTTTATTTTCAAGGGTAGCTGGGCGGATACTGTCCCTTCGTGTCTTTTGTTTCTTTGATACTTCCAAACTGATAAGTTCCTTTCTCCACCATCGATTAATGTGTCTGAAAAGGTGTATCAGTTACATGGGGAATTTTGCACCCTAGTTGTTGCTATGCTTCAGAGACCGTTGAAGTTCTTTTCTTTAACTCTATAAAACTGAGGCAATGGCCACACAAGCGTCGCAGAATGAAAACCGGTAAAAATATAAGCAGCATTAATTGTAATGGAGTATACCACATGCGCTTGTTTTTTCACCACTGTAGGACCAGGGGGGGCTCCAGGAATATTTTTTCGGTAGTCCTGGCAAGGCTCAAGAAAAAGCTTGATAAGGTTACGAGAGGTTTGAGGGGCTTCTCTGCAAAATGGGAAGAATTAAAAAATTGAAATTGAAATGCAAAATAATGCCTTTTTGTTCTTGTTTGATCCCATGAACTTTTGAGAAAACTACAAGTCACACCCCCATAAACCATATACTTAAATCACAATCACGGACGTCGGGTGATCGTGGTGGGCGGTGGCGTTTCGTTAACAATTTTGTTAATTGAAAGATAAAACTTCAGTAGATTTGGCAGGATAAAAGTATCTACCAACACATAGTGTTTAAAAAAAATTGTCAGGAGAGAAAAACATCCGTGAACACAGGATTGATTTTACGGATGGTTTTAGGAGAAAAGGGTATCTCAACCTCGTGGGCCCCCCCGCACTGCGGGGTCTGCGGGGCCGGCTGTTACCCCACTTGCTGAGAGCTGTAAAGTTTGATGAATAATTATTGTTTACATTCTATATTCATGTTCCAGATGCGTTCGTAGTGACTGAACAAGACTTGGGAAAGGTCCTAACTGGTCTGATGGAAGGACTGTACCAAGTATTAAGCGCAATCAAGACTTTCGATACCAAAAGTACAAGATCAACTAAGAATTAATTGTAGTTATACTCTATTGTGATAAAGTTAAGTTCCTTTATTTCTTGCACTATTGTATTTGTTTTATACTTTAGGTACTTTTGATATTAGATAATTATCAATCAAGTATTATTTCATGTATGCTTATTTATTATTAAATATGAATATTTACAAACACTGGTTGACTTCATTGGTTTCTTGAAGACCTGAGCCCTCGTTTTTCTGCTTTTTCAATAACTCCTTTCTCTAAACCAAAAATCTTACTCCAGTTATATTTTAAGACCTCTACCCTCCAATTCACCTCCAAAAAGTACCAGGTTGGCAGAAATTGGTGGAAACCATACTAGTTGAGTAAAATCTTGATGATTCCTACTCTATTCTAGCCTCCTGATACAAAAACCGGCTTTGTGCTTTTGGGTTTTAGAAACCTTACTTGTTGAGCCAACAATTATGGCTCCTACTATATTCTGCCCTTCTGATACAAAACGGACAATTTACCTCTAAAATGTACCAGGTTGGCAGGAATTGGTAGAACCCATACTAGTTGAATCAAACCTTGATGACTCCTACTCTATTCTAGCCTCCTGATACAAAAACCGGCTTTGTGTTTTTACCTTACTTGTGAGCTAACAATTATGGCTCCTACTATATTCTGACCTCCTGATACAAAACTGACAATTTACCTCTGAAAAGTACCAGGTTGGCAGAAATTGGTTGAGTCAGACCTTGATGACTCGTACTCTATTTTAGCCTCCTGATACAAAAACCGGCTTTGTGCTTTTGGGTTTTAGAAACCTTACTTGTTGAGCTAACAATTATGGCTCCTACTATATTCTGGCCTCCTGATACAAAACGGACAATTTACCTCTAAAAAGTACCATTTTGGCAGGAATTGGTAGAACCCATACTAGTTGAATCAAACCTTGATGACTCCTACTCTATTCTAGCCTCCTGATACAAAAACCGGCTTTGGGTTTTTGGGTTTTAGAAACCTTACTTGTGAGCTAACAATTATGGCTCCTACTATATTCTGGCCTCCTGATACAAAACTGACAATTTACCTCTGAAAAGTACCAGGTTGGCAGAAATTGGTTGAGTCAAACCTTGATGACTCCTACTCTATTTTAGCCTCCTGATACAAAAAGCAGCTATGTGCTTTTGGGTTTTAGAAACCTTACTTGTTGAGCTAACAATTATGGCTCCTACTATATTCTGGCCTCCTGATACAAAACAGACAATTTACCTCTGAAAAGTACCAGGTTGGCAGAAATTGGTAGAACCCATACTAGTTGAGTCAAACCTTGATGACTCCTACTCTATTCTGGCCTCCTGATAATAAAATTTACCATTTATATTTAGCCCACCAGAACTAATATTAATAGTAGGAACTTTACTATGTGAATACCATGATCACTCTCAATTCTTGCCTCCTTCCTAGTATAAATTTGAAAATAAAAGTATCAAGGTGGTACTTAACCTTGAGGTTGTGTCAAAAGGAGTTCCTAATGTCGGAAATGTTACTAGCTTGCACTATTTAAAAATTAAATCACACAAACTACTAAATTGGTAATAGTTAGTTAGTTTTCAACACTATCTTTATTATATTTCATATCCTTTACAGCTTGCCTGACTCTATCCTCCATTTCCTTCTTGCTGTCTCTCTCACTGTCGTACACATAGTCGACTTTTTCAGGTCTTCTGAAAAATATCTCCTCTGCCTCCTGAAAGTGAGGTATGTACTGTGCAAGTGAAAGCTCTCTAGTTTGATCATTTTCTGTTTGCTCAAAACCATCACATTCTCGTTTCGCCAAAGATTTTCCTTCGTACAAATTTAACTGGACAGTCATCAATGCCACTATACTGACAATGGTGAGAAGATTAATATTATGTGACATTATGATTTGTAAGATTATGAATTTTTGTCTCAGTAACATTAAAAGAATGTCAATTACTAAGCAACGTGTCAAATTAAAATAATTTTAAAAGTCCAGAAGATTTGCTAGTTTTAGGTAAAATAAAAGAGGAAGATAAGAACACATGAAAAAAAAAACAGAGTACAATTTAATAGTTTTATTAGGTCAGTATGTACAATCAAGATAAACCTAGAAAAATTCAGTCTCTATATTGGAGTAAGCTCGGTATCACAAATCAGCTGCAACATTTCACGGTTATACCTGAAACAACAACAAACGATAATAGATATTCCTTCACAAAAATTCTGTAAATTTTACCAAGATTTTTTTTTGACAAATATCTTTTGGTAGTGTCATGTAAACCATGTATGTATATACAGAACTGCATAATTCTATTTTCTCCAATTATATTCAACTAAAGTAAACCATATGTATGGAATTGATGTGTTACCAGTAGTTAATCTCAAAAAACATTGTTATAAGAGGGGCAGGTTCAATTTCCAGCATATCAACATAAGTTTTATGGATTCAAATTGCTTTCGAGATAAAATGCCACTGTCATAGACACCGAAAAAGTTAAATGGGAGCAGATCAAAGTCTTGTTTACCTATGCTGGGAGCAGATCACAGTCATGTTTATATATGCTGGGAGCAAATTAAAGTTGTGTTTACCTATGCTGGGAGCAGATCAAAGTCATCGCTGACGTGCACCATGGGTACATGGCTATCCTCGATGACAGGCTTGGCCTTGAACTCACACAGTCCCAACTCCTTCATCTTCCACTCCCAATCCATCTTCTGTACAGCATGGAGACTTTCAGCCTCGTTGTGGTGCCTTAACAGCATCGATTCCTGAATTGTACAGAATTCAGTTATTGTTTTATCATTCGGATAAAACCATTGACTTTTGGATGGTTATGTTAATAATCAAAGATAAAACTCTAATTGGTATCGAAACATTTTGGTTCGGAAGAATCTGATTTTGAGTCACTCAAAAGATGGATTAAACCTGTGATTACAAAATAATATTGCTCTTTTTAACCCCATAACAATTAAAAAAGTACCAGCAGCATTAAAATTAATTAACACTATATTAAAAGAAACGCAAAATCATGCAGATCATTAGTGAGTACCTACTTTGAATATTAGAATTACACAGGGTGTCTAGTTTATTTCCATTACAAAATTCAAGACTAATTCCAGACTTTTCAAGACTAACTCCAGATTTTTCAAGACTAGTTTTTTCAACATAAAGTGGGTGTTGATACCAAAATGTATCGATTCTCGATTCTTGGTACCGATACCAATTTTTATAGCTTGAGCAAATTTTCTAAATAATACTACACCAACCCCTGTCTTTGTCATAAAGTAGTATTATGATAATGTCGTGTTTTCAAGTAAAGAAATAATGCAGCAATAAAAAATTCTAACTAGCAAATTTGTTTTTTTTTATCATGAAATCTTCCGCGTATCGTACGTTTAGACATCATCATTGACTGCAGCGGTTACAGAAATGTGATCGTCGTCGTCCGCGATCACGGCAAAATCATTAACATTTCCCACGGCCTTGTAAACATCAATGACATCATTGTCGTCTCCCACGGTCTCAGAAACGTCATCGTCATCTCCCGCGATCGCAACAAAATCATGAACATTTCCCGCGGCCGAGCTGATATCATCGTCGTCTCTCGCGGTCACGGAAACGTCATCGTCATCTCCCACGGTCACGGAAACGTCGTCGTCGTCTCCCGCGGTCACGGAAACGTCATCGTCATCTCCCGCGGTCACGGAAACGTCATCGTCATCTCCCGCGATCGCGACAAAATCATGAACATTTCCCGCGGCCGAGCAGATATCATCGTCGTCTCCCGCGGTCACGGAAACGTCATCGTCATCTCCCACGGTCACGGAAACGTCATCGTCATCTCCCGTGGTCACGGAAACGTCATCGTAATCACCCGCGATCGCGAAAAAATCATGAACATTTCCCGCGGCCGAGCAGATATCATCGTCGTCTCCCGCGGGCACGGAAACGTCATCGTCGTCTCCCGCGGTCACGGAAACGTCATCGTCATCTCCCGCGGTCACGGAAACGTCATCGTCATCTCCCGCGATCGCGACAAAATCATGAACATTTCCCGCGGCCGAGCAAAAATCATCGTCGTATCCCGCGGTCACGGAAACGTCATCGTCGTCGTCCGCGATCGCGGCAAAATCATGAACATTTCCCGCGGCTGTTTAGAGATCACCGTCATCTCAAGGGGTCACGGAAACGTTATCGTCGTCGTCCGCGATCGCGACAAAATCATGAACATTTCCCGCGGCCGAGCAGATATCATCATCATTGGTTTTCGCGGTTACGTAAACGCAAGACGACGATCGCGGCAAAATCACGAAAATTCCCGACTTTGAAATCAAATTTAAGACTAAATCCCGACTTTTCAAGACCATTTTGAAATTCAATACTAATTCCCGACTTTCCCGATTTTCCCGACTACTAGACACCCTGAATTTACAGTATACATTTTGATAGTTCGACATGGGCTGAGCTAATTTGTCAAGTGATATTTAATGGTTACTATTGTGATATAAGCTGACTTTAACATTAATTTGTCATCTATTGTTGTCTTGAGACTTGCTTAATGAACTGTGAAATTGTTAAGATTTTTAGTAGCCTATTTAATACATTTGGGTGATTTTTATATAAGAGTTGTGTTTTTACTTTCCTGTATATTTAACTCCATTTACTCCCTACAGTTTGACATAAAGTGTCTAACTATTGATGTTCTACTGCATTTTAAACAAAACTTTTATAAGAATTTGAAAGAGAACTAATGATTAATAAGATTTTAAAGGTTGTTTTGATTATTTTCAACCTTATCTTAAACCTCTTGAAACATAACATAAACTGCAAGTTCTCTTTTGTTAAAAAAAAAAAATATTTATCATGGCTAAAGCTAGGAGAATCATTTTACTAGCTACCAATAAATTTCATAATATCATTAACAATTATTAGTACATGACTCTTTCTTTTCCATAGCCAATTAATTATGATTCAGCAAGACAAGATTGTGTAAAACAATATGAAGCAACAAATGGTTTATTTCCGAAACCACTTTAAACATCCGAAAATAATTCTGCAAACAAATAGAAAGTGGAAATTTCAAAATAAGTGGATCTAGCTTTGTCATCATAACACCATCAACTATCACTTATTATTCCACACAAACAAATATTGTAAGGAAGGAAACAAAAGTGTAGATTGATATGTATGTGCTATAAATAAATCATTATTTTAGACTTGAGTGATTGTTGTAAATGAAGGAATAAGGTACAAAATATCTACTGACAAGCATATTTTTAATCAAACCATAGTTGTTACCTTTATTTTCTCCCACTTATCATCGACGTCCTGTAGCCAACTTAGGAAGAGTCGGCCGTTGTAGCGTGACCGAGCGTTGCGGTCCTTCTCCTCCTGCTCTGGCGTGATCGCACTGTACACCTCCTCATCGCGCAGGATCGTGCACGCAGAGAATGGCAGTGCCTGATTGGCCAGTGCCCGGGCTGCACGACCGTGCACCCGCAGGATCTCTTGCTCAACTGACAGGACTAGTTTCTCTTTCTCTATCACATGCTGTGAGAAAAAACAATTAGAAACTTGATTGAGACCAGGAACTTAATTGTTGTAATCAACACATAAAAACCATATTGGCAGATGTGAGCAATTAGTAAGAATGGATTGTGTTGGGCATTTGTTGAGTGAGGAACCAAAGGTGTTATATCCAATCTAAGATTGTGTAGTCCTATCGGTAACCGTGAAATAAAACAATTTTGTTTCTTTTTGTTTTAAAAACAAGTTTATTCATGTTTTATGATTTCGTGTCTCGTTTTACCAAATCTAATCTAACAATCAACAGTATAAACAGTTCCAAAAGTGGTGACTAATTAACAGGAACGGATGTACCCTAATATTTAGTGTGATCTATTTTGACTTTTACACTTAACCAACGATATAAAAATTGTGGAATGCAAGAGTGGTCTAAGGATTCAAGTCATATTCACTGTCATTGACTTGGACCAACTTATAATCTATGTGAAATAGTTAAGTGAGTTAAAGTCTTAGTTGGTAGTTTGTAATTGGTCATTGGTTCGCATCCTACTGCCCGTCACTACATCTTATAGCTGCTGTTCACGTTTGTACTGTTTCACTGGATATGTTACACACAAGGGCTGGAGGCCTAGTGATAGGTAAGGTTAATGAAAAAGACCGTCAAAATCCTTACCATTTAAAAATTATTTTCTTATTATGATTATTTTTCTAATATTTTGTTTCCAATTTTTAACACTTGGTATAAAATCACTTGTTACAGGATTGGTGCTCAATGAAAATCTCAAATAAGGACATTAAACCAGTGTCAATAACCAGAATAACTATTTCACTCACTTGGGTTCGTAGCCTGAACCGTTCCTTTTCTTGTTCCACAAACAAGTCTTTGATCGGTCCTTGTAGGGAGGCGGGAGGTGCTACTTGTTGTACAGGCAGTCTAGAGCTAGCGTTGCCAGCCAACACGTAGGTACAGCGGTTCATCAGGTAATCCTTGAACCCCTGCGGAGGCTTGGGCTGTACAGGGAACAAACCCTTCCTCCGGCGGTCAATCTAGAAAATAAATGTCTTGTTACATATTCAAACTCAATTATAAAGTAAAATTCAGTGATTACTTCATTGGATTACAGAGTTAATTCATTTTGGAATGAGGAGCTGCTGAATGACGAAAACAGCTGTCCGACTACATAATAATAAGTACTACCTCGACTTATTCTTCATCAATTGTTAATGTTAACTAGGCCTACTTTAAAATGTTTGTATTGTAGATAGCATACAGTTTTAGGTAATACTCGAGCAATTAAATTAGTAAACAGAAACAGTTCCAAGGTTGATGGCCAACTAGTAAACACAATTTTCACCTGACAACATAGGAAATTTATTCCCCATTTCTTTACTTTATCTAAGTTATTGAAAGTTTGTGACAATGCCTGACAGTGGCTGGACATCTACTTGTGTATGTTGAAAAAGAACCGATCGCTATAATTGAACAAAAGAATTAGTGAATGAATAGCTGGGATTACACTGATGAGATTATCTCATGGAGTGTATCATGAATTTGAAGTACTTTCGCCTGTAACTCTTCAAGGAAAAATGCCACTGGCTTAGAAATCAAGGGGGGAAATGCACCAACTGTTGAAGAAACAGGAATTAACCCTTTTTCCTCACCTTTAACCACACATAACTAAACGATATCAGTGGGCTGAACGCCAAATTATTATAAGTATGGTGTAGTTGTTACCTGTTTGCGGATGTTGAGAAACAGCTGGTAGCAGTTAGTGACAGGCTGGTCGTGAGGATGTACGTTGACCTGAGTGCTCGTACTAGCCGTGTCACTGCTCTCACTAGTAGGCAGAGAGTCTCTGGGTTTGAGTTTACGTTTGCGTGGATGCAGCTCCACAGGTGTAGGGTTGCTCTCCGTCGGCTCGGCCGGTTTCTCCTCCGCAGTGTTGACTGGAGAGAGTGTAGTGGGAGCTGCAGTTTCTGCAGGCGGAGGGACGGGAGACACGTGGCCTGGAGATGGATTCTCCGGGGCTACAGGAGACGAGGCGCCGCTGGGAGCACCACTGCTGCCTCCAGAACGGCTGTGGGCAAAAAATGTCCATGAGATTTTGTAAAATACTTATTCAGTTGGCATAATTCATGTCCAGTGGCAAGTCAGATGCGCAAAAACCTTTTCCCCACCGCCGCTTTTCTTTATTTTGTTCAGTTATGACGAAAAGAAGTTAGTTAAATCAATTTTAATAACACTAGCGTCTATTGGTGTGACTCAGAATTGTTTCCTCATACCTACCTACACTCTAATTGACATACTAAGATAAAATGTTATAGAATAGAGAAGGTAAAGGTGTAACAAGACATCCAACCAAAATGAATAGTTTATGCGTACATAAACTTTTGTGAATATATAGGTGATCGACTGTTTCCTCTGGCACCAAGAAAGGAAATCAGTTTAAAATTGCAGCTGATTTATCACTGTAGGCAATACAACACGGTAATAATCTATTAGCTAGAAATAACCCTAACTAACCAAACTGTATTAAAGAGGAGATTGCAGCTAGTTTACATAAGACAACGTCCAGGTACAGCAGGCCACAGTAAGACAACTGTACAAGATGGTGGTGGATGCTTTCAGGTCCAATCTGAATGAGTTTTGTATTCCATTGTACAACCTTCTTTGTCTAAACTTGACAAAGTTCTCCAGGGGACCATGTAGGACTATTTTGAGTTTGTCTTTTTTTATATGTCTACTATGGCATACTTGACAATTCCCCTTTTAAAAAATATCACAAAATGTATAGCCCAATGCTCAAGGACAGTTTCAAACTGTCAAAAGCTATGGATTTATCACAGGAACCGGCAACATTCTGATTTGTTTCCCAAAAGAACCACTTAAAAACTACTTTTCCCTAAAAATTCCCCTTTACAACCTCTGTGAACTTTACCTGTGAGAACTCCTAGTGACTCGTTGGTGCGTCCGTTGTTCTTCCGTCATCTCTGCCTCGGTAGTGCCGGGCGGTGGCGACGTAGTGGTTGTGATGGTAGCTGGTGCGTCCGACGGAGGAGGACTAGTTGTTGGAGTAGCACCACTAGGGACCACGTACGGCAGCGCTGTATGCCTGGCAGCTCCACACTTGCCATTCCTCGTGCCTTGCTCTGTTGACTCTACACTCGGAATGACTATCTTTAGCGGCGGAACTTTGGGCCCTGGACTTTCCACACCTTTGTTCTCTTCACCGTCACTCTCGCCCGTCACTGACTTGGGGCTGCCTCCACTGTTGCTTCCGGTTTTGACTGCAATGAGTTTCAAAATTCAAATGTAGATATGCTTGAAAAATAGGTAACACAAATTTTTGATGATTGAGATAATGTGAGGTTTAATATAATAGATTTACCACACAACTTTAACAAATTGAAAGCTTAAATTTAGTTGAGGTGTATTTTATTCCACGAAAGTTACAGCTTATAAAAGCCAAATTATTGTACTGTAGTGGGTTTAATGTAAGCATAAAATATTAATTTTAGCCTTTATGAGACATTAAAAATATTGGTTTTACTATGAGTAAAAAGATCTGGAATGAAAATAACAACTAAATGAAAGTTATCAAATTTGTAGAGAACTCTCTGAGTGAGTGTACATTCAGTCACACAGAATGTACAGAAATTTTATATAGGCCTACCATCGTTTTCTTAGTTTGTAGTTTGTTTTTGTAGTTATCTAAATCAGAATTTAGGGCTAGGTTGAGTTAGGCTACCTTATGTTTGGTAAGAACCAAAACGTAACCAAATAAATTACCTATTGTCAAGTACTTACAAAGTGGCTATTATATATGTATAAGAAAAAGCTAAGAGCCTAACCTCTAACAGCAGTGGGGTCCTCTTTACGTTTCTTCCGCTTGGTCTCGTCCTCCTCCTCAGTGCTGTGCCGCTTGAGGTCCTTGGTCTCCTCAGTGGGAGGTTCCGGCGCCGCTGCAGGCTCTGGTTCCTTCACCGCTTCACTGGGAACCTCCGCAGGCTTCTCGGCCGAGCTCGTCCCTCCTGGCATCACTGTTGGGTTCTCCTTCACTGCTTCTTCTGGAGGTGGGGGACTAATGTGACTAGATGATTTGTTGGCACTGTTATTTTCACTTGTGCTGCCAAAAGAAACAGGATAAATTATGAAATGTCTTAAATTTATGGTCACCAAATTTATTCAAAATATTGCTTATGTTCACTGTTTTGAGGTTTATTTTGACTTATTTTGTGTTATTGTAGGCCTAATGTTTAAAGTATTTTAAGATAGGTAGGTACTTTAAGATATAAAACCGATAATAAGGTACCGGTAATAAGATATTACACTCAGACGGATGTAAAACTTACCATCATTTACTAGGCTATATAACTTGCATGTCAATTTATATTTCTGTGACATACCAATCCTACTTTATCGAGAGTCTCTGTCTAGTTGCCATCATAAAATAAACTAATCAATAGCAAATTGTTTCATGCAAAACGGTTGAATTAGGTTAGTAAATTAGACTCTTCTAGTTTAAATGTTGTATGAAATAGCTGATACAAAATGCTTTCCATTGTACTTATCTATATAATTAATACGCTACATGAAACTTTGTCGGTTGAACTCCTCTGCCATTTCTTAACCGATTTTATCCATTGACGTCTCATTGGAAAGAGCGTATCGCGTAGATTTGCAAACTGGCCTTACATTTTTGAAAAAATCCCTTGGGCTCTGCCCCAGTGGCTTTGAAAGTTCCCATGTTATCCTTATGAAGAACATAATTGTTTACATTTTGATCAGCTGTATAATTTAATTGCTGTTATTTATTTTTGAATTCAATGAAATGCGTTGAGTATATTTATTTACTATTTGATTTTGTGTAAACATAACCCCCAAGACGGATCGTGTTAGTATGGTTGTATCTTAAATTTGTGTATTTATCGTTGTTTTGTGTCGCTATGACGGATCGTGTTAGCATGATTGTAATTTAAATTTGTGCATTCATCGTTGTTTTGTGTAGCTATAATTTGTTTATTTGTTGTTTTTTTATGCCTCCGACGCGACGACAACGAAACATTAACAGGAGGCGTAATCGTGATAACGACTGCAGCTACAGAAACAGAACAGTGTGGTGCGTAAGAGGCTAACTCATCACAGTCAGCACCTGACCTTGGACAAACTCAACTATTAGGTTACAAAAATGTGCCCTTTAACACTACCCTAAAACGACTTTTCGTTCTCAATTAGTTCTCTATCATGACCTGTGTTGCCTGTACAGCGAGGGATTTTAAGAAGGAGAAAACCGGCCGGAATGCTTTAGGTTTATCAATAACGAAGATAAACATGGTCTGAGTTACAGTACACACCGGTAATCTTATTGAGTTGAGTCTTTTAAACACATTGTAAATATGACTGTTATTCGTTTTGAAATAATTCCTGTAATACTTTGCAATTGCTCGAATTCGAGCAACATGTACACTAGTTTAGATTGTTATAAACTGGATTTTGCAAAATAATAGAATAAAATGTATATACCCCTCTATAATCTTTAATAACTACACAGAAAACTTAATAGGCTACTATCTAGTAGCAGCTTAGAAGAGTTTACTGATCTCGTTTGAGTTTAAGTTACCCAAGAAGCGAGAGTTATATATAGTTGTGAGATGTCTTTCACTTGGTATGAAAAATACACCATCAATCAATTAATCAACTAAACAAGAATATTGCACTTCAGTAAAACTCTATCTCCTACACAGTCAACCTAGTTAAAACAGATATCCAAATGTGTTTACCTATTTTCATGGTTATCAGTCTCTGTATTTACTTTTGTCCGTTCCTTTTTCTCGTCTCGGTTCTTCCCCAGCTGATGTAGCCTCAGAGTCACTCGAGGTGTCCCTTTGTTTTCCACTGTAAACCGTCGATATATCATTTACTGCACATTTTCCATTTTATTAAAATAGCAAAAAGCCTATTAAAAAAACACGAACAGGTCTAATAAATATTGTTGATGAGGACTGCTTAAACTGATCTATAAGTGACACTGAATCCCTATATTTTTCAAGGTTGGTTTTCCAAAAGCAATGCTACTTAGAACTTACGATAACTGTATTTTGTTTAATTTCTCAAAATAGATACGGGTAAATCCTAAACTTATTTTTATTTTACTATGGGAAGGCTACCTACCTAAAATTATTTTCTGGTTATGACATTTTACTTAGCTAAGCTGTAGCCTGTTGCTGTCAAAAGGTTTTTCACTGATCTACAACGCTACTGAATATCTTACAACACCTTAACATTAAGTGAGTTTGGTTAAGAAAGTACGATAACAATATTATTTTGATCTGAGAAAATTTAATCCTTTTGATTTTAAGTTATTAGAATGAGTTAGTAAATATTACAACAGCGAGCGGACTTGACTCTCAGTGGAATCAAAATCATAGGTTAGAGACTATGCCTATGTTCATTTACTTTCTAAATTCTCTTAGGATTTCAAAATTTTTCCTCTAAATTCTACATTTCTACATTTTACTGGTAACTGCCACATTAGATCAAAGGAGTTCTACCTGAACCACAATTTTTAAGTAGCCCCAACGTTTAACCCAATTGAGCAGTGATTGTTTTCAATACAAAGGTTTAGTGCTTTTAAAGTTGTTATTATTTTTTTAAATACCTTATTAAATAAATGGGTAGGCCCTATTAAAAATGCCTAAGTACTTCCTGAGGGTAAAACATTTAATCCTTCTTATGCCACCTAATTTTTAAAAACAGAATAAGTAATCTAGCCTCCACTTTTGTTGTTATCCCAAATTTTCTTTAAAAGACCTTACAGCTTAAAATATTCATGTATTTTAGCATTTTACTGAAATAGATCATTCCGATATTTATATTGCATGAAAAGTATATACAGTAGTGTCCTATCCAATATGATTGATCAAACTTATAGTATATCCGATAAGTTAATACATTGTAGCCTAGGTTCCAAGTGGCATATGTAACTGATTTTGTATGGTGATAGGCCTAAGTTTAAGCATAGACTAAAAAACACAAGTAACAAACTTTTCATCCCATTGTAAATTTTGAAGCTTGCTTTTTCGTGTCTAGTTCATGTAGCCTACGTCGACACTGATCGCTAGTGTTTCTGTTATTTTAGGGTTATTTTCAAGATCTGTGCTTTACATTTTGGTTATATAATTAGGAGACGAGTTATTGTTTAAGATGAGAATGATTTATTTGGTTAAACATGGTTTTAAATTTCTGAAATTACAATAAATAAAATTGTAAACAAAACATAACCTCTACAGTGCGATGTACAGAACTAACAATAACATTGGCTTTCCCAGCTGTTCCATAAATATGACAAATCTACTAAGGGAGAATGTGTTTTTTACGGTTTAAATTAGGTAGTTTTTTCAGTAAATTAATCACAATGTCTGAATATAAATAATTTTTTGTTTGATTGCCTAATTGTTGACGTTTTTTTAAGTCCTAAGTACCGGTACACATTTAAGGTAAACAACCCAAATACTGTGACTAAGTTATACACAAAATTCCGTGATTTTCTCGCCAATAATAATATTGCTGGTCATAGACGTCTAAACTTCAAACTAGAAGTACTGGGTGTCCCAGAAAGGAATGCACTTATATTTTGGGGAAAGCCAAATGTCCACGGGAAATAAGATAAGGAGCTTATCAGGCTTCAAAATCATTTGCCATGGGTCGCTTTACCGGTGAGCAGCGTGCTTTCTGTCTACGCCACCATTACCAAACGCTTTCTTATGTGACAGATTGACACGCTCAATACAAACTTCATGATCTCAATCAAACATCATCAGTGAACATAATTTAAATGCTGGTTGCGCAAATTTGAAGTTTTTATAAATTAAACCTACCGGTAACTTACTTAATTTTAAGTCCGTTATTGAGAAATTATATTTTAGAAAACTGTAGCCTATCACGGAAATTAGCCATGTAAGATTAACTTAGTACTATTTTCTAAATACCGCGAAAGGATAACGCTGTAAGTTATAGAGTACACAATAACTTAAAATTTTTTAAAGCAGCGAATAATAAGTTAATATTTTACAAAATAATAACATTAAAAAAGGTAATAGAGTAATTTGAATGAGCTTAAGTGAACAAATTGTTGTTAAATGTTGTAAGTGAACTTAATCAAAATAGAAACAAGTTATGTTAATTGTGATGACTAAGTTAGGCCTAGCCCATTGATAATATGATCAGGTTGGATAGCATAGGTTAGGGCCCACTATCTTCTAAGCACTATAGCCTACAAACTAATCAATAGCTTAGAAGTTTAGTAAAGTTAATAAGATATTATGTTTTTCAATGTAGCCTAAATACAAATAGAACATACTCTTCTTCCTGCTAAGTTACTTATGGCACATCCAATTCACTCCCGTTCCCCCACACCATAAGGTGTCAGAGTTTACACCAAGACACACATTACACACTCGAAATTCCAACAAATCAATTCACAAAGAGTCACAAGGGAGTAATCTATTTCCAAAACAAACACTCCCTAGAATCCGTCGATAATCTATATCCGCCGAGTGTCACTTAACCTACAAACAACGAGAGACTTGGTAGGACAATCCCCTCTCCCCACCAGTCGCGACCACAAGGCCAGAAGTCAACGCACGATCTAAACTAGGAAGACAAGGTGTTAGATAAATCCAAATGTACGACAAATCAAACACTCACCTTTATTGGGGGGAGGCTGTTTCCGCATCTCAAAAACCCTTCCCTCACAAACTACGACTGGGCGCACTACAACCCCATTACACTTTATTTCGCCAACGATCCAGCCTTGTGCGAGCTAAAGATACACTTCGCTAATATTCTGTTAACCCTAGAGATAACATAATCAAAGGGTGAAGCGTCTGGTTCTCGTCGAGATTGCTACGGTTTTAATCGTACTAAAGGCGTTCGGCCATTTTATCACAACAGACAACACAAACGGGCAGACGAGTTTTCGGCAGGGTCGAAACTCGAAATCTCACCACCGCCAAACTCGCTCTGCGATCGTTACTGGAGAGGGTTCTTTTGTAAAAATGTTTTCAATTAAAATCTTTATTATAAGCTGGAATTTCGTCATTGAACGCTTTCACATAATGTTACAATGTTGTATGAGTTTATTAAAGTAATACAAAAATAAAATTATCAAACACACTCTAATTTTTGCAATTTAAAAAAAACAGTTATTTGTGTTGTCTGTGCATTATTTACTGCTCACGATTGCAATAGCAATCTTGGATTTCGTAAAAATGTCTTAAAGTCAAATTCAAAAAGCAATCTAGTATAGTGTAATTTATATTGAATAACTATGGTACAGTAGTTGTTTTAAAGATTAAAATTCTCAGAAAATTCTCAACCGATTTTTAAAATGCCCTAAAATTGCAACAGTGTTATTAGATTTATTTTTATGAAAAATCGGCTAAAATTCAATAATAAATTGTTCTTTACTTGAGATCGATACCATACCAAGCCAATTGGTAGAAGTGCAATTGTCGAGTTCCAAGTTGCGAATTCGAGTTCCCGGATTCCGGAAACTGTGCCATCAACGTTCTAAGAAAAACTGTATTTTGGTTCTTTTAATTTTTTGTGCTGTCGTACAGCTGAAGGCTGAACTCGGTTTACGGCAAGGTTGCCGTCCTCTCACAAAAAAGGTTTAACTTATTGCACGGTTCGCTTTTTAAGTACAATAGTCTATAGTGAAGGGAAAGGGAAAATGTAACCAAATGCTACTAACGAAAGCCGTAAGATACAATAGAAACAAATATTACTAATATTTTAATTGAATATATCATTACTTCGTCGTACGGTAAAGATAGTTCTTGGCGTTCGCGAATGTGTTACTCTTCTTGTGTATTCTCAACTTAAAGAATCTTTCTTATCTCAGAATAGCATTTTTTAAATCTTGCTACAAACATAAAACAATGAAATCAAGAGCATCACGTGGAGTGGAGCAAATGTTTTGGGAGTTGATGTAATCCCAACATACGGGTGAGGGGGAGGGGAATTCCAGACTGGTCGGGTCAACTCCTAGGCTGGCACCTGTACAATAGAAGCAGCTGTGGCCTGTGACGCCGGTGTGTGGTCCAAAGGCCCGCACTCTGGTCGAAATCTCCCTTCAGATTCGTTAAAAATTAGAATGCCGTATAGTATAAATGAGAAATCCAACTGCATCACCCTCTATCATTGTGTAATGTGAACAGAAAACGAAAAAGTGGTGGTAATTTTCCATTTCGAAGTATTTAAATTCCAATAAATATCTCAAACATTCCCACGAATGTGTTAAATACTACACAATTTTACCTAAACTGAAGTGTGCGTCATTATGCCACACGCTAGTCTGGCAAGGAATCACACACACACACACACACACACACACACACACACACACACACACAACAGTTTGTATTGTACCAATTGTACTAACAAATAGAATCGGAAGAACGCTGTAGGAAAGAGCTCAGCTCACACACATTGAAAATAGGTACGGTAGTCAAAATGGGTATATGATTCAGAACTCTCAGAAAGTACCAGTTACTAAACCTCTCTATTCACTTTGTTCGCAGGGATTTCCAAGAGGAGTTTGTACTGTTGCGATGTTGCGTTGTAACCATTGACTAGGTATATATAGTCAATGGTTGTATACATAGTCAATGGTTGTAACTTACCAGCAGGGCCGGTTCTAGGAATTTTTCAGAGTTAAGCGAACACCCGAATCAGCGCCACTTAGGATTCCCCCCACCACCCCCCTCCCCCAAACCAATAACATAACATAACCGTATTTGTAAATTTTTTCCCAATAATTTTGGGAAGAACTTTTTTTATAAGTTTAGGTTAGAAGAATACTTGCAATAAAAGACTGTTTATTATTCGCATAAATTTAACATTTTTACACTTTTACTCGTCATATAAACTTTAGCAAAACCAAGGCCACACTAAAAAACAGACCGTAATGCTCGTCAATCATGACGTCACGATAGAAGACGGCAATGACGTAATTAAGGTTATATTTTTGTTTTCCATGAAAAGATTAAAACAAGCAGCTGATCACAAACGGTAAACATTACATCATTGCCGTCTTCTATCGTGACTTCTTTGGGCTGACTGGACTCGCCACCAGATGATTTAAACAAAAAAATCTACTCATTGATTTGGCTTCTTTTTATCTTCCTCTTACAAATTTGCCTTACCCTTTCTTACAAATTTGCCTTACCCTTTTTATAATAAGTGCCAGACGTTTTTTTTTCTGCCATTGTTATATAAATTAAACTTAAAACACTCGTAATCATTCACTTATCAACAATCATGAATCATCAAAACAACGCCATTACGATACCGATACACGCTAATACGCTAATACACTAAAAGAGTGCAATACAACGTAGTGCTCTGCTCTAGGATAAGAGTCAGAAGGGAGGGGGAAGTTTCTTGTTGTGACAATTGGCGCTGCGCGCTTGCTTATCTCATCTCGAGCATGAGCGAGTCGTGAAATGAAACCCACAGGCGCCGCGCTGTACGCTGCCGAGCGTCAGCTCACTACGAAATCGAAACTGCAAATGGCATTGAGTCCTTGAGTTGTATAGTGCTTTACAAATATACACATTTATCAAGTGCTGTTGGTACAAACAGAATTAATGCTTTATTGTGGTATACTTGAACTCTGAGCGAAAATAAACAAAATTACGTTGTTCACGTAAAAAAAATTGTTCCGTTGGCGACACGGCGCCACTTTTTCGTGGCGCCATATGCGGCCGCGTAGTTCGCGTATGGGTTTAACCGGCCCTGCTTACCAGAAGCATTCCAGCTGCTGAGGAACCTCGTCAGGTCCACCCCGGCCACGTCCTGCGGCGTCTTGCCTCGCTTGTTCTTCTGGTGGATGTCGGCGCCAAAGTCCACCAGCAGTACTACCAGCTGAAACATCACATGATGGAATCACCTCTCGACCTCTAAATTAACTGATAGAGGATTAAATTACCTGGATACTGACAAAACGATCCAAAAACCTCTATTAGTGAAACATTATCATCACATACTCCTCTAATTCAAGGCCGCGGCGTGACAAAAGTGGCAACGCCGCAATCCCGGCCTGCTGAAACAACTGTTATTGCCATGGCAACAGGCCGGCCGGTGCAACGTTGCCACACTAGCCGCGACCTTGCATTGGAGGCTTACAACCCATTATAGTCTACACACACGACTTCTCTCGAGACAAATTGCCACAAGATAAGTTGGGAATCACATTTGATTCAGGTGGTTATAATGTTACGACAAGACTACGTTTACGTTTCGCTAGTTATTATTTTCGCTTTCGTTGAGTCCAGAACGACGCGCCTCGTTTCTGCCTGCTGTCAAGTTATTTCCAATTAACTACAGGCCTTATAGTACAAATGAGATTTCTCTCGTGTACAAACAATTATCTTTCAAGTACCAACATACAGTTCTAATACAGTATAAAGTCTTCATCGCAATCCAATTCTGTTGTGTCCTGTTGTGTGCAGGGTGTTGTCCCCAAAAATGTTATACTATTACATTTAATTTGAATTAGTGCCCGTTTCAATCAACCACCAGAGTTAATAACCCATTTCTTGCGATAACGTAAATTTGTTAAAAATCAAAACAAATTAAAATTAGTTTAATCGTGATCGCTGTTAATTCTGATGAAATTTAGCAGATCTCAGGTGTAGCCTCCGGGATTGACTTAGTACCCGGAATTATACCCGGAAGCCTAAAAATTACCCTATTACAGTATCTCGGAGATTAAAAATCCCTAAAAATTTGGAAACTGCCCCTGTAACCAGCCTCCCCGGGCCCTCATTCCATCTCTTAACTTCCAACAATGACAGATTCTGGGAAGCGAGGTTCAAATCCCGCCAATCAATCACCAATGGAGTTTACCCATGTTATAATACCGTAGGTCTAGCCTGAAGATGTGTAAAACGGTTCCGGACTAGAGCCGGGCGTCTTAGATGTGAAGGTGGAGCAGAAAACCAATAAAATATTCAGATTGACCAACCTTGCTGTGGCCGTTGACGGCGGCGTCGTGCAGTGGTGTGTCGTCGTCCAGCCCTCGAGCGTTGACGTCGGCCCCCGCCTGCAGCAACAGTCGCGCCACCTCCAGCCACCCGTGGTTACATGCCTCGTGTAAAGGCGTCCAACCTGCCACACATACAACCACGTGTCTTACAATTACCTCAATTAGGACCCCAGTTATACCCAACCTTGCGATGTCAGGCATCTGAAGAACGTACAAGACCAGGACTAACTTCGAAATGTATTGCTGCAAAATGAATGAGAGGCTATCGCAAAAAAATGGATAAGGGGATAAGGGGTTATGTTCTGAAGAAGGGTCAGCACATCTCCGAAAGGCACTGTTTGATAAAAGAATGCGGGGATAAGGGTCAAGCATATCTCCGAAAGGCACTGTTTGATAAAAGAATGCGGGGATAAGGGGTAATGTTCTGGAGAAGGGTCAGGCATATCTCTGAATGCGAGGATAAAAATAATGTGTTGATAAGGGGTTATGTTCTCGAGAAGAGTCAGGCATATCTCCGAATGCGAGGATTAAGGGGTAATGTTCTGAACAATTTGTACGACCGTGTACAGTATTACTCCGAAACCTATTTCTCTGAAAATCAATGTTTCCAAGAAAATGCGAGCTACGGTCGTGTGCTGAACAGGATCGGCATGCTTGGGCATATTCAATGAAAGCAGACTGTATTCATTGGCATAGAGTACCTCCAAACTATATTTATTCAAATATTTAAGCCTAGCTTTGAAATGCAAAATCACCAATCTTAATTAAACCCACAACCCACAAGCGGGTGTAATTGTAGGAAAATTCAACAAAATGTACATTCGAAATTACCACACGATGTTATTCTGATGGAGAACATGAAAAAATGGTCGTAGGTTGCATTTTTATCAAATTTGGCAAACATGTTTATTTTATACTATTCTATTGAACATATTTCATTAAAACCTAGGTACCTGTAAAACGTTGTTAAATTGGGAATAAATGTGATGACAAGTAGAATTCACTAATTTTAAGATTTCAAGATCGAAAGATTTCAGTAAAAATCCAATAGGACCAATGGAAATTATAGTTTGCAGGCATGCTATGGCGGGGATATTTCAAAGCACTGTATGTTGGAGCACAGAAAACGTACTGGAGTTCGGAAGCAGACATCCCCATACTTGTATTTTGAAGTTGCGCAGAAATTTAACACAATGGACCCTAGAACCACTTCCAACCCTACGAGCACTCATAAGTACTGAGCTCTAAAAACGTCACCATTACACGTTTACAAATGTATAACCCGTGTACGGAGTAAAAATGTTATCTCAATGAACTACTACCATATCCTTTGTACTCAAAATGCTGTATTTCACACGTAATATTAATTTTGAATATAAAAAAGTATAAATACTACAAAAAACTAACACCAGTGTCAGTGATACGACATACGACATTGCTATCGGTCTGATTCTTCGCTCTCGTATCTTCGATTTATAGATAACATCATTAAATGTCAATGTCAAAATTAAACCAACTTCTAATATCTGACGCAGTGTACTGCATCGACTAATCGTACTAATAGTAAAATATCTCCGGTGTTACAAAAGATTCATAACTTGGAGCCACAGAGTTTAAACCCTTTATTCTGTGATACGTAGAGCGTAGGGAAACAATACCATGCAGAAGATTATATCACAAAAACTACATACTGTACTGATTTCGCAAGACAATACAGTAGCCTAGTATTAAATTAACAACTTTAAGCGGAACACTTATTTATAGATTTAAGGTTGTGATCGCAAACTTCGGCATTTCGAAACATCCAATTTGATACAGTTAGCCTGTACAGATGGGTTGACATGAGAGTTTTTATCGGAATCTAACAAAATACTATGTTTGTAATTTTCTAATTGTATCTTCATAACCACAGAATTCGCAGTAAAACTGTTATCAACTGTTATCCGATTTAATATCCCTCATACTATATAATTATATAGTTTTGAACAAAACAATTCAGTTAATTTTCAATCACAGACACGGGGGCTTTGGTCGGGACTCGGGAAGCGATGGTGCATCGCAGTTGACGATGTGGCAACGTCGCTTACAAGCCGCGATCTGGCAACACTGCGGCTGCAGCCTTGAACTTGAATGGGTGACTCAACATTCCTGCAACAATCGGCCAAACTGCACAATACCCGCGGTCCGTAAATAAACAATATTGCATAGCGAAACAATCTTGCATTATTATGTAAAATATATTGTTTTTATGAAACAGAAGGTTTGGTAATCGTGATCGGATGGGTAACTCCCTTGTTTTTAAGCGCATACATGAAATTTAGGCCAATTTTCACAGTTTTGACTTCAAACTGATTTGAAAAGAAAAACCTTTGAGATAGAAAAGAACATTAGATTGTTGTAGATAATTTAACTCCGCACTAACGATTTTCCGTCAGATGGAAGATCCAAGCATGGGTTCCGCTTGTACAGACCAAAATATTAAAGAAAGACTTACGTGGTCGAATTTCAACGAAAATAGCTTTCTCCCTCCCTAAACCCCCTTTCGAAAACCCCCGCCTTGTTGCACATCTTCACCTACTGATACTCCCTAAACCAAATTTGACAATTCTAGGTCGTATATAGTGAGATTCTAGTGAGATAATCTATCAGTCAATGGCATTTGTCATTATTTACTTTGATGGTACTGTACTGTATTTGCCTTTTATAGGTAGTTAGGAGAGACTTTTTTATGCACACAGGTTAAAGTTAAACTTGTTTACAAATAAGAGACTAACATTTTTTAGATCCAAGTCCTAAGTATACAAAGTGAACAACCATTGGTACAGTATCTCAGAAACTGCTAGTATTAGAAAATACCCCCGCCGCAGCAAACCTGCCGATAAGCGAATTTCCGTCTGAATTATTAATTAAATCTACTTAAAAAAAGTTAGTTTAATGAGTACCTATATAGGTTTGCTGCTACAGTTCAAGGACACTAATATTAGTGTTATATTATATGTAGTTATAATATAAGTGTATTTTTTTAACCACTAATAGCTTAGGTCTAGAGAGAAATTGGGAAATTTTGTGTTTTGAGGGTCAAAAATGAGAAAAACCAATTTTTTGCCCCATGTAACCCCCCGTTCCCATGGGCCGATTATGCTGGTTCGCGAAGCGAACTCATTCAAGTTTATTCCGCCTTACACCTTTAACCAAATTCAATGAAAATCGAACAATAATTACTCAAATTATCGCGTTCACGGACGTATATATATAAATTTGTACGAATGGTGTTTTTGGCCTGTGGGGACATCAAAATAAAAAAGTAAATCGGTCCCGGGTCTAGGTCTTACCGTGCCTCCTATGGTAATATCTACTTCCCTATAGGGAAATTCGCTAAAAACATTAAAACATGTTCGCTGCGGGAAAAGAAATTGATATAACTTTTGGTGGTCCTACTTTTATTTTTATTTTTACTTACCATTTGAGTAAATAAGTGTTGCTGATTTGTTCTAACCTTTCCCACGCTGTTGATAACCTCTGATGACGTAATGAATTGGGCGGTCGCATTCGGCCGCACAGCACCCACGCTCGGTCCTGCGCGGTCGATCTCGGCCGTCCCGCGTTGGTAAAGTCCCAATGTCGTTATTTTGTAAAACCACTACTATTATAAGCTCACTTGTAATCACAGAATGTTGTTAAATTTACAATATTTACATACCCTCCCAACAACCCCTTTGTTACTTAAGTCTTTACTGTGGCGCGTGGTACTTTTCGTAGCACCCAATCGCGCACAAAGGCGGCTCGCCGGGGCACTGTGCACAAAAGTACACAGTTTTCGAGTCTTTCCTTCCTTCTTGGAGACACACTCTACACCGCACTCTAGTTAACCGCCCCGTGGAATCCCTCTTCCTGGTTTTTGATAGCACGTGGATTGAATTTCGTGGAGGGCGAACTGGAACTGCTTTTACGGGCTCAGGAAGAAGCTTATCAATGACTTGTAGGCGGAAATCATAGAAACTCATACTCGAGTTCGAGTTCCCGTTGGCGAAACTGTGGAGCTTGTAGGCATTCATCATGGTTAGCTGAAGAAAGTGAACAAACACTTTCTTATACCACACGAGGGACTTGTTGTGCTCCATCGGGTAGTAGGCCATTAGTTGGTCGTTCCTATCCACACCTTCCATCATAGCACTATATTTTAAAACTGGTAAGGGCTTCTCTTGTTGCACTAGAATGTTCTTGGATACTGCCATCGAGTTTTCGAACTCGGTTGAAAGGTACGACACGACTCTGCTGTCTTTCCATTTTGCCACCAGCACCCCGTCAGCATATCTGGCAATAGATTCTCCCCTTTTCAGCTTCGTTGATTTCACTTCTTCTGGGAGGTGTTTTATATCAGGTCGCAGTTCACCAGTGCAGTAGGTATTCCTAGCGAGAAGTTCATACGCTAAAGGGAAACTACTGTAATAGTTGTCCAGGAACAGTGAATGGCCATTGTTCAGTTTCCCTTTCATTAGGTGAAGCACTACTTTAGATGTGTGTCTACTACCCGACAGCTCGCCTTCCGACCCTGTGGTGATGGTGAATCTAACCACAAGACCATTTGGTTCACAAAGGGCATAGATCCTTTTACTGTTGCTCTTGCATTTGATGCAATGTTCGTGCACAAGCCTTCCGTTCCATAGGACCTTGCCTTCGTCGAGACACAGCTCTCTGCTGGGGTAATACAAGAGATCCATTTTGTAGTTGAAGTGATCCAGCAACGTTCTCACCTCGTAAAGGCGGTCGTTGTTTCGGTTGTCGTTGTTGGCAAAATAGATGTATCTTAGTATTGTCAGAAACCGATCTCGACTCATCTGTTCTCTTACAACACAAAAATTGAAAAATCTGCTGGTTTTCCAATAGTCATTTAGGCGATTGACACGTACTGTTCCCATGTGAAAAAGAATTCCAATGAAAACCTTCAGTTCTTCCACGGTAAGTTTTTTGGGCCAGTTATTAGATACAAATTTTCTGCGAGATCTAAAATACTCCTGCTCAGTATACCTGTTCGTTTCCTTCACAATTTTCTTAAGAACGATGTCATCCAACAACAATAAAAACCAGTCAATAGGTTTATTATTACCAGGTTTCTGTACTTTTAACACATTTTCTTTTGTAAAACGAATCTGCCGCATACCTTGAGTGCATGTAGCCCACACAGGGGACCCAAACTGGGCGTTTTCCTCCTCGCACTCATCTGCACTACACTCTTCAGCACTGGTTTCATCACTATCTCCCGTAGCAGAATCTTGGAAACTGTCATCTGATGTATCTACGTCACTATTTCTTGACGTGGATGTCATTATAACGTAGTTGGAACAGGAATGGACGACACAACAGGACGTGTGATACCAACAAAAAAAACAGGAGGTACCGGTAGTGCGAATTCCAAAACAACGCGAAAAGTGTGATTGCGGCGAATGCCAAGACTCAGACTGGCACTTACACTAGAATTCACTCAGAAAATCTTTAAGTTAGCAACACCACGAAAAGTGTTACGAACGTCGGATACGAAAACACACGCGAACTCGAGACACGGCGGAAACAACACTAAACGCTGACAAAACCCCTCGTGTACTCGCCAAGCGCTGGGCTCTCACTGCCTGCTTCAGTTTCAATGATGGCGGAGGTCGGTTTCGACCGAGCAGCGCTCAGCGCGCCGCCGGTCTCGCCGGTCCCGGTTTAATTCGACCGCTCAGCAGAGATTGCGTTACGGAGAAATTGAAATTTGTTCTTACGACATTAAACAAAATTATTTCAACTTTATCCAAAATGGTCACAATTTTCCAATATGACGACTAACTTTAAAAACTTGATGGTACACACCATGTACCTACTTAAAGTTTGTTTAAGAAGGTGAACGCAAATTGAAAACGTTTTTATTAATGACATTTAATCTCCACAGCCACTCGTTTAGGAGCTACGGCGTGTTAATCTTGGTAAAAGTGGCTTGCTGCACATTCTGCATCCTCTAGACGAGTACGTTTGGAGAGGAAATGTAAATAAATAATACTAAAAATTGCATAATACATTCTAAAAGATCATAAAACGCATGGTGTTCCATAAGAAATTTTAAAACCATCACGGTATTGTAAAATGGCAGCCATTTTTGAAAAAGTGGAATTCTAATATTTTTTACTGTCGTAAGAAAATAGATTAAGCTCGCCAACTAATGCTTTCTCTAAATCTAATACTTCTGAGATACCAATGGTGGTAGTTAGGTTTTTCACCCATCGATATTTGAACAGTGAACAGTTAATGACAGAGGCCAGTGTATGATTATACGAGGAAGAATCAGTACAAATAAATACAAACAGAGAGTAGGGAAACAAACGTGCATGAGCATGACAGAGCGAAAACATAATGCAACAATACAATATGTACAGTTTGTACAGCTGGTAGAGGTATTTTCACAGTTCAATGTCTTGAATTTGTTTTTCTGAATTTATGAATCATATGATTGTAGTTTTTAACGGGTTACAACTCAAAATGTTACTAAAATTACAGTGAGTTTCCTATTGAATACACACTTATAACCGTCCTCATCCCTCAGCCGCCAAGAATCTTTGCGGAAGGTATAGAATTAATTCGGTTTATTCTTGCTGATTGACGAGTTTCTATTAATCATCAAATAGTGTTTAAAGATTGGGTTATAACTCAAGATGTTAATACAAATTACACAAAGAGTTTCCAATTGAATACCGACTTAGAATTCATCCGGTTTATTCTTGCGAATCGGCTAATAAGGAGCAAGTTGAAATTCGTCATTAATGCTCAAGTACTTTATCTAAATATTAATTACGTAAGGCGATTCTTTGCGTCAAACTTGTGGGCGAGTGGGATGTCGAGAACGACGGGAGAGGACTCACAATTAAGGTCTCTATCCCGTGACGATGGGAAAAATAGTGGAATTCCCAAAATTTTAGGAACTTTAAAATGTTCTCAATAAGACTAGCACTGGAAGCATACACAGCTGATCTTTGTTTACTTTAATATAGTTGATCGCACTAAACCAATAGTCAATGCCAGTATTCAACGAACAATTCAATGCGTATCAAAGTATTCAATGTGAAAAACAATCCCAGGCTCAAGCCTAGTGTCCTAGAAAAAAAAGTATTCAATACACGCAGTTGGTTTACCTCTTAGCCAGTTAACTCTATAATGCACTCTATATTAAAACCAGGGACAACGTTATCTATAATTGAGACTTTTTTTAAACCAAAAGCCAAACCAAAGATGTTCGTGTCAACTGTCAATATTGGCTTCGACAACTGGGAAATGGAACCCTAAAACCGCAAACAGAGAGACTTTTAGACAAATTTATGGTGTACAGGCATATCCACGTTGACAAATAAGTAACTTTATTCTTAGTTTGTTTAAATTTAAGTTGTTTTACATTTTGAGCTTTTTAGGGACTTATGTTTTTTGTTAGTGGGGAACATGTCATAAATTCATAACTATTCATAAATTACACCTCAGGCTGATCCCTCAGTACTGTAATTGAAAAATTCAAAAAAAAACTACGAGTTGCAATTGAAGTACTAGTACTGTACACGAGCAGTCAAATTCAAAGTACAGTAATCTTCTCATCCTGTCCTACTTATCCACATCTGCTATCAAGGTTCTCATCAATGTTAAGAAGGAAGTCTGAATCAAGTCAGATTTTATAAAATTATAACCATATAATCTATGTTATAATATAACTTACTGTAAGGACAAAAGCACGATTGAAATACTGTAGCATGATGTTGATAGAATGTTGATCACGTTTCACGGTCAAAGTATTTAGTTATACTTTAGTATGTAGTACGAGTTTGCGATGGATGAAAGCCATAACTAGAAAATTACTAATTACATAAATTTAAAATCCACGTGTGTATCCGGGTATCCCCCTGAGCTGTTGGACATAATAAGACTAAATTACTTACGTAATCCTATCTCAACTCAATTCAGGAATTGACATATTTTATTGAGCTGTGGAGGGATTACGTAAATAATTTAGTCATTACATAAATTTGTCTATATATGTCTCGTGGACTAATTGGGCAGTAATGACAACTTAAACCACTTGCAGATCAATGGCGAAGTAATCCGGAGGAAAAGGACAAAATGAAAACAAGATTAATGTATTGTTTTGCACTGCAGTATAGAAATCCGATAGGAATTGCAAAAAGGTCTTTTTACTACTGAAATAAAACCATGGAAAAACCCGTCCGAAAAAGATACGACTGGTACGGGTGGCGTCGTCCTGTAATCCAGCTACTAGGAGGTCACGAATTGTGGATATTTATAGGCATGCACTGTGGATGCGATACTCGCTATTGTGGATTAACGTCCGCACGAGTGAGTACTATGACTATTCGCAGTGCTATCCTGATAATTAGACCAATTCGTATATACCAAGGGAAAATGTGGTTCGGATTCCACTATAAACTGTAGGTCCCTCAGTTGCCATTAGCTGTATGGGCTATTAATTAACAGCTGTGTCTAAGGAATGTCGGCCTTAGTGACTAACAAGACTACAAGATCGCGCCACTCATCCTACACTCATCTTCATTCATACTTGGCTTAAAATACCTACTATGTATGGTCGCAATTTCATTGAACAATATCTAACAGTATACATTGGAGTGAAATAATTCGAATTATTACATGCTGGGTTCGGGTTCAGTAGAATTATTTTTAACCACACGCTTATTTTGTTTAAAACATCCACGTTAATGCAATTATTAGTATTACCACCAATTTAGATGGGGACGTTGTCGATACGTATTTTAACCGAAATAATTTGAGTGAGAAATGAGTGTAGAACCAGAACGAAGTGAGATGCCTTGTGTAGCTTTAACTGACTTCTAAGATCAGCTGTTTCATTATTCAGGGCCATTTATTCAAATCCCAATGATCAGGAACAGCTGGGTTCAGTTTCGAACTATCAATTTATCAGGTTCAGACAGCGATTAAATTGGCCTAAAATACTCCTCTAGGTTTGACCATAGAGTCTAAGGTTTGACCGACTTCATCGACGATGTTAGCTGAGAATATTTTTTTATTATGTTGAAATCTAATATTAATAACAAAACATATGCAGACAAGCATTCGGGCAAACTGGCTGAACGCTATGTAGACTATAGTGAAAGAAGAGCCTGCGTGGGGGTCGGGGTATATTGATTACGTCGGGAAATATAACGTGTCCGCTGTAGAACGGAACTTAGCGAACACGTGTTGCGTTTTAATTTAGCCATTATGTTGCTAATTACATTGATTACAAAGTTTGTACTTTAAATGTCAACCACAACCACTCAACACAACCATTGGAATGGTATAGGGGAAGGTGGCATCAAGAAACATCAAGGTAGGATCGAGAAACGTTGTGACATCTAAATAAAGTGGATGACTTTATAGCCTGGAAGAACTGTATTCTTTATTCGAATAATTTAGAACATTTAGTTATTCAGTGAAATAATTGTTCAAGCTACCAAACATGGCTTTGAAAATCGTACTCAATATTTAACTAACTCTATTTAACTAACTCCTAGCTGCGAATGAGCTTTATTTCTGATTCATCTAATAAAAAAATCCCTCCAAAACCTACATAATCATTTATTCTTTCAGTTTCTTGGTCAATAATTAAATTACGCTCTCCGCCATCCAATGCCATAAACAGCCGTTTTATATATCGTAGTGTCAGTTTTGTACGGGTAATTCAGTTATGAAATTCAGAAAATCTAAAGGCCCTAAGGTACAAATAAAGAATATCGGCTACAAAATTACTGCTTTGACAGACAGTAAATTAACTTAATTACTATGTGATAAAGTTTATTGAGCTTAATGTAGACATTACAAAGGAATAGGTTTTAGTATCCATCGGGAAGATAAGTTCAAACATTTTAGGCTTTTAACTGAGCAAACGATTTCTTTAATACATTTTTTTATCAATATGTCGATTATTACTGTTCATTTCTTATTTAAAATCTTATACGTTCCGGCTTTTGACATTAACTTGATCATAGCAACAAAATCGTTGTGTCATCTGTTATATATATATATTTTTTTTTCAATAACATGCTTGTCGTGTCACCTGATACATCGTTGGTAAACCATTCTATGAAGAGAATCGTCCAATCATTAGGATAAGCGTTAGCGTTAGCGCGTTAGCGTTTATCATTAGGATAAGTAACTATCGACTGATTGGTAATATCAGCTGGTATGAAGTTGAGCTACAATATTCAAGCGACAGAATCCCCTATCGGCTGGTATTGTAATGGAAAGTTTTATTGTTGATCTTTTATTCTCCTAGAAAATAGTATATTACGTTACTAGTCCTGAAAATAAGTGTTTACCGGACGAGTGTGGTCGTTCCCGTGCGAGACGCAGTCAAGTACGGGATTACCATACGAGTCCGGTACACACATTTCGGACGAGTTACGTACGATAGTTTACGCCATACTACTAAATCCGTACAAATCCTTATATATTTCCACCAACTAAAGGACTAAAAATCACTAGTCATAACCTCTCTTAGGGGTTACGTTTTTGTTTATAACCACTCATTGCCACCTAAATACAGTATAATCAGCTGATTGGTGTCCGGTAAAACTCATTGCAGTACAGTAGTACGCAATGAAACCCCATTTGAATAAGCTGGCGGCAAACAGCTGTTTTCTGGACTAAATCCTTGCGTGGGAAGTTCGTCAAAATAATGTAGTGTGGCGTAAAAGTAATTATTGTTTTGAATTATTCATCATTAGAAAAACATGTATAAAATCAACATAGCAACAGTACTGTTGCATAAGCTGATGTATCAATGGTTAAAACCCCCAACCTATACCTAATAATAATAAACCTGCCATTAGCAACACAATTATCATTTCATACGATATATATACGATGGGCTTTTAAGAAATTAACATCGCAACAGACCTCCTTATACAACCCATTTTTTAAATATTATATTTTGTTCAAACTCCTAATCCGACCAATAATCAATCAACCGATATCACTTAGCTATCGAATGATTGATGGTCGTAGCTCGCGTCTGCGCGGCAAGCCCAACTCAACCGCACATTCATTCGATCAATCCGGCAGTCAGTCAGTTACTGTCGGCGGCAGAGCGCGAACCGTATAGGACATAGGTTAAGTCTACATCCACGATTTATACGGTAAAAATCTCCCGAGTGGTGTTTCGTTTAATAATTTACATGTGTAACATAGTTATGTGATAAAACACCGGGTTCAGTGGCCGCTACCGCTATCGCAGTGGTGGAAAATCGGTAAAAGCAACGCGCGCGCTACCTGTCGTGACCACGGTTAACCACAAGGTGCAAGGTGGCGCCGCCTATCATGTCGCAAGTCAACTACGAACAGCTGATCGCGCTAGTCAAACAACAACCGGCGCTGTACGACCACTCGCATCCGGCACACTGCAACCGTGACGTCACGACCAGGCTGTGGTCGCAGATAGCCGCGGAGCTCGACACCAAAGGTAAACATATATGAAAATGTTCGTTGTAGTCGATTGTGTTCTACTTGTTAACTTTGGAAGACGAAAACCCCATACAAAAGGGGAAACACATAATGCTGCATAATTTAACTTGGATATCACTTTAATTGTAATTAGTTCATAAGAATGATTCATTCGATTCATTATAAATACATAAAAAGTGCTTATTTTTTGCTGAATGCAAGCAGAGTGTAGAGGTATGTGTCCAGCTGTAGTTTCAGTCTTTTGAATCACAAACTACTGATTTTTCTCTCAGGATGAGTGAAAGAATGGGGGAGATGCTTTTTGTTAGCGACCAGGGGCCCATTTCATAATAAAGTACAAACTAATATTATTAGTAAATCAGCTGATCGCCCAATGCAAATCTTATGGAAATTACAAGTTACAAGTTGTAACTTGTAGTTTATTATGAAATGGGCCCCAGGTATCGAAAGCTCAATTAAAGCTGGGTCCAGTTTCAAACCATCAAACAGATAGGCCTATGCTGGCGTTTACCAATACTTTTTTTTAATAAGTAAAAAAAATAGCAGAACAAAATTGATTTTTAATTATGTTCGGCTTAGAATTGGGACATTAACCAAATCAAGATAATCCAGCATAAGTCACACAACATAATACAGTATCTCTAAATATGCCAATAGACTTTTCCTTATTATTTGCTATCAGGGTCCATTTGTCGATCTTGCCCAAAGAGAAAACTCAAGTAAATCTTTTAATAAGTTTTGTCCTGCAAAACTTTTTTTACTGTGGGTCTTGTTAATATTTTCATAATTTTTCAGACATTCACTGCAAAACAAAATGGGCAACTCTTCGCAGCAACTTTGTCCGAGAGATTCGTCGAATGAGACCCTCTGAGGATGGGTCGATATGGCCGCCGCAATGGCCACTCTTCAAGCCACTCATGTTCTTACTTCCTTTCCTCAAAACTAGAGGGTAAGTCTCACATAAAAATCACTGTAAGCGTTTCTTTTTGCCTAAGAACAAGAAATATTCCCTCTGGTTGAGAATTTAACTCAGTAGTTTTGAATTTTTGACCTAAAGTAGACTTATGTTATTTATTTTGTTTAGTATTTAGACCTATCCCGACTTATATTTCTAGGAGTAGTATCCACCCAAATAAGAGCCAAACCAGTTTTTATCCCACTGTGCAAGTTGCTGCATGTTAACTGTTGCTACTATTATTTTATCAGTGATTAAGAACCTGTTCCTGCCTAATGTTCTGACTGATTATTTATGAAGTGGCGGGCAGTTTGATTGATTGATGCAAAGACCTGTGGGTTTCTTTAGGAAGTAAGGTTCTGAATGAAAAGTAGGCAATTAGCAGACAAGACTTTTCAGTATTCTTTCCCTAATTCCACTTCATATCGGCTCAGGAGAAGAAATTTGGCTAGCATTAGGAGCCAGAGGAAAAGAAGTAGCAATTAAAAATTCAACCCACTACTCTCGTTACTCTGTTACAATGTAAATCCACTTTATTAGTATACACATTCTTTAGCTAGGCAGGAGACAAATTCACTGCAGATAACATCAGAGACAAGGACGAAATACGCAGAACTTAAAGTTGATTCTCTGAGACTAGCCAGCTAAATTACACATGCCCTTGTTTTTAAGGGGCAGAGGTACTGTGTGTGCTTTAACCAATAATTCAGCCTATTCTGTTTTTTTAATGACCGCATTTGTACTTTTATTCAGAAATACTTTAGAAGAATATATCAAAATATACAAAAAGCAGGAACGTTTGAAAAAGTTAATAAGGTAGTCTGCTTAAAGGGGTTCAATACCAGATAATTTTGCATTCACAGAAAATGTTCTCTTTTATCAAAGAACTTTTGCTGATTTCTTGCTTACAGATCGGGAGGACTCCCAATCGCAGATGAAACAGTGTTAGGAGTTCTAGAAACATACGACTCGACAAAACGACACCACGACGACCTACCAGAGCAACCCAAGCAGAAGAAACTGTGCATAAACGTACCAGCAGAGGAGGAAGAGAACGATGACAAACTGTTCATGCTGAGTCTAGTTCCAAAGATGAGGCTGTTGCCAAACGAAGAAAACCTCAACTTTAGGATTGAAGTACAGCAACTGCTGCTGGAGAAACTTCGCCACTTAAATCAACCCGTTGAGGATGACACCTTAGAGGGCATCTCAGTGAAAGTAGAGACATTCGGATCAGTCGACCATTTGGGAGGCTTCCAGATAGATCAGACGTGAACATTGAGTTAACCAAAACTGTACAAAGATTAATTGACTAAGGCGCTTACGTAATCAAAAATTAAAATTCACTTTGCATCTAATTCCGTCAATTCTGAAACCCTTTGTCCAACGAATCAAAGTTGTCTAAATTAAGCCAATAGAGTAGAGGAGTTTGGTTCTTCAATACCAAAAGTTATCTTTCCTTTTTCTTAGCCTGAGAGACATGTCAGTTTTAGTTTTCTACATAGGTACCTATACCTCTAGCTTTAAACCTTTTGAACACGATGGATGACTACTCCCCCATCCTGTCAACTTCCACTTGAGACCTCCACATTTTAATTTTAGTTGAAGATCTTCCAGAGACAGGTAAACTCCCTCATGAGTTACATACCAGAGCTGATCAAAATAGGATCCAAACCCTCAATCTAAGGTACTGTCTTTTGGCCACATAGACAATGCCTTAGACTGATTATTGATCAGATCTAGCGGTTTACTGCACAACTCAGCAACTAGAACCCCGCTAATCCGACCTCAGCTGGTCTGACTCCTTGCATAATGAGACCGTGCCATTAGGATCATTCCCATGGTTGTGTGAACATTTTCATCGCTCCTGCACCTTGTTTATCCATTCCGGTCATGGAAATATCATTGTCTCCCGTAATCACAGAAACTTTATCATCATCCCCCGCGACCAAATCTAGTAGAACTCCTGGGGTCACAGAAATAACACCATTGTCTCCGACCGTCTACCACGGTCACTGAACATTATCATCGTCATCCGCTATTATTGCAGAAAAATATTTAACACCACAAGAACATTATCATCATTATCTGCCGTGATCACAAAAACCATTATCATTGTTATCTGCCATTGTGTCAAACCCCTTAAACGGGTGTCCTGTGGTAACGGATACAAAATCATCTCCTGCTACTGTGTCGAATTTTAAATGTCTCTCGCAGTGACAGGAACATTATCATCGCCTTCTGTGATCACGGCTATATCCTAGGCAAATCCCAAAGTCAAGGAAAAAATCATCCCCGGATAATTCGTCCTTTACATTCTTCTGACCATGGCCCTGGTCCCGTAGGTGACAGATTAGCGGGGTTGTACTGTAAAATACAAATTTACCTCCAAGAAGGCAGCCCATATAGAACATGACTTTAACCGGTTTTTACAGAGTTATACAGTAAATTCCTGCAAAACACTGTTTCTGCAAACCTGGTAGTCTGGATTTCTCGGGAACCCATGATAATCTTTACTTAAGTCCCACATGGGCTGCGTTGGAGTTAATTATGACCATGCAAGAGACCCTGGTAGCAAACAGAAATTGATAGCTTCAATATTTATACACAACATAGACTATTTCCAATTAGACTCAGTGCTACTATACTATCAGAATCAGACATTTATAACCGGGCACTACCAGACAACCAAAATACTAGCCAGTGGCTTTGCAAAGGCAGTCGTTCAGTCCCAAACAGAAAAATTTTACTTTATTGAATCTCCCAGCCAGCTAGAGTACACAGTAGATAGGTCTTCTCCAGGCATTTTCTGTCATCTTTTTCACAAAGTAAGTTACTGAATCAATTACATAGACCTAGTTTAAGAGCACCTTGTAAATATGCCAAAGTTTTTTTGCAAACTTAACCATAAATCCGGGCCTTTATAAGATACAAAAACAGTCTGTAAAGTAATCACTATGGCTGTGAAACATATCATCAAAGGCTTGTAGTCAAAATATTGTTATTTATTTAACATATTAAGTAAGTTCCTGGCCAATGTATGGCTGAATATCAATTTTCTCCTTATCCAATTTTTAGTGATTATCTTTGGTTCACAACACAGTAATAAAAAATAATCAATATAAAACATCAAAACAGTGAAATATATACAACAGAGCATCAGCGTTAAACGAACAACACCCAAAGCGAGTTAACAATTAACGACAAATCCACCACCAAACATTAAACAGTTAGCGACAATATTACCTGAGGTGAAGAGAAGAATAATAAATAGCATAGTTAATAACAAATAAACGAGAAACACCCAAAGCGGCACATGACATTACAAAAGTCGGAGGGAAATAGTTAAAGCTGTACAACAGAGAACAAAACAAATAATGACAAACGTCACCATGTTCGGGCGATGGCAACCAACGATACGCCTCCCTGAAACACAACAACATGTTCAACTGCTATGACCACGGCAGCAAAAAACTAATTACCCTATCCTCGAGGGACACCGTACTGACGGGTTCAAACTGTAGACTTTTGATCATTGTGGGTAATTCAAGAAAATCGATGGTTGGGACTTTTTTAGAGGTTAAAAAAGTGTGACAAGATTTTGATCGAGGGGTCACTCGCGTTTATATACTTTAATGAGTGTCAAAAAAATTGTTTTAGTTATTGCCTGAGAAGAAGCATGATCAAACTAATACACTAACAACAGTAAATTATTTTATTTTTAGAGGTGTTGTCTGCTGCATAGGCCTACTGATACAAGAGATGGAATTACCATGAAGCCAATGACACTCAGAGCCTGAAGCCCAGATCATTAGTTGCATGGCTATGCAGAGTTTTTTCATAAAAATGTTTGTCTACATTCGTGTTTTGCTTATGGGTTTGAAGATTTTAGAAAGACCTCCTAGTATCAACACCAAGAGTGTGGAAACCAGTCGCTATTCAGACAACCAAGGAGTCCATAGGCAAAAAGGTAATTTAACCTCTTGTGCAGTAATATCGTGTACATACAAATACACTGATGGTTGTAAGTTACTCCTAAGTACATAGGTTATCCATGTTTATAGTTTTAGTTATTAATCCAGTAGTTTGCATGTGAAAGCGAAGCTTAAAAAGCAATTTCACATTTTCATTTCCAAATTGAGTCTATATAAAAAAAACCAAAAAAACTGTTTGTCAAAGTTTACAATTAGATAACTTAGGTTAAATTCCACAAACTATAGCAAAACGTCACTTTAGCAACATAAGTGCATAACACATTTGGCCTGACCCAGACCACTAATAAACTTATGGTGGGTTTTCCCAGCTGCCAAAATGGATGGGGTTTAAATAGCTACCACACGACAGAGAAGTGAGATACAGAGGACACATTCAATTGTAACTAAAGTGATGTCAGGCACCAGTCGCTGGTGTCTATAGCAAATTCTATTTGTCATTTCTGTCCGCTCTCCGTTCTCCCCTCTCCATCATGTACTACTCACGCTATGCGCTACAACTGCTGTGCACAAATGCTATGTGGTCGCCGTTTAGGTTATTCCTGGCTCAATACAAGTTTTAAAGTATACCAGAGCGAAAAGCGCACGTTTGTCCCATAAGCCTATCCTCTGTATCTTGCTTCACTGAGCAGCTACCGAGTTTGATGGCTACCGTTGACAGATACAACTACCGTTTTTGTCACCAACTGAACTCACAAGAGTAATTTGCAGATATTTTTCTTACGGCAAATTCAACAACGAAACGTAGTGCCTAAAAGAGTCAAACAACATTGACAGCTAAACAGCTGCAAGTGGGAACTAGGACGGCCTTATATTAAAAAATAAACACATACAAAACCTCAATGGCAACAATATGCATGCATAAAAATATTACAAAAAATATTGGTTGTAAACATCTGCATTGGTTATGATAAAACATTTCTTATATTGTATTGCATCCTTTTTAAAATGTTCATAACAACAGCTTGTGCCTTTTAAGTTGTTTATGATTCAACAAAAATATTGTGGTGTAATATGTATAGGCGAAAGAGATAGGTATAATGAGAGCATACCAATACAGTAATTATAACATAAATCCATTGTCATAATGTGTTTAACATAGAGAAAACAATAGCATTTGAGTCTTGGTGTAGGCTATATGATGTAAATTCACTCTTGCCAAGTGAGTCTTCTACCAGTTGTACTGCATTCAAATCAAGATTCAGATACGCTTCATAAATCTTATATTTTCATCATTTTAACGCTACCTTGGCTTAAAAATTTGAATTCATGGCACTTTACAACTTTCCTTTTTCCACAATAGAGATATTTTTGTTTTTATTTTGGAGTTTTTTGTTTGTATCCATTGTCATTGCTAACATAGTAAATATTTTAAAATCATGTTTGCAGGCCTAGGTTTTCTTATGCAGCTTTCATGCCGACTTCTCAATACAAACACGTCGTTGCTCACCAAATTACGATGTTTCACACAGTCAAGTTCTTGTGAGTTGTTAATTATGGATGGAAAACAAAACAGATAAATAGAAAAAGTAGGCCTGTACGGTAATAGAGAAGGAATTCACCATAAAATTCTTAAAAATTTAGGCTACTATATACAGATTTATTTATTTCATTAAATAACTGTTCAAACAAATAATAGGGGGGAAATGTTTTTAAAATTTCTAGGGGATTGATATTATTTTAAGGTTAGTGACCAGAACTATTTAAGAGCAACTATCCCTATCTAGGCTTATCCATATGTTGAGTACAAAACCCTTCTCCCCAAATTAAATTAGGCTGGTTCCCGGACTCATACAAATAGATATTGGTTAACACTACCGTTTTATAAGCATTGAGAAACATATGTTGCTATACCGAACCAAAAATACTCAGCCACTACACACAAAAAGCATAGAGTTCAGCACTGACACAGCAACCTATAAAATCGAGACACTGTAAATTTGTTAGGTTGGTACCAAGGGAATCAGCTCATTGGCTCATGGCATTATGAATGTACAATCCCATAATTCCTCAGTTCAAATATACTAAGTTATGTACTTCATCCCCTATTACAAATTAGAGCCAACGTCTTGGAATTCTCTCATTTAGTGCTACCTCCAGTTAAATCTCTAGCCGAGAGGTCCTAACATAAACACTTGGTGGTAGGTAGCCATTACCGTTTTTGTACTAACAACAACACACAAGAGTAATGTCACACAAGAAGAGTGTCTAAGTAGACATCCTTAGACCAGCTGTAGCCGATTATTTATTCAAATAGAACCTAGTTGAATGATCCTCTGACAAAAAGGGCTGATATTAAAATCCTTTTTCAATTTTCTAAAATATAAAAAAGTTATTGATAACTCACCAGCAAAGTCGCGCACGTTGGGGTCAGAGCCACGTTCCAGCAGTTGGCGTACCTGCTCCCTGTCTCCCTTGATGGCAGCAATGTGCAGAGGAGTCTCCCCACGCTCGTTACGGTGACGACCACGAGAACTCATCTTCAACCCATGCTCTGTAACAGTTTATATATTCAAGTTAGTTCCAGCAGTTGGCACACCTGCTCCCTGTCTCCCTTGATGGCAGCAATGTGCAGAGGAGTCTCCCCACACTCGTTACGGTGACGACCACGAGAACTCATCTTCAACCCATGCTCTGTAACAGTTTATATATTCAAGTTAGTTCCAGCAGTTGGCACACCTGCTCCCTGTCTCCCTTGATGGCAGCTATGTTCAGAGGAGTCTCCCCACGCTCGTTACGGTGACGACCACGAGAACTCATCTTCAACCCATGCTCTGTAACAGTTTACATATTTATGTTAACAGTTCCAGCAGTTGGCGTACCTGCTCCCTGTCCCCCTTGATGGCAGCAATGTGCAGAGGAGTCTCCCCACGCTCGTTACGGTGACGACCACGAGAACTCATCTTCAACCCATGCTCTGTAACAGTTTACATATTTATGTTAACAGTTCCAGCAGTTGGCGTACCTGCTCCCTGTCTCCCTTGATGGCAGCTATGTTCAGAGGAGTTTCCCCACGCTCGTTACGGTGACAACCACGAGAACTCATCTTCAACCCATGCTCTGTAACAGTTTACATATTTATGTTAACAGTTCCAGCAGTTGGCGTACCTGCTCCCTGTCTCCCTTGATGGCAGCAATGTGCAGAGGAGTCTCCCCACGCTCGTTACGGTGACAACCACGAGAACTCATCTTCAACCCATGCTCTGTAACAGGTTACATATTTATGTTAACAGTTCCAGCAGTTGGCGTACCTGCTCCCTGTCTCCCTTGATGGCAGCAATGTGCAGAGGAGTCTCCCCACGCTCGTTACAGACCACGAGAACTCATCTTCAACCCATGCTCTGTAACAGGTTACATATTTATGTTAACAGTTCCAGCAGTTGGCGTACCTGCTCCCTGTCTCCCTTGATGGCAGCAATGTGCAGAGGAGTCTCACCACGCTCGTTACGGTGACGACCACGAGAACTCATCTTCAACCCATGCTCTGTAACAATTTATATATTCATGTTAACACTTCCAGCAGTTTGCACATTTGCTCCGTCTCCCTATGCTTGTTGCGGTGCTCGTTCCTTTAGATTTATTGTACCTGGCTCCTACCTCTATGCAAATCTTAGTCTTTACAAGGTAGCTTATGAAAAGGATAACACAACTCAATCTTAGTAGGAGTATCGATTTTCCCTTTCATAGTCAACAGCTACTACAACAACTAGCTAAGTATTGAAAAGTTGTATGGATTACCTAGAATAGTTCTGAGGAAGTGAAAAACTTGGTCAGATTTTACCAAGCTCAATTAGTCTTGATGGGCTCTCAATCCATGGACAACCTTTGTAAACCATATAGATATAATAGTGGGAGGAAGTAGACGATTCAAGCGGTGATTACAAAACATTACGGATGGCAAAATAATTCAAAAATCTTTTCTATAATTTTTTTTTTAAAGAACAGTAGAATCCCAGTTAACCGAAATAAAGGGGAGAACCGTTTTGGATAACCAATTTTTTAGTTAACCCATCAAATGCTAAAAATAGACAACAGTGCGTAGGAAAAATGAATTTAAAACAATGTCTGTATAATACAGTGTTTTATTTCAGCTACAAAAATGTTACAATGGGAAAGGGCCTCTCTGTTTTCATATTTCTTATTGTACTTATATTTTAGCCCTGTATTAATTTATGGAACTGTTTCGGTTAACCGGGGTTCTACTGTAATTTAAACTTGCTACTTTATTGCCACAAATGGTCTGTTACTAATTGTTGAAATTGTTTTACTATTCTACTGTACCTAAACTAGTAGTCCTATTTCGTTAAATTATTTTTCGAGCTAAAATCTTTTATAGGCTTATTACATAATCTGAAATCACTTTTTGATGGTCATTTTGCTAATGAGTTTATAAGTAAAATATTGCATGATTATATTGATTACGTAAATATCAATATTCAAGGAATTGTGGGCCTTTTGTAAGCCTAATAGTTGTTTTATTGAAAATGTTGTTATCCAATAAAGTTTTGATATAGCAAGATTTCAGAGGAAACAAGGTACGTATACATAAATATGTCAGGATCAGGTTTTAAATTTAACCATAAAAAATTATACTACATAGTGTTTTAAAATGATATCTGCAAATATCATCATTTTTATCCAAAATAATAGAATATCAAAACTTCCCACTAATAGTTCAATGCATATGAAACTAGGATTATGAAACAATTGATTCTGAAATATAGAAAACAGATGGTAAATGAGTGTAAACTTTTAGTTTAACGTGTATACAAATAAATACCTTGTTTCATGATGCTTTACTTCTTAATCAGCTGGCCTACTAAACAGATCCACCAGATAAGCAACACAAGGAATGCCTTAGCTCAGCATTCTCTGATGCAGCATATTTACGATTGGGTAATAATGCTCGTCTAACTTAAGTGCTAACTTATATCTTTATTTAATGATTATTACGTTTATTCAGCATTTTATTTTTGGTTAAGGCTACTATAAAATACTGTGGTTTCATTGTAGCAAAAAAAGTAGAATACACCTATTGAGTAATTTTAATACAATGGCCTAAAAAAACCTAAGTTGTAATTTAAAAGTTGCAATACAATGTAAACTGATCAATAATTAATTTGCTATTTCACTAGCTATCAAACAAAATGAATGATTTAGAGATTAAAATTATCAAGTGGACTAAACATGATAAATGCAGGTTTTAATCTGTTTCAATTTATAAAATAACTAAGCCGACTATTTAAAAAAGTGTTGATATCATTTCACCCTAAGCAACAAAATAGATCTTAATATATTAGCCTAACTGGTTATTTTACTTATTTACATGGTAATAGGGAAAAAATATATTTATTTATTATTGTAGTAATTACCGGTATTGTAAATTAGTACATTAAAAAAATAACATATTAACAGTATGATAACAATACTATTAATCGCTCTAAATGTTAGCTTGTTAGGTGCGAGTTTTTCTTAATAGAGACAACTTAAATTGGCAAGTCCCATGTTATAAAATAGCCTATGCAGTGAATACGGTATTTGACAAAAATGAGGATAAAGGGGAAAATAAGTGGGTTAAAATGGGGTTTAATGTTGTCCTTAAACCTTTATTTCGTATTACCAGTACATTTGGCGAATAATTGCAGGAAATTTAAGTAAAGATGGGAAAAGGAGTAAAATTATTAATTTTTCCTGAATTTGGGGGTTAGGCCTATAAAATAAAAAAAAAATGCTGAACAGGTCTCGAAATGATCTGAGTTGTTGTAATATGATACACACAAAAAATGTAAACACGGTATTTTTTTGGTTAATTTTTAGTCAAAAATAGGGTTTTATGACAAAAATTATGTTTTCATAATCATACCAGACTTGGGAGAAGTCATCTGCTTGAGCAAAGCAAGCTGCTGCCTCTCGGAGACAGGAGCGATGTTTATTAGTCTCCCGTTGGATCGTTCCACTCCCGATGGCATTTTCTCATCCTGCAAAACCATTATTGATCACAAAAGACACCCAAGAAAGGGACTCTTCAAATAGTTTTAGTTGGATGGACCAACACACTGTAAATCACGTTCAATCGCAGTTATTGCTGCAGGCTACTAAACAGGACAGTCGTTTGTAGCCGACAATGAGTATTTTTATGGTACACTTACATGTACATGTATGTGTGTGTGTTACATGTGTGTGTTATAATCACAACTTATCCGTCCTTCAGAGATCGAATCAATTCGGCTAGCCTAAATAAACGTTTCTGAAAACAATTCTAGAGACAGATTGGCAAGAATGTTATGTTCAGCAATGACAGTGTCCAATAGGGACTTTAGTATTTATTTATTGCCAACGGATTTCACCAATTTACAATAGCCTAAGAATTTAGACTGTGAATGTACAGAATGTATTAATAGTTTGTTTCATTGACCAGATGCAAGATGCAAGCATTTTTGATATTGTGATTTCATTGTGTATTTCACCCACTATTTCAACTGTGCAAAAACTGTCTGGAGGAAACGTAAATTAAATATTCAGTAGGGGGGTTCAATAGGCCTTATGACATACTTCTGCAGTATGCCTTAGGGCTAGAGAAAATATTGTTACCAAGCATGGCATTCCTTAGGCCTATTGTTGCGGTTTCCTTATTACACATCTAGTATAGGTACGTTAATTTATTAGTTGCCGATGGAACAATTAAGTTAGGCCTACCATTTCAAATTGAAAAATAAGAATAAAATTTCAACAACTTAACTTAAATAACTGCTTTTATTTATTATATGATAGGCCTATATTGTGATATTAAATTCAATGCAATAGCCTATTATTATTGAACCAAATTATCATCGACACAAGTTAAGTTTATAGCCTATGCTCTATATTGATCCGATAATATAAAGCATGTTCTCTACCAAACTGTACCCCTTAAAAGGATAGGTAGCCTACTTTCCTGTTCTGAACATTCATTACTGTATTATCGAAGATTTCTTTTTCATATAGGCCTAAGTTATTAATAGGCTATGTTATTTTTCAATCCGATATAGGCTAGGCCTATCGATATTAACGAAGTAAAATTGAAACACATTAAGTTAGCTGAAACACATTTATTTATCCACGATAAATAAAACCAACCAAACTTGATGATAATAAAAAAATCATAGCCTATATAAAGGTTTAACAATCGAATCGATAGTTTCAATAGATATTAGCATAGGCCAGTTAAGAAACTTCTCAAACCCAATATCATGATCATTAACTAACTTAAGTTCAAGATTCAAGAAAAACGCCAAAAAGAAAAAATTAAGGCGCAAAATTTTAAATACAGACCAAGTTAAGTTACTTACAGCATCATAGCCTTTTTTCCAGGAACTGAGTCTATATTTAATGACGAATTGTTGGTTTTCCTTCCTAATAACACAAGCAAGTACGGTACCTATCCCCACCCTAAGTTAATGGTTACTGAATTTATAAAATAATGGTTCATCATCGTAGCCTACTGCATTGCAGTGGATGAATATATTTATTGTTATTAGGCCTAGTAATATGTCATCTGGTTATGCTAATATCAATTGAAACTATCAAATTGATAGTATCAATATTTTTATAGTAATTATAAAACTAAACTGTCATAACCTAACCTAACTAACCAAACTTGATTAAGCTATAATGAAAAAATCAAATAAAGGTTTACTGATCGAATCAATAGTTTCAATAGATACTGGGCATAGCCCAGTGAAGAAACAGTACCCGAATAATGTTATCATATGGGTTTACCCTAGGCCTAGATCATCTATGCCATTCGAGAGTCAGAGAGTACATAACAATAGCCTAGTTAAGAATATTTGCATCACTTCTTCTAATGTACCCTAATAGCTAGACCTAAGTACTATCCATTGTTCAGTCTCATGCACAATTTCGAATATTTTTATCACATTCATAAAATTCCACCGCGTACAGCAATAATTAAAGTAAATTTATTACGTTGAAGTACAAATAGGTTAGTACTGTATGAGTAAAAGCAACTTCCAAACCAGACACGAAATGAGGAAAACAGCTTTGTTTTTATAGGCTATAAAAACCAACTGAAATGGAGATTTAGTAACATATTAAAGTTTTACTGAATCACTTATACCTTGATGAATTATATTACAAACAATTTGTTTATTTACTTACTTCTTAATTTCTAAAACGTTATCGTATAACCTCTCAAACCCAATATCTTGATCATCAATTCATTATCCAAGTTCAAGATTCAAGAAAAACACCAAGGAGGAAAAAATTAAGGCGCAAAATTTTAAATACAGACCAAGTTAAGTTACTTACAGCATCATAGCCTTTTTTCCAGGAACTGAGTCTATATTTAATGACGAATTGTTGGTTTTCCTTCCTAATAACACAAGCAAGTACGGTACCTATCCCCACCCTAAGTTAATGGTTACTGAATTTATAAAATAATGGTTCATCATCGTAGCCTACTGCATTGCAGTGGATGAATATATTTATTGTTATTAGGCCTAGTAATATGTCATCTGGTTATGCTAATATCAATTGAAACTATCAAATTGATAGTATCAATATTTTTATAGTAATTATAAAACTAAACTGTCATAACCTAACCTAACTAACCAAACTTGATTAAGCTATAATGAAAAAATCAAATAAAGGTTTACTGATCGAATCAATAGTTTCAATAGATACTGGGCATAGCCCAGTGAAGAAACAGTACCCGAATAATGTTATCATATGGGTTTACCCTAGGCCTAGATCATCTATGCCATTCGAGAGTCAGAGAGTACATAACAATAGCCTAGTTAAGAATATTTGCATCACTTCTTCTAATGTACCCTAATAGCTAGACCTAAGTACTATCCATTGTTCAGTCTCATGCACAATTTCGAATATTTTTATCACATTCATAAAATTCCACCGCGTACAGCAATAATTAAAGTAAATTTATTACGTTGAAGTACAAATAGGTTAGTACTGTATGAGTAAAAGCAACTTCCAAACCAGACACGAAATGAGGAAAACAGCTTTGTTTTTATATAAAAACCAACTGAAATGGAGATTTAGTAACATATTAAAGTTTTACTGAATCACTTATACCTTGATGAATTATATTACAAACAATTTGTTTATTTACTTACTTCTTAATTTCTAAAACGTTATCGTATAACCTCTCAAACCCAATATCTTGATCATCAATTCATTATCCAAGTTCAAGATTCAAGAAAAACACCAAGGAGGAAAAAATTAAGGCGCAAAATGTTAAATACAGACTACAGCATCATAGCTTTTTCCAGGCACTGAGTCTATTTTAATGACGAATGGTTGGTTTTCCTTCCTAATGACACAAGCAAGTAGTATACTTAATCACTTAATCCAACATAATGGTCAACTGAATTTTAAAAATAATGGTTTATCATCGTAGCCGCCTACTGCATTATTTTTAGAATAATAATAATGTATATAATATATAATGTATATAATAATAATGTAATATAATATAATGTATAATATATAATAATACTAGCACAGTACCCGTCCTTCGTACGGGGTTGGCATATAAGTATATTATGCTCATTGCAGATTTACTCAAGCTTTGCGTTTGCAATGGGGGAGGACACAGTTTAATAAAATTTGCTTCTATTTACGGTATACTATAGTATTACACATCTACCATAGCTATAATGTTCTACCACTTCACCTAAACAATAGAGAAAAATAAATCATTGAAAATTCTCAAAATATCACAGATTATTCATGAAATTAAAAACATAAACATAACTATAAACAATCTTACTTTGACAGTTCTCATTGCGTATCACAGTTGAAATTAGCTGTTTTCAATGTTTTCATAAATGCAAAATAAACGGTAACAGCATTCTGACACATACTTTCTCCCATAAGTTTGTCAACAACCTTTATCATGTGTAAGCGGTGAGAGTAAATATAAGCCAATTGAAATTATCAGAAGTTAAATTTAACTTACAGCTTTCCAAGTCTGGAGACCCCCTGTAAATTTTGTAATGGCTCACACTAGGAAAACTAAACTCTACACACCTTTTTGGCATGTTATGAAGTACTTTTTAAGAGTCTTCCGTAGTGGAAGCCATGTTGGATTTCTTCCCCATAAGAACAATGTTAACTTTGGGTCCAAATATCTCATCAGCAAATTGTCATATAATTATATGGATAAGGAGTTAAATTTAAGGATTTGCTGTCCTCTAGAGATTGACGTTTTTTATTTCACAATTTTTAATTTTTATAATGAATAATTGATTATTAATTAGCTTAAAATAGAGCTAATTATTGAAAGGAAATGAAAATGGATTTTCGAAATTCAAAAACCTCAGTCACGAGTATATTATGTTAAAAATACAAATTATAAATTTCAAAGCTATATCTTAACAAATAACGCCGTTACGTGTCCACAAATGATGCAATTCTAACATTGTTCTTATGGGGAAGAAATATAACATGGCTTCCACTACGGAAGACTCTTAAGCCTAATATCCACTTGGTTCCCAAACCCAAAATGGGGGATTTTGGTGGAAACTCAAAAATTTTAAAAGTTAAGCCCCATCGAGTGACCCCTCATTTTGAAGGACCTGGTAAAAGAAAACTAACAACACAAACTAGAGGTTTCTATCTCAATCCAGTAAAAAATGGTAGCTGATTGAAATCTTTAGAAATCAGAAATACTTTCAATTTTATATTCAATTGGCTGCCATATTTTACTGTGTTAAGATAGAAACCTCTAGTTTACGTTATTAGTTTTCTTTTATTATGACCTTCAAAATGAGGGGTCACTCAATGGGGCTTTTCATTTGAAATTTTTGAGTTTCCTCCAAAATCCCCCATTTTGGGGATGTACACCAAGAGAGAATTTCAATTGGCTGCCATTTTTTACTGGATTGAGGTATAGACCTCTAATTTGCGTTGTTGGTTTTCTTTTACAAAGACCTTCAAAATGAGGGGTCACTCGATCAGTCTTTCCATTTGAAATTTTTGAGTTTCCCCCAAAATCCCCCATTTTGGGGATGTACACCAAGTGTCGGTTATGCCCAAAATGTACTTCATAACATGCTATAAAGGTGTGTTTTTCTAGTATGGGCCATTAAAAAATAACAGGGGGTCTCCACACTTTTTACTAACTCTGTATAAACATAAACAACACTATCTATACTAAACCTTATAAATCTTCTTCTTCTTCTAGTTCGCTTTTTAAAAGCTGGCTTGGTTTAAGGGAGAACACTACCTAAAAGATCAAAATCTACAATAATGAAGAAATTAGTTATATAAATATTTTTTATTTTTATTATTGTCCTAAGGGTAACAGCACCTTGTATGCACTTTTTTGGCTTACACCCCCTTCAACCCCTATATGGGGATATTTTTAAAAAATAACGTGTTTTACAGGAACAGTTATTTCTCAAGTTCTAAGATAGATATCGATACACTTTTTTTCTATATCAATCCTCTCATTAGTACCTATAACTTGTAGTATGGATTTTAACATAAACCAACTATAGCTTATAAAATAAAAATAAAATAAATTCATATTATTTTTTTTTTAGTTTTTATATTGCTTATTTTTTTAAAATACTTATTTTTATATTTTGAACTAATCTATACTACAGGTTGTAGATACATATATTACCCTACCCACCAAACAAAATAAAAATTAGGCTTCTTAAGTGAGTTAGAACTGTGTGGAAAATTCATAATAGCAATAATTGACAAAAACATAGAGGATACGCGTCCGGTAACCGGACGTGGATAAGGCGTACGGCAATGACGTCATGGGGTTGCGGGAGCCTGGAACGCCTTTACCACAACAATACAATGACCAGCCATCGGTGTTCGTGGTGTAGTGGATAAGGTGCTCGGCTGATATGCAAGAGGTCCAGGGTTCGAATCCCATTGATGACTATAACTTTTTGTCGAAGAGTTTGCATTGAATACCATTTATTCTTAACTGTACATCTTTTATTAGAATTTTTGCATTTATAATTTTTTTTTTTGGAGAAAGAATTTCACCTTAATTCGATTTTTTCACTATCAGCAAGTTTGGTTGGTTAGGTTAGGTTATGACAGTAATTGCCGGACGTCTAATCCACGTCCGGTTACCGGACGCGTATCCTCTGCCTAACAAAAAACCAAACAGCTGACAGAAATATTGCAGGCAAAACCATATGTTTTATTTTTATTACAAGCTAGAAATGCCAACACAACAAAGTAAAGTATTACTATGGAGATTAGTGCTATATGATATAAAAGGCATTATACTTCCATATAACTTATTAGAATTTATTTACTAAAAAAAATAATAAATCGTTATTCCACAGAGGCTTTGCAATTATTTGCATGCAAAATTAACTGACTGTAAAATTTACTTTTAAAGTCAAATTTAAATGGTTTCCAAATATACTTTAGTCGTGTATTATATATCATTTTAACCAGAAATTTGTAAAGAATAAGAATAAGTAATGAAACAAAAAAAATATTTTTTTTGAAAATTTCCAATTTTTTAGGTAGAGTTTCCCCTTAAAATAACTACGTAGCCACACTACTTCCTCAGTAAAATTTTCCCGGGTTTTTTTTATGTCAGAGGGATGCTAGTTTGGAGATTTTAATTTTTAATTTTTAGTCTTGTTGGGCTATTTAATATATCAAAGTTGGATTTCTATTTATTTTAAAAGTTTTATTAATGGTGGCCATAGCTTGCAATTTTTTTCAATTAGGAGTGTTTGAGTTAGGAGTATTTTATTTTTAAGATGACTGTGATACTTTGCATGTAAACACTGCACTTGATTTATATTAAGTTTACTCTTATATTGTCTGTAAACTTTAGGCTACTGTTAGTTTAATGACGTTCATCCATTGCATGTAATGTACTTAGCGCTTTACGATAAATAAAAATTCTTGATTCTTTCATATTTTGAGTTGTTTTTGTCTCTGGATCACAGAACAAACTATAAAAGGTATAAAATTACCTGAGTACTAACTGCCAGAGTGATCCTGTTGGTCCTGATCCGTAAGGACCAACAGGATCACTCTGGCAGTACTCAGGTAATTTTATACCTTTTATAGCTTGATTCTTTGAACAGTTGGTGGTAAATTCCTGTTCGCTTTTTAATTTTTGTATAAAAGCATTGTCTCATTCTATTATAAGCTGGGCATTCTGTAATTATGTGTTCTATTGTTTCATGATGTCCTAGTTCGCACCTGGTGCAGTATGCAGATTCCCTCTTTTTCATTTTGAATAGTCTCGTTAGCATTGTATAGGTGGCCAAATCTTAATTTACATATTGATGATGTGTCAGCACGACTTAGTCTGTAGTTAAAAAACCATGGCTTTTGTGGTGTTTTGGTTTGAATAATTTTGTACCATCGTCCTTTACTACTTTTGTCAAATTCTGTAGATGATTTTAACTTGTATTTATGTTTATTATAAACCTTACAACACTCCCACTCAAAATGTTTGTTATTTTTGTAACACTAGCTATTTTTTGTAGAGCAATGAGTTATCTTCAGGGAGAGGATCTTTGCCAGCCGATTTAATGAGTGGTGTTGGTTCTTATCAAAGCTTATTATATATGTATTGTATTCTCTTTATTTTATATCTAGAGAGATGAGGGCGTGTCCCTACAATAATAAGTCAAGAGTTATGGTGCAACAACTAAATATTTATTCAACAAATTTATTAAATATAAAATTCAGTCTTATTCAGTAATTATCACAGTGACCTTTCTCACTAACAATTCACAAATATTAACAATTCACAAATATTTAACTTAAAACTGAAAAAATCTACTTTAAATTATATCACAAAATATTAATGACTCAACAATTCCCTAACTCGCAATAATGTAATCTCTGAGTAAGAAATTAAATTTTGCTAATTAAGAAAACCCTAATCTGTAGTTTAGTTTGCCAACTTTCAGCTCTTACCAACTCCAGCACAAAGCCGAGTTAACAAGAGAGAAGTCGCTTTTTTTTTTAATACTGCCCCGCCAAAGTTAGCCTCTCAAAAGTACTTCTAACTTGTTTTCAATTTAATTTGCTAATGCCAACTCGCAGCTGCTTAGTAATTGATTCAATACTTTTGTCAATTACGATTGTGTTAGTGTACAGTATACTATCAGAATGTCAAACTATTTACAAGAAGGCAATAATATACTATGATCGATTCAACAGTCGGTACATATTTCAATGCATGCGATTTCTTACAATCAAAATTTACAACTGAGTTGAACCTTTGACTATTAATACAACACGAACACAACAACAATAGTCAATGGTTGAACGCAGCTGATTTTTACTCTTTAGGGGTCAAAACCGTTTTTACTCCCAAAGGATGAAAAGAGCTGCAACCCATGAATTAAAAATGGCTATTTTTACTGCAGTATGACAAAAAAACATTTATTCCTTCAATAGACAGAGAAATGTTAAAAGTGGCCAACAAGTTTAGGGAAATTTGTTTACTTCATCTGCAACCCTCTCTATTCTTGCCACAGAAGAATAAGAATAGAAGAATAAGAATAAGAATAAGAAAGTTTATTGCCATTTGCCATTGACCAAGTTGTACATAGGAATAGGCATTGTCAAATTACATTAAACAAAATATCACCAAGTATGCCATATCTATAGGTAACAAAGATTGAGAATTCTTAATTTACAGTATGAATGATTCCATTTTAATGTTATATTTCATGAAGTTCTTAACTAAGTAGAACGGATTTGCTACAAGCCAGTTATGAATTTTGGATTTAAAAAGAGGAAGAGAAAGGCTGTCTGCCTGAGGCCCAGGCAGCTTATTATAAAACTCTTTAAAATGGACCATTTTAATGCATTCTGTAAAGCCAATAATGCTTATTACGTATTTAGACACATGATCACTGGTCTAAAATCTTTCCCAAGAAAAAAACCGTTTCAGTACCTGCTTGCTGCCGATTAAGTCTGGTTAAACCAATATGCTGATAAAAAGTGTCCAGGTAAAGAGATGTGATTTGCCGCCGAGTGTATAGTCCGGTTAAAAGGTGTCCGGATAAGAGGGGGTCTACTGTAATTGCCCTGCACACCCATCACTAAATAAATATGCAATATGGAAAATGATAAGGAAACACAATGATATAATTGAATATATGTCTATTATAATAAGTAATGGATAACAAGAATTTTCTGCACTGCTCTTATAAGGACTTTTTCAGTATGAACCTGGGCCTGGAAATAGTCTGTGTATTATAGCTACATTTTCTTCTTTTTGGGAAATTTTAACTTTTTAAAGATAAGAAATCAAATTCAGCTCGAAACACTTTTTGCCATATCTTCACGTAAATCAAACTTTAGGAAGAACTACTATGTTCAGTGTTCATTCATAAGTGGTCTTGTCAACTCAGTCTTTAAACAAAGGACAATGCAATAAGGCATAATTAATTAATGTATTATTTCCTAATTTTGTTGAGCTAAGTATGAATTTTCTATGGACGAAACAGTATCACAGTACGTTTAGTTCAAGTACCTTAAATGATATTAAACACTGAAGCAGTTAATATCTTTTAATTTCCACAATACCTATTTTAGAATACCTAACTTAAATTAATAAATCAATTTGATTATGTTACAAAAGTTATCAAGATTGCAGGTTTATCCCAAGTCAAGATTCACAACATAAACTCTCTCCTTTGTTTAATAAAATTGTTTTACTAAATACTATTTTATAGATCTATACACATTTGTTTGATCATCTGTAAAGCCCAGAAGGAAACCCCTTCCCCCCCCCCAAGGCCCCACTAAAAAAAAACAGGCCATGCTGCAGCGCGGGCAGCCCAACACTACGTCACAGTGGTGGATAGTTGTACTAAACTCATACCATTACAATCTTACAAACAGCCAGCTTGTTTATTTACCAAAAACATATGGGAATGGTGATGGCAATGAATTTATCAATGAAATCTATCCACTAGTGTGACGTCATGGATCCTGCAGCATGGCCTGCTTTTTCTAGTGGGGCCTTGCCCCCCCCCCACAATGTATGTTAGGCGAGCTATTTAATAACGAGTGGATCGTCCAACATGCTGGACGGATTTTCTCGGTTGGAAAATATGTACTGTATTGACATTGTTTTTTCATTGTTTACCTAAACTTATTAAAAGGGAGTATTTCATTTGGTCCAACAGTTGTAAAACAGTTCGTTGGTCCAAAATCGTTTGGTCCACCAGTTGTAAAATAGTTCGTTTGGGTTTGGTCCAAAATCGTTTTATCCAAAAGTACAGGCAAAACCAGAAGTACAAATATGCATTATGGAGTAAACTTATGAAATAGACTGTACGTTTCACGGTGGACCATTCGATTGGGTCGTTTTATCCAACACACTAATACGAGTTTGTTTGCTCCAACAGTATGAACTATTGCGTCCCTCACATTGAAGGCGTTCAAATAATCGCCGTCACGTCGTCAACCCAACGCCCAATAAAATAGGCCTTCTGAGGTCTATTTGTTGTTTCGTGTTATGTTTCTAAATAATTGATATTTTTGCATTTATATACTCGTACACATATATTTATTTATATATAATGTGCTTGTGTCCTGTTTACTTTTTATCACCAGTCAATCTTAAAACAACGCGTTTTAATTCCCTTGATTTGTGGATAGACATTAACTTTGCTTTGAGTTTGTATTTAATGTTGAACAGATGGTTTATTTAATTTATCTATTATTAAATTCAATCTATGTTTGTCGTGTGTTTGTCATGGTATTTGTAACAATCATGTAGTTAATAATACAAATATATAAAGTGAATTTCTCAGTGAAGATAATTTATATTTGTAAAACTTCCTAAAATGTTATGTTTACTCCCCATGAGAACCGAGAATAAATTATTGAAAAGAAAAGAGTTTGTATTTGTTGTGGCTTATTGTCAATGGTATTAACTTAACCATTAACTCTATATATATATTAGAGGAGGTATGTATTTACTTATGTATGTATGTACCAATATTGTTATCCATTGTTCTATACCCACACAATGTAACATAAATCCTGAAAAATAATTGTGCGTGCTATCTTAGATATACAAATGCCTCACAATTTGTCGTAAACCGACCACATTACTGTCACTAAAAGAAGGAATGCCAATAATACTAATGTGAAACTTAGGTCCACCCAAACCGTGCAATGGAACCAGAACCAGACTGACTATAAAAAACATCGAAGGAACAATCATTAGTGATAAGTTTGAAGTAGAAATAGTCCCAAGAATACCATGTTTAAAGCAAAAATTGTATTAATATTATTATTGTATACGACGGTGGATATTTGAACGCCTTCAATGTGAGGGACGCAATAGTTTATACTGTTGGACCAAACGAACTCGTATTAAAGTGTTGGATAAAACGACCCGTTCAAATGGTCCACAGTGAAACGTACAGTATATTTCATAAGTTTACCCCACAATACAAAATTGTACTTCTAGTTTGGCCTGTACTTTTGGATAAAATGATTTTGGACCAAACAAACGGTTTTACAAGTGGTGGATGAAACGATTTTGGACCAAAGGAACGAGTTTTTAACTGTTGGACCAAACAAACGGCAATATAAAAGTTGGACCAAACGATTTTGGACCATTTGAAGATGATCCTATTAAAATACCACAAAACACAACAGCTGATTCAAAATCCATTTTACAACTGACAAAGTACCAAATTGCTTCGCCTCCCAACTCCAACCTGACTTCCAACCCAACATGCTCAACGTGCTGTGGGGGACTTTAGAGTGATGAGCTTTACCAATCTGTAACTACCAGTCAAGATACTGAGTGTGGACAATTTAATACACAAAAATAATAAAATACATTTATTGATATTTACATAAAATGGAAAAATTAAAACGTTAAACATTAACGTAAAGATAAAGACAATAGACACTTAGATAATAAATAACCCTGGTAAGTATCCTGACATTACATAAAGGGTTTCAGTTGCCATATGTACACAAAAAACTATAGAATACAACTAAATAAATACACAGTCAAAGATACAAATAATAGGTGTATAAAAACATGAAATTAACTAACTTACAATGAAGATTTGTACTTATAAAATGTATTACCTTATATAATTATTTCAAATCTTAGAGTATTTATATGCCCTGGAATGCAATTGCTGTTTATCCTGCACCATCAAAATTGTAAAAATGATTGTGTCAACTTATTCAATCAACATAAGAAGAGAGTTGTCATGAGTTTTAACTCTTTTAAAATAGGCTAATTAAAATCCTCTCTGTGGTATCTACAACATTAACATTCATGGCATTGTAATTGTTTGAACAAATCATCCTCGTAACATATTTTAGACAACTCTCTGGTGTGCATGCCTGTGAAGAAGTTTGCAAGCAAAGATAACGAAATAGAAAGAGCAATGTGAATTTTTGCAAAAGTTTTCAACTTTTTTGGCCAAACTATCCTCTCATTACTGTAGGAAAACAACCACTCGCCTCTACCTGGAGCCTGTATTCACCTCAATGGCTCAGTTGTACAACATTTACATAGAGAGGAGAGATGCTATAAGGCTGACACAGTTTAAAAAGGAAATACTTAATAATTAACTTAACGTAAAAAAGAAAGTGATATAAACACAAACTCTGCTCCTGATAATGTAAAACATGGGCAAAATGTACATCATGCTTTCATCAACAATCTTCAAAAGCCTGTAGTTCAATTCTCCACAAGTAGTGCACCTATGAGGTCACTCTCTAGTGTGAACCAACGTATGTTGTTTCATTTTTCTATTGGATTTGAAGGATTTTCCACAAATAGGACACAAATGAGGTCACTCTCCGGTGTGGACCAATGTATGTTTTTTCATATTGCTATTGTAGTTGAACGATTTTCCACATATGAGACATAAATGAGGTCGCTCTTCAGTATGAACCTTTGTATGCTCCTTCAAAGACATGAGTCGTTGGAAGGATTTTCCACATGTATTGCACTTATAAGGTCGCTCTCCAGTGTGGACCAATGTATGCATTTTCAATGTTCTATTGCATTTGAAGGATTTTCCACATGTAATGCTCTCGTGAAGTCGCTCTCTGGTGTGGACCAATGTATGTATTTTCATTGTTCTATTGCATTTGAAGGATTTTCCACAAATAGGACACAAATGAGGTCGCTCTCTGGTGTGGACCAATGTATGTTGATTCATTGTTTTATTGCATTTGAAGGATTTTCCACAAATAGGACACAAATGAGGTCGCTCTCCGGTGTGGACCAATGTATGTTGTTTCATTGTTCCATTGCATTTGAAGGATTTTCCACATGTAGAGCACTTATGAGGTCGCTCTGCGGTGTGGACCAATGTATGTATTTTCTTTTCTCCAATAGATTTAAAGGATTTTCCACATGTAGTACACGTATGAGGTCGCTCTTCAGTATGAACCTTTGTATGCTCCTTCAAAGACATGAGTCGTTTGAAGGATTTTCCACATGTAGTGCACTTATGAGGTCGCTCTGCGGTGTGGACAAATGTATGTTTTTTCATATTGCTATTGTATTTGAACGATTTTCCACATATAGGACATAAATGAGGTCGCTCTTCAGTATGAATCTTTGTATGCTCCTTCAAAGTCATGAGTCGTTTGAAGGATTTTCCACATGTAGTGCATTTATGAGGTCGCTCTCCGTTGTGGACCAATGTATGTATCTTCTTTGCTCCATTGGATTTAAAAGATTTTCCACATATAGTACACGTATGAGGTCGCTCTGCGGTGTGGACAAATGTATGATTTTTCATATTACGTTTGTATTTGAACGATTTTCCACATATAGGACATAAATGAGGTCGCTCTTCAGTATGAATCTTTGTATGCTCCTTCAAAGACATGAGTCGTTTGAAGGATTTTCCACATGTAGTGCACTTATGAGGTCGCTCTGCGGTGTGGGCCAATGTATGTTGTTTCATTGTGCTGTTGGATTTGAACAATTTTCCACATATAGGACACAAATAAGGTCGTTCTTCAGTATGAACCGTTGTATGCTCATTTATATAGCTGAGATGTTTGAAGGATTTTCCACATTTAGTACCCTTATGAGGATACTTTTTACAATGTGTCAACAAATGACACCTTACTTGATATATTTCAATAAATGTTTCCTCACATGACAAACATTTAAAAGGACGTTCGCCTGTATGCACATATATATGATTCTTCATTTCCCATTTTGTTGAAAACATTTTTTTACATATTGGACACTTAAGAGGAAATTTTTTGGTGATCTTAAACATTTTTTTTTTTATTTTCTTACAACTCAATAGACAAGCTAGTAACTAATTTGAATTAGTCAGTTGGCTCTTATGTCTATTTAAATAATTCCCCAATTTGAAGGAGTTTTTGAATCTTCTACAGTTGTATATTATGTACATATCATTCAACTTTAAAACGTTTTTGTTATAAGGAGGCCTGCTATACAACATTGCTACTTGGAGTGTTTTTCTCTGTTTGCTTGTCTTTTATGTTCCATCATATTAAATTAGCTTACTTATAAATAAGTGTTTTATATATGTTTTTCAAATAGAATCATATCCTTCACATAAAGTTTTGATTAGATACAACAGATTATTAGATTTTAAGTTCAAGTTTTACATAGTAAATTACTTACTTTTATTATCAAATTAATCAGCCTTGACACCTTTAATATAAATGTAATTTGTGCTCATACGCACAAATTACTTTTATTTGTGCTTTACAGTGTAATATGAACTTTATAAACTTTTTAGCTGTTGTTTAAATTATTATATGAGAGATTATCTCAATTATCTTTCTTGCCACAAATCAGAGTTCTTTTTCTCTCTTCAAATCCATTTTGTTTTCTGAAAAAGAAACATACTTTATAAAACCTGTACATTTATTGTTCACATTTAGTCCCCTTTGCTTGTTCAATTAGGTTTATCAATGGTAAACACATTAAAATATGTATTACAATCATGGTGGAAGGAAAATACATAGGTGTGCTATTCCCGTCATATGCTGACGTCACCCAGATTGCTAACAAAAAATCACCTGATGGTATTGCCATATAAGTATATATTTGTTTTGATTTGATTGTATTATAAATGTGAAAGTTTGTGAGTTTGTTTGTTTGTTTGTTTGAAGTTCAATGACGCATTAACTACTGGACGGATTGGGCTGAAATTTGACATGACGATAGCTCACATTCCCGATTAACATATAGGCATATTCTTATCTCAAAAATCCTTTCGGGCTCCGCCCCAGTGGCTCTGTAGTTCCCCATGTTAACCTTATTCATATTTAAAGGGAATTAAAGAATTTAGTCAGCTGTTTCAACTAAAAACGTTGGTTCTATGATATGCAAAAGCATTAAAAGTTGATTTACCAACAGGGTGCAGCACTTTATTTTTTTGCATTTATGAAAACAGCCAATTTGAACTAAGCAGCAAAAAAAAAAACTGTAATACTCAATGAGAACCACTGTCAAAGTAGATTGATTACAGTTATGTTTATGTTTTTATTTTAATGAATAATTTGTGATCTTTTGCGAATTTTTTATAATTATTTATTTTTCTCTGTTGTTAGGTGAAGTCGTAGAACATTATGGCTATGGTAGATGTGTAATACAATATAATACTGTACATTTAAAGAAGCAAATTTTATCAAACTTTATCCCTCATTCATCCCTCAATGCCAACGCAAAGCTTGAGTATAACTGCAATAAGCATTTTATACTTATATTCCAACCCTGTACGAAGGACGGGTACTCTGCTAGTTGTTTTTATAATTTTTCTAAATGGTAAAATGGTGTTTGCAATCTGAGTGACATCAGCATTTGACGGGAATCGCACACTATGTATTTTTCTTCCACCATGTATTACAATATTACAAAACACTCAAAATAAAAAAGTTTGATGTACTTTACACGCTTTACTCAGCTGACTTTCCCCAGCTGTGTAAAAGTTGTACTGTACTTGCAACCGTAAAATTTTACTGTACTGTATACTTGCACTTGTATGCAGATGATTGCCAATTGCACTTGTCATACGAGCCTGGTTTGATGAAGAAGGCCAGAAAATTATTAAGATTAACACTGATCTGGAGAAAATCTCCATTTCTTGTAATTTATTTTACAGCCTTTACAAAAGTGTTTAAAAAGAAATTGCAAATTATGATGTTTTTGAGAGTCATGCATATGCATTTGAGAAGTTACCGTAGTGTTTTTGGTCATTGATAAGCCTAATTGTACAAGCAAATGGGACTAAGTGTGAACAATTAATGTACACGTTTTATAAAGTATGTTTTTTTTCAGAAAACAAAAATGATTTGAAGAGAAAATACCCCGCTGCAGCAAACCTGCCAACTTAGCGAATTTTCATTTGCCTGGATTGATTTTTAATTAATCTATTAAATTAAACATTTATGTTTAACGAGTAGGCTACCTAGGTTAGGTGCTACACGGAAACTTATAAAGTGTGTTTTTTATTAAAATATCAATAGCTTAGTATTAAACAAATAAATCCGCCAAGTTTGATCAATATATATTTATAAACAAGCCAACTACAACACATTATAATATTCTCCATAAGAATAACATGGGTTTTTAAAATTAAAATTTGTTTTAATTTTCTCTGTAACCAATCATTGTCCAAAACACTATGATATACTAAATTATTTGTTTTTTTAAGCTCTTTACAAAGGTTTGGAGAAAAAATGATAAATTTTGTGTTTTAAGGGTAAAAATGAGAAAACCCCATTTTTACTCCATAAAACCGTTGAACCCTGTTCCCATGGTCCGATTATGCTGGTTCACGAACTCATTTTAAGTTGGAATAAGTATGGAATACTCATTTAAGTTTATCCTGCATTGAACCTTCAAACCAAATTTTATCAAAATCGGACAAAAATTACTCAAGTTATCGTGCGGATTGACACATATATCTTACTAATATTATAAATGTGAAAGTTTGTGTGTGTGTTTGTTTGTTTGAAGGTGAATCGCGCATTAACTACTGAACGGATTGGGCTGAAATTCGGCATGACGATAGCTCACATTCCCGATTAACATATAGGCATATTCTTATCTAAAAAATCCTTTTGGGCTCCACCCCAGTGGCTCTGTAGTTCCCCATGTTAACCTTATGAGTATTAATATTTAATAGGAACTAGTATACATGTTGCTCGAATTCGAGCAATTGCAAAGTATTCAAGAATTATTTCAAAACAAATATTGGTCATAAATTCTGATGAGTCAACTCAAAGATCAAGTGTATTTTACTAATGGAAATACTGACAATGTACAATACAATCAACATTTCTTGTTAATATTTTGTAATTTTTTAGTGTTTTGTACATTTAAATGTTTCCCGACTTACCCATAGCCGCATAATGTTGTCTTTTGTTTTCGTTTTTATAATGTACATGTAACCTTTTTATAAGTATCACAATTGTTGCCAGTATGTTAACACAATTCAGCATTTTATTTTTTTAAATTGCGTTAAAATTTTTACATTACTTGAGATGTTAAGGACTTCCTGCATAACCTGTCTGTGAGTGTAGGAGTTTTGCCAACGGGTATCAGGTAGAAAGGGTCCCCATCCATGAATTCCACATACTGCGGAGTTTTGCCAACGGTTGTGGGTTGCGCGAGAGGGGGAGGGGAGAGAGATTACACGTGACCGTGAGGGTGGCTTCCGCTAGGGGTGGACAAACCAGGCAGGATGCTGACTGTGTTCAAAGTATGTAATGCAGTTATGCACCTCTGACTGTGAAAGGAAATGTATTGAATTTTTAACCTAACCTAACCTAACCTAACCTAACCTAACCTAACCTAACCTAACCCAACCTAACCCACTGCGACAAGCGCATAACTGCCAAGCGTAGACAACCCTGACAATCGCTCTCCTTCCGGACGTCACACTCTTTCTCCCACACCACCGTTGGCAAATCTCCGCACCAAGAGGTGGCCGAAGGCATCCCCCCATCTAACTGACACCCGTTGGCAAAACTCCGGTTCCCCCTGTCTGTCACTATGTTATTGGCTGCAATTGGCATTCTTTTGGTTAGTTGCTGAAATAACGTAATTATATTTACCCTAGTATATGCAGAAGTAAAAGGCCTGATGTTCTTCAGATGTTTTTTTGTTTCCATTAACTAACTGTGAATAATAATTGAATTCTTCAATTAAGTTTCAGTAAAGGTTTCTTGGATGTAGTTATATTTTTTCTAAAATCACTTGACTTTTATGGAAACACAGATTAAATGTCCTTAACGAACCAGTTGTATTTAGTCTTAGTTAGGGCTCTCCTCTGCAATTATAGCAAAGTTAAGTCCATGTTTCCTACTAAGGTTGGTAGCACTTACGTAATAGAGTGAAACATAAATCTTTTCAACTAATCTAATAAATCCTTACAGCACATGTCTCCAATTTTTTTAACCAGCTGTCTCAAATATTAGTGTCAATTTCAAAGTATTCATCTGTCCTAATGTAAACAAACATTTTCTCCATAAGAATAACATGGGAACTTTGAAGGCCACTGGGGCAGAGCCCTGATGGAATTCCAAAGTTTTTTTTGTTTGATGGCAAAACTACATGCTAAAACCTTTCAAACGACACCTTAAACATGGTGATCGGTAGCACCACAGCTCCTAAACAATTATGACAAAAATATGCCTAGCGTATTAAATATATAGATTAAAGAATTTAGTCAGCTGTTTCAACTAAAAAAGTTGGTTCTATGATATGAAATCATTAAAAAAGTTATAAGATTTACCAACAGAGTGCAGCACTTTTTTTGCATTTATGAAAACAGCTAATTTGAACTAAGCAGCAACAAAAACTGTGATTTGCAATGAGAACTGTCAAAGTAGGATTGTTTACAGTTATGTTTATGTTTTTTATGTTATGAATAATTTGTGATATTTTGCAAATTTTTGATAATTTATTTTTCTCTATTGTTTAGGTGAATTGGTAGAACATTATGGCTATGGTAGATGTGTAATACCTACTATAGTAAACTGTAAATTTAAAGAAGCAAATTTTATCAAACTGTGTCTTCCCTCATTGCAAACTCAAAGCTTGAGTATAACTGCAATACACATTTTATACTTTTATTCTAATCCCGTACGAAGGACGGGTATTCTGCTAGTATATATATATATATATATATATATATTAATAAATAATATATAAAATAACATGAGTACCCTTTTTTCATAATATTTTTTATTCAATATACATATATTAAATATGTATTTATATACATATATAGAAATTTGAACGAATGGTGTTTTTGGCCTCTGGGGACATCAAAATGAAAAAGTAAATCGGTCCCTGGCTTAGGTCTTACCATGAGACCTATGGTAATAGCTACTTCCCTATAGGGAAATTCGCTAAAAAGAACTCTTGATTGTTGTGCACTTATAAGGTTGCTTTCCGGTTGTGGATTAATGTATGTCGTTTCAATTTGCTGTTGTATTTAAAGGATTTTCCACATATAGGACACGAATGAGGTTGCTCTCCGTTGTGAACCAATTTATGTTTTTGCAAATGGGTGTTTGATTTGAAATATTTTCCACATATGGGACACAAATGAGATCGCTCTGCGATGTGGACCAGTTTATGTCGTTTCATTGTTCTATTGGATTTGAAGGATTTTCCACATGTAGTGCACTTATGAGGTCGCTCTACAGTGTGGACCAATGTATGTTGTTTCATTGTTCTATTGGATTTGAAGGATTTTCCACATGTAGTGCTTTATGAGGTCGCTCTATAGTGTGGATCAATGTATGATGATTCATTTCGCTATTGGATTTGAAGGATTTTCCACATGTAGTGCACTATGAGGTCGCTCTATAGTGTGGATCAATGTATGACGATTCATTTCACTATTGGATTTGAAGGATTTTCCACATGTAGTGCACTTATGAGGTCGCTCTCCAGTGTGGACCAATGTATGATTCTTCATATGGCTCAGTTTTTTGAACGATTTTTTACATATAGGACACAAATGAGGTCGCTCTCCAGTGTGGACCAATGTATGTTGTTTCATTGTTCCATTGTCTTTGAAGGATTTCCCACATATATGACACAAATGAGGTCGCTCTATAGTGTGGATCAATGTATGACGATTCATTTCACTATTGGATTTGAAGGATTTTCCACATGTAGTGCACTTATGAGGTCGCTCTCCGGTGTGGACCAATGTATGTCGTTTCATTTTGCTGTTGGATTTGAAGGATTTTCCACATATAGTACACACATGAGGTCGCTCTTTAGTATGAAGAGCCTGTGTATGCTCCTTCAAATACATGAGTTGTTTGAAGGATTTCCCACATATACGACATAAATGAGGTCGCTCTGCGGCATGGACCGATGTATGTAGTTTCATCGAACTGTTGGATTTAAAGGATTTTCCGCATATAGGACAGAAATGAGGTCGCTCTCCGGTGTGGACTAGTGTATGATGATTCATTTCGCTACTGGATTTGAAGGATTTCCCACATATATGACACAAATGAGGTCGCTCTCCGGTGTGGACCAATGTATGTTTTTTCATTCCATGACTGGATTTGAATGATTTTCCACATGTAGAGCACTTATGAGGTCGCTCTCCAGTGTGGACCAATGTATGATTCTTCATATGGCTCAGTTTTTTGAATGATTTTTTACATATCGGACACAAATGAGGTCGCTCTCCGGTGTGGACCAATGTATGAAGATTCATTTCGCTATTGGATTTGAAGGATTTTCCACATGTAGTGCACTTATGAGGTCGAACTTCGGAGTGGATCAATGTATGACGATTCATTTTGCTATTGGATTTGAAGGATTTCCCACACGTAGTGCACTTATGAGGTCGCTCTACGGTGTGGACCGAAAATGAATGTTGTTTCATTTTGCTGTTTGATTTGAAGGATTTTCCACATGTAGTGCACTTATGAGGTCGATCTACGGAGTGGACAAATGAATGTTGTTTCATTCTGCTGTTGGATTTGAAGGATTTTCCACATGTAGTGCACTTATGAGGTCGCTCTCCGGTGTGGACCAATGTATGTATTTTCATTGTTCCATTGTCTTTAAAGGATTTTCCACATGTAGTGCACTTATGAGGACGCTCATTGGTGTGGACCAATGTATGTTGTTTCATTGTTGTACTGCATTTAAAGGATTTTCCACATGTAGTGCACTTATGAAGTCGCTCATTGGTGTGGACCAATGTATGTCGTTTCATTGTTGTACTGCATTTAAAGGATTTTCCACAGGTAGTGCACTTATAAGGTCGCTCTACTGTGTGGACCAATGTATGTTGTTTCAAATTGCTATTGTATTTGAACGATTTTCCACATATAGGACACAAATGAGGTCTTTCTTCAATATGAACCGTTGTATGCTCATTTATATGGCTGAGTTGTTTGAAGGATTGTCCACATTTAGTACCTTTATAAGGATACTCTTTAGAATGTGTCAACAAATGACACCTTACTTGATATATTTCAATAAATGTTTCCTCACATGACGAACATTTAAAAGGACGTTCGCCTGTATGCACATATATATGATTCTTCATTTTCCATTTTGTTGAAAACATTTTTTTACATATTGGACACTTAAGAGGAAATTTTTTGGTGATGTTGAACATTTTTTTTTTTATTTTCTTACAACTCAATAGACAAGCTAGTAACTAATTTAAATTAGTCAGTTGGCTCTTATGTCTATCTAATAATTCCCCAGTTTGAAGGAGTTGTTGAATGTTCAACAGTTGTATATTATGTACATATCATTCAACTTTAAAACGTTTTTGTTATAAGGAGGCCTGCTATACAACATTGCTACTTGGAGTGTTTTTCTCTGTTTGCTTGTCTTTTATGTTCCATCATATTAAATTAGCTTACTTATAAATAAGTGTTTTATATATGTTTTTCAAATAGAATCATATCCTTCACATAAAGTTTTGATTAGATACAACAGATTTTTAGATTTAAGTTCAAGTTTTACATAGTAAATTACTTACTTTTATTTGTGCTTTACAGTGTAATATGAACTTTATAAACTTTTTAGCTGTTGTTTAAATTATTATATGAGAGATTATCTAAATTATCTTTCTTGCCACAAATCAGAGTTCTTTTTCTCTCTTCAAATCCATTTTGTTTTCTGAAAAAAAAAACATACTTTATAAAACATGTACATTTATTGTTCACATTTAGTTCCATTTGCTTGTTTGATTAGGTTTAACAATGGTAAAAACATTAAAATATGTATTACAATCATGGTGGAAGGAAAATACATGGGTGTGCTATTCCCGTCATATGCTGACGTCACCCAGATTGCTAACAAAAAATCACCTGATGGTATTGCCATATAAGTATATATTTGTTTTGATTTGATTGTTATTGTTTTTATAATTTTTCTAAATGGTAAAATGGTGTTTGCAATCTGAGTGACATCAGCATTTGACGGGAATCGCACACTATGTATTTTTCTTCCACCATGTATTACAATATTACAAAACACTCAAAATAAAAAAGTTTGATGTACTTTACACGCTTTACTCAGCTGACTTTCCCCAGCTGTGTAAAAGTTGTACTGTACTTGCAACCGTAAAATTTTACTGTACTGTATACTTGCACTTGTATGCAGATGATTACCAATTGCACTTGTCATACGAGCCTGGTTTGATAAAGAAGGCCAGAAAATTATTAAGATTAACACTGATCTGGAGAAAATCTCCATTTCTTGTAATTTATTTTACAACCTTTACAAAAGTGTTTAAAAAGAAATTGCAAATTATGATGTTTTTGAGAGTCATGCATATACATTTGAGAAGTTACCGTAGTGTTTTTGGTCATTGATATGCCTAATTGTACAAGCAAATGGGACTAAGTGTGAACAATTAATGTACCTACACGTTTTATAAAGTATGTTTTTTTTTCAGAAAACAAAAATGATTTGAAGAGAAAATACCCCGCTGCAGCAAACCTGCCAACTTAGCGAATTTCCATTTGCCTGGATTGATTTTTAATTAATCTATTAAATTAAACATTTAATGTTTAACGAGTACCTAGGTTAGGTGCTACACGGAAACTTATAAAGTGTGTTTTTATCAAAATATCAATAGCTTAGTATTAAATAAATAAATCCGCCAAGTTTGATCAATATATATTCATAAACAAGCCAACTACAACACATTATAATATTCTCCATAAGAATAACATGGGATTTTTAATTCTCTGTAACCAATCATTGTACAAAAACACTTTGATATACTAAATTATTTGTTTTTTTAAGCTCTTTAAAAAGGTTTGGAGAAAAATTGATAAATTTTGTGTTTTAAGGGTAAAAAAATGAGAAAACCCCATCTTTACTCCATAAAACCTTTGAACCCTGTTCCCATGGTCCGATTATGCTGGTTCACGAACTCATTTAAGTTTATCCTAATAGCTAATTTGAACTAAGCAGCAACAAAAAACTGTGATTTGCAATGAGAACTGTCAAAGTAGGATTGTTTACAGTTATGTTTATGTTTTTTATGTTATGAATAATTTGTGATATTTTGCAAATTTTTGATAATTTATTTTTCTCTATTGTTTAGGTGAATTGGTAGAACATTATGGCTATGGTAGATGTGTAATACCTACTATAGTAAACTGTAAATTTAAAGAAGCAAATTTTATCAAACTGTGTCCTCCCTCATTGCAAACTCAAAGCTTGAGTATAACTGCAATACACATTTTATACTTTTATGCTAATCCCGTACGAAGGACGGGTATTCTGCTAGTATATATATATATATATTAATAAATAATATATAAAATAACATGAGTACCCTTTTTTCATAATATTTTTTATTCAATATACATATATTAAATATGTATAACAGTTTTTATATACATATATAGAAATTTGAACAAATGGTGTTTTTGGCCTCTGGGGACATCAAAATGAAAAAGTAAATCGGTCCCTGGCTTAGGTCTTATCATGAGACCTATGGTAATAGCTACTTCCCTATAGGGAAATTCGCTAAAAAGAACTCTTGATTGTTGTGCACTTATAAGGTTGCTTTCCGGTTGTGGATTAATGTATGTCGTTTCAATTTGCTGTTGTATTTAAAGGATTTTCCACATATAGGACACGAATGAGGTTGCTCTCCGTTGTGGACCAATGTATGTTTTTTCATTGCATGACTGGATTTGAATGATTTTCCACATGTAGTGCACTTATGAGGTTGCTCTCCAGTGTGGACCAATGTATGTTTCTTCATATGGCTCAGTTTTTTGAACGATTTTTTACATATAGGACACAAATGAGGTCGCTCTCCGGTGTGGACCAATGTATGTTGTTTCATTGTTCCATTGTCTTTGAAGGATTTCCCACATATATGACACAAATGAGGTCGCTCTCCGGTGTGGATGAATGTATGACGATTCATTTTGTTATTGGATTTGAAGGATTTCCCACATGTAGTGCACTTATGAGGTCGCTCTACGGTGTGGACCAATGAATGTCGTTTCATTGTTCCATTGTCTTTGAAGGATTTTCCACATGTAGTGCACTTATGAGGTCGCTCTGCGGAGTGGAGCAATGTATGTTGTTTCATTGTTCTATTGGATTTGAAGGATTTTCCACATATAGGACACAAATGAGGTCTTTCTTCAGTATGAACAATAATTGTATGCTCATTCATCTGGCTGAGTCGTTTGAAGGATTTTCCACATATAGTGCACTTATGAGGTCGCTTTGCGGAGTGGACCAATATATGTTGTTTCATTGTTCTATTGGATTTGAAGGATTTTCCACATATAGGACACAAATGAGGTCTTTCTTCAGTATGAACAATAATTGTATGCTCATTCATCTGTCTGAGTTGTTTGAAGGATTTTCCACATATAGGACACAAATGAGGTCTTTCTTCAGTATGAACAATATTTGTATGCTCATTCATCTGGCTGAGTCGTTTGAAGGATTTTCCACATGTTATACACCTATAAGGATACTTTTTATAATGTGTCAACAAATGACACCTTACTTGATATATTTTAGTAAATGTTTTCTCACATGATGAACATTTAAAAGGACGTTCGCCTGTATGTACATATAAATGATTTTTCATATCCCATTTTGTTGAAAACATCTTTTTACATATTGGACACTTATGAGAAAATATTTTGGAGATTATAAACATTTTTTATTTTCTTTCAACTTATCAGACAAGCTAGTAGCTAACTTGAATTAGTCAGTTGGCTCTTAAATCTATTTAAATAACTGTCTTGTTGGAAAATTTGTTGAATGTTAAAACAGTTATGCATTATATCTTTCAACTTTAAAATTTCTGTAATCAAGTTTTGCTATGTGTATTAAATACCAAACAACATAGCCAACCTGAAGTGTTTTTCTTCGTTTACTTGTCTTTTATATTCCATCATATTTAATACGGATAAGCCTACTTAATCATTTAACAAAATAATATGTTTTTTTTTATATTGTTTATCAAATAATAACACATCCTAAACATAACAGTTGTACAGATTTAAGTCAATTCTTACATAGTGAATTACTTACTTTCATTTGTGCATTGTGTAATAGAAACATAAAGTCTTTTAGCTTTGGTTTCAATTATTACAAGAGATTATCAAAATTATCTTTTTTGCGACAAATCAGAGTTCTTTTTCTCTCTTCAAATCCATTTTGTTGTCTGAAAAAAAAAACATACTTTATAAAACATGTACATTTATTGTTCACATTTAGGCCTATTTGCTTGTTCAATTAGGTTTAACAATAGTTAAAACATAATATAGATTACAATTATTACAATGCACACATACGACACCCAAAATAAAAAAGTTTGATGTACTTTGCACACTTAACTCAGCTGACTTTCTCCAATTGTGTAAAAGTTGTACTGTACTTGCAACCGTTATATTTTACTAGGTGAAACCCGTCGAAATCGACGGTTACTTTCAAGGCTCAGGCTCAAGCTAATTCATCTAACTGCAATCAATTGAGTGAAATTATACATATTTTGACCATTTAGCATTGTTCAGAGAGTAATAAGTGTAAAAACAATTATGATATTAATTGCGTTAGTTACCAAATATGGTTGATCATTCAATGAATAAAATATTTCCCATGCCGTACATCATCGGAGTTATTATTAGTTTGTTAACTGGTATCTCTTCTTCTGGAAGAACCTTTAAAAAGTATTGAAATCGTATTGGTGGATCTTTTGTAGTTAAACACTTTACCTGCTCTGGTTTGAAAAAAAGCTAAATTTCTATAATTCTTTGGTAGTGATTTCTATATGATCCGCTATTTTACCAGTTTAAAGCAGATTAATCTATGATTTTATTTGAGAAAAAATGTCTGTTTGTTGAGAAGACACGTTCTAACTTCAAAGGGATGTATATCCGTTACAGTGTAAGTTTGATTTTTCCTTCATCTTGTCGCGTCAGTTCATATCGTACTTCTGTGCCATGAATAACCAACCCTCTAGCATAGTTTTGAGAAAATGGTTGTGGGGTTACTGTTAGTGCTGGAATTCCTTGACATGGGGGATGTCAGTTAGTTGTCTCAGCCTTATACATACATAAAGTTGTCAATATAATCTCTCTACGGAATGTTAGGGGCCTACTCGTTTTTATGGTCATGTGGCTTCTTTTGCAACAAATAATGCAAATGAAATAGCAATGTGGCATTTCCTAAAAGCAAAATAAATACTGTAAATTGGCTGTTACGTAAATATTGACGTTTACATGCATTGCTAATCAACGTATGTTATAAAGGCTGGTGTGATATAACATCTGCAAGTTTTGTAGTTAATTCTACAACCTTAACAAAAGTGTTTAAAAAGCAATTACAAATTATTATGTTTTTGAGAGCCATGCATATGAATTTGAGAAGATAATGTTTTTGGCCTCTGGGGACACCAACACAAGTTAATATGTACCAAGTCTACGTCTCACCATGATATGTTCACAGTTTGTTCTTTATATTGGATATTTACTAAGTATACCCGCAACTCTTTACACAATCCAATATAGAATATAATGATAATTTATTTGAGTGGAATCATACTCAATCCCATTTAAGCAATGTTCATAGATAAGACAAATTCCTTTTGACTTTAGGATAAAAACTAAGAATAGATGAGTTGGTTTTGAAAATAGTATCCGAGCACAATACAGTAGACTCCCTCTTATCCGGACTCCTGGGGACCGAGGCCAGTCCGGATAACGGGGTTCCTGGTTACAAGGTCCCCAAAAACTCATTAAAACGGACCATTTAAATGCATACTGTATAAGCAATAATGATTATTATGTATTTACTATTTAGACACATGATCACTGGTCTCAAATCTTTCACACAAAAACAATTGTTTCAGTACCTGCTTCCTACTGATCTAGTCTGGTTATACCGATGTGCTGATAAAAATTTTCCGGTTAAAGAGATGTCATTTCTGCTGAGTGTAGTCCGGTTAAAAGGTGTCCGGATAAGGTATACTGTAATTGCCCTGCACACCCATCACTAAATAAATATGCAATATGGACAGCCAATAACTGATTTGATCAGAACCATACACACCTTTAAAATTCAGAATCAGACCCAGAACAACCACAATACACAGACTAAGAGCACATATATGAGAATCTGTATTAGCATACTTATCGTCCCTTCTAAGAGTAAAGTATAACAATGGAAATAGATTATTTCAATTTAAGAAAATAAGCTTTCCAACCAACAGATGTACCAAAAAGGTTGATAACCTCTCGAACATACTCTTATTGAGTGTTCAGCTTACAAAAAACCACAGGAGGTATTCTAAAACAGAGTAAGGGTAGAAAATTGGAGAATACCCCCATTAATAACAGAACTCCTACAGTAGTAAATTTCTTCACCAAGGTATGAAGTGACTGTATTCAACCTGAGCTCAGGTTTTATAATCCCTATTCAACTTGAGCTCAGGTTTTATAATCCCTATTCAACCTGAGCTCAGGTTTTATAATCCCTATTCAACTTGAGCTCAGGTTTTATAATCCCTATTCAACTTGAGCTCAAGTTTTATAATCCCTATTCAACCTGAGCTCAGGTTTTATAATCCCTATTCAACCTGAGCTCAGGTTTTATAATCGAGGCAAAGCCGAGGTGGGAAAATAGGGTTGAAAAGACTATTTGCCTGAGTGTAACTATATTTTTGTCATATTGCATTATTTAAACAAACTAAGTTACAAAACGAAAATAGTTTTCATATAAAGTTAGCCTCTCAAAGTAATCTAACGTGTTTTCAATTTAATTTGCTAATGCCATCACGCAGCTGCTTAGTAATTGATTCAATCTTTTTGTTAATTACGATTGTGTTAGTGTACAGTATACTATCAGAATGTCAAACTATTTACTAGAAGGCAACAATATACTACTATCGATTTAACAGTCGGTACATTTTTCAATGCATGCGATTGCTTACAATCAAAATTTACAACTGAGTTGAACACAGCTGATTTTTACTCCCTAGGGGTTAAGACAGTTTTTATTTCCAAGGGATGAAAAGAGCTGCTTTAGACCAGCAATGTATGTGTTAAAAATGGCTGTTTTTGCTGCAGTGCGTTGAAAAAACTTGTATTCCTTCAATAGACAGAAAAATGTGATTAGTCTGCGTCCAACAAGTTTAGGGATCCTTGTTTACTTCATCCACAACCCTCTCTGTTCTTGGCGCAGATATTACCATCCCTATTCCAATTTTTTTATGGTAAAAAGTTAAATTACAAAAACAGGTTGGAATTAATGAATTACAATTTATTACACACTGAAGTATCTTATTATTTCGGATTTCTGTAAACCTAAATGTACAATGTAAAACCTTGGACTATTGGTAGAACTAACAGAAGTTACTGGGAAGGGAGTATATTTTATCTATGGTTACTGTTCAAACTAAAACATGTGGTGGAACTAACTTTAAGTAACATACAGTCAATAATATCAAAGACAAAACGAATTTAATATAGACCGTCAGCTGTGCTGCGGTTACCATAGGTTCTGGCCCACACCGCTGGGAGCACCATTTAGTTACAGCATACGTGCTACGTATAATACACGGTGCGGCGCTCCCAGTGGTGTGCCCCAGAGCCTATGGTAACCATGGTAACCGCAGCTCGGCTGACAGTCTATATTCATTTCTTTTTGTCTATGATAATATCCACAATCCAAAACAAAATAGAAATGTTAGGTTTTTTTAACAAGAAGGTACGAGTACTGACTTTAGGTAGTTACTGCAAGTGGATTTTATATCCCATTTAAGTGAGTTAAGTGAGTCGGTGGCTCAGTCGGTAGCGTCGCGGACTTCGGGCCCAAGGCAGCGATGTCGTGGGTTCGGATCCTGGTCACTGCCGATAACATTTTATCAGTACGGTTCACCTTTGTACTGTACCGGCTCACTCCTTGCTTTGCTGTTAAAGATCCACGCACGGGCGCTTAGTCTATGTGGACGGGCAAATGCAAGGTAAAAAGAAGCCGCCAACCTCTTTAAAAAAAAAAAAAAAAAAAAATTTTATAATATGAAGCCTGCTTCAACTCTGCTCTTTTCACACATAACGTTAACAAGCAGTTAAACTCAAAGCAATATGGATAATGTTATAACACAAAGGAAACAGCTACAAACCGAGAAAGTATCACAGATTCAGTGTACAGATTTTAACAAATGGAGTTTTAACAGACAAGTGTACGGAGAAGGCAGAGAGACAACAAAACAAGCTGTGCATGCATCTGCGAGAGCTAGGTCGCAGCCACCTATTGTGAAGGGCTAGGTATATTACAATGGCTCGCTACGAGTTGAGTCACTGAAAATGCCCGCTGGCAGCCACCAACCAGCAACGCAGTTCTTTAGCGACCGGATCGCTGCCACCGAGGCGGGTTGCTGTGACCCGCTAGATTGAAGGGTTCCAATAAAACTCAATGCAGTTTTACAGATATAGTGGCTGAAGGGTGGCTGCTCCTAAAAAGAAGGCGGACTACCAAAATTAGTATTTCTCTTATAAACCAATGGCTCACTGATGATACTGCACAAAAATATTTTGAGCTGCTATCCTGCTAGTGTCATGTAATTAATAAATAAAACATATTACTCATGAACCATGTAATTGCATTAGCAATAAATATTTGCAAGACTGACATCATCTTAGAATGCTTAAATCTTCAGCCAACTACCGGTACCCACATTCTAAGTTCTTTAGTCTAAATTCTTTCCTTGCCTTTTTTAGTGTTGTACAATGTTTTTTGTATTATGATTGATTCTTGCAGTACTCCTGAACAATTTATTGCGACCAATTGCAATTGTCATGAATTTTCTCCCTTCAGGGTTACACAATTACAGACAACATTTTAGTAACCCTTTTTCCAAACTAAATAAGTAAATTAATATGAATCATAATATTGTCCTTCAAGATCCGTAATGTTTTTGTAGAACAGCGCTTTAAAGTCAGACAAATTGTATAGTCACTAATACAAACATTTTTTTAACAAATCTTTTCATAGCGAAACTAAAATGATGAGATATAATTATGTTTGATGTAAGTAAAGTGAACCAATGAAACTTGTATTACAGCAGAGCCTTAGAATTATACATTTTAGACCAAGTTCAATTTTAGTTCTAGTACGTACTGATAAATGTGGGAAACTAACAGTACACTGACTTAAGGACTCAGTCATTTCAGGGTCAATTAATTAATTCATTCATTTAGCACTTGCTTATCATTCACTCAAGAATAAGAAGAAAATAAAAAAACGTAGATAACAGAAGAATATAACTGTGTAAGGCTCACAGCTTGTTATTGACTGGTATTATCCATATATTTTTACCAGAATAAGCGGACTTGTCAACTCTGTCTTTAAACAAAGGGCAAGTTAATAAGGCATAATTAATTCATGTATTATTTCCTCATTTTGTTACACTAAGCATGAATTTTCTATGGAAGAAACACTAGGTGAATAATTTGGGTTTACGTTCAGTTCAAGTAACTTAAATGAAATTAAACACTCAAGCAGTTAATCTTTTAATTTCCACAAGACCTATTTTATTAAAAAACAAACAAACTTAAATTAATAAATCAATTTGGTTATGTTACACTAGTTATCAACATTGTAGGTTTATCCCAAGTCAAGATTAACTATAGATTCACAACATAAACCTCTCATTTTTCAATAAAATTGTTTTACTAAATAATATTTTATAGATCTATACACATTTGTTTGGTCATCTGTAAAGCCCTCCACGGAAGGAAACCCCTTTCCCTCCCCACAGTGAATGTTTGACGAGTCACTTGATAGCGAGCGGTTCGTCCAACATGCTGGGCGGATTTTCTTGTTTGGAAAATATGTACCGTACTGTCATTGTTATTTCATTGTTTACCTAAACTTATTAAAACACTACAAAACACAACAGCTGATTCAAAATTCATTTTACAACTGACAAAGTACCAAATTGCTTTGCCTCCCAACTCCAACCTGACTTCCAACCCAACATGCTCAACCTGCTGTGGGGAGCTTTAGAGTGATGAGCTTTACCACAATGCTGTAATTGCCAGTCAAGATACTGAGTGAGGACAATTTAATACTCAAAAATAATATAATACATTTATTGATATTTACATAAAATGGGAAAGTTAAAAAGCTTAACATTACTGGCTTTTAAAATAAAGGCAATAGACCCTTAGATAATAAATAGCCCTGGTAAGTACTCTGACATTACATAAAGAGTTTCAGTTGCCATATGTAAATTTAAAAAAATACAACTAAATAAGTACACAGTCAAAGATACAAATAATAGGTGTATAACAACATGAAATTAACTAACTTACAATGAAGATTTGTACTTATAAAATTTATTACCTTATATAATTATTTCAAACTAGTGTACATGTTGCTCGAATTCGAGCAATAACAAAGTATTACAGGAGTTATTTCAGATGGAATAACAGTCATATTTACAATGAGTTTAAAAGATCAACTCAAATATTACCGTTGTGTAACTCAGACCCTGTTTATCTTCGTTATTGATAAACCTAAAGCATTCCGGACGGTTCTCTCCTTCTCAAAATGCCTCACTGTCCAGGCAACACAGGTCATTAATAGAGGGCAAATTGAGAACGAAAAGTCGTTTTGGGGTAGTGTTAGGGCGCATTTGTAACCTAATAGTGTCCAGGTCCAGGTTCAGACTGTGATGAGTTAAGCCTTTTACGCGCCACTGTTCTGCTGCGGTCGTTATAACGATTGCGCTTCCTGTCTATGTTTCGTTGTCGTTGCGTCAGAGACATAAGGAATAAACAACAAATAATAAACAAATTATAGCTACACAAAACAACGATAAATGCACAAATTTAAGTTACAATCATGCTAACACAATCCATCATAGCGACACAAAACAACGATAAATACACAAATTTAAGATACAACCATACTAACACGATCCGTCTTGGGGGTTATGTTTACACAAACTCAAATAGTAAATAAATGTACTCAATGTGTTTCATTGAATTAAAAAGTAAATAACAGCAATAAAATTATACAGCTGATCAAAATGTAAACAATTATGTTCTTCATAAGGATAACATGGGAACTTTCAAAGCCACTGGGGCAGAGCCCAAGGGACTTTTTCAAAAATGTAAGGTCAGTTTGCAAATCTACGCGACACGCTCTTTCCAATGAGACGTCAATGGATAAAATCGGTTAAGAAATGGCGGAGGAGTTCAACCGACAAACTTTTGTGTAGCGTATTTATTATATAGATCTTAAGAGTATTTATATGCCCTGGAGTGCAACTGCTGTTTATTCTGCACCATTAAAATTGTAAAAATTATTGTGTCAACTAATTCAATCAACATAAGAAGAGAGTTGTCACAAGTTTTAACTCTTTTAAAATAGGCTAATTAAAATCCTCTCTGTGGTATCTACAACATCAACATTCATGGTATTGTAATTGTTTGAACAAATCATCCTCGTAACATTTTTTAGAGAACTCTCTGGTGTGCATGCCTGACATGAAGCTCGCAAGCAAAGGTGACAAAATAGAAGGAGTCATGTGAATTTTTGCAAAAGTTTTCAACTTCTTTGGCCAAATTACCCTCTCATTACAGTAAGAAAACAACCACTCGTTCTACCCGGAGCCTGTATTTACCTCAATGGCTCAGTTGTACAACATTTACATAGAGAGATGCCATAAGGCTGACTAAGGTAAAAAATCAAATACTTTGTGTCTTAGCTACCAAAATAGAAATGCTATCTATTGTAATACACGTCTTCAATTAGCCAGCGCAATTGAAACCATCCCCATATGAATTACATTACCTGAACTACTCTTTTTTCTAACTCTTTTAAGTAAAAATTTAAAGGCATATTAATTGAATCAACCAGGGAATAAGATGGGAGAACCAACAGTTCATGATAACCAAGCAATACTGTACAAACCGAACATAAAAATTAGAGTAAAGCTCGACTTTAATCAAGCATACGAAGATCTACTAAGACGATTGATTCTGAAAGAGAGTTCCGGGGCTTACACCAACAGACTATACCTATTTCAAAACGGAATTGGAAAGATTTGCAAGACCGTAAACACATGTTATTCTCATTAGGCCTAAAAATTTACGATTTTATATTTTCTTTTGTGTAGAACTGCCGTATTCTAGGACGCACTTTATGAAAAGCATTTCTGTGAATATGTGTTGTTTTACTCATCAACTATTTTCACTAAAATATTGAAACAATTTTACAATTAATTTACTCTTAAAATACATTGTTCACTTTACCATCCAACAGACCGTTTAAACGAAATATCTAAGATCAAGTACTCAATTTAAAATAAAAACCTACAATTGCTTAAGCAGTCGGTCATTTACTGGACAACACTCTGATTAGCTAACCAGTGAATGGTCGTTTCTTCATTAACTAGATTTGGATCAATTTTCTTTCAAAGTTCTCGAAAACAATGTTTTCTTTATGGATTATTTGCTAGGAAACCCAAAATCTTATCAGAAATCATGTGTCAATACACTATAATCATAATATGACCGCGCTTTACGGGTTACAATAATTTACTAGATGAAAAGTGGTTAATCACTAGAATATTTACTTTAATGATACTGAAATTTTTATTACATATTGTATACAAGGTGCTCATCTTATGTAATTATCTTGAAAGGGTTATAATTCGTAAAAAGGAGGGTGTTAAGACAATTTTAAAATTGTATATGATATGCGGTCATTCACTGATTCAATGATCATGTGTAGTAAAGTGTGGTCTACACTTTGTTTTAACATACACCTAATACAAATGTTTTATCATTACAAAGTACAGGAGAACACAAGCAATACATGTAAACTATTCCCTAAACGGTACTAATAGCATATTTCCCCATACAGTACTGGATACAATTGGAAACTCAATCATAAACGGTCATTCACTGGTGCCCTCTCACTATTGAATCAACACTTTTACGAATATAAGTCACTCTAACTTTACACTCGGGCATCAACCAATGTATGCTACATGTTCCTGTATTAAAATGATAAGGAAGCACAGTGATATAATTGAATACATGTCTATTATAATAAGTAATGGATAACAAGAATTTTCTGCAATGCTCTTATAAGGACTTTTTCAGTATGAACCAGGGCCGGGAAAAAGTCTTGTGTATTATACCTACATTTTCTATTTGGGAAATTTTAACTTTTTATTTTAATGATAAGAAATCAAATTCAGCTTGAATCACTGTTTGCCATATCTTCACGTAAATCACACTTTAGGAAGAACTACTATATGTTCAGTATTCATAAATGATCCCGTCATTGCCGTGATTGCATGTGATATCAAAACCATCGCAGTGGTTCCGGGGATGTAGTCACCATGATTGTGGGGTGGTTGTGAAGTCTTGATTGGTCAAGGTGTTGCTGTGATTTCAGGAATTGACCACAATGAGTAAACTCTGTGACTTGACAATCTAATTAGAAATTTTCTGGTGCTATTTAGAGAAGAGAAATTTGCTTCTTCTATGTTGAATTTAGAGAATGAAACAAATAATTATCAGTTTAGCAGTGAATCACCAGTGTATGTTATAGTTCTTTGCGTCAGGTGCAAAAGCTACGTAACTACGCACATATTTCAGGGTGAAAAAATCAGAAGGATGACGGTAAGGGTTGAATACTCTTAAATATTAAGAGGCTATGTAACGTTTCCAGTTCCCTCATGCACGGATTCCTGTGCCAGGGCGACAAATCATCAACCAACCAATAATGTAAATAAATACCTTAGAGTCATGTGTTTAGTGTTTAAACTGATATAAAAACAACCTCTGCTCCTGATAATGCAAAACATGGGCAAAATGTACATCGGGCTTTTATCAACAATCCTCAAGAGCCTGTAGTTCAATTCTCCACATGTAGTACACTTATGAGGTCACTCTCTAGTGTGAACCAATGTATGTTCTTTCATTGCTCTAATGGTTTTGAAGGATTTTCCACATTTAGGACACAAATGAGGTCGTTCTTCAGTATGAACAGTTGTATGCTCTTTCATATTCCCGAGTTTTTTGAAGGATTTTCCACATATAGTGCACTTATGAGGTCGCTCTGCAATGTGGACCACTGCATGTTGTTTCATTGTTCTATTGGATTTGAAGGATTTTCCACATGTAGTGCACTTATGAGGTCGCTCTGCGGTGTGGACCAATGTATGTTGTTTCATTGTTCTATTGGATTTGAAGGATTTTCCACATATAGGACACAAATGAGGTCTTTCTTCAGTATGAACAATATTTGTATGCTCGTTCATCTGGCTGAGTCGTTTGAAGGATTTTCCACATGTAGTACACTTATACAGATACTTTTTAGAATGTGTCAACAAATGACACCTTACTAGATATATTTTAATAAATGTTTTCTCACATGATGAACATTTAAAAGGACGTTCGCCTGTATGTACATATATATGATTTTTCATTTCCAGTTTTATTGAAAACATCTTTTTACATATTGGACACTTATGAGGATTTTTTTTGGTGATTTTAAACATTTTTTTTATTTTCTTTCAACTCATCAGACAAGATAGTAGGTAATTTTGAATTAGTCAGTCAGCTCTATTTAAATAACTGTCTTGATGGAAAATTTTTTGAATGTTCAAAACAGTTATGGATTATATCATTCAACTTTAAAATGTCTTTAATCAAGTTTTGTTATGTGTATTAAATACCAAACAGCATAGCCAACCAGGAGTGTTTTTCTTCGTTTGCTTGTCTTTTATGTTCCATCATATTGAATACATGCCATCATATTATGTTAAGCCTGCATAATCATTTAACAAAATATTATGTTTTTTTTTATATTGTTTATCAAATAATATCACATCCTACACATAACAGTTGTACAGATTTAAGTCAATTCTTACAGAGTGAATTACTTACTTTCATTTGTGCTTTATAGTGTGATAGAAACTTAAAATCTTTTAGCTGTGGTTTAAATTATTATACAAGAGATTATCTAAATTATCTTTGTTTCGACGAATCTGAGTTCTTTTTCTCTCTTCAAATCCATTTTGTTGTCTGAAAAAAAAAAACATACTTTATAAAACATGTACATTTATTGTTCACATTTAGGCCTATTTGCTTGTTCAGTTAGGTTTAACAATGGTTAAAAACATTAAAATATATATTACAATATTACAATAAACACATACAACACCCAAAATAAAAAAGTTTGATATACTTTACACACTTTACTCAGCTGACTTTCTCCAATTGTGTAAAAGTTGTACTGTACTTGCAAACGTAAAATTTTATTGTACTGTATATTGCACTTGTATAATTAATATAATTTCCAATTGCACTTGTCATACAAGCCTGGTTTCTTGAAGAAGGCCAGGGAACAGTTATTAAAGATCATTACTTTAAAAAGAAATTGCATATTATGATGTTTTTGAGAGTCATGCATATGAACTTGAGAAGTTACCGTAGTGTTTTTGGTCATTGATAAGCCCAATTGAACACGCAAATGGGACTAAGTGTGAACCATCGATGTATAATAACTCCCCGGATTGCGCGCTCAGGTTGAAGTAGGGCTCGAAAAACGGTCCGTCGCTACCTCGCTCTGTCCGCAAGGAGTGGGGATAAAGGCATGACTCACCCTAGTGCCGAGCGTCGCACCCGCTCTCGCCGTGTATTGCTATGTTAGTTTTGTGGAAATATCCCGAGGATAATTGATTGTAACAAACTTAAGGAGGTTTTATAAGCAGATATAATTAATCTACGTACTTGCTCAAACTTTATAGACTATGTGTCAATAGTAAATCTCATAAGAAATGTAGTGGTGATATAAAAGAGTTAGATTTATTTATATTTGAACATTAACCAGAGCAAAGTATATCACAATAATTATTTGATCACATATGCATGTCATCATTTGCTTCGGTGAGGTCCAATTATTATTGAGACACTTTGCGTCATTTAAGAATATATATTTTGTTTATATTATAGTATGTTTCTTTGTCATACTGTGATAAACGTGTTTGGAAAACATATTATGTTGCTAAATAAAATGAGTGTAAGTTAGGCTATACCTATTATTTAATGCCAATATCTCAAATGTATTCATTATTCTCACCGAGGTAAAATAATAACAAAACTTTCTTAGGTATTAAATACTACTGTGAAATCCAACATTTATTCTTTGATTCAAAGAATTTTGCTAACAATAGACTACCGGTAAGCATTAAAATGCATAAACATACGCCTTTAAATTTAGTTACCATTCTTCGTAATGTAATGACGGGTATTTGATGTAATATATAGCCTAATGATAATTGAATGCTAGAAACTCAGTTTCTATATCCTGTAAACTGATGCTGAGCCGGCCGAGCTCCTAGCGCCAATGCCGCGCCAAGCGATTTTATTTTTAATCACTTAAAAATTATACAAGCGCTCCGTATCAAAAAAAGCTTCAAATAAAAAATAAAATTCATACTTTGATCTAAAACTTTGCCGCAGGAATTTTTTCCTGCACCATAAATAAAAAAGTTCCTCGCTTACTACATTTTTCATGTTTTTAATGGTGTTAAAAAACAATCATCTGTTTTAATTTGCCTAAATAAATTATAAAAAATATGTTAAGGTAAAAACTAGCTAGATAGTAATGAGCACTGGTTTTTCCAGAAAAATAATATATCAATTTGAAGTTTTTATTTTAACAAAAAGTGTAGCAGAGTAGGTTGAGTGAATGTATGTTTGTGTAAAACAGAGAGGTTCATTCGGCCCGTCCGCCTCGGTATCCCGCCAATTCGATTGGCGGGCACGGTAGTTTTTCCACCACACAGCGCTATCCAGTAGAGTTAAGTTATTATAGGCCCTACATCGATGGTGTGAACAATTAATGTAGGCCTACATGTTTTATAAAGTATGTTTTTTTTCAGAAAACAAAATTGATTTGAAGAGAAAATACCCCCGTTTCCATTGCATTTATGTGTGTCTTACTACCACATACCACATTTCCACTAACCAAGTATCATAAAATGCATTAACAACTAAGCGATAGGCCTACATAACACTTTAATTATTCTCCATAAGAATAACATTGGGGCTGAGTAAACACGGGGCTCTACTTGAGAAAAAGCTATGAATGCCTCAAAAATCGTCCAACGACTGCGACTCTGGCTGCTCCAGGAGCAGACCCGTACAATAGACGTCCACGACTACGATACGACTGTGGCTACAGTCGCGTCAGTGACAACGGTGCTAGTGATAACAATGCTAAGCAGGCGCTCTACGATTATCGTTGAACGGCTGTCGTCCAACGACTGCAGTTCCAGCCGCACCAGTGACAACGTACCTTTATGTGCAGACTGCAAAATATAGTGGATCATCATATCCTTATTAAAGTTTATTATGGCTGCTATCATATCGAATTGAGTTGTGGCATCGTACTTTGGGGCAACAGCAGTGAAGCAAACGGAGTCTTACTACTACAAAAGAGAATTACTTAACTTATTAGAATAATATGGCCTAATATAGTCTAAAACCCATTTTTATAGCATTGCAGGTTACTTTTCATTAATCTTAAAGTTCCCACGGGTACAGTTTCTTAACTGGGCTAGGTGCTAATATCGATTGAAACTATCGATTTGATTAATTAGTAAACTTTCATGCGATTTTTTCACCATCAGCAAGTTTGGTTGGTTAGGTTAGGTTATGTTTAGTTAAATTTTATAGTAGATAGGCCTACCTATATTTAAAAATATCGAGTGTTAATCAATAATTTCAATTCGATAGTTTCAATTGGTATTAGCATAGCCCAGTTAAGAAACTGTACCCGTTCCCACCCATACCTCCGTTTATATATTGGAATCAGGTATGATAATATGGAAATTTTCGGAAGTCTTCAAACGCAGCCACGAAGTACATAATTATAACACCAGGCAACAACACCATATACACTTGAATTGTCACCGAACATGATTGGTAATAGCTGGACATCCCTCAAGTAAAATATTTAGTAAACTGCCAGAAGACATAAAAAGCTGCCAAGACAAAAACTTATTCAGGAAAAGACTCAAAAATGCTGCACTTTATTTTACATCCTACACTCATCTGGGAATGAATAAGTTATCGATTATTTCAATCTATAAGTATATCAAGTTTGTTCCTTAGTTAGGTTAAAACCTAACCTAACTTAACTAACCGAATTATAGGCTTATTTTTTAATGATAGGCTTATTTTATTGAATATATCGATTGTTGTCCTATAAGTTATATATCGATATTTTTCATTCGAATGAGTGTAGGACGTTAGACTTAAGTGCAGCCCTAAAAAATTACTTAATAGAAAAGGCCTAAAATACAAATTGGGAGAATTTTTGGAGGATTAAGAGAAGATACCTGAAAATTAAATACCTTCAACGACCACGGCTGGAAAGTTACTACCGTAGCTAAGCTAGGCTAGTGGAATCATCACAAGTACGGTATACAAGATAAGATACTTAATTCTCCTTCATGAGAGAAATACAAGTACATAAATATTACTCACCCGTATTTAAGGTTAAGTTTTCCTAGTCAACCCAACTCACTGAGCTATAATTCTAACTGGAGGTAGCACTGAATGTCAAAGATGCGTGTCGCCAGCCGCCATGTTTGCGTGAGGTGTGAGTTATAAGAAGCCATATTATTGCTATGGCTATTATTATACTTAGCTTAAAATACCTACTTTGTATGGTCGCCATTTCAAAGAATATTATTAAAGTATTAAAAGTATTCAAGTATGACAAAAATACTCACTGCTATACCAACCTAGTTATAAGAATCCATGTTATTGCTATGGTAAGAAAACTTACTGCTATACCAACCTAACAAAATCAGCGACTCGCTTTTGACAGACTTCTGCCATGGCAGTGCTACCTCCAGTTATAATTTTAGCTCAGTGACCCAACTAAACTGAACTTTACTTTGATCGTAAACAATAACAAAACAAAGCAACAAAGTGAACAAAGTAACTTCGCCAACTTCCTTCAAAAGTAACTGGTAACTGCACAGAACAGGACAGAATAGAAATATACAGGACGATTTTTTTTCGTCGATCTCCTTCCTCATTCCTCCTTCTCACTTGGAGGTTCAACTCGCCTGCAGTACACTATCGCCGAATGTAGGCGAACTAAGACGAAAGCGATAGTGTACACTCAAGATGTATGGAGTAAAGAGGTCCGTGAAGTTAGCCCCCCCCATAAAAGCACTAACAATTAAACTAGTATTAATGGTTAGTGCTTCGTTAGTGCTGGTTAGTGCTTCAACTCCCATCGTTAGTGCTCTTACGGTTCAGGAGCTATAACCGAAAAACTGTGGGGGGGGCCAACTTCACGGAAGTTAGCCCCCCCCAGTAGTAATATGTGAGCACTAACTTTTAAAACTGTACCAACGGTTAGTGCTTCGTTAGTGCTGGTTAGTGCTTCAACTCCCATCGTTAGTGCTCTTACGGTTCAGGAGCTATAACCGAAAAACTGTGGGGGGGGCCAACTTCACGGAAGTTAGCCCCCCCCAGTAGTAATATGTGAGCACTAACTTTTAAAACTGTACCAACGGTTAGTGCTTCGTTAGTGCTGGTTAGTGCTTCAACTCCCGTCGTTAGTGCTCTTGCGGTTCAGGAGCTATAACCGAAAAACTGTGGGGGGGGCCAACTTCACGGAAGTTGGCCCCCCCCATAAAAGCACTAACAATTAAACTAGTATTAATGGTTAGTGCTTCGTTAGTGCTGGTTAGTGCTTCAACTCCCATCGTTAGTGCTCTTACGGTTCAGGAGCTATAACCGAAAAACTGTGGGGGGGGCAACTTCACGGAAGTTAGCCCCCCCCAGTAGTAATATGAGAGCACTAACTTTTAAAACTGTACCAACGGTTAGTGCTTCGTTAGTGCTGGTTAGTGCTTCAACTCCCATCGTTAGTGCTCTTACGGTTCAGGAGCTATAACCAAAAAACTGTGGGGGGGCCAACTTCACGGAAGTTAGCCCCCCTCCCCAGTAGTAATATGTTTTAGGTAACTTACTTACTTACTACTTACTTACTAAAATGTACTTACTTAAGTTACATTTTAGGTAACTTAAAACAGTTACCTACGCACTTGTAGCCACCACTTTGTCTTTCCTCCAAGAGAGAAGTGAAAGATCTTACGACCAAGCAAGTGCTGCGATCTGTGTGGAGTCAAGGGAACTAACTCAAAATGTTCCTAGAATCTCCACTGCAGCAGTAGTGTTCTATATACTGTAGGCGACATTACGTCTGAAGCTTCTATAACCAGTCATTTTCACGATTGTATTTTTTCGTGTGTTTTACATTGAAGTTTTGATGATCTAGGTAAGTCAAGTATGTTAATCACTATGTAGTTAAATCAAGGTCCTAGCCTAACATAGTTGTATGTCTATAGATTTAGAGCGTTTAATATTTTTTTCGTTAGGCCTATGCATAAATTGTACCTTGACTGTCTCAATTGTTATCATTTGAACCACAGTAATTGTTACGTCTGAACTATGTCGGTATCTTCTTTTCGATTTGTCATGTAGCCGAATTCACAATACGGTCATATATTTAACTCCACGCCACGGCATTTGAAGTGGAAAAACTCTTGCGTCTTGGCAGACAGTCAGTCAGTGGCGCCGGGCGCCGTTTGGTTTGGAATCAGTACTGTCGCCGGCGACACACACTCACTTATTGCCTACACACAGTGGTGGTCCCATGGTTTCATTTTGTTGGGATATTATCACCGGGGAGGGGGGGGGGGTGTGGATGAAAATGTCCTCTAGAAAAAAAGGGTGGTCAAGGGCTGAAAATGTAAAATTGAAAGTTTAAAGACGTACTTTATAGTATTTTAGCTCTACAATATATTCTAGCTAATAGTATTTATGTTAGATAATTAAATATAAAATATGTCGGAGGGGATTTTTTTCTCCCACCCCCCTCCCATTGGTGCACCACTGCCTACACGTGAGATGAATCAGGTTAGGACTAATTCTAAATTAATTATATACTGGTTGTCCGGGAACTCTCTACCAACATTTTAGGGCATTTTTAATGAGTAATAAACATATCAATATCACATTTAAATCGTCAGGATGTCCTCAGCTACTCACAAAGCCACCATTTTTTTTTCGTTTATTCATATTTTTTAAGAATGGTTAAACATACGAAATTGAAACCTTGCACAAACATTTATGACCACAAGACAAAGCAACCAAAAGATAATTACAATTTTTAAATTTCATAAAACAAAATGGCGGCCAATTAAAATTGTGTTTCTTAAATAACTAAAAAAAACATTGAATGAAAAAATTACAATAACTTTTTAAAGGAAATTTTGCTAAAAATCGATTTACACCTTTTTTTGTAACATTGAACGATTATTAACTGATATACTGAACCTTTAGTGACATGACCGCTTCGAGCATGCGCTGCAACTAACCTCCAGCCAGGGGTGAATTTTAAATGAGTTCCCCCCTAATTTTTTCTACATTTCTTAAGATATGAACTTCGGACCACGTTAGATCATTGTAGTGTAGTAAGTACTTCATTTTGAATGGATAAACATTTTTGGCCGCCATCTTGGATCCGTCATATTGGATACATTTTGTTTTTCAAATGTAAAGGTAGGGTTGTGACCCATTGTTTTAAACTAGAATTTTACGCTGATTACAATGCCGCAATTAGTTTAAAAAAATCTTGATCCGTTCTAAAGTTATGAGGACTTTTTATAACTTTATTTTTAGCCCATTTTAACATTGTGCATTTACAAACTAAGACCATAATCTCAAAATAGTGTTAGATAAAGATAAGTATACACCACCATTCATTGTCGACCTATTATCACTTGGTTATGACGGATTATTTTTTCGGCCGCCATCTTGGATCTGTCATTTTGAGATGTAATAAATTAATTTAAATATGAAGGTGGTGTTGTGACCCATTATTTTGAACTACTTTTTTATGCTGAACTCAATGCCGCAATCCGTTTTTGTTTCTCAGGCTTTCTTGATGAAATATTAAAATTATCTTACTTAAATTTCCAATATTTCAAAAAACAAATATGAAAATGCAAAACGGATTGCGGCATTAAATTCAGCATAAAAAAGTAGTCTGAAATGATGGGTCACAATACCACCTTCATATTTAAATTAATTTATCACATTTCAAAATGGCAGATCCAAGATGGCGGCCAAAAAAATACATCCGTCATAACCAAGTGATAATAGGTCAACAATGAATGGTGTTGTATACTTATCTTTATCAAGCACTATTTTGAGATTATGGTCTTAGTTTGTAAATGCACAATGTTAAAATGGGCTAAAAATAAAGTTATAAAAAGTCCTCATAACTTTAGAACGGATCAAGATTTTTTAAAACTAATTGCGGCATTGTAATCAGCGTAAAATTCTAGTTTGAAACAATGGGTCACAACCCTACCTTTATATTTTAAAAAAAATTTTTGTATCCAATATGGCGGATCCAAGATGGCGGCCAAAAATGTTTATTCAGTCAAAATCAAGTACTTACTACACTACAATGATCTGACGTGGTCCGAAGTTGATATCTTAAGAAATGTAGAAAAAAGAAGGGGGGGAACTCATTTAAAAGTCACGCTGTATATCTCCAGCCCTGACCTCCAGCGGTCATGTATCACTGAAACTGCCATATCTAAGTTAATATTTTTATTCCAATCTTAAAAATAAGATGTCAATCGATTTGTAATGAAATTGTCTTAAAAAAGTAATAGTAAGTTTTAGGCCCAAAACCAACCGTTTTTTGAGTTATTTAAGAAACAAAACTTTTAACGGCCGCCATTTTGTTTTATGAACTTGACAAATTGTCATAATTTTCTGGTGTCTTTTTGTGCAACGTTTCCATTTCGCATGTTTAGCTATTCTATAGGGGGGGAAATAAGTAAAAAACTACGATTTTTATAAAAACGTATTATGTTGTAGCCCTTTTATTCTGAACAAAATGGCATGACTCCCATTTCTGTAAAAATTACGGTTCAAAAGTTATTGTGAATTATGTTATTTTCCCATAAAACTCCATAAAATAACGAAAAATAGGATTTTAGAAAAAAAACTGGTTATATTTTAACGCAGTATGTTATGATTCTTATAATAATGAAAGTTTTTTTTACTTTTTAGAAATTTGGATTTTTAATGGGGATTTTCCCATAAAACCCCATAAAATAACAGAAAATCGGATTTTTTGAAAATGGCCCGAACGATTTTATTAAAAAATTAAGTATGTTGTAGTACTTTGAATTCTGATCAGAAAGGTAAAAATCCCATTTCCGGGAGCGCGGTGAGCGCGGCCACCTGCTGACGTCATCGCGCGCAGTCTGCTCTGTCTGGCCCACCTCTTTTACTCCATACATCTTGTGTCTAGCCCACCTCTTTTATTCCATACATCTTGGCGGCCTGGAGCTATAGGTGGCCATGTATCCACACTATTCCTAATCATTGCTTATGCCATTTAACCATGGCTTTGTATGTTTGTTCTTTCCAGATCAAATGAGAAAATGCCTAGAAAGTCTTTGGTGGAGAAAGAAGTATTGTTAAAAATACTAAATGAAAAACAAGCAGAAGTTATTCAACATGGTCGAGTTGTTGGCCCCTCCTCAGATATATGGTTTGATTTGCAGTGCTCAAACAATCTTCTTATGACTCCAAAAGCACTTTACACGTTTGCATTGAAGCATTTTCCAAATAAAAGCGAACCGTCAACCCCATTATCAGATATTCTTCCAAACACCAACCAAAGTTTAAATAACGATAGCAGTGATGAAGACACTTTATCTACAAACAGTGATATTTCTTTCAATGATGGTGGAACTAATTTTAAAGTTAAACTAGGAAAAGAAAAATGGGAGCTTATGAAACCCTCTGAATCCCAATACAAAAGGAAAGATGAAAAACATCGGCAGTCATCAGTAAGAGCTTATCGCACTCTTCAGCCTGGAGTTTGGACCAATCTAATTAATGAAGCAATTTGGACTGAAACAAAATACCCTTGTACTCTGGTTTATAAAAGAGCAAAGGTTGGAACTGAGCTGGCGGAAACATTTCTGACTATTGTAGCTTTTTGTAAAGAATGTAAGTCCTCCTTCCATGGTAGATGTTTGCGAGAGCCTGCTGAAAATGAAGATGTAGTTTTGTCTTTTACTGTAAAGGGTGATACAAGTATTCCCCACAACCAAGGATTCAAACGGCAACTGTCGGGTAAACGAAGAGCTGATATCATCAAGACCATAATTGATAAAAACGAAAGTGTAAGTAAGTACAGAAAATTGGAAGCGAGAAAGGACATGGAGCTTTTCGATAGAGAACCTGCACACTTACCATCCTTAGAGGTGCTAAGAAAAGCTAAAAGTGAAGCATTGTCTAAGCAAAATATCCATGGAAATATTTTTACATCCCTCCAGCTAATACAATACAGTGATCCATACAAAAATTCAATAAAGGACATTGGCTTGGACAAATTTTTCGTTCACTATTGGTCTTCTGATCAACTTCGACTGTATAACTTGTACTGTAAAAAAACAGATGTGCCAACACTATTTATTGACGCTACAGGAGGAGTTGTGAAGAAAATACAGCGCCCAGCAGGGAACTTGTCAGGTCACATTTTTCTGTATTGTGGAGTCATAAAAGTTGATACAAATACAGAAAACCAGATACCTATTGTGTGCATGCTGTCTGAAAGGCACAACACAAATGCTATAACATTTTGGCTCAAGGAGTGGATAAGATCAGGAGCACAAATACCGATTCAATGTGTCACTGATCTTTCAATTGCTCTGCTCAGTGCAGCATGTGGTGCCTTTACAAAGTATAGTACACTACATGAGTATATCAACAAATGTTTTGACCTCTTAGTGAAAAACGTTGTGGAAGAAGATGTTCCTCATTGTTTCTTAAGAGTGGACGTAGCTCATGTACTGAAACTTGTAAGTCAGTGGCAGTCGTTGAAAGGAAAAAGCAGAAGAATCAGGGAGTTCTATATAAGATGTATGGGTCAGTTACTTTTGTGTACATCATTGGATCACGCTCGTAATATTATTTGTGCAATTATGACTGTAAGCTTAAGTGAAACAGAGGGCATCTCTGTTACTACAAGCAAACCAACTATAGGAGAATCCTCTAAAATCTGGCTGAAACAAGTTATTTCTTCATCTGAAGTCAATGTTGACTACGAACCTTATGTGTTGGTCCTTGAACAAACATTAGAAGCGGACATTGAGGATGGACAGGAGCCAGTTACTGAAGCAAAACAATCAAACAAATTTAGTAAATGGGCAAAACAAATTTTAGAGGAATGCAAGCAGACGGTGGAAAGTGACGTTGGGGATAGAGACAATTTGCACTACGTTCCTGATCTTTGTTCATCTCTACTCTCTATGTGTGAAAAATTGCCTCTATGGACGGGAATAATGATACCAATATTTGGGTATGGCAAACAAGTTGGAAGCAGTGCTGCAGTTGAGAGTTATTTTAAAGAACTGAAAGTAAACCTAATGAGACGAGGTGAATCAGTACGTGTAGACAACTTTTTAATTCAACATATAAAACTGAACGAAGGATCCTTAAAGATTGCAGGATCGTCTGAAATGTTCTGGGATGAAACCACGGAGAATAGTTCCGAATTTCAAGAAGAAGTAAGGGAGCAAGAAATGTCTCACAGCAGTCCAAAGTCGCAAGTCGTCCAAAGTCAGCAAGAAAATGTTTGTGCTCCATCTATACCTATTTCTAGCTGTATTGCTTGCGAAGTTGGCAACAAACCAGAAGGTGCACACATATGCATAATTTGCCAAAAAGCTGTGCACGCATTAGATGGCTGTTCAATACCTATTGGTGAAGAAGGGTATGGCCAAAAAAGAAAATGCATATCATGCGCAAATGGACAGACCACAAACAGAAGAATAGAGAAAACCCCCGTATGGCAGAAACCAGTGCTAGAAGAGCTGAAGCAAGTGGAAAACTGGCGCAACCAAGCGTCTTCAAGCAGTTGCAAAAAGAGTTTCTATCTAGCACCTTGCCCCGAAATGAATCATGTCAAAGAAAATTCGCCAAAGAATCAAATAAAAATAGGTGTTTTAAGAAACGGTAATTCTATCACACTGAAACCTCGCCGTGTAGACTCAATGCAAGTGGTTTTGGAAAACACATGCGCGTTCGATTCGGTTGTTCAGGGAATTGCCGTTTGTATTTGTGACAGTGACAAATATTCGGAAATGGTAAATGTATCAACAGGGATAGCGAAATTAGCAATTGGACTTGTTCAAAGAGTAAAACCAAACAACCTATACTTGGAGCGAATCTCAATTCTTAAGGACTGGTTTCCTGCTGATACATTGCAACAGAACATGAAAAGGATAAAATGTGCAACCACAGTAACAGATATAGTGACCAAATTTGTATCTCCCAGTTTTTCAGAGAGTAAAAACTGTTCATCTCCTTTCTGCCCAGAAAAAAACACCATAAAATATTATTCGTTAATGAGAGTAGATTCACAGTTTCTCGCAAAAAACGGAATCTCCTATCTTGACCAGGCCATTAAGCTAGCTACATGCATAAATCCAGAAGAAAAAAGAAAGTGCCTGAAAAAACTGCAGAGATCAGTTGCAGTACCTGAACAATTAAAATGTCATGACCTTGGTTTATCATCCATGCCTTTGTGCAATGGCGATGTTTCCTACGTACAAGAATTTGGTATTAATGGACATCTGATGATCGAGATTGCAAGTGATAACCAACATCAGCAGCTTGATAAAAACGACTTTGAGTCCAACACAAGCTACAAATTGGCACAAATACCTTTCATGGTCAGCTTTTCTGATCAAACATTTTATTTAAGGACAGTAATAACGTTCGTCCCACCTTTGGTTGGTAGCGGCATCGGGCATTACGTGGCATACTGTAGGCGTTCTGATGGAGGGTGGGAAATTTATGACGACCTCAAAGAAAAAGTAATACGCACCAACAGCAACAAAAGTGTTTGCATTCATTTGATAGTGTATACGTTGTAAGATAGGTCCCACTTATTCAGAAATACCAAAGGTTAGGGATTTCAACTCAAGAGTATCGTAACATTGCATTATTAATGACTTGACATGTTAAGACATTTAATAATCTTGTTGAAGTATATAAGAATACTAAAATTCAACATTTAAATATTTATTATAATTTATTGAAATCTTGAGAAAAGTGTTTTTAATAACCCTTTAGGGGGTATTTCACATTACTTACAAAAATAATTTATTGGTTTGCAGAAGTCAACTGTAACATCATATATTACGTTCTGTACGGTATATGTAAATATATCAAGAATTGTTTAAGTTCAGTTTATACCCGTACTAGATTATATTTATTGAGTTTTATAAAATGAATACATTGTATTCATTGGTTTTATACAGATTATTATATGAAGTTTATTTGACCCTTGTCCATAACAAGGTTAACCATTCACAAACAGTAACATCTGAACCTCTTATTTCAACATATGAGATTGTATAGTGTAAATTTTAATATTTGGTAATAGGCCTACTTTTGTATTTTCTTTCTTTTGGCTTTGTAATAGTATTCACTTTGAAAATGAGTTGTTTGAAAATATCATGTTTACTATCTAAAAAAATACTAAGTAGGCCTAAGTGTGTATAGCTTATGTAATGTTTATATTAAGTTAAATACAAATCTTTCAAACAATCAGTGCATTTATAATTATAACCCTGTTATTTTATTTGTTTACTTAAAATGTTAAAATAGATATAAATTAACAAAGCACTTCTACTTGATACCTTTTAAAATATTCAAGAAGTTAAGTTTATTTTTATCCACTAAGGATATAACCTACTTAATACTTTGAATAACAACTAAAGGTATTATATTTTAAGATACTGTAGTTTCAACGGTAACTCTCATAAAGGTGGCTTAAATTTTACTGATGGGGAGGAGAGCCAGCTTATAGTTGTTTGCAATAGCAACAGTTGCCATCAACCTACAAGTGTGCAGTGGAGAATCTTGGCAAATTTTGAGGGATTTCCCTTGACTCCGCTCAGATCGCAGCACCTTCATGGTCACCAGTTTTCACTTCTCTCTTGAAGCAAAGAAATAATTTGTTGAATAAGTGCTTAACTGGTTCGTTAAGTTACAGTACATTGAATATAAGATAGATAAAACATATGACAAATGTTTAATTAAATACACTAATACAATCTCCAGTTTTATTAATGTTTACAAAATATTTTTGTTAGCTTTGAACAACCTATTTTTAAATAAATATGGACTATATTATATTTTTATAAATAGATTGATAACAAGTCAATGAAATATGAAGATAAAAATGTTAAAACTACAATTGCACTATGCTCAATTATAAAAAGGGTTTTTATATGTTACATGTGCTAGGATAACTTCTTTAAGGAATTTACCTTTCATTTCAAGCATTAGAAAATGTGGGGAGCCTAGTTGATACAATTTGGTGGAACTGTCATTGAATATGGCCTCGGAACTATAGATTTTCATTACATCTCCTGGACATTCAGTAACCAGCACTAGACATTGATACCATTTTGAAAGTTAGAACTGTATATATTTTTAATGGGGTTGGCTAACTTCCGTGAAGTTGGCCCCACCCACAGTTTTTCGGTTATAGCTCCTGATCCTTAAGAGCACTAACGATGGGAGTTGAAGCACTAACTAGCACTAACGAAGCACTAACCATTAATACTAGTTTAATTGTTAGTGCTTTTATGGGGGGGGCCAACTTCCGTGAAGTTGGCCCCCCCACAGTTTTTCGGTTTTAGCTCCTGAACCGTAAGAGCACTAACGACGGGAGTTGAAGCACTAACCAGCACTAACGAAGCACTAACCATTAATACTAGTTTAATTGTTAGTGCTTTTATGGGGGGGGCCAACTTCCGTGAAGTTGGCCCCCCCCACAGTTTTTCGGTTATAGCTCCTGAACCGTAAGGGCACTAACGACGGGAGTTGAAGCACTAACCAGCACTAACGAAGCACTAACCGTTGGTACAGTTTTAAAAGTTAGTGCTCACATATTACTACTGGGGGGGGGCTAACTTCCGTGAAGTTGGCCCCCCCCCACAGTTTTTCGGTTATAGCTCCTGAACCGTAAGAGCACTAACGATGGGAGTTGAAGCACTAACCAGCACTAACGAAGCACTAACCATTAATACTAGTTTAATTGTTAGTGCTTTTATGGGGGGGGCCAACTTCCGTGAAGTTGGCCCCCCCCACCAGTTTTTCGGTTATAGCTCCTGAACCGTAAGAGCACTAACGACGGGAGTTGAATCACTAACCAGCACTAACGAAGCACTAACCGTTGGTACAGTTTTAAAAGTTAGTGCTCACATATTACTACTGGGGGGGGCTAACTTCCGTGAAGTTGGCCCCCCCCACAGTTTTTCGGTTATAGCTCCTGAACCGTAAGAGCACTAACGATGGGAGTTGAAGCACTAACCAGCACTAACGAAGCACTAACCATTAATACTAGTTTAATTGTTAGTGCTTTTATGGGGGGGGCCAACTTCACGGACCTGGAGTAAAGTACTCTTTTACTCCATGCATCTTGGTGTACACTGTGTGCTCGTGTACATTTGGGGTAGTTCGCATCGCCAACATTCGTGTTCGGGTGCGCTCGCATTTTTGGCGGTCTCAAGTCGCGAATCAAAGGAGACGAACTAGGACGAGTGCCGAGCGCAGACGGGCACGAACGAACATAGCCAGTACACACTCGCTGTCATTCGTAGTCACGGACGCTCTCTTTATACAGTATTTACTGCAGTGGGTGTGTAGTTAGAGTTACTTTTAGTTTTTGTTATTTAATTATTTTCCACTAGATCTTATATAGATAAATTAATTGTACAAAGTATGGCGTATTCTAATGAGGAAACGCTGTTATTTTTGGAACTATACCATAGTGAGCCTGTTCTGTGGCCGTGGGATAATTAAATTGAATATATATATGTAAACATTATCGTTTAAGAAAACCAGCATTTTAATAAAAAAGCAAGCATTAATTTTAAATTATTAAGCCACAGAGAAGTAAGAAACTTAGGATACATTCAAGTGGTGTCTAACACCAAACGAAAATTACAGAATTTCCTTTAGAATTTTCTAGAATATTCTTTGACGTTAGCGTCCATGTTGCACAAAATTTGGTGCGAATGTTTTGCCGCGAATACGCAATATTGGGTTCAGCACAGTTCGGCCGAAGTTAGCCGATAGTGTACTTGGTTAGTTCGGGATGGTTCGGGCTGCACATTCGTCAACATTCGTGGTCGCATCACATTAACCTATCAAATTAATTTTGTCATTGCTTGCTTGCTAATGTATTGAAGTGTATTAATGTATTGTTTGTAAAATGGTGTTTGCCGTTGAGAATAAATAAAGGAGACAAACTGAGGCAACAAACTAGCCTACCCTACGAAGAGGATAATATTTCATTTTATTATTTAATTTATTCCAACTTTGTTCCTTTTGATCAGTTCCGTGGTACTTTATAATACAATAGGCTGAGTAGTAAAGGAACATTTTCTCGCAAGTTAATTTTGAGGTCACCTATTCAATCCTGAGCAAAGTTTGTAAATTTGTCCAACGATTCAATTCAAATTAATACTTTCTTATTAAATTGCGACCATACAAAGTAGCTATATTTTAAGCCAAGTATGAATGAAGATGAGTGTAGTATGAGTGGCGCGATCTTGTAGTATTGGTAGTGACCAAGGCCGACATTCCTTAGACACTGCTATTATAATAAATAGCCCATACAGCTAATGGCAACTAAGGGGCCTACAGTATATAGTGGAATCCGAACTACATTTTTGCCTTGGCGAATTGGTATAATTATCGTAGGATAGTACTGCGGATAATCGTACTCACTCGTGTGGACGTTATTCCACACCAGGAATATCGCATCCACAGTGCATGCCTATAAATATCAACAATTCGTGACCTCCAATCAGCTGGATTACAGGGTGACGCCACCCGTAATTATATATAAGGATAAAATTTGGGCCTGGCATTGCATAGGCCTGGATGTTATTTAAGTTTAACTTATGTGGATAAACTTGTTCTAATAGTCAGTGCTCAACTCATAAAATAGGCCCTCTTCTCAGTTGTTTAAAAATTCAAATATTTCTTTCCTTGCAATATCTGGGCCCTAAGAAACGGGCTTGTTGACTTGTTGAGAAAAGTGTATTCCTTAAGACAGCTCAACTTGTATGAATGTAGGGTCAGGGACTTGGGCCTATTATTGGATTAGAGAAGTTATGTGCTAATCTACCACACAATTGCGTAAGTAACTCGAATTATTATAAGATTCCTTCGTAATTTAAGTTCTTATAGTCATCATGCTGGTTATCAGAATCTTTACTGTAATAGGGTTAACAATAAACATTTTCACAAGGCAAATATTTTAGGCCTATGTCAGGTTCAGTTCAGAATATTACAGTACAATGCATACAGTGAATGCAAATAAATAAGTACGTATAATAACACACGTATAATACGTATATTTGTAGTATAATAGATTAGTGAACGAAGTGAACGAATCTATGTATCGTGTACTGATCGTGTATAGCGGAGTCGGAGAATTTACAGAATATTACAGTGAATGCACGTAGTGTAGTATAATAAGTATATCTGAACGATTCAGATATGATGTACTTAAAAATGTAATCAGACAAGTTGTAATTACTTCGCACTGGTAGAGTTGCATCTTAGATATGGCTTGACAGTGTGGGGAGGAACTTCAACAAAAAATATGAATCGAATTCTTGTCCTTCAAAAGAAAGCCATAAGAGCCCTCGCCAAAAAACCTTGTCCCACCACAGACTTGCAGACTAGCATTCGCAAAACTAGGAATCCTCACAGTGGTGTCTCTCTACATACTTGAAACCATAAAGTATGTGAATGAAATAAACCCCCCAAGAAACCAAGACCTGCACCACTACAACACCCGTCATGGCTCCAAATTTGCACTACCAGTTCACCGAACAACTCTTTGGGAGAAAAAACCTTCCTACACCGGCTGCAAGCTGAGGAACCATCTACCTGACTACCTGAGAGACCTGACTGGCAACAAGCTACACCAGGAGTTGAAGAAGTGGCTAATCGCAAGACCCTTCTACTCAATAAAGGAATTTTATGAAAATTAACATGTACAATTCACTATTGTATTGACACTATTGTAATTCTTGACGAATTAACAATAAAGAATATTGTATTGTATTGTATTGTAATTCGCTTAGTCTGCAGGTTTGCTGTGGCGGGGGTATTTAATATAATCAGCAAGTTTGGTTGGTTAGGTTAGGTTATCACAGTGTTACAATTATAAAAAGCTAAGTTAATTTTGTAACTAAAATATTATAAATTAAATTTTCTTAAATCGAAGTGAGTGGCTCTCCGGCTCTCCCATAATCCCCCGCTCCTTCGCAGAAAAGGTTCACGTTCTCAGTTGGTCAGTTCCACGATTACTAAAAAAATACTAAAAAAAATTCTAGCAATCGTGGTCAGTTCTCATCAGTTTCTGGGAGAGGAAAATGAGACGCTAGCAAAGTAAACACTGATTACTACAATTAATTCGGAAAAGCGCCGATGAAAACTGAAAAGAGCGGCTAACCTTCTCACGACCACGACAGTGTTTACGGTTTGTCTAGTTTCATAGTTTTTTTTAGGACTTTCAACATTATTTCATTATTTGTAAAGCTGATGCTACCAGTACACTATCGCCGAACATTCGCCCGAATGTTTCGCCGAATGTTCGGGTCAGATTGCGACCAGGAATGTTGACGAATGTGCAGCCCGAACCATCCCGAACTAACCAAGTACACTATCGGCTAACTTCGGCCGAACTGTGCTGAACCCAATATTGCGTATTCGCGGCAAAACATTCGCACCAAATTTTGTGCAACATGGACGCTAACGTCAAAGAATATTCTAGAAAATTCTAAAGGAAATTCTGTAATTTTCGTTTGGTGTTAGACACCACTTGAATGTATCCTAAGTTTCTTACTTCTCTGTGGCTTAATAATTTAAAATTAATGCTTGCTTTTTTATTAAAATGCTGGTTTTCTTAAACGATAATAAAAAGTAGAGTACGTAGAGAGAGTACTTACTCATTATTAAACAAGTATATGACATAGGCTATCATAAAAAAAACCAAATCATTGTAGGACTAATGAAATTATTTTTGTAAGGTCAGTAAGATTGAAAATTTCATTATGAAGGTTAATTACAAGTCTCAAGTCCTATATTTAGTTCTTTACTACATCTTAATTTGTGGGATTACACAAAACTAATTTATCAGGGTTTTTATTCGTTACTTTTAGAGACAGGCAAGAGTGTTAAAAGGGAATTTTTGGTTTGTTGAGGGTAATTTTTAGAAAAAGCGGGTAATTCTTTGCTTTGGAGGGGGTAATCGGGCCATAGTGGATTGGCAACACTGCGAGTCGTTAAGTAAAGGCAGTGTTGCCAGGTGTACGATAATTATCGTATTTGTACGATTATTTTGCTCCTTCCCCATAAAAAATAATTTTGACGTTGTGTACGATTTTTTGTCATAATGTACGATTATATTTTGGGGGCTGGAAAATAAACTATTTCATATTGATTATTATACATTTAAACACGTTTCCCACTTTTAATATATGGAAAAACGGTAACATCACTTCGTTGCTGTTCGATCTGGCAACCTTGCAAAGGCATCAGCTCAGCTGCACTGAGCTAAAATTATAACTGGAGGTAGCACTGCCATGGCAGAAGTCTGTCAAGAGCGTGTCGCTGATTTTGTTAGGTTGGTATAGCAGTGAGTTTTTTTAACCAATGGCATGGCTTCTATAACTAGGTCTGTATAGCAGTGAGTTTTTTCATCCAATAACATGGCTTCTTTATAACTCACACCTCACGCAAACATGGCGGCTGGCGACACGCATCTTTGACATTCAGTGCTACCTCCAGTTAGAATTATAGCTCAGTGATCAGCTGTGTTAGAGAGGGCCCATTGGCTACCAACTTAAGTGTTTATAGGAGAATTTTGAGAGAAGTTGGCCGCCATTTGTACTAGAGGTAGATTACGTTGTACCTTCAATTAATTATTGTACTCATTACATTGGCAGTAGGGGAATGAAATAAAGCAATGAGCTGGTTGATTTTTCCAGTTGAGACCGAAAATACCATCATTTTACAGTGTTTCAATTTTTTTCTAGCAGAGATGCAGATTCCGCGTGTGTGTGTGATAGTGTGCTGCCTCCGGTAGAATTTATATTTTTCATTTTTCTAGCTCAGTGGTAGGCTAGTAGAGCAAAAACGGTGGGTGGCAGAGACAAATAGAGTAAAATTTCGGCCATTCCATCATCGACTTGCTTGTTTTACATTATAATAATATTATTATAAAATAAAATTGTGTGTACGATAATTTTGCCCCAAAAACGATAATTTTGGCCTGCTTGTACGATAATTTTCGCCGGCGAATCTGGCAACACTGAGTAAAGGAAAGGACTAAAGGAGGTTAGTTTTGGATTAGGGCCGGCTGGGGCTGGGCGCAGAAAGTGTATTTCAAGAAACAGTAAACAACCGTTATCTATGTCTTTTTGTTAATTGTTAATAGAAAACAGGTCAACTTATATTTTTAGTTAACACTGTCAGAAAAGTATGGCAACTAGGATTCCAGCCAGCTTTTGCATCTTATCCAAACACTTATTGGTTTCAAGATCACCTGCCCAACTTTCTTTAGGCCTACATGATAGAAGCAGATTACTCCCTCGGTTGACATCAAGTTTTAATGTAAGTTGAGTAGTAATACCTACTAGAGATTTAAAGAAAATTTCCGGTTATTCTTGTTATAGATAGGCTAGACCACCAGCAAATAGGCTTAACTTAGGCCACCGGCGAATAGGCTTAGGCCACCATAAGTAGTAGGCCTATTAGCCTAACTTATAATAAATGCATTTTCCAAAATTTATCAAAATATGTCCATAAACAGTCAAACTACAATAACTTATGCCTAGTTTATTTATTCTCCATAAGAATAACATAGGAATTTGAAAATTACAATTTTTTGGAATTTTATCTGTAAGCATTAACTTAACTTAGGCGCATGATAACTCCTACGAAAGCAACTTACTAACTTTTGTTTTTTAACCTTAGCAGTTGCCAACAATCGTAATACGATCGTTCGCCGTCACGCCTCTGAGATTGGCCACCATCATAATGCGATAGTAAGGGCCAAAATTTTCTTAACGGTAAAAAAACACATAAGCTTATTCAACTCAGATGTGAACCCTACCACCCCAACCATTCGAAACATCACATTCCGAACTTTAATTTTATTAGTACATAAACAATGTAGCCAGGTAACAATGCCACGACGATTAGAAATCAAATGAATTTATGGCGCAGTACTACTTTTGCAGCTGACACTTGGAAACTGTCAAAACAAAACTTGACTTGTTTGGCATTACCCTGCTCGGGTAATTTTTGGGATGTTGCGGGTGGTAACTTACCACTCATTGTGGTATTGATTTTTAGAACAAAATGTTGATTGGTCAACAGTTACGATTTTATGAAAACAGTTATTTTCAGAATTTATAACAAATGGCCAATCATCGCAATACGATAGTATGGAAAATACGAATTATATAGGCCTACAGGGTTAGTTATTATTACTAAGTCATATAATACGGTATGTCATTTTAAAGAGGAAGAAATAAAGGTTTTGAGAGTGGTATCTCTTTGCTCATGGTTATTTCCGTTTGCTCTCAGGAAGACGACTAGTGCGTCACTACTGTCAAGGTCTCATACACAAAGTGCCTTGTATTTGCCATTGCGTGTTGAAGCCAGTGAGTTTTCGCTCTCGTGTTATCGCAATTTATTACATAATTCGTTGTTATTTCGTAGTGTTAGAGAAATGTGTGTGTGTGTGTATAGTTATAATCTATATACTTATTTAATACGCAAGCAGGTTTTTTGTGAATTTACTTTTTTTTTGTTGCAATGATGTTTTGTTTAATGGTATGCAGCTTCTCTTGTTATTTCAAATGCAATTTTTCTCTTTCCATCAGTGTTGCCAGGTGTACGATAATTATCGTATTTGTACGATTATTTTGCTCCTTCCCCATAAAAAATAATTTTGAAAAATTGTACGATAATTTTGACGTTGTGTACGATTTTTTGTCATAATGTACGATTATATTTTGGGGGCTGGAAAATAAACTATTTCATATTGATTATTATACATTTAAACACGTTTCCCACTTTTAATATATGGAAAAACGGTAACATCACTTCGTTGCTGTTCGATCTGGCAACCTTGCAAAGGCATCAGCTCAGCTGCACTGAGCTAAAATTATAACTGGAGGTAGCACTGCCATGGCAGAAGTCTGTCAAGAGCGTGTCGCTGATTTTGTTAGGTTGGTATAGCAGTGAGTTTTTTTAACCAATGGCATGGCTTCTATAACTAGGTCTGTATAGCAGTGAGTTTTTTCATCCAATAACATGGCTTCTTTATAACTCACACCTCACGCAAACATGGCGGCTGGCGACACGCATCTTTGACATTCAGTGCTACCTCCAGTTAGAATTATAGCTCAGTGATCAGCTGTGTTAGAGAGGGCCCATTGGCTACCAACTTAAGTGTTTATAGGAGAATTTTGAGAGAAGTTGGCCGCCATTTGTACTAGAGGTAGATTACGTTGTACCTTCAATTAATTATTGTACTCATTACATTGGCAGTAGGGGAATGAAATAAAGCAATGAGCTGGTTGATTTTTCCAGTTGAGACCGAAAATACCATCATTTTACAGTGTTTCAATTTTTTTCTAGCAGAGATGCAGATTCCGCGTGTGTGTGTGATAGTGTGCTGCCTCCGGTAGAATTTATATTTTTCATTTTTCTAGCTCAGTGGTAGGCTAGTAGAGCAAAAACGGTGGGTGGCAGAGACAAATAGAGTAAAATTTCGGCCATTCCATCATCGACTTGCTTGTTTTACATTATAATAATATTATTATAAAATAAAATTGTGTGTACGATAATTTTGCCCCAAAAACGATAATTTTGGCCTGCTTGTACGATAATTTTCGCCGGCGAATCTGGCAACACTGCTTTCCATTCTACTCATGTGCTTAAATATATATTATTTTGTAAATGGTGTATCCGTTGGAATGAATAAATAAATAAACAAGTAAATTTACTCCTCCGAAACTACTGAACCCATTGAAATGTTTTTAGTGTCATTGGAAAGAGGTAACGTGAAGTTGTCCAGAAACCTTCTTATTAGGGACATAATTAGAGAGTGAGGCCCTGCGACCTTTAAAGTTTCATATTTCTCCGCAAGATTAACATGGGAAACAAACATTGTTATGAAATTCCAGCTGTTGTCAGAAATTAAAAGTGAGAAGAAGAACATAAACAGTCAATAAGTTTGCTAATTTAACAGTTTGCTACAAACATTTACTGACTTGGTTGAAATAAAATATTTACTATTTGAATTTGGGTTGGCGTAAATATTACAAATGGAAAATGCAAGAGAGCCTGGATAATTTGATATAGGTAGGCTACTAAAAATAAAACTGAATTAACACTGTGCTGCATTTATATGAGCAAATATGCAAATATGAGTGAAGGATGAATGTAGGATGAGTGGCGCGATCTTGTAGTCTTGTTAGTGACTAAGGCCGACATGTTCCTTAGACACAGCTCTTAATTAATAGCCCATATAGCTAATGGCAACTAAGGGACCTACAGTTGATAGTGGAATCCGAACCACATTTTCCTTGTAATTTACGAATTGGTCTAATTATCAGGATAGTACTGCGGATAGTCGTAGTACTCAATCCACACCAGGGAGCATCGCATCCACAGTGCATGCCTTTAAATATCCACAATTCGTGACCTCATAGTAGCTGGATTACAGGACGACATGGAAACATAGGAAAGACATTAGAATACCACCAAGTAGAACAAATATAAATGATCTTTTTTTTATTTATAATCGTTATTATGGACAACCTAAAGCGGCTATCGGAAATTATGACTGTTATTCGTTTTACTAGGCACGTTTTTTAAGTAAGGACCGTTTTTAAATTTCTTCGTTCCAGCACTGCGATTGGCATTTTCGACATTTGCGCTGTGTATGTGCATCTATTGGTAAGACATAGCCGGAAATTCGAGAAAAATCGGCCGTGTTTACATCCGGTTTCGAGCATTCAAAATGGTGCCGCCAATTGAGACTGCCGCCGACTGTGAAGTGAGCGCTGTAATTAGATTTTTAAGAGCTTAAGGTGTGAAAGCCATTAAAAATCATCGACAGATTAGTGAAGTGTATGGCGAGAACATTATGAGTGACGGAATGGTACGCAAGTAGGTAAGGACATTTTAAGACGGCCCCACCAACGTTCATGATGAGCAACGCACTGGTTGTCATCATGGGTACGGGGACAGTAATGACGCCGCCCAGTGCGTTACTCATCATGAACGTTCGTGGTACCGTATTTCAATTCACATATCCACTTCTTTTAAAAAAAATATTCTTTTCACTTTACTGAAAAAAACATTGTAAATAATTTCTAGAATCTCCTGTTCTTTCCAAACAAAAGGAATGTGTGGTTGGCTAGGCATCAGGGCACACCCTAGTCAATGATGGCTGACTTAAAATTAATTACAATAAATTTCAAATCCACAGGTGGTTATACTAATATGATGATGTTTATGATAATATGATGAGACGGATTATAAGTGATGTGACATGTTTAACCCAATTTTACAGCAAAGCATTGGGATATTCAACTCGTGTGGATTATCAAACAACAAAAGTATCGATTTGATTTACAACCAAAACTCTGGAAACTTTAAGCTGTAGGCCTAAGTTATAACAATCAAAAATATGATGAGATGGATGGATATCAAAAGTTTTAACAGTTTTACAATCGAAGTATAGTATTTGTATGCTTAAAAAAGTATCAATTTAACCCCTACTTAAAGCTGGGTTTTCCTAGACCGTGAAGCAGTGTGCGGAACGGGAGAGCGGACTCCTCTTATCTTGGGGAATTAAATGTTGCTGTTTTTCCCAGAAGCGTAGCGGAACACCAAGTTAATTGATTTTCTGTGCTCTGCTTCCACGTCCAGGAAAACCCGGCTTAATGGAATAGTTTATGAGTTGTTATATCAATTAGCCTAAATCAATAGGCTACTATTTATTTCCTTATGTTTTTTATGTACGAATAAATTAGGCTACTTATTTTTCAGGGAAGGCAAGCACTGCAGAACTGCATAAGGTGTGTGAGTTCAGATGAGAGGAAAAGCAATGAAATTGAGATCTACAACGGCCCACTTTCTCAACGTATTAGAACTGTGAAGCTTTTTTCTTTAACATCAAGTTTGTTTGGATTGGCCTGTCAACCCATATTGTTAGAAAAAGTGGTTGAAGAAGGCCATAGCCTTGCGGTGCTTATTTTTTCTGGAGCAATAATACAGTTTTTTACCTTTGTTACTCCATTTTTGTTTCATTATATTACCAAGAGATATGTCAGAAAAATATACTACAACGAAGAAGCTGACGAGTATGTGGCATTAACGTATAGTTTTTTTGCAGGAGATAAGTTGGTGAGTTTAATTTGAACTTTTAATATGGCCTAACTCATTGGAATCCCATTTTATTAAGCAGGCGGCAAATATCTGTTTTCTCAACTAAAACCTTTCTTGGAAAGTCCATGAAAACAGAGTTGTGTGGGAAAAAGATGTTACAATAGCAAACAAAATGGTGCCTATCCCCTCAGTTCCAAGTGTAACTCAGAATCTAAATTTTGATTCTCTCTATTGGGCTTGAGGATGATTGGATGACTTTATTTACCGTCTTGTTACATTAACAGTACAAGTGTAGTTTGTCGAGTGGTGTTTGTAGATTTCTCTCAATATATCCCTGTAATAGCACCGATTCAGCAGCTAACACACATTTAATTAATATTGTTTCAAATTTAGTTAGAAATTTGATGAATATAAATCAACAGAAGCCTTTGATTGCAACAGCTCATGTAATTTCTCCACACCACTTGATTACTATTGATTTGTGACACTTCACTCATGTAAATCAATGTTTTTCAGCTTAACTTCAAAGCCGAAGATGTAGTCTGTCCGGATATTCCCGGGATGTTCACAACGTGGATCGTTAAAGGAGCTCCGTTGTTCATTGATGCTAGCCACTTTGAATACTTGGACCATTACAAGAGGCTAATGGGCTTTGACAAACCGATAGACTTTAAATTGGACGATAAACCAACCAAAGAGTAGGCTAGGTTTAGTGTATCAGATTTGTTCTGTGATTAAATAGTTGTGTAGACTTGTTTTTTTCTTATTGAATACCTCAGTCTAGTAGTTAAATGTTGGGTAGGGTTTTCTTGTTTATTCTAGAAACCACTTGGGCTTTTAGTGGTAAAAAGTGTAAAAGTAGTAAAAATTAAAACCAGGGGGTCTTACAATATATTATTACTTATTTAATATGCAAGCAGGTTTTTTGTGACAATTATTCCTCCGAAACTGATTGACATATTTTTGGTGTTATTGGAAAGAGGGTACCGTAACGTGAAGTTGTGCAGGAAACTTTCTTTTTACGGAAATAATTAGAGAGTGAGGTCCAGGGGCTCTTTTAAAGTTTCATTTTTCTCCATAAGATCAACATGGGAAACATTGTTATGAAAAAAGTGAGAAAAAGAACATATGTTAATTGTAAACAGTCAATGAGTTTGCTACAAAAACATACTGACTGGGCATTGGGTTGAAATGAAATATTTACTATTTGAATTTGGGTTGGCGTAAATATTAAAATGGAAAGGAAACTGAATTAACACTGTGCTGCATTTCTCAGTAATCATTGAAAAAGCTGATTTGCAAACTATCAATAACTATGGCAACATAGGAAGGTCATAGAACATTACTAAGGGGAAGAAATAGAAATAATGTCGGAAAAATTTGTAGAAAACACTAAAAAACAAGATTAGCTTTTGAAAAATTATAAGATATTTACAAGAAATGTTGATTATATTGATCTGTTATGTACATGTTGAGTATTTCCATAACCTTTTAGTCGAATCTTTTAAAGTCATCAGAAATTATGAGGTTTTAAAATAACGCCTGTAATATTTAGCAATTGCTCGAATTCGAGCAACAGGTACACTAGTTTTTAATTCATTGGAATGAATTGTTTTTGGTAAATTGGAAAAAGGATTTAAAACTTTTTTTAGTTTTGATAGTTTGACATACCTACCATACAAAAGTGAATAATGAAGTTTATTTCCCTAGTAGTTGGATATAAGGATAATCCTACATAAGATGTATGATCAAAATTCAAATTGAAGTTTAAAATACAAAATGAAGTTTCCTGCCACACAAATAATCCATAGGCATTTTTTTAAAAAAGCAATACATTTTGATCTAGAACTTAAGCACAGTTGAAAACTTATGTAACAGGAGCTGTCTACGACAAAAATGTTTTTCTAAAGGTAAGGCAGACTGGCATTAGTATACCAGTGATAGTTCACTTAAAACGTCTTTCTCTTAATTTGTTTGTAGGTTTATTCTACAGTACTTGCAAATAATAAAATTTTATTTTCATGTCCAAATAAGCTTCTTTAAAGTCCTCCCAAATCATCCTTGTCTCAAGCCACAACCTGTAAAATCTGCTCAGTTGATAATGGTCCCAGTTGAATGTCTGTTGCAAAACTGTATTGTTGGGCAAAAACTCGCGTAAGAACTTCGGTCCTTGCCGGAAGTAAACCTTACGAGCCATGTAAGCTATTTCCTCCTTCTGTTGTTTTAACGGAACGAGCACCAACTCCAGTTCCTGGTTATACCGGTGCAATTCGCTGCACAATTTTTCTCCTCCGTTTTTCACCGGGTTGAATATTAACGAAGTCACGTTGTTTTCCAGCTTCAGTAGACGAGCAATCCAATCCTTGGCAAAGTCTTCGTAACTCTTTTCAGTCATCAGCTTAAAAACAATCTCATCATATTTTTCTTGAGTCAAAGGTCTATCCACCCACTTTTTTTTCCTTGGACGCCTTCGGACTATTCTGGTTTCAGTGTTGAGATCACACAGTAATAAAAGCAAGAGTAAATGGTACAAAATCCAGGGTTTTTGGTCAAAAGTGAAAATTATTTTAGTCATCTGATAACAATGACTACTGACATTATTTTTAAAATCACTCTTAACCGACTTTAATTCAACAATTATTTAAAGTTGTTAAAAACAGTAAGTTTAGTTTTTAAAATCAACACAAACGTCATATTTTGACTTTCACTAGATCACTCAGCAAAATCCAAATAGAGAAGGTTCTTCATTGGATCTACCTAAACACAAAATTAAAGTATCATTAAATTATGGTTACATTAAAACAAAACTACAACACTAATATTAAAATTAGACTTTTATAATAGTTTTGTATGAGTACAAACCCAGACCTGAAGTAACATTCTATTTAAGCTTTAGAAATAAATATAATGTACTTAATCAACGTTCACATCTACTTCTCTCCACATTTGTAATCTTACACAATCTTTCTCATGGAGTTATTATATCTAGTGTTCTTTGTTGGTGCCATTTTGATAGGGGTTTCTCTTGAAAACAAAGATTACATTACAAGAATCGACAATCTGTTGTATGAGAAGATTACAAACCCGATTGTTGGTGAAGGAGATCGCTTGATTGACAGTCTCATCGTCTTCAACAATGATTTCAACCAAACGATTCAGGTAATTATAAATAACTTCTTTCAAAAACGTGAGTATTAAAACTTGTTGCTCCTAAAATTACTATTCATTTAGATTAGTTGCAAAAGATGCATTTTTCTGTCTCTTACATGTAGAGTGTTTTTAGGTTTACTTATTATTTCTTGCCAAGGCACCAACTTCAAAACTAGTTTAACTAAATAAAACAATCTACCATTGATTGGCCTTTGCCTTTTGAATGAACTGTAAACTTACCTTAGGAACAGAAAAACATTTATTAATGTCTTACAGTTTGGTCTTTATTTACATTTCTATGCTGTTGTCGATTTTTACGCTTTTTAACCCTGGTCAAAATCCTGGCCTTGTTATCATTCAATGTTGAAATTTTGTTGACATCACTGAACTCAACTGTAACACACATTATAACAGGCTTTAGATTTGACAATAGGATGAAAATTGAAATGATGTACAGTATCTTATCCATCTATACTTTAATGCAATAAGGAATTTCTCTGTAATATCCTCTTTTCCTATTTGTACGATTAAGGTGTCCTTGTAAAGCTTATGATCTATCGGAGGGAAGAATGGTAACCAAAAAGGTCATTTTATTTAGGTCTTTATACCCCTAGTGCTTATTTCTATCGTCCGCTTTCAAAGACTTAGTGATGCAATGTAATTTAACAGCTGTTCCTTCAGTGTAATGATTAACCACGGTCATATTGTGAAGAAGAGACAAAACAGTTCATGAAAATGAATTTTAAACAGGTTACTCTTTTACTATGATTGTAACCTGATTGAGGTAGGTAAATAACTCTTTATGGTGTAAATCAACAAATTTAATTGATTGTAAATTAGTAGTTTTATTCACTTTTTAACCGTCTGAAACGAACGTGATAAAAGGGTTTTGTATTTTTTGCTTTCCAACTTTTGAACCGTATTGAAATGCACAATTTGTGCACGGGTCCCCTCGATATAATAATTCTTATATTTAATGGTGTTATTCACAAAAAGTAAATAGCATTGTATGCTCATCAATATGGTGCTCTCATTGAATTCTCGTCCTCTATCTTATTTTAACCTTAGTCCTGAAACAGTTATGAAAGATAAACCATGCTTTGTGCAGCACACAACAGACATTTCCTGTAGCGTAACGCACATATATGTAGCAGATCAATGTATGAGATTATATTTAGTTTATGAGAACATGGATAAAACTATGGGATTTACGGATATAGAACTCATAAATTTACTCCCTTATAACTTGAGCACGCGCACAAACAGCATACACTTCACCACAGGCCCGTGGTTTGCATGCAATGGGCTTGATAGACATTTGCCCCCCCCCCCCTTCCCCATTCATTGCTGGGAAACTTTTTCTTCCACCCCCGTTTACTAAAGCGGGCCCTGATTCGCCAATCAATGATGTGTAGCATCTTATTTATCTTATCTAACACGGGCAGGCCGAGACCATGAAGCACTTCATCCGAAAATCGAATTATTGCGCACCCCAGACAATTGTTTTCTTGATGACCTTACAAGTTCAGGATGAATGCCTGTAGCTTTCCAATTAGTTAATCCTCGGGAAGACATCTTCCTCTAGCCACATTACCAAGAGTTATCATTCTAGCATCAGAGAGCTCGTCACAATCAAAGAGCGGGTGGTCGGCTGTCTCCTCTGAACTATCACAGTGCCTACAGATCGGTTCACCATCAAATAAGCCCATCCGTTGTAAATGTTTCCTGAATCACCCGTGATCTATCAGTTCTACAATTAATTTGATTCTTTGCCTGTCTAGTCTCAAGAGGTCAGAGGCAACCTTTTTAGAAGGCCTAAAACAGAGTAAGCTTGCTGACCCTAGGAAGGGGAGTATCAACCCAGTGTTTGCGTTGCTCTTTGGCCCATGACGCAATCAAAGAACATGCGCTATTTCGTGAAATGCCACAGAAGGGTTGTGGGTGATGTGTAGCATTTCCCAAGAGATCAATTACACTGCACAATTTCGTAGTGCTCCAATTTCTAATTGCAAGAGTTAAGGTTGTGCTAGGGTGAATCAGCAAACTAGTATATGAACGGTTTTATGAGATTTTGTTTATATCATATTGTTATCTGCTGTCATTGGTGAACGTGCAACAGGTTTCAGACTATAGGAAGAAAAAATCTGTACGATTAGCACTTATAAGTAAGATCATTTAATGTTTATTTTACTTTTGTTTAGTTGCATACTTTTTATTACAGAGTTATTATTTCAGCGATCAAATGTCTATGGTTTGTAATAAATATTTTTTGTAAATTATAAAATGTGTCTGTTTATGATATTTTTTTAACGATTAAACCCAATTAACCACATTCAGCTAAGCTTGGTCCCTCAGTACTAATTATTGATCACACAATTTACTGACAACCGAATCAAATTATAATTGTTACAGTTAACACCATGAAGTACCTAGTAATCAGCAGGTTGCCAGTTGGAAAATCTTGTAATGATTCTACACTGGACCCAGCTATCCTTGACCGTTGGGCTAAGGAACCAGCTGATCTAGTCAGTAACAAAACTTACTTCATGCATTCAACACTCAATATCTCATGCTTTAATCTCAAATTCAGTATTATAGTAAACATGTTTAATTTGGTTAGAAAGCCCAACATCAAAAACGAACTTATAACCTTAACTGTTGCAAAATAGAAATCCTAGCACAATATTTGGTATTGGTGACATTTTCTGTGTAGGTATACAAGTACAACAGGACCAATCAAGATGTCGTGGATATGCTGATAAGGACCAACGGGCCGAGGTGTATCCAAGTTTATCCGAACGACACGCTGCTGCAGATAGTCTACGAGTGGGGATACAAGGAGCTTGGTGAACTGTACTACTTTCTCAACCAAGCTAAGGAGCATTGGCGAGACTTCCGATACTACCTGGTCAATGATCTACATTACAACATCGAACCATTGCCACCGTTTAACATAAACTCTACTAGTTTTTAGTTGCTCAGTAAACTTTTAAAAGCTATGTCATTGAGTTGTTAGATTTTACCTAATGGCTGGAATTGATTTTCATAGCGGAGTGGTATTTCATGGTATGAAAATGGACTCAGGTGTTCTTGATCATCGTGCTTTTTAGCAGCTGCTTATAGACCAGCTGGTCAGTAACAAATCGTCACAAGAAAAATAGCAGAACTTAAGTTAAGACTAAAAATGACCCCTTACCAACATACACATTACCTACAAAAATAAAATCTGTAGGTAACCATTGTAGGCTTTCAATCAAATGTCACATAGCATATTATATTTTTAAGCTCACTACATACATTTTGTGTCTATGATATAAAAATAAAACAGCAAATTCTATAGAAAATTTTTCTGAAGTAAAATTGAACAATTAAAATTTATTTCAAATCAAAATTTCATAAAAATAATAAATAAACCTAAAATTGGATTATAGGTTCAGTCAGTAGCTCTGTAAATTTACAATATACACAGACATTTTTCTACAACCATTTTTTGGGGGTTCAGAGGGACCCACAACAAACATTTCCATTTAAAACTAAAAAAAAAAAAAAAAAAAAAAAAACAACTATCCATCTAAGGGCAGAAGGTAAAAACACACTAACTCAACAAATATATGTAGAAAATTGTTATTTAATTTATATAGTTGGTCACAATTATTTCATTGATGTAACCAAATCTTGGGAGGTTATAGTTGAAGTCTGTTAAATCTCGACTATTTACCTTGTTGAAACAAAAATAACTATTAAACGTTCCTCAGAAGGAGTGAATTTTATCTCACTCGTACTATTTGTTACAAACATACATAAATCATGTTAAAAAATAATAGTGTGCTTGATACTGATAACCTATTAAGTTTTAATTTGGTATTTAATCATGGCGGCTGAGGGCTGATGAAGTACATACAATGTTTCGCCATACAATACATACTATTCAGTTACAAATTAGGTGAACGAATTATTTAACTAGTAATGTTCAACTTGTGGCTTTATTTCCCAGATTGCCTAATGACCAGAGGCATCAATGACTATTTGGCTGTAATCACCAATGGGAAATGGAGAGAAGCATTTTACTGATAACAGAACTCGTGTAATATGTCTAAACTACCAACAACGTATATGAAATGCATATAACATGTAAAGACTTTAGTTGTTCTTAAAACCAGGTGATGCAGAAGAGTGATAATGATTATAAGAAAGGAAGAAAAAAGAAATGTGGAGAAAATCCTGTTAAAGTTATCAGATAATGAATTCACTGTTTCTACTTATGATGGTACACTGTGTCATTGCCGGTTTCAGTGAAAGTGAATTGGATGTGAAAAAGACTAGAGCATTCTTATACATCACCGGACTCAAGAAACATTTCGATAGGAACAAAGAAAACATCGAAAGTTTGATGGAGAACTTCCGTCTGCCACAAAACGCAACGCTCATAGACGAACTCAAGCAGTTTTACCACGTGATTCGAAATGTGTACAGGGTTTTGAAAGGACAACAGTTTAAAGTGAGTGAACGTTTAAAAAGAGCTGTTTTATCTTTAAGGCCACATTTTGATGATATGAACTATTCCTCGTTCAGGCTCAAATATCGGTTCAATTATAGCACTCAAGAAATAAAAGAGTTCAGACAGTTATATACAAAGTGTAGTGAAATATTTGATGAGATAATTTGGTTTTTCAATCATCAAAGTGCAGAGTAATAAAAATGTGTATTTGTAATCAAGTTATGAACTTCTTATGTACCTCGTTTAGTGAAAGATATGACTTTCATTATTAGTATTATACATTTTTAGTAGTTTGTCACATCCTTCGTGCCTTTTACACTAGTGTATCAATTCTTTGAAATATCCAGGTTCATTCTAAGAAACTTGTCAACTTGTCCTCATCTTTTAGCCGTGTACCGGTAACGATTTGTGAGTACAAACTTTATGATTTTGTTTTCAGCCAATTTTACCGCTTTCAGGTACTTTGACTTTTAATTTATTTTGCTTTTGGTATTTTATGTACGAGCAATCTTAAAATAATAGTCAATTACAAAGCTACCGGTATTGAAGAAGAACTAGGAGACAACTTTTAAACGGTACGTTTCATTCAACAGTTAGTTGAACTTTACTACTGTATCTTAAACGTTTTGTTTGGAATATTCTCTATTGATTTTAGAGATTATTTCCTCATAATGAAATTCTACTCAGTTGTCTTGAAATTGATTCTTTTACTCTCACTTACTCTGGGTTTCATACACCAAAGATCATACTTGAAAAAAGTGGAGGAAGATATTAATAGAAAACTTTCCAAGCCTTCGCCTGGAGAAGGAAGGTTACTTATTACACAGTTGAAAGTTTACTTAAAAATATTAACGGAAACTATACAAACTTACAAACTAAATACTAGCGCCCTTGTCAGCAGGGTATTGGAGAATATACGTAAAAGAAAAGGTCCGTTGTTTATTCAAAATGAGCCTAACTATGATCATTTACAAAATATTTACCGTTGGACTGCCAATGAATCATTTCTTGTTAGAGAATATTTAAACAAAACTGTATCAGTTTGGACTTCGTTTGATTCTAGTTTTACGCAAAAAGAAAATAGCAAACAAAGTTTTTGGTGAAGAGGTGAAAAAGTTTTATGATTTGTGCAACAGGTATATGGGTATAAAATTTAGACAGTTTAAAATTTAAATGTATTGAAAACTAAATACTGTACCATTGTCTAGATAAACATGTAAATGTAAAAAAAAATGTGATAAGTAATTAGTTCATCATAATAGTTCTGTAGTCATCAATTTGAAATATTTTATAAATTGTCAAATTATTCATTGTATCTTTCTTCAATAATATAAATTCAAAAACAAATCTTTTTGTCCTTTGCACATAGGCATAAACAAAGGAATAGTGTTTTTACAAATTAGTTCTTTAAACCATGTTTATAGCTCAAAATGCCAACTGAATGATTTATTTATGTATATTTTAAAGTATTAGCATATGTATGCAATATTGAAGCTCAAAAGCATGATTAATCTCCCCTATTATCTCTCAACATAGGTATATGATTCTCACGGAGAAGTAAAATTCTTATATAGCTAATGTCATCCCTATATCAACCACGATTTTATTGGAACAAGGTTATGATCGATATACAGTATTTAAAAAAAAAATGATTTTGCAAAAGGTAGATCTTTTGATTGTATATATTTTATAGATAACATTTTGCACATCATTTAAGAATTTAGCTACACAAAAAAGTCACTTCTCTTTGAACGATATTAATTGCAAACTTTCATAATTTCTGCCAAAGCCTCATTACACCCTTTGAACAACTCTTTATACAATTCTGATTCTTCACTGTTCAAACTAAGATCACTTGATAGATCTTTTCCTGTCATTTCTAGATCTTCCAAAAGAGAATGTAGATTCTGGATCTCCTTTTTTGTGTAGGTTTTAAATTCTTTGTTCGACCCAACCTTGGCATGCTCCAACAACACGGATTTCTTAAAAGAGATTATTTTACAGTGAATTGATTTCATATTTTCTAATATATCCGTACTTGAACCAGAACTAGAACTTTTTTCCATAACTTTTTTATTGTATTAAACACACAACCTTTCAATAGCATAACTATATATGAGCCATTTTATAACATGCAGCTTAGATTAAATGATTAGTTGTACATAACTCATTAATAACGTTTAATTATTTTCTAATTGATTTTCTTCTGTAATTTGTTAGTCAAGTTATCGAGAAGTGCTAGCATGTAAGGTATGTTGTGCCAAAACTTAGTATTTAACACATACTTCAAAACTAATAATCACTTTATTAGCTGATTGCTGGTATCTGTAAATGAATAAATTTCATTCATGGGACACTTCTTTGCATATAAACAAAGAAAAAATATTCCACAACTATGGATTAGTGAATTTGTACTGTAGTTGTTTTTGTATTACCTTTGACTTAAGATATGTAACACACTAATAAAATGTTGATCATTCTGATAAAGATTTCAGCAAGTTCAATGGACAGCGGATAGGAAAAGTTTTGTGCTGTGAAACAATTTTATAACCTAAAAATTTAGTTCTTAAATGAATTTATTTACTGGACATTTGTTAATCTTAGTGTTAAGTTTACATTCGAGTGCAAGTTCGGGGGACGAGGTGAATTTATACTCTGTGGATAGAACTATCGTAAGACTCTTGTCCACTCCAAATCCTGGTTCTGGCGATTTCTTGCTGAACAGTATACAATTATACAACAGAACTCTCAAGAATATCATTAAACTATTTTTAATGAAGGACATGAAGGTGGCGACCATTGCGGAGATCTTATGGGAACGCAACGGACCGAGATTTTTAGTTAAGAGGATGGACGATACCGCTCTTCAAAACGCTTACGATTGGACAGTTAAAGATTTGACGAGGATGTACGACTTGTTGAATGAGACCCAGGACATTTGGAGGGAGCTGAGATTTGAGTATTCAAAAATGCTTACAAGTCGGTTACAACAAGAAGGGGTTTATTGTAATAATACAGTGAAAGAATAGGAATGCAATTAAAGTGTTTCATATGTGGAATAAACTGAGAAATATTTATTAGCAAGAGTAAGAGTACTTTTTTAAGTATAGTTATAATTATTGAAAAATCATTAAATAGATTAAAGTAAATATTGACCTTAATACTGTCTTGAAGATACTGTACTTAAAACTGATTTACGACACAATGATTTTTTTTATTACTGTGTAAAGGAAAAATTTGTACTTGTTATTAAATAATAAATACACAAACAATTTCACAGGAATCAAAAAGGTCATACCTATGTTTAAATGCCAACAACTAATAAAATTGTATTTTTTTAGTTTGGTTCTTAATCATCAGAAAAAGGTTTTTTTTTTATAATATAACGGTATTTTGTAATGAACAATGAAATTATGAATGCAAAATTTTGCATCAGAGGATACAGAAAGCACCGTTCTTTCTTACTCAATCACAACTGTTTAGGTACATAGACAAACCACAGTAACCACACACCTAAAACAAAAGTTAAAACCAAAGATAATCATGATACAAACAATTCACAATCACAAAACCTATGAACTATAGTTACTGACGCGATTAAACTTCATATCTAACAAAACAAACAATGACTTGCACTCTTCAAGTGTTCTATAGTACCTCTCTTTTTCTTCTACCGTATCGTTGTAGAACTTACTAATATCTTCTTTTTCATCATCCAACTTTTCCATGTCCGTTCGTAGATCCATAATTATACGTTTTACCAAAACCACAGAGTTTTTCTTGAAATATCTCTTAGGTATGTTGACAATACCCAAAGCGTGAAGCAGAATACCTTTAAGATATTCAACTGTGGAGATGGGATCCGTGTTGGTCAAATTGTTGGTTTCTAGTTCGTTCAACACTTGATTTTCCATCAAGGGATATATTCTGCTCATGTTCAATCGATCGATGTGTTCTTTACCTCTTTGCAATCCCAACGGTCCATCGTCAGTTATGTCTGATAATGATAACGTAAACAAAGAAAACACTAAAACTATCTTTGCCAAAATATGTACATCAGCTTTCATAAATGTACTAACTGATGACAAATAGTTAATTAAATCTGGAATATTTATTTTAGATTTATAGGTTGTGTCATTTTAAGCATTTACGTTTCGTTTAGTTTGATGCGTTGTTGTGTGATTCATTGACACATATTTAGATGAAGTATTGATAGCTTATTGTTTATTTATTTGCTGTACAACTCTTCTTTAGAATTTATTACACACTGATTTTACACAGAGTTATTACACACTGATTAAAAATAAAAGTTTTTAATAATTTTTTTTTTACTTAAAGTTAATGCTTTTTGAGATTTTAGTTGGGTGCCGATGGCTGAGTAGAAGTACTTGCCAGGCTACTAGAAGCCAGTTCAATCCTGACTAAAGTCAGTAGCTTTTCGAAACTGGACTCAGCTGTCCTTCATCATTGGGATTTTAGTCATATCATAGACAAATGTGTGGCACACACCGCTGCAGGCAAGGAGCACAGGAGCCGTATGCTACCAGCAGACGCTGCACGGTGTGCGCCGTAACCACAGGACACTCCTAGCGGTGGGCGTCGGAACATATGCTAACCACAGCACTGTTGCCGGTTTATATTCATTCTATTTGTCTATGGTCATATATACTCTAGTGGTGGCTACATTATCTTAGTCAGTAATTAATCTACACTGATCATCTCACTCCTTAACAAACTCCACCCGGTGTTCTTATTTTACTTAAATGTGTACACAAATTGCTCTGACCTAGATCATATGTTTCTTTAACCCTCCAGTACACGTGCCCCGGACTCAGAGTCCGCACATTTGAAAAAGCCCACCGAAATACGCCCAAGTAAATACGCGAACAAATGACATGACGTGTCATCTACCTTTCCCCCCTACCTTTCCAAGGACAATGGCGGTGTTTTTATCATCTTAGCGTCAGTTGGTCCTGAGCTACGAGGGTGTAATTTTAGGCGCGTCATGTTTCAAGAGGATGAAGAGCAGGCCAGCGATTGACTGATTGGTTTTCAGAAGTACATCTTCAATTTGAAATACTCATATTTGTAATTATTTTGAAATTATCAATATCTATTTACCTATATTTGGATTATTTGAAATGTTGATGCTATATGAACTTTATTAGGTATATAAAAGAGCGTTTCCAGTAAGAAGTAAGACCCGGAATCGGAATGCCAGTCAGGAGTATATTTCTTATTTTATAGCTTTGGTTTTGACTAAGAACTAACTGTTCAAGAATCAAGAATTTTATTGTCGTTAAGCACATGGCAATAGACAAAGTCAAATACAGTATTACAAGACATCAAATGTGCAATATGGACAAATATAAAATAATAAATCAAAACAGACATATAGATATAGACACTGAAAAAACAGCTACAAGTACAAAATCACTATCTAATTAAGTTAAAATCTTAATGTACTAATATCACAGGCCAAAAATTTGTTAACAGAATAAAAAACATTTTCTTTTAACCACTTTGACAGAGTTATTTTGAATCTGCTTAGGTTCACAGTCCAGGCTTCTTTTGGCAGCTTGTTAAAAAGCTTGACTTTCATAAACAAATGGCTTTTTTTTAGATTTTTCTAGTTTTATAGATATGCAATCAAGTAAATAGTTCCGTCTAGTATTATATTTGTGAAATTCACTTCTAAAACTATAGCTATTTAAGTTTTCCTTAACACTAACTAAGCTAAAATATACATACAAACACGGAAGAGTCATTATTTGGAATTCTTTAAAATGTGGAACACATGACTCTCCGTCAGGAATGTTTGCCATTATCCTAATTGCTTTTTTTTGCCATATAAATGCTTTTTCAGAATCTGAGCTATTACCCCAAAGTGTTATTCCATACATTAAATGGGAATTAAAAAAAGCATAGTAAGCTGTAACTAACATTGAGGAACTAACACAATTTTTTAATTTTCTAAGTAAACAAGTAACTCTAGATAGTTTTCTACACAGCTGATTTATTTGAGATTTCCAGTCAAGTCTGCTATCTAGGTATAATCCTAATAGTTCTCTGGCCAGGTTCATTTTTTGAGCCCAAATGCGCAACCATGGACATTGTGTCACATAGTACGGTATACTAACCACATAAAAAAAAAAATCACGATGTTATGGGAGCTAAACTTATGAAATATATATACATATACAATGTACAAAATTATTGTTTTGTGGTTTAGTTAGCTTAAATATTGTTTATCACATGGGCTAGAAGTGCATTTCAAACCCTCGCTCATTTTCTGCTTTAATACTTTTCATTGAAATGGCGACCATACAAAGTAGATATTAAGTATGAAGGGAGATGAGAGTAGGATGAGTGGCGTGATCTTGTAGTCTTGTTAAGGCCGACATATTCCTTAGACAGAGTTGTTAATTAAAAGCCCATACAGATAATGGCAACTAAGGGATCTACAGTTTATAGTGGGATCCGAGCCACATTTTTGCCTTGGTATCAACAAATTGATCTAATACTTTAATTATCAGGATAGTACTGCGGATAGTTGTAGTACTCACTATAGTGCGGATGTTAATCCACACCAGAGAGTATCACATCCAAGTGCATGCTTATTTTATCTAGCCTCAGATTTTCCTCGGTTAAACTTGCTTGTGTCATGATATACACTTTGCGTCCTCATGATGAAGTCATACAACAGAAGTTAAATGATACACCCACAGCAATATGGAGAATAATATTTATTTCCTATCATTAAGTAACCTTTATAAAAAAATCTATTCTATATACCCTACATCAACGCAGCTGGAAGTCTTTCAAAGATCGAGTCTATTTTTTCCAAACAATACCTGGTATCTGCACGAAGATCCAAGAATTGTTTATAATCTTCAGGGCTCATATACTGCGCGAATCTCTCAGGATTTGCGTACCTTCCAAACTTAGTGTAACAAGAGTTCAACACGTTCTGACCAAGAACTATTCCTTCCAAAGCAACTTTATTCAATTGTTGTTTTGTCTGTTGTTCCAAAGCTTCTAACATTTTGCGAACGCTGCTGTTCAAACTTTCCATATCATTTAGGTGATCAGTCTCATTATCCGGGGTGAATTTCATGTCATTTTGGTAAACTCCAAAGAAATCATAGTCTTTTGAACTACTGGCAAGACTGTTACTAGCGCAAAATAGTAAAGTTACGCTAATATAAACAAAGGTCATACTGATTACACTGGACCCATGAATGTTCGGTTCCTTTAAAAGCCCGATTTGTTATCTTATCAACTCATCTCATTGTATGACAATATTGTTGGACATTTCAGTGTTAAGTTCTTTTGAGTCAGGAAGTGAGCACTTTTATGAGAGAATCTATTTTTCTCATTCATGCTAAGTTTTCTATGTTATTTACTAAAATATACTACCTATTTACCAAAAATATGTAGGGTACAGAATTCTCTATTTCCACCCCACGCTGGAAATAAAACATGTGATTGGATTTTTTTCCCATTTGTTTTGATATTCTGTTTATATTTGGTTGATATTTCATCACCAGCATGGCAACCCATAAGGCTCATGTTAAAAAAAATTTGTAATCCATTGTTTTTCTTATTTTAGAGCCTATTTTTATTTATATAACGGGACTTGCACATGTACAGGAAAATGTCTTTCGAACAGTATATATGTAGATTTTCCCTGCGATGCACACGAGCTGTGAAAAAGGGGTTTAAAGAAACATGCTTGCCTATTAATATATAGATTTACTATATTTCAATGTTAAAATTGTTTGCTTACACTGAAAGAATAAGTTAAGGATATGGGGTTTTTTCAAGAAAATAAATATAAGTGCCTAAATGGTTATCAGAGGTTCATACTTTTTTCTCACTGAAAGTGTTATGATGACAAAGATGAAATGGATGGAGTGTATTGATTATTATAAATTAAAAACGTTATCAAGGTCAAATTGCCTAAAGCTGTGTCAACAAGAGGCGAGTAGGTAGATAGGTTATGTGTTTCAAGTTACCTTAGACAGATAACCTGTCTGCCTGCTTCGTTTGAACACGGTTGAAGGAATAACAGGCAGAAAAATTTATAGATAAATAAATACTGGTAAAAAAGTTTACCTGTTGGCATAAATTATGTTAAACTCAGACTTAATTTATATTGAATTTAGATTTTGGAGGAAATCAACTATTAAAGTTTCCTTAAACACTCTACTTATTTACTCAGTCAACAAATGATTAGCTTATTCAATAAAAAAATGTTACTATATTATAACTGCCATAGGACCTTTGAACGCAATGGCCTAAATGCAGATTGTGTCATCAACAACCAAAGGCACACCTATAGAGATAAGATCTTTCATTTTATTAATAAATACAGCTAAAAAAAACGAAGTAAAAAAATTCTTTTAATAATGAAGATTTAAAAATATGTTATTTACAATCACTCTATTGTTATATGGTATCTACAATTTGGTGTACAACGCTATAAACAATTAAATATCTCATTCAACATTTCAACGCAGTGTTTAGTGTCTTCAAACAACCTCTTAAACTTTGCGATGGCTGCATCGCTCAAATTGTATTTTGCTCTCAAGTCTGGCTCGGCAACAAAATATTTATCAAATTCTTCGTTAGCAAATTTTATTATTTTCTTACCCATCGCCTCGGTTTGCGTCCCTGCTAACTGCTCTGGGCTTTTGATTGATTCCAAAAATCTTCTGACACTTAAGTTTAGTCTTTCGAGATGTCTCAGTGGATTGTTGCTGTCCTGTGACATCTCACGATCAGCTTTGTTGTAAATGTCGTTGGCCAACCCGTGGTATTTCTTGTCTAAATCCAATTTCTCTAGGATAGGTTTTAGTTCAGGATTGATGTCTTCATTTCTGCTGACATCAACCAAAATAAGGAGTGTAACTCCAACGTGTAACTTTGAAAGTCCTGGTCTCATTTTGTGTTCGACAAACTTAACATTTTGAAACTTCCAATGGATTTCTTCATAAATATAAGCCTATCATTTTCATTGTCTTTTTTATGAATCGTGAAGTCATTCTTCCATACCAATACTGAAATTTTTCATGTGTCAACCTGTACAAATTGGTTTAACACATTCTTTTACTAAGATTTCCATTCTTGGAAGAGAGTTGATACGTTTATAATGCAAGCTGTACTGTATTTAAAAGTTGTATACCTTACACAAAAAGATCACACAAATTCTATAAAATACATGAAAGTTAGTCAGAACACCTCATTTTATACACACAACTTATTGTATGGACAGAAAAACTTACACAGTTAATTGTTTAGTTTATTGTTAACTTCTTATCCTGTGTAGAAACTCTTGACTTTCAAAAACCATATCAATCAATATACACTTCATCAATAATTTTTATTTGAGTTATTCTAATGAATACCGGTAACTAAAGTCTATATACACGAAAAACAAATTATAAATGTTACACTGTTCACATCAAACTATATACTTAGTTTCACATACAAATTACACATTAAATCGTCACACAATAACATTAACAAGGTGTTGTTCACATTCACACAATCTTCTCATTAGTATTTTGTAAATTATTATAATAGTTCACAACCTTTCTCAAAGTTGATTAATTAATCACTACATTTCATCTCTAAAATGACAAACACTAATGAACGAATACTCTCCGTTTACAATGTTAAGGACAGCATGTTTGCTGTTGACTTTCTGCAAACTTTTCAGTTGTCAAGATGAACGCTGGGGAGTTAGCGACTATCTGCATGAAGTGGATGACAGCATCTCCAACTGGCTAAAAGATCCGACTCTGAACTCGAAAAAGGAAATTTTCGAGATGGTAGGAGACTATTTGGAAACCCTTCAAGACTTCATAGAGAAGATCGATTTACGGAGGAAAACAGCTTTAGTCCACGGCGAAACACTTCTTAGAAGAAAACAGCCTCGGTATTTGGAGATTCCTTTTCCCGAGGATGTGCTTAAGGCAGATCACAATTGGCGGGAAGTGGACATTGACGATTTCCAGAGACTTTTGAGAGAGACAGATCTTTTGTGGCAGGATTTCGACAAATCTTTTGCTGACATGAAAAAAGCGATTGCAGAAGGAGAAGAACCGACTTCAGACAAAAGTGCAGGCATTGAATGAACACTAACATTGACTACTGGTGACAGTACTTTGAGATATTTATGTTGTAAAGTCGAAGGAAAAATATTGAATAGCTATTGAGTATAACAATACAAAGTTGATGATAAACGGGTTGTGGCATCACTCAGGAAATTGTGAACTATTTTAAAAGTGATCTTTAATTGAAACTTGATTGGTCTCAAGAACATTGAGCATGGGTTATACATCAAATATACAAGTTTATCATAATATTTATTTATCACATACATCCTCTTAGGACAATATTAGTAAAAGACAACTACGCCTCAGTAACAGCAAATTGTTAAATAATGACATATAACTAACTGAGTTTTAGACTAGAAATTTAAACATCTGACTTATATCTACAGTTTTTAAAGACAAAATTATTGAAATTAAATACGTCACTTACTCACTAAATTATACCTCAAAATCAAGCATGATAATTTTTTTAAATCATGAATTTTCATTACTGAATAGCAAAATGTGTAAATTTAATATATAAAATTCTCGTGTCACAGTGTTTGTCTGCAAACTCCTCCGGAACGACTTCACCGATCGTTATGAAATTTGGTGTGTAAATTCTGTAGGTATGCGAATCGGACGTAAACTATTTCCCGTTTCGAAATTCTTAAAAGGGCTCCGTCCCAGTGGCTCTGGAGTTTCCCATGTTAACCTTATGAGAAATGGAATTAATGAATCTTAACAGCTGTTTCAATTAAACAAGTTGGTTCTGTTCTATGATGTTCAATAGCATTAAAGTTACAAGGATTACCAACAGGGTGCAGCACTATTATTTCTTTTACATTTATGACAACAGCTAATTTGCAACCAAAAGGTGAGTGAGCGTAGCGAACGAACTTCAACCTGGAGGCGAGTTAGCGTAGCGAACGAGCTAACCTGAAGGCAAGTGAGCGCAGCGAACGAGCTCCAACCTAAAGGTGAGTGAGCGTAGCGAACGAGCTCCAACCCAAAGGTGAGTGAGCGTAGCGAACGAACTTCAACCTGGTGGCGAGTTAGCGTAGCGAACGAGCTAACCTGAAGGCAAGTGAGCGCAGCGAACGAGCTCCAACCTAAAGGTGAGTGAGCGTAGCGAACGAGCTCCAACCCAAAGGTGAGTGAGCGTAGCGAACGTACTTCAACCAGGACGTGATTGAGCGATGCGAACGAGATCATCTTGAAAATTAAACGTAACGGTACTTTCTTTCCATCGGTCTGTCTTAGGGGAAACCTATAACTTAGGCGATACGAAGTTCGCCGGGTCAGCTAGTTATCTTATAAAATGTGTAAAAGGCTTATTAAAAAAATCCAGCTTATTCACTTCTTAATATTATCAAAGATAATGGGTTATTATTTTCTTATTCAATATTTAATTTTCTGTCATTAGGAAAAGTATTCCGAGTGGAAGTTTGAGCTAAACACCTTTTCTTTTACAATGTAAACAGCTCATCTAATGTTAATTAACTTCCAGTCTTTTGAGAATACAGCTTGTAAACATCAAGCTCTAATTTAGTGTAATATAAGTGCATCGCTTATGGACTTATTTATACTAAAAGGTTTTTGGAAACAAAAATACAGTAGGATAAACAAATATTGATCAGGTTTATAGCTTGGGATGGAATATTAGTGGAATATTAGCTTGGGGAGGGGCGTACAGTTCACATCTCACAGGTCTGATTCTGGTTCAAAAGTCTATCCTAAAAGCTGGTTTTAAAAAGTGTAAAAGATACCCATCAGATTTACTATTTCATGAAACTGGAATATTCCCCATAGCAAAATTGTTTATCAAAGATCTTCTAATTTTTATATTTAAAAACTTCAATTCAATTTTTACTTCCATAACCCACACTCATAATACAAGATATGCAAATAGAATTGGAATTTCTACTATTCAGAAGCATAAATCCTTTTCAAAAACAAATTGTTTCTACATAGCACATATTTTGTTCCGGAATTATTCCACTATGTATAAAGCAACTCAGTTATTTCATTCCCCTACATTAGGTGTATTCAAATACCCCCGCCGCAGCAAACCTGCAGACTTAGCGAATTTCCATCTGCCAGATTAGATTTAAACTAAATTGTCTCCTTAAAAATATCACATTTATTCCCTATTTAAACAGAATTAGTTTAATGAGTACTTAGGTTTGCTGCAACAGGGAGGGTAAAAAAGTTTTTTTAAAATGTAAAATATTAAAAGGTACAATGGTTTAGTAAGAAATTAATGTATTTTCCAAATTTGATCAAAATATGTTCATAAACAAGCAAACTACAACAGTTGACTTATTCTCCATAAGAATAACATGGGAATTTTAAAATTACAATTTTTTTAAATTTTCTCCGTAACAATTAGGCGCATAATAACGCTTCAATATACTAAATTATTTGTTTTTTTAAGCTCTACAAAATGGTTTAAAAAGAAATTGTGAAATTTTGTGTTTTTAGGGTCAAAAATGGGAAAAACCTATTTTTACCCCATAAAACCCCCCATAAACCCCCGTTCCCATAGTCCGATCATGCTGGTTCGCGAACTCATTCAAGTTTATCCTGCCTTACACCTTCAAACCAAATTTTATCAAAATCGGACAAAAATTACTCAAGTTATCGTGCGGATGGACACATATATATATATATATATATATATATATATATATATATATATCTATATATAGATATATAAAAATTTGAACGAATGGTGTTTTTGGCCTCTGGGGACATCAAAATGAAAAAGTAAATCGGTCCCGGGCTTAGGTCTTACCATGAGACCTACGGTAATAGCTACTTCCCTATAGGGAAATTCGCTAAAATCGAGTTAACAGATGGTTATTGGATATCAGGGATGAAGAGGCCGAGGCTCTTATCACTACTGATAACAGGAGACCTGCCACAGTCTGACAGCACTGAACGGACAGGGCCTCTGCAAACTCTTGCAACCAACAAAATTCTTTTCCATTTTATTTATTAGCTTCCCCTTAAACAATTCTGTTCATAAAAATTTAAATTAATATTTACTCCAATTTTTTATATAATCTTTAAACTTATCTTTACACGTTCCCATAGCACATAGTATATTTTTATTTAATCTTAAACTTTTTCTTCAATTTCAAATTAGCTCAAAAAATATATATAATATTTAACAACTCGAGTCTACGCACAGACCACTGAGGTCCATGTAGACTCATTTCCCTATTACATTAGTTATTATTCAAGCCAGAGCAAACATTCAACTAGTATTTAAGTTTTTACTGTTATAACTTTGTAAATTTACTTTTACTAGAATTAATTTACGTAATCAATTTACTCTATAATGCTTCAAGACTATATATATTTGTATTTTATTTTTTTGAAAAATTGTAAATTTTTTATATATTGTGGAAATAAAACTGATTTGATTTGATTTGATTTGATTTGGTTTTTTTAAATTTGGAATAATGTTGATTATGAGAAATGTGTGGGTATTTTCATAAATTTATAGTGTCACATATTTTCCTTTAGGCAATATTGTTTTTGTGTGAGCCTTATTCAAATCCCACAAATATCAGAAATGTCTGTTAGCTATAATAATGATGCATTCTGATAGCTTATGCAACTACATCCATCTAAAGAGAACATTTTTAAGTTTCTTAGGTGGATTTAATTGTCTCAGCAATGACATTTTCCCCTCACTAAAATCATAAAGAATTTTAATTTGTATTCTCGATCACAGCAATAAAAGCGTTAATGTTTCATTTACTGTTTTATTACAATCGATAAGCGACATAGACTTAACAACATGAATTTATATTTGGAGATTTTTCAAACATGTTAATTTATGTTATTAGTGATCTAATTACAATGACCAATCTAAGGAACAACAAACTATTAACGGAATGACTTGGTTATCTTGATACTGTACTGTGCTAGTGTTTTACTCTGTTGTTGAACTTACAATCGTACAAATATAGTTGTTTTGTTTATCCGTCCCAATGGACAAATGATTAGACAGGGAAGTATATTATTTGTTATATGAGTTATGTTTAGTTTGTACCAAACCAGTGTTCAATCAATCTTAGGTTAAACAAATTGTAGAAAAAAGACAGCTGCAGTAATAGTTGGTTTTGGCCAGTGAGACGAAACGGCAATGGTTAAAAATTGCGAATTAATAGACGGTAAATTTTTTAGCTTTGCATTTTTCAATCATGAACTGAACAAAAACTTCACAACTTAACTAGTTAACACTATGTTATATCTATTCCTATTAATGCAATGCTGGCAAAGTGGGACTCTCGGTGAAAAATCCCCAAGATTTTTCCTCAGCTCGATCGAAGACAACATACTTGCTGTATTGAAGGGAGGAAATCTATCAGGCCTTGCTCATACGTTGATGTCGAGTTTGAGAACTTACAACAAATATCTTGCAGAGATCCTCGTAGAAAGCAAACAAGAGAGTTTCGGCCAGCTGATCGTGACGAAGGCCATAGTTCAGAGTGGGGGTCCGCAGATACTTAGCCACAACTTCAACCATACGTTCTTGAAAGAGACCTGTAAGTGGTCGGACGTTGAGATACTCGACTTCAAAAACGTTATATCTGACACGATGGTGTTATGGCAGGCGTTCAAGAGATATGCGAATATTAAAGCGTGATTATTACCAGAATAAATTTGTGTTAAGCTTGTGATTTTGAAAATGTGAGGACAATTTAGAAAATTTGATGGAATGAGTGAAATTCATTTTTCCTTAACTACAAAATCAACTTAATTTAGAATCTAAGTATATTTAAAAAGAACTACGTAAAAAAAGTACTCCTGGTAACCAGTACATTAGTAAAATATGCTGGGTTTTAGCTCACTCAAAAACATAGAATTAGTTTGAAACGTGCTAAATAAGGAACACTAGATTGATTCAATTTGATACCTCAAAGGGCTCAGCCCCTCCTCTAAAAAAAGCCCGTGGCGTAGGTGTGTGGCAACTTCACACCACCCATCCTGTTGCCATGGTAATAACAGTAATAACAAACGTGTAAACATTGAGCAGACGCTTCAATGAACTAGTTCCAACAACTGTTTAGTGGGCCGGGAGTCAGTGGTACCACTTTTGTCTTGCCGCAGCCTTGTGTTAGAGGAGGCCATGGCTCAGTTGGAAAACAGTTTTTATTTTTTTTTAAGAAAACCCAAATTGTATGAAATGAAATGAAAAATTCTTTATTTATTCATGCAAAGTTATGGTCACATGACCCTTTCTTCCACATAGCTTGACCAACAATAAAAGGTTTATATAGTTTGTTTTTATGACTCCCTCTCATTAATTTACCTGATTTGATACTTATGGGGGAATATAACTAGTTTGGTAGAGCAATATAGATAACCATTTGAAAGCTTAGGGTTAAAGTGAAAACAACTTTCCACAATTGAAACCAAAACATATCATAATTACAGTTAGGTTTTAACATTGTTTCTTCATAATATTGCCAAACGGCTAAATCATTTTCCAAAATAAACTTAACACACAATTTTTAAATAAGCTCTATATTTCATGATTACAGTTAGGAAGGTTTTGCATAAAGAGGGGTTTCTATGCCTGAAAAACTTAGTTTAGAAGGTGATAGGCTGTAGCTATAATGTAGAAGGCTTGCTAATCTTTCTAAGACTATTGTGAAGAAAGATATTCTAGAACCAGAAAATATCTTTGTTATTGTTCAAAATATAAAACATAGTTTTAGATGTATACATCCCACAATGCAGTTCTCAATCTAAATTAATTGTTGTTGTAATTCTTTACTCCATAAGTATTGGAAGTTTTATATTTGTTTCTGAAACTTAATTTTACACTAAGGTGGCAAGTGGCAGGCTATAGATTGATTAAACTTCCCTATAGAGTTTTTTCAGATTTAGTAAAACCATTAATTATAAATACTCTGCAGCAGACAGTTGTAAAATTTTGTGTAAGTTCAGAGCAAATTTAACGAGTTCATTTTGTGTGATTCACTATAAAAAGTCACTATGTGTGAAGCCAATAATATACAGTTTGTTTATTCCTTCTTAAATATTTGCAGCTACACTGACACATAACACATTTAATTACAGCACTGAAGTTAATGTTTGGTTCCCTTGAGGTACACTTGCATCTTCCTCAGAACCGGAAGACTCAGCAAAACTTTGAAACATCGCTGTCATATTCCACCCGCTGTCCGGCGCCAACGTGCCATGGTAAGTTGACCTCAGCTGAGTCCAATTTCCCCCAACAGCTGTTTTCACCTCCTCATAAGTCGTCTTAAAGTCTTGCCAAAGCCTGTTAGTGTACTTCAAGTAATGGTACAACTCCCCCATATCATTCATCGTCCATCCACTAACTTTGAAAAACAACGGCCCGTCTATCCTGTGCTTCATGAAGTTCGGACCGCCTTTGTCGTAAATCACATGTGCGATTCTCACAAACCGGAACTTCCTCTCTTGAAATCCATGGATGATTTCTTTGAAATGCTTATTGTACTCTTCTATTTCATCGAACAGCGCTTGTGACGTAGCTTTACTCGGGTGTGTTAGATACTCTACTATATTGTCGTCTAGGATGTGTAGAGTGGTTTTAGTTTGAGATTGTTCGTCGAAAAGGTTTCGCGGTCTGCGCCCCACGCAGATGTGAACCACCACTGCGAATAAAGCACTAAGGGCGATCGCCCACTGCATCTTACTGTACGCACTTCATCTTTGAATTAATGACTGTTTTAATCAAGATTGTAAGAGTTACTCATAAAATGTGTAATTGTTGCGTAGTGAGTCTCAATACTCCCTCCAAGCATATATTGTCAACTGAAGCTGATTAATAAGTTTTGTTATCAGATGTTTTTTATGTGTTGCAAGCCAGTAACTGTAGAAAAGGTAGAACGATCACAAAGCAAATTTATATCAGTGGTTCAGTTTTAAAGTCATCACAGATATAATTGTCATCAGTGTAATTTGAGTTGTGATGTAAACGTGAAATTGTGTGGAAAAGTCAAAATGTTTTGTTAAAACCATATTTTGTCAAGTTTCTTAATTAGCGTGGAAAAATATTGACAACATAAAATTTAATAATGGTTTCGATCCAAAACCAATGGTAAAACTATTTTATAAACGAATTGAATATCTTGCAAGGAATTTCTTAAGGGTAGTTTATAATTAGACTAATTAAATTATTTATTTAACATTTTTATTCATAACTAAAGACGGTGACTTTAAACCATGCTATGGTGTATTAATTTAATAAAGCTATTGAGGCTTATTGAATGTGTTTCTGATGATATTCTGTATTTTTACTCCTTATCTCAACTTCCAGGACTATCTAGAAAAATCCAAATATTAGGGCTTTGGAAAAAAAGAATTTTAAGGATAGGTATCAATATAATTATTTAAGCTTCATACTGACGGAATTTGATAACAATTGTATACTCTCAACTCAATCAATTTATTATGTAAGTAAGATGCATTTTCTTTTTTAAAGTAACATCTTTCATATAAAAATAATACAAACATTTTCTCTTCAAACAAAAATTTAAACTGATTAGTGAATGCTAAATATTTTGGGCAAAAAAAGTAATAGGAAAACAGCTGTATTGGTATGTCATTTGAAAAATGGATCTGGGGCGACATTTGTAACATTACAAATTACTGTGGCTTAGACTAAATTAATAATGAGTTAACTTATTATAATTTTATCTGGAGAAGTTAAAACATTATTAACTGCCAGTTTTAGATATTGTAACCATACAGAGTATAAACAAATAGTACCACTCAATCATTGGATTTACAATCAAAATGGTACATAATCTTATACCCTATTTCGATTGATATATTTAACACTAAATATTTGTTAATCCACTTTACTAAATTGTTAAAAGTTATACTTTGTAGATTATACCAAAGACCTCATAATACGAAATGGCACCCATCATAAAAATATTGCAGTCACTAACAAAATGTGTTCTAGTTTTTGTATAACAATCACCTTTTCACAGTAAACATTAACCTCACTTTTCTGTGGGTAAAACAAAACAAAAAAGATTTTTTCCACCATTAGAGATAAAAATCCTGTTTATTTTAGGGTCCGATTTCTAAAACTTCTATGCCACCTATATATATTTATTAGTAGCCCACAAAACAGTTAGGTTAAACCAACAATAATTGGCAAAACTGTTGTGGCAATGAATTCAATTCACTTTGGCAAAAATTAGTATAAGGATTTCCACCAAGTCTCAAGTCTCTAGTATTCTGCCTCATACAATCTTTAACATTAGACTTGGTTCTCTTTATGACATTCTAGAGCTAAAACACTTCTAGAAGCTTATTACGAGTGTTTATAGTGATATATAAATATATAACAAATCTAACATTTTCAATAATCAGTTCCTGTAACATGACAATATGGGTATATTTAAAAATAAATTTATTAATAAATTTGATACATATTTTCAAACTGATAAACAGCAATCTGACAAATGATCTTACTGGAGCTGAAAAACCAATACAAAATATTAGTTGGTGGTATGCACAGAATCAAAATGTTACAATGTTTAAATATTTTATTTAAATGTTTAAGGTAAAATTAACTGACTAAACTTTAAAATACTTAAATGATAAAATCACTATTAAAATTTCTTAAATTTACTGATTTGGATGTTATTACAAAAATTGTTGTGAATCTTCTTTGGAATTGTTTATGTGTTTTACTTAAAATATTACTTTATCCACACCATTTTCAATTTTATGTGTCGCTTTTTTATAAGTACCTCTTGTTTTCCCAGTCCTTGGAGTCAGAGTAGAATTTCTTCCCTCGTAAAACTCTTTACTTACGTCACTTTTTGCTCGTCTTTTATACGTACCTCTAGATCTACCGATTCTCCTTGGAAGTCGAGTCACTCGAGTGTTATTCCCATGAAAATTGTCCGTTATGTTATCAAACTGTTCATAAGTGTAATACGGTTCCTCTGTTGTAGTAGTTGTTGAAGTCGTCATCACAAAAGTTTTCCTCAAATTCTCCAATTTATTCCACGAGTACAATATACCTCTATAATTCATTATCAGCTCGGTTGCGTTAAAGTCCGTCCAATTATATTTATTCACCAACACTGTCTCGTTAAATGTGTCGACAGCCATACAGTGCGGTGCAACTTTCAACAGATGAGTTTGATCTTTGTGCATAAACTCGTCGTAAATTCTAAACCCGTTTGGATCGTGTGCGTAAATCATGTCACAAACGTCTTCTAGCTTGCTGTAGAACTCGTAAGTGTCTTCGATCACTTGTCTCATTTGACTTTTAGCATACGGATTTGTCATTCCTTTTACGATCGCAATGTCCAAGTCCATCAACTCTTTGGTTTCGTTAAGGTAATGAGGTTGGAAAAACTGTCCGGAGCACAGGTTAACACTAATGTACACTATTAGAAAGCTTATCATATTTGATTTAAATTTTATAATGCTTGGGCATAAATTAGTTTAGCGTTTGAGAACGTAAATTCTGAGCATGTATATAAGTCTAAGGCGGAACTGAGCCCCCTGTTGCAGTAGCAGGCAGTATTATAAATAGTATTATCTTTTGTAGCATCTAGTTGATGACAACATACTAACATTTTCATTGTTAGCTTAGTTAATTGTTTTCTGACTCATTGTCAAGACACATCAATAATCATGATTTGTAGAGATAAAAAAATACATGGTTCTAAGGTGTAAGGTTTCTGGTTTCATTATGGAAAGTGTTCACACTTTGTTTAACTTTCTCCTAAACATATTGCAACACCAAACTTGACCTATTTTTATAAATTAAATTATATGTGGTATTTTTTTCTGGAGATTTGTTTTTAACAAAATTCAATAACTGATCCTCAAAAATATTTTGAAAGAAACAATCTCTTTGAATTAAATTTGTAATTTCCTTAGACGTTTACAGGCCTGTGAGTTAGCAATAATGTCATATTCTGTGATAAATGCATGAGTGTTATTTTTTGGGAGAATGAGTGTGGAAGTTGTAAGACTAAAGACTAAATGTGCATAATATGAATTTAAACATTATATAATTTAAACATCTAGCTTTAGTGACTTAAAAAATAAAATGTATTTTCAGGAAATGTGGTATTAGACTTTTAAGTTATGATTAAGTTTCTTTTCCTTTTTATTCAAATCAAAAATATTCTTTATTGCACAGTATGGCATTTTATTATAACTGCTTCTGCTAGTTTATTACGCTTAAGCCTACTGGGTTTTTGGTAGAAAAATCTCACTTTTAATTTGCAGCCGCGGTATTCGCTGCCTCTGCCTCCTGTAACTTTTTCACACGTTCCTGTTCCATTCGTTCCATTTCCTCCTTTTCTTTCGCAAGTTCTTCTTGAGCTTTCCTAAATCGTTCTTCGGCAGGTTGAAATTCACTTTCCACTTCTTTCCAAAGCCGTTCTATAGTTTTGAATCCGTCAAGTATCTTGTTTAGGTTTTCATCGGTCCAGTTGTAAACACTTTTCAGTTTCTCAGCATCGTAACTTGTCTTTAGAAACTGTGGACCTCCAAGTTTTTGAAGTTCCAGAGCTTTAATGTACGCTTCGTAAATGTCTTGTTGAATCATATCCCTTGCGTCACCGAGTCTCTCGATGTACATGTTAACGTAGTTCTCCAAGTAATGTTCTCTTCCAGGAATCGGGTCGGTGAGGTCTCTAATAATGTCGTCATCGAGATATTTCAACAATGGAGTATAATCTAGAGGCTTTCCAGACAAACACAGTCCCGCAAACTGTACAAGAAAAATAAATAACAGCATTGCAGGTTGTAGTTTTATTAGCTTTATTTAAGTCATGAGTGTTTTCTTATCTCCCTCCTTGAATGTTGATCAATTGATGTTGTCAACGACTAAATGTCAATACTAATTTGTGTTTTGGTGTAGTAATTTGGCAGCATTATAAATAAATAAATACACAGTAATAAGTAGATTACCATAATTTTTAATTTTAGTAGCTTGAAAATGTTTACATTGGGACACAATTTTGGGTATTTTAATTTGATTATGAGTCAAGAAAGAATGTAAAATGCAGAAAGTTTGTTACTTACTAAAGTTAGCGTTTTTTTGGGGGGGTTTTTAATATCTGTTTAGGACCATTTATTACCCAAAGATCGAGGACAGCTGGTTCCAGTTTCCAACCATCAGAAAGTTAATGACGTTTTTCTGATTCAATCTGGCAATTTTCTAATAATCAGACAACACAATAAACACTTAACAGCCCAGCTTGATCATTTTGTTCTATTTTAATTTTTAAAGAAAAATTTTAGCGTTTGCATTTTTTACAACCAATTTTACAGTTTAGTGTTTGAACTTTAGTGTTTATCTTTCACTTGATTAATAGTTTTCCCCTGACAGTAGCTGTGGTTCAAGAATATTTTACAACATTCACATTTAAATTATGTGATTTCCTTGTAGTACTAGTTCAAATAGTTCAATCCCTTTGTTTGAATTGATAATTTAAAAATTCATAAAGTCAGGCAACTACTGTTTTTCTAATATCCAATTTCACAAACATTGGATAAAGTCAAGGAATTATTTAAAACAACCCTTGTATCCATTAGCAACTACATACAAATTATCTCTTCACATTGTTTACTATGAATCATTCTCCATTACTCATCAATATCCACAATGCATAAATACCAGAGTTTTATCGTAACTTCGTTATATTTTATCTTCTTTTTCAAACCGTCAACCGAGCTCCAAGAAACTACGTCTCGTCTCATCACTCTTGACGATGAAATTACATCTCTTATGGAATCAATGGCTTCCAATAAACTTCACCTATTAGTAACTCTATGTGAAAGTTTTGATAGCATATTGGAGGAGCTTATCGATATTGTTGATGAGGAAAATGATCTTCCTAGAGCCAGAGTGATAGTGATGGAATTCATTGAGCATCTGCAACGGCACTGGGGACGGAGAGTTCCTCGTTGTATAGGATTGGACTGGAACGTTGAGGAATTAATGAAGCGTTTCAACTGGACGGAGGACAACATCGATGATCTTTTCACACACGTAGGAGCGTTCCAGTACGACTGGGGAATGCTGGAGAGTATTTTCGGAATGGCAACAACAACAACTGTAGTCACTACTAGAAGAACTCGACCTACTAGATCCATCTATAAAAACAAACCAACTGGGTCTATTTTGAAAACATAACAATTTTGAGACTTTCAAATTATTTTGGAAGCAATTTCTTTAATATTGAGTTTTTTAATGATGTATCTACAATTTATTTACCACCCTAATGACATTTCAAATATTTTTGTAAGGGAATGGTTTTGTAAATGAGTTAAAAGAGTTATTGTTTACGGTATTAATCTTTATGTCTTAGAAAACAAACAGACTACTATGGAGTTTATGTGTTTATCCAAACTATGTATTCCCAGTGAGGACTTTAATTGTTTTGTGTATTAGTTATAGAACTCGCCATACAGACTGAAGATTTCTGATTCATTTGTAAGAAAAGTCAGCCCTCTGATCATTCGAGACTGGACCGAGCAGTTCTTGATCATTAAGATTTTTTATGGAACTGGTTAAATAAACCGATGATCTCAGGAACAAAGCTACACAAAGTTTCTCACCCTTTTTCACTCTTCATCCATTATTTAGGTTTAAATACTCCATAGATGTGTTCCCATCAACAACACATAATAGTGACATAAAGTAAATATAGTTTCTCTTTCCAATCAAAACCACCCGAATAAACATAACGAATTTCAACTAACAATAGATTTTTCTGATTTGTATTTGTAACAAAAAAACCACTCAAAGAAAAAAAAACTACAAAAAGCTAAATTCCCTAATTATTTGACTGACTGTGCTTTATATTTGTATATATTTGATTAGTTATCTTAACAAACTTAATGTCATATAAACATGAAACAATTCCACAAAACTTGTTCTTCTTTGTTCCCAATAAGAGGATTAGTATTTACTGCACAAAGTATAACCAAAGTGCAATTTAGCGAGTGAGTTAATTTGATAACCCGGCAATATGATTTTACAAGTGTTTTTATACTTACCACTATTGATATCTTCTACAAGCATCTATGATGATAGTATACCTCTACCCGTTCTCGACGAAAGAATCATCAAAGGAATGAAAGATCCTCAAAAAGGTAAAGGACAGGATTTACTAAACGACGCCTACAATTACTACAACATCTTGGACGATATAGAAATACTATTGAAAAAGAAAGAGCCCGAAGGTGTTAAAAGAACTGAAGCACTAAAAAAGGAAGGCGGTCCAAAATTTGTAAATGAAACATTTAATGAAGACGATTTGTATTATTTGTACAAATGGGATCCCAGCGAGATGAACGAACTGAGAGCATTGATGGAGAGCACCAAGATGGTTTATGAAAGACTTTTGAAACGGTTAGAAAATAGGAAATTAATAAGAAAGGGTTTCTTAAATATTTCAGAGGATACTAATGAAGCTGACTCAAGCTGGAGCTTTTAGAAATTGTCTAGTCAACATTGGAAATTAAATTTATGTTTGACCAATCAGACCAAAGTGTACAAATCCCACTAATTGTAGTGAACATTTTAAATTACAGCACCAGCTAATAAGAAAACATAAAATTGTTTCATTAGTTATCTTAAGTTATCATTACATAACTGATTCAAAACTACACAAGTAAAAAGCATTCAAACACTTGTTCTGAATGCACATTAATTTACTATTTTTATCTGTATTCCTTTTCAAGACATGTAAACTAGAAGTACTTTATCACAGTGCAGAAGCAAACAAAAACATGACGATAAATGAGCTTGATGAATTGATCATTGAAGAGTTGACGAATCCAAAAGAAGGCGGAGGAAAACAGCTTCTCAAACACGCCTTTAAATACTATCTCACTCTGGAAGAAGTCGAAGAACTAGTAAAAGTCGACGACACTTATGGCATTGAAATAGGCAGAAATATGACTTGTGGTCCACGTTGGATAGCCACAAGGTATGATGAGAAAGTCTTGAAGGAGACGTACAACTTCAAAAACAGTGATTTACTGCACCTTAATGCAACAATTGAAAGTACTTACAATAAATGGCAAAATATTATCAAAATGTTTGAAACCGTCAATTGATTTAATTGGAACAAATACACCTCACTTACAACACATATCCTTGATGTTTTTTGCTTGAAGAAGAGGAAAAACATTTCACTTTATACTTTGAAGTATCATTTTGTGTCTTTTCCAAAATCTGATAGCGTCCATGATGGATCAGCGTTCACAAACACTCAATTGCGAAAAACACTTTGGCCCATGCTTTCCAGTCTTTTCCACAACAGGAAACATCCTTCCATCGCTCGTGTAAAATCCTGCTGCTGATCCTCAGTCCACGAGAACACTTCTGAGAGTTTCTCCTCGTCGAAGAGAGTGGTTATAAACTCCGGCGGATGAGTGAGAATGATTTTCAACAAATGCAAGTTGTTGTCCCTGTCAATGTGGTTGGTCATCTCTCCCAAATAGCTGTAATACTCCGAAACATCTTTCAAGAGCTGAGTTCCCTGGTTGCTGTGTTTTTCAGGATCGCCTAGAACGCTAAGTATTCTTTCATCGAGTTCATGCAAGTTGATATCTCTGATTCCTGATCCTGAATATTGAACAGTGTTATTTGCTGTCTGCTGTAGAGATTTTGAAGGAGTCAAAATCAGTAAGAAAGTTATGATCATGTTTTTCAATGATGGTGAAATTTTTGAAGTGTGTCTTATCAAAAGTACTTTCATTAGTTATCAATGAATATTTATAGTCAAAATAGTATTATAGCCACCTACAAAAATAATTAATTTTGTTAGTATGGATATAAGTAAGAGAAATGTTAGACTGGAACTGTTCCAAGACAGCTAAGAACTATGTGAATGGAACGCTTTGTGTAGAGGAGCTAGTAAAAAGTTCTAACAATAAAGCTAGTCTTGTCTAAAAAACGTATTGGGCTTTAGCATTTCTGCAAAGACTTGAAATTACCAGCAGCCATCTATCATGGATCTATCATTATTCCAAAGCTTAATGACAGATCCTCATTTAGGGAGGCTCCTAAAATGTGATGTATATGCAAGTATCTGACCAGCTGGATCACAGAGCATTGTTACTGAACTGGATGAGGTGGCTGAGTTAGTATATTGATATAGGTTACAGTATCAAAGCAGCATTTTTATGGTTTTGTATCTCAGTATTGTCACTAACAAATCCATCAGTCCTATTCACTCACTTTACAGAAAGTGGTCCAGACCACCCCTTTGCTTTGACTTACAAGAAAAATTTGAAATACAAGAAAAAAACAGGTACCAGCTTGTATTACTTCAGGGGCGCTACTACATATTTTAACCTGATTTGAGCGAAGGATGAGTGTAGAATGGTATGAGATGTCTTTTGTAGCTTAGCGTTGACAAAGATTAGATATTTCTTTACCCAGGACGTTATATGTCTCAAAATGTAGGTTCAGTTAAGGTTAGTTTCGAACCATCATCTCAATAGCTGATATCCATCTTGAAAAGAGTCAGAAACCTTTTGATTAGAACCTGGATACAGCTGTCCTTGAATATTGGGTATTCACAAAATAGTTCTTGCTAATGAACTAGATGGTCTTAGTCAGTAAAATGATGTAATCTCATTTGTTCAACATCTTTGCATTAAAATACACATTCTGGTGTATAAGATTTGTAAATAAAATACAATATTTATCAAAAAGGTGCTGACTTTTTTCAAGGTCAAACAGACTACCTCCTGATGAGCACTTTTACCATGAAGCTATCCAGCTGTTTATAAACTGTGAGAAAGTCCTTTTGATTAATTAAAATTTTGAACATTTGATTTTCAAAGCCAATATAAGTAATTATTGTTGAAGCAATACAAATTTGTTACACTGTTACTTCCCATAATGCTGGAAAAACCTCACACCAAAAATTGGGAGATTTGGATCAATACAAGTATAGTAGATCTACTTCTCTTTTGTGGAGTTCACCAACAATCATTCTATCAAACCTTTTCATCAAATTCACTGTATTTATGACTTAACCGCTTTCTTCTTCTTCTTCGCCTCTTTATCCTCCAAATACCATTCTAGATGCCTCTTTAGATTGTCCCACATCAGTTTTGTTGCACCGACTGTGTTGATCAACTCCACTATCTCTTGTTCGTGATAATCATACCACTTGGCCACTCTATCCCAGTCCTGTCTCGTTATATCTAGCTGAAGATACTTCGGTCCTTCCAATCCCAGTTCTTGCAGCATCCTGTACGCATTTATATTGTCTTTCAATATCAAATCACCCGCTTTACTGAGGTAATAGAAGAAGTCGAACAAGTAACGGTACAGCATCACATTCATCTCGGCTATCAACTGAACGTTGGAAGCCATCGGAGGAGGTTCTTCTGTGAGGTATTTTATGATCCTTTTATCCATCTCTTGGATGGGTATCTCAAAAGTTTTTTCTATTGATGTGAGATAGGTTGTGCGAGTACTTAAGGTAAATGCGATATTTGAGGTTATAATAAATAAATAAACAATTTTATCCATGTTATACGTTACTATTTATGTTACTAGTACACAATAATGTTTGATATATACACTGACGTTACTTAACATAAGGTGTTATTATACTGTACTTCTGTGCTATCTCATTTGATATTCAAATCACTTTAGTGGTTTGTTTGCCCTTTGCTGAATATTGTGACTTTAAAATAATGATTTAAGATATTATAGTGAAGAGTTTCCATCACAAATACAGTAGTAAAAAAAGTGTTTGCAGCATTTCAAGACCTTATAGTTTCCCATCATATTTTTAAAATCTCGTTTTATTTGAATGACCAAGTGGACTGTTGTTTTAATTGTGCTGAAATTATTACAATGTGCTTTATTCTATGAGAACACGTCACTTTTACACTTGGATGAGGAACTTTTCACAATGTTGTCGGATCCAATAACTGGAGAAGGACAGACATTTTTAAATAAGTCGCAACTTTACCTCAATTGGTTGGAAGAGATTGATAATCAGTGTAATATCAGCGAACCAAACAAATTTGTACAGTCTTGGTTAGAAACGATTCAAGTGAGACGTCCACCACAGTGTAATCTAACGGACTTCCTTAAGTGGGTTGAACCAAAATTCATAAATTGCAGACTTAGAAAAATTGATTTAAGAGAAAACTGGGGTTGGACGGACGCAGAGTTTATTGATTTTGAATCATGTGTTCTCGGTATAAAAATAATACTGCGGAAATTTTACAATTATTTAAATAACAATGGTAATAGTTAATTACATTTGGCTGTAATACAGCACATTTATTTAGTGATAGATCTAAAATGATAACTCGTTTTGTAAATATATAAATATTTTGGTCCTAGTTTCATGTTTGTTATAAGTGTGCTGATGTTGGTTAAATATATTTCTTAATTTAAGGTAAACTCCACGTGCTTTGCTTTTTTGTTGGTTGGTAGTAACTTAAGACATGCAATAATTTATAAATGTATTGTTTTTTATTTCATCAAATTGTTGTTAAGTTTGTGAAATGACAAGAAATAATTTGTAGGTGAGTGGTTACAGTGCTCACCTAGCAGAATACCACCAGTTTGGTCCTGAGAAAAATAAGTTAGAGTTTTGTTAGCTCAAGTATGTTTGATGACGGTTTTATGAATTGATACAAATAAAAGGTTTTGGAATTTCTTTTGTACTTAGAAATACATTTTGAGTGGTCCAAACCACTATTAATTGATACTACCACTATTGACTATTGATTGATTTATTTGTTATTAATTGATAGTCAGCTTTTAAAACACATTTTTTATTTTATTAAATTAAAACTACTGTACTTAAAAAAAAACACAAAATTTTAATTCCGTTAACTTAATTCCGTTGAATCTTGACAATGTGTTCTTGATTTCACGAACTACTACTATCTTGACTAACTGTAATATTCTCTGAATTCTCTTCCTCATCTGCCATTTTCAACTGCATCTCTAAATCACAACACTCCTTAACATAAGTTTTCATAATGTCAATCGCTTGCTCTTTGTCCTTAGATTTCAACACCACATCGAGAACTTTCTTGTCCAAATCAGAAAGTTCAGTGTTGGATCCGTTCAAAACATTCTGTAAAGCCACATTAAAATCTTTACACAAGCATGCTGTGTTAAAGAGTAAACCGAAGATTAAAACATTCAACATTACGTTATATCTAAAGTTAGCTTAAGTTACACCAAATTAACATGTTTAATTTTAACATGAATCATACAAACTGCACTACTAAAAAGTATACTGAACATTAACACATTCATTATGCTATATCTGCAGTTAAGTTACAGTCAATAACATAAAGTTTACAAACTAAAAGTTTACAACAATGAATCGCAAAAGTTCTACGCTAATCTTTATAGAGACACTTAGTAAACAAGATGGCCACTGAGATAGCATTAGATATTTCTCTAACAGAATATTTTGTCTTACCGAATCAACATGGTGGTTTTGCTCATATTCTATTACATGTTCAGTTGGACTTTAGCGTTGGACGAGAATGTTAACCTTGTGGCAATGGATCATCATCTTACCCAACTTTTAACCCATCCTAAACCGGGGTTTGGTAGTAAGCTACTCAACGACTCCGAGCTATTCTGCGAATACATGGATCAAGTCCTGGATCTAGTGGATGAAAAAGATCCGAGAGGAGTCGGATATTACAAAAAGTTCGCTCACGCCGGAGGTGTAAGGTTCATCAACACTACTTACAACTCTGAGTTGGTGAAGAAGACCTACAAATATTCACAAGATGACTTTGAAGGATTAGAGGGGACTATAAGGGAAATACAAAGCATTTGGAAATGCGTCGGAGTTCTGTTAAATGTCACACTGCCAGATAGTGGTGAACATTTTTTTGAGAAAATGTTGGCAAATGTCCGAGCCCGTGAGCGAGCGCGAGGAGAAGTTGATTTGAATGATACACTGTCCTTGTCTTCATCAGAGATTGACTGGTTTTGAGTAAAGGTAAACATATGTAAAAAAGTGTAGAAACATTTAATTTACAGAATTAACTATAAAAATATGTTGGGACAACTGTTTGTACGAAGATAAAGGAGTTTTCTGTTGAGAAGAATCTAAATTTACTAATGAATGTCAGAAATATACAGGTAATTAATTTCTAAATGTTTCTTAATGACTATACGTTATTTGTACATATAATTTTATTTTTTAATTTGTACATGTTGCATGTATTTAAAAAATGCATCAATTGTGATTTTTCTGGTAATTTGGGTAATGTTAAACAACTTTGGATTGTGATAATTGAAGGGAGTAACAAAATAAAAGAACTATAAGCCTAGTTTATGTTAAGATGCACGTTCAATTTGACCCGATCATTAAGTTGATGGACATAAGAAATAAAACTGTATTATACAAAAACACAGTATTGAAAAAACGGATGTTTATTATAAAATTTTCTACGACTTTGACGTGAAAATAGAATGTACTACTTCATAGGAATGTATGTGTGGACAAAGGAAAATCAATAAACATCCTGTATGGCCATTGGATTACAGGGAAAGTCTTGTGAAATATATATAAAATATTTCTAGCTTAGGTAGTTAATTTTTGCAGATATCTACTTATTGACATTATAATATAGAACACCTTTCACTGTTAACTGATTTATTTTGATGGACAAAATTTGGGACCATCATCTTACGCAATTGTTTTAAAACTGTAATAATTAATCATTGCTTCACATTGGTACTTAAAATAACTGACTTATGCCCCAACATGGAGTATATTTCATGAATTTGTTTAATCAATTAAATTGAGGATTTTAGTAGAAAAAAATAACTATAAAGTAACTAAAAGAAAAGTCATCAGTTAATGTCTTGTCAACCTTATCACACAATCTAGAAAACCTTGCTAAACAACGCTAATGAGGTCTTTAATGAGTCTCATGTGTTGTTATTACATTATTAATACGTACTTGCAAATATTAACGACTCTTGAGATTGTTTTTACAAACACTACGGTTACGAGAGTCATGCTAGTCTTAGCGTTGATCCTACTCGTCTCTTCCGTCTCCGCTTTCAACGACACAGTCAATCTCGTAGATCTAGACAAACAGCTGACAAATCTTTTACTCAACCCGGAGCCAGGGAAAGGAAATGTCATTCTCTCCGACGGTTACTTCCTTTACACCAACCTCGACGACATTGTGGACTTGATTGAAGCGAAGGATCCCAAAGGAATGCAACTCTACGAAGACATTGTTCAACAAGGAGGAATACACTTTCACAAGACTTCCTACGACCCGGATAAAGTGCGAGATGTGTTCCAGTACAACCCCGACGACTATGAAATGCTCCAAGCAACGTTGGGAGGTGTGGAAAACACTTGGAACAACATATTGTTGTTGTTGAATGTGACGACAACGCCACAACCGCACGTTGTGAACCCCCTGACACAGTGGTGAGAAGAATGTTTACTTAAATTAATCGTTCATTTGGCTAAAAGAGTTTAAAAAAATAATTTGTAAACAAACAGTAATAATATTAGGTAACTGTTTTAAATTTTAAGTCAAACCAACATTATTACTAGCGCAAAATTTAAATCAAGTTTAAAATTGTTCTTAGGCAACTTCAAATGTAAAACTTATAGAACGTGTTTGGCCAGGAATTTAATAAAGAATTGATCGAAGAACTAAACTAAAAATATCATTGAAAACAGATTAACTTTAATTTTAGTACAACAATGTAGATTTGTTTTCAGATCTTGTCAAATGTTGTTTGAATCAAATGCATTTTTATGTGTCAAATGTATTTTAAATATACAATTTTTACAGTATAAGTGTTACTTTTTGTCTTAAAGTTACTCATGGAGATAATTGAAATGTTTAACAATTAATTTATTGTAAGTAACCTAACTGCTTCTTTTATGACCATGAGTGAGGAATAAGGTATAGCACTTGTGGTTTTAATTGGTCTAATAACAGTTTTGACTACAACTATGGTTTTATTAGATAACCAACACTATCAAAGCATCAAAGAAAAGCAAACAAAGCCTGTGTTCCTGTCTTCCTATGGAAAAAAACGATTAGAAAACAAACTTTACAAGGGTGTGAGAAGATGGGTTATCTAACCAATGTTTGTTAGTTGAATAATATTCACAGCACTTATTTAATCATAACCCTGACTGTTTTCACGAAGATAAGTCAAACAGTGTTTAATAAGTCACTTTTCCTACACTTTAGGCAACTCAAAACTACAACTACCCATGTTTATCAGGATTCAGGGCATAATTGATCTCCGTAGTGGGTACAATACTCATCCCAATCTCAATATCTTTCCACATGTTCACCGTGTCTTTCAAAGTAACCCCCATAACTTTAGACTCGTCAACCGTCCAGTTGAACACACTCATTATATGATTAAAGTCAGGTTTTACACTGGGTAACTTCAGACCTCCTCTGTCGAGCAGTTTTTGCACAATGTTCTTCCCCTTTTCTCTCTCATCCCGTAACATGTCGTGGATTTCATCCAGCACAATAAACAGCTGAAGCAAATCAGCTGTGAGTTTTTCTCCTCCATTCGGCGATGGGTTTTTGACTGCCTGACAAATCACGTAGTCTAAAGTTTGTATGTGTCCGATGACATCAGATTTTACGATAATAAACAAGAGAAGAATGATCGCTAAGATTGCTGTGTACATGTCTAGAGATAAGGGCAGATAGAAGCATTAAGACTTGTGTTTATGGAAACTGATGGAAAAGATACTGTCTGTATATTGGTGTGGTGATAAATGAAAGTTGTGTCTAACTGATGTGTTATGAGTGAAGTTAAGTTCAAACAAAACAATTCCGTCAACAATCAATTAAACATTCTGCTTAAGAACATTTAATACACCTAAAACATTATACTTTCACTTTACAATGGTTAAAAATGATAAAAACAACAGTTGATTGAGCTAGACTATATTGTTTGCCATCTAAATAATGATTCACAACGTATTATTCACTGCAGGACTTTTAACAATATCTGTACAAACCTGTTTATCAGAGTTTATATACGGCAACATCATCGACTACGCTCTAAACCTAACAGCTGTTTATAAAGACCCGAGTCATGTGTTTGGTGAAGATCTGTTAAGAACAGTGGTTTTCTACCTTGATGAGTTGATGGAGCTTGAAGAAGCTCTTCAGGATGAGAAGGAAAATGCCAGAGCGATTCAGGTTTTGTCAGAACTGATCTCTCAAGGGGGTCCGAAGCACATCAAGGACATTCCTTACGCCAAGTTCATCGATACATACAACTGGTCGAGTAAAGAAGTTGATGACTTAGCGACTTATATAACTTTAACTACGGAATCGTGGGAAAGACTGACAAAGATGGCTGAGAAGTATAAGAAAGCAGGGAAAATGACTATAAAGGATTGAACACTTCGGAGGACTGTTTCACAAGGAGTTTCATAGGAGTTACACAAGACATTTATGGTGTTCTCGTTAAATAAGACTGCATTAAGTAAATATGTAGGCTATTTTAAATTTTTTTGTGAAGAAAATGTAGGCCCTATACTGAATTGAGGTTATGGAAAACTCAATATGTATGGTAAAGTTTGGTGTAAGTTATAGTTGAAAAAACCTGACTAAAGAAAGTTGTGCCTTACAGTTAACTGATGTATACTTTTCTTTTTGAGCTTACTAAGTTAATTATAGATTTGAACAGATCATCAATGTATAATTTTACTTGCAGACTTTCACAGTAGTAGTGTAAACAGTTTTTTTATTACCAACTTGAACGTAAATATTATACTTGAAATGATTTTGTTATTACCTCAATGTAAAGGTTGTGCAAATTAAATTTGTCTGAACTTAACATATTGATTCATCTTTTAAGTGTCATTTTTATATGAGATAAAAAGTACAATTTTTATTACTTACTAGATATATTTATATAGTTTTTGCCACCTATTAAGTTACAAAAAATATTGAATAAACAATTTGTTTTTAATTTTTCCCGATGTAGTGAACTAAAAAGGTCTGAGCTAAAAGAATGTAGGCCTATGATTTTAATAAATTGTCTTACCTAATTTTTGCATTGGGGCTAACGTACAATATTGAAACCAATTCAATTTCACAAATTTTTATACAAAAATAAAAGTACGATATCTACTATCCAGATTATTTATTTATCTCCTATCTCTTCATCACCACTATGGCTAAATTCGCTGAGCATTTGCACCAAGTCCGCCCACGATCTTTTAGATTTCTCAATGACGTTTTCATATTCGGACACATCTGTTCCCTTCCATTTCCATTCTTCCATGAATTTTCCCCAAGGAATTTTGTCTAGATGCTGCGGTCCTCCTTCTTCGTAAAACTTTCTCAAGAACTTCCTGCACTCATCTTTTCCCTCTTCAATGCCTTCTTCTAGCTTGAAAAGTTCATCCAAATAAAAGAAAGCGTACATCAACAATTTGTCTGTGCTACTTGACAATGGGTTGTTGTAAATGTTAAGTATTTTCTCGTTGTACTCTTTGATGTCAGTCATTGCGGAACGGCAAAAACTGATAACACAGGCAAAAGCAATACAACATATCAATCTCATGTTTTATTTGCTTTAACTCCAGTATGGATGAAGTTTCGCCCACAGCTGCAGTCTTATAACTTTTATAATATCCTCATAATTTTTACAAGTTACATGACCTATTTGTGTGAGGAAGTCAAATTCATTTAAGCTCAAATATTTTGTTGACCTTCAAGGTTTTACTATCAGATAAACTGATAATTCATCTCCATTGTTGTTCACGCCACTATCAAAATATAAGATCGAGAGATAAAATAATGCTTGATACCTTTTATTTTAAGCCTTAAACTACACCATTACATTATTTACTAGAACTATTTCTATAGAATGGCAGTTACAAACAAATTAATCATAGTATGGTCATTGCCTATACACAGAATATAGTCAATGGTATGGTCATGAATGCCATCAAATGTTGCTTAAGAAAATGACAATTCAAGAGAATTTCACACAAAGCATTCTAGTTAGAATATAAAATTCCAAAATCAATGAGGATTTTAAAGACAAAGATACCTGCTCCTAGTTTAGTTTAACAGAGAGTAAAATACATGTATTGACTTTTTATATCTGAAAATATCTTTGCTACATTTTAAATCAATTTATCATAAAGTCTCTAGTTCACATCGATAGTTTTACAATATCACTATTTTAATTCGTCTTGCTCAATTTTGAGTACCAATTGAAGACATTAAAACTAAAAGTAAAACCAGTAGTTAATATTTTGATGGGTGATGGTAAGTGTTAACGTCTTTTGTAATCATACAGAAAATTGTATTTACAAAATCAAATCGGGATCTTTGAATTTCTCCATTTCCTCTAAGCACTCCCGCCAAATTCTCCTAGTGTCCGCAATCAAGTCTTCATACTCAGTTATCTGCGGGTCGCCCCAGTTAAGGTATTTAATAAACTTATCCCACGGAACGTTTCTCACAATGAACGGTGGATTTCCCTCCAAATACACTTGCATCATCAAATCATCACTGCCTGTATGATTTATAGCCAATTCCATCCTCAACTGTACTAGTTTACACAGGTAATCTTTAGCGGCATCTATCAGCTCTTCCGATTTGGCGTTCTCTGGATGTTTATAGGCCTGTAAAATCTTCTCAGACAATTCTGTAAACGGATTTTCAAGAGCAACGGAGAAAACTAGAACCATTGCAAAAGCCAGAGATGGGCAATACTTTAAAAAACTCATTATAATGTTAAACTTTTTAATGCAGCATGGTGTGTTAAAATTTAATTTGTTTGAAACACACTTGCTTGTAAATACTCACTATTGTATGTGTTTCTTCTCATTGTTATCAGAATGATCTCTTTAGTGAGTTTGATTAGTGTTTGTTCTGCGCAAACAACCGACCCCCCTCCTGGTTGCGGAGTCGACCACTACAAAAAATTTATTGTTCTTCCCGAGTGGCAAGGATTGTTTACACTGGCTGAAAAACTACGAATTATATACCAAAATCCATCTTGTAGCTCAAGCGACGAACTTTTTAACACTTCGAGAACTTACTTTGAGAATCTGTCGGCTCTTGACAAAGCATTTGATGCAAACAAGTTTCGATCTTTGGATGCAGTTTGGGAGTTGTATTTGTGCGGTGGTCCTCCCCACATCAAACAAATCCCTTACGACAAATTCGCCAATCTTTTTAACTGGACTGCCACGGAGTTGGATGAGTACTATTCTATAGTGGAAAAAACAAAAAGGATTTATGATTTTTTTGTGGAGGAACTTGGAATTTTGTATGACTCAGAAATTGTGATATGATAGTAAATATTTTTCTCAGATGTAAGATGCTGGATTTGTGCTGGGAATTAATTTTTAAGCTGTGATTCTATTATGGTTACAATTTTTATCATCTAGTCCTGATGACTGGAATAGGAAAAAACTATCAATTATTTACATTATTACATAAACATAAAAAAGTTTATTTCAACAGTTTATTTCTGGGAAATATTGAAGGGACATAATAATATGTTTTGATTTTCACTAAGCTGATTTAAATTCTCAGAAGAAGCCCTGCTTCAAGAATACTCAATATAACAAATCCTTTGTATAGCCTATAATATTTTTAAATATCTTCTATATCATTTAATGAAAAACAAGTAATTTCCTACTTGATGAATAAGTCATGATTTAAACTCCATCACCAATTTTTAGAAATTAGAAAAAATTCCAATCACTTCTTTGTAACAAACATATTTAGAATGGTAGACCTTTAAATATTAATATTTACATATTAACCTTTTCCTCTGTAGATCGGGCATTCCACATCTAAACTTTAATGTAATGAATGTAAACAAACATCAATGCCTATAATCAATCATGGCTTCTTCAATATTAATGGTGTATAAACAAAGTTTAAGCACGGTTACCAAATTATGATGCGTTAATAGTTCAAAAGTTATCAAGTAACAGGAAATTCAGGTAATGTGAGCCTATGTACATAGTTATATAATAGCTTGTTTAACCTCAATACAATAAGTACATTTCTTGACACAACGAATTCCTTGCTCAGCCTCTTAAAATTGTAATTCAAAAGGCTGTTAACAATATTAATTATTGTTTATGATAATTTCACACAAAACTGGCACTCTATGTAAAATGGTTGACTTTTCGAAGAATGCAAGAAAAATAGAAACATAGATTCATACTCTACTTGCTTTCTTCATTCACTCAGTTTGTTGGCAATAAATTACACAATTTTGAGACAATCATTTAACACCTTTTCGAGGTTATAAAAATGAACGCTGACAATTAAAATATACACAATACCCTTACATTTTGTCACAAAATCTCATCAGGTTCTTTATATCTCTCCAACTGCACTAAACATTCATTCCACACACTTCTAGTGTCTTGCACAACGTCTAAATACTCATTGATATTGACATCATTCCATTCAAACTGTTCAATCAGCTTGTCCCAAGGAATATTCCGCAAATGCATCGGAGGATTCCCTTCCAAATATATTTCCTTCAACGTCTTTATACTTTCTTCCTTTCCGTGCTTTGCTTCCTCTTTGATTTTGATCAGGTAGTACAAATAGTCTTTTGCCGCCTCAATGAGGTCTTCACCTCTCACAGATTCTGGATATTTGTAGATTTGCAGAACGGCTCCGGATAGTTCTATTACCGGATGATCCAAGGCGAGTATGTTGTTTATAGCGATCGCTATCAGAGGAATTGTTAGTTGTGACATTTCTCAGTTTGTTTACTTATCATCATTTCATAGTGTAAGAAGCTTGTAACTCACACTCTCGTATAGCTCAAGAGTGTTATAAGACTCAGTTATCTCACAATCTGAGATTAAACATAGTAAACAAGAGCAGTAAGGTCACCCAGTTCTCAACACATGACTCTTTTGAGTCAGTATCATGATACTCATACTCCTCTCGATACTCGTCCCTGTTTACTCCGCTGATGTGAACCAACAAGAACTCGATCCGCCACCTGGCTGCGGAGTTTACCACCAAAACTTCACAATAGCTCCACAATGGGAAAGACTCTTCTCTGCTGGTAAAAACCTGACGATACTTTACAAACATCCCTCCAGGGGATACGGGCCAGGGCATGAAATGGTCAGGACGGCGCATATATTTCTAGAAGAACTCGAAAAGCTCGAGAATGAATTTACAGTTGAAAATCGAGTTCCAGCCACAGATGCTGCGTGGGAGCTCTACATTTGTGGTGGGCCTTTGCACATCAGACAGATTCCTTACGATGAATTTGTACGTTTGTTCAACTGGGACTCTACGGATATTGACGAGTACGCGACGATTATTGACGACACCCGAAGGAGTTGGAGTAACATTCTTGAGGAACTTGAAAGGATCGCTCCTACAGATATTATTATTTGAATATAGGATTTAAATTATAACATTGCTTTTGTTTATTTAAGTTTAGCTCAACATAATTGGTGACAACAAGATACAGTAGACCCCCATTTGTTCAGATTAGTTTAAGCAGACTCCGGATGAACTCCTGTGTTGACAATAGTACTTGTCACTTTGTTCATAACCACATAACACTTACATCTAGTGCTCTTGGGTATGTATACTGATATTATAGCTGTATTTTGTTATTTCACATTTAGTACTGTACTTTGAAAATTTTTCACACAAAATGAGTTGTTTTATTGTTGTAATAACTCTCGATGACTCAGTTTTTTTAGTTCAGACAAGTGTTAGGTTCAGAGTTGTCTAAAAGAGAGGATACTGTATCATTAATGAGACAACAAATGTTTACTTGATTCTTAATAAAATCAGCACTATGAGTACTGTAATTCATAAGAATCTAAAACGGTTTGTTTGTTTGCCTGTGTGAATGTTGAAGAGGTGATGATAGTTTTGAATAATATATCCATCAGGTGATTCTGAAATTAGGAAAGGAGCGAATTCATTGCTAGCCCCAACTCATCAACCAAAAAAACTATGAACAAAATCAACATTAGCGGTTACTTTTTCCTAGGTGGTTCTAACCCAACGTCTTTTTGTTATGTGATAAAGTCATGAGCCAATGGCTAAGAAGCGACTGTAAGCTAAGTTTATTTAGGTATCAAACAAGAATGGGAAGAATCTTTTCTGTATCAGGAAACATTTGCCACTTCTAAGAGGCATAGACAAATTGTATTTCTATTTTAAGGAACTAAGGATTACTACGAGCCTTTTACCACGTAAACAAGTGATATATTCTGCATATACGTCGTAAACAGTTAGTAACCAAACATAAAGCAGGGTAGCTGAGTAGTTTTAGTGCTTGCCTGGTTATCAAAGAGTTTCTGGTTCAATCCTGAGAAAAGTCAGTAGCTTTTTAATAGTTAAAAACTAGAACCAGCTGTCCTTGATCATTAAAAAAAGTCCAAAGAAACAGCTGATCTTAGTCAGTGACGTTTCACTCATCCATTTCCTATTTGGGATTAAAATACGACCAGTAACGTCTTCATCTTAACTGATTATAATTATAATAATAGTTATAGCTACGGTGACTCTTGAATGTGAACAGGGAAACGCTATCAATAAATCTGATTATAAATACTGATAGTAGTTTTAGGTTAGTCTGTGCTTGGTTTGTCCGATGATCATGAAAAACATTACTCTACCATTTATACCGTTTAAAACTCATACACAACTTATAGTGAGCAAGCCAAAGTGAAATGTTTCTATTGCATTAATATATTGTAAGCTAAAAATATGAAAATTGACAAAACTAGCATCACTTCGTGATAAATAAACCTCAAGAAATCCATTAATAATGTAATTTTCAAAACTTTTAGATCATGTTCAAGTATGTAGTTTTCTTAATGTGCATCATAGTTAACCTCAGCTTGAGTGACAAGCTAGGTGATACGGTGATTCAGATGTATACGAGAGTGTTGGAAGCAGTTACGCAAGAAACTCAAGTGTCAGTGAGAAGAAGTCTCCTCCTCCTAGAGCTTACTCTCGGAGACATTAAATCCAGAGTGAAAGAAGGCGACGAAGTCGGTTTAGCCGCGGTTGAAGTCATAAAAAACTACGGAGGATTGAACTTTACAGCTGTGGAAAACACTGACGACTCGGTTTTCATGGAGAAATTTAAGTGGGACAAACTTAAGTGCGAGGAGTTTAAGTACAATATTTACCAGGTTTACAATACTTGGGTCGCGCTGGACACAGGGTCTTTCAGTCCCACAACGAAGGTTTACATTCACGGACGCAACCGAACATCAGGCATGCAAGGGTACATGGAAAAGTATCTGGAGTGAAACGTGATGACAATATGGAATCGATAAACGTCAGCTAATTGGTTAGCTGTTTTAGATTGTTTGATTTTAAGTGAGAAAAGAACTTGACGTGTATAATGATAATAAGACAACGATTTATATCAAAAAATGCAACCAAAACTCAGGCAATATGGAGTGAATATTAGTGGTGGAAGAAAATGTTGAACCTATAAAATTCAGTGATTAGCCAGTGTGTTTTGTTTATTAACTAATGTAATATCAGAAAAACTGAATGCAATTTGAATTTCTTGACACCTAATAAACATATATGTTTCTTTAGAATGAGTGCAAAGTTTGTTGATTTCTGGTGTAATTAAGTGAAGATTAAGGATTTGTATTCATTATAACATATAGTTGTGAAATAATAAGACTTCAATAAGACTTCAATTCCTGCTTATAAAATAACTTAATTTTATTTAGCCACATAGGTGTATAAATATTAGAAACCTTTTGCTTATAAGTGCGTAATATTTGATACTACAATATCCTTATATAAGTTTTTGGTTAGCATTTTTACAAGTTGGCACAGTTATTTATTTTATTCCTATAGATATCTTTGAAAATTTTCTTGTACAAGAGCTTGATTCATAGATCTAATACAATTCCGTAGTTTAAGATAATATGCTTGGAATATTTGGAAGAAAAAAAAAAACAACTTTACTCAACACAATACATGAAAGATATTTAATCAAAATGTTTTTATAATGACCCATAAATTGTATATCAATTATCAATCATTGAGATGGGGACGCCACCTAGGTGTGTGTTTAAACCGAAATATGAGTGAAGGATGAGTGTGCGATGATCTGTGAACCTTTGTTACTGACTAAGATCAGCTGTTTCATTAGCTAAAAGGAGTTTATGCTGTAGTTAGTCTAATAAATGTACAACAGCGACTATCAAGTCTTTCTTTCATATATTTTTTTAAGGAATAAAATTTGGAAAGGAGTAAACAGGTTTGCACAGATTGTGTTAAATAAACCTTATGAAATGCTCTTGACCGAACCCACCCTTGAACTTTGTATGCTTGACAAATATCCCAGATTTAAAGAACTTCCTGTACTGAAATGCTTGAAAATAGCATTCTGTCAAAACATGTCACCACCCTGATTGATTAAAATAGGAACTGCTGACCAATTATTTAAATCATGTAAGTTAATATCACAGGTTCAAGACTATTACAAATTTAATTCTTAAGATTTTGTATTACATGGTTTCATATCATTCTGAGATGAGGCTATTGTGTTTTCATTGTTGTGACCACAGAAGGGTCGACCTTCTCCTTCAGTTTCCTCCACATGTAACACACTCCACCGATTGATTCTTGAATTTCTTGAACAGCCTGAACACTCAAGTTGTACCCTTGAATCATCATTGTAGTGTTCCGCACGAGATTCATAACTGTAAGTCCACCTCGACCGATGATACTCTTCACGACCACTGGACTTTCTACATCGTCTTTCTGAACTTTTTCGTAAACTTCGTCAATGGCCATGTACAAATCACTTATGTTGTCTCGTAACCCTTCAACAACAGTTATTTTTGGGACTGACACTGCTTGAAATATGTATGAGTCTAGTTTCAGTATTGTATCTTCAATGTTTTCACAGACACAAGATATTAAAAATAACTGTAGAAGGGTTAATTTCATTTTCAGCAAACTAATACAACATTAAAACACATTTTTATCACTCAACTTAATACATAGCTGTTTAAATCACGTTGCTTTTTGAAACTGTGCAGTAAAAATGTTTAGATTTCCTTTCCTGAGATTTCATTATTGCTGGTTCTAATTTATAATTTTATTTGTATACATAAGAAATTACTAGTTATAAATATCATAAATACTATACCACTATCACCATATCACTATATCACTAACTAATACTGTATGAGATGAGCTCACTGTTAACATTTGTCTTAACCTAAAAATATGCATGGGGGATTTAAAGTAAGAATAGTATCCAAACTGAAAAAGCAATAATTTAACAAACAATAATTTAATATGTTAAACTGTTGTATATTTAATAATGTACAAAGATATAGACCATAAATGTTTTTTGAACATTCTGCCTGTATTTATTTAAAACATACTACTCTCTGTAGCCATAGAATTTGACCTAAGAATATCACGTTCTGTATTGAATCAAAATTGAAACGAACATCTTAAATCAAAAAGCATAATGTTAAAGATAATTACATAATCGATTGGTTCCAATAGCTTAACACTACACAGCAGTTGCGGCCGGCTGAGGTTTTTCAACCTCTTCTAAGATATTTCTCCACATTTCACTCGCCCGTTCCAAATTCCGCCTCAACTGAGTGGCTCGATCCTCGTCCCAATCGTAAGCTTTCATCACGTCAGCATCTTTTTGTTTCAGATCCACAATTTTTAAACCTTTAGCCTTCAAGTCTGCGACAACTTTTTTTAAATCATCAGCGTTTTCCCCTTCCTCTCGAAGTTGCTCGTAAATATGATCCAGGGACAGGAACAGATTCATCATGTTATTCATGATAACATTTTTCTTTATTTTGTTTGGCTTGGTGACATCTTGGTACATTGCTTCGTCCAAGTCGAGAATACCTTGGGCATCGAGTTGCAAATTGGGCTCAAAACTGGAGACGATGTTTAAAAGCAGACTTGCGACTAAGATCAGTAACATGGCTTACAGAGGTAAGTACTGATGGAGATTTTTCTTCTTTCCTATCTCGTTATTGATCTGATACTGAATTTAATTGTTTCAGATTGAAAAGCTAAGACATTGATTGCTTGTTTACTTCTTTTAAAGCTGTATAAAGTGTTGTTGAAACAACAATATTTTTTTGTACAAAATTACTGCAGGATTTGAAAACTGTCTTAAATGTTCTCATGATTGAGATTTTGTTACCTGTTAATTAACTTCTAAATAAATAGTATTTTAGTTTGCACTATGAAACCCGCAAACAACATGACATGCCGAGTGGTTTTTTCCAGACTTACACAAATCTGGTGCGTTGGTAATAATATTGTTTTTACAGTAGCATTATAATTTGGGTGGAAGGATCAGGTTTTGATGACTTCATTAAATAAATTTATTCAGAAATGTTTAGGAGTTGATTCAAATGTGTAGCTTATTATCATGCCTATTTACTTACATTATAAAATTGACTTAGGATGCATAGCTAATCCTTTTTAAATTTACATTTGAAAAAAACATGCATATTCATTCGGATTTGATTAGATGATTATCAATTTTACTTTACTTTTTATAGAGATCATTGACTGTCCTAACAATAAAATCACAAAAATACAAATTAATTTTAATTATAATTTACCCTGTGTTACACCTGAAATTAGAATTACATTTTTTTTCAGCTATACACTGTGAAGAAAAAATAAAATAGGGTTGTTATCATTGATGTTGTAGATAGATAGTGTGACTAACACAGATTTTTCGATTAATTTTTGTTCAAAATATTCTCATATGATACAATTTAAGGTCAATTCACAATTTGGGACAACTCACTCACTTGAACTCTTAACAACCAAAATAACAACTAATTTCCAAAGATCGGTTGATGGAGACCAGACTTTCTAATAATGAACATCCACATTTCGTCGACACAATTCAAAGTCAAATTTAAAAGTTTAAACTGTTTTTTATCACACACCACGTTTTTATCCTTCAAAGCCTTAGTCACTTGCGGTTCTTTTTTCTGCAGATCTTTAATCAACTCAATTTCTTGGTCCTTACTTTCCTTGAACTTCAAGAAGACGTTGTACAACTCCAAATAGTAGTCAACTACGAGTGCCACAGTTCTTTCCGCCAGCTTAAATTGTTTTTTGGGGTCCAAGGGGACGAGAGATTTCCGATCACATTTTGTAAGTGAAATATAAAACATACTGCAGACTAATAAAGACAGCAACATTATGTTGTTTAGTGCTTCACACTGAAGTTACTGGATGTAATTAATTAGACAAAAATATCAAGTAATTTAAAATTAACGATCTACTGGCTAATTTGCTCACAAACGATGCTCCACAAAACCATCACCAAAGAGGTACATCTTGTCAGTTACTCTTCCCCACAAGGTTTTGATAGATTGTAACATTGTTGTCAGTACTTCTAGATCTTTCTCGTCCCACTTGTATGCTTCCTTGATCGCATTTCCGTTCACCTCCATCTTCGGAACTCTAGGTCCACCTTCGCTCTCCAACTCATCCACCATGTCCAAACCTTTCTTGTTCTTGAACTTGAGATAGTTGAAGACATCCAGCATGTTACAGTAATATGCAATCATCTCCTTCAGTAGAAGATCCCCTCGGCCTGGAGTTATGGTCGGTTCGCTGATTTCGTCGTAAATCCGATGATCGAGCAATCGCAAAGGTGCGTTAGCATCCATGGCGGTGGTGAAACACACCACGCCTAAAACCAAGAGCAGCTCTTTGCAAAGCATTTTCGATGTTTGTAATTTGTTTATGTTCTCGCTGGACATTTGGTTATCTTGTAAATCTCATTTGCCAATGAATAAGCAGCTAAAATGTCAAATTAGTTTTAATTGACAACTATTTTGTTTATTTACCTTTGTAATTTTGTTTGCTTATGTGAAACCTATTCAAACAATTTTATTATTTGAAAAAGTTGGGATATAAGGACATATTTAGAGGATTGTTTTTTATTACGCATGAGCAACAAAGTGCATCATTGGTGTTTTAAAGTAAGACAAGTCTGATACCAACAAAGGAATTAAATTTATTGACATAAACACTTAATGTTTACATTTTATTCCATTACATTTTTGGGGTGGTGTGAATAATTAATTAATGGTAGTTAGTTATGCGGTAACAAATTTTCCATGAGGCAAACATTGATGCAACTCAACGTCATTATTTATATCTGATAAAACAATGATTAAGAAATACAAAGAGATTCCCAACATTATGTGTATACAATGCGAACCTTCTTTTACAAAATTTTTCCTATACTTGTGCTTCTCTCCATTGGTTATCTTTCTCAACTCATTCAATCTAACGGTGATCCAAAATTTCGCGGGTTGTTAAACAGTAGCATGTTCGAACTTGACCACAGGATAAACGATATGTTACTTCATCCGGACATGAATGACCGTGACGAACTTTACCACAGTGTATTTACGATTCACTTTCAACTTCTGCACATACATGAAGTTACTCTGTGGAATCTTAATGACACAGCGGCACAAGACCTCGGGAAACAGCTGGTGAAGAAGAACGGGTTACTGATCTTTAACACTCCAGTGTCGGAGGAACTGTTGCGAGAGACGTTCAAATGTGACAGCGCTATGACTTACGAGATTTACGATTTGTTGAAAAACTGCGTTAGACTCTACAACTCCTCCGAGCCTCTGATACGGGAATGTTTGGACGAAAACTCATGAGTGAAATAGTTTTAGAACTTTCAGATGCTACAAGTTAAAATATTGTGATGACAGGTATTCACGACCAATTGAAACGTAAATAGTTTGATGGAAGGTGATGAGGAGTTACCTATCTCGGCTATAAAAATCCTTAAAACTGTAATACAACTTGTCAAGAAGATACACAATGGTATACTGGGCAAAGTTTTATTATAAATTTATTAATTTATGTTTATTGTTATCAAGTGTGGTTTTAGTTCAGGAAGAAGCTTATCTAATATAGAAAATTATAATGACTCAAGAGATAACCTTTTACTAAGATAGAATTAAAAAATGTCAAAAGGAGGAAACACATTTTTAAAGTATATTTATTATAAGAACATTCTCTCTCAATAATTCTGTACAGTAGTTATTTATCTTGAATTTCAATTAAATGTCCTTGTTGAATACTAAGGTAAAGATTTATAACATTAAAAGTCATATACCGTATCATAAATATTTTAGTGTATCCTATCAAGTTCTATTATTTATAAAATCGTATGCGTTCAATTTAGATACAATATTTATTAAAATATCTAATACTGTATAAAAGGTTAAATAAAATTCTGTTGCGATTTATTTAAACATCTCCGTAACTAATAACTCTGATAAGAATAATGTCACGTTTTAGAAACAAACAACCAGTTCATTAATTCCTGAATCATGTTTACTATTCTTTTCCTAAGTCAAATACTATTAGTTTTTCAATTTGTCCAATCAGAATGGACTTCAAATGAAATTCCAGACAACTTAAGTATTTTTGAACTAGATGATAAAATTCATAACTTGATTATCAAACCGGAAAAAGGCAAAGATGATGAGATTTATCAGCTCTTATTTAAAGTTCACTACGCTTTAAATCATATTTACGAAGTTGCCAACCAAAATCTTGACGAACCAGCTGCTATTGAACTTGGGAAAAAAGTGATGAAGCAAAATGGATTGAAGATTTTCTCAGCTTCCATTAATGAAGAACTTTTAAAAGAAACCTACAGCTGGGATCAAAAACTACTCAGTGAATTTGTGGACTTGATCACTATATGTAAAAAAGTGTATAACTTGTTTAATCAATGCATAATCAATAAAGGCTATTAAAACAAGTGATTGTTGTATTAGAGTAACGGCTCTTTTTAAAAACTAAAACCAATATATTGAAATCTATAAAATTAATACATTAACTGTTTTTGTTGTGTTTACTAAATTGAGAGAACGGCTGGGTTGGGTAGCTCAGTGGTTATGTTGTGCCCTAATTTTGTCGTTAAAGTCATGCAAATAAGTAAAGAAATCGATGGAAGAAGAATTATTCAGACAGCATTTAGAAACATTCGCAAAAAGCCGACAGAAAACGATAATGCGCAATGCAGAACCTAAATCATGGGTGTTGGCTATCATGCTTTCCTCGAAGAAACTTAATCTGGACATGTCCCCACGAGAATTTAGTGATGCCCTAGCTTTACGCTTTGGAAAAACACCACACCAGTATACCTAACATTGAAATGTAAGTTTTCAAGAAGGTGTGTTTCCTGATGCCTTAAAAATAGCTGTAGTGATACCTTTACATAAGAGTGGAGCAGTAAATGATTGTAATAATTTTAGACCAATTTCACTCCTACCAACTCTAGCTAAATTATTTGAAAAATTAATGAAAAAGAAACTTGTTAAATTCCTAGACCAATCAAAGTTTTTTAGTGAAAGGCAGTTTGGCTTTAGAGAGGGGTTGAACACTGAAACAGCTCTGAAAAATTTTATGGATAAAATATACACTGGATTAAACTGTGGGAAAAAAGTAAGTGGGATCTTCTTGGACATCAAAAAAGCATTCGACACAGTTGATCACCAAATTCTTTTAAGCAAACTCTTTAACTGTGGGATTAGGGGTAAAGTACATTCTTGGTTTAAATCTTACTTGGAAAATAGAAAGCAATGTGTTAAAGTTAAAAATACTTATAGTAATCTCGGTCTAATCACAAGTGGAGTACCGCAGGGCTCTGTCTTGGGAGCAATATTATTTTTAGTGTATATAAATGACCTATGCAATGCTAACTTAATTGGCGAGATAACATCATTCGCAGACGATACAGCTCTTTGTTATGTCAAAGATAGTTGGATAGATATAGAGCAAGCAATGTCGATGGATTTAAAAGCCCTTCAATGGTGGTTTTCAAATAACAACATGTTACTTAGTCCTGAAAAAACTAAGTTCATAAATTTTAGCCTAAGAAATGAAATAAAATTTAGTGACAATATCATTTATACATGTATTGACTGTTTATGTAATAGAACTCAGTGTTCTGTAAGTTGTGCTGTTGTTCGTCAGACAGACAGTATAAAATACTTAGGTATAACTCTAGATCAGGAGGTTAGTTGGAAAAAGCACATTCTTTTGTTGAAGAAAACATTGAATAATTCATTACGATATTTTTATTTTTTACGTTATTTGTGTTCTCAAAAGATTTTACGAGTCTTGTATTTTTCACTGATTAGTAGTAGGCTAAATTATGGATTATTCTGCTGGGGAGGAGCTTTTGACAGAACTTTAAAACCAATTTATTTTTTGCAAAAGAAATTTGTAAGGATTATTAAACGTAAAAATCGAATGGAACCCTCATGGCCTGTATTTTTAGATCTAGGTATTCTTCCATTGAAACACATGTTTGTTTTTAAAGTTTTAAAGATTTTCTATGTTATGAGTGGTAACATACCTAAATTACAGAATCCGTATAAAGTTAAATTGAGGAAGCAAGAATCGCTAGCCGTTCCAAAACCTAATTTATCATTTTTTGTCAAAAGTTATTGTTTTCTAGGTCCAAAAATCTTCACTAAGCTTCCAGAAGCCATAGCAAATTCTAAAAACTTGTGTATATTTTTAAAGAAAACAAAAGCTTGGTTACTTGGCCATGAAAATATTAACTCAATTTTAAATATAGAGAAATAATTGTTCATTCTACATTGTTTTGGTTTAGAACACTATATGTTTTATTTAAATATTTTGATTTAGTTTGTATTTATTAGGTATAAGGGAGACCAACGTTTTTTTAAGTCAAGACTTATTTTAGAATGATACTCTTTTGCGCATTGATTAGATTTATTGATATTGATGGAACCTCCACACAGGCTTTGCCTTGGAGGCCCTAGATATTTCTGAAATATTGCTTAACATGTGTGTACAGTAAAAACTTTTAGTTTATTTGTGTTATTAGAGTAAAGTATCACTTTCAACTTTTGAACAGGATCCTTTTTTTTACATTGAGGCTTATAGTTTAAATTATGGTTTATATTCTAAGTTTATTTAATAGTGATTTTCATAACCTGTATATTCAGCTATTATTACTAACAAGTTATTAATGTAAAAACCTTTGTAAGATTACTTATAATAGCGTAATATATTATACTTTACGTTGATGATAGTGTATTGAAAACTGTGCTATGTATTGTTGTAACTGTAATTTTTCAGAAATAAAAAACATTCATTCATTCATTCATTCATTCATTCATTCATTCAAAATGTGAAGGATTCGGACATGGTTTCAATACGGAGCATGCTTTAAAATGTCCCAATGGAGGTCTTATAATAAAAAGACGCAATGAAGTAAGAGACACATTAGGTAATATGATGGACCGAGCCTGGAGAAATTGCATTAAAGAGCCCTTGATAGCGGAATTTTCGGTAATGAATTCCAAATGTTTTTAAGGGCTGAAAAATTATCACACAAATGGAAGAAAAACCCATACAGTTTAGTAACCATTTGGATGAAATCAAGAACAATTCGTGCAGTTTTAAGAGCAACAAGCATGTGTCTGAGACAAACGCAAAAGAAATGGCAGTCAGCGAGGGAATTTGAAGGAGCTGGGATTCCAAATTTTGTTAAGTGTCAAATTTATTGTTGAGTTCTAATTGTACTATACTCTTTTCTGTAAAATGTCTACTGTAATTGGATGTAATCTTTTGGTACTGACCACCACCAGCTGATTCTTGAGCCAGATTCGTTTATTTAAAAGCTCAATTAAGTGTTGCTAGTTCCAGGTTAGAACCTCCAGAAATAGCTTCGAACTGACTACTTTTTGGTTACATATGTCTATATTTTTTCATGGATATGCTTCTGTGACTACGGTGATAGTGCTCACTTGCCCTGAAGATGGCTGACTGTTATGTGGCCGAAACTTCTGTAGTGAGCGCAAAAAGCCCATCAGTGGCTGACGTGCAACAGGACAAGGTCCGCCCCTACAGAATCAACTTCTGTAGTTTCTGTACATAGTGTACATAACCTAAAGATGCGGTCAAACCCTGAAGACCAAGACTGTATCATTGAGTATATAAACATAACTTATATTTATAGTTATGTTTATACTCAATGACTGTATATATATATTTCTATATTATTAACACCTAGCCGTCTATATTTATAGAACAAAACAAAATGCTATTAACTGATAACTAATTACACATTCATACATTACGTCACAGTTAATCATCACATTTGTCAAGTTCAAGGCCTCCATTAAATTTTGGTTGAACCACAGGTGACAGACATAACCACAGGGTATTTACAATGAAGAACTGTGCAATAGTGTGTATATGTATGATCTACTGCGTTAGGACCACGGCAGGCTACTTCTCTATAGAGGTGGACGCAGAAAAAGTAAAAAGAGAAAAAGAAGAAGAGTATCCGATCGTTCAGAGATGTAACGAGCTGAAGCAACAACTTGAGACAGCGTCTGGTTACGGCGGACCTCTGATCCGAGGATTGCACGACTTCCAAGAGGACTTGAGGTATTTGTACGATGACGTTAAGAGAAACAGAGCGACCAAAATGAGGCTGAAGATTTATTTCCAGTTGAAGGAGAAGGGTGGCCCAGCGCATTTGAAGGCGTGCGTGAAAGACGGACTGCTTAGGGAAACCTTTGGATGGACTTCGTACGAAGTGAACGACATTCACGAGATGATACGCGATACACAAACACTGTGGGATAAAATCGCGCAGGAGATAGAAAAGAACAAAATCACACCACCCCCGTCACAGTGAATTTTGACTTTTAGAAAATTAATTTTATTTCAAGTAATAAGTAAGTAATGTTTTTTTTTTACAAATTAGAAAGCATCTTTTTTATTTTGTACTAATGATTTTGTAAAATTTTGCAAATTTGAATATGGAATTAAATTGTTTTATCCTAAAAGATTATTGGTTTGGGGGTTTCATTTACCTTAGAATATTGAAAATAGTTGGCATTGCTTGTAATTAATTTAGCGGAGAAACATCTTTAGTTTTGAACAGTATTTTAATGAAATTTTTTAAAATAAAACAACAAAATTGTTAGGCTATTAAATTTTAGCATGACTGAAGTATGGGTTCCGAATAAGCTCGTGTAAACTGGGAGCTTGTTTCAAGCTACGAGTTAGAAAATATGAGTGGTTTTTTTGTTCGATTAGATTATCTATGTTTGTTTTTCTTGTATGAAACTAAAAAAAAAGGATGAAAGCCAAACAAGTTTAAGTAATTAGATTTCAGATAAATTGTACGCAATAATATTTATTTAATAAAACAAATAAAAAGTTTACATCAGTACATACAACTGTTCTTTTTTGATAATTTTTGTTCAATTGTCATTAGTCTCATTTAATTTCATGATGATGATGGTTACGTTAAGAATACACTTTTCAGAAAATATTAGAGTCTGTGTTGAGTTTAAACAACATTTAGTGTCAATAGTCAATCATCTTTGTATCTTGCCTTATTCAAGATATAAATACCCCCGCCGCAGCAAACCTGCAGACTAAGCGAATTTCCATTTGCCTGATTGGATTTACACTAAAATGTCTCCTTAAAAATATCAACATTTATTCCCTATTTAAATAGAATCAGTTTAACACTTACTTAGGTTTGCTGCAACAGGGAGGGTAAAAGTGTTTTTTACGTAAAATGTTAATAGTTAGTAAGAAATAAAAACATTTTCCAAATTTGGGCAAAAAATGTTAATCTACAAGCAAACTACAACAGTTTACTTATTCTCCATAAGAATAACATGGGAATTTTAAATTTACAATTTTTTGGAATTTTCTCCGTGACCATTAGGTGCATTATAACGCTTCATTATACTAAATTATTTGTTTTTTTAAGTTCTACAAAATAGTTTGGAAAGAAATTGCAAAATTTTATGTTTTTTGAGTCAAAAGTGGGAAAACCCCATTTTTACCCCATAAAACCCCCCATAAACCCCCGTTCCCATAGTCCGATTATGCTGGTTCGCGAACTCGTTCGAATAAACGTAGGTTAACACGTTTTTACCAAATTTCATCAAAATCGGATCGTTTTTGCTCGAGTTATCGCGCTAACGGACACATATATAAATATATATATATATAAATATATATATATATATGAATTTGAACGGATGGTGTTTTTGGCCTCTAGGGACCTCAAAACGAAAAAAAAATCGGTCCCAGGTCCAGGTCTTACCATGAGTACTACGGTAATAGCTTATTCCCTATATGGAAAATTCGCTAAAATGAAGTATCAAACATTTAATGTGAATTGGAATAAAGACTTTTATTCATAAACTCGAAATGCTGAAGTAATACAAGAATCTAATTTAATCAAGAGGATAAACCTGAAACAATTTAATACTAACTATTATTTTTTTAAATGATAGAAAATACTATTTACAAGATATAAGCACAACTCTTATTCCCTTTCTCTGTCCCAAATTAATTAAACAATACACTTATAGTCGGACTATCACAAAAATGTATCACCATTTAATGAGCCAAGATTGAAGAGACAATTGAACATAATCTCTTACAAACCGACAATACCATCCTCCAAACATAGTCATTCAGTAAAAATGCAGCGATGTAACCTAATCGGAAACATACACAAATAAAGCCTCACAAAACATTTTCCATTCAATCCAACTATCGTAAAGTTCAAATGATGAAGTTATATATATTTTTAACACTGTACTTCTCAACAATGTACATCCTCGCAGAAATAAACCCTAGAAGAATGGCGGCCATCAGCAAAGTTATCCAAGACGTGCTGCGCTGCGATAGAAAATACAGTGGGAAAAAACTTATGAAGATTCTCGGCACTTACAATGACTACTTAGAAGAAATTCTTCGGAATGTAGACGAGTACACGAACATAGGGTTGCGACAGTACAAAGTCCTTTTGAAACAGAAAGGTCCTCCGCATATGAACACCGTGTTCAACAGAAATCGAGTGCAAGTGATGTTGAACTTTACGAGTGACGAGGTACTCGAAGCGGAGTTAGCTCACAACAGGAGTAGAGAATTGTGGGAAGAAATACAAGAGACTTACGACAATAGGACTTATGACTACGAGAGAACTGCTATTTTAGTAGATAACTACACTTTTATTCCAGGTTAGTTGTGCAAAGTTCACCACTAGACATTGTTAAAGGTAATCTTCATTTCTGTGATATGAACAATGTTTAATCTGAATATTATTGTGGTTCTCAGAACACCAATACTGTTAGATGACTTTTTGTCTAATTTCATGTAGGTAGCCTTCTTCTTATTGTAGTAGTAGTAAAAAGACTATGTTATATGTTAAAAATAACACATATAGTGATATAGCACAGATTACTCAAAGACCAAAGTGATATTGTTTTACATTAAGACTCCAGTGGTATTATCAAACGTGAAGCTTTACTTGTGTAAGATTATCTTGTAATTTTCGCAACTGTCTCTTTCCATAAAAAAATCCTGGCTCACCAAATTAAGTAGTTGTATGATTTTCACTGTTCAAAACAGATTATGTCTGTCTCTTTTTTTATGCTTAATTTATGTTATAAAACTCCCCCTACACTCTGAATGTGTGATACTGATATGTGTATCAAGAATTAAGAATTTATTTGACCATTCAACAAATACATGCTATCAGTCTCGTAATAAAAAATTACAAAATAATGTTGTAAAAATACATATATTAATAAAAGTTAAGTAGCCTACAACAAATAAATTACAAGGTACACAACATTTTTACGGAAATTCACATAGTGATTTTTTTCAGCCAGCTAAGATTGTTTACATCATTTTCTTCTCACTTAACTATTACAAAATACTTTAAGCTTATACTTAACAAGACCAATTAAACTATCAAGGGACAGATAGCCAAAATTTGATAAGAAAATTACTTAAAACCTTCTTTATTAGCTCCAATAAGCAATGCCTCACAGGCCACAAAGTTATTCTGTTCCAACATATCACAACAAATGCAACTTCACGCAGCCAATGTATTATTCCTCTTCACAATATCCATCTTAGCCGAACTGGATCCGAGGAAAATGCTCAAACTCGGCAAAACACTCGAGGAGATGTTATTATACAAAGAGAAACAAGATGGCAACAAGTTGATGAGGAGGCTACTAAGATACAACGAATACTTGAGCACAGTGTTGAAAGAGGTTGAAAACGAAACATCGCTCGGAAACAAACTGTACAAAACGTTAGATAGAGATCTGGGTCCTCCGCACTTGAAGTCAAAGATGTACAATATTTTGATGCATCGGATGTTCAACCTAACGTTCGAGGAAGTTGAGGAGGCGGAGAATATCGTAGAGAAAACCAGACAGTTGTGGAATCAGGTGCAGTATGTCGTGGGAAACCGGACACTCGAAACTTGAACATTTTATAGAAGCTGAAACATTCCATGTTAAATCTAGATGTTTAATATTACTGATGTTTAAACAAAGTTTATTTTTTGTACTATAACAATACCACACGATTAAGTTTTTACATAACAACAATACTTTTATATTGGGGCTTTTTTTTAAGATTAAGTGTCATTTGTGTTTTCACATTTCAAATTTTTAACAGATAATCAATGTTTTTTCTCTACGTGTGGAAGATGGCTCAATCACTTGGGCTTTTCCCTAAGATTTGTGAAACTCAGGCAATAAAATCGAAGAAGAAGGACTCATAAGTTGATTTTACCAGTAAACTATAATTTACTTAGGAATGTACTAAGTTTGTTAACAATAACAGTCACAGTGTGTAAATAGTTTTTAAAATTCAACAATAGTAGTACAACTTGCTTTTAAGAAGCAAATAGTTTAGCTTAGACAGTTAATTTAGATTACTATCTTAGTAATAACAATCTGAAATCTCACATAGGATATTTTAACTGATATGCATATAGTGAGTCATATCGGGGTTGTTTGTGCTTTACTTCACGTCGTCAAAGTTTTACGATACAATGACACATGTCTGCCAGAACTCGGACTACAAATCAACCGAACTCTCGCAAAACCTTGGGGCAAGACCGATCAGCTGATAAGAGATATCTACGTTTACTTTGAGGAGTTGGATGGTATTCGAAAAGAAATTTTAAGATGTTTAGAAGAAGGACTGGATCCGAAAACGGAAGTTTGGAGTGAATACAAAAAGTTTCTCGAAGTAAACGCAACAGGCGGACCGCCCCATTTACAATCTCCGGTTAGAATGAGAACGCTGATAGATTTTTATAAGTGGGGCGATGATGAAATATACGAGTACTACGAATTGATAGACTTCACTAGAAAAGCGTGGAAGAAAATGTTGAACTTGATTGATGGAAATGTTGATCCAGTCTTTACAATACAGGATAAAGTTAAAATGTTGAAAAATGTTAAGTACGATCCTAATAAAAAGTACTATTAGTATACTGAGGTGTCTGGTTTGATTGTGGGTTTTTTTATACCGAAAAGCAAAATGTGAAGTATAATTTGTATCTCCAATTCCGACTATTTGTTAATTCAAACTGACATCATAAAACTAGCATAGCACAGTGCAAGCTTGTGCTACAATAAATCAAAACAAATCCGGTTTCAGTTAAATTCAAATAGTTTCCGATTGCAGCTCAAATATAACAAAACAACTGACTTTAACTTAAGTTCTCGGGGATATTTTTGATGGTTCCTTTAAATGAGTAGATATATTTACTTATATTGAACTTTAAAGATCTTGTGATTCTAACAAACTAATAACAATGATTAAGCTGGAAGTAAACATATAGATTTCAGTTATTTAGTAAACAAAAGGAATTAAATTAAAAATACCCAATAACACTGGTACAGCTGGTTTCAAATATAATACCGATAACTACTTATCAATTTGATTTTTATTTTGAGAATCATATTTTCAAAGTTTTACCTGCGCTGAGAACACTATACAAGTACATAAGAATATCACTGATTCATCTACATCAATAATTTGTAGTATTTGTAAGTTAACAAAGTATGCTATTTAAAACACATATAACCACAATTTCAACCAGTAGTTGACGTGAAACATACAACACTCTTTAGCCTGATGAAAAACTCAGTTCCATAAATTAAATTGTTTGGATGTTTCAGATTTTAGTAAATCACTGTCTGGTTTTAGTAAATCGCCAGTGCACTTTTGTTAGCATACTCGTTCATCTCATACCATTCATCCTCGTTGTACTTGATAAACCCTCTGAACTCAATTCCGTGGTAACGCCTCCAATTGTAGAACTTTTCCAAAGGCTTGTCATCAATCGGACAAAGTTTTAAAAACGGAGGACCGCCTTGATTCTTCAACTCTCGAAAAGCGTATATCGCTTCCTTAACAGCGTTTTTCATATCATTATGTATGATCACCAAAGCCTTGTAATATCTGTGGATATTTTCAATGAGAGCGTCTGGAGTCCCACAAGGGTGCAGTATTGTGTCAGTTATGTTTTTTCCCAACTCGATCAAATCTATTTTCCTTACTTTTTCACTCTCGTTGCTTTCTATGCTGTCACTATCGCTTTGACAGTGACACCAGTACACCAACAGACACACAGCCACAAGTAAGTGGCTTACAGTAAATATATTACTTTGACTTTTCATAACTGCATTAACTTACAACTGAATTGGCACTAATTATAGACGTAATTGAGTAATAAAAGAAAAACTGATTTGCAATTTGCATAACTTGTTTTTAATGGTTCGTTAATTGCAAATCATTACTTTGTCTTCAAACTACATATCGTAACTGTTGGAACATTTGTTCCTAATAGATATAGAATGATAAGGATCTTGTTTGTTCAGTAATTTTAATAAATGTACACAGTAAATTAACAGTTAATAATTAATAGACAGAAAATTGACTAAGATGTAATGAAATAGCACTTACTCTAACAAAATTATAATTCATGTATGGCAAAATAATTAATGTTTTCACCGCTTGACTTTCTTAGAGTTTTTGAAATGTAATATAAAATTTTTTTTCTCAAACACAATTTTAAGATTCACAGTACAGGAATCAAGACACTTATTTTTTCCTCAGTGAACTATCTAGTCTCTTGATTACTATTTCAATGAAGTATTTTGTCACAACTATATTTTTGTCACACTTCATCACCAAATCATTTTCTCAATATCACAAAATATCCGAATTGGGTAGAAATATCACAAATACAATCAAAGATCCGTCAGGCACTGGGGATGAGTTGATAGGCAATATTTACCAATATTTTGAAGCACTGAGGGAAATCTACAACGAAATGAAACAAGGTGCCGAGGAGGGAATGGAAGATTTTAAGAAACTCCAAGACAGTGGTGGCCCGCCATTTCTAAATATGCTTCCGATAGATGAAACCCCGTTGCGTGAGTTTTACAAATGGACTGCTTATCAAGGAATTGAGTTTCGGGGTTTTTTAAAATACACAGAAGATGAATGGGCTAATATGAAAGAACTCGCCGGTAAAAATAAATCTGAGAAAAATTAGACAACTTTTAAAAATACAGTTTTAGAGTATTATTCCTTTCAGTTTGAAGTATTCTTTTGATGCATCGAGACTTTAATTGTAAAGTTTTTATAATGATATGTTTTTTTAGGATGAGATCTGTTTTGAAATCTTTTTACATAAAATAAAATATAATGTGATTGTACAACTAAATAGGAGTTTTCTTTTCAATAAATTATTTTCCTTGTTCTTCAATATATTATTACTATCAATATATATTCTGTAAAAGATGGGGCTGCTACTAAGTTAGTGAAAGATGAGATTGGAGTAAGTGAGATACCTCTTGTGTAAATATTAAAAAACAAGACAGTGAATTCTCTGGTTTTGCCGTAGGAATAAATAAATATGACAGTAATGATGATAAATCTAAGAACTGGTACAATGAATTATTTTAGTTATTGTACATGTATAATTTGTTTGTGACAAAACTGCAAATGTAATGGTACGTTTAGGTTTAAAACTCAAAAAATGATTCACACAGAAATGTATTAAAATAATTTCTTCTGTAATACTCATTAAGGATTTAAAAAGACAAAATGTTATACAGTAATGTGAATCTTACTATGGAGAATCTACTAAATTGCCATTTGATCTGCTAACATTGACTAAAAACCTTTGTAAATCGACATAAATTTTATATTTCTTGTACTGTACTATCACAGTAATTGAACATTTAGATAAAGAATGTATTTCCAGCCCAATAAATACACACACTACAGTTATTATTTTTTATTAAGTCATCCAAGGTGTAGGCCTACTCATGAAAGTTTACATAGTTTACACACTGTTACTCGGCGTTTTATCCACAAATGCCACCGACAACCATCCGACGCCCAAAGTCTACGACAAAGCAGAAATGATGGGTCTTGCTGTCCGCATCCGATCGAAAATCCTCCAACCGTTCGGCTCCGGGATGGATCTCCTCAACGACATCAAAAACTACATGAAGTCGATGGAGGACTTGCTGAAGGCGATCAACGCAGGAGAAACGGAGGCGGTAAATGCTTACAACCGGATAAACAACCAGGGTGGCCCGGTTCATTTGATGTTGATGCCGGTAGACACAAAACCGCTCGAACAGGCGTACAAGTGGGATGAACAAACTCGGAAAATGTTTCAAGACATGATGGAACAAACTTTGAGTCTTTGGAAGGATATGAGGATCCTGGTCGGTTTGGAGAGGAACGAAGGAACGGAACCGTCCGATTCGGGTGAATCTAACTTTTAGTAGAACAAGTTAGTGTTTTGACATAATACTAATGTGAGGTTAGACTCATTGTAAACGTAAAGTCATGGTAAGATTAGTTAACAAATTTCTAAAACTAATTCACAAAAGCTACTCATAAATTTGTAATACTTATACAGTATTATAATAGAATCAATCATAATAATACACTATTTTGAATACAGTTAAGTCTTGATTACCCGATCTTTAGTAATCAGACCTTCTGTGTTATTAAGACACTCAACAATCAAGTACCTGAAATGGTGTCCTATATTCAGCTAGTAAGACTGTACACTGTAATTTTCAGATAACTCCTTTTGCCTCCACAGAAATTCATCAGGATTTTTTACGGTTTAGATCTGATAATCTATACTATACTGTATTGAGATTCATAAAAATTTTTTTGTTCTATCAACTTACAATGTACATAGGAGTGCAAAATGTAACAAGATTTTTGACAGGTTCCTCTTAGTTTAGATATATCAGTGTATTCAAATATTTTTACAGGTATAAGCATAGTGGATATTTCTATGATACTGTCGTAGCTAGTATTAACAATTAATCTATTTGAATTGAGCTATCAACAGAATGTGCTGCTGTCAATTACTGATTTATTTCATTTACATCGATTTTTGCACAAAAACAAAGCTTATAAATTGAATCTTACATGTCCCCTCAGATATCATGGTATCAAAATCCAAGGGAGAAAAAAGAAATTTCGACATTAGCACATTCTGTAGGAGGATCTTTCAGCTATTTTCTAGTTGAATACAAAACTGGCTACAGATAGTTCATACAGATGGAATATCTACATAGTATCTAAAGTATAACCTTATTTTCCCAATAGCAGAACAATATTAGATTACGATAAAGCTGGAAAATACTCCTTAATATAATCCTGCATGTCGAGCCACAGAACCCACGTATACTTCATTAGTCCTCTAAACTGCCACGTTGTAAAAACGTCCCACTCGTAATAATCTACGAGATGCGTAACCGGGCTTACAGGGTAAAACTGTAGATGGGGAGGTCCGCCTATTTTCTTCAATTTAACATACTCCTGCAAATTTTTGCTTCGGTTTTTTTTCATCCCTTCCATCACTGCCTCTAAATTTTCATAGTATATTTGTAAATCTTCAATAAAATCTTCGCTGTCGCCACTCGGATATTGAATTTTTGCACTGATTGTAATTCCTCTGTCAATAAGTTCGTCCCATCCTTTGAAATTGTCTTGTGTCTTTTGGGTTGTTTGAGTAAAAATATAGAAGAGTATGATAAAAAATGCGTTCTCCATTTTGTAAATAAAACATAAACATTAGCCTAGGAAATAGTAAATGGTTAAGTAGTGATGTGTTTATAAATCAAACCATAAAACTGAGAGTTGAAAAATTAAGTACTATCCATAAAAATTAAGTTGATTTTTTTTAATACACAATATTATTTGTTTGTTTCAGTTATTGTAATTACCAAACATTCTTAACTTAAAAAAATGTTTCTTATATAATATTGTAAGTGATTGATGGATATTTGTATTGAAATACTGTATTATATTAGGAAAACAATTGTGGACTTTATACCTATACAGTTTTTACTAAAGAATGTTGGTGTTTGAATGAGAGCTGTGTCATAAAATTTATGATGAATAAAATTGCCTAATCTTCCTAAGTTGATTTTATATAATGATTACCAACTTGAAAAGTTACTATTTTTAGCCAACCCACCTATTGAATACACATACACATGTATAATTTTAGATCACAGAAGTTTTTGGTTACTTATTTAGTTTTTAAAGTGATAACGAGTTTTTCCACATGTCAATCGAATCCACCACTCGGAAAGGTGAACTGGGAAGAGATGTTTCCATTGGCTGACAAAATATTTGAAAAAATCACAAATCCCTCTGGAGACGGACTAGACTTGATCGAGGACGTTCACAGTTACTACCAGAAACTGGAGAGACTTATGTTTGCGGTCGAGAAGAACGAGACCGAGGCACTCAAATTTCTTGGCACACTGAGAGATAGTTACGGTCCAAAACATTTACTGTTACATCCGATAAACTGCACCACACTAGTCGACGTCTACAAATGGAACGAGTTTGACTTAGCACAATTCGGTGGATTTGTAGAGTACACCTTCGACATTTGGCGAAATCTCGAACTGTTCATGGAAATGAGGGAGAAGGGGAAAAATTGGATCAATGATCCTATACTGAACTAGCATTAAAATTAAACTTACTATTTTTTGGTGACGAACGGTTTTAGTTTAACTAAGTATATTTAAAATCTTGTTGAAAATTTGGAAGATTTTATGAAACAAAACACAGTGAACCAAACTTTGAAAAGTCAAACGTTAATGTTTTCTTGTTGAAAATGGGTGCTGAAGACTACACACCCCCTTATCAGTGCATCTTACACTATCAACGTGAGCATTTATTATATATTGGAGAATGTTTAAAACTTTACTACACACTTGTTTTTTATACTACATATCAGTAAGAATTTTAAACGCAAGCAATAACACTTTTAAAAACGAAACAACAAGACGATTTATTTACAGACCTGCAATATTTGACTTGGTAAAACTAGGTAGAACGATTGCAAACACATTCCACAATCTTTCCGTCTCTGACTCAGCGTTTTTACGAGACTTGATCAAGTACAGAGAAGATCTAACGTGGTTGAGAGCTTACGTCATTGAGAATCGAACGGAAGGACGAACGGTTTACCGTGCAATCAAACGACAGAGAGGACCTCCGTTCTTAAACATTGAATTAGAAGATTCTCAATTGCTCGATGCTTTCAAAAACTGGACGAAGAAAGAAGTGAAGGAAGTGAGGCAAATACTTTATGAGATTGATTTGTTTTGGTCACATGTTGAAATTTACTCAGAGCTTCATGAAAGTGAGACTGAACCGCCAACTTTCTATCGAAGGCATAAAATTTAAAAGTGATAAATAATAAACAATGAAAGTGATTTTTGTGATACTTTGCAGAGTTATCTTGTAAGATTGTGAAAATACAGGTAGGAACATAAAAGTTGGAGTAGTGGTATATATTCCATAAACGATGATGAGTGATTTGAATAGTGAATAGAGGAACGGTGAAAATAAAATTTCAAATGAAAAAACAAATTTTATTTTAATTGGTAAAACTCTGAGTAATTTATCCCATTGTTTCTGCATCACCAGTGGTATAGTTTTTTAATGTTTTATACGGTTGTGTCTTGTCAAGATAATTTATCAAATATAATTAAAAAAATATTCTAGATAGTTACCTATTCATGTAAATAGCTCATGACACATTCTGCTGTCTTTAAAAAATACTCCTGGCGCAGCAAACCTGCAGATTAAGCGAATTTCCATTTGCCTGATTGGATTTTCACTGAAATATCTTCTTAAAAAATATTATATTTATTTCCTTATTAAAAAATATTAGATCAACGAGGTTTGCTGCGACAGGGAAGGTAATGAGGTTTTTTTTTATTATTGAAATGTTGATAGCTTAGTATGAAATAAACAAAAGTGCCAAATTTTGTTGAAATATATCCATAAACAAGCAAAGTACACCAGTTTATTTATTCTTTATAAAAATAACGTGGAATTTTAAATTTAAATTTTTTTTATTTTCTCCAAGACTGTTAGATATCTATAATGCTTAATTATACTAAATTATTTGTTTTTTCAGCCCTACAAAATGGTTTAGAAAGAAATTAACCCAAAACCGTACAAACGGTATGATTTAAACTCTAGCTGTACGGCTGAGAAATCAGCATTTAATCTTTTTTACCAGCTGATTTTGCATCTGCTCAGCTAGATTTAAATAAAAATCATATCTTAGGAATCTCACCTTCAGTTGGAAGTGTAATAAGCAGGTAAAATTAAATAAACTATTTCTCATCTTGTTGTATTTACGTTAACAAACCTATCAGATTCCATATCATAATCGATCGGATAAACCGGCGTTCGCACCAAACATTTCAAGATCTTCTCCCACACCCACCCCACTTCCTTAGTTTTCTCTCTCAACTCATCCGCCTGTTCTTTCGTCCAATTGAAAGCGAACATAATCCTGTCGTCATTCTGGGTGATGTTTGGAAATCTTATTCCTCCTTCTTCTATGATTTCCTTGGCTTCCGCGAATGCCTCGTCCTTCTCATCTTTTATCCCGTGTTCTATTCGTTGCAGGTAGATGGCCATGTCCAATAGTTCCCTGTAGAGATATTTTCCACCGCGTAAAACTGGGTTTTCAATTCCGTCACAGATCTTCTTATCCAAGTAACGAACGTAGAAACTAATATGACTAGCTAGACACCATTGAATCAGCAAAACTAGAAACCAAAGCTTACTTGATTCGATCATGGCTTTGAGTGTTTGATTATATTAGAGATAAACAGCTTTAATAAAATAAAGAAAACTCAATATTTTTCTCTCAAAGTCATTTGGAAATTGCAATACACCGGGTTTCACACTTCTTATAAATTATTCTAAGACATTACATTGTTGATAGTGTTTAGTATATTACCTATTCCAATTGTTTATTAAATTACAAGTTACTTCCTTATGTTAAACTATACTCTGTCAAAGGCATTGTGTCTTTAGGATAGCAACACATGAAAATTCTAAATCTGAATAAACATACAACTTACTAAACCATTACATAATTAATTATTTATGTGACTACTAATAACCAAAGTTTCTACTATATTACAACACTGAGTATGTAATCACCATCTAATTCACCCCACATTATTTCATGACTGAAAGCAACAGTTCACAGTTATTTAATCAGTGATATTTTGAGAACGTAATGCGATGGCACTTTGTAAAGTATTGCAACTGGCAGTTCTATGTCTACAAATAATATTAAGTCTCTCAATGTTCTGGGTATTCGAAGACCTACCAGAGTTGGAACAGAATATAACCGCGATCTACAATGACTTGGATAAGTACAACTATTCCATTCTATTGGACACGGCAGTTTTATACTACGATGAACTAAAAGAGTTAACTTTCGGTGTAAACGTTATGGATTACCACGACATTGAGGCTGATATAATGTTACGGAGACTTTGTGATGAAGGCGGACCATTACATGCGTACAATCCTCCTTACCAACAAATCACAAAACACTACAACTGGACAGAGAAGGAGAAACTGGGCTATGAGGACTTGATGAATAAAACAATAAAAGTGTGGGACAAGCTTAAAGTGAATGTCAAGGACCATGATGAGTTGGAGCCTGAATCAAGTGGAAATTTCTAAAGAGATAAACATTGTAAACAACTTAATTGTTAGAACCCTATCACAAACGTGTTTCTAATTAAATGTATTCACTAGTGTTAAGTTACAGTGTAGATAAGACAGTTTAGTAACGTTGTTTAGCTTATTATTGCACTTCATACTTAGCTGAAATGTTCAAATGTATTTTGATAGTTTTAGTTTTTAAACTTGTCGACTCGGAGGACTTAAAACAACTTCAAGAACTTGCGAAGAACATAACCTCGATTTATAGTCGCCCGGCCGCTTTCACTTCTGATTTGTTGCTCCGTAACAGTGAAATGTATCTTGTACACTTGACAAATATCGAATCGACCTTCAAAAACCCATCCAGTAGGTCGTCACAGTTCACAAAAGACTTCTTGAGTGTCAAGAAAGGAAATTTGGCCAGACATCTCGTGAAGATACCCGTTGCGGAAATATCGGAAGCATACAAGTGGAACGAAGATACTTTGGACAGATTCATGATAACAATGTCCAAGACTCAGAGGGTGTGGAATAACATCCTTGAAATCTTGAAGGACCGCAACAATACATCAACTGATCATGAAAATATCAAAATAAACTATGTTCAGTAGCACATAACTTCTTATCTTTGCAAATTAATGTGTTCTAAAAACTAAACACAGTAATTAAATGTGTTCAAAAATAAATTATTAAATAATTTAATTTGCAGGTTATAATTTGGTTTTACTGGGTCAGGGTATCTGGGATCTAGTGTTATGATATGGGTCTTTTAGGAGTCGATATATTCAACGGCAATTCTAAAAAAACACTAATACATGAATTTGAGTTATTTTGAGAAAAAGGAACGTGGCACCACGTTTATCAAAAGTTATAAATTCGTCATTGATCAGCATTAGAACCAATGCTTTTGTAAAAATAAAATCTTACTAAATTGTAAAGTAAAATGTATGTTCAGAGCTTGGCAAAATTACTTAACCTTAAAGGTAAAGAAAAGTATGACTGGGTAACAATGACAAGAAACTTGTTGGTTCTCATTGATTTGATCCAGAGAAAAGTCAGTAGGTTTTCAATGTTTTGAAACTGTGCTCAGCTGTCCTTTATCATTGGGGCTTATGATAAATGATTAATTAACCAGCTGTTCTTAGTTATTAACAAACAAAGCTTTATTCTCATTTAACATTCATCCTTCAACTTAAATACACACCATGGTATCTGTAACACCTATATTGAAACATAAAATTGATTTATTGTTTAACCTAACCCACTAAAAAAATTGTGTGTTTAGCTATTGCAACCAATCAGTAATTTTGTTATACCCAAAAACCAAATCTTTTAAATGCGTAGATCTAACATATATTCGAAACATCTTAACGTTCACATTGGTTCAACCTCTACAAACTCGGCTCCAATACTTACGTAATTGGTTACATAACAGATGGCAACCTCACTTAAAACTTGCAAAAATGATTAACAACTAATTACAAGTTGCAATGATTTGGTTTGTCTTGTTTTCTCTGCTCATTTGCTGCCGGGGCAACAATGTTGAGGAAGAGAAAAAGGGATACGATGATATTCGGGAGGTGATATCCAACCTGTCTAGGATACATGATGATCCGAGCCTGGCAACACACAGACAACTACTAGAGGCTGGGATTCTCTACTTGGATAAGCTGGAGTTGCTTGATATGGATGTTAAGGCCGGGGTTGTCAAAGCGGAGAGGTATTTTTAACCTTAAATTTTGTGTTTTTTGTCATAAAGTTTCCTTAAATAGAAAGGTATTTTTAACTATGTTTTTTGTCGTAAAGTTTCCTTAAATACAGTTATGTCTTAAGATCAAAGTTTAGTATTACAATTTACTTGGGAAAGTGTATTGAATTCTCATTCTATTGAGAAATATTAGGATTTTGATGTGTGTTTTATAATGGTCACTTTTGATGTTGACTTAATCTTTCTCTCTAATTTTAGAGGTTGATTCGATTTGTGCTTTACTCTTTGGATATGTTACCTACGAACAAGCTAGAGTTTAAAAATTGAGTTTAGTTTAAGTTTTAGTTCAAATAGTTTTAAATTTGTTTATTAAATATCAGGAAACACCTTCTAAATCAACCAGACAGCACTGATACTGATGTTTATGGGGAAAGAATACACTGTGTCAGTGACCAAAAAAGATGTTGGCTCATGTACCCCAAACTTGTACAAAAAGTGTATCATAAACATGAACTATTTTTCAGGTTAATCCGTGAGCTTTATAAGGAAGGAGCGTACGACCAGTTGAAAAAAGTTAACTTCAAAACTCTGACGAGCCATTTCGACTGGAACAGTCTGGAGGTGGGCGAGTATGAAAATATCGTTCATCGGTCTAAAGAGTTCTGGAATTACTTTTTAGATGAAGTGGAATACGGATCGTTTGGTAAAGAGACGACGACTCCGCAACTACCACCAGATTACGAGGATATGACGGAGGATCCGGATTACATCTTCCCTAAATATACAAGACCCACGAAATCATGGTGGTTCTAAATTGTTATGATAAAATGTGGTTTTAACTGTTAAAAATTCTTCAAACAAGTTCAGTTGTTTCTAAATTGTGAAGAGTCAGGGTATATTAGAATTAAAATATACATTACAACGTGTTTTATTTTCAACTCATGTTAGTGATTGGATTTTAAGTTATTTCTAGTGCTGTAATGCAGATTTTAAAAGTGCCTTGAGTTAGTTTTTTTTCTACACTTTTGCGGGTAGTTGAATGGTTTTAAAGCCTGGTTTACACGATGGTAAGCGATATATTGTCAGAAGACAACTAACTGGCATGAAATTATTGGCTTTGTTTAAAAATTTCAGACCTTGTCAACTGCCCTGAAATTTAGTTGTCTCCGAGAGCAGCCTGAGGACTACTGGCGTCCGACAATGCCGTAATAACAATTGGCGAAGACCATCTCACCAACTGGCATCATGTAAGCCCGGCTTAATGCCTGCTTAGTAATCAAATCAGTAGGTTGCCAGTTGGATCAATCATTAAAAATCTGTATTTACTGGTTGGACACTGGAACTGGATCCCAGCATTTCTTGATCATTGTGCATTTAATACTTGACTTAAAAGAAACAGTCTTTTTAGTCAGCAACAAAACTAGACTGTATCAGTGGTGCAGTCGTAAATTTTCCAGTGTCGTAACATTTACCAAGGTCACGGAAAAATACGGGTCTCTATTATCATATAGGTTCTTTGGGGAAAACGAGTTCAACACATTCCCACCCCACTGGACTATTATCACTCAATTTGATTCTATCCTCAACCTGAATTCTTAATCCGTTTAAAATATAGACCCAAGTGTTTGTAATAGAGAATTTATAGATTGATCGCTTCATTAATCAAGGGCTCTGCTCAGTCTTACCTATATTCAAAAGTTGCTGCTCAGCTTTGAGAGGCGAGCCCTCCCCAGTAACGTACCCTGCTCATCCAAAGCTCTAACTAAAAACTCTCTTCCAAAACTTTTTGTTGGAGGAAAAGGTTCTAAGATGTCATTTTAGAACAAAATAAAGCTCTGGTTAAGCCTCTACAGCTAATTAATTGTTGTGTATACATCCAATAATGTAATATTCAATCTAAAGTAAGTTATGCTAGTCTGATTGGAGTCTTCTTTGATTGTTAAACAAAAAATAAGCTGACATTACCAACCTCAATTATTGACAATCACTAGTACCTTAATTGTACCTTAGTACCTTAGTAGTACCTTAGTAGTATTAGTACCTTAGTACCTTAACTAACCTTAATTGTTTTCACAAATAAAAATCAACATATAATCTTATTTTATAAATACCATAAAATAAAGACCACAAGTTAAATATGAATAAAAAAACACACCAATTTAGTTTTTAGAGATTATATAAGTTTATGGACGATGTAGAATCATGAGTGATCTCTACTTATTACACATACACAGTCCTATCTCTCGATCTTACAGAGTTTAGGACTTTCCGCTAGTCTTTTAAGAAAGTGAAAATGCTTATAAATTGGTCTATTAAATTAGTTTAAAATATGTTTTTATTGCAATAAAATACTTTAGCAGAAAGTTGTGGCTGTGAGTGTGTTATGAAAAATTGTATGCCAGGTTGTGTCATGTTTAAAATGTTTTTATTGTTTGCAATATTTATTGTCAGTACTTTAGCGGAAGAAGAAAAAGAATCACCTTTGTTTTCCCTGAAGAGGAGATTGGTTGATTATTACGCCAACCCCCCACAAACCGGGAGTGAGGTAAGATAATTTTAAACCTTTCATAAACTTCATTGTGAATGTAGCCTCCGGATTGCCAAATAATATTAAAAAAGGTTTAAATACCTGCTATCAAGCAATCCATTTAATTGCAATTGCAACTAGTTTCGACTCCTGTGGAGTCATCATCAGGAGGTACAAAGACTTCTTCTGTCTTCATATGGCGCTCTTCATATGAAGAAAGAAGAAGTCCTTGTACCGATGATGACTCCACATAGGAGTCGAAACTATTTGCAACTACAATTAAATGGATTGCTTGATAGCAGGTATTCAAACCTTTTTAATACTTTCATAAACGTTAAAATAACACGATTTTGTGCATACTTGTAACTAAATAACTGTATTGACACTATTGCTTGTTCCAATATAATAGCGGAATATTTTCATCCATAAAAAATACTAGCCACATGTTTTCATACGGAACCTTATACAATTACTCACTTTACTAAGGACAGGACACAATTTATGTTACATGTTACAAGCTGAACATGAATGAAGTGGATAATCCATGTAGTGTGTATGTATGTGTGACTTTGTGTGTGTTATTTGTGTGAGTTACTGACCAAGAACAGCAATTTCTTTAGACAGTACCATTGGTTAAAATCCCATTTCCCAATTATCAAGGACAGATGGGTCTAGTTTCAAATATAAAAAAGACACTGCAACTATGAATTAGTGAATATAAGAATTTATAAAATAATATACAACACTATTTTTGTTGATTCACACATTAATATTTTCAGGTTCTATGTTCAGCTGTGTTTTACCTGCATGAGTTGACGAGGTTGCAAGAAGCTCTGACGGAAAAAGCGCACCAGAAGACGGCAAAAGACCTTTTGGTGAAACTTGACGAAGACGGAGGACCAAAACACCTCAATAAGATACCTTACAACAAGTTCATCGACTTGTACACCTGGGAAGGGGAGGAGATCTCAAACTATCACACGATTGTCACTCACACCCGAAGAGTGTGGGACGAACTTCGGGTGGACGTGCTGGGGAAAGAGGAAGTGTTCACGGGACCCGAAGATGATGGAGAGGATTGATAAGGATGTTCACATTTGATAAACAGAGTGAAATTGTGAATCGTCTATTAGAAGTTGTTATAATTTAGATTCAGTGGATTTCTAACAAACAGTTGTGCTTGTAGAGTTGAGATTTGCTCATGTAATATTCCTTGCTCTGGTTTCTTAAGTTAGAATCGTAATTATTAGTCTGAACTAAAACAGTTTAAAGCTTTCAAACTCAATAGTTATTTACCGATACAGTTTTTAACATTATGTTATTCCCTTATCTCCACATAAAATATCCCTTTTTTGTTCAAAAGTTACCACAGTAGATGTCTCATCATAGTCCTGGATAGTTGAATACAAAGCTAGTAATTAAAATATAACTCTAATAAAATTCACTGCCAGATAATTTGAAAGCGAGCTAACCTAGTGGTAGAGCGCGGGACTTCAGTCCCTGAGGTCCTGGGTTCAATTCCGCAAAATCACCAATCGACTATATATCAGTGATAATGCTTTAAACCGTAGGTCTAGCCTGAAGTATTGTAAAAACAATCTTGGGCTAGCTAGAGCCTAGCGTCCTAGCACAAAAAAAACCCATCAGATTTTACAAATTTCAGTTTTTGTCCAAGTAAATCAAGGTATTGCACAACTCTTCAAGTTTTGTCTGAAAAGGGGGTTTCCCCCTACATTTATTGTAAATTGTGAGGCCGAAAGAAAATATTTTGCTCGTTTTGCTCGTACAATAATACAGATAATATCTACTTGAATTCAGAGATTGGTTCTGGAAGTATTAAAACCGAAATGACTGTACATTTGAAAGTTTTACTGCTACTAAAATTTACACAACATTCTTAACCTAACTTTCTATTGAAAATATCTGAGCGCTACCAATTTTGTGCCTTCTTATTGTCACACACATTTGTAAAATCTCTATTTTGTATGCAACATTTTTTTAAATATTGGTAGCACTCTCAAAAAGCTGTCTCGATGAACCTAATAACAATTGAGTACTAATAGCTTTTGGAGCACACTTCATTACTTTATTTATAGTTCAACACTTTTTTCAGGTATTATTCTCTGAAGACATGAAGATGCAACTTTTGCAACACCTTATATCTCTCAAACAGTTCACTACTCCGTCTCTGCCACATTCACCGAGGGTTTCTCCACCTCTTGCTGCAAGTCCTGCCACAGGATGTCAGTTTCGTCCAGCACTTTCCGCACAGAGAATACAACTTTATTGTTCCACTGGTACTTCTCCATTGCATACTCCATGTCGAAATCCTCGTCCAAGTGTGGAGGGCCACCGGACACCAGAAGTCCACTGAACAGCTTCATCCCTAACTTCTTCTCTATGGCGTCTTTGCTCTTCAACATGTCCAATACATCTCGAAGGTGTCTATAATATTGCAAAAGATCTTCGACAACTTGTTGACCTATTTTGGCGTCGGACACTGGTTTCAAAAGTTGTTCTTTCAAAGTATTGCCAAGTGAGACCAAAATATTTGGCGTTCCCTGATGAAGATCGGTTTCCGCATTCATCGTTGTGTTGAAGTCTTGGGTAGCACAAGAAAATGTGTAAATAGAAAATAGTAAAAGTAAGTCCTTTACTGTAACAAAATACATGTACAACCGTTTATTCATATTTGACTTCTTTATCATTTGAGATCGATTGTAAAAACTGTTATTGTTTTCCAATAAATATTTCTTATAGAAAACGAATGTTTTCTTAGTTCAAATTTAAAAATTGAAAATGTTGTAACAGTTTGTAGCCAAAAATGTACTGTTATATAATTTTTAAAAGGATTTAAGTCAAATTGTAATTACTAATTAGCAATGTAGTTAGTTTTAAGTTTGACAAGAATAGGGAAAAAGTTTTAATCTATTCATTTAGTGTCTATAAATAAAGTTATTCCTATATAATTGGCATTATAATCACTGCCCATCATAAAAATAAAACCTGTGTATAATTTTGTTTTACAGTCACAAACACACAACACATATGAAAACAGTTTGGTTGATAATTCCTGCATTGCTTACAAACATTTTCTTTCTCCTCATATCAGCAAAAAAACCACAACTAACCGAGAGAGATCTATTACCGACAGATGAAACAGTGACATTTCTCTTCAGGTTATCAGAAAACATTAAAGCCGACTTTGATAACGCGACAGGAGAAAATTACGACGTGTTGCTCAAGCATCTCTACGAATATTACAACAATCTTGATGACATTTACTGTATGCTGACTGATCAAGAGGAGGGGGTAAAACAAAATGGCACTCGCCTCATGGCTCGAATAATAGATGACGGACAACCCACTCACGTGAAGGACAAGATAGATTACAAAAATCTACAATTCAAATTTGCCTGGGATGACAATAACGTACGAGAAATAAAAGAAGTTGTCAAATCCACGCAATCTTTGTGGGAGAATTGTGAGTTTTTATACAATGAAATGGCTTTTGACGAGTTTGCAGTGCCTACACAGAACACAACAGATTCCCTAAAGGTTTGATTGTGAATGTAGTTAGGTTAATATCTTTTTCTAACTCATGATAAATATAATTTTGCCTTTTTGATGGACATTAAGAGGTTAAAAGTAAGGTAGAGGCTAACATTACCAAGGTTTTGTATGTACATACATTTATTAACATACTTACAGTTTTGTTTTGTTATTTTGTAAACATTTTAAACAAATTAAAATGTTAAAATACCATAAAATGACACTTAAGAAAAATTAATTAGAGTTTATCTGTTATATTAAAACTACATCTTCCACTTTTCAACATTCCATCACCCACTGTAATGTATCTTAGTTACTCAATTGTACTTTTTGGAATAATGACTGTGATTGCTCAAGACGAGGTTTTACAACAAGAAACACCAGAGGGCGTAGTTAGCTTTTTCCTAAAGTTGACAAAAACTATCGAGGACTGCTTAAAAGCTCCAGTTCGGAAAAATGGCAACTTATTATTAAAGACGCTTTACGAGTACAGCAATAATCTTGACGATTATTTGTCCGTTCCCCAAACTCGCAGCCAAGAAAAGATATTCAACAGCACTAGCCTTCTGGTTCAACTTTTAGACTGTGGTGTGCCATCCTTTCTAAAACAAGAGATTAGCTTTGACCACCTGAAAGTTATGTTTGAGTGGAATGATCGAAGCACACAGGAACTGTTTGATGTGATTAAATCGCTCAAAACCCAATGGAAAAATATTGAGAACTTCAGAAAACGTGAAAGTTAGAGTGTTAAGCAGGAGCAGCAGTTTTCATGTTAAAACATGTTTAGCTTCTAAATAATATTGAAACAGATTGATTATTCCATTGTCGAGTATTTAATTACACAGTATTAATGTTCGCAAAGATATAAATCAATACTCATTAAAAAAAAAGTCAAAATAAAATATTGTTTGAATGATTTCAACAAATTTATGTTTTGTCTTTAGTGTTTTTGTGATATAAATTCTACAATATACTTCCTAAATAAATGAAAGTATTGGTAAATGTGAATATTTTTCTTCCTTATTAGTTTGTGCTTTGGGCTTGGAAATTTAAAAAAATTTTAATTCAAAATTGAAAAACTTAAGTTTGAAAAGAAAACCTGACTTGTATATGTTAGATAAGGGGGCTACTAATATGCGTAATTAATTATTACTAATCCTTTTTAATTTTCCCATGAAAAAAAAAAATATATATATATATATTTTAAACTCTCTTTGAATTGTTATTATGTATTGTTATTAAGTATAGACCAAATGTTGAATTATTTGAGATATTCCATAAAAGAATGTACAACCATCGACTTTTGGAAACTGAATCTTCTATCAATACTCAAGGGTTCAACTGGACCCACTCAGAACCATAATTTGTTTACTAAATGTGTGAAATATTTAAGTACGAATCTAAACCCTTGACCTTGCACAAAATAATTAGCTAATTCAAACATAAATTGGTTCTCAATATGAATAATCAAAAAGTAATCTAAATTGTCTTGACAAATATTCCACAAATGTTACTGTGATAATAGTTTCTCTACGATGAAGAATTTCGGTAACACATATATTCTGCTTTTTTCACTTATAGTTTTAGTTTCCGTAAACCTTTCATCACAGAAGGATGTCGGAGAATACCTTGACGATTTGAGTAGATCCATTGCAAAGAGATTCAAGAACCCAGGACCCGGTAGTGAAACGCTTATGAGGGATCTTTACGATTACAACAACCACTTGGAAGAGATTCACGCTAACATCACGAGTGGTGACGCAGATTTGGCCAAGGAAGGTTACGATCTCGTCCAAGAGATCATAGAGAGCGGTGGACCACCCCATCTCAAAATAGAAGTGGACTTCGACGAGTTTTTGTTTAAAATATTCAAAAACGATCGTGACGTCCAAACCATCCACAATGTCCTCAAGGATAACAAAAAGTTGTGGGAGAAAGTTAAAAAATTGTATGAAATATACGCTCATGTATGAATTTAATTGTAAAATACATATACGTTGTCAACGATGTTACTGAAGAAGGAAGATGGAAAAGTGTGAATGCTAATGATAAGTGAATGTTTTAGTGACTTAAAAAAATAAGATGTGTGTGTTGAGAGTGCTTTAATTGATTCCTAATTATTTTTATAAGAACAAAATTAAAGCTAGAATGACATGTGCATAACAAAAATTCTTCGTAAATTTATTTTTTATTCTGAAAAGTTCTATTTCCAATAAAAAAGAAATATTTATTGTTAAACGATCCAACAAAACAAAACAAAAATGGTATCCTAAAACCAGTGTACAGTATTTTGAAATACTATCAAATTAACAGTAGTACTAAATGTTTGATGTACTATGAGTTGATCTTACTTAAAATTTCAACCTCATGTACTCATTGACTAATTACTTCTTTTTATACTTTTTCTTTTGAAATGGCAACCATAAAAAAGGTAGGTATTTTAAACCAAGTATGAATGGAGATGAGTGTAGGGGTGTAGGATGAGTGGCACGATCTTGTAGTTTTGTTAGTGACTAATATAAATTAATACAAAATTATCAGAAAATGAACTAAAAAAGGTAAACAATAAAAATATCCAATTAATTAATTCCTAACTGAGATGATTGGTTTAAATGTTTTTCTGCAAACTTGAAGGTTATTCGTAATATCCCATTGATGGATTGATAAGATTAATTGTGAATTAGTTTGTACTTATCGAGTTATTAGCTAATTACAGCAAAACCCCAATTAGCACTTATTACAATTTTCACAATGTGGATGACTTTTAAAATGGCTATTTAACATGTAATCACCAAAAGTTTAATTACAAGTTTACGATTACAAAAAAATAAATTTATAAAATGGTACCAATCCTATTGATTTTTATTGGTTCAATCATTTACAAATCTAATTTATCAGAGGCAAAACCTGTACCAGAAATAGTGAATTTAGGAAACACTCTCAACGGACAACTGAAAAACTTGACAAGAGACAACGCTGGTGGACTTTACAATAACTTTTCGACTTACCTAAAAAGTTTAAAAGACATAAATGATCTTATCTGGTCAAAAGATGGAGAGATTGTTATAAAAGGAATGAAGATATTTGACGATCTAGAGGAAGCAGGGGGACCTCCACACTTGATTGACGATTTGGACTACAAACTTTTAGCGGTAAAACTCAACTGGAAAGGCAGTGAAGTCGAACATGTAAAAAGTGTAGTGAGTGAAACGAAACTGCTTTGGGAAGCGGTTAAAGATCGTGCAAACCGTCTGAGAATCGGAACGTGGGGTGTTGATAGTAAAGTTGAGGATGAAACTTTGTCTCCCGGACAAGAAGATAGTGACGGAGACCTTCATTAAGCAGATAATATTTGAAATATCGTCCAATGTAAGTAAAAGTTTTCTTTGAAGGTGTTCTTGAAGATGGAGAACTCAGAAATATAATACCTATTAGAATATGTTTAAGGTTCTACTGTGTGATAAGGTGAATTTAAGGGCTTCTAGCCATGTTAAAAGAGGTTAGAAGGCAGAAAGGGTACTTGCCTCAGTAAGTGTATTTCAAATTACCTGAGGTAAACTGCCTGCCTTCTAGCCTTGTGTTAACGTGGCTTTAGAGAGAAACAAAATGTCAACCAATGCGGTACAGGTGTTCTTCTATTTGATTGATTTTGAAATATAAAGGTTCATTTTATAGACAGTTTTTTGTGAGTCTGTGTTTATAATGTAAGTAAATTTTAACAATTCTTGACCCTTAAAATACTTAATTCATTAAACCACTAGAGGAGGTATTGTTTGTCTGCTTAGGATAGCTGTTTTAAAAAACAATATGTCAAATTTATTTCACGCATGTGGAAAATAATTTGTCATAATTTTGCTTCAGATCAATTAGGGAACTGTGATAGTAGTTCAAATCAGGACATTTGACCAAAGTTTAATAAATGCTTTGGTGAAAACTGTACAAGCTTTATTTAAATGAACTATTCCAAACTTGCTCTTAAGGCATGAAAATTTAAGTATGATTTAGTCTGAAGGTTAGATGTCAAAAACAAAATTTAAGTTGTTTTGTAATGTCCAAATACAACATTTCCATCAGTATAGTTAATTCAACAGATAGAAATTCTAAATGATTTGCACATTATAAAATAATGACTGGATAAAAAGTGTCCATATCTACTTTGTTATAAAATTGTTAGCAGTAAATTTTGACTGATTTCTACCATTGTTAGTAGTTTTAATTCTCTAAATAAACCAACTTGCTGCATTTAATTATAACTTTTGTTGAGTTACCATAAACTGTATAAGCCTCTGCCAACATTCAATAACTGAATACATAATGTTTGTACAACCCCTATATAAAAAAATAAGTTTAAAAATCAAATTTATTTTTTAAGTATTTTTTATGAGGTTGTTGATCTCTTAACATTATGTAATCAAAATATGTCTTATTATTAAACCAAGATGAGATTACATATGTATTGCTTGGGAATCTCTTTTTTGCCACTTAAAAACGCTATATCTTCTGTTGACAACAATTACTAATACTCAAAAGTAACCAACAAATTTTAATTTTGTTTTAAGAAGAACTATGCAATCCACCTTGATATTCATTGGTTTGGCACTACTCGGGCCGTTTAATTGTATCGCTAAGATCAGAAGCTTGGTGGAACTCGGAAAAAGTTTAACGGAACGTTTACAAGACCCAGAAAACCAGAGTAGAGAATTTCTAGCGGATTTACAAGCATACATCGGAGAGTTGTATGAAATTTATGAAAAAGTCAGCGAACAGGACTGGGACATCATCAAGGAAGGAATTAAAGATTTTGAGGCGTTAAATACAACGAGAAGTTCACTTCATTTCAAACAAGATCTTGACTTCAACAAGTTGAAAGAAAAGTATTACTGGAGCTATGACAATAGAGTTTTGCATGCTAGAGAATTATTCAATGAAACTGAATATTTGTGGAACAAAGTCGTGGATAGAATAAATTATGTACGATTTTAGATTGATAAGTGTTATGGTGTTTGTACATTTAAACAAACCTAACTATTTAATACAGGTTTTACTTAATAATAGAGCTTTTTTAAACTGAAACTGATATAATAAATGTTTAAGCAACTTTTTGAATGTATTAAAATAGTTTAATCAAGTAAGATGAAAGAATTGTATTACAGTACATTCATTCAAGCTGAAAACTGTTTTAAAAACTCAAGATATAAAATGATAAGCAGAATTGGTACAATTGTAAAACTATCTACTGTTCTTTTTCCTTGATGGCGAATACTGGATCAAATACCAACAAAAAGTTGTGTATAACATATAATGTTTTTGAAGTTTTTTATGAATAATTTCTTTAAGATTTCCTAAAGAATTCACTTATAATATTTATGTGTCAATATTTAAAGAAAATATTCTTGACTGTAACACCTGTAAAAATTTCATATTTATACTTTAGAAATTATACGTGCTATCAATTTTTAAATTGCATCTCAAATACAACGATAAATAAATGCTTGTACGGCATTAGAAAAATTCTCTTTATACAATAGAACTTTAGAAATAGTTTTGCTATTTAAAAAACATACATGTTATTGAGCAGGCTTGCTTCTTATTTTCTTTTTGAGTTTTTACAATCTATGTCTTGGTGTAGGCCCTACTTACTGACCAATTAATTGATTATTCAATTAAATCAAAGCAGATAATATTTTAATTAGTTAAATTGTGGGGAATTGAATTTCGCCCATATAAACTATGTATGTTTGTAAAAAATTATAAAAATGGCGATTGCCGTCGAAATGAATAAATAAATAAATAAATAAATGAACTGAAAAAAAAATAACAAAAGTAAAACAGATACTGATTTGATAATTTAGCAAATTATATTTCCCCGGTTGAGTAAAAAAAAAAAAAACAATATGTACTTAAAACCACTGAAACCCATATTAGACTCAACATCAAGATGGTCTGATATGTACAGATTAAATTTCTTTAATTGATAAGATAGACAGATGGAATGAGGGTGAAGCTGGCATTATGTTTAGTAACTGTCTCAGCCGTTGTAGACATCATACTTACGGGAGAAAGTGATAGACTTTTCTCACAAGAACTACGGGAGAGTGGCGACCCTCATCCGCTCGTAAATCTCGGAAACAGTTTGGTGCACAGACTAACCTCCGTGTCTTGCCCGTTCGGAACTCTTCTTTACAAAGACCTCCAGAGATATTACAACCTTCTCTCAGATGTTTACAGGTTTTTGAAACGAAGAGACGTCGTGGAAATTGTGAAAGGATGGAAAGTTTACGACCAAATAGTCAAGATGGGAGGCCCGCCTCATTTGAATTTGACTCTCGACTTTTTCACGTTGAAGAAAAAATATAAATGGAGTGACAGCGGAGAGGTGTACGATGTCAAGCAGGTAAAATAAATATAACCGTAGATTTTATTGTATGTTAGAATAATTGTTTGTATCTCTTTTAACATTTAACACTTTCTTTCACATTATTTTTTCATAAATTTGGGCAAATGTCATAAAATTCTCTATTTATTGAAAAATATTATTTTGAAGATTTACACACATTTTAGGAAATCAAAATTTTAAAAGAATTTAGACTAATCTCATACTCAAATGCTACATAATTTATGGGCATGAAATGTTCGATCTCAGATAAAGCAATAATTGTACCCTCACGGTTTTTTTAGTCAAGAATATTTATTGAAAGCCATTGATAGCTGCTCTTTATAGTTCCTACACGACTTGCTTTAAATTTTTGAACTTCAAATATTTTACAGAATTAAAACTAAAACAAAACCTTTGAACTACTAGATGAGCAATTAACCTCTGACAACAATTAAGACTGTGTAATTATCCTGAAGATATATTTATAATGAATTATTAGAAGTCAGTGTAAACAGATCCTGGCGTAATAGGATGTCAAGAAGGGACATAAAAAACGTTATGTTGGCTTGCAGATTATGACATTGACTCAAGAACTGTGGGAGGACATACAAGATCGAGCTGCTCACCTTAGGTCCGGACAGACTGAGCCTCCGCCAGTCGAGGAGTCTACCATCGACTGGACGCCATTCCTCCGAGAGGTCAGCTCCGACAGCGACCCTGAGGACCACCCTCGCCACTAACCCATAGCAATAACAAGTCTAATAGCAGCAACAACAATAAGTCTTCAGCAGCGGCAATGTAGCTGCATCGTTGGATTCAAACCTTGATCTTTTGTTTACAAGGCTTGGTTATAAGCAGAACATCAAAAACATCTAAAGAGAATTTTTAAAGTGTTGTACTAATTTCTGGAAGATCTCAAAAACCACTAACTCTTGAACAACTTTTCTGTTATTTCGTTGGAAGAATTTGAGTTCAATAAGATTTTCCCAATTCGTCCAATAGTTTCCAATCAACCGCTGGCTAGTGATTCTCTTAGCACTATCTAGATCGGAGATACCCCCTCTACGGACTACTAAGGCAAGGATTACTTGTAAATGACAAAATACAGACTTACACAATTACAGTTTTACATCCTAATTCCTAAAATATGTTTTATTTCAGGTGATTTAGCATTACGGATTTTAATTAAGGTATACGGTAGCAAAAGTTATATACATTATTGTCCCAACAATTTTCAAATGTGCTTTGATAATCATCCAGCCTTTTCAGTTAGCTGTTTTATTGTAGACATGCTACTAACTAATCAAAGATGGTATAGATTAGGATGGTGTGTGCGAGGGCTATTCCAATAACACCAAAAGTCATAATACTTATTTTATTTATTTATTTATTTTTTTTTTTTTTTGAGGGAGAGGTGGTAAAATTCATTTACGCACACAGGTGGCTAGCCTGTAGTTTGATACGCCAATAGGATTAAGTCCCAATTAACCCACTAAAAACCTTCTCTACTCTTTGGACACTAGCCTGAGAACACTTATCGTACTTCATCAGAACTAGGCCGAGTTTGCCTATGCCCGAAGGACTTACTCCATGTCTAGCCATTAATTTCTTATCTGTAATCCGATCCAGATCGTTGTTTTTAACTTTCAAGTTGATGGGTGCTATTAAATTAATCTTATAACTGGTTGGGTAACTGAGTGGTATGGTGCCTAACAATCAACAGGTTTCTCCCGAGAAGTCAGTAGCTGTTGGATGGTTCAAAACTTGACCCAGCTGTCCCTAATTGGACAATAAATGATCCTGACTGATGAAACAGCTGTTTAGTAACAAAGCTACACAGATCATCTCAACATTTGGGTTAAAATACACACCTAGGTAGTCTCCCATCTCAATTAATTGATAATTGATATTGAGATGACTATACAAAATACAAAAGTGATGGTAATGGGGAAAGATTCTTGTGTGCTGTGAGCATGCATATTCTGTTATTTAATTGACACGGTCAATACCGCTGTATCAATTCAGCTGATTTAAAAAATGAAATACAATATATTTGATGTTTATTTTCCCAAAAAAAGGAGCTGTGAAGATTGTATATTATGCACTCTTTCCCTTAGGAATATCACAATTGCTCTCATGGCATTATTTAGTTAGGCATCTATCTCACGAACATAAATACTGTTCATAAAAAAAGTAGTACAATCAGGCAACACAGTATTTTTTAGTCAGTGCAGTAGTGCATGAAATTTATGCAACCGAGTGTAGAATCACTAGAATCAGCAAGGTGATATATGATGTTGGGACTAATTCGTATCTTGGCTGCTGTCTTTTGAACATTGTCTGCTCTTGAACAACTCTTTGAAACTTGGATGGTCATTGTGGTAAAGCTTTGAATACATGATATTATATACCAGACTTTAAATTCAAGTGGGAAAGAGGGATTTCAATTTTACTTGGGCTTTAATTCACCTTTTGGATTCTAAAATACTTTATGTATGTTGAAACGTCATTTGTACATCCTCATAGTACAAGCAAGGGCAATATCATCATATTTATTAATAGAAAGGGTTAAATGTTTACAAGTTTGTCAACTATATGCTTGTTAAATTACAGTGGTGTGAGCACTGAGCCCTGAGTTAAACCGTCTTTTGAGTTTCCTAAAAGTACTTTCCTTGCATTCCAGACACAATAAATTTCTCAAGTCTGTCAAGAAAATGGAATCTTTAGAGTATTAAAAAGCACACTCTAATTTTGATTGTAGACAGTCAGTAAATGAAAACAATAAGTATGTGAATTAATTTATTATATACGATTCCCAAACCAATCTCATATAAAAAACTATTTACACTTATCAACTACTCAGTCGAGTGATATTTACAAAATAAATAACTTACAACTAAAACACGACGTACACAGATTTTACCTCAGACTATACTAGTTCCATTCGTATTTCTTTCCAAAGTCTGCTGATGTCTTCAATCACTTCCTTCACATGATCGATTTCCACTTCTTCCATCTCATACTTACTCCGCAGCAGGTCTTCTTTCACGTTCAGATCCAGAAAGGGAGGTCCACCTTGAGCTTTCAGTTCTAGTAGAGTTTGCTTACCCTTGGGAAAACTCTTGTCGACAACTCGGTAAGCGGTGTTGAGCAAGATGTAGTAGTCGGTCAAATCGTTAATAATGTCTTCTTTCTTCCCCGCCGGACTATCCGTCAACCTCCTTGTTAGGTTTTGTCCAAAGTCGAGAGCCACACTCGGGTTTTTCACGTCGAGAACTGGTTTGAGTTTGGAAAAGTGACATAGAACTAAAAACACCAACACAAACCTCAAAGATAAGATGTTAAAATCTCCGATCCTGTGAAGACCCATCTCGACGGATCTGAGTGAAAACATATCGATCAAGCAGTCGAGATGTAGTGGACTATTGTTTGCGGGACTTCTCTATATATTTGACTTATTGACGTAAGCATCGGTTAATTATGGTTCAATGTCTCATTACATAACTGTTATGACGCTGGTCGGCTCTGACGCACTTCTTTTGTGATCAAAGTGCCAAAAATAACCACATAATCATTTATGATGTGACATTTCCATATCCATTGCCAGTTTTTTATTTGTTATACAAGTTCAGTAGAACACACATCTTTATGATAATTTTGTATTTATTTTTTACCCTTTTTTTACTTCGAACAAAACTATTAATTAAAGAATTTCATATAAATATGAAAAAACATTTCCCCCCTATAATCCCATGATTTGTCTTTTCTTTTAAAGGCTACAATGACGTTTTGTAGGTATTGAAACATTCTTCTGGTAAACTGTTATCTTTTGTTGAAGTGTGGTTTGTCCAAGAATATACAGAGTCATCAAAAAGTCTGCAAACGGCATTTTACTTTATTGAACTATTGTAGTACCTAACACAACAAAGCTTTGAAAATTAATACTCCTACCAAAAATCCCTCTTTTTGATGTTGATAGATATAGGCCTACAAAAAGTCAAAAAGAAATCTTAAATGAGAGAAAATGTCGAGTAGTACATTAAATTAAAAGTCTGTATATTGGAAAAACACAGTGCCGCAAAAAGGTGCGTCCCAGCTGAAACGGCAGTGGTTTAAAATTACGAACATGAAAGATTTTCAACTGCCAGTGTTTTAGTTAAAATGAACCTTTTTGAGCCAGGTTTGCAGCACTGTGTTCTCCTAAAGAAGTGTTAATTTGATTGTACTATTCGACCTGCTCTCATTAAAGATTTTCTTCTGATTCCTGGTACACCGTCCCTGATATGATGAAACCGACAGATTGTGCTGATCTAAATATTACAAATTACTGTTGAAAACACAAACATTTCACCTAGTTAAACTAATGAAATGACTCATTGTGAGCTATGACAACTGTTATGAGCAACCAACTTGGTCAACAACAACAAAATAATGTAGAAAATAGAATTTTAGACACTAGCACATTCTGTGACTGGGTCACACAAGTACGTTTTTTATATAAAAAATGGCGACATAGGTCCATATGGATGAGACATCTACTTCAGTATCCAATAGTCAAAGGTATTACTCAGCAACATTTCTTTAAATAATAGGCGAGTCGAAGTAATTTTATAAACATGACAAAGTTCCTAAATCTCTGTTCAATTTAAACCATCACAAGTAGACTATGTAAAAGACCATAAAACAATGTTTTACTGGTATCATTAATCAATAACTTTTAAATATTTTGTATTTCTAGCATGTGTTAGACCAAATTAATACATCGTGAATGGATGTGTCTAGGTTAGCTTTGTTACTAGGACCAGACAATTCAATAGTCAGAATCCAGGGTTGAAAGCACTTAAGTGAATAAGGTAAAGTTAAAATTAGTATGGGGACTAACATTTTACGTCAAGCTTGTTACATAAAACATTATAAAACAGTTGTACAATAGCTTGACCTGAATCTATGACGTTGGAGACAATATAGGTTATCTAATCAACATCAAGATAGAAACTGTGTCATGACTAGAAGGCGTGTTGTTGTGCAACCATCAAGTTAAAATCTATTTTGAAACACAATAAATATAAACAATTTGGGGAGGGGGTTGTAAAGATTCAAAGTTATGACATAGTTTTTGGAGGCTCGGATCTTTAAAAAATGATTAAAACCAACCCTTCAAAATCTAGCTCAGCAATTTTTGAATTGGGTGTGCAGAAAATTACCACATAAAATATTAAGTTTTTCTCTCTATACCCCTTTTTTGGGAGGATTTTACCAATACCCCACTAGAAAACAGGCCATGCTGCAGGATCCATGACGACACACTTGTGGATGGATGCACTGCCATATCCCATATGTTTTAGGTAAATTATCTGTTTACAATTTTATATTAACTTCTGGCAACTTTAGTACAAGTGTCTACGCTAGTGTTGCGCTTCCCGCATGACCTTATTTTCTAATGGGGCCTTGATTTCACCCTGATGACATAAAGCAAGCTTAGACAGAGGTTATATGGGTTAGAATTTTGGTATATGTCCTCCTCCCAGAGACTATTGAATTTGACTTTATTTTACTTTAAGGGAAGATCAAACCAAATACATTCACCAAAAACACAAAATAAAAAAATATGGAATAGAATAAATACATTTCTCGCCAATTTGTAATATTTTTTAAATCAAAGTAAGAAAAGCAACACAACATTCATCTTTCTTTCACAGGAAACATTTCAAGAAAACGAATTTAGAGCAGCCTCTTTAATTTGATTCCACATTCAAAAGTCAATTTTTAATAGACTGCTTCAAATGTAAAGTTCTCTTTTGGGAGACAAAACAAAGGTTCTATGATCTTAGAGACACATTTAATAACATCTTCACATTTCAGGGTTGTAAATCTTTACTTAGAGAGTGTATTTTATTTGTTATCCGTGTTCATCGCTTCTATAATCTTTACAACATAGCAAGATCCAGCCTATTTACTGGAGAGTGAGGCATGAAAAACAGTCATAACTGATCAATCATAAGTTTACATGATGGGACATTGTTTTGTGATCAGCTATACTTGACAAGTCATTAATGCCAACTTAATCAGTGTAATGAAGCTTATATATTTATTTATAGTTATTTTCCATCCAACCATCAGTGAGGAAGACACTTTCATTGAAAACTTTGATCAACGAATCCTACAAGACTTGAAACACCCTGTCACAATCAACGGAAGAAACCTGTATCAAAACATGCTCCGATACTACAGCGATCTCCTAGATATGTTCAACATGATAATAGCAAACAATCGTAAAGTGATCGCCTATGTGAGAAATCTCGTTCAACACGGTGGACCGAAGATGTTGCAATACGATTACAATCTGACTCGACTAGCAGTTACTTTCGGCTGGGGTCAATATCAAACTCGTGATTTCAATACGGTTTTCAGTGGGATTGAAAACTTATGGAATAACATTACAGAATCACTTCAAATATCAAAAGACGAAAAAGAAAGCAGTTCAAGCTATAGTTACAGTGATAGTGATAGTGAAATGGGAGATTGTTTTTAATTTGAGTAAATTCAGATAAACAATATATATAAAGACGCTTCCCGCTCTCAAGTTATTGATTTTAAAATCTTTAACTCGGCTCTATCTGAAAGCGAAGTATTAGTGAGGACTGGGGTAAAATATGAACATTGATTAAAAATATTAAAATGTATATATTTAAAATATTTACAGCATGAGAAACTTTAAGAAAAACACACTATCCGCCATGTAGAGTGGAAATGAAAAGGACGTTGTCTTTGTCTTGAAGTTCGTAATCGAGTTGACCCTACATCACACATCTTGCGGTTAGTCTACGAAGAATATAGCAAACTGCATGCTTAATTTAGGTTTGATAATAAGTTTGAATAAATAAAATGCAAGTGTTTCCCACCAAAAAAGACTAAGCCTATTTTTGTGACATCAGCTGGTTAATTTTATAACAAAAAGGTGTGATAAAAAAAATAAAAATGAGTATCAATACATAGGTCTACATTCATTAGATTTCATCAGTAAAATTAAAACAATAATAAAAATGCCATAAAATACAACAATTAAATGGGTTTCAAAATTCCAATATAAAAACTCACTAGTACAATAAAACCTCACTAACTCGACACCTGGTAACTCGACAGTTAACAGCTGACAGGGGTACGTCTAGCTGGCTTGGTCTTATTGTTACCGACTTTTCAAGTTTTAAGTGTTGAGTTTTCAATATTTCTTTGAATATTGTTTACTTAATACGTAAAAGTACTCATGTAATATATGTATGTGTAAACATTAGCCTGTTATGTACATTAATTTATTAAAACCCATTAAAAATTGTAATCTTTTGGATAACTCGACAACCTCTGGGTCCACAAATTAATCCAGTAAGTCAGGTTTTTCTGTACAGTATTGGTTTAATACTAGTATTTGTATCGAAATATGCACCAGACATAAAAACGTAGACAAAGAATATCTATATTTATAAAAGAGGAAGTTTGTATATATATTATTTCAATAACTATCAAGGATTCCTTAAACATAATCATAAAAAGTTACTCACCAACAATTCCCAATCTGATTCGTTAACTAGGACCAGTATTCCAGGTCTCCTGTATACAAAAAATAGGCTATAGTCTACATATATATTACATGTGTTAAATGAATTAAATTTTCAAAAGAATAGAAACTAAGAACCATTTCTTCAGTCCAAACATCCCAGTCCATGGGATGTTTTCTTTTGTGAAGAGTGAAAGAGAAAACAATCTTGGTCACCTTAATGTTCGGTGGCCAAATCATAAGAATCACAGTAGGCCCATGTGAACTGTATCCGCCTAGGTGTAGACTAATCTTACCCTTCAAAGGTAAGTCAATGTGGTTTTTCAAAGGTTGTAACCTCAACATTTCTGCTTTTTGTTTAATTGCTCATGACAGCTAATACCTTACGGTACGTCCAGAGTGCACGCCGAATCAGATTCAGATTTTCGGCAGCAGTAATGGCACTTGCATTCAAATGGAAGTGGCTATAGTGGCTGCCGGTTTCCGAGCCCGCGCACAGGCACCTGCTTACCGGAATGAATTCTTCATTCTGGTTTCAGATTCCGATTCAGATTTTGCTCGTACGCATACTATTTAGTTAAAATTATGTTTTCCTACAGTTACCTAACAATGTACATGTTCTCTTACTGATTTGAGAAAGCAAAATGGCCAATTCGCTCATCAGTGAGACAATGTTAACATTGTCTCACTCTAATTACTTTGTCTCACTCCAGATTTGCAACGTGAAGGCACGAAATAGTGAGCGCGTAACATGCAGGCAACGTCGTATGCGCGCGAAATACGTTGGCAGCACTGGTTGTAAATCAGCTGGTCAGCTGTTGTGCTGTTGTATTTGTCAATCGTCACTTCACATTAAATGTTATATTTGAAGTTCACTTCTGTGTAAAAATAGGTTATGTTTCTTCACCAATTTATTTGTTTTATGGTAACTGTAGGAAAAGTATAATGTGCAACTCGAGTTCAAAGTACAATTGCCTCACTCGAGAAACCATTCCTCACTTTTCTCACTAGTTGCACAAATAACTATTTTATAGTAAAATATATATTTTTTCATTCTTAATTTTAGGGTTACCACTAAACTGTCTTCAGGATTTTTTTGTTTATAGGCTATAGGTTACACCAGTTTCTTACAATACGGTGTCCAATTTTAATAATAAGTTTCGGTGGTTTCGATAGGAAAATAGGTATATAATATCATAAACACCATTTTTCACTGGTTGTAACTTCACACCATTTTCATACGCTATAATTTTACACATTAATTCCTCATCCGACAATTCCATAACAACGAATGACTTGCTTCTTTGCTAACCGAGTCAGTACCGGCGGCATATTTCCTGCTTCCTCTGTGGCCACCAACAAAATATCTGACTCAGATTAACCAAGTGCAGAAAATCTGAATCTGAATCGGCGTGCACTCTGGACGTACCGCTATACTGGCGTTTGAGGATCAAAAGGTACCTTAATTTTCTGTAACTAATCACACAACCTAAAGATTCAACTACTTACTGCTAAGTTTATCTAGGATTGCAAATGAGTATTATTTATAGTACTTACACAGTATCTCCTTGTAAGAATAATTCTGGTCTCTCGGTCAGTAGATTGTCCTTCAGCCAGACAAGAAGTTTTCTTAAAGTCCCTGGATAGAAAATCAAATCTAACAATAAAAAAAACAAACATACTTACATATTTTTAAATATAATGGCCTACTTAAATACTTTTAACTAAAATGGCTACCATATGAAGGTAGGTATTTTAAGCCTAGTATGAATGGAGATGAGTAGCGCGATCTTGTAGTCTTGTTACTAACTAAGGTCGACATGTTCCTTAGGATTGTTAATTAATAGCATACAGCCAATGGCAACTAAAGCCGCTTTTACACCGGAGTTTGGAACAAATTTTTGGAAGTTTTTGTGAGTAACACCTGTTTCTAAAACAACATTTTAGGCCTAAGCTACAACCGATAGTGCACTATTCTTTGATTTTGTTGGAAACAATTTAATCACCGTTCCCGAGGACACCAGATCAGTCCCTCTCTAGATAGTCATGTGGTGGTGGGTAGGCTCGATGGGTAGCGGGGAAGTGTTCTAAACAGTGATAATATAAATCAACAACTTGATTCATTATAACCTAAACTTTGCCTTCCTAATCTAACCTAACTTCAAAACACTTAACTTAATACAGTCACGAATCCGCATAACACCCAACCTACCAACCTCACATGTCTAAATAAGAACTAAAGTAGTTCATAATCAACGTTCAGTTGAATTTACAAATGCCTCTGTCCCTTTGTATAAACTTACTGTTTGTCGATTACTGTTGTGTCTGTTAGGTTTCCTCTTCTCCCTAGACGATCATTTCAATCGTTCATGTTTGTGTTAGTCAGTCAGTTCACAGTAATAGCGACCAGCGAATAAGAGGCATTACAGTAATAAAATTCAAAAAATCTTAGTTACCGTAGTTCAGTTTTGTGACAGCAGAAAAATTTTTGCACCATTGTTTTCAGGTAAAAATCTAGTTTCTAATGATATATAAATTACTATAGTACTCTTGGTCACCCTCATCGCAATAATTTCCAAAAGTTTCCTTATGTTTGGAACACCCTTTAAGTAATCTTTACCCTATTGACTTCTGATTGGAAAAAATTGTTGTTGTAGGCCTACTTGTAAACACTAAAAAACTGGTTTTAGTGAAACAAAATGTTTCTGACCCAAAAAAGTGTTTCTTCGTTTTTAGAATCATTAACCTTAGTTGTAAACACGTGTTCCTAACTCCAGTGTAAACACGGCTTAGGGGCCCATAGTTTATAGTTTATAGTAGGTAGATTCCAAACCACATTTTTGTCTTGTAAGTTAATTGTTGGTCTAATTTTATTATATTGTAGCCTTAGCCTACCCTAGTGCCTTATGAATAGGCCTATAAGAAATAATACTTACATGGCCGTATATTTCCAGGAAGATTGACAGAATGTTTCTTCACTTTGTTAAAAAGCAGTTCTGCTCCTCCACTGAAATGAAAAAATAATAGTTACCAAAGTGTAATATTACATCGGCTACATAAACTGTCTTCATACTGACCAACAATTTGAATACATACCCAAATTCGATTGTCAAAGGCAAATCTTCCATTTCAGACACAAAATTGAAAACTGTAATAAAAAAAATACATTAAGTTAACTGTACTGTGTTTACTCGAATAAGTTAAATAAAATTAAAATAACGTGTTACTCAAACAAATATACCAATAGCCTATAGTTTTTGAGCTGCGCTTTTTATATAATTTAATAGCTAAGCTAGCAGCCGCTTGCAGCTAGCTAGCTAAAACCTAAACCTAACCTAATCTAGGAGATTAACTCAATAACTCAATAACTCATTTATTTAACCAAAAATAACAATTACATGCATTGGTCATGTCATTTAGCAAAACATACAGTTTCTTGACTTAAATAAGAAATAATAACTGTTCTTTTTTTTTACACTAAGGATACCTATGATCAAACAAGTTTGATAGTTTATTTTAGCCGTCAGCCAGGAACTTACGGACGCTGTAATAAGCTTTTTTTAAAAGAAAAGATTTTAGGGTTTTTTTAAATTTCAGATGGTTTGATACTGCTTTGAGGTGAGAGGGAAGATGGTTGAACATTTTTATTGCATTATATCGGAGATGGTTTTGAAAGAAGGAAGTGTGGTGTCTAGGAACTGGGAGGGTATTTGTGGATCTCAAACTATAATGATGGTCTGTTGGAGTGTTAAACTTGCCAGTGTTTTGGTGCAGAAAGGATAATGTCTTGTAGATGTAGAGACATGGGAACGTTAATATTTCGGATGATAGAAAAACTGGTTTACAAGTCTGACGTCTATTCATTGAAAAGATGGCTCTGATTGCCCTCTTTTGAAGGCGGAATAAAAATAGAGTTCTTTTGTTCTCACACCCCCAGATAGGCAAGGCGTACACGAGATGAGGGAAGATGAGACCGTAATAAGCAGAAAGAAGGACATCGGGCTTAGATAGCTTTGCAAGGGTGCGGATGGCATGTTTGTTCTTGTTGTTTGTTTTGTATGTTTCGTTTCAAGAGTTTCTCATTCCCACTTTCTTTTACAACCATACTTTTTTCATGCACTTTTAGGCAAAAACGAATTACGGTTGCATAAAGTCCTATCGGCTGACAATTTCTGAAGGTTGTCCACAATCTAATCTCTGCTATTTCTGTAATCCCACGCAAAGGTATTGGTGAATACTGAATACGTGTAATACCACGGCCGCCTTTCGTAATACGCTTAATTATTTACAAATGCATAATCTAGGGCCTCTATAACACATAATCTTGAAACATGAATAGTTTTAAACTGATAGGATTTTTGTTACCAAAAGCTGTTTTAAGGTGCCGATACAAATGTAGGGATATGTCCCAATGTCCCATAACTAGCTTAAGTTAGGGAATCATTTCAACCGTTTTCTCGTTTAAGTGAACCCCTATCACAACGCATTGATGTGACTTGTAAAACCTAGGCCGCCTTTAACTCCAGGGCCCTGTTTCATAAAAATACTAGTCTAGTATTTACGAGTCCACGGACTAGTAATACTAGTGTATTTTACAAGTCTACGTTTCAAAAACCTACTAGTGTAAAATACTAGTTACTAGTGTAGGGACTAGTATTACTAGTGGTTTTTACTAGTGTAGACAGCAATGTGTTTCATAAAGTTTTACTCTTGTAAATTACACTGGTAAATACTTGCCATTTTCTAACAACCTCTCTACACCCGTATTATTTGAAGTAGACTAGTATTTTCGGGAAGAGAGTTATTTCATTACTCACATCCTTAAAAAAAATGAATTAGTGAATTCTTTTTTCAAGTGCGAATTGGCTCAAGTTTGCAATTTAAGATAAAAATAGATCTGTGAGTGTTAAAATGATAATTATTAAATGTAAATTACAATCAATAAATGTGGCGTAGTACAAAATGAGTGAAATTGAATTTTATAATGTATGTACAATCGCCCTATTATAATAATTATAATTATAAGTTATCAATTTCTGTGAAATTTTATTCTAAATTTACTTGAGTTAAATTTCATGGTTATATCAACTATTTAGTTATCACAGATAAAAGATTTTTAATCTTTGAGAGAAACCAAATTAAAACCGCATACCGTATTGCGTACAAAGATGTACAAAAATGTATCCAACATTGCAACATTAATCAGATTATTTTACACCCAAGGCCCTCGGTTTTATTTAAAGACATTGTAATATGAAATAATAGTAAAACAATTTTAAAGAGGAGTTTTATTGTATTTTTTGAGGTGCTTATTATTTGCTTCCCTAAATAGCTAAAACCCTGTGATGTACGAACAATTGTGTAGGCCTATATTTGATTTTTGGGCGTTGAACTGAACTGCTTAACATAAAAACATTACTTTTAATCCATTTTGGTATTCTGAATTTGTTATTCAAAGTAATAAAAAAATTAGATGTTGATTAGAGCTGTTATTTAAATGTAAAAACACGTAAAAGTTTAATTAATGGAACAAAAAGTATAGTGAGTGGTGCGGATTTGAACCAGGGACCCTACCACATGAGAAGCGAAAACTTTACCTCTGAGCTACGCCCTGCAACAGCGCATATGCCATGTTTTACTATACTTGAAAACCTACTTCTCCATTGCTTGTAACGGCGTTGCAATTATTTGTTACATCAATAAACGTTTAGGCATGGTTTGTAGACTCAAAATTAGAATATCACCAAATGGTTTTTAACCCAAATATTCTTATGCATTCGAATATTTGAAAACATAGGTTAGGGTACTTGAAAACGTTCCAAACAAAATGTCCTTACACGATTTAATTACATTCAAAATCCGAGCATTCTTTTCTTTACTCATAGTTAGCATAATCTTATATGTCAGAATAAAACAAAAACTATACAAATCACAGCGAATGCGGCAGCAACAGATCAACTTTTTTACCCAACTCTGTTGAGCGCCGCAACTAGGCCTACCCGGCTACCACAATCGCCATGTTGATTGCAGCGACGCGACGCCGCGCCGCGAACATAAATAATAGCGGTTTGATAAATAATGTGTGATTGTTTTGCTTATGTGTTTATATAGTTATTAATTAAAAGAAAACACTGCGTTTCTACAACTATTTACTTTTTGTATCAAATGAAAACAAAATTAAACCCCTTTATAAAGGGTTTGAAAACCCGTGATTGAGGTTAGAAATTTGTTTTGAAAGTTTACCTTGTAAAGTTGGTCACGTGACTAGTAGTTTTGGTCACGTGACTAGTAAAATTCACTAGTATCTACTAGTGGTATGAAAACGTTTATGAAACACAAATTAGTAGGGCAAGTAAATACGGGACTAGTATTTACTAAACTAGTAATTACTAGACTAGTAGTTTTATGAAACAGGGCCCTGGGGCCCATTTCATAATAAACTACAAGTTACAAGCTACAACTTGTAACTTGTAATTTCCATTAGATTTGCATAGCTGATTTACTAATAATATTAGTTTGTACTTTATTATGAAATGGGCCCCAGGCCGCGGCCTTCGAAGTGGCAACGTCGCAAGTGGTGTTGTAACAGTTGTTTTGCTTGGGAGCAGCTAATGTTATTTGTGTATTTACGATAGATTGGTTACTGGACTATGACAATATTGACTCCGCTTAAAATGAACAGATATATATTTTTAATTCATATTGTTTTGGTTTTCAATTCTGTATGTTTTATTTTCAATATTTTAATAAATTCATGTTCATAAATTTGAATTTAAATCAATAAAGTGCGAATTAAATTAGCTGATGTCACCTGTCTGCCATGTTATCTTATGGGACTTCTGTCCTTAAACAACACCACTTGCGACGTTGCCAATTCTACCAGGCCGCGGCCTGTAGTTAAAGGTCGCCGTGAATAAACTCATAGGTAAAACATACTATAAATAATCAAACAAATAAGTGGCAAGGCATGAGGCATTTTATTATATTTATCACGCAGACTCACAAATAAAAAAAAATAAAATCGCAATAACTTAAATAGTTTACAATTTTATTGTTTTGTTAAGTATGTCTATCTGAGTTTTTAGATCTTGAATTATATGTAACTATCAGTTAGTCAAAAACATATATCCATCGGAAAAAGGGCAGAGTTTGCTTTATTAATCTATGCCCGAGGCTATGCAAAATTAACTTTTGAGGAAACTACATGTCATATCATATTAAATCTGTGACAATGACAACAGTCAGTCAGTGGCAGTGGTGACTTGTTGACAACAGAAAAAACTTTTAGGCTACAAATTACAAAGAGATGAAGAATAAAAAAAAAATTAGCATATCAGCAGATAAGAAAGATAACAAGTAAACCTAACCTAAAGCATTGAATTACAATACAATTACAGTTTCAACGGACTTGTTTTCACAGGTATGCCTAAGTGATATTGCTTTTATTCCAAAATATACAAAAATATAGCAATATTTTAGCTAAAATATGCCTACTATTAATATTCACTCTCTAACATAGGCCTAGGGCCTAAGCACAGAAAACGTACTACTATACCTTACTATGTTTAACTAACTATTAACTAACTATGTAACTACTATGTAACTACTATTAAACGTACTATTAATTATTTTTGTTTTGGGTACAAACACAATAAACATTTTAACATGTTTCCACCCTTTTCATTTTTTCAACTTGTTGAAATATGTCACTTAAGATTGGTCACTTGACATCACACTCGCCCGCCATTACAAACAAATATTATTAATCTTCTCCGACTTAATTAAAACTGTTCATCTTAATAACTTATGTATTTAAAATATTTAACTATCACTAAAATATATACAGGGTGTTTTTTTAAAAACTTGCATCTTCATTTATGTAAAAACCGCAATAGATAGAAATATGCAATTTGCGGGAATCATCTATTGACGTAGGGGGCCCAATTGTTTTGAATTCTACGTTACATCATTGACTATATTACATTCACATTCCCCCCCTTTCCCCCCCTGCCCCCAACTTAATTTTTTTAAATAGCAAGGTACCCCTTGTGACATATCAAATGAAAGAGCATGAAAAAAGAAAATGTTTGATGAAAAAAAATTGAAAATCGGCCCATAAATTTGCGAGATATTTCCCCCTCCCCCTCCCCGGAACTTTATTTTTTTTAATAGCAAGATACCCCTTGTGACATATCAAATGAAAGAGCATGAAAAAAGAAAATGTTTGGTGAAATTTATTTTTCATTTGATATGTCACAAGGGCGGGTACCTTGCTATTAAAAAACAAGTTATGGGTAGGGGAAAAGGGGGGGATTATCTCACAAATTCATGAGCCGATTTTAATTTTGTTTTCACCAAAAAATTTCTTTTTTCATGCTCTTTCATTTGATATGTCACAAGGGGTACCTTGCTATTAAAAAAAAATTAAGTTCCGGGGAGGGGGAGGGGGAAATATCTCGCAAATTTGTGAACCGATTTTCAATTTTTTTTCATCAAACATTTTCTTTTTTCATGCTCTTTTATTTGATATGTCACAAGGGGTACCTTGCTATTTAAAAAAATTAAGTTGGGGGCAGGGGGGGAAAGGGGGGAATGTGAATGTAACGTAGAATTCAAAACAATTGGGCCCCCTACGTCAATAGATGATTCCCGCAAACTGCATATTTCTATCTATTGCGGTTTTTACATAAATAAAGACGCAAGTTTTTAAAAAAAACACCCTGTATAACAACAAGACAACTAAGAAACTAACAAAAAAATAACACCTGTTACGGTCAGATATTGATCATCGACTGAAGTGAAGACATTGTTTTGACACTTGAGATTACAGTACATATCAATCACCAAACAAACATTTCCCCTTCCCACCCTTCGGTGCTTGGGGTATTGTTATTGGCTGCCATTGGCTCGCCCCACGGGTCCGCTGCATACCAAAGCGACTGGACTTTGACTTTCTCTTTCCCCACCCCCCACGTTGTTTGTCACAAGAGCGCTGACCTCTCACGTATGCACGCAACACGCCCATACTGGAAATACTTTCGCCTGACCAGAAAAGCTAACGATTTAAAACTACCGTAGCGAATATATTATCTATTCGTTGTCTACTAAACTAACTGAGTAGAAGTTATTTCCAGCTCTTTTTAAAAACTAACGAATAAAATAGAAGTTAGTCAAAAAAACGAACGAATAGCGCTATTCGTTAGAATTTCTATCCGTTATTCCCAAGTATGGTACGCAGCCGTATTTTCCCACAAAACGGCCAGCAATAGATTTTATAAGGCGCGCACACTACTTATTGCTGAGTTATTGACAGGTTCACACCAATGGTAGACTTCCATATCTGTTGTCAAAAACAACCAAATGAAAATATCGATTATTCAATTGTTTCATTTGATATATTGTTTGGTTAGGCCTAGTTAAGTTAGGTTAACCTAACCTAACTAACCAAACGATACCATCGAAACTAGTATGAAGAAAATTTATATTTATTTTAACTTAAATTAGTAGGCCTAACTTAAGTACAGGATGAACGACAGGAATCAGTCTATTTTAGTGGATAGTCCTAGTAGCCTATGTACGTAGGCCTACGACAATTTTTGAGGCGGAGTTAAGTTAGGTTTGTAATTCATTGCTGGAAGTTATGTTGTGCCATTTTGTTAGCAATGGAACATTGGAAGGTAAACACTGTATGTAAGCCTATGATGTGATGGGTATGTGTGTAATGGCAAGCTTAAGTTATCATGGCAAAGAGGCAACTTAATTTTAGTTCCCTCTCATCTAAGACGACATGGTATAGTTTCCAACCAAATTCAATGCTCAGATGAATTGACAATTGGAGGAAAATGGGATCCATCCAAAGAATAACGATTTAGGCTAGGCCTAGGACTCTGTAACTTGTGTGTTTAAACTGTTGCCAAGATGTGAATTGTAAGTGTTGCTATGCTTAAGCACTTTTTTGAGGACACAGTTGGGACAGAACCCTATATTTGTTTTCAACAAGATCCACTGCGCACACTGCAAGGGCTTCAACAGCCGTATTGTGTTTCTAGGAAGGGTAATTTTACTGTTCTTTGATATCTTGTGGCCCCAAGGTCACCTGATTTGAGCTTGTATGAATTTTTTCTTTGGGGTGTTCCCAAATTTTACGTAGAGTAGTTTTTTGTAGACATAATTAACCAGGAAATAGGGCCAATTAATTTAATGGTGACCGTGAGATGGAAAAATTTAAGAAAATTAGTAACCTGCCAGAAGTGGACTCAACCTGACTGATACTGTTTTCTATAGTAAAGGGCATCTGAAAGTGTAGCCGACTATGATGAGGCCTAGTAAAAATAGAGTCTTTCTCAAATGACGAGAGCTTGTGAACCTTTTTTTATGTACAAAATCTGGAGGAATCCCATATTACCAGTTAACCTACTATTAATGAACTTACAAAATAATTTTCATTTTTTTAATATGGATACTTTTGTTAACATACCACTTGACAAAGCTACTTAGAAACGCTATAAAATTTCCCCGTAACAATCATATATAAAAGCAGAAATGAATTTTGCTACAGTAGTAAAGAATAACACCTGTTTCTTACTTTACAGATAAAGCCATTAATTTGAAAATGGCTGAAGCTATGGAAAAGGATCGGAGTCAAGATGGGTCGGACAACTCTGGCAATGAAAGCACCGGCTCGGATTGGTATACTAAAGGAGATTACGGGCCTGATGAAGACGATATAGAGTTGATTAAAAACAACAGTGAAAGAGCATTTGAATTTCAAACTGCCGCCGCGGCATTAAAGGGCAATTCGGACTATCGTAGTCTGCTCAAGACTCTAGCTCTGCTTGAAGCTCAGAGAGCTAAAACAATAGAGGTATGAATTCCAGTAGTATATTATTTTATTTTATTGAATTTTAGTTTCCAGATTGTAACTCTAAGAATTAGTCTAATACCTTCATCCGTACAATCCAGAATTTTGAAATAGGCAACTAGTTTTGAGTCACATGGTAGTAATCTTTAAGCCAGTTCGTAGCCGGTACTAGCTTGAAGTTGACTACGATGTAAGTAAAAACTAGATGTATTAGGTATTGCATTACTCTGGATTGCATAAATGCAGGTATTTGAATAATCTCAAATATTAAGTCTATTTTATTTGTAGGCCTATATACAGTAAGTTATTGTCAGCTTAAGGGAATTTGTCTTTATTTTCCTCTAATGTTTTAACAACAATTTCATAATTTTTATTTTTCAGGACATAGAAAAACTACAGAACATGAAACGTAAAGTGGTAGAAAATCCCCGAGAGTATTTACGTAAATTTGTAAATGGTGAAAGTTCTGATATTCCTCCTCGAATAACTATGGCTAAGGTACAGTAACCTGGTTTAATATTAAATGTTTTTACTACATCACTGTTTAAAATGTCAACACAACATTTTACACCGTTAATTTAAAAGTTTGTCGAAGAAATACATCAGAGTATAATAAAAGATGGTTGAAAACTAACTAAAAATGAAAACAAGATTAAGGTCTAAGACTCTTTGTTACAGATTCCAGAGATAGATTGGTCGAAATACAGTGTCAAACCCACCGAAGGAGACAGCGCAAGAGAAACCAACAACCCGTCAGTATCGTGTACGAAGACGGAGGAAGACGTGACCAGTGACGTAACGGAGGAAGGTTCGGACAAACTCACTGTTCGAGGAAGAGTTTATGATGAGACTAAACCTCAAACCTTCAATCAAGTAAGGGTTTTAATTGACTTTGCAGTAACTTAGGTCAATGCTACTTTGGAATTTAATTCTGAAATTATTGGATGTTTTAGTAGATTAAGATAGTGATTTATCATGAATCATCTCAAGCAAATTATTTCAGTTATCAAATTTTCTGGAAGGCGCTGGTATATTTTGTACTAAATTAGTTCTAGTTCACATTATTCTTGTAAACATTCTTCATGATTAAAAAGTATTAAAAAAGTGGTATTTCTATATTTTCAATCCATGTACAACTTAACATTTTTTCAACTGAATAGAGTTAAGAATAAAAATCTATTTGAAAATATAACTAAATCTGAATCCCTGTCAATGGTGTTTTAATTATTTTTTATGATCTTGTTATTCCCTCCAATCAATTTGCTGCAAATTTGGGGAGCGAACTAATCTAGTGGTAGAGCATTGTACTATTATTGGAATATATTTTAACTTGCATAATTCTTATATCTGTTATTCCAGCTGTGGACGGCCGAAGAGCAACTGCGGTTAGAGGAATTGCTGGTTGAATTCCCCCCAGAAAAGAAGGAAAACAACCGCTGGAGGAAAATAGCTCAAGCTTTAGGTAATGAACAAAATGATAATAGATTTTAAAATCTTAAATTTTTGTTTTCAGAATTTTTGTGTGGTTGTCTGAAAATAAATCTGTTATATTAGGTTTTTGTGTCGCCTTATAAAAATACAAGCTTAATGTATTCTATTTGTCAATTAATTGCTAATGCCAACAACGACTTGTTCTGCGTTAATTATTATATTCTTGTTTTAATGACACTCTTTTTCAAAATTAAAGGCATCCAAACGATTACAGAGATCTGACGTTGAATTTTCACATGATATGTTGAATTTAGGTAACAGAACTACCAAGCAGGTCTGCAGCAGGGTGCAGAAATACTTTAAGAAACTCAACAAAGCGGGTTTGCCGATTCCAGGTCACCAGTTGAAAACAAACTACATGACTATGTGCAAGGTGAGTGAATAGGCCTACAATTAAAGCTGCTTCTTATTATAAGCGAATGACACATCTTGCCTAATAAAAGTTTGTGGTAATTAAATAAACTGTGTAAGAACTTAAATTTATGCCTTGCTTGTGGTGAACAATGGAGGTTGTGGAAAAAAACTGTGATTAATTTTTACTGACATTATATTCCTCAATAGTTATTTGTGTAACTAGTGGGCAAAGGCCTTTTGCACTCGTGTTACATATTTTTCCTACAGTCACTATAGAGCATAAAAATAATTAGTCTTTCTAACACTATACAACACGTTTTTAGGTTCAGCTGGCAACACAAATAGGTGCCCTAGAGAAAGTAGTACCTGGTCCGTATCACTCCGCTATTTTTCCTCGGCAAGAAATGTGCTCCGCGACTTGAGAATATAGTTCCGTAAGTTTTTGTAATTTACAGTGGTTTCCGCGCCTAAAAAAATGCTTCGAAGGTATTTTCTTGTTTATTAAGATCGTAAGAATGTTTTAAAAACGTTTAAAAGAAAAGTCCAGAAAGTTCAGAAATACTGAAACTATAAACACAAAATGACAGGTTAAATCGTAGTTATAATAGTCAATCAGCTGCTCATAGTATTATTATCTTTAAGTGTTGCCAACCTATTTCCAAGCGTACACGGATTACGTGCATAATAGAACCACGCTTTTTTGTGTTTTTTCGTTGGAATCCTGATGTGCGCCAAAGTATAAACCGTACGACAAAGTATAAACATAAATAAATAAATATATCTTTATTGTCACATAAACGTTTTACAGATTACATAGCATAAGCTACAAAAACAGGTGACATTGTCAATATAAACCGTACGACAAAGTATAAATATGCAGCAATTAGCAGCTTTCTGTACTATAAACAGTACAAGGAAGGCAAATTTGTCGGGTGACTGTAGGAAAAATATTTTGAACATTCGTTGGATAGTTGTTAGGAAGAATCCTTCAAGCAAATAAAACGACCATAAAAATCAAACAAAACAGTCAAGAAAAAACCAAGTATATAATGATAATGTCTAGGAGTGATAGTAATGTAACAGATTAATGTCTTAAGCTATTTTTAAACTTCAACTCTTGAGATTCAAGATACAAAGTTGACTTTCCATATACTGTGTTAAAGTTGCGGCAATTATTGAAATAAAACTAGTTTCGTTTAACCACTAGAGTGATGCTGAACAAGTTTTGTTACTCCAACTCTAGAAAACTTCCAACTAAAAGGGAAACTTAATGAATTATAGTATATTTTGTACTCATTACAGCCATAGTAACTGAAGAGAGTAGTAAAATTCAATAATTGAGGGTGTAGATGCTAACAGTGGCGTAACTAGAACATGGCTTTGGGGGGGGATGGAGGAGCCCCAATACCGGGGGGCCTGGGGGGTATGGAATACCCCCCAGCAAAAAGGGGGGTCCGGGGAAAATTTTGAAAAATTCGAACTCCAAACTCGCTTTTTCAGGCATTCATGAGGTGTAAAGAACGTTCAAAAGAACTCCAAAAATCTACCCAGTTGAGGCTGTTTCTGGCCGGTCAGTATCAGGAAATAGTAAGTAACTAATAAATCAAAACCACAACACAACAAACGAACAAATTATCGTTAAGTTGTTTTTGTACTGTAGCCTTCTGTGCTGCGCGCGAAGAGCCGTATCTACTGAATTTTTATTTCAAATCGATTTTGACAGGCTGAAAACTTAATGTATTATTGATCAGTAGACCTACAGTTTGTTGAGACATTTGTTAAGACACTTAAAACACAATCAACAATGAAGATTGACAGTCAAAACCAGTATTGTGAGAAAGCCCTTAATTTCTTGTTATTTGTGTATGTCAGCTGTAAAGAGGATTTAAACGTAAAATAATATCCTTCGGCTACTAACTGTTAAAACTTGATATTAATATAGTTGTGAAATTCGTGTAGCCTATTAAAGTTGGGTTAGTTCGAGTAAAATAGTTGGGAAATTCAGTTTCTCCCCCAAAATATTTTTTTTCGTGCGATGACCCTGACTGTAGGTAAAATTATCGGGTGGAAAGAGTGAACCTCCCCAGGCACCAGATACCCCTCCCCTCCCCCACCCGCCCCTACACCACGCGTCTTCGCAAAGTAAGCAAGGCAGAATGTTTTTGTTTGTTATCAGGAACTGTCATCACTTTCAGTATGCTCAATGCTCAGTTTTAGCACAGACAAGGGAAATTTCCTTAGTCAATGGTTTTAGTTACCATACGCTTTCTAAACAAATCTGTTATTAAGCTTTGCTATGATGATGCTTTCCTCTTAGACATTGTGAACAGAACAACAGAACACATCATCACTGAACAACAAGTAACACACAGGCGACAAGCACAGGGAAACGCGCCAGACCCAGAACAGACTGAGCGGGAACTTAACTAAACTTACAGTTACAGCGCATGAGCGGCAGTGTTGCCAACCTAATATGATGACTTCCCACGTAATTGCCACTGGAAATCCCCGATTTTATTCGCAAAGATTATGAAACTACCCGCAACAATTCCTGATCCACCCTCTGAGAACAATGTTCATTATGGAGTAGGTTATTAAGTTTTTTTTTTTTTTTTTTTTTTTTTTTGCCTTTGGGGGGGGTTCTATCCCCCTCATCCCCCCCCGTAGTTACGCCACTGGATGCTAAAGGGGCCTATGTTGAGATGGGCCCTTATAGATGAGATTCGCTATTTCGCTTCCTTATGTCTTATAGTATAATCTTTGATCACTTGGAATGGTGTATTTCAGTTTGATTGGTTGGTATGACTCTGAAAGACAGCTCGTGTCACTAGGCCCTTTTAGCATGGAGAGTGCCAACGCTGACAGCAGCCAAACATAACCTAACCAAGGGCTTTTGTGTAAAACTTTGGACAGCCAGTTTGAGAGGAGAATCGACATTTTGCTTCTTCGTGTCTTCTAGTATAATGTTTGATTACTTGGAATGTTGTATTTCAGTTTGATTGGTTGGTATGACTCTGAAAGACAGCTGGTGTCACCAGGCCCTGTTATCATAGACAACTACCAACTCAGAGAGCCAAACATAACCTATAAACTTTTAACAGCGATTATCTCAAAACATCAGTTTTTAAGATAGGCCAGTTTAGCAGCTGCAGCCTCAATTGCACTCTGGAGGGCTCACCAACAGTGTTTTCTTTGAGATAAAAAGTAGATAAGACTGTTCAACATCAAAAATGTATATTACTTCATCCAAAGTAGGTGCTAAAACTAGGTAACATGAAGTGTTTCAATTATAGGCCTATAGGCTTACTGTTTTTAAAACCATCAAACGCTTTTAGAAAAGAAGAAAGAACCATTCACATGGACGGAAATCTACATTTTTCCCAACTCAGCACCTTGGAGCTCCCCAGCTACTAGACGGCTGTCAAGAAGAAATAGAAGAAATGACGGAATTGACAGTTTTGACCACCGCCATGAAAGCGGAATTGATTGAAAAAATTCTTGGTTTCAAAAAGAAGGATGCTGTATTGTCCCCGTACTCCCATGCAGGAATCAAGGTATTAGATAATTTTTTATCTTACAAACAATTAAAAAAAAAATTATTAAATACACAGGATTATTTACATGGTTGTCTCATAAGTTGCACTCCGTTTCATTTTATTGTCTTAGTTATTTTGGCCAGTCATCTAAAAACTGAGGTTACAAAATAAAATACCACTTTAATAAAAATGAACTAATTGCCATTCATGTGTCTCTTTAATCTTGCAGAAGGACTTGTTGTAGAAAATGTACCTTTGTGATGTTTCATACAGCTTTAGTGCCTAGAAATTAAACTATGCAATACTGCAATGTTTGTTTTGCACAATGAATCAGTTTTGTATCCAGTCCATTTAACCAACTATGATGAGCAGCCAGCCATAGGTTTTTGTAGGATTCGTCCTTAGTACTGTTTGTAAACCAACTAAAAATTCCTGTTTATTTTTTTCTAATTTATAGCCAACATCGGACGACTTTAAGTAATTTTAATCTGTCTTCTATTCTCCCATAAATTTTTCATCTGGTCAGATTTCAGTTTTCTTTCTTAGTATGAAATCATTCTTCCTGTTCTTTGCTACCCTCAATTATTTAAATAACAGCTACAGAGATTTTGTATGATCATAATATGGAAACTATGGTTTTTAACTGGTGTAGTAAATAAAATTATAAAAATAATAATAGGACCGAGAACTGTACCCTGGGGAACACCAAACAGAACACTCCAGACATGACAAGAACGCATTACATAACAACATTATCAACTCTACATTTTGGTGATCTAATTTCATTTTGCAGTGCGCCGGATGTTCTAAAATTCCATTGCCTGGAACTCGTTGGCGCTGTCTGGTGTGCTCCGCTGTCAGTCTGTGTTCCGACTGTGCCATCCACCAACTGAAGATCACTTCTCCCATCCACCCGCCCTCGCACCCCCTGGAACCTCTGTCCAACCCGTCTCTCACCCACTGGGATCCGGACTACACTCCAGACTCTTTCAAGAGCACCAACTATCTGGACCCGAACTTCATCACCACCAATGTCGTTTAGTCAAATTGTATTATGGAGAGAGGTATCCGGTAAGCTAAATGAGTAAGGCCTATAAGTGAATAAGTTTAGTCTCCACAAAGGTATAATTCCAATCTGGATAAGGAAATGGTTAAAAGAGGGTACAAACTTCTTGGAATATATTATAGATTGTTTCTTGAAAAAAGTAGGCTAAATTGTTTCGTTTGTGAAATGCTATTGAGAATGTTTTTATTTAGAGTTTTCTTTGTGGATGTTAGTTGTGCCTTATCTCTCTCCTGGAATATGGATAAGTGTTCCTTCTGAAACGCAACTATTTTAGACTTAAGTCATTACTTGTTAGGTGATAATTAGTGCCTTTTTGATTAAAAGGGTTAGTAAATAAAAGGTTTCATCCGTCCTTTATGTTTTCCAGTTTAGTTTACGTTTTCACAGTAAAAAGTTACTTGTCATAATGTTATACTTAGTGCTTAGCAAAAGTTTTCTTTGTGCAAGTTGGTCTGTGCTTGATCTCTTAAAATATTAAATTAAGAGTTCCTCCTGATAAATAAATACCGTATTTTAGACTTAATTCATTATTTTCATCATAATTAATATAGCCTTTTTGATTAAAAGGGTTAGTAAAAAGGTTTCATCCGTCTTATTTATGTTTTCCGGTCTAATTTCACAGTATTTTCATTAACTTAGTCATTACATTACATAGTTATCATTACTTAGTACTAAGTTTATTACAATAGACAATAGACCAAATCTTTATGTAAAAAATGTATTAATTAATACTGTATTGGAATATTCTGCGGAAATATTCCTAGAGATTTTTTTTTTTTTTTTTTTTTAAACGTTCATAGGTTTTATTTCTATTCTACATTAAATTTATGTGTATAAAAACAATGATAACTATATTCTATTATTTACATTCTTTACAATATTGTTTTTTCCACAACTGTTCGAGTCTGGTTGAGATTTTTTGGTCTTAAAGCTCTTTGACGCTCACATCTCGTTGAGTTGTGTGCCATATATTTGGATTTCTCAATATGCTCCGTTTTGTGGAGTGCTCGTGGCTGCCATTCGGTTTTTCCTCGGAGTTGGAGTAGTGAGGTAGGCTCTAACTCCCGCTGTGTTCTCTTCTTTTCGTACCAAAGTTGCTTTGCATGAAGAGGCAGATGATGTTGACTTAGCCGATGACGAAACAGCAGTTTCAATCCTCCTTGCTTTTGTTTGGTCTTGAGTTTGGGGAGTCACCGCAGCTCGTCGCTTTACTCCTGCCATTGTTTGGTGTCCTACTCGACTTTTCATTAAGTTGTCAGCATTATTTGCTGCTTTCCGTAGAACTCTCTCAGTCGATTTGGAGCTCTCTCTTTCAAGCTCCTTCACCTCAATTGTGAGCTCCAGAGGCTCACCATAGTACAAGAAGTCTCGGCCAGTTTCTTCCTTGTACGACTGAAGACGTGCCATCAACTTGGCCTTGACAGCAGGTACTTTCTTTTGAAGCAGCTTACAGATTACTAAGTCAAATAAAAAAAAGTAACACCAAAGATATTTTAAGTTTGAATGTTCGACGTCTGTTAACCACAAGTGTGTACTCAAACATGATCTAGGTTATTAGTTTATTAGTATTAGGTTAGTAGTAGTACAAGTTTTGTTACTTTTTTATTTTCTATAAAATATAAACATGTTAAAGTTGTGAATAAAACAGTTTTGACTCAGAAGTGTTGAATGTTTTTCCATACCCGTCTTCGTCATTACTGCGTGATTAAATTACTTATTTATCAATTATCAAATACTTTTGTGGACTAAACTTGTCAATGTCAATCATGATGACATGTTTTGTCAAAATAGGAGTCCATTCCCAAAAAACTAAAACATTGTTGCAGAGAAATATATTAACTACACTAACTTATAACAAATTTATTACATTAGCAAGTAGCCTTTACTTAACTATGATTGTTATTGCTTTCCATTTTTTATTAAATTTGTTTGGTTGGATTAGATTTTCTCTTGTAAGGATTTGTTTGGTTCATATAACACCTTGTGTATGAGTGAAAATACAACTTGTGACACCACTTTGTCCACAAGCCAAGTAAAGAAACAAGTACCTGTTTAATAACTTATATTGGAGATATTGGCAATTGATAACGAAATATATAATTAAATTTATAAGTTCAACGAGGCCAATATATAATAATTTTATTTTATTCACTAGCGCTTTCAGAAACTATGTTTCCATCTTAGTGCCTGAAGATGGAAACATAGTTTCTGAAAGCGCTAGTGAATAAAATAAATTTCATGATGTGGTCTCTGGACCATACAGCAACAATAATAATGGTTTAATTTACCTCTGTCAATATGGTCCTTGCGTGTAGTTTGTCACTACTGCAGTTTCGTGCTCGTGGATCACAACTTCAGGGGAAGGTCATAAAGTTAAAACATTTTCCTCACGTGAAGGTCGTCAATTTTTGAAAACACACCGAAAAACATATAACACACGAACGGTACGAAAAAAAAACATAAACTTGGCCAATACATTAAAAACGTTACACACGGGGTCCGGCGCCGGTAGAAGACAAGTCATGACTGACGTGTGCCGTAGTCGGTAGCCCTTCCATCCTCACTTCTCTTATCAGAACATTTTCTTTGGTCTTGTTCCAGGATGTGAATGGCGGTATTATAAATAATGTTAGACTGGAATGAGAGTTGTTCGTTTAAAATATGGTTTGGATGTACTTTAGCTGCTCGGTAAATCTCAAATTCCTCGATGGTATCCATGTATTTACTTTTATGACAAGTATGCATTACTTCTAAATTTGTTTGTATGTCGGTATAGCTATGGTTTGAATCAATGATATGGTTGGCAAAAGCTGATTTGGAGTTCTTTCTAGGTAAATGTTCCTTAAATCTAGTTGCAAAAGAGCGTGATGTTTGCCCAATTTAAAGGGGCTACCGACTACGGCACACGTCAGTCATGACTTGTCTTCTACCGGCGCCGGACCCCGTGTGTAACGTTTTTAATGTATTGGCCAAGTTTATAAATGTTTTTTTTCGTACCGTTCGTGTGTTATGTGTTTTTCGGTGTGTTTTCAAAAATTGACGACCTTCACGTGAGGAAAATGTTTTAACTTTTTGACCTTCACCTGAAGATGTGCTCCACGAGCACGAAACTGCAGTAGTGACAAACTACACGCAAGGACCATATTGACAGAGGTAAATTAAACCATTATTATTAATAAAATAAAATTATTATATAATGGCCTTGTTGAACTTATAAATTTAATTATATTTCATTAAGTACCTGTTTGTTTGGTGCTATACAGATATTATTATTGTATTGAGGAATAGAAAAGGAAAGAGTAGCTTGCTTAACTGTGAAAACAACAGTCCAAGTGCTAACAGATACACAATAAAAGAACATAATTAATTGTTCCTTATACAACTGTGTTTTAATAATTTTGTGTAAGGACAGGCGTAGTTTTTTAATGCGTCCATTCTGTTTTATGATTTATTGGACATGTCTTACTTCGCACAAAAGATCTGGTCCGTAGGTACCCAAATGTAATGTAACAACGGTTTTCTTAAAATTTGACCAAATTAGGCTTAAAATCATCAAAAGACTAATATTTAAAATAAAATAGAAAAGAATTCTCTAGAATTTATATCCTGCACAGTCACGTCACTTGTGTAATTCTTTTTTTAATTTTTCTGTAATACATGAACATCTTCAACCTTCAAAACCATCAATGTAACCTTCAATTGTGATTAATTTAGACAAGTATTGCTCGAAGATAGTTCCTCTTAGAAATCAAAATTAGTTGCTAACACAGTAACAGAGATTACTACATCCAGGTATTTAAACATTTTTTTATCTTGGAAGTATTGTGTTCTATTCACTTCACTATGTCCACTTGTAAACACCGAATCACCATCTTAAGTATAAATCTTCATCCGTGTCGTTCTCACCCAACTTATCATGCTTGAAGAGCCATTCCCTCAGGCTGAACAGTTTGCCTTCAATCACCTTGTCGATGAACAATATCCCGTTCAAGTGATCAATTTCATGTTGAATCACTCGTGCCATGTACCCTTTAGCCTGTCCCTCGATCAGTTCTCCGTCAGGTGTGTACGCCTTGTAATTCACCCTCCTATGACGCCTCACTGGTCCGACCTTCCCCCAGACCGAGTAGCACACTTCGCTCTCCGCCGACATCTTCTCGTTCACTTTCTCGTACGAAGGATTGATCCAAACCGTACGGGGCGCACCGTGATTGTGGTAGGAGCCTTTCTCAAAGCCGAAGACGATTATTTGTTTGAAAATTCCAAACTGAGTTGCAGCTAATCCTTCGTGTTGATCGTTGTCAATGAATTTCTCTATTAACGCTTTGATATCTTTCTTGTCTTCTTTTTTCAGTGGGAACTCAAGTGGCGATGCGGCAGTTCGGAGTATTTTGTTGTTGATTGAGTCTGGGTTTTCCAAGTCAGCCTTAATGTATTCCAGTTTTCTTCTCTTTCTTTTCATTTTGCATTTGATTGTAGAGACAGAAGTAACAAAATTGAATTTACTTCCAGTTTTATATTTTACAAACACATAATTTTATTGCTGAGTAATTTATCTGCAACAATTTTATTTGTAGATCTAATAAATTTAAAATATACATTAATGAAAGTATACATAACTGATGTGTTTTAATACCTAATAATAAGTGCAATAGAGCATTTAATCATAAAATAGTTTGAAATGCTAATTAATACATAAGCACTCTTCTTCACTTACATCTCGCAATTTTGTTTTAAAATGAACCAATGTCAAAAGATATCTTTTAACTAATTTTACTGAAGATCGTATGATAATTAAGATAATGGACCTACTAACAGTAAAGTTAAAATGGATAAACACACAGTTCTACTTAGTGTTGCCGTTTTCTATATAAAAGAATCAACCGAACAGAAAACTAGAGTTTTCCGAGAGAAAAAAAGAGAAGAAAGTGGAACTATAAGGACATATAAATAAGCAAACTTTTTATAAAACTTATTTATTTGTTGACATTAAAAAGGTTAAAAATATCTTTGAATGTGTTTAATAAGGCAAAAGTATTTAGCAGTCAAAGTACTGTACACACATATAATCTGCAACGGTGGGGCACACGGAAGATTTCTCAGGTGCCGTTTGACGTCACTAACTGCTGCGTCTGAAGAAACAGACAGTTTTATAATTTTCTATTATTAAATTAAACTGTCATAACCTAACCAAACGTGCTGATAATGGAAAAATCGAATAAAGGTTTACTAATCTAAAAAATATCTTTGTTAATAAAATAAAATTATAATTGCCTAAAATTCAATTTTATAATTTTTCAATTATAAAATTAAACTTTCATAACCTAACCAAACTTGCTGATATGAAAAAATTGTTGATAAAAAGATAGTGCCGCCGGCGGAATTCGAACCCGGAACGTTCTGATTATCAGCCCGCAACGCTATCCACTGCTCCACCGTGGCCGATTGCTCTAACCGTATCGTTGCGGTATTGGTGTTCCCTCAAAGTGACGTCAGCTGTTAGTGACGTCAAATGGCACCTGAGAAATCTTCCGTGTGCCGTTTCGTAATCTGCAATACCTACCTTATAAAATAAACATGTATCAAAACTGAGAGGGTTTATACATCTCTTGTGAAATTCTAAAACCTCACAATAAATGTACATAAACTTACAAAAAAATAATTTTTTACCGTTTTGAGCCTAAAAACTTTGATATGCATTATTTGTGAACATTTTAAATACTTTGAATTTAATCAACAAATTTGTCTAAATATTATATGTATGAAAAAAGAACCTGAAATTATTTTTAGTGGTAGAGATACAATATCTTGTAACAGACTGAGTATATATATTCCATGATCACATTCAGCCAAGATTTGAAAATAATAAATAAAAAACAAAATGAATAAATAACTTAATTAGTAGCATTATGTTGGAGATATTACATGGAAAAACTATGTCTTCAAACACATAATTGATATATCTACACAAAATACAGTATTCAAAATAATTACAGTGTTACTCTTAATACATCAAGTAATGCTGGAAGACGTCTTTAATTTTATCGGTAAAATAATAAAAACCGACCAAAAAATGTATGAGGCAGAAAATATTACCAACAATACAAAAATGTCAGTCTTAATATGTTCTAGTTTAAATAAATTAGTTAAATTTACTCCAGAAAAAATAAATAGTTCTCGTAAATAATAATTTCTAAATACTTTTATTCCATGTTCTTAAATTGCTCCATTAGTTTAAGAAGCTCATCCCTTGTAACTAGTTGGTCTTTAGGAACGTAGTCGATGAACAGTTTGCCATCAAGATGGTCGGTCTCGTGTTGTATAACGCGAGCCGCCACTCCTTGTGCCACACCTTCTATCAGCCGACCGTCCGTGTCGTAAGCTTGGTAGTTCACGCTCGACCACCGTCGCACCGGCCCGGCAAAGTCCTTCACCGAGAAACATTCCTCATAGTCAATATCCGTTTTGTTACCCACCCTTTCAAACGACGGATTTATCCAAATACTGAAAGGAAACGGTCTCTGTCCCTCGTAAATGTTCTTCACTTCAAAAACGATAACTCGTTTGGGAATACCTAATTGGGGCGCGGCCAGTCCTGCAATTTCATTTTCTCCTTGGAACTTTTTAACGAGGAAATAAATATCTCTTTTGTCCTCGTCAGAGAGAGGGAATGATAAAGGAGCTGCTTTGGATCTTATCGTAGTGTCTTTGATCGCTGTAAGGTCGTTAACGTCGGCGACAACTAAGTCGGGTAGAGGAAGATCTTTCCAAGCGTCCACTTCAAACTTATCCATTTCACTGTTCACTTTGACACAAAGTTAGTCACTGACAGCCCCACAATGTGATCACTGCTATTTTCTGATACATTCTGTATACCAAACGAGACAATGACCTGAGATTTCAACACTAAGACTTGTTCCACTGTTATATTATCGTCTCTTTATCTCATTAATTGTAATCTAAGTTATCTTAATTGGTCTACAAGTCTACATTTCATTTTTAAGTTAACTTGTTTCCCAACACACTGACACTGTATCATTTATTTTTTTTAGCGAATTTCCTATATAGGGAATAAGCTATTACCGTAGTACTCATGGTAAGACCTGGACCCGGGACCGATTTTTTTTTTCGTTTTGAGGTCCCTAGAGGCCAAAAACACCATCCGTTCAAATTCATATATATATATTTATATATATATATATATTTATATATGTGTCCGTTAGCGCGATAACTCGAGCAAAAACGATCCGATTTTGATGAAATTTGGTACAAACGTGTAAACCTACGTTTATTCGAACGAGTTCGCGAACCAGCATGATCGGACCATGGGAACGGGGGTTTATGGGGGGTTTTATGGGGTAAAAATGGGTTTTTCCCACTTTTGACTCAAAAAACATAAAATTTTGCAATTTCTTTCCAAACTATTTTGTAGAACTTAAAAAAACAAATAATTTAGTATATAAAGCGTTATAAGTGTTATAACGCACCTAATGGTTACGGAGAAAATTTCAAAAAATTGTAAATTTAAAATTCCCATGTTATTCTTATGGAGAATAAGTAAACTGTTGTAGTTTGCTTGTTTATTAACATTTTTTGCCCAAATTTAGAAAATGTTTTTATTTCTTACTAACTATTAACATTTTACATAAAAAACACTTTTACCCTCCCTGTTGCAGCAAACCTAAGTATGTGTTAAACTGATTCTATTTAAATAGGGAATAAATGTGATATTTTTAAGGAGACATTTTAGTGTAAATCCAATCAGGCAAATGGAAATTCGCTTAGTCTGCAGGTTTGCTGCGGCGGGGGTATTTTTATTATGTGTTGATTTTTTAGTTCAAGATGTTTTTATCTGACTGGTATGATTTTTTTCTGTAACCGTTCATTTCCCAATCACAATAAAATATTTAGTTCCCATCCCATTTAAAGTGGTTACAGTGGAACAAAATGGTAAAACGTTCAAGGGACTAAATTGAAATATGTATCAAGATACAATTCTTATAGATGTTTTACACTATTATTGATCAATGAAATAATGAAATGTTTGCCAATAGTCAAAAATTCAAGACTCGGCGAATACTGTATGTTTGAATCCATCTAGACAGCTATTGAATGTTTGATTTTGAGGCGGAAAGTAACTAACTATTTGTAGTTTGTTCAAATAAAAAAGTCCTTAAGAAGTCTAATATTGTTTCTGCTAGTAATATACTATAAATATTGTAGACAAATCGTCTTGAGAACTAGATACAACTCAAAACATAAAAAGTCACATATTTTTTACTTTAAGCTTGAATTATTTGGTCCCACAAAATAATTTTTATTTGTATCTTAATTCTCTTGAATAACCACCTATAAATGAGAAATACAGAATCATTAACATAGTGCTATTAGTGATTTGTCCAACTTTATGATGGTCATCCCTATTTCTAAATGTTGTTAATGATGTTTAATGCCTTAATATGACCAGTTCTTTTAATCTGATTGAAGAAATCATAACCAATTCATACGAGGAAAGTAGATTTTTTCTCAATCTGATTTAGAGCTTAAGTTGAATTAAAAAAAGTTGTGTGTAAAGTTGGTCTTGTCGTTTCACTAAATGTAACATTTTTGATTGTGTAGTTTTAAAACCCACAAACACAAAAATGTTTACTGCATATTTAATTTTTAGCAATAATATATAACTCAAACCGACATAACTTTTCCCCTTATGGAAGTGGAATGTATTGACAATATTGATGCTCATTTCTTGATCAAGTACAGTATACTGTTCCCACTCTTACTCTTACCATGATCTTTCCATTGTCTTCATTTGTAGTTGCAGCGTCTTGGATTCACTCAGCTTCTGAATCAGCAAAGGGCAAACTTAGATTCAAACTTAGGGAACGCTGGTACTGACGGACCATCAATTTCTTTCTCCATCCGTTCATCTGGACTATGAAACTCCTTCATGTACTCGTCTTCCGTCATCAATTTTTCTCTCGGAATACGATCAATAAACAGTTTGCCATCCAAGTGATCGATCTCATGCTGGATAATTCTTGCTGCGAACCCACTAGCTCTACCTCTGATTGGCCGACCATCCTCGTGAAACCCGCTGTAAACAACGTTCTTGTAACGGGGCACGAGGCCGACGTAGTTTTTAACGGACCTACACTGCTCCCAACCCTCTTCAATTTCTTCGTCAGGGCTGTAGAATCTCGGATTGACCCAAACTGTTTTTTCAAACATTTGAGTTTCCATTTGTTCAGCCATATCTTCCCTTATTCCTATCATGATTATCCGTTTGGACAACCCTACCTGAGGTGCGGCGAGCCCCACGATCCCATCCCTTCCACTGTCAAACCTCCAATGGAGATCGAGGATGTCCTCTTTGTCTTCGTAAGACAACGGAAACTTGAGAGGATCGGCGACTTTTCTCAACGTTGTGTCCGCTACTGCGTCTAGATCGTCCAAATCCGCAACAATGTAATCTCTCAAAAATCTGCCTACTTTGAGTTTGTCATACATTTCAAATGTAGGTTCAGTGTTAAATTCAATCCGTTTCAATTTTAAACTTGAAAATTGTAATCCAAGTAAGTCATTTGTGTTAGAGTCATTCTTGTCACTTCTGCGTCATTAAATTACATTTTGTAAACTGTAGCAACTTGCTAACTGATGAAGTGAGAGCAAACACACTCGTCCATTAATTATCTTGATAAGATAATATGGTTATTTATTTTTGTCAGATTATTATCTTGAAAGTGAATACTTACCCAAAAAATAAACAGTTTGTAATGTAGTCAGAGTGAATGAGTATGGTTCTACATGATTTTTTTACAGATCCAATTTACGTATATTATTTCATTGATGTAAAAAAAAAATTATCATGGCCTTTGATTAGGCTTGATGGATGAGATTGCATATATTTATTCAATGTTTACCTCCGTTTTTTAAGTTGAAGAACGTCCTCTTCCTTCTGCTACTCAACAGCCTGAATACATTAAACCCACACACTTGTAATAAAGAATAAGTCTCTGTTCCAGATTTGCTGAGCTTCAACAAAATTGCTTTATTACGTTGCCTAACCTTTTTTTAACCAACAAATAAGTTAGGGAACAACGTAGTATTGTCGATCCGCAAGGAATGTGGAGGGTATATCAGGCTGGAACATTCACACAGACAAGGTTTGCGTCAAGTTATCAAGAGTACTCTACCTTCTCAGAGGAAGCTTAGAGAGGTTATCACTAAAAACTACTTGATTACCATCTACCATTCCTTGTTCCATAGCCATATACTGTATTGAATAGTACTCTGGGCCAATCTCCTTCTACCCAGGATATACTGTTGGTGCAAAAGAAAGCCTTAAGAGTCATAACATCCTCCGGCCCAAGAGAACACTGCCGACCCCTTTTTAAAGAATTGGGTATCCTCACCGTTGTTAGCCAGTATGTCTGAACAGCCTATTACTGTTAAAAGAGAACCTGACCAGCTTTAATAGCAGAAGTAGCCATCACAACCACGGAACTCGCAGAGCTCATGACTTGGACATGCCTCGCTGCCGTCTAAGTCTAACACAAAAGAGCTACCCGCACTCTGCTATAAAGATCTTTAACACCCTGCGCGAAACAGTCAGGAACTTAGAAATGAAAGCTTTTAAAGCCACAGTGAGCAATTCTCTCTTGCAAAGGCCCCTCTATAGTGTGCAAGAGTTGATAGAGTAACCTCTCATGCCGGGTTGAAATTTCCACCACAGCCTTAGTATTTAGTATTTATGTTTATGTTGTAATATATGTTTTTATTATATAGTATTAAAAATTTGACGCTATCAATCCATAACCATGGTCAAAGATAAAGAAGACATGTATCAAGTATCTTGGAAATTTAGCGTTTTACCTTGAGGCTCACACTGTTTGTCTCTTAGAAAACCAGTCCTGTTATTTTATAGCCAAACCCATCAATCTCAGCAATGTTAAATCCATCCAAATTGTAGGTTTAGGTTTAGACAATAAATTAATACCTATATACATATTTATTTTTACATTAATCATAAGACGTACACTAAGTTGGTTTATTAGCTTCCATATAAGCTTGCACCAAATTCAATTCTTCCTCGAGCGTTCTCACCTGGAAAAAGGGTAAATATTAATTCAAACCTATCAAATAAACTGTATCAGTGTTGTAGCCATATTATACTGCGTCAAAAAAAAAAAACAACTATAAACCAAGAATTACATTTAGTTTTAACTGAATGAAAAAACAAAAATCTGACCTGTTCTGTAACATAGGTGCCAAAAGCTAAAGTAAATTGGGAAAACTTTTGACTTACAGGCATTCTATCTAATTTTGCAATTGAATCTGATTGTGTCTATTATCCACAATTTACTTGAAGAAATAACAAAATATTTGGCCATAAGTGCTTACCTGTTCCTCTATCTTATCCTGGATTTCCTTGTTGGCTTTCTTTAAGCTTGATTGTTTATTTCTGGCATAGATTTTGTCCAGAGCTTTCTTGATCTTGGCTTCCTTCTTCATGAGTGTTTTGTAATATTCCTCGTGCTGCTCCTTACTCATGTTCTGAAAAAATAAGTATAAAAAAAACAGTATAATATATAGGATTTAAATGTTTATTGAATTGGCAATTATAGGTTATAAACAAAAACATAACCTCTCTTAGAAGTTATGAGTAGTGATTTTTAGTAATTAAAACACCGTCGTAGGTAAAGTAGTGTACGCAACTCGCGTAAATAGTGTTAACGACACTCGTAGAAGTTTTTAAGGCACTCGCCAAGGCTTATACCTTAAATTTTCTACTCGTGTCGTTAACACTATCTTTATGCAATCGTTGCGTAATCTACTATTACGCCACACTACATTATTTTGACGAGCTTTTCACGCAAGGATTTAGTCCAGAAAACAGCTGGCGTAAACTATCGTACGTAACTCGTCCAAAATGTGTGTACCGGACTCGTATGGTAATCCCGTACTCGACTTCGTCTCGCACGGGAACAACCACACTCGTCCGGTAAACACTTATTTTCAGGACTAGTATACGTTACTGATTTTCATTCATAACAAAACATGTTCAATATTTTCACATCAACATTAAGAGTAAAAATATGTTTCCGTTTTCAACTCACCGTCAGACTGATATGAACTAGGCTGTGATCGTCTACAGTGTTGGTAACCATTTGTTTCCGAACTTCTCCTGTTCTCTCCGTTATCTGAATGCTACAGTTCGCTAACACTTCAATGAATCTTCTCAGGGTGTTGATTTCATCAGCCTTGTTCGTCTCTATTTCCACTGTAAAAGTTTATGTTTTTGTTATAAAACATCTATAAAAACTGTAAACGCGAATGTTAAGATACATAAAAATAAATAAAAGTTTACCTGGAACATGTTTTTTATAAAACCCATTGGAGCTCTTCAAAGTCCGTACTGCACACAAAACGTCTATTCCCAACTGTACAGTTCTGTCCAATTCGGAGTCTCTCCATTTCTGTAAGTAAAACAGAAATCTCACAAAACTACCTGTCAACTCACTAAAGTATCCTAAGTAAGTTGAGCACTGAACGGACAAACCAAAATTACTCATAATCAACAATAACGGGATTAACAACAGTTTTAAAAATAAAACTATTACCAATAATATGACACATAATGGACAGGAAGGGTATCAGATTTTCATTAAAAGGTCTTCTTCTTTAAACCTTGCATTTGCGCGACAACTTAGGCTATCGTCCTGAATGTGGAATGTATCCAGCAAAGCAAGGTGTGAGTCGGAACAGTATGAGGAGAGGAACTGTACTGATCAAAATTAGTAGTAGGTACCAGGATCGAAACCCAAAATATCACTGCCTTGGGTACAAAGTCTAAGGCGCTACCGAGTACCGACTTACAAAAATTACTGAAAACAGTGAAAATAGTCCAAAATTTTACCTTTATTTTGGTATTTGTCAACTTATGAAAGCTAAATATTTACATTTTGACTACTGGGCATGCAAAGCACACCTTCAAGGCAAGATTTTTTAACGCTATATTGACCAGTTTTTTTCCAAATTGTGCATGACCATCCCTTATTTTGCTCTTTGCTGTTAGGCACAAGAGTGATTTATATTTCTAGAACCATTCTTCTTGTTGTTAACAAATGATAAAATAATAATAATATTGTTTCATTGTTTCCAATTTAACATCAAAACTGAACTTAAAACGAATAGTTTTGAAAAAATAATATTTTAACCAAACAGATCCACAGCTGTCTCATTCTGTGATGGGAAAGCAGCCAACACTCTTCCTTTTGTATGAAACCAAAAAATATATAATAGAACCTGTATCTTTTTCAACTCGAAATTACCAACAATGAACTTAAACGAAGAATTGTAAAATATAATTTTTTAACCCAATCAGACTCACTGCTGTCTCGTCTTGCGAAGGGAAGGCAGCCAACATACAGCTCTGGTCTTGTCGGCCTGGCAGGTGTTTGAACAGCTGTTCTGAGATGAAAGGCATGATGGGAGAAGCCAGACGCAGGCTTATGTCCAGACAGTAGGCGAGGGTTTGACAAGTGTTGACTGCTTCGGAGTCAGTTCCTTCCTTGAGAACCGGCTTGGCAGCTTCCTAAACACATTTGTGAATCTTACTGAAGGAATTTTTACACATAAAAAGTTTCTTATTAAATTCAATTGCCCAGAAACAAAAAGAAAAAGGTTGGTTTTTGGAGAAAGAATAATTGCCTAGGAATATGTAGGTAAACCTTTGGTTTAAAATAATATCCTACACTTAAACTTAACTTATGTGTTGCAACATATTTGAGGCGTTTTGTAGGCGCAAAGGGCTGGAAGACAAAAGCGAGACCGTCGTGTAACGTTCTTAACAAAATCGCAAAAAGGTGCTCGTGACAGACGGTGAAAGGTAAGCTCGCATGATCGAGGTTGTTGCGCCATGTAGCTGTGTAGTGCTATGCGTCACAACCATGACTGTAATCTATGATCGCGGCACTAACATTAGCATCTCCCGCAATCACAGGGACATCACCATCTTCTGATATAGCGGTGAAATCATGGACATTTGCCAAGATCACGTTGCCATCATCATTTTACTGAAAAATCGTAAACTAAAAGTATTTCTCCGATTAAAAAATAATTTCCCTAAAATATTTTTAGAACTCAAACAGAGGGCATTTACCTTAGATTTTTTAGCAAAACTTTGATTCACAAACTTTCATAATTGTTTATTAAAGACCAGGACTTACCACATAATAGTCACAGAGTTTGTAATACAAGAAGTCTTTGATAGCAGCTGTGACCTGGTGGAAGTCAGCTGATTTCAGACCAGCTGTTACTGTGTCAACTGTGTGTCCCAGCTGACTGAGAATCCATCTGTCCGTCATACTGGGAGTCTGTGGCTCAGAGGTACTGTCTACACCTGCAAACAACAAAAAGTTGTTATTGTTGTGTTAAATCAAGTAAACATCTATACTGACTGCAATGTCATATCAATTATTACATAATTATGTAGCAACAGAGAGACAATCCTACTTATTTTAACCGGAATACAAGTGAAAGATGAGTGTTAAGTTGAGTAAAATGCCTTTTGTAGATTTGTTACTGGCAAAAAGAGCAATTCTCAAGGACAGCTTGGTCCAGTTTAAAACCTTCAATAGGCTACTGACTTTTATAAAGATTAAAACTGCAATATTCCGACAATAAAGCAAGCACTATGACCTATGCACTATGTCTGTCCATCCATCACACAAAAAGTAATAAACCACACATTTAGCAAGATTAAAAAAAGAACCAACTACATCCTGAGAGGTGTCTCATAGTGCTTCGCTCTTCCTTTCTCATCGCAAGTATATTGACACTAGCATGTATGTACGCGCCTACACAACATACTAGAGAGCTGAAAGCGCAATGTCGTACCTTAAGCAAGTTACGAAGAACAGTTGTGTTCTGTGTTTTTTTTCACACACATAGATTTAAATCATTCTCATTTGCATTTTAACCCTGTCTCAAAGAAAAGGCATAGACTAAAGAGGATTTCTTATCAATATTTCTATGTGTTGATCTTACTGTTTTAAGTACCAAATTGTTCAAATCAGCCGTAAATGCAGTGAAATTGCATCAAAAACCTATATGTATGTATTTTTATGATTGTAAAAGGCCACATAATGTTCACACCATCACGACAACACTGTAATTGTCTCCTGCAATCATGACAATAATGTGATTGTCTACTACGTTCATGGCACTTCGTGATCGTTTTCCGTAATGACAGCGAGACAATCATACCCTTTTAAAATCGTGGAAACATCTATGATTATCTACCCTGATCACGGCAACATCCGCGATCATTTCTTTTGTCCTCTTATTTTTATACAACCCAAAAAAAAAAAAACGCCATTATTGAATGGATGCTCAACCATAGGCTATTGGCTATAATCCGAGGATCCTGGCTTCAAACACAATTTACAGACTTAATCCCAGTCAACAAAAATCACATTTACGGTTTTCTTGGTTTCCAGGTTGTATGAACAGTTAATACTTCGCACGATACTTAAAACTCAACACATATCTTTGTTTTTAATTTAAATACAGTAAACCTCCTTCACCAACAAGGAGGTTTGAATTAGACGTTCTGATTACTGAGGTTCAGATTAGAGGGAATGTCTTTATTTACCCAATATAGTAGCCCAGTGGAGAGAGAACCTGCTAGCTTGCCAGATCTTGTTCATGAAGTGATGGTTGGTCTCACATTCTCTCACGTCAAAGCTGATCAAGTGATCTGTCAACAAGCATGATTACTTAGCTTATATTACAAAAACACTGCTGTCCTAGGTAATTAGTGTTATAGATTGAGTAGGAAGGAAGAGGGAAAGACTCCAACCAACACTGAGAGTCAAACCAATAGATGCTAGTGGTATTAAATTAATCCGGAAATTAATGGTTGAGCACAAAACAAAATGACAAGCGATGGTTGTGAAGGTATGATTCTTGTGCACATGCTAATCCTTTTCGCCATTTTTAATTGACACAATCCATACTTGAGCTTTCTAAGACACTGTCCAACCACGTACAATTTTATCTAAGCTCATTTGCAAACAAGCGTTCCCCAGATATTATTAGTATTATTAGAGTGATGATAGGGGCAGAATATGGATCAAGCTGTCGTCGTTCTTTTAAGGAATTAAAAATAATGCCATTGACCTCTTTGTACATCTATGAAACAGTAAATTTTGTTCATTTAAATAATACACTTTTTGATGAATTTAGACCCACTCATAGTTATAATACCCGAAACCCAAATCTGCTAAATTATCCAATTCATAAACACACTCATTTTGAAAAAAACCCCATCTATATGGGGATTTGTCTATATAATAAGATCCCCTCAAAAATAAAATCCTATACACCACAAAAATTTAAAATTTGGACTAAATCATTATTGGTGGAGAAATCATATTACTTCCTGGTAGATTTCCTAAATGACCGTGACATTAATTGACCATTAGTTTATGTAAAACATGACACAGAATGTTTTTAATTGTTTTTTTCTCTGATATTGCTTCAAGATCTTCATTTAAATTTGTCTTTTTTCTAACTTGTTAACTTTCTCTCAATTGTGCTGTTCTTGTTGTATTTTGTTGTAACTTATTACTTTTAGTTTTTAGTTTTTACAACTTATTGATTGACCATGCATCTGTTCACCATTGCCTTTGTAATGAAGAATGTTTTATATGCAATAAAATACTTATGACTTATGATAGTTAAAACACTTTACTAGACTGATTCCAAAATAATATTTTTGCCCGAAAGTGATAGTATATATTTAATAAACTGATTTCCTACGGTAACTAAGCTAACTTCCAAAACATTATCCTCCCACATCTCATGTTTATTTAGTTGATTTTCTAAATACTTCTTCCTAGATGATTTTTTTTTACTGTTATATTGGCACATTGGTAAACTAGTACCGTTTTAGAACTTTTTTTCTTTTGTCCTAGGACGCTAGGTACGAGCCCGGGATTGTTTTTCACATTACTTCAGGCTAGACCTAGGGGTTGGGGCATTATCACTTAGATAAAATCCATTGGTGATTTGGCAGGATTTGAGCCCGGGACCTCGGGCACCATAGTCCTGCGCACTATCCACTAGACCAGATCTCTCCCCCGTTTTAAAACAGGACTTAATGGAACCCACATAATACAAAATTATTTAATTTACATAAACTGTTGACGCTAATTTCGAGCAAGTAATTACATGTACCACTACGTTGTTGGTCTTCCATTGAGAGCGCTTAAGTCTACAAATGAAAATAATTAGAGTTATTCTCGTACAAGCTATTACTTAAAACTACACCATTGTACAGGTTTAAACGTCATTCATAAAGGATATCTCAATGTCTTACTCTTGGTTTTATGTGACAGAAGAGTGAACCTCAGCGCGTCGGTGCCACATTCAGGAATGCCTGTAGGAAAGAGTTTCTGCTGGCCTTGGAGGGCTATGTCCTTCTCTTTGGTAGACATCAGACCAGCCTTGTGGTTGTTCACTATAGCTATCCTTAGATCCTGTAAATAGAGTCTTACAAAAGCCACATTCATTTTGGTAATGTGGTAAACTAAATAGCTATAAATATAACTTGACGTTGCATTACTTTGTCAAAGTTGTAATATTTTTAGGATAACATTTAACGTAGATGAATTGAGGCACTGAGAGTGCACTGATAAATTAGTGAGTTTTTAAAATACAGCAACATTTTTCAATCAGCTGAACATAAAGGACGACTTGTTGCAAACTATGGCATGTTTTATGGCACTTCGACTAACTCAGTAACAAGAACTAAGGGTAAAATAGAATATTTTACGCTAGCATTCTCTGTGAGTGGTTCAAGGCACAGTTATATTCACCCAACCCATTTACCTGAATTTTGTTCTTTACTAAAATCCCACCCTTTTCTCACAGCTGAAAAACTTACCTCAAGACTTTTTCCATGGATAACGTCTTCAGGATGAACAACGTTTCCCAAACTTTTAGACATCTTCCTTCCCATCGCATCACAGACGATTCCATGGAGTAGAACTTTCTAAAAATAAAACATATGAAAACTCAGTAAAGAAAATATGAAAAAACCTGTTGCTGACTGAATTTAATCAGTATATTATTTTTTTATGAATTCTTAAAGATTGGTGCAATTAAAATGTTGTGTTTAGAGCTAATCAACTTTAACGTTTAATGAGAAAGAATTCACACTGGCAAAAGAAACATAAAACTTCGACGAATCATGTTGAGTCTTATTTACAATAAGTTCCCAACAACACTAAACCTCACAGATAACTATGCAACAATGCCAACAATGCATATCAGCTGATCACCAATTAAGTGAAGAAATCAGGGATACCAACATAGCTTCTTTTGTCCATAACCAGTGTCTCACAGTACTTTCACTGATACTCACTGAAGACATTTCACTGTCAAAACGCAGTGTAAACCCCTGGTCTCAATGTAATACAGTAGAGTCCCGCAAACTCGCGTAATGTGGACTGGAAGGGTGCCGAGTTTGTGAAATGCCGGGTTATCAGGAACTAGGGTTAAAAATCAAATCAAATCAAATCAAATCAACTTTATTTTCCTTACATGTACATGGGTACAAAATAGTGTCAAGTATTTGTAAAAATAAGAACAATACAATTTTTAAGCTTTTTAACTGCCTCTTTATTTATATTTTTATTACAAGTCAGTATTAAGTCATCAGATATAGTACAACAAATCCTTGGTATGACTTGCGAATGATTTGGCTTGAGTCCATTTTTAACTCGGACTCAAAAAATCACTAATTTTCTGAACCAGGTGATGGCCGAGTTATCCAGACTGCCGGGTTATCGAGAGCCGAGTTTGCGGGACTCTATTGTATTTGGGTTGCGGTTGAAAAAAAAACAACCTGTAGGTAGGTAAAGTTTTTGTGTTTCTCGTGTTAGGAAAGACTCTTTCCCATTCAGGTAAGCCTTCCACTCGCCACTAATGTTTACCTTGAATGGAAGTTCACCAGTTAGCTCGACTCCTAGCATGACCATTCTTGCGACCCAGAAAAACAAAATGTCATGACCTGTCTCCATCAGACTCAGAGGATAGTAGCGCTGCAGATCTTCTGTCTAGACAAACAGTTGAAATGTTCACCTTACCTCTTGATAATTACAACCAACTTATCAATCAGGGTTATAAAAAGGCTCTAGGCCATTTCAACTTGTAGAAATAAGGGAATTAACTCACTAATTTTAGAAGAAGTACAGGTAGGCTTTAGATCATAGATACAACACAAAGCAGAAAGCATTTCCTTCGTTCATTTTTTTTATGAATAAAAAATGTGTATAAAAGTACAGTATAGTAATACTACATAGTATTGTTATAAGCAATGTTCAAATACTACTTGGATCAAAATCACCTTAGTTGGGTTCTGCTTTGTTCGCGACTGCTGCTTGGTTCAACCTCAATAATAAAATTTCCAATTTAACAAATTCCTGTTTAAAAAAAAAAATAATTGTTTTACAAACAAATTAAATTGTTGGCCTAATTTTAATTTTTTAGTATTTTAACCCCATAGGAAAGAAGGACAGCTACTAAGTATAATAGAACGGTGTGTTTTCTTGAAGTATTTTTCTCTTCCAGTAGTGAGGCATGGATAAAGCAATTTGATTCAACCTAATACTCAGAACTGATCAGTAATTACTATACACCTGCTGTTCAAACAGAAGATTAATTCTTATGTTCAAGACATTTTGCATTACCTGTTACTTCTTTCACAGTCACTTCTAAAAAATAAAAATTACTTTAAATGTTCCTAACTCAAGATATTTAGAGCAACGCACACAACGTTTTCAACTATACTTTCTTGATCTACATTTATTTATACTACCAACCTGTTTGGGCCAGCCGAGAGCGGATAAGGGGTACAGTGCAGATGAGAACCAAGTGTCGAGGACGTCTGGGTCTTGGACCACCGTGTCCGGCCACTGGCCCAGCTCCGCCTTGGCCTTGGCCATGGCCTCCGCGTGTGACGGGGCCGCCACCCACACAGTAGATTGGCCAGCTGTTGCAAGATACATGGGGATACGGTGACCCCACCACAGCTGCCGGGAGATACACCAATCTCTAGAACAATCATTGTGACTCGTTAACTCAAGTGTTAATCAAGACATTTTTATATACGATTTATTTGGATGTTGCTGCCTTCAGACTACTGAAAAATTGCTTAAAACATCTAAAATTATTGGACCTTTAGATTTAGACCGATGCCAGTCCATCAAATGTCGTATCAGCACGCTTTCACTGTACAGCCATTAGTTGCGTGAAAAGCTTATTTTCCTTTTTAAAACCTTTAAACTAAAATACTGAGCTATATTTGATTTCACAAGGTCGTGAAGTCTTATCTGTCACCTACTGCTTTATAATGTTACAACACTGCAGAAGTAGCACTAACAGATGAAAGCCATCTTGATTTATTGGACAAAAATATTATGCTTATGTAGAATTTACTATAGGCTAATTTATAGTTTCTTTTCTATTTAAATGTTTTGCTCGGATTTTGTGTTTTGTTGTTGATGGTCTGCTGAATATATAGGGTAGCAAAAAAGTCTTGGGGCAGATTAGTACTTTAAAAAATGATAAAAATAGACAGATCTTGGTACAATGTTAGTGGGCATAAAAATAATTTTAACACATTATTAAGTGATAGTCAGGGGACAGCCTGTTAAGGGTCAGAGGAAAATCTTAAATGTGAGCATAGGTGTAAATTTAACCTATGTGTTTGGTGCAAATCACAAAAAAGTTTTTAATAACAGTATCCAATGCCGCAAACACAAATTAAAAGGGAAAACTGTGTCAAAAATGGTAGTTGTTCAAAGATTTTTTGAATTTGCAATTGGAAATCCTCTAGGAGTCAGGAGAAAATCTTAAATGTAAGCAATAGTTGATACGCACATAAAATGGTCTTTATAATTAGAATACAATGCCGCAAACCCAAACTCAAACGGACAACTCAGTAACAAATGGTAAGCAAGATATCTTGAACTATAGAATTTTGCTAATAACAACGTGGTGCAATAAGATGCAATAATTTTAATGTAACCCACAAATGTGGACATTTTAGTGAGTAAACTTACCGGATGTTATCCAGAAAAGTGAACCAGGTATTGTGATAGTTGGGAGGCTCGATCTGCAGCAGTCCAGCCCTCAAAGCTGTCGATGCCTTCTCTGCCATTGTCTTACAGGAGATAAACCTTCAAAACAAATAAATACAGTCTAACCTTGATATAACGAACCTCGATATAACGAATTCCTTGATATAAAGATTTTTTTAAAATCCCCTAGAACTCTCCATAAGACACAATGTATATTTTACCTCTACATAACGAACAAACCATATCAACGACCTTGATTTAACGAATTATTCATGATCCCGGCTAAAATAAGACACCTGAATATAACAAATTTATCATTGTCAGAACCTCTACATAGCAAATTTAACCTCTACTTAATGAACTGTCTACGTTTCTCCCTCGATACAACGAACCCCCCACCCCCATTATTGTTTTTGAAAAATCAGTTTCTTCATAAAATGAAATGTAAAGGTGACGTCAATGATTGCGCTAACATTCGTCTGCTCCGTTTTACACATCCCTGTCTGCTGCTGTCGTCGATTTCATTCACTGAGGACTGATGACGACGTAATGTTTAGTAGACTGTGATTGGGTGATAAGTAAATATGGTGAATTATACAATTTTCGGTTGAAGAGAAACCTAAGAAAGAAAAAGAATAGAAGAGCCAGGGCTTAATTTCAGCCGGAGCACACCGGAGCGCAGCTCCGGTACTTCTCAGGACACTGGAGCGAAGCTCCGGTTATCTGGATCGATAATTTATTTTGGACTCGATCTTAATTAGCTGTAAATAGTATTTTTATTTTTCTATTTTTGACTTATGGTTTTCAATTCTTTGTAAAAATTGTGTCAAATACCAAATCTTTACTTCAGGGCAATGTATTTAAAGTTTATTATACAACGGGGAACGGTGTTCCTACTTGTAAGCCAGTCTGCCGACAGTGCCGAGTGCCGTCTGCCGACCAGGTGCCGAGCCGACTGCCACTGACTGAGTACTGAGTCTGACTGTCTGAGTCTCTGTTCGTTCAGATCGATGGTCTCAGTCCACTGACTGCGTGCTGCATGATTGGATTGGATTGGATTGGAACAGTGGAGTGGATGTGGCGCGAACATAACCTACTGCACTGCGCTAGCGCTACGCCTGTGGCTGTGGCGAGAGCGTCAACTAACATCAGTGTTTCCATTCATGGGAATATTATCGCGAAAACGGAACTTTTAGACCGTGAGCTAGATTAAAACGTGATGTGTGACAGCAAATATTTGAACAACTAGCATGTTTAAACCTCTATTTAATATAGGCCTATGTCGTCAAATTTAACTCTCAGAAGAAATAAACAAAATAACAAAATCTGCATGCGAAATACAACGACAGTTTTCATAATAAATAAAAACTGCATGGAATGGCATTTTTCAACCCAGTTAGCGGGATTATTGTTTTGGTCGTGTGGATACACTGCATACTATACTAAGTGCTTCTGCTTAGTTGCTGGCAAACTTCTTTAATTTTTACACCTGTTATATTACTATTTTGTATATAATATAATGTTGTGTGCATTCTTAACCATGCTCAAATGTGTTTAAAATGCACCAATTCAAGTGCAATTTTTACAAAAACCCCCCAGACCCCCCGGTCAGTCATGGCTCCGGTACTTCTCAAATTAGAAATTAAGCCCTGGGAGAGCACAAAGCAAAGAGAAAGAATAGCAACATTGTTATCTTAACATTCTTTTTGCAAGTGTTTTTATTATCTTTAAGTTGGCTATAATTATACACTTTTATAACGACTTATCTAATATTTTTATTATTTTCAATACGATTGTTTGAAACTAAGGCAACATCAATGCTACAGTTGATGATTATTACAGTATTGACATTCCTCTGTTGTGACTTAAATCAGTACTGTACTGTAAGTAGCCTACCGGCCTATCACGAGCAGTAGCTTACAAAACTCTTAATGTTTTGTTTTGTTCTTTACGTGGTTTATTGCTATACAATACAGTGTTTGGCTAGGTTTTAGGTGGGTTAGAGTAAGCTGTGATTTTAAACTTGCAGTTTGTAACCTGTACCAAGGTCAATGACTAGAAATGTCATGATTGCGCAATATTAAAGATCTCTTCTCTTTATTACCCCGGATAATCTCATTGTATGACACCGACATAATGATATTTCTTGAGATTGTGACAACATCCATAATTATTTCCTACAATCACACCTACATAGTTAACATCTCCTACAACTGTGTTTTGTGATTACAAAGGAGAACTATTTTATTTTTAGGCCTTATATCTCTCATTAATTTTTTTCCTTACAATCGTGGTCACAACTGTGATCATCCACAAAGCTACGCAAAGCTAATGATCATATTGTTGTTTTAAACACAATCTTGTCAAAATAGTTGACATTTCTATGCAACATATTCTGTGATAATTTCCCCACGATTACCACCAAAAAATGCCATAATTGCTTAAAAATTACAGTCTGATAAATTACCAAAATGTTTAACCTTTTTATCATTATTCATATTCCATTTTATATGTCTTGAACGACCACACTGTTTATGGTGAGATGGACAGACGTTTGCTAAATATCAGATTTTGGCTTTAACACATCACTAATTTATTCAAATGCAAAATGAGGTTAGCACATCGTCCATAGAATTTTCGGAACAAGTAGTTCCCTCTTCTGTTTTTGTTATAGGCTTAGGAAAACAAGATACTTAAGACAAAGACTCTACAACCAAAGAGGGAATTAGTAGTTCTAAAAATTCTATGATCATGTTTTTTCGTACTTAAACTATTTTTGTCAGTAAGGTAAGCCTGTTGTTCAGCCTATCCACTACAAAATTCTTAAAGTATAAACTCGTCTTGCCAGATAATGTAAAGTTCAAGATTAGGGTTTTGAGCTTGATTGCCTATAGGAGTTTTACATGAATGGTAAATTAGTCAAACTCACCACTGATGTTTCAGCATGTATTCCACCACGTCCCCAGACCTGCTACATATAGGAACCTGCATATTGTGAGGGCTAACACCCTTCAGGAGCTTTAGTTTGGCAAGTTCCTTCTTCACGGCTTCTCTGGCATCAAACCTCTTCATACCCTGAAACAAGACAACAACAAGTTCTGCCTATTTCAATTTATTTTGTGCAACATGTTACAGAAGACTATGACACAAGTGTATCTAAGGGATTTTCACAAGGATCTTAACTGAATGGGAAAGAGTCTATTCTGATACAAGACACACTCTAAATTTACACTATTCTAAAACAATAGAACATTTCATTGTGATTAGCAACAATTTCGACCAAGTAGGTTTTAACTTGAAAAAATGGGTAGGTGTTTAGATTAGGGTATCCCCTAAAAAAGGTCTTACAAACAATTCGCCATGTGGAAAACTTAAGTAAAGTGTTTTTTTCAGACAAAGTATAATTTAGATTTCATAAACCCTAATTTTGTTCGATCACTTGATTGTGACTATGAGGAAGGCAAAGAATATACTCTAACTATCTCGCAATTCGCGCAATTGGACGAAATGTTTCTCTCACTACTAAACAACAAAAGATAAATAAACCGTTCAGAATAAAACAATCCGTCAACATTATGTAGACTTACCTGGAAAATATAGAAAGATAGAATAATGTTTTACTGTTCTCATTCACTTTTCATCCAAAATCATTGAGTTTACAACTATCTTAAGAAACTTCACATTTCCAAAAACTTGGCAATATACAAGTTGCTGAAACTCTACAGTAGGCCTACTATGTTTACCTCAAACGTGTCACCGCAGTCCACAGTAGAGATACAACCGTTGTTGTTGATGATGGACAGTTTGGGGAGGTTGTGTCTTTCCGCAATATCCCAGTCTGTAGGACTATGGCCGGGAGTCACCTTCACAGCACCTGCGGCAAACCATTGGTCGTCCATTCAAACTGTTTCACTAGTCGATGTAGAATGTTATGATACTGGTGAGGAAAATATGTGTTTACCGGACAAATGTGGTTGTTCCCGCAAAGCATGAAGTCGAATGAGGGATTACCATACAAGTACCAACGTTAAACTTTTGAATTTTGTATGGGAACTTTGTTATGGTATTTTTTACCACCCTAACCTAACAAAAAAAGGCATAATCCATTATGTTCTCAGTGAATTACAAACACTACGCCGACTTAAAACTTTTCCGAGGGGTTATGTTTTTGTTTATATTTTTGAATCCACTCAATGCCATTAGAATATTACATTACATACCTAGCATCAAACTTCGTGTGTGATTTTTATCTAGAGAATTGAGAGAGGTGTAAATTATGTTACGATTATTATTATTTATATTTACAATATATATGAGGTTTTAATAACTAAAAAATCTGCTGGTTTCCAGTGAAATTGATTACTTATGTAACGATATCCCAATTTATGAGGCTGACGGAAAACATCTGTTTTCATATTAAATCCATATGTTTTTAGTGCAGACAAGGGTCTGAATTCTGAGTTGTGCAAACAAGGAGTCTACTTTGACGTTTTGAGGCAGTATTTTTTTTATTATAAAAATAACTCTAAATTTTTTTTATAAAGTGCACATTTTTTTAAACTATACCACACAAACTTTTTAAAAATGAGAAAATTTTAAAATTCAGAACATGTGCCTCATACACAGTTCCAGATGTTTTTAAAGTAATGAATATTTAAAAAAAAAACGTCACCAGAGCCAAAGTTCATGTCCACCGCCTCATCTGCCACTATGGGGATGGGGGTGCATCTGAAGGGATGCCAAACCGTCCGTCCAATCAGGTGTGTGTAGCGTTTATCTTCAGGATGCACAGCAACGGCCACATCTCCCAACATGGTCTCCGGTCTAGTAGTGGCTACCACAATCTCCTCATCTAAGAAATACATCAGCCATAAGTATTAAAATTGTATTCCATGGATTAAAAATACTTCCTTATGCAGAAGAACCCCTGGGTCGGTTTGACTGGTTTTCACTTTATAAGACCACTTCTCGGAAGCGAATAATGAGATGCAGTTCCGACATTTTACCAACTCAAGTGCTCTTATGGTTTCTCTGATCGTTCAAACTTTACTGTCTTCTCTAAGTACCTACTCGGTTGAACTAGAAGAACTGAAGTTGAACCTTAAAAAATATGAAAAAACTTCCAAACCTTTTAAAAATTAACATATTATTCAAGTGTGTCGGTTTTCAAACTGCTCGAGACTTAAAAGTTTAATATATTCTCCAACAAAAGGTTCAGATTGGTCTAAAGTTATTGTTCTGAGCAACGAAACAGTGTTTTTAAGGGGGCTTACTGTGTCACAAATTCAGACTTAAACACAAATAAGAGAAACTAAATTGTAAGGTAAACCCTTTACTGTACATGTTAAAGCAATTGTAATGCAGTGTAAAGTTCATTCTTATTAAGCTTAAAAATCTATCTTTGATTTTTCGATTAAAGAATTGTAAAAAAAATAGTTTTAGTGTAAAAAACATATAGTTAGGCTATTTCACTTCATAGTAGAATTTATGTTGAGATAAACAAATTATATCGAGAATTGAGATGAATACAGTCTTTAAATAAAACAAAAATATAATTTAGGTTTACCAGACTCGAAGACTTTGTACACGATCTCCACTAACTCTCCGAACATGACCGGTTTGTTGTAACCGGGTACTGAAACTGGTGTTGGACCTGTGATTTCCAACCGCTCTACCTCAATGTCAGATATCGCAGACGAAAGATCGCACGACCAGTTGATCAACTTCTCTTTCCTATAGACCAATCCTGCGTTCCAAAGACGTACTATCGCTTCTACTACTGCATCATTGTGCCTCTAAAAGAAAATTAAGGCTGAATTAGACCTTAGCACCAATATTAATTGTTATATTGCTAAGGTACACTCTATTATGCTCTAGTAGACCTAATTGTGAAAAAGGTATTACAAATGTAAAACGTACATTTATCATGTGAAAAGTATGGAGAATTGGAGTTAGTTCCTGTTAATGGGCATTCCATTGCTTAGTTTTACATTTAGGGGCAACAAACAAAAATATTTGACATAACTGAGCATAACATAACCTGACCTTTACCTAAACATAGCATTAAGGCTATTTACACTTTTCCTAGGCAGGAAACATTAATGTGAGGAAAACTTGCATTGCATCAAAATAGTATATTAACTGAATTAATAGAATTTGGAATGAGTTTAGTGATAGGCCTAAAATACCTGTCTGGATTTCAAAGTGATTAACTCATGGTAGGCCTACCGGTACTTTTTCTAATTAAAATGTTTAATTCAAATTAAATTAAAACTAGTGTACCTGTTGCTCGAATTCGAGCAATTGCGAAGCATTACGGGCGACTCAAAGATTACGGAAATACTCACGATCTACACAACAGTTAGATATAATCAAAATCTTTTTTAAATATCTTATCTTTTTTCAAAAAGCTTATCTTGTTTTTTTAGTGTTTTCTACAATTCTTCCCTCTCATAGGCTGTCTATGACAACGATTATAAATGAAAATACCCCCGCCGCAGCAAACCTGCCGTCTTAGCGAATTTCCATTTGGCCGAATTGATTTTCAATTGATCTATTTAAATAACATTAGGTTTAACGAGTACCTAGGTTTGCTGCTACAAGGAAACTAATAAAGTAGTGTGTTTTTAGTAAAATATTGATAGCTTACTATAAAATAAATAAATTTGCCAAGTTTGATCAAAATATATCCATAAACAAGCAACCTACAACATTTTACAATATTCTCCATAAGAATAACATGGGAATTTTAAATTTACCATTTTTTTAGTTTTCTCCGTAACCAATAACCGTACAAAAACACTTTGATATACTGAATTGTTAGTTTTTTTAAGCTCTTTAAGAAGGTTTAGAGAAAAATTGGGAAATTTTGTGTTTTGAGGGTAAGAAGTGAGAAAAACCAATTTTTACCCCATAAAACCCCCCATAAAACTTTGTTCCCATGGTCCGATCATGCTGGATCGCGAACTCATTCAAGTTTATCCCGCATTACACCTTCAAACCAAATTTCATCAAAATCGGATAAAAATTACTCAAGTTATCGTGTTCACGGACACACATATATATATATAAATCTATATATATATCTATATATATATACATATATAAAAATTTGAACGAATGGTGTTTTTGGCCTCTGGGGACAATAAAATGAAAAAGTAAATCGGTCCCGGGCCTAAGTCTTACCATGAGACCTACGGTAATAGCTACTTCCCTATAGGGAAATTCGCTAAAAACAATCTATATATATAATACGCTAAGCCGATTTTTGTGAACAGAACTCCTCCCTCATTTTTGGACCGATTTTGATTATTAAAGTGTCAAAAAAATTGCCCTGATCTGTAGTTTTGCAAAGTGTTTTTAGTTTTTTGATATCTTTATTCGTTTGGGCAGAATCTTCCATCAAAGTTGGGTTTTCCCCCATAAGATTAACATGGGGGAATCTAAATATTTAATTGGAAACTTTGTCTCCACTAATTTGAGAGAACAGCTGGGCGTAGAAACTTGGTAGAGGTGTCCAAAGAAAGGTCTTGGTCTGTAGGTGAGTTATCAAAAGAAAAACAAAGTAAATTCGCTTAGGGCTCTGCCCCAGAAGCCTTTAAAGATCCCTCCACAGATTTGTTTACATTTTGGTCATTTAGATAATACTTTTTAATAAAACAGCTGTTAATTTTAAAATTGTGTTTTAAACAACACACATTTATTGGGAGTTACTGAATTTAGTCGGGTAAATATAGGATATGACCTTAAAAAAATTGCAAGAAAACGTTTTATGGTTTTATTTTTTAGAGTTGGGTTTGCAGAATGACATACTAAAAGTTGCCAAAAATCGGTGCACGAGAAAACCACTAAAATCAAAATTTAAAATGGCGGCTTATTTCAACATTGGACAAATTAAAAAAACATATTTCACATGTATTTGTTATGCACATTTTTCGAGATATTGACTTGGGACCACCGCCTGTATTTATTGAGTGGTTAGTACTTCATTTTGATAGGGAACATGTTTTTGGCCGCCATCTTGGATCCGCCATATTGGACATAGATAATTTTTTTTCAATGTAATGATAGTGTTGTGACACATCATTACCAACTACATTTTTACACTGATTTCAATGCCGAAATCCGTTTTTAAATATCTTTATTCATTTAGAAGATATATACAAAAGAAAACTCTGCACCATACATTTCTTATGGACGTTTCGTAGTTTGATATTTTTTTTTAAATTATTTTTCTTATATCTCCAGTTCTTATTAACGCTTGTAGTTCGTTCTAGGCTTAAAATATTCAGTAATGTAAGGGCTTTCATTTGAGCTCTTGATCATTAAAATCAGACGAGTTAAAGACCTGCTACAAACCTCAGAACAATATTAAATTTAACTTTTTAGAAATATATTTTTATTAAAAGATTTATAACTCGGGTTGTTAATACGTCACCGAGTTCTTTCTGGTCTCAAATTACTCAGTAAATGTTTGGCTTTAATTTTATTGATCATTAAACAAAATCTGACAATTTTAAAATGAGCCATGGACCATAATTTAACATTAGAATGTATTTATATTGAAATTTGTCTTTAGTTAAAGACGTATATTCCTAATTCTAAATAACTCCCAAAACTCTTTATAGTCTTAAATAATTCGCCAAAATATTGACTTTTATTTTAGCTATGGATTACTTTCCAGGAGTTATTAGGGTTTGGGATATATGTCCTTAACTAAAGACAAATTTCAAAATAAATACATTTTAATGTTAAATTATGGTCCATGGCTCATTTTAAAATTGTCAGATTTTGTTTAGTGATTAATAAAATCAAAGCTAAACATTCACTGAGTAATTTGAGACAAGAAAGAACTTGGTGACGTATTAACAACCCGAGTTATAAATATTTTAATAAAAATATATTTCTAAAAAGTTAAATTTAATATTGTTCTGAGGTTCGTAGCAGGTCTTTAACTCGTCTGATTTTAATGATCAAGAGCTCAAATGAAAGCCCTTACATTACTGAATATTTTAAGCCTAGAACGAACTACAAGCGTTAATAAGAACTGGAGATATAAGAAAAATAATTTTTAAAAAAATATCAAACTACGAAACGTCCATAAGAAATGTATGGTGCAGAGTTTTCTTTTGTATATATCTTCTAAATGAATAAAGATATTTAAAAACGGATTTTGGCATTGAAATCAGTGTAAAAATGTAGTTGGTAATGGTGTGTCACAACACTATCATTACATTGAAAAAAAATTATCTATGTCCAATATGGCGGATCCAAGATGGCGGCCAAAAACATGTTCCCTATCAAAATGAAGTACTAACCACTCAATAAATACAGGCGGTGGTCCCAAGTCAATATCTCGAAAAATGTGCATAGCAAATGCATGTGAAATATGTTTTTTTAATTTGTCCAATGTTGAAAAAAGCCGCCATTTTAAATTGTGATTTTAGTGGTTTTCTCGTGCACATATTTTTGGCAACTTTTAGTATGTCATTCTGCAAACCCAACTCTACAAAATAAAACCATAAAACGTTTTCTTGCAATTTTTTTAACTATGTAAGTTTGTTTAGTTTGCCTGGACTATTGTCCAAAAGAAGTATTTGCAATGTTATTTTCTGATTTTAAAATTGATTTTCCTCTGAATAATTTGTGTTGCAATATCCAGTAATATCATTTGTGTTCCATTACGAAATCAGTGGGAAATCATTTTATCAATTTTTTCTTATTGAACTATCTTATATCTATTTTACGGGTTGGTGTCTGCCTTTCTCACACATTTTCCCTATATTTTATCATATTACTCTAGACAAATCATCATAGGTTCATGAGATTATTGTCATACATGCTTTCAATCATTAGAAAAATATTCGATTGTGTAATACAATACAAAATAATACAAGTGCAGAAGGGCACGATGCCCATTTGAGCCGTGTCCATATTTTGTTAAATTAATAGTGGTTTACAGCAACTGGATAAACATTTTACAATATTTATGTAGAAATATGTGCACGATTTAGAAAGTCATTAAGCTGGAAAACTGCAATACTGCAGACTTATCAGAGAGGTTACTTTGATGTATTCATTACGCTTAGTGAAAACATAATATAGATATGAATACAAATAAGAACTTGAACTCTTAGAGAGCCTTTAAAAAAGGGAGACTAACGAAAAGGGTTGTGCATGTTTACTAGCGCTACTCGGCAACAAAAACCATTTAATTTATCTCTAAAATATATATCCTTAAAGCGCACTGAGCAGCAACCTAAAAAATCTATGTAACTTACCCATATAATATAGTTACAAAATGCTCAAACTCGCATTGCGACATTTATAATTCGGCTTATATTTATCCAACAGAAAATTCATCTGCAGAAGAATTTTATTGTGCTCTTACTATGTCATTCGCATTATTTGTTGCCAATGAAGCTGCACGACCATATAAATGAGGAGGCCCCTTAACAGTTCAAGAATAAAAGCTGACTTTAATTCAAGTATATTCCACTACACCTGGCATTCCGTAGAGAGATTATATTGATAACTTTATGTAACTGATAAGGCTCAGACAACTAACTGACATCCCCCATGTCAAGGAATTCCAGCTTTAACAGTAACACCACAACCAATTTCTCAAAACTGTGCTAGAGGGTTATTAATTGCCACAGATGTACGATATGAACTGACGCAACGTGACGAAGGAAAATCAAACTTACACTGTAACGGATATACCCCTTTGAAGTTAGAACGTGTCTTCCAAACAGACAGATTTTTTTCCAAATAAAATCATAGATTAATCTGCATTACACTAATGAAATCACGGAAGTAGTTAACTACAAAAGATCCACCAATACGATTTTAATACTATTTAAAGGTTCTTCCAAAGGAAGAGATACCAGATAGCATAATAACAACACCGATAACGTACAGTATGGGAAATATTTTATTCATTGAATGATCAACCATATTTGGTAACTAACGCAATTAATATCATTATTGTTTTTACACTTATTGATCAATGCTAAATGCTCAAAATATCGCAGTTAGATGAATTAGCGTAAGCCTTGAAAGTAACCGTCGATTTCGACGGGTTTCACCTAGTTATTTCTATTTCTTATACTTGGTTGTGTTCTATTACTTTTTCTATGTTTCCATTGTTTGCAAATCGATTATTTCAATGATTGCTCAAGAAATGTAGAACAGTGTTAATTCAGTTTTATTTTTAGCCTATATCAAATTGTCCAGGATTTCTCGCTCTTTTCCATTGTAATAATTACACCAACTCAAGTTTCGTCTACAGATGCAATATGCCAACCAATATCACCTACGTACAATCTCCAAGAAGTGTTAAAAAAGGCAGAAACCAACCCATACAATAGATATAAGTTAACTCCAAAAGAAATAATTTTAAGAGTTACTGTGATATTAGGGTTTTCCACTGATTTGGTAATAGAACATTAGCCTATATTGCAAAACGTGACACGATGCAGAAGAAAATCCAATTTAAGATCAGAAAAACCCATTGCAAATACTGTACTTCATTTTGACAAATTCAATAAATCACAATTTAAATATTAACAGCTGTTTTATTAAAAAGTAGTGTAATGTAAACAAATCTGAAGAGGCAACTTTAAAGGCTTCTGGGGCAGAGCCCCAAGGGAATTTACCTCGTTCCTCTTTTGATGGCTCATCTACAGACCAAGACCTTTCTTTAGAGACCCCTACCAAGTTTCTACGCCCAGCCGTTCTCTCAAATTAGCTGTGACAAAAACCCCGTTTTCCTCCATAAGAATAACATGGGATGGGAATTTAAAGGCAACTGGGGCAGAGCCCCAAGAGAATTCACCCTGTTTCTCTTTTGATGGCTCATCTACAGACCAAGACCTTTCTTTAGACACCCCTACCGAGTTTCTACACCCAGCCGTTCTCTCAAAATAGCTATGACAAAGAAAAACAGTTTTAAATTAATATATAAATTAAAAGAACTTATTTGTCTCACCTGGTCCATAGTAAATATTTCTCTCGACCAATCCAACGAGGCACCCATTTTACGAAGCTGTTGTAAAATAACGTCTGCCTTCTCCTCCTTCCAAAGCATCACTTCTTTTACGAATTTGTCCCGGCCCAGTTCAGCACGTGTAAGTTTTTTATGTTTTCTTAACCATTTTTCAACAACTGTCTGCGTTGCTATACCAGCATGATCCAGCCCTGGGACCCACAGGACATCTTTCCCCTCCATGCGATGCCTGCAATGCAGCCAGTTATGTTTTACAAGACGAGGGTATTTAAATACTGTAGCTTAGATCACTAAACGAACTTAAGCGTACTAAAAGTAGATATTTTAGCAAAAAATATAATTGAATACATTTGATGGATATTCTTCTTTTGTGATCACACTGGAGCTGTTTAAGACCTCAGTAATTTTAGCCCTCTAACCATTAAAGTATGATTGAGTTAAAGGTTAAACAGAGTAGGCCTAGGCTAAGGATAGAAAAAATAATTTTGAACCTTAAAGGTTTAAATTAAAGAACAATTTAAAAAAAGAGAAATAAAATGCCTCTGAAAAGAAAATTCCTAGAGTGAATTAAGTTACAACAAAAACATTTTTATACTACAATAACTTGAGCTAATACTATGAGACTGACCATCTTGCCAGAGCATCTTGAATGGTGAGAGTTATGGCATGACCTAAATGCAGGGTTCCAGTAACATTAGGAGGTGGTAGGACCATTGAGAATTTTTCCCCATTGCTTTTCTTCGGAGTAAAGTATCCATTTTCTTCCCAAACTTGATAGACGCCTTTCTCGATAATTGCTGGTTTGTAAGCCTTTGGGAAACTTTCATCAAGTTTTGCACCAAATTCACCTGAAAAATTAGAACGTGATTACTTTTTTAGCCCAATAAAATTCAAACTAAATTCAAATGAAAGGTAACTCAAAAAGAGTATAGCCAACTTAAATGTTAGGCCTGGTTCTAGGCAGGGCACTAATATTAGGAAAGCGTGGATGCTTCCTTCAGCTTTAAAATGAAGCCTGAGAAAGACATCTGAACGTGTTGATCATTAGGCTAAATATTTTTGGAACATTAATCACTTCAGTAAGATTTTTTGGAAGTCTACTTAGATTTTTACTCATTTTGTATGTACCTGTAACTTATGTTTAATGAACCTGGAAACTGGAGTCAAGTTCAATGATGATACTACTTAGGGAATTCTGAGGATTTCTAGCACCCCTAACTTAAGTAGGTAGAGGATAACTTACTTTGTTTCTAAAGTAAGTTAAGTAGGAATTACGACGTACAGGAAGAAACAATCCACTTCAAACCAGTATATGATTTATCGGTGCTGAATGTTTGACACGTTAATTAAGTTTCAGTGGCCAGAAAAAAATCAAGGATGTACACTCAACACAATGTATTTTGCGACAGCAATAGTGGAGGTAAGCGTAAGGAAAGTTATAACCTAAAGAATTGGTTGTGTTTACACTAAATTAAAGCACATAACTAGAACACCCAAAACTGGATCTGCGATACACAAAATGCAATAGGTACCGGCACAGTTTGGTTTATTTGACAACTCTGCATAAACGACATGCCTCTGATTTGTCTGGATAAAGTCAAAGAATTTGAAGCACCAAGAAAGAAAAATGAGGAGTTTTTGAAAATATGACTTTGGCTTTGGTTTGTCTGGACCATAGAACTATAAACAAGCTTGTTGTAGTTCTATGGTCTGGACAAAAGTTGTTGTAGCCTATATGATGAAATACGATACTGATTTTCTTGGCCTCTCAAAAAACAAAAAACTACTAGAAATTTATTAAAGTTATTGACTTTGTATCCTACTTTTGGCACACTTTTGAATTACATTTAGAATACCGTACCTTTAACTCTTGAAAGGCATTTTTGCAGCGCAGCCCCTTTGTTCAGTTTAAGATGTGAAGTAAACTTCATTGTAACTCCCGCAGATATTTTTCTATTGGCCTAACTCATTTAATACATTTATTTCTAAATTCTTTCAAAGAGTCCAATCTTAATATTTTCTTCATCACGGCATTATTTAATTGGCCTTAATTTTATTGCATATTATAAGCGGTTTCTTGGAAGATACTAAACAAATTCTATTGAACCGATTTTAGGGTTATGTTTACATATGTTCCTTTTCCCCGCACTAGTCACCGGCAACGGCAACAAACAGACGACAATTATATTGTTTTCTGGAAAGTGGTTGTGTTCAAAAGTAAAAATTTCAGCATTGATTATAGGCCTTGTATACATACTTACGCAAATACCGAAATGTTGATGTTGATTTAAAATGTAATTTAATACAAACGACGATGAGTTAGCTGGTTTAAGATCAAAGTTTAAAGTTTAAAAATGTCCAAACAAAATAAAAAGACGATTATTTCATATGAAGTTCGTAACGTTGTCACTTTCTGTGTGGTATCTTATTTGAATGCCCCAAATTAAATACAAAATATTTTTTAAATACCAGTTTCTCGTATGGATATTTTTCCTTTAGGTTGGGCCTCTAAAGTTTTCTCTTTTAAAATAGTAGATTGTTCCTCATATTTCAACGTTGTAGCTGAGGATCCAACAGCTTCAGGCTCTAGTGTTTTACTGTTATATTCGTCTAAGAAAGATTCCCCAACACTTCCTTTTAAGGAATATCGTAGTTCCAAACTGAAAAAAATAAAAGCTTATGAGAACAAAGCTTGGCGGGTGGTTTCCTTTTAATAAATAAAATAGGAACAACAACTAAAATGCGTTGAGGAGTGTTTTATCCATAATTGTTGTAAAACTGTTTTCATCTGGTTTTTAACACAATTAGATCTGTTACCTTTTTAATGTTGATTGATTTTGATAGAAGTTTATTGAATTTGTTTCTTCGGAATACTTGCTCAATACATTTTTTGAACCTCTGAAGGGATCCTCAAAAATAGTTGTGTCTCTTTCAATGTCTTCTTTATATTCGTCACTTGCTTTGTTATGTCCTAAAAATGTATAAAACATGTAATGTGTAACAATTATCACTCACGTATAATCTCAAATAATTGATTTGATCAAATGTCTCATGGTTTGCACTTGCACTTATGCTGCTATACCTAGTAACAATTCCCAAAATGGATTGAAAATATATTTTACTTTGCAAATAAAATACAGCCAATTTATGGAAACTGTGGGCTCATTCAAATGCAGTAATATAAAAATACTGGCTGCTGTGTACCCTTAGCTGTACCCGTGCTTTGCAACGGGGGGGGATAATAGTGCTGCACTGTGCTGTTGTTAAACCTTGTAACTTTTTAATGCCATTGGACGCCATAGAACCTAACGTGTTGGTTTATTTTAAACAGCTGCCAACGCCCTTCAATTCTTTTTAGATTAATACCATAAGGTAAACATGGAAAACTCCAAAGCTCCAGAGCCACTGGGGCGGAGCTCCAAGGAAGATTCTCCAGGGAAACCTTGTTGTGGATCTAGAACCACTTCCCTAAAAAAAATTTCATCAGTTGGCCAGTTTGGTAACACGTCATAAAGGAGCAAACAAACATCATAGACCTATTATGACAGACGACAAACGAAAAACAACATACACGTTGGATTTTATATAAATAAAACGGACAATTATTGCAGCTGTTAAATTATCTTAACGTACCTGAGAGTGGATTCAGATTTTTCAAATTATGATCGTCAAATCTTCCTTTATTTTTGAAATCTTGGAATTCTGCTATTGAATTAGATGACCCTGCAGTGTTACGAATAAACCAGTTTCTAAGATCTTTTCTTGTATCTGCAACTACTTAAACAGTCATTTATCATAAAAGGCTGTATTCATTATGCTTTGCTAATGTATGGAAATTTAAATCTGATTGATGAATGAATGACTTTTGCAGTCTCTAAAGTACTTCTAATGTAATTTATTTATTTTTCTGTGCTTGAAATGTATTCAACATTTGAGTTAATTGGTTGGTTATTAATTAAACACCTAATGAACTTATCCAAATGAATAGAAATATTTTGTGTCGTATATTTAATTATAAATAATGATGCTGTAATTAATTTATAAAAAATACAATATCTTATAAATAGTACAATTATTACTTAGAATGCTCGCATTTGTAGATCCGAACACCATGTTTTTTTATAGTTTCATTGTAAATGTACTGTTTGATAAACACCGCCATCCCGATGATTGGCGACTATCTCTAAATGATTATTCATTGACCTCTCGTGATAAGTTTGTCAGTTTTAATTTATGTAAACGTTTACATTTTCACTTGATGTCGAATGCTTATCTTTATAATAGCGCTTCAAATGATACACCAACCCATCTTTTTGAAATATGAAGTACTATTTTGTGCCGTGCTCTTATGGAACCCATCTTAAATAATTGATAATTGTGTCAATTTACTGTAAAACGTGTTCCAGTTTATTGGTTCAGAAAAGTGGATATAACCAACCTAACTCTAACACCAATCATCACAGAGTTTAACATCTCGCAGTATAGTGTAACCTGTCAACGTAAAAGTGAAAAGAACGATTACAATTATTTTAAATTAATAAACAAAATATGTCCACAACGTGAATAATTATATTTTCTTATGACGAAATACTATGCTATATATAGCATAGTATTTCGTCATAAGAAAATATATATATATATTACGTTAAAGGGCCCGAAACGGCACAAGCATGGTAGTTTCTACTAGAAAAATGCCGGTATGGACCATAAACATAAAAAATACGTTTTTGGCCCGAATCCTAGCCCAATAGCATTTAGATAGGGTTTAAGACACTTCTATTTAAACAATGTTAAAATTTTTTTTACTTTCAGGCCAAAAACGTAATTTGTTTATGTTTGTGATGCATACCGGGTCTTTTTAGTGTACGAGATAGTTTAAACGATATCGACGTACAATAACCATCAAGGGAGTATGTGTAATCCATGGTACAACACACATTTTGTGCTATATAAATCGAACTATTGATAATATATAATATTATATCGATGGATAGCCCGCGTACGTGACACTGCGATCCTTGCCGAGCCCGTGTTCGGAATTTCTTACGAGCACCGTTAACACCTTATCTGATGCAGGGTTTACAAAATCTTTCACCTCACTTCCAGTAACAAATGCACAGGGTAAGTGAAGCAGAACACTGTATAAGTGCCGTTTGACCACAGATTATACGACATTTCTACTGAATTTTCAACGGTTTTGTAACATTTCAAAACGTTATTGGAGGTTTTATTTTTACAATATTTGCTTCAAAAGTGTAATGTACTTGTCTACAACGCCCGGGTCTAGTGTTTATGTTTTAACATAGCTGAGAACCTATTGAAGAAACTAATTTCAATGGTTAATTTATCGACCGCCATCTGATTTTACAGATCCCTTAATATATGTGGGCTTCTAGGTATGCAAAGATACTAGAAACCGGCTGCTGACTGCGTGTTGTGACGAAAAATGAAGCACTAACATCTTAGACTGATGATGTGGGATAACTTCCTTATAGATAGATAGCTATTAAATGTTTACTAATGCCACCGAATCAACACGGACATCAAAATGTGTTTATAATAATCCCATCTACAAATCAATGAAAAAAAATCACTACGTAATTAAAACTATTTGGTGGTGTCTCATCTGGGAGATCAAGTTTAATATAGCCCGGGCCCAGACGTTAGCGTTAGAATCAGTTCTTGGTTTAACAACCCTGCTCAGAGAACTCGTCTAGTATTAGGACTTTTTACTTCGGATTTAGACGCGTACAGCAACGTCTCCAAACTGATATGGTCACTAAAAAGTTAAGCATGCTTTTCAAATATACCCCTCTAATAAAAAAGAGGTGTTTTTGTCAATATCAATATAATGGAATATAATCTTTGCACCAACTCTGACAGAAAGAAGCGGAAAACTCAATTAAATTTAATGTACAAGGTTGCATGCAAAAGAAGATTGCCCAGTGGGACAACGTAAAAATGCAGTAGACCTTAGAACAGGAACAGAAAAAAATAGTCTGTCAATTTTACAAAATGAAAATAGAAACATAACCCCATTTCTATTGTTTTTGTTTATACACATTTTTAAAACTTATTTACTATCTTTTGTACTGTATTGAATTTGTTTCATTGATTAAAAACTAATCGTCTTAATTTGTAAAAGGTAATGAAACTTCAACCCTTTAGACATGTTGAAATTGTTATTATTATGATATAACTTAGGCTAGGCCTAATGATGTTGACGTGCTTGTGTTGTCATAATACAGTAGGCCTAACCTAATGTCAAGTTTACAACATAGTATTTGTTTACTTGTTAACATAGACTCTAAGTAATAAATATATATAAACATTTTAGACTTTACAACTTTAATTGTATGGGTATGGAGAGCAAGCTGGCGTAGTGGCTAGAGCGCGGGACTTCAGTCACTGAGGTCCCGGGTTCGATCCCCACCAAGTCACCAATGGATTTTATCCAAGTGATAATGCCGCAACCCCTAGGTTTAGCCTGAAGCAATGTGAAAAACAATCCCAGGCTCGTGCCTAGCGTCCTAGGAAAAAAATTGGATGGGTTGTTGTTAGCCTTATGGTTACCAGTGTATTGGCACAGAAGATTCGTTCTGAGGGTCCATGCTGCTTCCCACTTGACTGAAGGACTGAGTTCGCTTTGCGTTAAAATTGCTAGATCTACAAAAAAATATTGCCAAGTGAAACTTTGATTTTGCAAAATGCAATGTTTGTTTCAGGATGACACCTCCAGGACGAAAATCGCTAACAATCAAATGGTGTTCCTGTGATTCTTGTGGAGTAACTCTTTCCCAGAAGGATTTACAGCAGCACAGTGGTTCATGCCCTCCCAATTTCAATGATTGGGAACATCCGTTTATAAAGGATAACACTTTATTTAGCTTTCTGGAGCAATCCGATATTAATGGTAAACTAAGTAAATTTGGTTCTACTTTTTCTTAATTGGATGTTTATGTATTTTTACTTGCCCTTTTCTTGAATAAGATATAAGTTAAGTTAGGCTAGACCTAAATGAATATTGAGTTATTTCTATTTTGAAGTGCCGTTCTAGATTTATTTATTCGAGTAGGCCTACTCGTGATGTAAAAATTTTAACCTATTTATACCTGAGCATTGGATTCCTACAAATAAGAGGTTTCAGCTTTTTGAAGAGGCCTAGCTGTATTGTCATTAAATATCCAACAACTTGGTTACCAACTATTAAAAAGTTAGCCTGTCTCTTTATCATTTCTGTAACCATCGTAAGTTAAACAAATTTGGCTTTTTCAGATGGTCCAAAGTTGAGAGAACATGAGAAACAGTTTTTTGTATTTCTATCTCAGTCGGCCATGCAGCTCTGCCACTTTCAAATCGGAGAACAAGTTCTTTTGGTAAAAGATAACGAGTCTACCATCAGAACTGTGTGGCCAAGTTCAGAAAAAACTTTGACTTCCGTCACGATTCCTCTACTATTATCAGGTAGGTAAGTTTAAAATTTTACGAAATTTATATCTAGTATATACTTAGGCCTAGTGAATAAGTATAATTGAGCTTAGGAAAAAGAAAAGCCACACTCCTATCAACTACATTGGTTCTTTAATGAAAGGTCTTGAATAGGCCTAGTACCATTGAATTATACAAGCCAATCTGCGTTCCGCTTATGCGCCTCGCTTCCGCGTCTATAAAGTACCCAGGTATTTTATCTATTGCATGTGATGGTAGGCCTAATTACTTTTAGGGTTAACCTTTTAATTATGTAGCTATGCAATGCTGTACTTCCAATTGTTTACATAGGTACATATTAGTTCAGTTTTCAATAATAATAATACCGGTAATAATAATAATAAAAAATCTGGTTTATGCTTCCCATTGCAAAGCACAGGCAGAGCAATCAGTATAACTTATATTATAAAGCTGTTTGAATTGTCAAGTGGATTAGGGTTTACCTAGGCTGCATGAAGAATCTCCCATTCTTTTTTATAAAGTCAGGAAATCCTTGGCAATAGGCATGATTAATAAAACATAATTTTAAACACATTATAATTAAAAACAAACATAAACTTTATTAGCTGCTCAAGGATCTTAGCCGAGAATGCAAAAGAAGGTTAAATCTATGGCAGTCAGATATCAAAGTTTTACCATTCTAAAAATAACATTTTGTTTAAGGTATGAGCCAAAAGGGATCAGAAGATAAAAAGATAAAAGTGACTAAATTATCAAAACCGCCACTACCAGCTCTCAAGATTCAACTAACCTCAATTGAAGAACTTGATCAAGATTCTCTGATACCTTTGTGCAAACAGATGTATACTGGTCGGATATTAAAACCTGGCTTTGAACTGTGGTTACCATTTTGTGGGAAGACTGTCAATTTAACAATTTTAGCTTTATCTCATAACATGGGTTCTGATAGTGAAGACTTGTCCACCCAGTTAGAAAAACTTGATATTAAGGACGATTCAATGGAAAATTATTTTCTAATAGTGGACAGAACGGAGTGGGAAATATTAAATAAGTCTGATACAAGCAAGAATCAAACAAAAGAAATTCGCTTAAGTGATATTGGGGGTTATCAAGAAGTTACTAAAGAACTGATTGATACAATTTCTCATGCATTGAAGCCAACTAGCTCCAATAATTGTAAGTAATTGTATACTGTACTTATCCTTCTCAGCTTAATTGTAAGTTACTCTAGTGTATAAAATTTAGTTTATTTTAGTAGCCTGTGTTATTCACTTCAGTGCTGTCATGCTACAAGTACAGTTAAACCAAAAATTCTGTGCGTGCGTACGGGTCGCTACTAGCTGAACTAAAACATACGAGTAACGGTTATTGCCAGTGCCCCAGGGGGGGTAGAGGTGAGTAAGTAGCAAGACACAAATGTTTACACACAAGTAGCCTACCCCCACCAACCCCCTCGCCAAGACCCAACCAGATCTGTTCGTGCGCATAGAATCTTTGGCCGATCTGGGACAGTGGCAATTATCATTATCATTGTCAACTGAGATGGGGACACCACCAATGACAAATACACCCCCTAACTAAATATCAGCCATGTACCTACTGTGGTGGTGTATTTTTGAATTGTATTATATTTCAATATTTCAATTGCGCCTGCTAAGAGATAGTTGTATAATGTTAGAGTCGTAAATTAAATATCCAACTGTTGTATGAGGTTTTTAAATACCACAGGGCCTGTTACCATTTCAAGAATGTATGATTTATTTTCAAACTGTCTGAATTAAATGATAGCTTGCTTCTTCAGCAGCATATTACGGTATGTGATTTAAAAAATGTTTCACTTCTTAACATTTTGTTATTCCAGATTTTTCATCAACAAAAGGAATTTTACTCTACGGCCCAAACGGTGTCGGTAAAACGTACATCACCGAAGCAGTGATCAATGAAGTGAATGCCCACGTCGTTCAAGTTAATGTGAGTCTAAAATGGATACGCATTTTTAGTACTATATTAGTTTTGCATTATTTGTACAGTGGAAAAAACACTATTTTTTTCTTACGAATAACTTAGTTAATATATATGGGAGACGAAGGATATATATCTACCTAAGCTACTTCTTGTTGAATGTCTCAATAATCAATTTGATATCTACCTGTTCTAGAGTGGAGAACTATTCAGCAAGTTTTTTGGCGAGACAGAACTCAGGCTGAGGAAGCTTTTTGAAGAAGCGAAAAGTAAATGTCCGAGCATCATTGTTCTTGACAACGTTGACACTCTTTGCTCAAAACGTGGTGGAACAGAACAAGAACGGAGAGTAACATCGTATCTGCTAACTCTGATAGACTCGTTGAAGGACCACAGAACTGTCGTGTTGGCAACAACGTCTCAGTTGAACCTTATTGACCCTTCACTGCGCCGGCCAGGCAGGTATCACCATGTAACTATCTTTCCTATATCAATTACAAAGGAATTAGTTCGATTAGCAAGTATAAGTAGGCCTAATTTAATCCTCACTTGTCCCAACAAAAGAAATCATACCCCACTACAAAAGATATTTAGTAGGCTATCCTATTGGTTCATAACAAAACTAATCTTGTAAAGGAAAAAAACTCTCTGAAATATTAGGAACAACGTAAATAAATTTTACTAAAATCACACCACTGATGTAGTCTCTAGCTACATACACATAATTATGACAAGCTCTTGAAAATCTGGACTATTATTGTCGGTCGTTCAGGTTTTCCGGAGCTGGTTATAAATTGATGTATCCTTTTGAACGCAGTGGCGAGCAGTTCGTAGACTGCTACTGCTGACACGTCAATAACCATTCAACACTCTAATTCATCAACCTGTAATAAGAGAGGTTATAGATTAGTGATTTCCGCTACCTAGTACTTACTATATATTAGTAATGCTAATTCTAGCATTACCAAAGTACCAAAACTCCATGTATATTTTCAATTAATTCTGTTAAAGGTTGGATTGTGAAATTGAAATCAGCATTCCTTCTGTCGCCGATCGCATCGACATATTGAATGTTCTGCTGGCGAGATGGTCTATAGACGAGGCAGACATCAGACGAGTGGCGCAGGCAGCTCATGGTTACGTAGCCGCGGACCTGCAGTGTCTTGTAACCAAGGCGGTTATGCAGGCACACACCCAGGGGGTTGAAACCAGTCACCTGTACTGGGCTTTGGCTCAGATCAAACCAAGCGCAATGCGAGAAGTTCAAGTTATGGTTCCTAATGTAAGTTGCGTTGATATGTGTAAATTTAAGTTAAAGGTTGTAATTAGAAAAATCTTCAGCGAGAGAGGTGCCAGTGTTGAATTTTTTTTTAATTTAACATCTTTACCTACATAAGTGAACATTGAAATTCTTAGTAGAGCTGATTACAACCAACAGTTTTGTCAATCTGTGTCCCTACCTAGATAGGAAAGATTTATTGACACAAATACGCCCGTTATTGCACTGTTTCTAGGTAGTTAAATGCAAAGATGATGAAAAAAATGAGTAAAGCTTTATGTGCAGGAAAGTTTGTTATTGGCTAAGACCAGTTTAGACTGAACAAAACTGCACAAGTCATCTTCCTTCATTTCACACTTATATTTCAGTTAGGTTTTAGATAAAATACAACCAATGTGACAAAAATTTTCTCAGAATCAGATGAGAAACCTTTGGATTATCACACGAGCTCTCTTAACCACTCAGCTGTTATTGAACATGATAATAATAAAATCTTGCTTACAATGTTGTTCAAGAATGTACTTTGCTTGATATCAAGCAAAACAAAATAATATATAGTTTCAAAACTATTGATTACAACCACATTGATTTATCAACAGGTGAAGTGGACAGATATTGGAGGTATGGATGAGTTGAAGTTAAAGCTGCAGCAGACAATAGAATGGCCGTTGCGATATCCAGAGTCATTCGTCAGACTAGGCATTAGTCCACCGAGGGGTGTTCTTATGTACGGTCCTCCCGGCTGTTCCAAAACCATGATCGCCAAGGCGTTGGCGACCGAGAGTAAACTGAATTTCCTCTCGATTAAGGTAAAATAGTCTTCTGTTTCGCCAGAAATTCATGCGTACAATTCAAGATGTTTTCCTGGGACCTGGACAGTTATGTAAGTTTTTAACTGAGGAAAATTTACTCTATTTCTATGCAGGCCTGTGGTTTACACAAAGACAGGCTATGGGCCTGAGGGATAATTAAGCCTCTTTCCGATGTAAAAATTTACCTTATAGAAGAATTTTCCTCTCCCTTGCGCCCCCAACAAACCTAAAACCTCTTGTGCCCCAGGGCCTGCACCCATTTACTAAAGTGCCTCTGTTTCCATTATTAACATTTTAAATACATACTAGGTAGTGAGGGCATATTTTAATGGCTAAATACACTCTCGCCAATCCAGTGAATACATTAAAATGACTTGGATCTTGATAGGTACTCTCGTTTTCCTGGAGAAGATTGCGTAAAATGCCATCTTGAGTGTTACAGAAAGACAGACAGACAGAAATTTAGATGAGACTTGTTTCGGCTTCTTTAATGAATAAAACGTAAAAATAACCTACAAATTTATGATTCTGAGCAATGTACAGACAAAAACTCAAATTTTATTTATATATAGATTTAACCAGCTGTTAGTTTAAACAAATCGAAGATTACAAAGATTGCTTTAAAAAATAATTTGAACATCCTAGTATTTTACTATGTATATTTAATTAATCTGTCATCCTCTTACAGAAAAATTGAACGTATCAATGATTAGCATTACACATAGTATAAATAAGTCAACCCTAAGTATGTCTTTACATTTTTATCCAAATGCTGAATTTGTGACACAAAAACCGAATGTTTACAGCTGTTATGTTAAGCAAATTATTTTATGCCAAAAGCTAGTTTAGAATCTTAGCGTCGGCTGCTAGACTTTTTAAAAATTAAAACTTAATTTCTAAAAAACTGGGACCCTAAACTAAAATTATGGCTTCGACATTCCCTAGTTTTCAAAATTATCTTTCTTTCAACACAAAAATCATGAAAATCCGTCGAGTGGTTGATTCAGAATCGTGAAATAAAAAAACACTGTTTCCTTTTAATATTATAGATTCCAATGCTTAATTTGTGCAAGCTTTGTAAAATGTAAATTATAGCCTTGTTACAATTCCTGCCAAGTGTAGTTTTAATTATATTTTGTTATTATGACCAGCCAACACTGTTCTGAATTCTGTTTGAAATCTTTACTACTAGACAGAGTTAAAGAAAAGCTTTTTGATGTCATTACTTCATGTTAGTAGGTCTCTTGTGAACTGTACCAATCTGGTTCAATTCTTTCAAAGTCTTTTAACATGATATAATGTCGTGATCTAGTGGTTCTGAAACTTACTTAAGCTTAGTTTTCTTCATCTAGTGACAAAAAGACGATCCCTCAGGCTCAGAGGACCTACTGTATATTGGGTAATTCCCTTCACTAATAACCTCATTATAATAATTATAATAATAGTTTGGTTTAACACTTAGAAATATAGGAATTAAGGTATTTTTTTAAATTATATGCCAGGTGCTAAAAAAACCAAAAAATCACAAAACAACCGTGATATTTCATCCTATCATCGGACTTCTTCAGAGAATAGATTGAGGAGAAAAGAAATAAAACAATCCACTTTATAGTTTTCCTTAAAAATATTTGTTTTTGTCAGCATCACGTAATCCTACGACAACCAACATATCAATGCTTAATGTTTGTCTCTTCAGGGTTCAGAATTGTTCAGCAAATGGGTCGGTGAGTCAGAAAAAGCAGTGCAGGCTCTGTTTAAGAAAGCGAGAGCCGTCGCTCCGTCGATAATCTTCCTGGACGAACTAGACGCGTTGGGAGGTGAGAGGAGTGGTGCTAAGGAAGGAAGCAACGTTCAAGAGAGAGTTTTGGCTCAGCTGTTAACGGAGATGGACGGTGTGGAACCTCTGGGCAACGTCAACATAGTTGCTGCGACCAATCGGCCTGACAGAATAGACAAGGTTAGTCGACTGTAGAATACAGTGCATGTATGATCTAACAAAGCAAATTATTGATGGTAGATATAATTTTAATCCGTAATTTTTTGAAAAAGAAATATGAATAGTTTAGCTAGCTTACCTGAGAAGGGGTCCAGGGGCTTATACAATAAATTAACCAAAAAGATAACACTGATATTTTGTCCTATTAGCATCTTTTGAGAGAAGGTTCAAGAGTCAAGATATTATTTCAATAACTATCTCTTTTTAGATAATCTAAATATTGCAATCAGTAGGCCTAATAGTCAAGTTTTCTATGGGTCCTCAGTCTTTACTTGAACTTGAAAATGAAATGCACGATTATTTGTGGGTTTATTCGCATGCTTGGTTTCCACCTACTTTTGGCGGAATCGATAGAATATAATTCACGTGATCAGATGTGTTTCTAATTCCAGATCAAGTTACGATACACAGAATGAAAAGAAAGGGCGTCATACTATAACTAGGTAGGATTATAAAACCAACCACAGACCAATTTAAAAAAGTGAATCTTCCCAAATCTTAATAAGCTATCTATTAAAAATGTAATTGAATATTTTAAAATATAGATGTCAACACAACATTTGAAAAATTTATATTTCACTTTTTCTTTCACATGTAAGCATTTTTTCATGTTGGATATATCCATCTGGATATTTAAGTGATTACTGATTGCAAAGGCTGTCTACAAAGTTTGCACTAATATATTTACAATGTCTACGCAGCCGTAGTGGATGATCACAGTTTAGCTGCCAAGATATATTTTGGTTCGGTACTAGGTTTTAAGGATCAGAAAGAAATCTTAAGAAATCATAAATCAGAATTGTCTCTTAAGGTTCAACCACCAAACTCACATCTGGATCAAAATGTTTCACCTTTGACAAAATTCATGACTTGTTTCACAGTATTGTTTTCTCAGATGAGTAGGTACCCAATATTTGGATAAGTTTTTCATAGTTGGACAATATTATTCCTCCCAGTTGTTAAGTAATTGATGGTTTAGGCGTTGCTGAGACCTGGTCGACTGGACAGACTCGTCTATGTGCCACTACCTGATTTGGCCACAAGGATTTGTATACTTCAGCTTCAACTTGTAAAGATGCCCGTTGCAAGTGACATTGTCATTGACGATTTGGCATTGAGAACAGAGGGTTATTCCGGAGCTGAGGTCAGTAATTTTGATATTATCGACTAAAGATCAGGACTGGTTGGATTCGGTTAGGTCATTCTAGATGGCCCTTGATGTTCAATAGGGTTAATGTATATTAATGAACATTAATCAATAACAAAAAGCATTGGAAAATAAACTCGTTTAGCAACCAAAACTGAACCCAAGCTTCTGTTGGGTAAAGAGAAATATTTTGGCAAACATTTATAACATTTTGTTACCAATACTTGTTTGGTACAATTTTGTAAAATTATTAAAATTATCAAGTTTTAAATAAACTGGACATAAAAAATACATTGATTAGATTAGTTGTAATGCTGTTTGAACAAACCACACTACCGAACAGAGGAAACATTCAATGGTATACTTAAGCGGTGTCTAGGGCAAAGCCCAACACCGCCCCATGTACCACAGTGCTCACGGTGGAGGAAGACCCTGTGGTAGAGGAATTTTCCGCATAGTGCTCATTGCTCGGGTTCTTCCTTGCTCGACACAACATACTAAGAACACAATATAGTTTATATGTAACTTGCTTCTCTGTGATTGAGCAAAAAAAAAAAGCTTCAACTTGCTGTACAATTTTAAATTTTTGTATTCCTGCTTGTTGCATTGATAGAATTTGTTTTGCAGGTGATAGCCGTTTGTCATGAAGCAGCTATGAACGCTCTACAAGAAGATTTCAGCGTTTCTGAGGTTAAGGAGAAGCATTTTACAAAAGCATTAGAAACACTCCGACCACGCACTCCGGCTTCTTTGTTGCAATTGTATGAAACGTATAAAAAATGATACTGCCTGATTACCAGACCATTATTCAACCCTTGAGTCTAATCCTAACCACAGATCTTCATTTTTAATTATTTATTCAAGTACAAAGATTAAGTTTTACAAAAAAAAAAAACAAGCTGCAACAGGGTGTCAACAGAAATTTTGTCATTAATTTCCCTGACTTTCCATGACCATTAACCATTACACACACGAATAATACTGCCTAGTCAAGTTATTTCACAGAAAATATTGAAATATGTATTAACAGATAACAATGGAGTACAATGTACAACAATGAACTAATACAAACTCAAAACCCATATACTAAGACAACTATATAAATTGAAATTGTCGTACATTTGTGAAAAATTCTGAAAAATGCTACAATAGTCGGGGTTACGTCCGACTAGAGCATTGAAAGGTCCCCTGAAATCCATCCATCATTGGGGATTTCCATGACTTTCAATGACCAAATTTTTTTTTCCATGACTATCCCTGACTCCAGAATGTGGACACCCAGTTCAAGTCTCACAAGGCTTGTCTGCATCTCAACACAATTTGTCTTCAATTTTAATTTAAAAAAACGTGAATTTTAACCACAGGTAAGAATATTAAGTATTAAATACAGGATAAAGTTTAATAGCTGTCCCTAACTACAGACAAAAAGAATTAAGTATAGACTGTCAGGTCAGCCGTGCTGTGGTTACCATAGGTCTTGGCGCACACCGCTGGAAGCACCATGTAGTTACGGTGTACCTACGTAACTACATGGCGCTCCAATCGGTGTGCGCCAGAACCTACGCTAACCGCAGCAAGGCTGACGGTCTATATTTAATTATTTTTGTCTATGCCCTAACTCTTTTCAATGCTAGTTGTGTTTGACCGAGTTAGGTTAGAGTATTTATTTGATTTAGGAAATACTGTATATCATTTTTTAGTGATTTAAAATGAAATAATAGCTATTTACGTTACAGGTGTAGTAACAACGTTTTTACACCACGCAGGTGAATTTTGTGCAACGAGTGGAAGCATGCTACATAATTCACCTAAGTGATGTAAACATGCTCTTGCGTAACGTAAAAGATTTTACCAGAACAATATACAGGGGGTTATGTACAATATTTTTCATCATACATTTTACTCATCTTCTAACAGTAACGTTCTTTTACAAAGAAAAGCTAGGTTAGGAAAATACTTTAAAGCATAACAATAACATTCCAGCACACAGCTGATTGCTAGCGTTGAACGTCGTTGGTTCCATAGAGGTATATTTTATTAAGTTGAGCACTCAATGTTATTTGAATGGGTTTCATTACTTCACCGAGTGAATTTTTGAAACTTAACTTCACCGAATGAATGTTTACATCACGCTTAGGATAGGGAAGTTTCACATGGCGGGTTGGGTGTATATTTTAAACCTATTTATCCTTATCCAAGGGAGTTGGTACATGTAAGGAATGTAAACCATCAATATATACAAGGTAATGAAAAACAGTTTTCACTTTAAATTTTTATTAGCTACCCCCTCAGACACATTCGACTCTCATACATAGAAACCTACATCTGCGTTAGATTGTGTCACTGTTAAGAATAGTTTACTCATAAATATACAATTATACTAACAAACACATGTGAGACAAGTGACTTGCCTCTGCACTCACTCTCGGGGGTAACAACAATACGTTGAGAAACAAAATAACAAACTGCATTTACTAATGTACAGGACCATTATCCATTGAATACAGAGCCAACAATATACCGAGTGAAAACAAAGTCTCTTGCATTTCGGTACTCGAAAAACAAATAACTACCGGTATTAGAAAATACATAAATTAACTATTAAGAAAATTAAAATTGATCTCATTATAAATCGGATAAATAATTATAATTTACATACAAATAGTTAAACAGCTAAAGCAAAAAATTTTTCAAGAAGACTAGTCCTTTACGTTCCATAAAAACGGTTTTATATTTACATGTAACGCTGACAAAAACAATAAAAAATATTTAGCGATTTTCATACATCTCTGTAAGAGACAGTGTGAGAAAAAGACATTGATCACGGACTTAGAACAAAATCCTTATTTTTAACATTCGCTAGAGGAGAATTTTTAATAAAAGACTTTCAATGGGAATTTCTTACAATTTTATCACTCAAAACTCAAGTGATCAGCAGTCACGGGCGTCAGTGTGTAGAATATATATAGTATGTATAAATATAAATTTAAGCCACGGCCTCAGGAAAAATATATAATACAATTTAAAAAATGCAGGCCATGTCTCACTAACAGTCATCGGCCATGAACGAGTTTTGTGATTTCAGTTCTTCTAGAGTCTTGATTTGCTGGCGAAGAAATAATACCCTAGAACAAAGAAATAAATAAGACTAACATTTCCACAAGCACAATTTTCACACAGTTTGAGCTTTCAAGTCCTAAAATTGAGTGTTCACATTTACCTCATAAGACTGTTAACAGCATAGGCTTGGTGATTTTTTTATACACAAATAACAATCAAGGATGTAAAATTGTCTCCAAGCACTAATTTAAGTCACATATTTATTACTCTTTTCTTTTGTAACCTTGATTTATTCAATCAAACTAAACCATTTAAAGTTTTTAATTTGCAAATTCAAATATAACTGATAAAAAATAGTATATTTCAATCACAAGAGCCAAGAGGATTCTTTTCAACATAAATATTGATGTTGTAAAGCAGAGGACAGTAAATTATCATGGGTCTAAATAAGCCCAAGGACGCTATGTTAGTGAGGGTGCAAAAAAAGATACTTTTAGTGTATGGGATGCTTTGTAAGCAAGATTGCAAAAGGCACTTTTAGCCTGTGTGATGTTATTTTAGAAAGCTGATAAGAGTAATTTACCTATTCAATTGATCTTTTTACAAAGAAATAGAATACGTAATACAGGGTGTCCACCTGGCCAACCAGAAAAAATTCATGAGTAAAAAAAATCCGGGTAGTTCAGTTTGTACTTTTCATACTAAAATTTAAACGTTTTTTGCGCGCTAACTCCCGCAATGCTGTTTAAGCACTAACACAGCTTGCCAAACTCGAGGTTATATCGTGAGGTTATATCACGATCATGGAAACGTCATCGTCGTCTCCTGCGGTCACTGAAACGTCATCATCGCCTCCCGCAGTCACGGAAACGTCATCATCGCCTCCCGTAGTCACGGAAACGTCATCATCATCACCCGCGGTCATGGAATCGTCATAATCGTCTCCCGCTGTCACGGAAACGTCATCGTCTGCTCCCGCGGTCACGTAAACGTCATCGTCGCCTCCTGTGGTCACGGAAACGTCATCTACATGCGCAATCGCGGTAAATAAAAAATTCCCGGTAAAATACTAAATTCACGCATAATTCCCGGTTAAAAAAAAATCACGCATAATTCCCGGTTTTCCCGGTCGGTGGACACCCTGTCATACTGTATAACATCTCGTAATAAACATTATGGGAACACTCTGACAACAAATTCGCGGTGGAAGAAATGAAGTGTGTTGGAGTGCGATGCATTGGTCCCCAAGGTCCCAGGTTAAAATCCAAACAATCACCAATGTTTTTTATTTCTGTGATAATGTCGCAACCCTTGATGCTTAGCTTGATGTAATGTGTAAAATGATTCCAGGTCAAATTATTAATAATGCATCCATTTTTACAGCCAGGAACCGACTATCTGACAGAATCGGTTATTTGAACACCCCATATTCCCGATTGTTTTATAATGGACTACTGTATCTACAATTAGGAAACTATCAATAATACTCGTTCTATATAATTGTTAACTTAATTTCGACAAGTTTATCCAAATATTTGTACTCAATTGAAGCAGTGTTGATTGTCAAACAATGTGTAATCAATTAATTATATCGATTCTTGATACCGATTCAAGAAAACTACAACTCAAGGGCTCGGATAATCGAGAGTGCACTGTAAAAATGTTTGTTGTATAAGATTAACCCAACAAAAAACATCTGAATGTAAAATAACTTGTTAGTTATTAAATCCAAAATTTTGAATGGAACCAACATTCGCCCTTTAGGTCTGAAGATGGTTGGAGGGTACAATCAAAAGTAATCACCAATAGCATCTATCATATGTATTTTACCGTCTGCTTGAAACAGTCTAAGGGTAAATATATGTTTCAATGTTTCTATTTAACACATTTCTATTTACTTTCAATAAAATTAAAACAAATAAAAATAAACGGTATCAGCATTCTGACACATACTTTCTCCCATAAGCTTGTCAACAACCTTTATCATGGGTAAGCGGTGATAGTATATGGTTAAAAATCACAAAAACTACAATAACTTTTGAACCGTTATTGTTACAGCAATGGGGTGTTGTACTAATGTTTTAGAATTATAAGGACCGTAACATATTAATTTCAATCAAAGCCAGCTTTTCTCCAAAAATCTGATTTTTTTTGTATTTTATGGTTTTTATGGGAAAATAACACAAGTTACAATAACTAAAATTAAAACAAATAAAAAAACAAAAAATAAAATCAAACAGTTATTTAATACTGAGTAACAAAGGTACTTTCAATAAAATTAAAACAAATAAAAAACAAAAAATAAAAGCAAACAGTTATTTAATACTGAGTAACAAAGGTATAGCTGAATTACATTCCCCCATGTTGAATTAACAAATTAACATAACTCTAAATTGAATTGACAAAATTACAAATTGAATCAACAATTACAGTCCTAGTGTATTATTGGAAAGTAAAAAAATCACATATCTGTAAATTGAATTGAAAAAAATCACAAATTGAATCAACAATTACAATGCTTGTGTATTATTGGAAAGTAAAAAAATCACATATCTGTAAACTGAATTGAGAAAATCACAAATTGAATTAACATTATTTACAGCTATTGGATAGTTAATTGGACAGTTAGTTAATAATTAAAAGGCCCAGTTACTTCTATTTGCCACATTCGCAAACCTCGTTCAAAGCGCCGCAATAACCGCAACCTGTTAAAAAGATCAATTATCAACAATCAGATAAAAGAAAAAAATGAATATATCGAATTAGATTCTGAATGATCAGAAGTGGTGAATGACGTGGATTTAAACCCTTCACCATTTTATGAATTGAAATGAAATGAGTTGTCACAGTTTACTTATATCTACATGCAGATGATTAATAACATATGTTTTGGCAAAAATGGGTGCAGTCAAAACAAAGACATTACACAAAGCTTGGTTACAAAGAAATAGTTCAACAAAGCAATAGTGTTCAAAGAGTCCTTGGAGGTTAGCAACCATCTTGGATGATTTCAAACAGATGTTGAAGAGTTAATTATCGTACAAAAATAGTCAAACACCAAAGTTATTATAATGTAAATATCTGGTATACTGTAGAGGTGAGATTAGAAATGCTGTTTGTTGTTTTTAGCGAATTTCCCATATAGGGAATAAGCTATTACCGTAGTACTCATGGTAAGACCTGGACCCGAGACTGATTTACTTTTTCGTTTTGAGGTCCCTAGAGGCCAAAAAACCATCCGTTCAAATTCATATATATATAACTGCAGATCAAATAAAAAAAAAACATATACAAAGTAAAACATAATGGACAAAAACCTTTTTTTGGCTTAATCGATGGTTTAAGTTTAGTTGCAGTAGTTTATATATACAGGGTGTCCCATAAGTAAAGTGCCAAACTCTGGGAATAGGTTCTATGGGTCAAAATAAAGAGAAAATCAAGAATAAAGTTTTTTTCAAAAACGCTTCGTTTACCAGATATCCGCCATTTTGTATTTTTTACTAAATAATTTATATCTTCTGATTTTTTCAACCGATCCTTATAAAACTCGGTAAGTATGTTTAGATAAAAGAGACCTACTGTAGAAAAAAAATTCAACTTGGTCCAATTTAAAATTTCAAAATGGCGGCCATTTTGAACATTTAATCTAAAATTACGGGAAAACGGTAAAAAATACAAAATTGTACTAAGAACACTTTTTTTTATAAAATTTTATTTCCAATCTATCAACACCAAAAACATGAAAATCGAACAAAAAATAACCGAGATACATTAAAATGTGTGTTAAGAGGCAGCAAAAAATCCATTTGTTGTAAATAGCCCCAATCACCAGATCAGCTGTTTTTAGAAAATAATTGTAATTGGTATAATTCATATTTTTTCAACCGACCTGTATAAAACTCGATAAAAGAGACCTACTGTAGAAAAAAATTAAACTTGGTCCAATTTAAAATCTGAAAATGGTGGCCATTTTAAACTTGTAATCTAAAATTAACAAAACAATAACCGAGATACATTGAAACCATTTATTGAGTGACAACATAAAAAATGAGGAAACTAATTAAATACAAAATCAAATCTTAACAAATGATAGCTTTTTTGAAAGTTATCAACTACAACAAATGTTCCATGTGTCCTCCATTCATTTCTACGACACAAACCATCCTCTTTCTCATCGACTCCCTCACTCTTTCAAATACCCCAGGCTTTTGTCTTATCACTTCACAACCTGCTACAATTCGTTCCCTTAAGTCCTCAATACTGTCAACAGGGGTATGGTAAACCAAAGATTTTAAATAGCCCCATACAAAAAAGTCCAGGGGATTAAGGTCAGGAGACCTGGCAGGCCATGGGATGGGCCCCCCACGCCCTATCCATTTATTTCCAAACACTTGATTTAAATGTCGCCTTACATCCAATGAAAAGTGTGGTGGCGCACCGTCTTGCATAAACCACATATTGTTTCTCAAATGAAGGGGTAAGTTTTCTAGCAATCCGGGAAGATCTTGTGTTAAAAAGTTTAAGTAAGACACACCATTAAGTCGGTTGGGTAAAAACCATGGCCCTATAAGATAGTCCCCAACAATGCCTATCCAAACATTGAGAGAAAAGCGCACTTGATGCCTTCTTTGTGATATCTCATGGGGATTTTCATCGGCCCAGAAGTGATTATTATGAAAATTAAAAATTCCTTCTCTCGAGAACCCAGCCTCATCGGTAAATAAAATGTTGGAGAGAAACAGAGGAAGTAATGCGATCTGTTGCAAGAACCATTGACATAAGTTAATACGGGGTGGAAAGTCCCTATCGGTTAGGCATTGCACCCTTTGGATATGGTAAGGATACAACTGCTGATTATGTAGAATCCGCCACACAGAACTTTTTGAAATACCATGTTCAAGCGATATTCTTCTAACACTAGTACTTGGGTCTTCTTCCACGGCCGTCAAAACTCTTTCTTGATTATTTAATGTATCTACAGAAACAGCCCGTCCGGTCTTCTCAGTGAATTTTAGTGTTCCTCGTTCCCTCAAATTCCTGTGAACATTTACAAACACTTTCCTACACGGAATTCGTCGGTTGGGGAACGTTTCTGCGTAAAGGCGGCATGCCTCACGCGAATTCCCATTACCTAAGCCGTAAAAAAAATGAATATCAGCTAGCTCGACATTAGAATAGCTATGGTTCGGCATTTAAATAAACTTAGAAAATATCAACCTAACCTGATCACAATGATGATGTTTAAAGTAAACAGAACAATAATAACAACAATGCAACAATGCAACTCAACAAACACATGTTTTTCAATCAGCTGTTCAGCTGATTGGGGCTATTTACAACAAATGGATTTTTTGCTGCCTCTTAACACACATTTTAATGTATCTCGGTTATTTTTTGTTCGATTTTCATGTTTTTGGTGTTGATAGATTGGAAATAAAATTTTATAAAAAAAGTGTTCTTAGTACATTTTTGTATTTTTTACCGTTTTCCCGTAATTTTAGATTAAATGTTCAAAATGGCCGCCATTTTGAAATTTTAAATTGGACCAAGTTGAATTTTTTTTCTACAGTATGTCTCTTTTATCTAAACATACTTACCGAGTTTTATAAGGATCGGTTGAAAAAATCAGAAGATATAAATTATTTAGTAAAAAATACAAAATGGCGGATATCTGGTAAACGAAGCGTTTTTGAAAAAAACTTTATTCTTGATTTTCTCTTTATTTTGACCCATAGAACCTATTCCCAGAGTTTGGCACTTTACTTATGGGACACCCTGTATATGTGCGTTATCATGACAACTCGAGCAAAAATGATCCGATTTTGATGAAATTTGGTAGGCTATAAGCGTGTAAATTCTAACGAGTTCGCAAACCAGCATGATCGGACTATGGGAACAGGGGTTTATGGTGGATTTTATGAGGTAAAAATAGGGTTTTCCCATTTTTGACTGTAAAAACACAAAATTTCACAATTTCTTTCCAAACCATTTTGTAGAGCTTAACAAAAAAATAATTTAGTATATTGGAGCGTTATTGTGCGCCTAATGGTTACAGAGAAAATTCCAAAAAATTGTAAATTAAAAATTCTCATGTTATTCTTATGGAGAATAAGTCAACTGTTGTAGTTTGCTTGTTTATGAACATATTTTGATCGAATTTGGAAAATACATTAATTTCTTACTAAACTATTAACATTTTACAAAAAAAAACAATATTTTACCATCCCTGTTGCAGCAAACCTAAGTACTCGTTAAACTAATTCTATTTAAATGGGGAATAAATGTGATAATTTTAAGGAGACATTTTAGTGTAAATCCAATCAGGCTAATGGAAATTCGCTTAGTCTGCAGGTTTGCTGCGGCGGGGGTATTGAATGTATTTCCAAGGAGTCCATGGAAGCTAACGGCCATCTTGGATTTTTCCGCCATAAGAGCAATGTTAATTTTGTTATTTTCGAACAGCCGCTGAAGAGTTATTTACCACCCCAAAATACTTTTTCAAATACCAAAGTGATTGTAATTTAAATACCTAGTGTACTATTAGAAATACTACATCTAAAAATAAATCTAGAAATACTTGGTCTAGGCTCCAATGACTCCTAATGAAGACAAAACAATAGCCTACCAAATACTACACATCCCTTTTTTTAAAATTGCTGTTAGTTATATTTCTGCTGTTTTGATTTGAGCAGAGATATGGTTATTAATTTCCTGACAGATTTTTTTTAAGGAAACCTAATTACATTTCTAACATGATTAAGTCGCCTACTTAAAGATAGTGTGTTAATAATCAAGGAGTAGACAGAAAACTAGAATAGCCCATTTTTGGGACTATTTAATTTTATTTTGGTTTGGTAAATTATATATATAAAAAAAAAACAGTTCTGTCCAACGACTGGCTCTAGGCCAGAATCGTGATTTGTAGAATAAATGGCCAACAGCTATATTACCTTGGAAATTAGTGTATGAAGGCCATACAACCCACTGAATAACTAGAAAACACTTTCTCGTACAAGACAAAATCCCAGCCCCCCAAGGAACGAAATATTATGTATTCTAAGGCCTACCTGTTTTTCAAAGGTAAGCTATCACTTCAATGTAATATGTGATTAAACTCAAACTTTAATGTAACAGTAAGCCTTGAAAAAATAATAAAACTGGTTTCCACACTTAATGATGGGGGTTTCCGCTTCACACCGGTAATTATAATAAAAGATTTAAAAGAGGAGCCTATTTTTGCAAAAATTATTTTGGTCAAGTGATTTGATACAAGTGAGAAGGTAGTTTTTTTAACCAAACACTTTTGGATATTTAATATTTTTGCTATTGTTTAGAAATGTAGGCTATATTTATTTAGGATGCCACAGAAAACAGCAATTTGGTTTATTTCAAGTGCAAGGGCTGGACTCACGAAGATATCGGATAAAATTATTTATATATGGCAACAGTATTTCAATCTTAATTGTTATTTTGTATAGGAGAAATAAAACGATAATTTTGTGAATCATTTCAGCAGGCCTACTCATTATACAGCCCCGTTCACACAGGGCGAGTTTACAAGCTACAAGCCGGATTTTTTACACGCAGCTAGTAAAATAGCTCAGTGTGAACGACGTACTCGCTCAAAAGCTGCTTGTAAAAAAGCTCTGGAAAATGTTGACGCTGCCGCTACTTTACACGCCAACTCGCCAGCTTTTGAGCGAGTAGGCGTGTAAAGTAGCCCAATGTGAACACAGTTGCTTGTGCTTGTGCACATGTTATTCAAAGATGTCGGAGGATTTAGTTCAAGCCAGCTACTGAGCGAGTGGAAAAAGCATTGTGTGAACGACTACAAGCGCACTCGCCGACGTCTTTCTACACGTCGGTTGGCAAGTGGACTAGCTCCGTGTGAACAAATACAAGCGCACTTGCCAACTCGCCGGCTTATTAAACGCCAGCGAGTAGCGTGTAAACTCGCCCCGTGTGAACGAGGCTTACCTTTGTTCTTGTAACGTAGCCTGTATTTCAGTGAGCCTGACGATGGACCTGGCAGACTTGAGATCAGCCGAGACTCTGGTACATTGGAGGCTGCCCAGACCGTGAGCCTCCTCACTTAGTTTTTGCGCCTGCAACATACACAAACATTCTCATAAAATAACCTACAAAACTAATCTCAAGTCGACGATTATTTTCAGTGACTTCAAGAGACGACAATTTTCCGCAACTGCAGGAGATTTTCAATATTTTGCTGCAATCACAGAAGATGATGTTGTCTACAAGACCGTGGTAGTAGATGTTTAGTAAATTGCCGCAATCACAGCTTCTTAATTTTTTCATCGGCTTCAGAATTTTTCCTAACGATTCTTATTACTGTAGTTTGGATATTTGAGTTTTCTACTGTTACCTATTCCACACTTCCAGAGCTGAAAAGTATTCAGTAAATGTTGCCTTTATTACTAGTTCTTCTCCCTCATCATATGAACAGAGTAAAAGTCCGATTTTACAAGTAATTCACAAAGAATTCACTCATCCTGTCAACTCTCATCTGAGCCGTTGAGTACTAATTTTAGGTTGGTCTCTCCCACCAGATCTGCCTTAAGACAGCAGACTCCTCGTGAGCTTCACACCCACCAAACCAGACTGAATACTTTACTAAGCCCCTAAATCTATGGTGCTGTCGCCTGTCCAGGAATACACAATCGTTGATTGGATATATAAGCTTGGGTTTTGGCCAAACTTATCAGACTATTTCCTACGACAGCAAAAAGTTAATTGACTAATACCGTAACATGGCAAGGTTTTAGAATTTCCGAATTTCCGATTTTTGTGACTTTTTTAAAAATTGCTTTATTTTGTTAAGTTTATCCCAATTTTTAAAACAGAAAAATGGCGATTTAGTGTGGAATTTTTAGGCATCTAGAAAATTAGTTTTTTTCCATAAAAAATTTACATGCAACTCAAAGATTTTTTCCGGTAGGCTAATCAAAATTTACGTACAATTCTTGGTTTACCTAGTTTTCAGTTCAGCTAGTCACTTAGCAATTAAACTCTTCCTGTTATAACCTCCTTAGTTAAAATTCAACATAGGATCTATCAAATTGTAACAAGCACTGACCTGTTTCTCGCAGACGTCTGCCGGCCAACCACGTACGTGGTTTACGAGGTCATCTCGGTAGTGGTTGGCCAGTGAGGGGGTGAGGGCAGCTAGGGACGAGGCACCTGCGCCCACCGCCAGGCTCTGCAGACAGCTCAGACTGCTGGGCGGACTAGCCACTGTCCACAACACAACACACATCAGTAACATGACACATACATGTTTACGGAGAAAATGTGATGAAAGATGTTAGATGTGTTATATTTATTACATATAACAAACAAGACATTCCGTGATTGATTTTTTCTTGAGGGGAAACATTCAGTAAAGATTATTGTGAGATGCTTAACAGTGTCAAGAAATGCTATAAAAGGGCAAGGGATTCACGAGCATGCCCGATCCCATACTGCAAATGTGACCAGAAAACTACTACAGGAATTTGGTTTAGACGTTTTTGACAACATTCTGTTCAGCCCCACCCTCCGTAACAGCGACGAAACACCGAAAGTACCATATTGACTAAACAGGTGGCAGCATTATACGACAAGGCCGTAGCATACAACTCTTATGATAAATGCCCGCGAACCCTCCCACTATTCTAGGACACTCACGTTTCCTGGCGTCTACACAGTCTTGACTTTCCGAGTGGGTGGGTGTCGGTGGTCCTGGGTCCAGACTTGTACTGTTGACGTCCACTTTGAGTGGCGCAATGTCACCAGGGGGGCCGGGGGCGTTGGCTGATTGGGGATCCACGGGCAGCGGCGTCGTGATGGCGTGGGCGTACGACGCTTCCGAAGTCGGCGTGCTGTCTCCCGAGCATATCTCCATGTCCTGCGTAGTCTGATTCTCCAGACCTACGTCGGAAACAAAAGATCACATCAACACTTGATTTATGATACAACTTTAGACTCTAATTATATTTACAGTTGAACCTCGTTAGTACGAACCTCGGTAAAACGAATTCCTCGATAAGACAAATTTTTTTTAATCCCCTTGAAACTTTCATAAAGGTCAATGCTAAAAACACCTCTATACAACGTAGTAATTAGGTTAAAAACCTCCATAAGACGAATTTGTTTGTGACATGGGCTAGGACTAATTAACCTCTATACAACGAATATTCTAAGCACAAAACCTCTACAAGACGAACGGGACCTCTATAAAACGGATTTCTCATAATCTTAACCTCCATAGTACGTAGTTTTCAAAACAAACAGAAGCTTGTCTCAACATGAAACCCCTACCCATCCCTCTTTCTTCCTCAGTCATTGTTTGGCACGTGCCCGTGAACCGTCCAGTGACCTTCCGGCTGGGTTTTCCCCTTGTTTTAGGCCCCCCATACACTGACGATCGGCCTCCCATCAGTCGTCGTCCGGCCAACCCCCGCCTTCAGGCCGATCGTTACGTGTATGGGGTCGCCGGCAGGCCGACAGTACATTAGTAGCATTATTTTTTTGTATTTACGTTCATTTTTAAGGTCAGGCACGGTCATTGACATAGCCTAACTTTATTTTCTGTTCAGTCTTTGTACTAATATGGCTACGTGGACTAATCAGCATGTGCTAGCCTTTATAAAAGAATACAGAAAGCATGAATGTCAGCGGAGGGTCAAAACAAAGGCATGCCACAACAGGGACTTAAAAGATACAGCTAATAGCAAGTTAACAAAAACGTCTTTGCCGTACGAAAACTGACTGCACACTTGCCACTAGGCGGAGAAATTTCAGTCCGGCCGGCAGGCGAATCGTTGCGTATATGGGGACCCTCCTTTCACAGGCCAAACTTGTCAGTTTGGCCTTCCGGCCCTCGCCGGCCGGCCGATCGTTACGTGTATGGGGGGCCTTAGAGTTTAAGTGTACAGTACAGTAATGGCAGGGAAAAAGTCAAAAACGGCACTATCAGTAGAGTTTAAGCGTACAGTTTTGAAGCATGTGGAAGAAAACCCGTTGAAGAAGAAAATCGCCATTGCTAAGGAGTTTAACATCCCTCCAACAACGTTAGCAACCATCATAAAGAATAGAGACAAGTACGATGAAGCAAGTGGACTTTCTAAGTTTTGCAAACGTGCAAAGACCGGTGAATTTCAGGATGTAGACGAGGCCACTTTAAAGTGGTTAAAGCAGTGCCGCGATAAAAATTTGTCAATCGGAGGCCCTATTCTCCAAGAAAAGGCACAGCAGTTTGCTGTACAATTGGGACATCCTAATTTTTGTGCCAGTAATGGATGGCTAGAAAAATTTAAAAAAAGGAACGATATTGTTTTTAAAAATGTGTGTGGTGAAAGTGCGTCTGTAGACAGTACAGTATGCGATGATTGGAAAGAAAAACTTGCTGACATTACTCAGGGCTACCACCCAGATGACATATACAACGCAGACGAGACTGGTCTTTTTTTCAAGTGTCTACCAGATAAAACCATGACGTTTAAAGGAGACCCTTGCAACGGAGGCAAACACAGTAAAGACCGATTAACTGTGTTGCTTGGAGTCAAGCCTCAGGAAAAAATAAGCTCAAGCCTTTAGTTATTGGCAAGTCACAAAAACCTAGATGTTTTAAAAATGTCAACAGTTTACCAACACTGTATAAGGCTAACTCAAAAGCGTGGATGAATGGTTATGAGTTCAGTGCATGGCTGAAAACTGTAAACACGGAAATGAAGAAAAAAAAGAAAAATATCCTGCTGTTTATTGACAATTGTAGTGCACACGGAACTGTTCCAAACTTGTCAAACATCTCAGTCCAATTTCTTCCCCCGAACACCACATCAAGGCTCCAACCACTTGACCAGGGAATTATTAAAAATTTCAAAGTTAACTATAGAAAGGAGGTTGTTCGGCAGTTTTTGACAGATATGGATCGAGATGTAGCAACTAAAATCAATGTTTTGAATGCAATGTGGATGATTAACAAGGCCTGGTCTAACGTGACTGAAAAACTGTGTCTAACTGTTTAAAAAAATGTGGATTTCGTGTGACGGACCTCGAAGATGAGGACGATGACCAACCTCTAACTCCAGCACCCCAAAATGCAGAAGTAGGCCCAGATCAAAACTGGAACAAAGTCAATGAAACACTAGGCGTCCAAGAAATGGAGTTTGAAGAATTTGTTGACTTCGATGATGTAGCAGTATGTGGAGAGCTTACTGATGAGGATATCCTGGATTCTGTTCGACCCTCAAATCTTGAAGAATATGACGCAGGTGAAGATGACGAGGAGGATGCAGACACGGAGAATGATCAACTGGAACCGTCTACGAAAGACGCAAGAGAAGCTATTGATGTGCTCAAGTGTTTTTTCTTAAAGAAAAATGGTTTAAGTGAAAGTGTAGTGAAAGCCATCGTCGATTTGGATTCCACATTGGATAAAGCAGCCATTAATGCAAGTAAGCAATCTAAAATTGATGACTTTTTTCAGATTAATCAGGCTTAATTCTGTTCAGTTGTTTCATTATTGTGTACAGTACTGTATGACTTCTTGCTTGACATTTTTATTTTTGCGAGACAATCTTATTGCGATATTCATTTGTTACTGTATAAGTTTCTCATATTGTACCACAAAGTTTGTATGTACAGTACCTACTGTATACTTTACCGTACCTGTACTAAATTTTGACTTCAGATTTGTTTTTACTGCATCTATTATACAGTACATGGTTTTTCACAGTTCATTGTTTGTTTTGATACTTAAGTGATTGATAAATAAACACAATTTTTTTTTGTTGCTGCGACCACGTTTTTCTTACCTAATCATGCATTGAAAAAATAGTACAGTAACTTTAGTAGGCCTACAGTATGTACTGTAGATCTAACAGTAACAATGATTCGTATTATAGAGGTTGGCCATAGACATCTTCGTTTTATAGAGGTTATCTTAGAGCGAGGAGAAACCTCTATAAGAAGAATAACAGCAGTATTAAACCTCGATAAAACGACCCTCTTTATTAAGAATACCTCTATAGTACGAATTTTTCCCGTACCCCTTGAAATTCGTCTTATAGAGGTTCAACTGTAGTAGCATTCCATTTTGAGAGAAAAGCTATATAAATTCTGTCAATTGGGAAATAAAATTTGTAATGTTAAAACCAACCCTGTTAAGCATAATAAACCCTATTTTTCATAATCTCAAAAATCAGGAAAAGAGACAGCTGATCAGTTCCTGACCATTATGCTGTACAACATACAGTATAACCTTTTACTATCTGCCACTATGTGCTAACACTTTAACAAATAAACTTATGATACTACTGTAAAATGTAATTTTCATTCTTTTAATGGGAATCAATGATTATTTGAGATGGGAATTAAGGGATATCATAAGAGATTATAGAAGCCAAATGGCAAGAAATAAAATTCACAATGTTGCCGCTGTAATTGTGTGAGATATTTGCACAATATATGACATAAAAAATTATCGCAAAGGATTCTAGGACTGGTATTGAATCCAAATCACAATGTAAAAAATTTCCATTTCCTCAATTTTAGTACCTAATGCTTCATGATGAACCAAGAATCAGCATCCACCCATTAAAATGTTTAAGGTTAACAATAAAATTCAAGGCCCAGGTTTTTTCACTGTTAAAAAAAATTCATAGGCCTGGCACATTCACGGTTAAATTTTTTCAGTTGAATGAGTTCTTTAAACGAAATTGATTACAATACAACTCTGAGCAGCCTCCACTAACTTCAAACAAATATCATGGCCTAATTTAAAACCGATTTATTACTTGATAAAAAAATGAACACAATATCCTCACAATCAGGAATACAATATCAAATTAAAATGGTTTTTAGAGACATATGAAACCCAACTGAAATATTGGGACTTATCTAGCAGATCGAGTATGTCCAGGAACTATTGACACCCTATTATACCTAAAGCCGCTAAATAATTTTCAACAAATCTAATACTGACCATCAGGCGTCTCAGAAGGCCAGTAGTTGGGGTCTCGACAAGGCTTGTCCAGTCCCCGTGTGCTGGTGCTCTTCAGCCCGCTGCGCGAGTTGGAATGTTTATCTTCTGTCCGGCTAGACCCGCTGTTGTAAGTAGGAGTGAGGGGGTGCGGAGGCAAGGCTCTTGTCCTCTCCAACCACTCTCTCGGCTTCTCCCATTGTGACACCTCTGTTTTACAGTTGTAGTAGTACTTCTTCCCCGAGGAACTCAGATGCTCTGACCAATCGCCTACCCGTAACACCCGATCTCTGTCTTCTCTCTTATCCTGTGAATGAAACCATTTAAAACTTCGCAACTAACAATGGCATTTTCAATACATGACAGTCCCACAAACTCGTAATGTGCAGAGTTGAGTCAATGAGTCGTAGGGTGCAGAGTTTGAGAAATTGTGGGGTAATGGAAAAAGTTAGTAAAGTAAATTTACCGTACCTTAATTATTTCTCATACAGACAACCTTTTTAGGTCGTCCCCTTATAAAGTGGGATCTCAGGATAAGAAGGACAGGTTTGCAATCAATAAACAAAAATATAAATGAATATTATAAAATATGACATATTTTTGGTAGCTCTATACAAGCCCATAATCAAGCAGTTATTGTGTTGTTTTTTTAGTTTGTTTGTCTTGGACTGAACATCTAATGCCACGTTTGTGTACCTGCATGGTGAGTCATTATCATTATGTTTTATTGTAATGTACATGGTGATTTTTGTTGTTGTGTGGTTTTAAGTTGCTAGCATTGCTAAACACTCATTTTAATGCTCTTACCGTTTTTGAGCTACAGCAATTAAAAAAAAAAACATGTTTTTCCCAAAAACAAAAACGGGGGTTTTAAGGGAATTCTTTTGGTAGGTTGCAATTTGGAAAAACTAAATTTTGGGACTTTCTGGGTGGTTTGGTACCCAGATGAACCATCACAAAAAATTTTTAGATCCCTAGCTAACCTAGAAGTGACAAAAATTATTTTTCTGATGAAAATGCTACAGTAGAGTCCCGATAATCCGAACTTCGGTAATCCGAAAGTCCGCTTAATCCGAAAACGTGTTTTTTTTTTTTTTTTTTTTTTTTTTTTTTTTTTTTTTTTTTTTTTTTTTTTGAAAAAAGGATATTCAAAAAAATGTTAAAAGTGAAAAACGGTTATGCTTTATTAATAGAAAAAACAGTGAATAATAGAATGGCAAGTACAAATTACACAAGTACAGTAGCCTACTTTTCAAATGTATAGTACAGTAAAGACAGTGTTTGAAACTTACATATAGTGTTGAACTGAATGTCTTAAGTTGGTTTAAAAAAGTCTGTTACAATTTTTTGACGAAGATTAGAGGATCTCTCTTTAGAAGCATAATGACGCCAACGCCTTAGAAACAATGTATCGGCTGGGGTCGAGACGGACTGTTGTTCAACGTAACGTAGCGCTAGATCAAAGGCAGCCGCCGCGTCCGAGTGGGATACTCTCTGCTCGCTGCCGTCGTCAGCTTCGCCTTCACTCTCGTCTGAGATGTTTTCTGGTTCCCTCAAAACCCTTTCAACGATCTGCTGATCGCTTAAAACTTCATGATCATTGTCGTCAGCTTGTAACCACTCATTCACGTCATTTGCATTAGTGTCCTCACACCCAGGAATGTTTTGTAACAGCTCCTGCACCTGCACAACATTGTTTCTTTCTTCATGTTGATTCAAGTTGTCCTCAAAAGTTAGGCTTGGCCACAGTTTACTCCAAGATTTTTTCAACAGTTGTTCACTTGTAGATTCCCATGCTTCTGCTACCCAATAAATGACGTCTTTAATGTTTACCATCTTGAGCTTTTGAAGCAACGAGAGTGTTTCGTCCTGATCTTCCAGTATTCTTCTCAACAACTTTTTCCTATATGAGAGCTTCACATGCTGTAGTACATGTTGATCCATTGGCTGGATCAAAGGGGTCACATTCGGTGGTAAAAACACGGCCCTTATATCTCCACTTATTAATTCGTCGTCTGACGGGTGAGAGGTTGCATTGTCGAGAAAAAGTAATGCTCGAACCGGTAAGCCATTTTCGTTACAAAATCGAGTGACTTCGGGAACAAAGTGGTCGTTAAACCATCCCTTAAATAGTGCTGAGGTCATCCAAGCATTTTTGGAGTTTTTGTAGACGACAGGCAATGCATTTATATTTAGGTTTTTAAATGCCCTTGGTTTTGCTGCTTTGCCGATAACCATTAAAGGGAGTTTATGATTTCCTGCAGCATTACTACAGGCCAAAACTGTCAATCTTTCCTTGCTTATTTTTAAACCAGGTGCACTTATTTCTTCTTTAGAAGCCAGACTTTTTTTAGGCAATGCCTTAAAATTAAGCCCAGTTTCATCAGCATTGTAAATTTGCTGCGGTGAATAGTTTCCTTCAGCAATCAGTTCAGCAAATGTATCTGAAACGTATTCGGTTGCAGCAGCCTCATTTGACGATAGACGTTCACCCGTAATGGCTAATTGTCGTATGCCGTGACGCTTCTTAAAACGATCAAGCCAACCTGTGCTAGCAGAAAAAGATGTGTCTCCGTTCAATAATTCATTTAGCTGTAGAGCTTTTTCTTTGATCAAGGGTCCACTAATCGGGGTACCTTTTTCTCTCTCTTGAGAAAACCAAACAAACAAAGCACTGTCGAGGTTCTCCAGTGGTGTTGTTTTCGCTGTATGGCGGGATTTTGTACCCTTACTTGTGGAAGCAATACAAAACTGTTCTATTTTCAAACGGTTTTTCTTCCAGTCGGTGATCGTAGCATTCCCCACACCAAACTCAACAGCCAATTTTGACGCACTTTCACCATTGTCCAATCGTTTTAACACTTCAAGTTTGTCTTGCAATGTAACCGAAGTATGTTTACGTTTTGAAGCCATTTCTTCACCACACTCACAACCTCAAAAGATAACGTTACAAAGTGTACATAAATGTACGCGCTGCCACCTATCGGGGAAAGCTGAAACTACTGTACTGTACTACAGTAGCACCATCGCGTAACGCCGGTAATGCAGACACGAAAAGTGACCCAGTACGTGCTGCCACCTATCGGGGAAAGTTGGAACTACTAGCACCATCGTGTAACGCCATTAATGCAGACACATAAAGTGACCCAGTACGTGCTGTCACCTATCGGAAAAAGCCGAAACTGCTAGCACTGTTGTGTTACGACACTTAGTTGCACTTCGTCAAAGTATTATGTAATATCCGAGCAGCTGGGCGGGATAGACTCGTTGTTAGTAGGCCAGTGGGCAATCTTAAACGTTGTATTTCATAGTTACGTGCATTTTAGTAAAAATTTCGCTTAATCCGAAATATTCGGTAATCCGAAATGGGTCCGGTCCCAACCATTTCGGACTATCGGGACTCTACTGTATTTTACGCTTTTTTAACGTATTTCTTATAGAAAATTAACATGCTTTGCCACGCAAACGAGATTGAAATATAAGTAGGTGAATTATGGATGTTTAGGGACCGAAAAAGCTAGCTAGTGACCAATCCCATCTTAATCCCCCCCCCCCCTCTTTCATCTAAATTTATAAAATCTCAGATTTTTCTGAACATTTTGGTGAAAAAAAATATTGCTTTATGTTAAATATTGTAGAAGTTATGGATTTTTTTATATGAGAACGTCGCCGAACCTTTTTGCCTCGGAAGCGCCGTTATAAACGTATTTTGCAAAATTTCAAAAATTCATAGCTCAAAAACTATTAAAGATAGGCTAATTTTTTTAAACTTGGTATATCTTATTAAAATGGTCAACTAAACAAATAAAAAAATATTTCAGCCAAATCTGAAGTCATGGGTGACATTTTATTTTTTTATTGGATGATTTGAAATGCAACGACCCTTGGCTTAATGCTTTCCAAAAAAATCATGTTTACTCTACTGACTGATTGACATATTGACTGGCTAGCCCTTCAGTTAATAAAATAAATACCTCCGCCGCAGCAAACCTGCAGACTAAGCGATTTCTTCAGAAACTTGTCTGATTACATTTTTACTAAAATATTTCCATAAATAAGACATATTTATTCCCAATTTAAATAACATTAGATTTAACAAGTGCTTAGGTTTGCTGCTACAGGGAAGGTAAAAAGTGTTTTTTGACCATATGTCAATAGTATAGGATGAAATAAATAAATTTGCCAAATTTTATCAATATATATCCATAAACAAGTAAACTACAACAGTCTTCATTTTCTCCATAAGAATAACATGGGAATTTTAAATTACACTTTTTTTAATTTTCTCTGTTACCGTTAGGCATACAACAGCGCTTCAATATAGCCTACTAAATTATTTATTTTTTAAGCTCTACAAAATGGTTGAGAAAAAGTGGGAAAAACCCATTTTTACCCCATAAAACCCTGTTCCCATGGTCCGATTATGCTGCTTCGCGAACTCGTTTGAATAAACGTAGGTTTACACGTTTGTACCAAATTTCATCAAAATCGGATCATTTTTGTTTGAGTTATCACCCTAACGGACACATATATAAATAGCCTGTTTATATATGAATCTGAACGGATGGTGTTTTTGGTCTCTGGGGACCTCAAAACGAAAAAATAAATCGGTCCCGGGTCTAGGTCTTACCATGAGACCTACGGTAATAGCTTATTCCCTATATGGGAAATTCGCTAATAAAATTATTTCTTTTGAAAAAGTGAAATCTAACAAAATAACTTTCTTAGGACGTATGAAATATTCCAGTGAATTTCAGAAAATTCTTTGTCGGGGATAACAAAATTGGGACATTAAGTTAAATAGCTTAGTCAGTAGAGTGATGAACTGTGAAGTCATTAGCGATGTGTTGTGTTCATTTCCCGTTACGTTTGTAATCAGTTAAGTGAAATTTTAATACTTTACCAGCTCACCCCTTATGGTTGGTAAGTTCCGAGCAGATGCCCAGGGGGGTGGTAATTTCAATGGCTTTGACTCTCTAAAATATTTTGGTAATTTCAATGGCTTTGACTCTCTAAAATATTTAAGTTAAGATTCAAAAATACTATTCGTATCTAAGGTTCACCTTACCTCCGTACTATTCCTATCATGATTGGTCCGATGTTCAGAGTCTCTACTTTCTCTTGAACGCTTGTCCTTAGGAGACCGGACACAATCTGAAAATTAAGAAAATGGGTTTAGCCACTAGAAAATACAAATTAATAACTCAATTAGTTAGTTTTTAATTTGTGATAACAATTTATTCAGTCAGATCTAAACTCACTAGAGTAAATCCGAAAGACTCTAAAATGCACAACTAGGTTAGCCTAATTTCATGCAGAGGGAGTCAACTAGGTCGAGGGGCGTACTTAGGTGAAGTCAACTTATTAAACCTTAAAACTCATGCAGAGAGTGACAAATGTATACAAACTTGTTAAACCGGACTATTTTACTCGCAAAACTGATAATTTTTGTTGAAAGCAAGTCCTTATCACAAAACTTAATACACCATTGGCCAAAAGTGAGTTGATTGAATTACCCAATTAGAGTTGGGGTCTTGCTAAAACACAAACTTACACGGACAAAACCAACTTTTAACTCATAAACAACTATGATCGGTTTTAAGTTGACTCTTGACTCGGCTACTAGCCTAATTTACCTGATAATATTGCATTAGGTCAATCACAAATACGTGAATGCTGAGAAAGGTCAATATTTCATATTATTTTGATGGCAATTAAAAATTATGTATGACCCACTTGACTTTTAAAGGCATAAATCATGATTTATTTCATAAAACCACAATTATTTAATAGTAGCCAGCCTCTTAGATATTTCCAGCCATCAATCTTATGACTATTTGCAGGATAAAATTAAGCACAAATCTCAAACGGTGACAGTATTAATAGTTTCAACAAAAAAAGGTCATTCTGAATTTGTTAAGGTCCACTTCAACAATGTGTAGGCTACAAGAAATATATACTAAGTTAATGTGCAAACATAAAATATTTGGCAAAGGAAACAAAATCAGTTTTACATTACTGCTTGTTATGGTTGTAGTTGCTAGCACGGAATATGTTTTCACATTAGGCCTACTATTCAGAAGATTGTACTGCGCCACACTTAGGCTCTTACCTGAATATTTATCTCTCGATTTGTAGTCTCTATTTTCTCTCTCCTTGTCCCGTACTTTCTGGATGAAAGAACTCTTGTTTTGATAAGTTCTGTCTCTCGGGCTTTCGGAGTCTGGACTGTCCGAACGATAGGAGTTTCCGTTAGGAGAGTCCCGCATTCTTTCGTCTTTACAGCGATCAGCATAGTTTCCTTTTGAATACTTCGAATTCTACAATAGAGAATAACGTTGTTGAAAAAATAGGCATAATTATAAGGGGATATTTTGCTAAAAATATTTTCACTAAACGTTTGAACCCATCTTCTGTGGTAAAAACAAAATCTAGATCATCTTTTGAAGTCACAGCAAGATTGTGAACTTTTCTGCAGTCACAGCGAAATCGTGAATACCTTTGAAAGCGGCAGAGACATTTTTGTCACCTCCCCGATGTTGGTAAAGTTGTCAATTTTTCACTGAGTGTCTTTGCAGACCGTTCCTAATAAATATCATCAAAATAACAACTCAGCTTGAAAATCTAGCAACTCCCGCACACTACATAAATGACCCGACTTGAGACCAAGAAATTTGTTCCATCCCAAACAGATCCCTTAGATTAACCCTTTGAGTGCCGTCGTGTCTGGCTCCAAGACACATAATTTTCCTAGCTTGAAAATAAAGTGTCTTGTAACAAAATGTCAGAGATTGCACTAGAAATGCCAGCGTCTCGGAACAAGACGAAAGATTGGTAAATCACATCTTGTGGTATCATATGTTGATAAAACTGTCTGAAAATCACACCCAAGGCTACAGAAGGAGGTTGGTAACAACTATTTGTTAGACGGATGAGGTCAACCAATCAAAAACGATTACAAAGCAAAACCAAAACAATACGGTTTTATACAGCTGGTTCATGTGTTCTGTTTACGTTGCTCTCTAATAGCGGTTTGTTGTTTACAATTTGTTTTGTTGTTTCAACAACTACAGGTGGCAGTTGTAAATAAATTTTAAACCTTTTAAAATAGACAAAAATCATATTTGTTTTTATTTTTCTGATAGTTATTTTGGTTAAGTTTGTGGATATTGCATGAAGTGTTATGAACTTGTTACCTAGGCCTAGTTGTGAGGATTTTATTTTGAATGTTTATATTTTTGTTGCCTAACTTACATGTTAATTATAATTTTGCACTGTAGTTGGTTAATGAAATTGGTCAGTCATGAATGACAGTGTCATTTGAAACAGTTTGGAGAACGAGACTTTCAGTTGATGTGTCAGTTTGTACCATCCTGTTTGTAACACAATGCCTCTTAAGGGCTAAAGGTAGGTCTTAAGACTTCAAAAACACATTTTTTCATCTGAATTAAAACCTTTCTCCTTGTGCTAAGGCCTTCTTGAAGCAATATTCAAAATCCAAATTTTTTTAAGAAGTCAGACTTTTTACAAGTTACACAAAGTGCCAGACTAAGAAAGGGAAATTGGTACTATCCTAGAGACGATGTGTTTTGTTAATGAATAAATTAGGTTAATTTTACCTAGGCTAGTTAAAACCTTATTGAAATCGGTACTTCACTATGTAAAAGATAAAAATCTACTCAACTACAAAAACACGAGTCAAAGAATGTTAATATATTAAATAGTTTATGACATTTTTATTTAACACTTAATTCATGCTGGGAAATGGCCAGCATTCCTAGCAGGTATAGGCTACCTAACATGTATGCCCAGCAAACCTAAAATAATTGCCTTACCCTCCCCGCAGCACTCAAAGGGTTAACAACTGTTGGCCCAATCCGACCCGAAAATACCAGGAACCCGCAGACCTCTAGCAATTATTTATTTCAACAATACTACATTACAGGCATAGTGCCCACTAACGCAACATTAAAGTTTAAGTCCATTTAGAACGTCCATGCAGTCTTCTTAGTACACACATCACAATTTACATAATATTTAACTCAGATAAGATAACAACGAATAACAAATAACATTTATAAAAACAATAAATATACATAAGTTATTAATAAATTAAGTAACGAGAACAAAACCCTCAAAGTACGGTTTTAAAAATAAGTAGGCCTACAGTTTTCAATGCAGAAGGAACCTGTTGGAACATACCAGTACCAGTATAAAACCAGGACTAGAGTCCTTCAAGAAAACAAATTTATTATAAAATGTTTGGCTTGGCCCTGGAGGTAATTGCAATGTTGTGATGTAAAAACATATGAAGGCAACTGTTGGTTGCAACAAATTCATCTTAGCCTACAAACTTAACAAATTTGGAAATTATCTAAAAAACATTTTGACTAGCAAGAGTTAACTTACGTGGAATCATTACTCATTTGCTTAATTAAAAGAAAAAAAACTTGTATTAACTCAAAATAACAGCCTAAGGCTTTTTTAAACAAGTAGAGCTAACAAAATTTGTTAATCCAGATAGAAATTTGTTAAAAAAGTTCAATGAGTTGTTGTCAATATAAGAGACACACATTTCATTAGCTAAGTACAAAAGTTTAAAGTAAGGCCTACAGATCAATCCAAAGTCTTCATTACTCTGAAATCCTTTAAGATCAGATTAAAAGATATCCAGGTATTTAAATACTTATTCAAGCTTAAAATAAGATTTTATTTACTTGGACAATGGATTAGGTTAGGTTAAAATTAATAGCTTACAAAGTTACAAAGTTCATACAAAGTAGCCTATACAAAGTTCATAGGCTAATAATTTCTTTTGGTCAACTGGTTTGAGGTTATTATTGATAATTTGACTGAAAAAATAAATTTATAGCCATTAAATTTTCAATTATTAACTTACTTTACAATAAACTAAGACTACTAAGACAAACGTGTTATTTTGGATGTTTTAGCCTTCTATTGTAGCCTACTCCCAATTAATCCCAAGACTTTTACATTGTTCATACAAGACTAGACTATGCTTCACACATACACTACACCTGAACAAATATACTCACTTTCAGATGAGTTGAATCTGCATTCACGACCTGAAAAACAGACTTCATTGAGTACATTTAGTAACTATTCAGAACAAGCTTCCAATCAAAACAAATAGAATATCAACTTACAGTTACAGAGCTTACGGGCCTTTTGGAAAACTCCAAATAACAAAAACCAAAACAAACATATGAAAGAAATAGTAACTTAATACCCATTGACTAATTGGTAATACCATGTGCAAAAATTTAATTCCATTATTAATTGTAGGCCCTAAATAGACTTGATTTTATTGCAATATAAAATTATAAACATCTCAATTTAACTTATTTTAATACTAAAGTTACTTACCCAATTTATAGGCCTATTTATTGTAGCCTAGCTATTGAAAACTTTTGATCATAATCATTTTAGATCTGACAGGTTAAAATTATACATTTTTCAATAGGGTAACTCACAAAGATATAATTAAATTAAATTTGATGTAGGTAATACTTTATGAGCTATTTTAAACATCCAAGTTATTTCCCTAGTTATTTCATAATTTAATCTTCAACAGTTAAACAAATTAAGATTAATTTGTCATTCTTTTATTGAATTTATTGTACTTAAGCCTAAGCATGAAACATTTGGTTTGTTGACTTACCCTAAGTTAATATATGTCTATAATCAGATGTAGGCTACTAAGTTTAAGTTATTTTGTATCTGATTAATTGATGTTCACCAATTAAGTTAATCCTATAGACATCCCAAGAACAAAACAACCTGCACAGAAACGAAAAGATCTTGTGGTTTACGCTGGTAGGTGTGGCTTACCCTTCAAACCTGGACGGCTCAAAATGACCCAGGATTCTTTTGTTTCTGGGATGTCTATAAGCTAAATTCATCTTGGTACCAGTAGCTTACTGCAAAACTCAGGCTAGGCTACAAGTCAGTTTCACTTTAACTTACAAGTCTAACCTTAAGGTAGCCTAACGTTAAAAATCAATAAGTTTTTTTTACCAGGTCTAAGCCTAGAACTCTAACTTAGGTCTTTCATAAACATCAATTAAGTTATTAGCCTAACTTATAATTCGCACATAGACCCTAAGTGACCCTAAAAAATCTTTAGGTGAAAAACGACAGATAAACTTAATAGGCCCTAGTAGCAGTAGGCCTAATCATGACATGGAAATTGAAACAAACTTGACAAAAACTAAGTAAGTTAGGTGGCCTATTAAATCATATGCCTAGCCATGCTAAACACTAAGCACTGCTTTAAAATTCTGATAAAACTAAGTTAGTCGAGTCTTCATAAAAAGGTTTAACTTAACTTAACTTAGCCTAGGCCTACATACTACCATTGGCTATTGGATACCGAAGAAGACGTCCCATCTAACTTAAATATGGACCAGCTGTAGCCAATTTTTTGTTAAAAAAGAACGTAGTTGTGTGAGCCAGTCACAGAATGCACTAGTGACTAAAAATCTATTTTCTACCAGGTTATTTTTTGTTTCTGGACAAGTTGATGGGTCAAAACAGAATTTTGCTATATAGGCTAGCTCACAAAATGTCATTCTATTAAGCTTAACTTAAGCTAGTTTGGATGGGTCAAAAAGATTGTATGTATTCAACAGAAATCAGTAATTTAGATCAGCACAATCTGTGGGTGGCTCACATCAACTACAAAGATTTTGGTTAAAAAACTGGCTACAAATTTAACATGAGGATGGAATGTCTAAGTTAGTTGTATTAAGTTAATATTCAAAGATATTACCTTGCAGTGAGCCTAGGCCTAAGTTAGATTAAGTTATTGTCTGACAAAGTTCTTTGTCCAACTGAAATAACTTAGAGAAAATTTCAATAGGGTGGGCGTAACTTATTTAGGCCTAGTTTTTTTGTCTTAGTTATGCTTAAAATAGCATAGGCCTACTATGCCTATGAACAGTTAATTTTATTTTCACCTCTGTTAACTGTGTTCAATGCACGAAAAGGCCAATGATAATTAAATGCATGACTAGACTACTTTAAAGCCAATGGCTCTAACTTAAAGGCCTTGGGTACAAGATCCTAAGATTTTGTAAAATAGCCTGGACATACTTAAGTTTATTTATTTATTTATTTACTGGCTTCAGTTTAAACTTAGGCCAAAGTTATTTAAGTTAACTTAGAGCAGACGAATATAAGTTACTTACGGTATGAAGTCAAAGATAATTAATGGATGTGACTTAAGACTTCCATAACTTATCTGTTGGCACAAACAACCGAATGAAAATATTGATTATTCGATTGTTTCATACTATGTATCGATCAATATTTTCATTCGGTTGTTTGTGCCAACAGATAAAGTTACGGAAGTCTACCCAATTTTTTTTAAGGCAAAACAGTAGGCTATGCTATAAGGCCTAAGTTATTTCAATGATGATCGTAGTAGAACAGTAATTTTCTTCATGGGCCTGTACTGAAACACCCCTAGACTAGGCTAGGCAGCATTATGTTTTCCTGTACCTAAGCCTAGGCTAGGCATTTTTTTCAATGTGAAAAAATATTAAGTTAGGCCACATCAATGATGCTTACATTTTGAAAGAGCCATAGACATAAAAATTTACCCCAAAAGTGATTGTGTAGCCTTTACACTTCTTTGTTTGGAGTGAGAAAAGATACAGTTGACAAAGCCACAGCCCTAGGCCAACCCAAATTACAAAAAGTGGGTTTGAATAGGTTTGGGCCTGCCTATGGCTCATAATAACAACTTAGTAGGCCTGCCCTTTCACAAAAATGATCACAGACTAATAAGGCTTGCGAAGATTGCTGGTAATAACTGAAATTATTTTGACTTATTTATGAAATAATTCTTAAAACCTATTTGACTATACAACCGTTGTAAGATTCATCGTTAGGAGGCTGCGTTGAGGTCTGCTCTGGGTTACCTGATAAGGATGGGTCTGGTGTTTCTCGAAATACCTGAAATATACAACAAACCCAATCAAAAATAGCGAAAATAAAATTATTTATTTAAGTACATAATGGCGATAAGAGGTTGTGTCATTTAGACTCAACCATTATTGTAAAGAAAGAAGCGTACCCATCGCTGATCCTTTGAGGTTTCCTAGCATGCATTACCATCAATGCAAGTCTCTAGGAATAATATCCGGCTTCAATTATGGCCCTTATGCAGAATAATTGTCATAAAAACAACATCAAAGTAAATTTGTTAACAATCTTCCGTGTAAGACGCCATGTCACATTTAGGGACGTGATCTGCTGCCTCTGCCTGCTGCAGATCAGACGAAAGCTCAACGTCTGATTGGCTGAAAGTTTCACTAGTTTCAGACATATTGCCTCAACAAACTACAAAGCATATAAATTTTGAAAATATGATTTGTAATACATATAAAAGTACCAAAGTGTTAAAGCGCATCCCCATGGGCTACATGATACTCCTAGGACCTCAGAGAGAAATTTCAAGGCCCTGAGAATTTCGTAATTATTCTGGACTAGGTGATAAAGCCAACCACAGTACTGTACAAATTTGTAGTTTTAAGGGAGTATGTTTTATCTATGGTTTTACTGTGAAAGTGAAAAAGAGGGTGGCGTCTAGGCAGGATTTTTACATTGCTTCAATTACACTTAAATAGGGGGTTTCAATAAAACCCTGTCACAACTGAAATACAAAAAAAAAACCTCGAATAAGAAACAGTTTTTGAAGGTATTGATTCCGGCATCATGTTTTGTAAAAATATGTGATTTCCATTTGCAATAAAAGATTGATATGCTTAATTGTTGAATGTCGATGCTGCAGTAATGTAGACTTAAGCTGCAAAATATTAAGCAAGTTGGTGTTGAGGTGGCCGTGGTTGAAGTCGACAAGTAGTTTCTCTCAAATGTTACAAATTTGCGTCCGTATTAATTTAGTTATGCCAGTAGAATAACTCCTTAATTAAGTAGAATACACTAACGCACTCAAGTGTCACAGGCCAGGGAAATACACTTGCAATCGTCAATAGCTGATTCATAAATATGAAAAAACAACAAAAAGTTTTATTCTAGTCTCTTTTCTAACTACTGTATTCTCTAAGGTAAGGGAGGGATACACTTTTTTACTTTTACTTTTATCTGAAACACGTGTCCGATGCAATAAATTTTAACAACGCCAACTGTAACTGATATAATTCGACTCGGGACCATCATAGAACCACAGACACACTCCTATGGGGGGTGAGCTGGTCTAGTGGTAGAGCACGGGGGTTCGATGCCCGCGAGTCCCCGGGTTCAAATCCCAACAATCACCAATGGATTTTATATAAGATTATGCAACGCACTAGGACTAAGTAACGCGTAAAAATGTTCTGAGCAAGAACTAGCGTCATAGGATAAAGGTGGGACAAAAAGGCACTCTAGTTTTTAGTAAGTCTATAATTTACAACTCAACGAATTTCTGTGTAATCTAAGAGGATTATATTTTTTTATTATGCAGCCATAATTTTGATTTAAAATGGTTTTGCAATTAATTTATAAACTTATTAGTTAATCAATGCCAAAATCTAGAAAAAATTCTATAACTAAAATCTGTATTCGTGCCCTCAGCTTACCTTAGAAGTAAATTATTTATTGACTTGCAGCAAACCACTGCTTTGCCTGGGTAAAATTATACAATGTACAATAAGTGGTTATCAAATTAATTTTTTCTGTTTTTATAGATGTACATATCAGATGTACATATCTTGGTACTATTTAAATCTAGAAATATGTTATATTCTTTGTAGCACACATTCCTTAAATTGCAACCAAAATATTAACAACAATAAATATGTTCTTCATAAGGATAACATAGGAACTTTAAAAGCCACTGGTAAAAATGTAAGGTCAGTTTGCAAATCTACATAACTAGACAAACATTTTGGTATATAATATGTGGTGTTAAATCTAAAAAAAAATCCTTATTGTTTACTAAGTTTCATGTAGCGTATTAATAATATAGATACTCTAGCTAGATGGATTAGAAAAAAATGTAATTAACCACCCTTGTTTCAGCAAACCTAGAGACTAAGTAAATTTGCAATATTTTTTTTAACTGACAAGTTCACATTAAAAGGAAATTGGTGTTTATCAATGTATATATCAGTTCAAATAATCTTGGCTCGTAGTAACTAGGCTTGCTGCTACAAGAAAACAAACAAAAAACCAATTTATTACATTTTGTGAGACTACAGCTTTTACTAATTTTTATCAAGATGTATCCATAAATAAGTAACATACACAGCATTAATTCCTTAACATGGAAGACAAGTTACTGTGTTAAGCACATCAAAGATATGAGCAACCAGTAGATGTAGAATAAAAATGTTCATTACATAAAATTTTAAAAACTGTGTCGTGTAAAAGTATAAATGATTTTTGGGTACTACTGTAATCCACCTCCCTCAAAAACCTCATTTCGCAGTTGGATCGGTCTAATTCACAAACTTGTTTTGACAATAACCTCTAAGCGTTCATGGAGTCTTTTTCACTTGTTTTTCTTACATATTTTTGTTTAATAACAGCTTCAACTCCCCTTCTTATCATCTGTAGTCAAATTTTTTTTACATCACTGATCAAAACCCATAAGTCAAGTTGTCAGCATATATGACATCAAATCCAACAATAGTATGATCTACAGAGATAATAGTTTGGCCGCTTAGGAAGCAACCTGCGCGCTAATGCTAACCAATGCTAGAGGAGGTCGCTTTCTAAGCGGCCGAGCTATAGTACCAACATTATATTACAACATTACATATTACGTTCTTTAGTAGAGTAGGCGATTCCCTGGATTATTGGATTATTTTAAAACACTTGGAAATTATCCGTATTGTTTCACGTGAAGTCACTTAAACTTGCCATTTATTTGTGCAAGAAAATTAGAACCCTAGCCGTATCCATCCATTGGATTTTCTGTCTAAAGCAATGTTTACGTGCCAGTACTGTTCACGGTTTTTAGTTGACATGCAATTTATTCAAAGTTGAATAAGAATGCAAGGTGAGAGTAGAAGGAAGTAAAATGACATGTGTAGCTTTGTTTTGTTACAGATTAAGACTAGCTCTTTCATAAGCAGGACCATTTATCAAAACTAAAAACTTAAAACCCTTGTCAGTCTCAGCCACATAAAAGATCCTGATATTATTTTGAGTTATAAACGCTTAAACCTGGTTTGTTATCCATGGCTGATAAGTATCAAAAATCAAATTCCATTGCATAATCGTAACAAAACAACTTGTTACTTCATTGTTCTTAATCCCAATACATATTGTGGAAGAGGAAAATACATTCAATGAAAACAATAAATAACATAGTTTAATAAACCCTCACAAACGAGACATACACAATGATAATAATTTATAAAAAATACTCTGAAAATTCAACTCACATACAAACAAATGGTAAATGATCGCTATACAGTTTACACTAGAGGATTATGTGGGAATTCCCAGTGTTTTTCTAACGATTCTCTCCGCTATCCTGTTGAACTCTTCCCTGTCTTCTCTCCACATCTTTGCTGCATCCACGTTGGCTCCACTTTCATCGTTCGGCTCTAGAACCAAAAAGGAGAAAAATCTCATATATTAAAACGTGAAAGGGTTTTTTTATTTCACGATTTTGAATCAACCACTTGACGGATTTTGATGATTTTTGTGTTGAAAGATAATTTTGGGAACTAGGGAATGTCGAAGCCATAATTTTAGTTTAGGGTTTCAGTTTTTTAAAATTAGGTTTTAGTTTTTAAAAAGTCTAGCAGCTGACGCTAACAGTTTAAAGTCGTTTCAATGGTGGTTTAACTAACAGCTGGTTTCAAACTGTCATTTGAATGTTTATGTTACAAGTTATAAACTAAAATATTGATAGTTGATGTTTGCCTACATAGCCTTCTATTTCACTTTAAAACGTAGTTTTTTTCCAAACGTAAAGGATCTGCTTTATAAGGAAATGTGTAACCTGAACTATATTTCTCAAACACTTGAGTATAGTCAAGTTTTGTCGTAAATGAAATCTGTGTATGTATAAGTTCATGCAATGAAAATTGATTCATACCATAACTACCCCAATAGTGGCGTATGTTTCAGAAATGAACTGAAAACCCTTATTGGTGGGTTTGAGAATAGTGCAGAGGGAATGTACGGACCAGCTCAAGATAACGGAGGTAAGATATAAGATAAGAAATAACAGAGAGTTAAGAGAAGTGTATAAACACATATAAGGGTGTTTTCCAAAAGTAAAAGGTTTGGATGGGCAGTCTATGCGTAGTGGAGAGGAGACGACCACTTGGAAGACCAAGAATGAAGTCAAAAGTAATGAAAGACTTCTCCAGACAGGGATGTACATTAGAAGAGGCAGGAGATAAGAGAATGGGAGGCTAGAATCCTTTATAAGGTTTCAGTAGCCACGGAGGTACGATAATGTACGGTAAGCGATAGTATACAATGGAAGGTGGTACGTAGCAACTGTTCACAAAATCAGTGTGTGTGAATCGGCCACCAAATTGTAAACTAGCTGTTCTGAATTATATTCAGCATTAATCGACTACTTGATCCTCGTACGTAGGACGGGCCAACAGATCGTAAATTATAAGATCGGTAACAAAGTTGTGTTTAAGCATTGATCATATGATTTTTACATACCCTCATAGGGCTTCAATTCAAATATTGGCTAAGTTTATTTATTTTTGTAAGTAAGGAAAAGAAAATTGATGAAGGGGAATGGTGGGAGGGGGTTGATAGTGTATTTGTCAGGAATGTAAAACGTCTGTCCTACTGAAAGCCTGCTATGGCTACCGATGGCTTTTAGCTATAAGGTAACGCCCATATTCAATTATTACGAGGCCACTATCTACAAAAAAAAAGGTTAAGTTACGGAGTATTTGAACAAAAAGTAGGCTAAAGAGCTATTTCATGTATGCATTGTAATAGATGTGATGTTTATTAGATCCAAAAGTAAATGGTAAGAATAACATTCAACTAACCTGCCAGCATACTGACGACGGATAGAAGTATTTTCTCTACACTTTGAACGGGGCTCCATCTTTCTGCACTGGACTCATAACCCATCGGGTCATCGCCCGGAGCGTGCAAGATTGATATACAAACTCTGCCATCTGCGTATACTAGAACATACACAACAGTCAAGTAAACGTATACTGATAAGCTAGATATATGTAAAACACTCAAAAGAAAATATTTATAAACTTTTATACAATATTCAAGCCATACCAACATTTTAAGAAATACTCTGACTAATTTCTTTATATATTTTACAAGTAATCATAACCAAATATATTATTGACCCATGCGCTAATTTCACATTTTCATAGGGTTCGATTCCGGGGCAGTACGGAAAGTGCAATAACCCTTTTACTTTTCAAAGATTATAATTTATTTTTTTGAAACAGCAATTGGTAAGAAATAATTTATAATAAATTAAATTGTGACCGCTGTCCTGTCAAACCGAAACAGCTGTTGCCCTAATTTATAATGGAAAGTATAAGAAATGTTTATGTTTACACTTTTGTTATTTCTGTTGCCATGGCCATGGTGTGTGGCTTGAAGTTGCCACATACCAACGCCGGCCTTGTGTTAGAGGAGGCTATTGTGAAACTCTAAAGAAAATGTACTTTTTGAGCGAAGCTCTTATACGTCGACTTTTATGCATTTCGTAATACGCAAACTCCTCCTAGACGGCTGAATCAATCGTTTTCAAATTTTGGATGGTGATAAAGACCATATCGGTGAGTGCCAACATCTATATGGCGTTAAATATAACTCTCAGGAATCCGCCCCACTGGGTCTCAAAGATTCAATGTAATCCTTATGGAAGCAGTATTTGACACATAAACAAAGACATATGATCAGCTGTTGACTTTTGAATGCAGTAGATAAAGAAAAAGCTGATAGCATTATTCCACAGATATTAGAACAGAAACGGAATGAATCATAAATATAATCAAATGACGACACTAGCTTGAGGTCTTTGATGTAGGAAGTGCTAAAGGAAGTACTAAAGGTGAGCAGTCTGGAGCGTGGAAACTGTTTATGGCGATTAGATTTAGGTATCTGCATTCCAAAAATTATAAGGGAAGGGAGGAAAACGGGTCCGCGACGTAGGAAGTGAGGAAGGAAGTAGTCAAGGCGAGCTGTCCGGAGTGTGGGATCTGCTTATGACCATTATATTAAGGTATTTTCAATCCTATGATGCTATGGGAAAGGAGGGAAACAGGTCCGCGACGTAGGAAGTGGTGAAGGAAGTAGTAAAGGCGAGCAGTCCGGAGGGTTGGAACTGTTTATGACGATTGTATCTGCAATCATAAAATGCTATGGGAAGGGAGGTAAACAGGTCCGTGACGTAGGAAGTGGTGAATGAAGTAGTAAATGCGAGCAGTCCGAAGTGTAGAAACTGTTTATGACCATTAGACTAAGGTATTTGCAATCCTATGATGCTATGGGAAAGGAGGGAAACAGGTCCGCGACGTAGGAAGTGGTGAAGGAAGTAGTACAGGCGAGCAGTCCGGAGTGTGGGAACTGTTCATGACGATTAGATTAAGGTATCAACAAACATAAAATGCTATGGGAAGGGAGGAAAACGGGTCCGCGACGTAGGAAGTGATGAAGAAAGTGTATTATAATGTTATATTCACATATTACCATATGTAAAATATATCATATGATAGTTGGAGGTAAACAATATCAGTCATGTTTATGTTTCAGTCTTGAGTTGAATTGAAAATAAACTTCTGAACTTTAAATGTTAAAGCTTCTAATTTTATTTATATTTTCTAACTAAAACATGGTGTCAGGTGTATTTTGAAACCTAGAAGAAATAATGGAAGTATCTGGATTGTTTAGGTTGCCTGAACCTATGAGTTTTGAAGGAAATGTGAGTGAAAATTGGAAAAGATTTCGTCAGAAGTTTGAACTGTACTTAATAGCAACTGGTCATGGTAAGAAACTTAAAGATGAAGTTAAGATTGCGCAGCTGCTTAATCTGTTAGGCGATGATGGCCTAGATGTATATAATACTTTTAAATTTGAAGATAATGACAAAGATAGTTTTGATTGCGTACTTGATAAGTTTGAATCTTACTGTTGTCCTCTGAAAAATGTCATATTTGAGCGGTTTAAATTCTATAGAATGAAGCAGGAAGAAGGTCAAGACTTCAGTAAGTTTGTTATGCAGTTAAAAATAGCAGCTAAATCATGCGAGTTTCTTGAACCTGACAATATGATTAGAGATAGAATTGTCTTAGGTTTAAGAGATAAAAGTACTCAAGAGCGTCTATTAAGAGATACAAAACTTGACTTGAAAAAAGCTATTGATTTCTGTATGATTGTAGAGAGTAGCAAGGATCAATGTAGGACTATTGTAGAGCACAATGAAACCAAGCTTTCGGGGACTAAGTCGGATCCATACAGTGTATGTGTTGTTAATAATGTACCAAATCAAGAACTTTCGCGGAGTATTGCAAAAGAAAAACAGAGTGATCTATGTAGCTTTTGCGGCTACAAACATGTACGGGGTAAATGTCCTGCATATGGCAAAACATGCTCGAAATGTGATGGTAAAAATCATTTTGCAAAGGTTTGTAGGAGCAAAACTATAAAATCTCATGCTGTTACAAACGAGGAACAACACGATGAAGACTGTTGTGTGAGCGATGTTAGTTTAGGCTCGGTAAGCTTAAACATTAGTGGAGTGAAAGGTCAAAGTGAAAAATCGTGGACGGAAAACTTGACTGTTGGTGGTACACAAGTTAAATTTAAACTAGACACAGGTGCAGAGATCAGTGTTTTACCTGCTAGTTATTTACGGAAAATGAACATTACACACGTAAAACGTAGTTCTTATGTACTCTCAGCCTGGGGAGATGAAAAATTCAAAATCAAACCTCTAGGTCTTGTGATATTACAATGCAAAACAATTACAGGTGTAACTGCAGATGTGAATTTTGCTGTAGTGAATGTCGAACATGAACTGCCGATTTTAGGACTGAAAGATTGTGCCAATTTAGGACTCATTAAGAGAGTGTCATCGATATGTTTGAATTTTAAGGATAAGGACGATGTTTTAACCGGCTACAAGCCAGCTTTTGAAGGATTGGGACAGTTTCCAAGCACTCATCATATTCAGCTTAAGGAGGGTGCTATCCCACAACGCAGGTGTAAAACAACGATCCCGGTCACTGAGGAACTGCTGAATGATGGAGTACAAGACAGGTTAAATACAAGACAACACCTGCAGAAAAAATATTATGATCGGTCAGCCAAAGACTTAAGGGTTGTAAGAAATAACGAAAGAGTTGTTTTCAGAAATGAAGGAAGGTGGGAGCAGGGAAAGATTGTTAATCAAGGACCAACTCCAAGAAGTTACTGGGTAGAACATGACAACGGGGCTACATTAAGAAGAAATCGCCGCCATCTTATGAAACCATCACTCACTCAACAAAACAATTCCCAGTCAGTTCCAAGGCAAGACGAGCCAGTACAACTAAGACCTCGTAGAGAAATCAAGCTACCATCAAGATTTCGGAATACAATATAATGGTCTCAAAAGAAGGGAGAAGTTTGGTTGGTTATTGATTTTAGTTAATTCTTTCAAATTTGTTTGCTGTTTTTTAAAGGGGAAAGATGTATTATAATGTTATATTCACATATTACCATATGTAAAATATATCATATGATAGTTGGAGGTAAACAATATCAGTCATGTTTATGTTTCAGTCTTGAGTTGAATTGAAAATAAACTTCTGAACTTTAAATGTTAAAGCTTCTAATTTTATTTATATTTTCTAACTAAAACAGAAAGTAGTCAAGGCGAGCTGTCCGGAGTGTGGGAACTGTTTTTGACGATAAGATTAAGGTATCTGCAATCATATAATGCTATGGAAAGGGAGGGAAACAGGTCCGTGGTGTAGGAAGTGGTGATGAAAGTAGTAAAGGCGACCAGTCTGGACTGTGGGAACTGTTCATGACGATTAGATTAAGGTATCAACAAACATAAAATGCTATAGGAAGGGAGGAAAACGGGTCCGCGACGCAGGAAGTGATGAAGGAAGTAGTCAAGGCGAGCTGTCCGAAGTGTGGGAACTGTTTTTGACGTTTAGATTTAGGTATCTGTAATCATAAAATGCTATGGGAAGGGAGGTAAAAAGGTCCTTGACGTAGGAAGTGGTGAAGGAAGTAGTAAATGCGAGCAGTCCGGAGTGTAGGAACTGTTTATGACCATTAGACTAAGGTATTTGCAATCCTATGATGCTATGGGAAGGGAGGGAAACAGGTCCGTGACGTAGGAAGTCGTGAAGGAAGTAGTAAAGGCGAGCAGTCTGGAGTGTGGGAACTGTTAATGGCCATTAGATTAAGGTATCAACAAACATAAAATGCTATGGGAAGGGAGGAAAACGGGTCCGCGACGTAGGAAGTGATGAAGTAAGTAGTCAAGGCGAGCTGTCCGGAGTGTGGGAATTGTTTTTGACGATTAGATTAAGGTATCTGCAATCATAAAATGCTATGGAAAGGGAGGGAAACAGGTCCGTGGCGTAGGAAGTGGTGGTGGAAGTAGTAAAGGCGAGCAGTCTGGAGTGTTGGAACCGTTTATGACGATTAGATTAATGTATCTGCAATCATAAAATGCTATGGGAAGGGAGGTAAACAGGTCCGTGACGTAGGAAGTGGTGAAGGAAGTAGTAAATGCGAGCAGTCCGGAGTGTAGGAACTGATTATGACCGTTAGATTAAGGTATTTGCAATCCTATGATGCTGAAGGGAGGGAAACAGGTCCGCGACGTAGGAAGTGGTGAATGAAGTACTAAAGGTGAGCAGTGTTGAGTGTGGGAATGGATTAATGTATCTGCAATGCTAAAATGCTATGGGAAGAGACTGTATACTGTAGATTGTAGACTGTAGGTTAAAATTATTACGATGCACGAATCGATACATATTTTCGATACATGCAATCGTTTACAATCAAAATTTACAACTGAGTTTACAACAGCAGATTTTTACTCCATAGAGGATAAGAACTATTTTTACTTCCTAAAGAGTAAAAATGCTACTTTAGACCCACAACGCATGCATTAAAAACGACTGGTATTACTGCAGTATGACCAAAACAATATAATATAAACCCTCGATGACTCCGCTCAATTTTGTGGATGCCTCTGCGAACGCCACCTAGTTAGTTACCATTCGTCACTCCGCAAGGTCACAAGCTGACAACACAATGACACAATGACACCTCAATTGAAAAAAACACATAAAAAATAGGTTTAATAAGACAGCTAAAAAAGGAGTTACAGGGAAACCTCTTATTGTATTATATGGATATGAAAGTTACTTACTATTTGGATGAAACATTTCGCATGTGAACTGCATTTTTGGTGGGCTTAGAGGATAATCTGGGGGGAAAATGAGTTTTGCAGGAAAAACTCCTCCTTCAAAACAGGTACCATCTGGTCCACTGGAAAAATTAAGGCCCAGATTAAACCAAATATTTTGGTAGATTTTGATAAAAAATCTGTGGCTTTTGTTGCTCTTAAGTATTCGTATGATTAACAAGATTGCATAAAATTGCATAAAAATGACTTAAAAATGAAAGAATACACTTAAAAGTATGGTTCCATTGTCTTTACAAACTTACATACATTGTGAAGTTATTCCACGTTACATCCATAAATCATTTAACCTATCGGCGACGACTTACTTGTAGGCCTATAGCTTGTCACCGCATTTCCCCGCGAGATAGTCGTACTGCTAACCCACTTGCTAGTTATGTTGAATCTAAGTTATAAGCGCAAGTGCCATCTTGTGATCTTTGATAAACGGGTGTTTGACAGCTTGGGTGGAAGTTGACAGCATTATGGTAGTGAGTTTGATACCAATTGTACACAACACCTGTTTTGCTTCTTTTTACGTTGGTATAGAGGACACAGATTTTTATTTTTAAATTTTATTTTGGTAAAAATGGGCATAAACCTAAAATAAAATATTAACAGAGAAAAAAAAATGTTGTTACACTGGGCTACAAACCATAATAAAAACAAACAAAATATAGACATGAAATCAATTATAGTACCAGCCCCAGACACGATTAAGATGCAACCTATTGTTTGAACACATCTATTTTATTGTCATAACAATGGGGAGCAAGCTGGCGTAGTGGTTAGAGCGCGGGACTTCAGTCCCTGAGGTCCCGGGTTCGATCCCCGCCAAGTCACCAATGGATTTTATCTAGGCCTAGATGATAATGCCGCAACCCCTAGGTCTAGCCTGAAGTAATGTGAAAAACAATCCCAGGCTTGTGCCTAGCGTCCTAGGACAAAAAAAATTTCATAACAATGTTTTACGGTAAGTCAGATTAAAAAATGCCAGTAGTGAGTGATCAGTGTACTGAACATAATAGTAAAGCAGTTGTAACATACGTACGTAATTAGTGCTTCCCACTCAAAAAAATTTTCCTCGTTTATTGGACCAGCTATGATGCCTTCTGGAGGATTTAAGGTAAGTTCTGAAACAATGACAAATCAGATTTAATAATAGACAAGCCTAAGTTATGCATAGGGCTAAGTATTAACGTTCCACTTGCAAACATTTTCAGAGCTTTTTCCTACTCGTTAAGAACATATCAAACCTCAAGGGTCCTACCCACTCACCTAAAAAGTTATCAAGCTATTGAACCTTTCAGTTTACTTAAATTACCTATACTGAAACAGCTCAAATTTAGTTCGGCCAAACAGACTTGCCGCATCCCCACTATGACTGAGACGGTGGCATCGGCATCGTCCTGTAATCCAGCTACTAACTTCCGAGGTCACGAATTGTGGATATTTAGTATATTTTGTGGATATTTGGTACCTAAAATCGTACGGTTGCTATTTTAAAGTAAAGAATTGAAGTATGACAACAACTGCTGTACAGCAAAGCTGAATGGCATAGCTTAGTTGGTGCCGACTTACAAACTCTGTCATCATGCCACTGTGGCATGCATGAGTTTTCAATATCAATGTTAAATGCTAGGTTTAAAAATTGTTTTTGAATTAGCCTAAATTAAACGATTAATAACTTAATGAACTTCTAGAAAGATTGGATCACAAAAAAACAACATTGAGATATGAGCAATATCATCTAACTAACGGCTACACTTAGCTTTCATTTCGCTATAATTATGATTCCTTACCACCCGGGGAGAGATTGATACCATTCTCTAATGTAGGGTAACTTAATATAACTCAAGTTAAGCTACCTATCTTTTACTTTACTTGTTTGAAACACAACAGGTCAGAAGTAGACCTAACTTAGAAACGTAGTCAGTCATTTTATGTAGGGTCCAGTTACGTGGCGTTTGCCACTTGGCTTGACACCACTAAGCTTACGGAACAACTTGCCGCTCAGCTTCCTATTTGCATTTTGTATTTCCTTTACTTAAGCAGGACCTAAGAAACTTAACTTTGACAACTTTGATGGATTCTGGAAATCGGCAGCAGCATTGATGATTGGCAAAAGCCAAAAGTACAATGCTCAAGTACACTCACACACACGCACTAACAACAAGAAATTTACGATTACGGTCTACGATTATCCCTGTCTACGAGGACGGCGGAGAAGACATCGATGGTAAATGGTAAATGTCATTGCCAATATGTAACATCTGCTATGTACTATGAAAGAAAGTTGATTTATGTTTTAATACAAACTTTTATTCTGTAGAAAATTATTGTGAGTTAGCTTCTTTCAGTGAAAACAAAACAAAAACAAATTAATGTAAACAAAGCCATATGATAAATAAAAGAAATTAGGAAACAGTTGGTTGAACACAGCACCTCTCCCCTAAGTTTTAGAATCACATATTCATTCTTGTAACCGGTTGTTTAAGTCAGGGTCTACTTTTTACTAAAACAGATAGGCTCACACATACACGAAACACCAGCGAAGTAGCCTAGGCTGTCATGATATCCAAACCAAGAACTCAGGTCGATCTTTGACCAACAATAAACTTCCTGGGGCTTTGCCCAAAGAAGAAGACGTCCCCACTGTCTTATGGAGAGTGGCGGTGAAGAAGAAGGTAAAGGTAAAGGTACTTCTCAACTAACTTGCTGTAAGCCTTTTGCACTAGAATGTAGACTCAAGCCAGGAAAATAATTAACCCTCCGAGTGTTATTTGTCGCTGCAGCGACACATAACACACTTTGTGTAGTGTTTTGTGTCGCTGCAGCGACTCACAAACACTGTTTACGGCGAAGGCTCTATGACTGACAAAATCGGATTGAACTGGATCGAGTTAGGTATAGTTTTATTTTACAGATTCAGAGCTTTCTCCGGAGGTCTGTCTCTAAGTGCTATCATAGACTAAGCAACACAAGTAGACTCCTCATCCCATTGTAAATTTTGAAGCTTGTTTTTTGTATCTAGTTCATGTACGTCCACACTGATCGCTAGTGTAGACAACATTTTGTTTCTATTATTTTAGGGTTATTTTCATGATTTCTGCTATACTATTTGGTTATATAACTAGGAGACCAGTTATTGTTTATGATTATATCGTTTTATTAGGTTAAACGAGGTTTTAAATGACTGCAATAACAAGAAACAAATTGTAAACAAAACATAACCTCTGTAGTTGGACGTACAGAACTAACAATAAAATTGGCTTCAGCTGTTCCATTAGGATGACTAATCTACTAAGGGAGTATGTTTTATCTATGGCGCTATTCATTTTAGTTCGGAAAATATTGTAGCAGACAGCTGACGTGCGTATTTGTAAACAGCTCGGTTATCCTCGGACCGATGACTGATGTGTTTTATTACGTTTATCATTGTTTTAGTGTTCAAAATCAAAAGTAGTGATGTACGTGGTGCATTATAAGAAGATTTAAGTGATTTTGAAGGGCTGGTTGATGATCCTGAAGAAGTAGGTAGTGATATTGATGTAAATTATCAGCCAGATTCCTAGCTATGGTTAGGCTATGCATTCTTAGCTAAACGCTATGTACTGAAATCTGTTTTTTGCCCATAACTTATTTATTTGCAAATCTACTTCCTTATATTATTATATATTTGTAATCCTCATAAAATTTAGAACAAAGTGGCTATTTTCAAATATTTATAGGCCTATAATTTATACAATTTCATTGAGCGCGAACTTATTTTTTTTTTATTTTCCAAAATATTTTTTTTTACCTAAAAAATTTTTTGAAAGAAATGTTCCTTATGTTCTATGTATAATATTGAAGCCCATGATCTTCCAAACAAAATGGTATATAGAACAGTATAATTAACATTGTTTTCAAGCTTCTCAGATCCGTTTTAATAAAACCTTGCAAATGAGCAAAAAATAGGCAGACATTAAGGCCAAAACAAGGGACACTCGGAGGGTTAATGACAACCACAAAATTTGTGTACTTAATAAGGTTGGTAATGAATCTTAACCAAAGGATTATGGTAGGGTAACTAACTGGTAATAGACAAACTTTTAATTAATTAATAATAGTTATAGGTTATGGTTAAATCCTAGGCCCTCCCCTGTGTGATAGAGTATATTTTAAGATAGAAACTAAGCTATGTATGCTAAACAATATGTATATTTAATCAGAAGTGAGCACATTTAATAATAAGTTCAATGACAGATTATCAATTAAATGAGTTAAAACTTACGTTTATATTCAGCCATAAGACGTCTCAAAGCTGAACCAGCCATTTTCCAAAACAAAAACAAAATAATTTTAGAAAAAGAAGAAGGCCTCAGGCTCAGGCCTTTTTATCTCAATGGCCTTGGTCTCTGTGTGTTGTGTGTTGTGTGTCAAACGAACGAAATTAGAACTAACTTAGAGACAGAACTCAGAATGAAAATTGAAAAACAAAATCTGAAAAAGAAGAAATAAAAATATACAAGTACAAGTGCTTTTATATGCAACGACGACGCTTCATGAAAAGACCAAATAAAATTCTCATTCTCATGCCGATCAGAACATCCATAAATATCACCATAGGCTAAATCACTAACATTAACATCAGAAGTTTGGTTCAGTTTTGGTATTTTTGTTGTAAACAACAATAAGCATGACTTTCAAAAAGCTAATGGATTAAGAGAAATTGAAAAATTATACAAACAAAATGGGAAATACTAAACATCTAAAACCAAGTGCCATCGAGGCATCGAGTTCATTAAATTTTAGCCTATTAAATAAATAAAAATAATTATTACCTTATCTTTTGCGTTTATTTCTTGTGTTGTAGCATTATTATTCCCATGTAAAAATGATGTGTAAAGAAAGTTTTTAGTTCTCTTTTCTTTTCATGCATATAACTATATCTTTTGTTTTGACAGCCTTAGTATTAATCAATCTTAGTTATAATGTATCTTAGTATTAATTAATATTGACACCATTCTATGTACAGAGTACTAATATTGAATAAAGATTTTATTGATTGATTGATTAGTTATAGGGGCTTACTGTTAGTGGTTTTTGATGGATGATTAAATTAATTATTAGTATCATCGGATCATCAGTAGAAAGACATAGGAAATTGTGAAAGAAGTAGTAAAGTCTAGCAGTACGGACAGTGGGGTTGTCAATAATTCTATTGCGATGATTCGATGTCACGAAACTCAACTCAATGGATTGGCAACATTTTCAAGCAAGCAAGCAAACTAAAACCCCCCAAAAACTGTCAAATTTAACTAAAAAAATTAAGGAAAGCATATTATTGAATTTTTCGTTCCCAAGTGCAATAGAAGATAAGACACGTTGTTTCGGAAATTCCAAGAACACGATGTCCTCTCTTGCCAGGGGGCCGTGCTGCCGTGCTTCTTGCAGTATCAAATTCAATGCAACCTAAGGGAGTATGTTTTATCTATCTATGATGCAACTAAGTTATCTAATGATGGCTAATGGTTAAATCATTGATACAGGTTTCAGTCAGACTTTACAATAATTAGGGCAGGTAAAGTTAAAAAAAAAAAACAAAGCCATAATTAAATAATAATCGATTTAAGTAAGACTGAGCCTGACCCGACCAAAACTAATGGCATCATGACAAAATAACCATTATATTGAACGAAATTATACTAAACGATCATGCATGCATCATGACAGAAATGAAATCTTCAAGTTTACATACACATTCCCAATGACATAACCTATAAATAAAGTGCGAGAATTACAAGGAACTACAGTACAGTTTAATCAATTTAGTGTAAACAATATGAATTTGTGGAATAAAAACTAATTTAACAGTCTAATGGTTGAACTATTCGAAATAAAGTTCTAAAAAGAACGGTATATCTAGTGGTTAGATTTTCGTAGAAACTATCATCCCCTGTGAAAATTTAAAAGTCAAGGTCCATCAAATAGGACTTAGGTAGGTATATATTTCCAAAATATTGCATTTAAAAGCAAAATAAATATTTGGTTGTGAACTTTTATTGTTAATTGGACTCTTAAATTATATAAACTAACACCATCCTGATTCTGCCTAGCCTACCAAAACTTAAGCTTAGACCTATCAAATCAAATCATATCACCCAGCCTTCTCACTTTTCACAGCCAAATTAATCTAAAAGGAAAGGTAAATTTTGATTTGGTTCCGTTGTGATTGCTTTTTACATAGGTAGCCTATTAAGCTTAAATATTCTGGTATTTATAATAGGCTAGGACTAGAAGTTTATTATGAGTTAACCTATGATCCAAGAGTTAACTTAGTTATTTTGGTAAGTCTTGGTAGAACTTGCAAGTTACCGTATCCTAGGCTCTACGACTCAACTTTTGTGATTGCGTAGGAAGTCAAATCATTATGAAAGGAATCAACTATGTTAATAGATTTTTTCCTATTAGCCTAACCATATTGACTTTTACAATTAATAAGTTAGATAGCTACAGTTCTGCAGAGGGTCTGCTATATGGGATTAAATATCAATATAGGCCCTATCGATTATATTTCAGTTTGATACCATAGCATCAAATTTAAAATATGATAGGCCCTAGCCTATGAATGAAAATAAGAACAAAAACATAAGGCGTAATAAAGTTGTTTCTTTATTATCCTTGGGTTTGTCCTAAATTTGTATGACAAAAAATGGAAGAAACTTTGGTACTTTGGTATTATACAGAGACGACTTATTTTACAGCGTGCTGCGGTGGTTATGTTAAACTTAGGTTGGGTCATCATAATTGTTTGTTGGACTTTCCTCATTTCGTTATGAATCCAACAATACCAGATGAGTCATACATTCTAACTTATTTATGATAACCCAATCTTACATAACAGCCGCAGCGGGCTGTATAAGGGTGGCCTCCGTGTACAAGTTGATTCCAAAGGATCAGTACCAAAACTTTACATTTTTGAACCCTATGCAATAATTATCAATAAGTTTTGGTTAGGCCTATTGCTTGTTTTATTACAGTTAACGTCCATAAATGATTGCTTATTTTGTTTTTGATCGAATAACTTATTGATACATAAGTTAGTTTTATTTATCAAACCATTCAATAAAAACGTTTACAGACCATTATCCTACCCAATTTGATGTTATCATCAGGAAAAATGTATGAGAGATGAGCCATAAGCCTATATCAAGCCCGAATCATAATCGCTATACCTATATCGATAATATATTCTATGTTCTCTACGGAACTGTACTTAGTTAGACAATTTTTAATAACTTGTTCATCTTACCAGTACCGGTACCCTGGTAGGCACAAGTTAACCCTAATTACATTTTGTCTAATCAATAAAGATGGTTCCCAACTGATTTCCTATTCACAGTAAATTTATAATAATTTTATTAATCATTTATAGACATGGCTGTTCAACAATATTGTTTACGTTGGAACAATCACCAACCCAACTTCATATCAATGTTTACAAGTCTGCTGAACAGCGAGTCGCTGGTTGACGTCACGTTGGCAGCCGAAGGAAAACACATACAAGCACATAAAGTAGTTCTCTCGGCTTGTAGTTCTTATTTTCAAGTAAGTACAAAAGCCATTTTTAAATTCATCATCCTTTTTTACATTTAATTTTTTTTAGACAATTAGATAGATGTAGCCTGAGACAGTGAGTTAACTATACTAGGTGGCGTTCGCAGAGGCATCCACAAAATTGAGCGGAGTCATCAAGGGTTCATATTATATTGTTTTTGTCTTTCTGCAGTAAAAACAGTATTTTTTCATGCATGCGCTGCGGGTCTAAAGTAGCATTTTTAATATTTAAGGAGTAAAAATCGTTTTTAGCCTCTATGGAGTAAAAATCAGCTATTGTCAACTCAGTTGTAAATTTCGATTGTAAACGATTGCATGTATCGAAAATATGTATCGATTTGTGCTTCGTAATCATTTTAACATATTACAGTCTACAGTCTCTTCCCGTAGCATTTTAGCATTGCAGATACATTAATCCATTCCCAAACTCAACACTGCTCACATTTACTACTTCCTTCACCACACCCTACGTCGTGGACCTGTTTCCCTCTCTTCCCATAGCATTTTAGGATTGCAGATACATTAATGTAATTGCCAAAGACAGTTCCCACACTCTGCGCTGTTACCCTTACTACTTCCTTCACCATTTACTACGTCATTGGCCTGTTTCCTTCCTTTCTCATAGCATTTAAGTATTACAAATTCATTTATCCATCTGCTCAAACGGTTCCCCCACTCTGCACTGCCAGCCTTTACTACTTCCTTCACCACTTACGTCGTGGACCTGTATTCATCGCTTTCCATAGCATTTTAGTATTTTAGATACGTTAATCTAATTGCAACAAACATCCCCACTGTCCGTACTGCTAGACTTTACTACTTCTTTCACAATTTCCTATGTCTTGGGCATGCTTCCATCCCTTCTCATAGCATTTCAGCATTGCAGATACATTAAAACTGCTACAAACGGTTTCCAGTTCCCACACTCCACACTGCTCACCTTACTACTTCTTTCACCTGTTCCTACGTCGCGGATCTGTTTCCCTCTCTTCCCATAGCATTTTAAGATTGCAGATACCTGAATCTAATCGTCATAAACAGATCCCACACTCCGAACAGCTCGCCTTTACTACTTCCTTCGCCACTTCCCACATCGCGGACCTGTTTCCCTCCCTTTCCGTAGCATTTTAGGAATGTAGAGACCTTAATCTAATCGTCAAAAACAGTTTCCACACTCCAGACTGTTCACCTTTACTACTTCCTTAACCTCTTCATACGTCACGAACCTCAAGCTAGTGTCGTCATTTGATTATAGTACCTGGGGACCGAGCTTTGCTCGGGGAAAATCATTAGTTCACTCTGAAAGCACCGTAGTATTGGAGATACATAAATCCACACATCTACATCCTACACAATTTCCTACGTCATGGACCTGTTTCCCTCCATTCCATTGCATTTAAAGATTGCAGATACCTTAATCTAATCGTCATAAACAGTTCCCACACTCCGGACTACTCGCCTTGACTACTTCCTTCACCACTTCCTACGTCGCGGACCTGTTTCCCTCCCTTCCCATAGCATTTTAGGATTGCAAATACCTTAATCTAATCGTCATAAACAGTTCCCACACTCCGGACAGCTCACCTTGACTACTTCCTTCATCACTTCCTACGTTGCGGACCTGTTTTCCTCCCTTCCCGTAGCATTTTAGGTTTGCTGATACCATAATCTAATTGTCATAAACATTTCCAACAATCCGGACAACTCGCCTAGACTACTTCCTTCACCACTTCCTACGTCGCAGACCTATTTTCCTCCCTTTCCATAGCATTTTAGAATTGCAAATACCTTAATCTAATCGTCATAAACAGTTCCCACACTCCGGACTACTCGCCTTGACTACTTCCTTCACCACTTCCTACGTCGCGGACCTGTTTCCCTCCCTTCCCATAGCATTTTAGGATTGCAAATACCTTAATCTAATCGTCATAAACAGTTCCCACACTCCGGACAGCTCACCTTGACTACTTCCTTCATCACTTCCTACGTTGCGGACCTGTTTTCCTCCCTTCCCGTAGCATTTTAGGTTTGCTGATACCATAATCTAATTGTCATAAACATTTCCAACAATCCGGACAACTCGCCTAGACTACTTCCTTCACCACTTCCTACGTCGCAGACCTATTTTCCTCCCTTTTCATAGCATTTTAGAATTGCAAATACCTTAATCTAATCGTCATAAACAGTTCCCACACTCCGGACAGCTCACCTTAACTACTTCCTTCATCACTTCCTACGTCGCGGACCTTTTTTCCTCCCTTCCCGTAGCATTTTAGGTTTGCTGATACCTTAATCTAATTGTCATAAACATTTCCAACACTCCGGACAACTCGCCTAGACTACTTCCTTCACCACTTCCTACTTCGCGGACCTATTTTCCTCCCTTTCCATAGCATTTTAGGATTGCAAATACCTTAATCTAATCATCATAAACAGTTCCCACGCTCCAGACAGCTCGCCTTGACTACTTCCTTCACCACTTCTTACGTCACGGACCTGTTTCCCTCCCTTCCCATAGCATTTTAGGATTGCCCATACCCTTATCTAATCGCCATAAACAGTTTCCTCACTCCTGACAGCTCGCCTTGACTACTTCCTTCACCACTTCTTACGTCGCGGACCTCTTTCCCTCCCTTCCCATAGCATTTTAGGATTGCCCATACCCTTATCTTATCGTCATAAACAGTTCCCACACTCCGGACAGCTCGCTTTGACTACTTCCTTCACCACTTCCTACGTCACGGGCCTGTTTCCCTCCCTTTTCCATAGCATTTTTGATTGCCCATACCCTTATCTAATCGTCATAATAGTTCCAACACTCCGGACAGCTCGCCTTGACTACTTCCTTCACCACTTCCTACGTCGCGGACCTGTTTCCCTCCCTTCCCATTGCACTTAAAGATTGCAGATACCTTAATCTAATCGTCATAAACAGTTCCCGCACTCCGGACTACTCGCCTTGACTACTTCCTTCACCACTTCCTACGTCGCGGACATGTTTTCCTCCCTTCCCATAGCATTTTAGGATTGCAGATACCCTAATCTTATCGTCATAAACAGTCCCCACACTCCGGACTGCTCGTATTTACTACTTCCTTCATCACTTCCTACGTCACGGACCTGTTTCCCTCTATTCCCATAGCATTTTATGATTGCCTTTACTACTTCCTTCACTACTTCCTACGTCACGGACCTGTTTCCTTCCCTTCCCATAGTATTTTAGGATTGCAGATACCTTAATGTATTCGTCATAAACAGATCCTAGACTTCGCACTGCTACCCTTGACTACAATGTAACGAGTAATCTTAAGTATAATCTTTGCTCAATATTAACAAGTGATGTTTTTCCTTTTGTACTGTATTTGTAATTTCCTAGTATACTGTGGGTAGTTGGCTTATTATGAACACATGCTAAAACTTCAAATCTTTTGTTTACTTTTTACTTGTTATTTAATTCAGCCAACATGGTTACCTAGCAACCCATAAGACTAATGTTAAGAAAATGTGATTTTCAGTTTCATTTTTCTACGGATTCCTGAGAGACTTTTTTAACGCCATATAGATGTTGGCACTCACCGATATGGTCTTTATCACCTTGCAAAATTTGAAAACGATTGATTCAGCCGTCTAGGAGGAGTTTGCGTATTACGAAATGCATAAAAGTCGACGTATAAGAGCTTCGCTCGCTTCGCTCGCTCCGCTCAACTAGGCTATTTGGTCTAGTCAGTGGCAATTTTAGGGGGGCAGAATTAATGTAAGGTTAGGTTTGGTTATGTTTAGTAGACCCGTACTTTATCGAAGTGTTGCTGCTAAGTTATTATTCAGAGTGTAATTTGCGCTGTATGCCAAAAGATCATGTATTTTAATGTTTATTGTAAACATTAAATTATAAAAAGGTATAGTCTTATCTATTACGGTACGTAATTATTATTTTCTACATATTCATTATTTTGAGTTGGGCACTTGCCCCCTCCCCTCTTATATTTGCCCCTGGGCCAATTGAATAGGGCCTATTTTTTCATGATTTGTTCTTGTTAAATGAGATTTTATCATTAGAAATAATTATTATTTTGTCAAATAATAATCGGTTAATTTTGTCTCAACTCATTTACTAACTTACCTGAAAAATAAAGCAATTATTATGAACAAAGAATGAAGTTCACACCGATCTTACCAAAAATCTTGTCTACTTAGGCCTATTGTATAAATTTCCATGTTTGCCAAATTGACTGTTTTCCAACAAACTTCTCTGGACTTATTCCATTTAACTTATAGTTAAAAATGTCTATCTTTTATAAATTTACTAGACTAGATGTGTTTTGTTTTAGTCTTTGTTTACCTTGAACCCTTGCCAGCACCCAATTGTCATATTGAAGGATATCAAGTACACAGACCTAAAAGTGATGGTAGATTTCATGTATTGTGGTGAAGTGAATGTATCTCAAGAACAGTTACCTGCTATTCTGAAGGTGAGTGTGTTTTAAAGCAGCCTACAGTATAATCAATGAATACAAAACTTAGTTATAGATAAATAATAATGATAAAATGTGTTTGTGGTTAATATCAGTCTACAATAGGATGGACACACACATGCAACTCAAGCCCCAAAACAACAGGTGATACCTTTTATCTTTTACAAAAAACTATACCTAACGTCTCGGATCGCTGTTTTAATAATAAATAAACAATAAAATAAAAATAAACAAAAACAACTACACTTATTATTCTATTAAGAAGCGCAATGCCTTTGTAAACAGTTCAGTCTGGAAATATTTTAATTTCGGAGAGTTCCCGCAGCAGCCACTTGTTAGACTATCCTGAGCATACGGCCAAGTCAGCTGACTGAGTGAGAGAGAGTGAGACAAAGGATCTGCTTAGAGAGATAGAGGCTTGGCTGCCGCGGGCAAAGCTCATTTCGGCGGCAAAATTCCAGTCTGACTATTCTCCATAAGCATTTTGCTTCTTAAAGGGCTTTTTTATATATTCTTTTGTAGTAATACACAACAAATGTTTATTACTTTTTAAGTGTAGTAGGCTACTTTTTGTATTAAAAATTCAAATTGGTTTTTTAACTAGGCCTATAGGCAAGGCTACTTACTAAAAAAAAACACTTCCAAAACACATTGTGGTGAAAAAAAATAAAAATTTTTCATCGGATGAAAATCAAATTCTTTATTCTGTCCGGCCATGAGTGCATGCTTGTGAAGTGTCACTTAACGAAAATCAAGGGCCAAACGCTAATATATTTGTAAAACGATGAAACATTTTTCTATAACCCTCCACGGATAGCTGATTAAATCTCTTACAATCTTAAATATTAAAAAAATACCAACAGTTTCATCAACAAATTATAAAAACTCATGGATTGTAAAAAAGTTTTCTGCTAAGAAGACCCGATGCTCGTTTAAAATTTGGCTTTTGAGTGTTTCTGTGTACAGGGTAATTAGATTATTTATTAGTTTGATGCCTATAAAGTTGGCTTTTAAGCTATGTCAGGAATAAAGTACGGTATGTCTACATTTTGCTTAGGCCTATACCTAATATTAAAGTTAGAGGACTCCGTCTGTGAGCTGGGGCGTACTCTAAAATGAGAGGAGACGCCTAGTGTAAAGATTTTAACTGTCATCAAGAATTATTTGCAACAAAGACTGTTTTGCAATACAAAAGTAGCCTATCACGTTATTTTCATAAACATGTAATGAAATGAAATGAAATGAAATGAAATGGTTTATTTGCCATTGATCATATACATGAGATAGGCATTGTCATAGTTACATTAAATTAAAACAGGTTGTCATAAAAATCTACCTACAGCTAGAAACTAATTTCTACACATGTATTTAAAAATTCATAAATATTATAAAATGGATTGTCTAAGAGCCAAGCAGTTACCTTATTTTTGAAGATTTTTGGTGTGGTGGTCCTTGCCGATTCATGTAATTTGTTGAAAAATTTGATACAACTTGCCTTGTGTGATTTGCCGAATTTTGCCAATCTGTGCTGTGGAATATTAAGTTTTGTCCTGTTTCGGGTTTCGTGTAGGTGTATATCTTGCCTGGTGAGGAAAAGGTGAAGATTAGTTTTAGTGTAAATTAGAATATGTAGAATGTATAAGTTAGTTACTGTTAAAATTTTCATTTGTCTGAATAAAGGTCGACAGTGGTCCAATCTATTAGCTCTGCACATGATTCTAAGAACTTTTTTCTGAATCAGAAGCACATCTGATACGGCCGTTGCATGTCCCCAGAGAACCAGTCCATAAGATAAATGAGATTGAAATAAACCAAAGTAAGTCATTCTGAGGTATTCATCTGACACAGAATCCCTCAGCTTCCAAAAAAGATAACTGACCCGTGAAATCTTTTTACAAAGGTTGTTTATGTGAGCATGCCAAGACAGCTTGGAATCAATATGAATACCTAATAGCTTTACTGTTTGAAGGTCCAGATTTAAGGAGGTGCTAAGAATAATGTTTTGGGTTTTACTTTGGTTACAGAGAAGTTTATTTGTGAAGAACCAGTTTAGAGCATCTCCCTGGGCTTCACTGATTTCACTGAAGAGTTCTATTTTGTCTGAATTTTTGGCAAAAATTGATGTGTCATCAGCATATATTACTGACCTAGATTTAAGATTCTTTGGAAGATCATTAATGGCAATTATAAAAAAGAAAGGTCCAAGAACAGATCCTTGGGGCACGCCCAATTTGATGTCCACAACATTGGAGTTAGTACCCTGAACACAGACATATTGTTTCCTACCTGTCAAGTAAGACCGAACTACTTTATACAAATGATAAAGGCTACAAATACAAAAGTAGCCTATCACGTTATTTTCATAAACATGTAAGTAATTACTGTATGAAAGGCACTAAGCGCACTTAAAGTGATAGAGTTTCTAACCAGTAATAACAGTATTTTATTTTTTCAGACTGCCGAAACATTGAAAGTAAAAGGCCTAGCGGAAATGCCAGAGCAGAACATTTCACTAAGTAAGTCAGTTAGTATATCATCAGATAAGAGCTGCGATTCACCCTCAATGCGCCGTAAACGACTGCGAAAGTCGTCAACTGGGTCAGGATCTGGTTCTGGATCGACGGAACACACCGGCACAGTGACAGGCGGCAGCGAAGAGACAGTGGGCAGTGTTGAGATACCTATTGTCAAAACAGAACCGGCAAGTGAGGGGGAACATTCACTACGCAACGAACCAAGCACCGAGTCCGAACCAGGGTTTACGTCTCAAGAGAGCGTGGAAGAAGAATCTCAACAAGTAAGAAAAATGTACATTACACTGGATACAAGTAGGTAGACACTTCCAATCCAAAATGGTAACATTCGAGGTGTTATTGTTTCTTCCATGCCCTTAAGGTAACACAAAAAAGCTAAGGCCCCAAAATTGAACCTTGTGGCACCCCAAATTTAATTGGTTGATGATGATTTGATAATTATTTTTATGATTTGACAAATGGGTAATTTCCACGAATTGAGATCTATTTGTCAAATAAGGAAGTAAACCAATTAAGAGCTCTTTTTGATATTCCAATTATTTTAAGATTTTCTAGTAATTTTGCTATGTTTTACACTATCAAACGCTTTAGAAAGGTCCATAAATATGCCAATTATATAATGTCCTTTGTCTACTGATTCAATGACTGATTCGATAAAACAAACAGCTGCGCTCACAACTAATCTTCCATTCCGGAATCCATGCCGATTATCATCCAAAATATTAAATTTTTCCAAAAACTCTGATAATTGTAAGTGGACGGCTTTTTCATACACTTTAGAAATTGAAGAAAGAACAATGCTATTTTTTTAACTGTACAGTGTTTGCTAGCTATAAATCATATTTATTTTTAGGTTAATGAAAAGAGTAAGAGCGAAAATAATTCGTTGGAGACAGTCCACCAGTCGTCAACAGGTAAATTAATAGTTTAAAAACATCACTTAGCCTAACTTAATTGATAAGTTACATAAGGTATTAATGTGAGTAGGCTACACTATTTTAAAGTAAAATAGACTAAACAAATGAAAGGATGAAAAAGCGCTTTTTTAAACATTTGGATTATATTTTAACGTCCCTTGCAAGGAACGTTCCTGCATGCTACAGCAATGATCTGTCGGTTGTCTGCCGCTATAAAATGGAGTCCTGCAAAATCTAATATAATCAATGGGACTTAATTTGTTTGAAGTTGAAACAACAGGATAATTGTCGAAGCTGAAACATCGTTGTGGAAATATTAACGTAGAAGATAAAGGTATAAGTAATTAATTGTGATTCTGACTAAAAAGAGGATTGACACCATCAAGCCGTTGAGGGTGGGGAACGTTGAAGTCCAAACCACTCGTGCCGCAAAGTACCTTGGGGTTATGGTGGACAGCAAGCTCAGCTGGCGAGACCAGATCACCCGTACGGCGGACAAGGCCGCTAAAATGGTTTCTTCCCTTAGTCAGTTAATGGCCAATGTTGGAGGTCCGCGGTCCAGCCGCAGAAGGCTGTTGATGTCTGCGGTCCAGTCCGTGCGCCCCCAAAGGGGAGGTAACTTCTCGGTGTTGGTATCGGCTTTTCAAGTAGGCCATAGTCATGGACGTCTGGTAAGCGCCAGCCCCTTAGGGGGAGCCTCCAGTGACATTCTTCCATCCAGGTTGGTCGGGTGTTTAGCTCTCGGAGAGGTGGAAGTGCGCCATCAATCTCCCATCTACCTGTGACTATGGTTCTTTGGGCTTCGGCCTGCTTGCTCTGTGCGACCAGCATTCAGTGTGGCATATCCTCGACTTTGGAAGTAGCCTTTCCTGGGGGTGAAATCGGGCAAGTACCCGTAAGCTCACGGGGACACTCTAGGGGAGCGTAACTTTCCGCAGTGTGAGGGCAACGGCTGGGCGCACTCCATCAGCCAATCCCTGTCTCTGAGACCGGAAGGTATGGTTATCTAGAGTGTGGGGAGTTCTCCCTGGAACTTCAATTGAGCAAAGGGTGTCGCCACCTTTGGTGGATAGGTTCATCCGGGTGGGACCCACTTCTATTCCTGCCTCCTTTTGGGAAACCCTGATGGCCTGGCAGTGATGTTGGGCTGCACAGGCAAACGAAGTAGATCGGGTGCTGGGTTCAAGCCCGCTAGGGGTGTTCAGGGATCTACCGCCTTGTTCACCTCTGGTTTCCCAGCAACTGGGTAAGGCCTCGATCGGGTAGTGGTGTAAATAGGTGGTTGGGGTTCCCCCCATCAGCTTGCTGGTGGTCCCCTTCTTCCTGGCTCTGATGGCGGGCTCTGCCTGTCACGGATTGGATAGGTCCCGAGTGTTGCTTGCACTAAATGCGTCAGGGCATTCCATTATGGTCCTTCTGGGTTTTGTACCTGGGGAAACCCAGGTGGAGTGACGCTTAAACAAGTAGCCGGTATCCCTGGTTAGGATTGAGGGGAAACCCTCTCTCCGAAGGGTTGCTTCGGCAGCCGGAGAGCCTGATGACCTTAAGTCATCCTCCCATGATGTGCCAAAGGTTGGTGCATTAGCTTCGGCCTACATCATGGGGCCCGGGTATGTTTAATTATAGGTACCGGGCTTGCAGTCAGGGAGCTTCATGCTCTCATGACAAAACAAAATGGAAAATGGAAAAATGGTCCAGTCCGTGCTCCTGTACGGTGCGGAAGTGTGGGCAGACGCTCTCAATAAGGAGATATATAGGATGCGGCTCGCCCGAGTGCAGCGTCAGGCAGCACTAAGGGTAGCATCTGCCTATCGAACAGTGTCCGAACCCGCCGTCCTGGTGGTTGCTGGAGTCATCCCAGTCAAACTTTTGGTGGCGGAGAGGAAGGAAATTTATCACCTCCGTGGGGAGGACCAGGCAAGAATTGAGGAACGCACCCGGACCTTCCAGCTTTGGCAGGAGAGCTGGGAACAGGAGACAAGGGGGCTCTGGACCAGGCGACTGATACAACAAGTCCAACCTTGGGTTAGTCGGCGGTGCGGAGAGGTGAACTTCTACCTCACCCAATTTCTGACGGGTCACGGCTTTTTCCGGTCGTACTTGTTCAGGATGGGCAAAGCCGTGTCACCCGATTGCATATACTGCCCAGGCATTCCCGATGACGTGGAACACACTTTCTTCCACTGCCAGCATTGGGAAAGGCCCCGCCTGGATGTTCAACAGTTCGTAGGACTGCTGTCGGTGGACATGGTCATACCGATGATGATGGAGGGTGAGGACAATTGGACCTGTGTGTCACTTTACATCCAGGGTGTTCTCCGCGCCAAGAAGCTCGACCTTGACCGGGATGCGGTGTAGGTCATAAAAAAAAAAAAAATAATGCCAGAAACGGTGCGAGCCCTGTGGGCTTAGGTCACATGTTGGCCTGACTTGAAGTAATGTGACAAACAATTCCAGGTATGTGTCCAACAGAGCAGAGGGGGTTTTTTAGTGAGTAGTCTGATAAATTCAGGAGTCTCACACTACAGGCTGGCAACCTGTGTGCGTAAAAGCATTTTCCCTCCTCACAAAAAAAAAAAATAAAAAAAAAAAATAAAAAAAAAATAAGTACCTAATTAATAAAGTTATGGAGTCCAATTTTTGTAACTATTTATTTTCCAGAGGAACAAACTCCGACACCAGCGATGGGCTCCAAACGCGGTCGGCTGCTCATACGGCAGAACAGGATAAAGAAGGATTGCGAGGGAGACGACATAGTGATGGTGGGGGGATTGGCTGTTCCGAGAATCATTGAACGTCAGTGTTCGGAACCTGGGCCGTCCACTCCGCAGTCTTCGCCTAACCTGCTGACAGTACCTCAGCCCGCTTATCTGGTATGTGTAAGTGTGAAATGGTATTAGTTTAGAGCAAGTCTTCTTGGTTAGGGAGCTAGTGGAGGTTGTTCAATGGAACAGATAAAGTTCTTCTCACCTCAGACGGCTTGTAAATATGACAAATATAAGGTCTTCTTAAGATTGGTCTAGTAGTCTTTATAAACAAAGTCTGTTTTACTGATCTTTAAAACCTATTGTCCAGCAAGGCCTTCCAATAGTTGTGCTTTAGCTGACTTAACTTACAAATAATTGTCAAATGAAATTAATTTCACTATGAATAAAAGTAATGGATTTTCGCTTTTACTGCCTATAATAGCTGTAATAGAAAATAATTAAAGCTAGGAAACTAAATAAAATCACCTTTTAATCGATTTTATGTACCTAAAAAATATAAAAAAATAATCCTGTAGGTCTTAAATGCTGTTTAATTTAAAGAATAAGCTGACACAGGCAAAAGCTGAATGTGTTTTCGATGTGTTGCTATGAAAAATTAGACTTGGAACGGAAGTAACATAAAGAAATACAAACCTAAAGACAACTTACCGTAATGAAATTTACTTAGAATAATAACTTTACTAAGACCCAACGTCCTTGTTCATTAGGCTTTTAATATATGATTCTGGCTAAAGAACTGACTGATTTTGGTCAATAGAAAAACTACCATCCCATCCATATCCTTCAGTTGTTTTTACCATGGCATATTTGCATTCTGGTGAGTGTCGCCGCAGATATTTAATCAAATCTAATCACTTTTGATGGTAGACTCCTTACTGAGCTTGCCCTGTCCAGGTGAAGCAGCACTCTAGTCCGCTATTGTCCACACCTACGACCCCGCAGGTGCAGGTTCACCTAGCAGGCCCTGCTGAGCCCCCCGTCACTGCCTCCATCCGAGTGAGAACTGACGAGTTACGGAGAGCTTCCTCTACACCTCAGGTTAGTGAGTTAAATGTAGTGAATCTTTCAAATCAAAGATTAACCATTGTATGTGTACTTTAGTACTTTATATGTTGTAAAAGAACGTTCCGAATCCTGTTTTTGATGTTATGGCGACCTTTAATTAGATACCGTTAGTGCAATTAATAATTGAATACCTATTGGTATATGGGTAAAGTTTTTCCTATTTACTTTCCAAGGAAAAGAATGAAATTTTAGGTCAATTTTATTAGCCTTTCAATTTGTTGTTTCTCAATACTGAGTTTCTGTGCAATTTATGTAAAATTTGTTTCAAGAGTTGATCTTGTATTTTAATATTTTATTTGCTAAGATCTTTGACTTAGATGGAACTAGACACCGACAGATTGCTGATATTTCAAATAAACTGACTTTTAACCAAATGAAACTGAATTTAATTTACTTTGAATTTCATTTTTCATTAATTTTTTTAAAACTGAAATTAGTTTACACTCATTGTAAACTGTATCACGTAGCTTTTATATGATATCAACCATCTCAGTAACAAAATCTAAGGGAGGAAATGCTACTTAAACTCTTAACACACTCTGTAAGTAGCAAGAAATTATCGTAAAATATTTTAACAAACTTAAAATTTAATTCAATGTTTATGAAAGTAGATTTTGTTTTGGTATATTTTTGTTCGAAAGAGGTTTTGTACAGAGATACAACAGTAATATTTTTGTTTACAATTTGAAGAAAAAGAATTAGTATCATTAAAAGAATTAGTATAATAGCTTGGCTATCAACATTTTGACAAAAAACATCCAAGTACTGATGTAAATTTTAAATCATTGCTTAAAACTGTTTTATGGTTCAAACTAACAAGCATGTTTGACCGCAGAGTTCCACCAGTTCACTCCCTGAAGGCTCACGCTCATGTCACTGTCCTGTCCTTCGGCCCGGCCCTGCGCTCGGTTGTAATTTCTGTTGGAACACCATCGATGCCCACGGTCGAATACTGCGACGCAAAACCAAGTACCACTGTCCCGAATGTCAGACCAACTTGTGCATTGTACCTTGCTTTCAGGTACGTAATTGTGTATTGTCTTGTGCTTCAGTTTAGTGTGTATTGGGTTATACTTTTAGTTAGGTTAGTGTGTATTGTTCTGTATTCATTTAGGTTGATTTGTTTTGTTATTTTAGTTTGTATTTGGTCTAAAATGCTTTAAGTTGTGTTACTCTATATTTGATGTGTTTTCACTTATGTTACTTACTGTATGTACCGTCCCTGGATTCAGTTAGGGTATTGTGAATTAATCCAAGTTTTCAGTCGGGTTATTATGGGCTTTTCCCGTTTTCTTTTCCGTTAGTGTGTAGACCCATTCTTCTAGTTAAATTACAGTGAACTATAATTATCTCATTCTTTAAGTTAGGCCAGTAAATAAGTAAAAATTCTTTAAATTCTGTAAGTAAAAATAAGTTACAGACATGAATGTATTTGATTTTTCTCTATGTTCTAATGTTTTCACCTACAATTAAAAAAAGGTACCATAGTTTAAACGGTGTCTTAAGTTAAAGCTATATTCCAGTTACTTTCTATACCTGCCTTAATAAATGGCTCTAAGTTTTAATGTGTTTGAAATACCACAGGTGCTCGTAACACTAACAGATAATGTTTTTTATGTTGAAATATGTTTTCAGGAATACCATGAGAGACATGGGGCCGGCTCCGGGCTAACAGATTTGACCACCACTGCTACAGGAACGATAGTTCCGACCATTATGAAAACTAGCTCAATGGGTTGAGTCGTTTGTATGGGAACAACGGAACAATCTTGCGCTCATTTGATGGTTAAACTTCGGGTGTAGAGTTTGTCAAATGGGGTTGGGATTTGACAAATGAAAATAGATTGTTGTTTTAACAATATAAACATTAGCTCGGTACACTAATATGGTCGGTAGGCTAGTTTTTGTCATCCTGTTGGAAACAAAAGTGGCAAATTTAATCATTTGCAATTCTGTATTCTTTGCATAGCTGCTTTAATTTTGCAAACAATAACGTAAGGTTATATTTAAAAATTTTTGTCATGTTATTGACTTGTTTTTCTGTTTTATTAAGTATACCAAAGTGTTGGTATATCATAACTGTATATTATCACTATGTTTCTTTTATTAACGTTTGTTTTACTTTTTGAATTGAATTTAGAGACACATACTCAATTCAATAAGCCTAATAGAAATTTTAAGTTTCTACTGTTGTCTTGAACAGTTTTGTTTTTACAAAGTTTTAACAATAATTTTTAGGAACATTCACAGCTTGAGCATTAAGGGAGTTTGAGGTTTTATAATATCTTGTCGTTTTAACCAGCTGATTTTATTTGAGTTTAGCAGTGAAATTTACCATGGTAAATTCTGTATATATTAACTTTTACTTTGAAAAGGGCTTTGATAACTTAACCAGACTAGAAATAAAAAAAGAAAATAAAAATTAGTTGTAGGCCTGATAAAAATTAACTCGAATGAAATAGCGTACACAAAAGTGATGTGTAAAACAGCTGTCTATTTTCATTCTGTTTTGGAAGTTAAGACTGTCAACATCAGAACTAGTGAAGCTCGGATACCAAGTTTCTTTCATGTAACTCGTCAAGAGTTGAAAGTCAATAGAGTTGTTAAAGTATGATGTTTAGTTTATTGTATGTTTAAGTAAATGTTAAAGAGCTTTTATTGTTATGTATGTAAATATATGTATATGGAATGACGCGATGTACTCCTATATTTTTAGCAAATGTAATATTCAATCTCATATTGTACCTTTATCTTCAAAATATTCTATTTTCTTACAGAAAGTTTGCATATCAGTTAAATGTAAGCAATAGATAATAGGTTTATTTTTATGAGCTGTATATTTTACTAATGTTTATTGTTAGGTTCGGTAAATTGTAATTATTCAGATATAGATAAAATTATTAAGGAGCTTGACCAAAATTTAAAGTTAACGTTTCAAAATGATAAATTAGTATATCTATAGATTATGGACATTAGTAATACAATAACTGTTTGAACTCCATAGGTTATTTAGTGATTCAGTTATGCCAACTTATATCATCTTCCCTCACATTAAAATTAGACAAGTTTTAGGGGACACACACATCAAAGGTATCTCAAAATGTAGACAAATTTCTGATTTTAAGTGGAGAATCCATCAAGATTTGAACCCTTGGTTTACGGTGCTGTCCCCATCGCCTAAAAGATAACTTAAACCGCTCGGCCATTGATCAAACATTACAGTATATCACACTAAAAACATCAGTAAACCAATAGGCCAGCGTAGTAGTTGTAAACTTGATTCCCACCTAGATGCACAAATGTCAAGTATGGCTTAAATAAGTCATACTTGAATTCATAGTTAAGTGGAAGTTTGGTCATTTAACTCTTTAAATTAAGCCTTTGGAGTTCCAAGGGTTGATTACTAATCTAATTTGACTAATTATGATTAAAAACATACCTTGTCAGACAATCCTTGACATGTATTGTAGTGTCAAAATTTACTTGTACATGTTTCAGTGGTTCTTCAACTCCACTATTGTCAGGCACACAAAAGGATCCACTTCTTGAGGTGTGGTAAAAATTGTTAGCTTACACACATTTAACACAAACACAAAACGATTAAAAGCGAAAACTGATGGGCCTATCAATGTACACAAATTTGGACAGGCATATCTGTTATCGATTTTAATCGTGTGGTGTTTTGTGTTTGTGTTAAATGTGTGGAACAATTTTGACGACACCTCAAGAAAACAATCCTTTTGTGTGCCCGACAACGGTGGAGTTGAAGAACCACCGAAACATGTAGCAAATAAATTTCAACACTACAATACATGTCAAGGATTGTCTGACAAGGTACGTTTTTACCATAATTAGACATAAAACGCAATCCTAGGGCTATCAAAATGAATTATAATGATCTAATTTTCTATTTGCATTAAAAAATATACAGATAATACTGTAATATTCTCAGTAGTCAAAAAGGATTTTAAGAGTTTTAAATAACTCTACACTCGTAATTCACAGTTTGATCCATTATTAAAACCAAATAGAAAATAATTTTTGCATTTAGCTCATGTCTATCAATGAACACTTTTATTGATACAGTTTGGGCATCTTATGCTTTCAGCGTTTGAGCGACCCACGCTGTATACAAAAATGAAACTTGAATCTCTCGGTTTCACTGCTTAGGAACGCACGCCAGTGCTTACCTTAGCCGACTTTCAAGCACTTGTACTGTACAGTTACCACAATGGGTGTATTGATGTCGCAATGTGATAAAAGCACAGCGAATGTACCCTAACCCACTGTAAGGTTCAATGTCAAAATACATGGTGAATAGTAAAATATTAAACACTGTGTACGGTAGCAAATACAAATTTCTTATGTTAAAATTTGATAACAGTTTACGTTACACATGTTGCTGAGTTGTTACTCTTGTGGTTTGTGAAACCTCTTGTTCTGGAAACTCTGGATCAATTCTTGCCAAACAATTACTGCAATTATCACAAGTTTGAAGTTCACCCTGTACTTTACTGATTTATGAGATACGTCTTGGGTTGAGAGAACTTTCTCCGTAGGGTACAGAAGACAAATTTCTTCACTTAAAAGAAAATCATCAATCATTCTGTGTGGGTAAGAAAAAAATTAGGATCTGCTTCAGATATTCTAGATTAGATCTAGACGATTTTTGGTGTTACCTGATAACGCTACAATATCTTGACCTAGTCTGCTCTCCATTTTTAGAAAACTTAAACTGTTTCACGAACAGCTAAGTTTTAATATTACATATTTTAGTATTCACCATAAAGCTGCATTTCATCAAATTTGGACAGTAGATGCTATTTTTGAAGTGTTAAACGTAATGGAATATAAGAATATTTTTTTAGCCTAGGTATACTAAAGAAGTGTAATATCATTGATTATGCATACTGAAAGGTATATCTTTGCTATTAAAGCACCAGCGTGTTATGTTTCCATACTCAATATTGCCTAAAATGTGTTGCTGTCAACTTAAATCCTGCTCTTTTCTAATTTAACATAATTGTATGTGTAGAGGACAAAGGTCTAGGTTTTTAGGATTTGTAAAGGTATACGAGCTGCTCGGTTCTTAAATTGAGCCAGGCCTAGCCTAAAAGCTTAGGCTAGGCTTGGATGCTATTATCAAGCTAAAATCTAGCTTGAGCTGAATATTGTTCTTTTTAAAACAAAACCCTCATTGCTATGTTTTACATTACCTCAAAAATTTAATACACACAAGTTTATGATTAAGTTTCAAAATAACAAAATAGTGTGAAATTACAAAGTAATATTTACAGCCACAAGAAATATTTTTTGTTATCCATCATTAAATAACACAGTAAATTGGAGAAACAAAAATAAACTACCTTCAGTACCACCACAATTTAGGCATTACATGCAGAAACTGACAACACTGGGCTATTTACGTATCTTTCAGCATTAATAATCAATTGTAATGATAAAGTACTTTACTGCAATGTGATTTCATAGGGTCTATTGTATTTAAACTTCTTGTTCTTCTCTTGCGCTTCAATGTAAAGTGAAACTTGTTACACGTCTTTAAGCATGGACAAAGTTGTAAAAGTTGTAGAATGGTACTGTACTGTGATTGTTGATTGTCAGTCCTTATACAGAGGCTGATCAAACAATATACAACAAACATTAATTAGTTTCTAACTTTTTTTACAAAAAATCATCCATAGTCGGCTACGCTATCTTAATTCGATAACTTTAGTTCTTAAGCTCCAGTTTTCACAAAAATACTCCAGGAATTATTTTTTACTCTTTAATTCTTACAGTATACTCCTGCTCGTTTGAATATTTCGGGACCAAAATCTTGTCCAAACTAACAACAGATTCAAAACCATCAGAAGTTAGTAAACAAATTTTTCAAAACAATTTTTAGGCTTTAATATAATGCATTACTTTTCTAAAAAAATAAAGGGACACATCAATAACATTGTAAATACTGTACGGCACTGGAAAACATTGTGACTTGTTTACGTTGCTGTAAACAGTGATGCCAACCGCTGATGGCTACGAACCATCAAAGGCTGAACCAAACGAATCTGACCGCGGGAGTTTATTGTACATACAGTGGAACCTTGATAAGAAGACCCTCAATAACAAGTCGCTCTTGATGACAAGTGTCATTTTCAAATCCTCTTAAAACTATTTTACCCCAAATCACATGCTATTACAAACCTCGATAAGAAGTCAACTTTGATAACAAGTCTTATTTTACAATCCGCATGAGAGTCTTGCTATCAAGGTTCTACTGTATTTTATTTGTGTTATTTACTATTTTATTGGTAGTTATATTAATTCTTAAAACTCAAAACCACTTGATAATGCAACAAACAAAGTACCTGAAGTATTATGCAAGTGTAATCAAGGTCAATCATGTACCTGTTAAAGAAAATATGTGATGGAATCATATAAGTAACTGTTAATAAATAGGCTGAATAATACAAAGTGTTTTATTTAAACCTCGAATATACATGATCACCTACTTATCTAAACTATTACTAAGTACCAGTGGTAAATAGTTTTAGATTTCAATATGACACACCCTAAAGAACAAATACGAAACCACGGATCCACAGTTAAAATTTTTGATTCAGTCAAAGATATAATTATCACAGTTTTTTATCCGGTACCTAATCAAGGTACAGTATCAAAGAGCCCAAAATGTTCTTATAGTTTTCACGGGTTGGATTAAGGTTAGAAAGACATAAAACAATTGTTGCTTTTGAAGGCAACTTTAAAAATGGCCTAAATAACAGATTATAAATCACAAGAACGTAAAATCATCAAATGGTCAGTATTCATAGTTTAGTCAAATGAAAGTTGTACTTAGAAATTAATTTAAAGTTCTGTCAACATCTATTACTTATAAAAACGTTGTTAATTTAATTGAGATAAAAAACTATAACTTTATCACCGATTCTACAGTTAAAAAAATAATTACAGCTTTTCAAATAAGTTTAGTACTACAGTTTGTCCTTTTCTTGTGATTTTGAAAACTGCAAACGAACAACTTATTTGGAAGGGATACAGTTCAGCTATCTTACTCAGGAAAATTACAATCCAGGGCCTTCTGGTATGCATAAATGTCACATTTCTGTGTTGTGAAGAAATTCTTCAGAAAACATCGATGAAAAATATCTCATCCCTCCTCAACAATCTATTATCTGAATAAGTTCTATAATAAGACCAAAATCAGTGTTACTTGATAATTTTTGTGAATACGCAAGTCCCTGTACTAATTTCCAAGGTAAGCTCGTAAATCTGTACCTTTTCAAACATTTCTATGTCAGTCAACATGGGATTTTTCTAAAAATACACAACCCTCAGAGCTTTTTCGTTTATCCTTAAGTTTTTTGAAGCACAGCCTCAACATCAGTCAGCCACACCATGAGACGGTCCAGATAGGCTGGATCTAATGAGAAACTCATCAGTAGCAAGGTTAGGTGTTTATTGGCAGTGCTGGAGGTGAGAGCTTGCGACAGTGTCTCGTCTCGCAGCGATAACCTGAGAAAACATTATAATTAGTTTAAAACAGCGACGCACAAAGTGTGCATTTTAAGCTGAATATGACTGGATGAGTGTAGAAGGTCGAGCTTATTTGTGTAGCTTTGTTAGTGACTAAGATCAGCTGTTTTTTTTAGCCAGGATAATTTATTTAACAATCTATATATTAATTTGAAACTGTTTTTCTTTGTCATAGCTATTTTGAGAGAACGGCTGGGCGTAGAAACTCGGTAGAGGTGTCTAAAGAAAGGTCTTGGTCTGTAGATGAGCCATCAAAAGAGAAACATGGAGAATTCCCATGGGGCTCTGCCCCAGAAGCCATTAAAGTTGCCTCTTCAGATTTGTTTACGTTACGACCATATGCATAATTCTACACTACTTTTTAATGAAACAGCTGTTAATATTTAAATTGTGATTTATTGAATTTGTCAAAATGAAGTATACAGTATTTGCAATGGGTTTTTCTGAGGGCAGTGGCCTTTAAATTCCCATCCCATGTTATTCTTATGGAGGAAAACGGGGTTTTTGTCACAGCTAATTTGAGAGAACGGCTGGGCGTAGAAACTTGGTAGGGGTCTCTAAAGAAAGGTCTTGGTCTGTAGATGAGCCATCAAAAGAGGAACGAGGTAAATTCCCATGGGGCTCTGCCCCAGAAGCCATTAAAGTTGCCTCTTCAGATTTGTTTACGTTACGACCATATGCATAATTCTACACTACTTTTTAATGAAACAGCTGTTAATATTTAAATTGTGATTTATTGAATTTGTCAAAATGAAGTATACAGTATTTGCAATGGGTTTTTCTGATTTTAAATTGTATTTTCTTTTGCATAGTGTCATGTTTTGCAATATAATGTTCTATTACCAAATCAGTGGAAAATCCAAATATCACAGTAACTCTTAAAAGTATTTCTTTTGGAGTTAACTCATATCTATTGGATAAGGTTTCTGCCTTTTTTACCACTTCTTGGAGATTGTACGTAGGTGATATTCGTTGGCATATTGCATCTGTAGACGAAACTTGGGTTAGTGTAATTATTACAATGGAAAAGAGCGAGAAATCCTGGTCAATTTGATATGGGCTAAAAATATAACTGAATTAACACTGTTCTACATTTCTTGAGCAATCATTGAAATAATCGATTTGCAAACAATGGAAACATAGAAAAAGTCATTGAACACAGCCAAGTAGAAGAAAAAGAAATCATTTTTTTTTTCATTTATAATTGTTGTCATAGACAACCTAATGCGGCTATGAGAGGGAAAAATTTGTAGAAAACACTAAAAAAACAAGATAAGCTTTTTGAAAAAAGATAAGATATTTACAAAAGATTTTGATTATATCTAACTGTTGTGTAGATCGTGAGTATTTCCATAATCTTTGAGTCTCCTGTAATGCTTCGCAATTGCTCGAATTCGAGCAACAGGTACACTAGTAATACCTTAAGTGAAAACCTCCTACATAATGCAGGCTAGCTAAGTGGTTACAGCTCACTTAATAGTTTTAATGTTACCATTTAGACTAGTAAAATTGTTGGTTAACCTAGAAGTAATTGTAATATAATTTCTGTCAACGGATTCTTATGTAAAAATGGCTGAAAAAAACGATGGTGAAAAGTCTACCACTCTACGGAGGTGCGTTGGCCTTGTATGAAAGGTTTTTCAAAATGGCTACCGGAAATATTTATGTTTTTAGCCAATAAGTCCTAAATTATTACAGGTAGCTTAAATAAGTAAATGAGTAAATTTTAAAGAATTATATTGCGCAACTTTTGGTATATAATAAGTTAAGTTAAGGTAAGTACTTACATTCTTACAAGAAAATAATGTTGTCAAACAATTTCAATAATTTATTGTAATTCAGGGAAATTTTTAGTTATGGATTTCAACTTGGCAACAATGATTGTTTTGTTCCAACTGAGAGTTCTAATTGTTGTTGTTAATATTTCAACATGTTTCTAGTTTACTTTCATGAGTTTCATGTTAATCCCCCTTAGTATGACGATTGTAAAATAGAAAAATGAATATCAAAACCTGTTTTATTTGTGAACAAATTATACACGACAGTTGTGAGGTGTCATATCTCACTGAAAAAAGAATTGAAGCAATACACTGACCTGTAAGGCAAGGAAAATAACTGAATTCCATGTAATTGTTGGTCAAAAAGTTCATAAAAAATATAGGGCGCAGTTTATTAATTTATAATATCCATTCAGAAAGCAGAAGGATGATACCAGTTGTTCCCGTTCGACACGTTTTAGTAAAACCTATTTTGATTTAAAAAGTAATTGTTTTTTTGTGCACAGCTGAATTAAGCCACATACAAATAGAGGAAAAAACGAATGGATTGAAGCTCGGACGCTAAACTTAAGAACAACAGTGCTATAAAAGTACAGTGAACGTAATGGGCTTACAAAGTCAAAATACGGTTTCTAAATGTGTTCGATTTGCCTGCTATGAAAGCATGTTATCAAACACAATGTTTAGTAAACTTTCGAAATGGAAAATCTATATGTACCACAACAATAGGAATATCTTTAATCTCGTTGCGGATAAATGTGGCTGCAGCTGAAATTATATTTATTTGTTCTTTTTCAGTCTCATCTTTAGTTTTTGATTTATGATACTCCTGCAACACATAAGAAGCTGTACTTTTAAAAGTAACAATGTCCTTAGTTCCAACTGTGTCAATAAAAATTTCATTCCCAAAATGGTATATGAGTTTCTGTTTCATAAACTTATCTGAATAAGGTTCATACTAACAGGATGCAGGAAGAAATTCTTCATTTTATGTCACTGATGGTTAATTGTTTTTCATAGTTTTCTCTCATGTACATTGCGACTTTTAAAATGCTTTTTGGCGTACTTCATCTCCTGGGCGACCGGGCAGAGCTTTAGGAACGTCACTAAGTTGTTGTGGTATAGATTTTCGATTTCGAGAGTTTACTAAACATTGTTTTTGATAACATGCTTTCATATCAGGCAAATCTAACACATTTAGAACACGTATTTTGACTTTCGTTTTTTCCTCTATTTGTATGTTAGGCTTAATTCAGCTGTGCACAAAAAAAATTACTTTTGAAATCAAAATAGGTTTCACTAAAACGTGTCGAACGGGAACAACTGGTTCCATCATCCTGCTTTCTGAATGGAGACTTTAAATTAATAAACTGCGCCCTATATTTTTTATGAACTTTTTGACCAACAATTACATGGAATTCAGTTATTTTCCTTACCTTACAGGTCAGTGTATTGCCTCAATTCCTTTTTCAGTGAGATATGACACCTCACAACTGGGACGGGTGGCGTCGTCCTGTAATCCAGCTACTAGGAGGTCACGAATTGTGGATATTTATAGGCATGCACTGTGGATGCGATACTCCCTAGTGTGGATTAACGTCCACACGGGTGAGTGCTACGACTATCCCCAGTACTATCCTGATAATTAGACCAATTCGTAATTACCAAGGGAAAAATGTGGTTCGGATTCCACTATAAACTGTAGGTCCCTTAGTTGCCATTAGCTGTATGGGCTATTAACAGCTGTGTCTAAGGAATCTCGGCCTTAGTCACTAACAAGACTACATGATCGCGCCACTCATCCTACACTCATCTCCATTCATACTTGGCTTAAAATACCTAATTTGTATGGTCGCCATTTCATAGAACAGTATTAAACAGTATTAACAGTGTATAATTTGTTCACAAATAAAACAGGTTTCGATGATCATTTTTCTATTTTACAATCGTCATACTAAGGGGGATTAACATGAAACTCATGAAAGTAAACTAGAAACATGTTGAAATATTAACAACAACAATTATAACTCTCAGCTGGAACAAAACAATCATTGTTGCCAAGTTGAAATCCATAACTAAAAATTTCCCTGAATTACAATAAATTATTGAAATTGTTTGACAACATTATTTTCTTGTAAGAATGTAAGTACTTACCTTAACTTAACTTATTATATACCAAAAGTTGCGCAATATAATTCTTTAAAATTTACTCATTTACTTATTTAAGCTACCTGTAATAATTTAGGACTTATTGGCTAAAAACATAAATATTTCCGGTAGCCATTTTGAAAAACCTTTCATACAACTCCAACGCACCTCCGTAGAGTGGTAGACTTTTCACCATCGTTTTTTTCAGTCATTTTTACACAAGAATCCATTGGCAGAAATTATATTACAATTACTTCTAGGTACAGGTAAATTTTTAGCTATTTTTACTAGTCTAATTTTGCACCTGAGTTTGAATAGTTTTTCAAAACTTAAATTAACCACAGCATTTAAAAAAATGTAGGCTATTAACCTTGCGCCCAGTCATTGGTCTATGTGTGAAATCAAGCAAAGCGTCTCAAAATTAATTTAAAAATAAGGCTGCATGACTCACAGTTTTATGATAGCTATGGAGACCAGGTTCCACTCGGCAGGCTTCATGGTGATGTTGTGAGCCGAGAGAGTCAATGTCCCAACGAGAGTTCTAATGTCTTCCGTCAAATTGAACCCTCTCAATCCCAAACTCTTTTGAAGATCTTGCAACCTACAATAATATTGTACTTAAATCAATAGTATAAAAAATAATCAAAATTCCAAGAGATAGGATTTTTTTCTATTCTGTGTGTTTTTGAACCCAGTTGGCATTTTGACATTTGCTGTAAAAATGGTCAAAACTAAACATTTATCTAACAAATTTATTTTATTTGATAGCAACAAATCAGAAAATATCAGAACAAATCTGATTTTTGTGTTTTATTTTAAAGGGCAAGTTACATTTGGGTCGAGAATATACTATGTATGTGATCGAACCAGCAATCAGATTTCAAGCGAAAAGAATAAAAGTTATTCAAAGAAAACTGTTTGGGAATGGGGATTAAATGGACTTTTTAAAGTAATTGTAATCAACATTCAAACTAACATTGATCTATGAAAAACAAAAGATATTTCAAACAGTTCATGTAAAATTACTGACGGAGAAGGATAAAATGAGCTACGGTATAAAAATGACCTGAACAGTGATGTATCTGATTTATAAAATTGGTTAGCTTCTAAATGAACATTTTTTAATATGTCTGATTCATTTTTGAGGTTGTAGGCCTATGGGTACTCACTGTTACAAGCCAATAACAATTTTTATAACCTATATTTTTTTAAATTAAATTTAACTTAGCTGTAGCTTGCCTACATAATTTCAAACTAACAATTAGTAGGGCGAAATTTAAGTCGATGTGTGCAAAACCACATCACAGAAGTTTTTGTTAAAAATTTGTTGTAGTGGTTTGACCTTAAAATTTTCTTAAGAACAAATTGATTTATGTTAATTACATTTGACATTACGGTCAAATGCACAATTTAACAGATGGTCGTTGGTTTGATCCCCTGCGTGGAATGATTACAGACCCAGATGTCATTTTTTCTAGTGGCTTTCAAGGTGCTATCCAAATAAAGGTTTAAACAATTTAGGCTGTTTCATTAAAAAAAATGTAAAATATACCAACAGAGTTAAAACCCCAAAAAATAAACTATTTGAAACCTATGTTATGCAAATCAGCTGATTATATAAATTGAGTATAGCCAACAATCTGTTTACTCACACTTTTCTTAGCTTATCGACAACAATTCTTCTCCTCAACGCCTTCTGTGCATGAACGTCAACCAGTGGCAAAACTGGCTGCGAATCAGCTGCTTCACTTTTGATTTCTGCCTCTTTCTGAACCTCAGGGTCCTCAAATTGAACTTTGTCTCCCTTATAAAACATCTTAACTTTGATATCCATCTGCCTCGCTTCTTCCTTTAGTGCTTCATAATCTGGCAAAGGTTTTTTAGCTTCTTCTCTATATGAGGCGTCTATTTTTGTTTCTTCCAACTCCAACAGATTAAGCTTTTTACATATCGCCAAATAACGTTCGTATAAGTGGACATCTTGCGTAAAAGCTGGCAAGTTTTGTGTTTTCTTTTCTGCTAAAACCTCCTTGATTTTCTCCTCACCCAAAATAAAACAAAGGGATTCCAGAGATATCCATTCTCTGAGTATTTTTTCTATTTTTAAAACAATATTTTGTAAAGGGTTTGCATTTACTGAGGCTTTACTGTTTGACGATTTTCTTTTCGACAAGTGTTTGTGATGGGTTTTTGACTCACTGATACGTGGTTGCTCCTTACTATCTAGCGTTTGAGAAACTAGTTGCTTATTTCCTTCTTCAACTTTTTCTTGAATTATAATTTCTACACTCTCTTGTATTTTACTGATTTGGTAAGAGAGACATTCTCTATTTCTGGAAGAATCCACAGAATCATTTGACTTATCTGTTTCAGATATTGTGACAGTGCAAATTTTAGTTTCGGAAGAAATTTCCTGCTTTGCATCTTGACCATCAACCATGCAATCACTTTTACATGAACTAAAACTTTCACACTCGCTACTTTCAAGACTTTCAAAATAAGTTTCATCTTCAACAAATTTTAAGTTCTTATCCTCACTTGTTTTGCCTTTTTCACTGTTTTTGCTATGAGATTCATCATTAACCACTTCTGTGTTAGAGGATTCATCCAGTTTTGACGAGGGAGTTGTCAGAAGATCGTCCAAATCCAGCTTCACGGGAGATATTCCGAGATCCACCTCATCCCCAGTCATGCCACTGGAAAACAAAAAGTACAGACAAGTAATAGAGCTATTACAGGTATACATTTAGTGGATACAGACAGATATCTTAGTTTACTATGGTAAAACTGTGATAACCCGGCTCATTCACTAATACAACTTTAGTCTATCGGTTATGTCTTTCCTGAATAAGCCTTCTAAAGGTGTTCAGCAGAGTTCACAGGGGATCCGATAAGGTTGAGCGTATTTGGTCTGATTCATGAAAATGTTCTTAGCGATATTTTTACTATTATCGTAAAATCAGGATATTTTTACTATTGACATAAAAAAGGTTATTTAGGGCGTTAGGTTGTATTTTAGACAACAGTAGTTTTTTGTCTCAGTAGCCTACCTATTCCATCAATACCCAAGTCCAAAACATGACCAATTAGCGTTTGTTTACTGTACCGGTAGTTAGTTATGAGTTTGGGTTTAGGGTAATTTTTCAGAAAATAAGTATTTAAAATTGTGTTTTTGCAATTAGGCTATCTAAAATCTATTCATCTATTTGATTAACCTAAGTCTGTGAGAATGTTTTTGCTGTATAAAAATAATGAGAAAAATGGATTAATTCATAAAATTTTAATTTACAAAATATGAAGACACTTCATCAATGGCCATTTGAACGAGGTACAACTTCAAGCAGGAAATAAATAAGCTACAGTAATCTACAGCTACAGTATCTATTAGATTTTTTATTTTTTTTATGATACCATAGTAATATAAGCGTTACTTCCTGTTAGATATTTATTAAAAATTAGCCTATTCCAAACTCGTAACTACAATATTTGAATAGAATGGAATTGTGGACAATTTTACTAAATCGAGCAAAAGGCAATTTCCAAATTTCACAAATCTTGCACGGAAATTACTTACTGTGTAGACTGAAGTGAGATAAGAGTAAAAGATTGAGATTCTTCTTCTCTGAGCCATAGTGGACTTGTCGAGATCTGGTCTTTCAGAAACCTCGAGGCTTTGTAGCATAAGTTGCTGCAGAAGTTCTGAAATCAAGTAGTAAGTTATTTAAACATGCTTCGGCTGTAAAATAAAATCGAGTTGGTTAAACTCAAGTTCACCATAGATAGAGACAAATATTTACAAATCCAACGGTCTAAAAAGGGTTATATCAAGTGTTAATGAACGGTAGGATTGAGAAATTAACTTACCTTTCTATCTGTGATATCAAACACCTTATTTAGAGTGGTTGAAATGTGATATTGCTTTGATGGTATGTTCTTCAACGCATTAGAACAAAGCGGATAACCACATAACTTATTGATGGCTCGTTCTTCTACGATATCTTGGTAATATTCTTGGTTTATAAATTGTAGCTGCAAAAGGAATCATAATTAGAATAGGCTACCACAATCTTCCACACCTCCAATTCCTAAGTTTCTAAAATTTAAGTTTTGGTGCTACTTCATTTTTTACCTTGACAACAAGCAAGTTGTTAATGCGGGAACTGCTGTTTTGTAACATCTAGCAAGGAAGACATTTTTTAAGAATCCAACCAGACGTTATTGCTGGTAGACATATAATTTATATACCCCTAGTAAGTTATTTTAGAAAGATCAACCAAATAAGCTAGGCCACAGAGAATCAAGATACAAAGGAAACATGCTTATGGAACAACTGTGCACTTTTAGCTCTGGAATGGTGGGGCAGAAATATACTAGTACCGGTACCAAGCAAGGACGGCTATTGTTTACAACAGCAGTTATAGCGCACAGGCTCTTCCTATAGCGTGAGCGCTGTAGTACGTGAGATGAGGGGGGAGAGGAGAGCGCAAGAGGACAAACAATAGAATTTGCACTAGACACAAGCGACTGGGTGCTAGACACGACTTAAGTGTAGCCTACCGTTGAATGTTTACTCTCTATCTTACTTCTCTGTGGGTAGGCTACCAATGTTCTATACTAAGAAATAGAGGAGGGATTTAGCTGTGCGTGCTACGCTAAAACTTCTTTCTGAGGCCAATTCCATTTAATAATATATACATTTTTTTTACATGAAGTGACTTAGAGACCAATGGCAAGCTTTGATGTCTGATAGACAGTCTAGGCCTACAGATAAATACTTTTTCACAACTAAGACTTATCTATGCCTACATCAAAAGTCTATGTAATTATTTGTACAGTCCATTAAGTTAATGTTGCAGCATTACCAATAATGGAAGGGAGTAGTTACATATTGCATTAAGTTAACTTATCCTTGTTTAAATAATATTTTTATAACTTACGTTATCCAACAAAATTTTTTCTGAGACGGTCCCGTCGGAAAAGTCCATGACTATTTTCAGCGCTTTGTCATTACACTTTTTCTTTCTCTCGACTGAGACTTTGATAGCATCAACCCTGTAATGTGAGATCAATACAGTATACTCCCTCTTATCCGGACAACTTTTAACCGGACATCCGTTTAACCGCACAACACTTGGCGGAAATCACATCTCTTTAACCGGACTATTTTTATTAGCACATCGGTTTAACCGAACTAGATCGGCAGGAAGTGGGCTGTACTGAAACGACTGCTCTCGTGGGAAAGATTTTAGATCAGTGATCACGTGTCTAAACGCAATGCTCTCCTAAATTTAAGTCAAATATTTGAGTTACATAACGAGTATTTGGGGACGTCGGTTTAACCGGAAAACCCGTTACGCGGACTGGCCTCGGTCCCGAGGAGTTCGGATAAGACATAAGACATAAGACATATTTTATTTACACAATACGTTCTTTATAAAGTACATTTCATACATAAGAACAGGTGTTTTGTCATAGTGATGTATTTTATAATAAAATTAATAGTTAAAATAATTAAAATAAACTCATGTAGGATATCAGAAAATTTTTATCTACATTATAGGGTTCTCCAAAAATTCGTCAAGTGAATAGTAGGCTTTCTCAATTATTTTATCTTTTATTTTATCTTTGAATTGAGTAGCATTTAAAGTTTTAAGATACAGGGGTAATTCATTGTACAATCTAAGTCCCATATATTGAGGGCTGTTCCTAAAAGTCGTCAATTTGTGATGTGGTAATCTGAAATTATATTTATTCCTTGTATTATAATTATGTGTAAATTTGACTACATCTGACAAATTTTCCTTAGTGTTATGTATCCAATTTAGAATTTCATTTATGTATAATCCAAAAATGGTGTGAATTCTAAGATTTTTAAACAGGATAAGAGGGAGTCTACCGTATAGTCGATTAAGTAAGTACAGTATATAATTAAATGTAAGTTAGGCCTATAATAACTTACTGATGAAAAACTTATTAAGCCTTAGTTGTAGGCCTAGGTGCATATTGAACAAGTAAGTTACCGTGAGATGGAGATACTTTGCTACAAAAATTTTTTAATAACTTCAAGACTAAGTTATACAATATACAAAAGATTAAGTTTTTAGGCATTAGTAGGCTAGACGTTTCATCAACTTTATTAATTAGCCTAGGTACCTATGTTGAATAAATAACCACTGTCAAAGAGGAAAATTCCTTTAAGTTACATGTTGGCAGCACTGAAGTACGTAAAGCCGCATTTACACCGGAGTTTGGAACTCTTTGTTGGTAACACTTGTTTCTAAAACAAAAGTTTACAACACATTTGATTTTTTTGGAAACAATTTAATCACTGTTCCCTAGAACACCAGGTCTGTGCTTCACGAGATAGTGTCGTGGTGGTGGGTAGGCGCGAGGGATGGCGGGGAAGTGTTGTAAACAGCGTAAAAGTACAGAAACATACAGAGAGACTAACTTAGTTCCAAAACAAATGTTTCCTCGTGTTTGGTCTTTACCATTTTTTGGTGGTGAGAAATACTTAACATTTCTGTTGTAAACATTAAAAAACTGTAGCCTATCCAACATCAAAATGGTTTTTCCAAAAGTTAGGCCTAGGCTAGTGTTTCATGGCTTCTTAGAAACATTATTTTAGTTGTAAAAACGTGTTCCTAACTCCGGTGTAAATGCAGCATAAGCCCTAAATGAACCATGCTCGGCTATAGAAATTAACTTAAATCTTAAGAAAACCGCAATGAGACCATTAAGTTACGCTGTAACCTAAGGCTGTACTTCACGATCTTTATTTGGAATAGTATTTCCTAATCACAGTTTAGGTTTTCTGAAAATATGATTGTATTTATATTACATGGTACAAAATCTTACTGACCTAGGTTGATATTTCTTTGTCCTTTCATTTTGGCTCTTAGATTTCGCCCTAGCCTTTCCACTCAAGCTCATGTTTTGCAACCTCAACTCAACTTTTAAACTTAACTTAAATTACTACTCTTCCTGGATAAACTTATCAGCACTATACTGTGTCACTTATTATAAGTTGTGAAATAGGTTATTTTTATACATTTTAAAGTGTATTGAAATAATATTGTGTTGTACACTTTGGTTTGGTTAAGTTTGAGGTTATATTACTTTGTTGTTGTCATTTTGACATTTGCTAGTTTTTTCCTGAATTGCTTTTCCAAATGAAGGCTTGAAGAATGAACTACGCAGATACATTGCTCTGCGTCTTTTAGGCGTGGATTAAAGATGAAGAAAAATTATAATTAAATTATGGATTTCACACTTAGTGATCATGGTACATTGCGGTGGTTAGTCTATGGGTTAATCTATGTTTGTAATTTAAATTTGATCGACTACAACGCATTCCAACGTTACTGGACGTAGTCTAAGACAAACACCAAACAATTTATTGCTTTATAAACGGATACACCATTTTTACAGGAAAACAAGATTTCTGTGTGACAGCTAACTAGTTCAGTACATAAGTAGTGAGAAAAAAACCTCGACACAAGAAGATTTCAAGAATAAGGCAAAAATGACATACAGCAATACAAAAAATTAACAAGCTTCTAAGTGTAGCAATAGGGCGAAAATAATATTTGTAGTAACCAAAGTCAATGGTATGAAGACGAAAAACCCACTTCTCATAGTACACTTTTCACTATGTTACATTTTCACTTTATTAGCGTTATTCGTTTTAAGTTAAGTACAATTAGATATTCATATTCTAATAAAGTAAAATTAATTAAGAGTTATGATTTAATTTTATAGTGGTTGGTCAAGTAGCCAAAGCGTCATATCCATCCTCAGGACGTTACGCAATGTCTTCAAAACAAATAAGAAAAAATATAAATGAAAACAAGTAGAAATTTGTTTTTTATTCTATTTAATCTATGATCTTCCATTTAATCTATGACTCAAAATGATCAATAAGTCGAATTCCAACCAGTTTTGCTCCAACTTGAAACGTTTACATGGATCAACGCATTCGAATGTTACGGAACCACAATCAACCAAAGTAAAAAGAAAGGAATGATCATGCCAAAAATAACACGTTAAATAATATATGCTATATTAATTTTACATTCTAAATAAAATTATAACTTTTTGTTATAATTTTATTAAATTATAACAAATAAAATAATAATAATTATAAATAATAATGAAATAATAAAATAAAATAAAATAATAACTTTTTGTCTCATTCAGTTACTTTAACTTGATATGGGATTATTAAATGTGCGTTGCTAATTTAAAACCACTAAAATTATAAAATGTATACAGAACGGTATGAATATAGACCTACCTTACATTTACCATTGCGTTTACAGCCCTGATTGTGTACCTTTATAATTTCAACAACAAACGTATAAGAGCTCCGCAAACATTCATTTCCGATCAGTCGACAAATATCAGTTCAATTTTTAAGTGTTGTATTTCAACTTAGCGAGTATTGCGTCTTTTGTGTATTATAAGTTGTGAATATTGAAAATAGTTTGAATAAATTCTATAACCTAAAACAAGCGTGTGTATGGACAAACTTGAATTTTCGTCCGAGGATTTTGAACGTTTTTGTTTATCATGGGGTATTTGGCGACAAGAAATTGATTGGAGTTGGTCACAAGGCTGGGAAAAATCCAGTTTCTGCCCTACAGCCTTTTAAAGTACCCATGTTATTGTCAATACCTTTTTGTAGCTGCAGTTAATAAAACAGCTAATACAGGTAATTTGTTTTAGCAATCTAATGTAAAGGAGTATTTAAAATGTTTTCGTTGTATCATCTCAACACGTTGTTTCTTGAAAATAAGTTCTCGATTACTGTTTTATATATATTCCTGTTTTATATATATTGTTTTTATATATATTCCTTTGTGGCAGTCGTTGTTATTAAAGGTTAAAGGCAAAACATAGCTCGAGAATCCCTAAAAGTTTGATTTTCGATTCTAAGAAACCATACAACACCAATCCCTCTCTATTTGAACAAAGAGTTTGTTTTCTTCTTTAGTGGCTCAATAAAAAATCCAATTCTGAGGACCTTTCTTAGAAAAGTGGCAGCGATACCACAAATGTTTACACAATAATCCCCGCCACTTCTTATTGAAAGCCTTTTGTCGGTTTCTTTCACAATCCGTCAACAAAGCAGCAAGTTATAGCTTGGGGAAACTTGTTTTGTGACACGAGTTTGGTTTTCTCACTGTAAACAAGAATAGGTAGCAGGAAACAATACGTTATCCAAACTAACTGACACTCATTTACGGGAACAAAATACTGTAGTGAAAAAATATATTTTCCTATAGTCAACCATGCTTATCATAAGATTTTAGTTTGCGAAGTATGACCAAGTAAACTGCAGTTTTGAGACAAACGTTTTAATCTAGGTAGCTTAAACACTAGCCAATATATACATATTATTAGTGGGAACACAAATTAGGCAGATTATATATTTCAAACATTGCAAAAAAAGCAACTATTGTAAGTCTTCTTACGGAAGTCGAAAACTAATAAGAAAGAGATTTTAAGCGATTGGGGAGGATGTAGCTTCAAAATATGGGAAATACAGATTTTTGTAGCAATATTCGTCGCAATATTTGCTAATACCCAGAGCAAACTCATTTCCTAGTAAACCGCTTGGGTATAATCCCGCATCTTATTGCTGCAGAATATGAGTGAATGTCCCATTTTATTTCAGGTAATCCTCAATATTTTATCGATTACATTCTAATAATGCTATAAGTTTATCATTGAAATATCGATGTTAAACAGATTAATTTAACTTTGCATGGAAATCTACTAGTATCTAGTAGACGAAGCAATCACCGTTTTGTCACGATTTAAACTCAAGTCAAGTAGCCATTTCACTCCTATTGTAAACAGGTAAAATGCAGAAACGTAGTCGAATTCAGCCCCCACTGTTGCCAATTGCCGATTTCTTTTGTACTTTTTTTTACCAAGCCTACCTAAAAAGTAAACTCATTGAAAATAATAAAATTTCAAATAGGCTACTATAAAATAATCCTAATACAAAAACGAAAAAAAATACAGATTTGGCGTGCTCACACTTAGTGAGCTAAGCTCTATTTGAAAATAAAATTAGCTTTGGCGTATTTAGAAGTTTTAATGTCTACTCTACTCTGGTATAAAAGCCAATGAATGTAGATATTTTTTCGCGGAGTTGACATTATATAATGTTGATGATGTTGTCAGTTGTAAAATATAAAAGACTAGCTGTACCCGCGGGCTTTGCCTCGTTTTACTTCATAAGTGAGCTCGTTCGCATGGCTCAATCACGTCCTGGTTGAAGTTCGTTCGCTACGCTCACTCACCTTTAGGTTGGAGCTCGTTCTCTGCGCTCACTTGCCTTCAGGTTAGCTCGTTCACTACGCTAACTCGCCTCCAGGTTGAAGTTCGTTCGCTACGCTCACTCACCTTTTGGTTGCAAATAAGCTGTTGTCATAAATAAAAAAAATAATAGTGCTGCACACTGTTGGTAATCCTTGTAAGTTTTTAATGCTTTTGCATATCATAGAACCAACTTTTTAGTTGAAACAGCTGACTAAATTCTTTAATTCCCTTTTAATATGAATACTCATAAGGTTAACGTGGGGAACTATAGAGCCACTGGGGCGGAGCCCGAAAGGATTTTTGAGATAAGAATATGCCTATATGTTATTCGGGAATGTGAGCTATCATCATGCCAAATTTCAGCAAAATCCGTCCAGTGGTTAATGCGTTTACTTGTCACAAACATACATCCATACATCCAAACTTACTCATTTATAATATTAGTAGGACATTGGTTTAATCGAGCCATCATTGAAGTTTGCTCATCATTAAAACATCAATGACAAGCGGATTAATGTGCATACACCAAATTCAAACTGTCATTTTTACAATCATGGATAAAAATTAATAATTCAAAATGACTAATTATATATATTTTGAAAATGAAACTGATGTGATTTGATTTGATGTACTTGTTTGATTATGTTTTATTATGTAGTCCCGAAAATAAATAGTAAAACGCTTGTGTCACAACCCATTGAAGTTTACAGTTTAAAGACGTTCAAATTACAGTACTTGCAAAAACAATAAAAAGAGAATAAACTGTGGCTATTTAATCCAAACGAAGCTATTTTACGAATACGATTTAATAGTCTTCATTAAAACGAAGAAGAATTGACGCTTAATAAAGAATTTGGAATGCAATTAAATCCTGACAGTCTGGGCTAGGATCGTCCATCATTTGACGGTACATTCCACCTCCACAGTAATAGACCTGGGTCTTAATAATCCACATGTTTGCCATAATAGACCGGATTTCAATATCAAAAGTGTTTCCCTCAATAATCAGAAGGCTTTCAATAAGAGAACACAGTATATTGGTAATATAGTGCCTCGCAGTAATATATAATTAATTATACCTTATTCAACGTAAGTTACTCAATTAATTACCTTAATATATTAATATTAGACGCGAGTCTCTTAAAATATCGACTCAAGTCCATATTTTAAAATAGACACCAATCTCCAAAATGTACTAGAATCCCCCAAAAATACTCACAAATCTCTCTAAATTACTACAACAGAATCTCAAAATAACGGACCCGAATCTTAGTAGGCCTACCCGAATCTTACCCGATTTTGAGTTGCTTTTACCCGATTACCCGAGTTTTAGTAATGCACCTCAGTCTGTTTATAATAGTTTTCAGTTTCTCAGTCTCAGTAATACAGATGAACCTTACAATACGAGACTTGAGACTTTCAATAAAATGTTTGAATCTTTTGACAACCACACTAACGACTAACTACCCTGGATCCCTCACAAATAGTCTCAAAATTATACATTGTCTCATGTAAACAAGCGTGACGTCATGACCATAAATTATCATGCATCGGTTATTTTTTTAGGTTTATTTTTTGTTAATATTTAGTTGTTAGGCCTATTATTATTTTTTTTTAGAGGTTAACTGTAAGAAAGGATCAAGGTCCTAAGTTCGCCTCAATAAAGAAGGGTTTTCATTTTCTTCGGTCATGCAACATTTTCAACATTGTGTGTCGTGCCGTATTGTTGGGTATAATCATTGACTATGCACAGAACAGATTTCTTATTTAATGTAAAAATCTGAAGCAAAAAAAGTTGGCCATTCTGTTGAGATGGTTTACCAAATAAAGATAATATTGTGTGTCAAATGATAAATCAATCAGCTGTTTGCTATGATACTGCATTGATTTTAATTATTAACTAGCTGTTTGCCCGTTCTACGCACGGGGATCTTATCATAGTCAGTTAAAACCTTCTTATATAAAGCACAGCAGTTGGTTTGTGAAAAAAACCTAATACAACATAACTTTCTGTTATTTAATAGATTACGTATTCTCTAAACAATGGTTGCTGGTATATATATTAACATTATAAGGAAATGTGACAAAAATCACACAACGTTGGGTTTTTGGACGTTTATAATTTTATTTCTTAAGTAGGTAGGTAGGCCGTGTATTCTATGGAAAAGTACCGGTATCAAGGATCGTTGTCGAAAGGGTTGTTATAAATAATTGGGTAAGCATACGTACCACACGTACCCAAGAGAAGGGCTATGGGCCTATTGGCTGTATGGTCCAGCGATTGCATCACACGGTGAGTAGGAACTATTGACTTTATATAGTCAATGGTAGGAACAGAAAGTGACACATTGGAAAATCGAGTTCAGCATCATCCGTAAACCTCTGTTACAATCACCCACTGCAGTTGTAATTTTTTGCTTTACACTTTACACAACCGCCATTGAAGAGCCGTCAATGAGTGGAACATTGTTTCTAAGCTATTGGCGACGGTCATTAGTAAATTTAAGTTTCCCAGCCGTATACAACACTGATTCAATCTTGATTCAATGTCTTCTTTCTGGTTATCAAAACTCCAAAACAATTTTATACACATATTTCTGGTTCCTGACCTGGATGATGCCTAGTTATTTAATTTACGGTTACACTATATTATTCCACTTGCGATTAATTAAATCCTTTATGTAATAAAAACATTTTTAATCTCACTTGGATGGGATTTGCCTTCAAAACGTGATCGGAAATGGTTGTGGTGTTTGTAAACAACATTTGTAAACATTTCAGTGACAGCTAGAAAAAATAATCTTGATCCGAACAGCTGTTCGTTGTTTCATAGATGATTATGTGATACAAATTGGAAGAAAACTTGACAAAAATCGCACAAAACTGCAATTTTGAACGGCCGTAATTTTAATTACAAAGTAGTGAGACCATATTTTAATGGCTAAAGACACTCTCGCCAATCCAGTGAATACATTAAAATGACTTTGGTCTTGATAGGTACTCTGGTTTTCCTGGAGAAGATTGCGTAAAATGCCATCTTGAGTGTGTCAGACAGACAGACAGACAGACAGACAGACAGACAGACAGACAGACAGAAATTTAGATGAGACTTGTTTCGGCTTCTTTAGTGTATAAAACGTAAAAATAACCTAAAAATGTATGATTCTGAGCAATGTACAGACAAAACTCTAATTTTATTTATATAGATTAACCCGATACACTAGCACCCTCTGGTGAGATGGTTTTCAACTCAATAACTTAATCTATTTTCTTGGCTTCAAATTTTTACATTACATAGGAAGTCTATTCCATGATCAATGGTATAATATAAATAAATTGATGACGTATTCTTGTATGGATTGTCATGCTTTCAAAACTACTCTGCAAATATACTTTAGAATGACAACATCATGATGTTGCGATGTTGTGAGCTTGATTCGCATGTAAGCTAGAACAATATGACAACTTGTCATTCTGTCATCGCAGCTTCTCTCAACTAAATGTCAGTCTTTGTTTGAAAGACGCATTATTGGTTTTCTGCTACAATTCGTGCGACTGGGGGATACAAATATATATATTTTGTTTTCATGTCACCGGCATTTTTTGTTTGTTTGTGAAGGATGGTCCAAAACTACTACTATACTGTCGAGCGTTTGTTAGATAGAAGCGTTAATTGATAACTTGTTACTGGTTAGTTCAAGTTGAAAGTAGAACTTGAGTCGTAGTATTGAATAGATTTTCTGTCAGGTGTAAGCTTTTAAGCAGCCTAACATAGCTTTTTTACTGAAGTTTAAAATGTTATATCAATTCAGTAAATAGTTATCTTTCATAAGATATTAATCTTAGATTCAAATTACTATATTTTCATCCTGAGGTTGTAGTTTACGATTATGGTTATTAAACGATCCAAAATCGCAAGTAGGCATACTCTAATATGTATTAAAAGAGTAAGACGCATATTTATTGTAAACCCCAAAAATGAAACACTCTCAAGTCTTGTCATTGAACCTAATGGTTGAAAATAGTGAAAAACTCTTGTATATAATACAGATAATTGCAAAGAATATTTTGGCTGAAGAAAATAAACCAACCTAGGCCCGAACTTTAAACGATTGATTAATATATTTGTATAAATATTTTGTAATCGAAATTATAGTAAATGCATAAAAAATATGCACTCGATTTGTACAACGTTCTTTGCATTAGTTTATCACTAATCTTACTAATGCAGTAATATTTATTACTAGCTGGCCCGACAGACGTCGTACTGTCCTATTGTGGTTTTATGTCACGTGCTCGTTCATTTTCAAGATGAGCTCGTTCGCATGGCTCAATCACGTCCTGGTTGAAGTTCGTTCGCTACGCTCACTCACCTTTAGGTTGGAGCTCGTTCGCTGCGCTCACTTGCCTTCAGGTTAGCTCGTTCGCTACGCTAACTCGCCTCCAGGTTGAAGTTCGTTCGCTACGCTCACTCACCTTTTGGTTGCAAATTAGCTGTTCTCATAAATTAAAAATAAATATAGTGCTGCACCCTGTTCGTAAACCTATTAACTTTTTAATTCTATTGAACATCATAGAATCAAATTGTTTAGTTGCACCAGCTGTTAAGATTCTTTAATTCCATTTAAATATGAGTACTCATAAGGTTAACATGGGAAACTCCAGAGCCACTGGGGCGGAGCCCTATTGACGGATCTGCACCAAACTTCACACAAACCATCCTTGAATAATACTTAATAATGCCTGAAAGTTTCATTACAATCTGTCGAGCGGTTTTGGAGTCCATAAAGGACAAACATACAAATATACAAACATACAAATATACAAATATACAAATATACAAACATACATTGGATTTTATATATATAGATACTACAGTATATGCATACTATGTCTAAGCTATTACTGAAGATACATTCATACGACTAATACCACATGTAGAGCAGGTAGAAGTATATTTGTCTACAATGTTATTTTCCAGAGTACTTTTAGAGGTCTGTGGAATGCGATCTCATTTCGCCGGAACGTTCATATATCAAAAGAATGGCATCTCCAATACAGACATAACCTCTACTTCCACCTCTGGGTGGATCGTATTAAACTCAGTTAAAATAAAGATTGTTAATTAAAATGTATGTTTACTCATAATTAAACTTGAAATAAAGATTTTAGGTTAAAATTAGGACTACTTAGTTAAATTTCAGTTCCTTTTTTAGGCTTCTAATGTGATCCTGGCTTAGAATCAGCTGAGATTGGTCAGTAAAATTATTAAAATGTAACTCATCCCACTCTACTCTAAGTTTTTCACTCATATTCGGGTTAAAACATGCTGATGCCTACCAATATTTATTGGTGACACAGAATATGTTGAAGACTGAAGTAAGAGTTAACAAATCTGCTGTTCTACGAGGTGGAAGATTTCACAAAATATTGGATATGAATTGGTTTACAAAACTTTTATTCTCCTTGAGTGTTTTTGGCTTTTAGTTATTATTTAGTGAATTATCAGTGTTCATTAGTTGTTAGGTAGAAAGTTATTTACGTTTATTTATTAGGTAATAGTTTAGTATTTATAAAACATCTATTGGTCAGTGTTTGTTGGCGTAAAGAATAGTTTACTAATCTTAAGTTATTTTTTAAAATTTGTCCATGTAATTAATTTTTTCCCCTTGTTTACTTGTATTTGTTTAATTTTATTAATTATGACGTGGGCAATTCTGTAAACTAGTTTGTCCTGTGAAATGCTCAAGAATAAAGACATTTAGATTTTATTTGTTGATTTCATCCTGTTGTTGACGTTTGATATACAATATAAAATTCTGATAACGCAATAGTCATTATTATTATGATAGTAATAATACATTTTGTAAAATTTCAGACAGTTACCAATATTTTTTACTTGATACAGAATGTCCAAGATGGACCTGCTTCTCTGCAGTATGGTTTTATAATCGATTTTCTATAGTGAAAATTATTTTCATATAGAATATTAAGGGTCTGATATTATTTTCTAATATCATATTAGATGTAATTATTATATGCAATATTATATTGTACATTTAATACAATGTATAATTGAAAGACTAATACAAATAACTATGGGACATCAATTTATATTGTAGAACTATTTGTAATCAAACTTAATGAAACTTGATATAGTTTGATAAAGGATCTTGGTGGCTTGAAGACCGGAAGAGGGCTGATTACAACCCCCCATTTCCGGTTTAGAAAGGGCTTTGAGCACCAAGCTTCATTAATGTTAATGGTCCATATCTTAGATGAAAACTGGGAATGTCTCCCTTATTCCCCTTTTGAAAATAACGGTATGTTGATTAGTGTCATGGTGTAATATCATATTATATCATGGTGTAATATACTGTGATATAATGTGATATCATTGTGTAATATCATGTGATATCATTGTGTAATATAATGTAATATCGTGTTATAAAATGGTGTAATATCATGTGATATCATGGTTTTATATAATGCTGATTAGGTAATATGTTTATGAATGTTTTTATATCTGAATATCGATTCGATCATAAAAAAATTCGATTAGTATATAAGATTTAAAAGTGTTTTTAGGGAGAGTTCTCTAATAGAGAGTTATTTTCTCTGATAAGCATATATTTTTTTGTTTTCTAGACAGTCGGGTAGGTTTTCTGCCAGGAAAGAGAATATGGTTTTGAACCACTGGGACTAGTTATTATCAACAAACTTTAAATAATCTGTCTGAGTTTCCAGCACATAGATTCTGCGCTTTCACATTTTCACTGTGACATATTAATGAGGAAAAATTTGGCTATTGATACAACTAGACATTCCATCCTCATGTTCAAGTTGTCACCAGTTTTTGATCAAATTTGTCGTTGTTGAAGTGAACCACTAACAGATTCCGCTGATCTAAATTACAAATTTCTGTCGAATACACGGTGTTTTTTTACCTAGTCAAACTTATGGAATTACTTGTTATGAGCTATAGCAACTGTTATGACCCATCAACTATGTAGCATCAAAAAGTAAGGTAGAATATAGAATTTTAGTAACCAGCGCATTTTGTGACTGGCTCACACAACTACATTATTTTTTAGTAAAAAAATGGTGACATAAAGAAGTACAAGGATGTCTACTTCAGTGCCCCAAAGCGAATGGACAAATACAACAGCAGTTAAAATGGCTTAAACAACATAATATTTTAAGTGCAACAACTTGTTTTTGGAAATATTTAACACCTTTCGAATACATAAACACTTTGGTTTACATACATGTAAAGCAGGAGAGTGTATGCAGGATTACAAAAGGGAGAGAAGTCTGGAACAGCTGGCTTAAATAATCAACTTGTCACATCGTGTAGGGCCTCGGCCTGACAGTAAAACATTGTATCTGGGATTGTTTCTTTCTATCTCCCTGTAGTGTGTGTGTTTTCAAAATGGTACACACTTTATAGTGAAATAAATAAATAATCGTATACAGTGCAGAAGTTGATTTTGAGGCTAATTCTTTGTATTAAATTTAGAACATGACGTAAGCTTTGATGCCATGTACTCTGTTTTAGATAAGTGCTTGCCAAAAACCACATTAAAACTAATTATAACATTTATTACAAATGTGAACATAACTAAACAGGTAAAACAAACCTTTCTTTACTGCACACGTTTATAATTGTATGAACATCTATTTGATCTTGCCGACAAGGTTTTTAAATTGGGCAAAAACCGATTTTAGGTCCTTTACCTGAAAGTATTAAGCCCACCCCGAAACACTTTTTCGGTTACTTTTGAAAAATATAATAATGTCCTGGAGTGGTAAAATATTAATTTTTTTATCAGCAAAAGTTATTACTACTGTTTTTGCTTTATGCTTAAAACCTTCTTTAAACTATAAAATCATTCTTTGTCGGGTGAAGTGAATCATATTAGCTTAGATTAACTATAATAATTATATAAGTTCATCAATGATATTACTGATATTCTATGACGATATTAGTTTATGATGGGCTATTGGTAATCACGGTGCAAATACTAACTTAAAGATTTTTACAAATAATATAGTATTCATAGTATAGTAGTTTTTCCATAAGTATACTCATAAGAAATAACCAATCTCCTTAACAAACACTTAATTTATTTGGAACAAGAACCACCTTCTTTGCAAAAGAGAAAATATTGTTAAGGATAGGAAAAATAATGTTTTGGGGAGGCAAAGCCAGCCGCACATTATTTATTTGGTTAGAAGGAAATCGGCAATTTTCCTGGATCTCTGTTGTATTTTAAAGAGCGATTTTGATATACAGACTGTTGAAAACTAATTTAATCTACGATCTACATGAAACAAATAAAGTTTCATTGTGGTACTTTTAGTTATTTAATTTAAATCCATCAGTTTCTTTTTATGTTATGACGTGATACCATTTGGGTATTTTATGGATTAATCTATAGGAATTTATAAGACAATTTGTTTTACTTGAAATTTTATAATGTCGTTAACTCATTTAAAATGTTAAACTGTGCTCACATATGCTTGAAAAATTCAACCATACGCGTCAAGAAATTTTAGTTCGATTATTGAAATGTTTGTAAAACTTTTATCAAAACAAAACCATTGTTGTTTGAACAATACGTACACAAAGATGTTCTAACCAATGGTAGCTTGGAAGAGATCTTCGCGCGCTATTACATGTATTGTTGTGAAGTCGAAATGGTGGGAGTGACATTTAATTTAAAATCCGTCAAAATCAGACATTCCAAAACAATACGCTTTCACATTAGAATAGTTTTTGCGAAGAATAATTAACTATTGTGGTAAGGGTGGAATGGGTAGTAAACATCACTTTTTACCATTCCAACAGGACTACCTTTAACAATGATATGTTTAATCCTTAAACTTTATTTTGATAGATTTTACCATTTAGTATTACTGTAACTTACTTGAATAGCCAATGATTTGGTTAAATTAAACTTATATACTACTTGAAGATTTGTATAAAAACAAGCTAACAGGATTGCAAAAAGGTATAAAACAAAATGTGCAAAAGGTGTAAAACAGCTGATTAAGTGATAAACACTATCAGTCTGTGTGATTAGGTACAAAAAAGCAACAGTCTCGCTAAGAAGGAAGAACATTAAAGCTGCAATTTAAGATGCTTTTAGCTGAAGGAGGAAATAAAATGTTGAATAGGAACTGTGTTTGCTTTTCTTACCTTAGCTGAATTTTCCAAAATAGTAGGTAGGAGGAATACAGTACAGTTATGAAAATAATAGAAATAACAGAATAACATAGGGTGTACATTTTAAAATTGATTAAATATAAAAATAGATAAGTTTCTTTAATAGCAATCCAAGATTTAATTTGCTATCTAAGGACTACTAAAGCAATTTAGTCCATTTAATACATATACTGTACACGAATTAAATAGTGGTTAAAACGTGCAATGAATATGCATGTAATGCATAGGTTTGTCATCTTGCATAACTGGTTCAAGTTGACATTACCAGGATCCTTGTGATTAGAAAATTGTACATTTTAAGAATTCTTTGTTATACTTCAGAAGATATTGGATTACATAATTATTAATAGAAAGCATCTATTTAGCTTAAAATATCATTGGAGTTGCATGTTCCAAAATTATTGAGAGGTAACTAAATGCTATACATTTGTATTATACTTATTGTAATAAAAATATAAATTATACAAAAGTTTACCTCAGCAATATTATTATTAGATATCCGAACACACTAAACTAAGAACTTAACTTAATTGAAATTTATCCGCAAATTTATAACTAGAAAGCAATCAAAAATGTTTAAGAAGACATTTATTTGACAAGATTTCCTTAAAACTCAGACAAGTAAGTGTGGACTTTGTTTGAACGTTAAATCAACTTATTGTTGTTGGAATTCAGCCTCTGGTTATCTTTTAATGGGATCTGATATGTAACAATAACATGGGGTTTCTGAAATAACTGACCCCTTGGTGGACTTGATATTTACTAGGGTATTTATTTAGGGACTTGATATTTATTTAGGGTGTGTATATTATAGCAGTTGATATTCTGTAAATATGATTAAACATTTTTTATGAATTGAGTTTGGTTCGACCAAAAACCTCAGAGTATGCAGATTTTACGGGAAGTTTGAATGGATAGTATATAGAGATAGTATCATAGAGATTATAAAAGTAAAGTTCTACAGTTACGATAAACGAAGTACATCATATACTCAAACTACTTATGCATAGTAGCAAAGTTTCAAAAGATAATGTTTAAAGATTATCATTTTTAAGTTCAGGAGGTGATAGCTTTCATTAAGTAAAGTTAGGTTGTCTTAAAATATGACGAAACATAAAATATCTACAATCAATAACCCCTTACTAATACACACTTTAAGCATATCAAAAGTTACTAAGGTGCCATCGAAACTTAGGCTATAAATCAAATATATACACTTTAAAAATCCATTAAGAATGAAGTGAATCGTCCTAAAACTGCTAGATAACATTAAACTGAAATGTGTTATTCATCAATTGATATAGAAGTGAAACCATTTCAAAGTCTACAAGAGAATTGATGTCCCTCGAAATGCGAAGTGAAATGTAGGGAAGCCATCGTAAGGACAACGAAATCATCTTGACACATGAATACCTTTGGAACAGATTGTTCCTGATTCTTTACCTTTATGCTTTAGATTCAAACAAGCCTTTTAAATGTGTCGAGATCTTTTTTAGCTTTTTTGTAAGAAGTGCTTTGAGTTATTTCTTGGTTAATTGAATAATACAGTATAAAAGTGTTAGACTAATAATAATAACTTAATAACTTCCTGATCGACATCGGAGGTGTTATTACATTACCTGAAAGTACAAAAAATACGTCAAATAACACTTGCAATAAATATATATTTACACTTATACTGTTTACTCACAAGACGGTAAATACACATAAAAGATGGTAAGTGGTGATCGATTTCGATTGGACTCTCCAATCATCATCTGACTCAAAAGGCGAATGAAAAGAATCTCAATATGGCGTCCCTTATGAGGGTATATAAGGGACAACATTTTGAGATTCTTGTCATTCGCCTATTGGGTTTGATGAAGATTGGAGTGTCCAATCGAAATCGATCACCATTTAACATCTTTCCCATTTCTTCCATTTTGTTTTGATTTTCTGTTTATATTTCACCACCCGTAAAGCCCATGTTAATTTTAAATAAAAATTATTAACATTCATTTTTTTGTACTTATATTTGAGCCTATTTTAATTTACAATGGGATTCTGCACACCTACAAGAAAATATCTTTCTAATAGTATGCACAGATTTTCCCTGCGATACACACGAGCTGAGAAAACAGGTTTTAATGAAATAGTATATTTTACTACTAGTCTACTTGCATGTAAAACACTATCTCGCCCCGAAATAGGACTTTCGTGACGAGTATTGAACGATACTTTTTATCACGATAAAAAAAAACAACTACTACATCAAACTTAAAAAATATCTGATATTTCGTAATATTATAATTATTTTTCAAATCTGAACATAATACGGCTGAAAAATTAATTTTAGTGTAACATTAAGTTGATTGAGCATCAACAAACTGTCAAAACAAACGAATTAATAATCTGTTATGTATTTTTAATTAAAACACAATGCTGCTAGCTCCTTTTGAGCTAACCGGGAACTTCAGTTGTAACTTTGTTGATGTCAGGCAAAGTATTGTTTGTGTAGCGAAAGTAATGTTTATGTAAGGAAAAGTCAGCTGATCACTATTTGTTTTTGGTGTATGAAAATTGAAGATTTTCGATAATCACAGCTGTATGGAAATGGGCTATTTTCGAATACAGAGTGATGAAAAAATGCTTGCCTATTAATATATAGATGTTTCTCTAAGCATTACCTAACTGCCCGTCCGATCATTGCGAAACTTGGGAAATGTTTATACGCCTGGGAGTTTGGGAGACTTTATGTCTTATTATCGATCTTAAAATCCCATCAGTTCCTGCCTTAGGGCTTTGAAAGTTGTAACTAATCTTGTAAGTTAAACTTTAAGGTTTTGCTATGGCGAGTTTTTGAGAATTATTCGTCATTTGGTTGTCATGGCGACAAGACTAATAGCAATCTACGTTTTAAGTTTCAATTTTACAGGCAATTAAAATATTTCAAAATATATTGTTTTGTATATCCTTAATTATATCTTACCATTGCCAAAAAGAGAAAATACGTAAAATTCTATAATCATTGGTAAAAACAGCACATCTTGGTAATCTATATCCATGCTACTGATAGCAAGTAAATATCTCAAACCTTCAAGCCATTGGTGAAAAGAACTCTTATTGTAATAGTCTTGTAGTAGTTTTAAAAAATAAATGCTCATACCACAATTCAAGGACTTGACTACTAATACATTCTAAATACATAATCCACTATCGAATATTTCCTAATGTTGAAACACAACTCATTACATATAATTCAACTTTGTAAAGAAATCCCACGGTTTTCAAACTTTTGTTTTGAGGTTTATTTTCGGCGCTCAAACGTCAATGCTTAATAAAGTAGCGGAATGCAATTAAGCATCGCCGTGTCTGGGCACAATCGTCCATCATTTGACGGTACATTCTCTTCACGCAATAATAGACCTCGGCTTCACAATAATGCACGGTACGCCAGGTCGGTCCATATAGGTTTAAATTGATTATACTTGTGCTAGAGATTTGAGGTTATGCGTTATTTCACCACATGTTAGCATGTATAATAAATTTTTCTGTTACAGACTACAAGGAATTCTATTTTAAATTAGTTTTATTTTTGTTTTGCATCAAGGTACGGACCTATAATTTGAAAAAAATTACGTAGTTTAAAGTGGATACTAAATTAATACAATTAGTAGTACTAGCAACTGCTAATTTGACCAAAGTACCAAATCGAGATTCGCATTAGTAATGTCAAACAAAGTACTTTCAAAATATAACTCAAAGTTAAACTCGATTACATAATTGTCCGGTTGGGGCATACTTAGGTTAAAATTTGACTTTTCCAAGATGTAAAAATGTGGAATCCGAGGTAATATTTTTGGTAACTTTCCTTACCTTTTTTGCTTTTTTCATTTTCCTTTTCCTGAATTTACCTTTTTTCAAGGAACATACTTTTTCAATAACAAATTAAACTATAACTCCGTACTAAGGAGTTTCCTTTCTAATAATTACCAATACATCATTTCACTATTGATGTATTTTTCAAATATAACATTTTTTTTCTCAGCAATCAATTAGGTATTAGGGCCATTTAACTTTTTTTATTCAATTATCCTTAAGTTTGAGTACAGTATGGATATTTTCCATTGCCACTTTGTTTAATCAAATAAGACCCGACAAAAGTATGTTTTAATCTGGGTGTCTGGCGTAGTACAAGAAGAAGATTGCTTCCGTCCATTTCCGGTAAATGCGGCCTCGCTTAGAAGATTGGCTTCATTAATTTTGATTGTGGTTATACTTAAATTTACATTTAAAAGTACAAAGGAAAGACGCTGTTACCATGTTAAAGTCTGTTTCTTAATAGGTAGTTTCGTTATATCGTTATAACGCATACAAGGATATAAGATGGGGAAATGGCTAGAGCGTGGACCTTCTGACGTTGTGGCACGAGTTCGAATCTTACCAATCACCGACGATTTTTAGCTGTGCAATTATGACTCGGTAGTTTAGAGCAACTGGAGACATCTCTCAGGCGGAGAGAACTTGCTCTGTAATAGAGAATCTCTCCTAGAATTCGTCTAAACTTTTATTTCACTTTTTATAAGAGGTATCTCAAAATCGAATAGTTACAATATGATCAAAAATAAATTGAAAATTATTATTCAATGCAATAACTTACATAATTATTTACAATAATTCAAATAATTATCATATTGAAACTTTAAAGTATGAGTAAAAGCTAAACATTGCTCTAAATCTTTTAGGTTAATTCAATGAGATAAATAGTAAAAAAAAACTTAAAGTAAGTTATTGGTGAAACGGATGGTTGAAAACTGACAAACTAATAGTAATAATCATTCAAACGTCTAGTCAGAGTTCTTTAGAAGATCAAGACATTAAAATAATCTATCTCTCACAGCCAACCACTACAGAGAAGTTTTCCAATTTTCTAAACTTGCATTATTCTTTGTTGATCTACTGCACTATTGTGTATTCCCTTTTTTATTTATTTTTCTCGTACCGGTACTTTGTTGTAGTCTGCTTCTGGTTTTGTCATTACAATACCATTATTACTATAATCTGCTGATCAAATTAATTATACATCCATTATTGATATGATGTACAACAACTCAACTGTACTTCGTACTTTTGGAAAATTCCTTGTTTGTAATTAGTGTAAAGGGGTGAAACATCTTTTGGTTGTCTAGTACACTTTATATGTCGTATTTGCGTGTTTGAAAGAACTTTAAATATTCGATTATTTATGTAATTATTTTCAACTTTGCAACCACACTATTCGCCATTTTGCATGCACTTTCAAATGTAATCTAAAAACAACATGTTCACCAAATCGGTTCTTAACAAAGAGTGTAGAAGGATGAAACCATCATTTCCTGGGAACCGAGAAACTATTCAGTGCGTTTCATCCGCGTTACTCGCCATCAAAATTAATGAAGCCAATCTTCTAACAGGCTTAGCAGCATTAACTGTGAACAAAAGGGAGAAATCCCCCATTTTAGTTTGACTTTAGCTGTACACGTCTCTTCCTTTCCCTCATTTTCTTGACGTTGGTAAAATAAAGTGGATGTCTACACTGGGGGACAATGTATATTGAAAATTTTAAAATATATTTCAATTATTTGATCCTAATGTAAAAAGCGTTCGAATATTTATTACTGCTTTACCTTTGTATTGTACCAATGTGTGGACAGTGAACACAGAATGCAGTATCTAATTCATTGAAGCTAGGACACGCAATATCGATAATATGTCCTAGTTTATAGTTTAGCTCCCAAACATCGATTCCAGAATATCTTTTGAAACGGGACAACGTTTGAAACAAATTTCAAGAACATTAGTTCACATTATATTTGATTGGTCATTGGTGGTTCTAGGACCATGTCAAAGGGGAGACTTGCCGAATGGTTGGGTTTAGAACCTCCCCCCCCCCGAAAGTCAGGACATTTTGGTATTTAAAGTTGTTTGGTGACTTTTAAAAGTCACCTTCAACGTCTAAAACTGTGTCCAAAAACTTACTATTTAACCTGTTAATTGTCATGAACAAGTAGATTCAAATATTGTAACTATACTATGAAAATTGCACGACAAAATGGTTATACATTTTTCCAGGGTCTAAAGAGTGGCTTTAGCCACGGCAATCCCCCCAAAGATAATTATCGTAGGTACAGGATTGTATAATTCACACTTCCGATTGGATATCGACCCAAATCGACCCTCAAGATTTCGCAAATCATAAATCACATGACTAAAAGTAAATAATGATTTATTTAACAAAATAAACCTCTTAATTTTAACATTTGATGTAATTACGAATCTTAAACGGTTTTTTATAATACTGCCATGTACCTAATTGGAACAATATTCATCGATGACTTTCAAACTATTTAATGTTCAATTATACATTTCAGCAATCTACGTTTCTTTCTGCTGTAGCTAGAATAAAATAAGGTTTATATTCTGGTTTCATAACATGAGGCTAAGCATAAACATAGCTTAAAAAAAAAAAAAAAAAAAAAAAAACACTAATCGTCATTTGAAAATGATAACGTTTGGACTCATTGAGGCAGTTTTATAAAAACACAAATGATATGTTAAGCTTATTCGGAACTAAATATAATCATGCAAAGTTTATAGACAGTTAAGAACGGCTTTAGAATAAGAATAAGCATTGGAGAGTCAAGAATAAGACTCAATTACGGAGAAATGAAATATTCTATGACGAAGTGGCGCCTCCACCGACATTGGTAATGGCATTCTTCAACTATTACAAATAATTATACTCACTGCGAATTTAAATGATTCAGTGACTTTTAGAATTCTATTTGAAAATTGGCAAATTGTCATAAACATTTCAAGGGAGTGAATGTTTTTCCAACGTAAAAATCGATTTAAACCTTAATATGTTAAAATGTTGTTTTAAGTTTTAGTTTAATATATGTCTATGTTGCATATAAAATCAATTGTCTTTTTATGGGTCTTAAATTTTCATCGACTTCCATTTCAAATAAAAAATGAAACACACTTTTTAATATTTTTGTGAAAGATTAATCATTTGGCTCACCTTTCAACAGGACGTAAGCTATCTCATCAAATTTGTTAGCAGGGAGTCTTATCCATATATATTTTATGTATCCTCAAACCAAATTTGCTCCAGGTGTTACAGCGGGCGGATGAAATGTTTATTTAATGCTTAAGTAAAAAAGTTTTGATTTATGGTCAAATCTGTAACTGCCCACATTAACACTTGATACAATTTAACAGTTGAAATTCCTCAGAAACAAATAGTTTTACAAACAGTATTATAATGAGTGTTTGCTGTTTTATACTATGGGAAATAAATCCATTTATTCATTTATTTATGCTGAGTCAATGAGTTCTTTCTTAAATTAACTGTTTTCAATGATAGAAATAGCAAAAAGACACTTCTGTTGTAGTATTTCCTACAAGTAATACAATATATAGTTTTAAAATACCTAACAAGTATTTCCTAATGTTAGTGGGCAAAATAATTCAATTTAACACCCATGAGGTAAATTTAAACTAGTTAAATTAAATAAGTGTCAATGACAAAACTAGTTCAATACTAAACATAGTCGATTCAGGCCATTAACTACAGCATAGATAAGGTTATGGCAGATTGTTAGTCAGCATCAAACCTTTCTAGAGAATTTAATGAGAGTTTATTTGACTACTAAGCAGTTTCTTAGATAATGCTCGAGTTCAGGTATTGTAACTGATTTCAGGTAAACTTAATTTACTTTATTTCTAAAATTATAATGTATGATTAACTTATTAATTTTTTTATTATTATTGTTTGCAAAAATATGGCTTTGAAATGAATAATATGTGTTCCAAATCCGAAGGAGTTTAATAAGGTAAAACAAACAAGCTCTCACTTATTTTTATTCACAAGTTATTAGTATATTAATGAGAAATTCTAAATACAGTGTAAACCAAGAAAGATTTCACACGATTTGTTTTCGTCAGTGAATATTTCAAAGTATTTCCCCGTTATTTGTAGACTCATTCATATCCGAAGAAAACAATATGCTGCTGGCAATACTTATAGCTAAGAAAAGAAAAAATCCACTTAATTTTTTTCCACTAAACACAATAATAGTTTGGGACTGAGAACATTAAAACGTCATCGTTGCTTAAATGCTCTTGGTCCATGGGAGCATGACTGTGCCGGTGTGACCTGTATTATTTAATTATTTACCGTTCTATACATGTTTACTGTAAAAGAGAAAGTGTTATAAAAAGCGCTATAACCTACAAATTCTATTGTTAAAATTGTATCAATATGTAACTTTTTGAACATTGATTTTGATTTTGATTTTAACAGAATGTCATGCAGCTGATGTTTCTTCTCTTGTTTCTCCTGGTAAGGACAAAAGCAGATTTCAACAGACAAAAGGTAAAAGATAATGTCCAAAATGTAAAAATAAATAGAAGAATGAATTTAGTTTTAAAATAATCCATACTCTTCACTGATTTTGAGCGAAACCAATCGTATAAGATGCTAAGTCACTTTACGAGACTTAAGGGACTTAAAAACACAATGTCAAACACGAATTGATGATAATGCATTTGTTCAATAGGTAATTGTAAATTATCTATTGCATGCACCCCACGTTTTTAGTTTTAATCATACAAGTATTTATACTCTCCACATATTTATAAATTATTTTCTACTTTTAGTGCGTTTAAAAACGTTTTGTTTAAAAGTTTATAAGTTGTTTATTATTTATAAGTTGTTATGAACTAGATTACATCGTATTGTATTCAAACTAGACCTAAATACCAGACTGAACATTTTAAGGCGAATATGGGCCTAAGGACAAGGTCGAACGAATGAAATAATTAAATACTTATAGCTTTGATACTGTAAAAAATCAGATGGCTCTTCAGTCAGGGCTGATTATTTAAATACCAATAATTAAGGAAAGCTTGATTTAGTTTTGAACCACCACAGCTTTGTACCAAAGAAAGCACTAAAGTAAGTAAAGTAAACACACCTGTTGCCAAAGAAAGTCAATAAGGTATACCCACATAATCTCAAGACCCTAATTAGTATAATACAAATATACTTGAATCTGAACACACTTAACATATTTACAGAAGATAAGCCAACTGCAGCAAGAGCTGACATATGAGCTAAAATCCAACGTCCTTATCGAGCTCAACAAGCTGAGAGAATCCGGAAAAACCTTTCCAAGAAGTGTAGCGTTTGGATTGCTATCAAAAATAGCAATAATGGAAGCTGCGAAGATGAAAAAGAAAATTGTTAGGCTGGCTGACCTTTTGGACCCGAAGGATATAAAGGATGTGAGGAATATCGCTTTTGAACTGGAGGGAGCCGAGGTGAAGAGGGCTTTCAATGCCATCATCAGAAAAGAAGAAGAAGGAGGGATTGCAGCTAGGGCGCTGACGACGTTGGGCGTTGACGTTGTGTCAAGAAGAACTCAGAATTTCATTTACAACATGTTGAGTGATTTTTATGCACCATAAAAACTGGAAGTGTACACTAAAAACCTATAAGTGACTCTTAGTGAAGAAATGTTCAAAGCCAATTAAATATAAAAACTCAAATTACTGTCAGCAACGATGATAGAAACGCATAAAAGTATTTATTTGTGGGGAGGGGTTGAATTGATGTAAATAAAAATAGCTGTAAATGATGTTGTTTTATGTTTATTTCCCTGTACTGTTTTTTACATGCTTTATAATTTCACAAAATTTGCCTCGATTGTTTTTCATTTTTGACCTTGATTGTTTTCATTCTCAATAATTCGTCATGTAGAAACTATAGTGGCTTAACTCAAAGTTTCTCTTCGAGCCAGATCCCGTGGGTTTGAGACCACCACCTGAACATATATAACTGCAAGTGACCAATGGCATTGGCTTACCCATGTGACTTCTAAAACGACACATCACTATCTAGATCACCTAACATATAATCTATGACAGTCTTTGTTAAACAAATATTATGCAGTTAGTGCCCTGTGATATAAAAAGATGAGTGGGTTGGTTACGTATTGATGTAAAACAGTACTGAAAGAACAATTTGCCCCTCAGAGTGCGTAAACGCATAGCAATTTTGTACCACTAGAATTTGATGGTGGAGTTCAAATTTCTTATGAGGCTATGGTAATATCTGGAAGAAATATCCACAACAAAAAGATTCAATATTTATCACTACACGTTTCACCATTCCTTAAAGGTTTGTAACATGTATGCAACGTATGGTTTGTAAGAAATATCACCTTTTAGTTGTTCTCCAGACTCAAACATTTTATTAATGTTGACGATGTAAAAAGTCTTTATCTAAGGTAGTTAAAAAGTGTTGATGACTTAACGCCTTCACCAACAACAATGAAATGATTCAGTAAGTGATATGTACCATTTTATAGGCTTACTTGTCAAAGATTGAACCCTAGATACAATGCACTAGGAATGTGACACATTCGCATTGAAAGAAAATAATTAATTCGTATGCCACACCATTAAACACATTAGACATAAAATAAAATAGCCTTTAACCTGGTTGCTAAGCAACCAAATATAACGATAAAATCTTTCTTCATGCAAAAGTGTTAAATTACAACTGAGTATTAAAGTGAATTTAATAAGTAGTTATTTTACAAATTTACAATCAAATTATAACATGCCAATTTTAGCGGGTGCGTTTGATTTCGCACTCTCGATTGCAAGTCATGTGGGTCATGCGATTATTAGAGATATGACATCATTCTATTCTTACCCGCAAGATGCTGAGGTTCACAAGTTAAAAGAGTAAGTATATAGTACTTAAGCAGAAGAAGTAGAAAACATGAGCATTTTTGTGCGTAAAATAAATATTTTTCACTATTTTAGCTATGATTAGTTTAGGCTTAGTTAATCCTTTCATTTGTTCTAGATACAGGACGTATGATGAAGGTGACAACAAGGCAATGAATGATGAATGCCCAACTGAAAACGCATGTCTATCAGTGAATATCAATGATGAAGTACAAAGCAATGAAGACAACACCAAAGTTGGGATCTGTGAAGATGATTCATGGTTTTTGGAAACAGATACTGACTCAGACGAGTTCAAACCTGTTGAAGCTGTTGATATTCAAAAAGAAGTCGAAACATCGCATCATGATAATAATTTAAACGACATTGAAAAAGAAATCAATCAAAATAGTTTCGAGGAAGAAGATTTAAACCACGACGTAACTAACAACATTGTTGTAGAAGATACTTCATTCAGTTATGAATGTGGGTCGCAAAGTATGTTCAATGAACAAACAATGCAAGTGAACATAACTTCAGAATTGCAGGATAACTCAAGATTCAAACTGGGGAAAGATATAAACGAAAGCGTGGAAACAGACAATACAGTTCAGTCTGATGGAAGAGGTGATGATCATTCAGACGCAGGCGTGAAAGAAGTTTACCGATTGGACTACTTGGATTGTACGGATGAAAAGCATGAAACAAGCAACCTAAATTTGCCAGATAACTACTCAGATTCTAGTAGTGATTGTGAACTTGGCATCCGAAGTTTCAAAATAGAAAATTTTAAATACAAGTCCTCTAATTTTGAGAAACCTGATCCTAAGGAAAACAAAAGATTGTTCAACAACACTCTAATCAACAACAAAATCTCAAGATATGTAAGCAACACTCTGCTTTCCCAAGTTCCAAAAAGATCAGATTGTGAAAAGAAGCCAGCTGAATCTGGTAACACTACGGTAAAGGACGGGTCCCTGAAGAAGAAAGTTTCTTCGAAGACATTTACGGTTACTGAAAACGTTTTTGGAGCCCCAAACGTCTTTACAGATGAAAATGATGTTTACTCGAATGGCAGTATGAATAGTCGAGTTGGCTTAGAACTATCACACAATGCTGGTTTTGCTGTTGAATTTTCTGAAGATAACTATCCAAAGGAGGACAGACATGAGTGTGAATGTGCCAAGAGCAATTGTTGTCTTTACGTTGTGGAGGATGATGAAGTTGATCTTTCCTTGGTGGAATCCTCACGGCCACTCTGCTCAGAAGCAGGAACCCAAGGTGAATGGCTTAATCCATCAAATTTTTTGCTGTAAGTGAAAATCTCTTAGGTTATTTTTTCAGATTTATACATGCACTTGTAAAAATATATATTTTGGTGGTGTATGAGACGTAATATAGTTTCAGCAAAACGGAAATACAGATCTCAGTTGACATGTAGGCTATTTCCGAAAATATACCATCATAAGAGATTCTCGAGAAATTCAAATTAAGCGTTAGCGATGAGATATTATTTAATGATATATATTCTTTCCCTTGATCGAGAGTGGCGAAAAAATGGCATAGCATGATCCATAGAATGGTCCATTGAATTGTTGTATTGCCAATTTGAATATATTTAGCTTAGGTGTTTTGCTCAGTTTGATCGTATAATAACGAGTTTATTTTCTTTTAAGTTGTAAAGAACGAAGCAATTTTTGAGGGACTCTTAACACCCCAAGAGCTAGACTCAGTAGAGACAAACTCGGAAAGTGACTGGCTGTACAAAGTTGACACACCAAACATATTGTGAGTACAATAATAAAAGGTAACAATATTTTACCATCCATATCCTCCGTAACAAACAGTAAAATCTTTAGGGGCTAACATTTTCGGGCATAACTGCAAAACCTCACCAAAGAACCGTATAACGAGCTTCTAAAACTATCCAAAGCATAAGATTAAGGCATTTTCTTTTTGTAAATGCAACAAAGTAATAACAACGTTTTTAAGTACTAACAACTATAATAAAACTCATTTAAAGTCACGTGATAAATACGCCCCTCCCTCAACTGCAGACTCTCGTGACCCCGTTCTGTAGTGAGTAATTTGTAGTGAAGAAATCTTATAAAATAATCATAACAATGTGGTATATCATACTCAATTTAAAAATACTATAAAAAATAATTGAAAATAATTTGTTTTAGACAATCCACAATGGCGGGTGACTCAGAAGAAGAAGTGATTTTTACCAGAGAACATCAAGCAGATGAAATGTACAGTGAAAGTTCTAGTGAAGATTTTGCAAACCGATTCTACATTCAACAGTGGTTGATGGAATCTGAACAATACTACAACAATCGAGAGTTGAACCAAATTGATTGTGGAGACTCGATTTAAATAAATTGAAAATATACTCAAGAAAACTTTAAAACATGTCAATCCCTTTTTAAACTTAAATTAATTATATATAGCCGCAAAACAATCGAGTTAAAATGAGGTGTAACTGAATGGAAGGTAAATTTTAAAATTTGAGACGGTCCAGAAAATAATACATTTTGGGCCATTAAACTGACTAGCAAAACTGTTTAATTATTTTAATTTCATAACTCGGAAAAAACGTAAATGTATTGTAACTTCAACCTTGATAATATTGTAAAATACCCAGCTATACTGAAATAACACTTAATTTTAGTATGATAATTGTAAAATACTGGCAAAATAACAATAAAATAAAGGATAAGAAAATTTGTAACTCAATGAATTGTAAAAAATCTTATTGCGGTCTGGTGCATTTTTTAAACAAAATAAGCCATTTTACTTGGTTTTTAATCAGTAAACTTGATTATTTTATTTTATCTTATTTGTTTTACTTACAAGTAACTGTCTTACCAGCAACAATGCCCTACAATAAGTTTTAATAATTTTTATATTGCTAAAACATAATTAATTGTATTTAAAAAGTAAATAAAACAAACTCGATCTTTTGTAGCCATTACACAAGTGTTTCCATTTTTTCATTTCTCGCATATTTTCTTAAATTTAAACATTTGCATTTCTCAAATTACCCTTCAAACTATTTCTCATTATCCTTTCTCATTTTACTCGCGTACATCTCGATTATTAACTTTATTTTCTTTAAATACAATTGTATCCACATACAAAATATTTATCCTTCCTCTGCAGCATCCAGTATATTCCTATCCTTAGTGAGATTGTTTTCAATCCAAGAATAGTTGGAATTACCAAATAATAGTTGTATTAATTATAATTTGTTTTGATAAAATGATGGTAATATTAAATAAAATTAAAAATAATAATATTTATTCTTATAAATTATATAAATTCAAGTAGTCACTTTCAGCTCATTGGATTTGTTTTAACATCTGTGTGTATTGAATTTAGAAGCCACATATCTAAAAAGGGGGATCCAATCAATGAGAAAAAACGGTTGATCGCTTTAAAAACCATCAATGCGTTAAAAGTTTTGTTTATCTGGAAACGTCCTCTCATTCTGGGAATGAGCGGACGATATTCGTCCGTGTGTTTTATCGAAAATAAACTCGCGGAAGCGAACCGTGGTTGGGTTTTCATGTGAACGACTTTTACAGAACTTTTTCGTAGAACTATTTACATAAACTCGTTTGCATAAAATGTTTTTCGACCCCTAAAGCTCCCTAATTAGTGGTATTTTAGTTATGTGCATGTCCAAAACGATTCTTTTTGTTTCACCAAGATTAAATAAACATGTTGTTGACCCCTTTTGACTTGGTAATTTACGCCTTTACGCATTTAAGTTTAGATTAAAATTGATTTCTAAAGCCATAAGTTAAAAGTCAGAATTATTATAAAAATCATTTTAATACCACTAGATAAGAAAGTAATTCTAAGTACAGGGCATTGATACGGTATTTACTCAGGGGAGGTATAGAAGAGGCTACGATGACAGCTGTGGGCTTCTTATTAGCTGAGGGAACGCCATTACCGTAACAAAACGGTTCGCAGCCATCGGCCTTGGTGGTCTAATGGTTAGCGTGCCGGGCTGATATACTGAAGGTCCGGGGTCAAATCCCGCTGTTGGCAGTAACTTTTTGTCCAAGATTTTTTTATTATCAGCAAGTTTGGTTGGTTTGGTTCGGTTATGACATTTTAATTTTATTATTAAGTCATTATAAAATTTTAATTGAGCAATTTCTAGTTTTATTTAATAAACAGAATTATTTTTTCTATTACTAAACTTTTGTTATATTATTTCATTATCAGCAAGTTTGGTTAGTTCGGTTAGGTTATGATAGTTTAATTTTATAATTAAAAAATAATAAAATTGAATTTGAGGCATTTATAATTTTATTTTATGAACAGAACTATTTTTGCGATTAGTAAACCTTCATTGCCAAAGTACTCTCTACTACAGCGCTGTTCACGGAGGAATTTTGAACTAAAGGCCTCATTCGTACCTCCCCTAAGTCAGACCCCATTGATACACTTGGCTTAATAAAAATTATAGCTAGGAAATAAACTTAATTGTATTTTATTACTCTAAAGAAACATTTGAAAAAAAATGTTTGCTCCGAAACACTTGTAATATAATAGCGAATGGTATATGTAAAAACTAACATACAAATTCAACGTCATGCTGTGAAGGGATTGTTGGAAATTGATTAGATGAACATACTTAACTTATTTACTGTTTTCAGAATATCCAGGATATTTGAATAAATATAAAGTGAGCTTATCTTTCCCAGAGCTTAAGATATCTCTGATTTTGACATCTTTGAAATTAAACGTCGCTCACACTCAAATTACGGGCTTTATTTTCAACAATAAGCGGCTCTTCTGTTCATAATACGCCGAACAATACCCGTTGGACGTTAAAAAATACCAGAGCAGTTAGATTATTGCTACGACTGCTCTGTTACAGATTAGATTAACCCATATGTCTGAAAACAGAATAGTTATACTAGACTATACACGTAATATTTTTATATTGATATATACTTTCTAAAGGGAAAATATTTTATCGAAAATAAATACCTAACACGATATTTTATTTTGTTCATTAACCATGTGTATCTTGTTAAAATAAATCAAACGCTTTTTGCGTTTATGTACACGGTTTATCAGCTTTCCAAGGAAATACTTCTACAGAGGAAAAAAGTTTCAAAGACTTTTTATAAGGATTCAGAAAAACACTTTATGGAAAAAAATCTCAGGAAAGTGAAAAAAAAAATATTTTTACAGAAAAAATCTCAAGGAAGTACTTCTTTTAGGGAAATACGTTCCTAGAAAAACATAAAAAATAGATTCCCAAAACATTCTTTTCCAGGAATATAAATACTCCATAGAATAAATACTTGTCTTAGAAAATACTTTTACGGAACTACATTTCATGAGAAGAGTATTTAACTGTATTTAACTGTACAGTGAAATACTTCTCCAGGGAATAAAGGTGGATAATAAACGGTATTGTACTGTTTTTTTTTTCACGAAATCAAACAATAAATTTACATCTAACATGATATTAATTACAATTTCTAGGCATCATACAACAGGTGTTATATTTCTAGGTAGTTAAGAGGATGATCGGGGCTTTCTGAAACTAGGACAGTGGGTGATTGTGGGTCGGGTCCTTCGCAGCTTGCACAGGGATGTAGGGTATATTATAGGAAACAAGCTTATGGGACTACCGTGCTCTTTCAGCTCTAGTATATTGTTGCCGGAAATATACTTTTGGCGGGCACTGTACGGAAATTCCTATCGCACAGGGAACAGAGTCTTCCACCACCGTGAGCGTTGTAGTACATGATGGCGAGGGGGTGGTGTACCATGGTGTGTATTGTTGCGGGCTTAGCAGGTTCTTTACAAATAAAACTTGGCGATTTTATAATAACTATTTATTTACACTAATTATTCTATATTTACAGATATTACAATTACCTAACACCTAACTAACCCTATCTAACCTAGCTAAAGCTTATTCTAATTTACAATGATTCTACTTACAGCTAACCTTTTACAGGATTTATCACTACTTCTGTTACAGCACTGTCACTACACTGTCACTAGTGTCACTACACTGTATCTACACTGTTACTGCCACTAGCACTAGCACTGGTCACTAACACCGACGGGCGCTTGCCGCGACGATTCTCGGAAGGCTCAACTCAACTCAACTCCGTGTGCCGGAAGACGGTCCCTTATATAAGCTTGCCGTGGAACATTCTAGAGACCCCTGGTAGCCTAGACAAAGGTGTTTACGCCGTAGAAGTGTAGAAGGTTCTAGGGCCCCTATTGAGGTAGTCCGTTGACATGGGTCTATTGTCTATCCGTGGTGCGCTAGGAGAAACCCGTGTAAACAAACAACCCTTTTGAGACGGCGCCTGGCTATTGTTGCGCGGGGCTCCTGACTTGTAACACTACCCCCTCCTTAAGACTGTTCTGTCCCAGAACAGATTTTCCCTGAAGCTTGCGATCTTCTGGTCCACCGGAGGTTCCCCATGGGTTGTATACGCAGACCACAATTTCGATGCCAGTGTCCTTAAAAAGTTCCTGCACCATATTTCTCACAATCCTCCATTCCAGTCCGTCATAACCACATCCCAGCCTGGGAATAGCAAGCTTTTTTATTCCAATCCGAAGGAGCTTGTCTCGCAGGTCTTGCAGGCTTTTCTTCAACGATTCGTAGGACGGCTTCTGGCTTGACGTCTCCTTGGTTACGAGGTAGAACAGATGCCGTCCATTGCGCTTCAGGTGAAGGGTGGTGCCAATGGCGGGTCTCTGACGCTCGAGATCTTCAGTCCCTCCAAACTTTTTCCTGAAGACTGTGGCTATACCTCGCGACGCTCTCAGGTCTTCTGCTACGCAGTGTGCCAAGGCATATTCCACTGGCAAGGTGAAGAGGTCCTTGTATAACAGCCTCGGTCCTTCATTTCCACGTCTCTCAGGCACGATGTCTCTTGGCTCGGTTGAGAGGTTCCGAACTTGTTGTTCCTCTTGCTTGCCGTGATCTCCGTTGTAGGGTGCAAGCCTGTTGAAATGGATTAATATGGGTTTGCCGTCTGGTTGCCTCTTAATCCGGTAGATGACGTCATTTAGACGGGAAATAACTTCATAAGGTCCTTCCCACGAGTTCTGGAGATTTGGCGAATATCCACGACGCCTTCGGGGATTGTGTAGCCACACGAGGTCTCCAGGTGTGAACCCTCCTTTCTCGGCCTTCACGTCGTACCTCTCCCTCATCCTGTCACTTGCTCCAGATATGTTGCGACGGACTTTCTCGTCCATCATCTTCCCGTTCTTTGACAAGGGAGCCACATCCTGCACCGATGATCTTCCTTTATTGTCCATCTTCCACTGCATAATGTGCCTTAGGTCTGGGTCCCCCTTCCGGTCCTCTGAAAGCTTCTCGTCCTTTTCGTCGTTAATGACGATCACACGACGAACCGATGCACTGTAGTCTTCCTTGCGCGCACAATGATTGCCACTGTCTCCACATTGTCTTCTGAAGAGTGCATCCGCCTTCTTATGGCCCGGCCCAGTGCGATGATTTGACTCGAAGTCATACTCCTGCTTCGATCCTGGACGGATTGAATGAGGCTTAGTCCGGGGACGCCCCATCTCTCCGCAGTTCCAACAGCGTGCCTGCCGGTGACGATTTTTGAGTGCCTCCAGAACTCTCTCTACCAGGTCCTCGATGTCCAGTGGAGTTGTAGGTTCTGCGTCTGCCACACGGACTCGAGGCTGACCTCTCACCGACTGCCGTACAGCCTCGAACTCCAGCGCCTGTGTCAGTGCGTCACTCCGTGTCTTTGGTCTGGCGAGCTTCACTGCCTGTTGAGTCTCGGGTTCACGTAGTCCGTCTAGGAAATTATCCACTGCCAAGCTCTCGTAGACATCATCCGTGACCGATGGATAGGCGTTTCTCACCAGGCGAGCAATGTCGGCTTCGAACTCCTGGAGTGACTCGCTTGGCTTCTGGATCCGGTTCCGCAGTTGAGATCGGTAGAGCTGGTCCATGTGTCGATGTCCAAAGCGCATGTCCAATCTTCTTACTAATTCTGCGAAATTCTTCCGCTCAGCCATTGGCATAGCATGCAGAACAGCTAATGCATCGCCCCGTAGTGCAAGGCACAGTGCTGAAGCCTTTGTCTCCTCGGTCCACCCATGGACCATAGCCGCTGTCTCGAAGAGAAGCATGTAGTCCTCCCAAGGGGTTTTGCCATCGAAGTGAGGAACGATGTTCTGATGGGCAACGGCAGCAATGGTGGGCGCTGGCTTGGAGATCGTTTCTAGGGCGTTATCCTGCTGAAGTTCGCCAGTGCTAGCCGATGACGCAGGTGTGAAGCTCCCCGATGCAGCCATTTCCTGCCTAAGCTTAACTAACCTATTCTCTAGATTTTTTCTATACAATTAAATTTCTCATCTATTTCATTCATCCTACTTTCTAAATCATCAACTTTGCTAGAATACTCATCTAACTTGTTTAGCATTTTTGATTCTACATTTGACATTTTTGTTTCAATATTAGCTTCAAGGTTTTCTAACGCTTTACTAGTTTCTGACATTTTTGACTCTAATGTTTTGCTATTTTCTAACATTTTTGACTCTAATGTTTTGCTGTTTTCTGACATTTTTGCCTCAATATTAGCTTCTAGGTTTTCTAATGTTTTACTATTTTCTGACATTTTTAACTCTAAGTTCTTAAGCATTTCATTCATATCAGATGTTTCAAATAAAACGTAATCTGGGTCTTCACCTGCATCAATTAAAGCTTGTTTGAGGCGTGCCTGAAGGGCTGATTTAGTTCCACTAGTATCAAGATCTCGTTCTTCTAATTCTCTCCTAAGATCAGCTACTTTTAACTCATCAAGTTTCACACCTTTAAAAGCCATTTTTATGCAAAACAACTAAAATAATTTTATAATAAATGACTTTTCTTTCTACACAAATTTACGACACAAATTACTAATATGTAACAAAGACCCTGAATCTTACTAATATCTAATACAACTAAAATAAAACTCAATATTTTACAATTAAAATCGCCAAAATAATGCCGCTTTCTGACACCAATTGTTGCGGGCTTAGCAGGTTCTTTACAAATAAAACTTGGCGATTTTATAATAACTATTTATTTACACTAATTATTCTATATTTACAGATATTACAATTACCTAACACCTAACTAACCCTATCTAACCTAGCTAAAGCTTATTCTAATTTACAATGATTCTACTTACAGCTAACCTTTTACAGGATTTATCACTACTTCTGTTACAGCACTGTCACTACACTGTCACTAGTGTCACTACACTGTATCTACACTGTTACTGCCACTAGCACTAGCACTGGTCACTAACACCGACGGGCGCTTGCCGCGACGATTCTCGGAAGGCTCAACTCAACTCAACTCCGTGTGCCGGAAGACGGTCCCTTATATAAGCTTGCCGTGGAACATTCTAGAGACCCCTGGTAGCCTAGACAAAGGTGTTTACGCCGTAGAAGTGTAGAAGGTTCTAGGGCCCCTATTGAGGTAGTCCGTTGACATGGGTCTATTGTCTATCCGTGGTGCGCTAGGAGAAACCCGTGTAAACAAACAACCCTTTTGAGACGGCACCTGGCTATTGTTGCGCGGGGCTCCTGACTTGTAACAGTATCTTGTCTACATTGACCTTCTCTGTGGCCACACTCCCAGATTATACCGCTACAGCTCTGGTATTGACAGAGACTCGTAGAAAGTGTAGTAATAATACCATTGACTATTCAAAGAGTAGACTTCCAATCCAATGTAAACATTTGAAGCAACGGAAATAGATGAAGTTCAGGAACATCTCACCAGATATAGCACTAGCGATGACTATTCATACAACTAGACATTCCATCCCCATGTTAATTTGTAGCCAGTTTTATTCTTCAAAATCGTCGTAGTTGATGTGAGTCACCTACAGATTGAACTGATCTAAATTACTAAATTCTGTAAAATACACAAACTTTTTACCAAGTTAAATTTTGGAATGACTTGTGATGAGTTATAGCAACTGTTATGACCCATCAACCTGGTCAGCAACAAAAAATAAGGTATAAAATAGAATTTTAGCTACTTCAGTACGGTACTATTGTACTGTATTGGGTTATATAAATCCATGCCAACAGCTGATTGATTTATCACTTGACACAGAATATTGTCATTAGTTGGTAGACCATCTCAACAGATTGCACCACGTTTTTTAGCTCCAAATTTGTAATATCTCTGTCAAAATCCAATGAATAAGAATGAGGCAAACCTCCATTAAGTGCGTAATGTTATAATTATTAAGAATTGTGGTTGCGAAACAGTAACCTGCAACTTGATAATGAACTTTACCATACAAGTCAACTTTCCGTACACATTCTAGTTATTAGAGCTTTGTAAATAAGATCTTGTCCAATTTTCACTTCACAAACTGTTGTGTTTTGTACTAAGACAAAGATGGTTGCTTTGAGGGACAATTTGCAGCATTAGAGTACATCCTTTGGCAATGAGGATTTCATTTATCCAAATTAAACCAAACTTTTGACAAGCATTTTGCATTAAACTTTCACTTTGATATAATTAATTTCTGTGTAGCAGTAATGTTACTAATCGACTTCAAAATCTTACAAAACTTTAGACGCGGCTAAAAGTTCGTAATTACTTGCTACATTAGCTTGGAACTTCCGGTTACGGCGTTTCAATACTAACTAATTCCCTGTTAAAGACTTATATGGTAAACAAAATAACATATTATAATTTAAAGCAGATTTTTTGTAATGAAAATTATATATAAAAAAAATAACTAGAGAATAACAGGCAGATTGTTGGTAGTTGTATTGTAAGTCATGTTGAAAGTAATAAAATGGACGATTTACAAACAGTTCCAAGAAAAAAAACTAATATTGAATTGAATTATGATGGATAACTTGGTGATATATGTGTGTGTGTGTGTGTGTGTGTGTGTGTTTTTTTTGTTTACTAAAAAACCCACCTTATTACCCTCCTTGTAGCAGTAAACCTATGTACTCATTAAACCTATCTTTATTCGAATACGGAACAAATTTGACATGTTTAAGGAAATATTTAGATTACAATCAAATCCGACAAATGAAAATTCACTTAAGTCTGCATGTTAGCTGCAGCGGGGGTATTTCTTACAGATGTTGGGATTCCCAACAAATTATTTATTTTATATTTAATCCTGCAAGTTCTACAGAGATCAGGAGCTTAAACAGATACACATGTTACAAGTGCTACGCATTTAAATAGTACATAGTAATAGGGATGTCAAAGTGTTGTGGAGGGGTGGGAGGGGTGGGGTACGTTTAAAGTGTTGTGGGGGGCAGGGGAGGGGTACGTCTAAAATGTTGTGGAGGGGGGGGAAGGGGAGGGGTACGTCTAAAGTGTTGTGGAGAGGGGGGAAGGGGGGGTACGTCTAAAGTGTTGTGGAGGGGGGGAGGGGAGGGGTACGTCTAAAGTGTTGTGGAGAGGGGGAGGGAGGGGTACGTCTAAAGTGGAACGGATATTGGATAAAGATTATCAAGCCATTAAACTTCTCTAAGCTCACTTATCCTGGAGAATATTTCGTTCCGAGTTGAACTCCTTTGAGAATATAATTGAAGTGCGTAGTTTAACTAGGACAGTAACTCTAGTTATTGTTACAATATGCTCGTAATATTTAGTACTTTGCAATTAAAATAAAGCTATCAATCTGTGGCTTAAGTAATGCGATTACTAGTAACTACTGCTACATTCCAAATCACTCAGTATAAAATATCTATAATTCTAGATAATCTAAAATCGGACAGTTTAAGAAATCAGTAACAGTAATCATATATTGCCTTAAAATCAGGCCGTGTCGTTAATCAATAATCCTAGATCGTCAGTATTACTTGTGCAAACCTTTTACTTAAATTCTGTAAAAGATTATTGGTACTAAAGCTGAAGTCCAATTGATGAACACTCGTAATTCATATTATGTAAATCGATTAACTTACATAAATGAAATATTGTCACTCTTCAATAATTTTAACATTATCTAACATTTTTTCTATACATACATATATATATGAGTCTTCACAAGAAAAGGCCTTCAAACTTTGATATAAAAGTATGTACTCAATGCTTCCGAAGCTACAGCTAACTTTACTCACAATTGTGAGATTTACATTTATTTGAATACTACCTTTTGAAATTGCAGGTATGATTACTATTCAAACACATTAGGCTACTTAATACTACTTGATATAACGTTTTATTTGTTTCAACTGGGTAAGATAAAAAAAACAGTTGAAACATAAAACAATTACTGAGTCACCTTGGAGACAAATAAATATTTACCCCATAAAGCTCTATTTCTCTACATAAAAAGCCTGGGGCAAAGCCCTGAGTCAAAATGTCAAGTGTAAAATTACTTATGTCCCTCTAAAAAGTAGCTCTGAGTGAAAATTCAGAAAGTCTGCACAAGTTGCATGGCGAAAACATAGACAGATACCCATTATAAAGAATCATGCATCGATAAAATATCATTACTTCACATAAGAATGGTATTAGAAAATGAAAACAATAAGATCGTGGTGATAACTTTCGTCCATCAAAATTCCCACATTGTAAAATCCTTACCTCCACAAAAGCTCTGGATTAAATCAGACAATGAGTTTTAAAGCTCTCCTTTTTTGTAATGCCATCCTAAACAGTTTTTAATTCGACGTGACCAGAGCTGTTTAATGGAGCGAAGTGACAAAATTAACATTTTACGGCTGACAAGGGTTAAGTTATCCAATAAAACACGTGACAGTATAATCCATCCCTAGTGAGATTAGCTTCGTACAGGGTCACTTTAGTGGAATGACTTCCAATGTTAATCTTGTTATGGGGATGAAATATAAACTGGGATGAAGTACGTACATGGACAGAGCTTTTTATTGAATATTTAAAACCATTTTCTTGTTATTTCTCAATTACAATTCTGTTTGCGGATTGTTGTTTGCTCACCATCAACAATGATTATTGATTAATTCATTGTTAACTTATAATTTGCTATTAGGTGTAGTGAAGTGTGTTCGTTTAAATAGTTTTTGACTTCTCAAATTTTAAATAAAGAGTTGGACAACGTATTATTGAACTTTCAAGGTTCAAAATTAACAGGTATAATTTAATACAATGAGACAGGTTGATATTTTTACTAAATAATTTTTTAGCGAATTTCCCATATAGGGAATAAGCTATTACCGTAGTAACCATGGTAAGACCTGGACCCGGGACCGATTTTTTTTCGTTTTGAGGACCCTAGAGGCCAAAAATAGCATCCGTTCAAATTCATATATATATATATATATATATATATATATATATATATATATATATGTGTCCGTTAGCGCGATAACTCGAGCAAAAATGATCCGATTTTGATGAAATTTGGTACAAACATGTAAACCTACGTTTATTCGAACGAGTTCGCGAACCAGCATGATCGGACCATGGGAACGGGGGTTTATGGGGGCTTTTATGGGGTAAAAATGGGTTTTTCCCATTTTTGACCCAAAAAACTTAAATTTTTGCAATTTCTTTCCAAAATATTTTGTAGAGCTTAAAAAAACAAATAATTTAGTATATTGAAGTGTTATAATGCGCCTAATGGTTACGGAGAAAATTCAAAAAAAATTGTAAATTTAAAATTCCTATGTTATTCTTATGGAGGATAAGTCAACTGTTGCAGTTTGCTTATTTATTAACATATTTTGACCAAATTTGGAAAATGTTTTTATTTCTTACTAACTATTAACATTTTACATAAAAAAACACTTTAACCCTCCCTGTTGCAGCAAACCTAAGCATGTGTTAAACTGATTTGATTTAAATAGGGAATAAATGTGATATTTTTAAAGAGACATTTAGGGTAAATCTAATCAGGCAAATGGAAATTCGCTTAGTCTGCAGGTTTGCTGCGGCGGGGGTATTTACTTTTATTGCAGTAATTGCTGTGCTTAAATGTTTTAAGGTAATTTAATTTTCCTCAAACATATAACAATTCATACATTTAAATGATGAAATTTATTATGTAAATAAAATCAAGTGAAATAATTATCTCGAAAGTAAATTGTAAGTTATAAAAGCAATATTGCAACATTAACTGAAACTTAAAACTTAAAATATCAAAATGTATAGTTTGAAAAGAGTTAATAGGGATGAGACTAACTGTTCAAACAAAGACTATCTAAGTTGCTAAGGGCAGTGCTCACCTAGCAATCAGATGGTTTCGTAGTCAATCCTCAGAAAAGATTATAGATAATTTTAAATTATTGTAAACATGACTCAGCAGACATAAACATTGGCTTTTAATAAATGATCCTGACTTTTGAAACAGCTGATTTTAAAAATTAACTCAGCAGACCTAATTATTGGGCTTTTAGTAAATGATCCCGACTCTTAGAACAGCTGATTTTTTTTTGGAAAAAGGCACTCATATCATCCACTTCATTATTCAACCAACCTGCATCATTCAAAATTTTACACAGCACGAAAAAGTCAAAGTCAAGTGATTAAGTAGAAATTTATTAATGTTTCAAACAAGCTAACAGTAAAACAATTTTCTAAATATCTTGTGTTTTAGAGGGATCACAAAATGTATTAAAAATGATGGTGAATGAAGAAGGTAGGATCTTATAAAAAAAAACTAAAACTAAAACTGGAGATAATAAAGATATACAGACTTATGAACCCAAAGATAGTGGGTCACGGTTTTAACTGCTCTTTGGAAACAACATTAAGTTGATGATGATAAAGTGCTATGCTCCCTGGAGAGCGGTGGAGAAATGTAATTTTGGCGCGAATAACTATAGGAAATTATAATAATGGTAGATGCAATTTTGTAAGATATAAAATAAAATCACTGATATTGTATGAATTTATAATAACTATTATATATTACATAAAATCATACAGCCGGGTCCAGTTTCGAACGAAAAAGGTACTGTTTTTTAATACTTCTCAATATACAGAAAATCCCTGTAGGTTTTAATGATAGGGAACTGTCTTATAAAGCAACTATTTGACCTTGAGCAAAATTTGATATTTGTAAAGGTAACCTTAGAATACAGTGTATTCAACCGATGTCTTTGCTAACTTTACATTGAAATTTATGAATTTGTTTATTAGTTAAATTATTACATTAGAGAGCAGCCTGAAAATTTTTAATTTTTATTTGGTAAATAAGTTAGCATTAACTTGGGTAGCTTGAGTTTGGAATTTACTTCGTGGTCTTGGTTTAGTTAAACTAACTACTAGGTTCTTGTCAAGTTAAGCTTGGAATTTACCATGTAAAATCACCTCTTATTAAGCTAAGCTTTGAAATTTCATCAAGTACAAAACTGGTTAAGTTTACATAACGCTACATCATGAAATTAAAAACTAAATTCTTTGATACTGACTCAATCATCAATTAAACGCAAACATAATTAATGCGAGCTCAATGCAAACTCTCTTGGATTTACATCACTACATAATACATCTTTGATAAAATTATTAAGCTCTATTCTCAATATCTATTCATAGCTTAGGGCCTAATAATAATTCTTTATTCAATGCTTAATACAATTTTTGCAGTATTTATTCGTGTGAAACCTAAAACCTCATGGAAAGATGTTTCTTAATCGGCCAAAAGATAATTACAAAATCTTCATTGTCTATATTAACTTAACATAAATAAAATCTTAAATATCTAAACACAAAATAGCCAACAAATTAAAAATTTGTCTGAAACTTTTTTTACAAAAAATAAGAGCATATTTATGTGAATAATCTAAAATAGAAATGTTTATTGTAGGTTTGATCTAATATATTCAGAGCTTGTGCGTACAATATTTTACATTACATTACAAAATGTGTCCAGTAACTTTTGACTCGAATCCTTAGCTACTTGTAGGTTTTGCAATTGTTAAAACGTTTTCATGATTTTCCCAGTGATGTATCATCCATAAGGAAGGAGAGTGAGAATGTATTCACCTTAAAATGGTCAATATGTGATTGATAGTGGTCGAGCTGTGTGAAAAGATCACTTATGCGTTACGAAAAGTTTGAATTTGGGAACTTTCAGTATTCCATTTTCATAATCATAAAGTGTAGAAAATACAGTTTTGCGTTCAGAGACATGTTGTAGTTTAATAAAACTACAGTTTCTGTAATTTGTTCTACAAATTTGTTCATTCGCTTATTGGGTCTGATGATGATTGAGTGTCCAATCAAAATCGACACCCATTTTATCGAAAAGCATTTTTTTTATCCTTAAACAGCTTTTGCGAGTTTGATTTTTTTGTAACGAATAAAACTGATTACAATTATTGAAGTGGAAATCTAAACGATCTACCTTGTTATCTTAATTTTTCTTTAAAACTGAGTTTGTTAAATGTTTTTCCTAGGAAATGATGATTGGATGTTAAGGAAAAGGGAGTTAATTTGATTTAAGAAACTTATTTATTTCAAGAAATTATTTGATTACCATAAAAATAGCACTTTTCGTTCCCATTACCAATTTTATTTTGTATTAATGCATCGATACAGTGTTTTTCGGGATTTTTAACCATAAAACTTAGTATCTTATATACGGTTTTAAATTAATATAGATAAAGGTTATAGTTAAAAAGTTGTAGATGAAATTCATAAAGGCGTATTTTTCTTAGATTAAAAGGGTTTTAGTAATCCTTAGTCCTTTAGTAACAGTTACATTTAAATATAACTACCAGAGAGGAAATCAATTTAAATAAACCGTCTTGTTATCTTCAAAGTCTTTAAACTGAGTTTCTTAAACGTTTTCTCCGTAGAATGCTGATTGGAATTGTGTGAGAAGTATTTGGCTTTTTCAAGCAAAGAGACTGTTTTTTAGACATTTTGTCCCCAATAACCATGCAAAGAAGCTTAAAAAGCTTGATTTAATTTGTAAAACAGCTGATTTCTTAACTTTTAATCTTTTCCACTACTTTCTGATGACAACTAATCAAGCCAAAATAATTCTGGTTAACTTTATGTTAATTGCATTATAATTCCAGGGAATGGTTCAAATGTACAGTATATGAATTTAAGCTTGTGAAATATTGTGATAAAAAGGCCATTAGTAAACAAACCCACTAAATAGTTATCAATTTACGAAAACGATTAACAGTATGGAAATGGAAAGAATTTGTTTGCCAATATTGATGTTGACAAATTAGTTATGGCGTTGCCTCAACAATGAACAATGCAGCTCTGTTAAAAAATACTACTGTAACAGTGTTTGATTAAATTATGTTGCTATAGTTGGATTTTTAGTTTTCACTTAATAAGAACTGTAGAAAACATGTAGGTACGTATGTATAATTGGTGAGAACAGTGGCATTATAAAGGCTCTTTCTTCTCTCGTTAAAATATTGCCACGGAGAAAGTAAAAAATATGAAAAATGATGAAGAATATTCGTAGAAAAATTGCAATAGCATGATCTTTAATTCTTTATCACGTTTAAATCTATTTCTTACCGGGGACATTTGAGGTTATGTTATTTCAGCCCACTTAAGTTATTGTTACTTTAAAAATACAAATCTAAGATGTAACATTAATACTTCTTCTTTACAAAAATCTCAGCCCTAATAATCAACGATTACCGATTGTATGGTTTAAAACTAGGCAACTAACTTTATATAAATTAATTACAAAATAAACATTAAAACATTTAGTTCAAATATACTAACCTAAAAACCAAACTTTCATTTGAAAAAGTATACACGCATTTTAAAGTATTTTGCTGAAATTTAACTCACCTTTATACACATGTAAGAAACCACTACTTTTAAATATACAAATCTTAAACGTAATACAAATAAAATTACATAAACATATAATATGGTCATAAAACAGATGGTTGTAATTAACAAACCCATTGACTAAAGCTGTCAGCTGACAATGAATATCATAAACGTGATTCGTCTGGGACAGTCCCGTGTGAGCTTCTGCATTATTAAACAGCTGAGCTCATTCATAAAACAGTTCATTAGTAGCCCATTTGCAGATCTGTCCACACGTTGTGCGGTTTTGGACACTTTAGCTATTAACGTTGATGGCGTGGTTATTTAGGCTCTTGAGTGTTAGGTAAAATAAACCAGTCATAAAATAAATATTGAATGATTATTCTTACTTTTTTGTCTATAGACATCAGATTTTGCAAACATTTTGATATAACTGATCAATAAATTGATACATTTTAATATATTTAAGTATACGGCTTTGAAACACACTCACACACAGTATGCTGGGTTGCATATTTGGAACCACAACACCATTAAATAATAAAACAAATTCAGACATGTAAAACCTTACTACCAAACTCAAATTATTATGCCATTATTTTATTTACAATTACATAAATTTTAGTAGAAATTTACAATTTTAAATACAATTGATTAAGTAAGAAACACAAGCAAAATTTTTTAAATGATTGTAAAAAATACAAGTATGAAAACACAATTAAATATGCTGGATATTGTTACTGGAAGTTAATATTTTAATCTGGGTACTTATTTCCAAAAAGTTGGAACTGGTAGAAAAATTATACATAACGTTTCACAAAAAGTATGATTATAGTAGTTATTATTAATGTTGATTAAATAAGATTTGAATATCTTGAATATTTTTAAGCAAACTTTAATAATACTGGTATTAAAATATTTTATAAAGTATTTTCCCAACCAAATATATGACTTAAGTTTAGAAAAGCTGTAATCCAAGTATACTAATCGTTAGTAATTTATTCAAACAAACTTATCCAAACAAAGCTAATGTATATTTAGCAGTTTTGGAGAAAGATTTACAAAGCTTTTTAATTGGATAAATGTATTTTATTACATAAGATCATTTTACTTTTGTTTTAAAATTTGTTATTACCTAAGCTATCATTTATGTCAATAGAAATAAGATTTCTCTACCCAAGGGATATTACTTTAAATAACAATAATTTATATACGAGCAATATAAAAACGATCGATTTGCATCTGTAAAAATTGGTTTGATCTTAGTAAAAACGTCGAAGGGTTCAATGTATTTTTGTGAGGGTCCGTTGACCATTAGATACGTTCAGATACATCAAGTTCGTTTGTTAAAGGTCAAATTGTATTTCCTGGAACCGATGAACGCAGGAAACAACTATCGAAAATAACAAAGACAAAAAGGAACAGAGACGATTGGTCGTGATTAATTTGAAGAAACTATTGCCATTGGAGAGGGTTTTATCTATTATTATATAAAAAAATCTTAAAGTTGTCTGTAAATGAGTGTGTTAATCAATCACGTAAAAACTACTGAACCAACCTGGCTTAAATTTTACTAGAATATCGCTACCATACTAAGGAATAGCTTAGGAACCTTCTACCTTTAATATTGATGAATTGATAATGATAATGGTGTGAGTATTTTCTTAATTTAATATGGTACAATATTTCACGATGTCCTGATTAAATATCGTTCCAGTAAACACAAAAGCTTAAAACAGTGCAAAGTGTGCGATAAATTGGTAACAAAGATTTGATAAACATAAACTATTAAGAGAATACTAAGTATAATTTATTGTGGTTGATTGTCCTAATCTATGGATTATACGACAGAATAATTCTGAAAAAAAAACAAAAAACGGGTAGACTTCTGTATTTGTTGGCACAAACAACCGAATGAAAATATCGATTATTCGATTGTTTCATTCGATACCTCGATCGATATTTTCATTCGGTTGTTTGTGCCAACATATACGGAAGTCTACCCAAAAAAAACAACTAAAATTTCACTGAATAAGAATGTCTTTTGAGTAATTTATTCCTTGTGAGGGTGTTGTACAGTGTACATTGTTTAAGGCTATTTACTGTTGTACAGGTCATTTTGGAAGATACTTATACCCCTACATATAACCCTAGGTACATGTAACCCTGCATAATGTCAGGGATAACCACGTAGAATAGTAATAGCCATACTAACCAGAAAGGTCAACAGCTGTTAAATATACCTTCTGGGCCATATGCCTTAGCATTACTCATATGTTATATGTTATACTGTAAAATATTTAAAACTGTTTTAAAAACATAAAACAGGAAAATAAATGAAAACAAATAACTGTCCATAAATTTTCACAAATCAGTTACAGTTATGTGGACAGAAGAAAAATACATGGAGTTTCCTATTGTAAATAAAAAAAGAAACAACAAAAAAATTAGAGTTTGGCGAGCAGTTTACTATTTTATTCGTATTATTTTCGGATTTGTAACTTATGATCAGTTAATCGGTTATTAATTGGGAAAAAATCACAAAGTCTACGGTTTCAGTGTTAAGGTAGTTTTATTAACCAGATGAACCCATGAAAAGGCCCACAATGTGGGTCCATTGTGGGATGAGGAATTGATGGAAAATGATGAATGACCACTAGCGTCATCCGGTTAATTGAATTCCACCAGTTTATCAAAAAATAAAAGACGATCATTTCTAAATATCGTAGATATTTTAGAGGAACATCAATGTCATAAATGTATACAAATATATATATATAGACTAAAATTTGTCTAGTATCTTTTGACGAAATAATATTTTTTTATTTTGGGAGAGTATTATTACTGGGCAGAGGAATCAACTAAATTTAAGGATTTTAAGCTTTATTTTCATTTAACTTAATTAATTTGTGTTTAAATCCTCTGAGTGTTTGAAAAACAATGAATTTCGAGAATTTTGCCATTGTATTTGAGTGTTGCTAGGTATTTTCGTAAACTCTGCCTTTTTATCTATGTTTATTTGGTTATGGAGTCATCTGAAGACGTTCAAATTTGTCTTTCCTTAGGGCAAAGATTAGCGCCTTTATTTTACACTTTGGCAAACGTCTATAGGTTCAAATGGATTTTTAAAATTTGGTTTAGCAGGTTTAAAGTTGGTTAAACAATGTAAAAAGATGTAGCCAAAGAAAATGAACTAAACTGGAAAGACAAATACCTTAAAAATTACCTTCAGCTGATCCATAACGATGATAAATCAATGAGAGGAATGGTATTCCATTATAATTTTAATATTTCAATCCAATTACATTAAATCCATTTAGTACTCAAGTTGCAGTGATATTTTATTGATAAGTCTAATAAAGCTTACGCTGCTAAGTTGTATACCATTGAGATGGGCCTAGGCTGTATTATTCTGAAGAATACAAAGTTCTCCCTTATCTCAAAGACGCACAACAATAACAGAAACTTTCTCTATTGTTATTCAAAAGAGCAGTCTTATGTGTTTCTTTAGGCTTTGCATTCAAAGAATATGTCCAAATAGCCCCTTATTTGAAAAAGTTATAAAGCAGCGACATGTTATTCTTTATAACCGAAAAATATATTTAAATATTTAAATTGTTTAGTATATGATTGAAAAGTGTAGTTTTTTGTACGTAAGTAGTTTTTTGGTATTAAACTTTTTACTGTAATTTTATATAAAAAAACATTTAGTTTTAATTTAAAAAAAATATAAAACTTACAGTACTTATTTATTATGTTGCTATCCTACTGGTCTTCAGTTGGATAAATTCCAATCTAGTCATTATGGATAGATTGGCCTCTATCTTCAAGAAACCCCTAATGGATTAGTTGTCATAACGTATTTATTGAACTTACCTTTGAATTTAGTGTGGTCGTAACAGTTTCTGAATATATCGTAGCAATTTATTGACTACATTACTATCAAAGGTTTGTGTACTTAAATGGCTATTTTTGCTAGAATGATTAAAAGTTTTTTTTGTGTATAACTAAATTTTCCTAGATTGTATACTCTAGGAGCAATCTTATACACTATTGCATACTTTGAGGGCTGCATACTATCACTGAAATAACATCCATTGGTGATTTGCCGGATTTGAACTCGAGACCTTGGGGACCGAAGTGCGTGCTCTAACACTACACGAGTTAGGTCCGCATATAGTAATTCTGTTGAGGTAAATTGTATTTTTTACCTTGCGTCGTTATGTACTTCATATCTAAACACGTGTACGTATTTTTGTACAAAATTGGACGTAATTCATCTGTGAGTTTTAAAGCATCTTTTAGGAAACAATATATACTATTACACAGATTTTCATTTTAACGCCAAAAACGATAGGTAACAAATTGAATAAATATAGTACACTATTCACACTACACAGTGGTTAACATAGCTCATCTCAAAGTAGTAGTTTCTGCACTTTATTTTAAAAAATACTCAGAGTTCTTAAGGGAGATAATTGAACTTAAGTTTGATACTAAAAAACCCAATCCATTTAATAATATTTTAATTAATCCCTACCAAATGAAAAATGACTGTTAAATACCATTTAAAATACTATGATATTCTAACTCTATTTTTAGTGAATTGCTCAACCGTACTTTCCAGCTAACAATAGATGTCATCAAATTGGGCCAATTACTGTGACTTCAACGTCCAAAAGATTACAGTGAGGTCACTAATGATACAGGTAGCCAATTTGATCTGTCTTGTTATCTTTACTCTATTATTTGGACTTCTGGTGAAACTGACAGCTCTACTTGGTAGTTTCAGTTCTGTAAACGGAATCATAGGCCTATACAGGGTGTCCCGGAACTCTCAAAAAAATTTTAGAGCATTGATCCTGAGTAAGAAACATAAATACCATATTTAAATTATCCGGAAGTCCTTAGTTACAGCCAGCATTTAGTTTTTTCACTTATTTTTTTAAAAAGAATGGTTAAACATACGAAATGGAAACTTTGCACAAACATTTATCACAACTAGACAAAGCTACTAAAAAATTATGACAATTTTTCAAATTCATAAAACAAAATTGCGGCTATTTAGAATTTTATTTCTTAAATAACTAAAAAACCGGACAATTTAAATATGGTATTAAGATATGTTTCTTACTCAGGAACAATGCTCTACAATTTTGGTAGAGAGTTCCGGGACACCCTGTATATTTAGTAAATACGTCTTTCAACACGTTTTTGGTACTTTTACATCCATACTTAACACATTCAGAAAATGATAGATGTATAATGATCGTTTTTGATCAGTCACACCAACCGACTTGATGATGAATTTTCTAAATTGACTATTGTAGCCTTTATCTTGGAAATTTTTAAAATATAAGTTTAAATATATACAAAATACTTATTGTATTCCGTCGATACACATGAAATCCGAAGCAAGAAGAAAGTATTGAGTATAACATGTATAAGTTCAGTTACAATACATTCTAACACAAACGTTTAATTTACTTGCCAAGTTTGGCCACAATTGCGAAGCTTGAGTCGTCTGACATCAAATTAACCTGCGATCTCGAGTTAATCGTCCGGATCTGCAATTAGCAATCAAGTCGGTACTACCAACCTGACAGCAATACTGAACAACAAAAACCTCTAGTTCTGTATTGCCAACTGTTAATTTGACAATGATTTTCTACAGTATAATACAAGCTTTAAATTTATTGAGACTTAAGGATGGAAAGTAAAATTGTGTTCTTTATTCGCCTACAATCGTTAAGGCGTTTCCTACTCGATTGGGTCTTGGGAAGATTTTTGAGTTTGGTTTGTATAACGTTGACTTGAAATGAAATGAAACTCATTCTTTATTGAGGTGAACTTAGGGCCTCACAGTCCTTTCTTGCAGTTAAATTCTACCTTGTGTAATGATAAGTATACAAGGACTTTAAGACTAGTTAGACAATATTTATACGTATGGGAATAATAAACCATTTGCATCTGTTACATAGTAAAGTTTAGATTTAAAATTCATTCCCAAAGTGAATTCCTAAAGAGACTAAAGTGTAAAACATAAAATCAGCTGTTTCCCTCTTATCCTTTTTTTGTTGGAAAGATCAAACAGCTGATTAGCTAGTCTAGGTGATATACAAATATGAATAATTAGGAGAATACTTAACAAACAAACACATCATTGAAGAGAAATCGCATTACAAACATCATGTTTTCTCTTAGATTTTCCTTTATTACCTAATATAAATATGTATTTACACATATATTTCCGTCACAAACCTACTTATGAAGAAAAGTAGTTTAGCGTTGCGCAAATATTGGGGGCTAACAATACCAAGCAAAAAATTACGATCAAATTAAAAACATATTTGTACACCTATACCTCAATAAAACCAGAATTTTTCCCTTTAGCCAAAGAAAAGCAAAACAAGATATTTGTTGAGTTGTCAATCGAGGTTAAAGATCTACAAGGGACTTCCATTTAGTCAATGGCTCCCCGGATAGTTCGGTCTTGGTCATTAATTGTTATTGGCATCACCGTCTAGGTCTGCTCTTAGAGTAGGGTCTGCAAACAAGCTTGGTACCACTGAATATATACAAATAATTGTAGTAGTGGAACTGTTAAATAAAGTATCAGTAAATTTAGTTGGTAACTTAGTGCAAAAAATTTGGTAAGCTGATTTGTGTGTACCTAAGCAATTAGTTTTTGTAATGGAACGGTTCTGATCATGTTACTATGTAATATATTTATTTTGTTTGTCAGCATCATTAAATGATAGACAAATTGATAAGACAGTGGTAATTATTTGGCAATTAATTAAGTATCTGGGTCTTTTAAGGGTCTCGTTTGGAATCAACCTGGTGACCTTCAGAATGAAGGTGAGCACTATAACCACTTGGCTACCAAGAAAATTGACCAATAAGCGTTTAAGACAAATTCCAAACAGTTACTCATATCTACGGTATACACAATATGCTAAACAAAAACAGTGATAATATATTCTTCTCTTAGGTCAAATTCTTAAGTCTCTATGATTACATTTTAAATGAATACATCAAAACACAATAAAAGAACACAGAGGAACAATAAACACAACACAACACAACACAATACAACACAATATAACACAACATAGTTAGAACACAGCATACACAATGAATACAATTTTGAAAACAACACAGCAAACAAATACTGTTGTAAAACCCTATACCTTGAACAGGAAACACAGGTTACACTTTTGAGAATGGTTGTTTTTTTCCACCAACCCTAAATGCCAATCTTCTTAGTATCATAATCTACCCTAGATAATACCTCAATCTTATGACACTTTCACCTGCGCTAACTCTGGTGCAACAGTTGACTATGTTTTAAATAACGTGAAAAACATGGCCCGTGACTTTTCCACCAATGACACAGTGATTGTTATTGCAGGTGCGAACAATTTAAATGATGTCACCTACTCAAACAGAGAGTCAGCTAAGGAGATAGCAAAAAGTTTTAATGAATTTGCTGCTAAAAATAAACATACCAACATTGTTTATGTCACTCAACCACACAGACATGATCTTCCATGGAACAGCCTAATTAATCGGGAAATCTATAAGGTCAATATGGAGTTAAAACATTCAAACTTAAACTTGATTGACATTAGTGACTTTAAAAGATCTTTATTTACTGGGCACGGCCATCACTTGAACAAGTTTGGCAAACGTGTTCTATGTAGAAGAATAGCAGACCTAGTTCTTAAAGAAATTAGAACTACCATGAAAACTCTGTCTACACTTTCTCCTAAAAATGTCACAATCAAAGTAGCTGAAATGGATGATGTCATCACTGAGTATTGTAACAGATCCGATGTCGCTTTCGCTCACTGCATCTCCGCTGATTTCCAATCTCCTAAACACATGAGTGAAGGAGTGGCTGTAGTTTTTGCAAAGAGATTTGGTAAACCCACGGTAACTGACTACTGCGATAGGAATTTAACACGTCAGAATTCTTCCAATGGTGTTGCTGTGTATGGACTGGTCACTAAACCAAAATATTTCTTAAATGCCAACAACCATCTAAACTACAGAGAAACATATAACTCAGTTTTTAAACAATTGGCTGCTGATTTTAAAACAAACAAATTTAAGACATTGATCTGCTCTCCGCTAGGCTGTGTACGTGATTGTATCAGTCCATCTCACTTTATAGATAACTTATTCAATTTCATCAATGACACTGGTGCATCTGTAATTGTTGTGACAGCGGATGATACTTCAAGGCAAAGATTGAGACGGGGAATTCCACATACCACTTTTGTAAAAAAGCTGCATAATTTAATTGGTGCACAGTACCCTACACAACTTTCTCCAAATTACAATGCACTTCCAAGATCAGAGCCAACATCATCACCACCACCAACGGACACATTACCATCACCAACAGACATGACTTCACTACCTGAGATAAACAGCAAACCCACTCTGCAACATGTTCAGCCCAACCTCACACTGTTGGATGAAAATACCATCGACATCAGTAGCAGTTCCTTGACATCTGAATGCCATACACCTGCAGCGGCAGTGATCAGTGATGTGGGGGGGTCAAAGGCCAATGGGAGTGCGAGTGAGGTGTTAACACAGGAAGCATTTAATCTTTCTTATCTGAGTGATAGTAGTCCCTTCAGGGGTTGGTCACCTGCTTCATCTCCAGTTTATACAGTCCCTTTAACAACTCCAGCCTGTCACTCAAACAACACTCCTAACACCCCTGCCCAGCCTTCGCACAGCGCTTCTAACATCATAGCTCAGACTCAACATTATGGTTCAGCTCTATCACTACAGCCACAATCGAATTCAGTATGTGTGAACCCTACAACACCTAGAGTCGTCCCTGGACATCTGCAGTACAACGAAGTGGTTGGCGGGATACAGGCAGATAGTGGTCAAGAAAGTGATCAAGAAAATGTGAAACAAAAGCAGAGTAAAGTGCTAAGTGGCAGTAATATGAGCCCAAATCTTAAAGAGTGTGCTGCAAAAATGCAATGTAATAACGAAAGTAGTCTAGTTAATAAGATACCAAGCAGTAATTTTTTAGATCAATAACTTATCAGGGTAGTAGTAAAGTTAACTCAGAAAACAATATCATTCAGTTTCTTACACTTAATATACAAGGTATAAATAGTAAGACGTCAGTACTTGAAAGTTTTATTAATAATCAACCTAATTTAGCTTTTATTTGTCTAACTGAGCACTGGCTCGATGCTAATGTTGTTGATCTCTCGTCACCAAAGGGGTTTTACTGTGCTGGTGCAAGTTGTAGAACCAACCATATCCGAGGTGGTTCTTTGATATTTGTCCGAAATAACTTCCAAAGTAGACCTATTGATGTGATAGACTTTTATGATGAGTTTAATTTTGAAATAACAGCAGTTATTATTGATGAGCTCAAATTAATTGTTGTTGCATTGTATCACTCAACTGCTGGCAACCCTAAAATTTTCCTTGACATATTAGATAAGTTTTTGTTTTCAATCTCTCAGTGGAAAACCTATGTGACTGTTGTAACAGGTGATTTCAATGAGAATTTTGATGTACTTAAAGACAAAAAAACATCAAAATGTTTTCTTAACCTTTTAAAGCAATATAATTTTTATTGTTATAATTTCAGCCCAACCAGAGGAAAAAATTGTTTGGATAATTTTTTTGCTAATTGCCCACAAGGCCAGGTTAAGTTTTGCAGGATATTTAAGTTTCCCTTTTCTGATCATGATGGTATTTTAGTAGGAATGGAGTTTAGGAAAAATAAACCCCCATCTCAAAAAACTAGAGACAACCCAATCGATGATGAGAGAGGTAAATGTATAGATTTTGTGGTTCGTAAGTCTGCTTTTGAAAAAATTAACTTAAGCCTCTTGTCTTATAATTGGGAAAAACAGTTCTTTGGTAACTGCTTCACAGATTCACAACAAGCCTTTGATATGCTTTTTAACACAATAATTAACAACCTATTGCAATTTTCTGTAAAAAAAAAATAAACTTCATAAAAGTAAAGTAAACAAAAAATCTGGTTGGTTCACCAAGGACTTAAAAGCTATGAAGGAAAGAATTGTGTTTCTGAAGAGCCTGCTGAAAACTTCCAGCCAGCCACTTTTAAATCTTATGAATTATTTAAATGATTATAAAAAAAGTACAGGCAATCTTTGTATAAGGCTAAAAAGGTGTATAATGCCAAATATATCGAAGAAAGTAAAAATAAATGTAAAGCGGCCTGGAACATAATTAAAACTCATAGTTGTGGTTTACATAAAGCAAACAACCATCACATTGCACCTGATGTCTTTAATACCTTTTTTGTAGAAAGTGTAGCAAATATTAAAAAACAAATTGGTAACACTAAATTTACTTCAAGTGATTTTCTAAGAAATACAGTTATAACCCCAGATCTTTTCCAATGGAAACTTGTAAATCCTGAAGATATTATACGGGTTGCTAAAAGACTTAGTAATTCAGACAGCTGTGATGTATATAATATGAGTAACAATTGTCTAAAAAGTATTATTCCTAGTATTTCAGTACCCTTGGCATATTGCATAAATTTTTCATTGATTGAGGGAGTCTTTCCAGATCAGTTAAAAATATCCAGGATATGCCCAGTTCATAAGAAGGGCCCAAGGAACGAACCTTTAAGCTACCGCCCAATTTCAATAATTCCAGTAATTTCTAAAATATATGAAAATATAGTTCATGATCAAATCTATTCCTTTTTTGAAGACAATAAAATTTTCAATCATTGTCAATTCGGGTTTCGAAGGGACAAATCAACAGTCCAAGCTGTAGACAAACTAGTTCGTGAAATTATTTCTTCCTTTGAGACCAAGTCATATGCCCAGGCCACCTTCTGTGATCTTAGCAAGGCATTTGATTGTGTTGATCCAAATGACCTAATAAAAAAATTAAATTACTATGGAATTACAGGCTCTGCTCTAAAGCTCATAAAATCTTACTTATCTAATCGAAGACAAAGGGTTTACACTGATGGTCTCTGGTCTCAAGAAATATCAATAAATGTGGGTGTGCCCCAGGGTTCGGTCCTGGGTCCACTTTTGTTTTTAATATGCATTAATGATCTCCCAAATTCAGTTAATTCCTCAACTATTCTTTATGCAGATGATACAACCTTTTTCCACAGTAATAATGATTTTGAACAGCTAAATTTATTATCAAAAAATACCCTCACCACATCATCAGACTGGTTCAAAGCAAATGGGTTTCTCTTAAATGAAAGTAAAACACAGAATGTTGTTTTCAGCCTAAGACCCCTCCCTAATAGCGGGACTGATATTAATATCGCAGTTAATTCGGTGAAATTTTTGGGCATAAAAATAGATAGTACTCTTACCTGGGGATCTCACATTGATTATATAACACCAAAACTATCAAGAACAATATTTCTCCTAAGACGCCTGGTTCATTGCTTGGAAACAAATTCTGTTAGAACTGCCTATTTTGCCTACTTTCAATCAAAAATTAGATATGGATTAATTCTCTGGGGTAACTGCAGTAGAGTGGATGAAATCTTAATTCTCCAAAAAAGAGCCGTTAGGGTTATCGCTGAAACTGAACTTGATGAACATTGTAAACCTCTTTTTGTTTCAATGAAAATTCCTACTATTATTAATCTGTATATCTTTGATTTAACTGTATATGTAATAAATAACACACAAATACTAAAATTCCATGAACACAGATATAATACTAGAAATAAAAATCATACTTCCATTGACTACCACAGGCTCTCAAAATCTATAAACAGCCATGTTGTTGTAGCTCCAAAGGTTTACAATAAACTCATTGGCCTTATCTCAAAATATGATGTCAAACAATTCAAGAGAAAGTTTTATAACTGGTTATTAATAAACCCACTTTATTCACTTAATGAGTTTTTTTCTTGCCAAATTGCTTTCTAGATCGTTCTATACACTTAAATACAAATCCCCACACTCTATTAATTAATAGTCTCTATAAATCATTCTTCACATTAAAACTATTATTGAAAACTAATACTCTCTTTTTTATTAAGATATGATGTTATCAGAAATTATTTTTTATTTTATCTGTTATTGATGTTCCAGGCCAGCTTGAAGGAGAAATTGTTTGTTTAATTGTTTTGTTCTATATACTATATAATTTAAGTTTAATTTTATATTTACATCTACTTTAATTTGCTTCATGACAATTTGTAAAATGCAATCTGACCTATCCTATTGTACTTTATTGTACCGAATGGAAATAAATATATTTGATTTGATTTGATTTGATTTGATTTGATAATTCGTAATTATGTAATCAAGGGGTTAAAGAAAAAGTAGTATACATGGGAGTACAAGAAGTCGACTAAAAAAACTGTTGAAAGACTCCTAAAATAAGTCCTAAGTTACATTTTGTGTGAATATAAAAAGTAGTCAAAATCTAGTTTCAATTTTAAATATTTCATATTGCTAGTGGCATAAGTGCTATGTGACAATATTTCGTCTACATCTTTGTTTATTTCTATTTTCAGTCTAATTACATGTTTTTAATCAATAGTATTTGTATGACTGTAATTAGTGATAATATTTCCACAGTGACAATGACTCAGTTTGTCACAACTCAACAACCGCAAGTCTCACCATATGTTGCCTCATGACTATTCAACTTGCTGTTTGTTGCAGATTGTTTCTTGATTAAATGTTATATAGAACTAAATTAACACTTTCACTAACGACCTAGTGATTGTAGGACTTGCATACTAATCAATTCAAAGGTATCATTGAGAAAGAGGTTGTAAATCTTTGATTGATCAAACCTTAACTCAGCAGTCACTAATAATTTAATCGTAATTAATTTGTTTTTACTAGTCGTGTCGAAGTATACCTAGATTAAAAAAATGCAATAAGCATTGATGTTTTATATTTATAGTTCTAATGGTTTTACAATCTTAACAATTTTTTTTATTAAAATGAAGTATTTATATACTGGAAAATCTTTATCCTCTATGTTTTTATAAATATTGTTTAAATACTTTAATTGTGTTAGTTGCCTTCACTTTTTTATCGTCTGCATTTCATAATAATTTTATAGTCGATATAATCATGAAAAGTTGTATGGTCTATGTTTTTATATTCATATAAGTATTTAGACTTAATTGTTTATGCCAATTCTCTTTTATTGTATCTATAATTGTTATTATTTACGTCTAATATCTAGTTATTATCTTTGTTGTTTTTTTATGGATATTTACTTTCATCATATAATTAAAGGGATGTTCATCCCTAATGACCTTATAGCTGGTATTGCCTTCATCATCTTTAAAGAGAAACAACTTTCCAAAGTACATGTTAAACTACTTTTGAATCAAACGTTATTTAGTACTATCGTCTACTTATGTAATTATTTTTACTTATGTGTATTAGAAAATTCTTTTATTGTACTATACAGTCTTTTTTTATCCTATATCGATAGAGCTGATAATTTTCAAACTATTACTGTACTAATTTATCTGTCAGTCTAGGTCATGCTAGAAGGGAATATGCTAATACAGGTTGACCTGTTCCTACCTTACATAAAGGCCTGGGGTTATTAACCCAGGAGGAACGTGCATTGCATAAAGCATGCTAGAGACTGTGTACCTTGAATTAGATACCACAATTCATTCTTATTCTCTTCTCGGACTTTCTGAACAAATAAACCCCAAATTATTAGTCATACTATTTGACAGTGGCATGTTTTTACTTTTAAAATAATCAAATCTCGCTCATGGCAGTTATTACAGCAATGAAATTTGTGAATAAACATGTATCACAAAAATATATGCGGTTGATATATCAATGTTATATATTTTTTATTAGTTTTTTCGTATACGTATTAAGAGTGGGTAAAATACTGTTATAATTTTACGTTGTTAAACAAATATTTTTAGAATTTTTTTGTTTTTGTTCTACAAGTATCTTTAGGTTAACCATCCAAAATATAATAATATCAATAATAATACAAAGGTAATAAATGTAGTTGTTATCTTTGAATTTACTGTGTTAGATATTGATTATAAACAGAAAATAAACTAATAGCGTTTCTAGCACTACCCAATATTTAAGGAAAAGTGAGTAAGTTCAAGAGTTTATGGGGCACAAAAATACAAGAATATGACAAGTCTCCAAATTGTTTAGCACCATCAGTGCTTATTTCCAGAAACAGTACGTTTACATAGAACATGAATATAAAAAAACTCGTTTTAGTTTGTACTAAATACAAATGGAAGCATTATTTTTTAACGACAGCCTTCTTTCAGTTAACCCTGATGCAATAAATGTATTCTCTTTGCCCACAATTCTTTGTTTACCTACCATCAAGTCATATTTTGTTTCAGTGATGAAGCTCAAAGTACAAGTAAGCATAAAAATATAATTAATCAACTAGCTTAAATTAACGTTTTGATTGAAGTTTTTCAAAAGTTTGTATAGTCTTTTATTCTGCCAATGAGTAACGGAAGATAGATATTCCGTTGCACTTAACAATCGCATTAACCCAAGATCTCGAGTTAATCGACCGACTCGGCAATTAACAGTCAACTTAGACCTAGAGAACTGACAACTTCACTAGAGACCATAAAACTACGAGGTCGGGGATACAACTTTTGTTATGTACAAGGTACTTCGCACTCTGTTTCATTAAAATACAAAGTACAAGGTACAGGGGACAAGGTTTCTCGAAAGTTGTAGATAAAGTAGCCTAAAATACTATTTTTTTCAGTACACAAACCTGTAGTTATTGTAGGGACTGATGAATAAAAATAAACTTCACGTATAAGGATAGTGTAGTAAAAAAATAATATTTAGAAAGAATTAATTTTTTTGTATTGGGGATTTCTCTCATTTCCCCAAAACCAATTTTTTGTAATCTGTCTGATGATGTGTTTTTTCATGCAAAGCTGGTAGAAGGCCTAAAAACTAATAGAATATTGGTGATGTTTTTACTACGGAAAATCAACAAAAGATACTCTAATACCATTTAAAGCATATATTAACGCTTATACTGTTAACTCACAAGACGGTAAATAGACATAAAAGATGGTAAGTGGTTCCATTTCCATTCACCTAATGGGTCTGATGATGATAGGAGTGTCCAATCGAAATCAATCACCACTTACCATTTTCTATGTCTTGTGTTAACAGTATAAGCGTAAATATATGTTTAAAGTGTTATTAGACGTATATTAGGCGTAAATTTAATAACACGTACGATTCTGATCGAGAATTTATTAAGTAAAATATCTAAATTAAGCACTGTTTTAAACAAACTATTTATTGAAGTATGTTTCAGTAAAATACTTCGAAAGCTCAACACGTTCCACAAACAACGCGGCGCAGCTGGGAAGTGAGAGAAGGAATGCTTCAAATGACGCACGGTCAACGCAGCAGCAATTTTAATTGCATTCTTTTGTAGAAAAACTCAGTAGTGACCTTACAATTCTTTTCCGACAAACAGATTTCTGTCTCTTATAAACAGTAAATAGTATAGTGCATTTTAAAACTGTTGTCTGAAAAATAAATGAATGTCTAACATATTTAATCTAAACTAGTGGATTGTGTGGACGCAAGTACCTCGTCTTGCAGACCATCCCCTGCCATGCACAGTCGTTTGATTCATAATAATAATACTATTTAAGAATAGGCTGTTGCCTGATTAAATAAATGAATATCTAACATATTTAATCTAAACTAGTGGATTGTGTGGACGCAAGTACCTCGTCTTGCAGACCATCCCCTGCCATGCACAGTCGCTTGATTCATAATAATAATACTATTTATAAATAGGCAACCATGGTTCTTAAAAACATTTTACCCAGCTCGTGTGCATCGCAGGGAAAATCTACGCATACTGTTAGAAAGGTATTTCCCTGTAGATTTGCAGAATCCCTTTCTAAATTAAACTGGCTCAAAAACGAGCACAAAGAATTTATTTACATTTTTAATAAAATAAACATGAGTATTATGGGTTGCCCTGCTGGTGACGTAATAACAAAGATATGCACACAGAAAATCAAAACAAATGTAAGAAATTTTATTTACAGCGTGGGGTGGAAATATAGAAGTCTGCACATTATATATATTTATGGTCAAGTTTTAAACCCCTAGACGATTTCTAGTATTTATTTAATGGACATACGAAATATAATTCACTTAACTAAGTCATCAATGATACGCAGCAGCTCCGATAATTGAGAGTTTATCATTTTTAAATCACTTTAGTGAAAGCAGAATTTACTTAAACTAGTTGTTACCACGGGCTTCACCCCGTTTGACTTCATAAGTATTAATAAGACTATTGATTGGTTAAGTTAAGCTGAAATAAACAAAAACAGAATACAGTAATACAAACAAATAATCACACCCGATTTTAATAAGGCAATACATTGAAAAAATAACAAACAAATAAGTACAGTTGAGGCATTTTTATAATTATTTATACGTAAAGTTCCCTTTAGAAAGGAATTACGGAAATGGCAATTTATGAAATAATGGATAGTTTTGCGCAAGGTGTCTCGTCATGACGAACATTTTAAGTAAATGGTTTATGGGGGTGTGACTTTTTTTTCTCAAAAGTTCATAGGTACTTAGGGATTTATACAGGGTGATTGATATAAGTGTGCCAGCCGTTTTATTCGAAAACTATAAGAGATATCAAAAAAAGTTAAATGGTAAGTGCCTTGGATTTTTTATTTAAAAAATTCTAGTCAAGTCAAAAAAATTATTTTAGCCGCCATTTTTCCAATATGGCCGCCAACTTTGATTTTGCTTAAGGAATACCCTGTATTTTATGATGTATTCTGGTAGAAAAAGTAATTTTAACACGATTTTATTCTTGTCATTTTTTTCATAAACCTAACCGTTTAAAAGATAATAATGGTTAAAGTTTTGAAATTTCTGCATGAGAAAGAGTTTCGATAAAGGCCTAAGCAAGCATGCCAGCTGTTTTGCTTGAAAACCATTCAAAATTTCACAACTTAAACCATTATTATCTTTGAAACGGTTAGGTTTATGAAAAAAATTACAAGAATAAAATCGTCTTAAAATTACTTTTTCTACCAGAATACATCATAAAATACAGAGTGTTCCATAAGAAAAATCAAAGTTGGCGGCCATATTGGAAAAATGGCGGCTAAAATAATTTTTTGGACTTGACTATAATTTTTTTAATAAAAAATCCAAGGCACTTACCATTTAACTTTTTTTGATATCTCTTATAGTTTTCGAATAAAACGGCTGGCACACTTATATCAATCACCCTGTATATGGATTATTTGTTGATTAGTAAACAAACTTAACGCACTCTATCAACACAATTATTAAAAGTAGAATAAAAATTATAGTACATTTTGTAATCACATGTTTAATAAAACATAGCGGACGTATTTCAATCCCAATGCATTTTATATGGAAGATATTTTTCGTTATTTCTGATTTTCTGATAGATTTGGCCATAATCTGCTATTCCTCCCTACCTCCTGGGTCCAAGACCATTCATTTGAACTCTCTCTCATCATCCTGTAAGCTGTCAAACTCTCACAATTTTGATGAAAAAATGTTTACAGAATTAATAATATAGATTTTAATTGAAAAAAAGAAAGTTGAAGAAAAATAAAACATTTTACAACAGAAGAATAATTATACTCATAAATCCAAAGTGATTAGTATTTTCAGAGAAATGAATTGAAAAGCATCACTACTCCCGGATGGCTTAACTTAAGGGGCTTTGGTCATTTGTCTTAATGCAGTAAACAACTTCGCTAAGGGTATTGAGAAACTTTGAGACATTCTTCAAAAGTAATCACTCTCATTCAGCTACAGTCTGTCATACCCTTAGTGAAATGGGAATTAGTTTAAGATCTTAATCCACTGACAAATATTGTGACGCACCATTTTGAGAAGAAAAGTCTGTTATTTCATCAACCCTCATGAAAATAAATGTAAAAATTGACTTAGGTTATTACATACAATCTAAGTTAGTACCTCTGGCAACATAGCTTGAAGATGTTCCAATAAAAATATTGGAGATCAAATGGCAAAAAGAGTTCTCAAATACAAAAACCTTTTTCGTCTGAGAAATTTGCCCTTGTATTTTTTCTATGTGGGTGTATACAACGTTAAGTGGGCCCAACACCTCCAGTTCAAGTATTCGTCCTATAGCTGACATTAAATTTTTATTGCTAAGATTTAAATCCTTGTTTTTTTTTTATACAACGTCCACTCTACCATTCACGAGCTAAGTCCTTGGAGGCTAGCGGCCATTTTGGATAGTTTCAAACAGCTGCTGAAGAGTTAATTATCACCCAAAAATAGTTTGCAAAACACCAAAGTGATTATAATTTAAATATCTTGTATACTATGAAATTAAAAATTGTCTTTGTTGTTTTGAATTGATTTCCAAGGGAGTTCATGGAAGCCACCGGCCATCTTGGATTTTTTCACCGTAAGAGCAATATTAATTTTGTTATTTTTAAACAGTTGCTGAAGAGCTATTTACCATCTCAAATTTTTTAAATACCAAAGTGATTGTAATTTAAATATCTAGTATACTGTGAGGATTATAAATGTTCTTTGTATTTTTTAAATTATGTTTTGAGTTAGAACATCTTGGCTCCAAGGACTCTAACAGATCATAAAACATCGAGTTATTGGGATTGGTTGGTCTTCGTCTCCTTTGCAAAGAAGTATTTTATGTTTACACAATTATTATAGGGTGTGTGTAAGTTATAAATTAATTTTTATCATAAAAAATGGCAAAGATTCAATTTTAAGCTCAGGTGCCTATTTTATCAAATTCCAAACCAAATATAAGTTATGAACTTTTCCGTCATATACGTGTTATATTTTCGTACGTTGGTAAAATTGAAATTACTACTTCAATTTCACCAAGAGAATTGATTTATTTACAGTCGAGTCAAATACTTCTTTTTAATATAGAACATCTCAGACAAATATAACATTTATCTCGTTATTCTCATAGTTATCATATTAAAAGCGTGGTTTCATTTCGTCGGAATGCTTATGTGTCAAACGACATGGCTTTCACGAAACCAAATTAAATCTAAACAATGTGTATTGCTTTGACAGAGTTCACCTTGGCAAGCTCGAGCTTTGTGGCTTAGAAATAAACTATGGTAATGAAAACTGAATTATTGTAAACTTATTTTTTAAAGTGTAGTTTAATTTAGATGAAAAAATATTTAAAATGCAGGACGATAAAATTAATAAGTTTAAACGTTCCTGACTTGCCTATAATTGTTGAGGGAAAAAGTTTTGTGTTTAAAACAGTTTTTATGGTAAGTAGTATGTGAAAAAAGTCAAACCAGTATACAAGTAAAAAGCTTTCACAAACTGTGATTTTATTGTAAAAAAAATACATAGTGGTGTTTATTCCAACACATTTATTGGACTGTTTTAAGTGTATTAATACCTTATATCAACTTGTTGCTCAAATGTTTACGTTTGTTTACATTTAATGAGAAACTGGTTCAAAAGTCAAGCCTTCTTGAGATTGGACAGCTACCTTTGAAATAAGAGACTATAATTAATTCCTCTTCAGATAAAGTAAAAAAATCCTAAAATGTCTAAGAGATTTTTTATACTTTCTCTCTTTAAACACAACTGAAAATATTTTAGTTACCGTGACAAAAATATTTCACGAGTAATTTATTTTTCACCAACATTTTTGAATAAGTAATTGAATTTAGCCTCGGTATTCTCTAATAAGTGCCATTAAAATATTTTGAAAATAAATTCAAGTATACGATCCATATCAATGTGAAGTAAACAGCTTACAAGTATTTTAAAATAATTCAAATATTACTGAACCTTCGTTTAAACACAGTACAAACTGTAAATAATGTAACTAACATTAATTATCGTTACTAAACGTTAGTGCTAAGTTAATAGTTGTATGAAGTAAATAATTTATTTGGAAATTAAAATCTATATTCAGTTTCTAAGCTGTAAGTGGCTTATAAACAACATCTTTAAATATTAGCAGTGTTTTGAGATCTTCTGAAAATGTGATAATATTTATTACATGAAGACAAACGACCCTCCCCTTAAGGGAGGTTTATGGAGGGTGGTTTTCATCTTAACGAGCATCTCTATGTATCATGATTAAATCGTCGTGTTCTTTGAACATTTTTAACACCGTTTAATTAAATCACATATTTCCCCAATGGTGACGTTTTTCAAACCTGACATATGATTAAACAATATTATTGAAAAACTTTAGTTAATGTTTAATAATATACAATTACAGTTATATAAGGGTTCGTCAGCCAAGCAAAAGCATTATTAAGTTGTCTTGTGAAACCATTTCGGATACTCTAGAAAAATATATAGTTTATGTTGAATTAATAATAACCTTAGGTTATTAAAAACAGGGTAGATTTCCGTATCTGTTGCCACAAACATCCGAATGAAAATATCGATTGATAAATCGATAATTCGATATATCATTTGGTGAGTTAGGTTAGGTTAACCTTATCTAACTAACCAAAATATATCGAATCAAATAATCGAATAATAAATATTTTCATTCGGTTGTTTGTGCCAACAGATACGGAAGTCTAAAAAAAAATTAACTCATTAATCTTGGAGAGGAAACTGCACCACGATTTAAACTACGCAGAATAATTCATTGACATAATACTAAGCAGATAAGAATACGCGAATATGTAGGAGTGGTATTTCTATCGAGGAAAGAAGTGTACACAAGGAAGAGAAACTGTTTATACAACAAGATAGAGGGGATAACGATATATGAGAATTTTATTTTGTAAGGTAACTCTACAAACTGTGATCTTGTTACCATCTAACGTCAACCATAATATTAGATAATGTAACATCATCAATTAATATATGATAAATATATGATTATATAAGATATGATAATATAAGATATGATAATATATGATAATATATGATAAACATATGACAAATGGCTTCTGCGTCATAAGATTCTTAAATGAATGGACGGTGATAAAAAAAAACAAAAACAAAAAACAATGCCAATGTCAGGTTTAAGTTTACAGAACTATTTAGTGTGTTTTAACACTTTAAATAACAACCTTTCCCGTTCTCCGTGGAGAGAATTATTTTCAATCTCCTTTTAACCACAAAGTTCAAAAATTAAAAACTAATGATTTTCTCATTTTTTAAATAAAATCGGAGTGAACTGGTCTAACGGTAGTGCACGAGGCTTCGGTCTACGAGGTCACGGGTCCAAATCCTGTCAAACGACAGTGACTTTTTAAACATAGCAGTATTGGAGTGCCCTTCAATGACGTTAGGTAAAATATTTTCCGGGTCAATCCCATACTAAGGGTATAGTGACGCAATCCGTTAGCGTCAGCCTTATTAAATGTGTAAACCCGTTCCGAGATAGAGTCTAGTGTTTTAGAATGTAAAGGAATGAAAAAATATGATGATAAAATCGTTTTTACCTTTTTAAATCAAAATATTTAAAAAATGATTAGTAAACACGATCGTCTCTTAACATAAAGCTTTTACCTCAAGGCTCGTCATAAAACAGAAAATAATAAATCAAAATATGATTACACAGTTCACTGACTCAACTCAGATTCAAGACTTTCATGATGATGTTGTGGGAAGTGAAGATCGACCTTTTGCATCTTCAGATGCGCCTTTCATATTCTGTTGGGTAAAATTAGACAATTTGGTCATACACGCTGTTTTATTATGCGAACTTGTAAAAAAATAATACAGCATTCATTATTGTGGATCTTAATTATTTGTATACAAGGCTAAAAAAGAATCACCATTCCAAAACTGTTTAAGAAAAATGGGATCTTAACATTATTCAGCTAAGCTCTTTACCCCATAACTTGTTGTATCGATATTTTGCTGCTTTAGTAAGGCTTAAATAATTATGGTTGAAAGAAATTATACTGTTAAATATATGAGTAAAATATAAATTGAGTTGAAAAATGTAAATTGCATAGCATACCTATGGGTTTTTGGAACTGTAATTATGATAACCTATATTAAGCTCACTATTTATAACATGTGTAATTATGAATTCAACATATATATTTTAACAACTTTTTCTTTAGTTTTTTATGCTTGTTATAAACTGATAACCACTTAGAGTTATAAAATTTACCCTTTAACAATTAACAAAATATATACTTGTAAAGATTGCTACGCATATACTGTAATGTAATAATAGAATGAATATTTGAAAAAAATATAAAATATAATTTTATATTTCAAGCAAAAAGAACCGCCATTTTCTAAAAGGATAAATTCTACTTGTGAAAATATCCCAGTATCCTTAACCCACAAAGAACGCTTTCAAGACACTTCTTTTCCTCAACAAAGGAATTAGGTTTGTGCTATTGTTGGACTTTCAAGATAAGTGTTACTGCTTGAATAATAAACTTATTAAAAACCTTAGAAAATAGTCAAACAAAAAATATTAATTTAGAGCACAAGATGTGGGAGAATATATATTATACGAATTGAAATAGTAATTCAGTTAAATATGAGTGCGTGGTAGTTTTTAAGGAAGGAAATAAATCAAGATTGTACGCCCGTAGACATTCTAATATGCAGGGTGTTTCCAAATTGTCTGAACATATTTTGTGGGTTACGCAATTTCAATAGGACTACCATAAGTACTGCTATGTAAAATAATATGGAAGTCCTATTAAATTGCGTAACCGAATGTAGAAAAAAACTGATAACTCGGTTGTTTGTCATCCGGTTTTAACAAACAAGGTCTCATTTGATATAGATTTAAATTTTTTATAATTGTAATCCGAAGAAATTTTCTTAAAATTTACGGTTTTTATGAAATTTGGCACTAACGATTTTAAATGGCCGTCATATTAAAACGGTTTGTGATATTGGGACGAAATTTTGTAAGCTCCTTTTACCTACTAAAATACACATTTATACCAATTCAAGATATAAAATAATTCTTAGACCGACAAACAGAAATCTAAGCATTTTAGACTATACTTATATTGATTTTTATGTTCAGAAATCCAGAAAATATGTCCAGACAAATTGGAAACACCCCTGTATAATCGTACTTTGATGCAAATAAGGCTTAGACTTGTAAATTTTTGATTTGGTTTCTGTTTGAATCACATGAAGAAGAGGACAGCTCCTCTTCTTTCATAAGGCTAATTAAAATTAGCTTTAGGTCGGTAAAGGTTAATTTAGGTTATTTTAGGTATATTTAGGATAGGTTAAAAAGTTATGTTAGGTTGTATTTGGCAAGATTAGGTAAGTGTTTACCACCTTCTTTTGCAAAGAGAAAATGTTAAGATTGGCTACCATATTCTTGGAAAGCCCAGTTTAGCCTTTAACGTTCTCATAGAAACCGACCATTGCACAAATAGCAGAATCAATAGCATGAATAGTCGGCATTAGTGAATATTGCTGCATCCCCGTGGTATTAGTATGCAACATTCATCGCGCCTTGCAATCCAACTGACAATCGACTGTGACGAGTCGTTATTGATAATTGAATACTGAAGCTTTAACAGTAAAACCCAATTGAATTATGACTCAGTAAATCATAGAGTACTAATAGATTATAATTGTATCTTAACAAACGAAATGAAACTGGTGGTGGATATTGTATGAAATATTGATATTATTGAAATATTGAAATATTGGATATTCTATGATGGATATGTATGAACCCTCAATGAAGCTGCAATGTTGAAAATTGTACAAAATAGTGTACAATAAATACAATAAATTTGATAAAATATTATTTCTCTTGGTGCTGTAATGCTGTGAAGGGAATATTTAGTTTCCATAATAATATACAATAAGTTTGAGACTGTATGAATAGTAAAGTAAAAACTGAACCAACTTTAAAGATCAACTGAACAGGATACAAATAAATAATGTAATGCATGTTCAGGTAGATGTACAAAGGATCTATTTCAGAGAGCCTAATCCAAGGCGGTTAGCCACTGAAGCTCTGCCTCATTTGTGCAATGCAGACATCTAATTCTAAAAAAAGGAGTAATACACCATTAAGTACTCCATCTAAAACATTGTCTAGATGTTTATACCAGAATACAAACGTAAAAAATCATAATTACAATGCTGACATGATTTATATGTAACACACTATCATTATAGGAACATTTCAATACCGGTAATAGAATTTACAATTTAGAAGGCTGAAAGGAATTGAATACAATTAAGTATAGAAAAAGTTAAAATTAAGTTGAATGATATCTTAAAAATTAAGTTAATTGTGAAGAAATATTTCCAATCAACTTCTATTTTTGATTACATCTTCCCTTTTGCAATAATAATATCAAATAGGCCATTAGGGAAATACAAACGAATGAATGTAAATAGAGCCAAAGCAACTGTCCTGAGAGAACGCTGCATTATTTAACAGAAGTTCTCGTCTATAAAACAGCTGTTTCAAAAGGTATAAAATTGTTTATGAATCAACATTTAAAATCATCACCCTTTCACATCTCTATCATGCTCTCCTTTTGAGTAAAAAAACGATCTTTCATTTTGTAAATCCACACTGTAGATCATACAGTTACCTTTAACAATACTGTAAATATATATATTTTATGTCCCACCTTTACATTCTAGAGCGCTAGGTTCTAGCCCAACTGTTTTACACACTACTTCAGGCTAGTCCTAGAGCGTCGTGGCATTATTACCTATATAAAATCCATTGGTGATTGGCGGGATTTGATGCCTGGACTTTGGGCTCCGAAGCCTCAAGCTCTACCACTAGACCAGGTCCAAATACTTGACAGTATAAAGACGAGCATAATTCGGTCAGATCAATGAATAATTACTGCATTTTTCTTTTTGTAAATAAGATAATCAATTAACCGTATTCTTATGCAGGTACTTAGTAACACTATTAAACCAAATACTAAGCTTATCAATGTGTAAGCCAAGGGTTTGAACAAAATGTGAAAGCGCAAAAAAGGTCAAACCTAATGTTGTACTAAAACAATAAATCTTTCGAGACTGTTTTGTTGTCAAGTTTTGGATGAGACTCGGACGTGTAAAAGACGTTTCTCCTTAATGAAGGATTGTTACTAGGATACAATTTTCTAGACGTGTCTGTCTAGTAAAAGACAGAAAAGACAAAACAACAAATAACGTTCTTCCTAACTTAAAAGTAGCTTTGATTACAGTAGTGTAAATTGTAAAATTAAAGACTTTAAAATTATTTCATGGTCAAGGTAAAATTCGCCCTTTTTATGCAAGTACAAATTTGAATTCTATTCTGGTCATTTTTTGTATGGACATATTAATATTTATGTATTAAAAAAAGTCAATTACTAACAAGACAAAATGGCCTGTTGAGGAATTTCATTCGTCTTGTAAAAATAATAAATGGTTATTTTTGGAAAATTCTCTAACGATCTTGAAAAATAAAAAGTTTTTAGTTGTCTTCTATTTAACATATACAACTAAGAAACCACCTTAAGGGTTATTTATAAAAAGAAAAAAATTAAATACAAAGAAATGTCTTAGTAACAATAACTTTCATTACATCAAAAACAAGATCGAAATTTGTACAAACAGTATAGTATGTTATAATGATTTTCTATGAATTTTAGATTACATCTGACGGTTCGGAGGTGAGGAAATGCTGTCCATTTTGACAAAACAACAAATAGATTTGTGAAAAGCACGATACAACAGCATAAAACATGAATCACGAAAACTAATCCCCGTACCGGATTTACGTGTTGGATATTTTAGTAAAAGCAAACTCATGTTCTCGCAAAGTTATTGTATCGATGTGTTATCGATACCTGTGTCTCTACATGGAAAGTGTGTGTCAGTTTTGTCTATATAAGTAAAACGTGGTGTACTGGAAAATTGAATCTAAAACTTGTTCCGATATTTTTTGAGGTATAAAACATCTCATTTAGCAGGATATTTTATGTTCATACAATTATGTTTGATGAGGAATGTGTGCAATTGCAACTTGTTAAATCATAAATTCATTTCTAACCCTGTTGTAATTTACTTATTAATTTTTAAAGTCTTGATCAGCATATAATGCTTTTTATAAGCAACACAAATTGATAGTAGAATAAAAGAACATTATTACACAACGTTTTATTGTGGACACATTTGGCAGTCTAACACCTGTAAAGCTAATTACAGTTAAGTTAATTTCCAATTCAACTTAGTTTCTTTTCTTAGTAGAGACATGTTTCTCCCTACCCACCTCCAAGGGCGCCTATATTAAACCATCCCTTTTTATCATGATCAATCAAGATGGGGACGTCACCTATGTATTTTAACGCAAATATGTGTGAAGGATGAGGGTAGAATGGAGTGTGAAGCCATGCTGACTAAGATCAGTTGTTTCATTAATCAGGACCATTCAGCCAATGATCAAGAACATCTGGATCCAGTGTCAAACCACACTTTCTCGGGATCGAACCCCCAACCTTTTGATTACTAGGCAAGCACTGTAACCACTGAGCTACCCAGCTATTTTTCCAAGCAATAAAGAGTGTTTACCGTAAGAAGTCCTATTGCATGCTAAGCAGCCATGACAAAGGGGAGGTCAGGTTACTAGAGTCTCTATTTCTATGGAATTGTTGGCCGTTGGACTGACAGTTTTAGTGTGCTATTGTGAAGAGACACATTAAGGTGCGAGAGTCAAGTAAGGTTAGTAAGGCTTCTTTCATATGTAATTTAACTGTTAAGAGTCCTTGGAGCCTAGACGTTCTAACTCGTAAAACAATTAAAGAACTACAAAGAAAATTTATAATCTCACAGTAGACTACTATAGATATTTAAATTACAATAACTCTGGTGTTTGGCAAAATAATTTGAAAAGTCAAATAACTCTTCAGCAGCTGTTTGAAAGTAACGAAATTAACATTGCTCTTATGACGAGCAAATCGAAGATGGCCCTTAACTTCCTTTGACAACAATTCAAAACTACAAAGAACACATCTAATCATACAGTATACTAGATATTTAAATTATAATCACTTAAGCGTTTGAAAAAATATTTTTAGACGATAAATAAATCTTCAGCAGCTGTTTGAAACCATCCAAGATGGCCGCTAGCCACCAAGGACTCTTAAGTTGTAATAAAAAAATATTGCATTGAAAATAACTGGTTCCCAAGTACTTGAAATGAAAATCAAGCTTATATAGTTATTGGTTGATTTTAATCCAAACCGATTTTAAAACCAAAATATTTTAATATTATTAAGTAAACGTAGGTGACAGCCACATCTTTGTTTATTGAGCATGGTTATTTAGTGAAAAAAGAAAATTGCAGCTTAGTATTAATATGAGAAATTATACCAACCTAATACCCTTGAACCCTCATATTGTTACAAAGCATTGTTTTTTTAAATTATTATCCTTGAAATAAAAGATTCGGTGCATTTAAGTGTAAAGTTGGATTGAATATATTATGATGCAAAATGCAGATAATTGAATACTAACCAGATATGTCAGCTATGGTTCAATTAAGTATAAAATCATAATTCATGTATATTCGACCTTAATGGCCAACAAAATTGATGGAATTTGCATTAAACGTATGTGAAATTTATTCAAATCCCAATTCTTCAATGTTTTAATCAATTGCAGCACTCTTCCGACCAAGACTGTCTTGTTCTGGCCAGCTTACCATGTTTTAAATGTGACCATTATGTACCAACTTGTATTTATTACTTGTCGACGAGACCTCTGTCAAATTCTATGGACTAAAAACTGATGTTCTGAATTTTAAAACGGATCTTTGACTCGAAACTATTAATCCCCAAACTACTGTTTTACGGCTGAAGACGGAAAATTGTACGTAACCTATATGATAAGAAACAAAAGAGACTAATTGCTTGCAAAAAGGAGAAAATAATGGAGCAGAGTGAAAAAATTAACTACAGAAAGTGTTGAGTGAGATTTACAAATGAGTTGTTTTATAGACGAGAACTTCTGATAAATAATGTAACGTTCTCTCAGGACAGATGCTTTAGCTCAGTATTTACATTCATTCGTTTGTATTTCCCTAATGCCATATTTGATATTTTTATCATGAATGAAAGTGTTTAATCAACAAAGCATGGTTGGTTCTTATTGTTTACAGTAATGTTGAACCTTTGCTGAAAAGGTCTTAGTGTGGTCCTCATATAACACGAACTTTTTTTAATGAAACGTATAAACTGACAAAATATTAGTATTCGGTAAAGTAATTAGATTATTTTATTATAAAATCTTCACGAAAATCTTCTTTGATCAAAATATAATACACAACTAGCTAATTTTATTTACATTATTTTTTCATAGAAATAAACATATGTTCTCATTATTATCAAGCATACAAACTGAATTATTAATATTTGACAACAGCTGGTAATTTAAAGCCAGTAATCACAGCATAAACCTTGTGAAAGGTGAGTGTTTAAATGTTTAAAAATAAATTTTTACACATTTTTTAAAATGAAAAAAAACAGTTTTGAGTATTAAATAAAAAAATGTAGAGGCTTTGGCCAAATAACATAAACAACTTTTGCTTTTATTAACGTGTTTTTTCCTGTAAAGATAGTATACATTCTTAGTTATTTGTTTAACAAGCCTCGAGAGATTGAACTATGTTTGATTTACTTGCCAAAGGAAGAGGTTTTTGAAATCTCATATAACAAGATATTCAAATGAACCCCAATCATCTTTGTTTGCTTGAATTTTGTTCTATATTTATTCATATATTCAGAAAAACCAAGATAAATATAATTGGGATAGTTTAAAAATGTAGAAAATTCACTACATATATGTGCACAAAATTCTAAACATTTATGATACAGGTGCTTTAAAAAAATTCATTTCATTGTTAAAAATGGGATGGTTTAACTTATGTTAGGTTATACAGTATACATTTTTGAGGATTTTTAAATGCGTTAGAATATTAATTATTTTTGTTACAAAAGATCGTGAAATATTTGGTATACTAGTTATATTACTTTACCCATTATTGAGGATTGTTTCGTTTTATTGTTCATTTTTTATCTCATGGGGCAAACCTGTAAAAAATAAATATATCTCAGATGCATGTACAGTACACAAACACTTGGTGAAGGTTTATTAGTATTGTTAATTACTAATCATTGTTGTTAAATCAATATATTTAACAACTAACGGTAATTATATTTTCAATATAGATATATTTATAGATATTTGGCTGACTATGGATTGACTTAACTACTTTAACCAACAACACATTTACCAATTTAATCATCATCATCTTAACACAACCTAACAACTTTTATAGTTAAGTTTTGAATGTGACAGCAGCTTAAACCCCACTTTAACAACCACGAGTAGCGCCATATGGGACGTCTCATGATTATTCAACTCCTGTGTCGGTACACAATTGTAAATCTATTTTGTTTGTCCTAGAAAATCCATCTTTAATAAACGGCCCTAATAAAAATACGATTTATTTGCTCTTCCTCTTGCGTTGTTACCAAAGGGAAAACTCTCAGTAAATTACGCTCTAAAATTAGAGAGAACAGTTTAGCCAACATCAGTGCATTCAACTGTGACCAGCGATGAAAAACACATCAAAAGGCATTAAATTTTACAATGCTGTAGAGTGAGAACTAACAAGTCCGCTTAAAATGTTGTCAGTTAATGAAACACTAAATAGTGTAGTACTCAACACTTAACGGGGAGGGGGCTGATGTAATGGTAGAGACTTTGGCCCCCGGAGTCCCGGGTTCAAACCCCGCCAGTTAACAAATAAATTTTTTATTAGTAACAAAACGGCTCCGGGAAAGACCCTTGCGTCCAAGGATGCGAAGTGGAGCGTAGAAAAACTGTGGTAGACCTCTGAGCTATGAAACCCTAAATTAATTACTGTTGTACAATTTTTCTGTTACGTTTCGACAGAGTAAATTACTAAGCAAAAATATGGTACGTGATTTAACTTATTTATTTCACTAAAAACATATTACATAATAATATGGAATATTGTCATGAGTATGAGGTTTTTCTTTGATTAAATATGATCTTTTAGTAGAATTTGAATTTTACCAGACTGAGATGTGAATTCGTACGAAAAATAAGCAGAATCACTGGCATTGATATAGTTTGACCCTTGAGAAGCTCTGACGGCTAGAGGAGAGTGAAAGATACTGATAAACCTTCTACATTATTGGCTTTTACTTTCAACAATCGGATCACTACCTACTTCAGACGGGATATCCGATTGTTGGTTTGTTGTGGAAATAAAACGAAATTCTATTGGTGATCCTATTGTTGTTTTTCGATATTTTAATTTTAAATATAGAACAACAGCTGATTATTATTGGGATCCTTGATATTTTTTACCTCCACCTCTTGAACAGATTTAACATTTTTTTATTCAAAAGAGATAGTACGTTTTATGGTAGCAATTGCAATAATAATTTAAATTAAGTGCAATATTAAATACCACAACACTTAATAACATGATATTTAAAAGTTAATAATTATTTCAACTGTATTTACAAAATGGTAAAATATTAGCTAGCAGATGGTAATACCTGAATGTAATACAGTCTAATAGTTTGAACATGACAAAAGAACATTTTCATATCGATCAATTTTTGCCTGTCACACCTTCTTATCCTAGGACGCTAGTTCTAGCCTGGAACTGTTTTACTCCTTACTTCAGGCTAGTCCTAGAGGGTTGCGGCATTAGAATGTAGATAAAATCCTTTGGTGATTAGTGGGATTTGAACCCGGGATCTCGGGCAATGGAGCCCAGCACTCTACTACTAGACCAGGTTGCTCCCCTCATTTCGATAAATAAAAAATTGCATAGATTACAAAGGGCAGGGCTAATAAGATTGATTATTTAAAATAGTAAAATGTGGAGAAATTAAATTTACAGTACGATTTCGACTGCTAAATGCAAACTACCGTTTTAATTTTTGTTAGGTAACCACATATATAAAAAAAACAGGTAAATTTATATTTAAAGTAGTGGCTGTACTTTATCTGAGCCACCCGGAATAGCGGATTGGCATCACTGTTTGCCTATTATTTATTTAGGAGAGGCCAGGATAAAGTCGTATAGCTAATAGAAATGCTATGAAAGAATTTAAATTCTTTTTCATTGTCTAAACGCGTATCCTAAGAACTGTAAGGTGACGTGCATAATCACCAGATAGCATCTCTGAAAATGTAATTTCAGGAATTATGAACCTATAAAGATGTAAAATGGTACAGGTTTTATTCTAAAATCTTCAGTTTGGAAATGTAAATACATTTCAAGGCATATCAAACTATATTCGTGTTTTTCAAGGGACTGCTCAACGGAATTTAACACTCGAGATTGCTTTTGTTATCTTCCATCTGATATTAAAATATGTGAATACATCCAGCATTTCTCAAAACGTGTCTAGTATTTAATGTTTGGTCCAAAATACAAGTTGAATCGCACTTTGACAAACAGCGTATTCAGCATATATTCTACATCACGTTCCAATATCCTAAAAGCCTACATGGGTGCTTTCAAAACTCTGAACTTATAATATGTTATTTGAAATATGTACTCTTGATATTATGATGGTGTTGGTTCATATGGGTACGAATGAGTATTTAACTAAATATCAAGATTTTCACTGATTGCATGGTTTTTAAAACGCATTCCTTTAAAAATACAGTATATATCGATACGTTTGACATTTTGTAGTTATGTACTAAAGTATTTATTTTTCCATTTCTCCTATAAGATTATTAATTTTATCTGCGTTTAAAGCCAATCCCTTGCAGGTTTGTGTTGATTAGAAACAATAACAAGAAAAAAAATGAATCCAAACTTACACGTAATAATAGTAAGTTCCTGAAACTGGGTACAAGTATGCACGTTTTTGTGTTGTTACAAACCGTGTTCTTGATTTTAAAAATACAGTTTACTACCCAGTCACAGGAATTATTGATAATAACATTTCTTTTGAATATTTTAGCACATTTTCAACTAAACTACCTGCTCAACCTAATTTAGAAAGAAAACAAACATAATAGCACCTGATTATATTTTTAATGTTAATCACAACTAGTTTTTAAATAGATTTCTAGCTTTAAAATTAACTAGCAGCTGTACCCGTGCTTCACAATGGGAAGAAAAATCAGTTTCATAATAATTTACATTTCGAATAGAATAATCTATGATAATCTTTTAGATTAAATAATCCTACCTCATAGTTGTGTAAACTATATTTATTTTATTTGGATCAGCTGTCTGAAACTGTGAAATGAGCATTTTGCAGTTTTTCTTGTTGACATTGAAATGTCAAAGCAAAGATAAACATAATGAGTTTCTCATTCTACCATGGAGACAAATCATTATTTACTTTTGAATACCTCACCTCTAAAACTTTGGACATACATGGGGCGAAGCCCGAGGGGAACTTAAGGAAGTGAATAGGCCTATGACGTTCCTAAGTATGTGGGCCATATTTGTGCTTAATCTGTGCTATATTGTTTTAGTATTTTAGTCGTGACATCCACCCAGACAGACAGATAGACAGACACCACCTCAATTCATAATAGTATAGATGATAATTTTTAATATAAAAACATTTCATTGAGCATATAATAACAACATATAAAAATAATAATAATAGCATATTGTTGATAGAGACTCTTATAGGCTCCCATTAAAAATCACTTACTCTGTTTACGGTGTAAATTTGGAATAAAAAGCTGTGACAGACATTGTTATTGTTAAAAGCGTTTGAGCCTTGACGTAAAATGTCTGCTAAATCCATTCTCAACTTCTAAAGTGAGTTTCAAAAGACTGTTATTTAGAACTTAAATATAGTGTATTATATACCTGGAAATTCAAATTTATTTTAATTTGTATGTGGTTAGATATTATAGGAAATTACTAAAACGTTCTTTGTAAAAATGAGTAAATAAACAGCAAATAACCCTGTATGGTACCGATTAAATATGAACTGTTTAGTAATAATAAATATAACGTTAATTTGTAATAAAGAAAATACTTTAGAGAAGTAAGATACAGGATAAATTTGTAGAAATATATTAAAATGCTATACAATGTTGATACAAAAACTAATTTATCATTTTAAATTTACAGTATAGTCACGAAGTTCTAAGTCATTACTGTTCCTTGCAGTTGATTCAAATGTTAATACGTCCTTTATATTTCTCACTTAAAAAAATAATCCATGACGCATTATAAATATTTTGAGTGTACTATCTTTGGAGATACCACTATTTAAAACTTTTAAAGACTATATTCTTGGTGAAGCATAAGAAATTGTTTTTGATGTTGAGAATTCACAGGCATAATTTAGGGTTACGTATTTCATCTAATATATTAATTTACTGAGAGGAATTTCTTAAGCTTCCTCACACAAATATCAAAAATTTGAAAAATAATCTATAGGCTAGCATGTTAAAATTGTATTCTGTGAATGTGAATCTGTGTAGGTGTGTTTTTAAAGAGTTATGCAAAGTTGGAATTACATTAGACAATAATTTGTACCAAAGGGTGGAAGGAAAAGTGGAATAACTAATTTTATACATAATCTCCTTTATCTTGATTTTAAATAAGCAAATTAAGCAATGGCAAATAAAAGTTGTCAAGGTCCAAACATCCCATATGCTCAGTTCGGTATGAGAGAACCACATCCATTATTGGATTTCCCTTTCCAACAAATTGTTAACGATTCCACCTTTTATTTCGTACAGATGAAACGAATTGTTTTTGCTTTCCATCTACTGTATTCAATTTTAAATATAATTTAGTAATTTAGGACGAAACGTTTTTTGAAATTTAACTGTTATTGATGAAGATTTGTATCAGTTAACGGTTTATATTTATATCCAATCAATGTCAGTTGTAGTCTCTTTTTACATCAAAATATATGTTATGTGTTCAGATTAAGCATTTTACTGTAGTTAATATTCTATGTGTTGATAACACGGAATAATTGTACATAAGTCAATCAGACTACGTTAAAAGCAAATGGAAATCATTGGTTAAATAAACTTTAGTCCAGTCAATCCGGTTTGGATATGGTGAGAATTTTCAAATAATTAGTTTCATTTTAGCCAGTTTATCATTACAGTTTACCATATAGCCGATTTCATTTTATAAAAACGAGATCTAAAAAAAAAAACATAAAAGGGTTTCAAAATATTATATTTTTATGACAAATATAGTTGTACTAGCTATTTACAAATAATGACCACCTTAAATATAATTCACATGGGAGATAGGTTCATGAAGGTAGAACATTTGATTTAGGAGTATAATACGAAACCTACAACATAAACATAACACCCTAAAAATGTAATTTTTACGCATAACAAATTAAAATTCTTTACTGAGAACTAATATATTAGCTCCCACTCACAATCAATGATAATCGTGCATGTATCATACAACAAAGTACACTGGTAAAATAAAACTATAGAAACCTTGATAAGAGATAAATGTGAAATAATACATTATATTATAAATAAAAGATATCACCTATCTAAAACTCAAAGGTGAAATTGAGATAAAAGCAATGAAATCCGCTAACCAATTTTGTAAACAAGCGTATCGTTAGGTTGGAGTTTCACAAGAGTAATTTTGCAAACAGATAATGATTTTCAACCATGTCTAAATCAAATTATCTTTCGATTGGAACCCTTTGTAAACGTTGTAAACAATAAAAGAATGAAAATATTACGTGTTTCAGTACCTCTAATCAGGGGGAGCGAGCTGGTGTAGTGGTAGAGCGTAGGGCTACGGTCCCCGAGGTCCCGGGTTCAATTTCCGCCAATCACCAATGGGTTTTATTCATGTGATAATGCAGCAACCCTCTAGGACTAGCCTGAAGTAATGTGAAAAATAATTCCAGGCTAGTGCCTAGCGTCCTAGGACAAAAAATGTACCCAGTTCATGCCAATGTACACAGTTCACGTTTTTGTGCCCAGATCACGTTGTTGTGCCCAGTTAATGTCAATGTACCCAGTTCATGTTAATGTGCCCAGTTCATGCCAATGTACAATGTTCAATAGGACTAGCCTGAAGTAATATTCAAAACAGTTCCAAACCTAATGGATACTTTTCCAAACCATTAACATGAACATAACTAAACACAAGATTAAAAATAAGTTTGCAAACTTTACTCTCAAATTAGGTCAAAATAAATATATAATAACTGATAATAGTAGCAACAAGTTTATGTCTAAAATCTATTTAAATCTATTTTGTATAGAGTTTTGTAAATTTGTTCAAATATTTTTTCTACTACTTCCGTTATGATGTTAGAAAGAGGGTATTATCAGTTGTAATACATCCAGAGTTTTATATATATTATCTTTGTTTTAAGAAAACTAAACATTTATTCTCTCGTATCTCTCTTGTGAAATTCCACTGGCGTAAAAAAAGAGCACATAATACAATAAATATAAATAAACGAAAGCATTAAACTAGTATTTTATATATTTAACCGCATACTATTCGTAGATTAACTTAATAAAACATAAATAAGCAAAAAAAAAAAAATATTGAACGCTAGAAATACAACCATTAAACACAAGAGACGTTTGAAAAACTGTTGCTGCAACTGTTGCTGCAACTGTTGCAGCAAAATTGAAAAGAAATAAAAACTGGGTAAATACATGAAAGGACACAGAATTCGTTTCATCTGTACGAAATAAAAGGTGGAATCGTTAACAATTTGTTGAAAAGGGAAATCCAATAATGGTTGTGGTTCCCCCTCCCTACTGAACTGAGCATATGGGTTGTTTCAATTGACAATTGCTTCGTTTAGTATTTTAAAACTTTGAGAAAATTTAACATTTTTAGTTAAGTCATAAACGTTTCCAAAAATATCCTTACCAAACGCGTTTTGTGAGTAGTTTTGTCCAAATAATATTTTGTTTATATTAATATTTTTGGCAGTATTTGAAATAACCTTTGACGAAAACAGCTGATGCTGGTTAATTGCTTTGAGGTAATAAGATGTATTTTGTCCCCGTTATAAACATATGCCATGCCTGTGTGATTTCCCAATCTCAATAGTATGAATTAAGTCGAACTTCAATGCTTGGTTTTAGTTTTTCAAATAGAAGTTTTTATTTTACTTTACACTTTATTTCACTACAACGTAACGCAATGACTAAACTAATAAACTAATTCCATATACTGTAATTTAATTTCAACGGTTTGTGATGTGGATAATAATCTATCACAATTCTTGTGTCAATAAAAATTGAAAAGAAATAAAAACTGGGTAAATACATGAAAGGACACAGAATTCGTTTCATCTGTACGAAATAAAAGGTGGAATCGTTAACAATTTGTTGAAAAGGGAAATCCAATAATGGTTGTGGTTCCCCCTCCCTACTGAACTGAGCATATGGGTTGTTTCAATTGATAATTGCTTCGTTTAGTATTTTAAAACTTTGAGAAAATTTAACATTTTTAGTTAAGTCATAAACGTTTCCAAAAATATCCTTACCAAACGCGTTTTGTGAGTAGTTTTGTCCAAATAATATTTTGTTTATATTAATATTTTTGGCAGTATTTGAAATAACCTTTGACGAAAACAGCTGATGCTGGTTAATTGCTTTGAGGTAATAAGATGTATTTTGTCCCCGTTATAAACATATGCCATGCCTGTGTGATTTCCCAATCTCAATAGTATGAATTAAGTCGAACTTCAATGCTTGGTTTTAGTTTTTCAAATAGAAGTCTTTATTTTACTTTACACTTTATTTCACTACAACGTAACGCAATGACTAAACTAATAAACTAATTCCATATACTGTAATTTAATTTCAACGGTTTGTGATGTGGATAATAATCTATCACAATTCTGTTGTTACCATACATTTTATCTACATTTGAAATTATCTTACACTCTTTTGCTTGTACTTAATTTTAGTAAAGGAATTAATTTTGTCTTACCCATACTACTCCAATATTCTATTTTTTACATTTTGAAAGAAAACTATGGACCTGAATAACTCGTTTATTTCCATCATGAAGTGAAACGTTTATCACAATATTATTTTTGGAAATAATACTGACTACTTTCACTAGTTTTGTGGTCAGCAAAACAATTCCCTAACGTCTAAAAATGAAAGCAGTATAGCTCAACTATAAACATTTAACTACAGTACTAATTTCATTGGGACATTATTTTCGATAAAATATTTTAATCATATTCATCAAGGACATACAGTTATGAAGTAAATCATCTCTTGAACAGCTGTATTTTTGTTAAAAAATGTAAAAAAGAATGTTTAAACAGCAGGTCCATACGGATTGCATGCAAGATGCAGTAGTGTGTTGCAGTGTTGACTGCAGGACTCTCTGTTAGCGTCTTGGGAGTCCAAACTTTGCTGCCCAAGCTGTAGCGAGTTTTAAACTACTTAAAGAAAATTTTACATTTAGGTTAAAGTGTTATACACTGTATTAGGGCAAAAGATGGGAGCAGAGTGCAAAATGTTAAAATTAATAAATTTAGTGTCTAATTATATGTTATATATCTCTAATTATAAGTTGTTGGATGCAATTTTATGTGAAATAAACCATAAACCATGATAGAAAAACCTAAAGGTCCATTTCCTATCCTGCGACTGTTGCGGCTGAAAAAATTGACTGCTTTAATGAAAAGTAAATGCAACCGTTTCCTATCGAGCGTCTACAGCCGCGCGACTGAAGCGACTCGAGCCATTACAGAACCCCTCGATTGAAGACCATTTCAAAAGAGGTAAACTCATCACACATTTATACTTGACAAAAATGTATAGACTTAAACTGCAGTTTAATTAAGGGTTTGAATCTACATTAAATAAATATCTAAAATGTACACATAGAGTTTTTCAAAGCATTAGAATTACAACAATAAAGTTCTCAATGAAGAATGAAATCAAACGAGCAATGAAGACAGACACTTGGATAAGAGAGTTATTATTTGAGAGGTTGGAACTGAAAATTAACTTGTGTTGAAGACTTTATGAAGGCAAATAAGCTATTGTAGGCTATCTTCTAAAGCTTGACAACTCTGTGAAGGCTATTGTTGTGAAGAAAGAGCTTACTATGACCCACAATGTTATAACAATTTTGAGATTGGCCGAAGAAAATACTTTTTAAATGAATTGTAAAAAAATAATTTTTAAGTTTCAAATTACGTTAAAAATAAGAAAATATAGTCCCCGGAAAAATATTTTTGTTCCACAATAGAACAGGAGTTCACAGGAAAATCCTAAAAAAATGTGTAAATAAACACACTGTAAACTTCATTTAACAGTGTTTAAGTTTGTTGTGAGTAGATTATCATACTCTATATACATAAACCGAATACTTAATCTCAGTAGTACAGCTGAAACTGATAAGCTATAAATTTGCAGTTCATATATAATTCACATATAATATATTCTTCATCTTGTAATTATTTTGTTTAGATTTTAGTCACTAAAGTTACGCCCATGTAACTTAAACCACAACAGTTCTTTACTGTTTGAATGTAGTGTACGAAAGAGACTAGGTAACTGTGTAGTTACGTGCATGCATTCTAATACTAAATTTGATGGGTTGGCTTCAAAACAATATGCCGGCCCATATGCCATTTTTCTTGGGGTATAAATTCATGAAACTATCCATCACAGTTGTAGTGACATTATCAGGCTTCAGCCTGTTAAAATACTTTTAAAATTCCAGTGACGTTTAAATAAATAAGTCTTAAACTGTCAGTTTATCTGTTATGATGGTCATTTAAATAATGCAATTTTCGAAACAACTCAAAAACATGAAATATTTGGTCATATGAACTAAAAAGCTTAAGAAAACCCGTAAACACGTAATACCAAATGCACTAAGTGCAATATCATAGAGTTAACGAAGCACGAAAGGCCCAAGAACACATAACCACATGTTCCGGGGTGTCAGGCGACTGTGTGAGTATCACCTCACCACTATAGATTAGACAGGTGGCGCTCTGACGGTGGTGGCGCAGCCGCGGTGGCGCTAGAGGGCGCTAGGGGGCGCTGGGGCGCCTTACTTGTTGAATAGTCACAGTGTTCGCGAGATGGTTGGAGAGTGTGCTTCGTGTACTGTGGAATAGGTGTAGAGCCCGGTGAGTGATAGTTGTGTCAATGTTTTGGGGTTGAAAATACTGGGGAGATATTTATGTTTGTATAAGGCAGGGGAGGATTTAAAATTGTATTTGAAATACGTTATGTCGGTCAAATGTCATAGGGTAGTTGACTTTAACACACACAATATTTAGTGTTGAATTTTTCTACCCCTTTTAAAATTACAATCAATTTGTTTGTAAGGAAATATACTTTTACTCCTCATAAGTATCCCGTTACACCTGAAAATTTAGGTAGTATAAAGTAATTGTTTATGTAGTTTGCTTAGAGAAGATAATTTAAAAGCTTATCAAAACCGTACACATATTATACTACACGTATTTATTACCACACATATATTATAAGATCTGTAAATATACAACATTTTATAAAAATCTTAATAAGAAATATATTGCAGTACGAATTGTTGAAGCTAAAATCTATGGATATGTTCATACATCATGTGGTATTTCCATGAAGTCAAAATATTATGTTTGATTTCCGGTAAAAAAGCAACAAATGTTTATAATGTACAAAAGGACTTAGCCTACATCTGTTGTATTTTAAGCTACCATTGAACATTTTATTGCAAGAGTAACTAATTATAGTGAAATATGTCAACGTCAATACCAAAAGTTTATATTCTATTGGGAGTTACAAAAAACACAACAGAAAGACCAAATTTTAATTAATAAAACAGAATAATCTGTGAAAACAAAAGACCATCACCTAATTACCCCTAGGTTGGTTGAAAGTGCAGGGTCATGTTAGGGGTTAATACACCCCCGCTATGACATCGGACGAATGATCTGTCAGAATGATAAACTGACCTCTACCGATAACTGACAACAATGGCGACCGGTTTTATATATGGTTAGACTTGGTGTGGTAATATATAAAATATACGGTAACATTCGTATCATTTTTTAATATTCTTAAAAGAGACAGAGGTTTTAATTCAATTTATTGACGTTTTTGCATCATTTTAAAATAGCTGGACAATGTTGACTAGTTTTAAATGCACTTTTTGAAACCAAATTTATGATAGAAAAAATTAAAATGGTTTAAAATTATAAAAGTTTAATAACTGTTAGGCAAGGTGACTAAAATTTGAACACATTATTATGATTTTGTATGGATTCACATCATGATGTTTTTTGTAATGCATGTATCGAAAATGTTGTACAGAACTGACAGCATAATCGTGTCACAGAAAAGTTATGGACATTATTTTAATTAAGAAGATAATTATACATCGTGAATCAGTTTGCTGTACATGCATTGAAATGAATGTATAATTCATAAATGGAAGACAGTATTGAATAAATATTTGCATTGGAATGATCTTGTCATTATATGACGAGAGCAATGATTTTGCAATACCTGTATTGAAACAAATATAAAACCTTTATACAGCATGACCTAGTTTTCAATACTAGAAATAAAATGACACTACCTTTCATATATAGCTAGACAACTTGACATACTTGTAAAACGTGTAGCATTGAACAAATGTTTTGAATTGAAAAATAATTGAATTGATATTAAATCGAAAAATTAAAATATCTGTTCATCAATGTCCAAATACGTTTATTGAAACTCTTTAACATATTGCAACTACAGTAGTAGTTAGTAAATCATGTGTTTAATCTCTGATTCAATTATTAACGGCCAAACTTTACACGTGGATTAAATTGCATGGATCAACCGATTTTGTCATTTATAAATGTTTATCAATTATCAATGTTACTCTAATTTTTAGTGTACAAATGGAACTGATTGTTTCGTATTCGAGTGACTACAAAACGTGACGAAAAGTGTAATACATACATTGAAACTTCAATATCATTTATAAATGGAAGAGCAACGTGACCTTAATTTGGAATCCTTTGTCGTTTTGTACACTGTTAAACTTCGTGTGACAATTTATGATTCACGTATTTAAACGATTGATTATCTTTTGTATGGAAATAAGAAGTGGTTTCTGAGTGTTTTTTTCGGGACATGCAAATTCTAACAAACCAAATAGGTTGAAATGTTACTTGAAGTTAAAAATAAGGCTAACATACAGGCATATTCTTATAAATTAAATCCCTTTGAGCAATACCCCTAGTAGATTTAAGATTTGAAGTCGAACTTTTGGAAATATATGTTGAATGGGTCTTAGCAACAAATAACACTATTCGTTCACATTTCAATGAAGTAATCTATTTTTTCTGATGCTTAGCTGATTATATAACCAAAAAAATAAACAAAAACTAATTTAGTGTTAGCTGAACAGCTGACTATTTATGATCATTAGTGTAAGTGTGAGAATTTCTTTACGGTTCAAAAAACTTAATTATTTGGTTTAATAAAGTCAATAAGGATATAATTTGTAATTCAAATTGTGATTCGTGTATTAACCGTAATTTTATTCTGGAACAGAATTAAATCGTGACTTAATTTGGAATCTATTTATAATTTTGTAAATAGTTTGACAACAATGCTCAATGCACCGATTAAAATAAATTGTCAATTATAAATATTTAAAACATGGTTTGTAACTTGTTGTAATATAAATTTAACGACTTTTATAAATGGTTATACAACGTGTCGTAAAGTCTAATGGATGCGTTGAATCGATTATTACATTTATTTGTAAATGACAGAACTACGTGATTTAAATAAATCCATTTATCATTCAGACAGTTGGTGGACATGATGGAACCATTGTAATTGACACAGCATTATTTATTTATTTATTTGTATACGGCAAACACCATTTTACATTTCACATTGCAATTTTTTACAGATGGCCAAAAAAAGATGATGTAATAATACATGCGTGTGACCATTACAGCTATCTACTACCTAGTACCTAAACTTAGAAATAACAAAACAACGTTGAGAAAATAAATGCATGATAAATATCACAGCAAGTGGCAATAAAGACTAGTTAACATGCAGGAACAATAATACAATAAATATTGACGAAGTAGAGACTAACAATAAGCAAACCCAAAATTATGAAACACTACAAAATAAATAAATAGTATGGAGGCAAAAACAGCAAATTTACAGAAGAGAACAATGTGCAAATGGTACGGTAAACTCTGAAGAAAATTTAAAAACTTAACAATAAAGGTTATTATATTTTGTAATTACATCTGCTTAGGCAATTACAAGAACCAGGTAGACATCTTTGCAGTCTAAACTATTGTATGATTTTAAATTTATTTTGCAATTTAAAAAATATTGAGTTAACCATCGTAGGTTATACATTTGCAAAAAAAAAAACATGGGCTGGAATCAGCAGAGTTTTATTTATGGAACGATCTAAAAAATAACATAGAAAAACGACGAGTATTTAATGTCTAAAATAACTTGCCTTATAAAATGATCGCCTCCAGTGGTTGTTTTAAGACTGCACAAAATAAAACAACTCACATTTAAGTCCAGCTTTTATAACAACTACGGAGAACATGAGAGAATGGAAAAGCCTAGAGGTATTTTTCTCCCTGGTAACTCTGTTGCTCTCAGCTGGATGAAGATTTAAAGGCGATGTTTCTTAAGGTCGAAGGTCATATTTTAATTTAAGTTTCATGCATATAGAATAAACTGTTTTATGTAAGAAATTGTGTATTTGAGAGTATTTTCTTACTCAAAAAGATACATTGAAGTTGATATTTAATTAAAAACCCAATACAACTGTATGTTTATTCTATGTAATAAAAGCTAGAATTATGGTATCTGGTTAAAAGACACCTATAATTACTTTAACGAAGCAACCCACGATCACATGAGGTTCTGTTTAAATGGACACAAAATCTATTATAACAAATTAGCTGAAACTTTGTGCATGCTTAATGAAGAAAACTACAGGTTTGTTTGAATTTCAATATGAAACCAGGGATATGTCACGACTTGCAAAGTTCCGAAGTAAAATTCCAAGGAATTCTAGAAAGTAAACTTGATTGATGCCAATAAGTTTAATTTCATTAGTTTTAATCTAAAAATGTGTAGATTGGTAAAAAGTTAATTTTATCCTGACAGTCAGCTCATTAAAATAGTTGAGATTCAGAATGATAAGTTCATATTTTTACAGACATTTTGTAGTTATTTGGAAATTATATTTTATCTCTAAAGGCAACACAATAATCATTCAAAAAACATCATTCAAAAAACATCATTCAAAATGCTTTTTTGTCCTACACACAACTGCTAAATACAGCGAGTAAAATAGAAATTAGTTGTGAGTCGGTGGCTCAGTCTGTAGCGCCACAGATTGTAGGTTTCGGGTTCGGATCCTTTTATTTTCAGTACAATTAATGCACCCTTTGACTATACCAGTTCACTCCTTTACTTTACGTTCCACGCAAAGATCCGTTGTACATGTGGAAGGGAAATACAAAGTTTAAAAATGCCGCCAACCTACAAAAATAAATAATTAAATACCCCCGCCGCAGAAAACCTGCCGACTGAGCGAATTTCCATTTGTCTGAATTGATTTTCAGTTAAATATATTTTAATAACATTATGTTTAACGAGTACCTAGGTTTGCTGCTACAAGGAAACTAATAAAGTGTGTTTTTGAGTAAAATATTGATAGCTTAGTACAAAATAAATAAATTTGCCAAGTTTGATCAAAATATATCCCATAAACAAGCAAACTACAACATTTGACAATATTCTCCATAAGAATAACATGGGAATTTTTAATTTACAATTTTTTTAATTTTCTCCGTTACTAATAATCAAACAAAAATTCTTTTATATACTAAATTATTTGTTTTTTTAAGCTCTTTAAAAAGGTCTAAAGAGAAATCGGGAAATTTTGTTTTTTGAGGGTCAAAAGTGAGAAAAACCAATTTTTACCCCATAAAACCCCCCGTAAAGCCCCGTTCCCATGGTCCGATCGTGCTGGTTTGCGAACTCATTCAAGTTTATCCTGCTTTACACCTTTAAACCAAATTTCATCAAAATCGGACAAAAATTACTCAAGTTATCACGTTCACGGACGTATATATATATAAGTCTATATATATATATACATATATAAAAATTTGAACGAATGGTGTTTTTGGCCTCTGGGGACATCAAAATGAAAAAGTAACTTGGTCCCGGGTCTAGGTATTACCGTGCCACCTACGGTAATAGCTACTTCCCTATAGGGAAATTCGCTAAAACAAAGAAATATGATTAATCCAATACTGATACCATAATTTGGGTACTTTCCAATATGACGTACACACATTGAGACAAAAATCATAAACTGAAACAAATATTTTAACCTGTTACCCATGTAAATTTTGGAATACAAACATTGCAACGGATAAAATGAGATACAGCGTAAAATTATTACACCTCTATTGAAGATGAGGCTTTAATGGCGTCAGGTGGAGCATTGGATACAGATTTATTACAGTGTAGAGCGGTTCTTTATTTAGTTTAATCTCTATTACAAATCATTTTCTGTAAAACATTATTATTCAAGGAAAGAATAGTTTTTGTAATGTGCTGTACATTATAAACACTTATCTCCGCCATTTGATATTAAAATCTGTGATTAATTACATTTTAAGACAATGTAATGTGAGTTAATATTGTAAAGTAAAAAAAAAATCTGTGGTAAAATCCGTCTTTTCCGGGAAATTTCAAAATATTATTTGTATTTCAATAAGTTTGTTGCTTTTAGTTTAATGTAAAATGCCTACATACAGATTTAGGATGTCTCAGTTTTGCACGATAGAGTGTGAGTGTATTTGTATTAAACCAGTTGAATTTATTTCCTTTCCATTGCTGACATTTTTTACGTTATTTAAGACCAAGTTTATTTGTAGTTCTAGTTATTTATGTAATAATTAGGTTATGTCTCATCCATCTGCTATTGCCTAACTATGATTTAGTGAAAAAACGTTTGTTCACCCAAACATTGCCGGGATACAACTTTTTTTGAGCATATAAAAAATGAGTGATCTGGTCTTTCATTTAACAATACACAGGGTTGTGATGTAACAGCAATACATTTTTATACAATTTCAATTAAATACCTAGTTAAATAAAAAGATAAAATGGTGAATTAGGGGGAAATGGCACCCTTCTATGTGGAACTAAGTGATGGGGACCCAGCCTTAGTTATACTTCAGCCCTTGAAAATAGTCAAAAAGGTGAATGGAAGTGACCAAAATTAAAATATAAGTATAGTCTAGCCTTTGTCATTTTAAGGCATCTTTTAAGATCAAACTCTGTGGCAACATACTCCACGAGTCAAAAAAAGTTATAATATATATATATATATAAGTTTAAAAAAGTACAGAAATAAAAAAAACAAGTATGAATCATATGGCATTCATGTATCAATAAAAATAATAATCTAACTATTTTTAACTGCTAAGGGTTTTAATTGTATACTGCTGTAAACACAGGATATAACGTGTTTGTCTTTTACGCCGTTAGCTCATCTCGTTTATGCTGAATAAAAATCATCCAAAAGATTTGAAAAGTAACGTTAAGATATTATTAGAATACACAGATAAAATACTTTCCGACCAATCGTTTTAATGTCCCACTGCACATTCGCGGAAACAAGTTGTTCCCAAATGTTCGCAGCGTTGCTAAAAGGTTTCTTTGAGTTCCAAGAAGGTATTAAAGAGTCCGACACGTCTGGAAACATCGTTTCTTCTCGATTAATTCCTCCACACGTTTAAACCTTTTCCGAGATTCGTGGGTTTCCTTACTTTATCTCGCAACTGGGAATATTTGTATTTACGTGTTTTAAAACGGTTGGAAAGGATTATTAAAAAATGTAAAAACTATTTGTTATTAAACTTAAATAATGAGTTGATATAAAAATAGCTGTAAATAGGTATAAGTTTTCGGAGAGAATTCCCTTTAGATTTTTTTATACATTATCCACTTAAAGTAAAAAATGTAATCTTTTTTTGGGAAAAGACTATTGTCTTTTACTCAACTACATACAATAACAATAACAATTACAATAATTAACAACATAACAACATGGGTATTATATGACGTATTAAAATTTTATTTTGTAGTTGTTTTAACTATTATTATTAGTTGTAGTTTGAAATAATAATTTATAGTTTCGATGAGGTGCTTTTAATAATTCACAAATGCACTGTATATTGAATGACTTATCGATATCTCGCCTAAAATCAAGCCAGTCCACTTCAATGTTACCTTATATTAGTAAAACCACTCAAATATATGATTTTATTAAATACATAATAGAAATTATTTAAATCTGGTTTTATTTAATAACTGCTACCTTAGTAAATATTAACTTGATGGTGCACAAATTCTACCAAATTCCATATCCCTTTTACCTATATTTATATTATACAACCTTTTATTTTTAAGTATAAACTTATCTAACTAGTAGGCCATGTAAAATTTTAGTTTACAAAATAAATTTAAATCCTTGTCCGTAAAATTGTATTTTTGTAGTTTGTATAGTATTATGAGTATTGGTAATTTAGTCAACAACAAAATCTTTATGTCTGTACAGAGATGGAGATAGTGGTGGTGCTGGTGCTACTGCTAGGAACACTACTAGACGGTCAGAGAGCGCCTTGCTACGAGTGTGAGGACTACAAGGATGACCATCCATTGTCAAGTCCTTACAATGAGGTAATTCATTACAGATTTATGTTATAATCACAACAGGTTGATAATAGGAAAGTCTATCCATAGCGGTGATCTATACAGCATGATTTTAGACTCATTATGAGTATATAATCGTATAAATACTTATAGCATTGAACCTTAATCATGTGAAGAAACTAAACAAAAAATAATAAATAATAAATAAATCAGGGTATAGATATATTAAGAATCATAATGATGAACTGAACCCAACCTCTTACACCTTTAAGATTAAAAATTCTCAATACTTTGAGCTTACTGACTTAGGGCTTATAATAATTCTTGTATGAGAAATATAAAATAGAGATTTACAGATTATTTTCTAATATTGACATGTGATAGTGCAAATTAGTATTCAAACAAATCTATCTGAGTTAGAAACTCAGTAATCAATAACACATTTTAATTTGAATATAATTATCACATACATTTTTCGTTATTGATTAGGAAAAGAGCAGAATACCTTGGCCTAAGAGTTAACGGTTTAGAAATGGAATTACTGATTATTTAGTAATCAATAGCTACACACTTCAATGGTTGTATTTGATTAACAGACTACAAACTCCCCACTGCCACTTCTAATATGTTTGCCTAAAACTTGAATTCTCCATGATGGATGATGGATGATATATCTCCTAGCTAGATGCTGGAAAAGATTCTGATAATACTTACTTACTTAAAAAACAAAAAAAATCTGTTTAATTGTGGAACTCGTCCATAACCTTGTACTCCATACTTAAAGAAAATTACTTAATTCTTCTATTAGCTAATCTATTAGATCGTCGGTAAATCACATTCAAATCGAGATTATTGTAGGTGATATAGGCACATGAATGGTACATTGACGTTCTACCATTTATTCGATCCAAACAGCAATTCGTCGCTGCCTCATTGATCACCGAGCTGTCGTTTCCGTTGATTATCTAATCAATCACTCTTCCTCGTCAACCTAATTAACTCATATTTACATAAGCCACATGAATTACCTGAATTACCCACGTCAATTACATGTGCTCATTTACAGTTGTAGAACGATGTACAATTCGTTTTGTAACCAAGACACGTAGAGGAAAGTTTTTCAAAGTTTTTTTCGCCGCGTCTGTTTGCTCGATCCTTTGTAAAGGTTAAATTATTCCAGACTCGTTCTTTTCTGGAGTAAATTGTGAAATTTTAATATAATTAGTTTAACAAGTTGGAATTATTTTGTTAAAAAACATGAAAAAGACTAACAATATTAGATTTTTTGTATTTAGCTACCTTTCTCATTATTGCTGATTTCAAAATTCTTAACTTGCCAGTTAAAATTTAAAAAATGAGTTTGATCAGAGTAGTCAACCAAGATAATCACTAAAATATATTTTAGTTTAACTAATCCGAATTTCCAAAAAAGAATCTGATTCCCAAACTTTATAAGCAACCCTATCAAAGATCTTAGCTCTTTTACTAAAAACTAGGTTTCTATGAAGTTCAATATCATGCTTAAAGCACCAACTTGTTTAGGCCAGGGTTTTTACAATACTTTCAACATTCCTAACATTTATTATTGACCCTTCCTAGTTGGCCGTAGTAATTTCCCTAAAATTAACCTACTTCTTCACCGAGACCAGCTTTAAATTAGTTGTGTCAAAGAAGGAAAAATATATACCTTTTAAAAATCAAAAATATGTTTACTTTTATATTTTAGTTGTTGCTAAACAATCTACGTTTTTGATCTAAAACATATTCGCCTAGGCTATACAATGCTTTGATTCTTAGCCATATCCTCAGGTTAGTGCTAGTTATTTGAACTTCCAGAATTAAAAGTCTTGAGGCAAGCTGTAGATACTCTTAGCCATGATCGGATTTTGTAATATGTATATGACAAACAATAATACTTACATTTTTGAGTCTAGTTTGACGGGCATGATCAGAGTTGGAGAAAACATTTTATTGACCTTTACATATGCTGCCTGACAGAATGTAGATACCTGTGACCCGTTGACGCATTTGTTTGATGTATAATGGGCTTGAAACTATCCAGTATTTCACTTAAAGCTACATCCAAAGCTAGTGATGATCATATAATACTTGTTTCTGCCCCCAGATCAGGTCGCACTGCTCGTACCCGTGTGTCTGCCCCCCGGGTCTGCCTCGGTGTGACCCAGGAGTCCCGGTCGTGAGGGATGGTTGTGGCTGCTGCCCCATGTGTGCTCGACAGGTCGGTCAGCCATGCGACGGTACTGCGCTCTGTGACGAGTCCAGGGGGTTGGTGTGTCAGTACGCCAACAGCAAGACTACTGTAGGAATCTGTAAAGGTATGCATCTCACCTAGATATGCTTGGAATTGACATGAACTGGGTACTTTAACTTGAACTGGGTACATGGACATGAACTGGTCACGTGGACATGAACTGGGTACATTGACATGAACTGGGTACAACAACGTGAACTGGGTACATTAACATGAACTGGGTACATTTATTTTGTAGGACGCTAGGCATGAGACCGGGATTGTTTTTCACATTACTTCACGCTAGACCTAGGGGTTGCGGCATAATGCAACCCACTTAGATAAAATCCATTGGTGATTTCGCAGAAACCCTGGACCTCAGGGACCGAAGTCCCACGCTCTAACCACTAGATCAGCTCGCTTCCCCAAACTGGGTACATTAGCTTCAACTGATTACATTGCCACTGGGTATATGGAAATGAAATAGGTACATAAGCTTAAACTGGGTACATTTACATGACCTAGGTACATAGCTGGAAACTGGGCAAATAAATACATACAATTTTATTCACACAACCCCGTCACCTAAGAATGTGTATTTGAATGTGAAGTGTGGAATAGTGTTGAATAAGATAACAGCTTTGTTGCTGACTGTGATCAGCTGATTTCCTAGTAAGGATTATTTATTAAATTTCCATTGAAGGGGGGGGGGGGCAGTTGGGCCCAGATTCAAACCATCAGGGCATTGAATGTTCTTAGAATTGAACCGGCTACCTTGTAGTTACACGGCAAACCCTATATTTACTCAGCTGGCTTTCTTGCACACACGTACTGCTGCAAGAATTACCTTCAAAAAGAAATGTTAAGATTTTTATTGAAAGATTAACTTTCAATAAACATACTAGTAAGTATATAGTTTGATTAGATGATAACCCCAACATCGTAAATACAATTTTGTCTCACAACTTTTACTCATATTAGAAATGTAAATATGAAAATTTCCTAATTGTGACCCAGAAAACCCAGCAAGCTAAGAAATTCAAAACCTGTTTGACAAAGAAATGCAAATTGAGTCAAGCGTGGCTCCGTTTAATGTAGCAAATACTGCTCAAGTCAAAGTTTAGTTTAATTGCCGACTTGGTACACTCAACGAAGCACATGTTGTAGTGTGTACACACCCTTGTGTGTGTGCGAGAGACTACGTGCATGTGTGTGTGTGCACCATATTTGCAGTAGAAGCTACTAAGGCTTGGCAGATATAATGAGGGCTTTGGCTTTGCTCACAGCATTCAATGTTCTTGGAAGTGTGCGCTGAGCATACATTGGAAGCCTACATATCGCTAATTGGCTTAGTGAAGGGATGGGATGAAATTCAACGCTTTCACAAAGACATTGCTAGAAGTGAATGTTCAGTTGTTCAGTTTTGTATTTAATTTTGTGTTAACTAATTTTGAACTTTCTGCACTCCATTGGTTACTTTCCAAAAAATATAATTAATATTCCAAATACGGGTGATGTAATATGATAGATTACATTTAAGTAGTTATGGTAATCACCACACAATCAGAAGGTAATCGGTTCGAACCTGAAAAACAATCAGTAGCTTTTCTTGGCCATTGGGATTTTCAATTAGGGATCTGGTAGAAAGAATAGCTCATGTTATTTAAAAGCTACACGATTCATACACTCTGTTCTACACCCATTATGTGAGTAGTCACTATGGAATACAGCCAAAAGGTAATGATGTCTCAAAGTAATAATTATAATAAAAATAAATAACATTGACCAACTGTAACCTTCATTTAACGTAGCTGTCAGTTTGTCAGCCATGAATACGAACTGACAGAGTTTACAGTTATGAATACTGTACTCTGTTAAACAAACCTTACAAACTGAGAGTTCAACTAAGACAGCAAATACAAATGTACACATCAATAAAGTAACGGAATAGTTTAATTTGAGAAGGTTCAGCCTATGCGTGAACCAGGCTAGACTGTAAATATTGTATGAATACAATACAACTTTTAAATATATAATTTTGCATGTCTTACTAAATATAGCAATATGTTTCAGCCATAAAAGGGAAGCCTTGCACGATCTACAACCAAACGTACGACAACGGGGAAACCTTCATGCTAGATTGTCGTACCCAATGTGCCTGCAAAGTAAGCAAATACATTACTTACATATTACATTTATGGTATAACTTAAACATCATGTATAGTTCCAGTTATGACTTCATGCTGAGAAGCCTTTTCCTCCATTTCCCTAACATATGTCTCATTCGTGTAATGTAAGTTTTAAGGTTTCAAGGTATTTGGAATATGACCCTATCGTCACTTGGTCCCGCTTGAGTCACTATTATTGTTCATACGTGTCCATTAGGTTGCGATTTTACAGATTTGGAAGGGTTGGTGTTCAGTATTCATTAGCAGGCCAGCTGATCATTGTGTGAGAGAGAGAAAGTATATTTCACAATCCATATGACCGCAACAAGCAACAATTCAAAAAATGTAAACATTCCCTTTTTAGAAAATTTCCATTACCTTCCTTATTTCTATCAATTTGTGTAGCATCTTTCATTCTTTTCTTTGTTTATTTTGTTTTATTAAAATTAACTGTACTAAGTTCGTTATGTTGTAAAAATGTCCATGCCTGATCAGATTTTGAATCTTTCTAACCCATCTTCACTCCCTAAAAAACTTCTATCATACACTTTTCACCATCTTTTCAAATTTAATATGTAGTATAACAGTATAGGTGTATATTATACTGTATAGTCTTTAAAATCCCGAAAGAAGACGACCAAAGCAAAAGGGCCAAAGTGGTGGAGTCAAGTACAGAGAGACCTGGAGCGATTAGATGCAACCGAGGAAGACGCAGAAGATAGAGAAAGATGAAGGGGCTTGATTGGTGCAGCCAAATCTCTCCTTATATATGCGTGGCCATGGGATTTAGTAAGTGTAGTCTTTAAAAACTGAATTATTATATTCAAATGGTAAACATGGGCCAACTTTGTTGTTTGTAGAACGGGACGTACGCGTGCGCCAGCCTATGCCCCCAGGAAAACATATCCCCTAGAGGCAGCTGTAGACATCCTCGTCTGGTGGAGGTGCCAGGACAATGCTGCAGGGAGTGGATGTGTGACGGAGAGTCTGGTAAGTGATTCTGCTCAGTTGACTCAAACAAACGTTTTGTAAGCATTATGTAACTAATATATTAATGAGCAGGTGGAAAATTCAATTAGAACACGTTTTCCCATTCCTCAAGCCAATCTTTTTATTCCTAGCTTTAAAGTGTAAAATATAGTACTGAAGACTTGATTTGTGATATCTCATTGGTCGCTATGCTGTAAATTTCAGTATAACCAGCCGGCTGCAATAGAAAAAGGTTCTGCCAATTATTCGCAGTCTGAATTTCAAGAAAGCAGTTTTTTACACAATGCTGATACACATAATGTAACACACAATTTGAACTTATTCTTACCTAAAAGATGGTGTATTGTAAAAAAATTTAGTAGAAAGTTATATTAACTTCTAAGGTATCGACAAAAATTGAACTTAACGGAAGGACAAATATTGTCGCTTGCACAGTCTGTCAGTCAGAACAAAATTTTTTTTTTAAAGCTAGTCCATAGTAGACTGAAGCTGGTTCAACTGGATAGTCTGTCTTTTAGTATGCCAGGTGTTGTGCCCCCTTTATTTGCTGAATCCAAAGTATAATTATTGTAATCTTAACATAAAATGGAACTATGATTTGTCTGTCGTTTAAACTTTTTATTTTTAATCCAACAGATTCTTAATACCAACAGATTTTTTAAGTTTTGTTATTATTCCTAGGTTTAAACTTAGTAGGATTCAAATAGTTGCGTTAGGTGGTGTTTATATAAGTGTGAAAATCGACTACACTGAAAAGTGAAAACATATTTTCCCAAACATTTTTAATTACATTGCAGTCCAGAGCCCTCCACAGTGTTTGGCTGAGTTCTCTCCCTGGACGCCGTGCTCCTCATCGTGCGGCCTCGGTTTGTCTCACCGAGTCTCCAACCTCAATCCGGACTGTAAAACTCGCAATGAGACTCGTCTCTGTCAGCTGCGACCTTGTGACTCTCTCAAGGTCAAACCTCTCAACCTGAGTCATCATCATGTCAGGGTGAGTCACATTGGGACCGAGAAAGATTTGAAGGCAAAAATAAATAGATTCAAGTTAGACTAGGAGACTGTTAGAAATCTAGAGAAAGTCTGTTATATGTCCAAACAACGTGTAAACTTTTCATAAATTTGGTACAATTAGCTCAGTTTATAAGTGACAGATAGAAAGATATATTGAGGTTTTCCTAAGAGCGTTAGCATTTTTGCTTCTAATTTAAATAATGTGCACTCTTCAACCGTAAAAAGAGGGTAAACTACTTCAACTTTACTGGATAGATTAATTTATTGTGTTAACCAACACGCCTAATTACACTACTTTGCTAGCTGAGCTTACGATACATTTCGACGAAAAAGTGTGTATTTCGTAGTATAGACCATTTATTACACTTATGACCTAGGTTCTTAGGAATTTTATTTATCGCCTTTTCATCCATAGTTTTTAACTACCTAATAATAAGTAGTAATTTAATCATTCTATTTTACTCCCTATTGAACCTATCAACGTTTAACTCTTTCTACGACTTCCAGAAGGGCCACGAGTGCAAGGCGACCCACCGCATGTCCCGGGTGCACCTAGTGTTCGGCCAGTGTCGCAGCAGGAAGCGCTACCGACCCAGGGCCTGCGGAGAGTGCGGAGGCTGCTGCGCTCCGGAGCTCAGCTCCACGGTCCGGGTGGAGTTCGTGTGTGGAGTTACAAGTGGTCTGGAGGATGTGGAGTTGGGGAGTGACTTGTGGAGGAGCGAAGCACCCGTCCATGGCCACAGACACGTGCTGTCTGTAGACGTAGAATGGGTGCTGAAGTGTCAGTGCAACCCTGTATGTTTGGCCAAGGGAGTGACGAGGCCTCCGTTGTTGCATAGAGTACACAGGACAGCTCCGCCATAGAGTAATAACGGTGCCTCACGTATTAGAGTTTCTTAGAGAAGATTTGTGGTAGGTGGACTCTACAACCAACTATGCTAGAGAAGGTGAATCACTTGGTTTGTTGCATAGAGTATACAGTACAGCTTTACCATAGAGTAGAGAAACTGGTGGACAAGCTGGTGACTAGTTGGTAGGATTTTGACTGTTAGAGGAACTTCAGATTTGAACGGACTATACAAATCAACACTCTTCTTTATACTCTAGATGTTGACTCATCATTTTTGCATAGACTACAGCGTCTGGTGCCTCAGAATAGGGTTTTGACTAGTTTCCTAAAAGAGTTGGCGAAACAATGTTAGACAAAACATCCTTATCAATACAGTTTGTCCATAAACTATGTCTTTGAGAATCATTCTGTTAATCAACACGTATAAACATTTCGTAAAACTACTGTGGGATTCATTCACATTTACAAAACTAATTTTAAAATAATTTTAATGGGTTGGATTTCATTACTAAAGTAAATGACTAGCTGAAAACCACAAACTATTAGTGTTTTGTGAAAACGTTGTATACGATTATTTTTTTATTGTGTTGTTGCTTTTACAATCTACAACTGGTGTCACAGGAATAATAGTGCTGGGGGGTTCAATAAAAGTACTTGTATTTAACGTCCAAACAAATGTTATACCGATGATAGTGGCTAAAAGAATTAGTCAATCGTGTTAATTTTCATATTCGATTCTATACTTGTTGACTACACTTTAAAAAATAATTTTAATTATAATTTACTTTTGTTTTTGATTCTTTTGGGGCTGTAAATTTCACCCCATCACTTATATTAATGAGAATATAGTTTCGATGTCTGTTAAGGAATTAACCTAACAATAGAGAGATAATTGATTTATGAAGGCTCATTTCTATAAATAATTTACAGAGATAAAGACATTTTTACATTATAAAATATACTAGTCTTGCTTACAGGTTTGTAGAAAAAAGTAGATCCTGTATTGCACACAGTGCCATCTAAATAGTACTTAGTTAACATATTAATCTTTCCATTAACCTAAAAACACCTAGGAGCATTTGAAACTACTCATATCACTAAAAATTGTAAGTGTACCTTACTTTTGTATGATTTACAATTAATTAATAGACATAGAAAATATTATATAGATTAAATGATTAATTTTTACAATAAATGCTTAGAGGTTGTTAGGCATGAAATGTTTTTTTTTAGTTATTTTCCTATTACCAATAGAAACATACATCATAGGCTTTTCAAAGATATTTTTGAACACTGTAATTCTTCCTCATGTATAATGATAAAGAATATTACGTATCAAAACTAAGTTAAAGTTGCATTTCACAGTGGTTTAAGAAGTAAAGAACAATCTTAAAACAAATAAAAATAAATAAATTAGATAATTACATAATTAGCTAATTATTGAAAGTTAACACATATAATGTAACATATAAAGTTAACTTCAAATGCCGGGGATGCAAGTTCAACATTGTATATTGATAGTAAAAGAAACTTTTCAAAAAATAGAAGATTATTTGTACTTTATAAATTCAATTCCTTGCAATTTGGAGTGCAACACAATTTGTGGCCATTGTGACAGTTTGATTGTACACTTTTAGAAGTAATATGTACGCTAAATGTACAGCTAGATAAACATGTTATTAGAATGTAACAAGAATATCAGGCCCACTTTATGGATCGAAACATATCTGACAGACATATAATAACAATAGCTTTCACACCATAGGGTTTAGAGGAATGTGTTTGTTTGTAGCTAAATCAATTGAAGAAAACACTTTTATTTTTTCCTAAAGGGATCTTTAATGAGGTGTTTGATGACTGTTGTGATACCTATAACGCTTTTTTAAGATTATTAAACCACCTTAAGAGTTTTTTTGTTTACATTATAGTAAAACAACAACATACCAGTTTGAAGAATTATTTATACTGTAAGCTACCTAGTTACTTATATTTGTCTATTGACAATTTTTAGGGTGTTTGGTGCTTTTCTGTTTTTTTCTTTCTGTTTTTGAGCTGTTCAACCCCTTTTATTTTACATTTTCTTGGATAACGAAATTAATTAATAGACGAACGTATTCAGAGTCTCTTTTATAATATATATAACGAATCCACACACTAGAAGCTAGGAAAAAAGTATTTGTGATCAAACATATTAATTCTTTTCTAGCATTTGTATAATTTAATCTATACTAGGGTCCACGAGACTTTGCAGTTGGCGTCAGCCAACAACAAGACAGGGTTAGTGCGACGTTGCCATATCCCCTGCTGACGACACTAATTAAAATAATACTAAACAATATTTTATAATCAGCTGGTATTATTAGATTTGGCAACAACGCGCGATCCTCATTGGCTCCTCCGAAGTCACGTGGTAAATAGGCTCCTCCCTCAACTGCAGACTCTCGTGGACCGTACTGTAATTCAATTTTTTCGGCACTTCATTTATATATATCCTACGACTCCCGATAAACAACATACGATAACTTAAGGTTTAATATCAAACACGGCCTTGACCTAGGACCAATGATAAATCAGTGCGAAGGAACTACCTTTGCACATGTAGATAATATGTGTTCAACTGTACATAATGTGTAGATATTTTTGCAATGTTATCTATTTATAAAGACTAAAGTTCCATCGACAGTGAGGTTTTGACGTAGAGAGTGGTAGTTTAGCAAGTTTAGGGAAGAGTTGACTATTTTAATGTTAATGTATCTGCTTTCCATTAAGTTTGTAAACATGTGTACACAGCTTGAAATAAATATATTGAATTGATGTGTGGGACGTGTTTATTTTGAAACCTATTTAATTTTGTTTTAGTAAGGTTTTAGGGTAAAAAGTTGAAAATTAGTTTTTCTTAATTTTTTCCCCATTTAACACCAGCTCCTTGTTACCATATACTACAGATCTAGGTAGTTGTCAAAACCAATTAAGTCCCATGACGGAAAAAAACACTGGCAAGTCAAAGGTGACTCAATGATAGGTAGTGCAATCAATTGGGTTTCTACCAAGTAATTTCAGGGTAATCAGTCTACTTTGCTAAGCAAATTGATAATTAAAGGGTGGTTGTGAAGATTAGGAGTTTCATGAAATATTTTATTTAAAATTTTACCACCCATTTGAAATAGATATTATCTTTTTGAGAAAACCTATGCCTAAACGTGTTGCATCATCTAAGTTGGTTAAATTATTAGTTTCAAAAGATTAGAATAAAAAAACATAGACAAAACTAACAGCATAGCTATAATGTGTGCTGTGTCATTTAAAAAGCTGTTTTGAATCCTAATCAAGATTGTTATAACTTAACTATTTCTGGTTACTGATTTGTAAAACCACAAACAACTCTTTTTTAAACAAAAAGGGAACCCTCAAATTTCTGACACTTCAAGTGCTTTGATATACATCATACACGTTGTTAAGTAGTAAGTAAAACACATCAAACCGACGTAAGCATATTAAATGAGTCGTAGTATTCTCAAACAAAATTTGAGCCTCGAGGTATTTCTTAAACGTTCCATTGGTTTCCAAAGTACGTGGCAAAATTCCAATACGAGACAACCCAGATACTCTATATTGCTCCTGTTCATGTCTGTCTTCTACAACTGTTTCATGCTTAACTTTCCACACATGTCTTCAGGAAAACCACCATTTTCCTGAATCAAACACTTTATGGGAACAATATAAACAGCTGATATAATAGAATTCATTTTCGTAGCCCTAGGATTGCGTTAATATGACAAATAATGGTTAAACATACCTTGTCAGACAATCCTTAACATGTAGGTAGTGTCGAAGTTGCTACATATGTTTCGGCGGCTATTTAAGCATCTCCGCCATCGTCAAGCAAACAAACGGATCCACTTGATGTGTCGTCAGAATAAATAAAATAGGTACACATTTTACACATTTTTTTAAGTTTTTTATGTTTTGTGTAAAATGTGTATTTATTCTGACGACACATCAAGTGGATCCTTTTGTGTGCTTGACGATGGCGGAGATGCTTAAATAGCCGCCGAAACATATGTAGCAACTTCGACATTACCTACATGTTAAGGATTGTCTGACGAGGTATGTTTAACCATTATTTGTGATATAATAAAATACCTAACAGTAGGGATTTTAGAACGGCCACTACACAGAAAAGGCCTATTAAAAATATATTGCTCATACATAGAAAGGCGAGTGTGACATAGTACATTGTTTATATACTTGTAAATTTCTTTAGTTTAGATTATACAGTATTTGACACAACTGCAGTTGTTAATATTATCACATAGTATAGGGTTTCCTATACTTAACTGTTTTGAGTTAGTTCACTGGCTGCTTCCAGTTAAAATACAAAAGAAATATACCATAGAACCTATTACTATTGAGGTTAAAACAAAATAGGTTAGAGGATACCAGCTTATTAGCAAAATGTAATTCACTTTTACTATGAATAAGACGTACATCTTTCTCCTGTAATCTATGTTTCGGTTGATTAAAGTCGAGTATATTATATTTTTCACCATTTTCCCACGGGCTTTCCATTTCCCCTACAACATTCTAATTTGAGCTTACAACTAATTTTTACGCGTATAAATATATTGCTGAAGTATCAATCTCTTAATTGACATAAGCCCATTAATGATTTGAACAATTAAACTAATTTCTTCAACTTATTTCTTACCAGCAATTAAGCAGAATACAACAAGATATTTAATAAAACTCACTGTCAACCTTTATTGAAAAAATCACGTATAACTAAAAACTTTATATTTTTTACTCAATCCACATATGACCATAAAAAGTTAATTAATTACAAAACATATCTGGTCAAAACCTGGAGTTGATTTGAGTCTAATACATATTTATCAAACAAATACATAAGTATCAACACTTAAAATAAACGACCAAAAGTCTGGAATTTACTACAGATGTCGTCGTAGCAAACAAGAAAATGAAGCGTTGGCGGAACTTCGGACAATCGATAAGGTGAATAATATAGCAACTGCCGCAGTGAGGCAGTCACGCGACCGTCACGAGAATTATGGTACATTATTATGGGAGAATTATGGTACCTTATAATGGGAGAATTATGGGGCGTTTTAGTGAAACCACTTTATATGGAATGATGTTTAGTGATTGTATTACCGTACCAAAAAGGTGGAAATTGTGTAGTAGGGTTAACGTATCAGTACATTGCATAGCCAAGACGAAGTAGCTCCCATTTTTGACTAAGTTGTCTGTTTGAGTTCGAGTTTGAAGAATTGTATTCCACTAATTGAGATCTTAAATGTGATTTACATATCAATCTCTGCTTAAATTAAAAATTTTCGACTCCCAGTGGACCGTACCTGATGATGTAGGTAGGGTATCGCTAACTAATTTGTAAAATATATATTGTTATGACTAGTAACCTAATTCAACGTTTTGATTCTTTATTTTTATTATTTTTAAAATACTTATCCATCCCGGGACATTTTCCCACCCCGATCCAGTGCAAGTATAAGGTATAGCTGTATACGTTAATGGCCAAGCATTTCCTCCACAATTCTCCTTTATAAATTTAATCTTTTAAGAATACACACTTCCCCACTAAAAGTATATTCAATACTATAAGGTTGATCACAAAAGTACCTTTTCAATACTTCAATCATACCCTTTTTGCCTGATATTAAGCTCTTCTTAGATAAAATAGTTTCTTTGTTGACACATATTACAGATCAGTAAGAAAAAATCTTAAATAATAAAACAATTTTAATTCTTCACAAAACACAGCACTAACTTATAAACAACCTCATAACTGATATCCTCAAATCAGGATATGATTTCACATTCTGGATTTGTGGAAAGCACATGAATTACATTTTTAAAGGATTTAATTAAGCCTTGCTCAAAAAACCCTCCCCCTCCCTCTTCTGTGTATTGTGGAAAGCTCCATTGCAAGGATTACAAGATTATGTGGACACCATTTTATCTTCACACGATATTATTATATACGTTGTATTAAAAACTGTATATATCTTTAGCAACACTATTTTTTCATGTTTGTTTAAACACAATTTATAAACTTAAATAAAAAACTATTTTTATATTACTGAATGTACAAAAAAAGCAGGAGGTATTTGAACTAAGATTACGTTGTCCCTTTTACTTCATTGTTAGAATGAATCAAATCTCATTTTCCCTAAGTAACTGAGACTCAGAAGATGAGTCAGTTAAAAAAACTAACCATAAACATTAAAGTTACTACTCAAAACGTACAAACTTCTTGCAATGAACTCTATAGTTAAAAATGTAAAATGAATGATTTGTTGTCAATAAAATTAGGTAAACACTTTTCTGAATTAAAGATGTACAAATAATAAAAAATCCGCAATACTTAAATGTAACAATAGATTCTACTTGCAATGTTTAGTACCTATTTATTGTATCTTCGTAATAAGCTGTAAGAAAACTAAGCATTAGTTTTTTTGTTACGAGGTTTGTGTTGTTTAATTATAGTTTTTGAGTAATTTTTCTTTAGCAAAGATCTTATTTATAAAAAAAAATCTTTCTAAAAAGTTAATATACCATAAGGAACTAAAATGGTTGGTTTGTTAAATTCAACATCTGAAAAACAATGTGAACACATTAGCATAGACTTAGTGGAATTTTATTAAAATTAATTATTTAGCACAGTTTTTGAAAATTGCCTGGGTTTTCTACGGATTAAATTTAGTTTCAATTAAACCAAACAAGCGAAATAATGGTTTTGTGTTTGAGTTTTCTGAAACCACTAATCACTGTCACACATCAATTAGCCATCTCATTAGCCATAATTGCCATGCCAAAGTATTCCAGTGTTATTGATTATTATCATAGATAAAACACACTCCCTTAGTTGTTAGTCTATGTTATTATTAAAATGGATAGTGTGGATTTTAATTAAAACACAGGATCTGATGGGTATTCCAGGTACATTGATAAAATATTGTATATGGTATGAAGAATACTTATAAAATAAGAAATTTTTGTTTTAGAATTACTGAATTGAATCGACACAGTACATATAGGGGTGTAGAACTAACACAATTAGGATGGTAGAATACTATAAATACAAGTATTTTATAATGTTAAATATTTTAATAACATGTAGTAAATTCACAACATAGTTGTAAGATGGTTGCGGTCAGAAAAGTCAAAATCTTCTTGATTGTTTGAAACTGTAATCATCTGTCAATGATTGGGCTATTACAGATAAATTGTCCAGTTTAAAGAACCAGCTGATCTAGTTAGAAACAAAACTGTCACCATATTCTTTCAACGTTCATCCTTCCTTCGTATTTGCAGAACTGGCGTGTTTACGTCCTAAGAATCTAATGTGGTAAAACCGAAATCCAAATCAGGCGTAAGCTATGAGGACAAAATGTAATTATAAGGCCAATGGTCAGACATTAGTAGTTAAAAACCAGCCGATATCATTACAGTCACGAATGGCTGCCATCGATCTCTATTATTAAATAATAGAGATCGATGATGACCACTCCATGTGGCGCAAACCTGAATGACACTTTGTCATCTTTAGATCACCAAAGATATGATAGTGAACAATTTTGATCAAAACAGCTGATTAGGGAAAATCAGCCACAAAAATTAACTCAACACATTGTGTAACACATGTAATTGATATAATCTTAACGTTTGATAGCTAATATCAATCCCCAATTAGATATCGACTAAGCCAGCTAGACAATCAGCTGGGCTTATCAATTGATGGTAATTAGCAAACAAGCATCTGTATACGAGATTGGTACAGATTAGAGAGGAAGACAATAGCCTAGATAATTATAGTGGAGCTCCTAGGCTGCAGCTACAGAACGTCCAATAAGCACATAAATGCGGATGGTATTACTTCTTGGATCTAGGTTATCAGCTAAAACTTTTAATGAATTGATTGTTATGGTTTTTATTGATATCTCCAATATGCCTATGACTGTAAGACAGAAACGATATTACATAAACTAGCTGTCGCCCACGGGCTTCACCCCGTTTGACATCATAAGTAAGTATTAATAAAACTATTGATTGATTAAGTTAACCTGAAATACACAAAATAAAGTAAAAGAAACAAATAATCACACCTGATTTTAATAAGGTAATAAATTGAAAGAATAACAAACAGATAAGTACAGCTTAGGTATTTTTAACATTAGGTATATGAAAAGTTCCCTTTATAAAGGAATTACGACCTTAAAGGGCAATTTATGAAATAATGGATAATTTTGTGCAAGGTTTCTCGTCATGACGAACATTTTAAGTATATGGTTTATGGGGGTGTGACTTGTAGTTTTCTCAAAAGTTCATGGGTACTTTTGGCTTTATATATAGATAACTATGTAGAACTTTATTCATCACACTTAAATACCTTTCATTTAAATACTCAACATTACTTCACTGCATCAATAAGGGTCTCAATAATATGGAACTATCTTTTTGAAATAGTTTTAAATTAAACGAAACTGCATAAAATAAATAGGAAACAACAAATGGCACTAAACACACACACCGAACAAAAACTAACCTTATATCAGTGGCTCCAAAAGTTCATTATGTGTTAAAAGTAACTATCAACAGATTTCTTCTAGACAAAGTAGGTAAACTGTAAAAAATTACTTCTTGTGGTATTTTCATTACAACACAGAAACAACACTTCTACCACTTCTTCATAGAAACTTTTGAATCATGAGAAATTCCCTACGTTTTCATACATCTATTATTGTGTTTAGTTCAATTGATAGTCAAAGGTTCATCCAATTTATGACACGATGTTTTCGAGTATAAACTATTACCCAACTCAAACCCTTCGAAGAACGATTATATTGACTCCAAATTAGTACGTCGAATTGAAAATCAGGTGTCCAGCAAACAGAGTTAACGGACCGAAGAGATGCGATTTGAGGACAAGTGTTTGTTTAGGAGTGAATAATTGATTTCCAGAGTCCTTCGCTATTTGTGTAATTTAATTCTATCTTGATCTTTCAAACGACTTCAAGAATAAGTGTTTCCGTTTTGTTGGACACATAATAGGATATTAGCTAAATAACTTGAGACACCAGGCTCGGCTGGCTCGGAACAAGGGCGTTTTTTCATGGAGACCCGAGTCTACCAAATTTAACGTCACCACTGTTACAGCAACGTTATTACCTGACAGGAGATTTAAGTTTGAGACAAGTGAAAACTACATGATTAAATTAACAACCACTGTTCTCGGACCTTGACCGGTGAGACAGTCGCTGGACTAGGACAGACCGGAGACTGGAGTAGGATAAATTGAATACACAGGTAGACAGCCAATGGGAAATGGTTAAAATATCACCTGACTAGTCACTGACGTGGCGTGATGTGGCATGATGTAAGCCTAGCACAAATTTACATTTCATACAAATCTGATTTCCTACAAGAAACGCTGTTTTACAAGATACATTGATCTAATAAAACCGTATGAAGCCAACAAACTACACCAAACATAAGCCTGTGTTAATGCAATGATTAATAGTTAGGGACCTTCACGAGAATTTCTAGCTCTCCTGGAGAAATATCTGTAATAAATTACATACGATAAAAACTTTAGATGTATGTAAGCAGCTGATGTTCAATGAATCAAAAAGCAAGTCTAGGCTCCCAATATTTATATATATTTCATAAAAGACAACCAACACCAAAACCCTAAAGAGTCCACAGTTAACTATCACTTTAACAGTCTGTATCCCATTTATTTAACTATTGTTGTGGTAAAAGAGTTTATCACTAGGAAATATAACTTTAACACCTCTTCACTACACAAAATTCTTTGTTATAGAGAAATACCTTATAAAGATAAACAATAGGAGAACATTGTTATTGCTTCGACGATATTTATTCATGGTAATGAAAATAAACAAACAATGCATAACATATACAAATTCTGTTTAACATGACTCTATTCGCATTCTACACGCCATTCACTGGTAAGCTTATTGTAGCCAGTAAGATCAATAGCAGTTGATAGCCTAGGTCACGCTATGAGAATAAGTGTTGAAGTTTGTCCTTCTTCTACTTAAACTCAATAATTTCCAGACATTTGCTATACAAAATTGCGATCCATTATTACTTTGAACTAGTTTAATGTTAATCTCTACTACGTACGGATGCGTATACAACGTATACGTAAGAACATAACCAATATGTTACAGTATGTGTCAAATCTGAGTTAATACTCGTAATTGAAATTTACCTTTTATATTTATGAATTATGTCTTGTCAAAATACTGTTGGATTCAGTTTTGTAGTTTTGACACCGTTGAAATAAACACCAACATCAAGTGACTTCGAAGCTGAAACTTATTAGCTTGTATAATCTTCAGAAAAGTGTGTAGATTTTGGATGACATTTCAAATGGTTCTGACTAATGAAACATATGACCTTGGTCAGTAACAAAGCTGCACAATGCAATACAATTCATTCTACACTCATCCCTCACTCATATAATGGGTTAAAATGACATAGGTGGCTTCCCTCCATTTCATATGTATATGAATATAATAAGTACTTTTTTGCTGGATTTGTAGTTTTACCGAAGATAGGTTGCTATAATTCACCCTAAACGTCGATCAGTAGACTATTTTCGTTAGTTCGCCGAAGAGGCCTTCTTTCGCAGACCAATCATGCCATAGGTATATTAGTAATTGAATCTACTAGGTAATACTACTAGGTAATCAACTAGATATAGGTGATCTTAGTACAAGAATCTATAAAGGAAAAAATAATTACAAATTCAATATTTTATCATAATAATGAGAATAGAGTTACGTACGTAATGGTTGTCAACGGATAGACGGATAAAAATGAAAATGAATACTGACTCTGGTGCGTAAAGGATCTTACATCACTTTGTCAAGCCAAACACTCATATGTCTTACTGAACAACCCCAATCCCTCAAGACGCATAATAAATGTGTTTGAGACTGGTAAATATGCATACATTGGTTGCATAAGGTAGCCTTACCCTTTCAGGATGATCCTTTATCATCTTTGTAGGAAAACAACTGTGATAGATTTAGATTAATCTTCATAAAGAACTGTTAACATTAATTTCATTTCAATACAATTTGAAATAAAAACTTCACTAATATTTTATAAACATTTATTTTTATGATTCCTTTCACCAACTATGGTGCATCGTCAGACAAATCAAATAAACTTAAGTTTTTATTTTTAATTTAGATGGTTTTGATTTATTTAATTTTCGTAACACAGAGTAGAGGGTTTTCATTCTTTTACCAACTTTTAGGTATGTCCCCTTTTTGTATTGAGAGAAGGGTGACCTTGTGGCCCTAGCATGTCAACCTAAGCTTATTGTGAATCAATGTCCCCTTTTTACATTTTATGAAACAAAAACTATTATATTTTTACATAATAGGTTTATGACCATTGCTAAGAAACATTAAAATGTACTAACTTGTCGGAATTGTACACATTTTGCTACACAGATTTATTTCATGTTAATCGTTTTGTGAAAGTTCTGTAATTTGTTTATTAAATTTTAAAGTGATAATCAATCTTAAACATGGTTTCAAAGCTATATTAATGCTTACTTTTTTCTATTAAATATTTGATATAGAAAGAAATTGTGCTTACAACTGAATTTTAATTAAAATTATAATCTTAAACTGTAAAAGGTATTTCAGGAACGAAAATGAATGGACATGTCGAACAAACAATTACTAAAATCGCTTTGTACATATTTGAGCTTTGTAATTCAAGTTTTAATGACAATAAAACATAAATCAAACATGAGTTTGTTGGTAATCACAACAATAATTTGGAGTTTAACGATTCATTAAACTTCGTCACATAACGATCAGTCGTATTGCAATATTGCATTGCGAACGGTGGTTTTAAAACATGGTAAATGCAAGGTAATAAAATTTTGTCGAGGTTTCAACACAAATACTTTAAAAAAAATTATAATATTTTATTTGAAATGAATAGAAATAAATAATGATTCCCCTGTAAATTGGGTTTTCAATTCAGGTAAATTCAATGAAACTTTAATTACTACCGGTACTTCAGCCATAACAAGAGATTTAGTCACTAAGTAAATGGTTAATCCTTTGTAAAGATAATATACACAGAGCTACTTATTTTTCATTAAGTTTTCTCCCCTTAGTAATTTTTTTTACTTTATCACTCTATACTTATGAAGAAAGTTTGGCTTATTAGAGGAGGTATGGAGAACGTATTGTTGTGGTAAATATATTCGAGATTGAGTTTTGGGTGGAAATATCCATTTTGGGCCCCCCCAAACCCAAAAAAGTGGTTTTCCAAGTGATGTATATGTCTTTATATGCGTGCTTTGATACAGAGCTACAGATTTCACCTGTGGTTCGATTTTGATTGAAATTTGATGTGTGGGTACGAATCAATACTATCTCAAGGACTGTTTTTAAATTTGGTTTCATAGGACGATTTCCCCATAAAACCCATAAAATAACGGGAAATCCAAGTTTTTACAATAAAGGCTCAAATGGTTCTATACAATGTCCAATGCAGTAAAAGGTTGTGATTTTCCCCATATCATATTTTTACTACCACTACCCATTGCAAGGGGTATTGACATGCTAATGGGATACAGTATGTGTACGTTTGTTGATTTTATTTATTTAGTATAGTTGAACCAGCTTAAGTTAAAGGTCTATTTAAACCAACAGAAGTGTCAATACATAAGTTATTGTTTGACAGGTTTCGAACCTGTTACTCCAGGACTTAAGTCCAGAACTCGAATCACTACACCAGACATGTCCAACTATTACTTGTAAGTCACATATAAAGGGTAGGAGGACTAAAAGCCTATTTAAATTACTTGTAAAAAATTTTTACTGATGGCTACATTTAATTTAAATAGTATTAACAGCCCAAAACGTATTTGATTCCCTTTAAGAAGTTAAATACGCAAGAAGGCTGAATATACTTGAAAGTCGGTTTCTTAGCCTTCTTGGCTCGGTCCCAACCACGTCTACAATATTGTGGCTAAGCATTTACTGTGTGTCTCCGTGCTTAGCACACTTGATTTCCACCTTAGACTGAGTTTGGCTTACATATGCTGTAATAGCTATTTACATTACAAGTGTAGTAAGAGCGTTTTTGCAACGAGTTGCACAACATGCGCCTACGTGATGTAAAAACGCTATTGCGTAACGTGTAACGTACAAGATTTTACCTGACCCGAAAATATACAGAGGGTTACGTACAATTATGTTAATTATCCATTTTACTCATCTTCTAACAGAAACGTTCGTTTACAAACAAAAGCTAGGTTAGAAAAAATTCTTTAAAGCAAAACAATAAAATTCAAGCGCACAGCTGATTTCTAGCATTGAACGTCGTTGGCTCCATAGAGGTAAATTTTTAAGTTGAGCACTCAATGTTATTTTACCTAACCCGCCATGTTAAACTTCCCAATCCCAAGCGTGATGTATACAACGTGATACAACTTCTTTACTTCTCGAGTGATGTAAAGTTGAGAAAAATTCACTCGATGAGGTAATGAAACCCATTTAAATAACATTGAGTGCTTAACTTAAAATATATACCTCTATGGAGCCAACGACGTTCAACGCTAGAAATCAGCTGTGGGCTTGAGTTATGTTTTGAAGAATTTTCCTAACCTAGATTTTGTTTGTAAATGAAGGTTACTGTTAGAAGATGAGTTAAATGGATAATGAGAAATATTGTTCGTAACCTCCTGTAAATTGTCGGGTCAGGTAAAATCTTGTACGTTACACGTTACGCAAGACCGTGTTTACATCACTTAGGTAAATTATTAAACTCGCTTCCGCTCGTTGCACAACATTCACCTGCGTGATGTAAAAACGCTCTTACTACACTTGTAAGGTAAATAGCTATAAATGGGTTTCATTACTTCACCGAGTGAGTTTTTGAAATTTAACTTCACTCGTGAAGTAAAAATGTTGTTTACATCACGCTTGGGATAGGAAAGTTTAACATGGCGGGTTGGGTAAAATAATTGTCTAAAACTCTTATTTACAAGTATGTTTGACCATTGGAATACCTGCGGTTTATGTGTCAAAGGTTTCGAATCTCAAATATTCAACATGTCAATACTGACACTATTATGTACACCATTAATATGTTCTCTTATTTACACAAAATGAGGGAAATTACTTATAGGTTCTCATACAAGGCAAACATCTAAAAAAATATTATAGATTTATCTTTTTGACTTCATTTATTTTTATTACTAAAGCTGAATATTTTCCTTATTATAGTATATTTTAAAATTTATAAGTACTAGTTTTAGCATATCCTAATAGTTTCATCGCTTCTGCAAGATTAACATCGGTATGTGATATATTTGATTTTATACCGTTTATTAGGATTTAAATACTAATAAATAAATATAATGCCATAGTGCAAAGATAATTCATTTTAGTATGTTTGCCAAAGTTATAAATACTTTTAGTTCATGTTGAAAGCATTTAAAACATGGACACAGCTTAGATGTAAAAACAAATCAGTATAAAGCCTTTGAGAAAGGATGCTATTTTGTGACGGGTAATGAAAATGTAATCCTAGTCATGTTCTCAGCCTGTTCCTAGGCTTTGACATGTGAGACAGTCCTGCGTAGGCTAAGTTAATTATCTCCATCTTACATGCTTGTATCTACCCTTAGATTGATGTTAAACTTGTGGATCCATTTATTTAATAAAAAAAAAATAATAATCTCAACGAAATAAAACGTGGTTTCTGCTCTTAAAGTTCAACTACTGTTCCTTTTAAGATTCAGCCTTTTTAATTCAATTTTTTACCACGGATTGTAAATAAAAGTCAAAACAGTTTATGATGATGGATTTTAAATAGGCCACTTAATTTGTTATAACTGTAAACATTAATAATTAGGTTCGGTAAATACTTGTGTTGTTGACCTAAAAGCAACAAATAAGATCTGTTATAAAAACAAGCATAGTAAAGTAAAAAGGTATCGCATTGGTCCTTGGAATTAATCTCATATTCAAATGCTCAATTTGCAAACACAGGTCCCCTAGTATAACATATTTTTCTGATGTTGTTTTAAATTGATAAGTTGAGATATAGAAGATTGTTTCAGAGTTAGCTGAAGTATTAAAGTTACACAAATATAGATCCGTTAATTATTTTTAGAATTACCAAATATTTTAACATTGTTTTGGTTTCTTGGAAATTCCAAATCACATACGTTTGGCATACAAAGCATTCAACCCAATTATCTTTGGTGATGTCATAGCTTTATATGGTCGACGAGGTTAATTCTGTAGAGAAGAGCAGGGCACAATGTAGATCTTAGGGACTTACGCTCCTCAGAGTACTTAGACTTTTAAGTTAAAATAAATTGACACAATCACAACGATATACAAACACTCACACATTATTATAGCTGGAATGTATGATGAGAAATATGTACTATCCATATCCATATTCCAAATGTGAGTTCTAAATGCAAGAAATATCCAAAGCAGTCTATCGATAGTCCGTGCCATAGGAGATGTCACTACAACCACAATATGGTACCTGACACAAACTGGTACAGGTAAAAGGTCTTATTTTATATAAAACTAAATATTTGTAATGTTATTTAATGATAATGTGTGTATGCTGTAAGTACAGTTATACTTTGAGAATACTATAATAAAAGGTATGGAATTGATTAACACTCTTACAATTCGTATCTTCATTAGGACTAGGATATTGAATTCTAAAAAAAAATGGTTACATAAAGACTGACAAGATTTCAAAGCTGTTACGAGATACGAATATGATAAGTTATTCTTTATGGCTTGACTGTAAAACGCCTTCTCATAGTTAATACGAATCAAGTATTTGTTAATTTACTATATGGGTTAAATAGTACCTAGTAGTACAGTAGGTACAGTAGTACTAGTAGTATAGTGGATAGTAGTAGTTCCTATTTTCTGTGAGGAACATCAGGTTTATAATTCAGAAAGAATGACAGAATTTATATTAAGTGCTTAGAAAAATAATGGATGGCCATTTTAAAGATTATACAACTCATCAAGTTAGTAAGAATCACTTATGTAAGATACTAATATGAAATACTCGTACACACAGGTTAGGTAAGTTCCGATAAATTCTGAAAAAACCTTTCGAAAAATTTATTATTACCAATTGGAATAGAATGAGTATATTTAATCAATCGAAACTATAACGAGTCAAATTAGTGATTATAACGAAACCCAAATCAACAATATTGTACCGAGGACTGGTTTAATTACAGTCAGCACTATCATATGAACCACAACCACAATGACCGCGGGGCTACATGATACAGTGGTCGAGCCAGCTGTAATCTGACATTGGCGGGATCACAACAATCTACATATGTTTTGTGGTCGACGTGTTGTGCAGTTTTATGTGAAACAATTCTTGTAAATAATAAACTACACAAATTTATAGATTGCTGGTAAAAATCTGTGGACTAAATGTGTTTCTACTTTTAGTAGAAATTAAATAATGTTTATTGTAAAAGTTATTTGATAGTCATATCCACGCTATGCTAGACTGATTTTTGAAATCAGGTATGCTTCTAAAACCGATATTACAAAATTGTAACTTTATCATAAATAATACCTAATACAACTAATAAGTTATGATGGACAAAAATGATTAATATGTTGTTCAAGCATAGCATAAGGTTAAATATGATTCAGATGTGAAAATGTATTATAAATATATGCAACAAACTATATTTAAAATATAAATTATCTTTAGAAAGAAATGTCACAATTTTAACTTGGAATTTTCGATTTAATGATCTTCCCTAGTGTTTTATATATTCTGTTTGTGTGTTAAGAGTATAGTGAGGCTTTAGCTACAGCAAGGTAAACATCTACAGGTCACTAAGCCAATCCGATTAACAACAACAATATGTGACGTCATGTTAGTATAAGGTGATCAGCTGTGTTGTCAGATCCGCTTATAAAGGTCAATCTGGAGCTATGGTTAAGTTGGGTGAAAGGATTGAAAAATAACATGTTAGATCTTAATTAATTCTGAAATTAAGTCAGCTGTAGTAAGCTCTTAAAGACACGTGGATTGGTCTAAATTTTAAGTGTTTGTAAGAGTAGATTTTTTTAAATATCAGGCGATATGTAAATCGGACTCACATCAACATACTTCAAGAACCTGGCAACCATAAGGTCAACATATTTAATCAACTTTTCTTGAGACTGGGCATACTACTAAAAGTACTGCGTACTTATCGAATTACAGCAGAAGGATTTTGTTGAATGTTTGGGTATAGGGGTAAAAAAACAGATTAGGGAGATCCAAACCTAAAAAAAAAACTCATGACTCCATATAAAAAATAAAAAGTTTAGTATGTTTTTGGTTTAAAGAGAGGGGAATAAAAAGAGAAGAGTAGTACTGATCAACTGCCTTTCACTGCTCTGAAAGCAATCCTAGTTAAGTTTTAGAGAGCAGTTTAAGCAATAAAGGTCGAAGTACACTCTAAACTCGATAGCTGTATAATTTGGTTTCACGATCAAATATCCAACTGTTGTAAGGGTTCGTCAATCTCGACAAACCTAAGGTAAGAACAAAGCGTAAACCTGGCATCTGTGGTGTAAATAATTCAAGAGACCGGCTTTCCAAAGATCGGTCCTTATCACCGCTGCACAGCTGATCACTGGGAGACTTTATGTGTTGAGTAAATGTTCACTACGCAAGTAAATGGTACAACCTGTTAGGATGTATATATTTACTTTATATTGTTAAGTAACAGTAAAAAAGTGGGTAAAGAACTATTATGTATTTTTTACCACACTATGATGTTTTTAGCTGTTTTACATACATTAATTGGTAACTGAAAGTTACGTTTCTGGCCATGCCAGCTGTCATCGTTATTTGGGGACCAGGTTTTTACATCCCTAGAGCCACAAAATCAGCTGCCCGCTTACTTTCTTGGATATTAAAGACAAAATCAGTATCCATAGCATTGCAATAGAATTAATTTATTGTCACGGCTGCCTAGCAAATATTTATTATTATTTTTGCCAATTCCTCAAATTATCTTTTCACATAACCTTATTTTTTGTAGTTGTGTTGACTATCAGTGTGTATTATCATTGTGGTGAATAGTGGTAATAGGATATAGTGTGGTGAAAAATAGCGTTCGTACCACGGACCGAAATGGTATTTCAGCTCTCGATCGTTTTAAGCTCTCGACTTCGTCTTGCACTTAAAAACTATCTCGAGTCTGCAAAACCTCATTTTCTGCCCTAGGTACGAAATATACTATTACAGCACTAGTTCGTCGTTGTGGAGGTAAAACAGAGCCAATGAATGTAATATTTTACAACCATAACAATGACATTCCCCGATTGGTAAAATACTGTTAATCTATACCATTCCCCTACTATAAAGTCTATTGTGGTCGATGATGTACAATCATTGGCCCGTAGTGAAGCAGACAAGCCATGGCCAATATTAAAAGTCAAGCCGGCGTGAAGGTGGTGCTGAATTATTTACTTTGCTCCTCATAAATACATCGGAACTCTGCAGCCTCCACAATATCGTCCTCTGGGGAGAGGTGACTACAGTGACCCGTCTAAAAAATAAAATATTTATATGAATACTTTACTGTTGTCTTGTCGTTCTGAATTTTTAAATACTGCAGTGAAATTCACGGTTTTCAATACTTGTAGATATTTTTCTCTCTCCATCCCTAGGATAAAAACAAATCAGCTATATCTGAAGATATCACCGGTACATTTCCTTACGTTAAATGTAGAAAAACTGGTCTCATTTATCTCCCAACACCATTCAAAAGACATTTTTTAAGTGTTAATTGATGGACTTATCCTTTTGATCCTGCCGGCTCCTAATTTAAATTTAGTTTTTACCTAATTTCCAATAGACCAAACTTAAAGAACTAAACAAATTTCCACAATGGTCTTATATGACGAAATATTTAATCATCATTTGAGCTAAAAGTGTCTCTTTAACCTCATTTGCTTTCCGATCATGGTTGATAAAGTTGACCTCGTGTCGAAAATAGTTATGCTATAGTGACTATGCCATAGTGTGCAACATACTATGTTTAAACATGATGCAATCGTATTAATATAGAAGATACGTGTATATAATAGAAACCTTTGAAATACAACAGTTAACAAGGAGATAGAGGTGAGTATATCAAAGCTGTGTCGGACTCAGCTGATTGTTCAATTATTCAGAGCGTTGTCATCGCAGCTTTGATCTGTTCATCACGTTCATCTCCCGCATGATCCTGTCATGATACACTGGACAATGGGAACAATCTGGTTGTTCAATTATTCAGAGCGTTGTCATCGTGGCTTTGATCTGTTCATCACATTCATCTCCCACATGGTCCTGTCATGATACAGCGGACAATGGGAACAATCTGGTTGTTCAATTATTCAGAGCGTTGTCATCGCTGCTTTGATCTGTTCATCACATTCATCTCCCGCATGGTCCTGTCATGATACAGTGGACAATGGGAACAATCTGGTTGTTCGGATGTTGAATGATCCCTTAGTAACATTCAGTAGTACTTTGACGTTTAGTCAAAAATTTACAACTAGTATTCGTGACCAAATAGATGGTTTGCTAGAGAATCTAGTTTCTTTTTTATATAAAATTAAGGAAGTATAGTGTAAATTCGATTACTTAAAACCTTTACATAAAAAATATCACATGATAATCCTACAAATAAAACTTTTGATGTTATATTTTCTGTACGGTACTGTAAGGAATTGAGTCGGTGGTTAATTAATTGTTCATACCTTTAACAAGTCTTAAGTGAATAATAAAAAGTTCAAAACTATATTTTAGCCTAGTTTGAAGAATAATAGTAATCTTCGATTGTTACATTATATATTTTTATTCCTATACATTATAGTAAATAACAACAGTCAGTTTCACATTAAAATGCCAAATGTCAATAACTAAATAAATTTTCAAATTATACACTGCAATAATGTAATAGTAGTTCTCGAAATTAACATTTTCATATGTTACAAAGTAATGTATGAATATCATAAACCCTCAAAATGTAACGAAGTTCATTGCTGACCAATATAAAATATATTTTACATCGTATTGTACATTGCTTACTAGATGTGTTTTATCTTCATGTTTGACAAAACGTATTTATGATATCGGTCCGAGTTCTGGCATCGGCAGACGTGGCAAAACACCAAATCCGATGAGGACCCGATTGAGGACGCTATACCTCACATCTGTATTGAACGTTTGGCCCTCCCACCATGGTGGACTAAGGTTTAAATTTATCCCCAAACCACCACCTTAACAGCAATGTCTATTAAAACTTGAATTATCTTCAGCAGTTGATACATAGTTACATTAGCAAATAGTCTACATGGTTTTAGTGCAGAAAATGTGGTAACAGGTCACATCAATAGGATGTAAATTCGTCGAAACTATTTTTTCATGCTCTTTTAGTGACCATTGATAGTCTTGAAGAAAAATCAGTCGAAACATATTTTCGTAATTGTAAACAGCGTACAATTTTGTAATGATTCTTAAAGTTTTTGCTTATTATCTTACAAAAAATATAAACTTCATAACGAACATTGTATTGCTCAATATAAAATAAAAATGTTTTGTATGAAAGTATAAATGAGACAATACATTCAGTGCGAGAATGTGGGAAGAGTAAAGCGTCTAGACATATCGACCTCTCTCTACGGGATTCCTTTGACCTAAGACCTAAGTCGTATCTCGCCTGTCTGAAATTTCTTTTGATCTCATTTCTATTATGAAACTAACACGTCAAGGCTTATTTAGATTGTTTTTTCGTTGGCCAGTGAATGTACCTCTCAATAAGAGAATTCGAAAAAAAATTAGGCATGAGTTATGGGACCGATTTGGGTAGGTATTTAAGCTTCTTTTTAACTATGGTATATAACAATATTCAAACATTACATGTATAAAGACCAGTATTCAAAAAGTTTTACTCGTACTCACAAAAAAAGATACTTTATGAAATGGTAGTGCAAAAAAGAAAGCTAGTTTTATTTCATTGACCCCTGTATGCCAATGTGTATATGATTCATTATTGTCACTTTAGATAAATTCTTTTGATACTGACTTGGCAACTTAACCAACCTTAACCCTATGTAATGTTACCTAGAAAAAATAACACTGGTTAATCATAAAACATCAACTATGTTGCAGATAATATTCTTAAATGTGTTGAAAAAAACATTACAAAGCTAGATAAAAAAACATAATTGATTTTTCAATGCTTCATTCGTGACGAACAACAACTTAACTCTTTTGGACAGCCCTTAGATAATGTAAGGATGGTCAGGGAAAGTATTTAATTAGCAATATGAAATCATAACAGTCAAACGCAATTTTAAAAATATAAAATGTTTTGTTGGAAAGAAACAGTTTCGCAGATTTCACAGCAAAATCTAATATACCTCAGGGAAGTAATACAAACCTTCCATCACTTTTTCAAGACAAACTCTCATATATCTCAATAAACATCTCCAATCTTCCACACAAGTTTTTAGACCGTAAATATTCAGATAAGTTATAATGTTTATATATGTGATTTTCAAAGCTATATATGCATTTCTGCATTCATCCATATTTTTGTTTTAGCTGTATACAATAGGATTTGTCATGCCTTCTGTATTGATTTTTATCATAATGATTTTAACGATGCTGCAAAAAGAGTTTGGTTACATAAGAAATAAAGTTATCCATTTCGTTTATGTTTTCCCTAATTATGACACTATTGGTCGAATACATATTAGTCTGAATACTCGGATCATTGTAAACCTATATTTGTGGCTGAGAACATAATGACGGTTTGTAACCTCTATATATATCAGTCTTTGCTCAAAATCAAGAAGGAGTGAGATTCTCTTGAGCTAAGAGGCGACATCCATCCCTATAATAAACTTAGGAAAATTGATCTTTACTTACCACATGATAAGTTAAGTTAGGTTCAGACGTCAAATTATGTTTTTAGTTACAAGTTTTTTTAATAAACTTCCTTTTGTAGCTCGGAATCTGCAAGATACGAAATTCAGGAAAGATGTTTAGAGGTTCCTTTTGGCAAACCCTTAGTACAAGGTTAAAGAGTTTTTTAATCTAAAAGAAGAATATGTAAGTAATTTTTTTATTTTCAAACCGAGCGTTGTGTGCTGTTTTGTTTCTCTGCATAGAGAGTTTCAGGAAATGCTTTTTTTCGGTGAGAAACCTTGTACTTTTCTCTTATTTTAGCTATAGTTGTACTGACGTTTTCCAGTAATGTAACCCTGCATTTTGTGGAAATACAAATGCTTGATTCTTAGTACAGAGTTGAGTCTTTAAACTCTTAAAATATTTATGAAATAAATCTTAATCTTATTATACGTATGATTTTACTCTATATACACCGAGAGACTCTTTTAGACGGTTTAAATTATTCTACCAACATAATTATATTGCTCTCCAACTTTTAAAACTTATTTAAGGTCATTTGAAACTGTAATACAAAACAAAAATAACAAGCATTTAAAAAACAACAAGCAACAAAAACAAAAATAACAAGCTTGTAAAATAACAAGCATTTTCAATGGTATTAACTCTTTTAAAAGTTTCAAGATTTATAGCAACCCTATGTAAACAAAGAAAGGCAAACAATGCACAAGTAAGTGATACAAAACTTTTCATTACTTTGTCAAAGTAGAAGAATAAATCTTCTTCCTTAACCATATTATCTTTCAAGTCGAGAATGTGTGTTGTGGCATACCGGTGGTTGGTTTTTGATATGAAATAAACATTTTTAAATGTACAGTATATAATTGTTGTTGTTCCATGTTATACTGAATTACAAATAAGCAAGCAGTTAAAACCATCTAAAATTAATGTAGTATAGTTATCAATTTGACAACTTTATTGAAATAAATTTTATTTTATTTAAATATTTTGTTCTTGATACTTGATCAGACCCCACCTCGGATCTTATACAACGTTGAAATACATCAAAAATAAAACTTGATACTCTGAACACAATTTGATGGGTGTTAAATTTTCGTTAATCATTTTAGTAAGTTTTGTATAGTAATTGGAGTGAAGTATTACCCTTACAAGCTACCGTATAACTGCCAGTAAATTCTTCAATAAACAGAATATACAATACAAGAAACACGAGGACCCATAATTAGGATACATCTTATATTACTTTCATACAGAATATATTATGTTAAATCAAATGGTATAACTAGATCGTAAAGTATGTTACAATCTCAATGGACAACATCTTACAACATTTACGTAATTACTTACTTTGTACTCAATATCCATGATAATGTTTACCTGGTAGCGGATCGCGCCGTGGTATTCTGTCGACGCAATACCCGCAGTACACGCGTGCCTCTGTATTGCTAGACAGCGCCGTGGCATTTAATGACGTTACACATATACAGTTTTGATATTATAAGAACACACTAAAACAAACTGCAGATTCAGAAATATATTTCAAATAGTTACAAATAGTCAATTTAATCAGCGTTTCGACACGCGCTCAAGTTTAAATGGTAAGGAAAATGATTGAGGTGAAACAATTATGATGATGTTATTGGTCAGATTATTCTTGCTCTACAAAACTATCAATATTCAGCGGAACATATATTTTTAAGTGTAGTTGTCAAATTCAGATGACATATGTAACCAACATCCCAATATCGGTGGATCGTTCAACACAAACAAGATATATTGACCTGCAATGCATGTAATACTGCTTTGTGGGTTGTACGTGTTCGATCAAATAAATGTTTATTCAATACAATACCATTGATAGCCAAAAGGTTGTAATTTCTTGTTAAAGGATCTCTTGGAAGGATACATCTTTTAAAACTCACCAACTACATTTAATAACGGTTATTGAAAATGTTTGACAATTTTAAGCAATTTACTCTGTATATAGTTTGCTTTTCACAGTCAGTAACCATACGCTACTATATCAATTAGTGAATTCTAATTGGCACACCATTTTAACTGCAGGTCGTTAGATAAATCTATTACCATTTTACAAAAAAATCACTATATTAGGTTATTTTTCATTGAATTCTTCGTGTAACTTTGTCCACCAACAGTAAATGATGTTTCCATTAGTGTTTTATCGGTTCAGGTGGCTTGGTCTGTTGTACGGATTGCTTCCATCTACTTGATGATTAACAGAAAGAATCCACCTGAGCTTCTGCAATGGACGTAGTTTGTTGGTTGTCAAAGCTCTAGTTGCTGAAAGAAATATTTCAATGAGTTTGTTTTAAACTACAGTTTTATTGAAAGTAAGGTTTTTGGGTTGTTGAAAGGATGTTAAGTGTAAAATTAAAAAAAGATTTGTCATAGAGGACAGGCTTTTATGAGGATTATAAAACAGCCTAAATGAACCTGACATAACCTAACTTAATCAGATCCGTTTTAAAACTAAGTATAATTAATTGAACCGAACTTACATAACAAAACCAAAAGGTACCATATAATACATGGGTAAAAATCTTTTAGTGTTGAATTATTTTACTTCCTAATAATATGTGAATCTTTGGATTAATTTCGAAGCTGACTATTATAGGAAGAAAGCACTCAAATTAATAGTAAGATACCTCATATGGGACAAACCTCGACTATTTGAATTCATTACGAGTTTGAATGACTATTTAGTAAATGAAGTCAAACAGTAAAAAAGTAACTCGGTTTTAGAAAACTCTGGTACGAAATCATTAAAGTGTTTCAGAGAATGTAATATTGTATACAAAATTTCTAGTCTGATTTTAAGGTGTATTGTAATATTCATTTACCTAAGATGTAAATAGGTCACAGTGCAGAGATGGAAACACCATTAACTATAAGTGACACGCCACTGTAATGATTCAGACGTCTGCTCAATTTAGCTTAGAAAATCATTAGTCGACAGGCCACTGTCAAGCCTGACATTGCTGTTAGCCTTTTTCATCCATCTGTCTTATCATTCACCTCTTTTATCGACTAATGGTTTAGGAAGCTATGTGGTTTTTCAAATGACACTTTTAGCCTAATTTCGTCACACGATATCGTAAGCTGACGTTATGTTTTCAGTAAATGCAATTTTTGTGTATTTTTTTATATTTCGTATGCCTATTCATTACAACAGATGGAACATAGAGAATGAAATTTCCTAAGATCTTTTGTCATGTTGGCTCAGAACTCTTTCCAGAACTGATCCTTAGCGAAATTGACAAACTTATAGAGTTTCAAGTCGAATTTATCATTCATAAGTTGTTACCTAACAAAGTACTTGAAAGGAGTTTATGCATTTAATGGTGTCTGCATAGTTGCTAGCAAACCGACCTATCTTTTAACATAATAATTAATTTCCTGCCTACTTGCGAAGTCGTCTCCCTTTTGTCTAATTTTATTTTAGTATTCAAACTAATCCATCTTTGGCCTTGGTCCAGGTCCTTGTCTTAAAAATATAATTCTAAACCAAGGGTAAAGAAGTTAATACAGCTCCTAAGCCAAAATTGAGAATATTCTAGAAATCTTTCTTTACGAGTACAAACATATGTATTTAAATGACTGAAGTCTTAGCCTTGGTGCGAAAGATTGCTTAACACTATTCGTGCTATCGACATGTTTGAACATAAAAGTTGCATTTATTTCAATGTTAAGCAATTGCGGGAATTCCCGTCATCAGCACCCAACGTGTTAAACCGTTTGCTATATATCAATTACCAAGCTGGAAACACACTTTGTAGAGCCTTGGTTTACTGTTATAATATTTCCTTTTTGACTAAATATATACATTGTATTCAACCTTCATTTTGCGAACAAAAAGTAAATGGAATTATTAAACAACAAATCCTTATGTTGAACTTACTCTCAAGCATGGCCTTGGGAAAGTCGCAGTGTAATCTGACATGTAGCTTATTAAAGTGTGTAACTTTGTTACATGAAGCTGTGCAGACTTTGGAGGTAAATGTGAAAACTGTTTATGACTTTCTCTAACATTGAGCAAGTTTGACTACATAACTTAAATACTTACTTACGGTGTCTATAAGCCTAAATGTGTTTTATATTTTATCATCGGATTGTTGTGACATTATAAAACTAATTTTGAAGGAAGACATTCAGTCTGTTATTACAACAATACAAGATATCTTCGTTGTAGTGAAAATTTAATTTTCCGAACTGTTTCCCAACCGTGAAAGGGGATGGGAAAGCTAAATGAAATCCTTCAGGTCTGATGTGGAACCAGCAATTGGAAATATTCTTGCATAAATAAAATAGATTAAATATTTATTAAAATGTTCTCATCTGAGTTATTACTTGATTATTTATAAAAGTTTAATCAACTGACGATTATTAAAGTCAGTGTGTTTGAAAAATTGGTTTTCTACTCTGTAACTAAATTTCGAGACTAAAGAGAAGTTATATTATGGTAATAAAAAGACATTTTTTAATTCTATAAAATACATTTACGTGAGCAAAGAGTGTTTTTACGTTTTGGCAAATTTGTTCGATTCATTTTCAGACAGCATTTCTACAATATATTGCCTAATTTAGAACACTTAAATATTTTGAATTTTATCATACATTTTATGTTATCACCAAGGAAGCCAAAATATCACAACCCCGCCTTGAACAAGAGCTGTTGGACTAGCTCCAAGATAAGGAAGAATACATAGTTAGGCAGACTGTCTGTGGGCAAAGATATCAACTACAATCAATTACACTAATTAAAATAATTTGTAAAAGTCAAGTTAAAATACGGAATGTCTGACGGTTTAAATTTTAATACATTCTTCAGACCCACATTGACATGTAAACAGATTCTGTAGATACTAATCATATAGACAATACCTTACCCATCTGTCTGTTTGTCCATTTTTGGATTTAAAGTTAACTGCTGTATATTTCTTGCCATTCTATTACTTTTGAAGAATAGCTTGAAGTAAATATTCTACCAAACATATTTAGAAAATTTGATAATTAATTAGTTTATGTACCAAACTTAAGAACATATTGTAAGAGAACGCGTGTAAAAATATTGAAAACATGGAAATGCATGAAAATATGAATCTTATGGTAGAATATCTTATACATTATCAAGGAAATATTTAAATCACCCAACTACTTAAAAAGAAATTCCTTAGAAAATGTGTACTGGGATAAAATATGAAAAATACGTTTTTAAAATGACGAATATTTATCTGAACTCGGAAATAAATATATATTTTTCCTAAAACACTACACGAAACGATTTTACAACTAAAATACTGCATTGCTTTGGCAGCTTCAAAGAGTTTAATTGAGCTTATAACACTGCGACTGCGGCGAAGTCTTTCCATGTGTGATTGTGTTCCTTACTTGATTGTCTGAAGTGTGAATAAATATACCACATAACCTTTGTTTGAATTCCAAAATCTACAGTAAATAATAAATAGGCTTTTACCACAAACAAACAGCACAGATTATAAGTAACTTTATAAAAGTAAATCTAAGATATTCGGAATCTTTTAGTGTTACTTGTTTTCTCGTTACATTGATTCATAACAATTTTTTTATTTATGGTTTTGAAAAGACATAAAGAGAGTTCACTTATCCCACCCTAATCTAAAAATAAATAATTTAGGTAGTCAATAGAATGAAACTATTTACTTGCAACCATTTTTTAGTACTAGATTTCAACACGGCTAAGACAACAATTTGGGGAACAAAAAGAGCCTATGCTATCAAATGATGTTTATTCTCAAATCGATGACCTTTAAAAGAAACAGTAAGGAGTGTAAAGTATTATATTTTCGTGACTTAAAATAGTTAAAAATCTTTTACCCACTAACATATGCAGTTGGAATTCCAAATAAATACTTCTTCTAGTCTATTTATAATTTTGAAAAGTTCGAATGTCTATCTACTAAAGCCAAACAGCATCTCTGAACCAATTTTCATGATAAAAAAATTAATATACTAAAATTTTACCGATTAAGAAAGTTATGAATTGAAAATGTTGTACATAAACACATTTCCCAATATTACTCACAAGAAATATTTAATAACAATAGTTTTTGTCATTGGTCTAAAAGTTATCTATTTTATTCATAAAATTTAGAAATTAAAATCCTACATATTTACGGTACTAATAGTCCAGTCAATGAATGCTCAAAAGGATGGTGTAGAGGACATGGAGAGGGGGAAATTTTTTTTCTGCGGGAATGTGTTCGGGGTAGTTAGAAGATAAAAATACCAAAAGTCCCCGCCCCTGGCCCTGCTGCTTCAGCGGGGGGAGGGGGGGAAAGACCCCATTTTTTAGTTTTTTACTTCTACACTGAAAACCGTGCATCGTACGGAAAAAATGTAAACTATAAAAAGAAAGATGATGAAATTATCTACAAGAATGGTCATATTCATTTCTTCCGTATATGCATTGGTTTAAAAGATATTCTCAAAATAATATAAAAATTCTTAAATAAATTGATTTTCACGCGTTTTTTGTCAAATAAGTTTATATAATCCATTAGCCTGTTGTTGTTTCACATCAATCAGGATAGAAAACAGGTTTTCGTACACTAACCTATATAATATAATATATCAATCGTATAAATTGTGTTAAAAATAGTTTATATAAATTTAAATAAGTATGTATATTTGTCATGGAAACAAGTAATTTTGGCATAATTATTACACTAAAAATTTAAAAGATTGTGTTTGTAGCTATATTTGTCCAGGTTTATTTATAACAATTACCGAAACCAATATTATTGTTCATGGTCTGGCTCACTTGGGACGAGAGGGTCCGACTTCTGTCCCAAAAACTGGTGCCATCTGGAACTGAAAACCACCATCTGATCTAGGACATCTCCATCATTCAATTCTTGTTTATTAGACTCAATATTGGCTATCGAAGTGAGAATTCGGTGTAGGCCTGTATATTCTTCATCTTCCTCATTCATCAGAATGGGCATTTCATGTAAAAAGTTCCCTTAGCAGTTCTGGCATAACGGAGAACAATTATTTGACATTTTCTTGCATGCACAAGCTGCACATCTGGCACTGTTATAATCTTTAGTACATTTGCAAAGTACTTGATTAACTGTTCCTGGTTACTATAATATCGGTGCCTCTGTTCAAATGAATATCTACTGTTCAGTGGCGGTCCCTTAGTGGGGGGGAGGTATATATCCTCTCCGAAATATTTTATTAGCTAACAAAAATACTATTAGCTTAAAGATATTTTAGAGCTCAAATGAATATAAAAATACGTTATTGTGCTTCAAATTCCACATTTTTTCCGGGGGGGGGGGGGGTTAACCACCGGAGGCCCCCCCGGAAATTAAATCCTGGGCCCACCACTACTACTTTTGTTTTATTACTCTGAGCTACTACTGACTTTTTTCAATCTGTAGCGTCTTTCTTGGTCTGCCATCTTCGTGTTGTTTTCTGAATTGCTATATCCGTCAAAAACAACAATGCATTACCTTACAAGGTAATAGGTATCCACGTACCTCACTTATCCATCACATATCGCACTCAAGATCCCCTTTGCCAAATAACCTTATGCGTGAGAATCGTTAACAATCCTTTAAATCTTGATAACTTTTTTAACTTATACAAATCCACAGAAAGAATATACAGGCCTACACCGAATTCTCACTTCAATAGCCAATATTGAGTCTAATAAACAAGAATTGAATGATGGAGATGTCCTAGATGGTGGTTTTCAGTTCCAGATGGCACCAGTTTTTGGGACAGAAGTCGGACCCTCTCGTTCCAAGTGAGCCAGACCATGAACAATAATATTGGTTTCGGTAATTGTTATGAATAAACCTGGACAAATATAGCTACAAACATAATCTTTTTAATTTTTAGTGTAATAATTATGCCAAAATTACTTGTTTCCTTGACAAATATACATGACTTATTTAAATTTATATAAACTATTTTTAACACAATATATACGATTGATATATTATATTATATAGGTTAGTGTTCGAAAACCTGTTTTCTATCCTGATTGATGTGAAACAACAACAGGCTAATGGATTATACAAACTTATTTGATAAAAAACGTGTGAAAAATTAATTTATTTAAGAATTTTTATATTAAATTGAGAATATCTTTTAAACCAATGCATATACGGAAGAAATGAATATGACCATTCTTGTAGAGAATTTCATCATCTTTCTTTTTATAATTTACATTTTTTCCGTACGATGAACGGTTTTCAGTGTAGAAGTAAAAAACTAAAAAATGGGGTCTTTCCCCCCCTCCCCCCGCTGAAGCAGCAGGGCCAGGGGCGGGGACTTTTGGTATTTTTATCTTCTAACTACCCCGAACACATTCCCGCAGAAAAAAATTTCCCCCTCTCCATGTCCTCTACAATCCCTTTATTGACTAGACTATAAAGACAGTTAATAATGTCAATTATCCGTACGTGCAGGTGCTGCTAAGCATTTAATCACGGATAAAATTGAACCTAATCCTTTTTGTGAGCACACCTGTGCAGAATATTTCTTGAGGAAATCGTTTGCGTCGTATGAAACTCATAACTAGTGAAAAGTGACTTAAATTGAATAAATAAAGCTCTATTTGTTATGTGTGTTTGGTGTGTACATTAATATATTGACATGATGTAAAAATATATTTTATTTGACTGCTAATATAGTATGGATCTGAAATTTTTAGTTGGGCTGTTGATTAATAATATGCTATACAATCATGATTATGATGGTGGCAAAAACACGCCCAGAGTTAAAAAAAGTTTCATCACCTGCTTAATACACCTTAATAAATAGTAATGTTTCGGTAAAATTTAAATATTCAATTTTAAATTTTCTCTTAAATGTCTAAAATTTTGCCTTTAACACCTGATGAATTAATACACCTCAAAATGCTATTAAAACCAAATTTTGATCCAAATATTTTAAAACCGTTCGCTAGGGTCTAAAAAAAATTATTAGTGACATTATAATACAATATTAAAAGAGTGTATTCTAAAAATACATACAATCAATTCGGGTTTCAAACATATACTTAAATTTTATGACTGGGTATTTTTCGCATTTTTTGTTACACTTATTTAATCAACAGGATAAAAGTTCTCAAATCCAAAGATAAAACACATGTAGGTTACCTGACATGATAATGACGGAGGAATACGATCAGCTGATACTTGACTGATGACGTCATTAGGTTTGATGTTTGTCACCTGATGATATCAGCAAACTCCGCTATCTCTCCTCAACCACTAACAACAATGATATTTTCTCTTCTCAGCTGCGCATTTCGTCTGCAACGTTTGATAGCAGTGTTTGAATTGAACAGTCACGAACCTGAAAACGTGATGTAAACAAAAAACGTGTCTTTTCTAATTTTCTGTCCACGTTGCTAGCGTCGAATCTCAGTTTTTTAATATGAATCATTGAAACTCTCCCGATTTAAACTATATTTGGATAAAACTGACAGTTAACATGATCCTAATTGTATCTTCTAAATGTTTTGTACTAAAGGTACATGGAGATTTAAATTGTTTCATCATTTCAGTAAGTGTGGTTAGCCTTACAAAAAATAATTATTTCATAAAAAAATACTAATTCTCTCACCATACAAGACCCTTTATCTTTTACATAATTAATTTACTGTAATATTTTATTTTCAATATAACCTTCTGATTACTGTAGTACTACATACCATAAAGTATTAGGGAATAAATCGTAGAGAATTAGTTTGTATTAAAATAGTTTGTAAATTACTAAAACGAATACAGGGAAAGACATAGAAAAGCTTGTAAGTTAATAACATATTTCCTGCGTGACTATTAAGGAATGATATACGATTAAAATAAGAAGTGTTAAAAATGATTTGATCATGTCACTGAATATGTTAACTAGTTAGAGTAAAGAGGTTGGCTTATAAATTGTGAGGCCAAAGGGAAATGTAATTGAAAAATTTTCTTTGACTCATCAGTGTTAAAGAGAGGTGAAATGGTGTATCAAAAGACAGAGTTGTTTGGTTTCAATTAATTGTATGGGTTCATAATCACAACATTAAATCATTTTTTAATTGAATAAGCAAACCGTTAAATAAATATGATAGATCATGAGAAGTTAAATATTGATAATAAATCTATAACATAAGTTTTTGCATTAACATTTTAAATCTAAAAAAGTGAATTATTAATTGAATGATTTTTTTCTTGTTTTCTTTTCCTAAAACGCTTGGCAAGAGCCTGGGTTTGTTTTTTCACCTTAATTCAGGTTAGGCCTAGGAGTTTCTGCATTATCGGCTTGATAAAATCCATTGGTGATTTGGCAGGGACCTCAAGGACCAAAGTCCCACGTTCTGCCACAACACCAGCTCACTCTTCATTTAATTTGATATACCGTACGAGTGATATTTGTACAGTGTGGTACGATAAATTTAACCAAATACTTGCACATTTGAAGTTCACAGTAATGTTGCATCAATGTTTGATATTGAAAGATACTGATAACTTGGAAAATATAGTTTGGTTATTTTTAGTTTCTTATTTGCTTAAAAATTTATCATATTTTGTTTGAAACATTACCTGTATTCGGAACCAATAACTAGTCAATAATGTGTTACCAATACACATTAGCTAAACATAACGATTAAATACAAGTAAATTTAGTGCTTGATAGATTATTTCCTAAAATGAATTGTACAGGGTGTTTTTTTAAAAACTTGCATCTTTATTTATGTAAAAACCGCAATAGATAGAAATATGCAGTTTGCGGGAATCATCTAGTGACGTAGGGGGCCCAAATGTTTTGAATTCAACGTTACATTCACATTCCCCCCCTTTCCCCCCTGCCCCCAACTTATTTTTTTTTAAATACCAAGGTACCCCTTGTGACATACCAAATGAAAAAGCATGAAAAAAGAAAATGTTTGATGAAAAAAAATTGAAAATCGGTTCATAAATTTGCTAGATTTTTTTTTCATCAAACATTTTCATGCTCTTTTATTTGATATGTCACAAGGGGTACCTTGCTATTTAAAAAAATTAAGTTGGGGAAAGGGGGGGGGAATGTGAATGTAACGTTGAATTCAAAACAATTGGGCCCCCTACGTCAATAGATGATTCCCGCAAACTGCATATTTCTATCTATTGCGGTTTTTACATAAATAAAGATGCAAGTTTTTAAAAAAACACCCTGTATACACTTTTGCCCTTTGGATTAAATGTTTGCCATTAAGATACAACATTAAGAGAGGAATTATTTTTTCCACCATATAATACCTAACAGCTGTGTTCTAGTCATATTTAGTGTGGTTTCATCTGAATCGTGTTTAATCTTCAATTATATCATGTGGTTGGCAACACTGGTGATCCATTCGGTGCTACCAACATCACGTCTGTATAACCACTCCGTGACTGAAATTGAGGGGAAGAAATTGAAACAATTGATGTATGTAAATTTATCAGTGCATTATTTTATACTGAAAGACAAATTTAAATATTGACAACATTATATGAATTAGCTGTAATGATTGTAAGTTTGAGGTGGAAATAAATTTATTAAATTAAAAGAATATTTTGGGTATAGCTGATTAGGTTACAAAAATGTACCTAAGATAGACGGATGGAAAATGTATACCCATCAAACATTTTAAATAACCTATAACTTAAAATTGTTTGAACATTCTTTCGACTTTCCTGATACATGTGTTATCTTACTATTTGTTGATTCTTATTGATTCACTAAATAACGCATTAACTTTGCATGTAAAAAGATAAATTTCTTTGTATGTAGCTATTAAGTATGTAAACATTTTTTTTTATTGTCCATCAAACATTTTTAGGATAGAAGACTATAATATGCATCTATACATAAATTACAAAATTGTATTAATTCATTCGCCTACAGTAATGCCGACTCAGACCAACCACAACATTTGCTGCCAACTGCCAATTCATGCTATATGATCTCAGCTGAAAATGATATATTGCCTACAATTTACGTCATATTCTACATATATATTAAATTTAATATTCTACATTTTAGTTAACTGTCACTTTGGCCACAGTTATTAGATTTAGTAGGAAAAGGTATCGTTCCTAAACCCATTGCTCCATTTATGTTTTTACAACAATATAGTTAATATGTTTTATTATAAAATATATAGCAATTGATAAATGGTCCCCATTAAAAAACTAACAATAAAGTACTAAATTAAATAGAATTACAAATACAATTTCTTTTTAAAAGAAGTGCAAACTTTCTAATTAAAACCAACCCTACAGTTGATCTCGCCCACAGTCAACTAAGAGGTCTTTACTAATTAGTTCCATCCTCAAAGTTCAGAGAAGATGACATAATATTTATTTAGCTGGGCACTTTATCTATTAAGAACTTTTCACTATGAATAATGACGTATTTTAAAATAATACTCCTTTTGCCACGCATACATTATAATTTGTCTGGAAATGTGCAACCTCATTAATTAAGGTTACTGGAACACTAAATAATTGAGGCAGGTGTATTTATTTATTAACATAAACATATAAATATAAACATTGTAAAAAAAATTTAATATGTTACACCAAAATAACTTATTCTCCTTTTTTTCTTTCACCCCTTTTCTTATTTTCTTGTTCTTTTTGAGTACTCATAGCTGAGTAGATTACATTTAAATCCCCATATAAAAATACTCCCTCAAAAACTGAAATTAATTATTACACAACTGGACGATAGAAATGTAATTGAGTTCCAGTTATACAAATTAAATTTAAATAGATCATATTTAAGTTATGTACGATCCAACACGAATAAATGTAATTGAAATCTTGGTACTGAAACGAGAAAGACAATTCCATTACTATTCAGATATTCTTGCAAATTGGATCTGCAAAATTTCCGAAATGAATTTAAAGTCACGTTTGTAAAACTAAGATCGTTACAAAGTTGTCTGCCCCGACGGTTGAGTTTTGATTATCAAAATATGAGCGAGAGTTTGAATTTATATAGAAAATAGTCATTCTTTAGTTGGTAGTTTGAGGCTAACTAACCTCTATTAGTCGGTATCATGTATAGAATATTTTTAGCCTAATTGCAGTGTTTAAGTTTAACCCTGATTTTTAATTAATTTAAAAAATGCCTTGTTTAAAAAAATTAAACAGTTACGGTACTTAAACATTATAACCCCTCTTGATATAATTCGTATAAGTTTAAACAATCGCTCGTTTTACAATTATTTTATTAGACCGATAACAGTATTCCGTTCCGTTTTAATGATGATGAAATAAATCAGAATTTAAGTACCAAATATAATTTATTTGGCAGATCATATTATCATCAACATTTAATAGTTGCCGTTAAGTTTTCACAATATCAAATAAAAAATACCTTAATTACCTACAAGAAAATCCTCATTGTTCTTGATCGATTTATTGCTATTTCGTTCCGCTTGTAGATTATAGATGGCGTGACGAATTGGCATTGTTTATGTTGACACCTTTTCTAATATCATTTGTTGCATTAACCTTGTAACATCAAAAGGTGACTCGGTAAGGCTTCATTTTAATCTTAGTTTCGCACCATGAGGTCAGTTCAACTTGGTGTTTTGCTAGTTCTCCTCGTAACTGTGTGTGTTTATTGTCAATACGATGCAGGTTACGTGAGCAGCTTTAGTCCTGTCGATTATGCGGCTAGAAGACATTGTCCTTACGGCTATGTTGTCGACTACAGAGGAAAGTGTAGAAGATTTGTAAGAAAAGAAACAAGGCGGAACTTTTAGATGAGGTGTCCTCCTGGCCAGATAATGGGCGTCGTAGGAAAGTGTATCGAACGGAGAGGATACTGATGAATCTTGAGTGGCTACTTAAATTAATTGTCGTATGTATTTAAACTGCATTATGACTCAAACAATAATAATTGTAATTACAAAAATATAATGTTTCATCTTTCGAACCTTGCTAAATTCCCTTCCCGAGCTTTTTAAAATCTGAAAATCGATTTTGTGATAAGGCTTGAAAACATAACATTTTGTGGACTGCGATAAGTATGAATAAGGATTCTTTATCATAGATCCAAAAAGGTAGTCACCCACAACTAAACTATTAACTCACTGTTTACACGCTTTTGTCTGAAAATATCAATTACAACATGCAAATCATTTCAATGCTAGATTTAGCACAAAAGTGGGATTTTAAGGTCCTTCTTGTTTCTAAAGAAATCAATGTATGGAGAGTTATAACACAATTATCATATAACCAAGCAGAAATTCCCTGCTTTGAAATATAGATTGGGATTACACTTAAAAATACTTTATCAATTAGCAAAAAACAATTGAGATTGATTTGTAACAAGTATATAAAATGTTTCCTAGTGTCCAGTTAATGAAAAAGGACGAGTCTGACAGCTAAATTGACTGTTGGCTGACAGTGTTGATAGATCGGATTATTGTCGTTGACAAGCCTGGCTTATAAATGTATGCCTTTGTACCATCAGCAATGGTTTACAAGCAAACTGCATGATAATTTAAAATCCTAGACAAATAAAAATACAAATGCTATAGCCATAGCCATAGACATAGACATAGACATATTTAGCAGTGGATATATTCGAGATGTTTTTAATGGAACCATTGAAATGGAAGTTTATATCAAATGTAAATGGCAAGCCATTATTGTAAGTACTTGGATAAACATAGCTTAGTTTAAATATCAGAACAAACATTAGACTGTATGTGCTTTGTTATGAATGTGAATATTAAAAACTAAAATTAAATAGGCTATCGCCTACAAATTACGTCATATTCTACATACGTATATATTAAATTTTATATTCTACATTTTAGTTAACCTTCACTTTTGGCCACAAGTGTTAGACAACAGTATGTATGTTTTTACAACAGTATCGTTAATATATTTTGTTAGAAAATACATAGTAACTGAAAATTAATCATGTAGTTAATGTTCCCATTAGACACCTAACAATAAATGTACTACATTAAATAGAGTTAAAAATACAATTTCTTTTTAAAAGAATTACAAACTTTCTAATTAAAACCAACCCTACAGTTGATCTCGCCCACAGTCAACTAAGAGTTCTTTACAAATTAGTTTCATCCACAAAGTTCAGAGAAGATGACGTTATATTTATTTAGCTGGGCACTTTATTCATTAAGAACTTTTTCATTATGAATAATGACGTATTTTAGAATTACTAATGCACCTGTTGCTCGAATTCGAGCAATTGCAAAGTATTACAGGCGTTATTTCAAAACGAATAACATTCATAATTTCCGATGACTTAAAAGAGTCGACCTAAAGATAATGTAATCAATCACTCCACTCCAGTTATCGAAACTGAAAACGAACGCTCTTGTTTGTATCATGTGTTTACTATGAACAGCTGTAGTTAATACACATCATTCGTCTGATTAAGTAAACAAAATATTTTCTTCATAAGGAATACATTGGAATTTTGATGGCCTGTGGGGCAAAGCCTGAGGATTATCATTACAGGAATTAGTGAAAGGGGGCGTCATACAAAAAACACTTTATTTTGACACATCGTTTGTAAAATTCCGTCTAATATTAACCGAGGAGTAGTGTTTCGTAGAAATTGCCTTCACGTATTATATTTATGATAGCCCAACCTAACATAACCACCGTAGTGCGTTTTACAAATTAATCAGTGGCCTACGTACGATACCAAAGTACCTAACAATTTTCTAAGCATTAACAGCCCTCATAAATGTAGGTACATTTTTTTTTATAACCATGTTCATAGTTTAGTGAAAAGGTAAGTGTCATAAAATATGTCACACTGAACGTTTCAAACCACTCAAACACTGGACCAAGCCTGATACTTGGCTCTTACAACCTCTTGACAGTAAAAGCTATGTAAGCGGAGAAGGTCAAAGCCTCCTTGATAGGATTATGAATTATTCATTTACCACAGCAGACGACGCTCTTTCTGTCGTCTACTTGTGTCAAACTACTTGTAACTTGGCTAATGTATCGAGTAAGATGCTGTGTGGTTTGTTTAAGTACAGTTTAACTTTCAATAAATCTATCCAGTTTTTAATTAATTGCTAATGAGCTGTACATCTGGCCTTTTAGTTAAAATGTCTTATCATAAATGGGGTTTCTCAGTTTTATGTCTCCATTATGGTGTTTCTTTGCATTCTGTTAAAAGGTTCACTTTTGCTTTTAGATTCTGAATCTCAAGTTTCAATTTCATACGCTTTATCCTTGATCCTTGACCCTTAAGTCCTCATTATTTTATTAAACTTTTCAATCGTGTTCGTATACTGTTAACTGGTTTTGCCAATGGTGGATAGTTGATTTATTTTCATCATTGAATGTTGATTTTGGTCAGTTTCAAGTTAAATCTTGACAATTTATTGCTGATTAGGTCACCAACTCTTTTGAAGCAAATGATCAGTTGTTGTGCTTGATTGATTGATGTTGATTAAAAATATTATATTGTAACGGATAGTAATGTAATATTCCATGTCGATTGCTGTTGGTAAATTGGATTGGATATGTTATTGCACTTCTTTAACAGTCTCGTATTAATTATGTTTTATGATTAATATGTCATCAAAGGGTATATTACACTTATCTTTCTCAGTCAAATGTAACTATGTCTAGTTATATATTATTTAGTTTGTATCTATGATGGGAAATGTTTGATAATCACAGAAAATGTTGGATCTTCTCTAAGTTTAAGCTGAATACAAACAATATTTACCCGTCTTAGTTTAAATTTGGAAGAAAACACAAACACACAATCCATTGTCTCATTTCGTATATACCCATTCTACATATATCAAGCACGTAGGCAATGTAGAAGCTTTACATAAGTCGGACTTCATTGATATTCCGCACGACTTTTTCATCAGACCTTCCATTTGGTTTTGTTCCAATGTTAAGTGTAATCTAAATAGATCTTGAATTTCACATATTGTCTCCTCTTTCGGTCTTTTAACATTTAAATTCATAGTCTACAACTGAACCTTGTTATTGCATGATTCATATGAATATAGCAACTTCTGATGATTGGAGGGAAGCCAAAGGAGATGGTTGAAGCAATACGCTGTTAAAATATTATCCTTCTTGTCAATCTTAAAATGTCGAAATGTGTAAATAAAACACCCGTAAGGTTTTATGCAAATCTTGCGATCTTGTTATAAAATGAAGCTATTTACGGTCGGGATGTCTTTCAGGATTTTCTATTCCCTGTTTTCGATGAGCTTTAGCTGTTTCATCGTGCCTTACAATCCTGATGTTTTGGTAAATTTTGAAAACTTGCTAATCACACTGCTAATCACACGAAGAAAGACTTGCATATAGACCAGTAATAAATTGTTGCAAATTAAAAATAACTGTCCTTATGAAAAGAATAAAAAATTAATCCACACTCAAACAAATAACAAAACGCAAGATCCACTAGTCTAAGACGAGGTTGATTTGTTTTTCTTAGTTTATGAAGGTAACCTGTTTTATAAGATCCTTGGAAGGTCCTTATCAGGTTCACAGAGGTAATTAAAAGCACGAAGTCCTTTGTTGAACACGGAGACTAGACTTTTGAAAGGCTATCCACCTTCGTCGTAGAAAACTCAGAATCCTTGCTTTGTAAATATTATCTTATTATAAAGAAATAAACATAGAGTTCCTAGTAGGTTAATTATTTTAATATTAACATTAACAACATTAACGTAATAATTACCACTCGTGTCTATGAGCAATGGATAATTATATTTCACCAATAAGATTTGAGATGAAATTGAATAGAAACATGAAGGAAATCGAAGAGGAAACAAGGAAGATGTGCCTGCTTCAGTTGGGATTGAGTTAAGTAAACGTAGGTTGGAGAACATTCGTTTATCTATAACCAATGGAAGCCTGCAGAGTTATTATTTTATGGGTTTTAAGCTTTTAGATACTCATGTAGCTATCTCATCTATATTGACCAAATGAAGTTATTAGGCTAAAATATAACTGGTGAATGATATGACCTTTAAAAAGGCTCTGTTTTATTTTCTAGTTATGTTCATAATAAACAATCGAATAAGGAAAAAGTAAAGTAACCTTATTTTTCACCACACTATGATGTTTTTGGCTGAATTACATACGTTAATTGGTGGCTGAAAGTTACGTTTTGCTGGCCATGCCAGCTGTCATCGAAATTTGGGGACCGAGCAGGTTTTTACAGGCCGGGGCCGCAAAATCAGCTGTCCGCTTACTTACTTAAAACATGAATGCATTTTAAATACACAATCAAAATCCATAGCATTGCAATAGTATTGTTATTGTCGCCGTTGCCTAGCAACTAAACTATTTATTTTTATTTTTGCTGATTCCTCAAATTATTTCTTTACATAACCTTAATGTTGTGGTTGTGTTGACTATCAGTGTGCATTATTATAGTGGTGAATAGTGGTAATAGGGTATAGTGTGGTGAAAAATAGCGTTCGTACCACGGGCAGAAATGGTTTTGCAGCTCTCAATCGAAACTATCTCGAGCCGGCAAAACCTCATTTTCGGCCCTAGGTACGAAATATACTATTTCCTGACTCTTACAGTTGTAAAATATTTTGGTGGCACTAACATCATTCTTCCTTTGAATCTAGACCATTTTTCTAACCTATCTCCACATACTAGGGCGTAAGCTCTATACCGGAACCGTGTAACCCATGTCTGTATGCACTTCACGCTAGGATTTTATAGTTTTTTCAAAGGACGCTAGGCATGAGCCCGGAATTGTTTTTCACTTTACTTCAGGCTAGACCTTGGGGTTGCGGCATTATCAATTAGATAAAATCCATTTGTGATTTGGCAGTATTGGAACCCGGGACCCCTGGAACCGGAGTCCCGCGCTCTAACCAACCGCTCGCTCCCTCGCTGGGATTTTATAGTAGAAGTAGCTGTATGAATAAGATAAAATCCATCAGTGTTTGATGGGATTTGATCCCTGTTCCTCGGAGACCGAAGTCTAACGATCCCTCCGATACCTGATCGACCTCTACGTGAATGACGACTGAACCACGGTCTCACTGAATAATTGATCAAATTTAATGTTACGGTACTTTCCTGTTTAAGGCTGGTTTTATGCACCGCGACAGTCGCGAGTCGCGAGTCGCGCCACGTCTTGCGGCTGACAAAAATGTCACGCGACAGCGACACTTTTTTGTCGCGTAAACTCACATCCGGTGGTGGGGGAATTAAAGAAATCAGTCTGTTCTCAATCCAATGTTGTGTGTTGTGTTTTGATGTAGAAGTGATTATTAAGTTGTTTAAATATAGAACCTGTAGTGTTGTACACGTTAATGACAAAACCCCAGTTATTTAAACAACACATACAATTTACAGTTGGAATTGGGCCAACCCTCTTAAAAATGTCATTACATAATATAATGATGTAATTTATATTACAAATAAAGAGTAAAGAACTCATTTATATACTAATTATTAACATTAATCAATATAAATATATGGAGAATATACCACGTGGAGTATGAAAAATACTACTGTCGCGCCGCGACTGTCGCGGTGCATAAACGTGCCCATTTGATCCAATAGAACTTGAACCGCGCGCGACACATTTTTTGAAGCTGCGATTCTAAAACCTGTCGCGGGTATTTAGAGTCGCTCCGCGGCAGTTTGTCGCTGTCGCGGTGCATAAATGCTCCCATTTAACTCAATAGAACTTGAGTCGCGCCGCGACACGCGACACGCGACTGTCGCGGTGCATAAAACCGGCCTAAGGGAACATTCATTATTATCGATGATTTCTCGATATATCGATATTAACAAATTGAAACATATCAACAACTACGGTAAATATTGTTCAGTACCAACCATCGATCTCTATTATTACAATAGAGATCGATGGTACCAACAAACAATAATGAAATGAAACTGTTTAAAAAAAATAACCTAACATAACTAACCAAACTTGTTGTATGTTTAACTTACCTTTTCTGTTATCAAAAGGAGTTTTTAAATAGTACAGCAAGTTTGGTTGGTTATGTTAGGTTAGCTTAGAACAGTTTAATTTCTTAATCAATATAATAAACTATTTTAGCCTAAACAAGATCAGTTGTCAATATGTAATGGATCGGTAAACGAAAATATCAATATATAGAAAAAATCATCGATAATAATGAATGTTCCCTTTAACAGGAAAGTACCAATGTGACTTATGAGTAGATATAATATGAGGGTTTTACCTCACTTTCGGCGTTTTTGGACTCAGGACTTTTGAAATTTGTTGGCAAAAAAACACCCCAAATAGGTAAAATATGATGGTTTTACCCCATTTTTGGCGTTTTAGAGGCTATATGGGGGCATTTTTTGGTGAAAAAATGTTATTAATACTGAAAAAACAAGCCTGGAAAATGGCTCATTTTTTTGGCCACTTTTTTAAAGACCCGGCTCTCGACACGCGAACTCGGGCGTGCTCCTAACCCATAGGCACACTTCTGATCCCCAGCGATGACAAACTAAAAGTCTTATGAAAAAATGTTTGAAACAAAAATTGAGTAACATCTAATCATCTATACTTTTCCCACTGACAGTTTTTCTCTGACCAAAAAATAAAAAAAATCCTCGCTTACTTACTTTTTCATGTTTACTTAGAGTAACCTTTTTATATTTTCCTTAATTAATAATTACACACTAGCACAAATTAAATTATATTTATATTGTATTAAACAGTAGTTCATGTAGAATTTTAATATATAAATTTCATGCTATAAATATTTTTATTAGAAGCTAGACCAATGTGTAAGTGATAGGACTAGGAGGCGCATCACTTTGAACATCATCACGCCCCCGACACTGCCGTGCTGGCAACACCTGGAGTTTGAAACCATTGTCATTGTTGAAATTATATTATAACATATTCACATACAAAAGAATCTGGTAAATGGTTTAAAATTGTTTAACTTTTTATGCTGTATTATTATGTTGAAACCCATGTAGTAGGCTGGAATTTTAGCCGTTTTGTTGTATATCAAGCCTTTTAGAGATATAAGCACTTTTAAACAATAAAGGAGACCTATATTTACTAATGCTGATATTATATTACAATGCATTGGCATACAAATGAAAACAGTTTGATTTATTTGTACTCATATAAAATAATATAATTCTTTTGAGTTGTTGGAACCTCTGGTGATTAAATCACAAATTTAGAACATTTATAACGGACTTTTAAAATAATGGAATCAAGTATAGACTTATAACATTTTCATGATAACTGTTTGATTTATTTGTACTCATTTAAAATAATATTAAAATACTATTTGGTTTTTATGTTGTATTATTGTTTTATATCAAAAGTTGAAATCAATGTAGTGTGCCTAAATATGTTTATTTACTGTATCTCAAGCAAATAGATAGAATAGGATAAAGAGGTGTTTTTGGTGTTTTACCTATGAGAATAACATGGGGAGATTTTAAGCCACTTTTTAAAAAATCGTGCTTATTTATACATTTCTATATAAATGTCCAACTCCAAAAATATTTTCAATCCATATTAATGTCTGTATCATGTGAGATTTGTACCAGTTGGTTTGAAATATTTATAAATATAATGTGTTGCTGGAATCACCTTAAATGGCAAGAAACACATAGTGTTGGGACCTCTGGTAAAATATTGGATTTTTTCTAGTTTGGATTAAATATTTGTGAAAAATTGAAAAAATATGTTTTTTACTCAACTATTTTAGCGTCTTGAAACATGTATTACCGAGGAATCAGGCAAATATTTCGTGCCGAAATTATATTTTACCTTACGTGAGAACTTGGAATCATTATTTAAACTCAGTCCTGCTCCACAGTATCATTGCAGGCTTGCTTCTTGTCCCAAGTGGTGAATTGTGTACAGTTTATGTGTGGTGCAAAGACTGGGTTTTCTTTTTAGTTGTGACCAGCTCGTTCCTAAGATGCTAGATGGTATCCACTTTGCCTCTGAACATAAGCAAATTGTAATCTTCAGTTTAGGACTTAAAATTAATGTCGGATGCGATGCCTCTTTAATCGGAAGTTTGGGTTGTGATGAGCTCAACCCCTATCACCAATATCAGCATAGATCCATTGAACTATTATGTGTTATTGTACTTTGTGCTGATTAATATGTGTTTGGCACAACACACAATCCCACATCTTGCTAATTGTAGTTGGTAGTTTAGGTGGCCAAAGTAGAAGTAGGGAGCATTGACTTTCTACAATCATGATGAGATATCCAGCCAGAGCCTCAGACTACAATAAAAAAATAGATGAAAATGCAAACTCTAAAGGCCCCGACCGTGTTTCATACTTCCAGGCTGGAACAACCTTTACTCGGAATATTGTATATAAATTGTTTGTATACATAAGACTCTTGTAGTGAATGTACTCTTCGATGAAAAGACAAAATAAAGATGAAAAACTACTTTATGCAAAGAAGAGAAAGTGATTGTGAAGGGTAGCTATAAACAATCGTATTTTAGTGAGCAATGAAAGTTGCTATAATTATTGGGATTGTTTTGGATAAGTTTATAGATATGCATTGTGTTTACAGGAATTAATCATAGTGGGGATGCCATTTACATCGAGACATATTGATTTTGTTAAAGTGATAAAATGAAGACCATGATAGTGGTGGATAAAGATTTTAATTGTTGAGCAATCGATGTGAGAAGGAGTTTCTTGTTAAACAATAACCTGGAAAACCAATACAACATAATGCATTGTCATCCCTCATTGGTATTGTACCTTACAAGCTCTTTTGTTCTTTACTCATTTTCAAAAACATATAAATTACAAAATAAGCCATTTGTTGTTTATTTTACTGTTATGTATTGTAAGTTTATATATTGAAATAAATGGTTAAATAAATGTAAGTTGAAAAATGAGCCTTATTTTGTCACTAGTTTATTTACATTGATTTGAATCACATTTTTGAACTAACAGATGATTAAATTATTAATTGCATAGCATTTGAAACATAGAGATACAACATTTATATTATTAACTGGAAACTATAGGTCTATATTACTGTATGAACATAATTTATGTATTTCATATACGTAAAAACAATGAGACCATGCTAAATTACAGAATTCAGTAACAAAGGAAGTTGATATTGTGCTATATACCTGAGGGTGTAAATATAGAGGTGGGTATTTCCATAGAGACCTAATGATGAATCAGAATGTGAAAGTTCTATGGTAGAAATATCAAGAAAGCAAGAGTGATCATCAGAGGTAACATGGTCATTAGGGAATTCATAGAGAGGGGTCAGTCAGGTTGAACTAGTATATTGCAATGATTCATCCAATATAGAAACAATAGTTACAAATAACCAGAACCAATCACTGAATATTGTAGTTAGTCTTCCTATCTTACTGTTAAAATATGAAACTCATTTTTATATGAGTTAGTGAGTTCATGCCCGGCAACATGAGTGTAATAATGGTTCCAAATGTATTTATCTTATTTTATGGTAGATTTCATTGTGTATGCTTACTCTATGGTAAAACTCTTTGAGATCATTTAATATTTAACACACTTAGATTAGTGAATAAATCATCAAAGTGTGATATAAATATGCTGGGTGAAACGTATTAAGACTTGCTATTATGTGTTATTGTACTTTGTGTTGATTAATATGTGTTTGGTAAATTAGCATGGCACAACACACAATCCCACATCTTGCTAATCGTAGTTGGTAGTTTAGGTGGTCAAAGTAGAAGTAGGGAGCATTGACTTTCTACAATCATTATCAATTAATTTTATCAATTAAAGGATTGTCAAATGTCTCGGTTTTGCTAACTATGACCTGGTGTCCCGAAAAGGGCTCTTAAGACCATAAGATGACTATACATAAAGTTTGGACTATTGAATGTGATGTGAATTTATGCATACTTCATCATACAAATGTTACACTATAGTATTTTTACAAGTTCTGACTGTGACTGTGATGTGAATTTGTGTGTATTTCATCACATAAATTTCACACTATTTTCACACATTTCACACCACTATTATGATGTGTTGTGCCTGCATGGGTGTGTTGAGCCATGGATATCATAAACCACAAAGCTATAAGGACGTATGCTAGAACTGATCTAACCTCTGCCAAACCCTGAATACGAGCCTGGAGGCACAGACTTCGGACCAAGGATCAATTGTAAATAGACAAACCTGCATGATAGGATATAGAACACTGAAAAATGCAAATGTTAGAAACTTTAGTCTTTTACTTATTTAGTCTTACCATCCTCTTGGTTTTGGAGGAAACTGCCTTACAACCAACATGATGAAGATTGTATTAATACTCATGATCTTGGTCATTATAAAATTGATCAAACATAAATCTGTATTTGCCATTATTCATAGACCTTTCCTTGTCTATTATGAAAAAGCCATCAAACACTGGTGGTAAAGACTTCTATATTGATTAAAAGTCACTATTAATATGATTGTTAAATATAAGGTTTTAAATTTATATTGCCTTGTTTGGATAATATTAGAAAATGTACGTTATCGCATAAATGTTTGTGTACTTTCTAAGTAAAAGCAGTTAATATTTTTATGTTGACCCATTGAGAGAAATTGTATACTATTTGTACTATAAAAGGTCTATTCATGCATATCAGTCCAGTAAAAGTTCTGTTATAATCCAGTCATAGGTCAGTCTCAATTGCATCCATAGTTTCTCAGTCAACCTGTCAGTCATTTGGTTACAGTCTGTTTTTTAACTCTTCATTAACCGATGTTATATAACATTTTTTATTTGAAACACAATATTCTATAAAATTTTCATTGGCCAGTTTTTGTTGATTGTTATAAACTGTACTTGATATACAAACACATACGTTGTCATCAGTCAGGCGTCCAAACAATTAAAAAATATCGTTGAGAAGAAATCGGTTGTTGTATTTAACAACATAAAGGTCGATTCACAAACGGTATGTAATAGTTTAATCACGTCACAGTGTATACAGCAACTGACTGTGACTGTGATGTGAATTTGATTAGTTGTGTGTAATGTGTGAAAATAGTGTGAAATTTTTTAAATTGCTTCCAGTTTATATGTTGTCATTAAGCAAGCGTTTAAAAATCCAACAATATCGTTGAGAAGAAACCAGCTGTTTTATTTGACGACATAAAAATCAATTCACACATAACACGTCACAGTTCAATCACATCAGTTACGACACCGTGTATACACCAACTGACTGTGACTGTGATGTGAATTTGTGTGTACTTCGTCACACAAATTTTACACAAATTTCACACATATTTCACACATTTCACACAACTATCATGATATTTGTGTGAAATGTGTGAAATATGTGTGAAATTTGTGTAAAATTTGTGTGACGAAGTACACACAAATTCACATCACAGTCACAGTCAGTTGGTGTATACACGGTGTCGTAACTGATGTGATTGAACTGTGACGTGTTATGTGTGAATTGATTTTTATGTCGTCAAATAAAACAGCTGGTTTCTTCTCAACGATATTGTTGGATTTTTAAACGCTTGCTTAATGACAACATATAAACTGGAAGCAATTTAAAAAATTTCACACTATTTTCACACATTACACACAACTAATCAAATTCACATCACAGTCACAGTCAGTTGCTGTATACACTGTGACGTGATTAAACTATTACATACCGTTTGTGAATCGACCTTTATGTTGTTAAATACAACAACCGATTTCTTCTCAACGATATTTTTTAATTGTTTGGACGCCTGACTGATGACAACGTATGTGTTTGTATATCAAGTACAGTTTATAACAATCAACAAAAACTGGCCAATGAAAATTTTATAGAATATTGTGTTTCAAATAAAAAATGTTATATAACATCGGTTAATGAAGAGTTAAAAAACAGACTGTAACCAAATGACTGACAGGTTGACTGAGAAACTATGGATGCAATTGAGACTGACCTATGACTGGATTATAACAGAACTTTTACTGGACTGATATGCATGAATAGACCTTTTATAGTACAAATAGTATACAATTTCTCTCAATGGGTCAACATAAAAATATTAACTGCTTTTACTTAGAAAGTACACAAACATTTATGCGATAACGTACATTTTCTAATATTATCCAAACAAGGCAATATAAATTTAAAACCTTATATTTAACAATCATATTAATAGTGACTTTTAATCAATATAGAAGTCTTTACCACCAGTGTTTGATGGCTTTTTCATAATAGACAAGGAAAGGTCTATGAATAATGGCAAATACAGATTTATGTTTGATCAATTTTATAATGACCAAGATCATGAGTATTAATACAATCTTCATCATGTTGGTTGTAAGGCAGTTTCCTCCAAAACCAAGAGGATGGTAAGACTAAATAAGTAAAAGACTAAAGTTTCTAACATTTGCATTTTTCAGTGTTCTATATCCTATCATGCAGGTTTGTCTATTTACAATTGATCCTTGGTCCGAAGTCTGTGCCTCCAGGCTCGTATTCAGGGTTTGGCAGAGGTTAGATCAGTTCTAGCATACGTCCTTATAGCTTTGTGGTTTATGATATCCATGGCTCAACACACCCATGCAGGCACAACACATCATAATAGTGGTGTGAAATGTGTGAAAATAGTGTGAAATTTATGTGATGAAATACACACAAATTCACATCACAGTCACAGTCAGAACTTGTAAAAATACTATAGTGTAACATTTGTATGATGAAGTATGCATAAATTCACATCACATTCAATAGTCCAAACTTTATGTATAGTCATCTTATGGTCTTAAGAGCCCTTTTCGGGACACCAGGTCATAGTTAGCAAAACCGAGACATTTGACAATCCTTTAATTGATAAAATTAATTGATAATGATTGTAGAAAGTCAATGCTCCCTACTTCTACTTTGACCACCTAAACTACCAACTACGATTAGCAAGATGTGGGATTGTGTGTTGTGCCATGCTAATTTACCAAACACATATTAATCAACACAAAGTACAATAACACATAATAGCAAGTCTTAATACGTTTCACCCAGCATATTTATATCACACTTTGATGATTTATTCACTAATCTAAGTGTGTTAAATATTAAATGATCTCAAAGAGTTTTACCATAGAGTAAGCATACACAATGAAATCTACCATAAAATAAGATAAATACATTTGGAACCATTATTACACTCATGTTGCCGGGCATGAACTCACTAACTCATATAAAAATGAGTTTCATATTTTAACAGTAAGATAGGAAGACTAACTACAATATTCAGTGATTGGTTCTGGTTATTTGTAACTATTGTTTCTATATTGGATGAATCATTGCAATATACTAGTTCAACCTGACTGACCCCTCTCTATGAATTCCCTAATGACCATGTTACCTCTGATGATCACTCTTGCTTTCTTGATATTTCTACCATAGAACTTTCACATTCTGATTCATCATTAGGTCTCTATGGAAATACCCACCTCTATATTTACACCCTCAGGTATATAGCACAATATCAACTTCCTTTGTTACTGAATTCTGTAATTTAGCATGGTCTCATTGTTTTTACGTATATGAAATACATAAATTATGTTCATACAGTAATATAGACCTATAGTTTCCAGTTAATAATATAAATGTTGTATCTCTATGTTTCAAATGCTATGCAATTAATAATTTAATCATCTGTTAGTTCAAAAATGTGATTCAAATCAATGTAAATAAACTAGTGACAAAATAAGGCTCATTTTTCAACTTACATTTATTTAACCATTTATTTCAATATATAAACTTACAATACATAACAGTAAAATAAACAACAAATGGCTTATTTTGTAATTTATATGTTTTTGAAAATGAGTAAAGAACAAAAGAGCTTGTAAGGTACAATACCAATGAGGGATGACAATGCATTATGTTGTATTGGTTTTCCAGGTTATTGTTTAACAAGAAACTCCTTCTCACATCGATTGCTCAACAATTAAAATCTTTATCCACCACTATCATGGTCTTCATTTTATCACTTTAACAAAATCAATATGTCTCGATGTAAATGGCATCCCCACTATGATTAATTCCTGTAAACACAATGCATATCTATAAACTTATCCAAAACAATCCCAATAATTATAGCAACTTTCATTGCTCACTAAAATACGATTGTTTATAGCTACCCTTCACAATCACTTTCTCTTCTTTGCATAAAGTAGTTTTTCATCTTTATTTTGTCTTTTCATCGAAGAGTACATTCACTACAAGAGTCTTATGTATACAAACAATTTATATACAATATTCCGAGTAAAGGTTGTTCCAGCCTGGAAGTATGAAACACGGTCGGGGCCTTTAGAGTTTGCATTTTCATCTATTTTTTTATTGTAGTCTGAGGCTCTGGCTGGATATCTCATCATGATTGTAGAAAGTCAATGCTCCCTACTTCTACTTTGGCCACCTAAACTACCAACTACAATTAGCAAGATGTGGGATTGTGTGTTGTGCCAAACACATATTAATCAGCACAAAGTACAATAACACATAATAGTTCAATGGATCTATGCTGATACTAGTGATAGGGGTTGAGCTCATCACAACCCAAACTTTCAATCAAAGAGGCATCGCATCCGACATTAACTTTAAGTCCTAAACTGAATATTATATTTTGCTTACATTCAGAGAGAAACTGAATACCATCTAGCATGCCTTACTAATCTTAGGAATGAGCTGGTCACAACTAAAAAGAGAACCCAGTCTTTGCACCACACATAAACTGTACACAATTCATCACTTGGGACGAGAAGCAAGCCTACAACAATACTGTGGAGCAAGACTAATTTTAAATAGCAATTCCTAGTCCTCACATAAGGTTAAATATAATTTCGGCACGAAATATTTGCCTGATTCCTCGGTAATACATGTTTCAAGATCCTAAAATAGTTGAGTAAAAAACATATTTTTTTCAATTTTTTACAAATATTTAGTTCAGACAAGGAAAAATCCACCAGAGGTCTCAAGACTACGTGTTTCTTGCCATTTAAAGGGATTCCAGCAACACATTATATTTATAAATATTTCAAACCAAATGGTACAAAACTCACATGATACAGAGATTAATGGGGATTGGAAATATTTTTGGAGTTGGACATTATTTGTATAGAAATATATAGAGAATGAGCATGATTTTTAAAAAGTGGCTTAACATCTCCCCATGTTATTCTCATAGGTAAAACATAAAAAAACACCTCTTTGCCCTATTCTATCTATTGGATTGAGATACGGCAAAACAGTAAATAAACATTTAGGCACATTACATTGAATTCAATTTTTGGTAAAAAAAACAATAATACAGGATACAAATTTAAAAATCTAAAATTTATATGAGTACCATTTGGTAAATAAATTAAATGGTTCCATTTGTATGACAATGTATTATAACATAATATCAGTGTTGGAAATGGTTACAAACTCCATGCATTACTGGTGTGACTTTATCGTTTTAAAATACTTATTTAAAAAAAAAAACTGCTTGAGATACGGCAAAACAGTAAATAAAGATTTAGGCACACTACATTGGTTTCAACTTTTGATAAAAAAACAATAATACAACATAAAAATCAAATAGTATTTTAACATTATTTTAAATGAGTACAAATAAATCAAACAGTTATCATGAAAATGTTATAAGTCTATACTTGATTCCATTATTTTAAAAGTCCATTATAAATGTTCTAAATTTGTAATTTAATCACCAGAGGTTCCAATAACTCAAAATTTTATATTTTTTTATATGAGTACAAATAAATCAAACTGTTTTCATTTGTATGCCAATGCATTGTAATATAATATCAGCATTAGTAAATATAGGTCTCCTTTATTGTTTAAAAGTTCTTATATCTCAAAAAGGCTTGATATAAAACAAAACGGCTAAAATTCCAGCCTAGTACATGGGTTTCAACATAATAATACAGCATAAAAAGTTAAACAATTTTAAACCATTTACCAGTTTCTTTTGTATGTGAATATGTTATAATATAATTTCAACAATGACAATGGTTTCAAACTCCAGGTGTTGCCAGCACGGCAGTGTCGGGGGCGTGATGATGTTCAAAGTGATGCGCCTCCTAGTCCTATCACTTACACATTGGTCTAGCTTCTAATAAAAATATTTATAGCATGAAATTTATATATTAAAATTCTACATGAACTACTGTTTAATACAATATAAATATAATTTAATTTGTGCTAGTGTGTAATTATTAATTAAGGAAAATATAAAAAGGTTACTCTAAGTAAACATGAAAAAGTAAGTAAGCGAGGATTTTTTTTATTTTTTGGTCAGAGAAAAACTGTCAGTGGGAAAAGTATAGATGATTAGATGTTACTCAATTTTTGTTTCAAACATTTTTTCATAAGACTTTTAGTTTGTCATCGCTGGGGATCAGAAGTGTGCCTATGGGTTAGGAGCACGCCCGAGTTCGCGTGTCGAGAGCCGGGTCTTTAAAAAAGTGGCCAAAAAAATGAGCCATTTTCCAGGCTTGTTTTTTCAGTATTAATAACATTTTTTCACCAAAAAATGCCCCCATATAGCCTCTAAAACGCCAAAAATGGGGTAAAACCATCATATTTTACCTATTTGGGGTGTTTTTTTGCCAACAAATTTCAAAAGTCCTGAGTCCAAAAACGCCGAAAGTGAGGTAAAACCCTCATATTATATCTACTCTTATGTAGTTTCGTAATTTGTTATGACTCTTATAGATGCATTAAAGATTTATAAAACATTTAGATAAATGTGCTATAAATTTATAATTTCCTTACCAAGCGATGTATTTATTAGTCTCCAGAATTAATTGAAGTGGTTATAAATCCCGCTGGGGTAATTGGATCTGCCTCGATGGAGAAAATCAGGTCCGTGAAGTTAGCCCCCCCCATAAAAGCACTAACAATTAAACTAGTATTAATGGTTAGTGCTTCGTTAGTGCTGGTTAGTGCTTCAACTCCCATCGTTAGTGCTCTTACGGTTCAGGAGCTATAACCAAAAAACTGTGGGGGGGGCCAACTTCACGGAAGTTAGCCCCCCCCCCAGTAGTAATATGTGAGCACTAACTTTTAAAATTGTACCAACGGTTAGTGCTTCGTTAGTGCTGGTTAGTGCTTCAACTCCCATCGTTAGTGCTCTTACGGTTCATGAGCTATAACCGAAAAACTGTGGGGGAAGTTGGCCCCCCCACAGTTTTTCGGTTACAGCTTCTGAACCGTAAGAGCACTAACGATGGGAGTTGAAGCACTAACCAGCACTAACGAAGCACTAACCGTTGGTACAGTTTTAAAAGTTAGTGCTCACATATTACTACTGGGGGGGGGCTAACTTCCGTGAAGTTGGCCCCCCCCACAGTTTTTTGGTTATAGCTCCTGAACCGTAAGAGCACTAACGATGGGAGTTGAAGCACTAACCAGCACTAACGAAGCACTAACCATTAATACTAGTTTAATTGTTAGTGCTTTTATGGGAGGGGGCTAACTTCACGGACCTGAGAAAATCTGTTGTGATGTAAAGGGTTCTTTATGTGTGAGACTGTTGAGATATTATCTGCTACTCATTCGTTAGCTACTAAATAACTACTTACTACTCGTTAAATAAATAACTACTTAAATACTAATACCTTTGGCTAGAACTTTAACTATTGACTTGAACCATATAGGCCTATTATATTCTAGTCCATAACTGTATCTATTTTTAGAACAAAAATGAACGTTGTTGACTACAGTGAAGCGTGTAAAATAGAAAGTTATATTTATTGTAGCTTTGGTACTTAACAGAAACAGTCTTAGAGTTTGTCATTTAAATGGGGCTTTTAAATTATCCAAACAATTAAACCATAGTTTTTATACTACCAACTAAAAGTCTGGTGTACCATTAAATATTTTGTACATTGTAATATTTTGTTTACCATTTAACAAAACTTAAGTCCACCAGCTATTTACAACTTTATTTACTTTTTGAATGCTATTGTAGCTTTACTAAGGTTCAAGTAGCTTAAAATAATCACATCAACAATGAAGCACTTAAAGGTAATCTCTTATGTTTGTTCTGATATTTAACTAAGCTATGTTTATCCAAGTACTTACAATAATGGCTTCCAGATTCCCCAAGTGAGTATAATAGTGACTGTATCGTTGTTATTATTGTTTTGCGATAAACAGTTTGTGATTATCACATGTAATGTTAACTCCCATTTCAATGGTTCCATTAAAAACATGTATCTACTGCTATAGCGTTTAAAGCGAATATCAAAATAAAATAAAACTGTAAATCATATGACGTCAACATTTGTATTTCTCTTCGTCTAGGATTTTACATACTCATAAAATTTGCTTGCAAACATTGCTGGTGGTACAAAGGCACTCATTTATAATCCAGACTTGTCAACGACAATAATCCGATCTATCAACACTGCCAGCCAATAGTCAATTTAGATGTCAGACTCGTCCAACTGGACACTGGGAAACATTTTATATACTTGTTACAAATCAATCTCAATTGTTTTTTGCTAATTAATAAAGTATTTTTAAGTGTTATCCCAATCTATTTTTCAAAGCAGTGAATTTCTGGTTTGTTATATGATAATTGTGTTGTTACTTACCATACATTGATTTCTTTACAAACAAGAAGGACCTAGAATCCCACTTTTGTGCTAAATCTAATATTGAAATGATTTGCATGTTGTAATTAACATTTTCAGACAAAAGCGTGTAAACAGTGAGTTAATAGTTTAGTTGTGGGTGACTACCTTTTTGGATCATTGATAAAAAATCTTTATTCATACTTATCGCAGTCTACAAAAATATATATGTTATCATGTCTTACCACTAAATCGATTTTCAGATTTAAAAACGCTCAGGTAAGGTTCAAGAAATGAGACATTATATTTTTGTAATTGCAATAATACTTTGAGTCATAATGCAGTTTAAATACATACAACACTTAATGTAGCCACTCAAGATTCTTCAGTAACACTTTCCTACGAAGCCCATTGCCTGGCCAGGAGGACACCTCATCTAAAAGATCCGCCTTGTTCCTTCTTTTCTTACCAATCTTCTACACTTTCCTCTGTAGTCGACAACGAAGCCGGAAGGACAATGTCTTCTAGCCGCGAAATCCACAGGACTAAAGCTGCTCACGTAACCTGCATCTTCTTGACAATAAACACACACAGTTACGAAGAGAACAAGCAAAGCACAAAGTTGAACTGACCTCATGGTGCGAAACTAAGATTAAAATGAAGCCTTACCGAGTCACCTCTTGATAATACAAGTTGAATGCAACAAATAATATTAGAAAGGTGTCAACATAAACAATGCCAATTTGTTACGCCATCTATAATCTACAAGTGGAACGAAATAGCAATAAATCGATCAAGAACAATTAGGATTTTCTTGTAGGTAATTAAGGTATTTTTAATTTGATATTATGAAAACTTATCAGCAACTATTAAATGTTGAAAATAATATGATCTGCCAAATAAATTATATTTGGTACTTATATTCTGATTTATTTCATCATCATTAAAACGGAACGAAATACTGTTATCGGTCTAATAAAATAATTGTAAAACGAGCGATTGTTTAAACTTATACGAATTATATCAAGAGGGGTAATAATGTTTAAGTACCGTAACTGTTTAATTTATTTTAAACAAGACACATAATTAATTATAAATCAGGGTTAAACCTAAACACTGCAATTAGACTAAAAATATTCTATACATGATACAACGACACCTGAAAGAGGTTATCCTCAAAATACTAACTAAAGAATGACTGTTTTGTATTTTCTATATAAATTCAAACTCACGCTCTTATTTTGATAATCAAAACTCAACCGTTGGAGCAGACAACTTTGTAACGATCTCAGTTTTACAAACGTGACTTTAAATTCATTGTGGAAATTTCGCAGCTCCAACTTGCAAGAATATCTGAATAGTAATGGAATTGTCCTTCTCGTTTTAGTACCAAGATTTCAATTATATTTATTCAAATCAAATCAAATCAAATATTCCTTTATTGCCAGTTAACATAATATTTACATGCATGGCTTGCGTCACAATTTTGAAATAAAATACATAATAAACAATGACATAGCCACACTATTACACATTTACAGAAACACATCATGCCTAAAACAAATAACATATTTATGATGAATTGTAGTTAACATAATCTTTTACGCTGTAAAAACTATTTTCTAAAAGAAATAGTTTGAGTTTACGTTTAAAATCCCTAATATCACTAACTGACTTAAGATTGTCAGGCAGTGAGTTGTATAGCATGATGGCATTGTAAAAAGCATGTTTTTTGAAAAAGGAGGTTTTGTGGTATGGAATGTTCAATTTGGATTTTTTTCTAATGTTGTATCTGGATTTGGGAATCAAAGGTTCAAAAAAACTATGGTATTGTTTAAAAAAAATTAAGGTATTGAAAATGTAAATGCAAGGAAAAGTAAGAAGTCTTAATTTGACGAAAGCTGATCTACAAGACCCTCTCTGGCGAATGCCAGCAATGACCCGTACAGCCTCCTTTTGAAGTGCAAAGATGTGCTTTGTTGTAGATGTCTCAGATCCCCAGATAGTGACGGCATATGACAAATAGGGAAAAACCACCGCATAGTAGGCAGATAGAAGAACTGTTTTATCTGTGAAAGGAGCAAGGCGACGTAACACAAAGATTCCCGAATTAACCTTTCGGTCGACGTTGTCAGTTTGACATGAGAACTTTAGGTGTTCGTCAATGTGAAGCCCTAAAAATTTCAAATTGGTCTTCGAAGATACTATAGTGTCGTCAATCCAAACACTGAGATCAGTTCGATGTCTTGACGATATGCTGAAGTCCACCAAAGTGGTCTTGTCATTATTTATGACAAGACCATTGTCAAGAAACCATTGGACAACGTTGCTAGACTCAAGAAAAGTAGATACTTCCATGGAACCGTGGGTGGCTTTATCAACAACAATTGACGTGTCATCGGCAAACAAACACAAATGGGCATCTGATACACTATTTCTGATGTCATTTATGTATAAGATGAATAAAACAGGCCCCAATATGGAACCCTGAGGCACCCCAGCTTTGACCAGCAAAACGTATGAATAACACTTTTTTAGGATGTTTTTGTCAACAAATGGCAATTGGACGGCTTGTGTCCGTCCCCTAAGATAAGAAGACAGCCACTGATTAGCCACACCTCGTATTCCAATGATGTCAAGTTTTTCAAGCAAAAGATCGTGCGAAACCATGTCAAAGGCCTTCCGCAAATCGAAGAAGACTCCAGAGGCAGCTTCACCCCTGTCCAATGCATTTACAACCCTGTCGATGATCGAAAACATAGCATTGACAGTAGAACCACCCTTGACGAATCCAAACTGATTAGGACACAAGACTTTGTTATGATTTAAGAAATTCAACAACCTGCACAAAAAGGCCTTCTCAAAAACTTTAGAAAACGTCGATGTTATAGAAATGGGTCTGTAATTGTCAAGATCTTGCACATCGCCTTTTTTGTGAACTGGCTTCACTATAGATAGTTTTATAGCGCCTGGGAAAGTTCCAGTTTGAAATGAATGGTTGATGATATTAACCAAAGGATCCACCAAAAATTCACAGCATGACTTGAGGAGCTTTGAAGATACTTTGTCATGGCCTGACGATGACTTAGTTTTCAATGACTTGATAATTTCAACCAACTCTTTCTTGGTTACTGGTGTCAAGAAGAAGGACGACTTATCAGAAACTGGTTGTAAATGAGAGATAGCATTCTTGCGGTTGTGTGCATTGCCAATACCTACATCAACAAAAAAAACCATTGAACATATTGGAGACCAGTGCAGGATCACTTATCCTTGAACCTCTCCCATCCTTGATGTTATTGAAAGAATTCAAAGAAGGCTTTCTCATACCTCTATTTTCATTTACGATCTCCCAAACTGTCTTTGTTTTATTAGAAGACTTTTCTATTATGTCCAACACCTTATAGGACTTGGTAGCCCTGATACGGTGTCTATACTGCCTTTTCAAGGAGAGAAAGTGTTGTCTCATGGCATGAGAAGACTCCATGTCCTTTGTTAAACAATACCATTGGATGACAGTATCACGGAGTTTTTTTAGATCTTGACTCAAAGGAACTTTGCACCGTGATACATTCTTGTGAATTTTGGTCTTTTTTTCTGGAAAGCATTGTTCAATGAGAAACGAAATCGACGATAAGAATAGGTCCATCTTAGCATCAACGGTACATCCTTCATAAACGTCAAGCCAGGTCTCCTTACTGAGAAAGTATTTGAAAATACGGATGTTATCTTCCGAAAAGAAACGCTTCATAGTGTGCTTAGGATGATCATCAAAACCATTACAGGACTTCACAACCACTACTTGTGCATGATGATCCGAAAGGGCAGTAACCAAAACAGAACAACTCAAACTATCATCTGGGAGGTCGGAATACACATGATCTATGAGAGTTTTTGATTGTTTGAATTCTTTAGTGAATGACGTGACTCTATTTCTCAGGCCATGAGATGCCATCATATTTACTAGCCTGTCAACTTTAACATCTGAAACAGATAGATCTACATTGAAATCACCAACGACCAATGTTCTGACATTCGGTTTTTGAAGTTTTACCAGACAATTTGATAAACAACTGTTGAACGTTTCATGCTCTATCAATGAAGAGGAAAAGGGTCGTGGCTTGTATACGACAATGATTTGGAATGTTGTTTTATTGAAGTCCAACTTTACCGCAGCAATCTCACACATACCCTCTACACAAAAGTTTGAGACATCCATCACTTCACATCTCAAAAAAGGTTTTGAAAAGATACATACGCCTCCCTTTTGGAAAGATGATCGACAATAGGCCGTGACTCCTTTAAACCCATACAACGCCATAACCTCAAACTCAAAATCCCTCAAATGGTGCTCGGACAAACAAATTATATCCGGGTTTTCCGAATCAAGAAACATTTGAAAACCATCAAGCTTATTGGAGAGACCCTGGATGTTGTGGTGAACAACTTTGAAACCATGAACCGTTGGAAGGCTGGATTGAGTACCACCTATATCATTCATCCTAAAAAATGCAATTGCGGTCCTTCAGTCATTTCAGGAGACTCAGACAAGATCCCATGCATTGAAGTGCTTTCGTCGTTCTTTGCAGTTTCGGTCAAGGGGTCACAGATTTGTGTTGGATTCAAGATAGCGGAGACGACTGAAGAAAACAGATTACCTAAATGATAATTCCCCTTGCTGTTTAGATGCCTACCATCCCTGGAAAGATGATACCTCTTCACCCAAACATTTGCTTCAACGAAGACAACATCAAAGTTGTTACACATCAATTCGAGCTGGTCATTAAAGTCAAAGAGAGCCTTGTATGTTATATCGCGTCGTATTAATATGCTGTTGACGAAAACCATAGCTTTAGGGAAGAGAGTTTTTACAGTGAACAGGAGGTCGGCCATGTCATGAAGAGCCTCTCTCTTTCCATGACCACCATTGTAGCCGGCTTTACCATTGTACCACCCTTTGAGGTTATTAGTACCAACATGTAAATAGATTACAGCTAAATCCTTAGTTTTATATTTACAAAGTCTATCTTGTATAGTCCTGATTTTAGCACCAGGACAGCAATCTATTGTAACACCTTTTTTGGAGACCTCTTTGGTGGCAAATCGTATGATTGAGTCACCAATAAACAGAATGTTTTGATTACTACAGTCTTTGATTGGTTTGCTGTTTGTATCGACAATGTCGTTAACAATAGGATTTGGAGAGGTGGGAGTACGATTTTTTGTTTGACAATCAGATAGTACAACCATATCACCAGGGGAGTTTTCTGTTTTGGATGTAAATGGTTTTTTTGAGGTAGATACATGTTTTTTTGGAGGGACAGTCTTTCCAGGAGTCACCCTAGGTGTGGGTGTCTTTTTTGGAGGAGATGATTGACGCTCCAGGGGAAGATCATTGTCTAGTGATGCAAGAACGCTAAATTTATTTTGATTTTCAAAACATGTTTCAGGTACCTTTGGTTGTTTGTTAAGTCGAGTTTTTTTGTGTTTTTTTACTACCCAATCACCAGAACTATTACGCTTTAGCTTTACAGACAACTTATTGCCATTGTTTGTTACCCCTGTACATTCATTTGAACTGGTAGAACTTCTTACCTTATTTAATGTATAAGATACAATACCACTTTCAGCTTTAGGTTGATGTATGTTTTGATTAATAACATCAGATGGTACAAGCTGACATCCAAACCATTCCAAAAAGGGTTTATTTACTAAATTTAAACAATAATAGTGCAAAATGGTCTTAGCATGAACCAACACATTGATTCCACACTCAAAGCCATTTCTCTGTTTAAAGCAAGGGACTGAAAATACATTTTCAGATGGTATACTTAGATTAAGAGAAACGGTCTTCGCACACTTATTGTTAGACCCTGGAAGAGAATCCAAGTGGTAAGCGTGTTGTTGAGATTTGTCAATAAACAACAGAGACCAGTGAGAACCTGATTCCCCATTTACCAGATCATTGCTATTATTAACAGGAATAAATACATATTTACAATTTGAGTACTCGACAGATTTAGTTATGTCAGTAATAACATCTTGATTGTCAAGCTTTATTAGCTGTGACAGAGCAGGGGTGATAAAAAGGGATTGACCTTCAATTACATAACTTTGCAAGGACAGAAAGTAATCAGCAATTATGCTATCATCCACCCATTTATCTTTTAACATTTTGTTTAAGCTAAGAATGTCCTGTTGGGCTAAACTATTCTTAACTTTAAAGTCTATTAAAATGTCTAATTGTTTCTTGTTGTCAGAGTCCAATGATTTTATTCTATTCGACAATTCTGCCAATTTTCCGTTTAAAGAGTTGTTCTCGGTCATGAGGGACGATATTTCGGAGTCTCTTTGTCGGAGCCTCTCCTCCAACAGCCCGATGCGCGAGTTCAATTTCTCAACTTCTACAGCAGCATCGTCTTGAATTTTAAAGGAACAATTAGCTTCTTCTTGTCGACGTTCTTTTTCAATATTTAATTTTGATGACAAAATTTGAATGTCAGTCATACTTTGTTCTAGATCTTTGGATGTTTTAACCCTGTCATGATTTAAATGTTCAAGGTTTTCTAACAACTTTGAGATATGCAGGGAAAGATTTTCTAATGACACTTCCGGGTAGTTTGCTTCAATCTTATTAATTTCGGTAGTAAGATTAAGAACACTGGTTTCATAAAAATCGTTTGCTGACTCAGATGTCTCATAAACTAATGCTCCACTGTCATCCATTGTCAAAATAATTTAAAACAAGTTGGACTACTTCCTTCAATGTCAATAATACTAGACACAAACAGATGTGTAGCCAGATTAGTATCACGGCAATTGAAGGCGCCGCGAAAATCCAGCAGCGTGACAGTAGGGTGGATAGGTCAGCCGTCAGACAGAGGTTAGTCACAGTCGTACAGTTGGCAGTGCTGTGAGTGAATCATCGCTTGCCGGTCGACAAACAGGTTTGGTCAGCTCCTTCCTCTCAGCCTTGTTGGTTAGTAACAAATTAACCACATTGAATCCTACTTACAATGTCCATAGGGGTGCAAGATCATAGAAACCAACTAAAAACTCAAGTAGTTAACTTAACCACAAAAATATATAAGTTGTACAACGTTAAATTGGCTGAAAGTTAAATTTAATCGGGAGCTACAATTCCTCGTGACACAAACAGGCAAGCAGGCCTGCCTACCCTCCGTTAATATTCGTGTTGGATCATATTAACTGGTATTATTTTTTGTTAAGTTAATTTAAATACGGTCTGATCAAATGACATTTGTTTAACTGGACCTCAATTGCATATCTATTGTCCAGTTGTGTAATTAATTACAGTTTTTTAGGGAGTATTTTTATATGGGGATTTAAAGGTAATCTACACAGCTATGAGTACTCAAAAAGAACAAGTAAACGAGAAAATGTGTAAAAGAAAAAAATAGAATAGGTTATTTTGTTGTAACATATAAAATGTTATTTACAATATTTATATTTATATGTTTACGTTTATAAATAAATATACTTGCCTTAATTATTTAGTGTTCCAGTAACCTTAATTAATGAAATTGCTCATTTTGAGAAAAATTATAATGTATCCGTTTCAAGAGGAGAATCCTTATATATTTTGTGTGTAGAAATATCCTCGTTTCGTTATGAATCGAACGATAACAGATGAGTCTTACTTTCTTTATGATAACCCAGCTTAACATAACCACCACAGCGTGTTGTATAAGGGTGGCCTCCGTATAATACAAAAGTAAAAGTACCTAAAAATGTTCTAAGCATTTACAGCCCTCATTAGTGAAACTAATAATATTTTTTATAACCATGTTCATACATTTTTTTAAAGGTAAGTGTTATGAAAAATGTCACAAAAAAGTATTTTTATTTAACAAAAATATAACCATAATACGAAAATCCCTTAAAGGTAGATTACAGCAACAACAAACAGTAAATGATAAAAAATATGAAGTGGAATTGCTTGTTAATTTACAACGTTCATACGGTTTTAATTAAACCAAACCTTAGCCTAATGAAATAAACACACTTGAATAGTACAGCGTACAATGCAGAGTTTTAATTTACTCCACGATACTTAATTAAAACTATGTGCATAGTCCCTATCCTTATTGCTATTGAGTTAGCCATGATAAAAGTTTATATAATTTGTCATGTTATAATCACATGTTAATGAAAAAGCCATGATAAAAGTTTATAAATTTGTCACGTTATAATCACATGTTAATGAAACAATGTTTTTCCACAATAAGATCCATATGACCAGTAATTTCACCAGTTTCATTTAGTGTAATTTATTTTAATTACGTGTTAAATATTAATAATTGTGGAGGGGGTGTAGTTATGAATAATATAAGAAATATTTAAAAACGTATCATATCACCTCAACAAAAATATAATACTGTCTACTTTTTATTGTTTGTGATATAGATACTGTACTTATAAAATGATCCATCTAACCAAAATATGAAAAAATCTGTTAAAAAACGTCCATTTGATAACAAAATTCTAAGGTTCTAAGGTTCTAAGGTGCTTAATTCTAAGGTTTTTAATTGAAATAAGTTTACTCTCTTTTAAATACGTACTAAACCTTTTCAATTACAACAAATAGAGGAACTCTCATTTAATATTTTCTGGAAAAAAACTATATTTCCTATCAAATTCATATTCACAAACTATTAATTAATATGTTTGAACTTTTGTAGTTAAGCTCACTGACACTATTACAGTAGTGGAATACAATACGATACGTCACAGAGGCTCAACAGCACAATATATTCCCATGGAGCTGTCAGATACAGATGAGAGGTTGATGTGTATATGTGCTCTTGTATCTGACTGAGAGTAGGGACTGGGATAATCAATGTGGAAAAGAGAAGGAGCTTTAAACAACAATTTAACAGTTATTATTATTATTATTTTGCTTCCAACGGTCCAAACAAACCAATTACAGCTTTTATCAGAAAAAAATCTACAAAACAATAAGTACTTTGTATAAGTACCAGTACTTTTATATGGAGGGGAAAATTGGATCTTGGGCAAAAACATGGAAAAGAAGATTACAACCTTTCAGAATAAAGTTCTAAGAGCTATATATGGTCCAGTGTTAAGATGGGGGAGCGAGCTGGTCTAGTGTTAGAGCGCGGGACTCCGGTTCCTGGGGTCCCGGGTTCAAATCCCGCTAAATCACCAAAGAATTTTATCTAAGTGATAATGCCGTAGCTCCTAGATCTTGCCTGAAGTAATGTGAAAAACAATTCCGGGCTCGTGAATAGCGTCCTAGGACAAAAAAAGTGTGTGAAGATGGAGTATGAAGAATCCGTTACAACTAAGAGTCAAGAGAATCATTCCGAGACCCCGATATTGTAAGAGATGCCAAAAGCAGAAGGCTAAAGTGGGTTGGCCATATCTTGAGGAGAAATGGGGAGAGCTTGTTGTAAAAGGTACTAAGAGGAGATCCGAGGGGAAGGAGACCAGTAGGAAGACCAAAGGCTAGGTATCAAGTCCTGAAAGGTATGGAAAATATGAGACGTGTCGGCGACTATTGCCGGCTTGGGTAGTGGCCATGAGCAGTAAGTATGAATTATTTCATAATCTGAAAGGACAAAAATACGTCAAAAACACTTTTAATTATATTTTCATAGTTATAATGTTTACACACAAGACAGTAAATACATATATAAGATGGTAAGTGGTGATCGATTTTGATTGGACACTTAAATGATCATCAGACCCAATAGGGGAATGGGAAGAATCTCGAATAAAATGTCCCATATATACTATTGGCTACCGTACTATTGGGTAGCCAATAGTATATAATATAATTGGCGAATAACAAAAATCTCAAATGGCGTCCTTTATATGCTATTGGCTACCCGATAGTACGGTAGCCAATAGTATGTAAGGGACCCCATTTGAGATTCTTCTGTATCCAATAGTCAATGCTGTAACCCATTACCAAGGGTTACGTTATTTTGTCAGTAAGCAGTTTATTTTATTGTAGGAGCTAAGGGAAATATGTATGGACTTTTTGAAAAATTTGGAACCTATGTTTTCATATTTGGAAACATTACAGGCTACACCATATAGCCAATTAAGTATATTTTATACAAGTGGTTGCCAAGCTGGCTTAGCTACATTATAAGTCATGAACAATAGTAATATAGAACAACATACATTTTATATGTTATGTATATTCAATTATTTGGTAGGAAAAACCAATTATGCGATGGGTTTACACTGTGATGCAAAATGGTAATTTATAAGCAAAGGAAAGAAATAATGTCTAATTTTATGACTGTATTTAAGTAATTAATTGAATTAATTAATTATGATGCTACATTTATGATGAAAGTCTGGCTACCAAAAAAAATAGCTAAGGCAACTATCTCAACTGTAAACAGTTGGTTATTGGGGTATCGCACACAGCTTATCTCACTGAGGCTGCTTTGGTGTTTGTAACGAACAAATATTCAGTTACTGAGTAAACTGAAACAAAGCAAATATAACATTTACTTGTGAATACATTTTGCCAAGGGGGTATAGTGTAATGGTACATTTAGATCACTCGAGCGGTAAGTAGTTGAATGTTAAGTTAGATGTTGGGTGAGGCGAGATGTTGAAAATGATTCGTAGATGTTTTGAACGATTTCTCAGATATATTCTAAGACGTAATCATTTATCTTGAGGGGTCATTTAGGACAACAAATTAAATGACGAATGAAAAACTCGAGTTTCCCCAAAGTAGTAATGCATAAAATGGCCGGTAATGCCTTTGAAGTCTCCCTCTAGGCTTCAGACAAAGAGGTAATGACGCACGTTTATTCTCTTTCGCTGTAATTAAACCTTCATTTCTCAGTTAGATTTACTATTGATTGTAGCTGTAAATAATTTTAAAGTTGATACATGCATTTAATAAATGTTGATAACGTTTTTATTTTGTAACATATAAAAAGTAACATACGGATAATAAATTCATAGATTTCAAGAACATGCTCTTTTACTTCAGAGACATTTGAGAAATTTGGAATATTACATTTGACAAATTAAGCATACATTATTTACATTTTATCGAAATTAAAGTAATTTGTAAAGAGTTTAAAATTTGATAGAACTTCATGAATGTTTATGTTTATAAGTTGTATTGAGTATTTTTCGTCATACTGCAGCAAATACAGCTGTTTTTAATGCATGTTTTACGGATCTAAAGTTGCATCTTTACTCTCTAGGGAGTAAAAGAGATTTTAACCCCTAGGGAGTAAAAATCAGCTGTTTTCAAAACAGTAGTAAAATTCTATTGTAAACAAAATTGCATGTATAGAAAAAGTATGTTTCGATTGTATGCTTCATATTAGTGTGTTTCAATGAGAAGAAGCATGAAATTATCCCAAAAGCTGCTTAAGTGTTAAACCTTAATATAATTGAATCCCAAAATATCATTTCATTTTTAATTGCAGTCCCGTATCTCGCAAAGCAAGCTTAGTTTTCCCCCAGCTGTTGTGTTCCTTTGTCCTGAGCGTGGTGTGAGCACACATATAATCAGCTGATTCACTTGTTGATGTTGGAGCAGAATGTTGTTTGTGATTGTCAAGCCGAGTCGAGAACTACAGCTTTGTGCTGTATTAATCACAACATTGTTGTATATGAGCAGTCTTTCAGGATAATACGTCTCATGTGTTTGTAGCACCGTTCAAACAATGGATTAAAATGAGAAAAAGTGTAAAAGGTAACAATTAAAAGATTTTTTCTGTTCGAATGTTAAAATAACACTACACAATGGTTGTTTTTTATCAATGTTTAGTTTACGAGTGGCACAAACTAAAAATTGGTTGAACACGTATGCAGTAACAGTTTTGTTTTGAGATATAGCTTCTTATTCTTCATGAATATTTTAACTTCATTAGGCTAAACATATTTTCACTTTAAATTGGAGCAACCATCGTATAATGAGGGTCACAAACCTCTTTATTTCGAAGTCTCCCTTACTAGGTATTGGAATTCCAACTGTTAATTTAGTAGACAGAGGTAAGATGTATTCAAATACAGCCTTTGTAATAATCATAATCATAATTATTGGGTCTGTGTTAAAGCGAAATATACAAATATTAGCTCACACAAACTAATTTGGATCTCGAATCATTGTATGTTACATTTGTTTGAATACAAGTTCGTTTTACCTATTCCCTGGGAACGTAATAGCTTTGAATACTAATAAAAGCTATTTCAACAGTCAAAAGCAATAGACAGCGTCTGCTGTTGACAGTTCTGAGTGTCAATGTTAGACCACTAGTTGTGAGGATACCCGGTATACTTTATCTACTCGTGACCTATATTGCGTTTTAAATAGAAACTTTTATAGTTTATCTCACGTTGGTAGTAGTGTGTAGTTTATACCACACCGAAGTACAAAAATTCTAAAAGAATCAATTGAAATGTCACTAAGTTCACTTTATACTAGAGTTTAAACTGTATAAGCGGCTAAGTAAACTGAACTATAAACCCTACAGGTGCAATAAGACGACGGATATTGCCGAAGGCAGCTTTACCTCCCCATCTCCACACCAGCACACTTTATTGGAATGGCTTTTAACAATAAATCCCATGATTTTAAAATATATATTTAAAAAGTAAAAAAAAATGGAGTTGATAATGTGATGGAATTAAAATAATTTTTACTTATTATACAGAGTTTATAAAAAACTTTACAGCTTCAAACAACCATAAAACCTTTATTTCTCCCCCTTAAAGCTATAAAACAATCAAATTCTATGAAATAGTTCCAAGTTTTAGTGCATAATAAGCAGTTTACCTAACTTAAAAGTGTTTTTGAAGTGTTCACAAATGTTTGTTGAACACTCCACACATCTTCATCTGTGATGGAAACTGACAGTGTTCATAAACTCATAGTACCCAGTTATATAGTATAGCCTTGAAGAAGTATTTCTACTGTATCTTGTCCAAAATCTCCATTGAACAACATGAAACTTTGGTTTCAATGAACCACCCCACATACTGCACTTTAAAACAAGCCAATGCAATTCTAACGAAACTCATCAATAATTGATTATTGTTTAGCAAGCAACAATATAAATTAATCAGCTGATAAAACTGCTACTGATTAAAACTTTTTAGCCACTCTTTCATTTGGTGTTTTAGAAAACCTCTATCTTACATAGAAAGGTAATGGGAGGGGGGATGGTAAAGTGTTTTTTATAAATGCCCTGTACATCAAAAATTGAATGAAAAGAGGCTAATGTTGTACATATTGTTCAAGTTATAGTTACATAATTTCAGTTCTAATTGCATTATAAATTAGTTTTGATAGTATAAAAAAAGTTTAAATAGTGGAGTTATGAGAATTCAAAGCATAGATTAGTTAATTACTTTTACAATTAGCTTTAAAATTTAGTGTTGAATGAGGAAATTATCTGTGAAGTTATATGAAGGTCAGCTAAGAAATTACGTTGGTTTAGAATTGTAGGTTACTTGTAAGTGGATTAACTCATAAGAGTTTCTCAGAACTAACCTTTCGTAAGAACATGCAATGTAATGCAATTGTTAAGAAATGTGCTTAAAATTCTTGTTACAGCCACCAAATAATTAGCCCATTTACTTGAAAAAGGCATATTATTAGTTTATTTGTATGAATACTGCATCCTTATGCATTTTATGCACATGAAACTCAGTACAATAACTTTAACTTTAAACATTTAAACGTTTAACTAAACAACAGTTAGAATATAATCTAAGCATTTCAAACTTTCGCGATTAAATTCGTTCGTACAAAAGTTTAAACCTTATAAAAACTAAAATAAACCGAACTATGAACCCTACAGTTGTAATAAGAGGACGGATATTGCTGAAAGCAACCTTACCTTCCTATCACCAAGTACTTATTGCCACAATTCATATTGGTTTATAGAAGAAAACAAATATGAAACCGTTGTAGGCCTATAAATGGGGGTTTTAACAATAAAAACATTTGAACATCAGATAAGAGGCTGGAATCAAATCCATTCGAAACTTGAACAGAATACCTTCAAATCCAGCCTAACTTTAAATTTCTCGCCAAAAACATGTCTTTACAAATTACAGTCACAAGGAAAATGCAATAGTGATAACCTTCTTTGCCCATATACTGTACATTTTATCCATTTCGTTTGTGTTTTAAATACATGATTGTGTTATAGTAATAAAAAAATAAACAACTCTAGACTGTAAAGAAGTTGAAATACGCTCATTTAACACACTTAGTATATTACAGTTATCATTCTTATCCTGTACCTAATTTGTGTATAATGTGTTGAACAAACAAACTAGCTGTGATAAGCTAGATGACTAGGGCATGAAACTACTAAAGTTTTAGAGAGTGGGATACTTGTAAGTGGATTAGTTCATAACAGGATTCCCTGGAAATACATAGACTAAAAAAACATAATTAACGTACAGTACGGTACACTCATCAAGAAATTCATCAATTATTCATTCAATATAAAGATTTATATCTAAAAATACTCATGCCAGGATTTAGTCACCAAGCAGTTTCATTGTCAGTTATTTTATTATTTTGATATGAAGTGATGTGATTAGCTGAGTTAACAAAGTTAGTTTAGCGCTGATATAATCTTCTAACTAATTAAGATTATATCAGGATTCCATGGAAGAACGATTTCAGACTTGTTTATTACGGTTTCGGAGCACTATTAAATTACTACACTGGTTTATTAATAAACTGGTTTATATATTATATAATTAATGTTTTCTCCAATTTTTATTTCGGACACCAAAGGATAGACACCAAATAGAGACAACTTCTCAAATTGATATATAATCCTGTTAATTTGCTGAACCATCATGTTCGGGACTCAGCAAGATTGTGTGTTGTGAACCATTTCTGATATCTCATCAGGGCTTCTGTGTATTGTAGTGTGTCCAATATTACGGCCATTGTAACATATGGCATTGTATGGAACAATTATACATATAACACATGTTTGGGATTATTGGATTTTATTTCAATTTAAGATGAATGAGTTAGGCTGTAACATATTCATCACTATAAAGTTGTGATAAAATTTTGTATGATAGTAATCAAAATACGAGCGGATTTTCACAGTTAATTTGGAAATATTTAAAAGATCACAAATCCTATTCGAGTTATTTTATTTGTTGGTTTTTCTTCATAACTTTCATTTATACATTGAATAAGTGTACTGTGTTAAACATTTTAACCTTCAAGTGGATATTTAAACTGTAGGTGCGTTAAGGTAATTTATATAGTTAGGTTAAAATGTATTACAGAATACTATTTTGAGTTAATGAGATAAAATGAGAATATAATAATCAAGTACCGTATAGTGTCAAACTTTTACTTTGTCTTTGATATATTAAGACAGTCCTTGCTTGGGGCTTGGGTACAGGTAATCATACTGTATCTTTTGTTTGTACACTTATGATTAATAAGCTCAAACTTTTAAATAAAAGGATCCACAAATAAATCTTACAACACTCTTAAGAGAATATATAGCAAACAATCAAATCAACAATTACTTTTATAGTTTTATATGAATAATTTATAAAACACACCTTAAATCTACGTGAAATCCTAATATGGAAATATGTATACAGAGAGTATGAAGTTGGTTTAACAGTGCTGCGTGACAGTTTTGTTTACTAGACACTGTACCCGTCAATGTAAAAAATTATAAAACTATTATAACTTGAATAATGCATAACGTTTCCCAATTTAATAATACAACAACTGAAACACACACGTACTATAGGTGTCAAAAGGGTCTATTGTCTCACCAACAATGTTCCTGTCATGCATTGTATACTATACACAGTCTAAGGTAGCGTGTTGTATACAATACAACAATAAACACTGATATGTTCTCTACCTCAGATGTATGATGATGATTATTTAAGTCTTGGGTCATCATTGACTAAAAACTTAGCTGGACTCCACACGTTGAATATATCAACAAAAGATTAAGAAAAGTGATCTTCGCTTTTTCAAAGCTTGGTTGTGTGCTGTCTGTGGACCATTGCAGGTGTGTATACTTTGTATGTTCAGTCACTGTTACAGTATGGGATACTTGGGGGCTGCGTCTGCCTCTGTCTTGGCTCCTCTTGCTGTTACCTAGAAATCTATAACTAAACAAATACCGAAGATAACCTACCTATCTACTTTTCCAAATTTTTCCAGTCATCAACATCAGGAAACTATTCTTAAAAACAATTATAAACATTTCAAAAATTAACAAAAGAAAAATTTCTCCGACTCGCTACATAAATATTACACCAGATCTAGAGCACACATAGGCATCTCCGTTCCTAAATTGAACAATAAAGCGCAGCTTCTTACGCCTCACTCTCTCTAGCCCATATTATATGCACTAATCTCCCTACGATTAGAGAATGGGAGGAAAACAGTGTCAGAGTTTTCAGCAGAAAGATCGGGCGTTGGCTTCTCGGACTGAGCGATGATGCTGCCGAAGAGCTCATCAGATCCCAGTACAGGACAAGAAAGTCAATAACAATTCCAAAATCAAATTAGACTAACTAATTGCAAATTTTTTCAGTACTTACTTCAGGCACCCTCATTCAAGTATTCTTAGTTTATTATAGATCTGCTTAACTCATTCTATAGTAATCGTTTATGTCCATTCATTTTAGTATTGTTTAACCAACGTTAAGGCCGTAAAGTTTAATTTTAATTTTTTTTAATTACCTATTTGTTTATTGTATTATTTTTTGCGTAAACTGGTGAGCAACAAAGAAGACTCTCCCCACACGCAGATGTACAGTCTTTGTGGGGATTTATTGCCTTTTTCCTTTGTACATTTGTTATTAAGCCACGATTGTAATGTAATTTTGGAAATAAATAATACTGTATTCGCCATAGAAATTCAAACAATGTGTTATTAGTTACTAATATAGTGGAAAGTCAACTGGTTTTAATTTTCACAACCAATCCCTCATCTGTTTATTACTTCAAAACATCAAATTGGCGAGTCATAAGCGAAAACTCTTAATTCAACCCAACATTGAATTTGTGTTAAACAATTTGTGAAAACCCACAAATGGTGAACATTACAAGTTGTAGTGGTAGGTTTGACATTTATTTGGTGTAGCAAATATTAAAAGTCAAGCCGGCGTGAAGGTGGTTCTAAATTATTTTCGTGGCTCATAAATACATCGGAACTCTGCAGCCTCCACAATATCGTCCCCTGGAGAGAGGTTGGGGATAGAGACAGTCTCCTTCGTGAATCCACAATGAGGAATCTCCTTGTATCCTTTTGGTAGTTTCCACGCACAACGCTTGTAGAAATACATCCCCCCACCGATAAACCTAATATTTATAGATTGGGGAATTCGCTTGTGCTTCACTTCTCAACTAATTTTATTTAATTACGACACCAGTGAGTTTAAAAACTGAGTGAGTTACGAAACTCCTTATAATTGAAGCTGCCAAAAACTTTCACAAAATTTAACTTTTTACTTTATCAACACCATTACATCCTAAATGAAAAATCCTCATATGAATCTCCTGTGTGCAGTCTTAAACATCGACTAGACCTTATCAACAGCTGATCACTCTAGGGGAACGGTGGGGAGAGGAAAACCCGGTGTCAGTCTCAGCGACCACAGAATTAAAATTGTAATCCTTTGGTCGCTGGTCAGTCTAGGCTAAAACCCTGTATCTGCTGTCATGTAGTAAAGTTGTAAGACCATACATTTTACCGTTTTTTGTTTGTGTTCGTGTATGTGTCATATGTTTTCAAGACAAATTACGACCTCTTAAGAGCGATTTTAGCCCAAATTGACAATGATGTCAAAATCAGTAACCCTACATACGACTTCAGGATCACCTCGACGGAAAAAATATAGGTTAACCTCTTGTTCAGTATGTCCAGATAGTAACCAGGTAAACAAAAAACTTTGTAGGTTTGAATACAACAATACAAATCTATACTATTATAAAAAAGAGGTGGTTGCTGTATGTGTGTATGTGTGTATGTGTGTATGGGAAAAGTAAACTCGAAAAATACTGGTCGGATTGGGCTGAAATTTGGCATGATGATAGCTCACATTCCCGATTAACATATAGGCATATTCTTATTTCAAAAATCCTTTCGGGCTCCGCCCCAGTGGCTCTGGAGTTTCCCATGTTAACCTTATGAGAAATGGAATTATTGAATCTTAACAGCTGTTTCAATTAAACAAGTTGGTTCTGTTCTATGATGTTCAATAGCATTAAAGTTACAAGGATTACCAACAGGGTGCAGCACTATTATTTCTTTTACATTTATGACAACAGCTAATTTGCAACCAAAAGGTGAGTGAGCGTAGCGAACGAACTTCAACCTGGAGGCGAGTTAGCGTAGCGAACGAGCTAACCTGAAGGCAAGTGAGCGCAGCGAACGAGCTCCAACCTAAAGGTGAGTGAGCGTAGCGAACGAGCTCCAACCTAAAGGTGAGTGAGCGTAGCGAACGAGCTCCAACCAGGACGTGATTGAGCCATGCGAACGAGATAATCTTGAAAATTAAGAAGTTAAACGGGGCAAAGCCCGCGGGTTACAGCTAGTCTTTCATATATTCACGATAAGGGCTATCACAGCATATATTATTTAGAAATGCAAACTAAACCGTAAAATATACGCATATAAATCATCTTGAAAAACAACAAAGCCACAAAGTTATGAAAAGTAGCTGCCAGATCCGTCAAGACATTTATTTTCAACTCCAGCTCTGATAACGATAACAGTCCATTGTTGAAATGTTTATTTAAACAGAACAAGCTGTCATTGCAACTGCTCTTGTTCGTGGTTAAATAAATCTGGAAAATAATTGAAAGTCTGTAACAAAGAGCTAATCCTTTAAACCGAGCTGCGATCCAGAAGATTCAGTTGATTTCTATGCAAATAAGAAAATACCAGCCAGTTTATAAAATGTAAAATACTACATTTAAGGAAGACTGCAAAATGAGAACATCCTTAGTAAACTGACTGATACTGTAAGTTGTTATCATAATTTTTTCAAATTAATGTAATCATAGACAATTAAGTTTTTTTTTGCTTGATTGCCACAACAAAGTGCATTGTACAATTTCTTATATTATTATATGGGCTATTTATAAAATATACGAATGCAATCGTTAAGTACGCCCTGCAAAACTGTATCTTTTTAACACTGTTACTTATAGTACTTATAGTTAATGTACCATCAGGTTCAAACCACGACAGATTTATTTGGAAAAGTAACTCATTTATGATTGAAACCTGTTCATTAGGCATAGGAGTAGGCATTTAGTAATATTTTAATTTTTTTTTTGAAATACAAAAGCTTGTCAAAACATTACAAACAAAAACGTAAGGAAAGAAAAGCAATTAATAATGTTTGTATTGTTTAATTAAAGCAGGAGAGATTTTCCAAAACTACGACAAAAAGCTGTTAACCCAGATACGTTTTATTGGATCTGAAGGAATTAAATTGTGACCAAATAAAACTACCTCAGTCAAAGAAATGCAATAATCCCATATTTGTGTCAAATAAAATGCGGATTTTAACCTATGATATGGAACAAGGTCACTGAGGTCAAATGAGTTTTGATATTGTCTATACGTTAATTAAATTATTTAACAAACTTGGATTGTTTAGAGTTGCCCAATAAAGAGGTGGCTTTGCTCACCTATATGACCTATTGGATTTTAAATTTAAGATGGTGGAGTTAATGGTTAAGGTGGGCTCAAACTGTCGGGGTGTGAACAATGGTGAAAACTAAAGTAGTTTCGTTGAGAAAAAACGCCATATTTTATCGCCCTATAACTCGGTAACCATTAGGAATAAAATAAAAGTGTAAGTATAATTTTTTTTGAACATTTAATGCTCTTTCATTTGGCTACAGTCACTTTGAACTCCTACTGACGGTTCTTTAGGTTAAGAAAAAATACCCCCCGCCGCAGCAAACCTGCAGACTAAGCGAATTTCCATTTGACTGATTGGATTTACACTGTAAATAAATAAATAAATAAATAAAATAAATATAACATTTATTCCCTATTTAAATAGAATTAGTTTAACAAGTACTTAGGTTAGCTGCATCAGGGAGGGTAAAACTGTTTTTTTTTTTAAATTTTAATAGTTAGTAAGAAATAAAAACATTTTCCAAATTTGATCAAAATATGTTCATAAACAAGCAAACTACAACAGTTTACTTATTCTCCATAAAAATAACATGGGAATTTTAAATTTTAAATTTTTTGGAATTTTCTCTGTAACCATTAGGCGCATAATAACGCTTCAATATACTAAATTATTTTTTTTTTAAGCTCTACAAAATGGTTTGGAAAGAAATTGCTAAATTTGATGTTTTTTGGGTCAAAAATGGGAAAAACCTATTTTTACCCCATACAACCCCCCGTAAACCCCCGTTCCCATGGTCCGATCATGCTGGATCGCGAACTCGTTCGGATAAACGTAGGTTTACACGTTTGTACAAAATTTCATCAAAATCGGATCATTTTTGCTCGAGTTATCGTGCTAACGGACACACACATATATATATATATATATAAATATATATATGTATTAATTCGAACGGATGGTGTTTTTGGCCTCTAGGGACCTCAAAACGAAAAAAAAATCGGTCCCGCGTCCAGGTCTTACCATGAGTACTACGGTAATAGCTTATTCCCTATATGGGAAATTCGCTAAAAGAAGAAAAAAGGTGCCTTGGCCTCATATTTATGAGGACTTTTGGTATATTGTTTTCTAGGTACCTAGAAATACGTGTGAAAAGTTTCAAACTTTTGGATTTTTTCGGAGGTTTGGCCATTAATTTACATATTTTGACTCGACCATATGCGTTTAATAGTCATATGCGGTAGATGGGATTCAACCTTAATTAATCCTTGGGAAAACATTGCACTATAACTAATAAATCTGTTGCTCCCTTTATAAAAATACAGAATACTTTAGGAATTATATAACAAAGAAACACAACTAGCTAAGAACTGCGACTTTAGGCATACAAATCTAACACAAACAATCCTAATAAGTAATCTATCTATATATTAATAGGCAAGCATGTTTCTTTAAAACCTTTTTTCTCAGCTCGTGTGCATCGTAGGGAAAATCTACGCATACTGTTAGAAAGCTATTTTCCTGTAGGTGTGCAGAATCCCTTTATAAATTAAAATAGGCTCAAAAATAAGCACAAAAAATGAATTTAAAATTTTGAAAAATTTAACATGGATGTTATGAGTTGCCATGCTGGTGACGAAATAACAACGAAATATAAACAGAAAATCAAAACAAATGGAAGAAATTCCAATCACATGTTCTATTCAAAGTGTGGAATGAAAATAAAGAAGTCTGTACATTAAATATTTTTGGTCGAGTTTCGACCACTGGACGACCTCTAGTAAGGGTTAAAATGGTAAATGCAATCCTAACTAATGAATATAATTATTATTTTACTCATATGACAAACCTTGGCCTTATAAGTATTAAACTGTGAATTTCTTATGTTAAAATAATTTAAATGTAGTGAGCTGGTATAATAGAGCGCGGTACTTTTGCCCCCGTGGTCCTGGGTTCGAATCTTGCCAACCACCAATGGATTCGAGAATGATAATGCCTCAATTCTCAAAGACTAGCCTGAAGTAATGTGTAAAAAACAGTTCTGAGCCTGAGCCTAGTGTCCTAGTATGTTAAGATTGGACCCAAAAAGGTAAAAAATGCACAGTATAACTAATAAAAAAAACGTAATGAATCTCATCGGGAACGAACCAGGAGCTTTCAATTTTTAAGACCACTATTATCACTTAACTACCAAACACGGTACTTTCCTGTTAAAGGGAACATTCATTATTATCGATGATTTTTTCGATATATCGATATTTTTGTTTACCGATCCATTACATATTGACAACTGATCTTGTTAAGGCTAAAATAGTCTATTATATGGATTAAGAATTGAAACTGTTCTAAGCTAACCTAACATAACCAACCAAACTTGCTGTACGATTTAAAAATTCCTTTTGATAACAGAAAAGGCAAGTTAAACATGGAATGTTACACAGCAAGTTTGGTTAGTTATGTTAGGTTATTTTTTAGAACAGTTTCATTTCATTATGGTTTGTTAATACTGAACAATATTTATCGTAGTTGTCAGCTGATATGTTTCAATTTGTTAATATCGATATATCGAAAAAAATCATCGATAATAATGAATGTTCCCTTTAACAGGAAAGTACCCCAAACACTCTTCTAGAATGTTGGATTAATCAAAGTAATTTAGATTCAAGTGTTATTTTAGTCTTAATCCAGCAAAATCCACATTAAAAGTTTTAAAGTAATTAGGTCAGAACTAATTAACATGGATAGGCGTGGCTGTGAAATCTCAACAGAATATCATTAGGGGACTCTTCAGAGTGTCTTGGTAAGTACAGACACATTTGTATTCATAGGATGATATAGCTTTAATACAGATAGTATTTATATATATTTTATAATGTTCATTGAAGAATATTCATAATTCTCAAATTTGCTTAATGTATAGATCTTAGATTTAGGGCTTAAATACACTTTTTAAACATTTTGTCTCCTTAAATGAAAGCTGTAATCATATTTAGCTTTGGATAGCTAAAAAATCATTGTATATTTGGTCACGAACTAATTAAAACGAGGATAAATTGACAGCAGATAGTTTATCCGTCTTTTTATCATATTTGACTACTCATATAAAATAGGTCTTTTACAACTTCCCAATGTAGACTTGTATTATTAATATTTACAAATATTAACCTTTCGACTGTATTACAAATTTTGTAAATAAGCTAAAAACATTTGTTTGCATAGGGATACGTATAATGAAACTAAGAAAGTTATAAAATGTACTCCGAGTTTTTTTTTTCAATTAATGTAGCCTCAAGTAGTTTTAAGTGTTTAAGTTTTTCCCCAAAGTTTTCTACATCAATCACCATTATCACATATTAAAAAAAAATCTTAGTGAGACATGTGTTAGAAAATGTATTTGATTATTATTGTATAAATAAGTCAGAACTTAAGTGTTAATCTTTGAAACGTCATGATACTAAATATGCTAAACCTAAGACTTTTTTGTTGAAAGCTACAACAGAACATGAAGTGGGCCTTCTGTTAGTGAATAGTTACATAAGATGGGACCTCTAACTAAGTAGATAAGCCTAAAGTCCAAGGTATTTGAGCCTGTTACTCTGTTATCAAAGGAAGTTGTAAGCTGTCTGAAACAGTTATGAGCACAGAACTGAACTAGTTGACTGAGCACGAAACGCAACGAAGTGACGTTATAATATCAGATTTATTCACACTGTAAACAATATTTAATGATGTGCAAGTAGGGTGGAGGTCAATTGAACAATAGCTAAACAAGATTATGACTAAAAAGCCATATATATTATTCAGTTTGGAAGCTGAGTGATTATAGTGCCCAAGGAAGGTTGACATTTCAATTCTTAGAACAGCCAATAGCTTTTTACTTGACCCAGCTGTGTTTTATGACTAAAGTAACAGCAAGTAACAAATCTACTGTATTTTAACATTGAATGTATATTATATTCAATGTTTTTTTCACACAACTGTCATTTTCAGTTCAAAACAAAACTGAACGCGTCACGTTCTTTAATTGCACGATTTATTTAAGGATATTATACTGTATGATTAGTCGGTTTCGTGTAAGTGTTTGGTTTCAGTACAGACCTGATGGTTTAGTTTTGGGTCCATATAAGATTTGTTTTGTCTAAAAATTTAAAAATAATGTCATCTAGGCTTTCTATCCGGTTTTCACGTTACAGTTTTAAGTTTTATGTAAAAATATATTTATTTTATTAAAGGGTTTTAAAATAATGGGATACGGTTCTGTAGTATTCGATGAACCTTATCGTAGTGTTACAACAGCAAACAATAAATTAAATGTTTGATGTGGGATAACACATAACTAGATTAAACAAGTACTCTAATAGCTAACCAGGTTGATCCATTAGTAGCAGTACTGTTTATCTATCTAAATAACTATACAGCCCGATGTGTAACTCACTGATCAGGTATACTAATGTTTGGGCACTTCTATACGTGCTAGGGAGTTGAAATTTGGCACGCATGTGGGTCTTGGACCCAAACCCCCGGGAAAATTCCGAAAAGTCGCATTTTTCACTTTCAACCCCCCCTAAATTAACAATTTCCCCACCTATGTTATTCTTATGAGAAATAACATTGAAAAATTCCGAATTTGGTATGCTCATCCGAACCACTTAGAAACGTGCTAGAGACTTGAAACTTGGTAGTATTGTAGTATGGGATCTTACATTAACGGTGAAATTTGCGAAAGTCCCATTTTCAAATTTTAACCCCCCCAAAAATCCAAAATGGCGGACCTCTGAAAACGAAAAAAACACTTGTTTTTTTTAAACGGATGTAGCTCGAAAACGGTAAGAGCTAGAAAAGATTTGAAAGAATCTTAGCGAAAGGGAATTAAATTTTCTACAAAACCCTCTTCGGCGTTTTCCGAAAATCGCACTCCTTCACCTCCAAAAAACGCCCTACTTTCAAAATTTGGTAAATCTTTTTCAAATTTTAACGGTGTTTGCTACTTTTCCCAACTTAAGTAAATTATTTTTGCAGATATTATTAATGCTTTTTATTAACTATAGTTTACCTTAAATTTCAGTAATTTAATGTTTTTTCGTATCTTTACTCCTTGACCCTCAAAACTTAGGTTTAATGTCGAAAATTGAAAGGTTTTAACACTATTACGAAGCCCCATGTTATTCTTAAGGAGAATAGCTAAGCAATTTTAAGACTTTGGTTTGCTCATCTGATCTGTTTAGAAACGTGCTAGAGACTTGAAATTTGGTAGTATTGTAGTATGGGATCTTTAATTATCGGTGAAATTTGAAAAAATCCCATTTCCAAATTTAAACCTCCCAAAAAATCCAAAATGGCGGACATAGAAAAACGAGAAAACACGTTTTTTTCAAATGGCTATCGTTCAAAAACTGTAAGAGCTAGAAACAATTTGAGGGAAATCTTAGGTTTGGAATTAAATTTCCTACAAGACACTATTATGCGTTTTTCCGAAATCGCACTCCTTCACCTTAAAAAACGCCCTACTTTAAAAATGTGTTAAATTTCTTTCAAATTTTCATCGGTTTTTGCTATTTATCTACCTAAATAATTCTTTTTTTGCAAATATTATTAATGCTTTGTATTCTCCTTAGCTTACTTCAAATTTTACTCATTAATTTAATCACCCCCCCCCCCCAACAGATCTTGAAACACTGTATTTAGTTGTGGCAATTGAATAGTATTTTACTAACTTCTTATTATTGTAATATTTTACTCAATAACAGATTTTTTCCCGAGGTAATTTCCAACTCTCCCCCAACCAAAGAAGGGGGCCTGGGGGCGGAGCCCCCAGCGAGCCTAAGGCGAGTATGACGTATACACCTCTCCACCCTTACTAGTGTTTTGTACTTAAGGTCTATGTGACACTGTTAAGATGTCAAAACACTCGCAGTTGTTATCACACAGAGAGTCACTCCAGTTAGCTAATTAACACAGTTCTGTTTAAAGACAAATCTTTGCCTCTCGTCACTTCAGTTCACTGTCTTCACACTTTCATTTATCTTTCGTTTTACTTATTTTAGATGAAATATCCATAAACTAGCAGAGTACCCGTCCTTCGTACAGGGTTGGCATATAAGTTTAAAATGCTTATTGCAGTTATACTCAAGCTTTGTGTTTGCAAAAGGGGAGGACACAGTTTGAGAAAATTTGCTTCTTTAAATTTACGGTATACTATGGTATTACACATCTACCATTAGCGATAATTTTCTACCACTTCACCTAAACAATAAAAAATGTAACTGTAAACAATTCTACTATGACAGTTCTCATTGCATATCACAGTTTTTGTTGCTGCTTAGTTCCAATTAGCTTTTTACATGAATGCAAAAGAAATTATAGTGCTGCACCCTGTTGGTAAATCTTATAAATTTTTAATGCATATCATAGATCCAACTTTTTTAGTTGATACAGGTGACTAAAATCTTTAATTCCCTTTAAATATGAATACTCATAAGGTTAACACGGGGAACTACAGAGCCACTGGGGCGGAGCCCGAAAGGATTTTTGAGACAATATGCCTATATGTTAATCGGGAATGTGAGCTATAATCATGCCAAATTTCAGCCCAATCCGTCCAGTGGTTTATGCGTGATTGAACTTCAAACAAACAAACACACAAACTTTCACATTTATAATATTAGTAAGATAAGATAAACTAATGCAATTAATATTTATGTCGAATTTGTTCTTTAGCTCCTTAACACATCACATTGCAATGTTTATTTGCCAGTTTTCTTTCAAGCTTTTACAATTGAAATGTTCTGTACATTTTTTGTGTAAACCCTATTGACCTTACGGTTTGATTGAATGAGTTGTAATTAATTTTAAAATAATTTATTTTTTACTACATATAATTTATACATTTTTCAATGCTAAGTGTTTTTACTAAACTACGTTCTGGGAGATAGGGAGACTCCAAACTTTTTGAAGTAGCTATTAATCTAAATTTACCTAACTACACTATCTAACCAGATGTAGTTCTACCTAACGTTTTTCCTCCAGACTGATTAAATTTTACTTAAATGTTGAGGAAAAAACAACTTTAGGTAAGTTCGGTTGGCTAGAGTGGCGATATAAATGTATAGGCCTAATTAAGTTTCCCAAACTATGTTTAATTTGTATGTACAGTACTTAAAATTGTTAAAATATTTATGTTTAATTACCAAAAGCTTAATGAAAATGTTGACCAAGCTAGCAACAATATTTTAAGGCATTTTCAGTTCAATGGAATAAGTAATTTTTTTATGAACAGGCTTAAGTAAACAATGCCATTTACGCTTTAATAGGATTTTACATTTGAATTCCGACCTATTTACTTCCTATGAAAATATGAGCTTCTTTAAATTGTTGCAAATGGAAAATTTACGTGCAATCTACCTTATATCAAACCTTTTTATACACATACTAGCTGTAACCCGCGGACTTTGCCCCGTTTAACTTCTTAATTTTCAAGATGATCTCGTTCGCATGGCTCAATCACGTCCTGGTTGAAGTTCGTACGCTCACTCACCTTTAGGTTGGAGCTCGTTCGCTGCGCTCACTTGCCTTCAGGTTAGCTCGTTCGCTACGCTCACTTGCCTTTAGGTTAGCTCGTTCACTACGCTAACTCGCCTCCAGGTTGAAGATCGTTCGCTATGCTCACTCACCTTTTGGTTGCAAATTAGCTGTTGTCATAAATGTAAAAGAAATAATAGTGCTGCACCCTGTTGGTAATCCTTGTAACTTTAATGCTATTGAACATCATAGAACAGAACCAACTTGTTTAATTGAAACAGCTGTTAAGATTCAATTGAAAAGATTGAAATGTTAAGATTCATTAATTCCATTTCTCATAAGGTTAACATGGGAAACTCCAGAGCCACTGGGGCGGAGCCGATTGGACGGATCACGAAATTGATAGTGTATAAACCTATTCCATGAAATTCTACACGTATGTACCAAGTTTCGTGGCAATCGGTTCAGCGGTGTCTGAGTTTATCTCTGTCAAATATACAAACATCCTCTTTTATACTTATAGAAGTCAAGAAGCCTTTTTAACATTATATTTTAGCTTGGGAAAACACAATTTGAAATTCTTATCCATTTAATTTTCCTGTGAATACGAATATCCTATTTATCTAGCCCGGAATGCAAGTACAACCCCTAGCAGAATACTGTTTGCTTAGCATTCATATGCTTCCCGTTTACCACTGTCAATATTTGCACGGCACAAACAACAGAGCTAAACTACTTGAGGTCTTTAAACTAAACTGTAAATAAAATATGTTTACTATATCCCTCCCATTACAGTAATTCTTTTCGAAATAGCGTAAGACAAAATTTGGATAGAGTATGAGTATAAATTTAACATTTATCTAATTAAATACATTTGGAATAATTACATACCATGTGTTAACGAATAATTGCTTTAGCCATGTATTTAGCTGTGTTCTCCAAAATTGACACTTCTACAAAAATTTTTTTTAGGTTTGTTCAACTATAATACAATGTAGAAAGGTCTAAAATACCTTAGACCCGTTTACAATTCACCATCTCTGTACTATATTTCACAAAATTAAATTTTTTAATGTTTAGCAAAAACCCCAAAATCTTTTTGGTGAATACACCTCAATTCATCCAAAAAGCTTAGTAATTAAAATACTACAAATAAAAATGATCCTTTTTCGTCAACTTTGAACACTTAAAAAAACAATGAGAAATACTATAAGTAGAAAAAATGGATGGAAACTTTCAGATGGAACACATAATAGAAACATAATAATTTATACACAATATTCTTTTCATTTTGATGTCAGTTTTACAAACATTTCTAAAACAACCAGACTTCTCTTGTTACTCGTAAAAAATAAAAATAGTGAAAATAATAATAACAATTTATTTCAATTGTTATTTATTAGAAATAATTATTGATCCACTCACACAAAACATTTCTACAACTAATTTTGTTATTTATTTTAGGATTCTCTGCATTATTTGTTTTAAAATAACAATTTAACGTTTTGGTTAAATCAATGGTATATAATTATACTTGCTGCATGAGGTCGTCAGCGGACTAATTTATCAGTCTAGTGTTATAGTTTCAAAATACGTTAAATGTTATTGTTATAATAATTGCTGGAATAATACTGTACTGTAATAATACTGTGGCAAATACAAAATTAGTGTTATAAAAGTCAGTGTTCAAACGCGTTTTTCCCAGCACTGTCTTTAATGAAATCAGTATTTTTTTACGTTAACTGAAAAAGAATCAACACACCTTTATAAATAATTGTTACAGGTTTCATGAAAGTATAGTAACGTAAAGTGCAATATTAAATCGTATTCTTAATTCTTTTTTGAGCTTATACGAAATGGACTTTTCAAAAGAGAAATAAAACTTCCTTGATTTATGTTGCAGCTTAAAAGAACATTTTTTAAATCATACATTATTATCCTCCCTTCATCACGGCTTTATCCTTATCCTGACAAAAGATAGTTATTGCTTGAGCGTGCTTCGAATGGAGCATTGGATTGTGTTTCTTATACTTGACTTTATAAATATGAAAAATAAACTATGGATCAATACAAAGGAGACATATGTACAATGTTTGAACATATCATATCTTTTCTAAGGTGATATATTTGTATTCATAATCCCACCATTTAATTATTGTATATCTGTTAACACCAAGCTTATGTAATGTAAAATACTGGACAGATGACCAACAAACAACGCTTTCTTTCAGTCTTTCTGTTTAGTGTGTTGAAAATCCTCCGTTTACAAGCTCGTAGTGAGTTTTTTGTGATAAATGCAGTAAGAGTATAAAACACAATAGATTTGATGTTACTATATAGAGTTAATAAAATACGATTATTTGTTTGTCCTATATTTTGTTTTGATTTGTTTTAATTTATAAGGTAGTTTAAAACTTTAAATTTGACTAGATTGGGTAAAATATGATTTTATCAATAAACGTAAGGTTCTTATGGAACTTCTTTCTAAAAACCTTGCTATTTTATATCCAGTGGGAGAAAGAAAACTGAAGTGGGCCTGTGTTCATATTATAAAATCCAATTACGATTTCATTTAGCAAAAGGTTATCTTTCAGTGTTGTCTTACAATCGTGACTGCAAAATTTACGAAATGATTCGAATACCAAAGTCGGAAGAAGTTTAATAAGGTCAAAACATTTCCTTATTATTTAGTCCTACTTAAATTGTATAAAAGTAAACATTTAGATTAAAAGTTTTAGTTTGATTCTTATGTTTGCAATCCTTACAGAAGTCTCAGTGAAACTATACGTGTGACAAGAAGGAATAATACGAAAAAAATAATGAAGTTTGAAACAATTTCAGTTAAACTCTATAAATGTATCTACAAATATAGGAATGTTATTTAAATGCACCTTGTGTTGTATTCAGTCTCTTGGCATGCAAACATAATTTGTAATTCTAGCAAGAGTTGGTTGTTCCTTAAAGCTAATTAAAGAAGTTATAAATCTCGTGTGACAATTTAAATTGTCTCATTTAAGAAGAAATATAGCTGCTATGTGAGGTTTTTCAACTGCAATGTTGGCAGTATGTGTTTAAAGAAAAATGCAAAGTTTTACTCTTAACAATAATTTATAAATACTACCCAACCTGCATAATAAATGTTTAAATGATTAAATAAATCTTAAATTACGAAACCATATAACAGGATGTAGGAGAGCTTATATTTTTTGTATTACATTTTCAAACCAGTTGGTTGGTATACCATATTTATTGAGTATAATGGTTTAAAATTACAGTATTATTGATAATCAGAGTGTGCCGTAAGTAAACAGCTAAACTTCGAGAATGGTTCTATGGGTCAAAAAAAAAAGAAAAACAAGCATGAATTCTTTCCTGTCAGATATTTTCTACCCTAAAATAAATACCAAGTTTTATAAAGATTGGCTTGAAAAAATTTACAATAAAAATGTTTGTTTGAAAAATCAAAATGGCATGTATCTAATTAACAATCGTTTTAGGGGGAGTCAAATTATTTATTTTCTTTTCCTTTTGATCTTATTGTTAAAGCTCTTCAAAAACACATTTTTCGTCAGTTAAATCAGAACAAAAGAACATAATCAAAATATACTGACAATGTTTTTAGGTTTTGTTGTGTTTTCTATGGTTTAAGGGTTGCGGATTTTCTGATGTTTACTTCTGGAATAAAATATCAGCTGATTTCATTTTTTGAATTATTATAAATTAATGTATTCTTAACTGAGGTATTTTAATGGGTATCTTTTAACACCTGTTCCTAAATAAGTAGAGTTTCTATGTCAACGTCGCTAGTTTACAATGGTTGTAGGCACATGGTCCCGCAAGCGATCAGGAAATTAACAGGAATCAGTCATTGTCTGCTTCCGGTTCTCAGTTAGGACATTGCAACTGTAACCATTTAACTGCAAAGTGTGAAACTCCGGAATAGTTTATGTGAATTTGATTTGTTTTAAATTATGTATGGTTTATACTAAATGTATAGTGTAGTGTATAGTGTTATAGTTAATTGTATAGTGTATTTTAAAAACTGGCAAGATATAGTAAATACTATCGCGTTTAAAAGTAAGATGGTTGGAAATATTTCTGTGGGTTGAATCATGGCTCAATGGGTTGAATTGTAATTATAATGGACCATAGCTAGCTACCAAATAACTTTTTGAAAAGAGTATCCCTTTTAGAAAAGAATATTTATTCTAATTTGATTGCTAAGTGAGGGCTATTTGCTCCAAAAAAGAGTCTATATAATTACCTCAAAAGACATTGTAATGTAAAATGAAATATTGTTGTACCTCAACATTTGCTTCATCTATACCTTTACCAACATTGTAAGGATATTCACCCAATGAAGTATGAAGGACAGCGCTATGAAAGGTCAAGCAAGCGTAAAACTGAGCTGTTGAATTATTAAACTGTCATAACCCAGCCTTTCTACCTCAGAAGATAGACCTACTTATACAGATGCTTCAGAGGGGAATGGAAGTCAACGATGTTTTTGTTTATAATGTTGAAATCATCTACTTATCCGGACTGAGCTTGCAAGTCTGTGCGTCGTTAATTTAGTAATCGGTTCCTTAAATGATGTTTGCTATGAGTGAAATCGTTGAAATCTATATACAATATATTAATTTGATAAAATATTGCTAAATATTGCTAGAATGTAGGCTATTGTTGTGTTTCTAAAAAAGGTTTACTTATATTTTCATTATTATTCTTTTTTAATTTATGCAAATATGAATATATGTATAAATCCGTTTGAGAAATATGTCTATTTTCAAAAAATTAATTGTTTTATTATTTGATTTTTAATCTGATTTATGAGAACAGTTTACGTTAGTCAATTGTACGAATGCTAACCAGGTACGCCAGCCACAACAGACGGGCTTATTGTGCATTGTTGTATTTAGTGCTAAGAAGTTATTTTTGTACAAATATTTGTAAATAAAAGCACGTTTTCATTCATTCATTCATTCTATGAGTGTATATTCTTCTTCTTCCCGTTATAAGTATAGTTCATATTTATCATATACCAACTCAATTTTTGCTTAACAGTATCACAATGTTTGTTTATGTAACATGTATTGTAGAAAATAGACTAGCAGCTGGTTACAAATTATCGTATATCCAGAATGTAACCGATATTGTTATAGCAGATCTAGAACTCTTTTTCCGCACACGGGCTTATGCCTATGCGGAAAAATATATTTCTTTATAATTTGTATCTGTTTATTGTTTTGTTTAACTTTTGGAAATAAACGATTTGACTTTGACTTTGACAAATACATAAATCTATTAAACCGTAAAATAATAATGTATAAAACGAACTAAATGTCCCATATTGCTTATTAATTGCCACTTAATTTCATTGTCTCTGTTAGAACGTAAAACATACATTACTTTATATATGATTACTTTTGTTGAATAAACAAGTTATTGAGTTATTTTCAATAACATAATTTATTTTTGGAAGAAATTGTTACTACACCTAGAAAGTTTTTAATTGACCACATAATGGTTTTCTCTAATTTTCTTCGAAAATTCATGTGTTTTGAGCTTCCGAAAAAGTATTTTACGTTTCAAACCAAAATAAATCGTGTAGTTTGCATAAGAATCAACTGAATCTTCTGGATCGGCGCTTGGTTTAAAGGATTAGCTCTTTGTTACAGACTTTCAATTGTTTTCCAGATTTATTTAACCACGAACAAAAGCAGTTACAATGGCAGCTTGTTCTGTTTAAATAAACATTTCAACAATGGACTGTTATCGTTATCAGAGCTGGAGTTTGAAAATATATGTCTTGACGGATCTGGCAGCTACTTTTCATAACTTTGTGGCTTTATTGCCTTTTGGAGATGATTTATAAATGTATATTTAGCCAATTGTTAAAATTGTACTCGTATATATTCTCTTAAAACTACTTTATTTACGAATTAGTATTTATTTTATCAACCATGAGTTTATTTATAAAATTCCACTTAACGTAAGTTTTTAAATTACTTCTTAAACATACACAGGGACTTTCTCATAATATGTAAAGACCAAAGAATCGTCTAACACCATCACTATAATCACCATTATTATCTCTGGGAGCTGTTATAAATTACAGAACCCTTTTAATTTACATGTCATTGTCATTTCACAGAACTTCATGTTTACACTACACTTACTCCAGAAAACTACTAAATTGAACAAATAAGGAAAAAATGAAAGAGTAAAAAAACTTGTATGGAAACGTGTTCGAAATGGAGCGAATATCATCAGTTAGCTAAAAAAAATCCAAAATACTTTAGATATAACAAACCACTGTATATAGATATAGTTTGGCACTTATAATGAGTATTTAATTCATTTCCTTTGTATAGCCAAATAAAAATATAAGAAAATAAATTTTACAAAATCTTATCATATGAACATTACTATAAAAAAGCACATATACATTTAAGATAAATGTTAAACAGTAAAGATGTTACAGCCTAACTCATTCATCTTAAATTGAAACCAAATCCAATAATCCCAAACATGTGTAGTATGTATAATTGTTCCATACCATGCCAGAACCGTAATATTGGACACGCTACAATACACAGAAGCCCTGATGAGATATCAGAAATGGTTCACAAAATACAATCTTGCTGAGTCCCGAACGATGGTTCAGCGAATGAACAGTATTACCAATTTGATAGTCCAAAATTGGGGATTATCTTCAAATTGAGACTTTTTTTGGAAACCATTTGTAATTTTTTTTTGTACCATTAAAGAGGTCATAAAATGCTTAGTGTCCTTAGAATTTAGTTGACAAATATCTTATGTTCGTGTATAAAACCTTCATTTGTTCAAAATATTCAACACTAATCACACACTGTCAAATTGTATATTTTGAGAGACATTTAATAGAACTTTAACTACTTGATCAATGGTGATTTGATAAATGTTATCTAACTGCGTTTGAAAATTATACTACAGTGCAAATTTATAGGAATACTGTTTTTGGAAAAACTACTTTTAGTCAATAAAAATAAGCAGCTTTCTTTTAATCAACTTATGTTTTCTAATGACTACAATTTTCAACTCAAATTACATAATATATGATTGAATTGACCAAATTAAATAACCTCTTGTTGCACCCTGATCAGTAAAAACTGAAATTTGTCTCACACATAATGTTTTTAAATACGCAATATAATTGGAAGTTACTTAATAAACTCAGGAAATCAAATTATTTCACATAAATAGGTTAACACAATATGATGGTTAATAGTGTAATACAAAACTCATTGGATACATAAAACTGCATAGATATTTATTGAAATTAACTTTTAGGATACTCTTACTTACGAGTTAATATATTATTTAATGGCTGTAATACGATAACAATAGCACTTAATAATTTCGTTGGCAACCTAATAATTTCATTACCTTCTATACAAAAGAGTAAATTCAGAAAACCGTGTTATAAACTTAATCCACTTAGAAGCAACCTACACTTCAAAACTTAGTTTCTGAACTAGCCTTCATCTCGCTTATCACAGACACTTTGCTTGTTCAAAACTCCATACACTTTTCTGTATGAGGTTATAGCATTAAAGGTCACTAAAGTATACAGAATAATTTATAAACTTAGGTAATTTTACTTGTAATTTGCTTTCCAGCCTTATTTTAAATTCCGTTAGATTATAATCTCGATTTGCTACTGCAAAGCTTTTGCAGTCAAAATTATGGAGGTTTTAGTAGGAAATATTCATATTCTATTATCTGAGGCTCATTAGAAAGAAAAAAAAACCTAAACATGTTAGTAATCTGCTGAGACCCTTTCATTGTAGCTACATTTTCCAGTTGCTTGTTTTAATCTTTGGTTACATTAGGAAATTCTACTCTAAATTAATTTTGTGTTATTGTGTCCTAATCTTGTACACATAATTTTTTAAATTATGTTTTTATTTAATATATAATTATTTTTAAGAAATAGTCACCCAGTATTATTGTTTATCCTCAATATTACAGATAGCAGATTTATAACTCTTTTTCCGCACACGGGCTTATGCCTATGCGGAAAAATATATTTCTTTATAATTTATATCTGTGCATTGTATTGTTTAAATTTTGGAAATAAACGATTTGATTTGATTTGATTTGAAAAAAATTATTTTGTTGTAACAGGGAGAGTGATGATTTTTAGGTCAAAAGATAAAAAGATAAAAATTAATTCATTAATATTCGCTTTAAAACACGCATTATATTGTTCATTAATTCAAACAGGCTTTGACTAGACATTTATTACTAGAAAATACCATTTTAATCTATAAAAAAATGAAGAATTGGTGTAACATAATTTACTTATTTGGGAATTATAACGTGTTGACTATGGATGTTATTTTGTAGAATTTTGACTGTAGCTACAAAATACACATATACCGTTCCACAATTTAAAACTTCCAAGTGTTATTCCTGGTACCAATATTTACAAATAGTTTCAACCACATACATATTTTCAACAAATAGGTAATTTTTATAGTAAACAACTGTTTATATCACAGTCTATATTATATTTTTCTAAAGCCCAATATACTTAGTGATAAGCTGGTAAGGTTCCCTTAGCAATATCCGTCCTCTTATTGCACCTGCAAGGTTTGGAGTTCAATTTACTTTAGTCTTTTATAGAGTTTAAGTTTTTCTACAAAAACCTGTCATCGCAAAAGTTTGAAGTACTTAAATTATATTTCTTTCCTACTATAAAATAAATGGATAGTTACGAAAATTCAAAATATATATTTTGTACAAGTATAAAGTGTAAAAATGTATAGTGCGTGGAATTTAAAAATTACTGAAAGAGATTTTATTATATAAATTAAATGTTCTAAAACTAAATCCAAATTACAAATTAACAACTTTCTTGCCTCTATTTAAACATATAGCCTATAATGGATATGAATCTGTAGGTATGTTTCACACTTTTCCTAATTTAACTTTCCTATTTTAATTATTTTGTTTAACTGTAATACACCCACTTATTGACACACACCCACTCAGGGCAACAAATTGATTTTAGAAAGCGACTATTTAAAAATTCCTTGCATTACAGGAATTGAATTCTCCATTGTAATTTCTCATTTATAAATAATATAATAAAATCTCTCAACTGTCTTCTAAGTTTTCATTTAATAAGAAACAAATAAACTTATTTAATATTCAAATTGCCACACAAATACAAATTATTATTGCTGTACTTATAATAACTTTGTATCCATTTAAAATTTGTTCTCTACTTCAGTTTTGCATTACTTGTTCTTGTTAAATCGTGGTTCGATATTTTTAGAAGACATAACGTCACTTCTAATTATTTCAGTTGCTGTACATTGTACATTCTCGCGATATAAAGTAGCAATACTATTAACGGAAGCTAAACTATAATAAACTACACTATTCACTAACAATCTAGGTCACCAGGAGTAAATGGAAGTAAACTGAATATCCTCACAACTAGCGGTCTAACATTGACACTCAGAACTGTCAACAGCAGCTGCTGTCTCTATTGCTGCTTTTGACTGTTGAAATAGCTTCTAAAAAATTGCTAAAACCATAACTAGTGAATGCATCTACGTGAAACAAATTCCTTCTAGAGATTAAACATATCACAAAGTTTTGATATCACAGGTTTGTTTCATAATTATTATATAAAAAAACAAATGTTTTTGGTTTTCAAACTTTGTATTACATACATAACAACCACTTGAATTAACTTTTGATTTATGTTTATTTTTATATACTGCACTATATATTTAGAATTACAATACCTCATGGAGCCTAATGCCAATGATGTGATTATTGACATTTTAAATATACATAACATGTATTTTTACAGTGTTGTTACTAATCCTGTAATGATAGCTCTAAGTTTCCCTGATTTAAAATAAAAATAATTACTTATTCTTACTTAAAATATGTTAAGTTTACTTTATAGAAGCTACCTACCAATATGGAATATTATTTGAAATATTCAGGCCAGTACTAAATAAAAAATATAAGTCTAAACACACCTTTCACGTTACACAATTGATCAACACATTAGACGTGTTTTCCTGAAAGCCTGCTCATTCAACAATGTTTTGTTTAATACAGCACAGCTGTTCTCGAGTCAGATTGCCAATCACAAACAGCATTCCAACATCAACAGGTGAATCAGCTGATTATACGTCTGCTCACTCCAAATCAAAGAAAATAGGTTCTATTTTCTTTGCTCCAAATTCATGACAAAGGAACAGAAGAGCTGGGGGAATTCTTAACATTCATTACGCGAATCAAGATTACGCTACAAACTACCATATGGTCCCTCATGATGAAATTTGGTATTTGGGTAATAATCCAGGTGTTTGTTTCTTTTTTGGAAATTAGATTGTTTGATGGTGGTTTTTAATAAATACTCATAAAATACCGAAAATTTGATTTTTACAAAATGGCTTTAACGATATTGATTACAACTTAGCAAGATATAGCCCACCTAAATGGTCATAAAATATCATAGTTACTCCTACCGATTACCATTATAAGAGTTGCAGACAAGCTAATGGGAGAATGTATGTGTCAGTTAGTTGATACCGTTAATATTTTGTATTTAATCACACTAAGAAGTTAATTATTTTTTGACTATACTTGATCGTTTCATGTTCTGTAGTTTTAAATCTTATTGCTACACTCATAAATCAGGGACGTTTCAGGTTACAAAGTTGTCCTAGGTTAATATTTAACAACACGTAATTAAAATACGCCAGATTTAGGTATTTATTCCGAAGTTCCTCAAATATTGAAGAATGTATTTATTATGAAACCACATACTTGTAAGTAGGGAAATTTAAACTGTTTATTTAAGGTAAGGGTGTGCAAGGCTATGCTTAAAGTTAGCTTTAAATATTGGCTATAAATTTCACCACCTAATAGTCTGATTAAACGTGCAAGAGGCTAGACTATAAAGTAAAGTTGTTAATGTTCGTTTTATGACATGAATTACCCTCAGCACAATATGGCAAGAGTCATTTTAATATCAATTGCAAATTAATTACAGTGAACAAATTGAAATGTGTTCAAACGCTTCAAAGCAAAACGCACAGTCAATGTAAACATTTCGTAAAAGCCCGACACCTATTAATAATGGAGGCTAATGGAGAGTTGTTTTGATAACGGAATTGTCCAATTATTTTCAAATAAGTTTAATACTTATAACTGTTTATAACTGTTTTATTCATTATACTTTTGCTGCAATATATTTTTCGTCGTAAGTACGATTATTTTTTCTGCGAAATTTAGTTCTCTTGAAATATCTCTTACTTTTTTTTGTAATATCCTATATGTAATAACTGTTTTAAGGTCTACTACACTTTATTCTATCCCTTGTATCTCTACATATTTTTTTCATGGTTTTATATCCTCTTCGAATCTAGAAAATAAATCTAATCTGGTTTAACTACTTTGTGTACAACAAAGATTTCATGTCCTTTTCATAATTTTAGTATCAACCATAATTAAGAGGTTATAAAATATAACAAACGAAAAATTAAGTTTAGCTAATTCCAAATGGGTGTGATCACTTTTCCAGTTTTTTACTTGTTTATTATGTATATGTGAACCAAATATATCATTGACATTGTATACTGCAAGTAGACATTTAATTAATGAGAACGAGACTTATTGACTTTGAATACTGCATATATATATCCATAGCCACCTCTAGAAGGCTATGATTATCTCATTTATGAGAAACAGATGTAGCATTGACTTTAGAAAGGTATTGGATTAATGTGCTAGCTTTGTTCAATGCTGCAAGCAGGCAGACAACCACATTGTACACCTAGTATACATTTTTTAAATGCGTATATAAATGTTAAAGTAAAGCTATTTATAACCTAAATCAATTGTAAAGCCAACTCCAGAACTGGAGGTTTAATTACAGCGAAAGAGAATAAACGTGCGTCATTACCTCTTTGTCTGAAGCCTAGAGGGAGACTTCAAAGGCATTACCGGCCATTTTATACAAAACTACTTCGGGGAAACTCGAGTCTTTCGTTCTTTATTAATGTGTAGTGTTAATTGACCCCAATAGATAAATGATTACGTCTTAGAATATATCTGAGAATAAATCGTTCAAAACATCTACAAATCATTTTCAACATCTCGCCTCACCCAACATCTAACTTAACATCCAACTACTTACCACTCATATAATCTAAATGTACCATCAAACTATACCCCCTTGGCAAATGTGTTCACAAGTAAATGTTATATTTGTTTTGTTTCAGTTTACTCAGTAACTGAATGTTTGTTCGTTACAAACACCAAAGCAGCCTCAGCGAGATAAGCTGTGTGCGAGACCCCAATACCAACTGTTAACTGTTGAGATAGTTGCCTTAGCTAATTTCTTTGGTAGCCAACTTTCATCATACTTGTACCATCATATTTAATCAGTTCATAAAATTAAACTTTTTGGTTTCCTTTGCTTATAAATTACCATTTTGCATCACAGTGTGAACAGCCCATCACATGCTTGGTTTTTCCTGTCAAATAATTGATATGTAGAATATACCAAATGTTTGTTGTTCTATATTATTATTGTTCATAATTTATAATGTAGCTAAGCCACCTTGGCAACCACTTAAAAAAAAAAAAAAACGTAATGGGCTATTTTTTGTAGCCTGTTAGGTTTACAAATATGAAATCATATCATAACAGGTTCCAAAGATTATAACAGAATGAGGAATCTACTTAAAGTATTTGAAGTCTATAAATATTTCTCTTAACCCCTTACGTGCAATATAGTTGCTTACTTGCAAAATAACGTAACTCTTAACCATATTAAAAAGTGTTACCTAGAGACCCCATTCAATACGAACACAGACAGTAGAACATTTGTTAAATATATTTTTAGTTGGTTTAATTTTGACGCAATCATCAAAACAATCCTACTTAATAATATTATAAATGAGAAAGTTTGGATGTAAGGATGTATGGATGTATGTTTGTGACAAGTGAACAAGTGAACGCGAAAATTACTGGTCGGATTGGGCTGGAATTTGGCATGATGATAGCTCACATTCCCGATTAACATATAGGCATGTTGCGGGCTTAGCAGGTTCTTTACAAATAAAACTTGGCGATTTTATAATAACTATTTATTTACACTAATTATTCTATATTTACAGATATTAGAATTACCTAACGCCTAACTAACCCTATCTAAACCTAGCTAAAGCCTATTCTAATTTACAATGTTTCTACTTACAGCTAGCCTCTATAGGATTTATCACTTCTGTTACAACACTGTCACTACACTGTCACTAGAGTCACTACACTGTTACTCTCACTGTCACTACACTGTCACTGCCACTAGCACTAGCACTGGTCACTAACACCGACGGGAACTTGCTGTGACGATTCTCGGAAGACTCAACTCAACTGAACTGCCGTGTGCTGGAGGACGGTCCCTTATATAAGTTTTTCGTGGAACATTCTAGAGTGGAGAGTTCGAGTATCCGTTGTTTACAAACCGGCGTAGAACTGTAGAAGGTTCTGGAGGGCCTATTCACGTAGTCCGTTGACATAGGTCTATTGTCTATCACTGGTACGTTCGGAGAAATCCCGTTTTGACAAACAACCCTTTTGAGACGGCGCCTGGCTATTGTTGTGCGGGGCTCCTGACTTGTAACACTACCCCCTCCTTAAGACTGTTCTGCCCCAGAACAGATTTCTCTCGAAGCTTGAGATCTTCTGGACCAATAATGTCTCCGGTCCCCCACGGGTTGTATACACAGACCACAATGTCGATGCCAGTGTCCTCGAAAAGTTCCTGCACCATATCCCTCACGATCCTCCACTCCAATCCGTCATAACCACATCCCAGCCTGGGGATAGCAAGCTTCTTTATTCCAATCCGAAGGAGCTTGTCACGTAGGTCTTGCAGGCTTTTCTTCAACGATTCGTAGGAAGGCTTATTGTTTGACGTTTCCTTTGTTACGAGGTAGAACAAATGCTGTCCATTGCGCTTCAGGTGAAGGGTCGTGCCAATGGTGGGGCTCTGACGCTCAAGATCTTCGGTCCCTCCAAACTTTTTTCTGAAGACTGTGGCTATACCTCGCGACGCTCTCAGATCTTCTGCTACGCAGTGTGCCAAGGCATATTCCACTGGCAAGGTGAAGAGGTCCTTGTATAACAGCCTCGGTCCTTCCTTCCCACGTCTCTCAGGCACGGCGTCTTTTGGCTCGGTCGACAGGTTCCGAACTTGTTGTTCCTCTCGTTGGCCATGATCACCTTTGTAGCGTGCAAGCCTGTTGAAATGGACTATCTTGGGTTTGCCGTTTGGTTGCTTCTTAATCCGGTAGATGACGTCATTTAAACGAGAAATAACTTCATAGGGTCCTTCCCACGAGTTCTGGAGTTTTGGCGAATATCCACGACGCCTTCTGGGATTGTGTAGCCACACGAGGTCTCCAGGTGTGAACCCTCCTTTCTCGGCCTTCACGTCGTACCTCTCCTTCATCCTGTCGCTTGCTCCAGATATGTTGCGACGGACTTTCTCGTGTATCTCGTCCATTCTCTTCCGAAGATTGGATACGTAATCCTCACCAACGACACATTCATCTGGTTTCAAACCATACTGCAGGTCGCACGGAAGACGGAGCTCTCGGCCGAAAACTACGTTGGCTGGAGTCTGGCCGGTGGTTTCGTTGACCGAACTCCTATACGCAAGTAGGAACAGGTGCAGGTATTGGTCCCAGTCCCGCTGATGATCGGAGACAACTTTTGACAGGTACCTTCCCATCGTCCTGTTCATGCGCTCTACCATGCCATCTGACTGTGGATGAAGAGGTGTTGTTCGAGTCTTCCGGATACCAAGAACTTCACACATTCTAGAGAATACCGCTGACTCAAAATTCCTTCCTTGGTCAGAATGAAGTTCGAGTGGGACGCCAAATCTGCTCACCATTTCCTTGATTAATATATCTGCAACTGTTACCGTTTCCTGGTTAGGCAATGCATAGGCCTCTACCCACTTGCTGAAGTAATCCATTGCAACCAAAATAAATCTATTTCCAGAATCGGACATGGGGAACGGTCCTGCTACGTCAATGGCGATGCGCTCAAACGGGGCACCTACGTTGTATTTCCTCATTGGGGCTTTTCGTTTGTTGACAGGGCCATTTGATGCTGCGCAGGTCGCACACCTTCTGCACCAGTCTATGACGTCGTCTTTCTGATTAGCCCAGTAGAAGCGCTCCCTTACTTTCACCAGTGTACGATGTACCCCTAGATGGCCTCCAGAAATTCCATCGTGCACTTCCCTTAGCACTTCAGGAACCCTCTTCCTTGGAATTATTAGTTGGAGTTTTCGGTGCCCCCCTTCTTCCGATTCGATGACTCGCTTCAAAACTCCTTCTTCCATTAAAATCGAGTTCCACTGCGCCCAGTAGGTCTTGACGTTCTTAGACAATGGAGCAATATCCTGCCACGACGGTCTTCCTTTATTGTCCATCTTCCACTGCATGACGTGTTTTAGGTCTGGGTCTTCCTTCTGGTCCTCAGACAGTCTCTTACTGTCCCATTGGTCGTCAACGGCGGTCACGCGAAGAACTGATGCACTTTTGTCTTCCTTGCGTGTACAGTGCACGCAGTTGTCCCCGCACGGTCTTCTAGATAGTGCATCTGCATTCCTGTGGCTCGGTCCCGCACGATGGATTGATTCGAAGTCATATTCTTGTAACCATTCTAACCATCTTGCAACCTGTCCTTCCGGAGACTTAAATCTTAGCAACCACATCAGTGCGGCATGGTCCGTTCTCAAGAGAAACCTTCTTCCATACAGATACTTATGAAAGTGTTCTATGGACTTAACCACCGCGAGAAGCTCCCTCCTGGTGACACAGTAATTACGCTCAGGCGCTGACAGGACCTTACTGAAGTATCCAATCACATGTTCTTCTCCATCCTGAAGCTGAGAAAGGACTCCTCCAATGGCTGTATTGCTGGCGTCCGTGTCTAGTATGAACTTTCCGTCTGATTGTGGATAGCTCAATATGGGTGCGCTGCATAATTTGGTCTTCAGCTCTTCAAAAGCCCTACCGCAGTCGTCATCCCAAACAAAGGTTCTCTTGTCTTCGGTTAACTTAGTTAGCGGTTTGGCAATATTAGCGAATCCCTTAACAAATTTCCTGTAGTAAGCGCACAGGCCAAGGAAGCTTCTAACTTGGTGTTTATCTTGTGGTATTGGCCAATCGGTGATAGCTCTGATCTTCTCCGGATCTACAGACACTCCTTTGTCTGATACGACATGGCCGAGGTAATTGACCTGTTTGCGGAACAAGTTGCACTTCTTGGGGTTCAACTTCAGATTAGCCGTCCGCAGTCGCATGAAGACATTCTCCAGGTTCTTCAGGTGGTCTTCGAAGGATTTGCCTAGGACGATAATGTCATCCAAGTATACCAGGCATGTCTCCCATGACAATCCCCTGAGGACGTTCTCCATAGCCTTTCAAAAGTAGCAGGGGCATTGCAAAGTCCAAAAGGCAGGACGGTGAATTGCCAAAGTCCTGTCCCAATAGAGAACGCCGTCTTCTCCTTGTCCTCAGGAGCGAGCCCGACCTGCCAGTAGCCACTTCTCAGATCCAAAGTTGAGAATATTTGACATCCTCCCAGAGTGTCGAGTGTGTCATCAATCCTGGGTAGAGGGTAGCTGTCTTTCTTGGTGACATTGTTGAGAAGGCGGTAGTCTACGCAAAATCTCGTTGAGCCGTCTTTCTTTTTCACTAGTACCACAGGTGATACCCAAGGGCTGTTAGAAGGCTCGATGACACCATCCGCTTCCATCTCCTTTATGATTCTCTCGGCTTCGCCACGTTTTGCCAGTGGGAGTCGTCTTGGGGCCTGACGTATGGGTTTTGCATCTCCGGTGTCTATCTTGTGTTGTACTATATTCGTTCTTCCTCTAGGGCCACTTCCATACTCAAAGACATCTTGCCATCTGGTAATAAAGTCCTTTATTTTAGCACTTTGTTGATGCGTCAGCTCCTGACATATGCTCTCCACGAAATCTTCCAGCTCCTTCGGCAATCCGTTTGGGGATGGCAGACATGATTTTAGCTGACGTACCACCGAATTAACAGCCACGCAAGTTCCGATCGTTACTCCTCTTTTTATTGTCACAGGAAAACCATTCAAGTTCATCAGTCGCACCGGATTGTCGTGTCCTAAGTTAAATAAGGATCTGGCGACAAAAACACCACGTCCAAGCTGGGATTCACTGTCACTTCCTGGCTCCAGAAGAACACTTTGTCCACTAGTCCACTCTCCTTCGACAGTAGTTCGAACGATGACTTGGCTGCGTGCTGGTAGCGTCGTGTCTTCCAATAGAAGGACGCGTGCAGAGATATCCTTTCCACGCCGAAGTATGACATCTTCATCTCCGAGAGTCACTAATCCCCTTGACATGTCCAACTTTAATCCGAACTTCACCATTATATCGGTTCCCAAAATCACGTCCTCGTCTATGTCGGCAACAAGTGCGCAGTGTTGAAACACGCAGCCGCCGATGTGGAAGGTAGCAACCGTCTGCCCATAGACCTGAGCCAGCTGACCTGTAGCTGTACGTAGAGACCATGATGTTGGTGAAATATCTTCATTCGACACAGTGTTTGGATTCAGGATGGTCATAGTCGCCCCGGTGTCCAGAAGACAGCTTTGGAGACGCCCGTTCACCTTTCCGTCTATGTAGAAACTGCTTGACTGACTTCCAAGTGAAGCAACTTTAACACTTTTCCTCGGGGCTTTCAAATCGCGGGCTGACGGTTGCCCCTTTCCATCAACCCTCCTTAGTTTTCCTGTTCCGGTTCTGATGTGGTCGAAGGACATTTACTCCGGGGATGCCCCATCTGTCCACAGCTCCAACAGCGTATCTGCCGGCGACGTGTTTTTAGCGCCTCCAGAACTCGTTTCACCAGCTCCTCGATGTCGAGTGGAGATGTAGGTTCTGCGTCTGCCACACGGACTCGGGCCTGACCTCTCACCGACTGCCGTACAGCCTCGAACTCCAGTGCCTGTGTCAGTGCGTCACTCAGGGTCTTAGGTCTGGCGAGCTTCACTGCCTGTTGAGTCTCGGGTTCACGTAGACCGTCGAGGAATTTATCCACCGCCAAACTCTCGTAGACATCATCCGTGACCGATGGATAGGCGTTTCTCACCAGGCGAGCAATGTCGGCTTCAAACTCCTGAAGTGACTCGCTGGGTTTCTGGATCCGGTTCCGCAGTTGAGATCGGTAAAGCTGGTCCATGTGTCGATGCCCGAAGCGCATGTCCAATCTTCTTACTAGTTCAGCGAAATTCTTCCGCTCCGCCATTGGCATAGCATGCAGAACAGCTAATGCATCGCCTCGTAGTGCAAGGCACAGTGCTGAAGCCTTTGTCTCATCGGTCCACCCATGGACCATAGCCGCTGTCTCGAAGAGAAGCATGTAGTCCTCCCAGGGGGTTTTGCCATCGAAATGAGGAACGATGTTCTGAGGGGCAACGGCAGCAATGGTGGGCGCTGGCTTGGAGATCGTTTCTAGGGCGTTGTCCTGCTGAAGTTCGCCAGTGCTAGCCGATGACGCAGGTGTGAAGCTCCCCGATGCAGCAATTTCCTGCCTAAGCTTAACTAACCTATCTTCTAGATTTTTTTCTATACAATTAAATTTCTCATCTATTTCATTCATCCTACTTTCTAAATCATCAACTTTGCTAGAATACTCATCTAACTTGTTTAGCATTTTTGATTCTACATTTGACATTTTTGACTCTAATGTTTTGCTATTTTCTAACATTTTTGCCTCAATATTAGCTTCTAGGTTTTCTAAAGTTTTATTAGTTTCTGACATTTTTGACTCTAATGTTTTGCTGTTTTCTGACATTTTTGCCTCAATATTAGCTTCTAGGTTTTCTAATGTTTTACTATTTTCTGACATTTTTGACTCTAAGTTCTTAAGCATTTTATTCATATCAGATGTTTCAAATAAAAAGTTATCTGGGTCTTCACCTGCATCAATTAAAGCTTGTTTAAGGCGTGCCTGAAGGGCTGATTTAGTTCCACTAGTATCAAGATCTCGTTCTTCTAATTCTCTCCTAAGATCAGCTACTTTTAACTCATCAAGTTTCACACCTTTGAAAGCCATTTTTATGCCAAACAATTAAAATAATTTTACAATAAATGATTTTTTCCTTTGTAAACAAATTTACGACACAAATTACTAATATGTAACAAAGACCTCGAATCTTTCTAATATCTAGTACAACTAAAATTAAACTCAAGATTTTACAATTAAAATCGCCAAAATAATCCCACTTCTGACACCAATTGTTGCGGGCTTAGCAGGTTCTTTACAAATAAAACTTGGCGATTTTATAATAACTATTTATTTACACTAATTATTCTATATTTACAGATATTAGAATTACCTAACGCCTAACTAACCCTATCTAAACCTAGCTAAAGCCTATTCTAATTTACAATGTTTCTACTTACAGCTAGCCTCTATAGGATTTATCACTTCTGTTACAACACTGTCACTACACTGTCACTAGAGTCACTACACTGTTACTCTCACTGTCACTACACTGTCACTGCCACTAGCACTAGCACTGGTCACTAACACCGACGGGAACTTGCTGTGACGATTCTCGGAAGACTCAACTCAACTGAACTGCCGTGTGCTGGAGGACGGTCCCTTATATAAGTTTTTCGTGGAACATTCTAGAGTGGAGAGTTCGAGTATCCGTTGTTTACAAACCGGCGTAGAACTGTAGAAGGTTCTGGAGGGCCTATTCACGTAGTCCGTTGACATAGGTCTATTGTCTATCACTGGTACGTTCGGAGAAATCCCGTTTTGACAAACAACCCTTTTGAGACGGCGCCTGGCTATTGTTGTGCGGGGCTCCTGACTTGTAACAGGCATATTCTTATTTCAAAAATCCGTTTGGGCTCCGCCCCAGTGGCTCTGGAGTTTCCCATGTTAACCTTATGAGAAATGGAATTATTGAATCTTAACAGCTGTTTCAATTAAACAAGTTGGTTCTGTTCTATGATGTTCAATAGCATTAAAGTTACAAGGATTACCAACAGGGTGCAGCACTATTATTTCTTTTACATTTATGACAACAGCTAATTTGCAACCAAAAGGTGAGTGAGCGTAGCGAACGAACTTCAACCTGGAGGCGAGTTAGCGTAGCGAACGAGCTAACCTGACGGCAAGTGAGCGCAGCGAACGAGCTCCAACCTAAAGGTGAGTGAGCGTAGCGAACGAGCTCCAACCTAAAGGTGAGTGAGCGTAGCGAACAAACTTCAACCAGGACGTGATTGAGCCATGCGAACCCTTGAAATTAAGAAGTTAAATGGGGCAAGGCCCGTGGGTTACAGCTAGTATGTTATAAATATTATGAGATTGACTGTACTTTCATCGATTAAATGCTAATCAAACCATCAAAGGAACACTGATTCAGCTAATCAACAATGCTTTAAGGGATAACTTACAACAACCAAACATTTTCAATTACATTACTTAACACAAACTTAGGTGGTTTTATCTGCACTAAAATAACATGTGTTTAATTAAACAATATGAATGTTTTTAATTAAGGTGGATTTGTTTGTAGGGTGTTTGAAATCTAGGCTTTATAAACAAATATGAACAAGAATTTATATCCAAACAGTATGTTTGACTTGAATGTTTTCTTTTAAAATGTTTATTTCGTAATCACAGACAAGGGAAACAAAAGGTATAATTCATCAATTGTTAGAAGACACGTCGTCACAACCATTGGCAAAATACACACCGATCGTACTAAATGTTCTTAAATAGCTTTTACACAAGATCTAGATTTATTTTATTTTTTGAAATACTCTATGTAGCAAAGAACGCAAAATGGGTTTGTTCTCATCAAAAATGACAATACACGTTCTACAAATTTAAATTTTGCTACACTCTCCTTTATAATAAAACTGATATATTTCATCATTCCAATATTGTGTAACCTCTATTGAATAGCTTCCAAATCATTTGTATGGGCTGCCATGTAATTTTACACCTGAATACATCCATGCACCATTTCTCTACCTTTTCGTTGTGATTGGTTTGATTATCACTCTGCTAAAATCAAAGTGAGTCAAATAAAACGTTTTACCTTTCTCATCGAATAACTTATTTGTTCATCAGTTATATTTTTCATGGTTTTTGACTGGGTAGCCTAAGTAATAGTGCTCGTCTTCAAATCTGAAAGTCGCTGGGTCAATACTATCGAGATCGTGTCCAGACTCAGATACCATTTCATTGGGCTATCCTGATAACCAATCGATTGATTAATCCAACGAAAAATTTGACGATAGATGGACCAGGGCTTGGACCGTTCCCTTGCAAAACATAAAATAATGACCAGCGTCGTTAGATATACACGAAAAAATACCTCCTAAAATTAATTTAAGAAGATAAATATGACAAATTTCAACAATCCAAAGCTTCTTCACATTTCCACATTGATTATCCCAGTCCTCTCAGTCAGATACAAGAGCACATACACATCAACCTCTCATCTGTATCTGACAGCTCCATGGGAATATATTGTGCTGTCGAGCCTCTGTGACGTATCGTATTGTATTCCACTACTGTAATTGTGTCAGTGAGCTTAACTATAATACTCTATGTATTTTATCATAATACACTAAACCCAAAGCTGCAAAATTCTGTATTTTACCCCTACAAAAGTTCAAACATAGTAATTAACAGTTTGTGAATATTAATTTGATGGAAAATAGAGTTTTTTCAGAACACCTTATGTGGGAGTTTTACTTCTATTTGTTCTAATCTATTTTTTATTCTACGTGCGAAAAAGTTTAGTACTTATTTAAAAGAGAGTAAACTGATTTAATTTTAAAACTCTTTAAATTTTTTATCAAATGGAAGTGTTTTCCTTGACAGATTTGTTGTTCATATTTTGATTAAATGAAACATTTTATAAATTCAGAAACAATATCGCCAAAAATAAATAGAAAGTAGACGGTTGTATGTTTGTTTTTTTAGGGTGATATAGTTATTTTATATTTCTTATATTATTCATAACTCACTCCCTTCACAATTATTAATATTTTTTTAACACGTTATTAAACATAAATAGGCTAACACTAAATTAAAAAGTTGAAATTACTAAACTATTGAGTCCTTTACATGTGATTATAACAAAAAAATATATATACTTTGATAATGGCTCAACTCAACACCAAAAGGCATAAGAGACTTTACAAATAGTTTTAATTAAGTATCGTGGAGTACACTAAAACTCCGCATAATACGCTGTACTATTCAAGTGTGTTTATTTCATAAAGGTTTGGTTTAATTAAAACCGTATGAACGTTGTAAATTAACAAGCAATTCTCCTTCATACCGTTGCTCATTTACTGATTGTTGTTGGTGTAATTTACTTTTAGTGTTTTGTATAAGGGATTTATTATATTCATATAGTTCTTCGTACTTATTATAGTTATACATTTGTACAGTACATGATTTGAAACAGTTTATATAGGTACAGCTTATACCATTTAGTAGAGGGTTCATTTGATTGTTAAATTTTAAAACTTTGAACAAAAACGATTTTTTAAATGTGCTTTTTCCAGCAGCATACGTAGGATGTATATCTAAGGAAAGGCTATTCTACTTTCATTATAAACCCGTTTTAACAAAAAGTTACTAAGGATTATTAGTTGTAAATCACGTTAGTTTTAAGTGTTGTGTGAGGATTACTCAATTCAAATATCCGCTGATTAATTACGGTAATAAAATCTAAACTGTGTCCTTTGATTTTACAATTGAGTCCCTAATAAATTTTAATAAAAATTAACAAAACTCTTAGTTTCGTTATATTTTTCTTTATATTCGTCACGGTAAACAGTAAAGGAACGTTGAAAGATTTTAATTACGCTTCTCAACAGAATATGTTCTATGCATTAACAGCACCTATAATTCCAAACGCAATAGCTTTGCTAACCATTTTCATACTTTAAAAAAAAATTAAGTGCCATTACAAATTTCCCACTGCACTTTTCAAACCATTCAAACACTGGACCAAACCTGATACTTGCCTCTCACAACCTCTTGACAGTAAAAGCTATGTAAGCGGAGAAGGTCAAAGCCTCCTTGATAGGATTATGAATTATTCATTTACCACAGCAGACGACGCTCTTTCTGACGTATACTTGTGTCAAACGACTTGTAACTTGGCTAATGTATAGAGTAAGAGATGGTTGTTTTGTCTTAATAAGTTTCCCTTTGTTGAATGATTTATTATAAAAATGTATGGAATATAATAAAAAAGCAGAATGAACTATTTGAGTAGTTTTGTCTGCGTTAAACGTCTGAATATGATTGTGTGATTATAGTATAATTTTTTTTGTATGAAGTGAATCCGTATTTTGAATGTCGATTGGTATTGTTGGATGTTTATTGTGGATTACAGATCTATATTTATTTATTTTTTCGTTAGTAGGTAATTTATCGTTGTACCGATGCGCTTTTTAAATATAAATACGTAAATTATATTTTCATTTTCACTTATATTTCTGTGTTCCAAACTAATTCTATTTTAATTTTGATATTTTACTTCTTTGATAGTTTTGTAGAAACTTCCTCTGTATAGATGTTTTTATGTGTAAGAAACAACATTGTATGATACAGATTAATAGTATATTTCGTACCTAGGGCCGAAAATGAGGTTTTGCCGGCTCGAGATAGTTTTTAAGTTCAAGACGAAGTCGAGAACTTAAATCGATCGAGAGCTGTAAAACCATTTCGGTCCGTGGTACGAACGCTATTTTTCACCACACTTTACCCTATAACCGCTATTCACCACTATAATAATGCACACTGATAGTCAACACAACTACAACTTTAAGGTTATGTGAAGAAATAATTTGAGGAATCAGCAAAAATAAAAATAAATAGTTTCTAGGCAACGGTGACAATAACACAATTATATTGCAATGCTATGGATTTTGATTGTGTATTTAAAATGCATTCATGTTTAAAGTAAGCGGACAGCTGATTTTGCGGCCCCGGCCTGTAAAAACCTGCTCGGTCCCCAAATTACGATGACAGCTGGCATGACCAGCAAAACGTAACTTTCAGCCACCAATTAACGTATGTAATACAGCCAAAAACATTATAGTGTGGTGAAAAAATATTTCTTTCATATTTCATATTTCATATCTCTCATATTTCTTAGTTGAACGTCAACACAACCTTTGTTTATAGCTTACACTTTACCATAGCTTATAAACCCGTACACAAAATCATTTTCATTAAATAAACATTAACATAAATTTATCTGTTTTCGCCCTATTGTCCTCCTCCATACCCATTGTCTTATTTCGTATCAACCTTTTCTACATGTATCAAGCACGTAGGCAATGTAGAAGCTTTACATAAGTCGGACTTCATTGATATTCCATACGACTCTTTCATCAGACCTTCCATTTGGTTTTGTTCCAATGTAAGTACAATCTAAATAGATCTTCAGCTCCACATATTACTTTGTCTCCGTTTTGTGTTTGTTATTTAAATCAAACTTCTTCGCCGAACCAAATTTAAATTATAATAAGGGACTAAAAAAGGGAAAATGTTATTTATTTTTTTACAAACTTGTCAGTATTAAAATTGATTTCGTGAAATTGTAATCGGTTATTCATTGTCTGGGAAAAAGAATTATGAATACTAAGATTAATGATTAGATTTTTCTAATTTTTTAACGAGATATAAAAAAACCACTTAATTTAAACCAAAAATATGTTAATTTACTTTTCTTTGTTTATATAAGTAACCTGTATTATTACATCCCATAGAAGATTCTTATCAGGTTCCCGAAGTAATTAAAAGCACCAAGTCCTTTGTAGAACTCTGAGACGATCCTTTGAAAGGATATCCACCTGAATATCAGAGATTCTTAATTATCTAAGAGCTCATAAACCTTACTTGGGATATAATATATCACTGTAAAATATATTATCATTTTCTTATAGGGGAATTTGCTAACAAACATAAAGAAGTCATTTATGATTTATAAAAATACCACAATAATAACGTACTGAAAACCTATGTTTATAATGTGTATAATTAATTCCTCTAGCTGTAAGTATTTGTATAAAACATCTTACCAATAGGATTAAGGTGCAATTGAATAAAAACAGGAAGGGAATCGAAGAGGAAGCGAGGAAGATGTGCCCGCTTCAGGAAAGATTGAGTTTGGTAAACGTAAGTAGGAGAACGACATTAAATTATATGTATCTGATGTATGTCTACAAGAAGTGTTCTATTTTGTATGTTGTATCCACTTTGAACACTAAAGTGTTAAAAAGTATACGGAAGTAAATTTAAAAAAGTTTTAGGCTAAAGGATAACGCCGTATTTTGTTGCATGACACTTTAATTTTAAGTTATATTTTCTCGTTGAATTTTCTTACTAAAACAATGAATCCAAACGATGAAAACATATTAATTAAGTATTTTTCATTTATGCCACGAAATGTGATGGGATAGATGCTTTAGTTTATAAAGTAAACCATTTAGGTCTATTGTATGTTCAAAGTTTTCAGAAAAAGTAGGAAAATGTATTATTTCGACACAATCTTTTCATAGATGAGTTTAAATAAAATTTTGTACTATATGACAACAGTTAAGATACATGAGCTATAAATTTCTGATTTCCTTACCAAGCGATGTATTTATTAGTCTCCAGAATTAATTGAAGTGGTTATAAATCCCGCTGGGGTAATTGGATCTGCCTCGGTGGAGAAAATCTGTTGTGATGTAAAGGGTTCTTTATGTGTGAGACTGTTGAGATATTATCTGCTACTCGTTCGTTAGCTAATTCAAAAGGTTATTAAATACTTGGTAACCTTTGAATATTGATATAACTACATATTCAATCAACTGGATCCAAGTTCGAGAGATTATAAACCAAGCCTTAACACGTATGAGAAGCTGAATAGTCAAATTTCCCCTTTATATACACATTCCGAAGTTTAGCTAAAAATTTAAAACATATTTACTACTTGAGAACAGTATATTGCCAGTAATTTAACATAGTAAGTATCAAACAGTAACTACTTTAATTTACATAGTTGATTCTACTGTAATTTATGAAATTTACTTAGTAGCTTTACATATTCACATTATTGAAGCACATACAGGTAATCTCTAATGTGTGTTCTGATACTTAAGTAAGCTTTGTTTATCCAAGTGCTTACAATAATGGCATCCCAATTATCTTAGGGAGTGTAATAGTAACTGTTTCGTTGTTTAACGATTGCACAGCTTATTATATTAACTTGTAATAGGTTTCCTATACATAACACGTAACAGTTTTTTTTCTCGCTCTGTACATAGTATTATGGAGAAGTATTGTTTTCGTCAAACTTTCTAATTTGAGTTTTGGTTGGAAATATCCGTTTTGGGTCTTCCCGGACAAAAAAAAATAGTTTTTGAAGTGATGGCTGACCAAATTTGGAACATTAGATCACAAATTATATAAATGGAAATGACTCACAATAAGTAAAATTAGTTTTTATGTCTACAAATAACCCGTCGTAGAGTGTGTTTAATCCATGTGAGTTTTATAAAGTTCACGAATATCATTATATTCTTGTTTAGAAAATGTTGTAATACCGTTACAGAAGTGTTGAATCATAAACATTCAGGAGTGTTTTATGATTGAGCTTTTTCCTCATAAATAAGTACAAGCTGCTATACCCGTGCTTTGCAACGGGAAGAAAATGTGACCCAGAGAGCTATTAAAGCGGTGCTGATGTGTGTTTTAAAATCCAGCAACTCTATGATTTAATTTAAAAATATAAACTGATTTAAAAGTAAGATGCTAATAGATGCCTTTTGATGCTAATAGACCCAAAAGAGTATTACACATACCTTAGTGTAGCAAAAGCATCAACTTCTTCATATTGATGCTTCATGAATGACATGTTTTACCATAATTCTTCAATTTTAGCCTCTTTACATGTAGCTTACTATATAAATTACAAAATATACATAAACCAATGTATACAGTATGGTTTAATTTTAATCCTTGTATTGGTTTGTTTATTTACTTTGAGCAATACTTATCAAAACTTATAGAACCTTTCTTTAAAACCAAACATAACCCTCCTCAATCTACATAAAGCATCACCAACATCTTTTTCTAGTAAATAAACAATCGCCAGTCCATTGCACTGACCCAGGTTTCATTAACTAAATTAAATTATATAATTTGAACTTTGGAAGTGTGCCAGGCGTAGTCCTTAGGAAATCAGCCTGTGGGGCAGAGCCCTCAGGTAATTCGTCCATGTCAATACTTTTCGGCAAATCTACACACTCTAAGCTTCATTTTGATGTGCCATATGCTCATATTTTTATTTGGTAAATGGCCTTAACCGTTTACATTAAGTTTGATTGTATCACTTTAATAATATAATAGATTAGCAATCCTCCTAGTTTTGTTACTATTGTTTGTTTCATACATGTAACAGGCGATAAAAAATATAATCCAATATTGTAATTATAATATTTAAATGGTATATTTTCATCAAAGAATATTTAAAATGTACACCGTTTGAAATTAAAACATAATTATAAAATTACTAAAGAGAGGAAGAGAATTAAATAATTTTCACTGTTAATTATTTAGCTGTATGAACTTATCTTAAACTATTTTCACAAAAAAATCATAACTGCCAATAAAACAAATATTATTAAAACTTATTATTACAATAAAATCAACCCCTAAAAATTGGAGCAGAAAACTTTGCAACGATCTCAGTTTTAGAAACGTGACTTTAAATTCATTGTGGAAATTTCAAAACTCCACCTTGCAAGAATATCTGAATAGTAATGAAATTGTATTTCTCATTTCACTCCTAAGCTTTCAATTACATTTTTTGTACCGGATTAGTTATTTTTAACAATTGTTTAATAAAAGTTTTTACACTGACGTTAAAATTGTATCATACAATATACATTAGCACAATATCTTGAAATCCTAATTTGGATAATGATTTTTCCCTATTATCGCTATTGTTTGGATTCAAATGTAATTGCATTTTTACAAAGTTTTAAAATTTGACATATGTATGTACAAGTAACAATTAACAAAAAAATAAGTGTAAGAGTAAAAAATTTACTACAATTATCTAGCTAATGTTAAAAGTTTAAGTAACTAGATTATCGCGGCAGTTAAAAATTATAACGGGATGTAATATTTCTATGGAACAGTTGAACTATTTCAAATACTTTATAAGTTAAAAATAACATGAATTTCAATACATTTAGAGACCTAAAAAGGATATATTTTCTGAAATTTGGTTGTTAAGACTAATTATTAAAGAACTCTTGGTCGATTTTGAGTGATATCAACTCAAGGGTTTATTCTAATTAGAGAATTTGCACTTCATAATTTTAATGCACGATATGTACATTATGGATTGTTTATAATCATATAGAAACAATAATAAGACAAAAGCCTAATTTTCTATAGTATATAATGTAAATAATATGTTTTTTTCGCTTTAAAGTTGCTAAAAACAAAAAAAAACTTCTACAATGTCATATGTTATTAAAAGCCTGTAATAATCAAAACTTAATGTTCAAAATCTTCTCGTATTAGATGTGCAGCATATCTGTTTCAATTTAAAAAAGTTATTAAAATAATGTTTTAAATAATTATTAAAATATTTCAAAGTTGATGACAAAATTATAATAACACCAAAAGTCAATCGAAGAATATGTATGGATTATAATAGAGAAGTTTATTGATCGTATGTCATACATAAATAAGCTTATTGGAGTTGTAAACTCTCAAAATGACTTGGTTAACCAAAATGTTGAATGATGAATGTGATACATATTGTACAATATCACGCAAGTTGTAGGCTATATATCATTTTCAGCTGAGATCATATAAGATGACTTGGCAGTTGGCAGCATGTGTTGTGGTTGGTCTGAGTCGGCATTTCTGTAGTTGAATTGCAGAAAGTTATGGAATATACATTTTTGAACTAAATCTCTTTTAAACAGCTTTAGAGTTTTATCAAATATCAAAAGAGGCCCTTAATTAAAATTATTTAGGGGTTTTATTTGTTAGCTTTAAAAAAACAGAGCCCTTTGGCCTAGAATGTAATAATAAGCTATTTTTTGTAATTATTGTTTCCCCATTGATCTGTCCAATTCCTTCCTCTGGACCAAGGATGGAACTATTGTTGGAACTATTTCATTAGAGAACTATTGTATTCCATGCGGCAATTCTAAAGGATGTTTACCATTTAATGATAATTGGTACTACCATGTGTAATATTTGTTTGATTTTTCTATTTACCTAATCCTGAATTAATTTTTGTGATCTAAAAGTAACATTTCAGTATGACTTTAGACTATGATTTCATAAAGCAAATAATAACTATGAAACAGAAAAACATTATAAAATTGCGCCCTTATGCACAAAAAGCCTCAAGTATGCACTTCCCCCCTCAAGTATATCGCAATAGAAGCCAACAAGTATACAATCGCGGAAATCCTCAAGTACATCACCTCCACTTTTTCCTTGTTAGGGTTCAACACGATTGTTAAAAGTTGTGCTTTTCCCTCTGAGTATTAGTGAAGTTGAATACATTCCTTACAATGTACACGGGGTGAACATTTATGAATAAATCCTTGTTATGAGTTATATTTTTTAGTTCTATAGTACCAGGAGACCGAGCTTTGCTCAGATTGAATTAAACGTTAAATTTATTATATGTAAGTTAGCTAAATCAAAGATATTTATTATGTACTGTAATCAATATGAAAAGATATTAGATCATACAAAGAAAGCATTTTAATACACCTTTATAAATACATAGAATGTATCGGATGTTTTATCAACTGCAGCTACAAAAAGGTATTGAAGATAACATGGGCACTTTAAAGGGCTGTAGAGCGGAAACTGGACTCCCAGCCTCGTGAACAATTTAAATCGATTTCTAGTGGCCAAATACCCCATAGTAAAAAAAAAATAAAAATTCTCGCACGAAAATAAAAGTTTGTCCGTACACGCGCTTGTTTTAGTGTATAGGATTATTATGTCATTGTGCGAGTTGAACAATCGATATTTAGTTTGGAGTTCTATAACTGATGTGGTAATAAAATAATGTATAGTGTAAAAATATGGAATAATTATCTTCCATTAAATTTTTAAAACTATTGCTTTTTCGTCAACCAAAATGGCTCCATTTTAAACAAATTATTTCAAAAGCATTTGAGTAAAAATATTTATATATCTTTGGGAATCTCAGGGATTCTTAAATATTTTTAAAATGAATTTTTATAACAATTTCTCTATCTATAGGTTTGTTGTACATGATCAACTAATTTATTTTTAAATTTAAATAAATTAAACTTATATGCTTAATAATAGATTTTGGCCACAACTACAAAAAATAATACACTGATAAATATACACAGATAAACTGTGTGTTCTTCTATGGTTCACCAGACACGGAGAAGTTGTACAGACGTGATGTTGGTAGCATTGAATGGATTAACAATGTTACCAACCACGTAAAATAATCAGCAATTAAACACGTTCTGGCTGGAACTATGGTAAATACAATAATTATAAAACAGCTTAACGTCTATCCGTGTTAAGTTGGTATAACATTGGGCCCAAAATTTGTTTAAAGTAAAATTAAACTTTTCAAAATTATTTTCGGCATCTAGTGGCTACCTAAAACTGGACATGTTTATTGATTTGTCCTTCCAAGTGAAATATGAGGTGTATTTATGACGACTCAAAATATAAATGTGTAAATTTTTTAAAATTTAACCTATCTAAAAATAAATGATTTGTAGCGATATTCTGTAGTCTTAAACACAGAAATGGTCAACGAACACGGACAATTTATTAAGGTATTTAATAAAGATTATTTATCAAAATTACCATTAATATCTCAAACTAAACTCGAATCTTAAAGGGAATGGATTTTCCTATTCATTGGAAGGTTAAGTTTTCAAAATTGTAAACTTCAAACCCACTTTTTACACAACTTTTTTCTCTGGTATATTAACTTGTTTTATCCATACACTTATACAGATATATGTAGCAATAGTAAAGATATAATCCAACACGTATAATACGAGTTTAACAATAAAGGTTAGATAACGAATCTCAAATATGTTGACTTAATGATTTATAAACTCACAATTGCATCGATTAAATGTTACAATTGTTAAGTGATTTTGTTGATTATTAGATTAATTGATTAATTTAATGTTAGGGATAAAACGTGTCATTATAAATTATAAATGATATTGAAATGAATTATCTTTTAAAATGTAAATCAATTTTACCTCTCTAAAACACTGATGAGTCAAAGACTATTTTCAATTACATTTGCCTTTGACGCCATAGTTTATAAGCCAACCTCTTTACTCTAACTAATCAATTCATACTTCTTTAAAACATTTATGATTTAATGAAATTTCTAGATGAAATTATAATCATCTTCTTAAGCCCTATTTATAGGGAATAATTGCAAATTTTCAATTTCGTCGGACATTTGGTTTAGCCCAAAAACTTGTACCAACATTTGACAGAATTACCACTTTGAAGGCCCGTAAGTCCCACATTATATCTCTGAATCATTTACTTACCACACATTTCAATTTCTAATTTATTACCTTATCAAAATAAAATAAAACTTTGAAAATAAATTTTTTGACTAAATAGAGATTAGTCTGTATTTAAATGATATATGTTAAATAATTTTATTCCTAACCACGACTGAAAAACACGTCCCTTGCTTGTTACCTTATTTTATTAAACTTTTTTTCAAGCTATCCCCTTCCCATGCATCTTCTTTTATATGATGTGTCGTGATTTACTAACTAATTGCCATTACAATTTTCTAGCACTGCATTCTTCAAATAATTATGGTAGAACAATGGCGGCACAAATACGTTTTCAGAATACTGGAATAGATAAAAACATGTTATATACACATAATTTTTAATATTGAATATTTCAATATAAATGCATGGAAGGGTATATTCTATAATTTCAAGTTCATAAGACGTGACAAATCAAATATTTGTATACGTATTCATATTTTATAGGGTTTATTATTGATGCTGTATTCATATTTATTTATCATTGGGCCTGCTTAACAAAATTAGCATCAGCCTTTCATATGGAAATTAGTTCGGAACTCTCATCGACATAACATAACAGATCCTGGGTAGTTAATTGAATCATAACAAAGTTTCTAAATGAGCGTCAAGTGAATTTGTTAAACTGACTTTATAATTAACGTGGCATTTAAAGGACATAATTTTAGAATTTCCCTTTGAACAAATACAATTCTGGATTGAGGCTATGGAGCTTTGCATTTAAACTCACAAAAAAAGTTTCAATTAAAGAATTGTGCTTAAAAGCCATGATTCTAACATGAACCTCTCCATGTACCTAAATGTTGCACGGTGATCAAATAAATTCGCTGTATAAATTTTCAGTTTGTATTATGTTCACTTTAGTAAATACGAAATGTTTTATTTATGAAAACCAAAGAGCAATTTGTTATGGATAAATCTCTGGGCTAGATCTACACGTACCATCTTATCCAACCACTTTTCTCAATAATATCACGTGCTATTTTAATTTATTTTATTTTTTCTGTTTGCGATACTTTTACTACGTCAAATATTTAAAACCTCATTTTAGGTTAGTGTAAGGAAGGAGAAAACCTCAGTAACACAGATAATTGAAACATCGTACATCAGTCTTTTTAAATAATCCGTTTTTTTTTTACAGAAGAAATGTTTAACAGAAGTTTTGTGATTGCATTTGCAAACAAGATGTAATCAAGAAGCAATCAAAGTCTTTACGCCAGCAGACAAAAATCACAGGGGAGAGGGACAAAATAGAAGTGATACAAATGTTGAGAGCGGGGGAGGAAAGATAGGGGAGGTTGCATATATCATCAGGTGACACACATCAAACATGATGACGTCATCAGTCAAGTATCAGCTGATCGTATTCCCCCATCATTATCACGTCAGACCTACATGTATGTTTTATGTTTAATTATTTTATTCGAAAACGGTTTGTATCTCGTTGATAAAATACCATTTATAGTAGACAAAATATACACGGACCTATAAACTTAAACGACAACTTAAAATCCAAATGGATTGTAGGTTATTAATTCTTGCGTTTATATACAAATCCCTAAGTACCCATGAACTTTTGAGAAAACTACAAGTCACACCCCCATAAACCATATACTTCAATAATGTTCGTCAAGACGAGAAAACGTTAAGGTCGTAATTCGTAATTAACGGGTTGAAGCCCGTGGGTAGCAGCTAGTTTAATATTACAATACTATATTATTATGTAAAAAATACGTTTTGAAAAGTTTCAACTGCTTATGATGCTTTTTGACGTCATTATCGCCAAATATGAGTTAAATTTCCGCTGAGTTATTTATGAATATTTCTTCGACTTACGGATATTTTAGAGAGCAAGAGGAGAAAAATTGAACAATCTGGGGAATTTTAAAGTTGTTCTAAACGAGCCTACATTTTCATCTCTTCGATTAATAGCAAATTGATTCAAACATAATGTATACCAAAACTAATCAATACTCAAAACATTTAATAAATATTGATTACGAAACTTTTACTAGGCTTTTAAAACATTGAAGATTTATTCATAGTAATTCAGTATACAGGGTGATTGATATAAGTGTGCCAGCCGTTTTATTCGAAAACCATAAGAGGTATCAAAAAAAGTTAAACGGTAAGTGCCTTGGACTTTTTATTTAAAAAATTGTAGTAAAGTCGAAAAAAATATTTTAGCCACCATTTTTCCAATATGGCCACCAACTTTGAATTTTCTTATGGAACACCCTGTATTTTATGAAGTATTCTGGTAGAAAATGTAATTTTAAGACGATTTTAGTCTTGTGATTTTTTTCATATACCTAACCGTTTCAAAGATAATAATGGTTTAAGTTGTGAAATTTTGAATGGTTTTCGAATAAAACAGCTGACAAGCTTGCTTTAGGCCTTTATCGAAACTCTTTCTCATGCAGAAATTACAAATCTTTAACCATTATTATCTTTGAAACGGTAAGGTTTATGAAAAAAATCACAAGAATAAAATCGTCTTAAAATTACATTTTCTACCAGAATACATCATAAAATACAGGGTGTTCTGTAAGAAATATCCAAGTTGGTGGCCATATTGTAAAAATGGCGGCAAAAATAATTTTTTGACTTGACTACAATTATTAAAATAAAAAATCCAAGGCACTTACCTTTTAACTTTTTTTGATATCTCTTATACTTTTCGAATAAAACGGCTGGCACACTTATATCAATCACCCTGTATCTTATGCCTAATTTTTAAAACTTTAAACATTATTATCTTTGAAACGGTTAGGTTTATGAAAAAAATTACAAGAATAAAATCGTCTTAAAATTACATTTCCTACCGGAATACATAATAAAATACAGGGTGTTCCGTAAGAAAAATCAAAGTTGGCGGCCATATTGAAAAAATGGTGGCTAAAATAATTTTTTTGACTTGACTAAAATTTTTAAAATAAAAAATCCAAGGCACTTACCATTTAACTTTTTTTGATATCTCTTATAGTTTTAGAATAAAACGGCTGGCACACTTATATCAATCACCCTGTATTTAATGCATACAATTCAATCTACCTAATGGAAAAATATACATTTAATCGTAAATCAGAGCGAAAACATACTGCACTATAAAATAAAAGCTGTAACGACAAATTTTATGAACTTAAAACAAGGATGTCTTATATTTCTTCCTCTTGATTAAGTTAACTGTTATCCATGCGTCATAAGTAATTTCCCCAAGAAATGTTGTACAGGTGTACTCATAAAATGGGTTTGGCTTAATTTTTCTCGTGATTTAAAGCCAAGCAGCATCTTCACATTGCACTACGTGCAATTAATCGAAGCTAATAATTAACATCTTTACGGTCACCAATATGTTATCACATTCCCTTTGCCCAATTTCTGAAAATAAACACTTTTTTACTATGTGACCTTAAATTAATGCAATGTCTAATTCTTTTATGGTTTTTGTGCGTGAATATTTTTATATCTACATTGATCAAGTGGGTAATCCCGTTAAAATATACTTCTATCTCTATTAATGGTATATTCCCCCATCGTCATTCATTTGCATACATTCATGGGACTAATTTGAGGGAAGGCAATTGAGTCTAGGAATCAGCCCAAATCTTTCGAGACGTGAACCATACGTGAATAGACCCCATAATGTATTCTGACCAGTACACGTTTTTTGTTACGTAATAAGTTTGTAATGATACAAAATAATAGTTATAAGCAAATCACTCAATTAGAAACCTTCTTAGCATAAAACCCAGAAGGAAAACTGTATTTATGTTTGACTTAGCTAATGCAATTTATAGTCAACTTAGCTGAATAAAATGATTTGATTTGATTCTCCTTTTGGTATAACAAAAATTAATCCACATAGTCTTGATAATGTATTATCTACAATACACCTTTTCGTCATGTAATATTTTTTTAACTCTACAGATTAATAGATTAAAACCATCTGTTTATCAATAAGAACTTCATTAGCACATATTTTGAAATTACACGTTCAGAAAATCCTACAATCTAAAACAAGCGTGTGTACGGAAAATCTTATATTTTCATCCAAGGATTTTTATTTTTTTTAGATTATTATGGGGTATTTGGCCACGACAAATCGATTGGAGTTGGTCACAAGGCTGAGGGAAAATCCAGTTTCCACCCTACAGCCCTTGAAAGTACCCATGTTATCGTCAATGTCTTTTTGTAGCTGCTTTTAATAAAAACAGCTGAGGCAGATTTATACAACTTTTATTGCAATATATATATTTACTAGCAGAGTACCCGTCCTTCGTACGGGGTTGGCTTATAATTTAAAAATGCTTATTGCAGTTATACTCAAGCTTTGCGTTTGCAATGGGGGAGGACACAGTTTGATAAAATTTGCTTCTTTGAATTTACGGTATACTATGGTATTACACATCTACCATAGCATTATGTTCTACCACTTCACCTAAACAATAAAGAAAAATAAATTATTACAAATTCACAAAAAATCACAAATTTTTCATGACATTAAAAACTTGAACATAACTGTGAGTGCCATCCATTCCACTTTGACAGTTCTCATTGAGTATCAGAGTGTTTTGTTGCTGTAGTTCAAAATAGCTGTTTACTTAAATGCAAAAAAAATATAGTGCTGCACCCTGTTGGTAAATCTTATAACTTTTTAATGCTTTTGTATATCAGAACCAACTTTTTTAGTTGAAACAGCTGACTAAATTCTTTAATTCCATTGAAATATGAATACTAATAAGGTTAACATGGGGAACTACAGACCCACTGGGGCGGAGCCCGAGAGGATTTTTGAGATAAGAATATGTCTATATGTTAATCGGGAATGTGAGCTATCATTATGCCAAATTTCAGCCAAATCCGTCCAGTAGTTAATACGTGATTGAACTTCAAACAAACAAACACACAAACTTTCACATTTATAATATTAGTAAGATTAGTAAGTTAAGATAAAGGCGTATTAAAAATGTTTTTCTTTAAATCATCAACAATTTGTTTATTATTGATTACTGTACATAATAAATATTTTTAATTTAGCTAAATAGTATAACTAAAAAAATGTTTTATTCAACCCGACCAAAGCTCGGTCTTCTGGTGCTGTAATGTAAATTAGATGGGAATAATTTAATTAATTTTTTTTCGTTATTATTTTAAGAAGATTTTCTACTGTAAAATCCATAACTGAGTCTGTTTTCATTTGGCTTTCCCCATCCCATTTCCCGGTTAGGGAACAGTTCGGAAAATTAAATTCTCGCCCAACAAAGACATCTTGTGCTCTTGTAATAGCAACAAAAAATTCTTATTTGAAATTAGTTTTTCAGTCGTACAATAATTGAATATATAAGTGGGTCTAAATTTATTAGGTTCAATAGTAAAAAAACCGACTTGAACTATATATGTAATAAAAATATAAACAGTTTTCACTTTTACATTAGACTGTTCAGATTCATATTACTACATTAAATAAATACTATACTTGTAATTTACAATTACTGTAACAGTTTACATTTACCATTGATGTCAAGCTTCGAGACAAGTTTAACATGAGTACTATACGGTGATAAACATTCCATTTAATTGCATATGTCACATTATGTAAGGAGTAGAATAAACGTATAAAAATAACCAAGATTCGTAATTGTTTACAAAGAGTCTACGAAATGTATAGGTGAAATAATGAATTAAGCTAATTAATTGTTATGTTTGATAAAAAGGCTGAGTGATCGGTAATTTGTATTTTTTTATGTAATCTAATTGTAAGTTCCATCTTTGGTTTGGCTGTCCCTTAAACACACCAAAACTAAAAATTCTACGCAAATAAATTATTTATGAAATATTTTTGTAAGACAACGCATAGCAAATAACAATATGCAATATTAATATTATCAAGATTCATATGGCAACAATCCGTGGTAAAACTTTAGTACCTATTTAAACTTAGTATCGGTTTAAACCACCCAGAAACCTGAATTCAATAGAACTGTAGTTTAAAACAAACTCATTGAAAGATTTCTTTCAGAAACTAGAGCTTTGACAACCTACAAACTACGTCCATCGCAGAAGCTCAGGTGGAGTCTTTCTGTTAATCATCAAGTAGATGGTAGCAATCCGTACAACAGACCAAGCCACCTGAACCGATAAAACACTAATGGAAACATCAACACTAATGGTGGACAAAGAGTTACAGGAAGTATTTAATGGGAAAACAGACAATAGGTGATACGATAGACGAAAATAATCAAATATAGACCGTCAGCTGTGCTGCGGTTACAATAGGTTCTGGCGCACACCGCTGGCAGCACCATGTAGTTACGGCATACGCGCTACGTAACTACATGTCACTCCCAGCGGTGTGCGCCAGAACCTATGGTAACCATAACACGGTTGACAGTCTATAATTATTTCTTTTTGTCTATTGTAATACTGAAGCTGATTAACTTTACCTCACAGTTTTTACAATTTGGGATGACTGACTATGAAAGCTATGAAAATTGCAAGGAGCGAATATATTATTAATGCAGTACATTTCTCGTAAGTGTAAGCTTTTATGACTGTCATCAATGAGATAAGAGAAATTGTATTGCATGGAGAGCGTTCGACGAGAACTAAGAATTTTACTGTCGGCCATATGACATTGTATTGAATAAACATTTATTTGGTAGAACACGTTCACCCCACCAAGCAGTATTGCATGCATTGCAGGTTATATATCTTGTTCGTGTTGAAATCACCTATGTTGGGGTGTACATAGTTAACATACATTTTCTGAATTTGACAACATCAATTTAAATACATTTTACCACCATTGAAATCGATAGGATTTTAATATACAGGGCGTTTATAAAAGAATCAGGTTTTAAAACATTTTATTTACGCTAATGTTAAACAAATATGGTTATAAAACATATCAACATTAAAGAGAACTCTTAAATTTGTCATAGATATCCCTACAACTTGTCAATGTGCCGTCCATTATCCGTGGAGCAAGTTTACAATCTATGCTGTAAATTGTCCTATACCCTGGCTAGCATCGCTAGGTTGATTGATTCTACACGACATTGCGAATTCGTCCATGGAGCTCTTGAGGTGTTTGAGGCATTGGTGGTATATAAACATAGTCTTTTACTTATCCCCATGGAAAAAATCACACGCCGAAAGATCAGGGGATCTAGGGGGGCATATGAGAAGGGTAAAGTCATTATCGTTACATTTGCCAATCCACCTCAGTTTTTAAGAAAACTCTTGCGCGGCCACACTGATTTTACTTTTTAATACACTTCCAGAGTTTGTAAACTGGCAATGCTACCTTAAAATGCTTTGTTGTGTAGGAGGAGTCTGTCTAAAATGCCCCTGAAACTCACGCTGGGCAGTTATTAAAGATAAACTTGAGTTATTAATTTTGAAAATGATGCAAACACGTCCAAGAAAAAACACAGACTTGTTATTGAACAGCTGATTATAAAACTTGGAAACATGCTTATTAAGCACATGTTTCAAATATAAATGTGGGACATGAATTAGGTGAGGTACACGCCATTAAAACCTGATGATTCTTTTATAAACGCCCTGTATGTGTAAATTTAAACGGATATTGTTTTCAGCCTCTATGGACATAAAAACCAAAAAGAATAGCGGTCCCAGGTCTAGGTCTTATCATGAGACCTACAGTAATAACTTAAATAGGTAGGTAGCTCCCTAAAACTCCTATATTTGAAGCAGTTTTTATCCGTACAACTGCTACTAATGCTATGCTAGTTTTGGTCCACCCTGGGGGTCCATTCCCAGTACCCGCCATGTCTGACGAGCCTTCCCCTATCCGCCACCTGGGGAGGCGCCCGATAGGAGACTAGCAACTCCACACGGGAAAAATATGGTTTAGAGACGGGCGGAGTCATTTAAAATCCAATTTAATTAAGTTAACAATTTCACAATACACAAAGTAATGGAATTTCAAACTATGATATTACAATTATAATAGTTTTATATGTAATCTGTCATTAGACCTTAAAATAGGACTATTCAAAAACTTTCTAACTTCTCTGGGATACTACATAAATTTTACTACCCACAAAATCCTAGAATAATTGACATTCACAACTTAAAAGCACACAAGATGTATAAATGTCTTGATGCTTTCCAAAATATTAATCTAATGATCCTTCGAAAAAATTACGAAAATGTACATTTTGTGCAGTTGAATACAATAAGGATATTAGGTAGCTCTTTGCAAACTTGTGCCTTTCCGAAACAACTTTGGTACCGGTAAGAAAAAAACCTTGGAAATATTAACATAAGTGTAACTTGTAAAAAATACATTAGCCACTATTCACCTGACAGAATATTTCCTTTGACTCCGGCCGCCTCTACTTCTTAACTCCTAATTTACACTAGTGTTAGGTCTCAGGTGCAGCTATAGAGATTAGTTATAACTAATAAATATAGCACGGCTTAGCTGTGAGGAGTTTAATTAATTATATTTTATAAATTAGGAATTAATTGTGGTTATTTTGATATTGTCAGTTGAAATATTCTTTTATTGGAGATTGACAGAGCGAAAAGAATCTTTTTTGTACATTTTATGAGTAGAAAACTTTGAAAGTCTAAAAATGGGAAATTGAAAACTACTGTATACGTGTATTATGTTAGTTATTAATATTTACCAAATTTGGATTCGTCATAAATAAACTTCTTTATATCTGATCGAAATGAAGTTTACCTTTGGATACTGTATACTCCGTAATTCAATATTCTTATGAATTCAACAGTTAGTTTAAGCTCTATAGACACACCTCTTTAAATATATGATGTCTAAATGATTAATTGAAGGCCCAGTTTTAAAAACGCAACTTTTTTCTTTAAAGTCTTTTTATCTTAATTATTAAAAATTGTTTTAAGGTAATCTTAAAAGGTATAGTTACTATTAAGATTACTTAACAAACTACTAAAACGATAAGCTTTGGTATAAGTTTTGCAAAAACAATACAAACACATATAAAATAAAAAAGTCAACTTTACGTTACTACTAGGCCGTTCTCATATTTGATACTTGTACATTATAATACTAACAATTATTACTAAGGCCATGATCGCAGCCTGTACAAACTATAAGATAGGTATAAATTAGAAATTAAATCAAACTGGTGAATAATTTCTAAGCCTACCTTTTAAGTGGCAATGCAGAAGTCATAATAGGCTCCATAGTTCAATGTCAAATAAACTTTGCAACTGTTAACTTTTTTCACACCGTTAAACAACTTTTCGCCAATTTGAGGTAAAACATATAACTTTACGACAAATGCACAACATATAATAGATTCAATTTCAAATCTAAAGTATTTTGATAATTTTTTATGAAATCTGAATTAGTAGGCATAATTTATTAAATATGTTGGCAGATGTATTTCCTTGTATCCAGGCTAAATTACAAAACACTATTCTAAAATGAACAAAATTGAGAACTTCCTACCTTTGGTTGGCTTCAGCTGGAACTTGCCAATATGATGTGAACAATGGCATTTAGATTTATAAATTTTGCAAACTTTTTTCATCCAATAACCCCAATCACATATAAAGGTATATAAATAAAAACTATAATTTGATCTTTGTTTCAATCAAATCAATATAATTTTGACTCATGTAAAGGAATTTACGAATCCATATGAAATAAATTAGCATTTCCATTTAATTTTAATTTTATAATAAGTACATGGAACAAAAATCATTTTACAATTTACAAAAGCTAGTAGGAAACCTAAATGTAGTTTTAAGCTTTACACAGATTGCAATTCTTCACTGTCTGGGTTAATACTACTAAAGTCCGTTTTTGCTCACTCTCGTACAATCTTTATTTCTTCACTAATAAATCTATGATATAGAACAATTAACTAACTTGTGATGACTGACAAAAAATATCCCCTGTGGGGACTTGATGGTTGTTGTTCACATCATATTGGACTTTCATTAACAAAACATGACATAAACAATGCAATAATAAAGAAACACATGTCAAAAAAAAAAACATAGAACATTGTCATACATTACAAGAGAATAAAACATTGCTGAAAACTACGTAGACACAAAAACAGTTCGACGACTAATGTTTAAACTTAACTGTTAAGACGTCGGCGTTGATTTAAACAATATAATGGCTTCTTCGGCATGTTATTGAAAAATATACACACACGCGTTCGTCAATGGTCTTCTTTCAGTTGATTTTTTGGTTAACTGGCCAACTATAGCAACTGTCCAAACTCGATCCCTTCACGCGGTTAAAAAGTTGCAAATTTACCATCGATATCTGTTGCGATAAGGTACTTTAAATCACCGGAAAGTGTTCGTATCTTCAGTCTACCCGAAGCCTGGATACAAGGAACGACTTAAGAGCTAAAACAACCATGCACTAAAAATTAAATTATCTTGGGGCGAGAAGATTCGGTTTTCCAAGGTGACGTCTTCATTTTGTAGCAAGCCTGACTAACACTAACCTATAAATTTATTTCTGACTTCCTAGTAAAAATATAATTTGAAATTGAATTTGGAGCAAGTTGAATAAAAGTCCTATACATTTTGTGGTCAAGTCCTAATTTACATTAGCCTAGTTCTACCTAGATATTTAGTTTTATTAATTATAACACCTAAAATATATTAAATAACATGGAAAAAAATTTATCTGCCCTAAATCAATGTATTAATGAACTAAATTAATTGCTTTTGTGCTTCAGTTAGGGAATGAATGAAGTATACGTTGAGTATACGTGTAGGAATGCCAAAAAAAATCCTAGGTAAAATAATATGACTTAATAAATTTGAAATTTAAGCTATAATTAGTAATTTCCTAGACACCATTTTACAGCAGGCCTAGACGTTGTAAACAAGCCTACCGTACTGTTTTTATTGCGTATTATTGGAATTTTAAAAATTACGACTACTAATGTCCAAGTATACAACACAATTTCATTTTCCTTAGTAAGATTCTGTTTGCTTTCGATGTCTGAATTATTATAAAATAAAGTAAATTACCCAATTAGTTTTTGATATAGCGACTTTATATCATATTTACAAATCAGTCATGAGTTACAAAATCATTCATCAGAAATTACCTGCGATGTTATAAGTAACGTTTTGACCTATCTCAAACTAAACTCTGAACGTAGATGCTAATTACTGTATTGTTCTAACTAAATATATCATCTGCAATGTTAATTTAAATTTTTTAACTATATAATTTGCATTTCACACGAAGCAGAACATTTAAAAAACGAATTTATTATTACGATCTTGCTCAAATTTTTATATAGTCTGATATGTCATACGACACAAAAACGTATAAAAAGCCCGGTAAGTCTCTAGTCTGACGTAACAATCAGCTGTGACAGTCCGGCCGCAACTGTCCCAGCTGTTTGCTTCGTCAGCCGAGTCGAATGTTCTAGCACGACAAAGTCAGACACAGTCTTTTACAAAGTCAGTCTTATCTATGTAAAATGAAAGATTCATGAATTTATCGTGGCTCTTCTTATTTGTTGCTGGCTACATCTTATTTTTTACGTAATTCACACTAGATTTCAACAAATTATTACATATTTATTTAATCAATTTAAGCATAAACGTGCGAAGTTTTGTTGTCTAACCGCATATAGCGAAATATTAAAATGCAGGTCTGCTGAAAATGGGTGCCTTAGTTTTGTCCTGTTTTAATATTGATCTAAATAAACAATTTTCATTATTCACTAACTAATAATTAGGATTGATTTTTTTTGAAAAATCTAAATTTGTTAAACACTCTACAAGAAAAAATATCATATGTCACCTACAAGATTGCATGCTAACCCAAAATTCTGTAACACCAATGTAAAGTTGTCTTTGAATCAGTTGAATAAAAATAATAGAAATGACACTGAATCTAGCTAAGTTATGACACCTAACCAATAATTAATTGTTTTATAAGTCCTAACCAAACCCTAACATTTAGGCAGAATTTATGTAATAATCTTCTACCTTTTGAAGTCCAACGATGCGAAGATCCAAATCTACAAGGTATGCACATAAAGTCTTACCTTTGGTACGACTGCAACCACTAACCTGCAAACAAAATTATTATTGTTATTCACGTGATTCGAAAAGTTATGAAATCTCTATATCAACAGGTGGTCTTTACATAGCAGATATAATATACCCTACAAAAGGTATTTTCTCTTGGATTTTTACCAAACCAAAATCTAAAATTGGAATTATCAAAGTTACCACACAAAATAATATTCCTGCAACGTTTTAATACATACAACAAAAGTTATTGACTGCTTGAAATTCCTTCTTTCGATTTAAATGACGATGATATATAACGGATATAATGTGAAGTTTGTTTGAAATACTAGGAATCTACAGAATCTAGGTTAAACTTAATTTTTTTAAAGCTTTAGTATGTAGCCTTCATCCCAATCACAACTCTAAGTTTTTGATTAACGATAAAAGTCATTCCTCATTCCTTTAAACTTAATTTCAAAACTTACTAGAGAAGGTTCGGGTAGTATTTTATGGCTCGAAAGTAATATTTACTAAACAGCTGTTCAACAACTAGGATCAAACTTGGTCAAATTAAAACGCAGTAAAATAATTAGGTAATAACTTAAAAACTCGTATAGAATTAAATTGGTAAACATTTCAATATACCACCATTTTGTTTCCACTAATTTTAGGAAGCTAGAGTTTTCACTAAATATTTTATAAACCTACCTCTTAAACTGTGGACATTTCCAAAGCTTATAAATGGTCAGTAATTTAAAATACAAGATCAAAGTTCTAAGATTCTAGTGGGACACCCTGTAAATTGTCGGATAATATCATTTTACAACATTGCATAATCAACTGTTTAGTTCTGACAAAATTATAAGCTTTGGTAATAAATAGCAAACTGTAGGTAATTAAAAATACTAACCACAATACTGCAGTAAATCATTAGATCAAAGATGCATATTGTTACAGGAAAATAAGCATAAATTTACCACCATTGCACTTGACACTAACACTAATTCCACTAAAACACTCACGAACACCACTCGACAGAAATACTAACATATCACGAACTAATAACACTTACTACACGAACCCACGACCACTACTAACCCGTAGTAACACGAAAATATTGCACCGATCAACGACACTAACAATGACAACAAAGAACCAATAAGAAGCCAGCGCGTCATGCGAGTAGATGACTCGCTGATCAGCTGTTGAGAAAATGGTTTTTGGAAGTATACCAGCCAACGTTTGCATCCGCTACGACAGACCGTATTTAATTATTTGTTGTGTTTATATATCAATTACTTTATCGTGTGTTAATAACTCGATTTCTGGTTAGGGAATATCTATTTTCGTTATAATACAATAACAGAAATAATCTTAAAGTTTAAATATTATTTTTACCAATATTCACTGATGTACGTATTATTTTACACAGTTCATAATCGTGTAAATACTATTATTGCTTGGTAAATATTTTTGTACTGAACTGTAATTTAAAGTAGTTATAAGTGTGAATAATCATGCTATGTTCACGTATATATGAAACTACATTAAATTAAATATTGTAATGGTTATGCAACAACGCTGATTGGAGCTGAAGTGAGCTGATCTTATCTTACTTACTACTTAAAACTCACATCTTACTACTTACTACTCACTACAAACTATTAACTATTAAACTAATACTATTAAAAATGTGAAAGAATGTATATTTGTGAGTTGGTCTTATTGTAAATCATGTGAAAACCACTTGACCAATTGAGATTAAATTTTTCTATGTATCGATACTATATTCCAGCGATGGACATACACCAATTATATTCTAAAGCTATCATAGGGCTCCGCCCCACTGGCGTTACAGTTGCCATGTCATTCTTATACGCCTAATATTAGAGTAGCAATATTTTTTTATTCAGCTGATTGATAATTGTTTGTTGGTGTTTATCTATATTGACAAAATTTTAGTGTTTTTATTAGCTCGCTTTCTTGTTCGGTACTATATATTATATATTATATACTAACTTACCGATGAGCTAGAGACTTGAAACTTGAAATATAGCTCTCAATTGGATGACAATGCAATAGTATATAATTTAATATTCATATTTCCCTTGGGCTACGCCCCATGGGCTTGTCCGGTACAAATTTTGCAATCAATTTTATACTAACTTCCCGATGAGCTAGAGACTTAAAACTTGAAACATAGCACACAAATGGATGACAATGCAATATTATATAATTTAATATTCATATTTCCCTTGGGCTACGCCCCATGGGCTTGTCCGGTACAAATTTTGCAATCAATTTTATACTAACTTCCCGATGAGCTAGAGACTTAAAACTTGAAACATAGCACACAAATGGATGACAATGCAATATTATATAATTTAATATTCATATTTCCCTTAGGATACGCCACATGAGCTTGTCTTTATTAACTCGCTTTCATTTTGATGTTTATTTTAAACGAAGTTCCCGATGAGCTAGAGACCTGAAACTTAAAACATAGCTCACAAATGGATGACAATGCAATATTATATCATTTAATTTTCATATTTCCCTTGGGCTACGCCCCATGAGCTTGTTTTTATTAACTCGCTTTCTTACAAATTTTGATATCAATTATAAACGAAGTTCCCGATTAGCTAGAGACTTGAAACTTGAAACATAGCTCACAAATGGATGACAATGCAATATTATATCATTTAATTTTCATATTTCACTTGGGCTACGCCCCATTGGCTTCCAAATTTTCCATGTTTACATTTTGAAAGAATGTAAATGTATCAATTAATTTAAGTCAGCTGTAAATATTTAAATTTGACAGTTAGAAAAGCAGAGGTTAAGAGGTACAGGTTCTGCTTCCGAAATATTTTAAAAATATAAAACAAGCATTTCAAAGTAAATATAAAACAACTGATTACAGATAATATGGTTTTGGTTATATAAGAATAGGCCATATAAAATGGATTTAACATATTTACAAATTAAAGACTAAACATTTAGAAAATAATTTATAAAAAAATACTTTAAAAAAATGCTACGTTTTTAAACGCATAAAAAAGTATAAAATAATTTATAAATATGCTGAGAAAATGAATACTTGTAAGATGGTAGGTATAGGTATTTTGTCCGGAACATCAATTGTTTCCAAGATATCATCGGCAAACCATCACATATTATTTTTTTGGTATAAGTTGGACAGGACAGGAACTTAGGTCCACGATTAGGGGAGTCACTAGTAATATCATTTTGTCTGGAGCTTGAAATTTATTGGATACATCATACCAAACACTTTTCAGTTATCTTTTGGTGAAAATGCGAATACGAGGGGAACATGGGTCTACGATCAAGAGCTTCCTACTTTCATAATGAAAGTAGGAAATACATTATTTTGTCTGGAGCATGAAATGTATCAAGTACATTATCCTAAACCATGGTAGGTGATCTTTTTCTAAAAAGTGACTTGCGATGGAACTCTCCAAGTGCCTATAGTTCTTATAAAGTTCTTAATGTTTGCCCATTTGCAGGGTTCCATTAACATGTATCTGAGAAACTTAAAAAAATACTCTACACTGTTTTATATGCCATTTTGTTTGGGATTTCATGGGCTTTATATTTTAAACAAAACGTCACAACAAAACTGTCAACATGTTTTGTAGGGTTGAGATTTTTTTTTTAGTTGCCGGTACCTATATAAAAACTGAAAAGTCTAGGTTTGCAGTCAATTTAATTGTAGGCCTACAAATATATAGAAAAAAAAAACAGCTACTTTGTTCTACATTTGACGAAGAATTCAAAAATATAATTATATAGTGAGGTAAATTTGCATATAAAACGTTATGGGTTTAGCTATACTACCCTTAACTACCTTTAACTACCAACTGTTAGGTAATTACATTAACAGTACATTATCATTTAGCTATAGCTAAGAATGAATAGCCTAGCCATTGCTAGGCATCTGAAGCACGATCATTTACATCAGTAGGCCTATCTTTACCTACTTCTCCAGTATAATCAACCAGCCCTTCGACATCTTTAAATCTTCGTTTAATACACCACAATCACCACCACTGTTTCTTTTATCACTAAAAACCACGATAAACGCAATGAAACACATTAGTCAACGATGTAAGATAAACCAAGTTGTTTACAAATACGCATGTCATCTATCTTCTACAATATAATCAGCAGCAAAATGAAAAGCGTCTTGAAACAGATATTGGGAGAAAGCTTTTTATTTGCTGATAACAATCTCAATTCAGTGCAATCTGACTCATCAGTCCCAAAACCTTCGCCCTAAACGATGTTTGTGCGTCGACAAATAGCACCCCAACGTTTAGTGTAGCTACTACGGAGTTCAATACCTTGAGGGCTACCATTGTAGGTGATATTTTTGTGATATAGCGACTTGTGATGGAACATGAGTCCACGATCAAGGAAGCAATCATGGAAGTAGTAAAGGCATTTTGTCTGGGGAATGAAATGTATCCAGTACATTATCCTAAACCATTGTAGGTGATATTTTTGTTAAAAGGTGACTTGTAATGGTACATAGGTCTACGATCAAGGGGGTCATGAAACCCGTTGAAGTAGTTATGGCATTTTGTCTAGTGAATGAAATGTATCCAGTACATTATCCTAAACCATTGTAGGTGATATTTTTGTTAAAAGGTGACTTGTAATGGTACATAGGTCTACGATCAAGGGGGTCATGAAACCCGTTGAAGTAGTTATGGCATTTTGTCTAGTGAATGAAATGTATCCAGTACATTATCCTAAACCATTGTAGGTGATATTTTTGTTAAAAGGTGACTTGTAATGGTACATAGGTCTACGATCAAGGGGGTCATGAAACCCGTTGAAGTAGTTATGGCATTTTGTCTAGTGAATGAAATGTATCCAGTACATTATCCTAAACCATTGTAGGTGATTCTTTTGTAAAAAGGTGACTTGTGATGGAACTTGGGTCCGTGATCAAGGGGGTCATGAAACCCGTTGAAGTAGTTATGGCATTTTGTCTAGTGAATGAAATGTATCCAGTACATTATCCTAAACCATTGTAGGTGATTCTTTTGTAAAAAAGTGTCTTGTAATGGTACATAGGTCTACGATCAAGGGGGTCATCACATCATGGAAGTGGTAAAGGCATTTTGTCTGGTGAATGAAATGTATCCAGTACATTATCCTAAACCATTGTAGGTGATTCTTTTGTAAAAAAGTGTCTTGTAATGGTACATAGGTCTACGATCAAGGGGGTCATCACATCATAGAAGTGGTAAAGGCATTTTGTCTGGTGAATGAAATGTATCCAGTACATTATCCTAAACCATTGTAGGTGATTCTTTTGTAAAAAAGTGACTTGTAATGGTACATAGGTCTACGATCAAGGGGGTCATGACATCATGGAAGTAGTAAAGGCATTTTGTCTGGTGAATAAAATGTATCCAGTACATTATCCTAAACCATTGTAGGTGATTCTTTTGTAAAAAAGTGACTTGTAATGGTACATAGGTCTACGATCAAGGGGGTCATCACACCGTGGAAGTAGTAAAGGCATTTTGTCTGGTGAATGAAATGTATCCAGTACATTATCCTAAACCATTGTAGGTGATTCTTTTGTAAAAAGTGACTTGTAATGGTACATAGGTCTACGATCAAGGGGGTCATGACAGCATGGAAGTAGTAAAGGCATTTTGTCTGGGGAATGAAATGTATCCAGTATATTATCCTAAACCATTGTAGGTGATTCTTTTGTATTAAGTTGACTTGTGATGGAACTTAGGTCCACGATCAAGAGAATCATTACATAATGGAAGTAGAAAAGGAATGATGTCTGGAGAATGATTTGTACCAAGTACATTATCCTAAACCGTAGTAGGTGATCATTTTGTAAAAAGGTGACTTGTCATGAAACTTGGATCTATGATCAAGAGAGTGATCACATCATGGAAGTATTAAAGGCATTTTGCCTGGAGAATGAAATGTAGGTATCCAGTACATTATCCTAAACCATTGTAGGTGATTCTTTTGTAAAAATGTGACTTGTATTTTGTAGTTGTGTTGTGTTGACAAGATATTCACATGGGTCCATGACCTATGAGATCATTAGGGAAGTAGTAAAGGCATTTTGTCTTGATTGTGAAATATATCCAGTTTACATCCAAGGAATCAATATTAATGTTACAAAGATACTTTGTTTGGTGTATTAAATGTATTCGATACATAAACCAAACTTTCGTCGTTTATCTTTTGGCAAAAATAGGGTTAGGAGGGGAGGGGATCATGGGTCCATGATTAATATTTCATAGGGAATAGTGGAATAATTTTGTTCGGAGGATAAAATGTACGCAGTATATTTTGTTTAACTATTCTAGATGGTCTCTAAAATGAGATAAACTAACACGTTTTCCAGTACAATATTTTATACAATAAAACACGTGGAGAGGAACATAGGGGTGACGAATGTGAACCCAAGATCAAAGCCACGATGATACGCTTTGAATAATTTAACAATCAGCTGGGTCAAACATGGCGACGCTTTGGTTCTCTGAAACCTGTTTTGAAATTAAATCCGTATATATATACTTTAATAAACAATTATCAATGATTAGCGGTGAATAAATGTCGTTTGACATAAAAATATAATAGTAAGTAAATAATAATATATTATAAATATTATTATATCATAGAAATAACGTTAAATTTGATCAATAGTGAAGCAATCATATTAACAAAAAACTATTATTGGTTAATAATATTATTTCCTAGGTAGACAATTAAAAAATATTCTAAAGCTAGTTAGTATTGTAAAAATACAAAAGTCATGTTAAATCCTATCCATGGATGAATACAGCGATGAATACACTGACACTCACAATTCATGCATTATTATATAAGGTAATCTAAAGCTATGAATATTTACTTATACAAACTTGTGTGGAAGATTGGAGATGTTTATTGAGATATACGAGAGTTTGTCTTGAAAAAGTGATGGAAGGTTTGTATTACTTCCCTGAGGTATATTAGATTTCGCTGTGAAATCTGCAAAACTGTTTCTTGCCAACAAAACAACATTCTTTATTCAAAATATATGAATTTGGTGAATTTTATCTCATAGCTACCTAAATATTTAACGGATTTCTCTCAGACCCTTGGTTACTTATTCATTCAATTTAAGCGTTATAAAAACAAATTATAACTCGTTTTTTTTATGTAAACATATCGTTACTTTTGAGTTTATTATACAGCTTTAAACATATAATGGGTCACCATACATCGAATGATTCTAACAAAAATAAATTAAATTAAAAATATCACACCGTTCCTGATCGGATTAAGAAGAGTTTAATTTGTATGTCGTTGGAAATGTCTAACTTTTTTGAGAGAACTATTCAAAATTTGGTCTTGTAACCATAAAATAAATATAATTAATTAAGAAAGTCGCCCGATGAAAATTAGATCTATAAATATTTCTGAACATTGAAAGAGTACATGATTTCAGGTCAAAGGACACTTAGTGGTTAATTTAATTTTACTGAAGAACTCTTACAGAGTGGAATGTATGACTAACGCTAAAAACTAGCATAGAGTGGTAAAGGTGACTTAACGTGTTAGTTTATGGATGGGAAATATAAGTGAGATCAAAGAAATTCCATATGAGATATGACTTAGGTCAAAGGAATCCCATGAGAGAAGATCGATATGTCTAGACGCTTTACTCTTCCCACATTCTCACACTAACTGTACTAGTCTCTTGGTTTGAATCTTGCTACAGAAACACAATATTATTAAACAATATAATATTTATTGCTGATTTGTTTTGGTTTGTTGTAGAATGTTACATGAGGTAATTGTATGATTTATCAAACAATTGAATTCTAAACATACGTAAGACAACAATTTTTGCCTTTTATTTTTATGTTTTTTGCTTAGGGAATGAGGCTAGGTTAGGTTAGGTTAGGCGAGGCTAGATTAGGTTAGGTTAGTTTAGGTTAGGTTAGGCTAGGTGGGGTTAGGTTAGGTTAGGTTAGGCTAAGTTAGGTTAGGTTAGGTTGGGCTAGTTTAGGTTAGGTTAGGCTAGGCTAGGTTAGATTACCCTAGGTTAAGATATGTTAGGTTAGGTTAGGTTAGGCTAGGTGAGGTTAGGTTAGGTTAGGTTAGGCTAAGTTAGGTTAGGTTAGGTTAAGCTAGATTAGGTTAGGCTAGTCTAGGTTAGGTTACTCTAGGTTAAGATATGTTAGGTTAGGTTAGGTTAGGCTAGGTGAGGTTAGGTTAGGCTATGTTAGGTTAGGTAAGAGTCTACCTAGACCCTTCGACCAGCCGCATTCCCTGAGCAAACAGGATTTACGTTAAAAACATTGTATGAAACTAATGCATGGTATTAAACAAATATACTACAACTAACGTCCCTAAACTGTTTTAATGCAATTTTGTTCCATTGCTTACGAATTTCATTACCATTTTCTTAGATTTAAGTAGTTGGATTAACTTATTTCAATACGACTATATTTATACATATTGTTAATGTTATTTAGGTGATTGTTGTAAAAACAGTTTCAATAAAGATCGAAACAGTTCAATAAAGATGTGAGGTATAGCTTCCTCTGTCGATTTGGTACTTTGCCACGAGTGTCGATGCCAGAACTTCGGCCCTCAGACAATAATAAATATGACTTGACAGACTTAAAGATAAAACAAATATTCCTAGTAGTTACTTTAAAATACTCTGTGATAGGTATTCGTGAATTTGGTACTCAAAGTACGTCGGTGAATTGTGTATGTGAGTGATCTCCAAACATCACTTTGTACCATTCGGTGATCACAGTTGTAGAAACTGTATATCGTTGAAATAAATATTTGTTCACCACACTACACTATTTTAACGGACTTTCCATGGAAGGTTTTAGTCCGAAAAACAGTTGTGTGTCACCTGCTAAATGAAATAGGGGCTCATTACGTACTACTGTACGGTAATGAGTTTTTACCGGACACCAGCTGGCAATGAGATGGGGACCCCACCTAGATGAGTATTTTAACCTAAACATGAGTGAAGGATGAGTGTAGAATGTTGTGAGATTCTTTGTAGTTTTGTTACTGACTAAGATTGGTTGGTTCATCAGTCAGGATCATTTATTTAAAGCCCAATTAACAAGGACAGCTGGGTCCATTTTCGAATATTCAGACAACTTATAGCTACACACCTTCTCAGGATCGGTCCGGTGATCTTATGGTTTGATTAAGCAGGTGGCAAACAGCTGTTTTCGGACTTTGCACGGAAAGTGCGTTAAAACAGTGTAGTGTTGTGAAAAAACATAACCTCTCAGAGGTTATGCGTAGTGGATTTTAGTCCTTAAGTCTGAAGGAATATATAATGGATTTGAACAGTTTTTCTTTAAATTATTGCTAGGTTACTTTATATATGGCAAAACATTTCGTGCGTCACTCATCCCTATTAAAAAAAAAAAACACCTATTTTCCGGACTTGTACCGTAATACACTGTAAACCTTTGTTTGTTATAGAAAATTAAATAACTATCTACGTGAAAGTGACTATTGAGAAATATAGTTACTTATTTAATTTTACAAAAGGTACTACCGAAATTTGAAATATAATAGTGAGTTCATTCAACCATACAACCAGATAGTTCCCATTGTCCGCTGTATCATGACAGGACCATGCGGGAGATGAATGTGATGAACAGATCAAAGCTGCGATGACAACGCTCTGAATAATTGAACAATCAGTCCGGCACAGCTTTGATATACACACCTCTATCTCCTTGTTGAGCATTCGATTGAAGAATATTCTGTTGCCAATGTGTATGTTGTATTTACAAGATTACATCATGTAGCTTTGCTGATGACAAAGTGTTTAGTCATTACCTACGGCATGTGACTGAAATAATTAGTTGTGTAACTAGTGTGCGAAGGGGCTCTTTGATGCACACAAGAGAAATGTTTACGCACGAACCTCAGGCGAGTAGAAAACGTTTCTCGAGTGCAGCAAAGGCACTTTGCGCTCGTGTTTCTTATTATATTTTTCTTATAGTTACTATAAAGTATAAAAATAATTAGTCTTTAAATACAAAACAAGTTTTAGGTAAGGTTAAATCCAAACGTTGAACGAAATGGAAAACACTGTACCAGTTGATATTATATTTCAGTGGTGCCAACTTATTTTCAAGCGTACACGAATTGGTGCCTAATAAAAGCACAGTGTATTGTGGTTTTTGATTGGAATACTGGTGTGCGGCGAAAAGAAGTGTGGCAAAAGTAAGTAAATGCATCAATTAGCTACTTTGCGTGCTATAACCAGTACAATAAAGCCCGTTTTGCCAGGTAACTGTTGGAAAATATATATATTTAAGTTATAGACAACATATAAGTTCAACGAAAAATATACAACGAATCCAGTCTTTAACTACATCCAATTCCATTTAGAATGGAGTTTACAAGTAAGAATAATACACAGCTGCATTTAAACCACCTTAAGAATAATTTTAACATCTTCGCACCTTAAAAGTGGCTTTACAGTTTGTGACTGTACTGCAAAATTATGGAGGTAAAAATATTAACAGCTAGTCACTATATCTGTTGCAGTGCAGAACTATATTCAAAACTTATAGTGGTAGGAACAACAAGAATTCAACAAATATATAAAATACGACGGCCCTGAAGGGACACTCAGTTTCTTTTTGTCTTTCATGTTTCATTCTACTTCGACTTTTATCTCGAAGTACTTCGACATTTCTAGTCTAACTTCAACTCAACTTCAATACGAATACGTTCATTCCACTGAGCTAGTTCATTCTGTTCTGTTGGGCCGTCGTACAAAACAGCTGTTACATACAACACCACTTGCGACGTTGCCAGTTCGAAGGCCGCGGCCTGGAGTTAAAGGTGGCCTTGGTTGTGGTTGCCGTAAAATTATAACAAACTATAATAAGCACATTCGAGAATAAAGTCGAAGTACTTCGAGAAAAAAGTCGAAGTACTTCGAGAATAAAGTCGAAGTACTTCGAGAAAAAAGTCGAAGTACTTCGAGATAAAAGTCGAAGTAGAATGAAAGACAAAAAGAAACGGAATGTCCCTTCAGGGCCGTCGTAATAAAAGGCTAACAACGGAATCCTTGTTTCGTCAAATAAGGGTGTACGTAGTCACCCCTCCTCAGCGGACAATATTGTGGAGGCTGCAGAGTTCCGATGTATTTATGAGGAGTCAAGTAAATAGTTCAGCACCACCTTCACGCCAACTTGACTTATAATATCGGCCAAGGCGTGTCTGGTTCACTATTTACAACACAAGTCAATGCCTGCACGTTATCGGTTGGCCAAAGTAGCCTAACGTTATTATTTGGGCTGAAATAGTATAGTGTTGGTCTAATCGTCATGTAATGGGGGAGCTGGTCTACTGGTTAGAGCGTGGGACTTCGGTTGCTGGGGTCCCGGATTCAAATTCCGCCAAGTCACCAATGGATTTCATCTAAGTGATAATGCCTCAACCCCTAGGTCTAGCCTGAAGTAATGTGAAAACAATTCTGGGCTCGTGCCTAGCGTCCTAGGAAAAAATATGGGGCATTTGGCCACGAGAAATCGATTGGAGTTGGTCACAAGGCTGGGACAAATCCAGTTTCCATCCTACAGCTCTTGAAAGTGTCCATGTTATGGTCAATACCTTTTTGTATCTGAAGTTAACAAAAACAGCTGATACAGATTTTTACTGTAATTATTTTGATTTACGTGTAAACAAAATTAACTGTATTGGTTAGTTTGGACTAAACGTTTTAAAGAATAGTTATATTCAGTTTGGTTTACATACGTACATATTACTGTTATATTTTCTCAATTTAAAAGAATGAAACGTGGAAGATCTACGAAGCGAATATACATACAATCTGAAAGGGAGAGAAGCTACAATGGATCGTCAGAAAACAAACTTTACCTCTTCGTCTACAAGCCAGTCCCAACCACTGAGCTAAAATTATAACTGGAGGTAGCACTGTCATGGCAGAAGTCTGTCAATAGCGTGTCGCTGATTTTGTTAGGTTGGTATAGCAGTTGGTTTTTTTATCATAGCAATAACATGGCTTCTTATAACTAGGTTGGTATAGCAGTGAGTTTTCTTGTCATAGCAATAACATGGCTTCTTATGACACCCGCCTCACGCAAACATGGCGGCTGGCGACACGCATCTTGGACATTCAGTGCTACCTCCAGTTAGAATTATAGCTCAGTGGTCCCAACCCAACTCATACATCTCACCAAATGTCTCAAAACCTCGGTCAAGTCACGCATCAAAGAATAAATTAAGATAATTTAAGATATGGCCATGCAAAATAATGAACAGGCCGGTCATCTTGAGCAGGAGTGTCGACAAATCGCTGCTCGGCGTTTGTTGAAAGAACGGTAAAATATAAGAACGGTAAGAAATGTAAAATATCTGCCACGGCGTCTTAAATAAGTGAAAAAACTTCAAATATGTAACTAAAATAAAATATTTTGATAATTTATTCTACAAGATTTTTTTTATTTTAAAAATGCAAACAGGTACAAATAATCAATTGAAGTTATTAGGATCTAACAACCACGAAAACCTACAAGTTTCATTTAAAACTATTATTTTTCTAACAAACCGTTTCGAACTTCTTTCTTACTTGCGTAGCGAACATTTCCTCAATACATAAAGTCTCCGATCAAGCTGTGCAGCGGTGATAAAGACCGATCTTTGGAAAGCCGGGCTCTTGAATTATTTACACCACCGAAGCCAGGTTTACACTTTGTCCTTACTTTAGGTTTGTCGAGATTGACGAACCCTTACAATAGTTGGACATTTGATCGGTAGACAAAGTTGTACAACTATCGAGTTTAGAGTGTACTTCGACCTTTAAAAATTAAACTGCTCTCTAAATTTTGTAAAATATTCGTCATCCAAGCATACTCAGTTATATATCAGCATATATCAGTTTTGAAGTGTTATAGTTGAATGATCCAAAAGCCAATCGGTGCATTGATCTATATGACCCAACATATGACTTATTATGAATAAATATATTATACGTAACATTTTGAACGTATGGTGTTTGTGGCCCCGGGAAGACGTTTGACTTCAACAAATATTTATTGATAAGAAAAACACTACTCTGTAGGTATTTTATTATTTTTATTCAAAGGCTTGGCAATAATTATAAATGTTCATTTCAATATCTTAATCGGAATTTCATCCAAATCTGTAGAAATTTTATTTTTAGAGATTAGAGAAACAAGTACTTAACAAATTTGTAGGTAGCGTTGGTAGCGTCACGGACTTCGGGACCAAGGCAGTGATGTCGTGGGTTCGGATCCTGGTCACTGCCACAAACATTTATCAGTACAGTTCACCTTCGTCCTGTACCGGCTCAACCCTTGCTTTGCTGAATACGTTCCACACGCAGATCTGTAGTCTATGTGGACTGGGCAAATGCAAGGTTCAAAGAGACCACCAACCTCTTTTATTATTATTTTCTTTTACTTTTCTAATAGGCAACTAAAATTACTTTTCAAACTTAAGGTTTTATAATAGGACATTAAAAATCTACCTGGTGGCAGTACCGTATATTAATTCAATGCTTAAACTAAGTTGTTATGATCTATGGTTTCCCTTTTTTCCAATTGTTTTGTAATACAGTCTCATTACCATATGATTTCTCGACATATTGTTATAAAAGCACACATTTCATCAACACACAAATAAGAATCACGTTATAAATTCCAAGTATAGTTATTCCACAAGATCTAAATTTATCAAGAGTTCAAAATTTACGTTATCATCGCCATCTTAGAGTTTTATCTTCAATTGATCGGTAAGTACTTTCTAAACTTTACCCTACACAAGCATATAGGCTACTTATTTCTTAGACAATAGTAGTTGGAAGATAGTATGTTGCTATGATGACAGCAGACTTCCAAGCCATTCATCAATGCAATCTAAACCACTAAACCCAACCAAAATAACAGCTAGGAATTTTACATCCACAACTTTCTCATAGTTATCATAGCAGTGAATGGTCTAGAAATGTCAAGCCGCGTTATAATTACACAGGGTGCCTTAATATGCCTCTTTGTAAGCTCAGTTCTTACACTATTTTAAGTAGGCTATGTACTAACTATATTTTTAATGGCCAATCCGCCTTAAAAATTGAGTATAAACTAAATAATAGGCTAGGGCACCGCTTTTCGAAATAAGGAACATTTCTGGCTCAAAAGAATTAATTGGGCCATGAATTGGGGTGGCAAGAGTTCGAAACTACTGATTGCTTGTTAAAAACCTAGGATGCAATCGGTACCGGTATAAAATAGACGAAAAAGGCTTGCAAGCATCCGCGGGCCGTAAAGATAATCCTGCAAAAGAACACCTATTTGTTTATTCCTAATGGCATAGCCACGTTACAACCAGGAAATAAGTACAGATAAATTTTCTCTAAGATGAAGGGGGACAAAACTTAAAGGTGGTTAAACCGGTTGAAAAATGTCCATTCCTCATTTTCACTTAATTTAGACCCATGGAACCATTTTCCGAGGTAATGGGATACCCTGTATAAAGCCTAACCAAGCAAACTTCTAAAGACAGAAGCTCTTCACCTTAATTAGGCTAGAGACTTTGAGTCTGATCTTGACAAAGTTGGCTGAGAGTGCTTTCATGCCAGGCATCACAGGAAACTAGTAATCTCTGAAGAGTCCGGTACAAATCTCTGTAGAACAATAGAACAATAAGAACTATGTAGCCTAGCCTGGTATAACGGTATATACACTAAATCATACAGTCAAAGGAATCAACAGCACTGTTCTACTTTTACATATAGTTAATAGATTTAAATTTTAGATCTTGACAAGGTTTTGGTCGTCTGTGCAGAAATTCAAGGCAGGCCTCCAAGAACCTACCATAAACAAAGTAGGACTGTTCATATAAATAATTCCAAACAGAATAACTTTAATTAACTGCACACCCAGAATTACTGATATTGAAAATTATAGTTTTTCAAGTTTAGCTGTGTGAAACAATATTTAAATTATATTTTACTAAATTCATGTAAAATAATTATTGACTACTTTAATTGTTTACACCTAATGATAAAGAAAGTAGATAAAATATGTTTAAAACCTATTGAAGCATAGGACATACTTACAGTCATACTGTTCTGTGTTGTCACTTGCTTATTAAGGCGTGATGTTGATTTGAGTGTCCAATTAAAATCGATCACCTCTTATTTACAATCTTTTATAAAAAGTATCGCGAAGTCTTGCGAATCAACAGTATAAGTGTAAATTTTTGTTCCAATAGTGTTATTAGACAATTAGACATATTTTATATAATTCCCATGAATTAAATAACACATTCAATGCTGATCATGAAGTTAACCTACTTAATGAAAGTGCGCATAATCATAAAATATCATATTGGGTATAATATCTAATCCATGGGGTGATATAATTCCATAAAACTCAATTTTGTTCTAGTTTTGTTTGAATTCAACTTAATTATTTGATATTCTCTGTTGCAGTGTAATTCAAACTTCATACAATATTTACTAAACATGGTAAGTTCACTATAATTAATATTACAGTACCTACATTAAGCGGAATAATACAGGGTGGTTTATTTAACTCAACCCAAATTACAAGAAGGGATATAAGAAACTTTTTAATGACAAAACAAACACATAATGTACCATACCATTATTATTATGTAACTAGAGTACCCGTGCGGCTCAATGAGCCGCATAGTATAAAACATAACTCCGAGGAAAACGTTATGCTTAAATTAGAGTAATTCTAGTTACATCTTAGAGTAGTTTAAACACTTGTTAGAAACTAATTTTAAATACCTCTATTTGCGTTGTAAAAGGTTCACCTACCTACATTATTTCTGCTCTCAGTTTTAACTGATAACTCCTAATAATTGCTAAACGATCTGCTTCAATTCGAGTTAACATGTTACAACAAAGTTTTTCCAGATTTGAGAATTAAAGAAAACTGTTGCCTTACTGATAGCAAGTGTTAAGTAATTTAAGTTTGGCTAATTTTATTTCCTTGATTTGAGACTTCACTCTAAACAAACGAATTTTCTCCGTAGAGAATCCCACGATTACTAGAAAAATACCCGGTATGGATCATAAACATCAACAAATGACGTTTTTGGCCCGAAAATAAACATTGTTTAACATTGGTTAAATGGAACTGCTAAAACACCGTAACTATTCGATCGTTAAATACAAACACTAATTTCTTCACTTATGTTTGATCTAATATTGCCACTAAGTTTTTGAAACTTCTGATTTTTGTCCTGAAATGTCTGGATTGTGTTGGTGAATTCAGTCCAAAAATAATTTGGTATATAAGTTTGTCAGAGATACGGGCAACACAACCTAGAAGTAAACAATCCATTTGCGTTTTTCTCAATTGAAGTAGACTGAGTAATACAGAAAGTTTACAATAAAAACATAAGGTCCGCAAGGATTTGGTATAATCTTACTACTTGAACTTATCATAGTCAATGCATTATTATAGTTTCTACTAAATGTTTAGAAATTTCTCGATCTGTAAGTGTCAGAAGTAAACAATTCTTGCATGCATTCATTTGATCTGTGATTAGCCAAGTTTACTTCACCAACGTGAAAGCACTATGTGCTTCATATATTTTTCCACTTCCAAATGTAAGTTGCATAGCATAACTGTCAAATATTATTCATCTCACCAAGTGAATTTGTATCTGGATGGGTATCTGTTAAATTATAGACCAGGCCTCTTTTTTTCTACTCTCCTCATACACATAAGATATCTTATTATTAATCTTCTCCTCCTCCCGTTTTCAATGTTTCTTCTTTGAACTTGAGGCATTTTCTGTTCTTCCAACAAAACTGATAAATTGTTTAACTTGGCCTTTGACATTATTTGACATAACATAGAATGGGGAAACCCCGACCTTTGAGAGGGTCTCACGCCCTTAAGAGTAGGAAGTTTAAAATTGTAAAACCTTATTGCAAAACTACATATTGAGACGAATCTTTCGACACCTTAAACGTTGAAATTAGTCCACAAATAAGGGAGGAGTTGCCTTAACAAAAAATGGCTTCACGTATTATAAATATATATAGATAGATAGATAGATAGATATACCAATTAATGATATTGGTATCCCCGATTTCCTTACTTCACTACCGATCAGCTGATATGCATTGCTTCATAGTTATCTATGATGTTTGGTATTTTTGGGAAGGTTTTGTGATAAAAACTCAATACGGAGTTTTCGCAATGCTCGAAGAGTAGGTATTGTGATTACTCAGCAAAAAAGATTGATTTCGTGCCAAGAAAGAATTGAAATTAAGTTTCCAGCTGTGATACCAGTACTAAATAAACCAACTCTTTATTGACTTGAAAAGTTAAGGAAACTGTATCTTAAAAAACTATGTTTGTCTTGTTAAAAGGTAACCAGGGATGCCAACATTAAATAACCTTGTTTTGTCATTAAACAGCTCCTCACGCTATTTCTAAATAGGGATTCGTTTGGAAAAAGAACACCCTAAATAATGATAGTTAGAAAAAAATAGAAAATGTAAATTATGTTCCAAATTGGTTGAAGAAATTAATTAACAAAAAATCCTTTACTCATAAGGCCTTAGACATTTTGAAAGTGCTACATTTTGGGGGAGGCCACTATAAAATGTTGGGTGAAATAAGAGAATTTCTGTCAAAAGATTTTTTCAAAAGAAAAAGTTAAGTTTTTCACTCTGAATTTCCTAATTAAACTCCTTTCTGTATAGTGTATAGCATATTTTATTCCATATTTTGTGTAAAAAAAACACTTTTTATAGTATGATTAATTCACTGATTAACCTATAGCAGGGCAGATGTAGCGAATGGAAGACTCCAGTAGAGGACACTTTAAACGTTGCCAAAGTAAGTGGACTTTACTCTATGTTCAATTTCAAATACCCCTCTTTTTCATTTTATTTACTGAATGAAATAGTAGTCATCTAGCTTGACAACATAGTACTACTCAAAGTAAAAGCTAAAAAACTTCAAACCGTCGTAAAATTTTAAGTTTTTGTGATGAAGGTTTGTTTAGCCTAAAATTAGGTTTAGGTATACTAGTTTTAACCTTATAGTTGCAGTGTTATTGTTTTTAACAATTATAACAAGTCCATCAAATCAAAATTTAATCCCTGTAAATATAAACTATTTTAATCTCAATCATGAAATATCTGGTATAAAAGGCAAATTTCGTACAGTACGAAAGAAGTATCACTATATCTCACAAAATATACGACCTACAAAAGTTATCAAATTTGGCAAAGGGGGACTTAGGTTTAGGGGGGGGCTATTTCTCGGCGAAATTTGACTAATGGTGGTTTAGGGGGAGGGCTATTTTCGGTTTAATTTGACTATGTAAGATATTATATTTTGGCCAGTGTGTAAGCTTAGCCAATTCTTGGATCTTAAATCTGATGGGAACTCGTTAAAAACCTATTGTGTGCTTAAAGTACACACTTGTGAAATTTTAGAACTTCTTGCTCAAACGGAATATGAACGGTACCTTAAATAAAACCCGTAATTCCCTCAAAATTGGGAATTTTCTATTCTAAAACTGTATTTTAATGTTAGCTGTTACCTTTAGCCAAACTGTTGTAAAATAGATAGTTTTTTTAAAGGTTTCAAGTGTAATTATAGCAAACCTAATTACTCAGCCAATTCCCAAAAGATTTTGACCATGATAAAATCACTACAAAAACTGTCTGTTTTATCTATAAAGGTACTAGTTTTGAATTTTAATTTTTGACATATTTTTTACAGCAAACATTGGCCATGCTTACTCAACCACAAAAGGTAAGTACACTTTCTTTTTCTAACACATAACAATACAAATGCAGTATGTATCAAGGATATTACATGCATTTTCCATTTGACATTTTTAAATAAATAGCTGAAGGCCCAGTGATATAAAAATGTAGTAAATATACAAGGAACATGTGATATAAAGCACACTTCTGACTCTTAGTTGTTCAGTACAGTCAACATAATGTTTGGTAAAAAGTTACACCAATTTGAGCTTAGGGTTCGTGTGTGTGTGAGGGGGGGGTACAAGTTAGAAACATTTAAACTTTTTGGTTTTTATTGAATATCTCACAAACTATGCATTTTAGCGCAAAATACGTCATATACAAAAATAATCTAAGCAAAATTCTAAACAAGAATAATAGTCCTCTTCGTGAAGCAGAAATGTTTAAGCATGTTCATGTACAATCTGTCAACAATTGTCAACAATTGTATAATTGAGATGTACTGCTGCTGTTGTACTGCTGTGTTATTTAAATACAGACTGTTCATATTAAGGATTTTACTGTACAGTTTAACTATACTTTTTCAGGCCCGAGGTTACCAAACGCCACTCAAGCCTGGGGTCTGGTTGAAGAGAAGAATTGTAACAGTTACTTATCCTGGAGAAGGAATGGGACCTGCTATTGAAGATGGGCATGGTCCATTTCCGGGCACAACCAAGGCTGGTCAACTTGAGGTTGGTCAACCTTTTGATTCAAATATAAACATGTTGAAGGTAGGTTTGAAAATACTAATATTGTTTAGCATGGCTATAAATCTGCTCTTATGAAATGTTGGTAACATGTTGTGGAGTAAATAGTTTTTGTTTATGGTATCCTTTCAAAAATAAAATTATATTTGAGCATCATAATCTAAATTTTCTGTTAACAAACCCCTAATAGTGGTCTTAGAATTAATTGTATGTAACGTATTTGGTTAGAGAAGCATTGACTATACACATAATAGACTTGAGGTTATATAAGGTTATAATAAGTTCAGGACCATATCATCAGAGGGTACTAGCATAGATAAATCATACTCCGGTACTAGCATTGACTTTATATGGTACTAGTGTATTGATTTAAACATTAATTAAAACACATGGAGTATCATAGCAAACAGCTGATTGATTTATCACTTGGCACAAGGCCACACTAGAAAAACAGGCCGTAATGCTCGTCCAGCATGACGTCACGATAGAAGACGGCAATGACGTAATTTTGCCGTTTGTGATCAGCTGCTTGTTTTAATCTTTCATTGGAAAATAAATAAATAAGTACTTATACGTCATAGCCGTCTTCTATCGTGACGTCATGCTTGGCGAGCATTACGGCCTGTTTTTTTTAGTGTCAGAATATTGTCATTGTGGTAGACAATCTCAGATTGGCCCACTTTTTTTGCTTAAATTTTTTATATTAAATGGGAAGTCAATCCTGTGTATAGTCAATATAGAAGTTGTCAAAAGGTGAAACGATTAATTTTATAATTATTTGTGGTTTAAGGGCGTGAGGCAGCTCGGGCCACATATGACACAGTCTCGGCGTCGAAGTGATGGAATAAAAAAGGCAAGTCATCACTTACTAACTTGAGTATAATACGAAACAATTTGTTTACATATTTAAAACTAAAATGAGGGTAGAAATAAAGATAACCTGTGTAGTTCAGCTGTGACCAAGTACAGCTGTTTATTTTGCTAAATTTACATGAAAGTGATTTTTTATTTGAAAATATTGACCAGCTATGTACCCTTTCTGTACGGACGGGGATTTTTTGTCCAATTGAAACCTTATTATACAGATCCATATACAGATCAGCGGTTGGGTTCAATGTTGAGTGTGCATTTTTCCAGACATGCAGACTAAACTATTATAGGAATACTCATAACCTTTGTTATAAATGTGCTAATCCCTACACAGTCAATATAGTGTCACAGTACTGAGAAATTGAAGTTTTTAGTTAAGTATATTTCACTATTAAAACAAATAAGATATATGCCTAGACATGAAACACGAAATAAAAGCACGTTAATGACAGTTCTATATGAATTATTTTCAATGTCAACACCATATTTTTACTTCAGTCAAAAATAGAACCACTTTGTCGGTTATTTACTGACTATTGTGTTCTACGTTTGTACATTTCAGGTAGAACTTCATATTCATCTGGACGGAGCTGTACGACCTAGCACGGCCTGGGAGTATGCACAGTAAGTTAACTAATGTTGTTTTTATATAAAAAAAATACCAAACCATGTTCTAACTATCAAAAAGTAACTTATGTAACTATAAGGCCTACTTTTAAGTGAAGCTATGCCATTCACTCCCATGCAAATTCTTCCAGGTTAAAAATGAATAGGCTAGTACAAGTTGCTGTATTTTACCGAAGTAAAAACATTTATTTACTTTTCAAAACACGAATGAAAAAAATCAAACTATCCTAGTTTAACTCAACTAACGTTTGAATGAGATGTAGGACCGGTAACGTTTATGGAATCATTTAGTTTTAAATGAAGATATTCTTACTGCAAGAATTTAATAGTTGTTAAGGGGTTTCTGCCTTAGTTGGTTTTAAAATACCATTGGCAGAGGGGCATTCATTTATTCATGTGATTTTACCTAGGTATCTAAATGTAATTTTCAGTTTTCTTAAGGTTTCACACTTTTCCCATAGACAGTAAGTATAGCATTCAGTCTTTTTTTTCTGATATTGGTCCACATTTGTTGTCATTAAATAAAATTATATTGTTTTAATTTTCCTTTTTAAACTTTTGGTGTGAGGGTTGCGCTGTGATTGCGTCAAGATTGGGTAGTTCAATTGTCCAACAACCTCACACGTAGAAGCTACCTCACCTAAAAATAAACTACACATATAGATGGACTGTAATTTGTTTGTTGATAATTTGTCTCTTGTAGTAAGACAACTTTACAAATATATTTTCTTAAAACTATCCTAGAGTTTAGCTCAAAAATAAACTAATGTCTACTCAAAAGGTTTTTTTTAGTTAACAAATTTTAAAACTGCATCACAACCTATAATACAATAAAGTTACTGTTGTATATTTATAATTCTTTTAGGAAGAAGAAGATTTCTATCCCAGGTGTAGAGACTTTGGACCAGTTTAAGAAGGCATGTACTGTCACCAAACCTAGCAACCTGAATGGTTTCCTACAAAAGTTTGGCTTATTTTGGCCACCGCTGGAGTAAGTATTTTTTCATTGTACTCTTCATATTAGTATGAATCACATTTGTTTAATAAACGCTTATAACATTTTAAAATTATGAAAAATCGTGGAATCGAAAATTGTAAACCATACCTCATAAACGAGTGATAGTTTTAAACTATGAACCTACGTTTAACCCAACAGATGACCAATCTGAGTTTTTCATTGACATTTTTTAAATAATATTTTATCTACGTTCATTATCATATTTTTTTTGTTTCATCATCTTAAACTAATGCATTTCTACTTTCACCCCCTATACCATCGTATATGGTGAAAGTGTTGCTTTATTATTTTCCCTTTCGAAGAATTTTAGGAGATTCCCACCTAATAAACCATATGGTGATTTATTAGAAATTTAACAGATGTTAAGTTATTTTGCATCAGTTGATTCTTTACACTACATTACATTAATCGTACAAAAATATCCGCTTTAAATCTACATTTAGTACTTGTACATTCTGTTAAACAAATGAAATTGTCAAAGCAATATTTAAAGTCTCCTTGTTCTCTATGCCTTACTATTTATTTCTCTCTTCTCACAGAGGTGACCTGGACGCAATGGAGCGGATGGCTTATGAGTTCTGCGAGGACGAGAGTAAAGCAGGAGTGATCTACGCGGAGCCGCGTTACAGCCCAAGAATTGCATTGGGGGAAAAGGCTCTCGCTCAACTTGGCCCGAGTGGTAAGGAAATCGCCAAACTGGTTCTGTCTCTTGTAATAGTTAGCTATAACCTTTCTGGAGGTGATTTTTTAAACATGAGTTTTATGGCATCAGGTTTTAAATAAAAAGATGAATGTTTTCGGTGTAACATGCAAGATGATGCCCGAAATTTGATTTGAAGGCTAATCCATCCAAGTTATCATACACTGTAATTATGCATCTAATTTAACTATCATACAAAATAGTTTGCAGGTAATATTAAAATGGTATTACAAGATAGTGGTCCAAGGCCAAACCTTAATGCGCCCAACCCTCCAAACCTCAATACCCCCAACCCTCCAAACTTACTTGAACCCAACCCTCCAAACCTCAATACTCCCAACCCTCCAAACCTCAATACCCCCAACCCTCCAAACTTACTTGCCCCCAACCCTCCAAACCTCAATACTCCCAACCCTCCAAACGTTAATAGCCCCAACCCTTCAAACCGTAATGACCCCAACCCTCCAAAATTTAAGTTATGTTCGGGGCATAAATTAATAAATGCCCCCAACCCTCCTGGGGGGGGGGGGTTTGCCAATCCTCCTGTGATGCCAAATCTTATATGCTAAACGTTATTTGTTAACCTTCTAAATTAATAAAATGATCTTCTATTCTTATTTAAGTAATTAATTACCATGTGCGCAGGCTACACTTCATTTAAGTATTCAGAAACACATTCTGTCCCTACCAACTTATCTTTGATCAGCCTACTAATTCGTATTTGGATTTAATGTTTTAGCACTGGATGAAGTTATTGTGCGAATTTCACATGGGTTGGAACGTGGACGCAAGGACTTTGGTGTCAAAACTAAGCAGATTCTATGCGCTCGATACAGTAAAGACTTCAATGACATGACCGAAGTTCTTCGTCAGTGCCAGAAACATTTCGACAAAGGAGTTGTTGGAATTGATTTGCTTACTTTACAGCCTCCAGGAGTCGTTATAGGTGAATAGCTGCCCAAATAAGGCTTTTGGAGATATAAATTACAAGTTAAGTCTTACCATAGACAAAAAATTTTGTCTATGGTCTTAAATATAAGTCTCAAGTATTTAAGATCTGGGCACATACAAAGTTTTTAAATCAATCCAATTACAGGGAAAATAGTGTGAGGAAAAGTTTGTGAATCTTTGTGAAATTCAAATCAAACTTAATAGTTAGTATTTTTTGGCAAACAAAATGCTCACCGGGTTAGTTTAATCCTCCAGTGACACTCATCGTCAATAGTTCCCCTTTATACATTAACCATGAAATGTTTAGGACGACTCATTAAGAACTAGGTAACCATAATTTTTATATAATACTAGCTGGCCCGACAGACGTCGTCCTGTCCTATGCTTTTATGTCAAATGCTTGTTCATTTTCAAGATCCTGGTTGAAGTTCGTTCGCTACGCTCACTCACCTTTAGGTTGGAGCTCGTTCGCTGTGCTCACTTGCCTTCAGGTTGAAGTTCGTTCGCTACGCTCACTCACCTTTTGGTTGCAAATTAGCTGTTGTCATAAATTTAAAAAATATAATTGTGCTGCACCCTGTTGGTAAACTTATTAACTTTTAATGCTATTGAACATCACAGAATCAAATTGCTTAGTTAAACCAGCTGTTAATTTTCTTTAATTCCATTTAAATATGAGTACTCATAAGGTTAACATGGGAAACTCCAGAGCCACTGGGGCGGAGCCCTTTTGACGGATCTGCACCAAACTTTACACAAACCATCATTGAATAATGCTTAATAATGCCTAAAAGTTTCATTACAATCTGTCGAGCGGTTTCGGAGTCCATAAAGGACAAACATACAAACAAACATACATTGGATTTTATATATATAGATAGGTTATACAGTATAGTTCAAAATCTACTCACAAGTCTAGAAGTTTTATAGATTAATATTAAGTTGCATGTTATCAGGAGGTAAATAAAATTGTTAACAGATTAAACTCTTTTATGGCTATCTATTATCTATTAACACCACTATAGTCTTGTTATATTTCCTTGGTTGCAGACGAGGCTCCACTGGAAGAGCCCGTCGTATCGGTGTACAGAGAGGCGGCCAAGACAGGAATCCATCGCACAGTCCATGCCGCCGAGGTCGGCACAGCCTCCGCAGTGGACAGGGTATGAGTGTATCTGCTATACAAAACCATAGACAACAAGAATTAAACATTGACCGAAAACCGTGCTGTGGTTAGCATAGGTTCTGGCGCCCACCACTAAGAGTGTCGTGTAGTTACGGCGCACACCGCTGCAGCGTCTGCTGGTAGCATACGACGTTGCGCTCCTTGCCTGCAGCGGTGTGCACCGTAACTACACGGCAGTCCTAGCGGTGGGCGCTGGAAACTTCCTTTGACAGTCTATTTCGAATGTTGTCCCTACTGTAATCTCATGATATTGTTGCCTTGTAGGCTGTGTACAAGCTGGGTAGTGAAAGGGTGGGACACGGGTACCACGTGGTGGAGGACGCTGCCATTTACAAGAAATGTATAAAGGACAAAGTCCACTTTGAATGTTGTCCACATTCTAGTCTCATGATATTGTTGTGTTTTAGGCTGTGTACAAGCTGGGTAGTGAAAGGGTGGGACACGGGTACCACGTGGTGGAGGACGCTGCCATTTACAAGAAATGTATAAAGGACAAAGTCCACTTTGAATGTTGTCCACATTCTAGTCTCATGATATTGTTGTGTTTTAGGCTGTGTACAAGCTGGGTAGTGAAAGGGTGGGCCACGGGTACCACGTGGTGGAGGACGCTGCCATTTACAAGAAATGTATTGAGGACCAAGTCCACTTTGAATGTTGTCTCTACTCTAGTCTCATGATATTGTTGCCTTGTAGGCTGTGTACAAGCTGGGTAGTGAAAGGGTGGGACACGGGTACCACGTGGTGGAGGACGCTGCCATTTACAAGAAATGTATAAAGGACCAAGTCCACTTTGAATGTTAGTTGTCCACACTCTAGTCTCATGATATTGTTGTGTTTTAGGCTGTGTACAAGCTGGGTAGTGAAAGGGTGGGACACGGGTACCACGTGGTGGAGGACGCTGCCATTTACAAGAAATGTATAAAGGACCAAGTCCACTTTGAATGTTGTCCCTACTCTAGTCTCATGACAGGCTCCGTGAAAGCAGGGGGAGAGAATCACCCAATTTGCAGGTAATTCCAACAAGAATACTCATCATTTTTAAGTGGTAAAAAAAAAATATTTTTCTTACATTTGTAAAGCTCTTGATATTAAATGGATTTAAAATTGAAATTGATCCCATAAAAGACTAGCCTATAAATTCCTCGGTATTGAAATTGTAAGGCAAAGCCGCCTAAAGGTCGATTAACACATATCAGTCCAGTCACAGTCACAGTTCAGTCTCAGTTGCATCCGTAATTTCTCAGTCAGACTGTCAGTCATTTGGTTACAGTCAGTTTTCCGTCCTTTTATTTACAGTGACCTTTTATTTACATTCAAATTTTGTTTGATTAAAACACAATATTCTATCAAAGTTGTTCCATTTTGTTGATTGTTAAACAGTACTTAAAATACAAACACAACCGTTTGAATGAAAAAAAAAAAAAACTACTTTATAACCTCAAATACGTCAGTCAGGCGTCCGAACAATCCGTTGAGAAGCAAAATTTCAGTCTGGTATACGCCGGCAGAGCGACTGACAAACCTGCACCTGATGAGTGTAGATAGCGCAATAGAAAATCCATTAAAGAATATTTTGTTGACTATCACGTGACTGATATGCCTGAACTGTGACGTACCACAACTGATATGTGGTTAAACTATTTATGTTTTGAACAAGAAGAACATTTTCCATGGTTCTCCAACCTATGATAGATGGTTGACAAACCACTCTTCGATAAAGGATAGTAATACTCCAGTTTAACGTTCAACGTTCTAAACCAGTATAGCTTAGGTGTATTTTCATTTTAAGACCGTAGTAACTAAAAAGATGCTTAATTCCATTATATTTGTTGCCAATGGTCTGTCGTACCAAAATATGATTAACAACATGTTGTGAGTGTTTTTTTGTAAGGTTTGCCAGAGACGGTGCCAATTTCTCCGTGAGTGATGACGACCCTATAGTCACAGGTCATACATTAGTCGACGACTATGAGCTGCTGAAATCTTGGGGTATCAGCCGTCAACAGCTGGCTAATGCGGTGAGATAAAACTATGCAGACACAAATCTCTGATGAAAACCTTCCTGCATTTAACATTGTATTACTCATGTTTGTGTCTTGTTAGTTCCTGAACTCATTCAAATAAGTAGGATAACATGTTTGTATCAAATTCCACAGAAACCGTTTGCTAACATGGCTCGAGTTACCGCATCGTGCTAATAGACACACACAAGCATAAATAGATACATACGCCTCATACAGTTGATGAAAAGTTGAAGTATAAATGAATTCAAACGGATTGTGTTATTTACCTCTGGGAACATAAAAACTTAAAAGTAAATAATTAATTGGTCCTAGGTCCATCTCTAACCATGAGACCTACAGTAATAGTGTTAGTATTCTTCAATATCATGGTTATTTTATATGGTACGGTAAACATATTTGATAAAAGTACAAGCATTAAATGATTCTTTTAATTTACTGTATGTCATAGCTACATATCTACCATTCGTGCAATTAAAACCCATTGAAATTAAGCAAAACTGCAACTTGTAATAACAGAATAAGAAATAAAAATATAAACAGCTTTAGACCTCAATCAAACTAAATTTATTATCTGGACTATTGTTAGTTAAATGTTAGTTAAAGACTTACTTAGAATTAGACTTGGAATTTTTCTTGTTTCTTTTTCAGAATATCAACGCTTGCAATGCCAGTTTTTTAAGTTCTAGTGAAAAGAATGAACTACTACGTGAGCTGATCAATGACAAGTGGGATTTACTTTGAAGACCACTGTTAAGGCGTGTTCTGCGTTCTATAATAGCTTTTTAATTGTAAATCATGTATTGAAAATAATAAAATTGAAATCGCACAAAATGTCTGTAATTTACCCTAGTACCTACTGTAAACTATTATGAAATGTCACTATGTTATGTCGCCATTTGTTTCATATCTGGGAGTATAGGTAATGCATACACGAAGTACTGCAAACCCGAGCGAAGCGAAGCTCGTTGGGATCGACTTCAATTCAAACTTGTATGCCACAACCACAATAATGGCCACAATATTTGAGCCAAACTTACCAAGGCTATTCCTACAAACAGTGGGAAGGTTTGTGAAGAAACAAAATAGATGGGGAGTTGAGGACGCCACCTAGGTGTGTACTTTAACCCAAATATGAATTAAGGGTGAGTGTACTGTAGAATTGAGTGAGATTATCTATATAGCCTTGTTAATTACTAAATCAACGGTTTCATTAGCCAGGTTCATTTATCTAAAACCAAAATAAAATTCGGCCTAGCTTAACCATAGCTCCAGATTGACCTTTATAAGCGGATCTGACAACAGCTGATCACCTTATACTAACATGACGTCACATATTGTTGTTGTTAATCGGATTGGCTTAGTGACCTGTAGATGTTTACCTTGCTGTAGCTAAAGCCTCACATTGCTCTTAACACAGACGCAAGCAGTTACAAAAATTGATAAGTTCAAGTACCATGAAAAATATTTCTAAATATTTATATATTTTAAAATACTGCCCTTAGCTTAATATGTTTTCTAATTTTTTGTATATTTTAACTATCTGATATTACACCTCACTTCTTTTTTTTGTCTTACAGCCAAAATACAGCAGTATGTTCTATTATTTGTTTTGTAAATTACAAATTGCAGCTTGGTGTTATGATTGCCATTAAACTGATTAATTCCATTGAAGAATTGATTATAGACAAAGAATATTAGAACAAGAGATCAAGATAGGAACGAGTTTCAGAAAATATTTTCTAAAGATTAAAACTGATTGGGAAAACTCATAAAACGTTTATTTTTTTAATATACCTCTTTTGGTGAGGAGCAAGCTGGTACAAACCACCAATGGATTTTATCTAAGTTATAATTCTGCAACCCCTATATCTGGCCTAAAATAATGTGAAACACAATCCCGGGCTCGATCCTAGCGTACTGGGTAAATAATTGCTTGTTTACAGATGATTTTAGGAATCTATCTATCTATATATTAATAGGCAAGCATGTTTCTTTAAAACCTTTTTTCTCAGCTCGTGTGCATCGTGGGGTAAATCTACGCATACCGTTAGAAAGCTACTTTCCTGTAGGTGTGCAGAATCCCTTTATAAATTTAAATAGGCTCAAAGATAAGCACAAAAAATGCGTTTAAAAATTTGAAAAAATTAACATGGATCTTATGCGTTGCCATGCTGGTGACGAAATAACAACGAAATATAAACATAAAATCAAAACAAATGGAAGAAACTCCAATCACATGTTTTATTTACAGTGTGGGGTGAAAATAGAGAAGTGAGTAAGTTTACATTACATATTTATGGTCGAGTTTCGACCACTGGACGACCTCTCGTACTTATTTAATACGCAAGCACGATTTTTGTGACAATTACTCCTCCGAAACTACTGAACCGATTGGCATGTTTTTGGTGTCATTGGAAAGAGCGTAACGTGAAGTTGTGCAGGAAACTTTCTTTTTAGTTAAATAATTAAAGAGTGAGGACCTGGGGCCCTTTAAAGTTTCGCATTTCTCCTTAAGATTAACATGGGAAACAAACATTGTTTTGAAACTCCAGCTGTTGTCAGAAATTAAATATTAAATAATTGGTCTCCATGGAAGCATGAGAAAATTCACAATGTTTACATTTGCTTTGACATTTTTTTGTAAACAATCAGAACTGTCAAATGTCTATTTCACAAGTTCCGACAGCTGATCCAAAAAATGTATTTTCCTTCCACCATGTAAAACAACTATGTGGTAGGTTTATTTAATCTTAAACTTTATGATAGATTATTTATTATAAATCTATTTCAATGATTATGAAACAGATTTTTCCCGTTGCGAAGCAAAAATTAATTGTGAGAAGAAGAACATAATGTAAAACAGTCAATGTGTAAATTATCTATGTTGTATTAAAAATATGTTTAGTTTTGGATGTTGGTTTGTGTTAAATGATATCGGTTATTAGTTATTGCATTTTTATTCTAAGGATTTGGCATATGAGTAAGCCTATGATAAATAACACCATTTCAGAGTTCTGCCAGTTTTTGCCTAACTCTATCCTGTAGAGTTTAAAGTAGCCTACACCTTATTGTCTAGATATTGGCTAAACAACTTAGGTACGGTAATTTATAAAAGCTGACGGCCTTTTTACGTTGACTTAAATTGTAAGCTTATCTTTTCCCGTACATGGGCAGATTGATTGTTAAAAATTAACCCTTTAAACTGGAATAGGACTGTCATGTAAATTGTGAGTATTTTTATCAGTTAATAATCTTTTAGTTGACTCTTTTAAAATCATCATAAATTATGAATGTTATTAGTTTTTAAACAAGTTATTTGTTTATAAATAACTCCTGTACTTCTTTGCAATTGCTCGATTTCGAGCAACATGTACACTAGTCTATACTTATTTTTCTTTTTTTATGGAGGACTTTTGAAATATTGTTAGGTTAACGATGAATTTTTATGTACTCATAGCAGTAAACCTATAAATACTTAAAGAGCTTCCACGAAAAGGAATAATGTTTTTGACTATTTTATTTAATACAATGTTAAAACTTGAATATGTACCATATCATTTCAAAAGAGCACAATTGATAGTCATTCCGAAACCTGGGAAGCCTCTTGACCAGGTAAGTTCTTACCGACCCATAAGTCTTTTACCAATAATGTCTAAGTTATTTGAAAAACTTCTTCTGAAAAGAATACAAGAACTTATTGGCGAAGATGTGATTCCTGCACATCAGTTTGGTTTCAGACGGAAACACAGTACCATAGAACAGGTTCACCGAGTTGTTGACGTGATACGTCAATGTATGGAAGATAAAAAGTTTTGTTCAGCTGCCTTCTTGGATGTTAGCCAGGCATTCGATAAGGTGTGGCATGTTGGCTTGTTATATAAAGTAAAAAAGTTTTTACCCCATTCAATTTATAGCATTTTAAAATCCTACCTTCAAAACAGGACTTTCCAAATTAAATATCAAGACGTCCTCACTAACCTACGTCCAATTGAATCTGGGATTCCTCAAGGAAGTGTCCTCGGGCCGTTTTTGTATATTCTCTACACAGCAGATCTCCCAGAAAATGAGTTGGTAGAAATTGCTACATTTGCGGATGATACTGCGGTTTTGTCTGTTCATCGTGATCCATTTCAAGCTTCTCTAAATTTACAGCAAAATCTTAACATAATTACTGATTGGTTTAAGACATGGAGGTTCAAAATTAATGAAACTAAATCTGTCCACATTACTTTTACTCTAAATCAAAATTCTTGTCCTCCTGTCACAATAAACAACACCCAACTTCCCGAAGTAACTGAGGTTAAATACTTAGGTATCCATTTAGATAGGAAGTTAACTTGGAAAACACACATTTGGAGAAAACAGCAACAACTAAATTTAAAATCTAATCAATTAAATTGGCTCATCGGAAGAAAATCAAAACTTAGTCTAGAAAATAAATTATTGCTATATAAAACTACTAGCAGTTGTACCCGTGCTTTGCAACGGGAAGAGGACACAAAATAGAAACATTTTAATCTTTATCTGTTGCATATAGTAGTTACACATCCGCCAACTCTTTTAGAAACAAAATTCAACTTTTATGGCCTTAACAGAAACGTTTAAGTTATGACTTTTAAATCTGGTAAGAAGTGGATACCACCATTTTGGTTTTGATTAATTTTAAATCTTGTGTAGGCTGATATGAGAAAAACTGACCAAATCTTCGAGTAAAACTTTGACATAGGTACATGATTTACCAGATTTACCTTCATCTCCCTTAATTACACATTTTTTAAATTTAATATTGACATTTAAAATTTCAATTTTGAAGTTGCAAAAATACTAATTATTAAATTTAAATATCTTTATATTAAACTCTTCTTTATATTAAATCACAAATCCTTTCATCTTAAGTTTTTTTCACTCACAATAAATCATTAGAAAAACTAAGTCAGCTGTTATAAACTTTAGAAATATTGCTGTGCCTTATCAATACAGTCATTTGAAATATTAAAGAAAGTATATCTATATGTACTATAAAAAATGTCAAACAAATAATTTAGCATTAAAGACAGCAGACAAAACTAATATGATTATCAAAGCATCAAGGACTAAAAAATGTAATAGCAAATACAGCATATGTTTCATTGCATCTCTGATTCTACTATACAAAAATATCAACAAACAACTTAATATACAAACCAGTTCTTTTAATCAGTTCCATAGTCCATTGCCTTTACATTTTCACACTTACCATTAAGAAAACATAGTAACAGATATTTCATTGATTTTAGAAACAAAAGAACACTGTGTACTGCTTAGTTTTGTGATATTTTCCTTGGTTTAATTAAATCAGCGGTGTGGCAAAACGCGAATAATAAATGTATCAAATAAAGTAAATGTGAACTGAAAGCTATGTTAAGATAAAATAAGAGTATTTTATATTACCATTTGATAATTAAATATATAATGTTATACATATACAACAGATTTTAGAAAACAAAAATCAACGACAATTTAGTTATTGATGATATTCTTTAGTTTAATTTAAGCATAGGTTTAGCAAAACACAATAACTTAATTTACCTAAATATACATATAAAAAATAATGTGATGTGCAAGTTATGTTAAGTTAATAACACATGTGAAGCAGTTAGAATTTATTTAAAGTAGCCTCCAAATTCATACAAAACATCTATACATTGTAATTTCCATACTGTTTCCATGAAAACATATCAATAACATTATTTTCACTTAAGATTATTAACTTAAGACGCTTTAAAAAATCCAAAGCAAAGCCGGAGTTGATACAGCAACGGTTATAAAATCTTTTTTTCTATAATCATTGACATAGTTTTAGAATAAATAATCCATGATAAAACGTTAGATTAAAATAAACCTACCTAAAAGGCTAATTTCTTTGTATCAGCTGTCTGAAATTGTGAAATATGCAGTTTAGCAGTTCTTCTTGTTTATATTTAAATGTCAAAGCAAATGTAAACAAACATTGTTAGTGTTCACATCACAGCCATGGAGACCAATCAATATTTACTTTTAAATGTTCACCTCAGAACTTTTAAAGCCAAAGGGGCAAAGCCTAACGGTCAGTATCGAAATGTGAATAGTCCTATAATGGTCCTTGGTATGGTAGCTATATTTTTGTAAAATTTAAGCCTAGTTGGTTCAGTAGTTTTTGCACCTATTAGTAATACACATACAGACACCATTAGATTTTTATATAATAGTATAGATATTGAAACCAATCTGGACATATGGAGTGCAACTATGGGGCTCGGCGAGTACTTCTAATATAGAAATTCTCGAAAGATACCAATCGACAATGCTGAGGAAGATAACAAATGCACCATGGTATGTCAGCAATAGGACACTACATCAAGACCTTAAGATGCCTACAGTTAAGGACGAAATCATGACCATAAGTGAACGATATATTACGAAATTGGAATCTCATCAAAATCATTTAGCTCTTAACTTATTAAACAACGTGGATACAATTTACAGACTTAAGAGGCGATCAATTCTCGACCTGCCCTACAGATTTTTGTAAAGTGTTTTTATTGAAAAATTTGTTGTTGAGAGTGCTTAACAGCTATTTTTAATGTTCCAAAGTCAATTTTTCGTATTACATAGTATTTACTTATTGTTCAATATATAATAGAACAGATTGTAAAGTAAATAAAATAAAAAATAAAAAAATAGCAGTAAACCTAAGCCCTAATAAGGCAATGTGAAAATAATACTGGAAAAGTATCTGAGTTTAAAACCCCCATATGTTACACCTATCTATATATTAATACGCAAGCAGTTTTCTTTTCACAGTCATAACTCAATAACGGCTTGATGGATTTCAAAGTTTGAGGTGTCAAATTAAAGGTATTTTCACGTAGATGTGCAAATACGTCTCAGAATATTTAGAAAGGGCACACCTTAAGTACACTTAAGTGCTAAAGTTTGGAAGGCGGCGCTATCTGTTGACAATTGATCAAACTCATTTCCCTTTGTTTACAAATAACATATGGACGTAGTTAGAAATACTGTAGTTTTTAAGGTTAACCACAGACTGCAGGACTTAAAACTTCCAGAGCAAAGCTGGAATTTATATTTTGTTTCAATCTGTTAAGGGTGCGCTCTACCCGTCTGGCTCGCGCAAATGAAAGGGTTTTAGTTCTTCCTGATTGTAGCCCCAATTGTGAACCAATTTAAAAGATCTTGGTGTCGTATTTTTCGTTAAATGTTATTGTAGGTTTCCCGTTTTTTTACATTTTGATAATTTAAAAAATGTTGGGCTCAAAGGTTGGTGAAAAATGTAAAAATAGGCGTTTTTTATCATGAGTTTTAATACATTAAAATAATTTTTAGAGAAAAAATAAAAAACGGGAAACCTGCAATAGATTCTTAAAAACAAGAACCTGGAATTAGTTTACTAAAAAGTTGAATGATAACTATGTAAACACGCAGACTCGAAAGGCTTTTAAGCGCTCTTCATGGCGCTGTTCAATGCAATGGTATAGGGACATCGGCGTTCAGCAGCTTCGTATTGAGAAATTTGAGCTGAGGTAGAGCGCACCCTTAACTAAGTCTGGCTCATAATGAAGAGTTTCCTATCAATCCTAAACAACAAAGTGTTTAAGAATAAATATTTAATTCTTTTTGTCTATGGTTAAATTCATTTACCTTTCATCGTATTTTACTGATTATCATGTAGTTACAGTTCGATGTGATGAAGTGAATGTTTAAAAGTAATTATTCACAGGGCAGTTATCCGTTACATTACCATATTATCATGTAATTTACAATGTGTATCAAATTTCCAATTCCTTTATAGTGTTTTCTGTTGTTTGGTTAACTTTCTTATTTCACTTCAATTTAAAATCAAATGCCGCCAGTACGACGAAGAACTGTGAGTGGCTGGAGGGAACGCGAACATGACCACAGAAAACATACCGCTTGCATCAACCTCTCAATTGAACATTTGATGGGTACTTAGTGGTAGTACCACCGTTGTGATAGTCCAATCTCGGACAAATGAACGTTAAATGTTTACATTGTAGTGGCTTACATATTTTTAAGCAAGAAAAGACTGGCCGAGACAGTTAGGTTTGTACTCTTAGTTGCCATAAATGAAAGGTTCGTTTACCTCATTTGTGCAATTCACCACAACAAACTTCGGGTTCTTATTGGAAACTCCCAATCTGAAAATAGTACTGTGAGACTTATATCCAGAAATTATTTGGATAAAGTTCATCAATTCAGTTCTGCCTTTACCATGGTCAGCTCCAAAGCTCATTAAGATGAGAAAGTTCCACAGGGGATCTACAATTTTAAGATCCATGACACTTTTTACCACCGAGTGGGTCCTCTAATTCCTCAATAAGGTGATGATCCTGAATACGCACAGATATATAAGTAAGTACGACAATGTCACTAGAACCCAAAGGAGAACTAAACACAATAAAAAAAATCAATGAAAAATATGCGGGAAATAGGGTCACAATGCCAACCCATTTGCAAATCTTTGAAGACTGTGGCAGACATTATGTAGGGACGAGAGCTCCGAGGAGTCAAGTGAGATTCTTATGTACATAATCAGAGACAGAAGAAGTGTCTTCCCTCGCTACAATGATGCTGCCTGTGTAGATTTCGCAGCAATTTTTAAAGCTGAAAACAAAGCACCACCTGGCCAAATTTAAATATTGTAGATTGCTTTTATATTTTTTTACATCATAATATTTTTATATTTCTATAATCAGTCATATAAATTATTTTAGGGTGACTCTTTGATTAAGGTCTTGCTGTTTATGTTTTTTTTATTTCTTTTTATAAAAGTTTCAGTTTTGCTCGATTTCGAGCAACAGGTTATCTAGTTTGAATAAAACCAAATCAACTAAAAACCCGTTTGGTCAGCAGTTCGGTACCACCGGATGTTTTCAATTTCAGTCTTATTATTAAAAGCAAAAATCGAGCAGACTCTAGATTTAATTACTTGCCACTACAAATTCGACTAGGCTGCAAGTTTTCTGTTTCACAACGATTATCCATTTCATTTTAGTGACTTTTAATTGCAATTCAAAAATATAAATTCTTCATTCAATGGAGAAGTTTCAGATAAAACTGCACAACACATCGACCACAAAACATATGAAGATTGTTGTTATCCCGCTAATGTCAGATTACAGCTGGCTCGATCACTGTATCATGTAGCCCCGTGGTGATTGTGGTTGTGGTTCATATGATAGGGCTGACTGTAATTAAACCAGTCCTCGGTACAATATTGTTTATATGAGTCTCGTTACAAATACTGATTTCAATTATTAAATAAATTTATCTAATCGTAAAAGGTCGTGTTTAATTTTTAACTTATTTAGTTTTTTCGAAAACTTTACTAAAAGATTAATATTATTCGTACTTTGGTATTATACCAACCAAACCTATATTTGGTTGGGTAATAATATATAATACCACACCTAGGTTAGGTTAGGTTAGGACAAGATAACGAAGATAACCTAACCTAACCTAACCAATTAAGAAGTGGTCGGTATAGTACCAAAGTACAATATTATTTTTCAACTTATGTCAGTGTAGTAAATCTAAGTATCAAAATTTCCTACTGTACTGTTACCAATGCTAGCATAGTTGAAAAATAGGAATGTGAACAACCTATAGCCGGGTTTACACGCTACGATAAAACGTAACGATTTGTCTGCAACGACAAAACGTTCATGCAAGACGGAACGTGTAAACTGGTAGTCGTTACGTTTTGTCTGAGTTGGAGTGAGGTTGGAAGGTTGGTGGAAATTTCCACCAATTTCTTTAGATCGTAGCGATTTTCTGTAGATCGTAGTGACAAGTCGTTGCGTGTAACACGCACCGATAAAACATAACGACTTGTCTGCAACGACTAATCGTTACGTTTTGTCGTAGGTTGAGAGGACCATTTACACGTTCCGTCTTTTTCTCTAACTTTGGCTCTCAAACCACTCCCAGATGTATCTGGTTGTGAAGTAGTTAATAGGCTCCCTGTATATTTGACGATGGATGAGTTATTGTTATGGTCTGTTTACATTATTTCTGTTGCAACAAGTTTTAAGAGGAAAAGAAAACCTAGAAGTAAGTGGAGTCGGCATTGGCTACTGAAAAAACAGTTATCTCATGTGGAGTTGCTAAAGGAGTTGAGGAACGAACCCTCTGACTGGAGGAACTACTTAAGAATGACTGAGGATACCTACAACGATTTATTGAACATGGTTTCTCCACATATAAAAAACACCATAATTAGAAAGGCAGTATCTCCCCATGAAAGACTCATTTACGATTCCTTGCAACTGGTAGAAGTTTCAAAGACTTGGAATTCACAACACTCATTTCTAAAACATCCCTCCTGCAAAATAATACCTGAAACATGCAAGTTGATGACAATTGCCCTGTCTGCAGACGGGTTAATTTCTTTATATTTGTTGATTAATTCTGCATTGGCCTCAACTCTATTAAAAAGTCACGAGAGGCTTGACTTATGTCTGACATAGTGACTAATGTGACACAAAACAGTAAAAATTAACTACACTACTCTACACAGTCCAAATATACCACAGCGGTTAAAACAACAGTACTACACAGTACAATTACACAACAGTTAACTGGACCAACGCGACATCGGAGGGTCTACAGGTTGCAACGATGACCGAGTCACCGTTACCCGGCTAATGAGGAGCAAAGTAAATAATTCAGCACATCCTTCACGCCGACTTGACTTTTAATATCGACAAAGGTATCTCTGCTTCACTATTTACAACCTTGTTGGCCACAGTGGCCTAACGATATTAGTTGGGCTGAACAATATAGTACAATACTATAGATTAGATTGTGTTGGGGGAGCTGGTCTAGTGGTTAGACCGCGGGACTTCGTTTCTTGGGGTCCCGAGTTCAAATCCCGCCAAATCAACAATGGATTTTATCTAAGTGATAATGCCGCAACCCAAACATACGAACAGGTACAAAAAATCAATTGTAGTTATTAGGAACCATCAACCACGAAAACCGAATAAGTTTAATTTAAAACCAATATTTATCATAAAACCGTTAAGAACTTATTACATACTTGCCTGGCGAACATTTACTCAACACATAAAGTCTCCCCAGCGATCAAGCTGTGCAGCGGTGATAAGGACCGATCTTTGGAAAGCCAGGCTACTGAATTATTTACACCACCGAAGCCAGGTTTACACTTTGTCCTTACTTTAGGTTTGTCGAGATTGACGAACCCTTACAATAGTTGGACATTTGATCGGTAGACAAAGTTGTATCGAGTTTAGAGTGTACTTCGACCTTTAAAGTTTAAACTGCTCTCTAAACTTTGTAAAATATTCGTCATCCAAGCATACTCAGTTATATATCAGCATATATCAGTTTTGAAGTGTTATAGTTGAATGATCCAAAAGCCAATCGGTGCATTGATTTATATGACCCAACTTATATGACTTATTATGAATAAATATATTATACGTAACATTTTGAACGTATGGTGTTTGTGGCCCCGGGAAGACGTTTGACTTCAACAAATATTTATTGATAAGAAAAACACTACTCTGTAGGTATTTTATTATTTGTATTCAAAGGCTTGGCAATAATTATAAATGTTCATTTCAATATCTTAATCGGAATTTCATCCAAATCTGTAGAAATTTTATTTTTAGAGATTAGAGAAACAAGTACTTACCAAATTTGTAGGTAGCGTTGGTAGCGTCACGGACTTCGGGACCATGGCAGTGATGTCGTGGGTTCAGATCCTGGTCACTGCCGCAAACATTTATCAGTACAGTTCACCTTCGTCCTGTACCGGCTCACCCCTTGCTTTGCTGAATACGTTCCACACGCAGATCTGTAGTCTATGTGGACTGGGCAAATGCAAGGTTCAAAGAGACCACCAACCTCTTTTATTATTATTTTCTTTTACTTTTCTAATAGACAACTAAAATTACTTTTTAAACTTAAGGTTTTATAATAGGACATAAAAAATCTACCTAGTGGTAGTGCCGTATCTAAATTCAATGCTTAAACTAAGTTGTTATGATCTATGGTTTCCCTTTTTTCCAATTGTTTTGTAATACAGTCTCATTACCATATGATATCTCGACATATGAAAGCACAACATTTCATCAACACACAAATAAGAATCAGGATATAAATTCCAAGTATAGTTATTCTACAAGATCTAAATTTATCAAGAGTTCAAAATTTACGTTATCATCACCATCTTCGAGCCATCTTCAATCGATAGGTAAGAATTTTCTAAAGTTTACACTACACAAGCATATACTTATTTCTTAGACAATTGTAGTTGGAAGATAGTATAATGGCAGCCAATATTAACAATTTTACCATTGATTTTCCACAACATTTGACGGGCTACCATTTTGGATAGAGAAGAGATAGCGGCCTCTAGTTTTCACCATTCTTTAAGTTTTTGTAAACACTTCAAAATGAGGTGTCACTTGAAGGGGGATTACGTTTAAAATATTTGAGTTGCCCCCCAAATCCCCCCTTTTGGGGGGACACTCAAAAATTTCAAAATGATAAAATGAAACTTTCTGCTAAGATTGCTCGACCACCAAAAGGATATCTCTGTATATTTACTTGGAAAAATATTAGAGGGGGGGGGTCTTGACTTTTTATTCACCCTGTATAATTACCATAAATTAAATAACACATTCAATGCTGATCATGAAGTTAACCTACTTAATGAAAGTGCGCATAATCATAATATATCATATTGGGTATAATATCTAATCCATGGGGTGATATAATTCCATAAAACTCAATTTTGTTCTAGTTTTGTTTGAATTCAACTTAATTATTTGATATTCTCTGTTACAGTGTAATTCAAACTTCATACAATATTTACTAAACATGGTAAGTTCACTATAATTAATATTACAGTACCTACATTAGGCGGAATAATACAGGGTGGTTTATTTAACTCAACCCAAATTACAAGAAAAGATATAAGACACTTTTTAATGACAAAACAAACACATAATGTACCATACCAATATTATTATGTAATATACCAATTAATGATATTGGTATCCCCGATTTCCTTACTTCATTGCCGACCGAGAGAATTTCTGTCAAAAGATTTTTTTAAAGAGAAAGTTAAGTTTTTCATTATAAATTTTCCAATTAAACTCTTTTCTGTATAGTGTATAGCATATTTTATTCCATATTTTGTGTAAAAACACTTGTTTTAGTATAATTAATATTGACCTGTAGCAGGGCAGATGTAGCGAATGGAAGACTCCGGTAGAGGACACTTTAAACGTTGCCAAAGTAAGTTGACTTTACTCTATGTTCAATTTCAAATCATCCTCTTTTTAATTTTTTTACTCAATGAAATAGTAGTCCTCTAGCTTTTAACATAATAATAAACAAAGGAAAGCCAGAAAACATCAAACTGTCGTAAAATTTTAAGTTTTGGTTATGAAAAATGGTTCAACATACCATGTATTTTCAACACTAAATTAGGTTTATTGCTTTATTTATGGTTTAGGGGGGGGGGGTGCTATTTCTGGTGAAGTTTGACTATGTAAGATATTATATTTTGGTATGTGTTTAAGCTTAGCCATTTCTTGGATCTTAAATCTGATGGGAACTCCTTAAAAACCTATTGTGTGCTTAAAGTACACACTTGTGAAATTTTAGAACTTCTTGCTCATGCTACTTACGGAATATGTAGCCTATGGTACCAAAACCTGTGATCTCAATATAATTGGAAATTTTCTTTTCTAAAACTGTATTTTAATATTAGCTGTTACCTTTGGCCAAACTGTTGTAAAATAGATAGTTTTTTTTTAAGTAACAGGTGTAAATTAGAGCTAACCAGAGTACTCAGCCAATTCCCAAAAGATTTTGACCATAATAAAATCACTACAAAAACTGTCTGTTTTATCTATAAAGGTACTAGTTTTGAATTTTAAAAATCTAACTTTTTGACATATTTTTTTACAGCAAACAATGGCCATGCTTACTCAACCACAACAGGTAAGTACACTTTCTTTTTCTAACACATAACAATACAAATGCAGTATGTATCAAGGGTATTACATGCATTTTCCATTTGACATTTTTAAATAAATAGCTGAAGGCCCAGTGATAAAAAAATGTAGTAAATATACAAGGAACATGTGATATAAAGCACACTTCTGACTCTTAGTTGTTCAGTACAGTCAACATAACGTTCGGTAAAAAGTTACACCAATTTGAGCTTAGGGTTCGTGTGTGTGTGTGAGAGGGGGGGTACAAGTTAGAAACATTTGACTTTTTGGTTTTTATTGAATATCTCACAAACTATGCATTTTAGCGCAAAATACGTCATATACAAAAATTAATAATCGAAGCAAAATTCTAAACAAGAATAATAGTCCTCTTCGTGAACCAGAAATGTTTAAGCATGTTCATGTACAATCTGTCTTGTATAGTTGAGATGTACTGCTGCTGTTGTACTGTTGTGTTATTTAAATACAGACTGTTCATATTAAGGATTTTACTGTACAGTTTAACTATACCTTTTCAGGCCCGAGGTTACCAAACGCCACTCAAGCCTCGGGTCTGGTTGAAGAGAAGAATTGTAAAAGTTACTTATCCTGGAGAAGGAATGGGACCTGCTATTGAAGATGGGCATGGTCCATTTCCGGGCACAAACGAGGCTGGTCAACTTGAGGTTGGTCAACCTTTTAATTCAAATATAAACATGTTGAAAGTAAGTTTGAAAATACTAATATTGTTTAGCATGGCTATAAATCTGCTCTTATGAAATGTTGGTAACATGTTGTGGAGTAAATAGTTTTTGGTTATGGTATCCTTTCAAAAATAAAATTATAGTTGAGCATCATAATCTAAATTTTCTGTTAACAAACCCCTAATAGTGGTCTTAGAATTAATTGTATGTAACGTATTTGGATGGAGAAGCATTGACTATACACAGAATAGACTTGAGGTTATATAAGGTTATAATAAGTTCAGGACCATATCATCAGAGGGTACTAGCATTGACTTTATATGGTACTAGTGTATTGATTTAAACATTAATTAAAACACATGCAGTATCATAGCAAACAGCTGATTGATTTATCACTTGACACAGAATATTGTCATTGTGGTAGAAAATCTCAGATTGGCCCACTTTTTTTGCTTAAAATTTGTATATTAAATGGGAAGTCTATCCTGTGTATAGTCAATATAGAAGTTGTCAAAAGGTGAAACGATTACTTTTATAATTATTTGTGGTTTAAGGGCGTGAGGCAGCTCGGGCCACATATGACACGGTCTCAGGCTCAAAATGATGGAATAAAAAAGGCAAGTCATCACTTTCTAACTTGAGTATAATACGAAACAATTTGTTTACATATTTAAAACTATAATGAGGGTAGAAATAAAGATAACCTGTGTAGTTCAGCTGTGACCAAGATCAGCTGTTTATTTTGCTAAATTTACATGAAAGCGATTTTTTATTTGAAAATATTTAAGACCAGCTGTGTACCCGTTGTGTACGGACGGGGATTTTTTGTCAAATTGAAACCTTATTATACAGATCCATATACAGATCAGCGGTTGGGTTCCATGTTAAGTGTGCATTTTTCAAGACATACAGACTAAACTATTATAGGAATACTCATAACCTTTGTTATAAATGTGCGAATCCCTACACAGTCAATATAGTGTCACAGTACTGAGAAATTGCAGTTTTTAGTTAAGTATATTTCACTATTAAAACAAATAAGATATATGCATAGACATGAAACACGAAATAAAAGCACTTAATGACAGTTCTATATGAATTATTTTCAATGTCAACACCATATTTTTACTTCAGTCAAAAATAGAACCACTTTGTCGGTTATTTCCTGACTATTGTGTTCTACGTTTGTACATTTCAGGTAGAACTTCATATTCATCTGGACGGAGCTGTACGACCTAGCACGGCCTGGGAGTATGCACAGTAAGATAACTAATGTTGTTTTTATATAAAAAAAAATACCAAACCATGTTCTAACTATCAAAAAGTAACTTATGTAGTGGCCTACTTTTAAGTGAAGCTATGCCAACCCCTCCTATGAAAATTTTTCCAGGTTAAAAATGAATAGGCTAGTATAAGTTGCTGTATTTTACCATAGTAAAAACATTTATTTACTTTTCAAAATACAAATGAAAAAAATAAAACTATCCTAGTCTTACTCAACTAACGTTTGAATGAGATGTAGGACCGGTAACGTTTATGGAATCATTTCGTTTTAAATTAAGATATCCTTACTGCAAGAATTTAATAGTTGGGGTTTCTGCCTTAGTTGGTTTTAAAATACCATTGGTAATCATTTATTCATATGATTTTACCTACGCTTAATCTAAATGTAATTTTCAGTTTTCTTAAGGTTTCACACTTTTCCCATAGACAGTAAATATAGCATTCAGTATTTTTTTCGGATATTGGTCCACATTTGTTGTCATGAAATAAATTAAATTGTTTTCATTTTCCTTTTTTTAAACTTTTGGTGTGATGGTTGCGCTATGATTGCGTCAAGATTAGGTAGTTCAATTGTCCAATAACCTCACTCGTAGAAGCTACCTCACCTAAAAATAAACTACACATATAGATGGACTGTAATTTGTTTGTTGATAATTTGTCTCTTGTAGTAAGACAACTTTACAAATATATTTTCTTAAAACTATCCTAGAGTTTAGCTCAAAAATAAACTAATGTCTACTCAAAAGGTTTTTTTTAGTTTAACAAATTTTAAAACTGCATCACAACCTATAATACAATAAAGTTACTGTTGTATATTTATAATTCTTTTAGGAAGAAGAAGATTTCTATCCCAGGTGTAGAAACTTTGGACCAGTTTAAGAAGGCATGTATTGTCACCAAACCTAGCAACCTGAATCATTTCCTACAAAAGTTTGGCTTATTTTGGCCACCACTGGAGTAAGTATTTTTTCATTGCACACTTCATATTAGTATGAATCACATTTGTTTAATAAACGCTTATAACATTTTAAAATTATGAAAAATCGTGGAATCGAAAATTGTAAACCATACCTCATAAACGAGTGATAGTTTTAAACTATGAACCTACGTTTAACCCAACAGATGACCAATCTTAGTTTTTCATTGACATTTATTAATTAATATTTTATCTACGTTCATTATCATATTTTTTTTATTTCATCATCTTAAACTAATGCATTTCTACTTTCACCCCCTATACCATCGTATATGGTGAAAGTGTTACTTTATTATTTTCCCTTTCGAAGAATTTTAAGAGATCCCACCTAATAAACCATATGGTGATTTATTAGAAATTTAATAGATTTTAAGCTATTTTGCATTAGTTGATTCTTTACACTACATTACATTAATCGTACAAAAATATCCGCTTTAAATCTACATTTAGTACTTGTTCATTCTGTTAAACAAATGAAATTGTCAAAGCAATATTTAAAGTCTCCTTGTTCTCTATGCCTTACTATTTATTTCTCTCTTCTCACAGAGGTGACCTGGACGCAATGGAGCGTATGGCTTATGAGTTCTGCGAGGACGAGAGTAAAGCAGGAGTGATCTACGCGGAGCCGCGTTACAGCCCAAGAATTGCATTGGGGGAAAAGGCTCTCGCTCAACTTGGCCCGAGTGGTAAGGAAATCGCCAAACTGGTTCTGTATTGCTACATCTCCCTCTTGTAATAATTAGCTATAACCTTTCTGGAGGTGATTTTTTAAACATGATTTTTATGGCTACAGGTGTTGATAAAAAGTATTTTTTTTTTCAGTTTACGTTCAAGAGGATGCCCGAAATTTTATTTGAACCCTAATCCAACCAAGTTATTAGTACACTGTAATTATGCATCTAATTTGACTATCATAAAAAACGGTGTTTGCAGGTAATATTAAAATGGTATTGCAAGATAGTGGTCCAAGGCCAAACCTTAATGCCCCCAACCCTCAAAATCATAATGCCCCCAACCCTCCAAACCTTAATGCCCCCAACCCTCCAAACCTTAATGCCCCCAACCCTCCAAACTTTTATGGCCCCAACCCTTCAACCCTTAATCCCCCAACCCTCCAAACTTTTATGGCCCCAACCCTTCAACCCTTAATGCCCCCAATCCTCCAAACTTTTATGGCCCCAACCCTTCAACCCTTAATGCCTCCAACCCTCCAAACTCTTATGGCCCCAACCCTTCAACCCTTAATGCCCCCAACCCTCCAAACTTTTATGGCCCCAACCCTTCAACCCTTAATGCCCCCAACCCTCCAAACTTTTATGGCCCCAACCCTCCAAACGTTAGTAGCCCACAAACCTCCAAGCCTTAATGCCCCCAATCCTCCAAAATTTAAGTTAATTTGGGGGCATAAATTAATAAATGCCCCCATCCCTCCTGGGGGGATTTGCCAACCCTCCTGTGATGCCAAAGCTTATGTGCCAAAGGCTTTGTAAACCTTCTAAATTAATTAAATGGTCTTCTATTCTTATTTAAGTAATTAATTACCATGTGTAGCAAATATTTTTTTTAAGATTGGTACAGTAGCATTAGCAGCCTAAGATGCGCAGACTACACTTCATTTAAGTATTTAGAGACACATTTTGTCCCTTCCAACATATCTTTGCCTACTAATTCGTTGTTTTCAATGTTTTAGCACTGGATGAAGTTATTGTGCGGATTTCACGTGGATTGGAGCGTGGACGCAAGGACTTTGGTGTCAAAACTAAGCAGATTCTATGCGCTCGATACAGTAAAGATTTCAATGACATGGCAGAAGTTCTTCAACAGTGCCAGAAACATTTCGACAAAGGAGTTGTTGGAATTGATCTGCTTACTTTACAGCCTCCAGGAGTCGTTGTAGGTGAATAGCTGCTAAATAAGGCTTTTGGATATCTAAATTACAAGAAGAGTCTTATCCTATAGGTTTCAAGTATTTAAGATCTGGGCACATACATAGTTTTTAAATCAATCCAAATACAAACAGAGAAAATGGCGTGAGGAGTTTTGTGAATCTTTTTGAAGTTCAAATCAAAATTAAGAATAAGTATTTTTTGGCAAACAAAATGCTCACTGGGTTGGTCAAATCCTCCAGCGACACTCAATGTCAATAGTTCCCCTTTATGCATTAACCATGATATGTTTAAGACGATACATTATCTAGGTAACAATAATTTCTATATAAATCAAGAGGTTGTATAGATAAACATTAAGTTTCATGTTATCAGGCAAGTAAATAAGAGTATTAACACATTAAACTATTTTCTGGTTATCTAATAACACCACTATAGTCTTGTTATATTTCTTTGGTTGCAGGTGAAGCTCCACTGGAAGAGCCCGTCGTATCGGTGTACAGAGAGGCGGCCAAGACAGGGGTACATCGAACAGTCCATGCCGCCGAGGTGGGCACAGCCGCCGCAGTGGACAGAGTATGTGTGTTTCTACTATACAAAACCAGAGAGAGCAAGAATTAAACATAGACCGACAGCCATGCTGTGGTTAGCATAGGTTCTGGCGTCCACCACTGGGAGCACCATATAGTTGCGTAGGACGTACGCCACTGTAATAAGATTCTGTCACCAAGTGGCTATGAGTGGTGTCGGCTTATTAGTTTTTATTATTCACATTTCAAATTTATCGGGGTATTAACACTGTGCAAATGTTTTTAGACTTTAGACCAACTGATGGAGGACCCTGCTATTAATCCGAGGTGTTCAAAAGACCAAATCCATTTCGAATGTCGTCTCTACTCTAGTCACATGATATTATTGTGTTGCAGACTGTGTACAAGCTGGGTAGTGAAAGGGTGGGACACGGGTACAACGTGGTGGAGGACGCTGCTATTTACAAGAGATGTATAAAGGACCAAATCCATTTTGAATGTTGTCTCTACTCTAGACTCATTGTTGTGTTGCAGGCTGTGTACAAGCTGGGTAGTAAAAGGGTGGGACACGGGTACCACGTGGTGGAGGACGCTGCTATTTACAAGAGATGTATAAAGGACCAAGTCCACTTCGAATGTTGTCCACACTCTAGTCTCATGATATTGTTGTGTTGCAGGCTGTGTACAAGCTGGGTAGTAAAAGGGTGGGACACGGGTGGGACACGGGTACCAAGTGGTGGAGGACACTGCCATTTACAAGAGATTTATTTGGACCAAGTCCACTTCGAATGTTGTCTCTACTCTAGTCTCATGATATTGTTGTGTTGGAGGCTGTGTACAAGCTGGGTAGTGAAAGGGTGGGACACGGGTACCACGTGGTGGAGAACGCTGCTATTTACAAGAGATGTATAAAGGACCAAGTCCACTTCGAATGTTGTCCACACTCTAGTCTCATGATATTGTTGTGTTGCAGGCTGTGTACAAGCTGGGTAGTGAAAGGGTGGGCCACGGGTACCACGTGGTGGAGGGCGCTGCCATTTACAAGAAATGTATAAAGGACCAAGTCCTCTTCGAATGTTGTCTCTACTCTAGTCTCATTGTTGTGTTGCAGGCTGTGTACAAGCTGGGTAGTGAAAGGGTGGGACACGGGTACCACGTGGTGGAGGACGCTGCCATTTACAAGAGATGTATAAAGGACCAAGTCCACTTCGAATGTTGTCCACACTCTAGTCTCATGATATTGTTGTGTTGCAGGCTGTGTACAAGCTGAGTAGTGAAAGGGTGGGACACGGGTACCACGTGGTGGAGGACGCTGCCATTTACAAGAGATGTATAAAGGACCAAGTCCACTTCGAATGTTGTCCGCACTCTAGTCTCATAATGGTGTTGTCTTGTAGGCTGTGTACAAGCTGGGTAGTGAAAGGGTGGGACACGGGTACCACGTGGTGGAGGACGCTGTCATTTACAAGAGATGTATAAAGGACCAAGTCCACTTCGAATGTTGTCCACACTCTAGTCTCATTGTTGTGTTGCAGACTGTGTACAAGCTGGGTAGTGAAATTGTGGGACACGAGTACCACGTGGTGGAGGACGCTGCCATTTACAAGAGATGTATAAAGGACCAAGTCCACTTCGAATGTTGTCCATACTCTAGTCTCATGATGGTGTTGTCTTGTAGGCTGTGTACAAGCTGGGTAGTGAAAGGGTGGGCCATGGGTACCACGTGGTGGAGGATGCTGCCATTTACAAGAAATGTATAAAGGACCAAGTCCACTTCGAATGTTGTCTCTACTCTAGTCTCATGATATTGTTGTGTTGTAGGCTGTGTACAAGCTGGGTAGTGAAAGGGTGGGCCACGGGTACCACGTGGTGGAGGACGCTGCCATTTACAAGAGATGTATAAAGGACCAAGTCCACTTCGAATGTTGTCCACACTCTAGTCTCATTGTTGTGTTGCAGACTGTGTACAAGCTGGGTAGTGAAAGGGTGGGACACGGGTACCACGTGGTGGAGGACGCTGCCATTTACAAGAGATGTATAAAGGACCAAGTCCACTTCGAATGTTGTCCATACTCTAGTCTCATGATGGTGTTGTCTTGTAGGCTGTGTACAAGCTGGGTAGTGAAAGGGTGGGCCATGGGTACCACGTGGTAGAGGATGCTGCCATTTACAAGAAATGTATAAAGGACCAAGTCCACTTCGAATGTTGTCTCTACTCTAGTCTCATGATATTGTTGTGTTGTAGGCTGTGTACAAGCTGGGTAGTGAAAGTGTGGGACACGGGTACCACGTGGTGGAGGACGCTGCCATTTACAAGAGATGTATAAAGGACCAAGTCCACTTCGAATGTTGTCTCTACTCTAGTCTCATGATATTGTTGTGTTGTAGGCTGTGTACAAGCTGGGTAGTGAAAGGGTGGGACACGGGTACCACGTGGTGGAGGACGCTGCCATTAACAAGAAATGTATAAAGGACCAAGTCCACTTCGAATGTTGTCCACACTCTAGTCTCATGATGGTGTTGTCTTGTAGGCTGTGTACAAGCTGGGTAGTGAAAGGGTGGGACACGGGTACCACGTGGTGGAGGACGCTGCCATTTACAAGAGATGTATAAAGGACCAAGTCCACTTCGAATGTTGTCTCTACTCTAGTCTCATGATATTGTTGTCTTGTAGGCTGTGTACAAGCTGGGTAGTGAAAGGGTGGGACACGGGTACCACGTGGTGGAGGACGCTGCCATTTACAAGAAATGTATAAAGGACCAAGTCCACTTTGAATGTTGTCCACACTCTAGTCTCATGATATTGTTGTGTTACAGGCTGTGTACAAGCTGGGTAGTGAAAGGGTGGGACACGGGTACCACGTGGTGGAGGACGCTGCCATTTACAAGAGATGTATAAAGGACCAAGTCCACTTCGAATGTTGTCTCTACTCTAGTCTCATGATATTGTTGTGTTGTAGGCTGTGTACAAGCTGGGTAGTGAAAGGGTGGGACACGGGTACCACGTGGTGGAGGACGCTGCCTTTTACAAGAGATGTATAAAGGACCAAGTCCACTTCGAATGTTGTCTCTACTCTAGTCTCATGATATTGTTGTGTTGTAGGCTGTGTACAAGCTGGGTAGTGAAAGGGTGGGACACGGGTACCACGTGGTGGAGGACGCTGCCATTTACAAGAGATGTATAAAGGACCAAGTCCACTTCGAATGTTGTCCACACTCTAGTCTCATAATGGTGTTGTCTTGTAGGCTGTGTACAAGCTGGGTAGTGAAAGGGTGGGACACGGGTACCACGTGGTGGAGGACGCTGTCATTTACAAGAGATGTATAAAGGACCAAGTCCACTTCGAATGTTGTCCACACTCTAGTCTCATTGTTGTGTTGCAGACTGTGTACAAGCTGGGTAGTGAAATTGTGGGACACGAGTACCACGTGGTGGAGGACGCTGCCATTTACAAGAGATGTATAAAGGACCAAGTCCACTTCGAATGTTGTCCATACTCTAGTCTCATGATGGTGTTGTCTTGTAGGCTGTGTACAAGCTGGGTAGTGAAAGGGTGGGCCATGGGTACCACGTGGTGGAGGATGCTGCCATTTACAAGAAATGTATAAAGGACCAAGTCCACTTCGAATGTTGTCTCAACTCTAGTCTCATGATATTGTTGTGTTGTAGGCTGTGTACAAGCTGGGTAGTGAAAGGGTGGGCCACGGGTACCACGTGGTGGAGGACGCTGCCATTTACAAGAGATGTATAAAGGACCAAGTCCACTTCGAATGTTGTCCACACTCTAGTCTCATTGTTGTGTTGCAGACTGTGTACAAGCTGGGTAGTGAAAGGGTGGGACACGGGTACCACGTGGTGGAGGACGCTGCCATTTACAAGAGATGTATAAAGGACCAAGTCCACTTCGAATGTTGTCCATACTCTAGTCTCATGATGGTGTTGTCTTGTAGGCTGTGTACAAGCTGGGTAGTGAAAGGGTGGGCCATGGGTACCACGTGGTAGAGGATGCTGCCATTTACAAGAAATGTATAAAGGACCAAGTCCACTTCGAATGTTGTCTCTACTCTAGTCTCATGATATTGTTGTGTTGTAGGCTGTGTACAAGCTGGGTAGTGAAAGTGTGGGACACGGGTACCACGTGGTGGAGGACGCTGCCATTTACAAGAGATGTATAAAGGACCAAGTCCACTTCGAATGTTGTCTCTACTCTAGTCTCATGATATTGTTGTGTTGTAGGCTGTGTACAAGCTGGGTAGTGAAAGGGTGGGACACGGGTACCACGTGGTGGAGGACGCTGCCATTTACAAGAAATGTATAAAGGACCAAGTCCACTTCGAATGTTGTCCACACTCTAGTCTCATGATGGTGTTGTCTTGTAGGCTGTGTACAAGCTGGGTAGTGAAAGGGTGGGACACGGGTACCACGTGGTGGAGGACGCTGCCATTTACAAGAGATGTATAATGGACCAAGTCCACTTCGAATGTTGTCTCTACTCTAGTCTCATGATATTGTTGTCTTGTAGGCTGTGTACAAGCTGGGTAGTGAAAGGGTGGGCCACGGGTACCACGTGGTGGAGGACGCTGCCATTTACAAGAAATGTATAAAGGACCAAGTCCACTTCGAATGTTGTCTCTACTCTAGTCTCATGATATTGTTGTGTTGTAGGCTGTGTACAAGCTGGGTAGTGAAAGGGTGGGACACGGGTACCACGTGGTGGAGGACGCTGCCATTTACAAGAAATGTATAAAGGACCAAGTCCACTTTGAATGTTGTCCACACTCTAGTCTCATGATATTGTTGTGTTACAGGCTGTGTACAAGCTGGGTAGTGAAAGGGTGGGACACGGGTACCACGTGGTGGAGGACGCTGCCATTTAAAAGAAATGTATAAAGGACCAAGTCCACTTCGAATGTTGTCCACACTCTAGTCTCATGATGGTGTTGTCTTGTAGGCTGTGTACAAGCTGGGTAGTGAAAGGGTGGGACACGGGTACCACGTGGTGGAGGACGCTGCCATTTACAAGAGATGTATAAAGGACCAAGTCCACTTCGAATGTTGTCCCTACTCTAGTCTCATGATATTGTTGTGTTATAGGCTGTGTACAAGCTGGGTAGTGAAAGGGTGGGACACGGGTACCACGAGGTGGAGGACGCTGCCATTTACAAGAAATGTATAAAGGACCAAGTCCACTTCGAATGTTGTCCACACTCTAGTCTCATGATATTGTTGTGTTGTAGGCTGTGTACAAGCTGGGTAGTGAAAGGGTGGGACACGGGTACCACGTGGTGGAGGACGCTGCCATTTACAAGAAATGTATAAAGGACCAAGTCCACTTCGAATGTTGTCCACACTCTAGTCTCATGATATTGTTGTGTTGTAGGCTGTGTACAAGCTGGGTAGTGAAAGGGTGGGCCACGGGTACCACTTGGTGGAGGACGCTGCCATTTACAAGAAATGTATAAAGGACCAAGTCCACTTCGAATGTTGTCTCTACTCTAGTCTCATGATATTGTTGTGTTGTAGGCTGTGTACAAGCTGGGTAGTGAAAGGGTGGGCCACGGGTACCACGTGGTGGAGGGCGCTGCCATTTACAAGAAATGTATAAAGGACCAAGTCCACTTCGAATGTTGTCCACACTCTAGTCTCATGATATTGTTGTGTTGCAGGCTGTGTACAAGCTGGGTAGTGAAAGGGTGGGACACGGGTACCACGTGGTGGAGGACGCTGCCATTTACAAGAAATGTATAAAAGACCAAGTCCACTTCGAATGTTGTCCACACTCTAGTCTCATGACAGGCTCCGTGAAAATAAGGGGAGAAAATCACCCAATTTGCAGGTAATTAACAAGAATACTTATTACTTTTACGTGGAATTTTGGAGAAATGTTTGTCTTACGTATGTTAAGCTCGTGTAATAAAATTGAATTTGATCCCATTAATGACTAAAGATTCCACGGGTTTGAAATCGTATGGCAAAGCCGCCTAAAGGTTGATTCATACATATCAGTCCAGTTAAAGTTCCGTTACAGTCCAGTCACAATTCAGTCTCAGTTGCATCCGCAATTTCTCAGTTAGACTGTCAGTCACTTGGTTACAGTCAGTTTTCCTTCCTTTTATCTAATGATGTTACATTCTAATTTTGTTTAATTAAAACACAATATTCTATCAAAGTTGTTCCATTTTGTTGATTGTTAAACAGTACTTAAAATACAAACACAACCGTTTGAATAAAATAAATATATTTTCTATATTTTTTATTAAAAATATTATTATTGTTATTATTATTATTATTAAAAATAAATATATTTTCCTAACGTCAGTCAGGCGTCCGAAAAATCTGTTGAGAAGCAAATTTCAGTCTGGTATACGCCGGCAGAGCGACTGACGAACCTGCACCTGATAAGTGTAGATAACGCAATAGTAAATACATTAAAGAATATTTTTGGTGACTGTCACGTGGCTGATATGCCTGGACTGTGACGTACCACAACTGATATGCGGTTAAACTACTTATTTTTTCAACAAGAAGAAAACTTTCCGTGGTCCTAGAACCTATGATAGATGACTGATAAATCACTCTTCGATAGAGGATAGTAATATTCAAGTTCAACTTTAAACGTTCTAAACCAGTATAGCTTAGGTGTATTTTCATTTTAAGACCATAGTGGCCAATTAGATGCTTAATTTCATTAGATTTGTTGCCAATACATATCTCTGTCTGTTGTACCAAAATATGAATAACATGTTGTGAGTGTTTGCTTGTAAGGTTTGCCAGAGACGGTGCCAATTTCTCCGTGAGTGATGACGACCCTATAGTCACAGGTCATACATTAGTGGATGACTATGAGCTGCTGAAATCTTGGGGCATCAGCCGTCTACAGCTGGCTACCACGGTGAGACAAAGCTATGCATACACAAATCTCTGATGAAAATCCTCCTGCATTATTAACAGTACCCGAGGACCGAGCTTTGCTCGGGGAAATCATTAGTTTACTCTGAAAGCATTTTAGTATTGCAGATAGATTAATCCATTCCCAAACTCCACACTGCTCGCCTTTACTACTTCCTTTACCACCCCCTACTTCGTGGATCTGTTTGCCCTCCTTCCCTATACCATTTTAGAATTCCAGATACATAATTGCCACGGACAGTTCCCACACTCTGCACTGCTGGCCTTACTACTTCCTTCACCATTTCCTACGTCTTGGACCTATTTACTCCCCTCCCATAGCATTTTAGGATTGCAGATACCTTAATCTAATAGTCATAAACAGTTCCCACACTCCAGACTGCTCACCTTTACTACTTCCTTCACCACTTCCTGTATCGCAGACCTGTTTCCCTCCCTTCACATAGCATTTTAGGATTTCAGATACCTTAATCTAATCGTCATAAACAGTTCCCACACTCCTCTTACTCATATTTGTGTCTTGCTAGTTCCTGAACTCATTCAAATAAGTAGGATTACATGTTTGTATCTAATTCCACAGAAACCAGATCATGGCTCGAGTTACCGCATCGTGCTAATAGACACACACAAGCATAAATATATATACACGTCTCATACAACTGATGAAACATTGAAAGTTGAAGTATAAATTAATTCAAACGGATTGTGTTATTTGCCTCTGGGGACATAAAATCTTTAAAGTAAATAATTAATCTACTAGGTCCATCTCTTACCATGAGACTTACAGTAATAGTTTTAGTATTCATCAATATCATGGTTACTTTATATGGTACGGTAAAAACATTTGATAAAAGTACAAGCATGAAATGATTCTTTTAATTTACTGTATGTGATAGCTACATACCTACCATTAGTTCAATTTTAACCCATTGAAATTGAGCAAAACTGCAACGTAAACAGCATTAGACCTCAATAAAACTAAATTTATTATATGGACTATTCAGTCTTATGTTAGTTAAAGACTTGCCCACTGTAGAGAGCTTTCCAGACCTATGTTTAGACCTATTCTATAGCTAAATACCGTACCTCTGTTCACGCCAACAACTGGTGCACTAGCATTGTTAAATTATTTCGATGCTTGGTCTGTTTTGGGCGTGTTTTAATTAGGGGTCCCTACGAAAGTCTCCAGTTGGAAACAGAAGAGGGCAAGCAAGTGCATCTAACAACAGATCTAAAACGTAAACGTACACGTATCTAACATAAATGGTTTTTGAAAACCCATAAGATTTATTTGGCTAGGTTTTCAGCTATGTACAATTTCAAGCTGCAACATTTCTTCAGATAGCATCGTTTTAGCTACGTAAGTCATTTCCTTTGTCTTTTATGATGAACATAAGAATCTCAATTGACTCCTCGGAGCTCTCATCCCTACAAATTTCTGCCACTGTCTTAAAATATTGGACTAATGGGTTGGTGTTTTCAAAGTGTGGCCTTATTTCCCATATAAGATTTTCATTACTGTAATATATTTTGTAATTTTTCATGTATTGTTAATATTTTATTGGAATATCCCTTGTTTCTTTTTCAGAATATCAACGCTTGCAATGCCAGTTTTTTAAGTGATAGTGAAAAGAAAGAATTACTAGCTGAGCTGCTCAAAGGCAACCGGGATATACGTTGAAGACCACTGTTCAGGCGTGTTCTGCGTTCTATAATAGCTTTTATATTGTAAATAATGTATTGAATAATAAAATTGAAATCGCACAAAAAGTCTGTAATTTACCCTAGTACCTACTGTAAACCATTATGAAAATTCACTATGTTATATCGCCGTTTGTTTCATATCTGGGAGTATAGGTAATGCATACACGTAGTACTGCAAAGCCGAGCGAAGCGAAGCTCATTGGGATCGACTTCAACGCAAACTTGTATGCCGCAACCACAATAATGGCCACAATATTTTAGCCAAACTTACCAAGGCTATTCCTACAAACGGTGGGCAGGTTTGTGAAGAAACAAAATAGATGGGGAGTTGAGGACGCCACCTAGGTGTGTACTTTAACCCAAATATGAATTAAGGGTGAGTGTACTGTAGAATTGAGTGAGATTATCTATGTAGCCTTGTTAATTACTAAATCAGCGGTTTCATTTGCCAGGTTCATTTATCTAAACCAAAATAAAATTCGGCCTAGCTTAACCATAGAGATTGACGTTTATAAGCGGATCTGACAACACAGCTGATCACCTTATACTAACATGACGTCACATATTGTTGTTGTTAATCGGATTGGTTTAGTGACCTGTAGATGTTTACCTTGCTGTAGCTAAAGCTTCGCAATGCTCTTAACACAGACACACGCAGATAATTAAATTGATAAGTTCAAGTTAAAGATGAAAAATCTTCCTAAATGTTTCAATATTTTAAAATACTGCCCTTAGCTTATGTTTTCTTATTTTTTGTATACAATTATCTGATGTTACACCTCACTTCTAATTTTTTGGCTTACAGTCAAAATACAGCAGTATGTTCTATTATTTGTTTTGTAAATTACAAATCGCAGCTGGGTGTTATGATCGCGTTTTAGGGAGAGCATTTTTGAAATCACGAATCAGATCAATTCGATTGACGAATTTGTGATAGTCAAAGAGGATAAGAGCAATAGGTCAGGATACGAACAAGTTTCAGAAAATATTTTTGTGTAATACATTTTGAATATACCTGTTTTGGTGGGAAGCAGGCTGGTCCAAACAACCAATGGATTTATCTAATTATTGATAATGCCACAACCAATATGTCTGGCCTGAAGTCATGTGAAACACAATCCCGGGCACGATCCTAGCGTACTAGAAAAAATATAGTACCCCTTTGAGAATTGGATATTTAAAGTTCGAAAAACACTGTATTCAAAGTTATTCTTATTCTGGGTAAATTAATTGCTTGTTTACAGATATGTATAGCTTTACGAAATGTGGTTTACTTACTAATTTCTTTGTTTTATGGTGGAATTTTTAAATATTGTTAGGTTAACGATGATTTTTTTGTCCCTCATAGCAGTAAACGTAAGTTCTAATAAGGCAATGTGTAAATAATACTAGAAAAGTAACTGAGCTTAAAATTCATGTTGCACCTATTTGAATAAAACCAAATCAACTAAAACCCCGTTTAGTCAGCAGATTCGGTGCCACCTGATGTTTTCAATTTCAGTCTGATTATCTTTTACAAGCAGACTCTAGATTTAATTACTTGCCACTACAAATTCGACTAGTCTGCAAGTATTCTGTTTCACAACTATTATACATTTTGTTGTAGTGACTTTTAATTGCGGCTTGAAAATGTGAAATATTCATTTCATGGAGAAGTTTCAGATAAAACTGCACAACACATCGACCACAAAACACATGTAGATTGTTGTGATCCCGCCAATGTCAGATTACAGCTGGCTCGACCACTGTGGCATGTAGCCCCGCGGTGATTGTGGTTGTGGTTCATATGATAGTGCTGACTGTAATTAAACCAGTCCTCGGCACAATATAGTTAATATGGGCCTTGTTATAATCACTGATTTCAATTATTAAACAAATTTATCTAATCGTAAAAGGTCATGTTTAATTTTTAACTTTTTTTCGATAATTTTACTAAAAGATTAATATCATTAGTACTTTGGTATCATACCGACTACACCTACATTTGGTTAGGTTACTACACCTCAATGATTATTAATTGATAGTTAATAACCGAGGTTATGTTAGGTTAGGACAAGGTAACGAAGATAAGCTAACCTAATCTAACCTAACCTAACCAATTAAGGTGTGGTCGGTATAATACTAAAGCATTATATTATTTGTCAATTTATGTCAGCGTGGTAAATCTAAATTTCAAAATAACCCAAATACTGTACTGTTACCAATGCTAGCATTGTTGAAAATGGGAATGTGAACAAACAGTAAAACCCCAGTGTACAAGAAGTCTGTGTTTAATTCGATATTCAAATACAGAGTAGAGAGGGTAAGTCCTTAATATCTACAGGGATTCCGTTTCCTACATGATTGGCCACGTCCGAGAAGATTAGGCCAGAAATTTACTTAAGGCTCAACTGATTGTTTCGAAATCGTCACGCATAAGGAACATGACCGCGTTGGAACATACAATTAACCACACCCAGAGCCTGTCTCACATGTCAAAGCCTTAGGCCCCCCATACACGTAACGATCGGCCGGCCGGCGTGGACTGGTCAGGCAGAACTGACAGGCTTGCCGGTACGTGTATGGGCACCTTTACGTGTATGGGGTCGTCGTCCGGCCAACCCCCGCCTTCAGGCCGATCGTTACGTGTATGGGGGGCCTTAGGAACAGGCTGACACCATCTCTAGGATATCACTCTCATTACATATAAAGGGTAAATCATACCACCCGTGCACATACTTTTTAACTAAAGTAAAAAACTAATTAAAATTAGTAGTTTTACTAGAATTCGGATAACTGCAAAAAATCTTTAGTATTTTTTTTTATTTTTGTGTTAGTTGAATTTTCAAAAAACTTCTACATATGCTACATTAGGTATTTGGAATTCTAAATCTCCCTAATTTGATTTTGCAGACATACTATTTGTCTAAAGAGCTTCCAAATGTAAACATCCTAAGTAAATTAACCTCAGTTTGAGGTGAAATTGAACATTTTAAGCACGGAGAAACGTACAGTAAATGCTTAGTCACAGTATTGTAGACACGTTTGGGGTCAACCCAAGAACTGTAGAATTCAACTCTTAAGAGTTAACTAAACTCAAATACGATTTTTACTTGCTAAAATGACCTAAATTGAGTTTTGAAACGTTGAGTCAACAATTTTTAATAGTTACCAACCACTGATTTTCAAGATTTCTTTTTAGTTTCCACCAACCTTCTTAATAATGTTTTTTTGGCTAAAACCAAATATAAAATAGGGCCTACGTGTTAAATCACCTATCATTGATCTTAAAATCTTCCGTAATCACTATATAAAATATTATTAGTTACACATACACAAACAAATAATTTGTGGATAATTGGGAACAGAAGGCAACATTGGCTGTATGGAAACATTGACCAATTATTGTTACCTTGTAAACATGACGATGCATTAAAAGCCTATTTTGTGATGCAATACTGTAATACGACTGATCGTAACATAGTTTATTGAATCGTTGAATCTGAATTATTGCTCTGATTACCAACAAACTCTTGTTTGTGTAAATCTAATTTACGTTTTGATTGTTTCATCTCTGATTATTCGAATTTTGAAAACCAATTAATTTATCAACTTCATTGTATACAATATGCTTTTGAAACTATTTTGTGGAAATGTCTATTTATTTATTTCGTTTATTTAAACTAGAAAAATATGGCATGAATTGTATTTTGCCTAGTTAGTCTCTGAATGAACAAACTACTCTTTTTATTACAAACTTACATTATTAGTTTGGAAATACACTACTTTATTAAAACACTTGATAAAAAAAATGTGTTCAATTGAGTAACATGTGTTACAATAAACTATCATAAAACAAGGGCAATTCTAAAAAATATATATATTTACCACTATTGTAAAATGTTTTGATTTGAACCGTTGCCATAATACTAACCATTAAAAATACAAATCTCAAATAAAATGGGGTGACGTACAATACAATATCAATGCCAGTCTTGATCAAATTGGGTAACAACTATCAGATAAATTATAGTATCTTTGGAGTTCCTCCATGGAAAACATTCCTTCTAGCATTACCTTACCTTATACAACCAATGTATGCACATTTACCAGTCTCAAACACATTTATTATGCGTCTTGAGGGATTGGGGTTGTTCAGTAAGACATATGAGTGTTTGGCTTGACAAAAAGTGATGTAAGATCCTGTACGCACCAGAGTCAGTATACATTTTCATTTTTTATAGGACTCTTCTTCGACAACGGCTACGTAATAATCATTAAGACATATCAATCATAATTATTAAAGATAATAAACCAACTGTGCTTATTTACGTTTTTATATATTTATACATAAAAAAATTCAGTTGTTTATGAGTAGGCCTATTTGAGTAAATTCGTGTTTGTAGCATGACAAAAAGGTATGAGATAAAATATGTTACACAGCCTAAAATATGCTGTGTATGATGATGTGCTTAATCCTTAGACTCAATATGCTAATTTAACGTATGTCCAAATAATCTTTACTGTTCAAACTCACCTTTCAAAAGAAACGAACTGTTACTTCAAAAGCTTAAAATGATGAACACTACATTCTTAATGACATAGGATCTAGAAGCAAATAACATTGTATCATGGATTTAAATAAATGTTCATAATTTTAAAAAAGGAGGCCATTTTGAGGTTTTGTTCTATCTACTCAAAGTAGACTTCATATGAATGTTTACTATTTAAGTATCATTGTTTCACTGATAAAATACGCCTTCTAACAACTATCGGAATTTCTATAAGCTATATTATTGTGCACCTGTTCTAGCATCTCACACATATCCAAAAAGCTTGCATAGCCAAAAACATAAAAACTTGTATGATTTTTTTTTTTTAAGAGGTTGGCGGCCTCTTTTAACCTTGCATTTGCCCGTCCACATAGACTACAGATCTGTGCGTGGAACGTATCCAGCAAAGCAAGGGGTGAGCTGGTACAGTACAAAGGTGAACTGTACTGATAAAAGTTTGTGGCAGTGACCAGGATACGAACCCACGACACTTCTGCCTTGGGCCCAAAGTCCGTGACGCTACCAACATAGCCACCGACTCACAAACTTTGTATAACTTTCTATAACTGTGAAACTACTCATTCTCGAGCTAGTGCACAACTTTTTTATTCAATGACAGAATTAAATCACACAAATAGCGAAGGACTCTGGAAATCAATTATTCACTCCTAAACAAACACTTGTCCTCAAATCGCGTCTCCTCGGTCCGTTAACTCTGTTTGCAGGACACCTGATTTTCAATTCGACAGAACAATTTAATGTTGATATATTATTTACCTTAATAGCCCGGGTCCTCCGTATTCAATTTAAATAAAATGTTTTACAACTCAAAAACCTTATGTTTATAAAGACTGGGGCAAAATACCGCGAATTTCGGTTAATGTGGTTAAGTGCAAAGTGATGAGTATACCAAAAGCCAGAAAAAAAGTAACGGAATTTCTAAAAAAATGTCTAATTTAAGAATTAATTTCAATGAAGGCGCGGTAAAGTGTTGTATTTTTACACTTAACAACCTCTGTGAACTACAGAAACCCCAACTAAATTTCGTACGAGAAACCTTAACAATTACCATTAATCTCAATACTACAATAATTTGGCGAGTCGGTGGCTCAGTCGGTATAATGTATAAAGTATATAGTATATGTATATAGTAGTGCCACGGACTTCGAGTCAGTAGCGATGTCGTCGGTTTGGATCCTGTTTATTTATCTATTTTTTTTTTTCATTAATAAGGTCCGCCCTTGTACTGGCTCACTTCTTGCTTTGCTGGACTAGCACAGGCCCAAGACCTATGAGGATGGAAAAATACAAAGGTAAAAGAAGCTGCCAACCTCTTGAAAATCTTCGACCAGTAACCTTTCGAATTAATATCAAAGAGTATACCATTTGTGAGTATGTTTAGTTTAGTTTCTAACTTTTAGCAAAATTATAATTTAAAGAATTGAGTCTTAAATGGAAATCTTGTTAAACCCAAACCTTCTAGTCTGCAGTAGGTTTAGGCATGATCTTGTTAGAAAAATAAATAAAATTCAAAACAGGAAAGGTATTTTTAAGCGGATAATTTGAATGTACTCAAAAGTTATTTCTATGAGTGTGACCTTTTATCTTGCTAGCATTTATTGATCGTTCTATTTAAAGCTACAGCCTAGGAGCTCCACTATAATTATCTAGGCTATTGTCTTCCTCTCTAATCTGTACCAATCCTGTATACAGATGCTTGTTTGCTAATTACCGTCAATTGATAAGCCCAGCTGATTGTCTAGCCGACTTAGTCGATAGCTAATTGGGGATAATATTAGCCATCAAACGTTGAGATTATACCAATTAAATGTTAATGAGTTAAACAATGCTTTGAGTTAAAATAACACAAGATTACTTAATTTGGGTATTTTTGGTTATTTCAAAAGGATTTAATGGTATAAGAAATGCTATACTTATTGTTAAGTGTAGACCAATTATAATTTTATCGGGGGTGTGTATATGAATTTGAAACTGTATTTAATATTGGGAACACATATTAGTAAGGTTACACACCGAGCGTTGTGTCTAATCGAAATGAAATTCAATATGGGGGCATTTTGTATACATTTTTATTAATTTGCTAATTTTTATAGTATAAGAGTAGATATATCATAAACATATGGTGGACGTATTTCATCATATTTGTGTAACAATGCCAACACGTAAATTACTTATCAATAAGTTAGTCGTAAACAGGGTGTCCCACGAAGAAGTATTTTTACTGTTTATGCACTGAAAATTTTAAAATATTACACTTCTCATTAGGTAAGGTTTTAGAATGTTTTGTGATAGTTTGAGCTAACTAACATGTGTAGAAATAAAATACCGTCTGCCTAATTTGTTTACTTGTCGTATATTAAAGTGTTGACACTTTTTGGCAAAACTGTATGATTGAAAAGTATTGCAAGAACCATAAACACATATCCTTACCTTCTCAATTACAGGTTAGCAACGTTAATCAAAGTAATATTACCCGCACACCACTTTTTTATGTAGAAGTAATTCCTAGAATTTAGTTTGAAAGAAAAATGAACCTTAAAAGGTTAGGTTGTGTTTTATGGCTTAAGTTAAGCAATACTTACAATTAAATTTAAAATGGCATATGGTAAACAACACCGGTAATAACTTAAAGGGTGATTTGTATAGAAATTAAAACAATAACATTTTCAATACGCTACCATTTTATCTCTATAAATGTTAGGAAGCTGAAATTCTTTTTTTCATTTTTAAAAGACCTACTTCATAAATTGTGTATGGTTTCGATCGATAAACAGGCGTAAGTACAAAACCAAAACTATATACGTTATTGTAGGACACCCTGTATTTCATCACCATAATGTCTGAGGTATTTTTTATTTATGGAAAGACAAAACTCACAGGCTGTTAGTTAGTTAAGTTACATAAGATGGGACCACTAACTAAGTAGATAAGACTAAAGTCCAAGGTATTTGAGCCTGTTACTCTGTTATCAAAGGAAGTTGTAAGCTGTCTTCAACAGTTATGGGCACAGAACTCAACTAGTTGGTTATATTCATGAAACGCAACGAAATGAGAAGGATTTCCTACAACAAACCAATTCAGTTTTTTACAGACGTTTGCTATTGTACTACATTCAAACAAATGTTTAAAAAAATAGTTGGAAAATGGAAAACGTAAGTATTTACCATGCAATACAACATACATAGAATTTTCAGAGGATATATGAACCGTAATTTCACAGTCTTATCGAATTACCTCAGGTTTCATGCTAAGAACTTGACCCGGGGCAGATTTTCTTTTTCCAGATGCAAATGATGGACCTCGAAATATTGTAAATAGTTATCTATGTATTTTCGGTACTAGTTTGATTAAGTATCAGTTAATTGACAAGAGTTGTTCTGTAAATCAGTATGCAGTTATGAAATCTTGCAACTAAAGGCTTTTTATTTAATTATTTACTTAAGTAGCTGAGTAGAGGGCTAACAGTAATCGTAATAAATCAGTAGGCTTACGATTCGATCCTGAGAAAAGTCAATATCTTTTTAAATGTTTTGAACTGGACCCAACTGATCTTAATCAAGTCAAGTGTCAATCAATAAAAAACACACATTGCCTTATTCTGTTCTAGAATAACTTGTGTAATAATCAGTGTGGGAGTCACTTTCCTAAAAGATTGTATATTGATTAATTGATTGATTTGTAATGGAGTATGGTCATAAAGAACTTAAAAAAAGTGTTTGGAGTCGTCTCATTGTTGGAGCTGAAGATCTTTTTTAGTCCTGTGTCTTGGGCAGACATTAAAAGTTATGTTTCTTAATTGAAATGTAGTGGGAAATACTAAAAAAATACGTAAACTCTTATAATTGAATGGGTTTATCTAAGATGTAAATTAATAAATCGAATAAATAAAAATTTGTACTTACAGGGAGACGTATACAATATCACTCTCCTCGTGTCTGTTAAGGCTGGAGTTTAATTGAGCGGAGCGAGCGAAGCTCTTATACTACACTCCTGCTTTTTTATTACAAATACTCCTCCTGAACGGCTGAAGCGATCTGCATGAAATTTAACACAGTCATAGTAACCAACCATGGGAAGGTATAAATCTGAAACGGTACAAATCGGACCATAGGACTTTTCCCTACATGAATGCAAACTTTTGGAAATTTAACATGGGCCTTATGGGTTAATTGGTCGCCATGTCATTATTTGCGAGTAAACACTAAAAAGTAAACAAGAGCCTCAACATTAGTCAACAAATCTACCACATGATAAATACAGTACAAAATAAAAAATTGGATAATACTAAAGAGCATATTATAGTATATTGTATGTAATACGAAATGATTAACAATCAGTTCTATATTGAGTGATTAAACTCCATGCCGTTTATATTTAATTGTAAAATGGTTCTGTTCTTTTTAACAACAATGAATAGTTAACTAATTAGGCCTAAGTTTATGTTGCTTGGAGAAGGAGAAGATAAAACGAGGTCATTAAAAAAACACTACAACATAATTATACCAACAAAAATCACACCGCCCTTGATTTGCAAGAAACTTTGTAAAAAATGTTCTTGTAGCTAAAAATACAAAATCGTTTTACGAAATGAAATCACAACCACGTGGTTTACAGGTAAGGTTTAAGACTAAATGGTGTAACTTAGACAATAAAATAGTTGTATTGATAAATTTTATTGCACAATAGGGAAATTTTGAAAGTGGTTGACGACAATTTCTTACTTTTAACTGCTAAAATAAAACTAGACCTAAGTTATAGGCCTATACTAAGTGAGGCTAACCCCAATCCCTCACAACAATAATACTGGTAAACAGTTATTGAGGTAATTGAATTGGTGAGTTTTATGAATGTCCAATGCAAATAAGTCTTCTGTACAAATAAATGATTCTTTTTTTAATAATGAAGAAAGAAGACATTGAAAAAAAATAAAGAAAAGCAAATTCTACATACAATGGGTAATAATAATATAATAATAATCGTTATTGCCTTTTAATAATACAGGTATTGCTTAGGCCTACCATGATTCATTTGCAGTATCGAAATTATTGAGCGGAGTGAAGCGAAGCTCTTATACTACACTCACTGCCTTTGTTTTACAAATACAGGTCAGGCTCCACCTGACAGGCTTAAGCGATCTGCAGGAAATTTGGCACAGTCATGTAACCAACCATATGGGAAGGTATAAATCTGAAATGGTAATATTCGGACCACAGGACTTAAACCAATAATAAGGGTTGCCGGAATTAGGCTGATGCACCATATTGCGTTTGGAATCTGTAAATAACTTACAGCATTTTATGTGAGCAAGACGTGCAATTAATGTAGACTTTGAATATCTATCTGATTGGAACATGTTCAATTCCTATTTGCAGTCTACAAATAGGAATTCCACTAATGTGAACCAAATATAACACAATTCGTTGACTTGAACCCGACGTATCATTGACTTTGAATACTGCACATAGACATCCCATATAAGTGAAGCAGAAGTAGGCCTAAGCCTACCATTGACTTCGGATACTGCAATTAGGCATTTTATTTATGTGAACAAAATAAATGGACCATTGATTTATTGAGGATACTGCAAGTAGACTATTCATTTACATGTACCATTGGGTTTCGATACTACAAGTAAACAATCCGTCTACATGAACCATATGTACTATTGACTTTAGAATCTGTAAATAGGCATTCCATTTATGCGAACCAAATATATCATTGGCATTGGATACTGCAAGTAGACATTTAATTTATGAGAACCAGATGAAACATAGAATACGGTTCCTGCAAGTAGACGATTCATTCACTTAATCCTGACTTATGATTGACTTTGGATACCTCTGCAAATAGGCATTCTATTTAAAATGCAAAAAAATCATTGATATTGAATATGCTGGCTCCGCTCAATATTGCAAGCAGACAACTGCATTGTACACCTAGTATAAATATACTGGAACAAAATTAAGTAATTAAAAGAAGTGGTTATATATCATTGAAACACTTTTGTATTAGGAAAGAACAACAATCAATTAAATTAATACACAAACATAAAGTCAGCTGATCATATGACGATTTGTAAATTATAAATACAGCAAAGGCAGTAAGTAACAGATCCATATCAAATATACTGACACAAAAGAAAACAATTAAAAGAAGATATGATGTATCACACATGTGTTACACACATGATGTAACACGTTTTAATAGTAAAGAGCAACAACCAATTAAATTAAAACATAAATAAAATGATAAACATAATAAAAGTAGTCAAGCTGATCATATGAAAATTTGTCAATTTTAAATACAGGAGGGACAGTAAGTAGTAGATTCATATTAGATATATACTTAAACAAAATATAAGAGATGATGAATCATTAAAACACTTTTGTATTAAGAAAGATCAACATTAAGTTAAATTAAAACATAAACAAGTCAGCTGATCATATGAAAATTTGTAAATTTTAAATACAGTAGAGACAGTAGGTAGCAGATTCATTTTAGGATTCATGTTATATAGACACACTGTATTTAAGTTATATGTGACACTATTACGATTTCAAAACACTTTCAGGTAGCATTACAAAGAGGTGACACTTGAGTTGTCTAATTAACAGAATAATTAAAGGAGGCAAATATTTGCCTTCAAACTCAGTTCATTCTCTTTTTCACTTCACACTTCTCCATTCAGTTTCCTTTTTAATTTTTATAGATATGAAATCTTCTTAAAGGTTAAAGTTTCAAAAGATGCCAATACAATCTTTTATCTCAAGTAAATCTGTGCTACACCTTAAGTGTGAATAAAAAATTGTAATTTAAATAACAAATATACTCATAAAATATTATTTAAAGTTTACGAAATTGATCTTGCTATATAAAACACCAAGTGTTTACCAATGAATAAATTGAGTAAAAAAAACGAACATAAAATCTATAGAACTTTTTCATAGTGAAATATTTTTAGATTTCGAACCAAACCTTATATTTATAAAACAACAAACTGTGTTAAGACACTTTTATCTTCAGGAAACACGACACAAAATTCATATACATTCCATTTTCTTGAATAGGAATATCCTATTTATTTTACCCAGAATGCAAGTAGCACACCCAAGCAGAATACTGTTTGCTTAGCTTCTATTTGTTCACCGTCTACAAATATCAATATTTGTACCGCAAAAACAACTTAGTGCTAAGGATACGTGAAGGTTCCGTAAGCAACACACAGTACAAACGGAAAAGTAAAGTTATTTGCAAGGTTAAATACTTGACTACTTAATTGACTTTAGCACTTCAGTAGACTTTTATTTATGTTTATATTTATATTTTATGTTTTTATTACTTAAATCTTTTTTTAACACTTTAATTTCAGTCTATAAACTTCCCCTGTAAAGTCTGACTAACACCAACACGTGAAAGAAAAGTCCATAACCTAAAGATGTAATAGTGATCCTTCGCAAATTAAAAACACACTATCAACGTGACAAAAATTGACAATATTAATTTGGAAACGCTTTAAACATTACAATTTACTGATGTACAGTGTAAAGATTAAAAATACATAAACAGAAATACATTAGACGAAAACTGATATAAAAATACTTCCTAAGTGGAAAAAACCTACTCAATTTCTTTTCCAGCTTAACAGATCATTTCGAAAATTACATGGCCTTATCCTTCCTTTATCATGGCTTGATCCTCATGCTGTCAAAAGATAGTTACCGTTTGAACGTGCCCCGAATGAAGGGAACGGTTGCGTTTTTTATCTTTAAGTAGATAAATATGAGGTATAGAATAAATAAAGAAAAATAAACAAAAAACTAAAGTTTGAAGCTCAATGATTAATGCTGAAATAAAAAATACGTGTTTCTATTTAACATATATCAAAATATTAATTCAATGGCGAATATTTAAAACATAAGACTTACTAGGTGTTGTTTCGCGTTTTTTAAGACTTACAACAATACTTTACTAGACTATTATTAATTTCGTAGATTCATAGTACAGAATAACGAAAACGTTGTTTTGTTTTATGAACGGATATTTGGTTTCCCAGTGTTTCACAAGGAGCGATAGAAAACAGAAACGACGTTGTTTAGTAAATAAATAACGCCTTGGGTATAAATAGAAACACAACCTAATTGTGCTATTTAGTTTCATAAAGTTCTCTACATGATAAACGTACTAATGATTAACTGCATAGTGGAGTTAGAAAGTGTTTATCAAAATGTAAACTGTGCAAATCGAATACATAGAGCATCTGTATTCTGGAATTTTCATCAATAGGGAACAATCCATATATATTTTCAAAAGCTTAGACGTCCACAGGGCAAATTCCCAATGAGATTAAAAAGTATGAATATCTTTGTGTTTTTTTCTTCAGTTCAATCAGTACTTTAGGTTTTTATCCATTTGTAAAAACACCTACATGAACTACATTAACTCTGAAAGGATTATGTTCTAAAGTCCGGGGAGGTAGAGGAGGTAGCGACATGGTTTTCCCTTGGAGATTCCGTGGTTTTCTCCCCAAGGGATTCCAAAACTTTGGTTTAACTTCTCCAATTTATGCGTCAATGCGTTTCCTAGCGTTGAAAGCATTTCCTTGACCAACAACATAAGTTTACGTTGGCGATGTTTGATAACTATCACTAATTTAATCATTTAGAAATTCAAACAAACTAAACTAATTCAGTAACTAGACACTTGAAGTGCCAACTAAACTAAACTGATGATTTATAATTTTCTGTTGCATAATTAAATAGCATTATTTTTTTATGTAAGTGTTGTTACTCATTTGCACTCAATTAATTAAAATATATTTAATATTTTAATTTTAAATGTATTTTCAGGTATTTTAGGTATACATTCTAGAAAAACGAGATAGTGAACCTGCTAAGCAATAACTGATGGATCGATGAAATCCCTAACATAACTGGTAGGCCTACAATGTTATATTGTAGCATCAGCGCTGCTGAGCACCCGACCGCGTTGATCCTATTTGCTGACGAAGTATTATGGGAAACATGGTTGTGTAATGTGTATGGCCAGAACATACTGTTATGATGAAAACTGTATAACAAAATACACGGATCAGCTAACATTTGTGTTGGGGATTTTTTATAAGTAGAACTATATTCATAAGTATAGTAGCATACTTATGTCAGAACGTTTTGCAGATAAAACTATCACTATGTATCAATATAGTAGTTTAGATTAATTTTAGTATATATTTTCATAACGCCGTTTGCATAGCTGTACTTAACATAAAATTGTGTACTTGTTAAGTAAGATATTTTATTTAAGCTCAGTAATATATGCTATTGTTGATACTAAAACCTTTTTATGGGCATACTATTTTGTTTGGTTATTTCATAGATTTTACTTCAAGAAGAATGGATTTTTGTTAAGTTATTTCACCTTAGAGGGTTCATTTTTAAGTTCCACCTAAAATGAATGAGATAATCTAAATTACAAGGTGAAAGAATTATTTGACAAATTAAATGCACTTTTCTTTGTGGCGATTCTTCAAAAATTGTACAACCACAACGGATAATGTTTCAGAATTCATGTTTAAATGGAATTTAAAAATTGTTCTGCAAAGATTAGCCTTAAGTGTTATATTTAATTGTTACTGTAAGTACATAAAAAAGTCCACACAAAAATGTTGAAGAAACTCCACTACTTAGTTCTCATTTTCTCTAATATTATTTAATTGTTATAACAGGAAGGGCAAATCCGAATTTATGATTAAAACGTGTTTATGTATTTCAGGTAGACTTTTTTCAGATCGATGAAAAGTTTTCTTTTGAATATAAATACTGTATGTGTTTTTTTAGATAATCGATTTTAGATACAACCAATATTAGTGTTAGTTTCTCCTCATTTAATTTTATTTCATCTTTCCTTTCATTTCCTCCTTATCTAGCTATATTATTTCTTTGTTGATTTATTTTTCCTTTCCAGTTATTACATACGTTTTTCCTTTACTACTTAATTTTAATTTTAAACAAAAACCCAAGCCAATTATTTTACCTAAGGCAATCTTTCTTATTATAATTTATATTTTATGTCTCGTATGTTTATAGATTTTGTGTTATATGATTGGGCCAAGTTAAGCTATATTGTCATCTTCTTGTGTTATCTAGGGCGTCAAAAAATATAATTAATGTGGATACTAAGATGATTCAGTTGAAAGTCTTTGGAAGCTTAAACAATTTGTAAACCTCGTATGAACAGTTTTTTAATCAAAACTAATTTAATTGGTTATAGCTTATGCCTGATAGTTTACAATATTACTTTTGAGAAGAAATATATTTGCCATTTAAGTTTTCTGACAAAAATGTTGGCAAAATGTGTATTATTTTCTGTATACCAACATTGTAAGGATATCCACTCGATGAAGTGCGAAGGACAGCGCTATGAAAGGTCAAGGAAGCGTAACACTGAGCTGTTGAATTATTAAACTGTCATAACCCAGACTTTCTACCTCAGAAGATAGACCTACTTATACAGATGCTTTAGAGGGGAATGGAAGTCAACGATGTTTTTGCTGATAATGTTGAAAAAGTCTACTTTTCAAAACAGTGTTTGCAAATCGGCTAATCGGTGAATAGAGGTGCTCAGTAAGACATGCGATAGAAAAAGTAATGCCATGTTAGTTTTCTAGTTCTACCATCAACTTGTATAAGTATATCTACTGTTACCTTAATAATACCAATAACAAATTAATTTTATACCATTTCAATACCAATGTTACATAGACATAATTTATTGGCAAGTCAGAAAACCCCAAAAATCAAAATTAATAAGACAAACTACATTTTTAACTGACAGCTAAACACAAAATATTTTTTTTTTTTATTTTGTTGTTGTTGTACTACACCATATTAATCCTTAGGAATAGAGTATCTATACAGGTAGCCTAGAGGCTTTCCGATAAGTGACAAAAGATAGCACTTGAATACATGAATGTACCATAGCATATCTTTATTCTTTTTATGTTAGCTTTTAAATAATATGCTCAATGAGGCGCATGCATTATACTGCATTTTCTCTTGCATTAATTACAAAGAGCATAACAGGCGTTAAAACGTGATGACACACGAAACGTATATAAAGAAGGTTCAGACTTAACAATAGAGTGAATTGAAGTCCAAAGTCGATGTTTATGCGTACATATGAAATGGGACGAATGAAATTTTAAATTCTAAATTAATTGCTCTATTCGAATTATTAAAGTTTTAAAATCCTAAATCAAGTTACTCTGCTTTTAAATGATTAGGCCTACACTATTGTTCTGCTATTATTCACGGAAATATCATAGCAATGGATATGACAATAGACCCAAGTAATTGCTAATCCGATAGTAAACCCACACTTGTAAATCAACCAAAACAACCGATAAATCCTATACATCGATCAGGATTAAAGTGATGTTTTTGTCGTTGTCACTATTTTATGCTTTTTGATTAGCTAATATTTTCTAGGTCGTTCGGGTCCGTAACAAATTTAGTGACAACAGTTTTATCTGTTATATGAAATTCAATACTTTTTAATATATTAAACTTACAGCTGACGGCCTTAACAGTTATCTATACTATTATAAAAAAAAGAGGTGGTTGCTGTATGTGTGTATGTGTGTATGGGAAAAGTAAACTCGAAAAATACTGGTCGGATTGGGCTGAAATTTGGCATGATGATAACTCACATTCCCGATTAACATATAGGCATATTCTTTTCAAAAATCCTTTCGGGCTCCGCCCCAGTGGCTCTGGAGTTTCCCATGTTAACCTTATGAGAAATGGAATTATTGAATCTTAACAGCTGTTTCAATTAAACAAGTTGGTTCTGTTCTATGATGTTCAATAGCATTAAAGTTACAAGGATTACCAACAGGGTGCAGCACTATTATTTCTTTTACATTTATGACAACAGCTAATTTGCAACCAAAAGGTGAGTGAGCGTAGCGAACGAACTTCAACCTGGAGGCGAGTTAGCGTAGCGAACGAGCTAACCTGAAGGCAAGTGAGCGCAGCGAACGAGCTCCAATCTAAAGGTGAGTGAGCGTAGCGAACGAGCTCCAACCTAAAGGTGAGTGAGCGTAGCGAACGAGCTCCAACCTAAAGGTGAGTGAGCGTAGCGAACAAACTTCAACCAGGACGTGATTGAGCCATGCGAACGAGATAATCTTGAAAATTAAGAAGTTAAACGGGGCAAAGCCCGCGGGTTACAGCTAGTTCGTTTATATCTTTTACAATTAACCTAAAATGAATCATAGCTAACTCGAAATTATACACCTTGGATTCGCGTAACATCAATTTAACTCTGAGTTGATATATAATACTACTGAGTAGTAAGTAATATGTAGTAACTGAGTAGTAAGTAGTAGTAAGTTATTTGGGGCCCCTACACAAATTGCTCGTTTTAATAGTTCGATTCCAAGGCAAAAATAAAAATGTTATATTCTTTTACTTTCTTAAGATTATGTTTGTTTGAAACAGTTATTAGGTGACTAAAACCACCGATTCACAATAAATTAAACATTTTGTTTTAGGTCTATTACGTAAAGAGTGATTTAACCGATCCAAATATAATGCGCAACTCTACAAACTAGAATCTATACTTATTTAATACGCAAGCAGGATTTTTGTGACAATTACTCCTCCGAAACTACTGAACCGATTGACATGTTTTTGGTCTCATTGGAAAGAGCGTAACGTGAAGTTGTGCAGGAAACTTTCTTTTTAGGGAAACAATTAGAGAGTGAGGCCCTGGGGCCCTTTAAAGTTTTGTATTTCTCCATAAGATTAACATGGGAAACAAAATTTGTTATGAAACTCCAGCTGTTGTCAGAAATCAAAAGTGAGAAGAAGAGCATAGGTTAATTGTAAACAGTCAATAAGTTTGCTAATAAAACAGTTTGCTGCAAATATTTGCTGACTTGGTTGATATTCGTTTTAAAATAACGCCTGTAATAACTTATTTAGCAATTGCTCGAATTCGAGCAACAGGGACACTAGTTCTCATTAATACGCAAGCAGTTTTTTTGTGACAACTACTCCTCCAAAACTACTGAACCGATTGACATGATTTTGGTGTCATTGGAAAGAGCGTAACGTGAAGTTGTGCAGGAAATAAGTTGTAAGCAGAAATTGTCCCCATCTTAAATAATTGATAATTGATAATTGATAATTGATAATTGATAATTGAAACTTTCTTTTTACGGAAATAATTAGAGAGTGAGGCCCTGGAGCCCTTTAAAGTTTCGTATTTATCCATAAGATTAACATGGGAAACAAAATTTGTTATGGAACTCCAGCTGTTGTCAGAAATTAAAAGCGAAATATTTATTGATGGTATCCATGGTAACAAAGAACAAACCCACAAAATTTAAAAATGTAAACAAACAGAACTAACGGTCAAATTAATTTTGATTTCACAATTCCACACAGCTGGTCGAAACATATTAAATACTGCATGATTATTAGAACAGGAACGGTAGGATCATAAATCATAAACATAAATAAAATGTGTCACTCGCCTGAATGTAAACATTTAAAATTGATTAAATGGAACTATGATGATGTCATTAGTATGGGATTCTTTCATATGGTAATTCGGTCATTTGTTGACCGAGTCTGTTCCAATATTTTTGAGCTGCTGTAATAATATTTTACAGGAAATAATAGTTAAATAAATTCATGGATATAAGTAATAATTTGGATTCTTCAATCATTGCTGTTATTAATATTGTGTATCCGCAGCAAACCTTCAGACTAAGCGAATTCCCATTTTCCTGGCTTAATTTATACAAAGATATTCCCTGAAAATGGTCATCTTTTTCCTATTTAAAGCTTAAGAGTTAATTTTAATATGAGTACTTAGGTTTGCTGCTACAGGGAAGGTAGGTGTGTTTTTGTTGAAATATTGATAGCTTAGTATGATTGTTATTGGTTTGCAAATCCTGTAATACTTTACAATTGCTCGATTTCGAGCAACATGTACACTAGTACATACTTAATACAGTATACATAGTGTATACAAGTCAGTTGTATACATGGCTAACAGAAATAGGATAACCGATTAGTTTGCCCTAACGTTTACAGTATTTTATTTTTGGTAATCCTTTCAAACCTTCGTTATCATTGTAAAGAGATTTTAGGTACAGCATATGTCATATGTTTTTCTTTTATACTAAAAACTCGAGTTTAAATTATACTAACATACGTAAATAAACTATCTACGCATAAGAAGATTAAGATGGGTCCGTCACAGTATACAGGGTGTCCAGTAAGTAAACAGCCAAAATCCAATAAATGGTGCTATGAGTCAAAATAAAAATATAAAGAATTAGGATTTTCAAAAATACTTCTTTGGCCAATATGATTGCAACAATATTGGACAATGAACGGAGGTTTCAACAGCATTGCAAACGTACATTTTAATTTATATTTTTCTAAACTGATTATGTTGATAAAACTTAAACAATTCTTTACAAACATGTAATTAAAACTGAAACTCACTAATAAGTTGAAATTTACCTTATTTGTATTTTTCAGCCAATTTTAGTCGTGTGAGTGGTAGGCTTACATGGAGGACGAAATTATGTACCTTTGCAAAAAAGAAGTACACTATGAAAAGTTTCAAGGCTGCGTTATAGAATTTCGACCTTTCCATTCAAGGAGTGGCGGAAGGAAAATATTTATAAATTTAGATATTTAAATCTGTTGTAATGTATTTGGATGTAGTATTGGAGATTGCAAATTGGTACATGACGCTGGATAAGCTGTTGGATATTGGATATCGTCACATCGTAACGATCTGCAGCTATCCATCTTTTCTAATGGGTTTGTCGACGATAGATTACCACATGTCATTCAGCTCCTTACTAACCCATATACTCCTGGATACCTTTATAGAATTTTGGCGAAACATGCCACATTAGTATTAATTCTTGATTTAAAGTAATTTGAATTTGAAGTTAATTGCTCGTAACAGTTTATGGAAGTAACCGAGTTTTACACTAGAGTTCTGGTTTCAAATTGTATCAACATTTTTGTGTTTTGAATTGACATTACTTGTACTAGTTTTGTTTTGTACCTGCAGCGAAGCCATAGACGTTACGTTGATTTTATTGTCATGGTTACAGTTTTTCGTTCAATTGTAGCAAATGGAAGCGAATGATGCTATTTATATCCAGTTAGCAAACACAACAGAGCTATTGTACTGCAGTAAGCGGGAGCTTATAAAACAACCCTTTCAAAAATGACCACATATTCAATAAGTTGAAAAGCACTACTTGTAAACAACCAGTTGCATTTCTACATTTTTAAGTTAGCAGTACTAAGCAGCACGGTATTAACACAAACATTATTTCATAAATCATATGATTTAAAATTGTAATTTCAAGAACAGCTAACGTAATATTCAGCAGATGGCATATAAATGTGGTTAAAATCCGTTCAAAAACTTTCCTTGACAAACAAAGACAAGAAATTAACGCTGTAAATGATATTTTTTGTCCTAAGGACGCTAGGCACGAGCCTGGGATTGTTTTTCACATTACTTCAGGCTAGACCTAGGGGTTGCGGTATTATCACTTAGATTAAATCCATTGGTGACTTGGCGGGGATCGAACCCGGGACCTCAGGGACTGAAGTCCCGCGCTCTAACCACTACGCCAGCTCGCTCCCCAATGAATATTGAATGAATGTTGTAAATGATATAGCAATAATCATATTTGTTATTGTATCCATTAGTAACCTTCTAGTCTGACGTATTTGGTAATATTTTTAAAATCATTTCCAAAATGATGGATTTTATATCCAAACGACAGTCATATGTGGCAATCCTAGTAAATCCTATTGAATAATGCACAAGGTCGAATCCATCTTCACATTATTGTCACTTTTATTTTAACGTGAACATTAACTGTCCTGTTTTAACATCTTTAATATCTTTGAAATAGTACAAGTTTATTTATTAGGTGATAGTTGTGGCTTGTACACTGCATCTGTGAAGTTATAACTTATTAAAGATACGTGTAGCCATTAAAAAGAATTTAGATGGCAACAAATTATAACTGTTAATAGAAATGTAACATAATGCACAAATCTTTGACTTGCAGTGCTTAAATTATTGGCTTGATATATTCTAGTAGATTTAAGATCTTTCTGCAAAATTTAGTTCTGGTTTAATGTCTGTTTTATGTTCAGCCACGTCCAAACTCAGAGTAGAATAATAATGTTCCTCCTTCCTCACTTATTTAATATTATTCTTTCAGGGTGGTTTATTCTTTAATAGTATTAGTCTTTATATATCTTTATAGTATATGTTTATAGTATTAGGTAGTAGTTATAGTACTCGTCTTCGTCTTTTTAGTATACTAGAGGACAATTCATATCTCAAAGAAATCTTTCGATTTATTTTATAGTTTATTTATTTTCTTTTTTTTAATAACAATATACAGGCTGAATCAGACCACCTGTGCGTGCACATCCTTTAATGGGATATACAGCCGCTTGTGTAACTCACTGACTCACTAATACAAATGTTTACCCACTTCTAGAGTAGCTAGGGATCTGACGTTTATTGTGGAGATCCTAAACCACGAAGAAAATCCAAAAAAGTTACATTTTTAAATTTCACCCCCTCCCCTCACAAAAGAAATTCCCTCAAATCCACCCTTTTGGTAAAAACGCGTTTTTTAAACGGCTATAGCTAGAAACCGGTAAGAGCTAGCAAAGATTTTAAGGAATTTTCACAGATAGGAATTACATAGTCTACAAGACTCTGTTAGGCGTTTTTTTTTCGAAAATCGCACTCCTTCCATAAAAAACACCTTACTTCTAAAATATTTCAAATGTCTTGGATTTTTAAATTTTTAAATTACTTTTCATGCATATACTTGTACTTTTAATGATCCCAACATTGAAAAAAGTGCCTAAAGTGACATTTCAAAACTGTAACCCACAAAAAACTGTTATGGTAAATTAAAAAAAGTAGTTACCGGTACCGCTTGTTGGGCCAATCCGTTGAGCATGGGTGGTCTGATTCACCCTGTATAGACTCAACGTCACAGCCCACTCAAATTTACCAAATGAAAACATGCAGTATAACTGTCACGATACTGTACAACATAATATTAAATCCATACAGGGCGTTTGCTATATAGTTAATTATATCTTAAGATTTTATAATTATATGCATACACAGTAGGCCTATACACCAATAAATTACTACATTCACGGAGTCCGAAACATATATTTCTCAAATACATTAGAATTACCATGAGGTACTATTGATTGTTAGTAAAAATGTGCAACAATGAAATGCACCATCACTGCATCCTTTGAGTGACAGGTTGTCAACAATACATGGCTAAACAGCCATTAACACATCATGTTGGTTGTCATAAAGGTTGGTTTTGAGTACATTTTAATTATACGTGTTTTTGCATGCTTTTCACAGTTGAATACCGTCAACCCTTTATAACCATCACCAAGGATACTGTCTCAGGTGGAAAGTAGGGGTTATGACAGTTAAATAATTCATCAGCTGAGTTTTACGACTCTTTGCCTTTCATGGAGTTGGTCTCTTCACACTTCACTGGTCATTTTTGTTTTTAAGGTTATACAGTACTTACATAAATGGTCTCTTTTAACTAGCTAATTACAATTATAACAGACTCGTCTCAACATTGTAATGGTTTACATTGAATAATTAAGTTTACTATGCGAAACAGTATTCTTTTTTGTACCTAAACGTTTAAAGCATTTTTAGTTAAGCTTCTCAAACTTCAGAAAGTAATAATGTACGTTTAGAAAATCCCTATTTTAGTTTTTGGAAACAGAAGTTAAAATGCCCCACCATTTATTAGAAAAACCCTCAATGCACCAATAGTTTCACACACAAAGAACCGTTTTACTTGATCAAACATAAAACGCAAAGTGAACATTATGCTTTTATTGTCATTCCTATGGAGGCAAACTTTAATTTGCTTTCTTAACCTACTTTAGAAGCTTGGAGTCATCAAGAAAAGCAAATTAAAGGAAGCAATTTAAAAGTGTTTGGATATATGTTGTTTATAGTATTCACCTCATAACTAAAAGGTCATCGGTTCGATTCTGAGAAAAGTCGATAGTTTGTTTATGGCTCAAGGCTCAAAACTATACCCATCTGATCTTCGCCATTTTGGCTTCTAATAAATGACCCTGGTCAGAGCGATATTCAAAAACCCCTATTTAAATAATCTCATTAAAAAACTGGCGTTGCAGCTCCCCTACACCCCTACGTGTACTTTATTATCTCTAAGTAAGTATAACACTAGTTATAACACGGTCAACACTCCTAAACACAAAATTGTCCGTTTTCATATGCAGCCCATTAATGAATCAAAACCAATATCCATTTTGACATGTATTAAGCACAAAGTGACCATACTCTGGTTGGCCACAACACCATTCTAACCATTTGTGGTTTTAATAGCCCACTTCACCGAGGAAAATGGAGCATGAGTCATTGATTCATGCAGCATGTTGAACTGGTTGTTTTTTATATTAATCTTTTTGTAAAAGTTTTAATGTGTGTCATTATGGTTATGATGAACAATTGTGGAGGGGTTTTTCTAGTAAAGGGAATGTTCTTATTGCCAAAAAAGACATTACTTTTTTGTTTCCTAGTGGGCCAAACCCCCCCCCCCCACAATCATATTTTCTAGTGGATGGGGAGGTGTTTTTTGTTTTCGTGGGGGGGGGGGGTATTTTTTGTGGGGAGTAGCTTTAACATGGGGTCTGAACCACTGTTTCTAATTATAGTGCCGTATGGATATACAGCAAATTATTATTTCCAAACTTTTATACAAAAAAATAGTATAACCAAATAGAAATTGCTAATCGATAATTAGGTACCTAATTTTTCGTTTGGAGGAACCATTACAAACTATAAAAACAAATAAAATAGTAGTTAGTGTTAGACTTAAATAATTTCAAACTTGTAATGAAAGATGACAAATTAATAAACCTTTCTATAGATCTTAAACTAAACAAGTTTACTTCTCTTTGGAAGACCTTTTTTGTCCTAGGGCGAAAACCTAGCCTGGGCACCTAGGGCACCTAGGGCACGAGCCTGGGATTGTTTTTCACATTACTTCAGTCTAGACCTAGAGGTTACGGCATTATCACTTAGATAAAATCCAGATAAAATTAGATAAATGGTGATTTGGCGGGATTTTAACTCGGGACCTCTTGGACCGAAGTCCCGCGCTCTAATCACTAAACCAGCTCGCCCCCTTCTTTGGAAGAACTATTGCGAATTGGTTTCAACTTCAGGAAAAATAACAAGCCACTTATTTAAATTATTCAAAAATATTTCAGAACCACTTCTTGAACACATATAGTTTGGAAGAAGGTTAAATAGCTTTGGAGGGATGAAATTAAAAAGGCAATCTAAAAAATCTCTTTGTATGGATATGTAGTAATAAAAAGGCTTATATTAAGATATAAGCCTTTTTATTACTGATGATAAACCTGACTGATGATAGCCTGTTTTATGATGATAAAACCTTACAAAAGGCTACATCTAATGAAAAGGAATCGTAGTAATCTAAAAACTAATAAGTTTCTTAGTGTGGATAAACTGAAACGAATGATTGGCTGAAATGAACAAGGCCTCCAGAATTAGACGTTCACTAAGTTTTCAGTTTTTAAACTAATTAAATAAGTAAGTCACTTAAAAAGTGAGCCTTTCAACAACCGTGAAGAGTGTTAAATACAGTGTTTGAATGTCTCACTAATATAGCCCAGTAAGTTGACGACTTAGTTATTCAAACCCTCCTTTGCACCGCCGTAAATTTGAATATCGGTCATTAAGTTACGGTACATTAACTATTCAAACTGTTATCTTTACAAAGTGTATTGAAAAACAACATATCAAAGTAAACACTCCGCTTGATAAATTAAAAATATTAATCAACTACTTCAATAGTACTACTAGAACGGGTGGCGTCGTCCTGTAATCCAGCTACTACGTGAGCTAGGAGGTCACGAATTGTGGATATTTATAGGCATGCACTGTGGATGCGATACTCCCTAGTGTGGATTAACGTCCGCACGGGTGAGTACTACGACTATCCGCAGTACTATCCTGATAATTAGACCAATTCGTATATATCAAGGGCAAAAATGTGGTTCGGATTCCACTGTAAACTGTTTGTCCCTTAGTTGCCATTAACTGTTTGGGCTATTAATTAACAGCTGTGTCTAAGGAATATGTCAGCCTTAGTCACTAACAAGGCTACAAGATCGCACCACTCATCCTACACTCATCTCCATTCATACTTGGCTTAAAATACCTACTTTGTACGGTCGCCATTTCACAAAAAAATATTAAAAAGTATTAAGTATTAAAGTATTCTGTAACAGATTTACATAAAACATTGTCATAATAGTAGGTCAAAAATGTGAAATAAAGCTTGTCATACCAAGTTATTCAGCAATGACGTTAAACATGTTTTATCCTCAAGGAAATCTAACTGATAGTTTGATGGTTAACAGTTTATTTCATTTAGCATATTATTATCAAAGTTGATTTTAAAAAGTCAGTAAGCTATCAACAATTCGAAACTGGAGTCAGTTGAGTTTGATTATTGCACATTCTGGCTAAGAAACAGCTGATCTTAAATACAGCTACTGCAGTTGGCCAGACTGAGTGATGACGTCACCAAATACTCAGCTGCTGCGACCGCCTGCTTGAGACACGTTTGCTGTCATTGGTTTCTTGTATACTATGTAGTTGCTTTTATTTCCATCTCTAAATGGTTCACTGGTCAAAATGGTGAACCCACCTCTTGGATTATATATATAAGCCACCTCAGACCGATTTACTTTTATTCATCACTCATTTTTAGGTTACTACACAGCATGTTCTTGTGTTAAAGATAATGTAACTGTGATAGCATTTTACAATCAAAGCAGTACTCGTGTAAAATGTTTACATAGTGTAATTGTAAACACAATGTGCGAAATGGGATTTCGTAATACCAGGAACTGGGGCTGTTATATTAAATCGCTGACTAATACACAATGAAAGTACGGATTTAATTAAAGCGATGTTGTTACATTGATTGTTAACTTTAAACGGAGTCTAGAGGGAATACACATGCTTATTTACCCCGTTGGTAGAATTGTCAGATAGCTTTTTATAATTGTAAGGAAAAGTGATGGTTTTATGTAATTGTCATGTATTTAGTAGTCTATTGTTTTGACAAATTATCCTGAAGATAGGTTGTCATGCCGTTATAGTAGACCTGATAGGTCAGTGACCTCCGAATTATTTGTTTTGGAGTACCCCTGTATTACTGTTTATGTGTTTGTTGGTTATTAGACGTGTATTAATATCATTTCAAACACTAAGCTGAACATTTCATTTGTTAGTCTTACAAAAACAGTTGGATTACTCAGACTAAGCTACTGTAAAAATGTTATTTTTTCTTGATACAATACTATATATATTTATGCCATGGTTTATAGAAGTTTAAAGCATGTTGGCCTTTTCGTTTCCGACTAAACATCTATAACTGAATATAACTGAATAACATTAACCCTGACAGGAGCTCAATTTTGATACAACTATTATTAATGTAAAACTGACCTTTAATTAATTATAAAAACGAATTGTCATTCCTACACAAAGACAGGCGTAATATTTTATTCATACTGCAGTCGATATAACAATCTTCACTTCCAAATTTTCAGATTCTTGCAACTTTAGAACAGGAATCAAGATTTAGGATGGACTATTTAAGAGAATAAGAATATTGATTGTCTCGTTTAATATATCTTTCGTATAGTAATTTTAATACATATCTAATATTCTTAAAAATAGTTATTTAATCTTATCAACAAGAAAATATTGAGACAGTTTACTTCACATTAGATAACATTTTCAACACCTAATTTTCTTCTCTTCGAATTTAAAATAATACATAAAACCAATCTAGGAATTTGGACGTTAATAATTCCGGATGTGATTGGTAAAAACGTGACCACAGCGACTACCACATTGACTTCACGTTTATTTTCAGCAATTCTACAGGAAATTGAGTTTTAAAATTGCAGACATTTTAGTTAACTGTAAGAATAGTTTTAAAAATCATTGACCTTCACTTAGTGATAGAGATGTGAATATCCACCAAGTAGACTAACTATCAAATAGTATTTAATATTATTGTTACCTGAATATATTTTTCCTTTTGAATGTTTTTGTATATTGAAATGTATTATGATTATCGCAGATCACGCAACATAAAACGGAAAGTAAATATAATAGGTTGAAATATAACAGGAATGGCCTGACTAGTTTACTTCATTATTAAAATATCGAATTCTATTAAACGTTTTTAATTATATATGTATCAATGCTTTAGAATAAAATAATATATAATATTATAAATGTCTTGTATGGAGTTATTACTGCAGGATGTCTTACTTTATCGTCATATCCCATTGTTATTTAGTAATGTAGCATATTTACTGTAGTTTAAAGTGTTAAACTAAACGATCATATGATAATGCAATTTTATTATATAAACTCTCTGGCTTAGTGTATCTAACTTTAACTTGAAATAAACAGGTATACAATATTATTATTGAAAAACGCAAACCTAAGTTTATTTCCGAAAACAAACCCCACTGCGGATATTGAAGTGCCAAGAATAAATTGAATATTTAGATTTATAAGAAATGTTTTATTACTTCTCGCTATAACCAAACAATGTTTTTTTTTATAAAATAAAATGATTACCTTATCCAACCACAAGCTGGCATGACAACTAGTTTCGTTACTTAGAACTTCGTCAGGTCATTGCATGCAACCACATCATCAATGTATGTCAATAGATTCTTAAAAACGCTGTCAAAATCACAATAGTCCAAACTAGTCATGTTGATCAAATGATAAAAATTGAATGAAAAGTGATAAAACGGGTTTAAACTGTAAAGGCTGGCCAGCACTGTCTTATCACTGCCAATGACTAAATACAGCTGACTGAATCATGAGGTGTTTTCTTCTCTCCAGTGCCACCTGTATTTCAGTTTGTTTTGTTCTTCTTATTTTATACTTCTTTTTTTAAAAACTGTCATTATTGATTTTTAGCGAATTTCCCATATAGGGAATAAGCTATTACCGTAGTACTCATTTTATTATATAAAATTCTTTACAGACCTGGACGCGGGACCGATTTTTTTTCGTTTTGAGGTCCCTAGAGGCCAAAAACACCATTCGTTCAAATTCATATATATATATATCTATATAAATAAAATTAGAGTTTTGTCTGTACATTGCTCAGAATTATATACTTTTAGGTTATTTTTACGTTTTATACATTAAAGAAGCAGAAACGAGTCTTATCTCAATTTCTGTCTGTCTGTCTGTCCCTTTGTCTGTAACACTCAAGATGGCATTTTACGCAATCTTCTCCGTGAAAACCAGAGTACATATCAAAATCCAAGTCATTTTAATGTATTCACTGGATTGGCGAGAGTGTCTTTAGTGATTTAAATATAGCCTCACTACTTTGTAAATAAAATTACGGACGTTCAAAATTGCAGTTTTGTGCGATTTTTGTCAAATTTTCGTTCAATTTTTATCACATAATCGTCTATGAAATAACGAACAGCTGTTCAGATCAAGATTATTTTTTCTAGCTGTCAATGACATGTTTACAAATGTTGTTTACAAATACCGCAACTATTTCGAATCACGTTTTGAAAGCAAATACCAACCAAGTGAGATTAAAAACGTTTTTCTTACATAACGGATTTAATTAATCCCAAGTGCAATAATATAGTCTAATAGTGTAACCGTAAATGAAATTAAATAACTAGACATCGTCCAAATCGGAACCAGAAATTCTTTGAGTATAAAATGTTTCTTGAGTTTTGACAACCAGAAAGAAGAAGACCTTGAATCAGTGTTGTATAGGGCTGTGACACTGATATGATCGTCGCCAATAGCTTACAAAAAAGGTTTCCACTCATTGACGGCGCTTCAATGGCGATTGTGTAAAGTGTAAAGTAAAAAATCACAACTGCAGTGGGTGATTGTAACAGAGGTTTAACAGAGGAAGTGCTAAACTCGCTTTTCCAATGTGTCACTTTCTGTTTCTACTCACCGTGTGATGCAATCGCTGGACCATACAGCCAATAGGCCCATAGCTCATATCTTGGGTACGTAAGCCTACATATTTATTCATAACAACCTTTTTGACGACGATCCTTGATACCGGTACTTTTCCATAGAATACATGGCCTACCTACTTAAAAAATAAAATTACAAATGACCAAACCCCCAACATTGTGTGATTTTCGTCACATTTCCTTCTAATGTTAATAGATATACTAATCATTGTTTAGAGAATGCGTAATCTATTAAATAACAAAAAGTTGTTTGGGTAAGGTTGCTTCTTTTTCAAACTGACACCGATAAGTTTACGCTATAACTTTTTACGAGAAAATCCAAAAGCAAGAGATCAATAACCTCGGGACTAGATATTAATGTATTTAATTGGTCCGATTTACTGTAATTCTTAGGTAGGTTCTTACGTAGGTACTGGTTCTTTTCCTTAGAACCGGTAGTTTACAAATTAGATATCGTTGGTGTTGCACCTTATTTATTAGAGCCGTCCGTATTCAATTTAAGTGATGTCTTAACTCTGTATAAGTTTTGCTTTTTCTGCCTGGATTCCAAATCTTAGCTTACCCGGTATGCTAAGAAAATGATAACCTATTTGAGTAAAACATTTGTTGGGCAAACCATCATGAATTGTTTACGCCTTTATATTGTTTATGTATCAATAGTTCGTGGCCTTTGTTGGATTGTTGTATTGTGTTGTTTTGTTGTATGTTGGTAACGCATTAATGTCCTTATTTCTCAGTGTTTCACGGAATGGACAAGAGCACCTTTGATACTGAAAATGTTAACCGGAATAAAGTGTTAAATGGTGAGGTTGAGGTAGTACTTTAAATACGTTTAAGTTAACCGATGTGGAAAGTAACTTTCAATTATAGGCCTACTTTAGGGCTACGCTTCATGGATCTATAAAACATTTTTAAGTTTAATCATTGGACATATGGACCAACACGATCCGGGTGACATTAAATTGCGAAGCATTTATTTTGGCTTGAACTGTCAGATACTGTATTTGCAAAGGTTTATATATAATAGTTTTGCCAGCATATCTGCAAATATGCAAACTAATTGCTGTTCTTAATCTTAATATAAGAAGGTTTCAACTGACTACTATAAGATCCCCGTGTGTAGAACGGGCACACAGCTAGTATATATTTATATATATATTTATATATATATATATGTGTCCGTTAGCACGATAACTCGAGCAAAAATGATCCGATTTTGATGAAATTTGGTACAAACGTGTAAACCTACGTTTATTTGAACGAGTTCGCGATCCAGCATGATCGGACCATGGGAACGGGGGTTTATGGGGGGTTTTATGGGGTAAAAATAGGTTTTTCCCATTTTTTACTCAAAAAACATAAAACTTTGCAATTTCTTTCTATACCATTTTGTAGAGCTTAAAAAAACAAATAATTTAGTATATTGAAGCGTTATTATGCGCCTAATGGTTACGGAGAAAATTTCAAAAAATTGTAAATTTAAAATTCCCATGTTATTCTTATGGAGAATAAGTAAACTGTTGTAGTTTGCTTGTTTATGAACATATTTTGATCAAATTTGGAAAATGTTTTTATTTCTTACTAACTATTAACATTTAAAAAAAAAAACAGTTTTACCCTCCCTGATGCAGCAAACCTAAGTACTTTTTAAACTAATTCTATTTAAATCGGGAATAAATGTTATATTTTTCAGTAGACATTTCAGTGTAAATCCAATGAGTCAAATGGAAATTCGCTTAGTCTGCAGGTTTGCTGCGGCGGGGGTTTTTTAATATCTAATAGTTATCATATTGGGAGCAACCTAATTAATTGGTCTTATTAGTGCCTCACAATTGTTGAATAGAATAATGTAGAACTATTTACTGGCATGACAAACAATGTTAAGTTGTATTATTCTATGAACACAGTATGAACGATACAGAATTATGTTCATCACAAAATTATATCCATTCACATTAAAAGTATAAATCAGAGATGCAGGTTTATTTATTTTGTATTTTGATTTGATTATTTTTAAGTAATTTATTCAGCACTTTTTGGTGACCGGCATATTCAAAATTATCATCTTTTTCATTACCTTGTCACATATGTTGTCTAAACCAATATTAGACTAACTCTAGATTTCAAAGCTAACTTCTTCATTTTTACTGGCAAATTTAAATAAATAAAAGTTTTGTGTTCCTTGATTTAGCAAACCTACTTACTCAGCGTACTGGGAATTCTGTGAAAAGTCTTTTAGCTTTTTGAATACATTTTCAAAGAAGGAATGACAATTTCGCTTGAATTGCAGGTTTGCTGCGATGGGGGAGCTCAACATAATACATCCTATATCCTATTTCCTACATTCTAATTCATTATCATAATTTTTACAATCTCATTCAATAATTCTCGTCAATTTTTATGGTTTTGGGAAATGAGTTTAATCTGATGAATATAAAAATCTCTTAAAACTAATAACACAAAAACATTGGTTATTATTTAAAATCAACATGAGTAGTGTTTAACATGTAAAAGAGATGTACGAATTATGATATTTTTACAAGCGATAATAAATCAATTTAAAACGATTACGTTGTAAGTAAAGATTTCTTAGTAAACAGTGCAGTGGTGAAGACTCAAATACTTTTACCACTAAAGAACGTCTTTAAAACCTTAAGTAACCTGTAGTGTCACTGGCAAACTAATTGCATAAATTAACTTACTTTAGAACTTATTCTGTTAAACCTACTAATTAAATTTAAATTGATTTCTAAGAATGCATATAAGTTACTCATTATGTTGATATGAAAAATAATTTAACTCAATTTCTTTGCGATTTAAATACTAGTCTAAATATATATACTTGTGTTTTTATGATTGTATCTCATTATTACCACTTAACATCGCACAATTGACGTCGCAATTGCAAGTAGCTTTTAGCAAGTTTAAATTACACTTAAGGAGAATAAAAATGCCATTAACTTTCGATTTAAAGTCTCTAGCTAAATGAAGGTAGTTAAAAGTAATTTCATTCATTGGATGTTTAGTCATTCCGTCATTTGAAGCGGAACAAATTATTCTTATTTCATTGTGATGAGTTAATAAAACAAAATAAATTGAAAAAATATCTCAACCGAAATGTTTTATTAAAAAAATATTCTTCTTACAATGTAATTTTATTTTTTTACAAAGTGATGTAGATTGAATGAATAAATGAAATTACCTTTAGTTAGGCTTTATCGAATATAGAATCTAGCATGATATAGAACTAACAATATGGAACAAAACTAGCATCATAGTAAACGAAAACGACTTCTAAACATCTGAACAGATGTTACAATGTATAGACAGAAAGGAATTATATGACACAAAGATGATTTGCAAAAAAATGTAGATAAAAATGTGTGATGTATGAATGAAATTAATAACTTCTTTGGAAGTTTTTTTGTGAATTTCGCTTTTACTTAAATGCGTTAACCTATGTTTACAAAGTTAAAATTGTATAAACTCTTTTATTTTCTAAACAAATCTTAAAGACTGGTTACTTAAACAAAATATATTGAACTCTCATTTAACCTTACATCAACAAAAAGGCACCTCCAAATTTATCAGCTAGTACGTTATAAATAAATTATATGACAACCTCAATGATTCAATAGACTACACCTAGTTTCAAAATGTATTAAAGTTATGTTTTTATAACCAAATAAGAAAGGTGTAAGATATTATAATAAATAATTAAACTGAGTAAACGAAACACATGGAGGAGTCTTTTAATGATATTCTGCAGAGATTCCGTGGTGCATCCATGTTAATTACTTCTGACCTAAATACTTCAAACTTTCCATACGAGCTGTGGAATTATGCTTCCACTGCAGTGCATAACACTTAAATTTGACTTGTTAAGGAAAAAAACTTCCTAAGTAATATAAAAATTAAGGTTGATCATAGTGGGCATAAGGGCTGGTATATTTATGTACGTTGAGCTGTGCAAAATTTTTAGTTTGACAATCATTCTAAGTAGTTTTTCAATATAGTATTGAAGTATACATTTTTTCAATTATGTTTACTAGAGTCCTACTTTGTAACATTGAAGTATGGTTAAATGTCTATAAATTGTAAATAACGAAGATAAGTTAATAGGCATTTTGTACAAAGTTTTACGTGTGTATAAACTAAAACGTTAGCATGATTTTGCTAAACAGTTTCAAAAGTTTTAGTGATAGGAAGTGGTTATAGTGCTCATCTCTGAAATATGTTCGCTCGGTTTGTCTAAAGCAGTTTCGACTCATTTCATTTTTGGATACAGCTTATCATATATCCATCACAACCTTGACGTTAGATCGTAAAAATACCAGGTTTTGGAATTTTATTTACAAGAAAAGTCAAAAGAATCTACAGTTTTAAAAGAACAACAAACTTAAGAAACCTCTCAATTGAATGCCAAGAGGAATAGCAAACAAACAACACCACAAAGTAAAACATTTTTAATTTACCAATTGAATCATACCAAATAACCATATATGATATGCCATGTCATAACATTTTAAATATAATCTATCATTTATTTATAATTGTTAATATTATGGTTTATAATTTTTATAAACAGATTCAAACCATTCATGTATTTCTACTGCAGTCTTCATTATAATTGCAAACATCAAAATTCTAACTAAAGGAGCAGCAACATCGTACAAGTTGATTGTTCAGAGTCTTGTGTCTTGTTATGCTAAACTTTTGAATACCCTGAAGTTCAAAGATGAGCAAAACACGTACGAGCAGGTTTATACAGGAAACATGAAAAGTTATGTGAAAGTAGAATAACTTATTTCCAAGTTAAACTCTAACCATTATTTTTGAATATAATTATTTTTCGATTAACGTATTTTAAAATTATTTATTACCTCTTGGTGGAATAGGTTGGTAAGAAGAGGAATTGATTTAGGGTGTTAATGGTTCTTAAAGATCAAAACTAAAATCTCATCCACCGAACTATAACTAAGACTCTTAACTAGGATCCTAACCAGTTCTTATTAAAGATCAACATATATTCGGGTTAAAAATATCACTGGGTTAACATTTAATTTTGCTCTAGAAGGGTTAGTAGTATTTAGTATTAGTACAATATTTTTTTTTTAATTTTCAGGCTTGTTTTCACCCTTTATAGGGTGTCTTCATATTTTAATGTTTATTTACTACAATAATTAGGAATAACAAAAACAGATTAATAGAAAAAATACTTTATAATTATTATAAAATATTTATGACACAATACACTATTGAAGTTTATGGGTCTAGACTTGGGTCTAACCTAACCCAAAGCTACTTAAAATACTTAACTTACTTTAATCCTATCTTATGAAATGGCAACCATACAAAGTAGGTATTTAAGCCAAGTAATAATGGAGATGGGTGTAGGATGAAAGGCGCGATCTTGTAGTCTTGTTGGGGACTAAGACCGACATACTCCTTAAACACAGCTTTTAATAAATAGCCCATACAGCTAATGGCAAATAAGGGACCTACAGTATATAGTGGAATCCGAACGACATTTTTGCCTTCGTTTTAACGAATTAGTCTAATTATCAGGATAGTACTGCGGATAGTCGTAGTACTCACTAGTACAGACCTTAATTCACACCAGGGAGTATCGCATCCACAGTGCATGCCAGTAAACATCCACAATTCGTGACCTCCTAGTAAATGGATTACAGGACGACGCCACCATCCCAGTCCTAAATAAACCTAATCCTAAACAAAATTCATAGATAATTGTAATATTCCAACCTAATATCAGGTCGTTGTAGCAAAATAAAACAAGAGTTCTTTAAAATCATTTAGCTTTTGAGAAAAAATATTTAATATTATTTTCGTTTGAAATATTTAACAAACCATAAAATATATTAATTGTACCTATTCTTCATATTGATTTTAATGATTTTAACTACAATTAAATTGACTAAACTACAAAAACTAATCCAAACTATAAACCTTACAGTATTTAACAACGCAATAATTTATAATAATCTAAAGAGTAATCGAGTATTTTTTCCCGGAATTAGTGAGCTACTAAAACGTAACATTAAAACACTTGAAACTAGTTGATTACAAAATTAGTTTGAATAACACCTTGATGATAAAGTACTCCTCTGTGATGTATGTAATATTATTACGTTTTACTGTGCATATAACACTTATTACCACTGTCATTGTTAAAAGCATCGAATCTAGCTAAATGACCCATGAGGCCTACCAAATAAAGTTCAAAAATGTTAAACAAAACGACTAGCTTTGAACCTTTTGCGAGTTGACCAAATAGAACAGATCATACAAATTACAGTACATACAATGTAATTTGAATATTTCACAAATTTACATTTGCATAAAACCCTTATTAATCTCGTTATCAAAAGCACTGAACTATTCAAAACGCATACAATCAAACTAAATGACGATTTAACAGATGAGGTCTATTGTATAGCACCAGACTATGCAGATTCGAACTGCAATAAGACCAATGATAAACTTTGTGCAGAGTGGGTTGGTGGCGATGCAATTTGCATTACAATGCTTCGGTAATTGTGTGATTTTAGCATACTAATAAGCGTATTTATAATTCCCAATTCCTGATGAACATTTTTGTAATTTTATCGCAACAAATTTATTGTTAATTAATTTCATAAATTTCCTGAACGTGTTTAAAACACTAACCCATAGCATACTAATAAGCGTATTTATAATTCCCAATTCCTGATGAACATTTTTGTAATTTTATCGCAACAAATTTATAATTAATTAACTTCATAATTTCCTGAACGTGTTTAAAACACTAACCCAAAGAAAAAACTGTTTTAGAGGCTACATCTCTCTGGCCGAGAAAGTATCTAGGAGAATAAAGAAGAAGTTGAAAAAGAATAAGGAAGGTACTTCTTTTAATTTTTTTATATTCTATAAGGCTATAAGGTGAGCTGTAAATCACGGAACCACGATTTTACTAAAGTGTGCAACTATTATTGATTGGTGAGATTTGAACCCGAAACATGAGAGCAGAGGTGCCAAACTTTAATCACTAGACCACCCACACCATACACGCTCATGTACATTAAATGTAATAAGCATACAAATTAATAGGCATTTACAGTGGTATATAGACTTGCCAATCATTCAAACAATCGTTGCAAAGATTTGTCATGAAAACAAATATTACTTTAGTCAACTAGTATTTTAAAAGCATTTGGCTACCTGTATTTTGTTCTGTGACAGTCATTATTTGATATAAAGCGAAATACTTTGTGGATTTCAAACGTAAACACGACGTTTATGTAAACAAAATACTTCGGCAGCCAATATGTTCCCGCAAACAAATAGATTTTACCCTAGTTTCTAGGAATTTTGGATGACGTTTTTTCCTTATTGTTCTGGTTGTTTGAATATTTAAATAAGTAAAATAAAACAAATCGTAAAGTTTGTACCATTTACTGTATCTAGCACAGTTGGTGTTTATTTCATGTTATTCTACATTTGTTTAAATAATTGGTATCTACCAAAATCTTTCTTGACAATGGAACTCACAAAAAAATAAAGGCATAATATTAACTAATAAATATTTAACTCAGAGAGAAATATTTTTTTCATCAAAGAGAATCGATTAAGAAGTAAAAAACAGTTAATATATGCATAGAACTTCTGTGGACTTTTTCTAATTGACTTCTATGTTATTCGACCAAAAGTTTAATACATCAGCACACATGCAAACTATTTCGTACAAAAGCTCTGTATAAAACATACGAGGTTGGTGTTTTCAGCGAGTTCTGGATCTCAATTAAAACTTTTATTGCTTTGGTGTTTTTAATCTGCGTTATTTAATTGCATTGCACACTTTCAATAGACAAAAAAACTCCTTTTAAACTGAATGTAATATTAGATGGCTAGTGCTGTAATTTAAATTTATCACATAACATTTTATGTTGAGTAAGGAAAACGGTTCTTTATTATATACACTATATATTTATTTAATATATGTAGAACAACAATCTACAATCTATAATATAACTAGATTGTAGCTATTTTTTTCTAGCATATGTTTTATACTGCTAACTAATAATATTTGTTGTAAGCGATAAATAATATGATTTGTTTGGTTTGCAACTAGTAGAAGATAAAACTGTTTTCCATTTTATTGGTAAAATTATATTATTTAAAGTGAGAATGAGCTGATGCCAATTATAATTGGCTATTATCACATTGACGTGCATTGTGTGTATGTCGATACCACATAATACATGTGTTGGTATCGTGTTGAGAAACTTTTTGGTTACAATAGTTTAGTTATGATATTAACCTGTGTGTTTTATCTACTGCTTTGAATGAATTTGATTTATTTTATAAAATTAAATGGTTTTGAAATTGTTATTTAAAATCGTAAAATAGAATGTGTAAAGTTTATTAGAGATGTATTAATTCCTTTTGCTTAGCCTTTGATTGCATGCATTTTTTTATACTGTACACTTATTATGCCTCAACTTAGCAATCCCTTTGGAAGTGATTTTAAAATCGATCAACTACATTTTTAATATCTGTACTTATCGCCTATATAACGAAATAGTATATTTCACTTTTAGTCACGAAAGTGACCCATTTTGGGGTGAGATAGTCTTTACATGCAAGTCGAAGACGACCATGGGAAATGCTATCTCGCCCCGACATGGGACTTTCGTGACAAGTATTGAACTACTACGATAAAAAACTACTTCATCAAACTTAATTTATCTGATATTTCGTAATCTATTTATTTTTCTAATCTAAACACAATACGGTATTACAATTTAATTCAGTGTAAAATTCAGCTGATTGGACATCAACAAACTACCAAAACAACGTCAGTTGTAACTTTGTTGATGTCAGGCAAAGTATTGTTTGTGTATCGAAAGTAATGTTCATGTCAGGAAAAGTTAGCTAATCACTACTTGTTTTTAGCGAATTTCCCTATAGGGAAGTAGCTATTACCGTAGGTGGCACGGTAAGACCTAGACCCGGGACCTTTCATTTTGATGTCCCCAGAGGCAAAAAACACCATTCGTTCAAATTTTTATATATGTATATATATATATATATAGACTTATATATATATATATGTCCGTGAACGCGATAACTTGAGTAATTTTTGTCCGATTTTGATGAAATTTGGTTTAAAAGTGTAAAGCGGGATAAACTTGAATGAGTTCGCGAACCAGCACGATCGGGCCATGGGAACGGGGCTTTACGGGGGGTTTTATGGAGTAAAAATTGGTTTTTCTCACTTTTGACCCTCAAAACACAAGATTTCCCGATTTCTCTTTAGACCTTTTTAAAGAGCTTAAAAAAACAAATAATTTAGTATATAAAAGTATTTTTGTTTGATTATTAGTAACGGAGAAAATTTAAAAAATTGTAAATTTAAAATTCCCATGTTATTCTTATGGAGAATATTGTCAAATGTTGTAGTTTGCTTGTTTATGGATATATTTTGATCAAACTTGGCAAATTTATTTATTTTGTACTAAGCTATCAATATTTAACTCAAAAACACACTTTATTAGTTTCCTTGTAGCAGCAAACCTAGGTACTCGTTAAACCTAATGTTATTAAAATATATTTAACTGAAAATCAATTCAGACAAATGGAAATTAGTCGACAGGCTTGCTGCGGCGGGGGTATTGGTGTATAAAAATTGACAGTTTTCGAAGATCTCAGCTGTATGGAAATGGGCTATTTACAAACACTGAGTGATGAAAAATATTTTTTGTTCGAAATTGTTTCTAGGGAAGCAATCCGTTTTAGATTTCTCAGGAAAGAGAAGTGTATTACATATTTATAAATGATATACAGAGTAAACATCATATCTATGTCTCAATTAGTATATAAAGATATTAAATTTTAACAGGAGATTTTACTGGGTAACTGACCTATTTTCAATTGCTAAAATATTAGGTAACCGGTTAACACTATTCGTGCGGTCGACATGTTTGAACATAAAAGTTGCATTTATTTCAATGTTAAGCAATTGCGGGAATTCCCCTCATCAGCACCCAACGTGTTAAACCCTGAGAAAGAATAGTAGTTTTTTCATGGTTCGAAACTCGACCCAGCTGTCCTTGATTATTACACTTTAAATAAATGGTTCTGGCATTCACATCAAAACTGGCATAAATTGTCATTTTGCAGGTTAAAATGTGTATAATAGTGATTTTGTTTGCAGCTCTTGAAATATTCTAACTTATCATCCAACCCAGCTGTTTTGATATAGTTTCAACTGACTACTTGATCCCCATACGAAGGACCTACACTACAAACTAGCTGTTCTGATATATTTTCAACTGACTACTTGATCCCCATACGAAGGACCTACACTACAAACCAGCTGTTCTGATATATTTTCAACTGACTACTTGATCCCCATACGAAGGACCTACACTACAATGAATTGGACGTTAAATAAATGGCCTTCACAAAACTACACAAGGCATCCCACTTTATTCTTCACTCATCCTTCAATAATATTTGTGTTAAAATAAACAAAAATTTGTATCCCTATCTCAATTGGTAATAATTATGTAATATCGTCAATCTTCCTGATGTTGTTTGATTTAACAAGATTTTAAATGTAAATAAGTCCAAACGAATCCATGTATTTTACCTCAACCTGTTTCTAAACAGTATGAAACTTTGTGCATCAAACAAATACAGAAGAGAGTTGCAAGTGTGGTAACCTTACAACCAGCCACACGTGAAATTGTTTCAGCTAAATATAGTCACTCTGCAACTCTCAAGCTGACTAAGTACTACCTGATCTAAAGTAGATAGAGTTGAGGTTTTACAATCTAGTTTTGCCCGTTTCCTGAAAAAATGCCTTTTACTTTACCAAGCTCTACTTAAACTCGCTCAGGGTTAACAACTAATCTTAGGTATTCAAAAATATTCCGATACATCCCACTGATTCTGCACTCATGATTCATTCATATTGAGGTTCAAATACACCTTAGGTGCGTAATATAGTGATAATTTGTCAACCAAACAGGGCGTAAAGTTTAATAATGAGTAGACCCCGTGTAAGATAATAGCTTGGTTCCTTAAAGAGGATATTCTTCAATATTGAGGCAGATCATTGATATTAAGACTGCAGTTTAAACCAATATTATTGGAACTATGTTCCTAGGTATGCGTAGTGGTTAAAAATACGCAAATTTATAAGAGTGCCGCATAGAACACGAAACTCTTTACCCTGCTCTGTATTTAAACCCCCTGCTATCTAAAGCCCCTCCTGCTATATAAAGTTCTCCCTGCTATGTAAAGCCCCCCTGCTATGTAAAGTCCCCCGTGTTATGTAAAGTCCCCCCTATTATGTAAAGCCCCCTTATCATGTAAAGCCCCCTATCATGTAAAGCCCCCAGCTATGTAAAGTTCCCCTGCTATGTACAGCCCCCCTGCTATGTAAAGCATGCCGTTATGTAAAGCCCCCTTTCTATGTAAAGCCTCCATCTGCTATGTAAAGCCCATCCCTGTTATGTACAGCTCTACTGCTATGTAAAGCCCATCTTTTGTTATGTACAGCCCCCTGTTGTGTACAGCCCCCCTGCTATGTAAAGCCCCCCTTTTCTATGTAAATCCCCCATCTGCTATGTAAAGCCCATCCCTGTTATGTACAGCTCTCCTGCTATGTAAAGCCCATCTTTTGTTATGTACAGCTCCCTGTTGTGTACAGCCCCCCTGCTATGTAAAGCCCCCCTTTTCTATGTGAATCCCCCATCTGCTATGTAAAGCCCATCCCTGTTATGTACAGCTCTCCTGCTATGTAAAGCCCATCTTTTGTTATGTACAGCTACCTGTTGTGTACAGCCCCCCTGCTATGTAAAGCCCCCCTTTTCTATGTAAATCCCCCATCTGCTATGTAAAGCCCATCCCTGTTATGTACAGCTCTCCTGCTATGTAAAGCCCATCTTTTGTTATGTACTGCCCCCTGTTGTGTACAGCCCCCCTGGTATGTAAAGCCCCTCCTGTCATATACATTCAGGTGTTGTATTTTAGTTATAATAAAACCCTATTTCATTTACTAGGTATGGTTTTCTCAAATAAATACAAGTTAAGTATTTATTCACCTAGTTACCCTACCATAATTATAATTTCTTTAAGTCACTATAAGATAGTTCGTGTTCTAACTTAAATTTGGTAAAACTATCAATTGTCATGTTAAATATATATCATTCATCTGTCATAACAAAATAGAGACTTATTATGAAAATAAGCTGCCAGATCTGGACGTTGATTTTGAAGCCCAAACTGCGGTAGCGATAACAGTTCATTGTTAAAATGTTTCTTTAAACAACACAAGCTGCAATTGTTGCTTTTATTTATGGTTGGATAAATCTTGAAAACAATTGAAGTCCGCTACCAACCCTGCAGAATAAATTAACGGGTTTCTGTAAGGAACCCTCTCTTTTCTTTGCAAACAAAGTGAATAACTTGAGGTTTCAGTTATTTGAACGATTCATTTAATTAAAGTTAGGAGTGATAAGTTATATACAATGTAACACTATGTAAAGGCTTTATACTGTGCATTCGAGTTAATACGTCATAAACTTGTGGAAATGAGCCAATGATATCAATTAGCATTTGTCTTAGGATTATTCCGTTCAAGATCTCCTAAAGGAAATAATCAATTGAACTATAAATCGTGTTTATTTTAAAATTTGTTATTAAAACTATGCCAATTGGCTATACCTAAAGATTTTATAAAGAAACAGTTGTCTGCATATCTATCTTTGTTCATCACACAAAAACCACTGGAATAAATTCCCCGGGATATCACTTAAAGATTGTCACTATACCAATCATAATATTTTAACCAATGATATAGCGCCAGGTGCTAAGTAATTATTTTAAGTAGGCTTTCGGGAAATAAGTATGAATTAGACTAAAAACAAAACTATTATGTTTGCAAGTGCTTAACCGATTACCCTATTTTAATTAAGAGTGGATATTTTGAAAAACTAACTCTATTCAGTGAACTAACTTGTCCTAAATGTCCTCATACCTACTACAAATACTATGAGAATATGTATTGCTTTCTCTATAATTTTACTATTGCTTTCAGATGAACAAAACACTTTTAAACTCACTTATTTAAATTTTCACAAAGGTAAATAAAGATCCAACCCGAAAGGTTTTAATTTTTATTCATCTCCTTAAAATCTCTTTGGATCCCTTTGAATGGTCTACGTCCAAGGTTTCAGCGAAGTCCTTTCAAAAATTAATCTTAATCTGTACCCACGTCTAGAAAAGATGCTATAAAATGTTTGAATCCTTTATTCACATTTACATTGTGAACATATCAATGAAGTTAGTAATTGTATCCATTCAAGTATCGGAATATAAACAAACCAAGAGTATTTCACAAAACTAAGTTGTTTTATTGAGTTTTGTCGCTGTGTGTATTTAAAAGTTGTATACAGAACCAAAAATAATTACATAAATAAACTCGTCCGTGTCTTCTGCCAGTGGTGAGACAAAAGGTAGGCAACTAATTTTATCCAAACTAAAAGGTTTTAAATATTTATACTGGATTACACATTGAAAGTCTACACGTTTACTTATTCCACATTCTAAGTAGGATAATAACCAGTTTTAGGTCTGTTCTTCCTTTTCGTTTAGATTTGTACCAATTTATGACATTGTAATCTAAGTTGTTAAGATTGGTTATTTCAGTAATATACAAACTAAACCTGGGCTTACGATGTTCAGTAAGACTTCAGTTGTCTAAGTTGTCTCGCCTTCTCTAACTGTATCAAACTTGTAATGATTACGTAACTTAAACAGTTAGACCAACTGATCAAATCTACCTTGATCTGTACAACGTTACTTGTATTAATACTGTGTATATGAATTTACACAATGTTTTGTACTACTACTGTACTATTGTACAGTACAACAAAACGGGCTGATAGTTTTGAAGAGCTTTACAAAGTCGAAATAAATGTAAAATAAAATTCCACATTGATAAAGCTACACCCCTCTGGAATTTAAAAAAAAGATTTATTTCTAAATTTGTTATTTAGTTGTAACATTACATTTAGCTGAATTGTTATCAGCATCATGTACTTTACATTATGCTTAGCAGCGTTATGGAAGTGTTTAGTTTTCATCATATTTTTCTAACTTTGCCATTAAAAAAATCCTGAAAATGTCCAGTTTTTTAATACGTCAATCGTGTAGAGCTTAGGAAAACAAATAATTTAGTGTATTGAAGTGCTGTTGTACGCTTAGTGGTCTTGGAGAAAATTTAAAAACCTAAGTTATTCTTATGGAGATAAAGTAAACTGTGGTGTTCATTATTAGGCCTATATTTTAGTAAAATTTGGAAATTTTTTTTATTTAATTTTAGGCTTTTATCATTTTAGTAAAAACCAGATTTAATACCTTCCCTGTAGCAGCAAACCAGCAAAGTACTCGGTAATCATCTAGGGTGAGAAGGATTAAAAGAGAATTCAAGAAAAACATCTGAAAGGTTTAAGGAATTATTTTAGTGAACCTTTATTTAAAAAAATGGAATTGGCTAAGTCTGCATATTTACTGCGACGGGGGTATTTTATCTCAAAAAATGAAGTTTATAAATTGAACGTTTGTGACCAATAACTTAATTATTTAGCTAAATTTTATTACTTCAACTAGAACATTCAACAATAATTGGTCGAATTAGTTGTCATACCGTTCCTACATTTATTACTTTGTACGATTTTAAGGCTCCAAACCTCTTCCGACTTGTCACATAACATACGTTGGAACAAACCAAGTGTAAGGACAAAGTGTGGGGTTGACTTCTGCCGTAGTAAATAATTCAATAGAAGAGGCTTCTAAGAGATTGGTTTGTTCTACCACTTCTTATCTGAAGTCATACAAGACATATATTCTTTCCTCTAAATGATCCTAAGGGCTCAAATTGATATACAATTTTACTTTCTCCCCATATACATAGTATGAGGTGAAAGTATTGAAATCGTCAAACATTTTCGAGTTTGGTTCTGAACCCGAAAAAGGGGGTTTTGAAGTGATGTGTGTGGTTGTGTACAAAGCTACAGACTTTGGTTTGATTTTGATTAAATTTGATATGAGAAAAACAGTTCCAAAACTCTTTATGACACAAATTGTGTGGGTACTAATCAGTGGTCCTAAAAGCTGTTTAATTTTGTTTAATTTTTATTATAAATTTTCTCATGTAGGCCTAAACCCAAAAAATGACGGAAAAATCAGATGTTCACAAAAACGGCTCGGACAGTTTTCATTACAATTTTTTTAGTTACTAGCAGATTACCCGTCCTTCGTAAGGGGTTGGCGTATAAGTATAAAATGCTTATTGCAGTTATACTCGTGCTTTGCGTTTGCAATGGGAGAGGACACGGAACCTCAGGGACTGAAGTCTCGCGCTCTAACCACTACTTCACACGCTCATAACCTTGTGAATGTATATGTTTAGGATTAATATCATGTGTTACTTACAGTACTAAAAAATGAATCCACGTTGAAAGAAAAGCAACAAAAATAACCAGCCTGCTTTATGTCTTGAGCTTTATATTGTCAGAACTTACTTTAGACATGAACCACTCGGTGTGTGAGTATAATGGTATAATCCTCTTAAAGTGTATTAGTTCTCGGATGCACGTGTGTAATCCAACTTTAACTGCTTGCCTTGTCTAAATACTTGTGTATAAAATATCGATATTTTATGTTCAGAATTCTATAAAGTATGTTTTGTGAATTAAGATTTATTGCCAATTTAGTACTCCTATGTCTAGAATAAGGAATTCATATCTAAATGTTCTTTTTTTAGATTATACATGACAATTTATTATGTGACTTCAAGAAATTCCTTCAAGATTCTTTATTTTGTATTAGATTATTTAATAAAATAAAATCCTACAATTTGTAGCCATTTTGTACATTATGTAAGTTATCACTTAAGAATGTGAGCTTAGAGCTATGAATCTATCAAATATATTCCAAAACTTTTGTGAGCTCGTTTGAAACCTATCCATGTCAAGTAGAAACATCTTAACATTATACAAGATTAAGTTACCAACACTAATGTACAGCACTAATGTACAGGCTACATAATATTTGGTTAAAACAATCGCGTTAAATAATATCTTCAATTGTAAAATACCAATTGTAAAATATACTTTCAGGTTTCAATCAATTCAACCCTCTCTCGAAGCCCTGTATACCTTGTACAACAAGGTAGCCTATATTTAAAACCGTATTTGTTTTATGGATGAATTTGAATATATGGTTTAGCATCTAACAATAACCAATTTACCAACAACAATCATAAAAGTGTCACTCAGTGTACAATCCCATTACTGTATATCTCTAAGGAAAAATTCTAAGACAAAAGGGAAGTAAGTTTCTTAAAAGTTGAGCTACGTCAAAAGACAGTAACAATCAAGAAGTTCCTCTTACACATTGAGTTAAAACTTTGCAATGAGATATACTGTTCTTCCTTTTCCTCAAACAAGCTACAACACATGAATCATTTAATACCCTTACCACAGCAAACCTGCAGATTAAGCAAATTTCCTACTGCTTTGTTTGATTTTCATAGAAAAATCTTCTTTGAAATTTCATATGTATTCCCTTTTTAAAATAAAATTTTGTTTAATCATTAAGTTAAGTTACTTAAGTTTACTTAAGTTTGCTACTACAAGGAAGGTAGTAAAGTGTGTTTTAGTAAAATTTCAATAGCATTTTATGTATGAAATTTAAAAAGCAATTCAAATGTGAACAACATACCCATTAACAAGCAAACTATTATACAGTTTACTAATTCTCCATGAGGATAGTATGGGAATTTCAATTTTTTATTAATTGTTTTTATTTCTTGTGTATATTTACGCCAGTGGCATTTTTTACGTTTTGAAAGGGAACGGTCCAAACCCTAGTTAACGTTAACCTTTTTGTTAACCTTTTTGTTAGATAGCATACTTAATTCATAGCCCAATGACAAATTGGGATCTGGGTCCGGAAACGATCTCCCTTGGATTCGAACCAGCGACCTTCAGATATAAAGGTGAGCACTATAATCACTCGGCTACCCAGACAATTAACGTCTTTTAAAATATTTTTGAAAAAAAATAGCTTATAAAAATGCTTCAGTATACTACATTGTATGTTAGATTAATCTATACAATAGGGTTAGGAAAATAACATACTAGGGCTCCATAATTACTGTTTAAAAACTGTAATTTAAATTGTCCCCAGTTGAAAAACAGGTGAAATTAAATTTTATTAAATAAACAGCATACAATTAACTTATGGGAAACCCACTCATTTAGTGAAAACGTTCATTCTAACGCATAGATTATATTACTGTATACATTACCAATTGAAACATGGTCGCAACCTGGGTGGTAATATAACCACACGTATTTTAACCCAAATATGAGTGAAGGATGAGTGTATAATGAAGTGAGATGATCTGTGTAGCTTTGTTACTGATTAAGATCAGCTGTTTCATTAGCCATAACCATTTAATCATTGGTCAAGAACAGCTGGGTCCATTTTCGAACCATCAAAAGATACTGACTTTTCTCAGGATCGAACCGGCGACTTTTTGATTGTTATGCGAGCACTATAACCACTCAGCTGTCCAGCTTTTTACTACCAAACGTATAAGAGATAAAAATAAATAATCATCATTATACATTTCAGCTATCAAATCAAATGAATAGAAGTTATATTGTTTCAAACAACTAAGTTAATCCCTAAGCACATTGCATTTAAGTTTAACAAGTAATTTATCAAACGAGATCTTTTATAACTAACCTGTCTCGAAATCAGAGTTCCATTGTATCACTGTATTCAGAGCTGAATGAGAACTGATTCTAAATGTTGGTCAGAACAAAAGATGGACTCAAGGAAGAAATGTATTGTGTTGAACAGTTAAACAATGAAGTGTCATTGTATAGGTTTAGCAAAGACTTTGGTAAAAATAGCGTTACCTTGAAATAAAGTATTATGTTTCAATACAATTTTTGTATATATATGTTACATAATAAATATGTTTAAAATATACCACTCACAAAAGATGATTTCTTGGTTAAGTTCGATTGAATGGCATCATTGTTTTTTTTTTTTTTATAGCCAATTATATTCAGCAAATTTTGTACAAAACACCGACCAACAAACATTAAGCTAATGGCGAACCGTTCGATTCCAATAAAACACGTTGACAAGGTAAATCCAATCAAAGTTTTAATTGCAATTCCTAAACATTTCAGGTTCTTGTTTTTCACCACACAAACTCGAGTTTTGTATATACAAATAGCAATTCGGTTTTTATGCTGGTCTAATGTGTTTTGCTGCTTTTAGTTTTGAGTTTGGTATGCGTGTTAGAAGTTAAAAATTTAAAAAAAAGTATTTGAATTGAAAAAAACGAAACTGGTATTTTTCTTTACGAAAATTACTGAACAACCTCACAAAAATCTGTCGATAAATAAACAAAAACATATTTGATTTCCACTATGTCTAGATCAAAATAAAAAGTCAGGGGCTGAAATAAAAAGTGAGTGGTACTTTAACGGGCTTTGTTTAAATGTATTTTTATATACCTTTTATCAGTTCATAGGGTTTTGGATGGACCGATTACCACAACGATACTAACATGTTTCAGGGTCAAAATGGTGACCTAATTACTGGTTGTCCCGTTTATATGAATTTTTAATAGTGTTTAACAGCTTTAAATATCGTAGCTTGAAACTTAACGTTATTTTTACTTTACGAACAGTGAATAAAAACGCCTAACACTTCAAAATATATTTAGAGTAATACCTTTGATAAATACAACAATAATAAGAACCATTCATATACTAAAAATAAACTCAAATAATTATAATTACTAGGGGAAACCCGTCGAAATCGACGGTTACTTTCAAGGCTTACGTTAATTCATCTAACTGCGATGAATTGGGTGAAATATACATATTTTAAACATTTAACATTGTTCAAAGAGTAATAAGTGTAAAAAATAACAATATTGCGTTAGTTGCCAAATTTGGTTGTTCATTCAATGATTAAAATATTTCCTATCCTGTACGTCATCGGAGTTATTATTATTATGTTATATGGTATCTCTTCCTTTGGTAGAACCTTTTAATAGTATTTAAATCGTATTGGTGGATCTTATAGTTAAACACTTCGGCGACTTCATCAGTGTTTGAGAAAAAATATATGTTTTCAAGTGAAAGATCACAAAAACATTAAAATCATATGGAATTTATTGAATTACAATTTATGTATATTTGTAGCGAGTTTATATAATTCTCATAATATTTTTATATTATATTGTAGTATATATAATATTATAATCATAATACTATCATGATAATACTAACTAAAACTTCGCCTGAGACCTGATTATTCCGAGCTAATTAAATAAACAGATAAAGTGCCGTCACAGTATTAGCAAAGTTTGAGAATTGTATTAAAGAAACCTTTCTAATTACTTAAACGACTAACTTCCTCCCAGATTATTTGGTCGGTAAAATGTTTTAAATGCAAGTAATTATGTAATTTACTGTTTCATAATCTTGTTGTTCTTATTCAAATAATATTATAATAATAATTATCTTTCTTGTTTGTTCTTTTACATTTTAATGAAATGTTTAAAAGTAAAACAATAATTACTTCAATATAATTGTTTAATCAAAAGAGCTACTTTATAATAACTCTTTTATAATATATATTTAATAATAGTTCTTTTATAATAATACGTTATAATAACTATTTTATAATACTTGTATTACAGCTATTGGGGTTGTAACTTTTTGTTTAGAGTTCAAAGTACTACAACATAGCCTACTAAATTTTAATCAAATAGTTTAAACCATTTTTGTGTAAATTCGATTCCTCCCTTGTTCTATGCGGTTTATGGGGAAATCCCCAATAAAACCATGACATACTATGAATATATTGTGGTATATATAATATTATAATCATAATACTATGATTTGGTTTATTAAAAACCTCAATATATCTTTGAATTTTACTTTACTAAAAGACTGTACTTATACATCTATATTTAAAAGTCATATGTTTAAATTGTTTTTTATAAAAAAGTAATAATTTTGTGTGTTGTTTTATGAAATAAACATGTTAGGTTTGTTTTTCAACATTTCATTTTGTCATTTGTATTTATAGTCCATGATATGGAAAAATTGAACGACAACGAAAATCTAAATTTCAAAAACAGTCAAAAACATCTAGAGTTACCATTGATTAGTACCATTTACTATTGGATAGTCAAAGATTAGTACCCACTAACCAAATTTCATTAATCGAACCACATGTGTAGGTGGTTTGTAGCTGTGTCACACACTCATACAGACGCAGACAATATAACTTAGAAAACTCTTTTTGTCCTGGGGGGAACCAACAAAATATTTCCACCAAAAATCCAAACTCATAATTCCTCTCAAAATCCAAACTCTAAAATATTTTGGCTGAATTAATACTTTTATCATATACTATGTATAGGGGGATAAAGTAAAAGCTTAAAATTTTACATTCAACCAAATCATAATTAACTTGAGCTGTATTTTTACATCCAGTTAACACTCGCATGTAACATTACGTTACTAAAGTAAGCCTCTACACCAAAGCACCCTCCAGGCCTACACTTGTACACCTAATAAGGCATAGCTCTCTTGAGGACGTCTCCAGATGTTAAGAGTGTGCTCCACTTATCACTAACTACATCAGGTTACTTAAAAATATATATAATATGAATAATAATGTATGTATCTTGTTTTTCATTAAACATTCTTACCAAGTCATGTATGGAAAAGTGTTCTTACAATTTCCTGGTGAGCGTTGTATCAAGGATATAATTACACATCCTAAAACACTAATTTATATATATTTTTATTATTCTTTTAAGATTTGCAAAAGGAACGGTCTAGACCCTTGTCAAACGTGTGCGTTTCGTTTTAAAGCATCATTAATTTGTAAGTCTAACAATATATGACAGGTAATTTAAGAATTAACTGCGACTGGGGTCGAACTAGAAGCCTTCAAATGTTAAGGCAAGCATTATAAAAACTTTACAATCTGGCCCAATGTTGGTACGAAATCAATTGTTTATTTCAATATTATATCAAATACTATTTCTCTGTAATATTAATATGTTGGTTCCCAGAACAATGTTCGTTTAAATACCTTACTGAATCCAAATAATTCAATGGAAGTGGTAGGATTATTTCTTAGATGTCTATTTAATATTTAAAAATCATATTATTAGATATTCTATTTTAAAATTAATTACATTAAACCATGTTTAGCTTGGAATAAAATTTCCCCTATTGGTGTTGTAACCTAACATTTGCAAATAATCCATTTACATAATTTATCATAGTTATACGTTTAACATATTATATTTCTAACATGATTTTTTTAAACTAAAAATCTCGTTTCTTCCTGTAAGGAAGACGTCTTAATGTTAACTAATGTTTACAAAATGGACAAACTCATGTTTAGTATTAATTTATTAATAGTTTTCAATAATTAATTGTGTTACAAGCTAAATTAACAGTAGAGTGTTACTAATCACTTTTATGTATAGTTTACAAAACACCAATAGCACCGAAATACCCCAGAATGTTTCAAAGACATCTAATTACATTTGAAACTATTTACAACAGTCAATGCAATCAGGTTTTATCTGTTGATGAGATTGTTAGCTGGCAAAACAGCTGTAAAGTCGTTTAGGAAACGATTAAACGTAATCGTTAACACACTCTAACTGTGTAATTTTATTACTTCAATGAATTTATCGTTAAAACCACCAAAATAACAAATCAATCACATTTCCAAAGGCATTTAAAATAAATATTCGATTGCAATTTGATTGAAAATACTACACAACATTCATTTTAACAAGTCGATTCCTGTAAAAAAAAGTCATTAAGTTTTTAATCACCAGCTGATTTCATTGTTGCTGAATACAGTTCCAACAAAGACCCTATCTGTGACAGTGACAGTATCACTAACAAATAGTCTGAATAAATATGCGAGATGCCCAGTAAAGTTAAGAGCTCTTGTTCATTGTGTTCTAAAATGAACGAGTCTCCAGACCAATTCGCCATTAGTGACTCGAGTAAGTACCTCGAATGAATTAATGCAATTGGATTTTAAACCTTTTAAACTCTTGAAACAAAAAGGCCTTCGAGGACGTTAAGAATACGTTTATTTATATTTGAAATGCCAAAAGTGCCTTGTTAAATACTTTCAGGTAGTTAATTTCTATATAGGATGGAAAAAGCTTTATAATATTACCGAAGTAAATGTACAGTAACAGTAAATATAACTTGAGCTTTGAGAGTTGATTAGGATAAATGTATCTTAAACTTTAGTTTGAAAACTTGCAAACTTAAAAGTCCTTAAGTCATTTTAGTGATTAATTGAGCACAAACAGAGAGTGTTTTTTTTTTGTTTTTTTTTTTACCTCCTAAATCTATCTACTATTATATAAAATTAAGTATAGCATTTAGAGGTGTATTGTTTCTCGTCATGTTCGTCGTGTTTTTATTCTTATGGAGAAAAAGAACTGTTGTATTTTGCTTGTTTATGGATATATTTGAATTTGGCAAATTTGTTTACTTCATACTAAGTAAACAACAGTTCAATAAAAACATAGATTTCCCTTTCCCTGTAGCAGCAAACACCTAAATACTCATTAAAAATAATGTTATATAAATAGGAAATAAATGGGACAGTTTTAAGGGAATGTTTTAAATCCAGCTAGATAAATGGAAATTCCCTTTGTCTGCAGGTTTGCTGTGTCTGGGGTATTTTTGAATAATAACATCAATTACTGTAGAGGTATGACACTCTGTACATAAACACAACACAACTAACAGTAACGACTGGGATTAACAGTGTTATCTAAGTCACACTTGACTATCTCGAGTTATCAGTAATGTCAAGTAGTCATGTTTCATTCACTTCTATTGACGGTCCTGGCTATCCTACCGGTAACATTTGGTAGTAATTTAGTCTATTATTACATTTTGAAATAGTTTATGTTTAAAACAAACTACTAACATTTAGTGACTTTTGTCACTTCTTTTGTTTGCTATTTTGAAATTTTTTACTAACATTCTTTGACATTCATAATTCATTAGACATCTAATTTCTTCAAAACTTAATTTTGATTTGCCATTGTTAACAATTTTAAAACTTGATTAATTTTTTATTGATTAGTAATTGTTGTATAGCTAGTTACGATGATTGATTTTGCTTGTATACCAATCAAATTCATTATTTTTCCATTATTTTCCCTTCTTGAAGGCAACTCCCTTTTGTTGCGCATCAAATAGATAGAAATAGATATCTACGTAGATTCTATGTAGATTCGACATCTACGTTTTTGTATGATAATACAAAGATAATACCTTCTCTGAATATTCCAAATTTATAAATTTAAACATTTCTAATGTTACAGGCCCCGATTTATACTACATCTACTACAGACTACTATACGGCAGCTGTTGTGGAACTAGCTACTTCTCGTACTTCTAACAATGTGACAAACGAAAACCTAATAGAAAATGTTGACGTATACATTGAATATATATCCAATGCCTCCCTAAGTCAGGTATATATTGTTAGCAGACTTAATAGCAGCAACAAAATTTCAACATTTATGTTTTCATATGATATCAATTTGCTGTTTTATTCCCATAATATTTTGTATTTTAGAATGCAAAAAAGCTTACGTTACTCTTTCCTTTTACTTAAAAAGGTAACTTGTTTTTTGTTTAAGTTTGCAGGTTTTCTACGACGGAATTATTGTGTCTGTATTTATTTACTTTCTACTTTCTTTTACTATTGCCATATTGAATGTTGCAGGTAGACATCATAGTGTTCCCAGAAGGTGGTTTAACAGAATCTGTAGAGGTTGGAGATATTAGTGGTGCAACTCCTTGTAACATAACTGCTTACCATCAGGTGATAAAAATAAGTCATCATCTCTATTATCTATTATGTTATAAATAAGAGGGATTTCTTTATGTCCATTGTGTTTATTTTTGTTAATTGCCCAAATTAATGAGCCTAGAGGAGTGATATTGAAAAAAGTTATACCTGAAACCCCCTAAGGATGAAGCCAACGTCCTGATATTTGGGCATATTGAGCATTATTTTGATTTAATGCCCAAGGGGACATTAACGATTTGAGATGGGGTTTTTGGAAGTAACTTTTGATAGGTCTTATGGGGGGAAAATAAAAACCAAACCATATATAATTTACTACACGACTTACGCTTATTGTATATATTTTACCTTACCACACAAGATACTGAATCAAACCAAGAGAATTTAATAGAACTGAATAAAATATAAATGGTTGATTTTGTTTTTGGAATAATGATAGGTTTTCCCATTGTAGGAGTTCACAGAATATAATTAGATCCAAACATTGTTTAATTAAACCCATCTACAGTAGAATGAATTAATAATGACGTGGTACAAATTAGTCTCCAAAATAATTGTTGGCTGTGTAGCGGTGTATTTTGTTAAATTTAAAAAGCCGTATTTTCAAACACAAAGTTTAATTTGAGCTAATTACATTTACTTCACTTCTATATAGTTAATTTTAATCTACCATAAGGCTAGTTGGTAGAATAGCTTTATCTTTATCAATATTGAAATATTTATCAATATTTAATGTCCCTACGTAAACTATGCTTTAATTTACAGACCTGGTCCAGAATAACCCTAATATAATATACATTATAAAGGATGTATTTCACGTGCAGGTGTTGGCAACGCTGTCATGTGCTGCCAGACAGTACAGCATGTATGTGGTGGTAACACTGCCTGAGATTTACAACAATGCCTTCAATAAAACTCATCTGTTTACCACCAGCCTGGTTTTCAACCGTAATGGAACTGTTACAGCCAGGTAAGGTTGCTGAAAGGTTATTTTAGGTTAGGTTAGGTTGGTTAGGTAAGGTTAAGTCACGTTAGGTTAGGTTAGGTCAGGTTGGTTAGGAAAGGTTAGGTTAGGTTAGGTAAAGTTAGGTCAGGTTAGGTTAGGTAAGTTTAGGTTAGGTTAGTTAGGTTTTCAACCGTAATGGAACTGTTATAGCCAGGTAAGCCAACTGTCACAGGTGATTAAAACTAGTATGCTTCCAATAGTACTAGTAGTCTTCTCGTCATAACGTAAAATCTGAAGTTTTTGGTTTTATGCGTTTTATGTTGGTAGTGTTTGACTGTACTTGTCGATATATTGTTTATTGTTTATGTTAGGGTGGATTTAAAATTTATATGTGGCTAATTCTTTTGTTGTAAGAACTGTGTATAAGGAATAGACCTATTTAAGTAATGATCAACAAAGAACTCTCTGCAGAGACCGGACAAAAATGTGCCTTAATTTTTTTTATTGATCCATAAGAATCGAATAAGAATGCACATTAACCATAGTGTTTAATCTACGCTTCTATCGTGGAACGAGTTGTTTAGTGGTAGAGCGCAGATATTCGGTGTCCGAAGTCCCGGGCTCAAATCCTGCCGATCACCAATGGATTTAAGCCAAGTGATAATGCAAAGAAATCCTCGTCTGAAGTAATGTGAAAACGGTTTAGCAGTAACATTATAGGATGGGAAGGTGGGGGAAAACTATGTGGGAATAGAAAGCTAACTGTCCACATAAATTTCCTAAATAAAATTCCTAAATAAATTTCCTAATAAATTTCCTCACTCATATTCAAAATCTCAAATGTTTCTCTGCAACCCAGGTACAGGAAGTACCACCCTTACGGCAAGTCTGCAACCAAACCTCCGCTTGAACTTACGTATTTCGAAACTGATTTTGGAGTGACGTTTGGAATGTTAATCTCTTTTGACATTCAGTTTCTAGAACCAGGAATCGTTCTTGCCAGAGACCGTGGAATAAAGCATTTTGTGTTTCCAAACTGTTGGGTTTCTGCACTACCTTTCTTCACTGGTAAGTAACTTAACTACATTTTATTAACACTTATAGTTAAGGGGTAGTCTAGTGACTGGAATGGAGACTTCTACCCTTAAGAATGAGGTTCGAATACTGCTATCACTAATGAATCTCAGTTATTTTATAACTCCCCATATGACCCCACTTAAAGCAGTTGGTCCAATCTGGTTAATTGCTTGTATTGTTATCTGCAAAACTTCAACACAAGTAATGCAGTGCATGGCCATAACATTGGGTGAAATTAAATTAAATTGTCATCTCCTTCCTCCTTCTACTGGCTTTGTATGATCAAGGAATCTTTTCTGACCATGACCCTGATACTCTCCCTTACAAAATCAAGCAAGCTTAAATACAGTTTTTAAGCAGCTTAATTACGAATACGTGAGTTTTTTAAAGAGTATTACGGTATATACGCTCCAACACCCTTTGCCATCAGTGAAGAAGTCACCTAATCCGATGAAAGCGCAGACCTTCATTCCCGGGGGTCCTGGGTTCGAATCCGTGCAAATACTATTGGCTTGGGTGAGACCTATGTCAGGAACATCTATGCCTAACCTAAGGTAATTTGTAAGGTGCCAGGCTGAAGCAAAGCGTCATATGTTGTGAATGTAGAACATTAAACAAAAACGTAGCGGTTATTCAGTCATATTTGGTCTCAAGCAGACGACAAAATAAGGTAACAAGATATATACATTATTAAATTTATATGTTTAATCTCTCCACAGCTGTGCAGACACAATGGGCCTGGGCCTACGGCCTAGACGTAGTTCTATTGGCCTCAGGATGTAACGATCCTCTCCACGGTGGTACAGGGTCCGGGGTCTACCTTGGAAGACAAGGAGCTCTTCAGTACCTCCAGACGAGTCACTCCACCTCGACCATGCTAGTGGCTAGGGTGCCCAAATATCTAGGTAAGTGTATATTTTGGATAACAATATTTTGGAAGCACTACCTTTGAACCTTTGAATACTACTAGATAATTTTGTGTGTTTTATATATATAACATTGGCTTCGTCTGGTCAACGTAGATGAGAAGTCTACTTCAGTAAGAGTACAGTCAGAGGTACCGAGATCCTCTTTGTAGCTTGAACTATTTAAGAACATTTGCTATCCTATCCAGGGTCATTTATTAAGGCCCAATGATCAGGAGTAGCTAGTTCTAGTTGTGAACTGTCAAAAGGTTGTTCAAAAGGTTACTGACTGAAGAGGCCATGAGATACTCTATATACATACTCATGAATCATATATGTTTACTATGAGATTTTTAGCTAAACAAAAGTACCTTTCCAGGTAACCAAACCAATTCTAAAGCATATAGCGGATCAGCTGATAAACCTATATCGGAATCTACACATATACATTCTACAGTCTCATCTCTACCTCAGAATAACTCTCTGTTTCTACTGAGAGACTACGTTGATGTGTACGAGAGTCGTCTACTTATGTCTACTGAAGATGTAAAGTCTCTTCTACCAAGCGGTCCAGTAGAAAACTCTTCAGTAGAAGTTAGAGTTGCTACAGACACTACAGTATGTCACAACCAGCTCTGCTGTGATTTCCAGGTATGAATGTTTGTGAAAAGCACAATTGATTTTCGTAACAACATATGCTGATTCCAAAAAGAGCAAGTAAACAATCATTCGGTGCATAATACATGATGACATATTATTGACATACAAAAATAATTATTTAACCAGAATAAACACTCCTCTAGCTTTGAGACTATTCTCCCAGCACAAAACAATCTACTTAATAAGTAAATACCAACAATAATGTACTAGGAACACAAAAGGCATATTTTCACCACTCTACATATTTACACTACTTAGATTTCTATGGGGTAACAAATAACTGAGGATGTTACTTTTACAGCTCAAAGTCTCCACAAACTTCAGTACAACTCCTGCAGATCCTCCTAGAGCTGACGACTTCAGCACATCTTCCTACCGCCTGGTGGCGTTTGACGGTGTAAGATCTTATGGTGGAGGAGTAGCAACTGGTGGTATACAGGTTAGTCTGATATGAATATACTTATTATTCACTAAATTCTCGATCAACCACCGCGATCAAGACTACTATATACTTTATGTATGAGTTGACTTAGTTCCTTTCTTCTAGGAACATAGTATAAGGCTGCACCAAAATTTTTCCACCGCACTCAATTCGTCATCTTACCTTCTTCATCGATTTCTTTCTTTAGGTATCTTCTCCAAATTATTATTGGTTCCTCTCTTTCTATTTTCCTGAGGGTTCCATTATAGGGCTTGCCTCGCAATGTTGTCATTTGGTCTTCTAAGGACCTCTCCACTTTCTTTCTTTTGTTTATTATATCACCAACAGGACTTTCTTCTTCTATTCTCAACACCTCTTCATTTGTTATTCTGCCCGGCCAAAGCACGTTGAGTCTTTGTCTGAGACATTTTTTAATGGATTTTGTAGTAATTTTATTAATTAGTCTGTTTTGGTTTTCTAGTTGTTACAGCAATTGTGACTTTCTAGATTTGGCAACAAAAAGAATAACAGTATTATATGAGTACAAGCTTTATATGAATTACAAGTTTTATTAGCTTTATTTTATACAAGTTGAATATAGAATAGTGAGATGACCTATTCCAGCTTGACTACGATCACCTATTTTTAAGCCCAAGTCAGCTAGGCCCAGCTTACAATCATTAAAAAGCCTAGTGATTTGTTTCACGATAGAACCGATAGACTTCTGGTTGCCAGGCGAGCAGTGGAATTACTAATCCACCTGTATGAAAACATGAAGAAAGTAAATTTGGCTAACCAATAAGCTATTTTCCAAATATGGGTGGACATTTATTGTAAAACTTTGACTGTATCTAGATCAGGTAGTGCATAAAGTCAGCTTTAGAGTTGCAGAGCTGAAACAATTTCACGTGTGGCTGGTTGTAAGGTTACCACACTTAACTGCAACTCTCTTCTGTTTCTGTTTTTAATGCACAAAGTTTCAGACGGTTTAGAAAGAGTCTACAGGAAAGTAGGTTGTGCATTCGTTTAATCCAAATGTAATTTGTAAATGAGCTAGAGCCAAAACAAAGTCCATGCTAGTATATTTGCATAAGTTAAGGAACAAAACATAAATAATAGTATTGACAGCTACTGAAGCTTTTTTACACGATATCATAAAAGTAATTCACAATTTTTGAATGGACTAAAATGTATTTAATTTTATTTTTAAGAACATTTTTACTTACTAAATGGATCTACTTAGGATTATTTATTTACTAAAACACTATACGTGGGGGCCCATACATGCACTGCTATAGAGTCTGACAGCCATTTAAGTCCTCGCTTAGTTTTACAAGCTCAGTTCCCAAAAAAAAAACTCCCACAGTGTTATCCTCAACACATTTAGTAGCCTACATGTATTTTTTTAGGAAAAGGTCCAAATCCTGGTATCTTACTCTCAAACGTAACATTTTGTTAGGTAGCTCAATGATTGATGGCCCAATGACAAATTACATCTGGTTCCCATAACAATATTGCTTGGAATGGAACCTGCTACTTCAGATTTGAAGGCGAGCACTTTAACCACTCGGCTACCCATAAATTACACATATACTGACACGGAGTCTCACAACCATTCGGGTGTTTGCTCACTTTATAAAAACTTTGTCCCCCAAAAAAGATCTTCACTGTATTTTACTTAAAATCTTTTCCATAACACAATGATTTAATATTTTTACTAGGTGTGTGCAATCATTCCATGCGTCAACGAGTCACTATCATCATGTGCAATGCCAGCCCTGTCTGCTCAGTTTGTCAAGCTCGGTCCCCTATACAAGGTTTCTACTGTGTTTGAGGCCATCACCATCTCCACAACTATCCTGTACAACAGCACCTTCGTATACCCGGATATCCTAGTAACTGGATCTGGATACAGCTATGGAGCTCTGGTATCCTCGGATATTTTCTCATTCGTTGCTTCAGATCCTCTCAATGGTTCTCAGCGAGTAACACTCAAGGTAGGATAGTTTTCTATATCCAAACAAATTTAAAATGCTTTTGATTATTAGGCAATTAAAAGCTACGTTTTTATACAGACTGGATGTATTGCATAAAATACATAACACAAAATTAATATTGCTATTAACTTTATAGCATTGTTATAAGAATGTTTTTACCTATAATTTCAAACAATTATGAGCTCATAGACAGATTTTTTATCCTTAAATCACCAAGAACCTTTTTTTTATAAATGTTGTTTACAAAGAAAGCATAGATTTTAATTTTCTAGAAGGAATCCGTAAAGAGCTGGGCTTCTTTAATTACATTTCCTGTTAGTCGACAAATTGGTTTCTATTCCTTTAAAAAACATATTTTCGTTGAAACTTCTATCCATGAATCCAGGTAACAGTTATAGTTTACTAACATTAATTTATCATACACATGATATACAATTTTTTTTATAGATAAATGATTTATAACCATCACATAATAAACATAGTTAGGTACATCTCCTACAGGCTATCAATTACTAAAGCATTAATCAAATGTTTTTTAGTTTTAGGATTTTCAAAAGTTTCAGTATGTTAACTGTGTTTTTTTGACTGTTGAAAGATTCTCAAATAATATGTCTATCTTACACTATAATTACATGAACTGTACATGTTTTAGGAAGAAAATGAGCTCAGCTCAATTAGACCATGAGGAGTGTGCTTCAAAATAACGTTTTATATCTTACATACTAACTTCTCTCACCAGACCTAACTGAAAAGCAACTTTAGAATAAGAATAACTATAGTATATTTAATTTTCCCTTCAACTACCTAACACAAAAACAAGAAAATAGGAAATAACGTTTCAATATTATAGCAGTAGCACATTCAATCACGTTATCTTCGAGTTAACAACTAGATACAACTTCTACTACTGGTATGGTATCAAATAGCTAGAATTTTCCTCTTTGTTTTTAGATGAAGACTCCACTGCACAAACTAGTTACTGCAGCTATATACGCTAGACAATTCGACCGAGACGGTCTTCCCAGGACAGAACTACCAACAAGTCGAGCTCAGTCAAATTGCTTTTATCAGTGTTTTATTATGTTGATGTTTCTATTTTTAAGTGTGTTCCCTTAGTTGTATTCTTATAGAATGAAAACTCAAACATTTAAACAATACATAGTAACACTTAATTTTTTTTAATTTTAGGATTTAATAAATGGTTATTTTAAGCTTTCATAATTTACGTTACTTGCACTCCCAGAAATTCCACACTAGGTAGGTAGTTATTTTTATGTCTTACATGATTTTTAAGGTCTTATTTGACATTTCTGGATAATTAAGGTTACCTGTGATGAAGGTGGATATTCTTTCAAAGACTCAAGTCTCCGTGTTCAAAAAAGGACTTCGTGCTTTTAATTACTTTGTGAACCTGATAAGGACCTTCCAAAGGATTGATTTGACATGTTACCCCCCTTAGCTAATAAAAATACATCAAATTCGTCCTAGACCACATTGTGAAGTAGAAGAGTCTGCAATAAACTAAGACTTATATTTGGAATCACCAGTACAAATAGCTGTAACATGATTTACTTAACATAGTATTATAATAGAACTTGCCCCATGGTCGAAAACTCGACCAAAAGTATGTATTGTGCAAACTTCTCTATTTTCCCCCAACGCTGTAAATGAAAAATGTGGTTAGATTTTCTTCCATTTGTTTTGACTTTCCGTTTATATTTTGTTGATATTTCGTCACCAACATGGTAACCCCATGTTAATTTTTTTATTTTAAATGATTTTGTGTGCTAATTTTTAAGCCTATTTTAATTTATGAAGAGATTCTGCACATCTACATGCAAATATTTTTCTAACAGTTTGCGAAGATTTTCCCTGCGATGTACATGAAATGAGAAAAAGGTTTTCTAGTTTTTAATAAACATGCTTGTCTATAATATATAGAACTAGCCCTATGTTAAATCTCCATAAAAAAGTTTAGTTTCCACTTTGTCCCAATTAATATAAATATTCTCAAAATACAAATAAAACCTGCACATATAGGGTCGAAACCTTTTTGTGGTACAGCCCACGTGTAATTCGATCTAGTATGGTCAGATTAGCTTTCATAAGTTTTGCAAAAGCTTCTTAATCTATAAGATTTACCAAATTATAAATGCAATACCATCCATTGTAACAAGTTTTAAATAATTAACTTCTTTTAAATGTATTTTATAAAGGTATTAATATAATTTTTCAAAATTCGAAGTTTGAACCTTATTGCATTAGGGGTTCCACAGTATAATTATGTATATTGTTCTGAATATGTTTAATAAAGGACTACACAATCATACAATAGCAGCTGGATAAAGAAGTGGTTTTCTTTTGAAATATTTCCCTCGTCTGTACCAGACCGGCGGATCCTCAATCATGTCAAGGCAGCATTGTATAACTCTGAGATGAGTTTCATTTACTTCACAAACTAACAAAATCTTTAAGAAAAAATGTATTTACAATACATTTTTCTTATTGTGTTTTTTACAGGGTTGTTTTTTTTATTTGATATAACTATACATTCCCCAACACAGCTTTATATTTTTAAACTTATCTTATATACTAACAAACTTTTCCATAACTTACAGCTAGCCTGACCATACTTCTGGACCGAATTACACGCGGTTGGTACCAAATGAAAGATATTTTTCTGTATAATGTGCAGAATCCCTTTAAAAATTAAAATAGACAAAACAATAAGCACAAAAAATGAATTTAAAATTACAAAATTAACATGGGAATAATAGGTTGCCATGTTGGTGACGAAATAACAACAAAATATAAACAGAAAATGAAAAAAAATAAAAGACATTCAAATCACATGTTTTATTTACAGCGTGGGTTGAAAATAGAGAAGTTTGCACAATACATACATGTATTGTGCAATCCACAAGTATATACATACAAGTACATACATGAATGTATGTACTTTTGGTCGAGTTTTCGACCACGGGGCAAATCTCTCGTACAGTACTAATTTATAAAAGATGGGTAACTTTTATAAGAGATTCGAGTGAACATTGTCGAAATCAGTAGCCATAGTAAGATCGTGTAAAGATTTACTGTCTTAATAAACGGTATTATATGGTATGGCATTTCAGGTTTGAAACGCGGGACTTTTGCTCCGAAAGCTTTGGTTCAAATCCCGCAAAACACCAGTAACTTTTAGCCACGTGATATTGTAATGACCCAGTGGTTCAGAATCCATCCAAATCTTAGAATTACTTGAATTTAAATCTCTTAAATTCAATATTACCAATTGAGATGAAGCTAGGTACGTATTTTTACCCAAAATGATTTAAGGATAAGTGTAGAATGGAGTGAGTTGTACCATTGTTACTGACTAAGATCAGCTGTTTCATTAGTCAGGACCATTATTATTAATCAGGAACAGCTGGGCCCGATTCCAACTCTTAAAAAAGCTACTGACTTTTCTCAGGATCGAACCGTCAACCGTTTGATTGCTAGTTAAGCACTATAACCACAAAGCTGGTTAACTCTATCATATCTGGTTGGTATTTCGAATCAATTTTAATTTATATTTTGAAGGTATTAACTACACCTACATCTAAACATTAAATTCATATCAATTCTTTAGTTGATTTTTCGGTAACATTAGTGATATCAAATACCATTCATTATATTTTCAAACACATAATGCCGTAATCGATTTTCAAGTGAAGTGTTCACAAGTGCTAAGTGACGTTGGTAAGATTGATGTATGTCACTTAAAGATAATGTGTTACACGCTTGACGCGTTCTTACTGCTTAACGACATTGAAATTCAAATATATATTCTGGTTTTGTAGGAAAAAACCCTAAAAATAACTTTTGTTTGTCTTTGTAGGTAACACAATGTAGAAGAAATAATTTTGATTATCTATAATTTATGACAACAGACTACAAAACTATTAAAAATAGCTTGAATTATAACTATATTTAGACATAAAACAAATTCACTTAATGATTTTGTGTTTGCTACATATATTTGTAAAAAAGTCTATATGTAATTGTCGTTATAGTTAAAAAGTATATTATTTATAAAATTTTAATACTCTTTCATATTTTTATCATTGAAAACTTTATTTTCTGACTTTTCATAGTTCACTGATTTATGGGATACATTTCATACATTACTTGACCAATTATTTTTCAATATTTGGCATAAAACAATTCAACTTTATTAAGGTACAACTTATAGAGGATAACTTTAAAATGACAAAATATATTTATTTCGTATTCCTATCAAAAGCGTAATCAATTAAATTGCAATTCATAGAGGAAATACTCCTTTAGCCTGCTTAAATAAGTATTTCATCAATGTTATCAAAACAATTCAATGGGCAAGATCTTTTAGTTTAGGATAAATTTGGTTTATTTCCTCAGTTTTTATAAGAACCTGTTTCATTTGATCCTTGGAAGGTCCTTATCAGGTTTATGAAGTAATTAAAAGCACCAAGTCCTTTGTTGAACTCAGAGACTTGAGCCTTTGAAAGGATATCCACCTTCATCATAGAGACTTAATTATTCAGGAATGTTAACTGATACCTGACACAGCCGGTTGGAAATTAAAATAAATCTACTCACAAGGCTGGTCCAAATTATTTTAACTCAATAATAACACTGTGGTAAAATTGTTATAAAGAGATACTATGATTTATGTATTTAATATTAATAGGTTTAACGCTTGAAGATAAAAACTAAAACTACAGTAAGTCGTTGTACAATATTGGGGAGAAATAAGAAAATTTGGAAAAGTTATTGGGAAAAAATGGAAAATACATTAGAGACTAACACAAATCTACTTTCTACCATATATATTTTTATTCATAGGGTAGTTATTTATTAAGAAAGTAAAATAATTTGCGCGAATTTTAAAGCTAATTATGAATGAAATTGACTGTAAAATGATGAACTAACAATAGTAGAATGGAGTGAAATAGTTTTTTTTTCAGCTGTGTTACTGACAAAACCAAGCTGAGCACACTTTTTCAGTATCCAGTAATTTACTGTTGAATTTTCTATAGCTTGTATAAATAATAGAGTTTCCACTAAAATAAACAAAATTAAGTATTTTGGATTAAAACAATCAAATGAATAACATGTCTGTTGCATAAAAATGTTTAACTTTTAAATAACCTTAATTATATCTTGCCCTTTATAATTGGTAAATAAAATTATAGTAGTACGCTTTTAGTAATTCTATTTCGTTAGTGACATCTAAGAAGGCGAGATTCAATAAAAACAGGAAGGAAGACTAAGCCGAAGCGAGGAAGTCGTTCTCGCTCCAGGTGAGATTTTGTTATCTTAACCTATTTCAGAAGACAGTTAAAAGTAACATGACATTTTTTAATATTTTCTTAGTTAGATTGGCAAATAACAGTATTTAATGACATTCTATTTAATAAGTATGACAATGAATAGATGTATGTGTTAAAGACATAATGATATCAGGTTGATAATCTTTAAAATATGTTTTTGAACTTTAGTGGATGATTAAAAGTCTTTTTATTAACATTAAAAATTATCTTTTAAAAAATCTTTTGTTTACATACACATACATAATACATTTACATTTACAACGTTTTCGTTATTATTATTCGTCTATGTTTGCACCGAGCTTAAATTAATCAGCACTTGAAATATGATTTAAATTCTCTTCAGGCATTTATATATAATGTTGTTTGTGGTTTTTCTTGCATACGAAACTAAACGTAATTATTTATTTTATAAAATAAGTTTATATTAACATCGATTATTTACAAATTTGGATTGTATGATTAAAATAAGTATTTATTGTATTCAAACAAGAGGTATGCAAAATACACGTTTGGAAATTATTAGATTAAGATAAGAATTTAAAAAAAAAACTACTTCGAGGTAAATGAATTTAAATAGTTTTATAATCCATAGCAAATTAGAGTTCAGCACAAATACAAAATAGAACCCCACTTAACGTGATATATTTATTAGTTTACAGGATTAATTGAAGCAGTTATAAATCCCAGTTGGCCAAATTGAATCTACTTCGTTGGTGAAAATCTGATGTTTTAATGCAATTATCTTGGGTTTGTCTTATAGTGTATCCAACGTTGTTGACTTTTTTCAAACAAACAAAAACCGACGGTGGATACTTAGTAGTAACTTATGAGTTATATAACACTTATTACCTATAAATAGAATTTAATTAATAATGACTACTTAGTTTTTGTACACAGCTTTATATTGTTAGGATCATACGATTTTTATCAGTATGGTACGTATTACCACTGACTTTTGTACACTAAAAAATCCCATCCAAAGGACCAATTTATTATTCAAATGGAGTATCCTAGAGACATAAAGTACACTTTTGTTAAAAATATATTTTCTCCATCGATTTTTTATACTTGATAACTAAATGGACGATGTGCAACTATGTCCACGGTTATTTTAAAGCTAGCTACCGCATTAACTTGGGAATGCAATTTATATTAATAGACAAAGGCATTGCTCGGTAGTCTCTAATGCTAGTTCTGATACTCAATGTGAGCTGTAGTTGTGTAACTATTTACAATAATGGCGTCCTGACTCTCTTGAGAGATTAACAGTTAGATCGTTGTTACTGACAACTAAGCATGCTATAACTGGCGTTATGACACAATTATTGGTTACCACAATTGCACAATTATTATGGCTTACATCTGGTTTGACCTTTTCGTGACATGATCAGTAATTTGTATTTAATTTGCTAATTTGGATATATATAATCAAAATATATGTCTACCAACCCTTCACAAATATATTTTACAAGACCATAAATATACCCAAATATGTCACAATGACGATCAATTTCAAACAGTCACATAAATTATTAGGATCAATCGCAAAACTATTTCCCGTGCAGGATACTTGCATTTTGGTCTGCATATCTAAAAATTATCTTATTTCATACAAAGAGGCAAAAGAGGAGCGTACAATATGGGAACACGCTATTGTTGCCAGTTTCAATTTTGAATGTTGGTAAAGAGGTTTCTCATAATTCGGTCCACAGAAGTACCATGAGCCTAAATATTAACATACCTAAGATTTACCTAAGATTTGTGCCTAAGATTTACGTCATATAGCTTACAAAGAAACACATATTAGCAAATTAAATTGTAGGAAAGTAAATACAATTTTGCTCGTGTAATTTTGTCGTGCTCCTTTGTAAAAATATTTTACTTGAGAACAGTCTATTTCCCTTAGAACAGCATATTGTTTAAAGCCCCGTTTCAAGTAAAAGTCATTTTTATATAGTTTTCACGAATAATTTTTTATTACCGACTCTTTGAACAGACTGGTTTGTTCCAAAAGACTCAATTAGGGCTTGGGTATCGATTATTTAAATTTATTATATTCACTTGTCATTTTTTATGCATTTTACATTGTGGAAGGCAAACTGAGCATTCAGAATCAATCGATTTATCCTGTTTGTTTATTACATTGTTAACTCATATTTTGGTCCCACACGCAATTTACCTGAGCCTTCGCATAGTATTTTACCTTTACAAATATCCGATTACGTTACTTTACCATGTTGTCTTTGCAGGCGTATAAACAACAACATTGACCCAATCCATCAACAAGGATTAAGCAAAAGTGATGTTGTCAGTGTTGTATCCTGTGATGATCTAGACAACATTGTAGTTAAATGTTTGACAATGTTGAAGTTAGGTGCCTGACAAAATTTGTAGCTAAATGTTTGACAATGTTGAAGTTAGGTGCCTGACAAAATTTGTAGCTAAATGTTTGACAATGTTGAAGTTAGGTGCCTGACAAAATTTGTAGCTAAATGTTTGACAATGTTGAAGTTAGGTGCCTGACAAAATTGTAGATAAATGTTTGATAGCATTGTAGTTAAATGATTGACAATAGTTTAGTTAAATGTATAACAACAATGTATTTAAACGTCTGATAACACTGTAGTTAACGTCTGATAACATTGTAGTTAACGTCTGATAACATTGTAGTTAACGTCTGATAACATTGTAGTTAAATTATTGACAATAGTGTAGTTAAATGTATGACAAAAACGTATTCAAACATCTGATAACACTGTAGTTAAACGTCTGCTAACATTGTAGTTAAATGATTGACAATAGTGTAGTTAATGTATGACAACAACGTAGTTAAACATCTGATAACACTGTAGTTAAACGTCTGCTAACATTGTAGCTTAACGTCTGCTAACATTGTAGTTAAATGATTGACAATAGTGTAGTTAATGTATGACAACAACGTAGTTAAACATCTGATAACACTGTAGTTAAACGTCTGCTAACATTGTAGCTTAACGTCTGCTAACATTGTAGTTAAATGATTGACAATAGTGTAGTTAATGTATAACAACAACGTAGTTAAACATCTGATAACACTGTAGTTAAACGTCTGCTAACATTGTAGCTTAACGTCTGCTAACATTGTAGTTAAATGATTGACAATAGTGTAGTTAATGTATGACAACAACGTAGTTAAACATCTGATAACACTGTAGTTAAACGGCTGATAACATTGTAGTTAAGTTTCTGACACAATGTAGTTAAATCTCTAAACAGCTGATAAATTAGATATCTAACATTATTTTACCACGATTTAATACTACATGGTTAGAATATCAGAACGTATAAACCGATACATCACTTGAATATAAAAATGATAAGTTTTGCCTGGTTTTATTATTTGATCAAATCAGTTTTATCTTGTTTTAAGATATGAATACATGATTTGTTGTTAATAACTTTGGCTATGTCCTTTTTAAAATTTAATTGACTGATTTTATTTATATAATACACTTAATAAGAATAAAAGTACTAATAAAATATATTTATTTTACAGAAAAAATTTAGTCCCTCAAGTAACTGATGGACAAACCGACGTATTTTCATTTTAATGAACATCATTCGCTGGGAGTGAATTTTTAACAAATGAAGTTTTTGAAACGTGACTTCAAATTCGTTCTGCAAATTGTCCAACTCCAAGTTGCAGGAATATTTGAATAGTAATCAAACCTCTCCCATTCTTTCACTTTTTAAGTTTCCAATCACTCTAGAACTGTGCAAATAATTTAACTTGAGTTAAATACACGCGGACTTGTTTTCGCAAAGGATTCAGCAGATAAATTATTTACGAGTAAATAGGAATGTTATTAATCACATTATGGATAGTTTAGATATGTTTTTTTACCTTTATACCAAGTAAAGTTAATTTTCATAGTTTAGGTTTTTTTATGATACTCGAACACAATTTACCGGTAATTATGCCACTTTCAGCTTTATTCAGGTTTGTATTTATTTTATTTTACACCAAAGATTTGTTACCTAAATCTGAAAAATCTAAAAATATTAATAACATTTAAATTTTACCAATGAATAGCCACTTCAATTAACCCCCAAGGTAGTGAGAAAATGAGGAATTTAGTGTCATTAAAACATAAGGTACTGTGGTAAAATAATAAATAGAGTAATGTATGAGAAGCCCTTTAAACTGAAGTAGCATCTGGCGCTATTTTAGTGGCTACTTTACTTCATTCTATCCATCTCAAAGACTGCTTACATTAACTTTAACTCTATTCGACGACATTTTTGTTAAGGATATCCTTATAAAAAATGTTAATACTAATTAATAGAGCACTAATTAGGTAAGAAACACGCATCTGTTAAATAAGCTTAGATATAAAAAAAATGCTTTAAACGTATATTTAAAAATGCCGATTCCGAAGAATTATTCACACCAGATTAACTAAGGACAAGTTTAGAGATCAATTGTGATATTTTTATTTATTTGAAAAAATATTGTAGGGTGATTGACATTATTAGTTCAGGCATATTTTAAAATTTGAATGAACAATGGAATGATTAAGTGAGCACATGTTACGGTAGTAATCTAGATAGTACAACTATTTTATCACAGAAAAAGTGAAAGCTCATTCAAAAAAGTGAGCTAATATAAATCCAGAGCAAGTAAACACAAATTTAAAAATATACAAAAAAGCTTGGTTTGTGAACTTAAAATCAACAACAGATACACCAGTCTATTTAATCATTGATATACAACCAATGATCAGTTAGCACTTATTGTAAAGAACAGTGGAAGAACAGATTGTACTGGGGATTTGAATGTCAACAACAATAATAAGTCAACCTCTCTCCTGCCGGTAAATTAAACAATAAATTAATAGCAACAATAGTAGACAACAACACAGTAGCTTAATATTCTGTGGAATCAAACATAAACAATACAAATACGTCAACATGTCTTCTATCATTGGTAAATGAGACAACGAATGAAAAGCAACAATAGTAAACAACAACAAAGCAGCTAAATACCCCGTAGATCTAAACATCAACAATATAAATACACCGACCTGTCATCTGTATGTATATCTTTAACAATAAACAAACAGCAACAATAGAATAGAACAATAAAGAAACCTGTTCTGTAGACCTAACAACAATATAAATACAGCAACCTATCTGCTGTTATCTGGTAAAGAGACAATGTACAGACAACAACAATAGAGAACAATAGAATGATGGATTGCTCAGTAGAACTTTACATTAACAATACACCAACACCGATCTGTCTAACGTTATATCTTAAATAAGACATTAAAATGTTTTTAATGTAGATCTTTAAGTTACATTAACCATCAGTAAAGTTCGACAACCTTATTCAAGATGCGTACCTTGTTATAGCGGTGTGTATTGCTATTATATTTCACAATTCCAAACAAAATGTACTACATTGTTTCAAGTACTCCTTAAAATAAACAATTAATTGTTTTAACAAAATGAGACAATTACCTAAAAACAGCTGATGAGGTATTTTCATGAGAACACTACATTGGAGAGCACTACAGCTGATCTTTATTTCTCAATAGTTAATTATTTCAATAGCAATAATTAACCTGCTGTTCAATTAACTGTTTGGGTTATTCTTACAGTAGATTTAACCCTCCTATTGTTGAAATTTAATACCAAATTGTACATAAAAATTTTACATCTCTTGGCATTTAAATGATAAATGATATACATATTGTACAATATCACGTACGTTGTAGGCAATATATCATTTTCAGCTGAGATCATATAACATGACTTGGCAGTTGGCAGCATGTGTGGTGGTTGGTTTGAGTCGACATTTCTGTTGAATGAATTATTGAAAGTTATGGAAATATAAAAGTATTTTAATATTATATATCTGTATTTTATCATTTATATTTTTCGATGCTGTTGGTTTTTAGTGGGACATACAATTTTACTTGCTGATTACAGTATTCCTTTATAATTGATTCGTATTATCTTAGCTACAAAAACTTTTAATGGAAATGCAAATTATTTTTCTAGAATGAAATAAAGATGTTCTAAAGCTATTCTAGTACATAGTACGGGAACACCCTACTACTTAACTTTAACAGCGAGTTTCATATATTGTTTAATGGTTTATAATGGCTTACGTCATCTTGTATAGTAGGAATTATATTATTTGCATATACTTATATAATGTTATAACTTCTTGAAAAGCATTTTACGTCTTGTTAACACTATTGAATGAATAAAATAAAACATGTCTTGCCACAATGTGTGATAAATTTGTTTTAGGCATAGTAAAAGAAGTAATTACATACAAGAAGACAGTCGAATATAATTTTTAGCCTCAATAGGCTAAATAAATTATCTATGATATACTAAAAAACATTTTCTAAATCCGAAAACCTAAATTTAACAGGTAGTAAAACCAGTGAGTTTAAAAAAAATCGTTCACTAAAAACTTCCAAAAGCCAAAAATATTCACTGCGACATTTTCAAGTATTGCACGAAGAAAATCCTCAAGTATATCGTGTATTTCTACTTGTTAAGCTTGAGCGTGCTTGTTAAGAGTCATGCCTTTTCCTCAGCAAATCTGTTGGAATATTTCAAGTGAAAAAGTACTTCACAATGAAAATCTTTTTTTATAAAATGACTACTAGTTATATAACTTCATTTTTTCCTTCATTCATAATTCAATTCACGTTAATGAAATAACTATCAATGTTTTAACATTGTTTACATTGTTATATGATACATTACATTGTATTTTGATAATAAATACTTAAATCGCATTGTGTCTTTAACTTATTGTGCCGGGTATTACAATTAATTGTTCCACCATGACACATTACAGACAATCTTCATGTTTAATATTAATTTTCTTGTTTTATTTTTATACGAGTTTAAAAAACATGCAATCTTTAGAATAGACTTTAACTTCTTGAAATCAAATTATAGTAACTGGATTGCCAAAGAAAATATTTGTTTAACCTTTTATCCTATGTCTATAGACTAAATGGATGGCTGAGTGATAAAAGTGCTTGCCTGAAAATCAAAAGGTTGCCGGTTCGATCCTGAGAAAAGTCAGAAGTTTTATGATGGTTTTAATCTGGACCCAGCTGTTCTTGATCATTGGGTTTTAAATAAATGATCCTAGCTGAAGAAACAGCTGATCTTAGTCGGTAAAGCTACACAGATCATTTTACTTTGTTATACACTCATCCTTCATGTTTGGGTTAAAATATGCACCTAGGTGGCCCCTATCTCAAGTAATTGATAATGAATAGTTTAATAATACCAAAAGGTTTGTACAACACCAGATGAAATTACTTTAAGAAACCACAAAATTAAATTTTTACCTCGGATGCTGCCTTTAGTGTTAGAATAACAAGTAACTTCTAAAGTTTGTTACCTAGCACCTTCTCGTGCCATGTTTGTCAGTAAGTACACATTGTTAACCAATCCACTTAACAAGATATTGTAAACCTGGTGAACCTATGTGTTTCCTCCTTCAAACATTTGTAAACTGAAAATCATTATTTGCATAAGCTTTTGGATCAGTGACAGTATAAGGAAAATATTACTTTCTATTGGGAATTTTAACTCTTTTATTTTAAGACCTTGCCAAACATTAACCCACATTCTAACCTAAAAATGCCAAGTTAATTTGAAGCTTTGGAGTAAAAGAGAAAAATCTACTTCAATCAAACTTTTAACTACATATACCACAATTTAAAGAAAAAAATCTATTTTCTTGATTTTTGTTAGATTTGATCTGACGACCTTTTCTGTATCAAAGTACCGTGTTTGTAAATCTATAATGATTTTGCAAATTTTTTTAGCAATAACAATATGTTCTTTGTCTTCAGAAACTAGCTATCACAGTATGCTTAGCTAAAAGAGTAACTAGTAATCATATAAAAAAGCATTATATTAAGGAGGGTCTCAATTTTTTCTACACATCATCAATTGATGACATGAGTAAGGCCACATATTCTATTGAAATCAAAGATTGATAACAGCTTTGGGTCTTATGAGTCGCATATTTATTATTACTTCAGATGTATTTACAATGTTAAAAGGAGTGCCCATACCCATTGTTTGACGATACAATAGCAGACATCGAGTCTTGCCTGATGCGCCATTGCGGGTGTGATCTGAATATGTGTCCTATTGTTCTCGGATTCCCAAGGGGGCAAATCCTTCATCATCCAGAGAGGTCTGATCCTACACCATTGTTGACAAACAATTGGAAACAAACAAAGAAACCATTGTGAAATGCATAAAGTATAAGTTCAATAATTTAGAAAAGAATAGTTTTTAAGTCAGAAGATATCTCTGTATTGTATAGCTCACTACTTAGATAATTCTATTTATTAGAATGTATTCTATCCTAGTTATATAGCAATTCGTCAAAATTCTCTAGGAAATAATGTATTGTGTAGATTTCGCACTACTGAAATAATGCATTACAATGACTATACATTTAAATAAATACAATTTTATGAAACATTAAAATATGTGTAGGGAAAAAATTCTACAATAAATTTTAATATTAACGATACATCAATAAGGTGAAATATCTTATTATTAAGCTGATGTATTTAAATGTGCCTCAAAACAGATATTGACCCAATAAAATATCTTTATTGAAATAATACCTACTCATTATTGTTGGATAACCATCACAATCTAGTTAAAACCTCATTTCAGTTTTGAATTATACTTGTTAAACTTGTTTCATACTAAGCTGTTACAAATAATATGAAACTCAACCGCTGCCGTCTGTCAGTGAGGCGTGCCTCGCATACGAATGAAGCTTAGCGTGTATCTGATCGCATTATTGGTGTTCAGTCCACAGGATTTTATTTTTCCTGTAGTAAAACCACTCCTACACCTGACAAACGTTGCACTATGCTGCTTCAAACATTTCACAATGTTGCTTCAAATCTTTGGGCAAGGATAGTAGAAATGCTCCTTTATCTGTAATGTTTGTAACAACAAATGTTGCAAAAATATCGAAAATTGGGTAAATAAATCTCAAAGTTTCATGTAAACGCGTTTTTAAGCGGTGCCAATAAACGTTTTAGCACCTTTTTATTATCATTATTATCATGTTAGGTAGATTACACTATGAGAGAGATACAGATATCACGTCATCACTGTGACAAACATCACACCTAATGACGTCACATATCAGTCAAGTATCAGCTAATATGTCTCTGTCATTATCATGTTAGGTGGATTACACTATAAGAGAGATAGCGAGAGATACAGATATCACGTCACCACTGTGACAAACATCAAACCTAATGACGTCACACATCAGTCAATTATCAGCTACAAGGTCTCCGTCATTATCATGATAGGTGGATTACACTATGAGATAGATAGCGAGAGATACAGATATCAAGTCATCACTGTGACAGACATCAAACCTAATGACGTCACACACCAGTCAAGTATCAGCTACAAGGTCTCCGTCATTATCATGTTAGGTGGATTACACTATGAGTGGGATAGTGAGAGATACAGCTATCACGTCACCACTGTGACAAACATCAAACCTAATGACGTCACATATCAGTCAAGTATTAGCTACAAGGTCTCCGTCATTATCATGTTAGGTAGATTACACTATGAGAGAGATAGCGAGAGATACAGATATCACGTCACCACTGTGACAAACATCAAACCTAATGACGTCACACATCAGTCAATTATCAGCTACAAGGTCTCCGTCATTATCATGTTAGGTGGATTACACTATGAGATAGATAGGGAGAGATACAGATAACAAGTCATCACTGTGACGGACATCAAACCTAATGACGTCACATATCAGTCAAGTATCAGCTACAAGGTCTCTGTCATTATCATGTTAGGTGGATTACACTATGAGAGATAGCGAGAGATACAGATATTACGTCATCACATCTGACAAACATCATACCTAATGACGTCACCCACCAGTCAAGTATCAGCTACAAGGTCTCCGTCATTATCATGTTAGGTGGATTACACTATGAGTGGGATAGTGAGAGATACAGCTATCACGTCACCACTGTGACAAACATCAAACCTAATGACGTCACATATCAGTCAAGTATTAGCTACAAGGTCTCTGTCATTATCATGTTAGGTGGATTACACTATGAGAGATAGCGAGAGATACAGATATCACGTCACCACTGTGATAAACATCAAACCTAATGACGTCACATATCAGTCAAGTATCAGCTACAAGGTATCCGTCATTATCATGTTAGGTGGATTACACTATGAGAGAGATAGCGAGAGATACAGATATCACGTCACCACTGTGACAAACATCAAACCTAATGACGTCACATATCAGTCAAGTATCAGCTACAAGGTCTCCGTCATTATCATGTTAGGTAGATTACACTATGAGAGAGATAGCGAGAGATACAGATATCACGTCACCACTGTGACAAACATCAAACCTAATGACGTCACACATCAGTCAATTATCAGCTACAAGGTCTCTGTCATTATCATGTTAGGTGGATTACACTATGAGAGATAGCGAGAGATACAGATATCACGTCATTACTCTGACAAACATCAAACCTAATGACGTCACACATCAGTCAATTATCAGCTACAAGGTCTCCGTCATTATCATGTTAGGTGGATTACACTATGAGATAGATAGCGAGAGATACAGATAACAAGTCATCACTGTGACAGACATCAAACCTAATGACGTCACATATCAGTCAAGTATCAGCTACAAGGTCTCTGTCATTATCATGTTAGGTGGATTACACTATGAGAGATAGCGAGAGATACAGATATTACGTCATCACATCTGACAAACATCATACCTAATGACGTCACACACCAGTCAAGTATCAGCTACAATGTCTCCGTCATTATCATGTTAGGTGGATTACACTATGAGTGGGATAGTGAGAGATACAGCTATCACGTCACCACTGTGACAAACATCAAACCTAATGACGTCACATATCAGTCAAGTATTAGCTACAAGGTCTCTGTCATTATCATGTTAGGTGGATTACACTATGAGAGGTAGCGAGAGATACAGATATCACGTCACCACTGTGACAAACATCAAACCTAATGACGTCACATATCAGTCAAGTATCAGCTACAAGGTCTCTGTCATTATCATGTTAGGTGGATTACACTATGAGAGATAGCGAGAGATACAGATATCACGTCATTACTGTGACAAACATCATACCTAATGACGCCACACACCAGTCAAGTATCAGCTACAAGGTATCCGTCATTATCATGTTAGGTAGATTACACTATGAGAGAGATAGCGAGAGATACAGATATCACGTCACCACTGTGACAAACATCAAACCTAATGACTTCACACATCAGTCGAGTATCAGCTACAAGGTCTCCGTCATTATCATGTTAGGTAGATTACACTGTGAGAGAGATAGCGAGAGATACAGATATCACGTCACCACTGTGACAAACATCAAACCTAATGACGTCACACATCAGTCAATTATCAGCTACAAGGTCTCTGTCATTATCATGTTAGGTGGATTACACTATGAGAGAGATACAGATATCACGTCATCACTGTGACATACATCAAACCTAATGACGTCACACATCAGTCAAGGATCAGCTACAAGGTCTCCGTCATTATCATGTTAGGTGGATTACACTATGAGAGAGATACAGATATCACGTCATCACTGTGACATACATCAAACCTAATGACGTCACACATCAGTCAAGTATCAGCTACAAGGTCTCCGTCATTATCATGTTAGGTAGATTACACTATGAGAGATAGCGAGAGATACAGATATCACGTCATCACTGTGACAAACATCAAACCTAATGACGTCACACACCAGTCAAGTATCAGCTACAACGTCTCCGTCATTATCATGTTAGGTAGATTACACTATGAGAGATAGCGAGAGATACAGATATCACGTCATCACTGTGACAAACATCATACCTAATGACGTCACACACCAGTCAAGTATCAGCTACAAGGTCTCTGTCATTATTATGTTAGGTGGATTACACTATGAGAGAGATAGCGAGAGATACAGATATCACGTCATCACTGTGACAAACATCATACCTAATGACGTCACACATCAGTCAAGTATCAGCTACAAGGTCTCCGTCATTATCATGTAAATAGATTTCAGTATGAGAGAGATATTTTCACCTGTAGTAAATAATTCAGTCATTTAATCTCACAAATAGTAGTATATACTATATTCATTGTATTGAAACTATTTATCATGCACAAACTTTTTTTATTTAAATACTAGCTGTAACCCGCGGGCTTTGCCCCGTTAAACTTCTTAATTTTCAAGATTATCTCGTTCGCATGGCTCAATCACGTCCTGGTTGAAGTTTGTTCGCTACGCTCATTCACCTTTAGGTTGGAGCTCGTTCGCTACGCTCACTCACCTTTAGGTTGGAGCTCGTTCGCTGCGCTCACTTGCCTTCAGGTTAGCTCGTTCGCTACGCTAACTCGCCTCCAGGTTGAAGTTCGTTCGCTACGCTCACTCACCTTTCGGTTGCAAATTAGCTGTTGTCATAAATGTAAAAGAAATAATAGTGCTGCACCCTGTTGGTAATTTTTGTAACTTTAATGCTATTGAACATCACAGAACAGAACCAACTTGTTTAATTGAAACAGCTGTTAAGATTCAATAATTTCATTTCTCATAAGGTTAACATGGGAAACTCCAGAGCCACTGGGGCGGAGCCCGAAAGGATTTTTGAAATAAGAATATGCCTATATGTTAATCGGGAATGTGAGCTATCATCATGCCAAATTTCAGCACAATCCGACCAGTATTTTTCGCGTTCACTTGTCACAAACATACATCCATACATCCATACATCCATACATCCAAACTTTCTCATTTATAATATTAGTAGGACAAATTTAAATTCAACTAAATTGTTGTGTCATTACCGATATCTAAACAATATTAGTTGGGACATTTACATATTTGTTTACTTTTTGATCAAAATTTCATGGAAACTGTTCACTAATAAATTACGCTGCCGTTATGGTAATAAAAGTCCATGCTGTGCCATAATATTTCCACGATGCACAAAGACATTATGGAAATATACGCTTGATGGCCATAAGTAAGCGTTGACTTCATCCAAGAGTGTAACCATCGTCTTGTGCATCAATGAGTTCATAAATGACGTTCTTGAACGAGTTTAGGATTATCATATCAATTAATAATTCAAGAAATAAATATAGATTATATTTTAAATATTTTAACTTTTTAAAATTAAAGTTTTTAAAGAAGTTTTCCTTGTGATAAAATCATATTAAACGGTAGCCTGCATTATTAAAATATTTGTATTTCTCTGATTTTGATACAACATGACTCCAAATGAAAGTACAAAACAACTTCATGAAAGGACATACCACTTGTGAATTACTGCTATGATTCCTAATAATAAGCGCCTTAAGATTATCGGTAATGGCACAAATAATATACGTAGAAATGAATCTGTTGTATAATATCTTTATTGTGGAACATATCATTCAAGTTCAAAATAATTGTAAATTGTGTAACTAATTGAACGTTGATTTTTTTTCATCTAAACAAATAATTGATTACGGATGACAGTTTCATTTCAACGTTTAGCATAGAATGTTAGCATGGTAGTGTTAGAATTACAGGTATTCTGGAGTTTGTAAATTCTAAAGTAATTTTTCAGAAAATTGTTCAGTCAGATTAATATTACCTTGTAACTGACAACCTTTGATTTTAAATCAGAGCATTATTAGTGTGGTATTACAACTGTATACTTATAAGGAACATAGCTAAGTATTTATACGCTTGCTCCATTCGGTTAAAAGCTGTTTGTGTTATTCACAGCACAGAATTTCTTACACAAAAAATAATGTTCCTAAAAATGTACACCAAACACGTGTTTTATACTCATAGTAAACCCTCTAAAAAGATAGGAGGAACAACATTTTGAAATGTTTTTGTAATGCTGTACCCGAATAAATTATTAAACGTGTAACAGTCTTGAGGTATTAGGGTTGGTAGGATATTACTTTCCAGGAGGATATAAGGGAAATATTGTCTTTCAGGGTAAATATTGTCTACCATGTCGAGTTTTGAGAAGACAAAATATAAACAAGGAAACCTCTTTTCATCTTTAACCACACATATATATAATTTGAATTAATAGAGTTTTTGGATTTTGGTAAATAAGTAAATAAATCGGTCCCTGGTATATGCATTTCCGTGCCACCTACGGTAATAAATTGTTCCTTTTTAATAAGGGGATCCGGGAAGCTAGCTGGTGTGGCACGGGGCTTCGGAGCCCGAGGTATCGGGTTCAAATCCCACCAATCACTAATGGATTTTATCTATGCCACAACCCTCTCATTACTAGCCTGAAGTAATGAGTTAGGTCGGTTCCTGAGTAGCGCCTAGGTGGTAAAAATGGGGACTACAAAAGGTTTTTGGGAAATTCGCTAAAATGGTCTAGACAGTTACTTTGCAAACACGTTGTACAGTATTACCAATGGTATTTAAAACGCATGTCAAATAACAGAAATCGATTTCAATTAGAACAATAATAGTAAATCAACCATTTTCTTAACTTTCTCCTCTCATCTTTGACTTATATAAGTCAAAAGTTGGTGAGGTGCTTCCTCTGAAGACTTAAGCTTTGTCGTTCGTTATGAGAGCAACAAAACCAGTCAAGTTTCAACTTGTTACAGCCCCTTGTCAATGTTTCTGCCGCGTTGTTGCTTAACAACTTGCTCAAGATGAACATGTTTCGACATGCTTCAACACCAACATAGCTCTCAGCTGTTCAACAGTTAGTAACTTTTCACATAATCATTTGCTGCATTAATTTATCAATCTACGTGCACTATTTAAAATGTACTTTTATGGAGATGAAACTAAATGGAGGAGTTAATGGAATAAAATGGAACGTATTGGAATATATTTTTATGACAAAATTGTATTTAGCTATGAAGTTGATACAACGGATTTCAATTCATATGAAGAATGGAATTTAACGGGATGGAATTAGTAAGAAAGATATAGGAAAAGCTTATTGTCATCAAGAACTAACAGCCTTTATATTATCCTCTACATCTTATTTTAAATACTCGTAGTTTCTTATATTTCAGCATAATCCAAGGGAAAACTCATTTATTGAATGTAAACTAAATTTCAACAGACAGTTTGTCAAAATCGACTTAAAAACTATTAGCATAGGCCTATTCAAACTTATTAATCATAGGTTTTTAATAAAAATTAAATACCCTAACATGAACTAAAAATTATTTATTCCTACGGAAGCTCTATACATTATATGATGACGATTCCCTAGTCTCTACGACTACGGTGAAGAGGACCAAGGTAAAAGTGATGAAAGGTTCGTATCACGGATTGAACAATCAAATCAAATCAATCTTTATTTTAACACTTAGAATAAATAAATACGAAAATTATCACATGGGCTTCTACCTGAGCGTGATTAAATACACCACCTAACGACTAAAATCCCATATCGTAACGAAAAAAAAACTCCGGACAAAAGTTTGAGGATTCTGGAACTTTTATTGTTGACGCAATTTTTGATCAGTAATAAATTGTATTTACTTGCCTTTTCAATCATAAGTGAAGTACTGTACGCTTTTCGACCTTTATACCATCATCAGCTGTTCGTCTCGTTATTAAAAAATTATTTTGGCTGCATTTTGTGTTGTAGCATCTTTGTCAGTTCGTAATAAACAATCACAAACACATACATTTTCACATGAATACACAGACACGACGCACACGATAATATCACAGGTAATTTTGTGCGCACTTATGAACGGGCTCGAGACTACGTTGACATTGCGTCTGCTTCAGTCAGCTGTGTTGAACTTGGGACTATGACGTCATATTAGATTTTCTCGCATTGTTGGTTCGACTATTATATTGTATCAGTACCAGGGGACCAAGCCTTGCTCAGTAGCAGTGTGATAGTTCATACAGCCACATTTCATTGTTAACAAGAATGTTTACGCCACACTACATTATTTTGACGAACTTCCCACGTAAGGATTTAGTCCAGAAAACAGCTGTTTGCCGCCAGCTTATTCAAATGGGGTTTCATTGCGTACTACTGTGCTGCAATGAGTTTTGCCGGACACCAATCAGCTGGTTATACTGTATTTAGGTGGCAGTGAGTAGTTATAAACAAAAACATAACCTCTCTTAGAGGTTATGACTAGAGTCCTTTAGTTGGTGGAAATATATAAGGATTTGTACGGATTTAGTAGTATGGCGTAAACTATCGTACGTAACTCGTCCAAAATGTGTGTACCGGACTCGTATGGTAATCCCGTACTCGACTTCGTCTCGCACGGGAACGACCACACTCGTCCGGTAAACACTTATTTTCAGGACTAGTAACGTAATATACTATTGTATTATAATCGCTGATATATTAATCCTGCAGTGTAAAAATATGCAATTTATAAATTGATATACAACTATTTCAACTGACGTGTCATTTTTCTCACCTCTGGTCATTGAAAACCTTTGATTAGATGACCAAACACAGCCAATAAAAAATATAAAATTCCACTTTCAAAATATAAATTCCTGGGTCCAGTTTCGAACCATTGAAAACTATACTGACTTTTCTCTGGATCACTAAATTAAAAACCAATTTCAGTCGCATAAATTGCACGTACAAGACTGGTACTACCATCAACTTCGCTTGCCTTATAACATATGATTATATGGTGTAAGTGTCGCAAGCTGATGTAGTCAATGACCGCATGATCATATTGGCTTCACCATGGAGGTTATGTTACACATCACTGACCTGATATAGCTCGGTATAGTGGCTTGGGACAATGACACATTATGTTTACCTATCTTGTAACAATCTAAAATCATACAAGGGTTCTTTGCTTGAAGGCTAACCAGTTTGTATGGAAAAAACAACTAGGTTTTAGATTAGTAATTTTCGAATCGATTTATCATCCTTTCGGGCTCCGCCCCAGTGGCTCTAGAGTTTCCCATGTTAACCTTATTAGTATTCATATTTAAAATAAATAAAAGAATTTAGTCTGCTGTTTCAACTACACAGGTTGGTTCTATGATATTAGCATTAAAAGTTATAAGGTTTACCAACAGGGTGTAGCACTATTATTTTTGTTCAGTTTTTACAACATCTAATTTGAACAAAACTGTGAAAAGTTAAAAAATGTCACTTTTTATTGTTTAGGTGCAGAGGTCAAACATTATGACTATGGCAGATGTGCTATACTATAGCATACTGTATACATTAAAAGAACCAAACTTTCTTAAACAGTGTCATCTCCCATTGCAAATGCAAATTATGAGTATAACTGCAATACGCATTTTATACTTATACGCCAATCCCGTAAGAAGGATGGGTACTTTGCTAGTAAATAACTATTTTAACCATTTTGTAAACTATTACTTGTCATCTGATATTATAATCAAAGATCCAAGCACTAATTATAAAATGCACCCTAAAATAAGAAAAATTGTTTAGTCAACACTAACTTACTCAAACATAAACTACACGAAACACTCTAAATAAATTCAAAAATTACAGATTGAGAAGTTTATACTTACTCTATTCAAAATAAATGGGGTTTCTTATTTAGGAAGATTAAGGCACAGGTTGTGAATTAATTTTAAAAAATTATCACTTCCTTCTGAAAATTACTATTTAATAAATAACAGAATATCTTTTGATGTACGTTATGACAGGTTGATTCAAGGTACCTACATAAAAGGTGTCATAACATACATATTGTTTTATAATCAATTCATAACAGTATGAAAATATGTATAAATTACACTGACGTTAAAGACAGTATCATCAAATATAATTATTTTTGGAGGGAATTTTTCCTAATTTTCCCGGGTTTATTTTGTCACTGAGGTGAAGAATAGACAATAATGGAAGCTTATCTAGCTTATCGGTCCGTGGCGTTATTATGGAAGTATGAGCTCAATAGCCACATTATAGTACACTGATGCTTCATCTTCATGCACTATCGGCATCATAATCTAACAGTATAGGATAATGTAAGTTTATATCAATAAGAGTTTCTTAGTAAAATATTCTATGTAAAATTTTTTTTTAATAATAACTTATGTATTATTTTCTAGTTAATTTTATTGTATGGGCCTTTATTCTATTACTTTTGGGCAATTCTTCTGATATTTATTTTTTATCATCACAATAGTTCTTAATTAGTTTGTGATATTAATTTTGCTTATTTTTGATGAATCACTCCGCCCCCTTTTCTTCCCATTGTTTTAAGTGTTATTATTATTTGTTTGTTAAGAATGTTTTAATTAATTTTGTTTAGCAAGCACTCTATCGACTAAACAGTCCATATTTTAGTACTCTTATATTTAAAAACTCTGCTGAATAAATACATGACCCATGTCCGTGTAGCCTCAAATGTAGGCCTTCTAGTGACAAACTACTGTTCCCATGAAATAGGCTACATCAAGCCCTCAATATAGTTTTAAACGGTAATGTATAAAAAAGTTGCATGCACAGTATATTGAGTTTTTAGATCAAACCAAAAGCTTAACCCCATGATTGTAATATTTCATCACATTTTCAATCTTTATTCTTGAGCTGAAGGCAATATTTTTATGTATACCGTACTAGATCGTCCAGTGGTCAAAAATAATACGTAATAGGAATACAGACTTCTCTATTTTCACCCCGCACTGTAGATAAAACCTGTGGTTGGAATTTCTTTCATTTGTTTTCATTCTCTGTTCGAATTTCTTTGTTATTTCGTCACCCTTAACCCTTAAGGCCTGTGCTAATTGTTTAACAATTGTTAATTAATTTATTGTTTTTTTAGCCTATTTTAAATTTTAAAGGGATTTTGCACATCTACATAAAAAATCTTTCTAACAGTATGCGTAGATTTTCCCTGCGATACACACGAGCTGAGAAAAAAGGTTTTCAAGAAACACGCTTGCCTAATAATAATATATTAATTTATGTACCAAGTAAAGATTGAGTTCATATAATTTATAGTGTTTATAATATAATTTCCTACTGATTTAACTTAATTAATACATAGACCAAAAGAAAAATCGAACTGCTAGTCTGTATTAATTGATTAGGTACGTTTTATCTACATTGAGTATGCTGTACATTTGACTTTTGTTGTTCATCGTGAACAAAGTACACAAGCTGTAAAATTCACCAACCTCTTTACAATACAATAGGATTAGAAGTTTACTTGCAGTACCGGTATTCAGTATTCAGTGTTATGTTTGAATATATTATGGTTTCGGCTATTAGGGTAATGATTCAAGTTAAAGAACATTGAGCATTTGGAGCACCCTTTGTTATGGACTAAACACACCCATCCCTTGCAAATATTTTTCAATTCAATTACATCGCGAAGCTATGGAAATGGAAATCGTTTGTCACGATATGATACGTTGATGGTCAATATAAAACCTTTGACTATTACCATTTACCATACGCCTCTAGACTAGGAGAGGTGTATAGTCAATGTCCTATTACCTTTGACTGCTAATGCAACTAGACATTCCATCCCCGTGGTTCATCACCAGATTTTTAAACAAAATCGTCACTATGAGCTATAGCAACAGGTACGGTATTACATTTGACTATAAATACAGCTTCAGTATCCATGTCAATGGTATTACCAACAAAAAATTACGACAAAAAAATAAATAAGGCAGGAAATAGAATTTTAGACACTAGCGCATTCTGTGACTGGCTCACACAACTACGATCTTTTTTAATAAATAAAAAATGCTGCTCCATATACATGGGGGATCTGTCTGCAGCTTTAGTATCCAATTCCAATAGTCAATGCTATTACGTGAAACATCACCTCCCGTTCCTTTGTGGTGAAAGTATGCTCACCTGCTATCAAATATAAATCAGCTGTTTCTTCCGTTGCCTTTTTTTCATCAGCTGTAAACGTTAACTAACTCGTCATCTGTCAACTGACACTGATCAATGTAAGTTTGCTACAGTTTATACGTCAAAACAAACAAAAACTATAAACCTACACAATTAAAATATGCTACAATTATTTCTGTTATGCCGTTTGTATTAAAACTGTGTGATTAAATTATCTTGTACGACAATATATAGGCCTATTGTTAAGGTATGCCTAATTTGTGAGTAGTAACTTGTTAGTCTTATAGGTTAGGTAATTTATCAGGAAACTAACAAATGAGTTAGGCCTATCTACATGCGAATTTAGCCTTTATTCTACATTTAAATAGGCCTACAGTCAAATTTCATTATTGAGGCAAGAATGTGTAAGCTTGGCTTAAATAAGATCCTTACTTAAAAATGTCTTATAACCTAGTTTTAAATTAGGCCTAAGTTATTACATCATAGCCTAGATCTCAAAAGCAAAATTGCCTTAACTATCCGCAATTCACTGGAGAAACTTTTTATAATAGGCCCAACTCCCAATAATTCAATGATTTATCCGGCCATTCAGTAAACAGCAAAATAATGTCAAAGATTTCAAACTATTATCTTATACAGGCTCTTTGTATTTTAAGTATTGACTTGGCTAATGCAAGTTTTGTTAATCTAGTCGCAGCCCCATAAACGATTCATATATTATTGACTTATTAACACAATTTGAATAGACTTTTCAGGTAAAAAGTTATGAGCGGAAACAACTATGGATAGGAGTGAAGCTCAAGTTATGTCTTCCGAAGATAATGACGTCTGCTTACCATCCAACTCCTCAAGTGATGAAGGTCCAAACAATACAAGTAGAACTGAACTAGTAAACTTAGAAGACTCTCAATGCTCAGTGATATCTAACTGCAGGTAGCCTAAATACAATCTTAAAAACCTTATGTATCGTAAAGTGCTCTACATTATTGACTAGATTATGTTTGCCTGGTTGTAAACGTGTTGTTTTGTTCTATGTTAGATTTACAAATAAAACTATTCTAATAAGATGCCTTCCTTGTTAAATCGTGTGTGTTACTAACAAGTGGTTAGTTTCTCAGACTTCTGCCCAAGAGGGTTACACCCCTAAGTTCATCTCTGGCGTTTAGACCACTTTCACATTCAAGCGTCTGTGATTCCTTTATTAGGCCTAAGTTGAAAGTGCTTCTTGGTAAACTTAGATTCTTTTTCTGTTGGTAAGAAATTCCCTGTTTCTTGCTGTCAGGATAAAAAATTTCAATTTTTTGGGTTTACAAAGCCTGTGACATGCTAACAAGGGTAGCTGAATAAATATACTGAGCTCCCCTACCAATCAAAAGGTCGCCAATTCAATCCCAAAACATTCCTTTGGTTTACGATGGTTTAATACTGGGCCTTGTTGTTCTTAGTACCGGTAGGCTTTTATAAATAATCCTGACTAATGAAACAGCTGGTCTTGGTGAATAACAAAGCTACACAGATCATCTCAGGTCCAACCTCGTAAATCATTCAGCTTAAAATACGCAACTAGGTGATGTTACTGTCTGATAAGTCATGGTAATAATTGTATCGATATTTCAGCCTCAAGAGAAGTGCCTCAACTCCGTTGCTGCCTTATACTTCGACTCCGCTAGGTTTCAAGCATGTTCATCCGTCCGACGCATCCATACAGATACCCATAGTGGGCTATGAAGTAATGGAAGAAAGAGCTCGCTTTACTGTAAGTTTCTAATTAGATTAATGCTTTAATCTTTTTTGTACGTTTTTACTTTCTTCGAAATGATTTTGCTACACTTGGGGATTAATCAGAAGTAGGCCTAAGCAAATTGTATGGCTGTGGATGTTCATTCTTCATTGTCCCTTCCATCATTTCTGCCTTAAACTATCCTGAGTGGTGGTCAGTGCTGTAGTTTAGTAAGTCAGTAATCCACAATTTTTTTGGGTAAAATACCAAGTTTTATTGGATTATTAATTTGTAAAATATTTAACGATAATAGTAGGTCTATTGCTATAATCATATTTGTATCAATAAGCGCAATTTAGTTATTGTACTTTTGTAACCAATCATTCGCATAAAAGAATTCCTCAGCCTATGAATCTAGACCATCCATCAGAGACTAAATTTTAACAGAGATAACAAACTAATAACTAAACATCATTTAAATGTGATAAAAATGTTGTATTTTACAGGTTTACAAAATCAAAATTGAAAATAAGACTGTCCAAGACTCATGGTTTATCTTCAGAAGATATACAGATTTTGTCAGACTGCACTCTAAGGTAAGTGCTAGTTTTGTAAAACCTGAAATTTTTTATAGCTTGGATTTTGAAAATTAATTAATTTGTTTTAACAACTTCCAATGTTTCGGATAAAGAGTTTGGTCCTGAGGGGTAAGAACAAGACCAAGCCTACTAAATCATAAAATTGATCTAAAAATTCAAATTAAACTCATTCAACATGAAATAAACAAATTCACACAAACCATCATTACATTTGAGGAACTCAAACTATGAAGACGAGTTTTACATTTCATTAACTCTGATCAACAACTATTATTTACCAATTTCATCGTAGAGGGATGAACTTTTTTCAAAAATAACAATTTATCGCTTTTAGCTCCAATACTGTCCACTGAAAATTTTTCAATAAGAAATGTTGGCGTTTGTATTCTTAGGATGACAGTTAAGAATTGCAATAACACAAGTGGTGTTTTTTTTTAAGTAAGGGTCATTGGTGCATGTATAGCTATGTAGCCTGCATTTATATCACAACGAGACGGTTAGCTGCTAACTGGCATCATTTGTGAACAGAATCATACCATTTACAGCTCTGTGGCTGATATAAATGCTTGGAAATTTTGTTAAATTGTTGAATTTCCTGCCGCATGTGAGAATAAGGTTAGTTATACTTTTTTTACTGCAAAAAACATAATATTCGATGCATTCATAGCCACATGACAAGTTTATGGCCCTAATCCAATGAGTAAGGCTAATTTGCGGAAAAGGGTTAGGGAGTTGGCTATGAAAATGTCCCTTTTGGAAGACATTTTGTTTTGGTGGGATCACAGACTTCTCACAGACGATGAAACAGGAAAAAGATTGGTAGCAATTGTATTAAATTTTTGATGTGTTGCGATGAGTAAAATCAAAATGAAATATTGAGTTTGGACACACAGTGATGTGTACACGTCCGCAGCTACAGAGCTACAAATAGTCCGATTCTGTTCACAAATAATGCCAGTAAGTACGAGCCACCTCGGTGCTGTGTACACAGGAACTACGGAGCTATAAGCACATACAGCCCTTACTTAAAAAACGCCCCTCGTAAACGGGCATTTTCAAATCACTGAATATTCCAAGAGAGTTTAAAAGGCTAAAGAAACTTTGTATTACAGGTTTTTCTTTATGTTGCAGTTAAAACTAGAATTTCCGAAGATAGTGCTCACTTTGCCACGAAAACGGTGGTTCGGCAATAACTTCAGTTTACCATTTATTGAAGAGAGGATAAAGGGTTTGCAGAGCTTCATAGATAGTATTGTAAACAACAAAGAACTTATGGAATCAAAGACAATACGGGATTTCTTCTGTCTTGATGAACCTCCTTCGTACTCTGAGATAGGTGAAGAGTCCAGAGTAAGTCCTCTAAAACTAAAACTTTATTTATTGTTTGTTATTTAGGCAATATTTTTACTTATTTTCATTGCCTTTTACCCACAGAAACCCCAAAGGAGTAAATACTATTACCATAAATGCTTGCTTTGTCAGTTGTACATCCAATAGTCAATGGTTGTACAATGTACATTAAATTAATGATACATCTAGTTTTTTTTTAGTTATTACAAGTAGGTAGGTTACTATACCATCTGTTTCATAACCCACCGACAACACGTTAGTCGACTATGTCACCATTGGCCGGTTGGGTCGAGCACCTTTAAAACCTAAATGTGATAAGGCTTGCGTTTGTAATTTAACAAATTACTTAGCCACAGTGTCAAATTAACTTAGGCTTAGTTAAATTATGTTAACTTCTAAATCCCACATTTCATTGTACTACTACCGGATTGTAAAACACTGTAACAAGCTACACTCGTAACAACCGTCTTAGGGGGTCAAATCTGGAACATTTATAAAAAACCAGACCAAGGACAACTGAGTCTTGTTTATCTCAGGTTTGCCTACGATTATCACATTGCCGATGACTTTTAAGGTTATTTTTTACAGGCTATATTCGAAGCTCTCGAAGACACTATTTACCAACTGCGGCTGCAACTTGGGGCTAAAGAAGCGGAGATCATGAACATGCGAATGTCAATTAACAATGCTCAAGAGAAAGCAGTCACCGTCACTCAAAAGCTCAAGTAAGTCCAATTTTTTTTAAGAGGTTGGCGGCTATTTTAACCTTGCATTTTCCCGTCCACATAGACTAACTGCCTGTGCGTGGATCGTATCCAGCAAAGCAAGGGGTGAGCCAGTACAGTACGAAGGTGCCTTGGGCCCAAAGTCCGTGACGCTACCAACTGAGCCACTGTATTCCTTTGATTGACTATACCTAAACTCATTTTGAAAAAACTGCATACCTTTAAAGCCATCTAATAAATGCTCTTTGCTGCTGGCTGATCCCAAACAGAAGATATTTATGGTCGTGAAAAGATAATATTTTAGGATGGAATACAGAATGTTTGTGTGGTAAATGCTTATTTAGGGAAAATATGACATATCCTCCTCCTTTGGCCCTACTTTTTTTTAGTAAATAACTTATCATTTGAGATGTTTCAAAGCTGAATCCCAAATCCAGCAAATCCAAAGGAAAAATGTATTTCAATTCAATTGGCTGGATTCAAGAGTCAATACCTATTTTAATAGTACGCTACTATAGTTTTGGACTTCTAGAAAAGTCCATCAGGTGTGACATAAACATCAGGTCATCTAACCGATTTAGCTAGATCCTCCGTTGTCATTTTAGAACACACATAACACAGACACATAAAAAATGTGAAAAAGCAAATAATACTACAAAACTGGCCAGTGTTTTTTTAAAGGAGACACGTGCGGCGGAAGATGAGTCATGACACTCATGAGTTGATGCCATAGAGAAGTCGATCGTAGAGAAGTTAGGCTACCATGCTAAGGCATATACTAAGGTGTATGCTAAGGCTACACAAAAATCATTACCACCTTGTACATATTTTTAAAAGAATAGTACAGTCATCAGAAAAATTTTACTAAGTTAGAGTTTGAGTTTATAGCTTATAACACAATAGCTTATACTAATAAGTAGAGTTTATCCCTGAGAAATTCGTATATAGCCTATTGGGGGTTTCTTAAGGAGCGTGTTCATGCTCACAAACCACACACTCTAGAGGATTTGAAGTTTGCAATCACAGAAGATATCAATGGCATTCAACCTCCTGACCCGAGTTTCAGAGGATTTTCAGACCAGAATACACATTTGTAGATAAGTACATGGCCGCCGTATGCATGACGTCATTTTCAAAAAATTACGGTTTTGCAACAAATGGCAAATGTTTACCTCACTATGTACAGTATTAAAACCAGTTTATTCCTTTTAACTACTGTGTACTACTTATTTAAAAAACGTCAGGTTCCTTTGTGTCACCCGTAGCATTTCAGTTCTTTGTACGCTCCTTTGTACTTCTCCCGTGAATTGAGGCCTAGAAAAGAGAACACACTATTAGTATACATTATCTAAGACCAAACAAAAAATTAACTGTATACTTACTTTTCCAGTGAAGTGAAAACTTGTGAAAGATGCAAAGAGAAGGTTCAAGACGTCAGTGATGAGCTACAGCAAGTTTTGTGCCTTCAGTTCACCAGTTCCGGTTCTTGATCTGCCCTCAAAGTGCTCAGTCTTGAACTCTACTAATTCTACAAGTTTGTATTTACCAAGTCGGGACAATGTGAGTTTCTATTTTTGGTTTACAACGAGATTTTGACAGAGACCTTGTAAAATAACTCTTTGTATTCTTAAAAAATGTCATAAAATACAATTGAAAGCTGAAAGCTACACTATGTATGTTAGCTATGTACTCTATGTACACTATTGGATGGGTTACTTTTGCACTTATTGGAAGGTGGTTTTGTAATTGTTGCTACTATTAGCTGGTAAACAATTAGAAGGTTATCCAGAAAGTGCTTAATGTTTTGAAAAGTTGGACAAACATTGACAGAAATTTGAAAAAAATGACAGAAACAAAATGTTTATATACTTTTTCAAATGAACTCTTTGACTTTATTTGCACACATTAAAGTTAGGCCTTTAACATGTTGTGTGGCATCTTTTTCATGCTCTATGCATGGTCGCCTATTATTCTGACCAATGTAGGTCTATTCTTTGAAGTATCATTAGATCCAAAATTTCTTGGTAACAGTGAAAACCAAGGTTTGGACATTTTTATCAACTAAGCATAATACAACTTACATGATTAGGCTTCACATAACTATGGTGCTTCATGGCAAACATTATTTCAGCCCGCCAAATTTGATGGTAGCTAATTATTTCTTTTCCAACCCGGCCTATAATTATTCATGGCCATAAATTTCTTTTGGTTTACATTTTGTAAAAAAACGTTTACCTATAGGCTACAACAACAATAATTCACTCCCTTTAAGACCTTGCTGCAGTCGAAGCACAAAAGATAAGTGTACAGGCTACCACAGTCGAATGCTTATTTATTATAGAAAATTTTTGATAAAAAGATAAAGACTCTAGTGTTGTCTATTGTCGCTTAAGATTAAACATTCCAAACAGCCTTTGTATTATATTTTTCCCTATTTTTAAAGCCTGATAAAGAAGTTGGTTTTAATATTTTTTCATGGAAGAAGACATTTAATGGCATTGTTAACACTTAAAAACGTTTGAACCTTGTTTAAGTTTGACAAATTTGTATAGATTTTTTTAATAGTTTAAATTTTATTACATGTCTAACTGTTGTTTATGTTACCATTTTCATGCACAAAAATGATGTCAACCTTAACCAGCAATTTAACTTTTAGACTTTTATAAGGTAAAGTATCTTTGTACTGTGCAATTTTTCACTCAAAATACTGTTGATTGTGTGTGTTTATTTTTGCGTATTTTTATATTTCATTTTGTATATAACCTTAAAATCTCTGTGTTTGGCTTCCTGCATTGACACTTTTTACACTTTTCAAGGTAAGAAGCCAAAAACATATTCCTGGGCATTTTCTAGAGTTATATATTTCTCTTCATTGATTGTGTGTATTATAAACCGAGGCCCTTTTTTAAAAACCGAACAAGATTAGGATACCCAATTAAATTATCCATCTATCATTCAAGGCCCTTTAAAAGTATGCCAGCTCAACAAAAAATATTTAAAAGTAACTTACAAATTTTATTAGTTTTTAAAGAACAATAAATTTGTCATTTTGCTCATTTGATTCATGAAGCTAAAAAAATATTTAACTAAAAAAAATATATTTTGAATAGCCTATGTCATAAACTTAGACCTAGCCAATATTTCCGTCCACTATGACTATGGACTGTTTTTTTTCTTCCCAAGTGCAATAGTTAAGTGGTAAAATGTTTTACTCTTTTTACCGCTTAAGACTGAATCTCATTTTGTCACCTTCAGAATAATTATTTATAAATTAAGCGAGTTTCAAGCTGTGCTTGAGTTACATTTATCTTAATTGAAAATATAAAACAATATTTTGCGGTACATTATTGTATTACAAAGTGTGCAAAATTCTGTTCTATGATGCCTACGTTAGCTTTAGTTTGTTATTTCCATTTTTATGTTTGGGGTTTGTGTTTGTCAAAAGACAAAATTGTATTTACTTAGTGTTTATCAGAGATATATGCATTGTTAATACATTTTGTAAGTTGAAATATATAGTTTTTATAAATAATTGTGAATAATTACTTCTACCTACTTCTCAGAGAATACCAAATTTTTTATTTTTCTTAAATGCATTTTTGGCATAGTTTAGTAGAGTTTGCTGTAGTTATGACTTTTTTAGATGCACTTTGAACCTTTATATATTCGATTTCAATCTAAAATACTGCATTGCCAACAATCACTGACATAGATATTCGCTACCAAGTTGAATTTTGATATTTTGTATAACTATTTGACAAGTTTATGACAGTTCCAGCTATGAAGATGAATAGACTAAGTTATATATCTTTGCGAGTTTGTAAAATTGAGAATAATATCCTTAACTGTTACGGTTTTGTAATTATGTCAACTCGACAATTTGGCTCCCACGTTCTGGAGGAAGCTCCAATAGTATCTCACAAGGTCAAAAATACAATCCACTGGCGCCAAGAATTGACAGACAATAGTTCCATTCATTGTGGTTCATTGGAATACATGTCCACGAATTGGTCTTTAATCCATTCACTGATTTGTTTTATAATTTGTCATTTATTCTTTTTCACAGATAATTTATAAATTTTGTTGTTTGAAGGATCTTGGTGGACGTTTTACATTGTTCATCATTGATAAGTATGATATACCTTTTGTGTTAGGCTCTGGAATCTGGTTAAAGCTGAAAAAATAAATATTTAGATCAGGCAATGATAAATTAATAAAATTTGATTTTTTTTAACAAAAAAATATATATATATATAGCTATAGCTAGAGTTTTCATTTTTTCAGGCAAAAAGTTTAGAGGTGCCCTACTAAAGTGTCAACGCTTTTACTGTCCTTGTTTGTTTCAATTGAATTACAGTACAAAAGTAAAGGAGATGATGTCACAGTTATGTTGCTCCATAATGGCATCCAGCTGACTCGTATTGTTTCGGCTTTATATTGCAACCCAATTTGTAACAGCTGTTGTTGCATCTCAGTTGCAATGACTAGTTTGTACGTTTTCATAATAGCTTGATTTGTTTCTGAATGTCCTAAAACAACAACAAACATTTTTTTGTGTTGATCATTTGATTGTTATTGGTTAAATTTAAAAACAGTAATTTAAAAAATACTGTGGACTGAAATTCAATTTTCTATTTCGGTTACAGATGTAAATATAACATTTTAGCACTACTGTTCCTAGGAGCTGAGCTAGTCCAATGGTTATAGTGCGGGTCTTTGGTACTGATGCCCAGGTTCGATTTCTGACAATCGCCAATGGGTTAGACTTAGCTTCTTGATAATCATGGGATTTTGCGGTTTAAAGTCCATCATAGGTTCTACCTATCTACCTATTGAGACAACAGTACAGGATTTAAATTTATCATGTTAGGAGAACTTTTCTCTCTATTCAGAACTCTCAGAGAGAGAATTCGAGAACACTCTCCACTGAAAGAACTCTCAGAGAGATGGATGATTGGAGAACCTTCTCCACTGAAAGAACTCTCTGAGAATGATTTTGAGATCCCTCTCCACTGAAAGAACTCTCAGAGAATGATTTTGAGATCCCTCTCCACTGAAAGAACTCTCAGAGAATGATTTTGAGATCCCTCTCCACTGAAAAACTCTCAGAGAGATGATTTTGAGATCCCTCTCCACTGAAAGAACCCTCAGAGAAATGATTGGAGAACCCTCTCCACTGAAAGAACTCTCAGAGAAATTATTAGAGAACCCTCTCCACTGAAAAAAACTCTCAGAGAGATGATTGGAGAGCCTTCTCCACTGAAAGAACTCTCAGAGAGATGATTAGTTGGAGAACAATCTCCACTGAAAGAACTCTCAGAGAATTGGAGAAACCTACCTGCTGAATCCATACAATAAAGTATTACTAATATTTCTGCGGCCCTCAACATTATTCTCTCAGAGACTTGTCAGTTTTGTTTTGTTGAAAACTCTTCAATGTTCACTCACTGTGGCAAAACTTAAAACCATTATAAAACACTTGAGTGTCCGCTTGAGAAATTCAGTGGTTGGAACAATACAAACAAATTAGGAAGTAGTTGAAACGAAATACTAGCATTATGTATTTGAAACATATTAATCTATAGTGTCAATTCAATTCGGGTGAAGATAAAACATAAATTGAATGTAAGGGCCAATGTTAAAGTGATTAAACCACTTTTCAAGATAAGCGAGATGGCTTCAAAAGACCAACTGTTTTAGGGCAAGGCCATTAATTAATCGGAACCAATGTTCCAATGTTAATGGCTGCCCCTTGGTTGGCCCTAGACCTTGAACTTAACTTGAGTTATTTCAGATTTGAGTGATTGAACTTGAATGTCGTTAATTGCTTTTCTCTTCAAAAATGTCTAACACTTTTGAGTTTTAGAACAGTTTTGGCTTCTGAGAAAAATTAGAAATGGTTGTTTAATGTGTATATTTATATATGTGGTAAGGGTAATTAATATTTATGGCTTTTGATAGAAAGGAGACTTGAGGTTTAACCTTAAGTGGACAGTTTGCACCTTTTCTTTTAGACAACTTTAAAAACTTTACAGAGGGTGAGAGCTTTAATTTCGAAGCTATTAGGTAAAATGAAAACCAAATTCTCAAACATTTCATACTCAACACAATGCTTAAATCTATATTTCTATAAAACTTGTAAATATATATTCTAAAGTCAGGGGCGTCGCCTTGGGGGGGGTAGGGGGGGGAGCCTCCCCCCCCTAGAATCTGGGAAAGAGAAAAGTTGGGAATTTCCTTGCCACGAGTTGGGACAGTTGGGAAGTCAGATACAAGAAAAATATATTTTTAAACTGAAAAAAAATTAAATATTTGCAAAAATCCATCAAAGATAAAAGATTTTTTGACTTGGACAAAATACTTGGACAAATAAACTTGACATTTCTTAGATTTAATTTAACTTTGATTAAACAAGGCTAAACCATGGCTAAACACGCCTTATTTTAAGAAATCAATAATCAAATAGCGGTATAGCTTGTTGGAATTTCGTATACGAGAATTTTTGTTCCTTATTGGACTATGTTGGCTACCTTGATCCTGTCCTGTGTTGATGATTCTGAATGATTCGTCTGCGAGTTTGAATTTTGAAAGTGCAATCAATGTAGCCCTTCTGTTTAATTATGTTGTTTGTTAGTGTTTACAAGAAATTCAAAAATATTTTTCACGTCAGTCACATGAAATATATTTTATACCCTTTTTGTGGTATTTGGAGCAGGCTAACTGACCGGAGTACTTGCTAATAAGCAGATTAAAATAACATTAAAGATAGGTTTTGTGAATATGTATTACCTTTAAAACTCTTATTTTTTAATAACCTAAATGCAATATTTATTATCTGAATATATTTTAAAAATCTACACAAGTTATGTATCATTCCTAATTAAGGATTTACAAAAATGAATCAACTAATTACTCTGAAACAGATCTACGTGGACAAAAAATAGCCTAAAATTTGATGTTTGACTTTCACTCTAAGTTAGATTTTTGTTTAAGTTCTAGTTTGATGAAGATGAAGGTTAACATTTTTATTGTATGTATAAGTTTATTATCAACCAAGTTGAATGTTTTTATTTTATACGAGTCGAGTCTTATTTTAGGTTTATTCTTTTCTAGACTAGAATAATATTATTTACAACACTGATATTAATATTTCATCATTACAAACTTGTTTAGGCCTACCCTAGTTGTAAGTTTTATGAATGTTAAAATGTTGATTTTAACTTCTAAAAGTATTTTAGTTTAATTATTTTGTAATAAAATATTTTTTCTATCAGGGCCGGATTTCCCAATAGGCCCGGTAGGCCCGGGCCTATGGGCGCAAGCTCCCAGAGGGCGCAAGGCCGAGAGAATTTTTTGTATATCTAAAAATAAAAATAAATAGTCATAGTTGATTAAAAAAAAAAAAACTCTGCTCGCTAATAAAGCATTCTGATTCTGAAGTTGATGAAAAGAAATAATTGTTAGAAGATTTAAACTTTTTTCTGAATTACGCATCAATTTCATTACAACATTAGTACGGGAGGCTGTAGGGATGTTGACGAGCGCCCGAGCCGTGCTGTACGCATCGTATTGCCACTATGTTGGCTCGGTGCTACTGATTGATCGGAGTAATTAGGGGCGCATGCGTGCTAGACACTGTTACCACCAAACACTCAAAACAAATAACTCACAAAACAAAAGTTGTTGACTAATCTTTTGATTAGTTTACAACAATCTGCAGGATCAAGTTAAAATATATAATACGTGTTGAATATTAAAAAAAAAAATATTAATTTTTCTTTAAAATTAACGAAAAAAATATTAATTTCAGTTTGCAACAGGTTTTCGACTAATTCAATACCCCCCAGAGCACCATTAATGCTGTAATTTTCTCCTCAGACCCAAGGATCTGTATGGTTGGCCGGAATAGGTTTGGCTCTGTATTGCTTTGGAAATCTATAACCTAGATGCAGTACCACCATAGATTAAATATAACTCAAGTCGACCTCCTATCACTTTGTTAATTCAAATTCTTTTTCGTGTGTAGTTCACGTTGGTGACACTGGATGTTAGTTTTGACGTACGGTACTTTTGTTTCTATTATTTTTAGGTTAGTTCTATGATGTGTTTTAATTTCTTGTAATATAACCAGGAGACGACCTATTGTTTATGATTATATCGTTTTATTTAGGATAAACTAAGTTTATATAACAAGAATTGTTTTCAGCTAATCCATCATGATGACGAATCTACTAAAGGAGTATGTTTAATCTATGGTATCACGTACTGTATGGAGTTCATGTTTTTGGGCCTGAAATTGGAATCAATGGCCATGTTTTTTGCAAGAATGCTCAGTGGATTGAGTTGTTTTGTTTCAGTCCCACAAACATGAGCATTTACTAAAAGCATACGATTGCTAAAAGTGTTTAACACGGCATTTTGTTAAGGCTAAATGGGTAAATTCTTCAAAAAACTTGCAATGATAAAATTCCGAAAAGGAGTGGTATTCAAGCAATTCACTTAGGCCTATGAACATGATAACTTTGACCAGACTAGGGGGCGGAAAATTATTTGGGCCTAGGGGCGCCGAAATGCTAAATCCGGCCCTGTTTTCTATACTACTTTGTACTCTGAGGCTCATTTTATATCCCTAAAATTTTACACTGCTACGTCTGCTACCACAATGGTTTGTAAAGTTTTTTGAAACATTACTTGTTCAAGTTTTTTGAAGTCATAACATTTCATTATGAATTGGTAGAAGTTTTAGAAATTTTGTATATATGTAAAACTAGCTATGTTTTGTTAATGCAAGTTTATAAATACTGAATTGAATGTTAATGCAGTGTAGTATAATAATTTGTAGATTTTTAAAAATAGTACAGAAATTGATTTCTAAAAAAAAATAGTTGGGAAATCTATGTTAAGCAGTTGGGAAATTTGAGGCTTCTCCCCCCCCCCTGGAATTTAACCAAGCAACGCCACTGTCTAAAGTACAGAGGATACACGCTTTAGAGACAAATGTGAGCTTTCAGCTCTGGTATGTTGAGCTGGAAATATACTTGTGACGAGCAAGGAAGAGCCCAAACGGCGAGTAGAAAGAAATACCTATTACACAGGGCACAGAGGGTCATCCTCCACCCTGAGTTTTTAGTATTTGAAAGAGGGAGGGGTGGTGTTGAACTTTACACTAGACACCAGCACTTCTAGACACCACTTAAGTGTACCATGAAGTGTATCTTCTTTTCCTTACTTCTCTGCGTTTTATGTATTGTGTAAAATGAATGGTGTTTTGCCATAAAAAAATTAATCTTGACTACCCTAAATATTTTTTGTTTTTCACTCTTGTGTTTTCCGCATTGCCTGGTTTTGTACAGATATTTTCACTATCAAGATTCCGCACCTCAAGACAAAACTGCAGATTCTTTCTGTATCCTAGCATGTTAAGAAACTTGTATTTCCACAGTCAACAATATAAATTATTGAAAATTCCTTAAACGACAATGAATATTAAATAAATAATAGGTAATTTTGGAGGAAACCCTATATGGTTTCTTAAAGGTAAACTTAAATTTTTGCGATAAAATGTCCTTAACCTGGTAAAAAAGTCTTATCAGCCGAAGGTTACTAGGTTTAATTAGCTAGTTACCTGGTGTTGAAGTCTGAATTGATAAGGGGTCCTGTCATTGGTTACCATCCTGCAATGGGGGGGGGGGGGGGAGAGAGAGGAGGTACTATGCTTTGAGTGGGAGAGGGACTACAGTGGCTTCTCAACTTTACTAAAGACAGGTAACACCTGCATTATTTGGTACACCTGTACAGGTATTGGGAATAAATTTAATTTGTGTCTCTCACTAATATAGAAATTTAAAAAAAATTAAATGTGTTAGAAGATAATATATTTTTTACATTTTAACTATCAGTAGACTTTAAACTGTGATATTTGTGTTATTTATAAAATAGAATCTACAGGTCAGTCAATATGTGACATACAGTGATGGGAATTTATTTATTTAGTAGAAAGTAAGTGAATTTAATGTTATCGATATACTGTTTGATAAAAATTGTCAAATTGTATTGTGAGAATAAATATTTCCATTGCTGCAGCTCTAATAAAAATTCTACAAAAACGATCTGGAAATATTTTTGAAAGTTAGGTAATTACGTTCTTAGCAGTCCTTAAAAACATTCTGTCCAAATTTATGGAAGTAATACTTTAACTTTCATTTCCTATGGTATATATATTTTTGAAATTCTTATAATTGTTTCAATCTCATCGCTGTTGATGCTGTGCTTTGCCAGAAAAGCTATGCATGTTCAGTTAGAAAGGCTGCTAATTGAATTCCAAACCACATTCGCACCAGATGAATATTTAAACATAAATTCAGTTCATATTCTCGAAACTGAACGAAGATGTGAAGAAGTAGGCATATTTAATAAACCACTACACTTTGTATTTTCCAAAAACATATTTTTACACTTGATCTATTGATCTATTGATACTACCGGTATCAATATTGGAACAAATGATACCTAGGTATTCTTCTGAAGATGGCTGAAGAATTTTCAATATATATTAAGTTCACGTTTTTTGAGATAGGTTTTATTTGACTTGGCATAAACCTTCCATTAATGCATTAATTTACGTTAAGAGTGTTGGGGACAATAACACCTATCTATCTTTGTATAATTGTTCTTAACATTGGGAAAAATTTGCAAAAAAATATAATATTTTACCAAATTATTTATATGAGCATTTTTTATGATTTTTTACACATCTTAATTGAAAATCCAACATGTCACTATATGTTTACTATCAAAACTAATTTAGCTTAAAAACACAAATATGAGCGAAGCAAGCCTTGATTCCTTGATTGCATTTTTAACTTCTCCATTGTTATGATTTATCACACAATAAACATATTTGAGGCAAGTAGAGTATACCATTACTCTATGTAATATCACTTAAAGTCGCACAATAGGTTGTATAACTATTAAACTTACATGAGCTAAATATGTAAATAAGGAAAGGAAGTTGAAAAGGCCAACAATGCAATTAAGAAACAGCTGATCGGGTAATACTGTAATATAGTTTCTGGTGGTTTGGTTTAAAAATTTAATTTTATCAAGAACTTGTTGGTTTATAATTTTACTTAAATTTTATTAACATCTTAAATTGCAGCCTGCCAATGGAAATCATTTTTTTTTTATTTGACCAATACAAGAGCACAAGAGAATCAGGAAAGCGATTTTCCTTAACATACCAATAAAATTTACCAAAAAATATTATTCATTTTCAAAAACTCATTCATGGTAATTAATAATTATAAAATACGTAAATGAGGAGTATGTGGTATTGTCAATCAAAACGTGGGAATTGAAAACAATACAACGGGATAACACATGGGATAGGTATTCATATACTACACCAGGGATAAAACGGGATTTCTAAGAGTGAAAAGGGAAATTGAAATGGGAAGAACTACAATACAATTATGGCCATATTCATTTATTCCTTACCTCACATAAGTGGTTAAAAACCAAAACAAACTATAGACCAAACAATTGTATCTGGGGTCCCAATAAGTCAATTTCAATATCCTTCATTCGTTCATTTATAATTATTTTAAAAAATGCTAGGATGAGTACAGTCTGATTATCCAAACGAGGGATTAGCAAAGCATACAAGGGATAAAACGTGGTTTCAGACGGGATTTATTCCCCAAAGGGAATTTTACGCATGAATAGCACGATGATTAGAAGCACTACGCTTACAATTTTCACATCCTGTCCAGATTGGTTAATTAAACAAATTACAAACCCAGCAGTTTTACCACAAACTTATACCATTTTTTTTTACAAATTTACCTAAATACGGTCCGATTACCAAAACGTGGGATTCCAAATCATACAACGGGAATTATATCCCACACTAGGATAAAACGGGATTTCTACGAGTAAAACGGGATATTTCTAGAAGCACTGCATTCACTCTACGTTCTCATTCATACGCTGCCTACAGTACTGAGTAGTGGTAGATGACGAAACTCGCTCAGTCTCGCACTCTATCCCAATACGATTGCACGTGTTTTCAATCCCCTCGTCGCTACCCCTATCAAATGAACCCTTTCAATGTGCGCTACCAACTAACTCCTTCCTCGTGCCGGTTTTTCTCACCAGTTATGTGTTCGTGATAGTGTTTTTTTTAACTTTGGACTTTGTTGGGAATCATGACTCTACCTGAAAATGAAGTGAGTAGTTTTTGTTGTTGTTGATTAGTGTAATTTAGTGATAATTGTTGAAAATTTATTTTTGGTTGTTTAACCAAGTAAAACTTTTGTTATTGCACATAATGGTTTTAGCCTATTATACTGAAAATATACCAGTAAATTATATGTTTTGCAGTTTAAAAGTTATACTGTACCTCAGACATTGCTAACTACGTCAATCACAGAGAATAAATACGTTTAGACTTATACAAGGTAAAAATAAAATGATAGATTGCCGAAAATGAAAAAAAGCTGTAGTTTTTCCGCCTACGTATTTACTTCTACAGTTAACTAATTTTAAAAACCTCTAATTATTATTGAAAAATATTTTTGAAGCTCGTATAATATACGAATACTGTACTTATCTCTCGCTCAGTTTCATTCTGGATTCCCCGCAAAAAAATATAGGTACACCCAGTAAGAAAAACTGTAAGATTAATGTATTCAATACTACTCTGCTTCTGGGTCTAATTAATTTTATTCCGGTTGATGTAAAATCCGTTTCATTATCTAATCAAATGTGGGTCAGGTTGTTCCTAATTTTTCTAACAGTACGAAATTATTGCAGATGCATCACAATACCTCAAGAGATATTAGTCAGGTGTTGACGATTACATATGAGAACACAAACACGACATCGTTATTTCAAACTTTGTATTTTTATCCAACACCTATAGCGTTTCATCAATGCATTATTCCATTTAAATGTGGGTGATTTTGACAACAAATATTTTATTTTAGATTGTAATTAATTTATGTATATTTTTTCTGAAAGAGACTTTGTGAACGAATTTAAATTGCAAAAGAAGTCCTTTTCGTTAGAAGTGGACAGTGCTGGGCATTTCTCAATAAAAGTTAATAGTTTTTTTTATTCCATGTTAATTGTTTTGTTACCCAAGTAGTTATGCTTGCCTTTAAATGTGGAGGTCGCTGGTTAGATCCCAAGCATTGGTCGATTGTGGAACCAGATATTATTTATCATTCTATAAATTTATTAATTATTCCATCCAAGAAAATATTATTGGATTGATGACATACTAACGAGACCAGGAGTTTGTCAGACCTCTTAAAAATACATAAAAACCCCAACGTCGCAAAAAACACAAGAAAAAATAATCACCATGCTTAAAGGGGTTTATATTTTATCCCCCCCACCGTCCACATATTTAATTTTTATATACACTATACTCTGTACAACAATTAATTTTAGTAAATTATCTTTGCTAAATGCTGTAAATTTGACTGAGAATAGAAAATACAGGTAAAACAACACTTATCGAGTTGGAAATAACGTCTAAAAATTTCGTCAGCCGGTAAACCGAGTCTTGTACGAATATAGCGATCGATGTCTACAGACTCGTCGAGACGGGTGGCAAGTTATGTGATCTGTCCAATAAACGAATCCTTGACCTAGCATCTACACGCATGTGCGTCGTGCGTATCTCAGCTGACAGCGTAGCTTACTAAAACAGCTGATCTCAGCGTCAGCTGTTTTGAACAACGCAAATCAACTATGTCGCTATGTGGTTCCGATGTGGTTCCCAGCTGTTGCTTGTCGTGTTTTAAATGTTCTTTCAGATATTTTTTTATCGATATAGATAAAGTAGGCTAATTTAAAGATTCAAAATAGGAAAACATCGATACGAAACCCCCCCCCCCCCACAATGCCACGTACCCTAAAATGAGAGAAATTACAGTATTTAGAGAACTTCAAAGCACTTAAATGTACCGTAGTGTTACACAAACATAAACAAATCTACGGATTCTACAGTACCGGTATATACGTCTACGTTCAACTTCTAAAGTCAATTAAGTAGATAGATAGATATATGTACATGCAGGTAACGTATTGACTGTTGTATTCACAGTGTTACAATGTATACACAATGCTAGTCACGAAATAACAAAAAATATAAACATAACATCAAAACAAATGGAAGAAATTACAATCACATGTTTTATTTACAGCGTGGGGTGAAAATAGAGAAGTCTGTACATTACATTTGGTCGAGTTTTCGACCACTGGACGATCACTAGTTCTAATAATTGTAAAACTAGTAATTTCCAGCTTAGTTCAATAAACTAGTTAGTTCTCCATCTGATAAATTCGCATGAATTATCTTACGTTTCTTTAGTCATGTGACCTTTTTCAGGTAAGCTTATTTTACTTATTGTTGTTTGATTATTTTTTATTGGCTTGGCTTGTTGTCTCCAGCAGACTATGTGCTTTCCCCCTTCGTGAAATCTTAAGCCTGTTTTTCGTGTGTTTTCTGCACCAAAATGGTATTTTTCAAGTTTTGAAAATGAACTGTCCAAACCGCATTTTCATGTGTATCCTAAATATTCAATGGTAAGACCAAAAACCCTCTAGGTGAAATATGTTCTATTTATTCCTCGTGACCGTTTTTCAAACAAACAATTCACATTCCGCACAGACCCTAACCCCATTCTTAACCAGTTGCCCGATTGCGAAACCCATTATTACTGGCTGCAGGTAACCGTCCACCACAGCTGGAGTTTTTGCAATCTAGTTCAGTCTGGTTTTGTTTTAAGTTTGCGAGATAAAAAGGTTGGCCTATGCCTAAAGGGACTGGAGTAAACGTATACGGTCTTTGTTTAGCTTTATTGTAAAATCAAAAGGCTTTATATACGGATTTCTTGCACCCATGATAAAGAAGTTTATAATATAAAATGACTAACATTGTTACCGATTTAATCTATTTATTACCTATAGGCCTATCACAAAAAAATAATATTTTAAAACCACATGTAAAATTTTGAATCAGATTTTATGGGCATTTTAACATTTTAAATGGGTGTACTGAATGTTAAAGGTAAAATAGCAACTGCTCGGGAGGAGCTGGCTTAGTAGTAATGTGAGGGACTTGGTTCCCCAAGACCCCGGGTTCAAATCCTGCCAATCACTAATGGATTTTTTTAAAGTCATAATGACGCAACCCTAGGGCCTAGCTTAATATTTAAAACGGTTTCGGGCTAAAGCTTAAGAGTCTTCATCAGTGGTAGCCATATTGGATTTTAGGCCCATAAGATCAATGTTAACTTTGTAACAGAATTTCTAAAAAAACCTGTTGTGATAAAATAATGATTGAGGTGTTAAAATTAAGGTTTAATGGTCCTCTAGGGAGTCAAGATTTTATTTGTGTCATTTTCCCTCCACTTAATAAGTTAATGGTCATTAATTAAGTCTTTAATTAAATAATTTATTAAAAGACAACAACAAATATTTGAAATATAATTACCTCATTTCCTCGTACTCTATGTTATAAACCAAATTATAAATTTTCAAAACTATATATTTATAAATAACACTGGCATGCTGCTTCAAACAATGGTATGATCTGTCAAATTTAATATATTGCTCTTTATGGGAATAAATCCCAATATGGCTACCACTGATGAAGACTCAACGTCCTAGGTTGCAAAGGCGTGACATAAAAAAGTGTCAAAAATACAATTTTAGAAGAATAACTCCCAACAACAGAAATGCAGTCTTACCACGTACAAAACACCAAAGTCTATACACTCAACCATCAGAGGTTGCATTCATTCATTATTTATTTTACATCTTACCAGTTTTCACCAAGAGTCTAATTGTCAGAAAGCTTTGCTGAATCTCTTAGTCAGTTTCGTTAGGTTCAGTGGTCAAGATGCAGAGACGAAACATAGTGAGTAATCAGGAATATATACAGAGTATTTGAGTGTGTACAAGATTATGATGTTGGATATAAGTATTGAGTGTACAGGGTGAATATAAATAGATTTAGTACAGTGTGATATATGTATGGGGAGCATTAAGTGTGGGTTGAGTAGGCCTATAGAAAGTGTTGAACACAGGGGATATTGAGTAAGCAATGTGTTAAATATATCGAGGATTTAGTCCCTATACAGGGTGTAAGTTGAATGGAGTATTAATACACTTAGTACATATGTAGAGTGCTAAATATAAGTACTAAGACTTAATACTGTGTATAGACAGATTATTAAATATATTAAAAACACTGAATATACTTAGTATACAGAGTAATATAGGATACACATTAAATAATGAAGTATTGAATACACAGGACTAGACTAATTGATATAAAACTTGAAATATACAAAACTGAATTTTGTACAGATTAATCAAAATTAAAAAATATATATGAAATTGGAAATTACATAATCTACCTGTACCCAACTCTTCAAAAATGTAGTCGACCATTTTATTCATCTAAAGTTGTATAGTTCTATATAAAATTATACCTTTAAATTATTACAACTGAATTAATTTACCAATCAGGAAAATTGATGAGTTTTGGAGTTCATTAGAACTAACTGTGTTGATATAATGCATTTTGACCCCTGAAATGTTAGCTTGACATTCAGATAAAGGTTCCCTTGATAGCTTAATAAAGATAACAGTCTATTGACTCCTATGGAATAATTAAATTAGCATTCATTTACCATGTTTAACCAAACTACTGTCTGTGGTCTCAGTACTATGCTAAACCAGTTAGTTAGTAGGTACTGTAGGTTTGAACCAAAATATACAGTTTTGTTATCTAAATGAAAAGATGTATGAAAAACTGAAACTCTAGTTTGTCTTTCAATACACCTGTCTAGAAACAGCTGATCTACTATGTCAGCTAAACATATTATTAAACCAACATTGAAACAGCTGATATAATATCATAAAGAGTATGACACTAACAATATGAAACAACTATAATTTAGTGGTGTGGCTTGGATATTTTGAAATTTATCACATATGTTTGGAGTAAAATACTCCCGCCACAGTAAACCTAACAATGTAAACTAAGCGAATTTCCATTTTCCTGTTTTATTCACACAGATCACTAAATAAATTTTAAAATAGTGGTGATTCTAGGACCTGGTCAAGAGAGGGCTAAGGGGGTGTTCCACACCAGAAGGGGGGTCCGGGGTTCCTCTCCCGAAAGATTTACTACTTTCAAAGCCGTTTGGTGACTTTTAAAAGCAATTTTTAACTGTGCCCAAAAACATCCGTTACGTTTTTATGATGTATGCTTAAATTTTTATTTCCATGGTCCAATGGGGGAGGGGTTAGCCCCTACCCCCTCCCCCCCTTGGAACAGCCACTGTGTGAAAACAGTTTTATGAAACTAAAATTAAATACCGGTAATTTCCAATCCAAAACACACTCAAATAAAACAAAACCCATAACAGAGACAATGTTAAGAGTCAACAGTGCTAACTAGTGTTTGTATTGTCGTCAATCTGCGCAAATTAGAACAGGTGTGTGATTCTGCGATCTTCGCAGACACTACGCATTGAGACTGGTCGAGACTTCTGAATGTATAATAATCACTGAAGTAATGGCTTAGAAGAGGTTCTCGAGAAAGTGTTGTATGCAGCTGTATTGGAATTGTGTATTTTATCTTGATTATCTTGATTATCTTGTTCTTAGACTTCCCAAGATCCTGGGCCTCCACCTGATGAACAGGACAAGCTCCTTATGGAACCCCAGAATATCAGTGAGTTTGTTTTTTTTGCAATTAATTTTGTTTGAGTGTCAACATTTAGTTGCACCAAAGTTTATCTCAAAAGTTGGAAAGCTTTCACACAAGTTCTTTATACAAAAGTGGTTTGATTTCCAATTAATGAATCGTATGAAATGCATACTCTGAAGATTTTCCTAATAGTTTAAGCCACAATTATTGCACATGAATAGTTTATCTACATGAAACAACTTAAAAATGTTTACCTTATTTTTGACCATGTATATACCTCCACTGAAATTATTAGTCTATTACAAGTTTACAGCAACATGTTTACCCTTGTTTAAAACGTCTTTTTAAAAACTGGAGTTTACAAAAAATTGTTCAAACTTTCCATTTTATGTATAGGTAGATGCTTTATTGTTGTTTACAACTTTTTCTTGCTGTTTTTCTTATTTTAAAACTAATTTCACTATATAAACAATGGTATAGGTTTTCTTTTGTTATGTAACCAAACAGTAAAGCACAAATTTGTTAGATAGCTTGAAAATGGGGAAAACATATTGACATGAACAATTGTTGGACTACCATAATGAAACATAACAATTTTCTTCAGATTTTCCAATATCATGTGCCAGTCTACTACATGTACCATCATTCAAATTTAATGATGCCATTTTTCAGTGGAGCAAAAGCCTTAACATTTTTATAGTCTATGCACTTATTCAGTCGTTAACCATAAACAATCAAACACATGGGTAAACATAACCTCCCTCAAAACTTGCTAACATACACAACTAAGATGTGCCTGGGTGGAGATGTCCTCAGAAGTCAAGAAGAAGGGGAGACGCCTCAGAAGAAGATACCTCCTCTGTCTCAGGACATCAAGGGGAAGGATGTGGCAGGATCACAGGACATCAATCTCAAAAGAGAACTTGGCTTGTTCAGCGCAGTCAGCCTCATCATTAGTGTTATGATAGGTGAGACACAAATTATTGTTTTGGTTACCTTCCAAGTGGCAAGAACTTGAAATTTATTTTGTGTTAGTGTTCTTGCTGATATTCTTATACACAAACTAAGTTTAGGTACGGAAAAAGGGAACTCAAAAACTTACAAATAGTTTTTGGAAAGAACAGTTGGCATGGGAATACATCATGGAAACATCATGGGGATATACAACTTACACCTAAGAAAGAAGTTTCAGGCAGTTAATAGACCTTTCTGAATAAGCCTTCTTTGGAAGGAGAAATATCACATTTATTTTGTTGTGAACCTCCAGTGACGTAGCCAGGGTTGGGGTGCTGGGGGTCCGAACCCCCCTTCTGGGGGTTCCCTTCTGGTCCTAAATATAATATTTTGTTGTTAAATTAAACGTAAAATTATATAATAATAATTATATAAATAATATAATAATACTGTGTTGACGTTGGCGTTGATTATTTTCAATGCTAGGAGAGCTAAAAGAGACCATTTTAGGGCCTATATTCGTAAAGTTTTCCCGGACCCCCCTTCTACTTGGGCCCGGTCAGTCGACCCCCCATTTTGAAATCCTGGCTACAGCACTGGAACTTCTGGTGCTAACTGGCTGTAACATCTTGTCATGGGTAAGTTAGTCCATTCCTTTTGAACACCAAAAACCTGTACCAGAAAAAAGTAATAATCAAAGTTCTACTTATACAAGTACCGGTAGCTTAACTAACAGCTGATAGCTATACTTTAAATCAACATAGAGTTAAGTTTACTATGTTTGGACTCTGGGTTAGTGTGTTAAGCGTGGTGGAACGTTAGATATCTGTAGAATGAGGGTTCAACTCGCGCCAAGATTAGGTCTAGTGTGCAACTCTTCAGCTGAGCTTGGTGGCAGATGCACACCTAAAATAAACAGCTGATCTAGTAGTGGATTTTGATAGAATGTGTGGATTTAATGAGATTTGCACCTCAAGCAGGTATTTTGCCACTCTTTCTTGTCCTTACTGTATACTTCACCCAATGTGGTTTGATAATAATTATAGTTGTAGATTCTCTTCTGTTTATTTAGCGCAAATATTGTGATAAATCTACTGTATTTACAATTAATAACCATCTTTTAACCATTGTTCTGCAGGTTCTGGTATCTTCGTATCACCCTCCAGCGCTCTTCAGAGGTCAGGATCTGTAGGTGAAGCTCTCGTTGTCTGGGCTGCCTGTGGAGGCATCTCTCTTTTAGGTAAAAATAAAAATGTACTTGCTTATTCATTTAATTTTAATTTTGAAGTTACTAAGTATTCAAATGTGGTGGATTTAAATCGGCTAAATTTTTTTCAATGTGGTAACTGTATAATCAACTCAGACGCAGTAACGTTAAGCTTTCCTTCGGTGGAATGGATTTTACTGAGCCTGATTCTAAGGGTCGTAGGATTTTTATGTAAACCTCAACTGTCACTTTTATGATATATATGTGGACTTCCCATACTTATGTTAACACTGTCGCTGGTTTTTTTAATAGACATAGCCGAACTGAGCCACCGACAGAATTTCCTGATGTTGAATAATGATTTTGGTCCTTTTAAATTGAAAGGACAGTGTATTGTAAACTAAAGCATCAGTTGTCACATCAAATAACATATAGCCTAGTATCAAAAACTAAGATAGAAAATAGAATAGTTAATTTCGCTAGTTGATGAAGTTCAGTTTGTTACGTAAAGTTAAAACATTTGATCTATTTCCACTCGATTTGCCTCTATATCCAAGTCTACTCTTCGTGGCTCTTTCTTCTAATTTTCGCTACTACAGTATCTCTTTCTCTCACTTTTCTACAGGTGCTCTTGCATTTGCCGAGCTTGGTATTGTAGTTCCTCAGTCAGGAGCTGAGTACTCGTATTTCCGAGCTGCATTCTCCCCCCTTCACAAGTTCGCAGGTCCGCTGCCGAGTTTCCTCTACGTTTGGGTGGTCGTGCTGATCTTACGACCTGCTGAGGTAGCCATTATTGTTCTCACATTCGCTGAGTATGTTTACGACCCGATCGCTACCTCTATAGACGCAGATCTTACTCACACTGATCAGGAACTGCTGAAGAAACTCATCGGTACTCTTGCATTGGGTAAGTGATTATTCAAAATTTTAACTGAATCATCTTGATTGTTACACACAAGTATATCTGTTTGAGAATAGTTTATAAACATTTTCTCTATAAAATGCTGAAAAATGTCAGAAACTTTGGTCGTTTGAAACTGGACCCAGCTGTCCTATTGGGCTTTTAATAAATGATCCTGACTGAAGAAACAGCTGGTTTTAGACAGTAACTAAGCTACACAAGGCATCTCGTTTCAATCAAAACTTATACCTTACTCAATTTAAGTTAAAATACACCCAATCGCATCCTCATCTCAATTGATAGTATAATGAAATATGCTTCTATCTGGTTTATGTCAAAAAGTATTTTGTTGTCTTACTATTTTTACTACCGTTGGCTTAAAATTGGTTATAGTTTAACCAATTTTGGAACTATTCCAATTAAACACAGCTACTGTTTGTCCTTCGATAGTAAGATGAGTGAACTCAAGCTCTAATCCACCCTAAAAAAAATAAAGACACAATTAGTCAACAATATCACATTGAAAAATAGAATCACGAACATGAAACACACGTCAAACTTAGCACAATAGCTTGATAGAAGTCTACTAGTAGAAGTCGATGATAGAGAGTATAAAATCCAAATCAATATGTTACGAGTATTATAATAGAATTTGTAATATTTTTAATAGACTTTGTTTATTTAATTTGTATTTTTCAGGTGCAATCACATTTGTCAATTTCAAGAGTGTGAAGCTTTTTGTTCAGATGAATAATATATTTTCATCCTTCAAGATTTTAGTTTGTATCATAGTTATCGGAGGAGGCATTTACAATTTGAGTTTAGGTAAGATACATAAACATCTCTTTCTGTTTCTTCTAACTTAATTAATTGAAAATCAAGAAGGGGTTAACCTTCTTACACAAAAATATTTTAATTTTTATATATTTACTAGCAGAGTACTCGTCCTTTGTAAAGACAGTTATAAGTATAAAGTAAGATTAAAAATGTATAACATTTTATAAGTTACAGAACATTATATTTTAAATTTGTTTATATGGATGAGTGTAGTTATTAGTGTGGATTCCTTTTGGTACAGCTTAATTACTACTATATGTTTATATTTTTGGGGGTTTTTAGAATGTGTAGAATGTATCTTGAAAAAATTGTATTATTTTAAATTTGAGTTCCCCAGTGTGTTCAAAAGCAATAATGATTCATTTAAGAAAGCTATACATCAAATATGTCAAATCTGTTGACTATCTGTGGAGTGAAGATGATAAAATATTAGGAAATTAAAATAAGTTGTTTTGTTTTCCAGGAAATGTAGAAAATCTGAGTTCAGGATTTGAAGGCTCAAAGACTGGAATAAAAGACATTATTTTAGCAGTATACAGTGGGTTGTGGGCTTATGACGGTTGGTAAGTGATTAACAACAGTTTATTTGGTATTTCATATTTTGAGATTTCATTTTGGCTTATGAACTTTGGTCAAGTTAAGTAGGAATTTAACTAGAAATAAGGAAGTACTTAAGTAAAGTAAAGAAAGAAAGTAAAGAGGTACTAAAAGTAAAGGAATTTCGCTATATGAAACTATGTGTTTTTGGAACTATTTGTTTTGGGGAAATTGCAGTATGTCTGGGTAAATTAATGTAAAGTCTATTAAAATTGCTATTGGATGTGAAGGAGATAACATTCCTGTTTTTAATGTTTTCTGTAACTCTGATTTCAGGTCTTCAGTGGTAATAGTGTCAGAAGAAGTGAAGAAGCCTAATAGGTAAATTATATTTTAGCTGTACAAAATTAAAATACTTTTGATGCCCCTGGGTTAAACAAATCTGGGCTTAAAATTTTTTAAAGGGTTTTTAGGAATAATAATGCTTTTTGTTACATTTTTAATTTGTTTGAATGCAAGATTCTAAATGACTAAATCAATGCTCAAATTTGTGTTACAAATAACAAGATAATTACCATAGCTGTGTTTTTACCCCACTATAACTTGTTGCATGCCATTACACATTTCCCATCTATGATGCCAAACTTTGCTAGAAAATTTTCTAAATCACCTAATATTTTTATAGATTTTCTGCCAGATTTGATTAGTTTTGAATGACAATGATGCATCATTTTTAACGTGAAAGATAAGTGATGAGTATTCAATGAATGAGAAGAAAACTTTAAATTTTACCAAGATCAGCTGTTCCCATAGCCAGGAACGATTTGTTAAAAGTCCAATAAGGGCACTATGGTTTGAACCATCAAAAAGCTACTGACTTTTCCCAGGATTGGACCATTGAACTTCTAATTACTAGGCAAGCACTATGACCACTCCACCCAGCAATGAACCTTTGTGCGGTTGTAAATAATGGAACAGCATAAGAATATAGTACAATTAGCACATTCTACGCAGTCAAGCATAGCTTTTGCACACAAAGAATACAGTAAACTCTTCAGCTTCTGAAAAGGCTTGCCAAATGGAGTCTAGGTTGTTTATCTGGATGAACCGATAATGGTAAGATTGGTTACAAGAATTCTACCGTAAAGTTTCTTTTTTTTCAGGAACATTCCGTTGAGTATTGTCATCGGAGTTCCTCTAGTAACGTGCTTGTACACCATGATGAACATAGCGTACATGTCTGTCCTTACGTTCACTGAAATGATCTCCGTACCGGCTGTGGCAGTGGTAAGTTAAAGTTAGCAACTTTTTTCACTTTTCCTATCAATCAAATCAAATCATTGACCTTAATTGGGCAAACTTCAACTAAAAGAGAGAGTTAAAGGTACTTTGTGCTGTAGCCTCCATAGGAATAATTTGAAATTTAGGAAAGACTGCCTATTGATCGACCAATATTTTTTCAGGCGTTTGGTGACAAGATTCTTGGCCCACTAAAGATCGTCATTCCAATAGGAGTAGCTCTGTCTACCTTCAGTTGTGCTATGGGAGTGCAGTTTGGTGTGTCTAGGTAAGTGTAACCCTTAACCATAATATAAAGCTAAATATAGCACAATTGAGTACTTTAAAATGTATTGAGATTTTAAAATTCAACAGTTTTGATTGTAAATGTGAAATTCATAAACAAAAAGCAGAGTCTTGCAACAACAAGTTTAGTTTGGTGAATGTTGGTTTTTGAGTTTTGATGTTGTTGAGGTTGTCATTAGACTGTGTTTTGAGTCACAAGTTTATTGAAGACTGTGTTTCATGTTTTTTGAAGATTCCGTTTCATGTTGTTTATGTTGTTTTATGTTTCTTGAAGCTTGAGTCTACTATTATTTATTAGTTGAAGTCGTGAATTATGTTGTTTAAGATATTTTCTTATTGTTGGAAGTTGTATTTGGAGAGTTCATTGAAGGTTGTATTTAATATTTTTTGAAGGTTGTGATTAATTTTTGTTGAATGCTATGTTTCATTTGAAGGCTGTGTTTCAAGAGTTTGTTTGAAAGATGTGTCATGTTTTTTGAACATTATGTTTCATGCTTTTTGAGTTTCATGCTTTTTGAACATTATGTTTCATACTTTTTGATAATTGTGTTTCATGCTTTTTGACGATTGTGTTTCATGCTTTTTGACGATTGTGTTTCATATGTTTGTTGGATTTTTTTTAGTTTTGGTTTAGTTTGCTTCATGTTGTCAACGTCTATGCTTAATGTTTGTTAAAAGCTGTGTTTTGTGCTATTGAAGGTCGTTATGATTTTATAGGCTGTGTTTTGCGGCAGGCAGGGAAGGCCACATGTTGGAGTCAATTTCCTACATACATGTCCGTAGATATACTCCTGCCCCAGCTGTTGGAATGCAGGTGGGTTTGCAAAATCTTTTCTATCATTTTTGTAAACTTTTTAAAGTAGTAAATATGACAGAAAAGGACAATCTTCTTAAACTACGTGAAAGTGCTGAGAACTCAACCAAAATCCGTTCATTGCTGCCTCAAGGCCAGACACAAAATGGGTCAGGATAAAAAACAAAGATAATTATATTAGTCAACAGTTAGATGCAATAGAACAGTATTAAAATTATTATAAACAATTAGAGTCGCAAGACTAGGGTGGTTTGCTAATGCAATTAGTATGGATAGAGTTAAAATTCGGTCAAAGAGAAAAATTGACAGAAGTAGAAGAGTTGGGAGACCAACTACCAAATAGCCTTTCATAAAAGAATTCCTAATTCTGAATTTAAGACATCATTAGCAAGTAGAGAAGAAGTTTTACCTAAAAATGTTATGATGGAAAAGGTATATACACAAGGTCGCTTTTATAAATGGACCCAGTGGGCCGGGGCACAGGAGCGCAAAAAGTTTTAGGTGTTGGGGGCACAAGGAAGAGAACAACTCCCCCACAAGGTAGGTGGAGAGGCAAACACCTAGTATATACACCTAGAAGATATGATCTACTAAATCGATGATGGAACCATACAATTTTATGTAATTCATTTGTCATGTTTTTGTACATTAAAAGTGTTACCATAAAGAATGTTTTATTTTACAGGCACTGTTAACACTGTTGTTCATGGTGTCAGGGGACATTGTGAGCTTAATAGAGTTTGCCAGCTTCCTCATCTGGATGTTCTACGGTCTCGCTTTCGTAGCTCTTATAGTTCTGCGGAAAACCAAGGCTGACGCTTACAGGCCTTACAAAGTGAGTAATGGTTTGTGTTTGTGATAAAATCGGTTTTGTAATTTATAGTGTTGTATCAGTTTTTGAAACCCCTAAAAATATTTTGAATTTATTTGGGTAGTGAATATTACTACCACTGTAATTAATATTATGAGGGGGGGCAGCAAAGAATAAAATCAAAGAAATAAATCAAACGGTAGGGGGGTGAAGCACTGCAATAAATTACCTTTTCAGTTAACAATTGCCACTCCACTAGGTCATAAGCTTTGAAATTACATCTCAATCGTAAAAGTCGATTAAGTTGGACGACTGAGAAGTTACGGAGAAGCCCCCTACTGTATTAAAATAAAGAAGATAGGTAGATAATTAATTTATTTTGCTACACCAAGAAATATATTAAAAACCTATTTAAATTGCATATTTCAGGTGCCAATAATCATTCCGGTTGTGTTGGCTATACTGTCTGCCATCATAGCAGGGGTGCCAATCGTGATGGACCCAGCACCAGAATACATTGCTGCTGTATTGTTCATGCTCTTGGGAGTTGTGGTCTACTATCCACTGGTTTACAAGAGGAAAAGGCTTCCTTGTATGGGTAAGCAATATTTTTCTATAGTGTAAACTTTTTTTCCTTTAGACAAGCACACTAGCGCTTGCAGGTGAGATTCAACTAACTAATGCCCTGGACTACTCATGAGGTTTTAAATGTTAATTTGAAGGAACACACATTATTAACCCTTCATCAGTGTCTTTGATTTTAAAACACAATTGGTGACACACGGATGTTTTTCCAGGTGTTGAAACATTAGACAAACAATTTTCTATAGCCTACAAATAATAATACAAAAAGTATTAAGAGCATGATAATCAATAAAATTGTACATGAAACCAACAAAAACTCTTGCTTTACATATTTATAAAAATACATAGCAAACAAAAACAACCACCCACGGAGCCGGTCTCAGTGCTACGCGACTCTTCAGGCTTTAACTGATTAGATAGGAGCTTAGCAGGGGAGGTGTGAGATCAAAATAATGTTCAATATCGGTTCCTAGAAAGATGAACATAAGGTACTGTTACTACTAAAGCTGCTGGCTGGTGATATCACATATTTTTCTATAAAAACAAATGCGCCCAAAGGAAAGCTCTGTGGTGTCACCGATGGAGGGTTAGAACTAGCGCAATGAAGACCAGCAACTATACCACGATAAAACCACTGTTGTTAAGAATCAGAATCACCGAAAAGAACTCAATCTCAGACTCAAACGAAAAATGACAGATAATTCTTAGAAACTATCTAATGGTCACACTGACAAATCATTTACCCATAAAAATTGCCTTCTACTTACTTAGTCTATATTATTGTTATGTGTTGTAATTTTTTGAATATACACCAATCTTTATGTTTCAGATAAATTCAATTACTTTATCCAAGTTCTGATGGAAGTCGCTCCACCTACAAAAGTTCCTGACGCTTCGTAGATCTGAAACTTATTGTTTTTAACTTGATGAAACTTTCGAAACTAATTGGTGAAACGAAGAAAGATTTTGAAAAACCTAATAAGTGATATTTGCAGTATTAGGTTACAAAATTTATTACAGAATATTTTTTTAAATCTGTCTTTGAAAAATTATTGCTTTTTTCAAGTCCAAGGTAACTGGAGACAAAAACCATTAATAATTGACCGTACAGAAAAAATGTCTTGGCTTTGTATATAACATACAAAATTAATTCACATAAGTTCTAGCTATGCATAGTTAATATTACCTACGTTGCGCTTAAATTAATGCTTTAAGATAAGCTAAGTGAGCTAAAAACACAATTTCAAACATTGTTATTTAAAATATAATTTTGTAAAATGAGCTTTTTAGTTGTATTTCTATACAAATATACTTTGAGGTTTTATAAACTTCCATATATTAGTTAGTTATTTTGATTGTTATTGTTTAACAACCAATTTATTACGTTTCAAAAATGACATTACAATTTTGAGTCCCGTATGACAAATCAATCAACCAGAAAATTAACTCATACACTGTATCGTAAAAATTTTGGATTGAATTGTATGGTTACAATTTGTTGTATAAATAATATAAACATTTTTTTTTTTAAGTAAAAAGTACACAGGTACTCATTCTATTTCACATTAAATAATAGAGGGACCTAATCAGAATTTTAAAACTATATAAAATATACATAAACTTGTTTAGCAATAAATAGGTTATAAAAAATTGAAATTTAACGTATTGCATTCTATATGCTTTCCAAAAGTTTCAATATTTATTTCCAAACATGTTAGAAGTTTTGAGATTGTCAATTATTTGTACAACTAATATATTAAAATGTATTGCTTATGGCATGTAAAACATGTTTAGCACATGTTATTAATAAAGACTCGTGTAATCTTGTATACTAAAAAGTCAAATTTTAAGCATAGTGTATAGTTTTTTAATTAAAAATAAATGCCTATATTTAGGTTAATAAACGAAGAGATATAATTTAGGATATTGCTTTGTATTTTGTTAAAAATTAAACAATTTTGTATACTTTTTCCAATGTTTTCATTGCACTCATCATCCTACTAATAAGTAGGATGAGAAAGTTTGGATGTATGGATGTATGGATGTACGGATGTATGTTTGTGACAAGTGAATGCGAAAAATACTGGTCGGATTGGGCTGAAATTTGGCATGATCATAGCTCACATTCCCGATTAACATATAGGCATATTGTTATTTCAAAAATCCTTTCGGGCTCCGCCCCAGTGGCTCTGGAGTTTCCCATGTTAACCTTATGAGAAATGGAATTATTGAATCTTAACAGCTGTTTCAATTAAACAAGTTGGTTCTGTTCTATGATGTTCAATAGCATTAAAGTTACAAGGATTATCAACAGGGTGCAGCACTATTATTTCTTTTACATTTATGACAACAGCTAATTTGTAACCAAAAGGTGAGTGAGCGTAGCGAACGAACTTCAACCTGGAGGCGAGTTAGCGTAGCGAACGAGCTAACCTGAAGGCAAGTGAGCGCAGCAAACGAGCTCCAACCTAAAGGTGAGTGAGCGTAGCGATGAAGCTCCAATCTAAAGGTGAGTAAGCGTAGCGAACAAACTTCAACCAGGACGTGATTGAGCCATGCGAACGAGATAATCTTGAAAATTAAGAAGTTAAACGAGGCAAAGCCCGCGGGTTACAGCTAGTAGATTTATAAAACAGACCACCTAATTCTATTTAATTATTGGTTGAAGAATCCAACTTCACTATAAGAAACTGTTATTCATATTAATTTAGAGATAGGGACACTACAAAAGGGGATTTTTAACCTAAAAGTATGAAGGAAGATACGGGAAATGATTTTAGTAGCTGGATTACTGACTATGATCAGCTGGTTCTTTAGTTACAACGTTAGAACCATTTATTTTAAGCCCATATGATCAGGGACAGCCTTAGCCTACTTTAATACAAGGTTGCGGTATTGACGAGGGCGCACAATTTTTATTTCAGCTGCGGTTTTTTTTATACGGACAAAATGAGAGCATTCTATTGCCTGTCATGGCGTGACGTCACTCTCTTCTCTTGAGGGAACACCATTCAAAACGATACAAAGTGCAGCCATCGGTGTCCTTGGTGAAGTGCATAGAGTACTCGACTGATGTAGAAAAGGTAACCAGATCGAATCCCACCAGTGACAATAACTTTTTGTCAAAGATTTTGCTTACAATGTGATTACTTCTTAACTGTACATCTTTTGTTAAAATTTGAGGCATTTATATAATTTTATTTTATGAACAGAACTATTTTTTTCGATTAGTAAACCTTAATTTGATTTTTTCATTATCAGCAAGTTTGGTAAGTAAGGTTAGGTTATGACAGATTAATTTTATAATTGATATATGAGGGCTATCCAGAAAGTAGATAACGTTTTTGTCTGTATAAGCTAGGGGCGGAGCTAGCGCGACCATCTTGGTGTTAGTTCGTTATGCAGCTCAGTCGTCATCTAGCCGTGCTAGTAAGAGGTTTCTGCTGTACTCTGTTGTGTTACTGTGATAGTTTAAAATGTCTGTGTTAATTGAAAATGCTGCAAACTGTGGAGTGCGTGCAGTTATAAAGTTTTTGACTGCAAAAAACTGTAAATCGATAGAAATTAGAAATCTTTGTCAAGTATATGGGAAAACATTATTACTGAAGGTGGAGTTCGTCAGTGGGTCATCAAATTTAAAAATGGCCGAACTAATGTTCACGACAAAGAGCGAAGTGGAAGACCCAGCATTGTGACGACCGAACTTGTCGAAAATGTCGATGCCGATGTCCGTAAAACTCACAATAACAGAACTCTCTATGGGTTTTCCACAAATTTTGCGAAGTTTGTTGCACGAGATCATAAACCGAAAAGCTTGGTTAGCGAACTGTAACCAAAGAGTCCATTCATTTTTTTTTTCACACACTTCACAATTTGCGGCATTTTCAATTACCACAGACATTTTAAACTGTCACAGTAACTCAACGGAGTACAGTAGAAACCTCTTACTAGCACGGCTAGATACAGGCTGAGCTGCATAACAAACTAACACCAAGATGGTCGCGCTAGCCCCGCCCCTAGCGGATACAGACAAAAACGTAATCTACTTTCTGGATAGCCCTCGTGGTAAAAATATTGATTACTTTACTCAAACTGAATCAACAAACAACAAAGAGTGACAAAGAGTGAGTTGTGGGTCTCAACCAAGAGAAGAGAGTGCCGTTACGCCATGACAGCCAATAGAATGCTCTCATTTTGTGCGTATCAAAAAAACCGCAACTGAAATAAAAATTGTGCGTGAGAGGCATATTGCCATGGTAATAATAGTAATAACTAATAACAAAAATTTAAACATAAACATTGGCCATAGCCGCATACATCCCATTAAGAATTAATTCAACAGCTGTTTCAGTAGGCCGGGAGTGCAGCATTGCCACTTTTGTCTCAAAGACGTGTATTAGTATTAGACTTATCTCAGGATTGAACTAGCAGCCTTCTGACTCTGACAACTCATGAACTCTTATCCGAAATATCATATCACACACAGATTAATCAAAAAAGTCAGTGGACATTCATTTATTCCTCACCCCACTCCAATGTTACACACACACGTACCTATAGTAAACTACACACAAAAAGACAAAGTCTATAGAAGATGGCAATGAGAACTTATCGAATGGAATCCTCAAGTTATTAAGAGTTGCTATATCTTTCCCTGTCAACGAGTTTGTCCGCGATGGAAAACTTGTTTTGAGACGAGCCTGAGTGAGAGTATCCCTCTGGTAGTGCGGTCGGCGGAGCTACGTTCAAATGTGAACGGATGAAATCGTTGAATAGATCTGAAAACAAAACGTGTTACATCAGGATTTCAATCAGAGATGAGCATCAATAGTGAATTTTTTCAGTTATTGTAGTGTTAAGACATAAATAAATGTGTAGGTAAACATTTTAAGCTGAATATGAACAGTTGTAATAAGTAGGCCTAAGTTGTAAAGTTGTGAATTAAGAGTTGGTTTTTGCTACATTTTTGGGAACACTAAAATACACTTGCGCCAAGCTATCCTGATATTGTAGGTGAACAACCATGGTTTTGGAGGCCTTGATGGAATTTTGGAGTTTACATGGACATTTAGCAACATTAATCCTTTTCAAACTGATTAATGTTACTGTTATTGATTTTATAGATGTAGTTTTGCTGTGACATAATTATGTTTTAAAATGTTTTACCATCTCAAGAATTCAACTACAACTCATAGCTAGAGTCGATGAAAAATAACTAAAAAACGTCTTTATCACAGTCTTACCCATGAAACGTATCCTTTTATGTCTGTAGACGAATTGGAAGTAAACAATAACTCCGACACACATGTATATGAAAGCGAAGATTAATCCAGCTCCTCCGTCGGCTCTTAGCAACGGGTCAAGAGTTACGAGGATACTCAGGACTGTGAGTATGATTGGGATGAACAACGGAGTCTGAAAAAAAGAGTTTTGTAGATATTAGCAGGGTTCCACTTTATTCAAAAACAAGTTTTAAAAAGGATTTTTTTTAACCGTCAGTTTTTGGTTAGGAGAGTAAAACTGTCGGTAACACAACCAAGAGATGTTCTTACCTTATAAAGTCTGTATGTGTTAGGCTCAGTAGCTCGTAGAATGATAAGAGCAACAAACGACAATCCATAGAATGACCATATAATGAAACTTGCGTACTCTATCATGTCTATTGCTGGGATATATACGATGAATACAAGTGATATCAAGGCCTGAAAATAAAATCATCAATAAATCACAACATTTATACTTTTATAAATTGTTTTACAGTTCAATAACAATCTTCTTATAAAAAAAACTTCTCTATTTTCAAAAATTTGTACTTTTCAGATTTTTTATGTATGGTTATTTATTTTTTATTCACATCAATGAGTAGCGATCCCACCTAGGGTTGTATTTTAACACAAATATTATTGAAGGAAGACTTTTGGTGTGAGATGATTATGTAGCTTTGTTGTTGACTGAGATCAGCTGTTTCATTGGCCAGGCTTTATTTATTTTGAACCCAATCAATGATGAGGGACAGTTGGGTCTCTTTTCAAAATTCAAAATTCAAAAAGCTGTTGACAATCAACTATATTAAGTCAACGTTAAACATAGAATCTTACTCTAAAACATCTATATATTGTGGTCGATGCAATGACATCACCTATAGGAAAAAGGAATACATGCATTAGACTAAAACATCTTTGTTTAATCAAACCATAGAACTAATGATTGTTTTCACCTATGCAATAAAAACAATGAAAACAGCTGCAAATAAGCCATATCTGCCGTTAAACAATATATTCTACGTTAAAGGATGTTTCTCTAGTGAAATTTCTTGAATAATACACCAATTGTTGGTTGGAACAGCGGTAGAAATATTGTAGATTTATTTTATTAATCAAACCTTAATCAAACCTGAGCTAAGACTGCCGGGATCGGCACGAATCTACGAACATGGATGTAAGACAAAACCTCCAATGTATGGCCTTCTCTTCCGCCCGCAAAACACGACCTGAAAAATAAATTAATCTTAAATCACAGTGGTCATTAAAGTGTTAAAAATTATATTGCATCAACATTTTTTCATTCTGTTACAGTTTTGAAAACTAGTGTTTTGACCTGCTTATGATTCATTGTGATCAGTAATTATGGTATAATTTTGTGTAAGAAGTTTATAATTTATCCATCACAATTAATTGGTAACAAAAAAAAATATAAATGTATTCATGATGTTTGGAGATCACGAATCTGATTCCATCCTCAGGTGAGATGGTGCGTAAAATACAAGAAAATCAGTAAAAAATCCAGCCAAAACTAAAATACCCCTTTTGCAGCAAATCTGCTATCTAAGCGAATTTCAATTTGCCTGAATTAATTTTCAATTAATCTATTTAAATAAAAGTAGGTATAACGAGTAACTAGGTTTGCTGCTACAAGGAAACTAATAAAGTGTGTTTTTAAGTAAAATAATTATAGCTTAGTATAAAATCAATAAATTTGACAAATTTGATAAAAATATATCATATCCATAAAAAAGCAAACTACAACATTTTACAATATTCTTCATAAGAATAACATGGGAATTTTAAATTACAAATTTTTTGAGTTTTCTCCATAACCAATAACTGTACAAAAACACTTTGATATACTGAATTATTTGTTGTTTTTTATGAGCTCTTTTAGAAGGTCTAGAGAGAAATTGGGAAATTTTATGTTTTGAGGGTCAAAAATGAGAAAAACTAATTTTTACCCCATAAAACCCCGCTCCCATGGTCCGACCATGCTGGTTCGCTAACTCATTCAAGTTTATCCCGCCTTACACTTGCAAATCAAATTTCATCAAAATCGGACAAAAATTACTCGAGTTATCGCACTCACGGACACACATATATATAAATGTATATAATTAAATACTATAAATATAAATAAATCCATATACTGTATAAAAATTTTAACGAATGGTGTTTTTGGCCTCTGGGGACATCAAAATGAAAAAGTAAATCGATTCCGGGCCTAGGTCTTACCGTACCACCTACGGTATCTACTTTCCTATAGGGAAATTTCCTAAAAATAACACAAACACACGCATACACAATAACACAATAACTCAGAAACCGTAGGATTTGAGGGCTGCTAAATCCACTTATTACCCCAATAAAAAGTTCTCCAAATATAAGATGGAATATAATATTGCTTCTTTAAACAAAATAATTCAAAATGTATTAACATTTATTTTGATTGGACATTAATTATCAATGACTGAATCTACAATTAACATTATTTCTTAGAACAAACAAACATAAATACAAACATTACCTTGACATTCCCAATTGAATTCCCATAGAACTGCTTAAAGCTGAGATTGCAAAGAATGTTGGCATAACCATACTCCCAGGGCCAAATAGTCTTTCCCCAAAAATCTGCAAATAGGAAAAGAATTAAGCCAATTAAACTTTGAAGTTAGATTTATGGATTCAACCCAACATCGCATTACAGCTTAATCAAACGATAAAAAATATTTTAAGTTGTTGTGAGTTGTGTTTTTACCCTGGTTTACTTGTAGTACACATTTTACTTTTAAAGGGATAGTCTTAAGATAGGGGGATGGGGGAGTGACGCTTTTAAATCCAGAAGAAAAATGTTGGAAAACGCTGAGAAGTATATGTCAACTTTGTTAAGCTTTCAAAAAACGATATTAACAATATTCTTCCTATATTTGACGGATAACTGGTGGAAAAATCTTACTACATCTAATACATATTTCATACACTTTCAATTGTTTGAGGTATATTAAAAGATTATTAGAAGTAAATTGACGTTTCTTTGTTTACAAGTAAAGATAGAACTGGTCAAATTCAGCCGATGGTTTTACACTCCTTATTCCATCGCAGCGCTTTGCAGAATTTCCAAAATAAAACGTATGTTTAGCGGATTGCAATGAAAAGTCAACTTGAGCACTTCTTCAGTTCATTTCTGTTTTAGCTGTAACAATGTTAATCTAACAACAAACACTCCTCAGTTATCTTTAGTTTTACGTTATACACTATTTCCTTAATTCAGCTGTGTCCTTGGTTAACTAGACAGATTTTACTAGCTCAAATAGCGCCTAGTGGTTTAACTAACAAAAGTTTTTTTTTTTCACAACCTAAAATTATATTGCTAGTCTCTTTTAAACACAAATAATGAATTCTATAAATTTAATGGAATTAAATTGTATTTTCTTTCATGGTGGTTTGTTTATGGAAGGGGTCTACAGCATGGATTTGTTTTTCTAAGTTTTCAGATAATATTCTATCGTCCATCATACTTTCTTCTGTATACTTACAAAATAGAATCTAGTAGGCGCAGCTTTTATTTCACTTGCTGTCAGCAGGCAGAGAAAAGACACGTTCATCGCCAGGTATAAAAAAGTTACTATCGGCACACCAATAATTATGGCTGCTGGAATAGTCCTGCAATTAGATAAACGTTTGTTATAACAGGATGAATTGAATATTATTAGATTTGCTGTGGTAATTTTAATTTATAGCTAGCATGCTTACTGAGAATAAAGTCTACTGTTGAGGAAATATTCAAACCTGCGGAGGCTATATAGATTATTTTAGGGATTTTTTGTAAAGTTTTATGTTTAATTTTTTTTTACTAAAAGTAAAACGATAAAATCAAATAAAACCCCCGTTTATATTTTGTAGGCTACACAAATACAAGAGTAGTGCCAATGTCATTAAAAAAATAAATAAAAATCATTAAACAAATAACACAAAGATTCTGTATGACTAACCCCTTAACATAAACGTTGAAACTAATTTGGTTAATAACTAGCTTAAAACTCCTCACTCTTAATTTTTTTTAAATATTATTCTATGAAGTAACAACTTTTCTCAATTAAAAAACTTGTACAATATTTCAAATAAGAAAATTAAAAATTATCTTATTATCCACTAAAATTCAGTGTTCTTTACTATATTCCTGTGACAATAATAATTGTATTAAACTATTTAGCCCTTAAAAAAAATTACCTTAAAGGATCTATGACCTCTTCTGAAATAATCACTACTGTACTCCTGAAAAAAATATTGTTTGTTAGAAAACAATTCTCCGACTTTTGTTGTCTTTATCCGTCATGTTTTATGTAAACTAATTTGTTCACAACACACACTTTGAAAAAATAATCAGTAGTAAATATAAACTTTACAGCCAAAAGTACTTGTTATTCTATCATTGTGTTGTATTTTTGTTGTGTATGTAGATAAAGTAAAAAAACACATTTCTCAGATAAAACCGTGTTTGGCAATACGTACCATCCCTCATAAGTCCACATTCCTCTGTATACAGCCTTCAACAGACCCGTGGAGTTGCCTTTCCAGTCGTTGAAAAGATAGTCGAAGCTATGAACATTGCCTGTAACGAAACAAAGAAAAGCTATAACCGCAGGTGAAAAAGTTTTGGAAAAATACCTGGAAATCAACTAAAAACATAGCATAGAACTATTTTAAAACTTTTCAGACTGAATACCTATTTTCTGCTTCAGGACTAATGAAGGTATGATGTATAACTTTGCATTTTCATAAAACGTGTGTTAATCATTGCTAGCGCCTGATGGAAGGTTATAAATTGGTTTTAGAATACTTTTCTTACCTGAACTCAGACCATGTAGTCCTCCAACAATAACAGCTAAACAAATCAGCATTTTGACAACTCCAAACAAGTTTTGGACCATCACACAAGTCCTGATGCTTTGGAAGTTAACGCATGTTATTAGAACTGAAACATAAATTACATAACATTTCAATTACACATTCAATAAATCATTCTGCTGTTTTTAAAGACAAATTACCTCCAGATAGATATTTAATGATAGTATTTTTAGCATCTAAAGTCAAACTAATTCTTTTAAAAAAATATAGGTGTGCTGAAATAAATTTATTTAAACTCTACTTTATTATTTTATTGATAGAACATTTGGGTTTAATACTAACAACGCTATTTTAGTAAAATCTTTTACCTTGTTGACATTTTTCACGTTTTTGAAAGAGACCTACCCGTCCGAGTCGATTAAATGGTGATTTTTTCTTAGATTACCATCATTAATTAGTCCAATGATAAATATGGATTCAGAAAAAGATTCTATCTAAAATTTAACCTAAACTGTAAACCTACTATATTATAAAAAAAACCATTAATTATTGTACTTATTTTATAACTGTTTTAAGTCCACTTATTTATTACAATCACTATCCATATTGCAATGAAATGAGTATCCTAACCTCTTTTCGTATTGGTGCAAGTAAAGAACCATACTCCATCCTTCCTCGTTTCAAGGTACTGTGCAGGTAAAGTAAGCAATTATCGAATTCAAGCAACAAATTTTATCTAACAATCACAACTTCAAAATAATCTCAGCAACAACCCACCAAGAACTGTCACGCCAATAATTTGTTTCAAGTGGTACGGCTCGGTGACGTCGATGTTGGTGTAGGTATTCAAAGACGAGGATATCGGGGAGTACAGGTGTTCCGCGAAGAGTAGGGCCATGAGCGAGACTTGCGCAGGTCCCGTAAACAAAGTTTCCATCCACATGCTGAGGAACGCAGGCAGTGGGCCGAACACTTTGTTGATGGGGGAGAACGCAGCCAGAAGATACGAGAACTTTTCTCCCGACTGGGACACGAGGAATACCAATTCTCCGTAGGTGATAGCGACTGGAACCAGAGTTGTAGGTTAGTTCAATTATGTACAATATAAGTACAATTATCCAGATCAAATGGGTAGTGGACCCTATCGGGATAATAACAAATTAGGATAGTTTAAAAGTTAAATAGAAGAAAATGCTACTTACAGATGACTTACTGCCGATCAATACAATAGCCTACTAAAATTTGTTTTTCCGAAGTCGCTAGGCACAAGCCCGGGATTGTTTTTCACATTACTTCAGGCTAGACCTAGGCGTTGCGGCAATATCACTTAGATAAAATCCATTGGTGATTTGGTGGGATTTGAACCCGGGAACTCAGAGACTGAAGTCCCATGCTCTAACGACTGCACCAGCTTGCTCCCCAAGTACTACAATAAACTAACAGCATGATGGACACACTTGGCTCTCATTGAAAATGTAACGGAATGGGAAATACTGCAAAAATAAACAATATTAACAAACTGATACACATACTTTCTCATGAAGAGTATACAAATTTGTCCCCACTTCATCATACATACCAAATACTCATTTCTTTTGAATGTTTTGGTCATGAGCCATTAGGTGTCAAATTATTTCTAATATTTGTTCAAATCTGTTCAGATTTGCTAGATTGTTGTAAATAAACTTACTCAATAAAGAGAAGAAGCCACAGAACAACCAGACTAGCAAAGCCTCCGTGGTTGAGCCAGTCCTCTCTAGTAGCACAGGAGGGTTGGTGAAAATCCCCGTACCTGAAATACTTCAGTTGTCAACACTACACTATGTAATGGTAATATAGCTATTTACATTACAAGGGTAGTAAGAGCGTTTTTACATCACGCAGGTGAATGTTGTGCAAGAAGCAGAAGCGAGTTGCATAATTCACCTAAGTGATGTAAACACGCTCTTGCGTAACGTGTAACGTACAAGATTTTACCTGACCCGACAATATACATGGGTTTACGTACAATATTTTTCATTAGCCATTTCACTCATCTTCTATCAGTAACGTTCTTTTACTAACAAAAGCTAGGTTAGATAGGAAAATACTTTAAAGCATAACAATAACATTCAAGCGCACAGCTGATTTCTAGCGTTGAACGTCGTTGGCTCCATAGAGTTATATTTTTTAAGTTAAGCACTCAATGTTATTTAAATGGGTTTCTTTACATCACTGAGTGAGTTTTTGATACTTTTACATCACTCGAGAAGTAAGGAAGTTGTATACATCACGCTTGGGATAGGGAAGTTTAACATGGTGGGTTAGGTAAATAAATTAACTAATAATTAATTAGTTTGTAATGAATTTTACTATCTTTTTTTGTTTATATAAAACCATAATTCGATCTGTGCTTTTATATTGGTTAGAAACATGAGTACTCAAGGAGAAAGGAAAATAAAAGTATTTGAAAATGAGATAGGCCTGTTAAAAAAATGTGTGGCCAACTAAAGAAAGTGATGAATAAGACAAGGTAGGATAAGGCATAGCCAGGTATTAAGAGAGTTGTGTAAAGAAGCGGACATCGTAGAAGATAAGAAACAGGACACTAGGACGGTGGACGGAAGAAGACCCAAGGGAAGGCCAAGAACTAGATGGTGGGATCAGGTCCAGCAAGACATGGGTTTGTGAATTCAAGAAGATGCTGAGCACAGAGACAGATAAAAGCGATGTGTTGCTGAGCCCAAGTACCAACTGGGGTACAAAGGGCCTTGGCGGTAAGTAGGTATGATGATTTTTACTTATAGCACCATTATTGTCCTTAAATATCTCTTAAAGAAACTCGTAACAAGGATATCATGAAGAGAGAGGAAAATGTCAAAAATTTCAAGTATATTGTTGATACTTATATATTTAGAAAACAATTTGAAAGGAAAGCTATGTGGGTCGTTAAGAATTCCTATGTAGGTTGAAAACAAAAGAAAATTTTTTAGTAGAAAGATTCTCTGTAATTTTTTTTTTGCTCTAAAATTTCATACTCTTTAGGAACTTTTACCAAGTTATGATTATTGTTCTTGTTCTCGTTCCCTTAGAGAAGAAGTTCTAAATATAAAATAAAGCGATTACATTACCAACAGAAATAGTAATCAAGAAGTTGACTGCGCCAAATAAACCCATTTCTCGTTTAAGAAAGATCTCCTTTGGTATGGTCTTGTCAGTATTATCACCACTTAAAAATCTTGCAGTTATTGCAGCCCTGGAAAACATGACGAATTAGTTTATGAAACACAAGACTTGATATTACTGAAGGGAACTATATTTATGACATACTTTCGCTAATCATGCATTCATGAATATTCAACAAAATTAATAACATTGGTTTATTATTATCTAATTAGACTAAAGGGGAGTTTGTGATTCTGATTTCATCTAGATCCAAAACATATTCATCAAATGAGGGCAAAGTTAAATAGACAACGGACATTCTCTTTAGAACAAAATAATGCCACCTTTATATTAACTTACCATTCCTTCCTTGCAATATCTGGCAAAAGCCTGACGAAGAATCCTTCTTGTTCGGGTTCCTGAGATGTTTGGAGATTTTGAGAAGACTGAAACAGATGAGTTGAAAAAATCTGAAAGGGTTTGAAAAAATCATTTGTTGCACCCAGTTTTAATGATAATTGAATTCATTTAAAGAAGAACATGTTTAGATTAAATTCTGTCAACTATGTTTTTGTCCAAACAAATTGATGGGTTTAATACAGTAGACCCCCTCTTAACCGACCCTAATGGGACTGGACCTAGGACGGATAACTCAAAAGGTCGGATAAAACGGGCAATCCCTAAAATCAGAACATAATGAAGTGCTATTCATTTGGAATTATACAATCATTATTTTGAAGTCATACTTTCATTATTTATTAAATAAACTACTCTTATTTCCTTTTTCATATTGATAGAAAAGTCACAAATAAATACAAAACACGGTTAAGTCAAATAGGCCTACTTTCAGTGGAATATATTATAGTACTAGGCAAGAGTCAATAAAATTCCTATTTTAATAACTTTAGTACTGTAATGTATTAATTGATGCTTTCCAAATACATCGTAATACAGTACAGAACCTTTTGTCGACATTAAAGATACAAGCGACCATTTTGTTACAAGACTCTCACTGGAGGCTCGAGGCACAAAAACTATCTTGACCTTGCAGTTGTTAACCCCCCTTCCCTGCCTTCCCTACAAGTTGCGTTGTTTGTTTACTCCAGCGATAAGATAATCAGTTCTCAAAATCGTAACGCACTTTATGATGTTATAAATTTGCTGCACAGATAACAAATCAGATCAGATGTGCTTGAGCTACGAAAAATGATGACAAACTGACAATAGGCTATGCTATATTTTTTGTGATCAACACAAAATAACTTATTGTTAGTCATATACTGTGAAGATAAGCGTATAGTTCAGTTCTCATCGCCCAGCGTGGGAGCGGAAATGCCGAGATTCCTAGAAAGCGGCGGTTAAACCGAGCTGCTCTCAAAGGAAGGTCGGTTAAAACAAACTGTATTATTTTAAGATCGAAGGCGGATAATCCGATTATCGGTTAATACGAGGTCGGTTAAGAGGGGGTCTACTGTACTTTGAACACAAACCAGCAATTGAAACTAGTTACTGGTCATTTTCTCTTAAAATGCAATCATGGTAGTGTCCTATTCATGTGAATGAAGGTGTATTTTTTTAAGTATTTGGTAAATAAGCAGAATTAAATTTCAATAATAATCTGGAGTCACCAAATGTGTTTGCAATTTATAGATGTTTCTAACAAATTTATCAAAATTGATTTGAAAATGTAGGTAACTACAAGCTGTATTCTTAGTACCTTCTGGATCGGAGTAAGCTGGTGAGTTTGTTTTAACTTTGGTTCATCAGGAAATGACACTTTTGAAAATTTCTTTGGCCTCCTAGTATCTTGAATTCCAATATTTGTTGAGTTACTTGATTTTTGGTAATCTTGCAGCCTTTGAGGTCTTTCGGGCCTATCTGGTTTTTGATTTTCTTGTGATCTTAAAGGCCTTGGGGATCTATTTTGATTTTGATCCTCCTGTAATCTTAAAGGCCTTTGAGAACTACTTGGTTTTTCATCATCTTTTGATCTTAAAGGCCTTGAGGATCTACTTGGTTTGTTATCCTCTAGTGATCTTAAAGGTCTTTGAGATCCACTTGGTTTTACATCATCTTGCGATCTTAAAGGCCTTGGAGATCTACTTGGTTTTTCGTCCTCTTGCGATCTTAAAGGTCTTTGGGATCTACTTGGATTTTCATCTTGTGATCTTAAAGGCCTTGGGGGTCTACTTGGTTTTTCATCCTCTTGCGATCTTAAAGGTCTTTGGGATCTACTTGGATTTTCATCTTCTTGTGATCTTAAAGGCCTTGGGGGTCTACTTGGTTTTTCATCCTCTTGCAAACTTAAAGGTCTTTGGGATCTACTTGGATTTTCATCTTCTTGTGATCTTAAAGGTCTTGGGGGTCTACTTGATTTTTCATCCTCTTGCGATCTTATAGGTCTTGGAGATCTACTTGGTTTTTCATCCTCTTGCGATCTTATAGGTCTTGGGGATCTACTTGGCTTTTCATCATCTTGTGATCTTGGAGGCCTTTGAGAATTAGTTGGTTTTTGATTATTTAGTGATCCACTTGCTTCATTTTCATCTTGAGTTCTCCGAGGACTTCGGTTGTTCTGAGATTTATCTTTTTTATTTTCCATGGCCACCCAAATTTTTAAATTAGGTTATCATGTTTCTATCTGTAAAATATGGTAATTGGTTAGGTTTTCAATCTATAAACTGAACAATTGAAAGTATTTGTTCAATTTTTGTGTCTAAACCTACAAATTATCAAAACACATTTTGGAAATCCACTCATATGTTAGAGATAAGCACATGACCTTATGTATGATTTTCCAACACAAACCACAAACCCAGTCAGCTTCCATAAAAACTGGCTTCCAATATCCTAATGGTTACTCACTGATCAATTGTATGCAAACAGTTTAGGTTTAATTTCAAGGTTTTATCTTCTTACAACTATCACACACCACTAAGAAACATTAATCTTGATATTAAAAAAACACTGATTCTTTTTTTTTCTCAATTATTTCCAAAGTATAGTTAACAACGTAAAATTAAGGCATAAACTAGTTAAAAGTCTCAAATGGTAAACTCACTATCAACATCATGTCTTCAAAAACAAAAACACAGGTTTGTTTACAAAAATATTTATTTCTTAAGAAACCAAATTAGATTTGAAACACAGCTGATACAAGAAAGTATCAAAGTACCTAATGAAAATAAGTTGACTGCATATAACAAAATGTAAATATATCTTAGAGCAGATGCATCTTGGTTCTAAAATGGACAAATGTTTAATAAATGAAATCCTCTTTCAAACTAGAATGTTTAACATTGATAATATTTGATTTGTTAACGCTTTTCATAAAACTAAAACATGGATATTAAAAAAACACTGTATGGGTTTAGCAGAAAAACATTAACAATCCATATCCAGGGAGTTTATCCTTGGAATGTATTTCTGTTTATCCCTGAAATACAGATATTCATGAGTAGGTTTAAAGGTTTAATGTAAGACAAAACTGTTTTATCTATGACAAAACCCATGGTGGAAGGAAAATACATAGGTGTGCTAATCCCGTCATATTCTGACGTCACTCGGATTGCAAACAAAAGATCATCTGATTGTAACTGTCAAATTAGTATGCATTTGTTTTGATTTGATTGTTATTGTTTTTTTTTTATAGAAACACACATTAGAAAAACAATAACAACCAAATCAAAATAAATACATATACTAATTTGACAGTTACAATCAGATGATCTTTTGTTTGCAATCCGAGTGACGTCAGAATATGACGGGAGTAGCACACCTATGTATTTTCCTTCCACCATGGACAAAACCTAACCATAGATAAAACATACTTCCTTAGTAGATTTCTCATCCTTATGGAACAGCTGAAGACAATTTTATTGTTAGTTCTGTACGGTTTACGTAGAGGTCGTGTTTTGTTTGCAATTTGTTTCCTGTTATTACAGCCATTTAAAACCTCGTTTAACCAAATAATACGATCTAATCATAAACAATAACTTGTCCCCTAGTTATATAACCAAACAGTAATGCACAAATCAAGAAATTAACCCTAAAATAATGGAAACAAAGTTTTGTCGACACTAGCGCCTTTGTGTCACGTACATGAACTAGACACGAAAAACGTGCTTCAAAATTTACAATGGGATGAGAAGTCTACTTGTGTTAGTTAGTCTATGACCTAACCAATTTGAGGAAACATTTCGAATTATTATTTTGCAGCTGATACTCTTTCTACTGTTCACAAGAAAAACTTAGCAGATAAAATATTATGAACGTTTATTTACTTTTAGTCAAAAGTAAATAAACATTTATAATGTTTATCTGCTAAATTAGTCAGGTAAACAAACATTCAACCAATTTTTAGTGTTTAAAAATAAAATTAAAATTTACTCGGTATGACAGGGTTTATATTGCATGTTGTTGTGTCAAAAAACAGAAATCATGTTATAGAAACATTACAGCCACATTCTTCAGTGGGATTGTTGAAAAGTGAACTTTCTAAACTAGCTGAGATTCCAGTAAACAATCTATATATTCTCTCAGGGAACCCTCTTGTGCGTTTAGAGCTAGACGATGATCAAACAACTTTACAATCCAACAATATTTGTTCAGGAGACAGGCTAATAGTACTGAAAAAAGATCTTAGGTCTTCATTGAAAGAAAATTATGATGAAAATAATTTGTACCAAGATCAAAAGAAACCTGTTCTCAAGAGAAAAATAGTTCCTCCAGACAACTCGTGTTTGTTCACCAGCATAAGATTTGCACTTATGGGAGAGTTAGACTTGAACTGTTCCGACCCCATGCGTCAAATCATCGCTGAAGTTGTAGAAAACGACCCTGAAACTTTCAATGAGGGGATTCTGGGTCGACCAAACGCTGAATATTGTCAATGGATCCTCAAACCGACATCGTGGGGCGGGGGCATAGAGTTGGCTATTCTCTCCAAGTTTTACACGATAGAAATTGTTGTACTCGACACTGTCAATGGTATACTCAACCGGTTTGGGGAGGACCAATCGTACAACTACAGGATTTTTCTTTACTTTAGCGGAATACATTATGATCCGTTGTACCTTGCAGATTCTCAAGGTAGTTCTAGGAAACCGAAAACGTTGTTTAATATTTCAGATGAAAATATTCTAAGACAGGCAGAAATTCTGGCGAGAGAAGCTCGGAATTTTCAATTTTCGGAATGTTCAGATGAACAAAAGTTTTCTATCCAGTGTCGAGAGTGTGGTACGTATCTTTCTGGAGCAAGAGAGGGTGGCGCTCATATTAGACAGACGGGACATAAAAGTTTTATCGATGTCAACTATATGGTCTAATAACTACACCTGCAATACAATAAAATTAAAATAGAAATTAAACTTTCTAGAGACGCCACAATATTTTTTTACATAGGCCTAATTTTTTTGAAGTTGCCTGTAGGCACAGAGAAGTAAGATACAGAGGAAACATGCTTATGGAACAAGCGTGCGCTTTAATCTCTGGAATGGTGGGGCAGAAATAGACTAGAACTGAGCAAGGAAGAGCCCAAACGGCTATGGTTTACAACATCAGTTGTAGCGCACAGGCTCTTCCTACAGCGGAAGCGCTGTAGTACGTGACAATGAGGGGGAAGAGGAGAACGGAAGGTGAGACTAATAGAATTTGCACTAGACACTAAAGACTGGTGCTAGACACAACTTTAGTGTACCATTGAATGTATCCACTGTATCTTACTTCTCTGTGCTGTAGGCTGACATTTATTTCAATTTCACTGCATGTGTGATTACAAAAATTGATGACAACATATGTTTTATTTTTTTTTCTGTCAATGACACTAAATTTAGTTTTTTAAAAGTTTTGAACCATCGTCACTATTGTTAAGATATATAATTTTTTATGATTTTATTTTCACTTATGTGATATAAACTTTTTTCGTAGAAGAATTCTACTTGAAAACAATAAGAACAGTGTTTCTGATAAATATCAATATAACTCGGGTTAAAATGTACTTCCTCTTAAGACCACTTAAAAAAATAATATCCTTAAATTACCAACTGATGAGCAGCCGATACCCAAGCTATTAATCGGAGAACACATTTGGTCAGTTGAAAAGGTTTTATCTTTACAATAAAATGTTTAAACTTAGACACTACATTAACCACAATGAAAAATTACTTGAATTTTTTTAAATAAAAACACACTTGATACTTCAACTAAACATCAAATCGACACTTGGAAGACTATGGGGCCTAAGTACATATGAAAATACTATGTTCTTGCAAGCAATGAAATTTGTGCCAAACTCTAATCTTAATATTTTTCTAAAAATTTTAAATTCTAAGTAGTTCAAATATTCTTGTAAGTTGTTGTATTACGTTACTAGTCCTGAAAATAGGTAAACACATTTTGGACGAGTGACGTACGATATTTTACGCCATACTACTCTAAGCTAACTTAACGATAAAAAATCTGTACAGATCCTTATATATTCCTTCAAGCTAATGGAATAACAATCACTACTCATAACCTCTAAGGCAGGTTTTGTTTTTGTTTTTAATTACTCATTGTCAAATATAAAATCAGCTGATTGATGTCCGGTAGAAACTCATTACAGTACATTAGTACATAATGAACCCCCATTTATTTGGTTAAGCTGGCAGCAAACAGCTGTTTTCTGGACTAAATCCTTGTGCAGGAAGTTTGTTAAAACAGTGTAGTGTGGAGTAAAAACATTAACTCCTAATTTGTATTGTGTATGTGAAATTGTTTATACCCCGCATTAGAAACTAAGTATTGATGACAGTTCAAGACCTAGTTACTAACGCCTTTTTTATTTCAGAATCAACTGTTATATATGAGTGATGTGGTATAAATATTTGACATTATGAATATCACAAGCATTGCATAGTTTTCTACAGGTCAGAATTAAGGAAATATTCAAACACTGCAGAAAATAATGGTAATAATATATTCTGAAACTTAGACGTTAAGCACCAAAATATGAAACAATCTTTAGAATGACAGAGTATACAATAGGCCTTTGAGATTTTAAATAACACATTAGATTTATCGCCATGAAAATATATATTGTAAACTTTAATTGAGATCAACCACAGCCAGTTTTGTAATAAGTACATAAATAGCAATAAACATAAGTAGCACAGTTGGTAGTAATAGTAAATATATAGTACTACAAAAAAGTTTTAGGTGGAAACATAAATAATGCAACTTTATACCAAACCATAAAAAAATATTTAAAAACTATCAAATTTGCAAAAACCTTAACCCAAAAATCTAACAAAATTTCAAACCAACCAAACAATTAACCCATTGACGCCAGAATATGTTTTTATCTCTCTATTAGTTATTTGTTATTGGTTATGTCCTTTTACATCTTATAATAATTCCTTTTATGTCTTTTATGATAAAAGTATAGGTATATATGTTTAACTTATATAAAATCCAAAAAAGATAAATCAGAGTCCTCCTCTTCTATACTGATGCAAAAAGAAGCAAAACAGGTGTTTTATGCAATCCTTATTAAACTCAGTAACGCCAACGTTGGCCGAACAGCTGTTGATTGCCACAATAAACAAATGACACTAGCGCTAGCAGTTAGGTTTGACAAACTACTACGCCAGTGGGTTAGCAGTACGACTACTTCGTCACGAAATGTAGTAACAGTCTACAAATGTGAGTCGTCGTCAATGGGTTAAAAACAAAGTTTAAGTACAACAAAAAGTGTGTAATATCTATCTATTCTGTTTTTGGTGCAATATAGAATTCTCATATGGATATTTATTTACAACAGACAAATATTTCTTGTTATTACCTGAAAACCGTATAATACTAAACCTAAAAGGAAATAGTATCTAAAAACGCAAAACCCTTCATAAATCTACGTTCCACATCACCTTAACTTTGGCACACACCTGCTATTACAGATATACTGCATAATTAAACAAAACAATTTTCCTTAAAAATACAATAACTAACGGATAAAAAGGCAATAAAATCTAATTTCACGATTGTTTAACCTACATCAAGAACATTGTGCACATTTAACATGAAGACAGTACAGAGTGACTAGACATACATAAGCGTATTATTTTCAAACTGGAACAATCATTTGACAGGTAGTTTCGTACGCTTTCGAACGATGATTTAATTTTATTCTTTAAATTGTGTGAAGAATATTTAAAGAAAAAAGAAGATATTTTTCCTCAATAATGCAAAAGTTTTAAATAGTAGATTAAAAATGCAAAATTACATTTGATTTTGTAAGACAAATACTTAAACTGACTTGATTTTGGTACTGATAGTAAACATCTGACCCTATTGAAAAATCTAAAGCCTTTTTTTACCCTTGAGTGCTATGATTTTTCTCTGATTAAAATTAACTTTGCAGCATGTTAAATTCTGTTTGATTATAATATAACAGAACACGCAGCAGTTAAGAAATAGATTGTTCTAGTTTTTAGTAAATTTGTACCCAAGAAACCAAAAGAAAAAGATCCATGCATCCCCGTACATAATGCAATTTTTCAAGGGAATGTTTAGTCTTTGATTAAACTTTTATATTAAAATTACAAAAGATTTGTGAACAAATCATTATTGTGAGTCCACTACTGCACAACAATAAGAAATGAGTCTCTTTACTTCAATTACAATAAATCTTTTACGGTATTTTCGTTTAAAAACATTTGGTTGATATTTTCCCCTTTTGGGCAACCTGAACACGATTTTCTTACTTTTTTGTGAAAGTTCTTACACATCGATAAACATCTATTAATTGTAAATTCTTTTCTGAAGGATATTAAACTATTATAATAACTGTTGTAACTTTTCACTATGATAAACACAACACTATGTAAAAATAACTGCAACTACCACAAAGAACAAGCTTCACACACAAAACTTTTAACATCATCTCTAAATTTATCCACCACTAGGATTTAATTCAACACGAAATTTACATCTTAATATGGTACTTATAGGCTATTTTCCAGTTATTATAGTATCATACCAATAACACTATTAAAACATTATTAGTTTTTTATGTATTAAAAGAGGTATTTTAAATAGCTAGTTTAATATTTAAAAAATGCTTATACTTAGATCTGTGCATGGGTAAACAAAATTAGACCGTTTAAACAGCACGAATGGTCCGATTGATACAGCTGATTTCTAGCAATTTGAGAACATTGCATTTACTTTGACCATTTTTATGAAGTCGACTCTAGTTTACAGGGTACAATAATTATTTCTGTTAAGTATTTTATTATTATCTTGGAATATACAAGAACTTTTATTTTTCAATCATGTCTGTAAGAGATTCTTCATCTTTTATCCTAAGTAGAGTTCACATTTTGAAAGTGATTTATTTACTAGCATGATAAAGTTATTATTTAGTATCTAGATTAATACCTATCCTGACTATCCATAAATATATTACACATGCAAGAAAATTAATTTGTGAAGAAACATGTAAACTCCTTCTTTTTTGGAATGTTTATTAGCACAATAAAGTAAAAATCAACATATTTTGATGAAATTTAGTACAAACGTGTAAACCTAAATCTATTCAAACATCGCGAACCAACATGATCGGACTACAGAAAAAAATATTATGGAGGTGAAATTCAAATGAACCTATGTCTGCAGGTTTGTTGCAGCAAAATTGTTATTTTTTTTAGTATTTAGCACATACTGAGTTTAAAAAAAAATAAATTCAAAACCCAGTTTTGATGGTTCTAACTTGAGTTTACTCCCAATCTAACGAGTATTAGTATATACTAATAATTTCCAACAGAGGGAGTTTACTATGCCTAAATTAACATTTAAAATGTTTACTATGAGAATGCATTTTTTGTTACAGTATTAGTTATAGTAGTATTTGGGGTGTAATTTACAAATTATGGATTTACAGAACATTTATTAGACAATTTATTGAACCCTTAAAATTCTACTATTTCTTTTAAATACACTAATGAGTAATCACTAGTTTTTATGAAAACTCTGTAATTATTGTGTATTTAGACACTAATTTAGTTCCAAACAGTGCTCTTAAGTACTTCTACTTTACTTATTTAAAATACCTTTAAACTAAAATTGTGGTTAACTACCGTACTTGTGTGAGGGATAGAATTAAAAAAAAATTATAAGTTAAGGTTTATTCAATTGCATTAAGTCAATTATTAAAGTAGAGGAAGATAATTTGAATGAGAATGATTTTGTCAGAAACAAAACGCTTACAACGACAGTAAAATGCATAACAGGTACATTGTAAATTTTTAAATCACAGTTATTGTATTCAAGCTCAGACAAAAAGTGTATAAGATAGCGAGCAACTGGATTGGTACGGCAAGAATGGACGGTACAGACATTCCACACTTTGTTAATGGACTGTGAGCACTGGAATGTTCGGTACGAGACGTACAAACGATAGATACCTCCACAGTCTTCTCCTCGTAGTGAAATACTCAAGTTCCTAAAAAGATGGAACGTCCGTCCCGTACGAGCTGAAACACGTGAGTGCAATGGAGATCCAAAGCGGTGAATGAATCATCGGTATGTCAAGTCGGGATGTCATAAAAAATCTTTGGTACTTTGGTATTATACCAACCACACCGATAAATCGACTTCCAAATAAAATTTTAAATAGTTTAAATAACAAAATCTTCCTAACCTAACCAAAAACTACCACAATAACCACCCTTAGTTTGGATTAGGTTATAATAATAAATTATTAGGTGTCGTCGTTACGTGTGGCCGGTATATTACTTAAGTACCAAATCTTACCCAAGGAATTTTCTTTCGGGCGGGGGAAGGTACAGATGGTGATGGTCATGTCCCGACCGCGACGAAATCAATGCTAATATTCCCATAAACAATAATAATTTTTGGAAAATCTCATACTGTCCCGTCCGATGAGTGCGCCCTTAGCTTTATTTTGTCAATTGCGTGTATATATAATATATATTATTCAAGGATAAAAGATGTACAGTATGAATTTAGAGTATCAAAAGCTAAAATATATATTTAAATTCATGAGGAAACAAAGGTACGAATGTTAACATTTTCTTTTCAAACGTGATATCAGTAAAGCATCAGTAAAGATAAATAGGTTTTTAACCTGAACAGTGGAACATTAAAAGAGTTGTTGAATATTGTAATGATGACTTAATGGCTTAGTAATTATTTTTACTACTAATACAAACAAACCTGCGATACAACTAAAACTTTTGGTTTTTTAAAGGTGATTTCTGTAGATTTTAAATCCAAGATTATTTTCAACATCAATCCATGAATTCGCTGCTATTTTACCATTAAGTAACCAGTACAACCGTCAGTATAATACTTGAGTCCCCATAAAACTGAATTCAAAGTATCCAGTCCAATTAAAGGATTAATTCAATCAGTTTGGTATAAAAATATAAATATTTCATCAAAATTTAGAGTAGTAGTTGAAAAAAGCTCATTTTACTGCATAAATGGTTAGACATAATATGGCCCTGCATCATTTATGACACATTGTACAGTCCTGGACTTAACACGGCTCGTGTTGAAGTCCAACAAATTTTCCAGGTCTCCATTCTGTCAAAATAGACCAGACAAGAATTTTCTGTAGATATATTTGAATATAAAAATATGTGCATTACAATATAAATTAACTTTAATCAAAATGTATGTTGAACATGCATATGTACATAGACTTGTGTGTGTAAAATACACAGTACACAAAACAAAAACAAAACAAAATAGTCAATACACAGTAATGACAGTAAGACCGTTTATATGATAAAGCAATCATTAAAAATGTAATAAAACACACAAATGTAAATAATTATACACAGCTATGTGCAATGAATAACGCCACAGAATAAGGACCTAACAAAAATATCTCACTATGCCAAATAAAAACATTGCGTTCGAATCTGTTAGTGTCAAGACCAGAATGTAGGAGCGCTGCTCTCGCTGGCTGGCGGGCTGAACTAACATCACAACAATATTGATATCAGCTGACCATATAAACAAGTGAAATGTATACATTTAAAATACCCCGCCACAGCAAACCTGTACACTAAGGTAATTTCCATTTTCATGATTGGATTGTCACTAAAATATTAATTTTCAGACCCTTTCAGTGCTATACAACGATATATCGTTGTGTGTCTTTTTCCCGAAAAGTGCTATGGAACGATATATCGTTGTTCGCCTTTCGTCCGAAAAGTGCTATGCGACAATATAGCGTGGCGTCGCAACTTTCGATCGTGTGAGTTTAAATGGGCATATCAGTTGACTCGGTTGGTCTTTCGAAACAGCGATGGTTTCTTTCGATTCCTCATCAAATCGAGGCCCACATATCGTTCCTTAGCACTTTTTAAATGAAGATTTTTATTTTTTCCCTGTGGCAAGCCTAGCACTTTTCGGACAAAATAAGTAAAAAAACTCACTTGCATTTTTTGGGGGGAAAAATTCTAGCATTTAAAGGGTTAAATGACATTATATATCTGAACCGATGGTGTTTCTGGCCTCGAAGCTTTGGGAACTTCAAATTGGGGGAAAAAAGTCGGTCCAGGGTCTAGGTCTCACTATGGGACCTACAGTAATAACTTATTCCCTATATGGGGAATTGGCCAAATCAATTATATCAATCAATCAATAATTGATATAGATTTAGCAAATTTCCCGTATAGGGAATAAGCTATTACTGTAGTAATATTAATAATAAAATCACAGCAACAGTAGTGCCCCTAGATCCTGGTGTATACACTAGATTCAAACGTAAAAATTTTCTTTAGCTTAACACATATAAAAACTCAATAACACTGTCTGGTGAATCCCTATGATGAATTACTTAAACAAGACGTTCTTTGAGACAAAAACCTAGAAGTAGAAATGGTAACAGAATTGAGGAGTATATAATTTTACATGTGTGTTAACGCTAGCCTAAAGGTAATCATTTTGGTGCAACAGTGACAGATAAAATCCCAGATATATCAACAAAAGTTTGACGTTTTGGACCACTTTCCTAAAATGTTTTATGTTCATTTTTACAAATTAACACTGGCGTGGATGCAACAAGAATAACACAATTGGAACGCTAATAAGAAAACTTAGTTTTTAAAGCTTAAGCATTTTAATGCAAGCTTTTCAATGGTCTATAAACTTTAACAAACCAAATAAATGGATGTAGCCGCACTGGTAACTGAAAGGCTGAAGTTCCGCAGCTATCCTGAGTTGGACGAAGACTGCTTTACTTGTCTTGATCTTCCGATCCTCTCCATCAAATGGTCCACCTACAAAAATGTCTTTGTTACATCCTTTCTTAGGAACTGTTAACAATACACAATCTACACAATCTAAAGTTATGTATTTTCTACCGAGTAGGCCTACATCATAGCAGGATCAGTGTTTTACAAATTAATTGTTTTTACAGTTTTCAATGGTTTTGTTGAATTTCCCTCACGAAAATACTTGTATGAGAAGGATTTGTTGTATACAAAATAGTATACAAAGTATACAAAATAGTATGGGTATTTTGTGTTTTATATTGTAATCATCAGCCTCACCTGTTTAATAAAGGAGTCTTCCTCTTGCAAGGTAGGTTTGGTAAATGAGAAAGGCATGTGTGTCGGGATAGCTGATCGATCTGAAAAATACAGTCTTGTCAACAATATCTCCTTCACCAACATACACGAATACATTAACGTAAAAACACACTGTGTAAGAAGTTATTGGAATTTGTATAACAAAAAGCTGCAAAATTGATTATTATCACTCATGATCACTTTATGATCCCTTTATAATCACTCATTTTAAGTTGGGGAGGAGGGGAGCTGGTCTAGTGATAGCTAGTGGTAGAGTGTGACGCATTGGTCCCTGACGTTTAGGGTTCAAACCCCACATATCTAATGGATTACACCTGAGTGCTTCAATCCTCTAGGCCTAACAAGATGTAAAGTGTAAAAGGGTTCTGGGCTAGAATCTAGCGTTCTAGAATATGAAGGTGGGTCACGTACAATTTTCACTTTTCCTGGTTTCCAGGTTGGCTGGACAGTAACTATCAATAAAACATTTTCCGCAACATAAAAACATCCCTATAGTCTTCGCCACCCTAAGTTGAGGCAGCCCGCACGGCGTATATCTAGTATGGCCTTTGGCTGCCTCAACTTAGGGTGGCGAGGACTATAGAGACAGAAGGGTTGATTTAAACCTTGATAGAACAGGCCACTAGTGTTCCGCAGCGGAGCGGGGGAGATGGCTAGCCACAAAGCAGTATCCGCTCCTTGACGCGGCGACCTGAGTCGTTCCTTCATCCGCTCGTAGAACTCCGGCATCGTGGTCTGTACTCCTTTCGTATCCGTCCAGCCAGGGTGCATCGCTGCGCAGAACAACTGAGGGTACTCTCGAGAGTAGATCTCTGCTAGCACCACCTGTTGGAAAAATCACTACGTAAGAACAATTAATTATGAGACAAGTTTTGTAACTTCAAACATGACAACCATTTCCATTTCTTGAATAGTTTTGAATCATTTCTGCATGTAGATTGTAGACCTACTTTAAAATATTAAAATTATTGTCTTTGATAGTAAACAATTTTGCTCATTGTTGTGGTTTGCCCCTGAGCTGGTAAGACATATTAATAGTGGTTTTTTTACCTTTTATTTTCGTCCCAGCTCAAAAAAGTTGTATAAATATGTACATGTCCTAATGTGTTTGTGTTAATGTGAGTTTGACGACGTCCAAGAAGCGACCGACTGTGACAACAATGCTTTAATTCTCAACATGTCCTTTGTGACCATAACACAATCGGCATCGAAACCATGGTTTTAGCTTCCACATTTTTGAGCTGGGACGAAAATACACATTAATAAATCACTATTAATAAACAATTTTGGGAGAACTAGCAAGATCTTAAAAATATTAGTAGGCTTAAAAATAATGTTCCTGGGAAAAGTCAGTAGCTTATGGATTCATTGGAACTGTGCCCAGCTGTTAAAAAAACCTGAGTTTGAATTAATGATACTGGCTAGAGAAAAAGCTGGTTTTAATTAGTAACACAGGTACAAAAGGCATCTGACTTCATTTTAAAATCATTCTTCATTCAGAGTCTTTATTGACTTTGTTGCTTCGCCAAATTAATTGGTAATAATAATAATTTTATCTTGATTGATTGAATACAGTAGGTCTACAAGTTTAAATATAATTTTCAAGAAATATTAGAAAATTCTAAAAACTTATGTAACTAAAGAATAAGCAACAACCTGTTGTCGTTTATTGTTGGAGTAGACGTGCATCCCATCAAAGTGTTTGAGGCTTTGACACTGTATGTCGGTGGGATCCAACTTCTGCACCAACATACAGCCGGAGGATATGAATATTACTCTTCCACGCTCACTCCTGAAAACACAACAATGGAAATCGAGAACTTGAAAACATTCAAATGAAAGTTATGCAGAATCAGTTGGCTTGATTGTGTTTTGAAGAGAATAATGTAGTTCTTTAAGCTTTCTGTAGAAACCCTCATAGGTATTTGATTATAGAAGCAAAACTTAATTGAATCACTTACTTTTATTTTCTTTCTGGATATGTTGCAGAGTAAAATTATACAACTTTATCTAAATCAAAATGTAAAACATCGGAGTTTTTGTTGCCTATGAGTGTATTTGTAGTTTGTTGCGCAAGTGGCGAACCACCACGCATGTTTACAAAAGTATGTTACAGACATTTTACTAACAATGTATTTCAGACAGCCGATACTAGTAGATACTTGTCCTCATCAACAGCAAATCGACAGCTGTTTTGCCTTTTGTCCTTGCATGGGCACTACAATGTTTTACTACTGTTCATCTCTTTGCCTTATTTTTACTCGCCCAACTGACTGTACTTTCAAAACCCCTACATAAAAGCTTTGGAGCTCTAAGGGGCTGTAACATATTTGGAAGTAGTTTAAGACGTAATTAAATAAACACAGAGACAGAGAGAGAAAGACCTTTATTTACAATCTTAAAGATTGAAATGGCGTCAATAGTTAAATAGGTGACCAGAATCTCGGCAGACATAAGGTTGGTCAATTTCAATGTTTAGGCCTAGACGTTACGTCATAAGAAATACTTATAGCCTACTACTGCTAAGAAGATAATTCAATAAAAGAGCGTCAGACTCACTTGTGTAGTAAAGGGACGAGTTGACGCGAGATGATGTGAGGTGATAATACATTTACGGCAAAATTCTTCTCTATGCCATCTGGGTCAACGTGACAGGTGTAGACCATGCTACCAGCGTTGTGTATCTGGAAATAAAATTCACTTTACTACTAAATACAAGAATAAAGATAAGTAGGTGTGCATTGCTATCTCAGTAAAAGAAAGAAGGCTAATTATTATGGTACTGAAATAATATTACCGTAAGCCAACGTTAAATAACAATTCAACGTCATCGACTAGCCAAACTTAGACTAACTAAAATTATTTTATCAGTGAATGTTTTACTTACGATAGCATCAAGACTAGAATGTTGTTCTCGGAATTCTTGTGTGAACTGAAAAACGCTTCTTGGATACGCCATGTCGACAACATGAAGGTAAATTTCCTGAAAAGTTTTAGTTTAATTTGAGAATACATAGAAAACCCATTCTTCTACATTCGCAGTATTTGACAAACTCTACAACTCTAGCAAAGATATCCTGTAAATACCACCAGAATTTCTATTTTGCTATATTCAATTTCGTGTTCAGGCGTAGGCTTACAGCGGATCAAAAGCCATGTGTTTCAAATGACAGCCTCCGCGATAGTACTCCTAGTAAAAAAAAAAAATCAAAATCTGTAAAATCCTCCGTTATTGAAAGTCCTTTACTGTAATACTATACCCTCATTATGGCAATAAAGATGATGATGACCATTTCACATACAAGATCCGTATCTCACAATGAATGTGAAATTGAGTATGAAGGATTCTTATTTTATTTACAATGTAGTCTGTTCGAGTCAACTCACCTCCTTAAAACATCACTAATCAATCAATCTGGCATGTATAGGCTATCTAGTATAATATACAGAGTTTCATATTTTAAAAAAGACCCTTAAAAAGACCCTAAAGTAAAAATAAATTAACTGGATGAATTTAAAGTAGTCTGCAGTCAGACAGGCCTAAGAAGGCACTTGTGCCGCACTGGTGCAGGGCGGTAGACGAAGTGGTGGATTATGAAAAATTTTAATTGCCTCCACATAGACAACTACTTGAGTCAGTTATTCTCAGTTGAGTGGACAATTGAGGGAAAAACTAAAATTTATTTTGAGAACAGAGCAATTTCACCCATCAATCCGCAAAATGCATTCTTCTCAGTCTGTCTGGTTATAGACAGTGATGATGGGCAGATCTGAAGATTAGATTAATCTTATCCAACCATACGTAAATGGATGGGAAGGAAATTTGAGCTAAATACACAGATTCAAGCCATGCATGTTACTGTCTTTTACAGCAAATAGCTTAAAGGATATTTGATATCAATGTGCCACTCGTAATTTTAACATCAAGGCAATGTGTTTCAATTATGCTAGTACAAGACAAGCGTAATTCCAACTCTGACAAACCTCGTTCTTTGTCTCATCAATCAAAGTATAGCGTATGACTTCGGCCACTTGCATGTTGCGACAGACCATGTGAACAGTCCCACCTCTCTTGGCAATCTCCTCGGTCAAACACTTTCCTATTCCACTAGTAGCACCTGTGGACAGTTATCTATTTAAATACTTAAGCCTAATACAACTAACGGTAAATACTGGTACTAGGCCTATGACTCACAAAAATGACCTGATACCAATAAAATAGCCCATTTGACTCATAGATATTTTCACAAACTACAGCTTTCTAGACAGCAGTAGTGATCCAGCACTGTGAATATCCTGAACATTATGGATTAGCGAATTAGCTGAAAAATCCAAATGCCATCATGACAAGGCTACAGACGTAAGATTAGGAATGGTGGTTCTTAAAAGCTGTTCATGTATGGAATAACATTTGCATTTAAACAGATACAATTAAGTTAATTGGTAGGCTAAGTTAATTTTACAACAGAAGTTACATGAATAACTAAGCAGAAAATTATTTGATACAGCCAACTTTAGCCTAGGGGATTACAGAACGTTTTAGGTGAATGTGGCGTTTAAGAATCATTGCCCAAGTAAATAAATAATTTAATTAGGCCTATGCTATAGAGAGGAAGGACAAAAATTAACTTATTGATTTTTGTAGCAACCTCTGACAACTCAGTTAACTTTGGGTACAATTCTTAACTGGGCTAGCCTATGCTAATGTCGATTGAAATTATCGAATTGAAAATATTGATTAATAATCAATATTTTTAAATATATCTATTATAAAATTAAACTATCATAACCTAACCTAACCAACCAAACTTGCTGATGGTGAAAAATTTGCATGAAGGTTTACTAATCGAATCGATAGTTTCAATCGATATTAGCATAGCCCAGTTAAGAAACTGTACCCGTTACTTTGATGCATGGTGAAAACACATCACTATAAGATCGGAATACATTTCAGTTGCATTATTACCTATTTCATGTAGGGTATTACTTATCAACATGGTTTAGGCCATGGGCATTCTCTCAATTAGACAAATAGACTAGTCCTAACTTACCTGTTATAATATAAGATTTTCCTTTTAAATTTACATCCAAATCCTCCGGATTGAACTTCTTTTCTGCTTCTACAAAACCATCATTTGTGTATTCCTGCCAACCTCTATAAAACCAAATAGCTTTTCTGTAAAAAGCCATTTTCAAATTAACCTATAACATGTTAGGTTAGGAAAAGTAGTAGGCCCTTGTGGAACACTGAAAGACGACCATCGCTAAAGTATACAGTGTTACAGATAAAAGAATATCATCACAAACATCACTATGATAAAAAATACAACAGCTATATTCCAAATAAAATAGAAATCCAATTTTAGCTTCATATCGTAATCAACAAGTTGCACCGGACGCCAAAGCGGCGCTGCCTGGCCCCCAGATTACATTGACAGCGAGCAGACGATGTTTGGTTTTGTCTTCAGTGTTGCCAGCTAACTAGAGAGGCTGGAAACAAAATTTCTCTACTTTATTATCATTCACCTGTTATCACGAAACTTTATGAAACTACTGTACCTATAAACTTAAAACTACTAGGCCTACATAATCTGAAAAATAAACGGTATCAGCATTCTGACACATACGTGACGTTTTTCTAGAGTATGGTTGGGTTCTATGAGAATTTTTTAAAGAAAAAATATTTTTATGTATGACATTATAATTATTTCGTTTTTGATCGTACTGAAAAACAAACTTAGGTTAAAGATCAATTTGGAATTATATTTAAAAAAAATTACATCACATACCAATGGTGCATATGTAATAGGTTGTTTTATCCATTTATCCATTCAGGACAAGATGAAGATGAAATGTAGCTTGTCCGCTGTCCAGTTAATGCAACAACTGCTTTCAATAATTTCAACTTTGTGATATATTGTATTGAAGACTTTTAACAATCCCAAATTTTATGAGTTAACATTTTTCAATTGGAATATAAATCATATTAGACAACTGATGCATTAGAACAAGATTAATCAGGGGGCAGGAAGATTTTGATTCTGATTAAAAAGTCAATCAATCAATAACCAACAAATTTACCCATAAATGTTATTCAATAGAAGTTTTCGAAGTATCCGATGTTTAAATTATTATATACATTTTATTTCATTTGGTAGGGTATTTTTCCCTTATATCGACCTCCCTGTAAAGGGTGTGAAGGAGGGAAAGGGGAAGTAGGCTGGAATTATTAAACAACAATAATAACCCTCTACTAAAGATGGGAAATTGCCAGGTTAAATATGGGTGCTCTTTTGTATCTTACAATGGAGCAGGATCTTTAAAAATGTTGGACAATATTGTAACTTCTAAAAAGTAAATTTTATTTATAATTTATACTTTAAAAACAAACAGAATAAAATAAATGGTTCCAAAATGACATTTTAACAAGATATTATAGTCATATCAGTTTAATTGAAGATTTATTATTAACACACAGTTTTAATCGATAAAATAAATATAAAAAAATGTATATTCTCTTTAATGTGAGTAGGTTTAGATAAATATGTAAACAAATCAAAATCACGCTTGTCCACTCAAAACACATACAAAAATATTATCATTATGCAAAAGAATGATTTTTAGAGTGAAAACACTCTTTCAGTTTCATTTTTTGAGTTTAAATTAGCATAACACCACCCAAGTAGCAAAAATCGTTGGCAAATCGTTGGCCCAACGTTTCTGTCGATCGTTGGCCAACGGTATGTTTTGGCACTCAGTCTTACGGTTGGCCAACCAACCAATTTTTGCGGAAGGGCCAACCATCCCATTGGGCATAAACATAAAAAACACAAAATAATAAAGATTTTGTATGCAAAGCATAATTATGAGTTGAGTAAATTGATTAAATATTTCATAAAAACTTATTTTGAAAATAAAACGAAATAAAATTTTTTGGCCGGGTCGGGTCTCGAACCCGGTACTTTCGACATGTGAGATTCACGCCTTACCTCTGAGCTAACTGTACTTGTTGATTAAGAGTGTTTTCAAGTGGTAAAAGAGTAGCCGACAGGTGCAATGGTCACAATTAATTAAATATTTTTGATGCTACAGTATAATATAATTCTGTTAATCTGTTTAGGCCTCAAGTAGTTGAATTGTTTTTCTGGTAGTTGGAGAGGATACTAGTATTTGAATATAGATTATTTAATTACCATTAGATTAGTAGGCTACTGTTATGATTGATTGTTATATAATGAATTAATCTTATCTCTATAACTATTAAAAACTTGCTTAAATAAGTTAAAGAATATAAAAAAAATAATTATCTATCTATATATTAATAGGCAAGCATGTTTCTTTAAAACCTTTTTTCTCAGCTCGTGTGCATCGCAGGGAAAATCTACGCATACTGTTGGAAAGATATTTTCCTGTAGATGTGCAGAATGCTTTTAAAAATTAAAATAGGCTAACAAATAAGAACAAAAAATTAATTTGAAAACTTCAAAAAATTAACATGGACCATATGGGTTGCCATGATGGTGACGAAATAACAACAAAATGTAAACAGAAAATCAAAACAAATGGAAGAAATTCCAATCACATGTTTTATTTACAGTGTGGGGAGAAAATAGAGAAGTCTGTACATTAATTATTTTTGGTCGAGTTTCGACCACAGGACGACCACTAGTAATAATTATTATATGTTAAGCAGGTGTTCCCCACTGTATCTAGTATCACAACATCATCTGACTTCATTCATTATTGATCCAAATTTTTACAATATTTGTCTTATATTCTGCTGCCATAACATTTATGTACTTTTAAATAAATCAATTTGTTAAAATTCGTTTTAGAATGTTTTATACTTAAACCCAACGAATGCCCAACGAAGGCCCAACGATTCTTTCCTTTGTAGGGCCAACAAATACCAGTTTCCGTTGGGCCAACGTTGGCAAATCGTTAACATTTCTGCCAACCATTTCCCAACCGTGCCGACCATTTCCCAACGTTGGGCCAACGATGTGTGCTACTTGGGCATTTAACAACATATTACAAGGTAAACCTAAAACTAAAAAGCTAAGGCAGTAATTATTGCTAACCTGTCTGGTTCAAAGATTTGTTTAGTAATCTTTTAAAATAAGACAATATAGTAAATAATTAATTCATTACTAAAACCGAAAGTGGAATTTTTGATGCATTTTCAAGTTTCAACCGGGAAGTGATTTGAGTGATGCTAACGAGCTCATCTTAAAATGAACAAGCATTTGACATCATACCACATTAGGACAGGACGTCTGTCGGGCCAGCTAGTTTAAATATGAAAATAAAAGCAAAAATACTATAGGAAACCTACATAACAAGTACAAACTTTAATCTCAAGTTAAACGTTATGTTCATTGCACTATAAGCTAAAACACAGTTAGAAAAGTAGTTTATGAATATTTATGTTAACATTTATATTGTTGAACAGTAAAAACAGCGGAGTTCAACAATATAAATAAATTCTAAACAAAAACTATAACCTGTAGTGGGCAAATGAAGAACTGATTGAGAGCAAGGAAAAGTAAATTTAGAGCAAGGGAAAATCAGCTGATTGTTTTTCTTTTGCTCTAAATTATAGCTTGAGAAACAGTTATTTTCTTTGATATCAGCTGTTATCCAAAATAGCTACTTGAAACAAAATTCAGAGGTAAAGTTGATTCTGACATTGACAGGCAGGCCTGGTGTTATAACAATAAATATCCCTCATTCGGACGTGACAACGGTACCAACCCCCAAGAGGAATCTTTCATTAACAGGGACCATCACCACAGCCTGCAATTAATATACGTATTGTCACTGATAACTTGCATGCTTAGGATGTTTATCATGACAATATTGATGTATATTTTGTAAAACCCACTAAACAATCTCTATGAAAATACCCCTGCCGCAGCAAACCTGCAGACTAAGTGAGTTTCCGATTACCCGGTTGGATTTTCACCAAAATATTCCCTTAAAATTGTCAGGTTAGTCTACTTTTTAGATAATATTAATTTAAATGAGTATGGTACTTAGGATTATCGTTACAGGGAAGGTTGGTAATAGTGTGTTATTGTTGAAAATTAACAGGTTAATAGCTTTGTATAAAATAAACAAATTTGCCAAATAAAAAAAAAGTTAAATCCCAAACAAGCAAACTACACTACTTGGTTTAAATTTATTCCCCATAAGAATAACATGAAAATTTTCAATTTACAATTTTTTTCAACTTTCTCCGTAACAATTAGGCATACGACACTTTGATATACTAAATTATTTGTTATTTTTAATCTCTACTAATAGTTTGGAAATGCAAAATGTTATGTTTTAGGGGTACAAAATGAGAAACTCCCCCATATAACCCAGTTACTTACTTTAGTCCGATCATGCTGGTTTGCAAACTCCCGGATCTAGGTCTTACCACTTACCATGATACCTATGGTAATAGCTTATTCCCTGTATGGGAAATTTGCTAAAACCCACTCCAAAACAAACAGTGTGATTTTACTCTGGATTCACTATTCATAAGCATACAAGGTTTTCACAGCATCAAGTTAAATCGCTATTTAAAAAATAAGGATGGAAATGAAATAACGAGACTAAAATACTTTTTAATAGAAAAACATTTAATGTATTTTTAATACTTATTGATAATGCATATTGTTTTTAATATATTGTATAAATGCTCAAACATAAAATAAGGATGAATCTCTAATAGAAAATAAAGAAAACAATATATTTACACATAAAGAATATAAGTCCATATATTACATGATACCACAATGTTTTCATTGTCTTAAGCCATAATTTTAACAGGGAAATTCATTTTAAAGCTTTTGAAACCATTGACGAATCTTTCCTTAAAAATAAAAGTTGTTGTGGTTTAGATTTGATGTTTTAAGTTCTTGACTAAATTAATCTAATACAATAAAATGGTTATGTCATTTTGCTAGATTGATAATAGCTGATTCATGCATAAAGATAAAATGAACACTGCATAACAAAAATAATCAGAAACAACCGTCCTTGAGAATATAGAAAAAACATTGTGGTACCACTAAAATAATTATTACGATTAAAAGACGACCTCAAAGGTAACTTGGCAATTATGTCATGGTGCCGAACACAGGGTTGTAGCGACATATGCTCGGGCCGTACTCGTCGTAATTCTTCTTTGTGTGGCACACATTGTAAAACTCAGGCTGTAACATGAAAATCACATCAGGTAAATTCTAAAGAGGATAACATTGAATGAAAGTCTGGGCTGAAAGTATATAAATTTAGTTTCAAGAATTAAAAACAAGGTATGACGGAAACAACTATAATAAATTATGTTTTCGGCATTACATAAAGCTCAAAAGCCTGGTATGTTGAGCCGGGAATATACTTGAGACGAGCAAGAAAGAGCCTGAACGGCAAGCACTGTGCGGAAACACACCGGGTCTTCCTCCACTGTAAGCATTGTAGTAGATAAGGGCAAAGGGTGTTGGACTTTGTCCTAGACACCAGCACTAGTGCTAGACACCACTAAAGTGTACCATAGAGTGTATCCTCTGTTCTGTACTTCTCTGTGCTTGGACTCACCGTAGAAGCTAGCATACTGCCTCCAAACCAGACTGCGTATCTCTGCATATGATGGGAGATAACTTGTACATCGATCTTCTTAGGCTGAAATCAAGTTTGCGTTAGTTAATAATTATATTTAGTTAATAGTGTAATAGTGTATTTAGTTAACTAACCTACAAGCAAAAGGCGTAATTGTAATTGAAGATCTAAATAGTTGGCTTTCCAGGAGCAAAACTTTACAGAGCTTAATCATTAATGGAAGAATTAACCAGCCGAACCAGTCTGTCGGAATTGGGTAGGTCAGAGGAAACAGCCGATCACCTGCTCTTTGACGTGAACAACTCTCTGTAGTAAGAAGGACAACTCTTGGCAATGTATAGTACGTTGCCGAGAAGGAATTGATTGGCAGACTACAGGCATTCATCAGATGCTCGAAATCTTTAGGGTCAATCAATAAACCAACTTATTGGGGTGCGCAATGATTCGTTTTTGGTAGAAAATGGTACAAATTGTTGAAGTACACGATGATTTTAAGTTTATTGTTTTAAATGGTAGAACAAAGTGTGAGTTAAGCACCTTTATGTGACCTCCAGACAACGCCTCTGAGTCTCGTAGCCGAGCGTCCACGACTCTCTTGATGTCTCGCTGCAACCTCCGACCAAAGTCTCGGAACATGGTCGACCCTCCGGACAACACGATGTTGTTGTACAGAGGACGACGCACATCTATCGGACAGTTCTGGATGACGTTGTCTACGATGTCGGATATCGGAAGGGTGAAGTCTGGGTTGGAGAACTGTTGGGAAATGTGACGATTAATAATCACACAAAACACAAATATTCTTTATAAGAACCAAAAAGAATCAACTTCTACAAAAATAAAATGTTTAAAAATATATAGACATGGACTGAACAAAAAATACCAAAATAAAATAAAAGTTGTAAAATAGTCAACAAATTAATCTATAAGTTTATAATAAAATAAGAATGTACGAATCAAAACAAATGGGGGAGAGTTATGTAGACAGGATTACATGTTGTTTTATCTTGAGTAAAACCGAGAGTCAGGTCCTTTATACTTGCGATTTGGAGGGGAACTTTTCATATGCTTTCCCATTAGGTAGTCGAATAAAAATCACAAAAACTCCAAGGAATACAAAAATAGTAAGAATTATATTTAAACCTATTTATCCTCTGGATCTCATTCATACAAATAAAAAGGTTAAATAGCCATTTTACTGCCGAATTATCTAGTTTTGTCAAACAACTGATTTGAAGTTCAATATCAAGCCAATGAATTACAGAGTTGTTTTTGTATAAAGAGTCCTTGGAGGCTAGCGGCCATCTTGAATTATTTCAAACAACAGATGCTTTACCTCAGGGTGGAAGAATATCTCCGGTCCCAGAAATCTTTCATATCCGACGTCAACACTGAAGGGTTTCTTGGTAACAGCATTGACGCCCTTATAGTTCTTGATGGACTTGGAAGGGTCTGCATCGTACTTGGCAAACTCTTTGGCGATATCAGGGCAGATGTAACAATACCTAACAAACACAATACAGGAATTAGCCTAAACATTTTAAAGTAATGAATTCTATCAACCATACACTTAATTCTCGAGTAGGTTTCCAATTACTTCATGTTTATTGGCACACCAAAATTTATATCCAAAATGAAGGATAGCATTCAACATGTATGAGTTAAGCTCAGTTGATACTTTGGCGAACTTTAGAATAAAGTATGGGTTTTTAATACTGATGCCATTAACAATTTATGTTTAAATGTTTACCTATTCTTGAACTGCACTGGATTGTTTGTTGATTTACTCGATACATTAATCATACATCTAAAGTGGCCAAGCAAAACTATTTTTAAAGATAGGGTAAATATCCAAAATTTTAAAAGAACGGTTAAAAGAAATGTGGAACAGATAAATCACACTGAAACATAGAGTAGCCATTTGCCTAGTTTAACAGCAGAAAACCATTAATTGTACATGTAAATTTAATAAAACTATTTTATTTTATTTAACTAACTTGTTAGTCAAATTGCTTATTATCTGACCAGAGTTAGTTAATTATGTGAATTGTGAAATGATTTTTTCCATTTTTTTAATTTTTTTTGGAGTGAAGAAAAGACATGTCTTAATAAGATATGAACCAAATACAAGCAACCAATAGTTAAGAGGCAAAATCAAAATTTCTGAAAATTTGGTCAGCTAGGTACCCTGAAGGCGGCTCCATACATGCGCCAGTCGCCAAGCACGAAAAAATTTACGTTCGGCGATTAACCAGTAGAGTAGACGTCTACATGTGTTGTTTTCCGAGCAACTGTTCGCTTTTTGTTTTTTTCAGACATAGCAAATATTCATGTACTTTGATGTGTGCAAAAATACCCGACAATGAACGGGAAAACACGATGAATATTTACTGCTTGCCAAATAGACAAACACCTTTCCACACTTCTCGTGATTTGGAGAGTCGCTGCTCGGTGCTTGGCGAATGGCACATGTCTGGCGCCGGATTGATACTTTTACCCCTATGCTATTGACATATCCCGATGTTACCTCTCCTTGATAGCCTTGGCCGTCTCCAGACTCTGCTCGGGAGGAATGCCGACCTCTCGTTCCCTCAGCAGCGACTGTATGAAGGATGTGATGTTGCGCCCAGCTATGGGGATATGCTTGATACAGCTGCCAATCACGTACCCTTCCGCCTGCAAACAAACACGACATCGGAATAAATATAATGTGTAAGCTTTAAGTTGCACGCCTAGTTTAGTCGTTGTTTAGGAACTGTATCATTAATTTCATAATCAAGGGTCATCAGGGTCCTGCGAATCTGAAATAATCGTGACTGGGGCAGGTTTGGATTATTTGTATTAGCCGAAAATCCAGTAGAATTGGAGGAAAAAAACAAACAACATACTTTTACGGCTGCGAATTGCCGTATTGCTCCCTTGATTAAGAAAACACGATCACATCTTATTCATCTTCCACAATTAGGACAAATCCTGTGATTATCTCCGGCAATCTCTTTTAATGACGAACATTAAAAATAGTGTAAATTAAGATGTTAGGGTGTCAGTTTATCAAACTAAATTTCAGTGACTTTATGGGGGAAAGACGATGTTAAAACGCACCTTTTGAAGAGAAAATAATACTTTAGGGTGATTTGAACGTAAGATGGTCGGACACAATATTTTGTGCCATAAAGATTTGAGATTGTTGCCTTCTCCCAAAATATGTTCTTGTTCTCTCTCACTGAATTTGCATTATGTATTGAATCATTGCTCGCACTTTGCAGCATGTTGCAGACAAAAGACAGGTCTGGGAAACTTGGGCCCGATTTTTTCCGTGCCTTTTGGGACCCTAAATTGAAAATTTGTTACTTTTCAGTGACTTCTGTAACCTCCTAGTAAAATCAGCGATTTTTATGTGACTTCAGTGATTTCCGTGACCTGTCTATGTACAACCTGAAGATTACTCTGAGTCGGGCCCAGGAATCAGATGCCAAACGTGTTTTAAGGGGTTACTACATACAGAGGGATTGGACCATTTCAATATCAATCGATATTTTTACTTACCACCGGAATTACGTGGGTAACTCCGTCGCCACTGTCTACTACGATGCCAGTCAGTGTTCGCTCCTCGATGGTGCGAGACATCCACGAGGCAGCCAGAGCGAGTACAGCCTGCACAGCGATGTACAACCCCGGCACATTGAACGTTTCAAACATGATCTCTGCAACAGCGAAGAAGCGAGGCATAAAGTACATGTATTATGTCAGACTTGTAACAGCAATTGAAAGTACTTTGATATTGCTTTTAGTTTACAAAAGGCCAGATCCATTAGATAGCCACCTCTTTTAAATTTGTGCTTGCCCTAGGGCACTAGTGAATTTCTAAATGTAGCCTACACTTTTATTTTTAAAATCATTTAGCAACACAAATGTGTTCAGCCTAGATTAGTTTTGTGATTCTCTTTTTAGGCTTGAATATGGCCTTTACTAGTTTTGAAACAATGAATTTTTAGAGGTTTCATTCAATGGTAAGTTGTTCAATTTAAAAGTCCTACAAATTTCCTACAATACCTGCGGTGTATTCTCTGTTTTCAGGCGTGTTGAGTGGGGGCTCAGTGAGTAAGAAGTAGTGATCTTCTGGCTCCGCTCGGAGGTATTTGAAAATACATTGCTTCAAGAATCTTTCCATCAAGTCCCAGTCTTCAACCAACCCGTGTCTGACGGGGTACTAAAAAAGTATGAAAATTCTCATTAATTACCGGTAGGCCTACCTATTATTTGAAAGAGAATAAAAATATTCATCAACCATACGTTCGATACAATCTATTACGGTCGAATGATCTGACATAGTTATAGTCTTATCCTTAGTTTATTACTTAAAATAATATTTTACTTTAACACTTTTCAATGAAATGGTGACCATAGGTATTTTAAGCCAAGTATGAAATGAGATGAGTTTTGGATGAGTGGTGCGATCTTGTAGTATTGTTGGTGACTAAGGCCGACATATTCCTTAGACACAGCTGTTAATTTATAACCCATACAGCTAATGGCAACTAAGGGACCTACAGTTTATAGTGGAATTCAAACCACATTTTTGCCTTGGTATCAACGAATTGGTCTAATTATCAGGATAGTATCGCGCATAGTCGTAGTACTCGCTAGTGCAGATGTTAATCCACACCAGGGAGTATCGCATCCACAGTGCATGCTTATAAACATCCACAATTCGTGACCTCCTAGCAGCTGGTGATTACAGGACAATGCCACCGTCTATATAGGTCTGTAGGCTAGCATATGACTTTTTTCAACTAAGGCAAGATATAAATTTTAAAATAAAGCTATTTACAATATATGAAAAAATAAATTTTCACAAGCTAGTGAATTTCAGTGTAAGGCCGGTGACACACTATCCCGTTTTGCAGGTCCTGTTAAACGGGACACGTTTCGCAGGATGATTCAAACTCATGGGTTTTAGTGGGAGCTGTCACATTGATGCGGTTGCGGCGCGTCGACGGGATGCACTGCAAGGTGCTGCCGCGTAGCAGGACGACCGGACGACGGGATGAAAAGATAAATACATGCAGTTAAATGAGAGCTGTCACACTGTCCTGTTTTGCCCCGCGCGTTTAGCATGTTCGACACGGACAACATTTATGCAATTTAAATTAATCTACCAATTAATTATTAATCTGATAATTAATCTGTCCCTAAAAACACACAATTTCACATTTTCTTTCAAAACCATTTTGTAGAGCTAAAAAAACAAATAATTAAGCATATTGAAGCGTTATTGTGCGCCTAATGGTTACGGAGAAAATTCCAAAAAATTGTTAATTTAAAATTTCTCATGTTATTTTTATGGAGAATAAGTCAACTGTTGTAGTTTGCTTGTTTATGGACATATTTTGATAGAATTTTGAAAATGCATGCATTTCTTACTAAACTATTAAGATTTTACAACAAAAAAATTTTTACCCCCCCCCCCCCCTTTGCAGCAAACCTAACTACTCTTTAAACTTATTCCATTTAAATAGGGAATAAATGTAATATTTTTAAAGAGGCATTTTAGTTTAAATCCAATCAGGTAATTGGAAATTCGCTTAGTCTGCAGGTTTTGCTACGACGGGGGTATTTTATTTACTGTTCTTTCGACTTGAACGCACTTCTTCAACAAACAAAATTTAAATGGACAGTCTACAATAAATACAAATTTAACAAAATCTTAAAAGAATTTAGGAAAACTATTGTCCTGATCTTATTGTTATCGTTAATCTTTCTTCAGCACTGATTGAATTCCTGAACTGTGTACTGATCTTCGTTAAATGTGGCCTCAAAACGCGCAGCAGCTCATAAAAAGATGTGATGGACATTCTACAATAATTAAAAAACTTGCGAGGATACTGCCTTATACCATGATAAACTCTTAAACTGTCCATCTGTATCATTTTCGCAATGAAAAGGGTGTACCCAATAACGCCTATGTAAAGGTTTTAGCAACAGACCAAAACATTTCTTGTGTGTCTTCAAGAGCACAGACAAATTTCACTTTAGACACCATCGTAATGTTGTCGCTATCAACAGTGCACTGCATGTGATGCTCGCGCTCTTCACTCGAAATATGTTGCGGTAGAACGGGACAAGTGTGACAGGGCAATGTCAATGCGGCAAAAACGCATCCCGCAAAACTGCATCCTGCTAAACGGGATAGTGTGTCACCGGCCTAATGAATAAATTAGCTAGGTACCTCTTAAAAAATGTATCATAACAAATGTGTAGGCCTACCTTAACAGCATATCCAGTAGCACCAAATGCTTCATCTCCAATGTAAAAGTCTAAATCCTCCACTCCTTTTGTCAACCTCCTGATAGCTTGGTCACCAACTTTAGCGGTTTCTTTAACAGCAATCGCTGATGGAATGATGAATTGAGGTTCTTTATTATTGGCAAACCCCAGTTTGGTATACCTGAAAACCAGGAATTTGTACTGTACAAGAAAAGCATATCCAGGCCAACGTTCTCAATAGTGATGTGACGAGTTGAGTTGGCGAGTCGAGTTGACTCGAGTCAAGACCCGAGTCGAGTTAACTCGAGTCAACTCAATTCCAACTCGAGTTCTTTTACGAACTCGTACGGAGATTGCCGAAGCTACACGAACTCGTAACGTTACCAGTCCGACTCGCAAAAGCCGAGTCAAGAAACCGAACTCATACGGAGAAAGCCGAACCTTAACGAACTCGGGACGTAACGAGTTGACTCGAGTTTACTCGCACTCGCTTTCGGCCAATAGCGTCACAGCTTTACGAGTCAACTTGCATAGATTCAACGCTATTGGCCGATACCGAGTCGGCCGACTCGCAAAACTAACGAACTCGTACGGAGAATGCCGAACTCACACGAACTCGGAACGTCTCGAGTCGAGTCGACTCGTAAAGCTGACACGCTATTGGCCGGTACCGAGTCGGCCGACTCGCAAAACTAACGAACTCGTACGGCGAATGCCGAACTCACACGAACTCGGAACGTCTCGAGTTGAGTCTGACTCGACTCGTAACTCGAGTTCACGGCAGTTGGCAAGTCGAGTCACTCGAGTCAGGAAAGTACCCGACTCGTCACATCACTAGTTCTCAAGGGATTTATTGTATTACTTACACAATACTGACATTTCCAAATAATATTTTCCCTTCTGAAACTAGGCAGTTATCCAATAGACATGATCAATTTGTGGTTATAAATTAAGAAAAATCGACATATTATGTAGTAACTTAATACAGTAGACCCCCTCTTATCCGGACTCCTCGGGACCGAGGCCAGTCCGGATAACGGTTTTTCCGGTTAAACCGACGTCACTAAAAACTCGTTAAAACGAACTATATGCAAAAATAATACTCCTTGCTGAGTTTTCAAAAAAACATTATATAGTTATTTAGGCTACCTTGTTTTGTTGCCTTTTTTCATTGCAGAATTCTTTTTTTACTCCAATATATTTTGCCACAGTTATCTTCAAAGAGAACTGTAGAATGTTCTTTTTACATTAAATTGTATAGGCTAAGTTTCCTACTGTTTAAACACTATTTATACAAGTCTGTGCAGCACAACATTTCTTATATAGGCTACATGACATAGCATCTTTGCGAAGGTGTGTAAGGTCACAGTCGCAAACACGTTAGAGTAGGTCTGTGAATTAACACAAAGGCAGTAGGCCTATGTACCTCTACAAGACTTCATCGCGCATCTGCGCCCCTACGCACCTTCAAAAAAATTCTGGGTCAGGAACGTTGTGCCACGTTTAAGTTAGATCAGTGTAAATAGTATAGGCCTATAAGTTTAAAAATGGGCAAAAAGAATAGGCCTATTTACCAATCCTCCCCGAAGATGCAACACTGCATGGTGAAACATAATACCTAGCCTATTAGAGAAAACCCTGAATTCTGAAGGAACAAAGGCTACAAAGCAGGGTAAATAATTCAATTTTTTTAGTTAGCCTACCTAGTTCTTGACTCTAGGAATAAAAACTCAGGTCTATCTCATGCTGACAAAAATACAATCGCAGGCTTAACCCTCCGAGTGTCATGCGTCGCTGCAGCGACTCACGAACACTGTTTACGGCGAAGGCTCTATGACTGACAAAATCGGATTGAACTGGATCGAGTTAGGTATCGTTCTTTTCGTTAGATTCTAAGCTTTCTAAAGGTCTGTCTCTAAGTGCTGTATGGTCTCTGAGCCGATCGTAATTGTAGCAGACAGCTGACGTGCATATCTGTAAACAGGTTAGATAACCTCGGACCGATGACTGATGTGTTTTATTATGTTTATCATTGTTTTAGTGTTAAAATTCAAAAGTAGTGATATACGTGGTGCATTATAAGAAGATTTAAGTGATTTTGAAGGGCTGATTGATGATCCTGAAGAAGTAGGTAGTGATATTGATGTAAATTATCAGCCAGATTCCTAGCTATGGTTAGGCTATGCATTCTTAGCTAAACGCTATGTACTGAAATCTGTTTTTTGCCCATAACTTATTTATTTGCAAAGCTACCGGTACTTCCTTATATTATTATATATTTTTAATCCTCATAAAATTTAGAACAAAGTGGCTATTTTCAAATATTTATAGGCCTATAATTTATACAATTTCATTGAGCGCTAACTTCTTTTTTTTGAAAATTTTCCAAATTATATTTTTTTTTACCTAGGCCTAAAAAATATTTTTTGAAACAATGTTCCTTATGTTTTATATATAATATTGAAGCCCATGATTTTCCAAACAAAATGGTATATAGAACAGTAGAATTAACATTGTTTTTAAGCTTCTCAGATCCGTTTTAATAAAACCTTGCAAATGAGCAAAAAATAGGCTGACATTAAGGCCAAAACGCGTGACACTCGGAGGGTTAAACCACACACTTTTACGGACAACTCGAAACTAAAGCAGCATAATAGCTGCCCAGCGGTAAGCCTAGCAGCAGCATACAGAAAAAAATAGTGGAATTAGAATAAATAAATATCCATCATAGGCCTATCATCAACTTATTGAAAGGGGCTTGCCAGCTTGAACATGGGATACTTAAGTTTCCACTTTGGTAGGCCTAGGTGTAATAACTCCATGGGGAGTGGGATTTTTTGGGGTAGACTTCCGTATCTGTTGGCACAAACAACCGAATGAAAATATTGATTACTTGATTGTTTCACTAGATATATCGTTTGGTTTGGTTAAACTTACCTAACTAACCAAACGATACATCGAATAATAAATATATCGATCAATATTTTCATTCAGTTGTTTGTGCCAACAGATATGGAAGTCTACCCATTTTTTACAGGGATTTCCCTTTCCCTGACAGGGAATCCCTACAGGATAGGCCTATTTCTCCTATTTGAGGAAAAAATCCCTGTCAAAAAATCCCACTCCCCAGAGCCATACACCTACTAGAACTTCCTTAACCATTTCTACAGAATAACATCCTAATAGCCTAGTTGTGTGTTCTTGGAAGTATATGACTATTCATAGGAAACCTCGTATTAGTCTTTTGTTATCTCCGCCCTAAATAACCAAACAAAAAGCAAGACATTAGGAGAATATGACTTTACCTAGGATTAAATCGAACCAAGCACATAATAATCCTTATTAACTCACCCAGTTCCTACATCTATGACACAAGCCGGTAACCTCCCGACACTCATTGTAATTTGAACCGAACAAGTAAAATGTCAAAATTATGTAGCTGTTGACAAAAGTTTGTTGGGTTGGAGTTGCAGTTTTGTGAGTTTTGTTTGAGAAATGCCAGATGACAAACCAAACCTGAAACCGAAACCTAACCTCGCCCCTTGCTTGCAGTCGTCTACGTCAAACAGTGTGACCAACATTGGGTTACTGAAATCAAGTTATCTGTCTTTACCCTTTGTAGCTTTGATTTTATAGTTTTTCATTCAAATGCGTTATTTAAAGTCAACTATATTGCTTAGGGGTCGTCCACACATTTTGTAACGCACTTTTCTTCATTTTTATCCCCTCCCTCTCCACTGTGATGCTTCATAATGCATGCACTTATCTGTCAAGATAAAAAATGGGGAAGATCCGACCTAGGAATTAGTAAGACCATAAACTAACCAACAAAAGTATGCTTTATCTATGGTAAAACGTTTAGTAACTAGATAATCAGTTCCAGACCAAAAATAAACAATGACAATTTAAACATATGGTGTTAAATATATTTTACTAAAAATACTGTTTCTCAATTAATTGTATCCCTTTGGTACTTATCAAAATATATTTCTTAGTGCATTACCGTAACGATCTTCAAACCTCTACCCCCTCCACGTTACGCTAAGCCGAACCCCTCCCTCTCCTTGAGCGTACCGTAATATCATTGCCTATTAGCATAGGCAAAAGGAATGTCTATGCTATTAGATACTGAAGTTGTATTAATAGTCAAAGTTAATATGTAGACGGCCCCGGGCCCCTTATTTTTTTCTGTATCAAAGAGCGAAGCAGACTAAACAAAATATTATGTAACTTATTTATGTAACTGGTGGTAAAAAAATATACATATCATATTTATTAACTTTTTATAGTTAACTGTTTGGCAACTAACTGTGATTGCTTGAACCAAAGATTATGCTACGCAAAACTGATTATTTGAAACTTTGCTTGAACTGATTATTGATTTATTGTCTGGAAATCCTATGAATACAATATCATTCACGCAGTATGCCAAGTCATTATTTGAGTTATTTTTAAAGTTATTATTATAATTTGACGAAATATATAGTAAGTTAACACGTGTTATTTTATGATTACCGGTAATAATGATTTTATTTGACTTTATTAAGCCACTCATTTGTGATGCAATGGAATTTTTAAAATGACAAAGGTGAGTCAAATATTCTTCCAAGGATATTGTTTTGAAACACACATTGGTATTGGTAGATGTTTGGAACCTTGGGGTTTACACTGTGAGCAACAGTTTTTAAAACAAGTATATGATAAGTTGGGAGTATGTTTTATCTATGGTTATACTTCGCAGTTGCATGGCCACTAAAGTCGGCCACTGAAAAAACGAAGAAAAAATTCCTTTCTGTCCGATTCCTTCTGCTGTTTCTTTTGTCTTCTTGTTCCTTTGCTGATGTTTTGCTTTGGCAGCTATTATTTATTTTAATTTAGGCCTATTGCATATTTGTGTGCGTACTGCGTAATTGGTAATTTCATTTTAATTTTTTGACTAAGTTAAACCATATTTCTACATTTTACCATCAATGGCAATGCAACAGCGCAATAATTGAAGGTTTTAGTTGAACTTGTAAGTTGCTCATTTTATTACACAGTAAAATTTGTTCTTATAATTAGCTAAACTCATATTGTTTTGTTTTTGAACGAATTTCTGAATTCGGATCTAGGTCAGCAACCATTCCTTTTACAAGGTTTGAAGGTTATGATCAGGCCTAATTTAAAATAAGTGACATGACAATCTTTTAACTGTTCAGTCTGAAGACAAGTTTTAAAAGTAACATATTTTAGTCAAAATGTAGGTAGATTGCATTTACTGATTTTAAGTAGGCTAATAGCCTAGGCCAAGTTGTAAGATTTACATCTTTTGCATCTTAGACCTATTTAGGGCCATCCATTGGCTTTACTCAATTGTATATGCCTAAACAAAGTTGTAGATGTAACTCAAGAATTGTCATGCACTTTCGCTACCGATCGCCACATATTTTCCCCAATGTATACATTAGACCGGGTGTCACTTGGTTAACAGTACACACAGACCACGGGCCAGTGATGCAGCAAAGTAAAAAAAGGTATTGCCAATTAGGTAATACGATGTCAATAGTCATCATATCCACAGACCAAGTGACGCACATATGCGACAGACATCCCTGGAGACTACTGCAGTGAATTCAGGGCCTTCAAATAGTCTGTTACTAAGATATAAATAAGCGTTTTAATAAAAATTGGGACACCGACGCAAATATGCTATGTCAGTCTATTTTAATGTAACCAGCCGTCGCATAACTTGGAAACATGCAACGGCAGTCTATGGGTATAAACCAGCCGACACATAAGATAGGCCTATGTGCGTCCCTGGTCCATATGAGTGATAAATGTAGTAGGCCTACTAGGCAAAGGAAGTGGTAGCGATCATGTTAAGTAACTTAACTTATTAATAACTTATCTCTGCCAAACAATGTAGGATATTTATTACTATTATGACCATTGCCTAAGTTATATAGATTTAAAATGCATAGCTTAGGCTATCTTATAAAAACTTAAAACATATTAGGTCCAGTCTATTTTTGTGAAATTAAGATTGTTTCAAAAGATTGTATTTCAATTTGCCATTCAGTACAAAAAATACAATAGGTAGAGTCTGCTTTGTCACATATGTTCATAACTTAATTACGGTACTTAATAAGTTGAATAAAATAAATACATCAATTCATTTCAAACAATTGTTGAATAACAACCATGCAAATGACATGGTTGCATGGGATATATATATTTTTTTTTAATACACAGGCTGGCAGCACTTACATTGATTGAATGTAGGGGAAACAGGCTGAGTCGGCATTTGCACGGCCAGAACGTTTTTGTGTTTTTTGAAAATAAGTTAAACTTACTCATCTTTGTTGCTTTCACCGTTGTTCAGTGGAGCTAACTTATTCTAATAAACTAACTTAGGCCTAATGGAGCTAAGTTTACTTAAAATAATTACTTAAATAAAAAGGCCTTGAATAAAAAAATTCAAAAATCGTGTGCATGGGTAGGCCTACCGGTAACTTATGCATAGCTAACTTTACCATTAGCCTACTTTCATAATTTGAACAATAATCAATAACTTATTGGGGAGCTAAGAGAGAGGAAAAAATAAGGACTTGGAAAAGAGATTTTTGAATTTAAAAGCACTTCCTACTGCACTATAATAGGCTAATAGTTAGGCCTAGTTTGAATTAAGTTATAATCTACACGTTTAACAAATTTGCAGTAGAATATAGGCCTATATATATTTTTTATAACAGAGCTAAGTAGTTTTAATTTGCTTTTTGGAATATTTTCAGACACCAAAGAATGGATAAAGCCCAATTGCTGAAGGAGTTTGATGAGCTGAATCGTAAGTATAGTATTCACCTATTTTGTTGAAACATTTTTTTTTTATTTTTAGATTGCGGTAGGCTACTCTACTAACTTAACTTACTTACACTTGTATGTTTTTCATTGGTCTATTCATGAAAATAATTTCTGTAGGCCTAGTTTAGCCTATATCTTATGTAATGAGGTATTTTGTTTTTTAGGCTACCTAGTCTACAATAGTGAAATATCCTAAAAAACTAATTTGCATAGGCTGAACTTACCATATACACCCTCAAACTTTGTAAAAAGATATCTTTTAAAGATTTTTTTCTTAAACTACCTATTCTATTTACTGTAGCCTATCTTACGTAATAGTACGGTACTAATTCTGCAACTAAATTAAATTTACTGTAGGTAAGATTTTCAGATAGACTCATATCTTCAACATTCTTTTATGTTATTTAAGAGATAACTTAATCCTATTGCAGATTTTTCAGACGATTAGTAAAAAAGTTTTTAACATGATGTTTGAAGATCTGGAATTTGGGGCCCCTATTTAATTCTGATGTACCCTAGGCTACAAAAATGTAAATTGCATTTCAATGGCTATTAATATTAGAAAGCTGGCTATAGATTAACATTTTACTTGGCTATAGGAGCCTCTTTGGGTAAAAAAGCGGCAATTTGGTAGGTAAGTTGGCCTCAAATAACTTGATAATATTGTAGATACAATTTATAACACAAGTTTCTTTTTTTGTGTTACAGGACTTTTAAGTGATCACGAAAGTAAACAACACGTAATTCCAAACTGTACAAAACGTATGCCTGATGAAAGAAAGCCGGTTGTCTCTGAAGAAATTGTAAGCAAGCCTTCTATTTTTATCAATCTGAAAAAATTAAATTCAGTTAAACCAGTAAGCAGAACTGTTAAAAATTCTGAAAATTCATTTAGTGACAGATCAAAAATGCCTGCTAAGGTTTTCATCAATCCAAATTTTAGAAAACAAGATGTATCATCAACTCAAGTATTGTCAAAATTGAATGAGTCTAAAGAAACGAAAGATAAAAGTCAACTTCTCAGTAAAACCAGTTATACCCGGTTATCCCAACAAACAAATAGGCAACATTTAGTCAAAATCCATCAATTGCCAACACAAAAACTGTTGAACTATAACCATCCAACATTGAAGTTGAAAGTAGTTGAGCACAACCAACCTAGTTCAAACAAACATAAAATATTCTTCAATCCAGAATTTTCATCTTCTTCCAAACTTAGTGCTTGCCCGCCCAAGCCTTCTTCAAATATTATTGTCAAGAAAACCGAGAGGTGTGATCTCACCAGTAACAGTCAAAAGGGAAATAAGATCGTTGAACCTAAGTTGGCTATGAATTTGAATCGTAAAAGAAAGGTCGTTTTGGGTCAAAGTAAACCAATAGAATCATCTGTTGTTGATCCGAAAAGAAAAAAGGAGGCAAACAATACAAGTGGTAGTGTGCCAAAGATATTTGTCAACCCCAATTTTGAGAGGAAAGAGAATGTTATGAAGAACCACAAAATATCAAGTAGCGAGAGCAAATCTTCAAACACAGCAATTATTAACAAGTCAACTCGTTTAAGCAGTGTTCAAACTTCGGTCCCCTCTTCCTCAAATAGTTTTTCTCAAATTCCAGTTCTAATTGGAGGTAAAGAAGTTACAAATAAGTTAATACCAGAAACCTTCCCTCTGTGCACTGTGATAGGACTGAATCGAGCAAAACAGGAAGTAAAGAAACCAACTCGACAAAGAATCAGAACCTTAAGCTCCAGCCTTGTTTTAATTGGTAGAACAAAATTAGTTAGAAAGAATAAATCAAAACATAAAACAGTTGAAATAAGTGGCAAACCTCTTTCTCAGCCTTTATTTTTGTCAAAAACTAAACTTGTACGAAATGTTGCCAAGTTAGTAGCTAACAACAACTGTTTGACCAAGAATGAGCCCAAAAAATCCAATAAAATAATCCAGGCACAGCTTCTATCCCTTCGAGGACGGCTTAAAATAAGGAGAAGAAACTCATCAAATCTGTCCAATTTAATTCCTGTCGTACAAAAACCTGAATCCGTTACAAAAATAAGGTCCAAGAACGGAAAGTCTCTCAAGTTGATTCGCAAAAGCGCCGAATCTACGTCATCTGCTACTATACTAGATAAGGAGAAAAGAGAAATGATTGTGAAATCAAGGAAAATGGAACTCAGACAACAAGCAAGGATTTTCAGGAGTTCATTTCAAAATAGGTTGAAAAATAATCAATTTTCAAAAATTAATGTTCCTTTGACGAATCCACAATCGACAAGTTGTTACAATAACGTTTACAAGAAAAATTACGTGTCTCGAAAGCCTCTTACAAAAGCTGCTCTGGTTGGAAAGAAAGAGGCGATAAACCGAATGAATTCTCAAGCTAGGAACACACCTTTGGACTTGACAAAGTATGTCAGATCAAAATATCGCTTGATAAGAAAACACTCTTCAAATTCAATGAGCAGATACAAGCCCAATGGAAAAACTGCAAGTAAAAATCTGTCTCGTTATAAAATGGTTCAGCGCAAGAAACTGAGATGGAAGAGAAAAAGTGATATCTCTGCGAGAAGACTTACAAGGTAGGTTTAAACAATTGTAATATATTAGTAGGCTACTAATGATAATTTAATATACAGTATATTTACAGTAGAAAATCTCATATCCGACCCGATTCCTCGGGATATACGATCTACAATGAGTAGTCATTTATTTAATCAGTCTTTAAACAATACAGTATTGTAATTGACATCGTCATCATTATTGTAAAAAGATATAAGCTGCAATACTTATATATCCTTACTAAAATCAGACATGAAAAAATAATCGAATGATTAGAGGCTGCTATCAATTCAACATCAAACAGGGTTACAACAATAGGCAAACAAACTTAAACTATGAATGACAGATCTTACTTACAAATTTGGGTGCCCAAACTACAAAAAAAAGCCACAGGTGGAGAAAATTTGGGATTATGCGTGAATTTGTTGTATTGAGGGGAAAAGGGGAATTATGCAGGAATTTTTCAATTTCACTGGGAAAACCTGACTTTGGTTATGGTAAAATCATGAACATCTTTCGCGGTTACAACAAATTCTTGGCTGTCTTCCCGCAGTCACTGAAACATAGAGAAAATCTTACACTGTCACAGGTATATCAGCGAACAAGTTTTTTTGCTCTGTTTTTAATCATACATCTCCGCAAATACTTTCCTTATTTGGGAAAATATGCGTTCAGTTTGACTCTATCCGAGCTTAAATGTACCTATTGTTTTTTTGTAAAATAAATAACTATTATTATTTCTAAAGAAATTTTTGCTCCTCGCGATATTTGACGTTTTGACTGTTCCGACCATAGTAGGTTCCTTCATAGTCTTATTGTCTATTGGAGAGTTTCTATTCTATTGTACTTTTTACAAAGCGCATGATGCTAAAGGAATTTTGATCACTATGTAAATTGATGTTGGAATCGGCAAAGGCCTATTTACCAGTACATGAGTACTGTGTAAAAAGTCTTCTCCATACAATCTTAAAGGTTACAAATTAAAATCATATAAGTTTATACAATGTGTAAACTTCTTTGCAAATTATACTTTTCAAAATTTATAATATTCTAGTTTTAGATGTATTTCTACAGTCTTATATTAAGATCCAAATAAATCCATTGATTTATTAGAGAGAAAAATTAACATATAAAATTGTTGCTTTAATTTTGATAAATAACCGGTACCTATTTTTTACATTTTTGAATAATTATTAACAGGAATATATACATTTTTAGTCGGTAGAATTTGTTCAACATAGGCCCACAACACAAAATTCACTGTATGTATACTGTATTAAATATAAACAAAAATGATATTTTACAGAAAGGACCTAAGCATCAAGAAAATTGGTGGAGTATTTTATAAGTACTCTCGAACCACGCTGACTAAGAACAACCCATCTAAAACTGGTAAGTTTTCTCCTTTGAATTAAATTAACAAGTTAATTTTTAGATGTTAGTAGTAAAAACCCCTGTGTAACAGGCTATTGATGTTTTTGAGTTCCAGATTTAAGATGTTTTACTGTTTTAGTTTCACAGCCTCGGAAAAGGATTCACCAAGCTTTAGGAGTAAGAAGATACAGCCGAAGCAGATACTGCATCAACAAACTACAAACCAGAAAACAAGCAAGGGCCAATAAAGTACAGTTTGTTGCTCCGCCTGCAGGAATGTCATGGAAACGGACGGATTACGACTCCCCTAGATCCATACTTACGTAAGAATATCTATTTCAACTATCTCTTCTACTGGGTTTGTAGAAATATTTAAGTCTATGGCTTTATTATCACTTATTTTTAATTTAGTTTTATAGGAAAGGCTTTAGGCCAGGATTTTGAATTGTAGAATAAGGAGGATAGCAGCTAGCTTACCTTGAAGAAGGCCATAGAACGTACAGAAGAGACACTGAATAGACCTACACGTTACTTCGTCCTCTGGGGGACTTTGTCAAACGTAGAGAAAGTGGTAAAGATTTTACAAAATCTAGGCTATTTTCTCTACATTTGATAAAGTCCCCCAGAGGACGAAATATTGTGTGTTCAATGTCTTTTCTGTATGTTCTTTGGCCTACCAACAATTCTTTAACGTAAGCTTGCTGCTATCCTCCTTATTTTAAATTTAGTCAACTGAAATTTTTATGTACAAACTTGTCTCTGATATTAGTAATTTTAGGTCTGCTTATTATTATGCTAAGATGTTTTATTTTTTGTTTCCTTACATTTACATCATTGTATATAACTTGCGTTTTGACAAATAATGAAAAAAAGTCTAAATAAAACAGTGAAACATCTATGAATTGTCACCTGTGGAACAGAGACTCACTGATTGCATAAATAACAGCCTAGACCTGCCAGTAAATTACATAGAGTATATTTTTATATAAATATTATATTTTTGGTTATCGTTATTTTATTTTAATACATGATAAATCATATTATGTAAATTAGGCCTATTTTATGCGGCACGTGCAGCAGGACAAGGTCCGTCCCCACAAAATCAATCAATCAAGGTCTATTTAAAAACCAAGCACAAAAACCTTAAGTAAAAGTAAAGAGATTAGCATTTTTTAGGTGACACGTAACCAAGATTGACGGTTAATTGAGGTTTCACCGTAAAATCAAAACTTAGCTGCATTTTAAACAGTTATAAACTTGAAACTTGCATTGTGAACTATTTTATACTAAACCATAATCATAAAACTAATAATATTCGGTTTGGAGTGTATTGGGATTCTATCTTGTTAATTTTCTATTTTCTATTGAATGTGTAAAAATATTAGAATACGCTATATGGCATTCAAACTTTTGATAATATTTTTCAAACTTCTCATTTCTCGATTTTCTGAAACATTTGTTGATGCACTGGATATTATGAATCTTATGATTTCAGAATTTGTAGCATTTTAGAATTTCATTGGAATGGTGTGCTAAGAAGAGTACTTGCCCTCCTTCGCTTAACAAGATATCAGCGTCAAGTTGTCACTTAACTTCTAAACATCTTAGAAGTGAAATATTGTAGACAACTCAAATATTTTATAGAGTTGATTGAAGTGAGATAATATTTTATTATAAATATTACAAATGTTTACAAATTACACCGTTGGTTTGTAAAATACAAATATTATTCAATTTGCTGGAGTCACGCAATAACATTGTTTTAGGATACATAAGTTGTTGTATTTAGATAACACCATAGCTCTAGCGGGTGATCAATGAGCTTAGGCCTACTCATTCATTATGCATATAGTCAATGCGATTATATTCCACGCCATAAATCTTTTGTTATATATGATGTAAATAGATTCCTATCCAATGCTCGAAAAAAAAGAACAATAGTCAGAAATTTACTTGCATAGGTACTTACAGGTTTTTGAAGTGTGTTGCCTCAAAGTTAAATAATAGGTCAATTAATATATTATCTCTACATAACATTCAACAACTGAATAGCCTTCAACTTGTTTTAATTCCTCTGTAGGCAAGCCAACAAGAAGAGTGTGTATTTGTTGTCGAAGAAGTTGAAGAAGAACAATGAGCCGTGCCTGTTTTTCCATCGCCACGGCCGATGTGCCGGCCTACAACGAGGGACGTGTGTTCGGCTGCATGACAAGAAATATGTGGCAGTTTGTAAAAAGTAAAGTTGCATGTTATGAAACATACTAGGACCCTGTTAAACAAACCCATCTGGATGTAATGCACTGTTTTCATTTTAGAAGTCGAGTTTGGATTTTTTTTTTTTTTAAGTGCATTAACTAAATAATTGATTTCAACCAGATTTTGCTCGGTTATCACAGAATTTATTTGTCGTATATTGTACATGATTGATTAACTGATAGTATTTCACACTACACACCAAATTTTATAAACAAGTTAGTAAAAATTGAATTACAGTAGGGCCTAGGTATTTTCCAAAAAAAGTGAACCAGTACAAAATTCAAGTGTAAGAGTGAAGTGTGAAAGTCAAGGAGTAAAGATTATCATTTTGCTTGTAATCTCAACTTTAAGGATTTTACTAACTTTTTCCTCTATGTTGACCCTTATTCTGTCAACTTTGTTCAATTCTTTTGTCAAACAGTTTTACTATTTATTTTACCACCAGAAGTGGACATAGAATAGGCTTTTTTGACCCTGGCTAAAGAAACAGATGGTCTCAGTAGTAAACGTTGTATAAGGAATCTCAACCATCCTTCACCTCATGGTGTTACAGTTATAGAAAAGTCACTGATGTAATTATGTGCTTTCATTGACAATAAGAAAGTTGTGTAATTTACATAAATAATATACTTAGTCAACACGAAAAGATATTGTACCTTGCATGTAGACACAATCGTAATTTACTTAGTGATAAATACAAGGCTTCTGAAATTAAGTAATTTAAATTATAAATTATTCACATTTCAGATAAATCTTCATGGTTAAAGGTCACTGGATATCACAAATGTTTTAATGGAACTGGTTGACACCCTTACTTGCGTTCCTATTTAATTATTTATGTAGTAATTTATCCTCCCCTCCAATTGTTTGACTAAGTACTCAACCATTCAAATTTAGATACTGGAGTAGACATCCCATCTATATGGGCCAACTGTAGCTTCTTTTACAAATTAACATGTTTGAACCTGTCACTCACAGAGTGTCTAAAAACTTGCGGCAACTTGAACATAAGAGATTCGTCTAGTGGACTCAACCTATATTATTGTGTAGGTTCTTGCAAGGATCGTGTACAGATGATCAGTGCACGCTGAGTCATGCACCAACCTGTCACAACATGCCCACCTGTCATCACTTCCTGGCTGGCCAGTGTGGTAGGGACAACTGCGCGTATCCTCACATCAAGGTCAGCGACTCGGCTCCTGTTTGTTTGGACTTCCTTAAGGGATACTGCGTGCTTGGGGATAAGGTGAGGACCCTTGTAAATCATCAATCTACTCAACATATTGCAGGAGATGTATTTTTAAATAAAAAACTTTTTCAAACAAAACGTTTTTAAACGCACTAAACAGTAGAAAATAATTTATAAATACAGTAGACTCCCTCTTGTCCGGACACCTTTTAACCGGACCACGCTCGGTAGAAGTGACATCTCTTTATCCGGATAATTTTTATCAGCACATCGGTTTAACCGGACTAGATCGCCAGGAAGTGGGTGGTACTGAAACGACTGTTCTCAAGGGAAAGATTTGAGACCAGTGATTACATGTCTAAATACAATAATGCTCTCCTAGTTTTAAGTCAAATACTGTATAGAGTATGCATTTAAACGGTCCTTTTTAATGAGATTTTGGGGACGTCGGTTTAACCGGAAAAACCGTTATCCGGGCTGGCCTCGGTCCCGAGGAGTCCGGATAAGAGGGAGTCTACTGTATGTGGAGAGTGAAATATGAAAATTAAATGATATAATATTGCATTGTCATCCATTTGTGAGCTATGTTTCAAGTCTCTAGCTCATCGGGAAGTATCAAAATTTGCAAGAAAGCAAGTTAATAAAAACAAGCCCATGGGGCATAGCCCAAGGGAAATATGAAAATTAAATTATAGAATATTGTACATTGTCATCCATTTGTGAGCTATGTTTCAAGTTTCAAGTCTCTAGCTCATCGGAAACTTAGACTTACGCTGGTTACACACTTGGCGGTTTTTGCCGCGGTGGCGAAACTGCCGTCGCCGCCTCGAAAAAAAAGTCGAGCTTACACATTCAGCGGCAAAAATACCGCCAAACATCGAGCGGCAAAATTACCACCACGTATGATCGGTAGCCAAAACAATTCTTGTAGTTCTTCATCGCTTAATGTGTTGTGACTTCTCTGTTTTATGAGTGTTCAGAAAATTGTATTTTGCACATTTTTTCTAATTTCCCCTAATCTCCATACACACTTCCTTCCACGCATTCCTTGTTGCATCTCGATCCTTAAATATGTTGAGGGTTTTGTCCCACAAAACTGGCCTCTGTTCTACAAATGATATTAACAACTCATTGTCTATAAACTTAATTATTTTCTCACACTCGTCAACCGCAAACACTTAAAACAATAAATACATGTTATAAACAACTCACAAACTTAACAACAAGACACAAATTAAAAGGCAGATTTTCAAAGACCTCTGACTTGGAGCAACTGGGAAAGACGACCGATCAGCGGCGACGGTAGACAACCGCCAAATGTGTAAACTCCCATTTGGTCACGTACGCCACTGCGTAGACAAGAGCGGCAAAAACACCGCCAGCCGCAGTGGCAGTGGACGGCTGCACAGCTGCCGCTAACGGCAATATTGCCGCGCGGCGTTTCTGCCGCCCAGTGTGTAAGCTTCCATTTAAGTCTATAGACTACTGCTCGAACGGCGGCGACGGCGAAATTACCACCGCGGCAGAAACCGCCCAATGTGTAACCAGCGTTAGTATAAAATTGATTGCAAAATTTGTACCGGACAAGAAAGCGAGCTAATAAAAACGTTTTAAAAAAGCAGGTTAAAAAGGCAGCATGTGATTCAGTTCTCATGTAAAAAATGCATAAAACATAACAAGATTAGTACATAAACAATTTATGAAAAAAATGTATACAGCTATTAGCTACTTAAATGGAATACAAGCTTAACCTACATTCTATTTTCTCTTTTCAGTGTTCCAAAAGACATTTTGAAATCTGTCCATCTTTTGAGAAAGGGACCTGTGCCAGAGGTAAGTATTGTCCCTACCCTCACCCCAAGAACAAAAGCGAAAATCTTAAAGGAAAGTTCAAACGCATCAAGAGGAAACCAGACCCACCGAGGAACACGGAGACGGTAAGTAAACCTAGTTTAAGATATTTTGAAGATGTCGGTCTTAAAAAGGAAAACGAGATTTGTCTGAAGGAAGAACAGGAAGAAAACAAAGACGACTATGAAGAAACTGAAGAAGTCACTCGACCAAATAAACGTCCTCAACTAGGAGAGCTTCCGTCTTTCATTCCTTTGAGTTGTAGTTTTCAAGAAGACTCTTGACGTAATAAAATGGAAGAAACTTCTCAATAGTGTATTCGATACATGTGATTGTGTTTTTCTGTGATAAAAGGTCAATTGTTTCGAGCCTTTTGATTTTCAAACTGAAACATTTTAGTCGCTTTTCTGTTGGTCAGGTTTTTGGTTATCAAAATCAAAAGTTGTGATATGTTTACATTAAATTCATTTGTTTGTGAAATAGTATTTTGGAATTTAAAGTATCTATAAAAGATGTAGAATATTGGGTTCTTGTGGTAAAATAATAGTTTTTAAAAACTAGAAAAACCTTTGAAACATACATTAAATAAGTAAATAATCAACAACAATAATTATTAAAAAGAAAGCCAATCAGCTGATTAAGATTGTTTGAAAAGGGAATCCAGAGCTTGCCTGAGAAACTTAAGTTTTTTTCAAACTACACTCTGATGAATTTCTGTCTTTAAAATGAAATTTCAGTGTACATTTAGTTACTCCTATCCTCTATTAAAAAAAATATTGTGAAAAGTAATCTTGGTTGAAGTATAATGGAGGAGTGGGTGAAAATGAACCTGCCGATAAAAATATCCTCCGGGAGTTTTAGCTTGTTTTGATAATATCTAATCAAACGATGAACGAGATTGCATCGTATATTACTTTTACTCATATGAAAATAAATATTTTCTTTTGTCTAAATAGGTAAATCTACTCTTTAAGTGGGTTTAATATAATAGATTAAAAGATGGGTACAACTTCAATCGTGTGTTCCAACACTTTATCGCTGGGTCAATCCAGACTGTATATAGTAAACATTTTGTTATTATAGTGTTCTCTTGTAACTGAAACCAGGAATGTTAAAAAGTCTCGTATTAAGGAGATAAGATTAATGTTTTGATTTTGAGATTTAAAATTACATGTTTCCAGTTTCCACCATTTCTGCTGGAGAGTTTAATTGATATTTATTAGTATATATGCAACATTTTAAAGTGTAATTCATACAACTAATTTAAAGCAATCCGTTTGGAAAAATACGCTTCCAGCAGGTTCATATTCATTCAAATCTGCATTTTTCTTATTACTCTGGATACTAATAGGAGTTAAGTACACTATACACATTCTACAGTTGGTTTTAACAATATATCGTTGATATTAAAAGTGTTTGATTGACAACACAAGCCAATTGTATGATGGTTAGTTATTAATATGAATGTTTCCAACTATTTTAATGTGTTTATAATTGTTGTTTAGGTTTACAAAATTACTACGATTTACATTTAACTTAATTTGTGAATTCCACTCACACAAATTAAAAGTAAAATAACTAAGAAATGTATCATAAACTAAAATAATGTGTATAGCTCTATCATATACACGTTATATAACTTTACAATATAATTTTGATGTCATAAAAATGTATATAAATGTTTTAAAATGTGTTTTATTGTATTGTAAAATAAATATTGCTTCCATCCAGCCAATCAATATATATTGATCTCAAACATATATTTTCTATAAGCTAGAATGTAAAAGTAAATGCTAGACATTTGATGTACAGTGCATTTTTATGTCGTTTATAGTACAAATAAAATATACACAAATATGAATATATTTTTTCAGTCTTTCAATGTACAGTGTACTAAATGAGTCCGGTTATTAATTTATTTAACTTATTATTATGTTTTTGTTCTCTGGTTGGTAAATATTTTAAATGTGGCCATTATTATAATTCTCTATGAGAAAAACTTGATAAACAAAGTGTTTTTAATTGTTTTGTACTGTGAGTACTAAAACAAGTTTTAGCTATCTATATGAGCGTTTTGAGAGCACTTCTATTACTAGTATTTCTTATCAAAGAGTAAGGATGGAAGTTTTATTAACCATCCAGAGTACTTCATGCAATATTTCTTACTCTTTGCTAAGAAACACTGGCATTGTAAAGTTAGTGGAAGATTCGATACTAATTTTAACTTGTTACACGTGTTAGCTGTAACAGAAGTGACTGATATCATAGACAAATAGAATCAATAAATATAGACCGTCAGCAGTGCTGCGGTTAGCATATGTTCCAGCGCCTACCGCTAGGAGTGCTGTGTAGTTACGGCGCACACCTCTGCAGGCGTGGAACGCAGGAGCCGTATGCTACCAGCAGATGCTGCAGCGTTGTGTGCCTTAACTACACACACTCCTAGCGGTGGGCGACGGAACCTTCCTTTGACAGTCTATATCTATTTTATTTGTCTATGCAGTTATCTCCTTCCAGTAAACCTGGTTAAAATAGTTCAGTGTAAAAGAAATTTGAATTGTATTTCAGCAGAATAAATCTACTTATATGTCAGTGATTAGCAGGTTGTTATGTAAAGATTTATTTTATTACTAATTTTATTGTCGAATTATTGTCTGATATTTTTAAATAAAGCATGAAACCCATCTCTTTGTGTTTTATTAAAAATTCCACAGAGTGCTTTTCTTAAAAACATATCCATAAAATCACTTCATCAATGTTTAATTGTGTAGTACTATTCATTTTAAATACTTCTCTCAGTAAATTATATTCTTAAACTGCCTGTTTTTAGTAATAAATTATCTTTTAGTGGAAATAGCAGTTTGTGTAAAAACATTAAGGATTAAGAAACTAACACACAAAACAAACCTAAAACTTAATAGCACACAAAAAAGTTCAAAGTATCGAACAAATTGTGTATTTCGTACAAAAGACTTTGGTATTTCGCCTCTCCAAGCGAAAGAAGATTCTGCTACTTAATCGCTGTGGGAAAAGCGAAATGTATGGTGTTCAAAGAATCGCCTATAACTCTTTTCATACACACATTAGTTATACATTATACATACTAGTTAGTTATACATACTGTTGGAGATTAGCAAGCTATGTATACGAGAGACACCGTGTGGTCGGCATCACTTGAAGCTGGAAGCACGCACCAAGAAGTAAGTAAGTTAGTTTTACATTCATTCTACTTAACAAATTCTTCCATTTTCGCCACTGACAAGTAAATTAACTAAACAGAATTGCAGTGTATTAAAGAGGTTCAATGATAACGAGTGTGGGTGATAAATAAGTTTATTGATCGGTAACATCACTATCGCAACACCCAGTTGGAAGGGTGGTTGTAGGCCAACAATATAGGACAATGTAGCACAAGGGATCTACAGTCCTTGGTCAGGTTCTGGGACACGTACAACCAATCTTGGAGCCAAGCTTCCATATCGGCTCTCTTCATGTTGGCCGGGTTTAGGCCCCGGAATAGGCAAGCCTGAAAGACGAATGAGAATTACACTAAACATTTGACTATTGATACTGAAGTAGATATCCCATCTAAATGGACCAGCTGTTGCCAATTTCTTAGCCAAAAAGGTCTGTAAGCCAGTCACAAGCTGGGCTAGAGTAAAAAAATCATATTTTCAATCTTACATTATATTACTGAAATAGTGCCATAAAAGATACTATAGCTGAAAAAAGTCGTCCTATCAGTTTTACTTTTCAATTCGGATAAATCTAATTTACTATTATAGTCCAATAACAGGGGTTAAGGTGGTTTATGGGGAATGTTTTTGGGTTCTATTACTTTTTTAGCTTAATGTATACATCAGCAGTCGGCTCCTGTTTAAAGTCAGGGTAAGATGGAGGGGGTGTAATCGCCTCCCTTCAAACTGCTGTAAATCTTGTGAACAAAGTATAGGCCTAGTTGATTATTGATAGTAAATGGAACATGCAATTACATTAATTTGGGTTTTCATAAAAATGTATGAAAACGTAAAATTAAATTCTTTGCAAACTCAAGAGGATATGGTCCTTGAAAAGCCTCAGTCTAGCGGGGTTTCGGCTCCCTGAACTGAAACATCACAAAACTAATTCTCTAGCAAAGAAAGCTTTTTAACTAAATTTCCATTCCCAAGAGCCCAAGCTACTGACCGCTCTTATCTCGTCCTGACTGAGGCTGCTGACTCCCCCCTCCCTGCAGATGGCTTGGTCCATCAGCTGCACCAGCTTGGCTCTCTCCGCTAACCTTCTACGACGACGCCATCCAGTGTGCATCCCATGAGACCTCAGCAACTCTTTCTGTAAATACAAACAGTTTGTAACATATTTACATCCCAAACAACTTTATGATGTGAACCAAATAACGTTTTAAGAGATTGGTGGCTTTTTTTTACCTTGCATTTACCTATCTACAAGAGCCTCCTGGCTTGTGCTTGATACACAATACCCCCGCCACAGCAAACCTGCAGACTAAGCAAATTTTTATTTACCTGAATTTATTTTTCAACTAAATCTATTAAAAAACATTAGGTTTAACAAGTACCTAGGTTTGCTGCTACAAGGAGGCCAATAAAGTGTGCTTTTAGTAAAATATTAATTGCATAGGCTAGTATAAAATAAAAAAAAATTGCCAAGTTTGATCAAAATATATCTATAAACTAGCAAACTACTGTAAGTTACTTCATTTTACAATACTCTCTGAAAGTAAAATAGGTATTTTAAAATTATAAATTTGAATTTTCTCCATAACCAACGAGGCTACTGTACAAAAACACAACGTGGTTATATACTAAATTATTTTTTTAAGCTCTTTAAAATGGCCTAGAGAGAAATTGGGAAATTTTGTGTTTTGAGGGTCAAAAATTAGAAAAACAAATTTTTGCCCCGTTTCCATAATCCGATCATGCTTGTTCACAACTTATTCAAGTTTATCCCGCCTTACACCTTCAAACCAAATTTTATCAAAATTGAACAAAAGTTACTCAAGTTATCACATTCAGGTGTATATAAACATAGGTATATAACATTTTGAACGGATGGTGTTTTTGGTCTCTGGGGTCACCAAAATGAAAAAGTAAATCGGTCCCAGACCTAGGACATACTGTACCACCTACGGTAATAGCTACTTTCCCTATAAGAAAATTTACTAACAAGGAAAGCAAGAGTCAAGCAGATAGTGCAGACTCCTCATATAGATTTTACAGATAGATTGTTATATTTAGACATGTAATTAAGGGTAATATTAAATTAAGGGTTTTTGAAAATTACACTTGTCATTGAGGGTCTTATTATCAAGTTACACTGTATTAGGTTCTTCAGACGTATTCTAAAGCACTTTATTAGTACCAAATAAAATTAAACTGAATTAACGATGAATTAAAACAGGGCAGGGAGTTCGATAAAGTTCTTTTTCAGCCTCATTTTCCATCGCCAACAGTTTTGCCAAGTTTGTCTTATTCAACAAATGTAACTTAAGTATTTTTTTCATACTAACCACATGACTAGAATAGATGCAGTTCAAATGGTAAGGCGCCTCCGCAAACAAAGTTTTGCACTCAAGGACCTCTTCAGTGTTCGGGTGCAGCCCTGAACCAAGACACCTGTAAATCCGTCATGAATCACAAATGAGAATAATTTGGTTGGTAAATAAGAGACTGGAATACTAAGTGGTTAGAGTCACTAACTAGCTGTGCATTAAATCATACTTAATGCTAATACTTTTAGAGCTAAGTCTTCTCTACTAGAGTGAAATAAAATCACCAGCACCAAATAGGAGGATACAAAACAAAAACAAAATTTACAAGTATTAACAACATATCCAGTGCATATAAGGTTGGGGCCAACATTAGTGTACTGGCTAAGGTTCAAAATGGAGGAGCAAAAACGTTTTTTGGTAAAGTTATTCAATTTTTTTAATGAAATATTTTATTTACAGATTAGCAAAGATAATCTTACGAGTGGCAGGGTTTCAATGGACTTGTCTCACATTTCAGTCAAGTTTTTTAGTAGAGTAGCTATTTGCTACTCTATTCACCATTTTTAGTCTCAAATTTAAAAAATTTTCCCTGGTGCTGAAGGGTTCCACCTACCCTACTTTCAAAGTCAAATGCCGCCACTTCACGTTCGCTGCGAGAATCCCTTTGGCAATACGGTCGGAAATGTGACGCAGCCTCAGCGCGCCATTGAATCAGCGAACGCAATAGCATTCAAATATTTCAGTCTTGACAGCGGCAAAACACCCGAGAGTGGAGTTCACTGAAAAACTCACAGATAGCAGCACTGCCTGGATCCTTAGCCAGTGAGTTTGTAATGTGGCTCGAAGAGAGAAAACCCCGGAAAACGGGACAAAAAGAGTTGCCAGACAGGATTTTAGAGGAAATTTTACTACACCAACCTAAACCCAACCTACAGCAAATTAAAGTATAGGACCAGCACAACATTCTGACATAGTTTAGTTGATACCCGATAAATACGTAGGTCACAGTAGACAAACTTGTACAACACTGCACCGTGACTCCGACCGGAGTCGTAAGCAGGCCGTGCCAATACGGCATGACTCCGATCGGAGTAGTCAGCAGCGAACGTGTTAACCTAACTATTTTATTCCAGCCAAGTACATTTAGGAACCTTTAGGAAGGTACAAGAAGGCCTTTATAATGGTATTAGACAGTGCCATAAGTATCTACACTGATAAATATAGCTACAGTTTCTAATAAAAGTAAAGAAGTAGCCTATGAAATAATGTAATTTTCTTACCCAATGACGGATTCCCAATGACAATACAGCTTGTGGTCCTTCAAATTCTCCATCTGCCACTGCAGGGCTCGAAACACGCCCTTGAAGTGATGTAAACGATTGCGGTGGTCGATAAGTGCAAACTCGTGGCGCTGCTGCAGCGACCAGAAATGCGACGTGAGCAGATGCCGCGGGAAATAGTAGCTAAAAAAACCAGAAACAATTACATCTAGACATCAGATCCTTTAAAAAGTATTTAACTTGGTGTGTATAATGAAACAGACTGGGTAAAAAGGCTATTTGAAATTAAAACTTGGTAAGTTTCATGTTAACATCTAGCTACAGTAAAACACCTTATAACCGCACCCCGTTAAACTGAAACACGGGTTAACGAAACGGTATTAAAAACTAAATCAATTGGAGCTGGCCCGGCTTGGCCAAAATAATACAATGAGCCAGACAACAAGTATTTCATTCTTGTTAGATTTAAAAATAGAGTCAGGGGTAACCAGTCGACATTTATTACTCCGCCGGTACAAAAGTCATTTTAGTAATCATTACCATTATTTACGATTCACCACTTATAGGCTAAATTATTGTTTAAAAAAATCTTAGTCTACAAATCTAATTTTAAAACTGAAATACTTACGCAAGAGGAAAAATAACATAGTTTGCAAAAGGTAACGCAGATAACAACAGGACTGGAGCAATTCTAACCATATCCTTCGGCATTTTGTGATATATCTCCAGTTCTCTTCTAGTTAAAGCTTCTAATCCCTTAGACGTAAGATTCACTTTGTGAAATAAAGCTAAAAATACTTTCAGGTCACCGTAAAAGTCCTGAAAAAAGACAACTGATTGGTATAATTTATTTAGCCTATATATGGTTTTAGAAATAAAACACAATGAAAATTAATTGCAAACGAGCACAATTTTTGTAGATTGCATTGATTCATTAAACACGTTGACAGCGCTAAGAGCGTCACACTTTTGACCAATCACATTTGACATGTGTTTATTTTAGTTCTTATGACTAGTTATTATTTTCAAAGGGAACATATTGGAACACACACGTATGTATGTGAGTGAGTGTGTGTGTGTAAGTATTTTTAAAATTTACTGATTTTCGATAAAAGTTTCTGTATCTATGATTTCTGTTTTGTTTTATTGTATAAGCTGATTATGTTAAAATATGGCCCTCCCCATGTGGCCCTAACTGTGCCGGTGTAAATAAATAATTTTTCATTTCATATTGTATATGATGAAGATTATGATTTATAGTCCTCGACATTTGTATCAAACAAAACTAATAGTTAAAGTTAACAAGATTGAAATAAATTAAGTTAGTAAAAATACCTTGACTCCAATTGTGAAAACTCTATAAACTCGTATCGCTGTTGGAAATCTTTTTTCCAAAACATCGGCATATTGCTGTACATACTGCATGTACCTTGACAGTACATAATTGCGTATCTGCTTCTCTCTTTCCTTGGAGGCTTCATTGTGAACACACCTGGGAAAGAACAATAAAAATAACCATTGTAAGTTAGGCCTACTCAATTTAGTTAAACCTGGGATTTTCTACAGGTTATCATGCTAGTATTTGCAAAGGATTAAGTTAGGCCTAATTTCAGTAGGTACCTATTTGGCATGTTTCACTTAAAACATAGAAAAAAAGAATTAAATATAGACCGTCAGTTGTGCTGCTGTTACCGTAGGTTCTGGCGAACACCACTGGGAGCGCCATGTTGTTTGTTACGGGGTATGCGCTACGTACTTAACTACACGACGCTCCCAGCGGTGTGCGCAGGAAACCTATGGTAACCGCAGCATGGATGACAGTCTATATTTAATTATTTTTGTCTATGCTCAAACACAGCTTACTAATCAATGTAGCCTAATATGAACAAATTTCAAAATATATATGGAATAGCTTTCATGTGAGTGGCCAATGTGATATTACAGTAAGATAGGAAAATTAATTAGACAATAACAAGGTAACTTGAAACCGGTATCCATTTCTTTAAAGCAGATGAAAAAAAACTCTCATTTGATAATCAATAAGATCACTGAGTTTATGAAGCTAGTTAAATATGAAGTTTTTTTTTAAAGAAATTAACATAAATAAGTTAAGTCCCTTGTTAAACAAACCTCTGAATGCATAAGTTAATGTGTTTCTAATGTTACCTACTTTCAACACAGAGGATACAAGTCCGGTGACCAGACAAGGATTAGGCGTCCGGTAAGTTAGTAACGTCACTGGGTTGTGGGGTCCCGAAACGCCATTACCACAATGATACGATTTACAACCATCGGTGTTCGTGGTGTAGTGGATAGAGTGCTCGGCTGATATGCAAGAGGTCCCTGGTTCGAAACCCTTCGGTCTATATTTAACTTTTTGTCAAAGATTTTGCTTTGAATGTCATTTCTTCTTAACTGTACATCTTTTGTTAGAATTTTTGGCATTTATAATTTTATTTTATTAACAGAACTAAACATTCATTCGATTTTTTCATCATTAGCAAGTTTGGTTGGTTAGGTTAGGTTATCACAGTAACTGCCGGACACCTAATCCACGTCCGGTTACCGGACGCGTATCCTCTGCGTACTTTCAAAGCTAGTAGGCTAGGTCAAAGTGTAGGGTCTATATAATGTAACCATATAGGCAAGGAAATAAGTTTAATGATGTGACAAATATTCTTAATACTTTCTCACCACAATTATTTAAATCTGATAGACCCAGGCTGATGGTTGTTTTCAATTATTTAATTCCTTGATTAGGTCTAGCTTAGGCCCTTAGCAAATAGGCTTAGACTAGGCCTACATTCAAAATAATAAAATATCAAGTAGGACTAATTGGTCAATTAGGCCATTAAGGATACATAAACCAAGAAATGCAATTTCTAATTTAATTAGGTAAGCATTTTTGTTATTTTGCAGACTGTTACTTTTAAAAGGTCATTTTTATGAGGTTAGTTTAACTAAAGCCTACCTTCTGTGACTGTTGAAAGAAGAATCCAATAAAAATCTAACCCTAGTCCGTAATAGATAACTAATTACCATTCTTTAAACAAATAAAAATTAATATTAAATTCAAAATGTCATGTTATAGTGGTGTTTACAAACAATGTTGCAATATAGGTAAAAAATAACACATTAAGGTTAAATTGACACAAAACCGTTTGGTCTCTAAATTTACAGATATTTCACAATAATAATCATACCAGCTCCAGCTGTTTGAAGAATAAAAACAAAGACATACATAGCAGACAGCTCAATGCATGACATAGACTATAGAGTAAAAAAAGAAGAAAAAAGATTATTAGAAACATACTGTATTTTAATAAATTGCATGTAGATATTGTTTTTAGTTATATGTTTATTTCACCGAACAAATTATTTCAAAATCCCTGGAAGTTTAAAAGAAAACATTTTTTTATCTTGTTGTGAAGTACAGTAAAGTAATAAACCAGCCAAAGTCCAGCTTAAGAGGCGCAGCCACATTACTGCAAATCCTGCCCCAAGGCTCCTGTCCAGCATCCTTTTACGGTACCAAAAAGTCTACAAATCTGTTGAGGGCTGAATATTAATTGTGACACTTTCCGACCCCTCCCCTCACCCTCGATCTCTAGCTGAGGATGACAACCTTTTCTGGATACCCTGTTATAAATTGGTCCACTGATACTCCTATAAGCACATCAGACTCTATTGTTGTGCTACGGTATAAGCTATAAGCCAATAAGCCCTACCCCTATATACTTGCTGTCATATCCAGAACCACAGTATTGCCTTATTTTGGCTACGACCTTTGTACTTAAATACTTTTCATTGAGATGGTGACCATACAAAGTAGGTATTTTAAGCCAAGTATGAGAGAGTAGGATGAGTATCCTTCTTGAATGATTTGTACATTCTAACAAAGCTTAGCTTCCATGACATTTCACCAAACCGTAAAAAAACCCTTTCATCCAATTTTGAGTAGAAAATATGCTCAGCAGGCTCATAAATGTAAAATACTATTATTTAAAGTTACTTTTTTGTCCTAGGACACCAGACACTTTCCCGGGATCATTTTCACATTACTTATGACAATAAAATTCTGACCTAGTTACGGTAATATAACTTAAAAATTATTATAATCCATTATAGTGATCTGGGGCCCATTTCATAATAAAGTACAAACTAATATTATTAGTAAATCAGCTGATCGCCCAATGCAAATCTAATGGAAATTACAAGTTACAAGTTGTAACTTGTAGTTTATTATGAAATGGGCCCCAGGGACCATTAATATCCCCTAAAATACCATAATAGGGGATGCATGTTATCAAATTAAAGCACTTGCTCAATTTAGTACTCCCTTTTGATTTCAGTTTTAATTTTAATGCAATAAAGTAAAATGTTTAATAGTAAATCAGTTTATATATTTTTTAATTGTGCTAATGGGCAGTACTTTAAAATCTATATTTACCTATTTATTTCTTTATTTTTTTTATTTACAACAGAAAACCATTACATTAATTCATGTACAATCATCAAGGCAAGATTTTTTGTATTCTTGTTCTATAAATATTCAACAAAAATGTATATACAATAGTATAAATTAATACAGCAAAAAATGTGTGCATCTAATTAATAACCATTTATAAGTGATGTTGATCTTACAGTGTTGATTTGAGCATGCACCAATATAACAACAAATAAATATTTCAAATTGTCAACAAACATAAAATAGGTGTACAAGTAATAAATACTATATTGCTAACAAAAAAGATAATCTTAACAATGGTACAAAGTACCTACATTACAATCATATCATTGTTGCAGGCTGCAGAGCTTGTCATTTGCGACTTATTTCAGCAGTTTCCTCTTGACTACTGTTGTAGAACTGTCAGCAAAAAAGTCAATGCGGTGTGAGACTTTTTTCCCAAGTTTCTGGAGTCTATTCAGGGTGCTGTTTGCATCATAATTGGTGCTCGCATGCCGTCTTCCAAAAAGGTCTGTAGATCTGGTTTCAGTACGACAACGGAAAACAAATCTGACCCAAAAGCTCCGGACAGTCCACTGAAATATTCACCAGCTTGTGCAGAAACACTACTTCAATAACATCTCTTCTAGCTTCTAAGCTTTGAAGGCTGAACGACAGCTCGAGATCTCTAATGGGAACTTCTCTGAAGGCAAACCAAACCGACAGCCAAGGAGACGTAAGAACTTATCTTGGATGGTCTGAAGCTTCCAAAACAGAGGGTTATCTCATGCGGCGACCATACCACACAGTTATACTCGAGCAACGGATGCACAAGAGCGCAATAGAGTGTCCTAAGAGAGCGGAGGTCATCAAAGTCTCTGGAAGAACGAGCCAACAAGAGACGCTTTCGCACAAATGTGTTGGATATGTAAATTGGGTCTCATATCCTGAGCAAGCATTACTCCGAGGTCACGGATGCTCTCACAATGAGTCAGTGGAATGTTATCCAGTTTGTAGTCGAAGATGATGGCAGATTTAGTTCTATAAAATGTAATGCAGTTGCATTTCTTCACATTGAGTGACATGTTGTTCATCTGGAACCAATTCACAATAGCAAGAATCTCCTGAAGCAACAGACAATCAGACAGTGAGGTAATTTTGCATTACAGTTTCAAGTCATCTGCAAAAAGGAGACAGTCAGACCCAATAACCTCCACAATATTGTTCAGAAAGAGAAAGGTGTTAAAAAGATACGGTCCCAAATGCGAGACCTGGGGTATTTCCGACTTAACTTCAAATTCAGTTGATAAATGTCCAAAGAATCTTCTTAACTTACGGTTGGAAAGATAGGATTGAAACCAATCTAGAAGGAATGAGATCGGGTCCACAGCCTTTAGAATTATCCAGCTCTTCTAATGCATCGAACACTTCATTTGCAGTGAAAGAAAGTTTACTCAAGCATTTTACGGTTTTAAAGCCACACTGAACTGTGACGTTTTAGGTTGTTGACAAAGCTCCAAAAAAACTTCCAGGTTGTTCGGAAGACAGTTCTGAACATATCCAATATATTCTCTGCAGCAATGCCTTGACTGCCAACGACATTCCTTCTCTTAAAGATGTGTTCTTTTAGTATTGCCTGGACTATGTAGATTCACAGCACTGTAGCCTGTAGCGTAAGATCAGTTTGTGAAAATTGTCTTCTGAACCAGGAAAATGATTTAATATTCACATAAATTTTAAAACATCTTATTTATTACTTTACATCTTTTATAACTTTTATTAGTTTAATATCACAAAAAAATGTTCATTCCAATAATACAATACTGTTGTAGTACAATACCAATACCGTTGCATCTAATAAAAAAAGGTATATTCAAGGGACCAAACTCTTGTTTATTAGATTATTGAACTGTATGTATTAATGGCAAAAATATATCAAGAACACTAAAACAAAACTTAAATCATATGTAGGACAAGTGTAAATGTCCATCAGTGAGATGTTTTAAATTTTCCTCCAACCATATCTAAAATGGTATCTTGAACGGCCACTCTGTATGATGTCTTGCTCTGAAAAATAAGAATAGTTACAGTGAGTACCAACTATTAATGTAAATAAATAAATAAATCTTGAAAAATGATCCCAAATTTACATTTTAATTTATAGTATTAATTAGTTGTTAGCACAGTGAGCTTGAAACTGGTCCAACGCTGTGGAAAACAGATGATGACCTAATAATTAGCAAGAGATTGGGGTGTGGAACATTTCACAATAGAGGACGTTAAAAACAATTCTAATATTAAATTTTTGAACTAGTTACCTTATGCCTTTGTTCTTGCAGGTATGAAGTTATAATTCTCCAATATTTTAAAACCATTTATGATATAGAAAATACTGCACCAACCGGCAACATTGTAAATTCACGAACGATTTGGCAAACCCGCAATAGTGACAGTTTCCTACCCCAACAAAGCCTAGACCAGCAACCTGCAAAACCAACCATCCCCGTCCCCGGCAGTAAGTCAGTGAACATAGACAAAGACAGTGTGATCAGTGGTTCCGGCCCGTCGCGCGTCCGCGCTCGCGTTCGCGAAGTCGCTGTGACGTAAACGTGCCAATCGGGTGATATGTGTATAAACTGTGTAAATATGTAAATTGAACTTCAAGACTCCCTGAAGATGCCACACACTGTGGTGAAATATATTGGAGAATTATAACTTCATACCTGCAAGAACAAAGGCTTAAGGTAACTAGTTCAAAAATTGAATATTCTAGTTCTTACCACTGGGAAAATACATAAAATCATCAATTCTAATATGCCAATATATACAAAACATTTTGAGATGGTGTTCCAAAATAGTGTGGCTAGACTTAAACTATTCAATGTATGATTTAACTCATATTACTCATTTGGGCTTTCTTATAGTTTTAGTTTGGGAAGCGGTGAACAAAATTAAGGATCTATACAAGTTCGAGGCGATTCTTGAATAATTCCAACAATTCAATAACTACCTCAAGTGGATGAAATGAATAAGATACTTACAGTGGATAAAGCATCACTCTTTCATCAGTGTTTAGTTTGTCTAATTCAGTCATTTCTTCTTCACTCAATTTAAAATCAAATATATTTATGTTGTCTTTCATGTGCTGTGTGGTATTTGATTTTGGTATTGGTGTAACTCCCAACTGTACCTACAAAATTACATAAGAATTGCAATAGATTTAAACTTTTTTGTATACCATTTGTTACGGATATATATGGCTTGATTTTAAGCAGGATAATGGGGAACAGCGTTTCAGGAATTCAGGACCTCTCTCTATGGGCAGTTAAAAACATTTAGAAATAAATTGTAAGCAAATACTTATTCTTTTTGGTGTTTTGCTGTTATTTTTTGCAATCACACTTATCTGTGGAGGGGAAGGGTTGTAGTGGCTTCCAGTTCTGGTAAGTTTCAGTACTCGTAACTGGACCCAGCTGAATTGATCATTGGGCCTTAAAAATGATACTCGCAAAAGAAAGTAAATTACAGTCAGTAAAAAAGTTACACAAATCATCACACTCCATTTTTACAGCAAACATTTATGTGCAGCTCAAAATATTCTTGTGAATACACACTGTTCAGTGTTCAGCAGGTTAGTCCAGCACCGTCTTCTCATTCCTTCTCTTCACTGGACGGTTGGGAGCTCCAAGAGGACAATACCCCACCTCCTCTACGCTCTTCTGTCTACAGTGGTGTATCAACTTACCAGATATCGCAGTGCGACCTGTGCAAGAATCTTGCCGTGGACTGAAGCTATCTGCATGACCGCAGGTTGGTCCAGCACTGACTTCTCATTCCTTCTCTTCACTGGACGGTTGGGAGCTCCAAGAGGACAATACCCCACCTCCTCTACGCTCTTCTGCCTACAGTGGTGTATCAACTTACCAGATATCGCAGTGCGACCTGTGCTGGAGTCTTGCCGTGGACTGAAGCTATCTGCATGACTGCAGGTTGGTCTAGCACTGACTTCTCATTCCTTCTCTTCACTGGACGGTTGGGAGCTCCAAGAGGACAATACCCCACCTCCTCTACGCTCTTCTGTCTACAGTGGTGTATCAACTTACCAGATATCGCAGTGCGACCTGTGCAAGAATCTTGCCGTGGACTGAAGCTATCTGCATGACCGCAGGTTGGTCCAGCACTGACTTCTCATTCCTTCTCTTCACTGGACGGTTGGGAGCTCCAAGAGGACAATACCCCACCTCCTCTACGCTCTTCTGCCTACAGTGGTGTATCAACTTACCAGATATCGCAGTGCGACCTGTGCTGGAGTCTTGCCGTGGACTGAAGCTATCTGCATGACTGCAGGTTGGTCTAGCACTGACTTCTCATTCCTTCTCTTCACTGGACGGTTGGGAGCTCCAAGAGGACAATACCCCACCACCTCTACGCTCTTCTGCCTACAGTGGTGTATCAGTTTCTGTTGGTGGAACCCCACGTGAACCTCTATCTAGGGAGTAATTGTTGGTATTACATCGCTGAAATCTTTGTGTTTGATATGTTGACTTATATTACCATTAATTTTATTTATTAGTTGTAGTTTGATATAATTTAATAACATGACGTCTGTCACAATAATTGGCGTTTTTGTCAGCAATGTTCTGTATAGATATCAAATTCAGCAAATGTGTACCGAAATTTTTTAAAGTTAATTGTCTTCAGCCATTTTCCTATTAGCTTTGCCTATTGTCTGTTGTCTTGTCATTTGCAATGTACTATCCTAATCTCAACCTCACCTGATTACACACTGGTTTTATCCTCGCAATTTTGATTATCCGATCGACCTGGAGGCTGTTGAAATTAGACAGTCCGATGCTACGGACCAATCCTTGGTCTACGCATTTCTCCATCTCCCTCCATGTGTCTTCCAGTGAAGTGTCGTCAAACCCATCAAACACCTGCGGGTTACGGGACTCCGTCTTGCTCTGCCAAACAAGCATTTATTACAAGGTGATGTGAAAACTTATTTTGGAAGGCTCATCTTAACCAAAAATTCAAGTAAAAGTTATTCAACTGTTAAAATATTACGTCCATTAGTGGAGGAAGTGTTGAGCACGTTTTCAAAAGAGTGGAAGATAACAATTTTAAAGTAGTGATGAGGAAACCTAGGAAGAAGACCATAAGAGGAATGCCACTAAAAAAATGGTGGGACAGACGTGAATGGAGATACTAGAACAGATAGGAGCGACAGAGGAAGATGCAGAAGATCGAGAGGCTTAGTTGGTGCGGCCAAATATCTCCTTATACATGGCACTGAGAGTAAGTGAGTAAGTAGTAAGAGAGTAAGCTGTCGTGTGTATGCTTTAGGTTGACGACAGCAAGAGAGAGCTGTCTTTACATTGGAGAGCAGCGTAAATATAACAGTACCCCCTGAATTCATCTAGTAGAACCTTAAACGGGGATGACAAAATTACTTCAAGGTAAAGCACTGATAACTTTTCCATGTCACTGCTATGAAGAAGGCAAACTTCCCTCAATATCTTATAACTAGGTTATCATTCAAATTCTGATTGAAATTTTAAAAAAGTAAGAATTTTTAATATTTACCTTGAGACCAAAAGGCCAATGGACGAGGTAGAGGTCAATGTAATCCAAGGAGAGATAAGTATGAGATCTGCGACATGCTGGCAACACTTCCGACTTGGCGTGGCAGGTGTTCCAAAGCTGAAATTAAAATTTGCAAAAAATGTTTAGACTTTGTTAAAAATGAATGGATATTTTCCAAAAAAGTAAATAATTCTTATCCTAAAGCCTCACGTACATGTTCAAACTTAGCCTACGAACTGGGACCAAATCAGGATCAGGATCAGGATGACATAACCTAGGTGTGGCAGGAATGAGTAGTCAAAATAAGCTATATCACCATTGGAACATTTTTTATATAGGCTACATTTACTGTCTTTTAATTGTTTACAGTGAGTGAAGATACATTGCAAAGTGCTCAAAGATGTATTTTATGAACTTGCTATGGAAAGAACTTCTATTATATATAATTAAAAACTAAATAAATTCACCTTAGACACAATAAAGATATCCTCTCTCTTCACAACGTTTTCCTTGATCTTTTGTCGGACGGCTTTACCGATGGCAACCTCATTGTGATAGATAAAAGCTGTATCGAAGTGACGGTAACCAAGGTCTATTGCTTGCTTCACAGCTGTTTCTGCCTCCGCTTCGTCCATCTATTTACAGTGATACAGGTTTAAAAATATTTATTTGTAAAAAGATAATAATACATTGCTTAATGATTTTTTGAGCTAATTTTAGTAAAATTTAATCAAGCTATAACATTAATTTTAGCCTTGTGTCGGATATGGTCATCTGACTTGTACCATTTCATATTAATTGTTTGTCTCTTCTAATCAAAGACAATTTTGAAAAAATAAAACAATCTATTTATAAACTATAGCTTGTCCTTAGTACTTTTAACCAAAAAGTAAAAAAAAACATTAAATTAACCAGCAATTGGTGACTCAAGTGGTAGCGCCACAGACTTTCAGCCCAAGGCAGCGATGTAGTGGGTTCAGATCCTGGTACTTGCCACTACTTTTTAAGCACAGTTCACTCTTCGACTGTAACAGCACATCCCTTGCTTTGCTGTACACATTCCAAAAACAGATCCGTAGATGTGGGCGGGCAAATACAAGGTTAAAAGAGGCCGTCAACCTCTTTTTCAATCACATAAAATAAGAGAAAAAGATTTAGTCCACATCAGAACACAAACACAACACCAAGACAAAACACACATAAACAAATTTAGACTATTAGCCCCAGTATTTAGAAAATGCATTTTAGGTTTTGCAGAAACACACCTAAATATTACCAACTACACTATAATGGTGTTTACCTATTTGGGTATTAAATTAATTTCAATAATTAAAAACTGCAATACTGACTAACCTGCCATGTCCCTAGTCCGAAGGCCGGCATTGAGTGTCCATTGTTAAGTTTTACTGATGGTACAGTAGGAGGCATGTTCAAAAAATGGTGAATAACCTGTTTGTCGAATTAAAGTAATTGAAAGTAAAACAAAAAAATTAATTCGTACTGCAACTGATACTAGATCTATATCTTATCTGATCCAACCGAAACATTAATGTTAAATGTAAACATCAAAGGAGGACTCAGGGTTCATTGAACACTTGAATCCATGTTCTGCTAAGACTAAACATGTATTGGAATAAAGTATTCTGTCTTACACAAACATACTGTGCTAAAAACCACTTGTTCAAAAATGTGTATTTTAAATACTGTATTATATTTTGCTTTTTGTTGGAGGGAGGGAGATGGTCTAGTGGAAGAGCTTCAGTCCCCGAGGTCCTGGGTTCAAATCCTGTCAAATCATTAATGGACTTTATCTAAGTGATAATGCCGCAACCCTAGGTCTAGCCTGAAGTAATGTAAAAAGTAATCCCGGACTCTTGCCTAGCGTCCAAGGAATACATAAGGGACGGGTGGCGTCGTCCTGTAATCCAGCTACTATGGAGGTCACGGATTGTGGATATTTATAGGTATGCACTGTGGATGGGATACTCCCTGGTGAGGATTAACGTCCGCACTAGTGAGTATTATGACTATCCGCAGTACTATCCTGATAATTAGACCAATTCGTATATACCAAGGAAAAAATGTGGTTCGGATTCCACTATAAACTGTAGGTCCCTTAGTTGCCATTAGCTGTTTGGGCTATTAATTAACAGCTGTGTCTAAGGAATGTCGGCCTTAGTTACTAACAAGACTACAAGATCGCGCCACTCATCCTACACTCATCTCCATTCATACTTGGCTTAAAATACCTACATTGTATGGTCGCCATTTCATAAGAAAGTATTAAAGTATTAAGAATTTGTTATTCTTTAAGGGAACAATCAAAACACTGGTATAGTTACCATCCAAAATCTCGTCAACCTCTTGCTTGTGTTAGATTGCATAAATTTATAACCCAATAACAACTGGTATTTAACCCTAACCCTGTATTCTGTGCCGCCATTGACTAATCAATGGTCTCGCCTATGGTACAGTAATAGTTTCCTAAAGACAATTTCTTAAATGGCTCAAGAATATTTATCTTGTACAAGAATTTTGTTAAATTAATTTTTCTTTTATGATGTTGTAAATTTACAATACAAAATTAAAGAAACCATCATATATACTGTAGTATTATTTCGGTTCACAGTTTGTACAACAAAGATGTATTACAATGTATTCATGTAATGGGTTAGAGACAACATTTTTTCACCCAAGCATTTTCAATTGTAAACATTTTTTATATCTGACTAAATATTTTCTGTTTTGAGGTCCACAAATTTAAATTAACTGTCATTATTGTGTGGTCATTTCAAGTAAACAATCAAGAGCTATTTTTGGAGGTCTGATTCAATCTGATAGTAAAGAGACAGAACTGCAGTTAAGAATTAGTTTAGAGATGACATCTACCATACCATTAGTAAAACTAAACAATGGAAAGTACATTCCAGCACTTGGACTTGGAACATTTAAGGTAAGTGCATGTCAATAACATTAATAAATAACTTTAATAAGAAACATTTTTTTCATTTAATTTATTTTTTTGAAATAGCAGCTAGACACTGAATCCAACTCCGAAAATACCTGTACATCATTAATCGGTTTAACACTGAATGATAAATACAGGGTATGCTATCACTATATTATAATATTCTATTGTTTATTTGGTACTTTTCTGTGCCCATGTTTAAGTCAGTGTCTTGTGTTTTTAACGCCATACACATTTCATAGCGTATTTTGTGAGAAGACAGTAAAAAAGTTGTTTATTAAGTAAACTAATAGCCCAACAACAAAGGCATTTAGGTTCAAAATAAATCCTTCTCAAGTGCTCAGCATTAAAGTCGCAACATTTGATTTGAGGGAAGGCTGAGCAACTTCTAAGCTACATTTACAATGACAACACCAAACTTCTGTCAAACCAAAAAAACTTGTCCCCAAATATTTCATGAACTATCAAAAGAAATACAAAAAGCATTACCTTATTAGTCAATTGTTTGGGTAGCTGAGACGTTTTAATGTTCACCTTCAAACTGAATGTTACTGGTTAGATTCCAATACTGGTTTTTCTAGTGGGGCCTTGTCTGGACCCAGTCCTATTTTTTTGTTTAAGTTCCTCCCCACACTGTCAAGCCATATCTAAGATGTGACTCTATCAGTGCGAAGTAAGATATGATGACTATTCGGACTATTATTCATTTGTCGTAGGGTTATCAATTTAATTCTCTAGGCAGCTGAGTGGTTAGTTCTCTCGTCAAATCTGAAGGTCGCTGGTTCAATTCCAAGTGTAATGCCACTCGATTACAGATCTAGACGTCATTTGTCACAGGGCGATCAATTAATTATGCTTTCCAACAAAAGGTCGAAATAGATAGTATCAAGACCTGGGTTTGGAACGTCCACTTATAGACAACGTTAAAAATGCCACTGACGTTGACATATCGGTACTTGAAATAGCAATCTAAGGTACTTGAAATAGCAATCTAACAAAATAACAATGTCGGATAGTAACAAGACAATTTTTACTTACATTACTTTAAAAAATTATAAAAATACCAACGGCTTTTAAAATTACGCAAAATAAATTCTTTAAGTTTTCAATGCAAGCTGTAATACTGATTGGTTACAGATTGCCCATTTGACGGAGGAGATTGTAGGACAAGCGATCGACCAAGGTTACCGTCTGATAGACACGGCTCCCGTGTATCAGAACAACGAGGTAGCCGTGGGTCGAGCCATCAGACAAAAGATTAGAGAAGGCGTCGTCACGAGGGAGGAAATGTTCGTTGTCAGCAAGGTACGGTTTGGAGTCAAACTGACGGGGATACTTTTAATTTGTATTTTGGACGAGGAAGTCTCTGCAAAATTATGTCTACGCACGGATTTTAACCCTTCACAGGTTACTTAATTTTAAAACACAAGGAATGACTTGTCGAGTTTTTTCTACTTATAAAATCATAGACAAACATTGTAAATAAAGGCATAGTATAAATTAATGAGATACCTAAATACAAACCAAACACTTATTACACTATGAAAAGTACACAAATAATAACTGAAACATAACACAAGAAATGACAATCCAACTCCAGGAACTTAGTGGCACAATAGGTGGAACATGATCTCAGCATTGTCTTAATTTATTGACTTGAAAACTAAAACTGCAACTAACTTATACTGTATATTTTACTTGGTTGTACGAGTTCAACATTATCAATGATTTTAAAGATTACTTGGTTATCAACATGTATACTAGAAGATTGCCTATAAATGAAACATAGGTCTTATAAGTTTCTATTTACTTTCCTAGTGGCAAGAAAGACAATTGAATGATTTACCTTGTTTTTGTAGTCTTTTAGCGAATTTCCCAGATAGGGAATAAGCTATTACCGTAGTACTCATGGTAAGACCTGGACGCGGGACCGATTTTTTTTTTCGTTTTGAGGTCCCCAGAGGCCAAAAACACCATCCGTTCAGATTCATATATATATATATATATATATACGTGTCCGTTAGCACGATAACTCGAGCAAATATGATCCGATTTTGATTAAATTTGGTACAAACGTGTAAACCTATGGTTATTCGAACGAGTTCGCGATCCAGCATGATCGGACCATGGGAACGGTGGTTTATGGGGGGTTTTATGGGGTAAAAATAGGTTTTTCCTATTTTTGACCCAAAAAAACATAAAATTTAGCATTTTATTTCCAAACCATGTTGTAGAGCTTGAAAAAACAAATAATTTAGTATATTGAAGCGTTGTTATGCGCCTAATGGTTACGGAGAAAATTCCAAAAAATTGTAAATTTAAAATTCCCATGTTATTCTTATGGAGAATAAGTAAACTGTTGTAGTTTGCTTGTTTATAAACATATTTTGATCAAATTTTGAAAATGTTTTTATTTCTTACCAACTACTAGCATTTTACAAAAAAAAAAAAAAACGTTTTACCCTCCCTGATGCAGCAAACCTAAGTACTTGTTAAACTAATTCTATTTAAATCGAGGATAAATGTTATATTTTTAAGTAGACATTTCAGTGTAAATCCATTCAGTCAAATGGAAATTTGCTTAGTCTGCAGGTTTGCTGCGGTGGGGGTATTTTTAAAATTATGTAGGAAAAAACAAAAATTCTGCAAGAACAAGGGCTACAAAACAAGGTAAATAATTCACTTCGTCTGATGTTAAAGTGGCAAATTCAGTTTGCTAACCCTTAAGATTAATAATCTCATGCTGTTTTTTTATTTTACCAATTTATTGCACATTTCTGGGGTCAGTTAATTGTTATTAATTTGTTTGATCAGTTATGGAATACTCATCATTCCAAGGGTGAAGTGACCGCAGCCTGTGAGAAGTCTTTACGCTTTCTCTCCGTTGATTACATAGACCTGTACTTGATCAACTGGCCGTTCGGGCTTAAGGTAAATTACAACCTTGCGGTTTTATTGTATCTGAAACTAAAGAATGTTCGGTATTTGTAGTTTTTAGATTTCGTCGTCAGTTGAATAATTACTTTTTTATCGCCTGTTTACCTGTAACAATTATAAAACTTGGCAAATTGTTCATAAATATAACAGCTTATAGTCGTGGACATGCCTCGTGTACCTAAGGATTGGGCTGTGTGTTTCAAATTAAAAAAAATAAATAAACGTTGACTTATTCGTGGAAATATGGCAGATGATAGAGAAAAGTGGAGGAGTCTAATCTACGAGGAGATTTGTGACGCCCCATCAATTATTTAAGTAATTTGTGGAAAATTTGTTATCAAATTGACATAAATTTTTAAATAAACCACAATATAGCATGGTTTTGTTTGTATTTATGATAACGAAAATTAATTGTTGCTGTTGGACTCTCTAGCCCCCTTTGAACTGCAGTAATAAAGGACCGGCCACCAGCAAGCAGGTGAACAATAATTTGCTTAGGATATAGACTCAACACTTAAAATCTGAGATAGCTTGACCACAACTATATCCGATGTATACAATAGTTAACAGTGGCGGATTCCCCATTAGGCACGATAGGCAACTGCCTAGGGGGCCGCAGGTCTCAGGGGACCTCAGACAGACAAATAAAAATAAAATTGTTGTAAAATAGTTTGAAAAAGCTTAAAATTTAACACCAGTTAAAATTCTGAAATGACACCCATGGGGGGGGGGGCAAGTTTACATGTGCCTTGGGGCCTCCGAGGCCACAATCCGCCACTGATAGCTAACCATACTTACTTTAGAAGAATATAACTCATGATTCAGATGCATCAACTATGCTCTGTTCATAAAATTTAGACGGTTTTTGGGGAGAAGTCTAACCCCTCCACTTCAACAATAGCTCAACAACAGCTGAGATAAAGAGTAAATAAAAACAAAAATGTATTCAATCAGTGAATCAGCTGCAACATAATAAGCAAAAAAAGTGGTGGAGGAACTAACTTCCCCTAAAATCACCAAAGTTTGTGAACAGACTATAGACATGTTTTATCCTACATTTGATCTAGGGATGGTCAAGTCTTGAAATTTTCGGGAAATATTTAATCTCGTTACACGAGACGAGATTTCTTTTTGGCCGAGATTTTTATCGAGACGAGAATAAAAAAAAAATTTAAAACGCCTGCAGAAAGTCAATGCAATACCCGCAATACAGGAGCGTGTTGTAGTTGCGTTTCCTTTGCGAAGGCGTTCTTATTTAATTAATTCTTCAAATGTAAATATTACTTTAATTATTTTAATAACATTTTAGAAGTTTTGTTAAGTGTTAGCAGTGTGAGGAATGTTTTATTACTATAAAAAAGTCAAAACAAGTAACTATTTTATAAAAATTAATATTTTATTTTATTTTAGGGTAAGTTGAACTCTATCCTAACTGATATCACTATGTTTCCTAATCGTAGGTATTTTTAATAAGTTAGGCCTGATTAATAAAAAAATGTTATGCTGATGTTTTTTAATAAAAGATTGTAAATATTCTTGCCTATTATCATTATTTTTGTATTTAAACAGTCATCTAACAATGTTACAAAATCAGGTAAAAATTCCGAACGTGCATTTCCCGTTGTGTATGAGAAGGGAAATCCCATCTCGATCTCGTCTCGAAATTTTATGAGAAATAAAAAATCTCGTCTCGTCTCGAACTAAAAATCCAATCTCGTCCATCCCTACTTTTGATCAACTATATGTACAGTGTAACCTTGATAACAAGACTCAACGGGATTATAAAATAAGATTTGTTATCAAGGTTGACTTCTTATCGAGGTTTGCAATAAAATGTGATTAGGGGTAAAAAAATGTCAAGGGGATTTGAAAATGATCCTTGTTATCAAGGGTCTTGTTATCTAGGTTCTACTGTATTTAATCCCAAATCTGACTGAAATTGGGGGATGGGTATATTAATATAAAATAACATTTCATAACCTAGATAGTTTAATATGTTGAATTTTTTTATAGTTTGACCTCTCTTCTCACTTACACAGAGCAATACTAGGGATCACTTTAAGAAACAAGAGTTCTACGCATTTGACACAACATCCATAGAAGACACATGGAAGGAGATGGAGACCCTAGTATCCAGAGGTCTGGTCCGGAGTGTAGGAGTTGCCAACTTTAACACAGGACAGCTTGAGAGGATTTTGAAAATCGCTAAATACAAACCTGTCGTTAACCAGGTGAGTAGCCTGGATTTTCTTCCTATCTCATCCTAGCACAGAGGATAAGTTTCACTATAACATATGAGACATTATAAATCAGTCAAATTATGGTACAGTAGAGCGTCGAAAATTTGAACGTCAAAAATCCGAACCGATCCTCAGGGTTTTAAAATATTTAATTAGCACTGAGACAACAGATGTTTTAAAATGTCGTGGGCAAAACAGTCGGCTAGTCGGTAATGTACTGAAAATACCTAAGTACAAAAACCGTTGTTTTAATTTTATTTACTGTATTTTTAATACTGTAGGCCTATTATGTGTCTATTAGGTATTTCTGGGTTATATTTGAAAATCAGAACAAATCGGTAATCTGAACTACCTACATAATTGGTTCGGACTTTTGACGCTCTACTGTACAAATGTTTATTCAATTTTTCTGATTTCCCCCCCCCCCAAAAACCATAAAATAACAAAAATTGGATTTTAAACAAAGCAGCTTGACTTATTTTGATTAAATTATAGTCTGTTAAAGTACTTTTCACTCTATACAAAACTATACAATCCTTGTTGCTGTAAAAATTACGGTAAAAAAATTATTGAAGCTTTTCTGATTTTCCCCATTAAATATTATAGTTACTTCCACTTCACGAGAAGGGTTGTTGACAAGCTAACCAAAGAAAGTATGTGTCAGATTGCCAAAACAATTTTTTTTTTTTTTTGTGAAAAGCACTTTACAAAGGGAGCTCGTTAAAATGAGTAGTATTCCGTTAGAGAGATGAAATTGTAGTTTAATGTGTTAGGAACCTTTTGTGCCTGGAACTCTTCCATGGATGAGTTAGTAGTATAGATTCCTCTTCAACGTATTGTTATAATTACTTCACCACTATTGAAATCTGATTCAAAATTTCAACACACATTTTCATGGACAATAATGTTCTTAAAATAAATTATACTACAGCTAATGTTAATATTTTTCAGATTGAAACCAACGTTAGGCTTGTACAAGAGGAGATTCTTCAGTTCTGTAAAGCGAGAGACATTGTCGTGATGGGCTACCGACCACTTGGAGCTCCGGGCAGGAAGATAGAACTGACCCCTGAAGAAGAGTGGCAGGTGGTGATAGAAAGCAACCACAACTTGATAGAGATTGGGAAAAAATACAAGAAAACTCCAGCGCAAGTCTGCTTGCGTTACTTGGTGAGTAAATTGAATCCGGAGAAAAACTGAGAATAAGATAGAAAATAATTATAAAAGGGAATATATTAGGGAGGAAATACCATTAAACACCTGGTCAAGTCTGATAACGATACTTGGTGAGTCTGACAAAGCAATTCTAATAAATAACTCTGTCTTATTTTATAATTTTGTATTTGTACGAGAGGTGAACTCAGGGTCCTTGGACGTCAACCAAAGCTTGTCTCTTTAAATAAATATACCAAACCTTGATGGGACAAAATAACCAAAGTTTTATTGAAAAATTTGTGTTTTTCCGTTGAAGGTGGAGCTAGGAGTTGTACCAATACCAAAAACAGCTGAGGAAGCAAGGTTAAAAGAAAATATGGATATCTTCGACTTCAAACTGGATGTCGAGGATACTAAATACATACAGACTCTTCACACAAACTATCGCATAACACATTACGAGGCGTAAGTAATCTTGATAATTTTTATTACTACAGTTGAACCTCGTTTGTACGAACCTCGATAAACCGAATTCCTCGATAAGACGAATTTTTCTTAATCCCCTTGACACTTTCATATAGGTCAATGCTAAAAACGCCTCTATACAACGTAGTAATTAAGTTAAAAACCTCCATAAGACGAATTTGTTTGTGACATGGACTAGGACTGATTAACCTCTATACAACGAATATTCTTAGCACAAAACCTCTACAAGACGAACGTGACCTCTATAAGACGAATTTATCATAATCTTAACCTCCATAGTACGTAGTTTGTACTCCAAGCAGAAGCTTGTCTCAACATGAAACCCCCACCCATCCCTCCTCCTTCCTCAGTCATTGTTTTTGGAGAAACCTTGGAGCGAGGAGAAACCTCTATAAGAAGAATAACAGCAGCATTAAACCTCGATAAAACGACCCTCTTTATTAAGAATACCTCTATAGTACGAATTTTTCCCGTACCCCTTGAAATTCGTCTTATAGAGGTTCAACTGTATGAAAATATAAACTTATAAAATTTCTAGATAATGTAAGTTGCTATTTTCCAAAAAAACTCTTTTTGAATCTAAAGATTCCAATAACATCTTGCAAGTACCTAATAATAAAAGATAACCAAAGACCCTTACAAAAAAAATCACCTATTAAAACATTGAAAGGAGGGTTATTCATTGTGACCCTCAGTTAAAATATATTATTCATAAAATAAAAGGTTTAACTTATCCAACCACAGTTGCTGGTATGACAACTAGTTTTGTTCCTTAGAACTTCGTCAGGCCATTGTATGCAACCACATCTTCAATGTATTAATATGTTGTGGTATGTTTAAATATTCTTTACAGTATTTTAAAGAACCTGACGAAGTTCTAAGGAACGAAACTAGTTGTCTTACCAACAACTGTGGTTAGATAAGGTAATCCCTTTATTTTATCAATTGAAAGGAGCTTCGTCCTTAATAATTTTCAAAAATGTAAACTGTTTCAGGTAAATATTAATGTGCTCTCGCCAAGAGGCAAATATTAATGTAACATTAAAAATTAATTCATAATTTTTCTATGTTTCAGAGCAAAGGCACACAAAGAATATCCTTTCAAATAGAATCTTCAAACAGGAAACTGGAGTGGTTTATTTTTCTTACAAACAAAATAAATATACAAACAAAATTTGCATCCTGCTTTTGTATTTTTGACTAAATATCCTTGTTTTGGTCACCATTAAAGGTAAATAAACAAATACTTCACACTTATGTAAATTATTGTTAAGAGGAGTCGCTACTAAAAGTGACAAATTTTGTGAAGAGTATAATTTTTTTATCGTTTTATGCTATAGCCTATAAAGTTTCAGAAATCACAACATATGGTATAATAAATATTTCCACCACTGTGAAAAAATATTTGAAGTAGAGCAAGCACACCTTTTTCGGGGCATCAGACTGAGCAGGTTAGTATAAACTTCAACCGCTGTTTTCCGCAGTTTTAATATTTTGTTATTTTTTACATAAGTTCTTATAACTTTTAAAATTTTAAAGCTATAAGAATTAAATTTTTAACACACATTGTTTACACTATAAAGCAACTTTTTGTGCATGAATATTGTAATAGGTTTAATACAAGTACATGAACAAAATAATTAAAAAACAAATTACATAGGAATATTTTTTAAAGTTATTTATGAAGTAATAACTCATCAACTAATTGAGAAAAAACATGAGTATGCACAAAAAGTTAGTAGCCTACTTTCTTTGCTCTTTTGAGTCATCAAACAATAAAATTGGTTCAGTAGTTGAAAAGTTATAAGCAGACTAAATGAACATAAAAAAGTAATGATAGTTTTTAAAAGGAATTTTTAATCACCAATATCAGCAGCGTCTCCCATAAATACTAAATATATAACAAGATAATTCTCCAACAAATTACAACACTTTTGACACATAGCAAAAGAAATTAAAAAGAAACACAAGGAACCTGTGAACTGGGTGGCAAATAATATGGCTGATACAAAAATAAAATGTTTATTTCGGTAAACTGAGGACATTTCATTACATTCCATTCCCTGAAGCTTAATCTGGTAACAATTAGGTACAAAACCTTCAGTCTAATGTTTCAGTTTAACATGAGTCAGTCAAGAAACTCATGATCTGAACAATATTGTATAAGATATGTTGTGAACTTTATTATGTTCTCATTTTAATCCCTATTACTTTTGCAATCAATAGATTATAATTTCTATTCTAAATAAAATTATTTTAGAATTTTCATCAAACAGGTCACTGGTTTGATACTGAAACATACTGACTTTTCTGTAATATAAAAATTAGATGCAGCTATCTGATTTTAAAAAAACCCACCGCAGCAAACCTGCAGACTAAGCAAATTTCCATTCACATTACATTTTCACTTGAATATTTCCTTAAACATGTCATATGCATTCCCTATTTCAATAACATTAGGTTGATCAAAATATATCCGTAAACAAGCAAACTACAACCGTTCACCAGAATTCTCAATATATTCAGTATTCTTCCATAACAATAACAAAAGGAATTTAAAATTTACAATTTTTTAGAATTTTCTACGTAACTATTAACCTTACGAAAACACTTTAAGATAGTAAATTATAGTTTTTTTAACTCTACAAGATGGTTTAGAGAAAAATTGAGAAGTTATATGTTTTGAGGGCCAAAAATGAGAAATAGTTATTTGTGCAACTAGTGAGAAAAGTGAGCAATTGACTCACTCGAGAGAAATCCTTACTCACGAGCCGTAGGCGAGTGAGGAATGGTTTCTCGAGTGAGGCAATTGTACTTTGAATTAGAGTTGCACATCATACTTTTCCTACAGTTTCCATAAAACTAATAAATTGGTGAAGAAACATAACCTATTTTTACACAGAAGTAATCTTTTAATATAACATTTAATGTGAAGTGACAAATACAACAGTACAACAGCTGACCAGCTGATTTACAGCCAGTGCTTCCAACGTATTTCGCGCGTATACGACGTTGCCTGCATGTTATGCGCTCACTATTTCGTGCCTTCACGTTGCAAATCTGGAGTGAGACAAAGTAATTAGAGTGAGACAATGTTAACATTGTCTCACTGATGAGCGAACTGGCCACTTTGCTTTCTCAAATCAGTGAGAGAACATGTACATTGTTAGGTAACTGTAGGAAAAATTAATTTCTACCCAAAAAGCCTGTTCCAATAAGGGTTTGCAAAATCATTTGAATAAACGTAGGTTTACCTGTTTGCCTCCAGGGAAATAAACAACAACAAAATAATCGGTCCCGGGTCTAGGTCTTACCATCAGACCTCCAATAATAGCTTATTCCCTATATGGGAAATTCCGTAAAATGGTCCCAAATATGTAGTGAGGATAGCACAGCAGGCTTAACTGAATCGAGAAGAGTCCAAAATGGCACAAGAACACACAAAACATCAAAATATTTGACTCTCAATGAGAGAATTTACAACTAACGAAGGTGAGTTAAGGATATTCTTCTCCCTATAAATATCTATTCAAGTCACCTTTCGCAGTTGAAATGTTGTCAGAGACAAATAAATATTCAAATGTTTTGCGCATTGTATAGAGTTTCTTGTGCCAGTTTGGACTCTTTCCCTATTTACACAAACCTTTTATCCTCACTAAAAATCCTAAAAACCTACGCCCTTGTTCTCTAAGTTACATTTTTTATTCCAGATATAATTTGATTTTGGGAACCCAAAAAGTAAAAAAATTTGAAGCTAAAAAGTTTGAAGTTTGAAGCTAATGATTTTTGCCTTCAACAATATTTCCGATAACGATTGAGTCAACAAACAGTTCTCAGAGTGTTTCAAAATGAATATCAACGTTTGAATGCTTCATGATACTTAATTTATCATGTTTGCAGAGCATGATTACTTAAAAGAGCAACTAAAACAGTTACACTTAAGTTGAACTGTATATTATGGAAGTTTTGCAAGTACATGACTATTATTTTTTAATTCACGGTAGCCTAATATAATGAACTATTTAAATCTCCTAACATGGTTCACACGTCATTGAGTGATTTTGGAGGCCATTGTGATCTCTAGCTTTTATTAATGACACCTCATCCTACTAGGCTCAACCCGTTTTATACATTGCTTCAGGCTAGATCTAGATGAGGTTGTGACATTATCACTTAGATCAAATCCATTAGGGATGAGTGGGATTAGATCTCAAGGCCTCAGGGACCCAAAACCCATGCTCTACCACTAGACCAGCTCGCTCCCCGTGATTTCAACCTTACGGATATAAAGAATTGTGTGGTTTGCCTTTGCTACTGGCTCAACTCTCAACGCCTTCAAAATCTAAAGGTCGTTAGTTCAAGGGAGATCATTATTGGACCCAGAAGATGCCAATTGTTATTGGACTATCAATTAATGATTCTACCTAATAAAAGGTCTACGTTAGATATTGACAACACCAGGATGCAGACAAAAAAAAAAAAAACGTTCTCTTACAAAAAAAAAAAAAAAAACTTAAAAAATGATGACGCAAATACACAAAGAAAAAAAATCACAATGACTTAGGAGTGTGGAACAAACTGTTTCAATTGCCCTTATATTTGGTATACATTTTATAATTGTAAGATAAGTAAAGCTTATAAAACTTTAAAGACCAATTTTAATTTCGGAACACCCTTTCCAGTCATGGTCAGTTTCAATATTGATTGCTTATATAAACTTACATTCATGCATTTCAAATTACAAACTCATCAAACTTAAGTCTTAACCTACCTTCACTTAAATTATATTATTTGATAATATCCACCAGAAAGGATGACTAAAGTGTATTATCATAGACCAAGGAATTAAATATAGACCGACAGAAGTGCTATATATTCTGGCGTCCACTGCTAGGAGTGCCGTGTAGTTTCGGCACACACCGCTGCAGCGTCAAGTGCTAGCGAGCGTTGCCATGACAAGTTGGTAGTTTGAGCCAGGATTGCCAACTTCTGGAGAATTCCCCGGAATTTGGGGGGTAGGTCTTTGTTCTGTCATTTTTCCGTGTTTTACAAATTTCTGGGTTTTTCAAAGAATATAGGCTTTACCGTTTTAAATTACGGGATATCCGAATTTTGTACTTTACCCATATTGAAAATTGGGTCTGATACGTTAGTAGCATTTCGTTTGCAAGGATGGTAGTGCTGGTAGCAGCCAGTGAGTCGACCACAGCAGCGAATCGACAAACACTGGACATGCTCTAAAAGCCCCGGAACCTTACTTTGACAGTCTGTATTTATTCTATTTGTCTATGATATTATGTAGGAGTAAATAAGAACTAATCTTAGATCTTCTCTTCTAAGAATTAACCAAGTCATTCTCGATTCGACAACAAACTGAAGAATTTATTTAGGTAAAATATGTTATCAGCTTTTTGATGGTTCAAAACTAGGCCTCGATATCCTTCATCATGGGATTTTCAATAAATGATCCTGACTGAAGAAACATCTGATCTTAGTAACAAAGCTACACAAGACATTACACTCTATTTCACACACATCCTTCACTCATTTACATATTAACATCTAGCATTATGTCCCAGGCTTAATCTAACGATAATATCATATATTTTTCATTCTACACTAAACACATTAATCAGTTCAAGTTGATATTCCTAACATAGCCATAGTCTGTGCTGCAGTAAAACCTAAACAGTCTCCCAGTAGAGTTCACACTTATAGAGGTACCAATCCTCTCAAATTTAATATACTACCTTAACAATTAATGACATAAATCTCAATAAAAATTTCCTAGATAATATTTAAGTCTTACAAATCCGTTGACAGTGACTATTAAGGTTTTACTGAATTAAAAAACATCTCAGAACAAACATCCTCTCTCTAAAATATGCCTTCCTTAACAAAAATACCGTATAAAACCGCACAACTTACCATTTATTACATTTATAGTTACATTTCTTCCACAGTTTTTCAAGGCAAGACACAAAGGATATGGAAATACCAGTTTTGTGAGCTTTAAAAGCCACCTCGCTGAAATGTATTTGAGAGAAATTCCAATTCCTTACTAAGCAAATCTAAAAAGGTTGTAAAGCTGCATATTATCTGATGTATACCTAACGATCTTATCATAGCTATCTTGTTTTACAAAACATACTTAAAAAATAAAAACTGCAAATATTTTCTAGGTTTATGCACATTTCCATACCAACAATCAAGGCTATTTTGCTGCCATTAAAAACAATAAAAAGTTAAAAAAAAAGTGTTATACAACCACCGGTAGGCAAATAAAGTAATGGCTATGACCAATCTTAAGAAATTGTGATATAAACTTATATGAAATGATATATTTTTATCAAGGTCTTCTTAATCCTTCCATATTTTATGTTACAATGTATGTGGTCAGCACATTCAATTCACTATTTACAATCCCATTAATTCATCTATAAGTAACATTTCAAAACACTAAATAAAAAATACATGATATGCTTGGTTAAATCATCTTATAACTTTAAAAATCAGCTATGCTTGAATGGCACAATACAAACGTTCCTTCACTAAAAGATAAAATGTAGTAAAATTAATCAACACAAGATATAAAATACAACCTATTTCTAATTAGGTGACCAAGCGCTTTAGGCGAAATTTTACTTTATTAATCCCCTCATGTCAATATCGGCTCTGAAAGTTAATAATTGCAATCTCAAATCATCTTTGTATCAGTTAATTACTAAGTACTAAATGTTATTTACACCATATGTTTAGTAGTTACCCGATTGTAGACTAAGTATGTGACTAAACTGTACACCACGGAGGATGTCAGCGCAGTGCTCAGCGTAAGCTATCTGCCCCCTTGGTACGCAGCGTGCGTCTGGTGGGCTGCAAATACAATAAGGTTCAAAATAAGCTTTCGTATCAACATACCTTGTATCAAACAAACAAATAACTGACAACAACAACATTGACAAACAACCAAATTGATGTTGGCCTGTTTTGGGACAATCACGTTCATGACTAACCACAAAACTCTCTGTTGGGGCTTCTAACATATGTCTAATTAATACCATATGTTATGTTTATTTACTTCACTTAGTTTTTGTTTACATTCATTGTTATTTAAGTTTCATTTCAGAATATACCTATTTTATTTTACACGTCTTGCATTTAATATGCAAAACTCTCATTTGGAAGACACAGTAACGAGGATGATGTGGATGGGAAGAATAGAATCAGCCAAGGCAGCGTACAATGCCATGGTGGAATCACACATAAGGTGCTGATTTGTTGGGTTGTCACCTCTGACAACCAAAATAAAATACTAATGGCTCAGAAGAAGACTGACAGGGTTCTTTCTGGACTCGGTCCCATAGAAAGTTGTAGAGCTTTCAAATCCCTCGAGATTTTGACAGTTCCAGCCCTCTACGTTTATGAACTAATAATGTACACAAGCCTGCTAAATCTTCCGAGGAATTAAACTATTACTTTAAAAAACTCTCACAAAGACAAAAACTATTATAAACTCAACAATAAAAAGATGAGTATTTAAAACAGGGAAAAGAAATTGTAAGACTTACGTTTGTAGTAGACTGTGTCAAACTCTATTTCAGGTACAAGTTTGTGAATCCTAGGCAACACGTGGGAATTCTCTGCCAGATTGGCGCGTAGATTCCACACCTGAAATTAAAAAATCCGACCAGGTTAGAATCTGAATAATCTGAAATACATAACTCTTAATACAATTGTATTGTGACAATCTGATTTTTTTTACTTATATTTCCTAATAATTCAAACATATTCAGAAACCAGAAGGAAATAGGGGGTACAGAGTTCCGCAGAGAACCTGCGATATATTACCTGATTAAATTTGCATTTGATATAGATATTGATTAAAATATTTCATTCAATGTAAAATAACTATTGAGTGTAAATATTGTTTTTCTGTTATAGATAGGTCTTTCCAAGAAGAGTCTGCCACTCTTTTACAGTGCGCTGCCATGTTTAGATTAAGTTAGTTTGGATCAGCTTAATTTACAACCAAACTAACAATTGATGACAAACAACGTACCATTTATAAAAATTTACCTTTTTCCAAACTTGTGGGAATTTTTTTCTTGACTTCTTGCAAGGAGTCAAATACGACTTGACGTTGTTGTAAATTTATCCCTTAACAAATTTTACATGACAACTTTTTTTTGTAAATGTTACCTTGTTTGTTATTATGCAGCGCAGTGTGAAAGAATCTTCCTGAAAAGACTATGGTTTAAAACTGTCATATTCAATACTTAAAACTTAAAATGATAGAAGATGTTATAGAAAAATTAATAGTGCAATAATTTTTTAATCAAAATTTACCATATACAAAAATGGACTCAAAAAAACTTAAGAGCATGGGATTTGCTGTTTACCTGCACGATGTCATCTTTGTCACGCAGAGTAACCGAGACTCCGCAGATGGCATCGCCTTCATTGACTCCTTCCGACAACTGTTCCCCAATAGCAGCTAGCAATAGCTCCTGCCACACTCTCGGCTGCCAAAGTTATATAAAATTACAAACCGTTAATTGAATATTATACATAGAATGATTCTTTGTCAACCAAGGGTAGAGGAATGTCTGAATGAACTTTGAAGATCAAATCATCTGAAATTTTAAATTTTACTGGTGAGGCAGGTCTAGAAACTAACTAAATTTGACATTTTTAATAATAACACTAGTAAGGGTAAACACAAGGGTAAGCAAAAAGAGTGCTACAAAAGATCTTGTAGGTCGAAAACTTTATCAAACTGAAACAAAAGCTTGATTACATTCACTGAGGTTGCATGATTGTCGGCCGCGTCAGTTAGGAGTGTTAAATGCCTGTGTACTGAAAGAGGGTGAATTTTTGAATTTTCATCTATGATTCAACAAAAGTAACAGTGTAGCATGTACTGTGTTACAGTGTTCGTGGTCATAAGTTGTTTAAAAAAAAAAACATGCAGCAGCACTAGACATTTCCCGACAATTCATCAGTATGGTAATGCAGGTTAAAGCTAGGATTAAAGAACCGATTGAAAATAACTTATTTTGGTCAAATAATGGTTGAGAGTTAGTGCTAGATTACTAAGCACCTTATTTTGGCCTTGTACCTATTGATTATATTATGAAAGTAGAAACACTCCTAAAATAGATAATAAAAAAACTTGCCTGAAAATTTGTAATCTGTGCTGAGTACACTCTCCTGTGTGTGCTTGGAAGGCAATTTCAGTATCGACAACTTTCTATCACTTCTCAATTAGCAGGATATTACTTTATATTACATGCACGTCTATTTAGGGTATTATTAATTAAGTCACCAAAAGCAAGGAAAATCTAAGAAACTATTTGTGGACGATTTCAATTAAATTGACACAAAGTGGGTTGTGTTGATAGCCCAGTAATTAGCGGCAAGAATTTTGTTGATACCCAACTATCCACAAAAATTAGAGGGATTTGGGCGCGTTTTCCTTGAAAGACTTTACGATTCTTCCTTTTAAAATGCACTGGCATAAACTTAGACACTAAAAAAGCTATAACAATTCTTAAAAACTCAATTTAAGACTTAATTGTCGACATTTTGGTCACAATTAATTCAAAAACTGTTATTAATAGTCAATACAATCCTTACAGTGTCTTTTTTTGAGACCCGCAGCCGCCAAGTGCCTCCTTTCTTGTTCTGGTCGTCTTCCCACATCGGCCGAATATCCTCTCTCATTAGATGATAACTGCATCTTGGCTGGAAGTAGGCAGAAGGTTATGGGTTACTTGCCGTCCGTAACAGTTTTAGACTAAGTTTTTAACTTACAGGTAGTATTAATTTGTCTTTTTAAAGTAATAGAGTTTAAAAAAAACATAGAAAGTTCAGTGGGGATTAAAATGAGAGTTGGCAATACCGATTTAGTGTCTTCAGCTGATTTAAAAGAAATTGCCTAATTTATAATGAGAACCACAAAGTTGAATTGGTCTTACTAATATATCACACTTGACTCAGCATGGGTTGGGTTGGATTTACTCGTATTTTACTGTATTGCATATGGTAGGTTTTTAATTACTTACGGGTAGTGTTTCAACTCCGGGAATATGATTCAGGACTGCCCAAAACTCTTGGACGGTTGAAACGGAATAGATCTTTTTTAAATTGGCCTGATATTGAGCAGCAGAAGCACCAGGTATTGATCTGAAATTAAAAAATTAAGTTTGTGAGGGTTTTAAAATTGTCAGTGCAACTACTCGGTAAAACTATCAACCTCTAGCCAATGCTCTAAATTTTATTTTTTCATAATATTATTTTTTAGTGCTGATTCCAAAAATGATAGGGTGAGTGCACCAGTGAATGACCGTTTAAGGTTGACTTTTTACTTGTAAACGGCATGGGAAAATATACTACTAAGCTACATTGTCCGAATTTTTTGAAATGTATTGCCCATATTTCCCTGTACTTTCCAATGATACTTAAAATGTATTATGTTCAATAATAGTGTCGAAATACAATTTTTTGCACATAAGTTAAACCATCGCACCAGTGAATGACGACATATTTTATAACAATTTTAAAATTGTATTAAACCTCCTCCTTTTCACCGAATAACCCCCCCTGTTCAAGATTCCCGCATCGAAGCTGGAAACCCTGTAGTGAAGAATAACGATAGGTCGTATGACAAATAAATTAAGTTAGACCCCTGTTTAAAAAGCTTACCTCACGAATAAAGAGGACACAAGTAGGCCTAGGTTAGGCTACAAATTAACGTCTTTGTAAAATTTTCTCTTTAACAAAGTAACTTTAAGTTACCTTATACCTAACTTAACTTAACTTAGGCTAAGTTACTTACATAGTAACTTAGGCCTCCCAGCTTTGGCTCTTAAAATGTTAAGCTTAGCATAGGATATATCATGTTTTATATAATGTTGTTTATATAATGTCTATAGACGAATAAATATCATTTCATTTCATCATTTCATTTGTTGTTGGCTAAGTTATATTGCAGCACCTGCCCATAGACTAAGTTAAGTCTAGGCCTATATGAAAAGAAAACTACCTAGGCTGGAGGTAAATTCTATAATAAACTTCCTGATCACATTAAGAAAGAAAATTATTTTTTCAAATTTAAAAAACATTTGAAGTACCACTTGTTGTCACTACCTCTATACTCTTAAGAAGAATATGTTAATTTAGTGTTTTTTATTTCTATTAGACTTGATTTCTTTATGTTAAGTTTTAGATATAGTTTTTGACGCCATTCCATGTACTGATTTATGTACAATATGAAATAAAGACGATTTGATTGCAGGTTCCGTTGCATTCATAGGCCTAAACGTAAAATAGGCTAACCTTTAGATTTGAAGAAAAGTAAGCTTCCTAACTAGGCTACAGTAACTTACTTGGCTATAAAATTAATAAGTTAACCTAAGATTTAATCTGATAGAATGTTTAATTAAGAAAATAGGGTCGGGCCTAGAGGTCTAAGTTAAGTTACAGTACTTACTTGTCGACCCAGAATGTCCAATTAGTTTGAAGTGGTACACCATCTTTCCTTTCTCTGTCCTTATTTTTTAATTTTTCCATATCAGATGCAGTAAACACTGGAGATCTTGACAAGTCATAAGTCCCATCAGCAACATCTGAATCTGAAGTAGCCATATTATTTGTTCTAGAATAGCCTAGGCCTCAAAATGTCAAACTGACTGTGATAAAGTATGGATGTGATACTTCTCTTTTTAATAATCCTTGCAGTGTGCGGAAATTGGCAAAGCCTGTTATATTGTATAAGTTGGTTAAGAATCAGCCCTATAGTAGAAGTAGAGGTTCCCAACTATTGTTTGGGTAAGTTACTTACTAGACCTACCTCCCCTAAACTATCACCAAAAATAAAACAACTCGTATAGTGGTATAGTTAGTTAGTTAGTCTAACTTATTTATAGTAATGTTGTTATAAAGACAAGAGGTAAAATTTAAAATACAGCCTGAGCTTGAGTTAAGAAAGATTGACAAAGTAAAGTGATAATAAAAAAAATAATAAATTGGTATCAAATGGTAAACAAGAATAAGAAGGAGGAAGAAACTTGAAGAAAGACAGCAGCAGCAGCAGAGAGAACAACCACGACGAGAAAAGAAAAACAGTAGTGAAAACTTGATTGTTTTAAAAAGAAAAATGTTTGATGCAATTTTATTTGCAATAATGATTATATAGTTGTACATCAAATGCTTCCATACAAAGTAACATTTTTAATTTGTCCCTAACATACATATTCAATACATCTAAGACCCATTATGAGAATAGATTTTTATGGGTCGCCATCGAGGTGCCCCAATAATAACTACAGTAATAAGCCCAAAATACCTTTATACCTTTATACCATGTATCCATCGATGACCAGTAGTGACTGGATAGATTTCGTCAAAGGAAAAACATTTAAAAATATTTAAGTTATAATACTTTATATATTTATGCGGTTAACATGGCTGTAGATTACGAGGTCCATTCACCATTTTCCCAAGCTGCTTTGTTCGGGTTGTGGGAATTTGTGATATAGTTTGAGTTTGATTCCTTTTTAGCTTTGGTTACTTTACTCCTGTAGTCTTTTTTGGCACACAGATAGAGATGATAATAGTGCTGCTTATCAGTATGATTTATTGCAGATTTATAAATGTCATTTAGGAATAAAACTCTATTTCTCAGATTGGCCAGGTCAGATGTGTACCAGCTTTTGTTAACTCTAGTCTTGGGAATTTTCTTTGAATTATGATTCGGGGGCTTTTTTGGCACTACAGGGAAGACCTTGTCAAACACATCCTTAAAAGCTAGGAAAACGCCTTCAAATGCATTAGCTGGTAACTTATCGCTAATAATTCCATCCCAATTTATGTTAGATAATTCCTCATTGAGGACGTCAAAGTTGGATTCGTCAATATGCCTCTTATAGAAACTATAATAATTATACCACAGTGGATGAGATGTATGATTGTCACTTACCAATGGAGTCTTCATTTTCATGATAATGGCATTATGATCGGAAATATACTGTGTTGATACATGGTGGAAGGAAAAAACATAGGTGTGCTATTCCCACATATTCTGACGTCACTCGGATTGCAAACAAAAGATCACCTGATTGTAACTGTCAAATTGTATTTGTTTTGATCAATTATTGGTTTTTTTTTATAATAATAAAAACAATAACAACCAAATCAAAACAATACATATATATACTAATTTGACAGTTACAATCAGGTGATCTTTTGTTTGTAATCCGAGTGACGTCAAAATATGTGGGAATAGCACACCTAAGTTTTTTCCTTCCACCATGGTGTTGATATATCCTGTGTTGACATGTACCACATACGTCAATAGTCGATAACTGAATAACTCGTTTATTGAACCAAAATAACAAATACAAAATTATTACATTGGTCATTTAAATTTATAACTAAAATTAAAAAATAAACAATAAACAATGGCGCTTTAATAAAACTATACCAAGGTGTGCGCGCCAATTTTCCCGAGCTTCAACGCTTAGCATGGGGGTGATTTATCTACTTGAGGAGTATGTTTTATTATCTATGGTAATATATAGACTGCCCTTCTAGCTCAGTGGGAGGATTTCAAGCCAATACCATTATCTTTAACGTTTACATCCTCGTCGATATTATGGGTTAACGTCGCTATGGGATATCGACCACCTCGGGTCAAGTAATTAATTATGGTAATGTTCTAAGATTTAGGGAAACATTGTGAAGTTGGTTCAATTAATTAGATATGTATAAGCATAACATAACATTCAAGCACATTTTATTTAAACAATTCTGTATAATTATACATATACATTAAGTGTAAAAATTAGTAAAATCAAAACTTGGTTATTGAATTTTTTTCATCAAGCTCAAGAAGGCAGTGTGCTGTACTCGTACTGCTGTAGTGCTGTATACTGCTAAGAAATTTTGTTTTTGGTGGAGTATCTCAGTATCAAGATTAACACATTTTATTTAGTAAACCTGTTTAGTTAATGCTAATTCGTGTGGATATGACTTGCAAATGTTGTAAAATTCGTAAGTAATCCTTTAAAATCGAATCCATTGGTAGTATTGCATGAATTATACATATATTGACAGATTTTTTGTCACCGAGTGGGCCTTTAGGGTGGGATTTTATTTTCCTTTTCGTCAATCTTAACTACGTCTTTCACATATTTTATGGTCTGTAGTGTTCCTTAAATAGATCGATAACGCTTACTGACCTAGACTGAATTGAATAATGAGTAATAATTGAATGGTTATCATCTCCATATCTTGACCTTGAAATCATGGCTCTGATAATATGATAGCCTAGGTCTAGGTGTGTTACCCATCTTACATTATCGTGAGCAAAGTAGCCTATGTTAGATTATTAAACACTAGTTATCATTAAGTGTAATTTTATATCTATTAAAAAATAATGTTTTGTCTACAATTACTTATTAATCTTAGGTTTTTATAGGCTACCTAGATTTAAGTTAGACTAAAAGCCTAATTTTTTGACAGACAGTTAACAGCTGTCAGGTGTCTACACTAAACTTAGTGGGATGAAATAATAACTTAGACAATCCATCTAACTTTTAAATTAGCCAAAGTCTAATTTAATCACATTTTTGGGCTATCACAATTCACAATGAAAGGCAATAGGCCTATCAGTTTTTTCCTTAAATTGCAACATGTAACTTGTAGCTTCATGAAGGCATTTGCCCAACCTATTCAAAGTTAAAAATATTGCGAGGTTTTGTAACTAGAGGTAGCCTAGTTGTGCTCAATAAATAATTATTAGGACCTCTGTAGCTTAACTTATTAGGATTATTAACATATCTCTACTCTATATCAGTTAGGCTTAGGCTAGATGCTCGGAGAATACTACTGTAATAAGTTATAGAGGGAACTCACATTACCGGTAAGTTATCAACACTTTACTCTGTTCCAGATGGTCTCGACGTTTGTGCCGACAAGTCAAGCTATCACCGAATCCTTGATTTGGAGTGTAACTTTTTAATCTCGTAAATCTGTTTGCGGTTACGGTAAATATACTCATATAATTTAATAAGGCTTGTTTTCGCTGTAACTTTTAAATCATTGGTTAATATTAACATACCATCCAATACATTAGGGAATGTGGTAGTTTGGTTGTTGTGTTGCGAATCAAAAGTAGGTGTAGCTAAATAGTTTTTGGTGCTTACGAGTGAAATGAACTGTAACATTCCTCAATTTTAAGCAGAAATATTAAAGTTTTTGTTTTAATGAAATGACACTCATGCGATGACAAGTAGTCATCGTAATTATCGCAGAAGTGTGAATAACAATCTAACACTTGAATCAACTACTTCCGAGCAGAGTGTGAATGAGTGCCAAGACGTGGTGGTGGGGGGTTTGTCTCTGCCTGCAATTAACACTAGGAATACTTACGTGCGCAGCAGGCTGTCTCGAGATGTTTTAAATCACAGGTATGCAATCGATTCTTAGTAGCGTAATCATAGTCTTATCTTTAAAGGCAGGTTTATAAGGAAATATAGCCTAGAGGCGAATTCAAACATTTTTGTTTTTATTTACATTTCATTCTACTACAGTATTGTTTTTTAAGGCACATAATATTTTCTTTGGATTGTAAAGTTACAAACTTCTGCTTTGTTATGCAGAAGCAACAATTAAAATAAAATCAAAATATTCTTGAAACTAATCTTCTTGGTAACTTGTTTCTTGGTTTTTATCGAGATTTTGCCAGTCAAGGGCTACACTGAGAATTGAAGTTAAACTATTCCTTTCATCCCAAGTCTAATTCAAACTAAAATGATTAGGCCTATAATTATTTGTCATAAGGAAGCATTCGTTTTGAAATACAAATTTGATTTGTGAAGGGCCTGAAAGGAGTTATCAAATATGTGTTTAAAATTTCTTGACTTGGGTTTTTTCAATAGCGTGACATCTCTCTATTTTTAATTTTTGTGAATTTAATCTACAACGGGGCAGCCTTTTTAATGATACAAACACAATTTTAAAATTTTTAAACACCACTACTGTATTCTTTTGGTTGTAATTGGGATTTCATCGTCTCATTAAGTAATAAATAACAATATTATTATTGTATGCTCGTTGTACAAATCCTTATAACCATGTACATGATGTTTTTTTTTTTTTATAGTCCCTTGTTAGATTTTGTTACTTTTAGTCTTTCAAAAAGCATGTTGGTTTATTTATATCTGAACAACTATACAGATGCATGCAGAGTCTGGAATGAATTTTTTTCACAAAAATGCTACAATATCTCAATCAACCGTAGCAAAAATATTATTCTTTAAGCATTTTTTTTTAATTGCCAGTAATATTTCATTTGAACATTACATCTTCAATTTTTATTTGTAGCATTTTGACAAAATGCTAAAAATGCTACTGCAGCTTAAGCCCTGAAATGGTTTTTAATTAACAAATAAAAAAAAAACCCCATTTATAATGCACATATTTTAAATGAGTGCTATAAAGTATACCGATTTGTACAATTTGAGGTACAGTAAGCCTACCTACTTTAAGACTTGTACGTTATTAAAATCAAAGCTTTAACGCTTCTAAATAATCCACTGAATGGTTTTGCTTGGGTTGCTTTTTGTCTAAAATTGTGTTTTAATGAATTTATTATCGTGGGTGCAATTTTAATTTTAATGATGAACACTTAAAACATGCTTGATTAATTTTACTTTAAGCCTTATAATAGAATAGAATATATATATATATATACAGGGTTAGTAAAAAGTGTGGAGACCCCCTGTTATTTTTTAACGGCCCATACTGGAAAAACTAAACTCGGCACACCATTAGGGCCTATGGCATATTATGAAATACTTTTTGGGCATAACCGCCACTTGGTGTACATCCCCAAAATGGGGGATTTTGGGGAAAACTTATAAATTCAAATACAAAGACCCATCGAGTGCCCCCTCATTTTAAAGGTCCTGGTAAAAGAAAACCAACAACGCAAACTAGAGGTCTCTATCTCAGTTCAGTACAAAATGGCAGCCAATTGAAATTCTCATAAGTTCCCAAACCCAAAATGGGGGATTTGAGGGAAACTAAAAAATTTTAAATGATAAGCCCCATCGAGTGACCCCTCATTTTGAAGGTCATAATAAAAGAAAACTAACAACGCAAACTATAGGTCTCTATCTTAACACAGTAAAATATGGCAGCCAATTGAATATAAAATTGCAAGTTATTTCCGATTTCTAATGATTTCAATCAGCTTCCATTTTTTACTGAATTGAGATAGAAACATCTAGTTTGCGTTGTTAGTTTTCTTTTACCAGGACCTTCAAAATGAGGGGTCACTCGATGGGGCTTATCATTTAAAACTTTTGAGTTTCTCCCAAAATCCCCCATTTTGGGTTTGGTAAGTAAGTGGCTATTAGGCTTAAAAAGTACTTCATAACATGCCAAAAAGGTGTGTAGAGTTTAGTTTTCCTAGTGTGAGCTGCTACAAAATTTACAGTGGGTCTCCAGACTTGGAAAGCTGTAAGTTAAATTCAACTTCTGAGAATTTCAATTGACTGCCATTTTTTACTGGATTGAGATAAAGACCTCTAGTTTGCGTTGTTGGTTTTCTTTTACCAGGACCTTCAAAATGAGGGGTCACTTGATGGGTCTTTGTATTTGAAATTTTTGAGTTTCCCCAAAATCCCCCATTTTGGGGATGTACACCAAGTGACGGTTATGCCCAAAAAGTACTTCATAACATGTCATAAAGGTGTGCCGAGTTTAGTTTTTCTAGTATGGGCCGTTAAAAAAATAACAGGGGGTCTCCACACTTTTTACTAACCCTGTATATATATATATATACTATGAGTAAAAATAAGTAAATTTTAGATGGGCAAATAAATTTTGGCTAGCCTAACTTAGTTTTTTTTTCTCTCTCTATTAGATTATGAAAAGTTTAAATAGCCAGTTTTTTACCAATGAATGTTAGTTGGAATACATAACAAATCTTGGCTAAATTATTTTCAACCCGCCTATAAAATGGGATGGCGTTTGTTGTAAGTTAAAATAATTAAATCACTTGTGTTAATTAAACATCCCACTATATGCTAAACTAAGACCCAACATATAGATTTCAATGATAATGCTCTGACGGGTTCAAATTTCTAGTTAAGTAGTTTTTGTCAATAGGGTAGGAATTAGATTCATACTTCTTGATTTATTGCTTCGTTTAGTGGGGTGGGGATACTATTCAATTTGCTTAATGCTTGTCATTTTAAGTTAAAAAAATTATTGCAAAGTTGGTACGGTGTGATCTTGATAGTCCGAAATGTTTGGGCAATTCAGCGAGCTTTAAAAGGTGATATTTCAGATTTAACTGACTATGTTGATGTTTACCGTAGACCTTCAGCACAGCATTTCAATGCTGGTTGGGTGCTGCTACACTTTATAAATATTCTACAATCAAGAACCCAGTGTTGGCACGGACACAATCGTCAAATTGAAGAAAATTTTAGAAAGTAGGCCTATTATCATAGAATCTTTTACAAATAAAAAAAAAAAAAAAAAAAAAAAAAAAACTATTCCTTTCTAATGTGTACCTAGGCCTAGGTACTTTTCAAAATTTCTGTTTTTTTGCTAAATCTACATTCAGTACTTTAGGCCCATGTAAGCTAACACTATAGTAGGTATTCTTTAATATAGGGTAGTGGTAGGTCTATTGTAAATATAACAAAATAACGTTATTTCTTCTTCATAAAATAATATTTTTTAATTGGTTTTTGCATCTCATCATGGGCATTTAGCATTAAAACTAAAGAATTCAGAATTCTTGTTAATCCCACAACTTGTATGTCCCATACCTGTCGGATTATCAACATCAGCCTTTCAATGCATGAAGGGCAATTTGTTATTGGCAAGCATGACATGGGAGTGTGTTTAGAGTCGTAAGTTAGATTGATGCATGTACCGATGTTATTTTTCAAGTGATGAAATGGGGAGTTTGTTAGATTCGAGAGTAACGGGAACGTGAGAGGTACGGGCCGAGAGGGGGAGGAAAGGGAGAGGCGGGAGGCGGTCGCTAACGTCCGAGCCAAGTTCCGATCCTCACGCACAACGGGCTCCAGCAACTCAGGCCTCGGACAGTCCAATAACAACGAACGAAAGGTGAGTTTAGTAATAAATGGAAAATTCATCCATTAAACATTTAAAGGATAGCAGGTTTACTTAAATGGGGGGAAACTCAGGCTTTTTTAGCACTCAGGGACAAAAAAATACAAAACTGTATAGGTCTAAAGTTTATTGTAATTATAAAAAAATACATTTAGTTTAAAAACGAATGCTACTAGACTAAAAAGGGTAGATTTTGTGTTTTTCTTAAAAACCGATCTTAATACTAACGATGGAGCATTTTATCCATCACTCATATTTGGGTTAAAATAAGCACCTTCCCTATCTTAAATAATTGGTTAATTATACAGTTTTGGGATGTTTTGTCGTAACTACTTAATTAACTGTGAACAGGCCTGTTTAAAATTGCTAGGCCTACCACAAAGCAACAAGAGGGGTGCTGTGAGTCGGGATTAGTTTAGAACTGGAGCCGTTGTCACTGTTTTACAAAATTTTCTCACCCAACTTATGTTGTTACGACGAGGATTCCTTCTGAACTTTTGAAAGTTTGTTGAATATTTACAATTTCTTCAATTTGAGCATTGTCCGATGCACAAGACGCCTTTCCTTGATTTGTTGTAGCCATTTAATAAACAAGTTAGTGACAGTTAAACAAGAAGCCAAGACTAATACCAACCATAGTCTTTTGCAACGGAATGGTAAAGTCATAAAGTTTGAAAAAATAATACATGTTTGTGAAACGTATTCAACCAGTTTAGCATGGAGGTCGGCACATATCATAGTTGAAAATATCAGTCATACTTCATACAGGCTATATAACAAATCACAATACGTATCTGGCAAAGTCAATTGAGATATTTATTCTTAAAATAAGGAAAATACCAAAAATACCATTAATAAGCTAAATTCCTTACACACTTTTTCCTAATATAACTAACTACACAATACACATTTTCATACACGTTGCAATTGATTCCATATGCACTAAATTTTCATTACAAAAAACTACAGAATTTCGATTCTGGTCGGGTGCTGCTACCCTTTATAAATATTCTACAATCAAGAACCCAGTGTTAGAACGGACACAATCGTCACGTATACTTCTACTTGACTTACTAAATATGACTACCAATCCTCACAAGTCTAAAAAATGAATCCATATAAGATCTCGTACCTTTATTTTTTTAAATTAAATCATCAGTTAATTTTGGATTTTCTATTTTCAGGTGATTTGCTTTCATCTAACGAACACAACAAAAAGCAGATTACCAATAGGCCTACGTTTTTTTTATGTGTAAATAATAAACTTTGATTTGAATTAAAATATTTTGTGTTTGGGTTTGGAGACTTTCTTTTTAACATAGCATAGTTTTTTTATGTTAGTAGCATAGAATTTATTTTGTTTGCTAGTCTCTATTTATGGATAAACTTAGTTTGATACTGAATTTGAAGCTGTTTTCTGAAATACTAAACACATAGATGGCACATAAGCTGACCAGGAAATCTGGAAAATCTAAATTTGTAGTGAATTTTTATGACTTGAAATTTGTATGAAACCGAAAAATTTGGAATAGGATTGAAAGTATGAGATCGCAGTAAATAATTCTGGATATTTCTTAGATCGCGGGGAACCATTAGGCCTACAGTGTTGTGATGGCGGGAGTAATATACAGGGTACCGTATCTAAAAGAATGCCAATGATTTTAAATGGTAGTTTTGGAGACTATTCAAGTTAAGTAAATGATTTAAACGTCAAATGGAGTTAAAATAACAAAGTTTTTCCGTGCAGCAAAAACTTTAATCCACGATGATTACAGCGCAACAGAAGGCTCAGTGTGATCAGTGGTTTGCACGGTGTAAACCAAGTGTTAAATTGAATTTTAAATTTTTTTAAATTCACCTGTCGCTGGTTTAATCAGTTTTGTGAGACAGGAAGTGTTTTGAAAGGTCATTTACTTGGCCGACCAAAAACAATGGATGACAAAGTCTTTGTCAAAGTCGAAGAAATCTGACTATCCTGCTTCAGGAGCCTGAAAAAATCAATTGCCCGACAAATTCTTCAGTTAAACATACCTGATTTGACTCTCCACGATGCTATTTGTAAAAGGATGAGACTTTGTGCCTATAAAATTCAGTCAAGACATCAGATTAAGTCCGCTGATCGCTCTAGACATACAGACTTTGCCAGTTTTATTCTGATATAAGATTGACGACAATCCGAATTTCATTTAACATTTCCGAATATTAACAAAGTATGGAAAAAACTGCATTCTTTTCCCTTCAATTTGATGACCAAATACTAATAATAGTACTCAAGCATTGGCCGCGACTGTATATATGGTCATTTACAGCCATTAAAACACATCGTTGATTTTTTTGAAATTTTACTGCATTTCCAGCAAATCTGAACAATTTGGTAATTTGAACAGGGCCCACTCCCAATTTCCTTGGTTTTGATTGACTCTTTGCACATATAAAAAGTTGATCACACATAGGATTCAAATTCAATTTTCATTTTTACCTGAAATGTTATAATTGAAATAGAGGAAAAGAATGTGCTTGATATCAAACATAATTAGTAAAAAATGTTTAACTGCACAAGCATATTCGAACACCGTTTACTTGTTAAGAGATAGTGCTAAAAATTGCAGCAATTCTGAAATGTGTAGGCCTAGTTGGTTTATCCCTAAGCTGTTGTTGCCTGCTCGTCGATCTGAAGTCTGATTATTTTATTTGTAAAAGTATGACTTTCATTTCTGATCTCTGAAGCCCAAATCTCTCATGTATTTTCTCCTCACCTCATGTTCATTTTTCATTTCACCTCATTTTTCATAAAGTAGATGCCCGCTAATTCAGCACGTTGGTGTTGGATTATTTTAAAATGCTGGATTACTGAATGGCTTATAAAAACAGCAGTTGTTGGGAGACTACCGGAAATATTGCTATATAGAACGCAACCGATGTCGGCCGATCCTTTCTCTGAACAATCACTCCCAATTGCTCTTTACGTCTAAACAATAATTGCTCCTGATCTCAGAATGATTTAGCTAAAACTGCTTAAAACAGCATACAAAAATAATTTTTGGACCGATGCAGGATCAGCGGGTTTTTACTCTTTTCTGATTCATATTTCTCATTCCTAACCCCTAATTCTTATTTTTCATCGCTAATTCTCCTTGGTATTGCAGCTTTCCCTCCCTCGCGTCATCAACTGTGGTCCGGGCGGTTCGCTGCGTCGAGGCTCCAGAGGGGGTAGCGGACCCCGGCCTTCTACCGAGGCTCTACTCACTCGCCGCCGCATCATAGACAAGGCAATCAATGGGACTTCCGTCTCCCCCTCCAGACAGGTCCGCAAACATTAATTATAATCTGTAGTATTTTGCACCCTGGAGTGTGGAGTGCAAAATACTGTAGGATTTCTTTGCCTTAACAGATGGACTATTTTTTAGATTCATTAAATTATTTTACCTGAAATCCGTTGTCTTTAGTTGACACTCAGTGGTTCAACACTGACATTTCAACACACTTAGACTAAACCATCACAAAGTCAAATGAGTCATCCCATGTGATACAAGATTGGAATTTGATTAGTTTAGTGAAAGGAGCCTTCCTTTCCTGCAATGTTCGGCCTGATAGCACATTTCTTACGGTAAACAATATCGGTTAATGGGTAGAATAAGTTTAAGTACATTACTGTAATTTGTTTTTAAAATTTAAGTACCTAAATTTTTTCATTTAATCTTTAGGTAGGCTAAAGAATTAGAAATATTGGTTATCTAACGATGTGTAGGTTGGCTACCTGCAGGATCTAATAAGCTTAAAATCAAATGAATAAGCTGTACTAAACATTGGTTTTTGTCAAATAAGTATAAACTGATTAATTTTAATGCCCACAAATCAAGGAGTATACATAAGAGTTCCTAGTCGGTCTGTTATCTTAATTACGTATTATTTTTGGTAATAATCATTATTCCCACCCTATAACTAATTTTTCAAGAGACATCTGTAAATTACTCTGTTTAGAAAGTAATTACCGTAGTTGTCATGGGAAGACATAGGTGTGTGTTTCTAAAAGCTTTTTGGCTTTATTTTTTATATAAACGTGTATGAATATTTCTAATAAACTAACGTCTGTTATTGCAGGAGACAGTGGAGGAGCCTGTGGCCGCGCCGCCAGACCCGCCCCAGCCTGTGGCCCCACAGCCAGACCCGCCACAGCCTGACCCGCCACAGCCTGTGGCCCCACAGCCAGACACACAGGCAGAGTCTGAGCCCCCGGTGGAGGAGGATGACGACGAGGAGAAGGCCATCGGACAGTCCCATGATGGCAGGTCTGTAAATTATGTCATAACTGACCCCGTCCGGTTATCCGCTCGCCTGTAAGAATTTCCACCACCTATCGTGGACAGAACTTGTCGTAGTCTAGCTTTTGTGTGAAAATTTCTAAGTTCATAACTATCACGATAAATTTAACTAAAAAACTTCCTCAGATGGAGAAATAGGTGATGTCAATATTTTAACAAAAAAAGAAGTTGTAATTGTAATTTTATAATGCTAAAGATTTACTTTGATTCAACAAATGCTATCGATCACATGTCAATGCTGTTATTGGCTTTTTTACCAAATGGTTTACCTCCTTGATCTTTAACAGATTAATGTAGGGCCTATGGTATGTACATCTTAAATTTTAAACCTAACTAATGCTTTTCAAACCTACTTTTATTATACTTTTCTTTGAAAAAAAAGACTTGTTATTTTGTTAGTATATTTGTATACATCAACGTTTTGACTTCAGATTCCTTAAGTTTGAAGAAGAGATTGGAAGAGGAAGTTTCAAAACAGTTTACCGGGGACTCGACACCCAAACTGGTGTTGCTGTGGCCTGGTGTGAACTGCAGGTAAAAATTATAATTTTTATCAATTTGTTCTAATTTTTTGTTCTTTGCATTTCCCCAATTTCTTTCATTTCCACATCCCTCCTTTTGCACACTCTGGTTTTAGGACGTTGTGTCAGTCAAATCAATAACGCATATAGCCTATAGTATATTATTTGTACATATATTAGGTACTAGCTGTAACCCGCGGGCTTTGCCCCGTTTAACTTCTTAATTTTCAAGATGATCTCGTTCGCATGGCTCAATCACGTCCTGGTTGAAGTTCGTTCGCTACGCTCACTCAACTTTAGGTTTGAGCTCGTTCGCTACGCTCACTCACCTTTAGGTTGGAGCTCGTTCGCTGCGCTCACTTGCCTTCAGGTTGGCTCGTTCGCTACGCTCACTTGCCTTCAGGTTAGCTCGTTCGCTACGCTAACTCGCCTCCAGGTTGAAGTTCGTTCGCTATGCTCACTCACCTTTTGGTTGCAAATTAGCTGTCATAAATGTAAAAGAAATAATAGTGCTGCATCCTGTTGGTAATCCTTGTAACTTTAATGCTATTGAACAACATAGAACAGAACCAACTTGTTTAATGAAACAGCTGTTAAGATTCATTAATTCCATTTCTCATAAGGTTAACATGGGAAACTCCAGAGCCACTGGGGCGGAGCCCGAGAGTCCGATCTGAATAAAAACAACTTAGTTTTCCTATTTAATGCCTAAAGAATCAGTGTACCAAATTTCAGCCTCCTAGGTAAATGGGAAGTGGGAGAATTAGTGATGAGTGAGTCAGTCAGTGAGGGCTTTGCCTTTTATATAATACTAGCTGTACCCGCGGGCGCCCCGTTTAACTTCATAAGTGAGCTCGTTCGCATAGCTCAATCAGGTCCTGGTTGAAGTTCGTTCGCTACGCTCACTCACCTTTAGGTTGGAGTTCGTTCGCTGCGCTCACTTGCCTTCAGGTTAGCTCGTTCGCTACGCTAACTCGCCTCCAGGTTGAAGTTCGTTCGCTACGCTCACTCACCTTTTCATTAGCTGTTGTCATAAATATAAAAGAAATAATATTGCTGCACCCTGTTGGTAATCCTTGTAACTTTAATGCTATATTGAACATCATAGAACAGAACCAACTTGTTTAATTGAAACAGCTGTTAAGATTCATTAATTCCATTTAAATATGAGAACTCATAAGGTTAACATGGGAAACTCCAGAGCCACTGGGGCGGAGCCCTTGAGTCCGATCAGAATAAAAACAGCTTAGTTTTCCTATTTAATGCCTAAATAATCAGTGTACCAAATTTCAGCCTCCTAGGTAAATGGGAAGTAAGAGAAATAGTGATGAGTGAGTGAGTGAGTGAGTCAGTCAGTGAGGGCCTTTTATATATTTAGATACTCAATTAATCTATGAATATTATGATTTGAAACATTTTTTTTATTTTTTTATTTAAAGAGATTGGCGGCCTCTTTTGATTGTTTAAAGATGTCTAGCAGTTTTGAAGTGTTTGCAGTTACAGAAACATTATTTTCAGTTTTGAATCAATTCTGTTATCAAAGAGTCCTTAGAGGCTAGCAGCAATCTTGGATTATTTTAAATAGCTGTTGAAGGGTTATTTATTTATCATTAAAAAATATTTTATATATTTTACTCTAGTACTCCCTGGTTAATGATTGTAATTTAAATATCTAGTGCAGTGTTGGATCAGAAAATTTCTCTGCAGTTTTGTAATTTTTTATAATTGAGTCCATGGAAGCTGGCCATCTTGGATTTTCCCGCCATAAGAGCAATGTTGTTTATGTTAATTTCAAATAGCCGTTGAAGAGTTGTTTAACATCTCAAATTATTTTTAAAATAACAAAGTGCTTGTAATTTAAATACCTAGTGCGCTGTGAGATTAGAAATTGTCTTCCTCAATGTCTTCTTCATTAATCTTAAGCCTAATAAATAAATAAAAAAAATTCACAGTTTTGAACTAAGACAAAGTTTAGTATTAAAGTGTCCTTTCTCCATGTTTTCTATAAAACTAACTTGAAACCTTCAGTTACTAAGTAAGCATTAGGCCTACCATAAAAAACCATTACCAGTACTTGTAAAAAAAAAAAAACTTTACCTAGAAAACAGGGAAAATGTTCAAAAAACCAACGATTAGCACATATGTTACATTATATTGATGGACAACATAGCGCTACTATGTATGTACTATACCTACTTTTGCTGTTGCTTTTATTACATAGGCCATTTCCGTCAAAGTAAACATAATCAAAATTGATATTGATACACGTTTTATGCTTTACAGGAAAAGAAACTCAACAAAAATGAACGGCAGAGATTTAGAGAGGAGGCGGAGATGTTGAAGGGGCTACAACATCCTAACATCGTCCGCTTCTACGACTATTGGGAGGTGACCTTGACCAAGCGTAAATACATTGTGTTGGTGACTGAACTCATGACTTCAGGAACACTTAAAACGTGAGTTTTGGTGATTTCTGTCGATGAAGACGAACATGATAAAATGCCTTTATTGAGAAAGCTTACATTATTATATGCTATCACTGCAGAGTTAAATACAGTGGCGTCGACCTGTAATCCAGCTACTAGGAGGTCACAAATTGTGGATTATTATAGGCATGCACTGTGGATGTGATACTCCCTGGTATGGATTAACGTCCGCACTAGTGAGTACTACGACTATCCTGATAATTAGACCAATCCGTTATACCAAGGCAAAAATCTGGTTCGGATTCCACTATGAACTGTAGGTCCCTTAGTTGCCATTAACAGTATGAGCTGTTAATTAACAGCTGTGTCTAAGCTAAAAAGTTTTAAGTTACCTGGCTTTGTTTTTTGGCTTTGTACTAAGCTAAAACTTTTTAGCTTAAATTTAGTGATCCAGAGGCTACCTCACCATGAAATTAGAAGCTGTGTCTAAGGAATATGTCGGCCTTAGTCACTTTTAAGACTACAAAATCGGACCACTCATCCTACACTCATCTCCATTCATATAAATTGTAGGTACTTGGCTTAAAATACCTATTTTATGGTCGCCATTCCAATGAAAAGTAAAGTATAGTCAAGTATTTACATCTTAGTATATTATGAAAATGAAATGTAAAGGGAATTATAAATATAATAAACTTAATTTGAGTTTGAATTTAGGGTGATTTAAATTTTATTTTTGTACTAAACATAGTTTCCTGTACCACACTATTATTCAATTCACTTTAAATTAGTCTATTATTCACCAAAAACTAATTTGATATTTTTATTCCAGCTATCTCCGCCGATTCAAAAAGATAAATCCCAAAGTATTAAAGTCATGGTGTCGTCAAATCCTGAAGGGTTTACAGTTCCTGCATTCCCGATCGCCTCCCATTATACACAGGGACCTCAAATGCGACAACATTTTCATCACTGGAACCACTGGCAGCGTCAAGATCGGAGATTTGGGGCTGGCTACACTGAAAAACAGATCTTTTGCAAAATCTGTCATTGGTTAGTAAAACTGTTGACTGTTCAAAATGTTTAAATGTAATATGCTACGATCTAAATTTCATGCTTTATGACTATAAACTTCTTTTACAAAACGGTGAATAATTAATGTGCTTTCACAATCATTTTTCGATTGATTATGAAATGTATAACTAAATTTAAATGTTCCACAAAACGATATTCAACAAATTTAGCGCTTTCGGAAACTAGATTTCCATAGTCATGCTGTGTTTACACGAGTACAAAAAGAAAAAAATTCTTAATAATAAATACATTTTAAATAAAGAAATAAAGTTAAATCAGATAATGTAAAGGATATAGGAAAAATATATAAAAATAATATTAGAAAAATAGTCTTTTGAATTTCGGATATATTAGCCTACAGTTTTGTTCTTGATGTAATTATTTTCAGTAATTCCGAGTTAATAATTGGGGTCTTCACTATTTAACAAATAATTTTGGTCGGTTTTTTCTATAAAATAAGATTCCCACGCATTAAGATGTTGAGGTTATACAATTTGTTTTAAAAGTTTAAGGTCAATAACTACTTAAAACAATTAAACATTTAAGATACAGGCTTGTTCTAACAAAATATGACCGACCGCACAGGTAGCAAGGGACAGACATGGTTTGAGTCTGTCCCTTGCTACCTGTGCGGTCGGTCATCTTTTGTTAGAACAAGCCTGATTCTAAATTGTTGAACTGTTTTATGTATTTATTTGTTTTTGTACTGTGTTTATTTCTGACAATGTTAACTACTGATCAACTCTACATATGTACCTGAAGCTGACTATGGTGTTTTAACACGGAAACATGTGAATTGACATATTTTATTGAGCTGTGACGGGATTATGTAAGTAATTTAGTCTTGCATTATGTCCAACAGCTCAGAGGGCTACACACATGGATTTTAATTGAAGTAGTAAATAGTACTAAAAGTGTTTTTGGTGTTATGTTTATGATATAGGCCTGTCTTGGATGACCATGCTCAAAATTTTTCCCTTAACTATAGCTTTAGTAATGTGTTTAAGTTGCTGCCATTTGGATCTAGTTTGCAGTAAATTATACAATAACTCTAGATTACTTAGGAGAAAGAATTCTATCTTCAAAAAACAAGCAAAACCCTTGGTGGTAATTCTGTAACTGTATCCAATGAATTTTATTTCAGGAACGCCAGAATTCATGGCTCCGGAAATGTACGAGGAACATTACGACGAAGCAGTGGATGTTTACGCTTTCGGCATGTGTATGTTGGAGATGGCGACTTCGGAATACCCTTACTCGGAATGTACTGGGCCGGCCCAGATATACAAGAAAGTCATTAGCGTAAGTTTTCACTCTGTATATTTTTTAATGATGTAAAAGTAGGCCTTTACTTACCTTTATTAGGGTGAGTTTTGCCATATGAAGAATGGTGTTATTGAACAGGTGTAGGTTTGCAGACAAAACTATTTGAGTTTATCTTTTATTTGATGTATGTATAATAAGTTTTTTTAAGACAGATTTTAAAGTAAATTCAAATTAATCTTAATTTAATAATCTTAAAATGTGTACCTCACTTTGACTATATTTTACTACAGAAATATTTTTTCTCACAGGGGATCAAACCAGCCAGCTTTGACAAGGTGGAGAACCCTGAGGTGAGGGATGTGATCGAAAGGTGTATTCGACTAAAGAAGGAGGAAAGGTGGGTGTAGCCATTGTGAAATGTAGTCTAATGACTAAGTAAAACCATTTGATTTGACTTTCTTCTTTCTTGTTATACTTTAACGTGTCTTCTAATCATCTTCTGTGTATACAGAAATCAAATTTTCACATCCAATCAAATTTTTGAATCCAATCATCCAAGAATATTCGATTTCAGGCCTGGCATCAAAGAGCTGCTAGCTCATGAGTTTTTCGCCGAAGACGTTGGTCTGCGGCTGGAGATGGTGTCGAGGGATGAAGCTGTAATTTCTAACACGACCAAAGTGGAATTCCGTCTGAGAGTTATCGATCCGAAGAAGAGAAGTAATAAACACAAGGAGAATGAGGCTATCCAGTTTGACTTTGACATGGCTACTGACAACGCCGATGAAGTGTCGTCAGAAATGGTATGTTCAACAATTTCAAGTTGAGAAACTGTTAGGTTGTTGCTAATGTCTGGATTAGCTATATTCATAGATGTAAATCAGATAAACTATCTTAAACAGAAACAAGGAATTTTTGTTAGAATAACAGGCTTACATGAGTGGAAACAGTCCACTGAGGTACAAGAAACATAAAAAGGTTATAGCCTACTATAGGTACATAAAAACTAGAATATTTCACTTCACTGACAGAATTTTCAACCAAAGAGTTTTATAGTTGGGTGAGAGATGTCTTTCGGTCTCGTAAAAAATATGTGAGAAAAAAATTCAAATTTTGTAGGGATAGTGAAAAGTATTTTTGGGTACCTCGTACCAGAGTGAACTCTTTCTAGATATAAAGTATATTTTGAGATGAAATCACTAATTTAATCATGACTAGCACTAACACTTATGTTGATCAGCAAACGGTTTGACTGCTGTTACGGGACCTGGCAGGCAGTAAAACATCCTGCCTTGAAGGTTTGACTTTTAGGTTCTCCTATCACACAGTAATAGACTTATCTTAAAGGAAACCTGTCTATGTACTAACTGGTTTCCATCCATAAATATCTACAAGTCTATTTAATTTTGTTTTGTACCCAGGCCAAGTCAGGGCTGATTCTCAGTGAGGACGCACCTCAAGTAGCCAAGATGTTGATGGCTCAGGTCAACGCTTTGCTGAGAGATAGAGAAGACCGCAAGAGTCACACTATGCAGACTCCGGCCTTCGACGAGGCTTTGGGAGGTAAGACACCACGCTATGTTAGCCTCAAACTGTTTATCTATCAAGGGAGTACTACAGAAACTTCACTTAAAAATGTTGTTTCTGCCCAGTTTCACTTATGTTGACATTGGGACCGTTTCTGTAAATTCACTATCACTATTTAAGTTGTAAACCTGTGTGTCAATACACAATCCTAGGGTTTAGGTAATGCCTCAATTCTAGCCTAACCTAACCCAACCGCACTTGTCCCTACCCTCAGGTTTTCAAAGATAGCAAGTTAGGCAGGCCAATGAGAACTATTTTACCAACCAACCTTCAAGGTATGTGTCAATAATTGTTGATAGTGTACTATCTACAGCTGTTGTGATAATGACTTTTCAACCTTCACTTGTCTATGTTAATGAGTAGATTAGTTTCCATGGCTCAGTATGAAACTTACGATTAGGGATGGACGAGATTGGATTTTTTGGTTCGAGACGAGACGAGACGAGATTTTTGAGATTTTTTATTACTCATAAAATTTCGAGACGAGATCGAGACGAGATTTCTCTTCTCATACACAACGGGAAATGCACGTTCAAAATTTTTACCTGATTTTGTAACATTGTTAGATGACTGTTTAAATACTAAAATAATGATAATAGGCAAGAATATTTACAATCTTTCATTAAATAACATCAGCATAACATTTTTTTATTAATCACGCCTAACTTATTAAAAATGCCTACGATTAGGAAACATGGTGATATCAGTTAGGATAGAGTTCAACTTATCCTAAAATAAAATAAATCATAAAATAAAAGCAATATTAATTTTTATAAAATAGTTACTTGTTTTGACTTTTTTTATAGTAATAAAACATTCCTCACACTGCTTACACTTAACAAAACTTCTCAAATGTTATTAAAGTAATATTATTAAAATAATGAAAGTAATATTTACATTAAAAGAATTAAAGTAATATTTACATTAAAAGAATTAATTAAATAAGAACGCCTTCGAAAAGGAAACGCAACTACAACACGCTCCTGTATTGCGGGTATTGCATTGACTTTCTGCAGGCGTTTTTAATTTTTTTTTTTTTTTTTTTTTTTATTCTCGTCTCGATAAAAATCTCGGCCAAAAAGTAATCTCGTCTCGTGTAACAAGATTGAAAATTTCCCGAAAATTTCCCGAAATTTCGAGACTTGACCATCCCTACTTACGATGTTAACGATCATTTCTACGTTACAATCTTACTCTGGTGGTAAACACAAATCAGACAGAATATAATCGGCTTGGTTATGCTTGCATCTTGGTGCCTTTTATTGTATAAAATAATTTGAATTCTATAATCATACTAGCTGTTTGTTGTAGCAGCTTCTAAAATGTTTTTATAATTATCGTAAAGCACGTTTTTTAAAGTTAGGCCTTCTAGTAAAGCATTATCAAATAGATTATTGCAGATATTTTACATCACGATAAGTAAAAGCCATCGATCTCAAATTTGACCTCTTGTTCAGGTGAGAAATTATTTTAAATATTACAATAACAATAAACAAATAATAATAATAACAAGATCTGAAAAAATCTTTTCAAACAAATATTTTCTCGTGACGTTTTTAATACTTCCTCAACCTGTCAACATGAAGACGGTGTCAGATTCCTGATCCCAAAAACAACTACCTTCAAAATTGTGAATAATTATGGATTAAATTTAAACTTTGCTCAACTACAGAAATGTTAGCATTTACCTGATAAAAAGATTTTGCCAGGAATTATTAAGGAAATCGACAGGAAAGCAGGCCTTTAAATAAGTCCATAGAGAAGGCCATTGCCACTTCTCCAGTGGTTGAAGACCACAAAAATTTCTACTTTTGTGTTGTATATATACGTATGTCTCTATGGACTTATTTAAAGGTTTAAGCCTGCTTTGCTGTTGATTTCAAACATTTTAGCTTTTGATTATAAAAATAATTATTTCCTAAATTGTATTCATACTTCGATAGTAAATAAAAAACTTGGCCTTATCCCAACCAAACTCAAAATTGTTCCTGTCTCGCCTTTCCTATCTGATAAACTTATCTCAGTTGTTTTCATCCATTCTATAGTTGTGAAATCAGTCACTAAGTTTTCACCAACTAATCAAAAAGATAAACACAAAAATGACAATTCACTAGTTCACATAAGAATTTTCAATTTAACATTTTAAGAAGAATAAATAGTTCTAAAATACATAGATATCTATAAAACACAGTTGTGATTACTCTGATTGATTTCTGAATGAATGTAATGCTTATTACTGTTGTGTCTATTAATACTCGGGTAGGTGAGGCTGGCAAGTGACTGTGTTTGGCAGCTGGTGACATTTTGATGTGATTGATCATTGATCATTGTGTTGTAGTGATCGACGATGGCAACTTCATCCCTTTGGTGGAGTCTAGCAGCGTGCCGCAGTCTCAGCCGATATTCTTCAACTCTCAGGTAACGTATTGTGGTTGAGAACTGAAATAGGTTAAATACTTTTGGGAATATTGCTTGGAATTGCAATCAGCTCCATGACTAAAGTTACATTTGATTGGCACTGACATCTGCATATACTGGTTACCAGCAGACCTGCCTGTGTGTATGGGGAAAAGATTAGTTGGGTTGAAAACTAAGGTTTCCAAAACATGAAAATGGTTGTAATAAATAAAAAAATTTATAGATAAAATTTAAAAAAATGTGGAGGTCTTATTATTTTTCTTACAAATGAGATTGTGATTTTGGTACTTGAATTGGCACAATTTATAACGAGAATTAAAATATATTTTTATTCTCAAATTACAAAATAATTTTGGGTAAACAGATATTCTCTGGATGTAATGAAATAAGTTAAATTGTACCAAATAAAGATATACAATCTTGAGTATTTTTACTATTGAACTAAAAACCCACATATTTAACTATTTAATGATAAGCTATATTTGGCTAAAACCTGTTATTTATTAAAAGTTTTACAAAATGTACACTAAGAAGTTAGTGAATTTTAAAATCATATATTTAAACAATATATCTCTTCTGCTTATATATTTTAAACTTAGCAGATTAAGCCAAGATTAAGGATAGAAAAATTATCTTGAGTTTTTAAATACAAAAATTGTGCTAATAATTGCGACCAAAGCTAAGAGATTGGTTTTTTCAGATGAGTCAGACTGGTGGGAACTCACAATCAGTTATTATGATGCAGCAGACACAGCCCGGTCAAACATTGCCCAGTCAGCAGCAAGTTTTGCAACAAAATATGCAACAAACCCAGCAGCAACAGCCGATACAAACACTGGAGTTGCTTCAGCAACAACTGTCTCAGCAGAACCAACAACAATATCAGCAGCAAACATCCCAACAGATACCTCAGCAACAACAAATGAACCAACAGAATCAGATTTTGCAACAACAGCAGTCAATGTCCCAGCAAATGCCTCAAATCCAGCAGCAGCAGCAGCAACAACAGATGCCTCAACAGATGAACCAGCAGTACCAAGACATGTCCCAACAGTATCAAGAAATACCACACCAGTATCAAGAAATGTCACAACAACAGTTGCAGCAACCTCAAATGCCCCAGCAAAGGTTGTCCACTCAAGAGATGCCCCAGCAGCAACAATTGCAACAACCTCAAATGCCTCAACAAAGGATGTCAACACAGGAAATACCCCAGCAACAACAATTGCAGCAACCTCAAATACCTCAGCAAAGGATGTCGACACAGGAAATACCCCAGCAACAACATTTGCAACAACCTCAAATGCCTCAGCAAAGGTCATTGTCTACTCAAGAAATTCCCCAGCAACAGCAATTACAACAACCTCAAATGCCCCATCAAAGGTCATTGTCTACTCAAGAAATGCCCCAGCAACAGCAATTACAGCAACCTCAAATTCCTCAGCAAAGGATGTCAACTCAAGAGCTGTCCCAGCAACAACAATTACAACAACCACAAATGCCTCAACAAAGGATATCGACACAGGAAATACCCCAGCAACAATTGCAGCAACCTCAAATGCCTCAACAAAGGATATCGACACAGGAAATACCCCAGCAACAATTACAACAACCACAAATGCCCCATCAAAGGTTGTCCACTCAAGAGATGCCCCAGCATCAACAATTGCAACAACCTCAAATGCCTCAACAAAGGATGTCAACACAGGAAATACCCCAGCAACAACAATTGCAGCAACCACAAATGCCTCATCAAAGGATGTCGACACAGGAAATACCCCAGCAACAACAATTGCATCAACCTCAAATGCCGCAGCAATTATTAACACAAGACATGTCCCAGCAAACAATGCAACAACCTCAGATGCCACCGCAAATTATGACACAAGACATGTCACAACAACAAATACAACAACCTCAAATGACTCAGCAGATATTGTCTCAACACGACATTTCTCAGCAACAGTTGCAGCAACCTCAAATGCCTCAACAGCAACTTCAGCAACCTCAAATGCCACAGCACCGAATTTCTCAACCCGAAATGCCCCATCAGCAATTGCAAATGCCTCAAATGCCTCACCAGCGGCTATCCCAACCGGAAATGCCTCATCAACAGCTTCAGACCCCTCAAATGCCTCAACAACGACTATCCCAACCGGAAATGTCCCAGCAACAGTTGCAGCAAACTCAAATATCACATCAGATTCCACAGACTCACTCGATGGAAGGTCAGCATCAGGTAATTGGACATTCGCAAACAACTCAGCAACTTACAGCGCCACAAATGCAGCAGCAGCGAATATCGCAGCATGAGTTACCACAGCAAGCAACTCATCATATGGAAGGACAACAGCAGATGACACATCTTCTGTTGCAAGATCAGCAACAACAACAACAGCTGCAACCACCACAGATGCAGCAGCAACGAGTTTCCCAGCATGAAATGCCTCAAGATTCTCAACAACAGTTTGTCTACACTCAACAACATCCGCCCGACCAACTCATGCCTCCGCACTCATCTAGTCAACAACATGGAAGGATCTCGCAGACTGTTTACACTCTACCCCAACAGGGAGCAGTGACTCCTCAACCTCAAAATGATGGTTTCCATTTCATCCCTGCAGAGATGGTTCCTCAAACGTACCAAAAGGTAGGATGGTGTTTATCTGAAAATTAATTGCTTTTGCCACAAACAATGTTAAATCCGGTAATGTCTAATCTGTGAATTTAAGTTTGGTGGATTAATCGATCATTTCATTCATATTTTCAAATTGTTTGTTAATAGTGACGAGGGATGTCTGTTTGTAAATTGTTAACTTTTATGTTCAAGAATAATGAAATTATATGTTTCGTATGCTATAACTGGGTTGATATACTTGTAATTGTTTTTACAAGCTAGCATGTTATCAAAGGTTCACTTTGACCAATCACGATGAGGCCCTTGTGTTGTAAGAGTGAAAACTACTGTTTGATGCCTATTTGACTTTTTTATTTGATACATCACCTGAGATACACTTGCGATACAGATGTCTATTTCACATACGACTAAAAATGTTAGTTTTCTAAATTTTGATTACCGTTACCCCCAAACTAGGAATTCAATGATATGTTTTGTCCTATAATTGTGATAAAATTTCATATACAGCTGCAAAATCTGTTTTCATTATGATTTTCTAATTTAAAGCACTGTAGTTCATTTTTCCTATTTACATCTAGGCCTACAACCTACATCTAGGCCAGTTTATTGATGGTAAGGGGACACAATATTAAAGAAGCACTACATACAATACAAAATGTACATACAGTACAACAACAAACAGAGTTTTAACATACAACTTTCCTCGGGAACTCTCCTGAAATTTTTCTTCTCAAACACCTTGGAAACCCCTAGGGACCCTTGGAAAACTTCCAACCCGTTAAATTTTCCTGGTAACAACAGTGTACATCGTCTATTGTGAATTAGTAAAGCGTTAGTCGTAAGTTAACTTTACCATCATACATCTTTGTGTAACACATGTCTGTGTGGTCTTGGGTGTGCTAACCACTAATTGTGTATAGTCTGAGCATGATATGTTCGCTCCGACACAACCATTGACGTTCCTCAGTGTCAGCGGCTCGTACACACAGACCCCCCTCTACTCACCCATCCAGACGTCTCAGCTACTGCCTAGCGCTTCATTGAAGGTTATTACACCGTAGTTTACATTTAGAAGGGCTAAAAACATAATTGTGTACGAATGTATCGTGTAAATTATCCTTGCGACTTTTAAGAAGGCGCTAATGTTTATTTGATTTTTTTTAGAATATTTATGTTTCTTTTTAGATTGGTATTTTTTAAATATAATTTGAATTGGCTGTAGAAATAATGAGAAAAATGCAAGGTAAGAATCAAGCTATAAGTCCCGACTAGGGGGAGCAAGCTAACCATAAGGGGGAGTATAAGTAACCATTGAGTTGTGCTTATAATTGCTACAATGCCATACTATTAAATATATATAAATCCATCTACATATGTTTTTAAGTGTAAGTTATTGTAATATTATTTGATTAAGATGTTACCTTCAATGATGTTAGAAAAAATATCCTTAGTTAACATTTTTAATCAGTCAGTTTTTTTTTCAGTTCTTGAACTTATAATTTTAGCTCTTTGAAAATATGTAAAGTAAATGTTTTAATGGAAGATAAAGAAAAGTAAAATTTCAAATTTGAATTCATAAGACTATGTGGTGTGTAATATCTGCTGAAACATTTATGTAACTTAAAGATTAAAGTTTCTGCCACAAACTAACTATGAAACTAAACCATGAAGTGTTGTTTTCAGGATGAAGTCAACGCAACGGAACCGGAAGCTATAGAGGGAAAACAGGATGTAAGTGAGGCTGACGGACAGAAAGGGGTGCTTCCGCCACAGTCTGTGCTTAATCCCGCATACTATACCCAATACTACCAGTGCACCATGTCTAACATACCCGCGGATAATCAGTCCGAGACACACAAAACTGTGGATAACACTGCGAGTCAGGATAGTGTAGCGTTCCCAGTACTTACCGGACAAGAGTCGGAAAATATTTCTCAGAGTCAATATCCTCCGCAAGGCCATTTCACAGGTCAATCTCAAGAAAGTTTCCCTCCTTCGCAGGGTGAAGGTTATCCCGCATCTGGGCCTCAACCGACACATTTCCCCAACAACTCGCAGGCAGAGTTTGGGACTTCACAATCTAATTTCACAGTCCCCGTTCCTTCAGCGACTTACTCTGTTTCCACCTCCCAACAGTTTGCACCTGCGGTTAACCATGAACATTTCACAACCTCTTCTCAAGCTCAATACTCGTTGCCGACAACTCGACCCGATGGTTTTATCGCTCCTGTACCCCAACAGGGGAATTTCGCTCCGCAAACTCAACCAGATAATTTTGTCGCTCCAGCTACTAATCAGCAATATACGGCTTCTGCTACTCAGGCTAATTTCCCAGCGCAAACTCAACCTGAAGGTTTCAATGTGTCGGCTCCCAATCAAGGAAATTTCTCAGGTACTTTGCCGCAGGGGAATTTCACACATCAGGCTGGTACGGAGAATTTTACTGCACCGGCGCCCAATCAGGGGCATTTCACTTCACAGGTGAATTTCCCTTCACAAACGACCCAAGCTGAAAATTTTGTACCAGCCAATCAGCAAACTCATTTCACAGCTCCAGTTCCAAACCAAACTTTCATTCCCCCTCAGACAGGGCAACAATTTCCGCCAACATTTTCTGACTCAAATTCAGTTCCTCCCCAACAGGAACAGTATGCTTCTCAATCGTCAAATGTTGCTACACCGATGCCAATACCACAGGAACAAACGGTGTTTGTAGCGAATTCTGTTCCCGATCAACCGAAAGAGACGGTCAATTACGAGCCGATTGCAACTGAAATACCGATGAACTCGCTAGAACTAACCCACGCTTTTCTCAGTGCCCCCCAGTCACCATTAATTGTAGAACAGCTTCAGCGAAAAATGTCTTGTGAAGACCACCAATGCTCTAGTGAAGATTGCCAGTGTCAACAGCTTATGCTAACGGAACCATTGTCTGTAACTAATTCAAGCGAGGCTGTAGAAGTTACTAACGAGGGGCACCCAGAGGGAAATGATTTGGACCAGGTATGCATGCGTCTAGCCTGCTTTTCCTTAATATTTTTTCACTTAGATCTTGATTTTTTTTTTTTAACTCGTCCAATGTAGTTAGCGATTCAGTGTGAATTTGCATCTAATTTTAAAATTATTCAGTAAAATGTTGTAGAATTTATTTAGATGTAATGTAAATTGCCGAAATTGCTGAATAGTCTGACAACTAAATAAATAAATAAATTGTGAAGTCAGCTTGGCATCTAATGTCCTTCATTGATGGAATACACAATGTAGAAAAGTGGGTACACTGTTTTGTGCTTAAAGAATCCCGCAGCAAATGGTCCCATTTTAAAAATCACCAATCCACAATGATTTTATATTTAACCTGTTGTTATTTGAGATACTTTCAGTCAGTGTAATTTCAGGAGCTTGTGTCAATGAGTTTATTAGCTTCAGTTTAAATTGCAACAAATTCAAGACAACAAATGATTGAAAGTACATAAAGTAGAACCTCACTATCTCAACAATTTGTGGACCCAGAGGTTGTCGATTTATCCATAAATTCAATACTTACATGAGTATTTTTACATGTTAAATAACAATCTCCAAAGAAATGTAAAATATTCAACAATTAGAACTAAATTATATGAAATGCTCCTTGAAAAGTCAAACACACTAGTAAGACAAATTTAGCTAGATGTTTGTCCTGTCAGCTGTTGACTGTTGAGTTACCGGGTGTCGAGTTAGTGAGGTTTTACATTAACATTATTTTGTAAATTAAATTTATTTTTGATCTGGCGTTTGAATAAAAATTTACACCTAGATGCAATTGTTGTCAATTGTTGATTTTCTAGTCAATATTCTGTTGGTACTTTGGTATTATCCGGAGGCCACCATTATACAGCGCGCTGTGGCGGTTATGTTAGGTTGGGTTATCATAAATAGGTTTGTAGGACTTTCCTTGTTTCGTTATGAATCAAACGGTCATATTTCCGCACGCCAAATCCCCTCCAAGTAGGCAAATGTCATGTAGTTGACCGGAGCGCACGCATCATCTGTGACCGCCTGTATATGGGGTATTTGGCAGGCGAAAGTACGACTCATCTGGCATCGTTCGATTCATAACCAAACGAGGAAAGTCCTACAAACACATTTTTGATAACTCAACCTAATATAACCGCCGCAGTGCGCTGTATACCTACTTGGCGGAGTATAGCAGCGGCGACGCATTCAACTCAATCCTTGCCAACATCGCTGCCTTCTGGGAGGCAGAACTCAAAGGCCGCTAATCATAATCACGTCAAATTTGGACTGCAAGTCAATTAAAGTATGTTTTTTTCCAATTGTGGAGTTATTTTTGGTCTTCGGTAAAAAAATCTCTAAAATAAGTGGTCTCCGGATAATACCAAAGTACCATACTGTTTTTAACTATTTCTTTAAGACCATACAGAGAATCAGCTTTCGATAAACAACATTTTAATCCAAAGAAACCAGACGTTGGTTTTTTTGTTGAAAATCTTCCAGCAAACTTAAAAGATATTACAGTACTTGATGTTAAAAAAGCATAATTTACAGTACATACGAACACACGTTGAAATATTGTTTGTTACTGAAAAATCATTCTAGCATTCTTGCCATCATAAAATCGGAAATGATCAAACTATAATTTACTATATAAACGACAATCCTCGCATGGTCTATGTTCTCCTTAGCATGTTTATGTTTAATGTTGACTTTGCACAACATACCTGTTTGCATCGTTGTTATACTGGATTCAAACAGATTTCCAAGGTAATGTTTTGGATCGCACAGTTCCTGATTGTTGTATGGGATTTTAAAAGCACTTGCATGGTTCATGCCTGCACCACTGGTTACATATTTGCTGTAGAGATGACAAGTTTCACATATAACTAGTTATATTTAATTTATTTATGAGAGTCAGAATCGATACTATTGAAGTTTTTTTTTCTTTGTTGCCTGTATAAATATTGCATTGACAATTTTAAGTTTTTTTTTTCCACTATACTATTTAATTATTTATTTTTGTTCGCACCTGTAAAAAGGTATTTGTAATTATCGTAACTAAATATTTCATATATATTTAGTAGTTTGCTAGTCGTGTGGGGTTTGTATCATGCTTCTAGCTTTTACAGTAAACCTAGAAAATTAGTATATTTAGTGTAAGTCGAAGAACAGTAGACAAATATTTCATTTTTGTAATCATTCAGTTTGCTGTTTATTTTATATTAAGTGTTTACCCTTGAGGAGGGTTACTTGGCTTTAACAGTTTATCACATATGCTATGTTTTGCTACTAGCTCTTTTAAATGGGCCCAAATATTAGTCATGAACTATATATTTCAGTAGTCTTGTCTTACTTTAACAGATCACCTCAAGTGCTATTATTCATAGAGAATGGCTCACCGTAGTATTTTTATTTATTTCTACCAGCCAAATTTATTTTACCTTTGGTTCTTGTTTTTTCAACCTTTTTACACGCAAACAATTTTTTTTATGAAACCTCTATTCTCCTTTGTCAAACATAAATTGACTTAGCAAATTGGAAGACAATAGTAAAATAGTATTAGTAATGAGTAAATATATTAAATCACAGTATCTGTTCACTGTTCTTAGTCTGCACCTTAATTGTAAAATAGTTTGAAAAATCATTGAAGTAATCATCGGATATTGCTGCTTACGAAGGAAATTCATGCTAACAAGCTTATAGCTAAACATAGATAAAGTGAGTAATAAAAAAAAATCCAAGATCACTAAATTTCATTGTTTCAACTCAACCTAATCACTATCTAATGCTTAAAAAATATCATAAACTACTAATAATAACACTCTTAGTCAGTTATTCTTTGTTGCGCTTTGAAATGTATAACATTAGAACTTAATTATTGCCAGATGCCCAAAAAATGTACGTGTGGTAAGTTAATATGATATGTATTTTTAAATGGGTTTTAATGAACTATTTAAATAGCTGAATAGATAATAGATATAAAATATTCAATATCCTCAAAATACTTGAGTAAAATCCTCACCCACATAACAATAATAGTTTTTTTTTTATCAACAACATTAACCATAGGTCATACTTCTTACAAACTTCAAATGTAATATCACAAGAAATTAAACTTATTTACTCTACAATGTAATAGGTCTCTAACTAATCAATAGTGTTCTTATCACTTAAAAAAATAGCATACTGTCTAGTAGTATTTAGAAGTAAAGACATTAAATTGTCAGGGCAAAACAAATTTATCTGCACAAATCATTTAAATTTAATTACTATTTTTATTTAACGATTTTTTGAAAATAATTTCACAGATATCAACGGTGGCTGGTGGCAGTGAAGTGGATGTTTCATCTTCAGCTGCTACAACAGATATGTAAGTTTTACCAGGTTTTTAAATATTAGTATAGTTCTATATCGGTATTAATTAAATCTGTTCATTACTGATAATTAATTGTTTCATTTTGGTTTTACTTATCTAACAATAAAATGAAATAGTGTTTTTATTATCATCACATACAAATGAATTATACTATTCAACTAGCTATTACATTTTAAAGTCAGAACAACATGATATTGAGGGTTTGGAAATACATTTTTAACTTTATAAGAAAATAGAAAAGAATGTTTTAGGGGTTAAAACAGCTTGTTTTTCAAATTTCTGAAATGTTTGTTTAGTTTTTAATTAAACTGGTATTGAAGATTTGGCTTGAATTCAAGTAATTTTATAGAGCTGCTCTACAAAACTTAAGGGGGAAAGGTACAGTTTATCCATTTACTGGTGTATTTTAAGGAAGTAGAAAGTGTTTATTTGTTAGAAAGTAAATTGATATGTTGCTAGCAAAATTGGCATTATTTAGTATTATTATCCATTGTATTAAAAATATTTACCTTGAAATTGTGTTGTTAGACAACTGGTAACACTTACCAATAATTTTGCAAAACATTTAAAACCAAACAAAAAATATTTCCAATAATGTTGTAGGATAAAGGACGATCAACTTTGCAATAATTTTGTTACAAAATAGACAGCGAAACTTTTAATGTTCCAATAATGTTGTAGAACAAAAGACTACAAACAATTGACTTTCTTCTAATATTGTAGGACAGCGGACAACAAACGAGGACTGACAGTGAAGCGACGCAGCAGACCTACAGGACCTAAGCTGACTGTGCTAAGTGCTCAGGACGGACTGATCGAATGCCAGTTGGAGACGAGCAAACAGAAGACTGTCACGTTCCGCTTTAACTTGGACGACACGGTGCCAGCTGATGTTGCTAACAACCTGGTGAGTCCGTTCATCCGGAAAGAAAATGAAAATATGTCTAATTACAATTATGCTATACTGTTTACTTACAAAATGGTAAAGTCAGATAAAAGATTGTGGGGTGATCAATTTAAATTGGACACTCCAATCATCATTTGGTAATAGGCGAATGTAATTTAGTTTGTTTTATGGTAGAGAAGGTTGTCATTTGTATCAGTAGGAAGAAATTGTAAATGAAAACATGCTTTTACTGTTGGTAAAATTCACAAATTTGTAATCCCCTGTACCATTCATAATCCTAAAAAAATAGCCTAAGTAAATACGTTAACGATACATATTTCTTTAAACTCCAACTTTTTGGTTAGTTTACTTAAATTTTCCTATCCAGATTTTGTCTCTTTAGAAGGTGCGTTACATTACAAACTGTTGAAAATAAACTGCTTACACTTTGTAAAATATTTGTTTCCAGTTGTATTTATTACTTACCTTCTTGGCCATTGAAACCTCAGAAGGTTTTTGGCCTCGCCAACGATGCTTCTCAACTCTTCTCTATTCTCCGCTGCCTCAGTAGTGCCCAACCCAGCCACATCCTTCAGCACCTGACTCCTCCATCGCAATCTCGGTTGTATTTATTTACTTTGTAAAATTTTGAAATCACTCAACATAAAACATATTCCAGGTGAGCGAAAAGCTGTTGCCGAGCGCCCACGCGGAACTGATAACTGAGTTGCTGAAAGACCTTGTCAGACAACTGAAGGAAACCCCGGAAAAGTTGCCAGTGCTGGATTCTACTGGCAGTCCTATCAGAAAACCGAGGGTATGCTTTACCTAGTTTATACTGTGTTTGCATAACTGCTTACAATCCTTGCTTGTCGGTGTCCGATCATGTGCAAGTGGTCAATACTTCGGCTCGTAGAGTCTTTTATTTTTAATGCAACAAAACAAACAGTGTAAAAATTAGGGTGTCTAGTTTTTTAGAATTGTTTGTGAGGACAGGCTTAACTGAATGGGAATGAGTTGTATGGCACAAGAAACATGTTACTTCACATTGTTCATGAAACATTACAATGTTTAACTGTAACTGACGCTATTTTCAACTCTTACGTCGAAGAGAGACATTAGGCCTGTCCAGCTTGTACTTTCCGTAGGCCTAGTTGAAAATGCTGTTAGTGACAGTGAAATATTGTAATGTTTTGCATGGTGTAAAGTTTTGTGTTTCTTGTGCCAGATTGCACTCGTTCACATTTCATATACAAATTTACAACAATGTAAAGTGTCAGTATACAAATTTTGTTCTGAACGCTTATAATGATTGTTTGAACTTGTGGTCTGTACATAATTATGAAAGAGTTTGATCTGTTTTATGCTTTGGGATACAGGTTGCCGTATCAAACATTGATGCAAAAACTTAAGTCCAAAAACCTATTTTGATAAACCTTTTTGGTTCTGTTAGGATGTTCAATTATCAAGGTTTTTTTCTTACACCGTGAACAAAATGTTCTGTTCCGGGTTTGCTTCACATTGATTCTTAAAATCACTGTGGCACTTAAAGTTTGTTAAACAGTTTGAACCATATTGTATTTTTTGAGTATAGTAGTCCAAGAAGAGATAATATTCATATTTTCAAACCACTCTTAACTTTCACAAGTTCTATGATCTTCAGTTTAATTTTTTGTTTGGACAGGGTGATGATTTCGTTATTTTCTCGGCTGGTTAAGACAGAAATAGTCGAGAATTGTCATAAGGTTTGACAATTGATAGAACCACATTCATATTTGTACTGTTTGTGTTGATGCATTTTTCACCGAGTGTTGAATCATGATGATTTCCTAAAGTGTATTTTTATTTTGGAAGCTATATCTTTTTGTGTTAAACTCAACATTTTGTTAAAACAAATCAGCAACAATGTTATTTCTACTTTAAAATATATCTGTTCTTTTTTACTACGATCATCGCATACAAGTTACTTTAACATAAGTGTCTCTAATGTGTGTTTACTAACATCCGAGACTGGGTTTGTCTTTGGCTCTTTATTGTTTGGTATGAATCCAAAATATTTAACGTGATTTTTTTATCCAAGCCTTAACAGACTAATTAAAATCAGTTCTACTATGTTAAAGACATGGTTTTACATTATACTGTCAATAAAATTTCTTTACTTATTAGGGTTTACTTCAAAACTTTGGTTTGTAAATTTCTTATTTTCTGACAAACCAACTCTTACTTCATGTCATTGATACCTTGCCGTTATTTGGCCTCATAGACCCATCCTGTCTCTGGTAAATTTTGTTGATGAATCTTATGAGTCAAAAAGTCGCCTTAAATGGTTAAGATAATTGAAGAGTCCATTTACTAAAATGGTTTGACAACTCTTCATCGTCAAAACAAATATAATTGCTCAAATGTTGAAGGAATCCCTCAATGTTTTACATAAAAATTTTCAATGTTGATTTCAAAAGTCAGATTTTTGGTTGTTGATTTTTGTTACCAATTGTTTATACCAAACTGCTGTTACAATCCATTCTCAAAGAATTTCAGTCAGTCTTGTTGACATTCATAATTAAATCACAAATATGTAGCCTACAAAATAAACTGAAACAAGAAAAACATGTTGAAGGCAAGCCCAGTCTATGTTGCACGTAAATAAATTAATGCACTGTTCTAGAAACAGCCCACTCTCTTACACTCATTCTATACATTCATACTTGCATTTACAGACAAATTCTACCTTTCACGCTGGATCTTTTTGTTCCATTTACCATCTATATCTATTTTGGATCAATTTTGCTTTTGCTCTGAAAAATGGTTAAAGGATTTTTTTATGGTTTTATTGATGAATTGACTGAGCGTATCAATAAATGTTTAGATACTTTTTTGAGTGTAAAGTCTTGCTATCAAAATGTTTCTTTATTTTTGCTGAAATTCAATGGGTATGGGGTTCAGGGTTCGCTACACTACCTCTGCTGCGTCATCGCAATTTGATTGTTTGATACGATTTTAAACTCAACAGGCAACAGCCAACATAATTTGAATTCAAGGTTTAATTTTGACAAGGATGTAATTCTTCACAATTTTTGTTAGGACTTAAATTTAACTTTAACTTAAAATAAGTCTAATTTTTTTCTAATATGTAAATAAAAAAAAACTAATTCCTATGTTGAGTAGATAATTTTTTATTCAATCGTATGCTGCTTGGTTTATATTATCACTATGGTTTCCTTAACATTCTTAGGATGGGTGATTCCTGTACACGGCCCAAATTAGTGTTAATGCAGAAAAGTAATTAAAATAAAATAGCTTGTAATCATTATATGTATCTGAATATGTCGACCAAGTGATCATTTTATTGTGAACGTCTAGACAAATCTTCAATATAGCTTCCATTATTGTTGTCCAAAATGCTATGTGAAAGTGGCCATTTTGCCAAATATTGTTATTTATGTATGGGGCCAAAGTCCTGAAAACTTACGATTGTTTCCTTTAGGTTTTGTTTTAGGAAATGATTTGAATTTATTCCCGAAATTGTAACTAACTGAACACTTAGGAATAAAATTGAAAATACTTCCACACAATTTTAGTTAATTAAAAATATATAATCTGAAGATGATAACGTTTTACTTGTTGTAAATTTTCCAAGTTAATATCTAGTTTCCTTTTACTGGTGTGTTTGTTATTTTTTAAATCACCCGTGGCCGTATAGGGCGGCTTGCACTATGCCTCTTTTATCACGGTGGTAAAAGTAACAACAGTGGATACATAACAGCTTAAGGAGCTACTTTCTAGAATTCTCTTCTGCCAAAGAGACTTAGGTTATCAAATACAGTAACTTTTCTGTACTGCCGTTTTCCCATGAGCGACTCTTGCAAAAGCTTTTATCCTGCGTGAATCATGCCGCTAGCGAACAATGTAAATTACGATCTCGCAGTAGGGGTTAGTGGTGGAATGTGTGTGAGAGTGGGCTAGATGCCACTACATGTTGTTAACCTTGTATCTATCACCCCCTGGCATGGCTCAGGTACGTCACCCTTCGCTCACGCGCCAGCGGTCGGCGCACATCAAGACACATCGGCGCCACAGATCGGTGAGTGGATATCACACTTAGGTTACGTCAACAGGGTGTCCAGGGGACCAGGAAATTCATTTTCAGAGTGTTTTAACGTATACAATTATTTTGCGTGCATAAATTTTGTATAACCTGAAAGAGGTTGGAGGAGGCTAGATCGCCAGGACTACGTTGACCCATTGGCCTACTGAAATTGCTTTACCCAATTACAAAGATGAATTCAAATTTTTTTGCTCTCATAGGGATTTACTATAATTTCCGTATTGATCATTATTATTTCTTTAATTATTATCTTCCTTCTCAGAAAGATTGAAAGACAATTTGCAATTATCTTTATACCGGTACTGGTCTTTTTCACTCGATCGTAAGCAAGACCGCCATGGCCTTACACAAAAAATAACCTCAAAACTCTCACCTGTTACATTCTTTTTTTTTTCAAAAAAGGTTAGGCGATAAAATAATTTTAAGCTTACCTTCTTAATGTAATCCAACGATAGACCATCTCTCATTTATATATTTCCCTATGACATTGAATCTATGTGTTATACATGTTGTTATTGATTCCCTGTTAATAAGCTGAGATAGCACCTAATCTGAGATAAGAAGCTGTCAAATGTTGATGTGAAAATACTGGACACCCTGTACACCACATAATATACCAGGATGGTGGAAGTAAAATTTGAGAATATATTGGATTTGGTCTCGATCTTGGATGTTCTGTAGGAAAATGCACAACTTACAGTATTAGAGTATCAGAAGTTTTCCGAATCTTCTTGTTCTGTCTTTTCCATTCATTGTTCACTGTTTAGTTATTATTTGTAGCTGAAATAGGTACTTCTGTGCATTTTGAAAAGTAATCAGATATCTTATATATTAATATATAGAGAGGCAATAATTTTTTATAAGTATTTTTATACATTTTGATATAGAAGTGCTCCAAATAGATTTGACAATAGTTCAAAGTATGTATTTAACTATTTAAAAAAATGTGCTGTGCTCTTATTCAATTTTATTTATGTTTATAGTTAGTTATAACTTTTTAAGTTACTGTTCGAATTGATAAAATAATTGAAACAGTTTGGTTCTTAATAATGTTTTATCTGTCATTAATAGTTTATCAATATCCAGTTGGCCAATAAAAATGTTTGATGTTTGTCTCGTATAATATTTAAATATAATCATTATAATATGCAAAAGTTTGGCTTCCTTGATAAAATCGAGTTACGTTTTCAAACAGCACATGTTTTTGCAACCTAAAAGTATTTTTGGAAATGCTTTCCACCGAGGAAGTAACTTTTATCACAATTTCGTTATCGGCTTTGACATGAGCGTACAGCTAAGTTTCACAAGCTTTTACAAACATAAGTTTTAAAGCTCAGATGAGATGTCGGGAGTTGCAGCTTGATCGTAAGTTTGCCGCACGTAAATAGCCGTTAGTAGCTTCACACTTCTCTTTCTTGCCAGGCTGTTAAATTTACGTTTGTGCATGCTTCGCTTCGATTTTCTCTTGTTTGTGTTCTTCTCTCAAACGTTGTATAGCTGAGGGTATTTCTTGTAAAAGTGTCAATTTGTAAGTCTGTGTAGGGTAAGGATTTATGTAATAAATATTTGGTTTAACTTTGTTATGTAGAACTAGTAAGATTCATGTTTTTTAACTTCATAATAAATATTACCAATCAATAGTTAAATTTGGATATTTAGCGTTTTCATGAATTCTTTTTTGCCTGTCCAAAGAGGGCATGTACAAAACAGTTCCAGAATTCGCTATGTATTCCTATTGTTTCATGTTGTAATTGAAAAATCGTTGACCGATTTTAAACACTTAAAAAAGATTGACTGGTTTTGTAAACTAGATGTAAATGGGTATACAAAATTACACGCAACTCTTTTTAATATCAGCAACGCTTTTTAAGCACAAACATTCAAAAATGGCCATTTATTTGTTGTTCAATCTCTGGCTTCAATGATTATTTTTAATGAGCCGAGCTTAAAGAGCTTTGAAAAGTAAAAATTTGTTTTAGTTAATTTACGTCTTCGCTTCCTGAACTGTTGTAAAGAATTGTTACTTTAGTGCTTACTTTTTACTTTCTGTCTGTAAATTAAAGCTATGCTCACTTTGTAGATAATTTCCAAATTTGTTTAAAGAGTATGTATACAAAGAATAGCATAGCACTAAAATTAAGTTAAGCTATCAATTTCTCACTCGTTTTTTACTCCAATATAAAGTTTCAAACAATTGGTTGAATTAAAAATTAGTTTTGAACCCATTTGGAATAATTGTTTGTTAAAATAACTATATCAACTAGGTTATAAAACTTGGTTATAAAATAGGTGAGCTCGAGAGTTAAAACTGATTTTCATGTGTTGCTGTTTTTGTAGAGGGACGAAACTTCCAGTAAATCTGTAGAAGAGCAGCCGGTTTCTAAACCTACCCCCGTAAGTAGATTAAAGTAAAAAAAAACCTTAACACATTGGTGTTTTTCCTATCCGATGAAAAAATCTTAAGTTCTTTTTTTGAATAAGATATGTATTTTATACTAGGTGGTATTTTAAATTCAATAAAAAAATTTTCCAACATATTTTTAGCAATGAAGAAAATATTAAAAGAAAATTCTTACGAAAGTTATAATTTGTTCATAAATTATTTTTATTAGATACTTTGTATTGTAAGTTACAGTTACTTCCATCCTATATTATTCCATACAAACTGGGGGAGCAAGCTGGTTTAGTGGTTAGAGCGCAGGACTTCAGTCCCCGAGGTCCCGGGTTCAAATCCCGCCAAATCACCAATTGATTTTATCTAAGTGATAATGCCGCAACCTCTAGGTCCAGCCTGAAGTAATGTGAAAAACAATCCCAGGCTCAAACCTAGCGTCTTAGGACAAAACGAAAACAATCTCTTATTATTCCGTGGGAATGTGTTAGTAGAGTACTTATTTTTCCTCTTCTAAAACTGTTGCAGAAGTATCAATTACTTATTTGTAATTTTAATGTGAGTTTGATTTAGAATTGTATGGCTTTTGAAGTAGCTCCCTTCTTGAATCTATTAATGTTAACCTGTTTTCTGATTTCATTTTTTTTTTAGAGTACTACACAGTAATAAATACATTGAAGGAGGGAACACACTGTTTGGTTTTAGGGAAGTGTTATTTTTTACCACGATAAAAAACACTTATTAATTTCTTAATGAAAGTTTGTTTTGAAAAAATATAACAAAAGTTTTCAATGTTGTCTGTTCTAAATTAGTGTTTAATCATGAGTGTTTACGTTGGACGAAGTTGAGCTTAACATGGTTTGAAGGTGTGGAGGATTTAGTCTATTTTTTTGTTTTTCAATAGAAGTGTGTTATCCTACAAAAATATACTACACAATAAGTCAATTGTATTCCTATTCATTGTTTTGACAATTTTATCCATTTATACTTTTTAGTTCAATGTCCCCTTGTTACTGTCACTATTTTGTTCTTGTTTTCTTATCCATCTATCTTATAATTTTCTTTTAGCATTTTCCTCTTTTTTCTATTTTTAGCGATTTTTTCATATAGGGAGTAAGTTAAGCTATTTAATAATAGTTAATCTTTTGATGTTGATATCCACACTTACTGTTTTACAGATGCGTAAGATTTCTCGCTTCCTGGTTAGCCCCGTTGTTGAGTCTGCAACAAAGGTACTGTAAACAAGTATGACTAAATAATTTATTAATTGGGATTTCCATTTTTTAAATTATCTGTACTAATAAAAAGAGGAATTTTAAAACTTGTGTAAGAAAACCACCTAAACTCTGATACAGGTCTAAAAGGTCTTGTCATTGAATAATATCAACCTGTTTTTGCAAAATATCTATATAGTTAATGTCCAATGACAAACAGCTGGATTTACAATCAATCCTAAAAAAAAATCAGCAACCGTCTAATTAAAAAACACCCTAACCTTAAAAATAACTTTTCTTGTTAATTTTGCTTCTGAGAGTACAACTGAAGCTTATAAAATTCCTCAGACATTTACTCATTTATGTTTTTATTTTAAATGGTTTATTTTAGCATATTTAAAGGGTTGTTTATCAGGTGGTGAGTGGTGAGCCAGAGGAAGTCCCAAGTCAACCCCCAACAACCGATGTATCTCCACCAACCAATGACGGTAAGTTGTTGATTCTAGTTTGTTGTAGTTTTTTTGTTCAGTTAATATTTCATGCAGTAATACATTTACAGATGCAAATTTTGTCCGGTTTACAATTTATGGTGCATAATCATAATTATTTGTGTTCCAAGCCTCTAGTGGGTTGCGTCTCAGACTTTGGTGTGAGAGTTGGGTTAAACTCCCCGCATATCTTCAAACATTTGATGAATTTTAACCACTTTCCCTTAAAATAGTTAATTATTCTTCCATACTAAACTCCACTGGCGTAGACAATAAAAAAAATTATTAAATTGGGTGTTTCTGACAATTTAAGGTTTAGTTTCAGGAGAAGACGGCCTGAAATCGGGTCTCAGTTCTGGCGCAGGATCAATGGGAACTCCTGACACTACCATCATGCCCCCGGGCGACTCTCACCCTCGTCTTAGTCATCAGAACTCACTGGACAACAGCAAGTAAGCAATTCTCCCCTACTGTTGTAGTTATCACTGATAGTTTGTCTTTCAGATTTTTCATAGACTTATAAACATGTTTTTTTCTACAAATGCTAAGAGTTTTTTGTTAACTCCCTGAAAGTGATAGAGCACTGCAAGAAGAGTGACGCATAAATTTTAGGGTTAAATTTATTTTGCATTAGTGTTTGTATTTTGATTACACAAATTTCGGTAGAATCGTTCATTGGCGGGTGAAAACTACTGTAAAATAACCAGTGACTACTCCAAACTATTTGATACAGAGACAATCTTTTTTGAGTACCATATCCATTAACAATTAACAAAACAATACTTTGCTCTGGTAAAGTGCATGATGGATTACTTATTCTACTCCATGTGTATGAAAAATGTAACAGAAATACTCATACAATAAAATCTCACAGATGTGTTCCTGTAGTATTTTTATCATTCATTCAATATTGATACATCATCATGACTTAACACATAAAAAAAGTGAAATAATCAGTAGTGAATGGAATTTTAGGGCTTAAATCGATAGACGCATACTTATAAAACCTTATGGAATTATCATTTTTTTATTGAAACTGGTAATTTTTTTCCCTAGTGGTAGTGGCGGAGCAATGCCTCAGACGATCGCAGACCTTCAGCAGAAGTTGGTGCAGTTGACATCACAACCCTCGGAGCTAAGTATCGGAGGTACTCCTCCGTCTCACCCTCCGACACCTCATACCCAGGCGAGTTACGACACGTACATGTACGCGCTGCAACAGAAACTGGCGTCTATCAGCCAACCGTTGGTGAGTAAGAGTGTGGGCCAGTGAATTATTTTAAAAAAGACAAATATTTTAACATTTTTGTGCTAAAAGTTTTTCCCCAACTTAAAAGTGATAGGGCATTGCAGGAAAATGGGGTACTATGATTTATGACAAATAAAGATGTTTGAATATGAATATGAATATGCACTAGTTTCACAAAATGGGTAGATTTTTGCATTAGAAAGTGTTGAACAGAAGTTTTTGTTTAAAAAAATTTTGTAAAAACGTTCATTGGTGGTTGAAAATTACTCAAAGTTACAAATACATTTTTAATTGTGTTTTATGATTTTATTTTAAATATTGATTTTTTTTGTTCCTTCAGTGATAGACTCTTGTTTAACACTTCATCAAAATGTACCTTAATTCCATGTTAAAATAATTTAATTAGTTTAAAACCAAAATAATCATTCACATTGCTGTAAGAATGGCAAGTCGTTGTTTCAATAAATAATCGCCCAGAAAACACCCATCATCTTGTTGATAGCTTAAAATTATTGGCAGTAAGGTATGTTACCTTTAAACCAATTATTTGATGAGGCTAATTAAATGGTAGATGGTTGCTTCACGTTTAAAAATTATTTCTAAATAAAATTTGACAAATATTGTTATTAATAACGTTTTCCAGGCACAGGACACAATTGATGTTCCAAATCAGTTGAACAGTCAGTTGAGTTTCGTTGAGGAGGAACCTTTTGATAGTAACGACGTAAGCAGTCAATGAAACCCAATAGTTTTTCACCTTTTGTCTAGCCTTGAACTCATAAATCACTGTAATTTAACTGGTTATTCATCTATAACACATTTTTGTATAGTAATTTTTGTATAGATTTTGTTTTTGTTGTCGTTCATCATTGACTATATTGTGTTTGTAGATTACCCATTGAGTAAGGGAATTTGAACACCGTAATTGGTACAATCTATTCTACACCAAAGTGGACTCATTCCTATTAATTTTCAGCACCAAAGAGAGTTTTTGTAACTAAGCTTTGTTGTGAACTAAAAGTTATCTACCAAAACACCAAACAACGTTAGACTATATATTTAGTTTACTAAATTTTCTTTAAATTTTTACATTGAGCGAGTTGAATTCTCACGTCAATATGTCTATGACTTGTCGATTTAGAGATGTGTAAGCAACATTAAAATAAATTGTGGCTATTTTCATGAAAAAGTTTAAAAATACTCATCCTAAGAATCATTTGCTTTCGTTATTTTATTTTTAAATACATCTCACTAATTATTTATGTACTGTAATTTTGCTAAAAATTATATTTAGCTAAAGTTTCAGATTGGATTTTACAAACTAATAAAAAAAATTCTTAAAGCATTATTTTCAAAATATTATTACTATACAATATTTTTTCAAAAAGTAAAAAAAACAACTTGTAATTTTTTTTGCTCATACATAATATGTGATGAGTTATATTTTTCTATTCCCTACCTCAAAATTGTATATAATATTGTTCATCTGTTGTCCACCAATTGTTGTCTCGAACCCGTTTGTCTTGGAATTATTGACAACTGCTAACAATTCTCTACAATGTATAAAGTATAGTTGCACAACGTTTAGTTTGGTTATTGTTTATTGTCCTGCACATACAAATGTTTAGAGTTGTTGTGTATTCTGGGTGAGGGGGGTGTATTTTGGAAACGGTAGAACTCTTTGAATATGTCTGTATTGTTGTAAAAGTCAAGTTTGAGTATCAATATCGAATATTTAGGCCAGAGTACGATTTATTAGTATATTTCGTCACTTGGGCCAAAAGTGACTTTTTTTGGCTTGATTTAAAGTTCAAAAGCAAGTTAGCTTCAAGGTTGATGAATTATATTTTTCGCTTCACTACACCATTCATTAGCTAAATAATTTACAAAACATAACATTTGTAGATTGTTTACCGTTTACCCAAATAAATTAGCTCGAAAAATGGTCTCATTTTGGTTGTTTTTATATTGGAACCGCTTTAAGTGTTACTTAGACGTAACATGTATTAGTCTATCGAAACAATGATAAATGAAATAATTTTATGTTACCTTTTCCAAATTAATGTAAAGCCAATCAGTCAATATTGTAGTTCCTGACTACAACGGCAATGATTTTAAATAATAAATTCATATCAAATTAGGCATCTATAATCGTTTGCCCCTACAAATATCCAGAGTCTATTTCACTTGTGTGTTTCCAGGGTACCTTGTCTCCACAGAGCACCATCCACAGCCACGGTCACAGTTTACCGCACCTGGAGTCCATGATACCTACACCAGTGGAGTTTGACTATCCGACGGACGAGTTGCCACCCCCGCCTAGTGTAGAGGACCCCAGCAGTGGAGCTCTAGTCCCCGCCCATACCGTGTCACAACCTGTGGCCATACCCATACCTCACTCAGACGAGCCTCCCGTCACACCTGGTTAGTGGAAGTAGTTTGCTAAAAATATTTATAATTGAATTTTGGATGTTAAAGTAGACATTTTATCTCTATGTGGTCCATCTGTCACTCATTTCATTGTTTTCATGTAGATAGACTGGATTGTAGTTTATAACTCGGTACAGGATTTTCATTCCTTTCTAACATTCAGGAAAGGATTTTCTTTTGTTATTGTATCCCGTGATCGCAGAGACCTCATCACTTGATCGCAGTTAAATCATTGACAATCAGAGCAAATCAAGTCCCAAGAAAATCCCAGATTAAATTCACTCCCCTTGAAATTGAAAATTTTCCAAAAATTTCAGAACCCAGCCACCATAAGGGTTTCCAACATTAACCAGGCTTTGGTTTAGCAGGATGCGTTTAAAAGGAGTTTTCTGCAGGTGAAGTGAGCCACAAAACAGTGCAGTGAATCACGGATTTCTGTTGAATACACCAACTTTTTAACCTACCCAAGCTAGACAATTTATAGAAACTAGGCCTATAGCATCTCTATGTAACATCAACCATGGCAGTGTAAAGAAATAAGAGAGAAATTATTATTTTGAAGGTAGTTCACAATGGGAGTGGCTGTTTCTACTGAGTTCTTTTTCAATAAAAAATAGTTACAGCTGGCCCATATAGATGTTATGTCTACCCTTTTTTCTAAAAGTAAATACTTAACTAGGACTAAATTAACGACTTAAAATAGATTACGAGCTCAGGAAATTTTTAGTTATACAAGTAATTCTTTAACGCATTATTGATTCAATGGTGTATTGTAAATTTTAATTATATAAACAAATTCCAGTCGGCTCAGTTGACATGTCAGTGATGAGTTACGCCGCGGCCGCTGCTAGCAATACTGCTTTGCCTCCGATATCCACCTCGCATAGTCTGCTTAAACCTCAAGTAAGTACAACTGTCCGTAACATCGGTTTTTCCCACTTCACATCCTCAGACGTAGACTTCTAGCCTGGAACCGTTTTAGAGATTACTTTAGGCCTGACCTAGAGGGTCGTTTCTTTACCGGTATCACTTAGATAAAATCTATTGTTGATTAGATTTGGTGTTTTTTTTAGAATGAAAACATACATCACTGAATAGTGTTGAACACAATTTGATGGACACAAAAGAATCATAAATAAACAGTTCAGTTGTCATTGTTTAAAAATGCAGCGTAATAATTAATCACATCCTTCCTTTTATTTACTTCAGTTTTACAATAAATTTTCTATTTCTTAGACTTATGAAGGCGAGTGAATTGACTTAATTTTCCACCAAAACTTGTATTATTTGCTATTTTCGTATATTCTACTAGCAGAACAGAGTTTTCTTGTCATCATCTTTTTCATGCATTTAAAAAATTTACCGTATTTGATATGATTGAAATGTTTTCCAGTTGTCGGTAGACTCGACCGTAGTGACTGCTACGGCTATGGAACAAAGGCATAACAGAATGATGGCTCGGACAGTCCCCCATGCTCCTGATCTGCAAAACTTAGAACAGGTAAAGTGAGGAAACCCCCCCCCCCCCCAGGAGATAATATGCTTTTCGTTTGATTCTTTTTTTGTCTCGATGTGGACTCTTCCAAGGTAAGCCAGCTGTTGGCCACTGATTTTCTGTGAGAGTAAAATGTATATTGTCAGTCTTCTTAGGCTAATGTCAATAGGAAGCTAATATCATGGAAAGCTAGAAATTTGAACATATTGAATTTAAACTGTGCATAACATTATAATACAATGATGTTTGTTGTTTGCAGGAGTTATCCAAGATTCATGGCTCTGTCAGACCTGTACCAGCCCTGTCTCAGCCTTCCACAACTGCACCTCAACCTGTACGTACTCTCGAGGTTGCATAGGCTCACAATTCTAATGATACGGAATTTTAGAAAATCTTTAAGACACTGTGTACATCAATATTTGCGCTCATTGGTTAACCAACAATAGGCTGATTGTTTTAGCTAGCAGTGTTACCCGATGACAATAGATATTGTTTGATTCATATTTGCCAGTATTGTTAATAAGAAGATGTATGGGTCAGCAATACACTGCCATCAGGTAGACAAAACTACTAGCAATGTAAATCATGATTTTTAATTTTTTATGATTTCCAGGTTCCACTTATTACAACTGTTTCCGCCTCGGGTAATGAGGCAATGGCTGTTCCTCAGGTAGGTTTTCGTTTGCCAAAGTTTTTACAATTTTTATAACAATTACTTAATGGGATATTTTAATTGCAAATAGGCCTATCCTAAATTAACATTACTATTAATTTAATTTAAACACTTCGATTTTCAATACTTTGTGATTTTGAATTTGCTGTGAAATTATGATCCTCTACCAAATTGTGGCAACACAACATTATGATAATCCCCCGCAATTGTGATGACATTTTAATTGAATTTTTAACTGCACAAACTTTATGAACAGATTTTTTCAAGGTCATTTTATTATTATAAGATTCCCGTCTTAAAAAACATCCTGGTTCCATACAAGTTTTGTATGTAGACAGGGAAAAAATCCGTGAATTGTAAGTGAATTCACCAACTTTTTCCTGGTAATAAAAATTCACGAGCAGGTCATGTTTTTTTTCGGTTTCCTGGTTGGCTAGACACCTTGGTTATTACTTGGACACAGCGTTGTCTTAAATTTTAAGATTTCCCCCACAACTGTTAGATTCCAGTGGTTCAGATTAGCCAGTCATTTAAATTAGCGAGGATGTGTTTTAGATTAGCAGGGATCATATTAGCGTGTTTTGGATTAGCAGAGGTCATATTAGCGTGTTATGGATTAGCAGAGGTCATATTAGCGTGTTTTGGATTAGCAGGGATAATATTAGCGTGTTTTGGCTTAGCAGGGATCATATTAGCGTGTTATGGATTAGCAGAGGTCATATTAGCGTGTTTTGGATTAGCAGGGATAATATTAGCGTGTTTTGGCTTAGCAGGGGTCATATTAGCGTGTTATGGATTAGCAGAGGTCATATTAGCGTGTTTTGGATTAGCAGGGATAATATTAGCGTGTTTTGGCTTAGCAGGGGTCATATTAGCGTGTTATGGATTAGCAGAGGTCATATTAGCGTGTTTTGGATTAGCAGGGATAATATTAGCGTGTTTTGGCTTAGCAGGGATCATATTAGCATTTTTTTTATTAGCAGGGGTCATGTTAGCGTGTTTTCGATTAGCAGGGATCATATTAGCGTGTTTTGGGTTAGCAGGGATCATATTAGCGTTTTTTTTTTATTAGCAGGGGTCATATTAGCGTTTTTTTTTTTATTAGCAGGGGTCATATTAGCGTGTTTTGGATTAGCAGGGGTCATATTAGCGTGTTTTTTATTAGCGGGGATCATATTAGCGTGTTTTGGATTAGCAGAGGTCATATTAGCGTGTTTTGGATTAGCAGGGATAATATTAGCGTGTTTTGGCTTAGCAGGGATCATATTAGCATTTTTTTTATTAGCAGGGGTCATATTAGCGTGTTTTGGATTAGCAGGGATAATATTAGCGTGTTTTGGCTTAGCAGGGATCATATTAGCATTTTTTTTATTAGCAGGGGTCGTATTAGCGTGTTTTGGATTAGCAGGGATCATATTAGCGTGTTTTGGGTTAGCAGGGATCATATTAGCGGTTTTTTTTTTATTAGCAGGGGTCATATTAGCGTTTTTTTTTTATTAGCAGGGGTCATATTAGCGTGTTTTGGATTAGCAGGGGTCATATTAGCGTGTTTTTTATTAGCGGGGATCATATTAGCGTGTTTTGGATTAGCGGGGATCATATTTGTGTGTTATTGTATTAGCGGTGATCATATTAGTGTGTTTATTGAATTAGCGGTGATCATATTAGTGTGTTTATTGAATTAGCAGGGATCATATTAGTGTTTTATCGAATTAGCGGGGATCAAATCAAATCAATTTAAATCTCTTTATTGTCTTTCAGCTCTAGAAATCAATTGACATTGTCAAAAATAATACAGTAGGTATCATAAGCACGTTTCATTTTAGCGAGGTTTGGATCTGTCAGATTAGGATTTGCAAGACAGAGGTGTAAGTAGCTTATAAAAACTGTTGTTCTGCTGCAGGAGTTACTACAACCAGAAGAAGTCCCGTTGTCGCCCAAGCCAGCCGTCAGGAAGGTGTCGAGGTTCCAAGTGAGCGCGGTGCAAGAAGAGGCTTCTCCTACACATTCTGCATCCACAGGTAATTATTCTCCTGCTGGTGTTCGATTGTAATTGTGCACATAGGAAATCTCATGTTTGGGTACAATAATTAAGAAAAGACGAGACATTTGTGGGTTCATTGATCACCATTTAAATTCAATTTTTTTTAGTCGGATTTAACAAGTCAGGATGAACCCTTAGTCTAAGGTATTGAATTAATCATGGAAACAATAACCAAACAGTTTGTTGAAAAGGAATTTGAACCTCAGAATAAACATTTTTTTGGGGTTAGCATTTACTTTTGGATACCGAAGTAGACATTCCATCTTTGTCGACGGGCTGTTGCTATTTTTTAGTCAACAATAGTTCAATGAGCCATTCCTAGAGTGTGCTACTGTTTGAAATTCTATTTTCTCCCTAAATTTTTGATACTTTGACAGTTTTATATGACTTAAGTTTTACAACTCGCTGGGTAGAAAGTTACTGTGTTTGATAGAAATCGGAATCAATATAGGCGCAGATTGTAGTTCAATTCAAATATCTAAATTTTTGTTCCAAAACCGGCAACAGCTTTAATGTTGGATGAGATGTCTACTCATATTAATGGTTAGTTAATGTAGGAAAACTGAAAACAATTTAAAATTATTTGAGGGAAAAAAAGTTTTTATACAAAATGATAATTTAATGCTTTGCTTTGGTTTCTATAACTAAGGTTTAAACGTAGCTAATTCATATTTTGGGTGTGCAGGTGTTGAAATTTTGTCCAGTTTGGGTTTGGCGTAACAGTTGGTATAAATTTAGCCATCCCCCTCAGATTTCTGTGCTTCTCTAAGACTACAATACAATGGTTTTCAAAGGGATTTGAGGAGAATGGCATGCTTGTTATACTAAAAGCTTAGCTAAATTACATGTTGTGGTGCAGCTGTTGGGATCTTTAGCTGTGCAAGCCTACGTTCAAATCCAGCCAAAGAGCAATCAATTAAAATGCCTTTATTTTCGAGCGTTTCTCAGTATAAAACTGGTTGAGTTACTCACATTTAACGATTACTTAAACTAAATAACACAAATCATCAATAGAAATACTCAACTGATTATAAACATGGACAAAATGTGTAAAAATCTTAAAACCATTCTAAAACCAAGGTAGTCCTGTAGAACCAGAGAAATCTGTGGATTGAATTGGTAACCTGTGTTGATCGACTGACTTTGGAGGCCAAATAACAATAAATCTGTTGTATGGATGTACATGTAATATTTTTAGGCAGACATCTCCCGTCATGTCAGTTAGTATTTTTAAATTAACAAAGTATGAATCAACACATTTTTAGATTATTGCAATTCACAGTTTTCTCTAAGTAATTCCACAATCGAATCACATTATTTCTCTATAATTTTAAACACTATACCAGACAATCTCGTGGATGAAATGTTGATATTTTTTATCTACATTGCTTGATACTACATTTTTTAAATCTAAGTTTCTGTTAACAGCCCCGTGGGAAACAATCGTGAATGGTGTTTATTTATAGAACCATGCATGGAGTGTTTGTAGTTCTTTGAGAATACTGTATCGCTATCACACCTTTACAATACAAAGGCATTTAAATCAATCACACAAATTTGTTTTTAACAGTTAACTTTTTTAGTTTAGAAAGTAAAATCTGTAAAATGCTGTCTTTTGTCAAAATTATAACAACAGATTTTTCTCTGTAGATAACTACTGTTCAAAGATGCTTGTTATTGGACATTCAACTTCATTTTTGTATTTTCCTTTTTTAAGTATGATGAGCCTTTGATTTATGTTCAGTTTCAGTTTTAAAGGAACAGTGTGTTTAGTACTCTTGCCATTTTGAAAATAGTACAATGATGTTATTATTAATTCATGAAGTTTTTTTAACTCTTTCAATGTTAAGATTGTTTATAAGAATTTTTGCGGATGTTTTGTCTCACGTCTGCAGATTTTTGTCAACTCTTTGTTCTCAGTTAGCTTGTCGGACTGAAATTGGGTTCCCACTCGACAACAAACCGTGAATTTTGTAACTTTTCAGGGTTTTGCCACGATCTCGGATGACGATGATAACATTTCTGTTACCGCCAGAGACAATGATGATGATGAGACCACACAACCACGGGAGATATTCAGAATTTTGTCGCTATCGCGGGAGACAGTGATTGCGTTTCTGTTACACTATTAAGCTTACCTAAAGTCAATGTTTTTCTTGTTACAAAAAATTTATATTTTGAAACTTAACCCTTGTCTATGATTACTTACTTTTTCCTCTGGTGCAACTACAGTGAAGAACAAGATTAATACAGTTCGACAAATCAGAAAAATATATTTGGTAACAACACCGACATAGGTAACGAGAAAGTGTTCTTAAATGTACAGGATTAATTCATGAATTTTCCCTCCAAAACGTAGTAGACACCCTGAATTAAGTTAAGTTTGGTGGGGACCCTTAACTTGCCAACACTAAAAAGTTCAAAAAAAGACCTTTTCCTTTTTTTTATTATGTAGAAATCAAAAAAAGAATTTATAGCAAATGGCAACTGTGCTAACCATACCTCCGTTGATTGATGACGTTGCTTTGGTATTGTATCGGTGTAGATGGCAGTGTTAGTACAAGGGACTGTATAGCCGCAATGATGGATCTAGCTGGGTACATGTTCCTAACAGCTGGGTCGTACTTTCAAGATGTCGGATCAGCTGTTATCACGTTGCTGCAGACGATCCGCAGCTTCTTCGGTGGGTTTTTGTGTGCTGCGTAACGCTACGTACTGTATGTTAGCTTGCTGCAGAACACGTAGATGAGCTTACTAACGTTTGGTGCTGAGAAGTGTTTGTTGTTGTAAACATTAGATTAGACTCTGTGTTCAGCTCGGTTGGCGGCCATGCTCATAATTGAGGGTGTGTTCTTTTTTCCAGGCAATGTGGTATATTGACCTTTTGAGCTCCAGTTGTTGAAATAGTAATACAAAATTAATGTCTTAATTTCCGCTACAGATTAATGTACTTAAGGCAAGAGTAATTTTACTACCATACTCTTTTTCACCCTAGTTCACCCACTACTTTTATTGTTTAATGTATATGTTTCAGCTGACTGACGTTTTGGTAAACCTCAGCTGTTGAGCTATTGTTAATGTAGGATCATACGGATAGAATAGATTTCTTCTAATCGCCTAAATTTTGTGAACGGAGTATAGTCGGGTACTACCATTCACTTTTGGATATTGAATTAGAGATCCCATCCATATGAACCTGGTGTAGTAGCCTTTTTCAATTAAAAAAGAACCATTTTGTTCCTGAGATAGTTAATGTAACATAAAAGATGCTACCGCTTACGATTAGTAATTCTATCAGAAAAAGTCTTATGTATTCGACATAAGTCGGTAATTTACGTCAGAACAATTCAATACAATATGTCAATTTACATCGATGGCCCAATTCAATCAACTACGTCCATTTTCATTTAAAATCTGGCACCAATTTTAACATGGGATGGAATGTCTATTTCTAGGACGAGTCAGGTACAACAAGGCTGGAATCTATATCTGATAGTACTTGAGCTAGGGAGAGGGTTATTGAGGGGCTTTTGGTTGACCAGTGTCGTTGGTGCGGAAAAATGTTAAGTCTGGTCAATGGCGGAATGTTTTGAAGTATTGTCTCCATAAACGTTGAGGGTTTGAATCCCATCAGTCAAGTCTGATGTGACACTCATGAAGAGCTCAACTTTCCGTGGTTGACCTTCGTGAGAAAAGCCCATTTAAAATGGTAGTCGGCTAGGTTGGAAATTGGCAAAATGGAGGTATTCTTTGCGAATTTCACCTCAAACCAGACTTTTGCAACATTTTGCTTGCCTTAATTCTTGCGTGGGTCCACCGAAAGTTGATTGAAAATAATTGAGATTTTATGTTAGAAAACATAAAAATAGGTAAATTCACTGTACAGTCTGGAGCTCAAAGGGTTAAAGCGATGTATTTACTTTATTTTCATTATCAAAATGCGTTTCTGATTCAAAATATTTTTGCTGTTGATGTATAAGCTCTGTAGAGTAACAATTCAATGTGAAACCCTCATCACATTTCTACAAGTAAAAAGATAATTTTATTGAACATGTATGTGTTATGTATTTTTTTTTGTTTTTGTTGGCAGCTGCTTCAAATTTATTGGATCTCTGTTTAGGGAACTTTGGTAGCTGTTTGGTTTTAGTAAATTACCCAAGTCCATTCTGTTAAAATGTCTTTAACAATGTACAACTACCGTTGTCTTTCATTAATTTAACCTTTAATTGTTCTAAAACTGTTGATTGTAATAAAATATGACAGATAAATCCAGTACATTTATAAAATTTAAAGATAAATAGGTACGCGTACACCATTAAGACTTGTTTATAAATACATACAAAGAAGTCATTTTATTGTATAAACTATTAAATCATGAAGCATTTTTTTATTGACAGCTTAATTGAACATTCACACCTAAAACACTAGTAGATAATATACATTCGATTTTAAGAATGATAAAAATTCTGTAAACAAATTTTATCACAAACTTCCTTAATTATTATTAAATAGTATTCATGGAGTTTAGCTAAATAAATCTAATATATTTATTTTTTTAATGTTTTATTCTAAAAGTATATAATTATTCAAATCTTTAGTGAAAATATAGTAATTACAATTATCAATACAATTAAATTACCTGTGTTTGATTTCCAATAATAAACCAATAATTTAACTTGCACGAACAATAAACTTATTCGCCGAGAAAATAAATGTTAATGTTTTTATTTCATTGCATAAACCTCTATTTTAGAATGTTTTCATTTATGTACATTAATAATTGCACATTGACTTGTCATATGTAACTAAATATTTTATCCATAATCTGTGTGATAGTTTAGGATTACTAACTTAAATCATGAAAAATCTCATAGATTTGTATCTAGACAGTGATTAATCACTAAGTCTAAAATTATTATCCAAATATTTAAATGTATTTTAAGTATTGTTATGTGTAGACCGCTTAAAGGAGTATAATTGTTTGAAGCACAGTAGTTGGGTTAAACTTGGTTCTGGTAATTTTACTTCTTTGTCCTCAAAGTGGGTTATAAAACTTTTTTTTTAGTTAAAAACTCTGTTTCCAATAGCAAATCAGGCTGCTTTGGGAACCCATTTCAACAGTTTGCTTTACACGTTTGATTAAAATGTTGTCCAAGCTAAAAGATTGAAATATTTTCTTGTATACATACTATTTAACCACTAAACATAGTATTCTGTGTATATAAATAGGGAAAAGAGTTTCAAGGGACCTTAAAATATAGCCTAATTTGTTATTTGTTCAAAATTAGGTCTTGCTACGAAAACATGATAAAATGTACCCTCCTGGAAAAATCACTGAACAATTAGGCACATATCGTGTAAAAAATACATGATTTATGTCGACCAAATCAATTTAGTTTATTCAAGTAAAACTGAATTTGTGAATATTTGAATTCAAAAAACTAACAATCTGATTAGGAAAATCGCAAATTTATTAAAACTTTTAGTTTTGATTTAGTGATTGTTAACAAGAAATTTCACAATAGTCGGTTGAAAGCAGCACCCTCTAGAAAATATTGTGGGTTTTCAAGCTCTATAGAAAAAGTTTTTTTTGTGGTTGTGGATTAACTTTAAATATATCAAAGTGATAATTATTTTGGTTAAAATTTCAACGATTGTACTTTGCACAGCGGCTGAGAGGAGGGAAGAGCGCAGAGGACGGTTCAGCGTCGTCACTCAAGAAGCTCCGAGTCTGCAGCTGCTGCATATGACCAATACTAACCTCAACTCCACATCCACACAAGTAATACTTTCATATACTCGTAGAATGTGTACCTTTTAGATTTGTAGATGTATTAGGGGATCTGTTGTATAGCGACTGTAAAGGTAGGGTGTAGATTGAATCTTCTAGAACCGATTGGTAGATAAATTGGTGAATTTTGTGGCCTCCAATTATTTTTGTCTATGTAGGTATCATCCTGCACAAATACATTAATATGTTTAAAATTCACCTTTCAGGTATTTTTAGATTTAATTTTAGTGTAACTGTAGTCCGCATAATTTACCTGTCTACTATAACTTTCCTTCAAGCATGTCATTTAAAAACAGAATATTTATTTTGAGAAAGTGATGCAAGTAGAAAATACATCATATGTCCATATTGGGGGGTTTTAACATAGAGAGTAAAAGTTCTCATTAATTGGTCCAAGAATACAAGTGTGCTCCAACAGTATTAAATTTAAACAGTTTCATTGGGTTCCTTCAAATATGTATATGTGAAGTACAATATTGCTTTTTAAACATTTTTGACGGTCATCTCTAACCTAGTAAGTAGGCAACATTCAATATTAGGCAAGGCAAATAAAATCTTGAAGGCTATCATAAGAGCTTTTCCCAAAATATTTAGACATTTGATTGAAATTAAAATATTGTCTATTTTTCTCCGAAAGCACCTTAGAGCGTAAACACAAATAGGAGACCTTGGGATTGACGCAGAATAAGAAACTTCTGATGTCAGTGGACCTGAAACCGCACCATGATTCTGTTCAGGCAACTATGTTATCATAGCAGTACTTCAATGTCCCTTTTTTCACAAAAATTATGTATTGACGTTTGTAATGCAATGTAGCCTACTTTGTTGACTGCAATAAAACAATTATTATTGTTATGTTAAATTTAACTTTGACTAACAATTATATTGCTAGTCCTTGAAGTAGTTTCTTTGATAAATACAAGGTAAGGATAGGTTAGGTTGGGTTTGGTTAGGTTATTTGTAATTTGTCCAAAATTGCACTTTCTTGGAAGTGTAGCCATTTTTTGTTATTCAGTTTGAATATACTCCAAAGGCTAATGTTGAGTTAGCCTTTGGAGTATATTCAAACTGAATAACAAAAATGGCTACACTTCCAAGAAAGTAGGCTTATTTAACTTGAGTTTAAAAGGTCTTTTCCTACCCTGAGTGTTTTCACTGTGTATCTAGAAATAAGGGAGCTCCTCCCGCTTTCAAGTGACCTAAATAATCTATAGGCTATCTTAACTTTTACCTCATTTATTTCTTTTTTTCACACATATATTATTATGGTCACTTAAAAAACATGAGTTTCCTTACCTCCCAAAACGCAGTGTAGTCAAAATACGTAGCGTACGAAGAGTTCATTTAAACTGAAGTCAAAATAGTTATCCTTTACAGTTAGTTATGAATTTTAAAAAAGTAGGATTATTGAAATATTTTGCATTATAATCCGTAAATTCCAAGATTTGCATTGGATAGCGTTAATCGCACATCTATCAAAGTTTCCAATCCCAAAGTCTCCTTTGTGTTTCACCCCCCTAGTAGAACTGTAAATTTCTGTTTTGCTTGTAAAACTTAAAAAAAAATTTAGCACCTAGAGTTTTTTGCATAGTTTAGCAGAACAGTACATTTGCTCGTTTCCCTTTTGCACAAGCCTCCCAGAGTCCATGTAAGTTGAATGTAACCTTGCCTCGTATAGCCGATGAGGAGGATCACGTCCGCTGGGTTCCCGGCGGCCGTCACACGGGTGAGACAGACGGAAGGGAGTCTCAGCAGGTGGCCGAGCGAAGGCCACATCAAAGTAGGTGACAAACAGCCCAAGCACCTGCTTAGGGACAAACTTAAGAATGCACACAGCATGAGTGAGCTGGCACACTCTATGTCACACAGTGTGGTAAGACTTTTGCACAAGGGTGGCTTGTGGCTTAACTCAGCTTAGAGGAGGTCCAGTGCTTGGTTTGTCCGTAGAGCTTACAGGTAATATGTTGGTTGCATTGAGAAGGAATGGATGACTAACTTTAAAAAGAGTTACAGCCTGTTGGATACTGAAGTAAAAAAGCTAAGTGGTTAAAGTGCTCGCCTAACAATCTAAAGGTCGCCGGTTGTGTAGCTTATTTATGGTTTCAAACTGACCCAGCTGTCCCTGATCATTGGGATTTAAATAGATGATCCTGACTGATGAAACAGCTGATCTTAGTAACAAAGCTACACAGATTATCTCACACCATTCTACACTCGTCCTTCACTCATGGGTTAAAATTAATTTCTTCTGAAAATTTCCTAGCATTAATTTGTACTTTCAATCTAGTTCCCAATCATAAAATTTGTTGTTAAGTAAATAAATATCCATACCTATATGCGCTATCATAAATGTTTAAATGTAACGGTAATTCATATGTTGGAAAAATTTTAACCATCTTGAGACATAGTCACTAAACATTGACACTATTCAATTGTATATAATGTACAGGGTGTATACCAACCGGGAAAACCGGGAGAACCGGGAAATAACCTTGAATTTGAAGGGACCTGGAAAAAACCGGGAAAAAGCCGGGATTTTTGGACCGAATCCGGGATTTTTATTTTAGCCCCGGTAGAAGATTGTAGTCGTAAAATGCGTCTTGCCGCGATTGCGGGCGACGACGATGACGTTTTCGTGACCGCGGGAGACGACGATGACGTTTCCGTGACCGCGGGAGACGACGATGACGTTTCCGTGACCGCGGGAGACGACGATGACGTTTCCGTGACCGAGGGAGACGACGATGACGTTTCCGTGACCGCGGGAGACGACGATGACGTTTCCGTGACCGCGGGATCAACGATGATTTTTACACGGCCACGTGAAATACTCATGATTTTGCCGCGATTGCGACCTACGACGATGACGTTTCCGTGACCGCGGGAGACTACGATGACGTTTCCGTGACCGCGGGAGACGACGATGACGTTTCCGTGACCGTGGGAGACGACGATGACGTTTCCGTGACCGCGGACGACGACGATGACGTTTCCGTGACCGCGGGAGACGACGATGATTATGTCTACGCGGCCGCAGATGTTTATGATTTTGCCGAGATCGCGGACGACGGCGATGACGTTTTCATATCTGCGAGAGGCAATGATGATGTCTACACGGCCGCGGGAAATATTCATGATTTTGCCGAGATCGCGGACGACGACGATGACGTTTCCGTGACCGCGGACGACGACGATGACGTTTCCGTGACCGCGGGAGACGACGATGATTATGTCTACACGACCGCGGGAAATATTCATGATTTTGCCGAGATCGCGGACGACGACGATGACGTTTCCGTGACCGCGGACGACGACGATGACGTTTCCGTGACCGCGGACGACGACGATGACGTTTCCGTGACCGCGGGAGACGACGATGATTATAACTACGCGGCCGCAGATGTTTATGATTTTGCCGAGATCGTGGACGACGGTGATGACGTTTTCATATCTGCGAGAGGCAATAATGATGTCTACACGGCCGCGGAAGATTTTCGTGATTTGCAGTGTCCGCGAAAGACGACGATGATGATTTCTACACGGCCGCGTGATATGCTCATGATTTTGCCGTGATTGTGGCCGACGACGATGATGTTTCCGTGACCGTGGGAAACGACGATGACGTTTCCGTGACCGCGGGAGACGACGATGATGTAGACACGGCCGCGGGAAATATTCATGATTTTACCGAGATCGCGGACGATGACGACGATGACGTTTCCGTGACTGCGGGAGGCTATGATTATGTCCACACGGCCGCAGAAGATATTCGTGATTTGCCGTGACCGCGAAAGACGACGATGATTTTGTCTACACGGCTGCAGATGTTCATGATTTAGCCACGATCGCGGACAACGACGATGACGTTTACGTGACCGCAGGATCAACGATGATGTTTACACTGCCGCGGGAAACATTCATGATTTTGCCGAGATTTCGCACGACAACGATGACGTTCCCGTGACCGCGGGAGTCAATGATGGTGTCTACACGGCCTCGGAACATTTTCGTTATTTTGCCGTGATCGCGGTCGATGACGATGACGTTTACGTGACCGTGGGAGTCAATGATGATGTCCACACGGCCGCGGAAGATTTTCGTGATTTTGCCGCGATCGTGGATGACGATGATTACGTTTCCGTGATCGCGAGAGACGGCGATCATGTATACATACCGCGGAAGATGTCCAGGATTTTTCTATGGTAACGTAAGACTGTGATGATGTTTACGTCACCGTGGGAAGCGACCACACGACCGAAGGAAATATTCAGGATTTAGCCGCCGTTGATAATGTGTTCATAAAAAGTGAAGATAATATTCATGATTTTGCTGCTATCGAGAGAGACGATGTTTCCGTGGACTTAAGTACGGTAATGATGATAATGAAAATTATTATTATAATAAGGATTATTACTTTTTCAACACTAGCTCACTGGACTTTGAAACAAATTTAATGCAAGTTTATATTGTATACTTAGGCTGCAAGTCTTAAATTGATTATATTTTAAGTGGAACCAAAAAAATACGTGGGAACCTGGAAAAACTTCGAAAAACCAGGAAAAACCTGGAAAAAACCTGGAATTTCACTCTAATAAAATAGTATACACCCTGATGTATATTAAGTGAATAAATAATATTTGAATTTTAAAATACACACTAAGGTGGCATTCCCATCTCAATTGATAATCATAATCATTTGGAATAAGTTAGTCCAATAGCGTAGGTTGGAGCAACAATATCTCAATATGTAAAGATTTGTTTTTGTTTAACCCATTGATGCTGAGTCACATTTGAAGCTTGTCATCGTATTTCGCGGCGAGATAAGCCATACTGCTAAGCCACGGGGGCTTAGGTAGTTCGTCAAATCTAACCTGCGAGCGCTATTAGCGACGTGTCCATATAGTAGTACTCGTCCCAGTTGGCCAACGGTGGAAAGTTAACTCAATTGGCAAAGCTTTGCACTGACGAGTGTAGCTTTGAGGTATTTAAATATGCGCGGGTTAAAATCCTGTGATTACAATCCATATCAAGCTTACTAATGTGTGGCTTATCAAGTATAAAGACCCTCCTTAAATAAACGGTCTCCGGCTTGGGTGAAGGTTGGCGGCGTTAGTTAGTTTAGTAGGGATTGCACACAACACCTGATTTGCTTCTTTTTCGTATAGATGAGGAGGAAACAAATTTTTCCCCTTTGGTTAAATATGGACACCATGGGGAAATACATATGATAAAAGACATTAAAATATCATAACCTAAAAAAATTAACTAATAAAGAATGTTAAAAAATTCAGTGTCAATGGGTTAAAGTGATCTTCTGCAAATGTTATACTAATCGTTTCTGGACTCTGTCGCGATTTGTGGTCTATAAAATTATTATGTCTTCCAACAACGGGCTACAAACCCGTTAAAAGACCGCGGTTTTGGACCGCTACCTTAACAAATTTTTAAAATGTGTTTGGTCTTTTGAAATTAGAGAATTCTTTCGCACAGAAGCCTTCCCTCATGAATTTCAGCGAGTTCATTAGCATTATTTAAACCTACAACGGGACCAAAGTGCTAAACCTTACAATTTGCCAAGTATGAAGATACAAACAATTAATACCCCCGCCGCAGCAAACCTGCAGACTAAGCGAATTTCCATTTGACTGATTGGATTTACACTGAAATGTCTACTTAAAAATATAACATTTATTCTTGATTTAAATAGAATTAGTTTAACAAGTACTTAGGTTTGCTGCATCAGGGAGGGTAAAACTGTTTTTTTTTTTTTTTTGTAAAATGTGAATAGTTAGTAAGAAATAAAAACATTTTCCAAATTTGATCAAAATATGTTCACAAACAAGCAAACTACAACAGTTTACTTATTCTCCATAAGAATAACATGGGAATTTTAAATTTACAATTTTTTGGAATTTTCTCCGTAACCATTAGGCGCATAATAACACTTCAATATACTAAATTATTTGTTTTTTTAAGCTCTACAAAATGGTTTGGAAAGAAATTGCTAAATTTTATGTTTTTTGGGTCAAAAATGGGAAAAACCTATTTTTACCCCATAAAACCCCCCGTAAACCCCCGTTCCCATGGTCCGATCATGCTGGATCGCGAACTCGTTCGAATAAACATACGTTTACACGTTTGTACCAAATTTCATTAAAATCGGATCATTTTTGCTCGAGTTATCGTGCTGACGGACACACATATATATATATATATATATGAATTTGAACGGATGGTATTTTTGGCCTCTAGGGACCTCAAAACGAAAAAAAAAATCGGTCCCGCGTCCAGGTCTTACCATGAGTACTACGGTAATAGCTTATTCCCTATATGGGAAATTCGCTAAAACTAATTAATTGCAATTTAGTTTTATGCCGTTATATTTGCTTGTAATACCATGTGTGGTTTTGATAACCTTGTGGAAGTGGAAGCATATTGCATCATGTTTGTCTTGCTGGAACAACACCGTATGTTTATTAATAAATTTTGTCATGCTACAACTTAATAAACTAATCATGATGATGGCTTTAAAATAAAAAAATAATTAGCCTACTCAAGCTTTTTTTACTAAAAACAATGTTTATTCATTACGTCCATTATTTTTGCCTACATTTAGATTTCTTCATTTAAAAGTGTAATTTTTTACTAATACCATAACACAAAAAGTATTCAGTGTTAATGCCCTCTATTTTATGTCCCTGTAAAAAAAATTAACCTGCAAAGAGTGTCATGCAATGTTTCATTTTAAAAGTAACCGTCTCAAAATTAAATCCTCTTATCAATAACAAACATATGTTTTGAGTGTTTTAATTATATTTTGCAATACTGCATGGCATCTAAACTGTAGCAGTCCACTGATGAGCCCTAAATGATTTTTAGGCCTTCACATACTTCGGAGTGTATAAGTAGAGTTTTAATTTAAAAAATACAACATTTCTATACAGTTTTTTTAAAGTGATTTTCGCCCCTTAACTCCTTTGGACAGTTTAAAATTAATATAGAATTTAGAAGCCTGCCTGACATTCTAATCTTTAAATACTAACAGAAAAATATTGCTTAGATTTTGTGGTTGTGGAACTAATTTCATAACCTTAAGAAAGGAAAATTAGAATACCTGAAATGATCTGAGTTTCTCCTAAAAATATGTTTCCAGATGATAGCAGCATTGATTTCTAAATAAACGCCCAACAAAGTTAATAATTCATTTTTTATTATTTGATTCCTTTGTTTTCCTGACATTATTTAAATGTTTTAGCCACAAAAGATTGTTTAATAAGATCTTTTTACATAAGGCTGTAAAAGAGCTGACTATTGTTCTAATATTTGTGGGCTATAAAAATTTGTCAATAATGTTCACATTTTATGCTAACATATATGTTAATGTATGTCCCCAATTGATTTTGTATTCAGTAAGAATATTCCTGAGCAACTTGTTTGAAGTTTATTTTGTGATGCTGAACGATTCATGTAAAAGTTAACATCTAATATTTTATTTTGGTTTTCAGTACATACCAGACGATCATGATAACACCGTCGGATTTGAGCCTAGCAATACGGAATTGAAGGCACTTCTTCAGAGGTATGCAAGGTTTTTTTTTTTATTATTCTGACTGGATACTGTAGTAGACATAATTTTTATTGTATCAACTATTTTTTCTGTTGCCCACTAAATACATGATTTCAGAAATTTAGTCATTATGCTTGTTACTATTTGTACCACTGTATTTGTCTTTTAATAATCTGGTGTTAAGACAAATTTGTAGTTTTCTATTAGAGGACGGGAAAAAATATTCTTTTGGCAAAAAAATGTAATTTAAAAAGAATTTAATTCTTTGATAGAATAAAATTATTATCAATCCTTTGATGTCCCTACCAAATTTTCTGTCTCAACTCTAACTTGGATGACCGTGGTTTGTGCTTCTCTCAAGCCGTAATAATGTCCATCGTAAATTTAAAATTATCCATCATTCATTGTCATTAAACGACTTGATCATGAATAACACTAAATATGACACACATAACAGCTTAGACCTAATACTAAGTAATCGGTAAACAGGAGTGTTCCCCGGAAAAAATGCACTGCCAGTTTAGTTGATGTTCAACATTGCCAAGTTTTTGCTGGATTTCGGATGTGGCCCCTTGTTGCTTGTTACCCCAACTGTATTCTGATATACCTAATATATATAATATTTAAAAAGGCTATTATAACTAAAATTTTGCTGACAGAAATAGCTTGAAACAATTGCCACCCTTACTCATATTAAATTGAACAAAATCAGGAAAGTTATCTAATTATCAGCTGAATTAAAATGTGTGTCTTGTTATGGTTATTTACTGTTGTTTCACTAGGCACCAGATGGAGTTAGAGGAGCTTCAGAAAAGGCATCGGGAGGAGGTGGAGGCTTTGTGTCGGCAGTTGGCGCAGAACAGCTCAGCGGCACAAGGTAACTGAGGGGAGCCTCGATACATCAATGTGGAAAAAATCTAGAGACCTTAATTAATCTGATGTTGTTTTGCAGTCCATATCCTTTGAGGGGTTATATTTATCATATAAAAAATGTACATTCTTTGTGATATGTGCTTATGGCTGATTTTGGGTAATGACCGTGTAGAGGAAGATGAGAATTAAGTTTCATACACAATGCAGCAGTCTATAGCCTTGATTGATATTTATCGGCACATAACCTTCAGTGTTTACAGGATGTAACAAAATGTGTATAGATACTAATAAAACTCAACAGCAAAATATAAAATAAAAATAAACTTTTTCTGTATATAAACATAAAATGATAACTTCACCAATATTTTCAGAATTTTAATTTCATGAGGCCTTTTGCCAGCTATGCTAGCATCTTCAGATGCATCACAAAACTCATGTCTGATGGTGTCATAGCTGGCAAAAGGCCTTGTGAAATTAAAAATTCTGAAAATATTGGTTAAGTTTTTATTTAAAATTTATATTCATTCCAATATTACCAGTTCTTCTTGAAAAATAATTTTCTGCTCTGCCAATGTTATATTATGTATCTTATCACATTTAAGAATTGTTTAAAAAGTCACCAACTTTGTAATAGGCCTTTCTAAGAAGCTTTTGACCTTCTCTGAAAATTGTGTTGGGTTGAGGGTCTAACTTTTTATAGGATTAAGCAATTCATCAAAGAGGTTCATTCCCAATATAGTAAATATTTTTCTCTGAAGTTGTTGTGGAATGATGAGGGTATGCACGTAATTTTTTGGTTTATTTATGATAACTGTGACTAGTTTTTTCCTGAGAGAACCACAATAAATTGCTCTTGACATGACAAAGAACCTAAAGGATGTATATACTTGGTACCAGTGCTCGATTTGTAAAAAATAAGGTTCTGAAACTGTAACGTATTTAATGTGATTCAGTAGCCTACCTATTTATGCCAATATTTTTATCTTTTGGAAAGAGAGGTACCGAAACTCCGTTCCACCGCAATTCCCCACAAATCGAGCACTGCTTGGAACTGTCATTAATTTGACACTTTTAAAAATACCTCAACATGAAGTTCTGTGTATTTTTAGTGTCATAATTCTTAGAATTTTGTTGATTCTGATGTGCCTGTAACATTATTCCATGTTTTACTAATGGATAGAAATAGCCATAATAAGTCACTTTTGTATCCAAACTGGTACAGTGGGTGATGCAACTCATGTTGAAGCATATTATTGAATTTAATCTGTTACCTAACTTCGTTATAATGTGCATTAGAACTGCATCACTCAAATTTTCCTCATCTTCGGATGTTGCGGTTAAAATTCTGATTACCTCCCATCGGCAGTGAAGACATCATCATCGACTCTTGACATAAAAACCTCATTGTGGTCTGGCGCGATTCTGGAAAATTCAATAACATTTTTCGGCTGTGTAGATATAATCATTGTCTTCCGATCGAGTGATCTTCGCAGACGGGTTGGGTATCGGTGGTTTCTAGAATCAACACATCCCTACAGCAGTCTATTCTCTAGGCACTAACACAGTGAGTAGGGTTAACACCTTGAGAATGGACTGCTGTGTTTTTTGTGACCCGAGCTTGGCCCGATAATGATCTTCAGCCTCAACCCGAAACTTGAGCCCTCAGGTCATCTGTTTGCCCGACCCGAAATCAACAGTGACCTGCATAATCCTATTACAGGTACACCTGTTGACCAAAAAATAGGTCTCTAGGTGTCGTTTAAAATGTGCGAATTTTTTCCACATGTTCTGTGGCCATCGTCTATGTGGCACTAAAGTATCATTTATTTCATTAGGTATCAGTGGACAAGGCAGCCTAGAGGGTTTCAGCACGGCTCCTCAGTCTCCGGATACTCAATCTCGTCCTGACACACCGAGGTAACCTCCCCAACATCGGTCCTAATATGTACAGTAATATAATTACAATATCCGATTGAATGGTTTGTTATTTACTATTATATTTATTTATTATTTCCTGGCCGATGTCAATTAGTTCTTCAGTTCTATGTAAATAAACTACCTGACCTATCTACCGCCTTTTGCCAATTTGTAAAAATGTTTTATAATTTTTGATTGTTATTTATTTTTCCTAGCTTTAATTTTAAGTACTGTACATGGAAGAGTCAAAGTAGTATTTAAAGTTTTTTATAGTTTCTGCTATTTTGTACGCAGACTGGAAGAGCTTTGCAGTTTGCTGTTTTGTATTACGCTTATAAGTTTTATATCTTGTATAGTTGCCCGCGCTATTTATTTCGAAGCTCGAAAAAGTTAAATGAATTGAAAGTGAGCATTTATGTTAGTCTGTGTTTTTGTCTAGATGTTCAACTTCTACAAAAATAAGAGTTTTCAGTGAGCTAAGCTTAAAGTTTTCAACTTGTTGATTTTTTGCCTGTCTCTTTGAGTGAGATGATTCCTCAAGCTAGGTCAGAAGAAAGGATATTTTTGTTTTTAAATAAAATTGCTAAGATGTGTAAGACAAAGTTCTTCAGAATTCCATCCAAGGCCCATTCAGGTCAACCATACATTTGGTTAGGTAATAAATCTGTTAAAAAAGACGGCATCAAAATGCCTCTTCTGGAACTTAGTATCATGCTGTGATTATTTTATAATAAACATATTGTAAGTAAAGTAGCTAATTTTTTATTCAAATGAACGGAATGAACAGTTCCGAATAGCCAGTTCTGTTTAGGAAATTCAAAAGTCATGTAAATAAATTGATCGACTGACTTAGAGAAGATTTGTACATACGTTTTGCCTAGGACGTGTTGATATGTTCTAAATATTTAAAAAAGGCAGTAGATTGTAAAGTTATACAACAGAAACTGTAAACCAATCGGGTGACACTAGTTGTTTGGTAAGACTGGTGAAACTAAGATGACTGTGATGTAGCCGGACAGTGCTAAAACTATATTTTAATTAGTCACAATTAGCGTATGCAATTGCCACTTCTCTGTTTGAAGTCGAGTGTGTTTTTCCCTGGTTCTTGTCTGATGCGATAACTCTTTTTAGGATTATTATGTACGTGTTTTAAGAAAACACCCGAATAAATTTGAATATAGGTAGGCTATTCTTGTTTGGTTTTAATGTTTTAACTGCAAAATTCACTGTTCTTATAGGCTACCAGTTAAAATTGATCTAGTAAGGTGGGTAATCATTTTTATTTTGAACTATTTAAATTGGTTAATAAAATGTACATGTTCAGCAAGAATATATGCCAAAGTATGTTTTATTTTTGATTTGTGTAAAGAGATGTGTTTGTTGTAAGTTAATGGTGATTTTTTTTATCTAAACGTTACTTAATACATTTTTGCTTGTAGCAAACCTTTTAAACAATTCAATATCATTATAATAGCCAACAGACATTGAATAAACCTATCATGATATATAAATATATATAGATGCCTGTATAATTTATAAATAAATACTTTTCTTTATATTGCCTCATTTTTTTACCTCCATAATTCTACTTATGTGCAGACGGTATCATAGACAAATAGAATTAAATATGCAGTGGTTACCGTTGGTTCTGGCGCATACCATCAGGAGCGCAGTGTAGTTACATAGCGTGTAGGCCGTAACTACATAACACTACCAGCGGTGTGCGCCAGGACCTATGGTAACCGCAGCACAGCTGAGAGTCTATATTTAATTATTTTTGTCTATGATTGAACGCTAATGCAAATATTTCTATTTCACTGTTAGGTACTTTCGGTGGCAATAATAAATTCAACAGATCAGGATGATTCTGTAATGACAACCACAAGTAGTTTAAAAGAAAATATTTATTTGTACAAATAATACAACTAAAGTAAAACTTTACATCTACATAAAATTCAAGTTACAGTCTATTTAAACACACTTCAAAATGTTTCATTCTTCTTTGGTGGGATATCATTCCATATGATGAACATGGTAATTTGTCAGATGTTATATCCAGGTGTTATCCATTATCCTGAAAAAAAAACAAGTATTTAAAAAGTAAAACCTAGACAAGAATAAATATGGCTTACAGCCTGTTGAGAGGTTGTTGTACAAGATACAAGATTCTTTATTTGGTCAATTTAACAGCAATACAGTTATAGACCAGGTCAAATTGTTAAGTTAGGCTACATGAAATATTGCATACAGTAACAGGTACACAGTGAATGGACATTTTTGGTTGACTAGATTTAAGAAGAAACATTTAAGCTGCAAATACAGTAGAGTCCTGCAAACTCGGCGTAATGTGGACTGGTAGGGTGCCGAGTTTTTGAAATGCCGGGTTATCGGGAACTAGGGTTAAAAATAAGAACAATACAATTTTTAAGCTTATTAACTACCTCTTTTAATTATATTTATATGACAAGTTAGTATTAAGTCATCACATATAGTACAACAAATCCTTTTAACTCGGACTCAAAATATCACTAATTTTCTGAGCCAGGTGATGGCCGAGTTATCCAGACTGCCGGATTATCGAGTGCCGAGTTTGCGGGACTCTACTGTACTATACACTAAGGAATAAATACATAAAGATTACTTGACACGAACAATAAACATGTGAAAAAAATATTACCTACAGTATTTTAACAGAAAGCAGATTTTTTAGTTAGATTAAGATACTTCAAAAATCTTAGATTTTATAGAATGGCCTAGATTCTAAAAACCTGTAGAGAGTGCTTTTATATCTGCTAAAACACATTTGTCTATCATTTTCTGGTAGCCTATTAAACATTTTTACACTTATATTGTCTAACCAACAATGGGTCAAGCTTAGCCTATTAAAGGATTCATCTATCTGCCATTTGTGTCTTGTGTTGTGGCGGTGGCCATCACTTTTAAGTTTAAAATCATTAAAATTGTTCTTAAAACTCTTACAGAGACAAACATAAAATGTATACATTTACTGCAAGGTCCCACAGAAAAAGAAAAAAATAACACACACACACAAAAACACCACAGGAAAAAGAATTAGGCTTATCTGATTTTATAGGTTTATAATTTCAAAACTAATGATGAAATGGACATGAGGTTGATTTTATGTTTAAGTATTTATATTGTTATATCTCCTAGTCTGTATATATGATGAATATTAACTTTGATTTAATTTATTTGTCATATGGTTTGGTTTTGTTTTGTTGTTGTCATAATAGTTTTATATGAGTTGTTGAAAATAGAAGTGTGGTTTTAAAAGTCTAGTTTTTTCTAATTTTATCTTTATAGTTTTCATCACTTAAAGAAGGTAGGTGTGTAGTGTAAAACAACATTTGGCGACCGTGACAGGACTTGTTTTTCACCTATCTCTATGATGGAAAATCTAAAGAAAAATAGAACAGTATATAGGGCTTATTTTTCTAAAACATTGAACAAACTAAACAGTTTAGTTGAAAATGAAACCACAGACAAAATTGAAATTCAAACCACTCTAAAGCTTTTGGAGATAAAGGTTGATGAACTCCAGGTTTTGAATTCTCAGATCTTTGATTTGTTATTGAATAATGATAATGTTTCTGAAGATGAGCTGTTAGCTGAAACAATCTTAGCTGGAGAATATTTAGCTTTGTTTGAAGCTGTAAAATTAAGAGTCCAGAATTTACTACAACAAAGTAACGATGTAGTTAGTGCTCATTCTGGATCTTGCTGTAACAATGCTAGTAAGAAGAAATTTAAGCTCCCTAAAATAGAGATCAAAAAGTTTGATGGAGATTTGATCAATTGGCTACCTTTTTGGAGTCAGTTTAGCAAAATTCATAGTGACTCAGACATTGATTCAGAGGATAAGTTTCAATATTTATTGCAATCCATAGTTACCGGATCAAGAGCTTTTGATGTAGTTCAGAGTTTTCCTCCGACTGGTGCAAACTATCCAAAAGCAATTGAATGTTTGAAAGCCAGATTTGGTAAAGATGACCTATTGGTAGAGGTTTATGTCAGGGAACTCTTAAAAATTGTTTTACAAAATGCTCTAGGAGGCAAAAACACAATGAACTTACAAAGTTTATATGACAAACTTGAGTCTCATATGCGTGCATTAGATACCTTGGGAGTTACAACAGATAAATGTTCCTCCATGTTATACCCGTTAGTTGAAAGTTGTATGCCTGAAGATCTCTTAAGGGCCTGGCAAAGAAGCCCTTTGAAAGTAGGAACAGACCCTCAGGAAAGACTCAACAATTTAATGAAGTTTATGCTGTCTGAAGTTGAAGGGGAACAGAGAATCGGTCTAGCCATGGCAGGTTTTGGGATAAGTAGCTCTGGGAAGGAGAAATCTTTTAAAAGGCCATCTCAAACTCAATCAGGTAAGATAGACATACCAACAGCTTCATGCCTCATATCCTCTGGTAAAACTCAAAACTCTTATACAAAGTGTGTCTTTTGTGATAAGAATCATAAGAGTAGTAACTGTTTTGCTGCTCAGAAATTGCCATTGTCTGATAAGGTGTCCACTTTAAAGGAAAAGAGGTGCTGTTTCCTTTGCTTGCAGCCTGGTCACCGTATTAAGGATTGTAGAACTCATTTGTCATGTTCTAATTGTAAAAGGAAACATTATCCTATAATGTGTCCTAGTATTCATTCCAAAGAAGTAGTGAATGAGTGTGTAAGCAAATGTGTTGATAAGGTATCTAAAGAAATGACAGTAGTGGAAGATACCGCTTTGGCCAATAAATCAAGTAGCAGAGTGAAAGTGTTTCTGCAAACAGTAAAGGCAAGATTAAGAACCCCAGGTAGTAATCAATTTGAGACTGTTCGCATTCTTTTTGATTCTGGTTCACAGCGTTCTTACATTTTAAAGGACTTGGCTGAAAAAATGAATTACGAAAGCTTAGGAGAAGAAACAATCATACACTCTCTTTTTGGTAATGTCAAATCTGGTGAAGTAATTCATAACAGACATCGTGTGTTTCTAACCAGTCAAGATTACAGTTACAACTGCAACTTTGAGGTATTGAGTCAAACTACCATATGTGGGGAAATTCCACCAGTTACCGAAGGTGCCTGGATACAGGAACTTATAGAGAAAAATGTTTCTCTGACTGACATACATGAGACCAAGCTACCAATTGGTATTTTGATTGGAGCGGATATAGCGGGTAAACTATTCACGGGAAATATGATTCAACTGAAATCTGGACTAGTGGCTATGGAAACTCTTCTGGGATGGACACTGATGGGTAAGGCTATAATTAGTGGTAGTACAGGTTCAACTACACTCTCCACTGTTGTAACATCAATGTTTATTAATGATGCTGACATATCGGAACTGTGGAGATTAGACACTATAGGCATTACTGATACAAGTGAATCAGTTTCCAAAGAGCAAAAGGCTTTGGCAGTTAAAAATCATTTTATAAAAACTACCACTATAAATGAAGAAGGTCGATATGAAGTAAGTTTGCCCTGGGTTGATTGTCATCCTCCTTTGCCTAGTAACAGAGAGTTAGCCGAAAAGAGGTTATCAACAGTTGTAAAGAAATTGGATGGTAACAATTTTACCGTAGACTATGACTCAGTTTTTAAACAGTGGTTAAGTGATGGCATCATTGAAGCTGTACCTTCTGACGATTTGAACAACAACTTTCACTACCTGCCACATAGACCTGTAGTGAAGGAGAGTAGTATTACCACACGAATTCGTCCAGTGTTTGATGCATCAGCAAAGACCAAGTTTTCACCCTCATTGAACGACTGTATTGAAAATGGACCAAATTTAATTGAACTGATTCCTTCTGTTATGATGCGTTTTAGGGAAGGGAAGTTTGGAGTTATTGCTGATATAGCAAAAGCCTTCTTACAGATATCGTTAAATGTACAAGATAGAGATTTTCTTCGGTTTTTATGGTTTGACATCAATGAAAGAAGCCGAAGTATTGTTTACCGCCATAAAAGAGTTGTTTTTGGAGTGAAATGTAGTCCATTTCTTCTAGGGGCAGTAATTGATCTGCATCTTCAAAAATCTATGACTTCTCAGGAGTATGATGATAATGTGGTAAAGAAGCTGAGTAAAAGTTTTTACGTGGACAATGTTTCGACCAGTGTAGATACTTATGAGGAACTAAAACACTTTGTTGAAGAATCGAAACAAGTTATGGCTGTCGCTAAGTTTGATTTAGGAGGATGGCATGCCACGAGCGTCATTGAAGAAGGAGATACCAAGTTCGTCACTAATGTTTTGGGAGTTCAATGGAACTATATTGAGGACGTTCTGTTTTTTAACCTCACGAACTGTATTAAAGATTTGGACGTGTCTCGAATCACAAAGAGAGACATTTTATCCATATCTCACAATATCTTTGATCCAATTGGTATCCTTTGCCCTGTTACTTTGTTTCCTAAACTTCTTCTGCAAAGTATGTGGGACTTGAAAATTGACTGGGACACTGAAGTAAGTTCAGACATCAGTAAACTATTCATACTGTGGTATAATGAGCTAAGCGCTCTTGGAAAAGTGAAAATACCCCGATGGATAGGTAAAATGACTATGGATTCAAATGGTTGTAGTATTCATACATTTTGCGACACAAGTATAAGATGCCTATGCTACAGTTATTTACTTGAGAGTTGAAATTGAAGATGAAGTAAGAGTCCAATTATTGTCGGCAAAATCAAGAGTAGCTCCTCTGAAGAAAACCACGATTCCAAGGTTGGAATTATCAACCGCCACGGTGGGAGCACGTCTCACAAGCTGGACGAAAAATCAAAGTTCCAAAAAGGTTCATGTTTGAGTAGTAATACTACTCGGTGGGAGGATGTTATATCTCCTAGTCTGTATATATGATGAATATTAACTTTGATTTAATTTATTTGTCATATGGTTTGGTTTTGTTTTGTTGTTGTCATAATAGTTTTATATGAGTTGTTGAAAATAGAAGTGTGGTTTTAAAAGTCTAGTTTTTTCTAATTTTATCTTTATAGTTTTCATCACTTAAGGAAGGTAGGTGTGTAGTGTAAAACAACATATATATTAAGTTCAGGCCATGAAAAGGTGTTGGTTTACTCTTGCCAACTTCATAGGTATTTATATAGTTTGTATATATCTTAAAAAGTATAATTTAATTTGTATGCTTTCTTATGTTCTAAAATACTTGTATACGGTATCCTGTTTGATGTTTAACGATTAACAAGAGAACCATATTTACTTTTAACAATAAATTGTAGATAAATCCCTTTTCTGTCTGCCATATGGAAACCCTACCCATGGAACATATAGGCCCGGAAGTTAATACTTTAATGACCGATCACGGCCCTTTGTGTAGGCTAAGTTAGTTGCCATCTCGGTCACAAAATGACCAATCAAGTATTTTACATTCATTTAAGCTTAATTAACGGATTGACTTAGGCTTAGGGAGGCTATAAGTTTAATAAGTTAAAGCATGGATGTGTTAAAGATGTTTGCTATCCTGCTGCCTTGCCCATAGTATTTTTTGGGGGGTTGGCATAATTTAATTTAATTTTTGTTTTCTTTGCTGACTACTTTACTTTCCGTGTCCGGAAATCAGACTTCGCTTTTCCAAAAATTAGCTACCGATATGGCTTTGTCATTCGCATGTAAAAGATCATCTAATGTGCAAGACTGGTCTAGGCGTGGGCAGATCAGCAGATGGCCAGGATCCTGAACAGCACCACACGCGCACAAGATGTTTTCTTCGTCTGGTAAGAGACCCCATTTCTGCATGTTTGTCTTGCATTTTCGTACCTCGACCCTAATTTGATTTAGGGTCTTCCACACCGAGTAATGAAGGCCTCCACCAGGAGCCAGTTCCTCCCTGGCTGGTATGGGAGGGTTAGTCAACGTGGCCTCCCACCTTGCCACCCGATTGCTTGAGAGTGATCCATCCAGGACTCGTGTCCGTGATAAAAAGCTCTTTCTGAACCGAAGCCGTCGCTCTGCAGGTTGGTGGCCTTGTAATTGGCTTTGCTGACTGACTTTACAATTGTTTTAGAAATTAAACTGGAAATATATTTTTAGAGAAGATTGCAATTAACACGTTCACTGTGGCATATGTCAAACAGACGGTCGCCAATGGCGGCAACAACAGCGAACGCCATTGGCATTCAAATATTTCAGTCTGACGAATCACAAAAGAACAGCGGTGATTGTGCTGCATTACCCCGAGAGCGGACGTAACTTAGTTCACTGAAACACCCAAGGGTAGCAGCACTGACTGGATCCGTAGCCAGTGTCTTTGTAATGTGGCTCGAAGAGAGAAAATCCCGAAAGAAACCAGGACAGAAGCATTGCCAGAGGGGATTTTACGGAAAATTTTAGTAAACCTACACCAAAATAAAGCTCGCATTCTAAGCTAAGGGCTGGGAATGATTATAACGTTCCGTGTGAATGGCTGAGCTCACACTGACAAGCAAACAGCACACTAACTTATACACGTAATGGCGCTGTCACAATACAACCCTCGCTCCAAGCGCTCAGGTGGCAGGAGCTGGAAACTATAATTGCAGAAAGTTATAAAAACAGGCCTACCTCTCCTAGGAGTGACAAACGCAGCTAGCACATTGCTCAACTGCTGGTCTCACACCGGTCCCTTTTGCCAAAAATGACACAGCGTGTTACTTTTATAACACTAGCTCCTGGCACGTTGTAAAAATACAACGCCCGCAGTGAACGTGTTATAAAATATTAGGATAGGCACAGGTGGTAAGTTACCTATGCCTAGGTACTTTTACCAACAAAGGACTATGTTAGGTATACTGCACTACCCTACTTACTTTGGACTACACTGGATTTCATAATGAATCCAAACCGGCTTGTCTTCGTCTTGCATAACATCCCAAACAAGCACAAATTCCAACCAGACTGATTCCCATACCTAAAAGTAATGCCAGTACATCTCCAAAATCGAATCCAGTAGATGCATTTGCCAAGTGACAGCAAAGCAATACAAAGAAAATATAGTGCCACATTTTAAGAATTAATTCAATTGCGATATTAAAACTTTAAGTTCAGAATCAACCCTATTAGGCCTATTCCTTGATTTGATGATAAAAAAGTATAACTTTGCTCAAGACAAGGGTAATCGGGCAGTCATGTCCAAAACAGTTTACTTCACCACACACTTTCACTACACAGATAGTACAAAGACAAAGCAATTGTGTTGAAAACTTGGCTGGTACCTATTTCATAGGAAATTACGAGGATAGTAAGTTTTCAGGTTTAGTGGGTTTAGTTAGTAGATCACCATTGACACTGACAAGGATTTATATAATCATATCGAATTACCACACCACATTGATAATCATGATCTCATCACATCATCTCCTCATCACTTCTAACGTCAAAGACATATGGACGGATATAAACAAACTACACCCTACCATGGAACCTTCAATCGACCAAAAAATATAAGCAATCTGGATTAAGCATATCAGCATTGATTATATCCCCATCTCTGAAGGAAGATTTGTATACAGACATGCCAATAACTATTATAGTCATTGAACATGCACCTGCACTAAGATCGTTATATTGGCAAACTTTAAAGATTAAGCTATCCCACATATAAGTTATAAATGCGTTACGAAAAAAAAATAGTGATGAATGGGGTTTCTATAGTTGAAATTCTAATGTGGTCAATGAAATGTAATATGGCAACTGATATAACCATGTAGCGAACCTGCGCTCAAGACTTTGCATACAATTGTAAAACAAGACCCGGGTCCCTGGACATTTCCCTTATACAACACGTCAAAGATCCCACTGGATTTAGAAATAAACACCATAAAAAAATATTAGAGGCTATAATGAATCCAGTAACAATGAGTTTTAAGTTTTACAGTTTGGAGAAACATCAAATGACAATTCTTTGGACCGCTTTCCCTAATGAAATTAAATGAAATGATTTATTGTCGTTAAAACTATGTACAAAGTTCATGACAATCGTCAAAATAAAAACAAAACAATAGACCCTAAAAGAACTTGAGCACTTTCTCCTGTTTCCTCAAGTAAAAATGCCACAGGCATCGCAGCATAGACATCAAGAAAATGACCCCTTAGAATAATAATTTTAATTTATTGAAAAATTGAAACTTTTGCTTAATCAAGTCGGAGGGACTAAACAAATCTATGGAATTGGACGAAATAAACTATACAGGGCCCATAACACCAACAACCAGGGCCTAATTTGGTAAAATGGCGATTGCTGTCAAAATAAATAAATACATTGTAATACTTTTTGTCCTCATTATTCATTTTTAATCTATGGTTACATGTTTACTCCCTAAAAAAGGGTTTCAGATACCAAGAACCAAAGTGCAATCAGACCGTAATCAACGCTAAAATCGTAAAAACACTGCTTGCTGTTGCTGACGACAAACTTGAAATTGAAAATCAAAACATGTTGTTGTCCCTATCTCTCACATAGGCATAGGCCGACTGATTGCTTTTCGTTAACCTTGTTGTTATCTTGATGATAAGCAGAAGTAGTAAATACGGTTTATAAAATAAACCTAGTTTGTGTTTAGCTTAGTGGTTTATAATTTAATTGCATCATGTCTTTCTTGTGCAGAACCATCAGAGTGTCTGTAAATCTATGTCCAAATTCTCAATATTTTTATTGGAGCACCTTAAAAGAGGTTAGTAACTCATTTATTACACATGAGGACTAAGTTAAAATGGATAATCTAATTTAAGCCTATCTATATATAGGTAGGTTGATTCACATGTTCCTAAATCGGGAGTAACTTACTTTTCACGTCAAGGGGAAATGTCATTTGTAAACAATTAGTTACCTTAGACATTTTCAAGAGGTAACCCAGTAAAAATTAGCTGGTTAACTTTTACCAATGCAGGAGGTAAATTACACAGTCAACATGCTAAAATTTTAACTCCTTAGTTCAGCGTTAAATTGAACCAATTGATTCCCATTTTATTTGACAAGATTGTTATTTCTGTTAGTAAGTCAAGCCTACATCGTAATTTTTCATCAATCGGAGATATTTATTTCAACATCGAAGAGAAAAACCACTAGCCTACCGGTACCACAGAAAACATACTATGTTTTCTGTGCCGGTACTTGAAACCAAACCACATAGGCCTAACTTACTGGCGTAGCCTAGTATGGGTAGAGCCTCATTGTACCAAACTTAAATTTAAATTACATTGTACTACACAAAGACCATTGTTATGTGGGTTTTATTGAACTTATCTTAACTTATTTCCCTATTGTTGTTTTTCATATTTATTGCTATTGTTTTAAAAGACAATAGGCCTAACCTAAGTTATTCTTAATACAAATTTTTCCCTTCAATAACTTAAAATCCTTGATTTCACTAACAAAATAAATTTAGCAAGTATTTTTTAATTTTAGGTAGGCCCTATCAGGGTTTATCAGTTACAAGTTAAGTTTGGCTTTTTATTTCTACCTAGCAAGAAATGTAGTTTAGATACTGATTATATTTTTGCCATCAAAACGCAAATCATTAGTTTTGAGGCAGGAATCCATAAGTATAACTTAGATAGTAATAATAATTTTATATAACTCTGTTAACTAGTCAATTTTGTATAGAGTTAGGGCATAGTAAAATATTGACATTATAACAAGTTTGCTCACGGGGAGTTTAGTAAATTATTGACCTATTCAAGCAGATATTAGCTCGAAGATAATTGTTATCATTTTAGCATAAAACTGTAACTTTGCCATTATCATGATTGTTTTTAACATATCTATAATGGTATTCTTTACAATTACTAATTGAAATCTTCAAAAATATTATGAAATTTGAATGGCAGATGATAAATTATGAGATAGACTATTCATCATAACCCCTTCAAGCTATGTATTATAATGTTTCCGTTTGGATAAAACACATCTAATAATAACACACAGCCATCACATTAGCTGAATGTTTTTACATTAAGTGCACACCATCTATGATAAGAAAAGCAACTGTTTATCAAATTTGATTTAATCATTTGTTTTGTTTCATCATTTGACCACATTACTGAATGAAAACAGTGTTTGATTTGACCAAAAAAATAAGTTTACTCTAAAGAGTTACCAAGTCATAAAATCATGGTATGTTAATTTTTAGACCTAGACACAAAACAATATTTTTATTATGATATACGCAAAATGTAATAATCATGTTCATAAAATAGGCCTAAACTTACTCTTTTTTAGGTATTGCAGAATCAAAATCTCCAATTTGTTCAAGCAGCTTCTACTTTTTCAAATAAGGGGAAAGTATTTAACTCAGTCGGTGAGGCTATACATGATGTACCTGATGGTTCAGTTATTCTCTTTGGAGGTATGTAGTTTGCCCTTTATTTACATTACAAACTATACACGGAATTGTCATGAAACTTTGGGAAACTATTTTTCATAGCCTACAATATGTATGGCTCTGAATTGTTTCCTGATTAAGTGATCCCCATGTTAAGGTTAGGAAAATTATTTTATTAGGCTTTGATGGACCCTTTGTTGAACATTTGAACTCCCAAGGTGAATCAGACATAGAAAAGAGGGTATGAAACCAATTAATACAGTTCAAACAGTTTCTTTAATTAATTGTGGTCTAGTATAACTGTTTTGAGTACCGTACCTATCTTAAAAGAACCACATTCTCCTTTTCTGTGTTTTCATTTGTTCCGCATTAAGGGTTCAACTTCTAGTTTTTGCTTAAATGATGATTTTTGAATAGGCCCTAACTTGTATTTAACTACTATAGGCTGTTATTTTTTTATTTTTTTTTCTATAGGCCCTACTATTTTTGGTAATTCTATAAAAACTAAACTAAACAGTTACACCAGCTCATTTCTTAATTCTTTCCAGGGGATAGTTTGTCATAATTTTACTAACTATTATAATTTGTTCAGGGTTTGGCTTGTGCGGTATCCCGGAGAACTTGATCGCTGGTTTAGCGTCCAAGAAGGTGAAGGATTTGACCGTGGTCAGTAACAACGCAGGGGTGAGCGACTGGGGCCTTGGTGTCCTCCTTGGCGAGAAACTAGTCAAGAGAGCGATAGCGTCCTACATCGGAGAAAATCTTGAGTTTGAACGACAGTTTTTGAATGGGGAACTAGAGGTGGAACTATGTCCTCAGGTACGTTAATTGATGCAAACTTTTGCCATTAGCTATTGACATTGACTAGTGAGCAGCGGTATGTGATGTAGCAAAATTCTACACAATCCTAGCTATGACCTATCTTACACGTTTTTGCATATAAGTGATTACAAAGAAAGGGAGGAATTTCAGTGGTTCTTTTTTCTATATCTGCAGAAAATGGCTGGTGTGAGGGGTATTGAAATGCACTAAATAAGTATGTAAGTTATATTAAAAGTGATTGCATAATTCATTTCTCTCTGTCATCAGTAGTCCATTACTGTAATAGGCTACAGTAGGCTACTCTCCCGATTATCGGATCCCAGGTTATTTGAGCCCTCGGGTTATCCGAGGTCATTTTTTTCCTAAATATATATTTTCATTTTCAGTAGAAAAACACATTATTTACTAATTATGTTTCTATTCAAAGAAAAATTAAAAATAGCAATTAATTTGCGATCTATGGAAACAAACACAGTACCGGTACCTAGTATAACCAAAAAGTATTATTTTCACATAAAAAATTAACCCCGATAAGCTCAACAATTAAAATGATACGGTATAGTACTAGGTTGGCCGGCTACCGACGGCAAACTGGACTGGACGAGCCGTCTGCAAAACATAAACAATAGCCACTGTCAGTCTTCTTTATTGCAATGTTTTGATTGGACATGATTGTATCAAGTTATAGATCAGGTCTAACTTAAACAAAATGTTATTTTATGCTTTTTAAACTAGAGAGATTCTTTCGCATTAGTGTTTTGTTTTAAACATGTAGGTAGTTTATAGGTTTATAATAATTATAATAATACTGTGTTTGAAGCTTTTCAAGACGTTGAAGAAGTGTTGAATTAGTTTATTATTATTTTTTAGTTTGTATTATTATTTTTTTTAATAATATGTTACCTATTGGGAATAAGGTTAGCATCAAAATTAGATATTACAATTTTTTATTCACTATGTGTTGCTTTAAGATATATTTTACGAGTATTTGACTTCATATAGTCCTCGCCACCCTAACTTGAGGCAGCCCAAGGCCACACGCCGTCTATCTAGTGCGGCCTTGGGCTGCCTCAAGTTAGGGTGAGGACTAAATAAGGTACCGCAACCCTAACCTCAAAATCTATGTGACCTCCGTGTTATCCGAGATTCTTGGTAACTAAGGTAGTCTCGGTCCCAACAACCTCGGTTAATCGGGATTCGGCAGTGTTTAGTCTCTCTTTATGTTGTGTATCGCTTTTGGCATTGCTTTAGCAAGAATTACCTGTAATCCAAATATCACAGACTCTAACGAGCAACCTCAGAAGACATTTTTATAACTTGAAAATAGATAGATTTGAATAATTTACCTAGTTTTACAATCCACTGCAGGACATAAAAATTTACATTTTCATAAAATCCGTCACTCTTGATCAAGTAACATTTAGGAATTCCCTTTTTAATACTGCTGAATCCTATTGGACTAATACTTTTTTCTCATCCTATTGCAGGGAACAATCGCAGAACGTATTAGAGCCGGAGGTGCTGGTATTCCCGCGTTCTTTACCCCGACCGCGTTCGGCACTATTATTCAAGAAGGAGGAGTTCCTATCAAGTATGACGGTGCAGGGAATGTGGAGTTGGCTAGTGAACCCAAACCTACGCAGGTGTTCGAGGGCAGAGAATATGTCATGGAGCGAGCTATCGTCGGAGATTACGCTTTCATCAAAGCCTGGAAGGCAGATAGGGAGGGTAACCTAATATTTAGGTAAGTTTTATATTTTATATACATACTTTTTGAACTGTAGGTTTACAATCCAGTCAGACGAATTTTGAATAATTACACTGTCCAGGCGCAGTACAGTTTATGTTGCATTGTCAAATCATCCATGTATACCTTGATTTGTTGAACATTTTTATGTTACTTGCAGAAAAGCAGCTCGAAACTTCAACCAGCCAATGGGTAAGGCAGCTAAAACCACGATTGTGGAGGTAGAAGAGCTTGTGGAAACGGGGAGTCTCGACCCAGACAATGTACATCTTCCGGGTGTGTTTGTGGACCGGATAGTCGTCGGGGAAAAATACGAGAAGAGGGTTGAGGTAAATAACTCACGGCCGCTTAGTTTAACTGATTATTTTCTTAATTTTATGTACGTTTCCAACTGAACTGTTGAGTTTTTTTTTATGCGACATTTTTTGCATCAAAATTTATAAATGGTCAGACAATGTAATAATTTGACAATAAATAATGTACATTATTATCCCCATAAGATGGTTAAAACTGGAATTATTTTGATTTATTCTGTAACATAGAAGGTCATAGTAAAAATCTTGTAGTTTTAACATGTTCAAATTTCAGAGGAAAGTTGTTTCTATCTTCAATCTAAATAAGATTTTTTAACATAGTTGAGGATGTAACATAGACTTTAGAGCACAAGGGTATAGGTTTTTAGGAATTTTAATGATAATAGCAGGTTTACTTGAATGGGAAAGAGTCCAAACTGTTACAAGAAACACAACACTTTACACTATACTCTAAACATTAGATTATTTCACTTTCACTTACAGAATTTTCAACTCGGGAAGAGGGAGCTTTTTGCTGTTACATTTACTCACTGGTACGTAGATTTTGGTTTTGAACACTTCACATTATTTCTTTGTTGCCTAATAAACAAACAGTAATTGATAAACTCATGATTTAAAAACATAAACAGTTTTGATGATAAGACTAGAGATTTAACCTTGTGTTACCAATTGTGGATTTAAACTTAATTAAATTCTGAGTAAAATGTTTGATTTTCAGAAAGTCAAGGTAGCGAAGGGTGAAAGTTCTGTAGCGTCAGCAGTTTCTACCACTCCAGCAGCCGAAGCGAGAGAGAGAATTATCCGACGAGCAGCTCTTGAGTTCAAGAACGGCATGTATGGTATCCTTTGTCAACACTAATGATTTACATGACTAATACTACTAGTCATACTACTTACACCGTTTAAGGTACCTATAGCTAGAATCATTTGGAGTAGCGAGCAGGATGCGCATTGGCATTAGCGTTAAAACTGTTTCTCATCACCAACCCTTTGTTATTTTGGATGGACATCTAAAAAAACTGCCGTTGGTTCTAGTTTGCATACATATTTATTTAGAGTAGGTGAAGTGTCTGTTCCTCTCGCACCACCCTCACTACTCACCATTTTAATTGACTTGATAAATTACAGAATTTCTAAACCTTTTAGTCTTGATTCTACTTAGAATACGCTTAAGGCTCTATTTGGTTTCAACATGCAACTGACAAATGTCTAAGAAAACTGTTTCATCACTGAGAAAAAATGTTGTTTTTCTTAACTCCCTCCAGCCAACTTGGGAATTGGTATCCCAATGTTGGCCAGCAACTTCATCCCTCCAGGTGTCAGTGTGACTCTCCAATCAGAGAACGGCATCCTGGGTCTGGGGGCATACCCGGGCTCCAAGGCGGAGGTGGATGCTGATCTCATCAACGCGGGCAAGGAGACAGTTACAGTAAGGCCTGGAGCAAGCTTCTTCAGCAGTGATGACAGCTTCGCCATGATCCGAGGGTGAGTGGAATCATTTTATTTCTTCCCCCTATACATAGTATATAGTATTGTTTTCGTCAATGTTTTTGAGTCTTGAGTTTTGGGTAGAAATATCCGTATTTGATGTGTTAAGTGTTTTTTGAAGTGATGTCTGAGGGGTGAATGTGTATAGACAGGGCTACAGACCACAAAACCATAGTCCGATTTTGATGAAATTTGTTATGTGAGTACCACTAATCTATGGTATCCCTAGGAAATTTCTAATTTTTTTCTAAATTTTGATTTTTAATGGAGATCCATTTACAACAATAAAGAAAATCGTTGAAGCTGTTTTTGAAATCTTTGTGCAAGCATACATACATACAAGAAACATTGCTCAAGAATATAGGATTACATTAAGATTAATCGACAAAGAACACTTGACCGATTTAACCTGATTTAGTGTTGTTGATAACTACTAAAGTACAGGCTAAATAAATACACTGCAAGTTTGGTGTTTATGTTTCAGTGGCCATATAGACCTTACAATGTTGGGAGCCATGCAAGTATCACAGTACGGAGATCTTGCCAACTGGATGATTCCCGTGAGTCGTTTAATTAAAACTTCAGTGTAGTCCAATTAAAGACAAGAAACTAATTCAGTGTCAATCCTTCTTGTATTAGTCTATTTACTTTTTCCAAACTAGTTTAAATCCATTTTTCTGTTACAAAATGACTTAGTAACAGGTACCATAGTAAAATTACATAAATAAAAATATTTGAATGTGATTGTGGCTATAAACAATCAAAAAAACAGTTTAAATGTTTTTACAGTGGACAACATACATCTAAAGCAAGAACTATCATTTCATAGCTCTTCTTCCTCAGATATGCTATCTCCTTCTCCACATTCCTCTTTATCTGTCCATCTTCATTTAGGCATCCCTCTTGTTCTCAGCTTCTCTATCACCATCAATTCCATTTTCCTAACAATTTACTACTCTTTCTCATAACTACTTCAACTATTTTGCATCTGATTTCTCACCTTGGATAGGCTTTGAAAATTTCTTTTTGCAAACCCTCTTATCCTGCTCTTGAGTGAACATCAAGTAGGAAATAACCAATTGCCATCACAGATAGCACAATATGGGTAACCCGAGCAAAAATGCAATATTGTATGCATAACCCCATTATATCATTCAATTTTTATTTCCAGGGCAAGAAAGTAAAAGGTATGGGAGGTGCGATGGACCTTGTGTCGTCTCCCCACACCAAGGTAGTAGTCACGATGGAACACGTCGCTAAAAACGGAGAACACAAAATAGTTTCCAACTGCGATCTTCCACTCACCGGCAAAAACTGTGTCAACACCATCATCACGGAAAAGGTATTGTTGAGATGATAAGTTGACAGTCTAATGGTCAGTTACACTCTAGACAAACTGAAACTTGTTTTTATTTTTGTAAAGGGATAGTGTTCAACTGTTACCTGAGGAAAAAAGGGTTTAGATGCTAATACATACACCAATAAAAGATCAAATAAACGGTATCAGCATTCTGGTTTAAATCCCGCCAATCACCAATGGATTTGATCTAAGTGATAATGCCGCCACCCCTAGGCTTAGCCTGAAATAATGTGAAAAATAATCCCAGGTTAGACTATAGTTAAACAAATTTTAGACTTCAGAGAGTAAATAAAAAAAATAATAAGTTTAAAAAATAGATCCATCTTTGATGAACTCTCAGAAGTATTCCGTTAAGACTAAATATCAGTGTTATGTTTCGTGATATTATTTGAGGGTCTATTAGCCCCTGGACTCCAATTTTCTCAAGTAAGCTGAACTACCTATATCACTCTTCGGTGTTATTCTTAACTAACCACTAGTCTATTCTTTAAATTAAATATAAGTAATCATTTTTGTCTCCCTGTTTTTTTGCCAGATAGTATTGACCGCTTATTTCTGATTATTTTTGTCTTCAGTGTGTGTTTGAGGTTGACCCTGAAAGTGGCCTAACACTAACAGAGTTAGCCGAAGGAGTTGAAGTTGCAGAAATAGTTCAGAGTACAGGATGCGAATTTCAGGTATGCCTACCTATTTTTTCAAATTCTACTTCATTTTTTTTGCTTACTTTTCATAACTCCAAATACTGTTTTAGCAAATTTCCCATATAGTGAATACGTTTTTTTTAAGTTTCAAATTCAAACTTAAAGTTATATTCTTTCTGTTTAGAATAGTTAACGTTACGTTCTTACAAACTTTTTATTATATACTTTAAAAAACACCCGTTGTAATATTGTAAGTTGTTTGAAGATAAAATAAAACCAAGATAAGATCAACCCTGTTTTAATACCAATTTCCAAAAACTCATCACATAAACAAAAACAAACAAAAAGTCAGCTGATAAATATTACAATTAAATATGGTATTTAAAGACAGTACAACACTTCCCCCTTAAAATTAACCTGAGCTCTATTAATTATTTTGTTGTATATCGTCCCTGTCATCGGTGTAGAACTCATGCAGCTCTCCCTTTCATTAACTCTAACTTGAGTCCTCGTAGCTCATCCAACAACCCATTACATTCTTCTAGGACTCGCTTCAATGAAATATCTACAGACCCATATTTATGTTGTAGGACACCTTCTAGTTCTTCTAGAGTTTTCTGCTCTTCACCTAGTTGTTCTTGAACTTTCTTCAGAGGTTTGGTATCCTTGTGTTCTTTCAACACTTGAAGATGTTTCTCAAAATCCTTGTATTTTTCCTTGGACATATCACTCTGGTACTCTACTCTAGCCTTCTTCACACTGTCCAGATGTGCTTTGGTTACCACAGCTTTGCGGAACTTCTCCTCACATTCCCTTGGATCAATACTGGCAACTTGCATGCTGTTGACCTCCTCCATAGAGTCCTCAGAAGTACAATTTGACGATTTATAGCTGTTCTTTGAGCACAGCTGAGATCTACTATTGGTGGCAGAGCTAGCTCTATTTGGAGTGGAGTATACATCGTGGTTTTTAAAGTTATATTTGCTGTAAAGCTGGCGACTTTCTAGTTCCTTCGTCCTGATTTCTCTAGCTTCATCTCTCGCCTGTCTCTTGGTGGCCAATCGAGTCTCAGGCTCTTTGGATATCTGGTCGAGTGCCGGGTGATTAAATCCCTTGCTATCATGGTACCGGCCTCCTGTCAATGACTTATTGTATTCCACTATGTTTCCATCCTTCTTAGTTCTGTGGTCATTCTCTTTCTGAAGCTCAATGTTGAATAGTTTCAACCATTCCCTTCCAAATACACTGTCTACATTTCCCCGAATAACGTATAGGTTGCCCACAGTCATCTGATCTTTATAACAAATTTTGACTGTTGCAAAACCTACGGGGCGAATCATTTCTCCTGTATATGTCTCTAACCGTATTCTTGTTCTATTTAGAATCTTTTCTGGAAATAATTTTCGAAACAGATGTAAAGGTATTGTACTGACCGCAGCACCAGTATCCAACTCAAAATAGTTACGCTTGTCATCAATGGTGCATTCTAACATAATTTTCCTCGGCCTGTTGACAGCTTCTGGTTGATAAATACTATCACACAGTTTAGATAGTTTACTACTTTTTTTCTGCCTATCTACAATGGATAACATAGACATGAATGGTACATTTTGACACTCACCCTCATCGTCATATTCATTATCTGGTGAAGCGTCGTCAGTTTGTAGCATGTTTTGCTTCTTTCTCCAACAAACTTTGCTGAGATGTCCCTTTCTGTCGCAATTCCAACAATTTATGTCTTTAGGAATTTCACAGATACTAACGTGATGGTTTCCTCCACACCTGAAACAAGCTGTAGTACCCTTTCTTCCTTGCGAATATCCAGTGTTCCTCCTTCCTTGAATCTGAAATTGTTCTTCCACTTTTGAATACAAATTTGATTCTTGGATTTTTGCAGTTTCACTTTTGATCTGTTCAAAGTTACTAGCTATTTCAATACACTGGTTAAAGTTTTTATTTTCATGAATTTCCATTAATCTTGACAACAACTTTTCATCATGAAGCCCCGAAATAAACTGCTGCCGCAAGTGGACGTCAGTTGTCGAAGATAAACATTGTGGACATTTGAAATCACATTTACTGGCTAAGTTTTTTAGGTCTTTGGCAAAACTACCCACAGATTCACAAGGTTTCTGGACTCGTTTAGTGAATTTGTGTTGCTCCGCGATAATACTACCTTTAGGCTCAAGTAATATTTGTAAAGTTTCACACAATTCATTGTAACTTTTATCTTCTGTGTTAGATGGGCTTAGGCTAATCCTTAGATCATGGAATACTTTAGGTGTTAACAAATTTATCAGATACTGCTTTTTCTTTACTTCTGATGTGATTTCATTTAAGTCAAAAAAATTATCTATTCTCACCATGTAGGATGTCCATGTCTCATTGTCTTCATCGAATTTATCAAAATTAGAACAAAACATTGGTTTGTTCGGTATCGCTATGCGTTCCTCCTCTAGTTCCTGATGTTTTCTACCGTTCTTCCTCATCCTCGTCGCCATTGTAAGTTGTTTGAAGATAAAATAAAACCAAGATAAGATCAACCCTGTTTTAATACCAATTTCCAAAAACTCATCACATAAACAAAAACAAACAAAAAGTCAGCTGATAAATATTACAATTAAATATGGTATTTAAAGACAGTACAAATATGTATAAACAAGAGTCCTGCTAATGTGGTTACAAAATTCTTTCAATCAGGTGGAAATGCAGTACAATTGCATAAAAAGATTAAAAGTGTATTTTAAATCCTCATAGGTCCCTCGATCACAAAAACCCTATGATCCTCTCCTGCAATGCTGAAAGTTTCCGTGACTGTCTCCTGCCATCATCAAATTACTTGCGATTGCGTTTTTCTCACTTTTTGACAACTTTAAAAGAGAACCAACAGTCGATTCTGATTAGTGGAACAAGTATAATTAATTTTTGAACGCAATATTCTCTTTTTAGGTTTCACCCGATTTGAGGCCAATGCAGCAAGTGGAGATCCCAGAACACTAACGAGGAAAGTGCAGTATTGATTCTTAAATGTAAATACTGAGTCTGTAAGTGGCTGTATGGTGTGTGAAAGTTGAGTCGTAAATAAGTCGTCAGAGGATTACTTCTAAGTATTGATTTTATGGCAAGCAAATAGTTATAATATTAATATTACAGACTAATTCAAAGGCTGCTATTTCAGCAAAAATATAATATCATAACAAAACACTAACACTCACATTTTTATGTTTGTTATTTAATTGATGGACGAAGAAACTTGCATTTAGTCACAAATAACACAAATGTGAACTGATAATTCACAAACCACCTTATTAAGGATTAAAAATCTGCTTTATGGAATGCTATTTTTAGGTAGTATTTCAAAATTGAGATAACCATTCTCCAAGATACCATGACAAAAAGCTTGATTAACTTGTGTTGTAGCTATTGGTTACATTGTTTGCACATTTAAAGTTTTTACAATCTTTTAGTCTGCTAAAAGTTGGAAAGAATTTTTTGATTATAAACATAATTTAGTAACATTTAGATTTGTTTGTATTTTAAATGTAATTACTACTTTCGTAGGTTGTACTAATGTTGTTTAACATGATTACATCATGCTACAACATACTGTAAACCAGGGAACGTATCAGGGAATAAAGATTTTTTTATTCATGTCTTCTTTTTTGTTTTGAATGTATTATTTATCTCCATTGTTTTAAGAGAATGAAAACATTGATAAGTTTAAGACAAAAATAGATTTGTATCTTGTTTGCTTGTTGCTTGATAAGTTTTTGTTCGTCTGACTTGTTTTGTTATATTTTAGTGATTAGGACTACTTGATCAAATAGTTATTGTATGTTGTGTTATTAATTTCCTAGATATATATACAGGGTGACACAAAGGAACCGGACGTTTTTTAAATAAGTAGTACACAGTAGTTAAAACGTTAAAAGGAATAAACTGGTTTTAATACTGTACATAGTGAGGTAAACATTTGCCATTTGTTACAAAACCGTCATTTTTTGAAAATGACGTCATGCATACGGCAGCCATGTACTTATCTACAATGTTCATTCTGGTCTGAAAATCCTCTGAAACTCGGGTCAGGAGGTTCAATGCCATTGATATCTTCTGTGATTGCAAACTTCAAATCCTCTAGAGTGCTCAAATCCTCTAGAGTGCGTGGTTTGTGAGCATGAACACGCTCCTTAAGAAACCCCCAAAGAATATAATCACTAGTGGACAAGCCACATGATCTTGGCGGCCACGGCATGTCACCAAAGCGAGAAATCACCTTGTTAGGAAACATTCATTCAATACTGCTCTCACTCTGGCGATGTTTTCGGGTGTTCTCGAAGTTCTAACAAGGCCTGGTAGTTTCTTTCTTGTTATATTCCCAGTTGTTCGGAACCCTGAAACCCATCTTAATAGCGTATTTCGGCTTCGAACCGTTCCATGGCGTTCAATATTAAAATGTCGACTAAATTCCCGCTGGATTTGACGACGGATTCGCCATTTCGGACCAAAGTATCGTATGCGAAAACGCGATGGTCTAGGGTCCACTGAGCCATTTCAACAAAAATGGCAAGCCTCACTGAAGGTAATGACATAACTTCAATCTTTCTACCACGTGCAACAACAATCCTTTGTGTCACCCTGTATATTACTCTTTTAACAATCAGTTTTTTTATAAATTAAATAATTTGATAAATTAGTTAAATAATTCAAAAGCAAATTATATTTCCAATTGTTACTGTAATTTTGAACTGATTTTTTATGAATTTCTATCAGTTTTTTAGCCACTAAATGATAAATAAGAATGTTCTATAACATATTTATCAAACAAATACTAAAGATCATTCCTTTGATAAGTTTTTTAATGGTATTTATATGAGCAGAAAACCATTGATTGGATAACATAATTACTTAAGCTGTTTCTAGCACTGTAATCGAAGTTAAACTAGTAAACTAGGATCTAAAAATTGAGATTGACTCCTATAACCAATTACGTTAATTAGTTTTAAGTTTGTGTCAGGCTACATTAGTTTGATTGTACATATTGATTCTTATCTGTAAATAAAAGGTTATTTTGCTGTTTAAGACCACAACTGTTACTTATAAACCCTAAACTAGTTTGATGGTTTTTTTTTAGATTCTTTACCGTTGTGTTTTAATGTACTTAGTATTTATTCTGAGGAAAGTTCCTGAATGAATATCAGTTGATATTGCCTAAACCCAATTTTTTTTTAACTCTTCTAGGCACATATTAAATGTGTGTGCGTTAACAACCTAATATTTAATATCTCTGACCAAGTTGTCTGTATCGGTTGTGAAAAACAAAAATAATTGGGACATAAAAACAATTGGGAGAAGTTTACTTAGAAGATCGCTAATACTTTTTATACAGAACACAGTACGGTACCGGTCGCCATTTCAATTAAAATTATTTAATTATTTAGGTACTAAACTCAGAATGTCAACCAGTAACAAGGTATCACGGGCAGGTGTAGCTTATTACGGTGGTAAATTTTTCACAAGTAGAACCGTAACACTTTGATACACACACACCAGAAATGTTATTTCAAATTTAATATAATTCTTGGATATTGGAAAAGATAAAGCTTTAAAATTTTCAAACATTTATTTATAAAAGTATAAAAAAGTTAATAAAAAGTAATTACAATAAATTACATAATAATGAATACATTTTGTCAAAATGCTATCATCAATACATCAAGGTTGTTCCTAATTCATTTTTTCAGCCCAAATCTTAACTGCCGGATTGTTGCTAGTTCGAGCCACAATAGAATCCACTATGTTAGACAAATTAAGCTCTGAATTGTCAAATTTGGAATCGTTAAAAGAAATAAAATCTAAAGTGGGTAGTTCTATCTCTTCTTCTGGTTTTTCAATGTTTCCACAATTATTTTTTCTCCTCGGGGATTCAACATTACTGTCATCAGATAAGTAGTGGTAAGATTTTGACAAATCAATTATTTTAGTAGGGGTTCCCACCGGCGTACTGTGAGATATCAAATTTTGTGTCGAGTTTGTTTCGTCTTCTGTCATTTTGTTGCCAACATCTTTGAGTAAAAATCGATCCATTGTTTGCAGGCCTTTGATAGTTTTGTTTTTAGTTCTTTTTTTGTTAGGTTGTTTTACCTTCTGTCCACTTATATCTAGTTTTCCCAGCATATTTTCAACGTCTTCCATCTCTTCATTGGAACACAGTTGTGTTTGCTTTTTCCTCCCTTTACCTGGTAAACAAAATAAACACATTTTAAATACTCACTGCAACAATCTTGGTTTATCTACTTATTTTATTTTCGGAAAAAAAAGTGATAGAATGGCCTTTGGATTAAAATAATATAGTAGATTCCAACAATGTTAATACAGTATAACAATCCTGCAAGATTTTATATATTCTATCCGTCTAGATTTGTACTATTAATGTTGTGAATTTTTAACTAAGGTGCTACAATTAAAAGGTCATAACAATAAAAAAAAATAAAACTTTCATTAAATTCCGTCAATTAAAAGCAATAGAATCTTGCATAAATTGTAATACTAATATTAGTGTTGGGCTCCACTATGTTAATGATTCTCTAAATGTTAAAGATGTTAAGATTTTATGGAGAATCCCTAAATGAATCGCTCATAATTTGGTGGCATCAAAATACAAAGACAACCAACTACACAAAAGCTTACAATGAACTCGAAGTAATATCCCTTTACATAAATGAAGTACTTTGACAGAATTGCGCAATGTTTTGAGAGCAGAATGCGAGAAATCAAATTAATGTTTGTATCCACGTCACCAGTGAGGAGAGACGACGAGATGACGGAAGGCTTGTTCTCTTGACAGGAGACTTAAATTCAAAACCCAACCTTTTTCAAATTTTGATAGTTTTTGAGATTCAGTTTTGACACATAACTACAAACTTTATGAAAAACACAGATTGAATAAAACTAATATATTTGAATTGAACCCATTTCCCTCACAAGCATTTTTTTTGTATCCATTAAAAATTACATTGGGGTATACACAATAAAATAAAGGCAATAAGCTATATTCACCTTTTTTGGGTTTTTCCTTGGACCTGACATATTCCTGGTGAAGTTCCGAGTACACTTTGACCACAAGTTCTATCGGCTCCACCGTCGTCACTTCCCCCAAGGCATCGTGCTGCCATCGTAGCTCATACGAGGGGACTCCTCTCACAGATCGCTTCTTGATGATCGTCTCTAGCTTCAGACCACAGGTGGAGCCTTCGTGCTGCAAATGCCATCTGGTGACCAGTGGCAAGAACTTGCTGGTTATGTAGTCATCGTCCCAAGCCAGCAAACGGTCCGCTATACCCTGTTTGAAATAAGATCGACACATCAATCGAGTCTTTAATAATACACTTCACTGATGAATCGGTTTGCAATAATTGAGATGACTAACAATTTATATCATAATGAAGGATCAAAATTAATTTTAAACTTCTTATGTGTTCTAAATTCCAATTGTGAGATATGAAGGTTCACGTTTACAGTAAGGCTAATGGCTACAAGGAAAAAAAGATTAACTTAATTGGCAGAAAGACCTATTGGGAGGGTAACCAAAAAAATGGTCAACTATTGAGAATGGCAAGATTAAAAAAATACAGGAATATATTTTGTTGTTTTATTGAAATATGTATAAATAAATGTCCAAAAAATTTAAAATATTTGCTATGGTCAAGCAACTATTAATTTACCAGAGTTAATCTTCTGGACTTCTGGATGATTTAAAATGAAATTACCAATGGAGCTTCATTTACCCATTTTTAATCATACAGCGTTGTTGGGCCGCTAAAATATTTAAAATTGGCGATTTCAACCTTAATCATATGACTTGAAAATGAGAACTGATCTATGCCAATCGGCAGTGGCACAAGATGAAATTGTATGTAATCTTTGCTGAACTCAACAGTAACATATGGTTATTTTCACAAACAAATTGAAAACTTACAACAAAACTGCCTAAGGACGGTTTAAGCCAAACAAAACATGGCAAATCCATGGACTTGGCTTCTAAAAACTCAGCGATTACTTCCTCAGATGGGAAACTTGGATCCGCAATGGCTTTCTTGCGAATGTTATATTCCACCTTCTCTTCTCTAGAAGGAAATAACAAATATTTAGCGTCAGAAATATAATAGTTTTATTATACATTTATTTTATTGGGGTATTCTTTAGGCCTACTAGGAAATCTTTTCTTTAAATTGATGGATGAGAGTTTTTCATTAGAGGATGAATAATGTTCATTTAGCATATTTAAATATCAAATAAATCTGAAACGAAAGGAAACATACAGTTTAATTTCATGACTTTCAAAACATACTAGACAAAGTGATCTAAATATACAAAAACTATGATAAACATATTTATTTTGCAAACTTAGGAACAAAAACTGAAACATTATAATTGCTATTTTCATATAGGTTTTATTGTGACCCTAACAAAGAAGAATTAATGATTTTTTTTAGAAATCTAACCATACAAAAATTGACAGAGAGATTACTCACACGGACAGTTGTGAAAGGTTGTCAAAGAAGTCATCATTTCTCCAGGACCTTAATCTGAAAATGATCACAAATCACTTAAAATTAATCAATAGCTGAGCTAAAAACTACACTCTGGGTCCAGGTGATCCAAGGTAGTTCTCTCTTGCTTGAAAATATATTCTCTAACTATATTTTACTAGAACAAAATACTATAATTAGCATGTAAACAACAAATGACACAATCTCTTACGTTTGGTACTTGCCCGTATCTAAATAAGGGGGGATGCGGAATACTACCCCCTGGAAAACCACTCCCCCAGGTGAAAAGTAACGTCACAAAATCTGCCAACTAACCAATATAGGAGCCGTGTCCGCGACTGGAATACTAACCCCCCCCCCCCAGCAAAATGTGATGCTATGTAATTGTATATTTGTAATTTTAATTTGAGTAATTCCGTTTTATAACAGAAAAGGCATGTGGGGAATATCATACAGAATATTAATATGTTACAGCAAGTTTGGTAGGTTAGGTTGCCCCTATTGGTACATAGACCTACATGTTATAAACTATTTTATACATAAAAATGTGATAGACCTATAAACCATGTTTTTCATACTGAAGCAAAACAGCCGTTTTTAATACATGCGTAGCAGGCCTTAAGTAGCCCTAGGGAGTAAAATTCAGCTTTTGTTAATTTTGATTGTAAGCAATTGCATGTATCAAAATTATGTATCAATTTATTTAATTGTTTGAAGCTTATTGTTGCATTCTTGTCAATTGTTTGACATATTGATAGGAGGCCTATAATGTATGCTACCACAATCGTATTAACGCTACCTACTTTCAATAGCAAAAGTTAAAACAAGTTGAAAGTTGTTTTGAGAGGTTATCTTTACACAAAAAACATTTTTCCCTAGCTTAGTTTGTTGAACAACGGTGAAATATGACAAAAATATAGTTCATTACATGGACAAAGAGTGTCTTTTCAACCCTCGCTTATTTTCCAAGTGAAACTTGAGCTTGTGTGGTGATGAAATATAGGTACTTTTGTTCAGTTATCAGTTTCAAACCAAAATTCAAATCTGAATATTATTTACCTGTCAAGGACTTGATCATCTTGCAACGTCCCAAGGAATTTCAAAGCAGATTGTTTACCGACGCCATGTACTCCTGACTCGTAGTCACAACCGCATATAAGTGAGAGAGCGAGCAGCTTTTGACGACCAAGCGACAATTTTTCTTCTATATTTTTCATCGTGTACATGTCACAAGTATAGGCTGGGCTCATGGTGAAGTTCCTAAGCACGACTTTAGCTCCGTACAGAAAACAATCGCTGTCTTGGGAAATTACCGCATCCACAATCTGAAATTGTTTAAGAGAGTTTAAATCAATTTACCTTTTATTTTGAAACCAAGGAAATGGTAGCCTACATACAGTACAGGAAACAAAGTAGTGATAGAAAGTTTGTTTTCAATATTTCTAAAGGGAATAATATGGTTTTCAATTAGTAACAGGTTAAATTTGGTTTGGAGAACAGTTAGCCTAGTATTGAAAATAGGTGTTAAGACATAAAAAAACCATACTTTCAAAGGTTTTTTTTTTAAACCACAAACTTTTTTCGGGATTGAACTAGAGACCTAATTAACTTACAATGCAATCACTATAACTACTGAGCCAGGTAATCACCTGCAAGGACTGATTTTTTTGTGACCCTACAAACATTATAAGACTAAAATTTCCTATTTTCTAAGCCTTTATAATATTAAAATTTGTTATAAAAGCATACACTAAATTTTCATAAACAAATTTATGTGTGGAAAACTATTATTTCTAAAAATTTAAGCTGTTCAGACAAACTGAAATTGGACTCTTGACATATTTTATATCTCAGTACAAAGTAAGAAACTCACTTCTAACGATTCAAAATAATTTTTTAAGTGACACAGGTGTGTATATGATTTGTAAGTATTTGAACACTTACCCCTACTTCATTGAGTCTAGAGCAAAGAGCCTCAGCTTCTCCATCACTTTTGTAACACTTCACACCTAAACTTAGCAGCAAATCTTCACACTGCAATGGAAATTCAATGTAAATGATGTATAAATATATAAAATGTATTAATTTTCCAACAGGATAGCATTATAGGCAGTGTTTAGAACGTTCTATGTTTATTTTACTGTAACACACTAAGTAATAGTCGTGTTACATACACAGACATTTAGGCTAGCCAAACTTAAATATTATAATATAGGCCTACTGTACTATAATATATTTAAACCACAGTATTTCTGTAGGTAGTCTAAGACCTAGATCCAAGAAAAGTACATTCTTGGATCTAGGTCTTACAATATAGACTACATCAATACTGTGGTTTAAATACATCTGTATAAGCAGTAATCTAAGAGGTTGCTGTGTCAACTAGTTTCGGCTCACCATGGAACCATTATTTATTAGGCGTTATAAGAATAGGTTTTCTTCATCCGAAGGTGGTTTTATTTTACACATAGCCTATTAAAAAAAAACAATGACACAAACACATGACTAGAGATTTTTTTACGACACGATTGGTGAGAGATCTGTCTAGACTCAATTGTCTATAGCCTAGAGAGTATGGCTAAACATAAACTCCTGCCAGTCACGTAGTAAAAAATGTCTAATCCTGCGTGTTGTGTCTCAAATTAGTACTGTACCTATGTCTTTGTATCTATAATACTAACAGGTACTGTACCAGGGTTGCCACCCATCCCGATTTTGGTTCCTTATGCACGTATATAAGCCTATGTTAATTCGGGGTAGGGGGGCAATTTCCCGATTTTCCCCAACCTTGAGGTGGCAACCCTGTACTGTACCCACTCATTGTATATCTTACTAATGTAGATGGTACCCATCTCGAAAATTAAATATTAGGCCTACATCCCTTTGGGCCATTTGCTAGGCCTACACCATAATTTGATTACCAGTCCAGAAAAAACATCTTTTACTACTTTAAATGGGAAATGTTTCAAAACTAAGCTTACCTATATTGCTTTATTTCACTGCAGTGTAATTTAGACTAAGTATTCAGATAGAAATTCAGAGATTTTTAGCCTACCTTTTTCTGCAAGCAGTTAAGTCTTCCTCTATTGCCATTTTTACTATTTGAAGGTGCTTTATTATCTTTTGATGCTTGATTTCTTCGGGCAATAGTATCATGTTTGAGAGCAGGAGCTTTTCCTTCCATAATAAATATAGGTTTAACTCCAAGCAATAATAGATATGAAGTGCGGAAAAATAAGTTCCTGTAAATCAACATGTTTTGACTGTAAGCTACACTATTTAGTTTTAATGGTACCGGTACTTTCTTATTAAAGGGAACATTCATTATTATCGATGAATTTCAATCGATATATCGATATTAACGAATTTAAACCTATCAGCTGACAACTACGATAAATAAATATTGTTCAGTAGGCTATAAAAAAAATTGAAATAATCTGTTCCAAACTAACCTAACAAAACTTGCTGTAACATTTAAAAATTCCGTTTAATATTCCCCAATCCCCACATGCCTTTTCTGTAATCAAACGGAATTTTGAAAATGGTACAGCAAGTTTGGTTGGTTATATCAGGTTAGCTTAGAACAGTTTTAATCCATAATAGACTAGATTTTAGCCCAAACAAGATCAGTTGTCAATTTGTAATGGATTGTAAAGGGAAACAAAAATATTGATATATTGTATTTTAAATTGTATATATTCTTTTCTTGCCCCTGCTAAGTTTATTATAAAACACACTGCATGTATTGTATACACAGTGCACGTGTTTTCATGTTTGCTCTAGGCTAAGTTAGTCTTTGCATGTTTTTATTCTTATATTCCCTGTAAACTTTAGGCTACTGTTAGTTTAATGACGTTCATCCATTGCATGTAAGTTAATGTACATAGCGATATACGATGAATAAACATTCTTGATTCTTTGTAACTTGCTAGTTTTTTAAAAATTGTTTTAGCCTATGCGTTAGATTGTCTAGGCTCCAAGGACTCCAATACTTTTTAATGAAATGGCGACCATACAAGGTATTTTAAGCCAAGTATGAATGGAGATGAGTGTAGGATGAGTGGCACGATCTTGTAGTCTTGTTAGTGACTAAGGCCGACTTATTCCTCAGACACAGCTGTTAATTAATAGCCCATACAGCTAGGCTAATGGCAACTAAGGGACCTACAGTTTATAGTGGAATCCGAACCACATTTTTGCTTTGGAATATACGAATTGGTCTAATTATCAGGATAGTACTGCGGATAGTCGTAGAACTCACCCGTGCGGACGTTAATCCACACCAGGGAGTATCGCATCCATAGTGCATACCTCCACAATTCGTACTATTCAAATCGACTCTTTAAGCAAAACCGAAACTTCTACATATGTAGAGTAAAAAAGTTAGAAGTACGATCGTGCACGATGATTGTACATCGTGTGATAATAGGATCGAGTCGGATATCAAGTTTATGCTGCCGTATGAATAGGCTAAGAACTGTTTGTTGGACTTAAAAAGCTAGGCTACTTCTTCATAGTTCATAGACATCATAACTTAGGTAACTTACATACCTGAGGTACATATTCATCACAGAACTGTCTCCTACAGTCTGGCTGTCAACAATCCAAGAGCTCAAGTCAATAGCAATTGTTAACCCTTGAAGTTCCCAAAGGGACTTCTTTTCACAAGTTGGACTCAGAATATTCCACAAATCCTTAACTCCCATTTTTGGAAAACTCAAGAATCTAAGATATTCAAAATGTACAAAACCAGGTTATACAGAACAGTAAAGTAATAAGCCTATTCATCCCTTAACTTAACTTTAACTCAAAACTTTATCAAATTTGAAAACCACTTTTGCCATAGGTAAGTAAACACAAGGTGTACACCTTTTGTGTGGAAAATTATACAAATTGAGTAGTCACTTTCAAATATCTTAAAATACTAAGATTTTACGTAGGCTGGATCAAAGTTTTAAAGTTGTTGTTAGGGCTGTTTGTTTGATAAGTTAATTAGAGAGTGAGACTTGAGTGTTTTGTTTTGTTTTGAGAGTTAAGGTGGAGTTAAATTTTAAAACTTTGACAGCTTGGTGAGAAGCTGAGCTAGCAGCCCATGTAATCATATTGCCAATGCATTGTTTTTTCCATTTTCTTTCAGCAACAGCAAGCAAATTAAATTGAACCATGCAACTGTCAAATATTTTTTTACTAAGACCAGCTGAGTTTCTTTAGTTGGGGTAAGCACGGCCGCCTTTAACTCCAGGCCGCGGCCTTCGAACTGGCAACGTCGCAAGGGGTGTTGTAATAGCTGTTTTGTTTGGAAGCAGCTAATGGTATTAAGTGTATTTACGAAAGATTGGTTACTGGACTATGGCAATATTGATTCTGCTTAAAATGTACAGATCTGGATTTTTAATTGATATTGTTTCGGTTTTTAATTCTGTATGTTTTATTTTCAATATTTTAATAAATTTATGTTCATAATTTAAGTTTAAATCAATAAAGTGTGAATTAATGAGCTGATGTCACCTGCCTGCCATTATATCTTATGGGACGTCTGTCACTAAACAACACCACCTGCGACGTTGCCAATTCTACCAGGCCGCGGCCTGTAGTTATAGGTGGACGTGGGTTAAGCCACACCACAGCCGCCTTTAACTCCAGGCCGTGGCCTTTGAACTGGCAACGTCGCAAGTGGTGTTGTAACAGCTGTTTTTGTTTGGAATTAGCTTATGGTATTTGTATATTTACGAAAGATTGGTTACTGGACTATGACAATATTGACTCCGCTTAAAATGTACAGATATACATTTTTAATTCATATTTTAGGTTTTCAAATGTGTATGTTTTACTTTCAATATTTTTAATAAATTTATGTTCTTAAATTAAATTTAAATCAATAAAGTGCGAATTAGCGAGCTGATGTCACCTGTCTGCCACGTTATCTTATGGGTCATTTCACTGAACAACACCACTTGTGACGTTGCCAATTCTACCAGGCCTCGGCCTGTAGTTAAAGGCGGCCGTGCAAGTGGTGTTGTAACAGATGTTTTTTTTGGAAGCAGCTTATGGTATTTTTGTATTTACGAAAGATTGGTTACTTGGCTATGCAAATATTGACTCCGCTTAAAATGTACAGATATAAATTTTTAATTCATATTGTTTCGATTTTCAATTCTGTATGTTCTATTTTCAATATTTTAATAAATTTATGTCTCTATTACTCCAACATAAAATAATAATTGCAGTAATAGAGATCGATGGGTTAAGCCACGGCCACCTCTATTTTGCGTAGCATATGTAATCTTTGGTTATTAGAAAAAAGTGTTAAGTTAAGCTGAAATAAACAAAACAGAATACAGTAATACAAACATAATATAATCACATCTGATTATAATAAGGTAATAAATTGAAAGAATAACAAACAAATAAGAGTACATCTGAGGTATTTTTAACATTAGGTATACGGAAAGTTCCCTTAAGATAGGAATAAGGAGCTTAAAGGGCAATTTATGAAATAATGGATTTTTTGCGTAAGGTTCCTCGTCTTTATGAACATTTTAAGTATATAGTTTATGGGGGTGTGCCTTCCACCATGGGGGGTGTGGCTTTTAGTTTTGTCAAAAGTTCATAGGTACTTTGGGGTTTATATATGGATATTGGAATGTAATTGGTTTGTGAAACAGGTACTCTATGATTATGTGCATTATGTTTCTATCTTTTAGGTAAAAATAGCTAAGCTAAACCATAGATAAAACATGACTCAACTGACAAGCATTCACTGAGGGAGTATTCTGATAATAAAACACTGGAAGTTTAATCTATGGCTACCTCTGTATACCGATGTGCAAATACCAAATGCATGTGAGAAGTGAGGGAATCCGGAATCATCTTCTTCACTTCTTCTTCTTTCTTCTCTTGCGCATCTCCTTTTGTTTCGTTATAGACTTAGAGGAATCGCCATTTTGAATTTGGGTGAATTTTTGTCGTGTCTCGTGTCTCGTGTTCTTTTCGTGTGAATGAAGCAATTCTCCAAACTATTCGTGCATCAGTGAAGTGGTGAATGTTTACATGCTGATTTTCCTATCAAAATATCTGTAAGTAGGCCTATTCATTTTCCTTTATTAAGCTTATCTTGCCTAGTGTTTGGACTAAGTTTACATGAAAATGAACTCGTAAGGAAAACTTACTTGCTCAGCCATATTTTAAAGCCGAAAATATCAAACAATGCCGGGAGCAGCAAGTCAAGAACATAGTTACTCATGCTAAGTAGCAAATGATATGTCATTTTATCCAAAGATTTGTAGTGAAATCATTAACTTAACTTACTATACTTATTTTTGTAATTAAGATAACTTATTCCATTCCTTCTCAATATAGGCTAACTTAAGTAGGTAGGCCTACCTTAACTTAACACGTTCGCTGCGGGTTACCGCCCGGGCGGTAGCTCCGCCACGCTGCGGCGCGCTGCCCGGGCGGTTATGTGCACCCGCCAAACTTATTCCGTTTGAGTGCATCCGCACTCCGGTGTAGGTCGGAGTATTTTTGTCCGTGCTTCGTGTATGACAGTGGCAGTTTTGTGGTGCAATCCATTTGTAATTATCGTTACTCGTTCCGAAACTATACCTTGTGGATTTTGACTCACTCATTACGTTTCTTAACCCTTTGAGTGCCAACGTCCGGCCGACCGGACGTTTTTAGAACGAGCCAAAAGTGCCAACGTCCGGCTGACCGGACGTTTCGTAATGATCGAACAGTTGTCATAACAACCGAACGGATACTCGGATACTTTTAACCCATATATTAACATTGAGTCGAAAGTTACTAGATGCGATACATCGATTTTCGTTGGTCGAAATATCAAAAATTCGATTTTTACGAAATTTTAACCTAAAAATCGCCAGATCGCGCTCGGCATTTTTAGCGCGACCTTCGGGAAAAATCATCGGCATTTTTTGAGCGTTACTTTTATTTCTCGCCTGGCACTCTAAGGGTTATCTGTAATATTGTGCTATATTAATGTTGTTTTATTGTAAAATAATGGCATCTACTGTGGGTGTTTAGCAAACTATGTCGACTCTTGTCATGAAACAGGACATCACCACACGTTATTTGATATTCGTCATACCGAAATATGAAAGCCAATAGCCCGGCAATCGGGTTTGTTCGACGCTGCGGGCTGGGCCGCACTGGAGCTACGCATGCCATTTGATGGGCAGCAGCGAACGTGTTAAGTAGGTAGTTGCCTAGGTGGAGCCTTGGCTTGGGGTGAGCATTGATTGGTCAACTAGGCCTAACTTATGGATGTTACCTAAAATCGATGTCAACCACAGATATATTACTGTAAAAAATGGCATAGGGCCTACTTTGGAATAACGAATAAGTTAGAAATAGCCTAGGCTAACTTAGGTATTCGGGGTACAGTTTCTTAACTGGGCTTCATTATGTAACTTAATATTGATTGAAACTAACTTATCGATTGAAATCAATATTTTCAGTTTGATAGTTTCAATCAATATTAGCGTAGCCCAGTTAACCCTAGAGCGGGCGCATGCGGAGTTTTCCTCCGCACTTGTAGTTTTTGTTAGTATAAATATGCATAATGGGTGTCGGCAGTCGTGTCCGGCTCTACACTTCACGCACCTCATCCTGGGAATGCCCCTAAGCTATTTTTACCCCCAAATTCCTCCTCATTTTGTTGTCAGTTAACTTACAATTCAGTGACGCGGTGTCAGTTAGCGGAGGCTTACTCCATGTGCGCCCTATCGCGTAAGTCCTTAGCACAGAGCTTATTTCCTCACGCGCTATTGTCAAACTGCGTGTATATTTTATACATACAAAATTATAGACAAGTTTAAATGTATTTTTAATTTATAATTAAGTTATTATCAAATATATTTTATTTGCATGTAGGCCTATATGTATAATTGCATTATTGCGGTACAAAACTCCGCAAGCGCCCTCTCGTAACATACCTTTATACTAGAAAATTGTTCAATATGATTATTTATTAACTGTAAAACTGTGAAGTTTACTATACTGATTTATTAGAAGAAATAACATAGGTAGGTATACCTAATAGACGAAATATAATACCTGTAAGCAAGCATGAACACGTTAAAGTATTTCTTAAAAAAATTCTTTGATCGTCTTATGAGCTAAGTTAGGTACCGGTAACCTATTCCCTTGCTTGGATGATGCAATTTTGCGCCAACACTGTAGAGTAAGATGTCGTGTGGGATACCGTCAGGGCCACCTTTAACTCCAGGCCACGGCCAGGTAAAGTTGGCAACGTTGTGTTGTTGTCTAGCATCAGATGTCCCATAAGATAACATGGCAGACAGGTGACACCAGCTCATTTATTCGTGTATATATTCATTTAAATTTAAATGTATGAACCAGGGTGGCTAAGTTAGTGACCTGGGAAACCTGGAAATGTCAGGGAATAAGTTATTAAATACCTATCTGGAAAACTGATGAAAAAGTCAGGGAATTTTATCATAAGTCAGGGAAAATTGTAAAATTTTTAAAATTAATATGCTCATCCCTAGACTGAACAAGTTTTTGTCCTGTGTGAAGACCACAGGACAAAAACTTGTTCAGTCTAGGGATGAGCATCGATAGAAAAACATCGAACCATAACATTGATGTGTGGAAAACATCGACCTTTAAACATTGATGAAAATCGGACTGAAACATCGATGTTTTAATAAAAATTCCGTAATTTTGTAAAAAAAGGACATTGGATCAAAACATCATTGTTTTAGTATTAGTTTCGTATAAAAGGATAGGTAAACCACAAGTAAACACACAACAAATTTAAATCAAACGTTATCAAAAAATGTATTTAATTTCGTCAAGATTTTAGTACATTACAAAGGCTTTAGGCCTGGGCCATTCCATGTCAAGTCATCCAGGGGTTGTCACCCACTAGTCACAGATTTTGATGAAAATTTGTACACTTAATTTAGACATTTAGATAGGATAAAATCCAAAATTTCAGTTCATTATGTCAAACGGTTTTAGAGATATGGCTATTTGAAGTTTTGAGCGAATTTAGTTTCCGAGGTCCAATTTGACGCTAGGGGAGCGTGCATGTATTCTCGTCTTTCTATGTAGAATGGACAATTATTAAGCTAGAGGCCTCAAATTTGACTCATATATCCAAAATTTAATTCAGAATCATGTAATAGCCTACAATTTTAATAATAACTATTACCTATTATCACCTAAAAAAAAATTCCTAAATACAAATAATTTGATTTTTCCGAAATCGGAACATTCAGTTACAAAAGGTTTGATAGCAAAAATCTCTCTCCAGATAAACCTATAAAAGTATATATCATTGGAAAGAGGATAATATTATCTTTCAAATGGTATAATAACATGAGTGGGGTTTTGAGTTAACATTGTTATCACACGTGAAAGTCAAAAATTAAATTTGATTAAGCTAAAAATTTTGTTTGATGCCGAATATGTATGATGAACTTAAATAAATACAAAAGGTTCATCAATTTAATATATGTTTGTACAAATGACTAAAAGTCTAAAAATATGAAACAAAATGTTGGGTCCTTAAGTTGTTATTTTTGTATGAATTAAATCTTTACTTATAAAAAGCCCTAACTAAATCGTCCTATATTCTACATTACTTTTACCTAAAGAAAGGCTTTTTATAGCTTTACAAGAAATTACAAAATTACATTTAATGCAAACTTTATAAGTTTACCACTCTTAATAACAAATAAAAAATATGTATTATTAATTTTATAGTTCAAACTTCAATATTAAATTATGTGTTAAAAAAATAAAAATAAAATTTTATGACATATTTAATACTCTATCAATGTTTGTAACCAGAGTTTATAACAGTGTGACCAGTGTCTGTGTGTATTGGTGTGTTTGTGTTTAAAATTATCTTTCAAATGTTATAAAAATAAGAGTGGGGTTTGGAGTATTAACATTTTTATTACACGTCAAAGTCAAAAGAAAACAACTTGATTTAAACGTAAAACAAAACCAAATACATCCTATTTTTGTAGTAAATTTGTAGTAATTTTTTTGTAAACTCTTTGTCAATATCTTCGTCACTATCATGAAATGCAGAATTTTCTTAATTTTTTGAACCAGTGTTTACAACATTCAATAACTTTCTACAATTGCTGCACAAAAGCTTTCCTGGCACTAAAGTTATGTCTTTAAGTTCTTTAACTTCTTTTACCTTCTTTAAAGCAATCACTCTTAAATCTTTGTCAAGGATACCACATGTTTTTTAAATGGGTCACAGCATAATTTTTTTTTTATAGGCTATTTCAAAAAGTAACAAAAATGATGAGAACAAATTGAATAATTTTTATTATATTCATTATTTGTGTGCCACCTTAATGTTTCTAGTTATTCATTTGAAAGATTTTCAAAAATAAAATAAACATTTTTTTCTTGTGTTAAAGTATAACATTTTCACATGGAGACTCTGACAGTTTACCTACTGTACAAATCAAATTAGTTCTCACTTGACTTGGTGCAGCAATACCTTCCATTATAAACATTTTTTAACGTTTAACCGGCAATGCGGTGAAGAAGTATATGGGACTGTTCACATATGCACGGCATGTGTCGTGGTCAGTTAATCACTTGCCAAGCTGCCATGTACAAGTTGAGGGATACCGGGCACCCTCTCGGCGAAGGCCGGCTGCCGGTGTCGGGTAAACAAGCCGGCTGGAGTAGTGGGTGTAGCGGCCCAATGTGACTGTTCACAGATAACCGGCACCTGCCGTCTGTCGGGTGCACCAAGTGTACTTTTAGTTCAGTTGTTTGTAGTTATTTGAGTATTACTTTTGGTTAGGCCTATTTGTTCGCAAAGAAAATGTCGCCTTTTGGTCATGTCGGAAATAGACATGACTTGTTAATTTAGTTCAAGAGCAGAATTGAATTAAATTGAAATTTTACTCAATTTTATTTTATTCCCTTATTTTTTTTATTACACAACATTGAATTAAATTTTACTCAAATTCAAATTGAATAAAAAAAATCCAAATACAAATACAGTTTCAATAAAAGTAATTCCGAAGTATATTTGCAATTGCTCTGTTACGTTCCATTTCTATCCCTATGACACACAAGTTTCACAAGCTGGAGTACAACTGCCAGAGTTCCGGTGTCGGCGTAACGTGAAAGGTGCACCCATGCCAGTGCCGGTTAGAAGTCGGTTTTACGGTATGCCGGATAGATGTGAAAAAAGCCTTTCATGTTCAGACTTGAATGTTTCATGTTTCATGTCATCACAGGAGTGACAAACACACCAACATACACAGACACTGGTCACATTCACTGGTATAAACTCTGGTTACAAACATTGATTGTGTATTAAATATGTCATAACATTTTATTTTTATTTTTTTAACACATAATTTAATAGCCTATTGAAGTTTGAACTATAAAAATGAATAATGCATATTTTTTATTTGTTATTGACAGTGGTTAACTTATAAATTTTGCATAAAATGTAATTATAATTGCTTGTAAAGCTATAAAAAGCCTTTCTTTAGGTAAAAGTAATGTAGGATATAGGACGATTTAGTTAGGGCTTTTTATAAGTAAAAATTTATTTCATACAAAAATAATACCTAACTTAAGGACCCAATATTTTGTTTCATATTTTTAGATTTCTAGTCATTTGTACAAACATATATTAAATTGATGAACCTTTTGTATTATTTAAGTTCATCATGCATATTCGTCATCAAATGAAATTTTTAGCTTAATCAAATTTAATTTTTGACTTTCACGTGTGATAACAATGTTAATAGTCAAAACCCCACTGATGTTATTATACCATTTGAAAGATAATTTTATCCTCTTTCCAGTGATATATAGTTTTATAGGTTTATCTGGAGAGAGATTTTTGCTATCAAACCTTTTGTAACAGAATGTTCCGATTTCAAAAAAATCGAATTATTTGTATTTAGGAATTTTTTTTGGTGTGATAATAGGTAATAGTTATCATTTAACTTGTGTAATATGATTCTGCATTAAGTTTTGGATATATAAGTAAAATTTGAAGCCCATATCTTCAAAATTGTCCTTTTCACATAGAAAGACAAGAATATATGCATTTCAGTTTAGAGCAAAAATAAGTCTCGGAAACTGAATTTGTGTGAAACTTAAAATGGCCGTATCTCTGAAGCCCTTGGTCAGAATGAGATAAAATTTTGGATTTCTTCTTATCTATACTTATATATTGTCTATGCAAAATTTTATTGAAATCAGAAAACCTTGGGTGACAAGTCTACTTTTGGCTGGATAATTTGGCGTGGAATGACCCGCCTACTTTAATTCATTCCCAGCTCCATAGTAGAAATAGCTCCCACTGCATTGAAATAGCAGAAAAGACAGAGAAACGCGGGAAAACAGTACAGTCGCGTACACAACTCGCTCGCCGAGCGCCAGTACAGTCGGGTCCTACGAGAATCTCCACTCCAGTAGCGTACGGTACTTGTACTAACAAAATTAGTTGTTGTTTTGAGAGTAGAGGGTTTATTTTTAAAAACCTGGTAAAAATAAAACTAACAATTCCGTTTTATACGAGTAGATATATAAAACTGAAAAAATATTGTGTACTACAGTAAAATTCTAAAAACATCGATGTACGATAAACATCGTTAGCTCACTATGGATCTGGCAAAAACATCGAACATCGAAAGAAAACATCGATGTTTCAAAAACATCGGCCATCGATGCTCATCCCTAGTTCAGTCAAACTTTTGATATTTTACAGGAGAGCGTTTTTATTATCTAGGTACCTACTTTAATCTTGTATGGACTTTACTACACTGTTGTGAGGCGTTTAATTCGGGTAGGTTAACCTATCCTAAATTTACCTCCGATTTGCTCGGACAGCTCGAGAGTAGTCCAGGGTTCTAGCTGACAGTCCCCGTCGCTCGCTAATTGCTTCTCGATCTTGTAAATATACCTTCGTCGTCCTACTTGCACGGGTACACTATAGTTGTATGCCAGCACAACGACGCACTGACTAGGAATAAGTCGGCACTAAATACACTGCTTACTGAATGAACTAAAGTACTTGACCAGCTTCTAGGCCTAACAAAAGGAATCGCTTCTCAAATAAAAACTAAAATAATAGGTACTCTCATAGTGAACCGAAATGTCGTAACACGCAATTATAAAATAACGAAATAAAAATTAATCTGAGCTAATAGGCCAAGGCACTTATTGGCTTCGAAATAACTAAATATTATACTTGATATGAACTAAAATAAAACCACTTTTAGATAAATAAACTAAAAGGTGTAGGCTACTGCTGCACTGCACTCGCAGTGCCGGCCTGAGAAATACAATACGCAAATCTCTTACAACTAAGATGATTGTCAAAAAAAATAACTTTTACTCGCCAAAGTAAAGCGGGAAAATATGATTAGTACTGTAAGGATATACTGCAGTACTTGCGTCGGTCGATACTTAGTTCGCTTAATATTATTGCTTTTTTTTATCTCGCTCGTTGCGAATCGCATCTACATCTTAACGCTCGCAGCAGGTCCGCCGTATGGTCTCCGGAGAGGGTGTTTAGCGAACATGCGCTCGCCATCGACTGCCCCGAGAAATGTCCACTCTCCGGCGGTCTCGGCTAATCCCCACTACCGCTACGTCAGCGCCCCGAGGTCGCGGCGGCCAAGTCACGAACTAGGAGACTTGACTTGCAGTGGACATGTTTGTCATTGTTGTCATTGTTCGCGGCCTTAAAATAATGAAAACAAACCCCCTAATGAAATTTGCCCATTACACGTCCCTATGTTTTAATGAGAAAAATTGAACATGGGCAATATTAGGCCTATATCTGAGGAATATGTTTGCATAGTTTGGAAATTTAAATAAGTCTGCATTACTACTAAAAAAAATTTTTATTGAAAATATTAACACCCTTTACATGTCAAAAACGTGTCAAGTCCATTCCTTACATGCTAAAAGCACAATATTATAGGCCCTAGCACGATATATTATTGAGTTTATGGTTAACTTAATTCCTGTCTATTATTTCTTTTTTTCTGGTCATTTTTCTTTTTCCCATTTTTATTCTTCTCTTTTTCCTTTCCCACTTTTTTCTCATTTTTCTCCTTTACGTTGCTGTAACCTTGCGTTGTAAAAAAAATGTCTTGCTTATTGTTTTACTCTCCATAGCTAGTTATATTCACACCAATCACTGAACTGCACAACAATCACTATAGGCTATTCATAAACACCTGGCACAAAATCACATTCCAAATAAATATAAATTTGACTACGTCCATCTTTTAATGTGGGGTGAGGAATGGGTGACTAAAAGGGGTAGAGGAGGCCACATTAAAAATAAATATAAATTTAAACATAATACACATCACATAGTCATTTTAAATGTCATGAGGAATGGATGGCTAAAAAGGGGGGGAGGAGACCACATTCAAAAAATTAAAAAAAATTTACCTACTGTCAATTTTTTAAGGTGGGCGAGGAATGGATGGCTAAAAGGGGTGGAGGAGGCCACATTCAAAGTAAATATAAATTTGACTAGGCCTACTGCCATTTTTTTATGTGGGCGAGCAATGGATGGCTAAAAGGGGTGGAGGATTCACATGTAAAATAAATATAAACTCAAACATGATACACATCACATGTTTTAAGTGGGGTGAGAAATGGGTGGCTAAAAGGGGTGGAGGAGGCCACATTCAAAATAAATATAAATTCAGATACACATCACATAGGTAGTGATTTTAAAAGCAATGACATGTAACAGACTACTGTCATGTTTTAATGAGGGGTGAGAAATGGGTGGCTAAAAGGGGTGGATTAGGCCACATTCAAAATAAATATAAATTCAGATACACATCACATAGTGATTTTAATAGCAATTACATGTAACAGACCTACTGTCATGTTTCAATGATGGGTGAGAAATGGGTGGCTAAAAGGGGTGGAGGAGGCCACATTCAAAATAAATATAAATTTAAACATGATACACATCTCACAATGATTTTAAAAGCAATGACATGTAACAGACTACTGTCGTGTTTTAATGAGGGGTGAGAAATGGGTGGCTAAAAGGGGTGGAGGAGGCCATATTCAAAATAAATATAAATTTAAACATGATACACATCTCATAGTGATTTTAAAAGCAATTACATGTAAGTGACTTCTGTCATGTTTTAATAGGGGTGAGAAATGGGCGACTAAAAGCGGTGGAGGAGGCCACATTCAAAATAAATATAAATTTAAACATGATACACATCACATAGTGATTTTAAAAGCAATTACATGTAACAGACTACTGTCATCTTTTAATGAGGGGTGAGAAATGGGTGGCTAAAAGGGGTGGAGGAGGCCATATTCAAAATAAATATAAATTTAAACATGATACACATCTCATAGTGATTTTAAAAGCAATTACATGTAACAGACTACTGTCATGTTTTAAGAGGGGTGAGAAATGGGTGGCTAAAAGGGGTGGAGGAGGCCACATTAAAAATAAATATAAATTCAGATACACATCACATAGTGATTTTAATAGCAATTACATATAACAGACCTACTGTCATGTTTCAATGAGGGGCGAGAAATGGGTGGCTAAAAGGGGTGGAGGAGGCCACAATCAAAATAAATATAAATTTAAACATGATACACATCTCACAATGATTTTAAAAGCAATTAGATGTAACAGACTACTGTCATGTTTTAATGAGGGGTGAGAAATGGGTGGCTAAAAGGGGTGGAGGAGGCCACATTCAAAATAAATATAAACTTAAACATGATACACATCACATAGTGATTTTAAAAGCAATTACATGTAACAGACTATTGTCATGTTTTAATGAGGGGTGAGAAATGGGTGGCTAAAAGGGGTGGAGGAGGCCACATTCAAAATAAATATAAATTTAAACATGATACACATCACATAGTGATTTTAAAAGCAATTACATGTAACAGACTACTATCATGTTTTAATGAGGGGTGAGAAATGGGTGGCTAGAAGTTGTGGAGAAGGCCACATTCAAAATAAATATAAATTCAGATACACATCACATAGGTAGTGATTTTAAAAGCAATGACATGTAACAGACTACTGTCATTTTTAATGATGGGTGAGAAATGGGTGGCTAAAAAGGGTGGAGGAGGCCATATTCAAAATAAATATAAATTTAAACATGATACACATCTCACAATGATTTTAAAAGCAATGACATGTAACAGACTACTGTCGTGTTTTAATGAGGGGTGAGAAATGGGTGGCTAAAAGGGGTGGAGGAGGTCACTTTGAAAATAAATATAAATTTGACTATTGTCATCTTTAAATGTGGGATGAGGAATGGATGGCTAAAAAGGGATGGAGGAGGCCACATTCAAAATAAATATTAATTCAGATACACATCACATAGTGATTTCAAAAGCAATTACATGTAAGTGACTACTGTCATGTTTTAATAGGGGTGAGAAATGGGCGACTAAAAGCGGTGGAGGAAGCCACATTCAAAATAAATATAAATTTAAACATGATACACATCACATAGTGATTTTAAAAGCAATTACATGTAACAGACTACTGTCATCTTTTAATGAGGGGTGAGAAATGGGTGGCTAAAAGGGGTGGAGGAGGCCATATTCAAAATAAATATAAATTTAAACATGATACACATCTCATAGTGATTTTAAAAGCATTTACATGTAACAGACTACTGTCATGTTTTAAGAGGGGTGAGAAATGGGTGGCTAAAAGGGGTGGAGGAGGCCACATTAAAAATAAATATAAATTCAGATACACATCACATAGTGATTTTAATAGCAATTACATGTAACAGACCTACTGTCATGTTTCAATGAGGGGCGAGAAATGGGTGGCTAAAAGGGGTGGAGGAGGCCACAATCAAAATAAATATAAATTTAAACATGATACACATCTCACAATGATTTTAAAAGCAATTAGATGTAACAGACTACTGTCATGTTTTAATGAGGGGTGAGAAATGGGTGGCTAAAAGGGGTGGAGGAGGCCACATTCAAAATAAATATAAACTTAAACATGATACACATCACATAGTGATTTTAAAAGCAATTACATGTAACAGACTATTGTCATGTTTTAATGAGGGGTGAGAAATGGGTGGCTAAAAGGGGTGGAGGAGGCCACATTCAAAATAAATATAAATTTAAACATGATACACATCACATAGTGATTTTAAAAGCAATTACATGTAACAGACTACTATCATGTTTTAATGAGGGGTGAGAAATGGGTGGCTAAAAGGGGTGGAGAAGGCCACATTCAAAATAAATATAAATTCAGATACACATCACATAGGTAGTGATTTTAACACGTTCGCTGCTACGGACGTTCCGGAACGTCAGCCGGGCCACGGCGCCAGGAGCTAAGAACGTTCCAGAACGTCACCGTTCATTGTTGTTTAACGTTGCTATGGATAAGCCAGCACGTCACAAGCGTTCCATATTTCTTTGCAGCTCGTGGGGACGTACTTTTCTGACAATAAAAAATATAGTTTCCCAAATCACCACCAGGGTCGTTTGGAACAGGGCTTTGTTTTACCTCTTTCCTGCTAGATAGCGACACTACTTTAACGACTGTAACCTGGGTAGTGCTGCTATCTATCAGAATCACTTAGTACTATATCCAAAGCCAGTTTTATTGCAGAACATTGCCATCCAGTATAACTACTGTTGTTTTTATTGTAATTCAGTGTATCGGTGGCAATGTCACCCAGCGGCCGAGCGTTAGTTCAGCAACTGGCGCCGTCCCGGCATCTAGCGCTCAGCAGCGAACGTGTTAAAAGCAATGACATGTAACAGACTACTGTCATTTTTAATGAGGGGTGAGAAATGGGTGGCTAAAAGGGGTGGAGGAGGCCATATTCAAAATAAATATAAATTTAAACATGATACACATCTCATAGTGATTTAAAAAGAAATTACATGTAACAGACTACTGTCATGTTTTAAGAGGGGTGAGAAATGGGTGGCTAAAACGGGTGGAGGAGGCCACATTCAAAATAAATATAAATTCAGATACACATCACATAGTGATTTTAATAGCAATTACATGTAACAGACCTACTGTCATGTTTCAATGAGGGGTGAGAAATGGGTGGCTAAAAGGGGTGGAGGAGGTCACTTTTAAAATAAATATAAATTTGACTATTGTCATCTTTAAATGTGGGATGAGGAATGGATGGCTAAAAAGGGATGGAGGAGGCCACATTCAAAATAAATATAAATTCAGATACACATCACATGGTGATTTTAATAGCAATTACATGTAACATACCTACTGTCATGTTTCAATGAGGGGTGAGAAATGGGTGGCTAAAAGGGGTGGAGAGGGCCACATTCAAAATAAATATAAATTTAAACATGATACACATCTCACAATGATTTTAAAAGCAATGACATGTAACAGACTACTGTCATTTTTAATGAGGGGTGAGAAATGGGTGGCTAAAAGGGGTGGAGGAGGCCACATTCAAAATAAATATAAACTTAAACATGATACACATCACATAGTGATTTTAAAAGCAATTACATGTAACAGACTATTGTCATGTTTTAATGAGGGGTGAGAAATGGGTGGCTAAAAGGGGTGGAGGAGGTCACATTCAAAATAAATATAAATTTAAACATGATACACATCACATAGTGATTTTAAAAGCAATTACATGTAACAGACTACTATCATGTTTTAATGAGGGGTGAGAAATGGGTGGCTAGAAGTTGTGGAGAAGGCCACATTCAAAATAAATATAAATTGAGATACACATCACATAGGTAGTGATTTTAAAAGCAATGACATGTAACAGACTACTGTCATTTTTAATGATGGGTGAGAAATGGGTGGCTAAAAAGGGTGGAGGAGGCCATATTCAAAATAAATATAAATTTAAACATGATACACATCTCATAGTGATTTAAAAAGAAATTACATGTAACAGACTACTGTCATGTTTTAAGAGGGGTGAGAAATGGGTGGCTAAAAGGGGAGGAGGAGGCCACATTCAAAATAAATATAAATTCAGATACACATCACATGGTGATTTTAATAGCAATTACATGTAACAGACCTACTGTCATGTTTCAATGAGGGGTGAGAAATGGGTGGCTAAAAGGGGTGGAGGAGGCCACATTCAAAATAAATATAAATTTAAACATGATACACATCTCACAATGATTTTAAAAGCAATGACATGTAACAGACTACTGTCGTGTTTTAATGAGGGGTGAGAAATGGGTGGCTAAAAGGGGTGGAGGAGGTCACTTTTAAAATAAATATAAATTTGACTATTGTCATCTTTAAATGTGGGATGAGGAATGGATGGCTAAAAAGGGATGGAGGAGGCCACATTCAAAATAAATATTAATTCAGATACACATCACATAGTGATTTCAAAAGCAATTACATGTAAGTGACTACTGTCATGTTTTAATAGGGGTGAGAAATGGGCGACTAAAAGCGGTGGAGGAAGCCACATTCAAAATAAATATAAATTTAAACATGATACACATCACATAGTGATTTTAAAAGCAATTACATGTAACAGACTACTGTCATCTTTTAATGAGGGGTGAGAAATGGGTGGCTAAAAGGGGTGGAGGAGGCCATATTCAAAATAAATATAAATTTAAACATGATACACATCTCATAGTGATTTTAAAAGCATTTACATGTAACAGACTACTGTCATGTTTTAAGAGGGGTGAGAAATGGGTGGCTAAAAGGGGTGGAGGAGGCCACATTAAAAATAAATATAAATTCAGATACACATCACATAGTGATTTTAATAGCAATTACATGTAACAGACCTACTGTCATGTTTCAATGAGGGGCGAGAAATGGGTGGCTAAAAGGGGTGGAGGAGGCCACAATCAAAATAAATATAAATTTAAACATGATACACATCTCACAATGATTTTAAAAGCAATTAGATGTAACAGACTACTGTCATGTTTTAATGAGGGGTGAGAAATGGGTGGCTAAAAGGGGTGGAGGAGGCCACATTCAAAATAAATATAAACTTAAACATGATACACATCACATAGTGATTTTAAAAGCAATTACATGTAACAGACTATTGTCATGTTTTAATGAGGGGTTAGAAATGGGTGGCTAAAAGGGGTGGAGGAGGCCACATTCAAAATAAATATAAATTTAAACATGATACACATCACATAGTGATTTTAAAAGCAATTACATGTAACAGACTACTATCATGTTTTAATGAGGGGTGAGAAATGGGTGGCTAAAAGGGGTGGAGAAGGCCACATTCAAAATAAATATAAATTCAGATACACATCACATAGGTAGTGATTTTAAAAGCAATGACATGTAACAGACTACTGTCATTTTTAATGAGGGTTGAGAAATGGGTGGCTAAAAGGGGTGGAGGAGGCCATATTCAAAATAAATATAAATTTAAACATGATACACATCTCATAGTGATTTAAAAAGAAATTACATGTAACAGACAACTGTCATGTTTTAAGAGGGGTGAGAAATGGGTGGCTAAAAGGGGTGGAGGAGGCCACATTCAAAATAAATATAAATTCAGATACACATCACATAGTGATTTTAATAGCAATTACATGTAACAGACCTACTGTCATGTTTCAATGAGGGGTGAGAAATGGGTGGCTAAAAGGGGTGGAGGAGGTCACTTTTAAAATAAATATAAATTTGACTATTGTCATCTTTAAATGTGGGATGAGGAATGGATGGCTAAAAAGGGATGGAGGAGGCCACATTCAAAATAAATATAAATTCAGATACACATCACATGGTGATTTTAATAGCAATTACATGTAACATACCTACTGTCATGTTTCAATGAGGGGTGAGAAATGGGTGGCTAAAAGGGGTGGAGAGGGCCACATTCAAAATAAATATAAATTTAAACATGATACACATCTCACAATGATTTTAAAAGCAATGACATGAAACAGACTACTGTCATTTTTAATGAGGGGTGAGAAATGGGTGGCTAAAAGGGGTGGAGGAGGCCATATTCAAAATAAATATAAATTTAAACATGATACACATCTCATAGTGATTTAAAAAGAAATTACATGTAACAGACTACTGTCATGTTTTAAGAGGGGTGAGAAATGGGTGGCTAAAAGGGGTGGAGGAGGCCACATTCAAAATAAATATAAATTCAGATACACATCACATAGTGATTTTAATAGCAATTACATGTAACAGACCTACTGTCATGTTTCAATGAGGGGTGAGAAATGGGTGGCTAAAAGGGGTGGAGGAGGCCACATTCAAAATAAATATAAATTTAAACATGATACACATCTCACAATGATTTTAAAAGCAATGACATGTAACAGACTACCGTCATGTTTTAATGAGGGGTGAGAAATGGGTGGCTAAAAGGGGTGGAGGAGGTCACTTTTAAAATAAATATAAATTTGACTATCGTCATCTTTAAATGTGGGATGAGGAATGGATGGCTAAAAAGGGATGGAGGAGGCCACATTTAAAATAAATATTAATTCAGATACACATCACATAGTGATTTCAAAAGCAATTACATGTAAGTGACTACTGTCATGTTTTAATAGGGGTGAGAAATGGGCGACTAAAAGCGGTGGAGGAGGCCACATTCAAAATAAATATAAATTTAAACATGATACACATCACATAGTGATTTTAAAAGCAATTACATGTAACAGACTACTGTCATGTTTTGAGAGGGGTGAGAAATGGGTGGCTAAAAGGGGTGGAGGAGGCCACATAAAAAAAAAATATAAATTCAGATACACATCACATAGTGATTTTAATAGAAATTACATGTAACAGACCTACTGTCATGTTTCAATGAGGGGCGAGAAATGGGTGGCTAAAAGGGGTGGAGGAGCCTACAATCAAAATAAATATAAATTTAAACATGATACACATCTCACAAATGATTTTAAAAGCAATTAGATGTAACAGACTACTGTCATGTTTTAATGAGGGGTGAGAAATGGGTGGCTAAAAGGGGTGGAGGAGGCCACATTCAACATAAATATAAACTTAAACATGATACACATCACATAGTGATTTTAAAAGCAATTACATGTAACAGACTATTGTCATGTTTTAATGAGGGGTGAGAAATGGGTGGCTAAAAGTTGTGGAGGAGGCCACATTCAAAATAAATATAAATTTAAACATGATACACATCACATAGTGATTTTAAAAGCAATTACATGTAACAGACTACTATCATGTTTTAAGGTGGGGTGAGAAATGGGTGGCTAAAAGGGGTGGAGAAGGCCACATTCAAAATAAATATAAATTCAGATACACATCACATAGGTAGTGATTTTAAAAGCAATGACATGTAACAGACTACTGTCATTTTTAATGAGGGGTGAGAAATGGGTGGCTAAAAGGGGTGGAGGAGGCCATATTCAAAATAAATATAAATTTAAACATGATACACATCTCATAGTGATTTAAAAAGAAATTACATGTAACAGACTACTGTCATGTTTTAAGAGGGGTGAGAAATGGGTGGCTAAAAGGGGTGGAGGAGGCCACATTCAAAATAAATATAAATTCAGATACACATCACATAGTGATTTTAATAGCAATTACATGTAACAGACCTACTGTCATGTTTCAATGAGGGGTGAGAAATGGGTGGCTAAAAGGGGTGGAGGAGGTCACTTTTAAAATAAATATAAATTTGACTATTGTCATCTTTAAATGTGGGATGAGGAATGGATGGCTAAAAAGGGATGGAGGAGGCCACATTCAAAATAAATATAAATTCAGATACACATCACATGGTGATTTTAATAGCAATTACATGTAACATACCTACTGTCATGTTTCAATGAGGGGTGAGAAATGGGTGGCTAAAAGGGGTGGAGGAGGCCACATTCAAAATAAATATAAATTTAAACATGATACACATCTCACAATGATTTTAAAAGCAATGACATGTAACAGACTACTGTCATTTTTAATGAGGGGTGAGAAATGGGTGGCTAAAAGGGGTGGAGGAGGCCATATTCAAAATAAATATAAATTTAAACATGATACACATCTCATAGTGATTTAAAAAGAAATTACATGTAACAGACTACTGTCATGTTTTAAGAGGGGTGAGAAATGGGTGGCTAAAAGGGGTGGAGGAGGCCACATTCAAAATAAATATAAATTCAGATACACATTACATGGTGATTTTAATAGCAATTACATGTAACAGACCTACTGTCATGTTTCAATGAGGGGTGAGAAATGGGTGGCTAAAAGGGGTGGAGGAGGCCACATTCAAAAAAAATATAAATTTAAACATAATACACATCTCACAATGATTTTAAAAGCAATGACATGTAACAGACTACTGTCATTTTTAATGAGGGGTGAGAAATGGGTGGCTAAAAGGGGTGGAGGAGGCCATATTCAAAATAAATATAAATTTAAACATGATACACATCTCATAGTGATTTAAAAAGAAATTACATGTAACAGACTACTGTCATGTTTTAAGAGGGGTGAGAAATGGGTGGCTAAAAGGGGTGGAGGAGGCCACATTCAAAATAAATATAAATTCAGATACACATTACATGGTGATTTTAATAGCAATTACATGTAACAGACCTACTGTCATGTTTCAATGAGGGGTGAGAAATGGGTGGCTAAAAGGGGTGGAGGAGGCCACATTCAAAATAAATATAAATTTAAACATGATACACATCTCACAATGATTTTAAAAGCAATGACATGTAACAGACTACTGTCATTTTTAATGAGGGGTGAGAAATGGGTGGCTAAAAGGGGTGGAGGAGGCCATATTCAAAATAAATATAAATTTAAACATGATACACATCTCATAGTGATTTAAAAAGAAATTACATGTAACAGACTATTGTCATGTTTTAATGAGGGGTGAGAAATGGGTGGCTAAAAGGGGTGGAGGAGGCCACATTCAAAATAAATATAAATTTAAACATGATACACATCACATAGTGATTTTAAAAGCAATTACATGTAACAGACTACTATCATGTTTTAATGAGGGGTGAGAAATGGGTGGCTAAAAGTTGTGGAGAAGGCCACATTCAAAATAAATATAAATTCAGATACACATCACATAGGTAGTGATTTTAAAAGCAATGACATGTAACAGACTACTGTCATTTTTAATGATGGGTGAGAAATGGGTGGCTAAAAAGGGTGGAGGAGGCCATATTCAAAATAAATATAAATTTAAACATGATACACATCTCACAATGATTTTAAAAGCAATTAGATGTAACAGACTACTGTCATGTTTTAATGAGGGGTGAGAAATGGGTGGCTAAAAGGGGTGGAGGAGGCCACATTCAAAATAAATATAAACTTAAACATGATACACATCACATAGTGATTTTAAAAGCAATTACATGTAACAGACTATTGTCATGTTTTAATGAGGGGTGAGAAATGGGTGGCTAAAAGGGGTGGAGGAGGCCACATTCAAAATAAATATAAATTTAAACATGATACACATCACATAGTGATTTTAAAAGCAATTACATGTAACAGACTACTATCATGTTTTAATGAGGGTTGAGAAATGGGTGGCTAAAAGTTGTGGAGAAGGCCACATTCAAAATAAATATAAATTCAGATACACATCACATAGGTAGTGATTTTAAAAGCAATGACATGTAACAGACTACTGTCATTTTTAATGATGGGTGAGAAATGGGTGGCTAAAAAGGGTGGAGGAGGCCATATTCAAAATAAATATAAATTTAAACATGATACACATCTCATAGTGATTTAAAAAGAAATTACATGTAACAGACTACTGTCATGTTTTAAGAGGGGTGAGAAATGGGTGGCTAAAAGGGGTGGAGGAGGCCACATTCAAAATAAATATAAATTCAGATACACATCACATGGTGATTTTAATAGCAATTACATGTAACAGACCTACTGTCATGTTTCAATGAGGGGTGAGAAATGGGTGGCTAAAAGGGGTGGAGGAGGCCACATTCAAAATAAATATAAATTTAAACATGATACACATCTCACAATGATTTTAAAAGCAATGACATGTAACAGACTACTGTCGTGTTTTAATGAGGGGTGAGAAATGGGTGGCTAAAAGGGGTGGAGGAGGTCACTTTTAAAATAAATATAAATTTGACTATTGTCATCTTTAAATGTGGGATGAGGAATGGATGGCTAAAAAGGGATGGAGGAGGCCACATTCAAAATAAATATTAATTTAGATACACATCACATTGTGATTTCAAAAGCAATTACATGTAAGTGACTACTGTCATGTTTTAATAGGGGTGAGAAATGGGCGACTAAAAGCGGTGGAGGAAGCCACATTCAAAATAAATATAAATTTAAACATGATACACATCACATAGTGATTTTAAAAGCAATTACATGTAACAGACTACTGTCATCTTTTAATGAGGGGTGAGAAATGGGTGGCTAAAAGGGGTGGAGGAGGCCACATTCAAAATAAATATAAATTTAAACATGATACACATCACATAGTGATTTTAAAAGCAATTACATGTAACAGACTACTATCATGTTTTAATGAGGGGTGAGAAATGGGTGGCTAAAAGTTGTGGAGAAGGCCACATTCAAAATAAATATAAATTCAGATACACATCACATAGGTAGTGATTTTAAAAGCAATGACATGTAACAGACTACTGTCATTTTTAATGATGGGTGAGAAATGGGTGGCTAAAAAGGGTGGAGGAGGCCATATTCAAAATAAATATAAATTTAAACATGATACACATCTCATAGTGATTTAAAAAGAAATTACATGTAACAGACTACTGTCATGTTTAAAGAGGGGTGAGAAATGGGTGGCTAAAAGGGGTGGAGGAGGCCACATTCAAAATAAATATAAATTCAGATACACATCACATGGTGATTTTAATAGCAATTACATGTAACAGACCTACTGTCATGTTTCAATGAGGGGTGAGAAATGGGTGGCTAAAAGGGGTGGAGGAGGCCACATTCAAAATAAATATAAATTTAAACATGATACACATCTCACAATGATTTTAAAAGCAATGACATGTAACAGACTACTGTCGTGTTTTAATGAGGGGTGAGAAATGGGTGGCTAAAAGGGGTGGAGGAGGTCACTTTTAAAATAAATATAAATTTGACTATTGTCATCTTTAAATGTGGGATGAGGAATGGATGGCTAAAAAGGGATGGAGGAGGCCACATTCAAAATAAATATTAATTCAGATACACATCACATAGTGATTTCAAAAGCAATTACATGTAAGTGACTACTGTCATGTTTTAATAGGGGTGAGAAATGGGCGACTAAAAGCGGTGGAGGAAGCCACATTCAAAATAATTATAAATTTAAACATGATACACATCACATAGTGATTTTAAAAGCAATTACATGTAACAGACTACTGTCATCTTTAAATGAGGGGTGAGAAATGGGTGGCTAAAAGGGGTGGAGGAGGCCATATTCAAAATAAATATAAATTTAAACATGATACACATCTCATAGTGATTTTAAAAGCATTTACATGTAACAGACTACTGTCATGTTTTAAGAGGGGTGAGAAATGGGTGGCTAAAAGGGGTGGAGGAGGCCACATTAAAAATAAATATAAATTCAGATACACATCACATAGTGATTTTAATAGCAATTACATGTAACAGACCTACTGTCATGTTTCAATGAGGGGCGAGAAATGGGTGGCTAAAAGGGGTGGAGGAGGCCACAATCAAAATAAATATAAATTTAAACATGATACACATCTCACAATGATTTTAAAAGCAATTAGATGTAACAGACTACTGTCATGTTTTAATGATGGGTGAGAAATGGGTGGCTAAAAGGGGTGGAGGAGGCCACATTCAAAATAAATATAAACTTAAACATGATACACATCACATAGTGATTTTAAAAGCAATTACATGTAACAGACTATTGTCATGTTTTAATGAGGGGTGAGAAATGGGTGGCTAAAAGGGGTGGAGGAGGCCACATTCAAAATAAATATAAATTTAAACATGATACACATCACATAGTGATTTTAAAAGCAATTACATGTAACAGACTATTATCATGTTTTAATGAGGGGTGAGAAATGGGTGGCTAAAAGGGGTGGAGAAGGCAACATTCAAAATAAATAAAAATTCAGATACACATCACATAGGTAGTGATTTTAAAAGCAATGACATGTAACAGACTACTGTCATTTTTAATGAGGGGTGAGAAATGGGTGGCTTAAAGGGGTGGAGGAAGCCATATTCAAAATAAATATAAATTTAAACATGATACACGTCTCATAGTGATTTAAAAAGAAATTACATGTAACAGACTACTGTCATGTTTTAAGAGGGGTGAGAAATGGGTGGCTAAAAGGGGTGGAGGAGGCCACATTCAAAATAAATATAAATTCAGATACACATCACATAGTGATTTTAATAGCAATTACATGTAACAGACCTACTGTCATGTTTCAATGAGGGGTGAGAAATGGGTGGCTAAAAGGGGTGGAGGAGGTCACTTTTAAAATAAATATAAATTTGACTATTGTCATCTTTAAATGTGGGATGAGGAATGGATGGCTAAAAAGGGATGGAGGAGGCCACATTCAAAATAAATATTAATTCAGATACACATCACATAGTGATTTCAAAAGCAATTACATGTAAGTGACTACTGTCATGTTTTAATAGGGGTGAGAAATGGGCGACTAAAAGCGGTGGAGGAGGCCACATTCAAAATAAATATAAATATAAATTCAGATACACATCACATAGGTAGTGATTTTAAAAGCAATGACATGTAACAGACTACTGTCATTTTTAATGAGGGGTGAGAAATGGGTGGCTAAAAGGGGTGGAGGAGGCCATATTCAAAATAAATATAAATTTAAACATGATACACATCTCATAGTGATTTAAAAAGAAATTACATGTAACAGACTACTGTCATGTTTTAAGAGGGGTGAGAAATGGGTGGCTAAAAGGGGTGGAGGAGGCCACATTCAAAATAAATATAAATTCAGATACACATCACATAGTGATTTTAATAGCAATTACATGTAACAGACCTACTGTCATGTTTCAATGAGGGGTGAGAAATGGGTGGCTAAAAGGGGTGGAGGAGGCCACATTCAAAATAAATATAAATTTAAACATGATACACATCTCACAATGATTTTAAAAGCAATGACATGTAACAGACTACTGTCATGTTTTAATGAGGGGTGAGAAATGGGTGGCTAAAAGGGGTGGAGGAGGCCACTTTTAAAATAAATATAAATTTGACTATCGTCATCTTTAAATGTGGGATGAGGAATGGATGGCTAAAAAGGGATGGAGGAGGCCACATTTAAAATAAATATTAATTCAGATACACATCACATAGTGATTTTAAAAGCAATTACATGTAACAGACTACTGTCATGTTTTGAGAGGGGTGAGAAATGGGTGGCTAAAAGGGGTGGAGGAGGCCACATTAAAAATAAATATAAATTCAGATACACATCACATAGTGATTTTAATAGCAATTACATGTAACAGACCTACTGTCATGTTTCAATGAGAGGCGAGAAATGGGTGGCTAAAAGGGGTGGAGGAGCCTACAATCAAAATAAATATAAATTTAAACATGATACACATCTCACAATGATTTTAAAAGCAATTAGATGTAACAGACTACTGTCATGTTTTAATGAGGGGTGAGAAATGGGTGGCTAAAAGGGGTGGAGGAGGCTACATTCAAAATAAATATAAACTTAAACATGATACACATCACATAGTGATTTTAAAAGCAATTACATGTAACAGACTATTGTCATGTTTTAATGAGGGGTGAGAAATGGGTGGCTAAAAGGGGTGGAGGAGGCCACATTCAAAATAAATATAAATTTAAACATGATACACATCACATAGTGATTTTAAAAGCAATTACATGTAACAGACTACTATCATGTTTTAAGGAGGGGTGAGAAATGGGTGGCTAAAAGGGGTGGAGAAGGCCACATTCAAAATAAATATAAATTCAGATACACATCACATAGGTAGTGATTTTAAAAGCAATGACATGTAACAGACTACTGTCATTTTTAATGATTGGTGAGAAATGGGTGGCTAAAAGGTGTGGAGGAGGCCATATTCAAAATAAATATAAATTTAAACATGATACACATCTCATAGTGATTTAAAAAGAAATTACATGTAACAGACTACTGTCATGTTTTAAGAGGGGTGAGAAATGGGTGGCTAAAAGGGGTGGAGGAGGCCACATTCAAAATAAATATAAATTCAGATACACATCACATAGTGATTTTAATAGCAATTACATGTAACAGACCTACTGTCATGTTTCAATGAGGGGTGAGAAATGGGTGGCTAAAAGGGGTGGAGGAGGCCACATTCAAAATAAATATAAATTTAAACATGATACACATCACATAGTGATTTTAAAAGCAATTACATGTAACAGACTACTGTCATGTTTTAATGAGGGGTGAGAAATGGGTGGCTAAAAGGGGTGGAGGAGGCCACTTTTAAAATAAATATAAATTTGACTATTGTCATATTTTAATGTGGGGTGAGGAATGGATGGCAAAAAAGGGATGGAGGAGGCCACATTCAAAATAAATATTAATTCAGATACACATCACATAGTGATTTCAAAAGCATTTACATGTAAGGAACTACTGTCATGTTTTAAGAGGGGTGAGAAATGGGTGACTAAAAGCGGTGGAGGAGGCCACATTCAAAATAAATATAAATTTAAACATGATACACATCACATAGTGATTTTAAAAGCAATTACATGTAACAGACTACTGTCATGTTTTAATGAGGGGTGAGAAATGGGTGGCTAAAAGGGGTGGAGGAGGCCCCATTCAAAATAAATATAAATTTAAACATGATACACATCACATAGTGATTTAAAAGCAATTATATAAAACAGACTACTGTCATGTTTTAATGAGGGGTGAGAAATGGGTGGCTAACAGGGGTGGAGGAGGCCCCATTCAAAATAAATATAAATTTAAACATGATACACATCACATAGTGATTTTAAAAGCAATTACATGTAACAGACTACTGTCATGTTTTAATGAGGGGTGAGAAATGGGTGGCGAAAAGGGGTGGTGGAGGCCACATTCAAAATAAATATAAATTTAAACATAATACACATCACATAGTGATTTTAAAAGCAATTATATATAACAGACTACTGCCATGTTTTAATGAGGGGTGAGAATTGGGTGGCTAACAGGGGTGGAGGAGACCCCATTCAAAATAAATATAAATTTAAACATGATACACATCACATAGTGATTTTAAAAGCAATTACATGTAACAGACTACTGTCATGTTTTAATGAGGGGTGAGAAATGGGTGGCTAAAAGGGGTGGAGGAGGCCATATTCAAAATAAATATAAATTTAAACATAATACACATCACATAGTGATTTTAAAAACAATTACATGTAACAGACTACTGTCATGTTTTAATGTGGGGTGAGAAATGGGTGGCTAAAAGGGGTGGAGGAGTCCTCATTCAAAATAAATATAAATTTAAACATGATACACATCTCACAATGATTTTAAAAGCAATGACATGTAACAGACTACTGTCATGTTTTAATGAGGGGTGAGAAATGGGTGGCTAAAAGGGGTGGAGGAGGTCACTTTTAAAATAAATATAAATTTGACTATTGTCATCTTTAAATGTGGGATGAGGAATGGATGGCTAAAAAGGGATGGAGGAGGCCACATTCAAAATAAATATTAATTCAGATACACATCACATAGTGATTTCAAAAGCAATTACATGTAAGTGACTACTGTCATGTTTTAATAGGGGTGAGAAATGGGCGACTAAAAGCGGTGGAGGAGGCCACATTCAAAATAAATATAAATTTAAACATGATGCACATCACATAGTGATTTTAAAAGCAATTACATGTAACAGACTACTGTCATCTTTTAATGAGGGGTGAGAAATGGGTGGCTAAAAGGGGTGGAGGAGGCCATATTCAAAATAAATATAAATTTAAACATGATACACATCACATAGTGATTTTAAAAGCAATTACATGTAACAGACTACTGCCATGTTTTAATGAGGGGTGAGAAATGGGTGGCTAAAAGGGGTGGAGGAGGCCACATTCAAAATAAATATAAATTTAAACATAATACACATCACATAGTGATTTTAAAAGCAATTACATGTAACAGACTACTGTCATGTTTTAATGTGGGGTGAGAAATGGGTGGCTAAAAGGAGTGGAGGAGGCCACATTCAAAATAAATATAAATTTAAACATGATACACATCACATAGCCTAGTGTTTTTAAGCAATTACATGTAAGAGACTACTGTCATGTTTTAATGTGGGGTGAGGAATGGGTGGCTAAAAGGGGTGGAGGAGGCCACATTCAAAATAATATAAATTTAAACATGATACACATCACATAGCCTAGTGATTTTAAGCAATTGCATGTAAGAGACTACTGTCATGTTTTAAGAAGGGGTGAGAAATGGGTGGCTAAAAGGGGTGGAGGAGGCCACATTCAAAGTAAATTTAAATTTGACTACTGTCATCTTTTAGTGTGGGGCGAGGAATGGATGGCTAAAAAGGGGTGGAGGCCACATTCCAGGTATATTTGTAGCCTTTAATCTGAGCTATACCCTGGATTGTATATCTAGGAATATTTGTAGCATTTACTCTGAAATACATTGAGTTGATACAAATGGCAAACATTTAAGATGAAACCATCGGTTGTACGAAATTGTAACCAGATGTGCAAACAACAAACATATCAATAACAATTATAGATTATAACTGACAACTTTTGGGTAATGGACTTACATTTTTTGCTACTATACCTTCTAAAATTGATACTGTGTAAGCGTTATGTATGTATATGCTATATTTACTTCAAAACAAAAACTATAATTTCTTACATTCGTCTTATAATTTTAAGCAAAGTTAATCTATTCACCTACAAATTTAAAACCAAACAACTTTTTTTGTGTAATTAATGAAAGTGCAGGATTTAGTTTAAATAGAATTTTAACATACAAGCAATAATTTAGAACTGTGTTCATGCTCCTCGGACAATAAAAAAGCATAACCTTGGTAAATAATCATTTGTTTATTTGAACCCTCCAGTAATCTAAAAATCATTCCTCAAAAATTAAAAACTCCTTGCATGTATGAATTTTCAAATTTAAGTGCAATACAATACAGAACAATTGTTTATAACAAGGTGATTTGGTATAAAATTACATACATTTACTGTAACTAAAATCTGATTGTAGTGTAAAGGGTGCAGTAATTCACCCAAAATGCCATACTGCAATGCTACATTACTGACTAGAATTAGGGGATGAAATCCGGAACTCACATACACAAACTCTCTGTCTGCTCATAAAATGTTCATTCATCCTAGACAGCAATTAATTTTTGTCCCAGCACTCTTGACCATCTCAAATTTATTAATGGTAACTTCAATTATTAAAAGGGTCTCTTGGTGGTCGTATCTTTTTCTAAATCCAGCCTACTGGATGCCTGTTTGAGCCTGATTATTTCTGTTCTACCATTGACTGTACACAGAATAGATTTCCGATGTAATGTACAAATTTGAAGCCAAGAAAATAGTGAATTTTAAGTCCATCTGACAAGAGGGTACTAGTGTATTGGGTTAAAAATCAATACAGTATCATAGCAAACAGTTGATTGATTTATCACTTAATTCAGAACACTTACATTAGCTGGTAGACCATCTCAACAGATTGCACTACACGTTTTTTGGCTTCAAATGTTCACATTGCATGGAAAGTCTATTCTGTGTATACTTAACCGGTAGTTAAATTGAATGTTAAAGTATACGTCTGATTTTTATTTTTTTCAGGATTGAGAGGTTCAGTGGGGCTGAATAGGTTCAGTGGGGCTGAAGAGGTTCAGTGGGAACTGAAGAGAAATGAGCTATTCTGGATATAAAAGGTTAGTGCGGGTTTTATGCTGATGGTTACTATAATATTGTTAAAGAAACCAATGTAATAGATGTTTTCAAACTAAAATAGCCTTTAAAATCAAACCATTTTGAATTACTGAATAAAAAGGTTATCAATAACAAACCTCACCTTCTTTGTTTTGGTTGATTGGGGTTTTACTGTAGAAAAACAGAGTTATTAGGTCCACAACACACATGAACCTTATCTACTGTGTGATGTTGCAGCTCCCCCCGAGGCAGCCGTGGAGGCTACCGAGGCGGAGGTGGAGGTTATCGAGGCAGCAGAGGTGGCGAGGGAGGGGGGTGGCGAGGCAGCAGCAGAGGCTACGCTGGGTCCAGCCGAGGCAGTGGTCGGGGCGGGAGGTTCAGTGGCAGCGGGGGAGGCAAGTGGGAGCGTGATGACTCCGGCATGTATGAATCAAGATCTCGTTACTCAGGTGAGATTTACCACGCAGCTTTGAATATTAATAGACCAACAATCCCAGGTAGTCAATTTATTAATGTGAATCAATGTACATCATAGGCCTAGTTGTTAAATCGAGCCACCCAGTCAGATACAATTTTTACACTAGGGTGGTGCGTAAAAATTCAAGTTGAGAAATTAAAGTTGCAATTGGTACATTGAAGAAAACAAAAATACATTTTTGAAATTGGAGTTTATTTTTTGTACTTTTTAAAATTTCTGTACCCTATTTTATTTTTAAGCTGTGAAAAACTGTAAGACTTATTAGTTAGGCTTATTTATCTTCTGGGAGTATTTTTTTCTATCGGGCATTTCCATGAAAATTCAGCAAACAATTTTTGCCAAATTTCATATGTTTGGATGTTCAAGATAGTATTGTATTAAATTTTACTTGCTGTGTTTTTTTCTGGATTTAATTTTATCCCATTTATTTCAAACCCCCTTCTAAGATCTGTCAAAGCTTCTTCTACATTTACCCATAAATCATCCTCTGTTTTAGATTTGTCAACAGCAGTTGTGTCATCTGTTCACAGTATTAAATTATCAGAAATGTTTTCAGGTAGGTCATTCATTAACATAAATTAAGAAAAGAAGAGGACTCAAAATCAAGCCCTGTTGGGACTCCCAATCTAATTTCATTCCATTCACATTTTATTGCAAAACTCCTTTTAAAATTAGTTCTTTGAAAGCTACCCTGGCATATTAGATCTCAACCATAAAATAGAATTCTTAGAAAATTCATAAATTTCTAAGAAGGTATTAAGTAATGTGGTTAAGGTATAATTATTACACTTAGGCTAATATATTTTGAGTTTAGAATAGTCAGCTATCTCTTCCTACTTGTGCTGAGATTTTTCAACAATTACTAATCAAATCGTGTTGATGATGTTTACAGGTGGTGGAGGGGATCGTACTTCTAGCCACAGTCGTGAAGACGGATCGTACCGTTACCGTGGGGATGTAAGTAGAGTTATATGTGTTGAAAAAAAAAAACAAATTTTGTTGAAAGTTCCAGTTTTCAATAAAGTTCACAACTTGTGCTTTGTCACATGGCTGTTTTGTTTGATATTGTCAACCAACCAACCAACCTAGTATCACTAGCAAAACCTGTACTAACCAAATATTATTTTACGAGTACTGATGTTTGTTACAGGACAGTGGAAGTTATTCAAGCCGAGAGCATTCTCACCGAGGAGGTTCTCCTGATCGCAAGAGAATGAGGGCGGACTACTCCCCTGTGAGTTAAAATACTACTATGTTAAATTTGTACGCAACAGAAACATCGTCAGTTTAAAACTGCTTACGTAATGTTTGTCCAGACTTTAATCCAAATGGTTAATGTGGTTTAAATTTATGAGTAATCCTAATCCCTTTGCCCATAAGCCTGTGTACAACATTTTCGTATCAAGTCCATACCAATTTTGAAGTTATTTTAAATCTGTTCACAGACAAATGGTTTATAAGTCAACAGTTTTATCCCTTAAATTCAAAATTACAAACCACAGCTATTTAACGGATTCAACTGATTTGCAGTAGACTCCCTCTTATCCGGACACCTTGTAACCAGACTACACTTGGCAGAAGTGAAATCTCTTTAACCAGAATATTTTAATCAACACATTGGTTTAACCGGATTGGATCGGCAGGAAGGATACTGAAACAATTTTTCTCAAGCGAAATATTTCAGACCAGGGATTGACATCAGGAATTGACATCTGGTGTTTTGTGTTTACAGTAATTACCCCAAAGTGTCTTATTTTTTTTTTAGGAATAATCATTATAGTATAATCCTTATGTAACAAGTTTTAGGGTACGCAGTTTAACCGAAAAAACCGTTGTTCAGACTGGCCTTGGTCTCAAGGAAACGGTATAAGAGGGAGTTTACGGTATTTTATATTAAAAGAGTAAACCGTAGTCATTTTAAATTGCATAATGATAGTTATTGCTTTTTTGTTCTGTTATGATTAGAAGTGGTATGATGTTAATAATTCTATATAGTTTACTTACAATATAAGTTTGACTTGCTAGAGACTTTTGGATTAAAATTGGTATTGTTATTGTAATAACATTGTCCACTTCGGTTAAAGAAAAATCCACAAAAATGTAAACTGGGAACTGCTGCTTTCACAACTGATGTAATTTAGTAAATGTTCTTATTAAATCTCATTTGGAAACAAATGAATTTGTGAGCTCAAAGCGGAAAGTAAATTTCCTTTAACGAAAGAGGATAGCCAAATCAAATAAGCAAGCACGGTTAAATGGTTCTCACTTAGAGTATTGGTTTCATTTTGAGATTTTAATTTTGAACACCTAATAATAATAAAATTTTTAAATTACTTTTAAGGTCTTTTTTAGGGTACCATTTTGTGATAATTAATTGTGACTACGGGAAATGATCACATGTGTCAATTCAGTATCATTGTGATCACAAAATCTCATAATTTAACCAAATTAAAGAATGTAATACGGAATTCTTATGATGGTTTACAATACGGTTCATAGCTTTATTTTATGTTTTATGTTTCATATCCGCCCTGTGAGTAATTATATTATTAACTGTAAATTTATTTGTACGATTTAAGCTGTATAACCAATTCTGTCATAACAGGTAAAAAGTTATTTAATTATTTAGGATATTTAATCCAAAATCAAATCAGTATCCGTAATAATTACAGTAATGTATAATTGTTTTAAAACTAATTATAAGACTTAAATTTCTAGGATTTTATTCAAGTATTTATCCTCCAACATGATAAACCAAAGTCAACCTTAACCAGAACTTTTCTTTCAGGCATTGAAACAAAAAAATATAAAATCCGTTAAATTTGTAAGTACATAACAGTAAAATTTTCTTTTGAAATTATTTAATAAAAAGAAAAACTTGTACAGTTAAGAAAGTGGCAAGGGAGTAACAGGAGACAAACCATCTAATGTAAATAATTTGAAGGCCTTCTATGCTGATAGAGTGATGCATTTACACAACATTTGAAATGCCATTTCATGAAATGGATTGACTATCATTGTCCTAAAATAGTAGTGTGAGAAATATTATACTTTGGGTGGATGTAGTTTGCAAGAATTAAAATTTACAAAATGGGTTCCAAGTCCTTTCAAAATGTTAACAAATACAGTTTAACATTAAAAATTAATTTAAAAAAGAAAACCTTTTGGAATATTATAGATATGAGTGTATTGACCACATTGATTTGTGAAACTTAAACCAATGAAATTGTAACAACTTTCAGTGTGATTTTATGGTAGAATACAAAATACAAAATTGATAATTAGTTTTTGAGAAAGTTTAACAAATAGAAGGAATTATTGACTAACATGCACTTGTAGTGACAGCGGCAAACCATAACAGACAAAGAATCGGGAACAACATAGAAGATTCCTTGGATGGCCATTAATATTTTTAACCTACAATATTCCTAACTTATTTTTCAGGTATTTACTGTGTCTACCGTTTTTTCAACCTGCCAAAAACTGATAATGATTATGTTGAAATTGATTTGATGCAGGCGTCATCCATGCACAGAAGCCACGATTACGACGGAATGGAATACCCGTCCCGTAGCTATGGAGGTTACGAAGGCAAGCGGATGAGTGGCTATGGAGGTGATGAAAGAAGAGTGTCCTCGTTCAGAGAGGAACGGGAGAGGATCCGTTCTGACGATTACCAGTTTAGAAAACCGCTGAATATTAGCGGCCCACGCCACTCGACCCCACGAGGGACCTCTTACCGAGGACGATCAACATTCTCCCGAGGCTTCAGGAGTAGTTTCAGGCGATACGAGCCGGCCTCTCGAGTTGATACTTTTGTGAGAAAACGAAGTGCCGTTGGAAGTTACGGCCTTCGCAAACCGATTGGCAGGTCACAAGAATATTTGCGCCGCCTCAAGCTTTATAGAATTGAGAGGTAACTAGACAGGAATGGCCGGTTTTCGAATCTCGGTCTAACAATGGAGATTGAAACCTGGTGTGTTCCGTCTTTCTGCAGATGTACTATTGTCTTCTCGGATGTGTCGATGAAAGATAATGAGAAATACACTATAGAGTGACTTGCACTTTTTGAAAGAAAAGTTGTAACTAGTCTTGAATTTTCTTCAAATTCAATAGTTTTGAATGGGCTGATGTGGATCAACAGATGATTCAACCATACTATATACAATTAAGAATTTTATTATGAGTGATTGAGAATATTGTCAAACAGCTTGTATAACAAGCTTAGTCGAAGGTAATAGTATCTGTAACAAAGTTTGAAACAAATTAAAAGCATAAAATGAAATCTTAATTCTGGGCTACACAAGTAAAAATGTAGAGAACTGCATGAGATACAAAACATGAAGTTTCTTGTATCTTGGGTATTAGATTGAAATTACTCCTGAAAGAACTCATTTGAGTATTTAGATCAGAACATGGTTAAGTATTAAGAGTTTGGTGTCTAGAAAAGACAGTGTATCAGATTCTAAGATTGGATGATGTTTTCTACAGGAACAATAATATATTATTGTGCCCGTGGTTCTGCACTGCTTTCAGAACCTTTCGATATCTTGGAAAGGAGCTTGTAATCAACACACAATGTTATCCACTACTTAAATTTGAAGTAAAAAAAGAAAGCACATTGAGCAGGAAGAAATTAATGATTATTTTCTATCAAATGATTATGAGTGACTTTGCTCACAATCTGACCAATTTGCTTTAGGAAATTCCTTTTAAAACACAACGCAAAAAAGACACTGGTCTAAATCAGAAAAAGATATTGCTGAATTTTTGCACTTACATATTTACAACTGCAATGCATTTTTTATAACACTGCAAAGATTTCTTCAAATAGCAAATATCACTATGACAAAATCATACAAATAACAATTTAGCCTCAAGAAATTCTATCATATTTAAGATCCGTAAAACAACTAGGCCTAATCAATACAGTTTTCTAAATCAAAAATTCTGTTAGCTCATTTTAGTCAGTCATACATTTTTAAAATGCTCTTACCACCTGCTAGCATTTAGAGTTGGTTCAGCATAATTGAAATAACTTGTTCCTCTCCTCATTGCAATAGATGCTGCTTCTGACAATAGAAATGTTCAATTGATGTTTTTTTTACATACAGTTTACATACAAGGAATTAGGGTAGATCATTTACTCTTTGCGGTTTTAGTTTAAACTAAAAGAGGTTTAGGAATCCCCAATGTAATTATGTACTTGGGACAGACTAGATTACTCTCTTCTAGTCACTAGTTAAAATAGTGAAAAAGCTATTTAAAAAATGTTTCTTATATTTTTTTGTTATTTTTCTTAGGCTTAGAAGATTGCGTGCCCGAGCTGAGAAGGAAGGAAGTGATGACGATGAAGATGAGGTCTGTTTCACTGTTGTGATTTTCATAATTATTTTACCATTTCGGATGGTTTTCTTATTTTGATTCTTGAAAATTAAATTAAATGTTACAACTCTGCAGCTTACTATCACATTATATTGTGTCAGGGTGTTCAGCCAACCTGAACACGAAAAAAAATGTTAATGCATTTTCTAAGAGATAGGGAACTTTCATATTTTGAATTATCACTTATTGATAACCACCATTTGCTCTCTTTTTTCATTGATATGTCAAGTACAGAATTATCATTGTGGAAAATTATCTTGTGTGTTGCTATGCTAGCGGAGCCATAAGTATTGTAATGAACTAAAGCGCGAAATGCTGCGATGGTTGTAAATGGATGTTGTTATCTTGCTTGGACTGTGGGAAATCATCCGTGATGTACCAGAATCAATTGTAAATTAGTTTTTTCTTATTGCTAAATGATAATCGGTCAGTTTGACATTCGTACTTGATTTTACCATTTAATTTGTTTTCATTGGACACTGGACACTCTGTGATTATTTCTGAAAACCAAACATAAAACCTAATCTAATTTAATATAATAATATAATATTTAATATGTTTGTTAACACGGTGTGGTTAAAAAAATATCATTAAGAAACAAGATTAAAATTATTTAAGTTTGGATAGATTGTAACAAAATTATTTTTTAGGAAGGAGAAGAGGAAGAAGTTGAAGAAGAGGAGGTAGTTGAAGAAGAGGTGACTGACGAAGATGGGGAAGGACAGGAGAAGGATGATGATGAAAAAACAAAGAAAGATACTGAAAATGAAGATGAGGAAATGGAAGTAGATAATAAGAAAGAGGACAAGAAGAAGAAAACTGTTAAAAAAGTTGTCAAAGTAGTCAAAAAGATAAAGCGAAAGATTCCCAAGAAGAAGGAAGATGATAAAGAAAAAGATGAAAGCGGAGAGAACAAAGATTTACAGGTGAGGAGTGTTAAATGTAACTACTCGTTAAAAATTGGTCTAAACACTTTAAAAAAATTGAAAAGAGTTATAGTAAAATGATAGTGTTTGTGGAAGTTTTATCCCTAAAGTAATAAAAAATAATACAATAATAAAATATATATATATATATACTTATACGGCAATACAATACAATTAACACTTCAAAAATTTGGGAATCCAAGTTAAAAAGGTTTTTTACATTTTTGTTATTTGTTGACTACTTTAAATTAAAATAAAACTGAGTAAACCTCCATTTCCTGGTCTACTTTGTATTCCTTTTTTAACACAGACCTGAATGCCGAATAATCAGGTAGCCTACTCTATCTGCCAGGCGTAGATCATTGGAAAATGTGCCATTGTTCTATCTGTAGATTTTACTTTTTTACAAGGTTGAGGGTATGCTAGTACAGAAACACTATTACAATAGATACATTTTTCAAACAAATTAATTGATCTATCTGTCAACTATGTTAGTAATATAATACTATGTTGATGTTTTGTGTGATCAGCTTTATTGTATGTTGTAATCAGCTGTTTTCTTTGTTGTAATCAGCTGTTTTCTTTGTTGTAATCAGTTGGTTTTTCTGTTGTAATCAGCTGTTCTGTTGTAATCAGCTGTGTTCTCTGTTATCAGCTGTTTTATTTGTTGCAATCAGCTGTTTTCTCTGTTGTAATCAGTTTTTTCTCTGTTGTAATCAGCTGTTTTCTCTGTTTTAATCAGCTGTTTTCTATGTTGTAATCAGCTGTTTTCTATGTTGTAGGTTACTGTGAAGCAGGACTCTGAAGGTCGTGATGTTGATGGTCCTGTTAGAAAGAACTACCTCGGACAACCTTTCATGAAGCTTGAATGTCCTCATTGTTTGGCTCACTGTGAAACATTCAAGGTGAGTTACACAATGTGTACTTGCTAATCAATGAATACACCAGCCTTCAGTGATTCTATTTTTGTATGTTTACTAACTTTCATCAACAGTTTTGTATCACACCAGTTAATCATCCTCTTCCTAAGCCAGTTGAAAGTGGGCACCAAAGTTATTTCTCATATTTGAGGGTATGGAACCAAAACCTCAGCTTTCTGTTCAGTTAAGCTGGTTAAACTTTGTCATTAGAGATTGCCCAGTTTGTAAGAAAGAATATATTGTCATTCCAACATTAACACGACCCTCCTAAACATACACTGTCTGATAAATCCAAATCATATTTAATAAAATAGTATAAAGAGACTAAAATATTAAATTAATTCTGTAAAATTTCAATTTGAGATATTAAGTTTGCCCTTTTTGGGGGATTGTTGCTCTGTATTTATTATCTTATCTTTACTATCTTTCCATACTACTTCCTTAAGATTACTTCTTACAGCCATTCCCTGAATAAAAAAAATTACAATTTCACAATGTTAAAAGTCTATTCTTTAAGCTAACGACTTGTTAAAACTGTGCTATTTTAAGTAAACATTTGAATTAGCAGCAATACTTCCAAGGATGACAAAATTACACTTGCCTCAATGGTCCTAACAAAGGTGTAACGGCGAATTCAGATATTCAGAAAAAGCTTACATCATTGAAATTCTTACCATCGAGGATTGATTAGGTTTTGATCTAAAAACTTTTAAAATAAAATTGAAAATATTTCATGAATCAACCCTAACTGAAATCATTGACTTTTGATAATGAAGGATCCAATCTAAATGAACCATTTTTAGCCTATTTAAAGAAAAACAAAAAAACGGTTGAATGAACCATTCTCAAAGCAAGTTATAGTATTAAAAAATTGTACTTATCTCTTAGTTTTTATTACTGAGTAAAGATGCTGCAACTTACAAAAAGTAGCCTTATCAATTTGGTTTGGTTAAATCGCCGGCGTATTTGACAAATCAATTAATTTTCTTAGTATTGTACACTCTGCCAGTCGCTCAATTTAACTATGCACATTTGATTTGAAAACTGGTGACAACTTAACATGAGGATGGAATATCAGTATTAATAGTCAAGCTAAAACATTGTGGTGTAATGTAGGAATACATGCTTCACCTGGCCAAGTCCAAGCACCAGATAGCAATGGCCGCTGTCGGAGCTAAGGTCAGCAGAGCTCTGGGCAAACTGAGAATGGAACAGAGGGCAGAACAGAAGGACATTGACGAGGAGGCCAAACTGAAGAACCCCAACATGAGGACGTTCTTCTGTCTCACGTGCAAACTCAACTTCCGTTCACTCAAGTCTGAGCACTTGCGATCGCAGAAGCACAAGGTATGTATTAACGGACGTTTTGTATGTAAAAAATACAGTGATTTAGCTTGAGGATGCAACTCTAGCAAGAGCCTAGGTTGTAATGATTTAATATATGATTGCAAGGTAAGCTGAATGGGATAGAGTTCACTCTGGCACAAAAACTCAAAATATTACACTTTACACAAAAGTTTTAGAATATTTCACTGCCGCAAAACCATTCGCACATTATGGATTATGTTGTAGAAGATGATCATTATTGTGTACCTTGTAATATTTTGTGTTTCTTGTGCCAGGATAGGGTTTCTTTCTTATTCTTAAGCCTGCTATCCCACATCTTTATGTGTTGCAATTTAAAAAAATATTCAAAACAAGGTGGATAGTTGAATCACCCAATAACACACAAAATGTGATGTAATGTGTCAAATAAACCTTTGCTTAAACAAACTGTTGATTAAGTTAAATACATTAAACCAACTTTTTCCAGGTTAAGTACCCACCAAGGACGCAAGGCTCAAGCCTGGGATTTTTGTTCACGTTACTTCAGGCTAATCCTTGGGGTTTTGCATTATCACTTGGATAAAATCCATTGGTGATTGGCTGGATTTGAACCAGAGACCACTAGACCAGCTTGCTCCCTGGTGTATGATACCTACTGCTGCACTTTAAGATTTTTGAATGTTTCACTCTATTAGGATTTTAGTATGTTAATTTTTTTGTTTGTCTGCAGGAGATTGTGAAGTTTCTCAACCCGTACTGCAAGGTCTGCAGAATGCCTTGTAAATCTCCCATGCAATATGAGAACCACATCTGCACACTGTTTCATCTTAAGGTTGGTATCTACACCTAAACTTATATACGAAATACTTGTACAATTGTACTGTTTGTTTAAGGATAGAGTTAAATTAGTTGGATGATAAAGATCGATAACAGCGAGATGCACTGATACAGTGATTAATAAAATATTTGTGTGATAGAGTGCAATTAATATTAAATAAATAATTACAAATTAGTGTGATCAAACATGATTGGTTCTTACAATTGGGAAGAGTATCTTTATACGTCCAATTCAAAATTAATTGTGCTATTCTGAGTATCCATAAGTGTGTTTCAAATAGTATCCTCAGTGATTATAGCTTAAAAAAATTACAACCCCCCAAAAATCCCTTTACTTAAAATACTTTGTTCTTCCTCAAAATACCAATCTATCTTGATAAAAATAGCACAAGTAACAAAATTTGTAAAATGCTTCTTCATGAAGGTTACAAAGACTATTGACACAATCTACATGATGTTTCCAGTAATGATAATTCTTCATCTCTCGAAAGATCTGGACGGCATAGTGAACTTGAATTGGAGTATAAGGATGGATATGCTGGAAGAGTGGTAGATACTTTAAGAAGATCGTGGCCTGACAGTTGACTAAATGCCTTGTATTGCAGTATTTTATGATATTTTCTTGCTTTTGCAGAGGAAAGCCTTTTACGAAAAGAAGAATGCAGAGAACGCAGAAGGAAGCGAGATCAACATGGACAATTTTATGGTTTTGGACCAAGTTGGATCAGGAGAAGATGAAGGTGAGTTGGCAATATTGTGTTAGGAATAAAGTATACTAAATGCCTTACATTACAGTAACAGAAGCTTTATATTTATTTTTTTAATATTTGACAAGGTAGTTGAAGGTAGCAGAAACACAATTTAGATGATAAGCTTCCACGGTCACTGTAGATTGTCAAATCTTGGTCTTCGGGTGTTGACCGCGTCGTTGAATAAGTTAAACTAGAGGCCGACGTTTCGGATGCGTAGCAGCTATCCATCTTCGGGGCGAACTACTATTCAATTCAGTTGAATAGTAGTTCGCCCCGAAGATGGATAGCTGCTACGCATCCGAAACGTCGGCCTCTAGTTTAACTTATTCAACGACGCGGTCAACACCCGAAGACCAAGATTTGACAGAAACACAATTTGATTAAGACTTTGTAGCTACAATTTATTTATATAGGTGTTGGTTTCTCTTTTTGCATTTGTCCCTAAAGGAATTATAGCGACAGATTAAGTATGTAACATAGAGCACAGCTCCTCTGAGAGCTTATGAAGAAAACAGTCTTACCTGAATGGAAAAGAGCCCAAACTGGCTCTAAAAACATAACACATTACACCATACAGTAGACTCCCTCTTATCTGGACATCGGTTTAACCGGACTACACTCAGCGGAAATGACATGTCTTCAATTGGACAATTTTTATCAGCACATGGATTTAACTGGACTGGATTGGCAAGAAGTGGTCAGTACTTCTGGTGGGAAAGATTTGAGACCAGTGATATCGTGTCTAAATACAAAGCTCTCCTAAATTTGAGTCAAATACGCATTTAAAGGCCCGTTTTAACGAGTTTTTGGGGACGTCGGTTTAATTGGAAAAACCGTTATCCTCACTAGGCTTTGGTCCTGAGGAGTCCGGATAGGAGGGAGTTTACTGTACAAAAAACATTAGAACATTTTACTGTCGATGACCCAAGGAGGTTGCTGAAGCAACTTCTTGGCCACCATTAGGCTTAAAGAAAACGCTCTTTTTTAACTTGTACCATGGATAAAACATACTCCCTTAGTAGATTTCACATCCTTATGGAACAGCTTCTGTAGACAATTTTATTGTTAGTTCTCGCTACAGTAGAGGTTGGGTTTTGTTGACAATTTGTTTCTTGAAATTTCAGTCATTTTAAACCTTGTTAAACCAAATAATACAATCTAATCATAAACAATAACTCGTCCCCTAGTTATAACAAAACAGTAAAGCACAAATTAAAAAATTAACCCTAAAATAATAGGATAAAATTTCGACCACACTAGCACCCAGTGTCACTGTACATGAACTAGGCACAAAAAACAGGCTTCAAAATTTACAATGGGATAAGAAGTCTACTTGTTAGTCCATGTTTATCCCTTGGTTTAGTTGAAAATGTTGTAAGTGACAGTAAAATGTCTTGATGTTTTGTGTATCGTGTAATGTGTTATGTTTCTTGTGCCAGTTTGGACTACTTCCAATCCAGTTGAGTCTGCAATCCTCAAAATAAAATCCTTTAAAAATATTAACAACAGATATAGCTGATGGATTGTAGGCCTATATATTTAAGGAGTTATTTAGATTTGTATTGAACTTATTTATTGAATTTATTTCCCTTTGTAGAATCAGGATCTGAAGAAAAGGATGGAGAGGATAATGATGCAGAGAAGGAAGCCAAGGAAGGAGAAGAAGGAGGAGAAAACGAGGGAGAAAAGTCCAAGGAGAAGAAAGTAAAGAAGAAGAAGAAACAAATAAATCTAGGTTAGTCATTCAACAAGATAACAATTTCGTCTGTTATGTTGTTGACTTTTGGATTCTGGAGTATGATATGATAAGTTTGCTTCTGTCAAAAATTCCAAAACTCCATTTTGCTCTCACAGTTTTCTATTTGTCAAATATTGATGAGGCATGAAAGACACTACATTTAGCATTAAATTGTGCTCCCAGATTGGCTTGGTTACGAAAGCAGTTGGCTGGTCATAATAGATAAACAATATCACTACTTGAAATAATCTAACTATGTCTATGCTCAATGTTACATTTATTTTTGCTATAAAACTGGCTACAACTTGTTCTGGGAATAGGATATCTACTACTATACTTATTTAAAGATTGTATGATATAAGAAATTAATGAAATTCTTTCACAATTTCAAGTGTGATGGCTCAGGTAAATGAGATCACTTGAAATATTCGTTAATGGTATTGAAAGTAAAAAAAAACTTTTGTTTGCAAATTTATAATTTTATTACTGAAATGGACAAATCATATAATTTTAATGGAAAAATGACTAATTTATTCTTGTCTTCTGTTTACGTTTCTCCCAGTACTTTTTTGTCAAAACCTTAATTTTCTATCTGGAATAAATGTTTACTTTCCTTTTTTTATTTACTTTCTTATTGTGTGTTCTTTTTTGGAAATTTATAATACCAACAGTATTTTTACTGCAGGAAGCGAGTACTGCAAGAAAATCAACGTATACTTCTGTGAGCTATGCAAGACGTTCCTGCCTCGTATTGAGGACCAGGAGCAAGCGCTGGCAGTGCACTGTCGGGGCAGTATGCATCTCAGGTGCTATGTGAAGAAGAAGGACGATCTCGCATTGAGGAAACGGGCCGAGCGCATCCACCGCATGCGAGAGGCACAGAGGAAGGCAGAACAGAAGGTGAGACGCTGAGTTTTATGAATAGGTTACTACTTTTACTTTACACTTTTATTTATTTGCATCAATAATTTTATAACTGATGATCTCTTGAAACAAAACATTGCTAAAAGATGTTTACTTTGTTTGCATTACAGGATGAAAGTAAAGATGAAGCAGGCGATGAAGAAGCTACAGAAAATCAAAATAAAATTAAAACAGAAGAAAAGAGTGAATCAGAAGATAAACCTTTAGAGTTGACTGATGAAACTTGGGGAGCCGTTTCTGAGGATCTTAGAGAATTGATGACGGATTCTGACAAACCCACAAAGATGGAGGACTCAGACGACGAGGAAGATTCAAGAACCACAGGTCGAAGATACGACAGGTTCAAGCACTCGGAGAAAACAAAAGGGGCTGCTGCAGATGGGGAGAACATGTCTGTAGATGAGAAAGGTGCCAAAGCCGGAGTTGTTAACGGAGATGAGGAAAAAGATGTCTAAGTATTGTATTTTGTTGTGCGTCTTCTGATAATTTTTACTGTGTATATTTTGATTAATCAGGACATTCCGAATTCTGATGTGTTTTTCACAGACAATTTCCCACATTTTACATTAGGTATTAGTTTTAGGGACTAAGATGAAGTGGGTTATCAGAAATAAATTCTGAAATCATGTTAAGTAGAAAATGTTTTAAAGATGTATTATGTCTACATTATTTGATGTGCTGATTAAAGTTACTCAGCTAATACTGTGTTTTTGTTACCCTACGGTCACACTCTAGTAGATGATTTTTGTTTGTTTATTCCAATTTTAAACAGTTACAGAGGTTTGCATAATCAATTTTTATGTATAATTTGTATTGCAGCAGTTGTGATATATCGTTATCCGTGATGGAGTTACAGCGTTGAGTGTTGTTTTTGGCAGCAATGAATTTTGTTTTTCTGCAAGTTAACTCAATAAATGTCTTAGGTAAATTTATATCCCACCAAGGAACTATTTGGGATTTTTGTTGGTGAAAACATCTAGTGTGACACTTAAATAGTTAACAAAACAGATAAACAGATGACAATGTTTATTTCCTGTGAATGATAGGCCTACTGATGACCAGTCAAAAGACACTCATTTTTAGGGATAGACGGGTCCCGAAATTTCGGGAAAAAATATTCTCGATTTTCGGGACGGGATTTGATCCGATCGTCGGCAATTTTGCCGCTTCGCGTTGCACTATGACCACGAGTCATTTAGACCGTGAGTCACAAGTCTCTATACCTGTAAATTTTACCCATTTTTTGGTTTTGATAGATCATTGCCACAAATGGTAAAAATTTGATTTTGTTTGTCTTTTTTGGTAACTGAAATACTCACAAGACTTTCTTTTTATGGACTTAAAAAAATCCCGTCCTGTCCTGTCCCGAAAATTGGGAAGGAAATAAAAATTCCGTCCCGAACTAAGTATTCAATCCCGTCCATCCCTACTCATTTTTAAACAAGTGGTTTTTAAATAACTCTAATACTCTGGATGTGTATTATTTCCCATAGGTATTTAATAAAGTGATATAATGTATGAAAGATCAGCAATTATTTAACATTTTTAAGTGGAAAGCTGCAATGTGTCTTCTGTTGCTGAACATGACATGAATGGTGTTATGAGCAAAGGTATAGTGTTCTTAAACAATAATTATTTTTTATCAATTTTAATTTTTTATCAGTGCTGCTTAATATTTTACAATAATTTCCACAATGAAATTTTAAATTTTACTTTCTTTCATATTTGATCCAAAATATGCCTTTATTGCTTTTTTTGTTTTGCCTTTTTATTGGAAAGACGATAGAAGAAAAAGACATTAGTTTGTGTCGGTTGCTAACCACAAAGTACATCATAACTTCAGTCAAAATCGAAATGAGGTCAGTCGAAATGTTTGTGTGTTTTTGATAAAATTTTGTTTCTTAAATAACTCAAAAACTGTTGATTTTACAAAAATTTTAAATGGTAGCCATTTTGTTTTATGAATTTGAAAAATCGTCATAATTTTTTTGTAGCTTTGACTAGTTATCATAAATGTTTGTGCAAAGTTTCCATTTCGTATGTTTAACCATTCTTTAGAAAAAACTTAATAACTGAAAAAAAAAACTAAATGGCGGCTGTGTGAGTAACTAAGGACTTCCGGACAATTTAAATATGATATTTAGATATGTTTCTTACCCAGGAGCAATGCCCTAAAATATTGGTAGAGAGTTCCGGGACACCCTGTATAAAATCCCTCTTACCTGGTTTATGATGGCCCAGCGCTTATAACAATTTGGCATCAGTCTAAAATTCTAAACAAGTTTTTATGGTTTTAGGGTATGGGCACAATCTGGAATGATAAAAAATTTCAACATACAAAATAAAAATAATCCCGCCTGAAAATCTTTATCCTAAAAAAATATAGAATCTTACTTCCATGAACTTTTCATTTCAATATTTTGCTATTTTTTATTTTGTTGAAAATAATTTGAAATTAGGGTACTGTAGTTACAGAATAAAATGTTCTGTATATGTACTACCGTCTTAGTAATGATTATTATTAACTGCAACGAACATATCACAAATCCTCTCTGATAGTATTTGATACTTCCAGATAAACGCTTAAAACATTGCCGATTAGATTCAACATTTTAATATTTAGTCCTACAACCATTTGTTTCAAGTATTTCCCGGTTAATTTGCATGCATGTTATCTGAAGTGAGGACCCTTTACATGTTATTATCGGATTAAATAATGTAAACTTATCTGTATGAGTTGAAACCTCAGTTTATATCTTATCTATGACAGCCACTGTTGCTATTGTCATATAAATTTTGCATGAGGAAGATTTACGTACAATCTAACTAAGCTGAGAGTGCAAGACTCGGTCTTACAATGGCTTGCAGGATCTTGATCCTTTTATTCGTTTTGGATGTGGTGCCCCAACTTATGTTTGGTGAGTAATCATTTCTTAACTTAAACTATTGGGGTAGGTACTAAATATATTCTTAAGATATTGCCTGTGAGACTATTAATAGCAAAACAAAACTGAAGGATACACATATTTTAGTACTTTGATTGCCATAGGTAATACAATAAATGGAAATAATCTAAAAAATCTTTTAAAATTTTACTACAGGGCCTACGTAAATACAACAACCTCTCAACAAAATATGACAATAACGATACTTCAGTGTTACTGGGCATTTTCTCATGAATTTTATTTTTTCCGAGTATTAAAATATCTAGTAAACTTAATTTTGGAATAAAAAAAAAGTTTTGCCCTAACCTATAAATGTCAAAACAGGATTTTGTTAGCACCATACATGTATGTTTATGGGTGTGAGCAGAACACAAGTCTGCAATCACAACTGCTCAACATTTTTTAACACTAATACCGAAACCCCCGGTCTGTGAGACCCCATTTGAAAATAATGGACCCCGCTTAGAAACACACAAACCAAAATACGCTAACCTGGGCTTCTAAGACGGGCATGTTATGAACAGACCTGTCAAGGTTACGGCGTCCACGCAAAATGAACACAACATATCAACAGGTAGGGGAGAAAAAGGGGGAAGGTATATTGGGGAATGGAATCCTTCAAGTAAAGATTGTTGCCAATATGAGTTTGTGAAAATTCCCGTGGGCCTGTCAGACCGGGGGTTTTGGTATTAACACAAGGGCATTTAACAAGTGTATTTGCCAAAAATAATCTTTACTACTTATTATACTAGTACTAGGTTTTTTCTGTGATAATAATACTAGATAAATTCAGATTCACTGGACTTCTTGAGTAACAATGTTTTTTTTGTAACGCCCCTTTCTCAGTGTATTGTCATTACTAAATATTGCTGAAAAATAAAAACAATGATTGTAATAATGTTGGGTGACCGCACAACTTAATGCAAGATGTGTATCAATCAATACACAGTAAGTGTAGTTTAATGCCTAATGTATGAGATAATTTGTAATTGTTTACCACAGGAATGCCACAACCATTCTCTGAACTGAGAATTATAAATGGATCAAATGCAACTGAAGGCGAGTTTCCATTCATGGTAAGGGACCTTCCTTTAATGCTTCAGCTGTAAAAAAATGGCAAGAAAAAAATAATATGTTTAAACCTAATACCCTTTATTTTTTTCATTGTTCACACTTTTTGGAATTTTGTGACTTACTCCTATGCCACTAAAATCCAATTTGACTTTTAGCCTCGCCAACTATTTGCCTACGGACTCTTCTGTCCGCCTTGTCTATTTCCCCCCCCAATTCTTACATCTCCAGCTACTTGGTCGCTAAATCTTATTCTTTGTCTTTCTTCTGGTCGAAAACTAGAAAGTCTCTGACTTGTGCCTGTCAGAAATATAAAACAGTGCCAAAACTGTTGCTGCCATTAATGTGTACTTTTTATGTGTGATTTTGACATCCTGGGACTCTTTATTCAGTTGAGTTAGTTGTGTATCCTTCCTTTCTCCTCAATAATTATTCCAAAGCCGAGTTAGAAGGGCAGTAATTCTAAATTTAGAGGATTCGTTCAAATTGTTTTCTTGAAATATTTGGTGTGTATTTATGAGTACAGGATGTTCTGATAAAAATGTAAGCCAAATATTGTATTTTTCCTTTTTATGTATGCAAATAATTGAAAGTTTATCTTTATTTATTTATCCTCGTATATCGGAAACCTAAAAGCTCTAGGGGGAAAGCACTTTGCGAACATTAATTGTCAATAGTGCTATGCATTATTCCATAAACCTATTTCTCTGCTAGGTGTCATCCGATTCAGTTTGACATTCTTAGCGTCATTGGGTAAAAAATTTACCTCTTTGATCTCTCGGAAAGTTATAAATACTTTTAATAGAAACTGGATTCAGATAGCTTAATCTTTGTTAATCAATAACTGTAACCTGCTGATCTTAGTTATTGCACGACTCTTGTGTTGTCCCTCTTGTGTTGGTGTTGTAGATTATCAATTTATGTGTATGCCTACAATTTGTGTAGGCAGCTATCTTCTACAAAGGGTACTTCACATGTGGAGGAACGATTCTCTCAGAAGACTGGATACTTACAGCAGCGCATTGTGTTAATGAGTGAGTACAAGTCAGAAGTTAGCTTTTTGCCAGTTATACATAGTTGCTATTTCACAATAAATCCCAAAGTAGATAACTGTAAATCACAATAGAAATCTGATAGATTCCTTATTTCTTACAGAAAGTCAAGGATTTTCTGAGACGATTTGAGTACCACCACCTTTATACATTCAACATACAGTTGACTACCTATTATCTGGACTACTCGGGACTAAGGTCAGTCCAGATAACAGGTTTTCCAGTTGAACTAACAACCCCTAAAAGTCATTAAATAAGGGTCGTCTAATGCTCACTGGTATATATTTTACTTAAAATTTGGGAGCGCATTGTATTTATACATGTAATCACTGGTGTAAAATCTTTCCCACAGTAATGTCCAGTACGATCATGCTGATAAAAATTGTCTTGTTAGAGAGATGCTGCTGCCGAGTGCAATTTGGTTAAACTGACGTCCGGATAAGAGGGAGTCTACTGTATCTTGAAAAATATTTATGTAGGAATTTTATTATTACCTACTGCAGCTAGTGTCAAGTGAACTATTAAACTATATTAACCATCTCTTCAGGAACCTCTCGACTTTCCTGAGCCATCTTTGCTTCATTTCCAGCAAATTCCCTGGGGGATTCTTAAAAGCCTCGAACTTTAAAAAGCTCCAAAGGACGAAATTACACACAAGTTAAACCTGCTGATTGGGCTGGCCAGGGTGTGACTTAAAATTTCAAGATCTACGACCTTGAAACTGACCGATCGATCTGAAGTCCCTCCATCTCCAGCTTGGTGGTTTCTATCCAATATATTTTGGATTGAAGCTGTAATTCTAAATAGTTGTGCCCAGTTTTTATGGGGTTTTTTATATGGAAAACACCATATCAACCAACGTTGAAATGTGTTCTAAAAAAAACTTGTAATTAATCAATAATCTGAAAAAAAAAAAAAAAAAAAAAACGGTTTCCACAGGCAATAAGCACAGAGTTTTCAACTCCAAACACAATGTTCCCCAAAATGGCATGGGCATTCATGTTATAAACACAGCTGTTCATTCTTGCAATCATATGACAGGAATAGAAAATTGGGGTCTTCTCATAGCCTCACTCTGTACCTGCACAAAAAAATTAACATATCAAACTTTTCAGTCGAGACCTTACTCAGTTTTCTGTGCTGACTGGAACTATTGATCTGGATGGCGATGATGGAAGACTTACTTATGTCAGCCAAATTATTGTCCACAAGGGCTATCAGGACTCGGATAATCAAGTCAATGACATCGCTTTATTCAGGGTGAGTCTTATTTGTTCAGTGTTGTTGAACAAATTACCTTATCTATTAAAAGCAAACTCAAACCAAATCACAATTAAGAAAAAATCTTCATCAATGATGAGTAGTTTTTAATTTTCAGCAAATTTCCTTATAGGGAAGTAGCTATTACCGTAGGTCTCACGGTAAGACCTGGGCCCAGGACCGATTTACTTTTTCATTTTGATGTTCCTAGAGGCCAAAAACACTTATTGGTTCTAATTTTTATATGTATATATATATATATATATAGGTATCTTTATATAGAGATATATATATGTCCGTGAACACGATAACTTGACTAAATAACTTGAGTAATTTTTGTCCGTTTCTGATGAAATTCGGCTTGAAGGTGAAGGGCGGGATAAACTTTAATGGCTCAGTTATTTGGGCTATATCGGTTTAGTATATTAGTCGTGACAGCGAGTCAGACAGACAAACAGACACCACCTCAACTTTTGGTACATATAGATAGAATGTAACTCTGAGTATTTCTGTTTCAGTTGAGTGTAGCACTAGAGTATGATTCTGTGACACAGCCCGTCACTCTGTCTGCGCAAAACACTGATCCTTCAGCCAACTCTAAAGTAGTAGTCACAGGTTGGGGAGTGAGTAAGGTATGACTCCAAGAAGATAATAGATGTGGAAATATAAATATTGCATTTATTGTTAAGTGGTTCTTAACACCGTGACTTGTTTTATACATTATAAGATTATATCTCAAATGAAGATTGATCACCTATCAGGACACTGAACACTTAATGTGTACTTCAATGTCAAGATAGTTTTCTAAGTATTGTTTTATCTATGCAATCTACTCATTGATACAATTCCCACTTCACATTTATTTGTATCACCGTTTTGTTTACCAACAAATTTCCCCACAAAATTTTGTAGTAGATGATTCTGCTGCTGATGCTAAAAGTGTTGCAAAATACTGTATTGCATCTTTCAAAATAGATTTATTGGAAAAGTTATCCTTCAACACACAGACAACACTCTATCAAATCTTTCAAATGTTTCAAGTTTCAAGTCTCTAGCTCATCGGGAAGTATCAAAATTTGCAAGAAAGCGAGTTAATAAAAAAAAAGTCCATGGGGCGTATGGGAAATATGAAAATTAAATGACATAATATTGCATTGTCTTCCATTTGTGAGCTATGTTTCAAGTTTCAAGTCTGTAGCTCATCGGAAAGTTTGTTGCAAAATTTGTACCGGACAAGAAAGCGAGCTAATAAAAACGTTTTAATAAATTCTAATAAAAAAAAGAAACTTACCTAACCCGCCATGTTTAACTTCCCTATCCCAAGTGTGATGCATGCAACATCTTTACTTCACTGTGCGCTTGAATTTTATTGTTATGCTTCATAGAATTATCCTAACATAGCTTTGATTTGTAAAAGAACGTTACTGTTAGAAGATGAGTGAATTGGATAATAATCTCTGTATATTGTCAAGTCAGGTAAAATCTTGTATGTTACATGTTACTCAAGAGCGTGTTTACATCACTTAGGTGAATTATGCAACTCCCTTCCGCTCGTTGCACAACATTCACCTGCGTGATGTAAAAACGCTCTTACTGCACTTGTAAGGTAAATGGCTATTAATTCTGCTGATAGAGAGCCTGAAGTTTGTTTACTAATCAACAAAATAATGTAGATAAATTCTGCTTTCATTAAAGTGATCTAAAAATGAATAACTTAACATTTTCCACAAACAAAATTATTTTATATTTCCTGCCTTTAGCAAAGGCATTATTAAACCTCAGAATGATTCAAATTATTTATTGAAAATAACACCGACAAAATCAAACAAGAGATTGTTTTTTACACAAACGATATGGTGTTCTCTGTACAGGGATAACTATCCTGACACATAGAAAATTTGATTCTGAGTTTGTTTAAATATTGCAACAATTTATTTATTTTTGACCTTTTTTGGGACTTATGTCCCTACAATCCACTAGTATATAACTAACTAAAACCTTCTTATAAATTAAAATATAAATTAAATATAAAAACAGACTAATTACACCATGTGGATAAACATTCATTTATTGAACCAACAATCAACCATTCCTCTCATAAAATCTTTGAACTTTTTTTGTTTAAAATAGTTTTTTCTTAAAATTTGTATAATTGTATCTTCTGGGAACACTGGACATTTCCCTCTGCTCTCTCCAATAATACTTGACCTTCAAAACAATTCTCTTTCAACATTTTCGCCTTATCTCTATTATTCACTAGTGAAATTTGTAACCGCAACTCAGGTAAGAATATTTTGTCTGATTTACTTCTCTGTGAAATTAACACTGTGGACAACAGAGTATAAAATTCACTGTTTTACTAATTGAACTATCTAATATTTTTCATTAAACTTGCAGATCAATGGCAACCCAGTCCGATATCTGCAGAAGGCTACAATCCAAATAATCTCCAACCCAGACTGCTCGGCACCTTACAAGCCCTATAATATCAGTATACTTTCCACCAATGTGTGTGCTGGGACTGCAAACGGAGGAATTGGACAATGCACAGTGAGTGTCATCACAGAGAAGTAAGGTACAGAGGAAACACTCAACGTTACTCTTAAGTGGTGTCTAGCACTAGTCCTGGTGTCTAGGAAAAATTCCATTCCCGCCCACCACGCCCTCATGTACTACAACACTCATGGTGAAGGAAAACCCTGTACTCTGTGCGATAGTAATTTCTGCTCGGTGCTCAAAGCTTGAGCTCTTCCTTTCCTCGTCTCAAGTCTTTTTCCAGCACTACATACCAGAGGTGAAAGCGCACGGTCGTCCCATAAATGAGTTTCCTCTGTACCGTACTTCTCTGTGATGTCATGTATCAATGTTAATACAGTTCTGGACAAATGTATCTAACCAACAGACTTCAGTGAAAAATGTTTGCTTTTCTTGGAGGAATCACTAGTGCTATGCATCAGTCGAATCAAAGGAAATTCCCGGAACGGGCCCAAAATCTTTTAATTGTGTTTAAGACCTCAAGGTTAGACTAAATAGATATACTTCACATTCTGTCTTATATTAAGTTTCTAGTTTGCAGGCAATTTAATGTACCTACCGTAATATTATAGTCCCAAAATATATTTTTTGGACACTGTTAATGGCATACACTATTATTATAAATTAATAATCTAGAGGTTAAAATACCTTTAATCCGTCAATGTGATCAAATGTCACCGATGAGCGGCGACCGGTTTCAGCCCAGCTGTGGGGCCATCATCAGGCGATGAAGGAACATAAATATCACTCCGAAGAGGTTGTCATACAGTCTATAAATACGTCACGAGAAACAACACATAGATACATTATTTACAAACACACGTGTGGCCACAAATTAACTGCGCGGCGGACGGTACGCGTACATTAAGTTGCTATTATTATAGTTTAAGACCTTCATGGGGTCCATTAGTTAGAATTTTGGTGTTCATCCGTATTTTATCATCTCAATATTTTTGATTACTTTGAATATTCATTTTCATTCTTCTTCCACATCACTCTTTCTTTTCTCTGTTCATTGAAGATTTCTATTTGTGTAATATGAAGTATTTTGATTCTACCTGATTTGCTATTTTTTTCTTTTGTTATCTATTTAATCAACAATAACAATACAAGAACTAAAAAAGTCCACACTATTTTATTCTCGTATATTTGCCAGTATAATTTATAGCATGAACACAAATAGTATCAGTGATCAAGAAGGTACAATTTCTTTTATTAGTAGATTGCCTAGTCATGATTTAAATCATGACTAGGCAATCTACAAATAAAAGAAAATATGAATTTGTTGACCAGCCAGCAGAAAGGCTAGAACACACAGAATTCATCATATCTTATTGATAAATAAGATCTCATTACATCTTTTGCGTGTTGGTAAAAGTTTATTTCAAGGGAGGGGAAAGTCTAAAAGCTTTTAGGTCTATGTTTGAAACTAATAAAGAAAATTGAAATTTTCAGGGTGATTCTGGTGGCCCTGTTTTGGTGGAAGGCTCGAATACTTATCAAGTGGGAATCATATCCTTCTCTGCCAAACCTTGTGGAATCAAAGGCTACCCTGGTGTGAACACTAGAGTGTCTCAATACCTCGGCTGGATACAAGGACAGTCAGGATTGTGAAAAGGAAAAACCAGGAACCAGTGACGGTCAACATATTATTCAAAGCTCTAAAGATCAAACTCACGATTAAGTCTACTGCAGATTGTAAATGACAAGTAAATAGGGAATGAGTAATACATACTCCATTGTTTTATTTTCCTTGCTACTGAATTCCCAGCAGTGAAAATTCATGGTAAGATCTAGAACACCCGAGACTGATTTACTTTTTCATTTTGATGTCCCCAGATGCTAAAAACACATCTATTTACATCTTGAAGATAAAAATCAATTAATGATTTGGCAGTCTCACACTCTACCACGAGACCAGCTCGCTCCCCACCTACTATGGCCTAATATGGATGGATCAAATTGAAGCCCAAAAGGTTCAAGAAACTTGTCAACAGGGCCTCAAAAGGTTCTTGTGAAATCTTGGAATTTAAGAAGAACAAGATATTTTAATGAGGGGGCAAGATAAATTGTTGGCATAGCTTTGCCAGAAACATACAATTAAGAAGGTGAAAAACTTATAGTTTTATTACAAATAAAGATATCTACAGCTATAACACTAGGTATAGAAAAAAGTATTTAGTGTTATCAAATCATAAATTAGAATTGTTTAAGAGAAAAACTTCATACAATGGTATTAGATTCCTAAATCACATACCAGATCACATAAGAAGCATGCAAGATGAAAGTAGAGGTTTGAAGGTGAAATTGAAAGAAGTTTTGATACAGATGTCACTTAAGTTAATTTATTTGATGACTTCTTTGACTTCAAACAAATATTAGATCTTAAAGTAGCGTAGCCTGAAGCTGATAATGATGATTTTAGCCTACTTAGTGTGCTGCTGCACACATTTAATATTATTGTACATCTAAATATCCAACTTGTTTGACACTATTCATGTAAATATGTATTTACAGAGATATGAATAAAGAATTTTTGATTTGACTTTGAAGTCTAACTGGTTATTTAAATAAACTTATGGTATACCAAAAATTTAAACAATGTCTTTATGCAATGCCGTGCTTTTCTCTTGGAGTTCGGAAAATAAAAATGGTTTTAGAAGAAATCATCTATTAATGTTAAACTCCACAAAAATAAATCAAATTCTATCAAAGTGTCTCCATGATTTATTTAAGTTTTCTAATGACATATAGTTGATACTGTTATTAAAATTAAATTACCTAAACTATATTTGATGATGTATCTTAGTGTGTTTTTTTTTTACATTGAGGAGTGACCTTCATCTGTGGTAGTATCGAAAGACAAAGATGAAGTAATTTTCTTTTTAGACATAGAAACTTTTCTCTGCGGCAACTTTGAAACTGATGTGCTGTTTTCTCGCATCACGTTCAAGGCGTTTATCAAACTACTTTTTAGAAACATGCTTTCCCCACTTGCCAAGTCAAAATTTGGCTTGTAACTATTTTTGGGGCGTTTTGTAGGATCATCACTATCTGTGGAAGAGCTGAAATTTCTCACACAACTCATGTAAGATGGACAGGGTCTTTTAATGCTGTCTAGAACTTGAGTACAGTTTGATGTTTCTTGATTAAATTTTCTCTTTGATGATTTTGTCACGGTTTTCTTCGGTTTTGAAACGATCTTGCTTCGTCTAGTAACTGGGTCTTTTACGGTTTTGGTCGGGTTCTGAACCTTCTTCCATTTTTTTACTTCGTTTTGTCCAGGTTTGCCATTGTTGACACTTGTTTGTTTTTTGTTTTTACCTGAACTTTTTTGTGTTTTTCCTTTTAATGTGACCGATTTTTGAGCTGCCTCAGGGGTCGCAGGGTTGTAGCATGCTGGTATAGACGGCATTTTCATTGCTGGAAATATTTAGTCTATTAGTTGTAACAATGTTAAAAAAAACTAAATTTTAAACGTTTAAATGCTGGATCACATGTTTTATTATGATTTTTTGAGTTTCGGTTTTGGTTTTGAGATTCAAAATTTATGGCTTTGACCATCTCTACAGCTGTTCCTCATTACTAACAGAACAACCCAAGGTTCTATTGTATTTATGTACTTCACTACTATCACCTAAAAATATTCTCGTAAAAATAATAACTATTTAAAGCACCATCACACAGTAACTCTTAACCACTAGTTTCAATTCACATTTTTTACCACATTATAGTCTATAGATCCACATGACCACATCATATACACCATTAGGGTTTTGCATTAAACTTTGAACTAAAAGCTCACCAATAAGCTGAGTCTGATACATCACCAGCTGACGCAATAGTTGACACCTCAATGCTTCAAATTGTCTAATGGTGTCTACGTAATCTTGGGGCATTTCTGATGGGACTTGTCGATTGGAAACTGTCGTCCTGAAAATTATAAATCGATAAGACACATTGTTGCCAGTCACGAGTGGTTGGCTTTCTACCAACCACACGGATACAACCATACTAACTACACGGGAAGTTCCCGTACACAACCAACAACACTCTGCACTCTGCTGTTTAGCAGTATTGCCAACCCCACGGTCCCATTCTTTTGATCTAGCTTCTATGATCGGCATTCATCCTCTTTTTGCTGATCCACTTTTAATTCTGTATTTTAAAGAAGGAATGTTCTTATTCTTTCCCCTTCTACTTCTGCATGTTTGTCAAATCAAGAGAGCCGTGCTGAGAAGGTTGAAATTAAAAATAAATCCACCAGATTCTGTAATGGGGCGAATGAAGCCTTGAAAATACCAGGCCACCCTTTGGAGTAAGCAGCATTACCTGCATGCATGGGGTTTCCTGGGCTCAAACTTCAATTTTATCAACAACACAACTCACAACAGACAGTCAAGATAACCCCCAAACCAAAACTCAACAATTAATTAAGAGTGTCGATCTGCAACCGATGAGACAGTAAGGCTGTGGTTTCCTAGACGCGTAATAGATGCGCAGCGGTTTAGATGCGCTGCGGCTTTTGTTCAGGTCCCAAAACGCAGCTGCCGTGAGTGGTTTCCTAGACTGCGTACAATACACATGGTTGGTGCGTAACTTAAGTTCACGGGAGGGATTACTAGTGGCTACTATGGTGTTATACGATGATTTAGATAATTAAATGCATACTTTGGTCAGTTTCGAAGAAACGTAAGCGGTGAAAAGTACATGATTAGGAAGTGTACGTGGCCATCGCGGAAGTTTTAACCGTAGTATTAGAGCAAACATGTCAATTTAAAATGTAAAAAATAAATTTTAATTTAACCTCTCAAACTTTGCTTTTACTGTTATTATATTTAGGCCAACCTATTCGGAATTTACCGAATTGACAAATAGTATATTATTTACGAGTATAACTGCAATAAGCATTCATACTCATACGCCAGCTCCTGTAAGAAGGACGGGTACTCTGCTAGTAATTAATATAGGATTATTACTAAAATGTTCAGGGGTTCCTAAAATATGGGGGCTCTTATATTTTTGGGAGTCTGTTGTTGTGCTGGCTTGAAAAGAATATTTGTCAAAATTTATTTACAAATTACAAATATGTGAGGATAAATTAACTTTAGGGAACATTTAATAAGGGAATTAAATATTAAAATTACACATTATGGGGTAATTGACACTAACTAACGAATGATATGAAATGTAATACTATACAAATTTTAATTGTATGAACAACATACTTCCATAATATGTCATTTCAAGAGTCGAATTCAATCGATTTTTCGTTGTTGTTGGGGAATTTTGTCATCTGGACATCATTTACTTCCGAATCCATTGCACAAGACATGTCTAAAACGCAGCGTAACTCAGATGTGACTGCTCTGAGAGCAGTCGGTGAAATACGCAGCTATTGGTGCCCGCGTATTAGATGCGCGCGCATTAGATACGCAGCCTTGGAAACCGCTTACACGAAACTCCATAAGACAAGTGTGCTGCGTCTTAGATGCGCACACGCAGCGCATCTATTACGCGTCTAGGAAACCACAGCCTTAAGCACATAATTCTGAATTGCGAAGAATTGAGGGAAAAGAGAAGGGCCCTGTTTGGTTTCATGTGACTTGGCCATGAATCGGACACTAAACATTGGTAGAAGCTCCTAGACCTGGACAAGGATATAGGCTATGCTGTAATGAGGTGCCAGGTCCTCCGCTAGTTAGTTCCCTTTACTCACTCAATCAATCAAGAGACATAGCCAACAAGATCTTAGGTTAGATTAATACAACACCAACTCATCACCAGAGTGCATATTTTTGGCTAAGATGAGTGAAGAATGTGAGTTAAATGGATGCAATGACAGATTTGTTACTAAGATCAGCTGGATCTTTATTCTGGAACGATCAATGAAAGGCAAGTGTGAAATCTAAGTTTCGAACCTTTAATAGGCTACCCTTCTGACTTGTCTTGATTGTGCTATGGTCACCTTCTGATTACCAAGCATTCACTGTATCATCTCAGCTACCCAGATTTCACATGAAGAAAAATTTTCATCAGATATTGTATGGAATAATCTTTTAATCCAGTTAATATGTAATTAAAAATATGATAATATCTTGGATTTTCCATTTTCACCTTGGTTTATGCATTGGAGGCCGAGTCTGGATCTGAGTAACCGGTAGCCACTGATGTGTCCGTTTCTCTACTCGGCTGTTCAAAGTCGAAGTTGGGTCATTCAACTTGGTCATGAACATTTTGGCAGCGAGGCTCAGCCAGTCAATGTTGTCGGTTCCATTCTGTTTGGACATTTTCTGGAAACAATGTGACTGTGAGGAACATAAAATGTAAAATATAACCGAATGTATCAACTGAATACTCTTCAATGTAAAGTACACATATAAAAGTGACAGCGTAGAGCATTGTCAACTGGAGAGTCTTTTAAACCCTATTGTCAATACCTATTGCTTGGCAGAAATGAAGGTTTGATTCTAGCCTCGGTCAAAAGGTATCCATCTGTTTAAGCATTAAGCGAAAAAACCCACAGATGAAAAAAACAATTTCTACTTTGCAAAAAGAACAGAGAACCCCTTTGTGCGGAGCCTTGTGCATCCGCACAGTTCGCACATGTCTAAAGGCGGGGACACACTCGTCATACACCCTTCCGATCCGACTCCGATCATACTGTGGTACGAGTGTCGGAGAGGGGAATGGTACTTAACTTTGAACGCGGGTGTTTACACCTCTCCGACACGCGTCAGGTCATACTCCGATCCTACTCCGATTTTGACTTCGATCACGCACCGACACTGCAGTCTATTCGTTTGTCGGATGCAGGATGGGTTGTTTCTTAAAAATCGCCTTTATTCGGTTTAAGAATATTGGTTTAAGATAAATATATGCCGATGCTTGATGTGACATCTGTGCGTGCATATCTTCAATTTGAGACCTCGATCATGAAAATCGGACGGGTAGAAGAGCCAATCGAACTCGAGAGAGAAAACCCAATGTGTTTAATATCCGAGACCCAAATTCTCCGTTTTTCACTGCCCTCCACAGATGTCTGACTTTCTTTCTCTTCATCTAGACAAACCACCATCATGGCTGAATCCCGAAGTCCAAAGTTTTTGAACATGTTTACCACCTTCTGCACGTGTTGATCGACCCAGTGGAGGAAATCGGAGATGAGTTGGAATCGTATATGACATGTGTGCTCACCCCCTCTGATCCCGCACCGATCCCTCTGGATTCTCACAAATCGGATCATAGTAGGATCGGAACAGTGTATGACAAGTGTGTCCCCGCCTTAAGGCCGGACCTGTTTGTTATTAGACCCTACCTAACATTGACCTATTGTTACAATCATTGTTCGCCTAAAGACAACAGACAGCATTATGGAGAAGTCATGCATTCTTAGGGCCAGACCAGCGATCTTGAGATTAAAAGCTAAGCACAAGCTATTATCCTGGGCAGCCTTGTTGTTACTTCTCAAAGGAAAATAACACACAACACACAATGATTAATCTCATTATGGTCTCAATTGGATTATTGTATTACAATTTTACCGTGAATATTAAAAATTTCCTTCAGTTATAAACCTTAAGGACAAAGCTATTCAATATCAACTAAGAGGATTATAGTTCGGCCACTTAGAAAACGACCTGCGCGCTAATGCTAAACCAATGCTGGAGGAGGTCGCTTTCTAAGCGGCCGACCTATAATATAAACACTGAACATGGATTTGGAATTGTTTTGAAACAATTAAACATATCAACATTGTCATTGAAAATTATACAAATAGGTTAACAACTTAAAACTAACAATATACAATTAAAAAATTAGAAATAGAAGTAATTTCTACATTTATGAAGCTAAAGTACAACATTGTTACAAAAGAGACATTAAACTGCTTCCACTTACCTAGAATTATGAAACAATTTGACTAAAATTTAGAAAAAGAGTTTTTGAAATTTTAATAATAATGTTGTGATTGTAAATTTAACATCATCTGTTGGCAATTGATTGATCAGGTTTGTTATCATTTGGTGCAGGAGGAGAGGTAAAATTGATCCAACAAAGGCTTTTGTAATTAACTATGTTGCAAAGAAAATAAAAAAAATTATTTTAGTAATGTGAGAAAGTAATTTTACCTATTCAGAGGTTACTTCACTTAGGCCTGGGACCAATGTATATTTTAGGGTCATCAGAAGCTAAAAAAATAATTAATTCAAATGTTATTTCTTTTTTACTATTTCAACACACAAAATCAGTTTAAAACAAATGCCAACATTAATTTGTTTATTATAAAAATGTGATAAAGAGTAATTCACTTTTTAAAGGTAAATATAAAAAGATTGACTTCTTACAAAAAGTCCAATCAAAACCAATACATGCCGCTGACATTTGAAGAGTCAAAGATTGCTTTTGCATCTCGATTGGTTTTTGAAAAACCATTTCCATTCAAATTTATTTTTGATATGTGAAATATTAAAAGGAGTTTTATCAAAATAACGGCTAAGACATAATTCTGAGATATATGAACGGTTAGCAGTATGAATTGGTTTTTATTGAAAAGTTTTCATCTAAGATTACTGAATTGTTGAACATCTTAAAAGTGGTAGTTAAAAAAATTGCTTTTCAAAGCCTTTTTTGTTGATTTCCACACCTATTTAAGATTTTTTAATATCTATAAGAAGGAAAATTTTACTAAAAACCCGTACACTTGGCATGCATTCGAGTGTGACATCTATTTTATTATGAACCCTGTTTGATTAAAAACCTGAAAAGAAACGATAAGTTGAAACCATAAGCCTAGGCTGCAGGTTTACTCTAAAAAGAGTTTTTGTAAATCTAGAATATTTATACCACTTAGTATAAAAAAAACCCAACAAAAAACTTTAAAAAGCACGCCACAACACACGCAAGATTGGAAAAAAAACGATCTCACGATAAGGTTTTAAGCGCCTGGAATATCCCTGTAGGCAATACATAAGCTGTGTCAATATTGCATTTCCACGTATGAAGGCACTCTTCAAAGCGGGTGGACGGACAGTTTTGTATGATTCAAGCTTTATTCAAGTTTTCATCTTCATCTAATGATTTCAATATTGTTGTTTATAGTAAAAAAATATACCTGCTGTACTTTCGTGGAGGGGGGAGAACACGGGAAAATGGGCTAATTAATTCTGCTGAATAAATTAGTTACACACCCGACATTGGTTTTAGAAACAAAATAAAAGTGTACCAATTAGTTAAATAAACGTTTTCTTTCTTTTAAGGTGGGTAGTGAAAACCTATTAGGCTACTTAGTACGAAATATGCTGCTAATGCACGTATTGAAATACTGTAACTATGATTTAATTTTTTTTAAGATACGTCCGATAATTGTATATTTATTTGAAACCAGAGCTTTATTCAAAGAGTGAAAAGGAATTGTACAACACAGGATATTGTAGAGAAGAGAAGATGTTCGTGTAGCCCAAGGACAATTCAGGCAAATGAATAGGCCTATGCCATTCCCAAATATATACAGGGTGTCCAGTAAGAAAACAACTAAACTCCGTGAAATGGTTCCAAAAGTCCAAATAAAGAGAAAATCAAGAACCAAATTTCTTAAGAATTCACACTTATCTTTGTATTGTTCCAAAAAGATTAAGAAACTTGGTATGTGTGTTAAGGTAGAATAGAACTACTAAAAAAATAGCTTGGTCCAATTCAAAGATTGGCCTACTTTTTATAATAGCTGAAACATCACAACTTTTAGTTGTAAAATAAGGTAAAACGAGGTGCAAACTTATTCAACCTTATATTGTAACATATTGCAACACATTGCAGCATATGCAAGCAACATTGCATACAAGCTTATTTAACCTCATCATACAATTAAATTGTGACATTTCAGCAATTTTTTATACGATATTTTTAATTTGGTGTTGTTTGATAGGCATTTTTAATTGCTAACAATATGCTTCAATCTGCGTCCAGTGAGGTGATGTTAGGCATTATACTGTACATTTGTGTTGATTGATTTGTGACATTTACTGATTTTTTAACATTTGGTAAAACACGCTATTACCTTTGACTATTACTTTACAATCCTCCAAGTGCCACTTTATGAATGAGCGGGTTTCATGAGTCATACATAACCATTATGCTAGTCATAGGCTACTTGTGTAATCCTTAATGTAATAATATTTCACTTGCTTACTCAGCGAATACCTTACTATTGTCTTTGTGACAGAGACCAACAAAAGCTTTACAGGACAATGGCTTCTTGAGGACCCCTCCTACTTTCGCTGCATCAAAGGCGGGGACCTACTATGATGTCAGAACCTAAATTAGGAATTTATTGCACATTAATTGATTAAGTTCTTGGATATTCTGTAAAACACGCATGTATGTTTTGGGTCAAAGTCAAAACTAGCTACATAAGAGTCCTTACTTCCCTAGTCTACTTTATATACAAAAAATAATTATTTACAAGTAATTTAACCTTTGACCTTCTGTAAAGAGAAAATTTGATCTCCTGTGTTGAACTTGTTGCTAGTCTTGGAATAAAAAAAATCAATTGTGTGTCACAGTTTGCTGCTGTTGAAGACAGTTTTTACTATACACCAGCTATTAGTGGCAACTTTGTATTCGGTACTGGGACAACTTATAAAATTATTTTAGTACTAATCATTGTCATTGTGTTTTAAATCGAAAGACAATAAAACTGATTGCAACTGATCCATACTTTAGTTTCAGATTGTATCCTAGGTGAATGACCCTACGAATTGTGTAGATGAACCTGGTGGTTTTCTTAATACAGTAAAATAACTGGCATAACTTGGAACATTTAACATACAACTAAATTTAAGTTTCAAGAACATAGTCCACTCGGTTCAGAATTCTACAATGTTAAAAAAAATCTGAAATAGTAGTGGACACTTGTGAGAAATAAGTTATCATTTAATTGCAAACTTATTTAACAAATACAAAGGTTGATACCGGTTAGCATAGATATTATCAGTGTTGAAAAAGTATTATTGAATCCGGTGTTATTCACTGGATTATGTGAGTATCCGTTTGTAGTTACCGGAATCGCCACGAGCAGAACTCTTCCTCTTCAATCTTTTTCATTCGAAGACAAAATGCATTTCGTGTGAGTTCGTTTGTTACGTGATGTGGAGTGTGTTTAAACACAACTTCCAACTCTATTTTTAGCCGTAACTCATTGAAATAAATTCCTCTGCAGCGGACTACCTTTCTGAATACACCTAGAGACGAAAAACCCACGCAAAACTAAAAGCAACTAACACAAATACAACAACTTCATCACTGTCCCGCACACGTCCCCTATTCGGTTGGTTCCTATTCCACACCGTACCAGACTGATGTTCACACAAGCTTTTGAAATCATGGCTGCATCTAACAAAGGGACACTTGGTACACGGTTTTCCCACCAAATACACACTCTCCCCTTCCACCGCCCCTGGGTAGTAGTTGCAGACGAATCTGTGTTCCACCCTTTCCTTCAACACCCCATGGGCAAAACCACACCCGAGCCGGTCACTCTTCGCCCAAACCATCTGCGCGAACGCAAAAGACCTATTGTCATACTGGTAACTACCGATAGTCTTCGCGTCAAAGACAGTTTCATTGCTGGTGAACCATCTCATCACAGTTTGCCTGATGAAATTGTAGGTATCGTCAGTCCTGAATTTAGCCACGGAGGTAATTATTTGCCCTCCTTTTTCTCCTGATGTTAAGGATCTGCAGGAATCAGTGTGTTCCCCAGTGGTACATTGGTCGGCCCATCTTTGGGCTATCATGGCCGCTTCCTCGCTCCAGATCATTTTCATCATGTTGGCCGCTGGAGGTAGAGTTTTCCCTGTTGCTACCAACTCTCGCAGTTCGTTGTGGAGTTGTACCAGATACGTCTTTTGGTTTTTGGTCAAACCGTGGGTGAATCCTGAACAATTTGAAGGTCCTCCGTCTGCGTAGCTGCACATCGTGTGAGGTGTACCGTCACAGGATATGGAACAGTAGTCGAAACAGAGAGCTTGGCTTATGCACATGATGGAAAACACAACGTGGTTTATCATGTCTAGAATTTGGAAATTGTATATTGTTATAGAATAGTTGTAAACAGTGGTGATTTAGATTGCAGTTTTAGCATGATTGTAAAGAAAATAAGCGAGGATCTTTTATTTATTTTGATTAAGGGGTTTTGACTGGGACGGTGTATTTACCCATATGGTTGACTTTATTGAATGACACAAACTACAGATGAGATGTACGGTTTCAAAATTTTAACCATATAGCCTACTAATGCATTCTCCTGACAGATTAAACTAAAAGGTAGGCAATCAATATATTTACCACTTTAATCATTCTATGGTGAAAGTTACCGGATTTAGAATCAAAGCTAATGTAAAATGCTCAAGTGGACTTGAGATAGGATTATACAAACCCTACAATCTTTAATGGGCATTTTTTGTAGGTTATGTTCGGGTCGATAACTTTGACTAACTTATATGTTTCTCTCTTTACATTTTACCTACGATTTCCTATATTGTTTAGTTACAATACAAAAGGAGAAGTAATAATTTATAACTATATGTTTCTATTCAGTTTTAAATTTAATAGTGCTACTAGCAGCCTTCAATAATTTTTCTCAGTAAAATCATAGTTTAAACATTCTCTTCCGTCGACACTAGAGTTCAGTGTTACCATAACTAGACATGAAAAATGAGCTGCAATTCAAATTTTACAATGGGATGAGAAGTCTTCTGTGATGGCTAGCATGGGCACTTTGTCGTGTCGTTAGTCTATGGTCAAATAAATACGTAGTAGACAATAACACCCCTTGGTTAGGACCTTGCCTTAAACCTATCTTCGGCAGATACACACGTTTAATCTAAAATGGGAGGAGTTTTGAAAAATAACAAAGTTGCCCAATAGACATCGTAACAGCAAGTTTCAACTTTTAAAATACTTTTCATTGAAATGGCGACCACACAAAGTAGGTATTTTAAACCAAGTATGAATGGAGATGAGTGGCGTGACCTTGTAGTCTTGTTAGTGACTAAGGCCAAAATATTCCTTAGACACAGCTGATCATTAATAGCCCATACAGCTAATGGCAACTACCTACAGTTTATAGTGGAATCCGAACCACATCATTACCTTGTTATTAACGAATTGGTCTAATTATCAGGATAGTACTGCGGATAGTCGTAGTACTCACTAGTGCGGACGTTAATCCACACAAGGGAGTATCGCATCCACAGTGCATGTCTATAAATATCCACAGTTCTTCAACTGCAGTTGTCTAACATACCAACTTGAAATAACATCTAATCAAGCTAGTTTCTTGCGGTCTACACTAGCAAGAAACATATATCAATATTTATTATCAAACACTGTATTCACAAAGTAAGTACGAAACATTAGCATGAAATTCAAAATTTATTGGACATTTGTTATCGTTATCGTCCAATCTCATTCTCTGAACTTGCAATAAAGGACCTCATTGGTGTTTCAGACAATTATAAACATTTTCATAATCATACGTCAACTATTAGGCATTCACTCTGATGATCTTAATCAACACTAACACCCCAAAAATCCAGACAGTCCACAATCCACCCTTCACACTCTCCGCTCCAGAATTCCCTCTGTTATGCACACTGTCAATCTTCGGAGCACACAATGCCGGCATATACTCGCTACACCTCGCATACGGGCATTTAGAGCAAGGCCTGCCAACCAAATAGACTGGATCACCCTCCACGGGCGCCGGATAGTAGTTACAAGCCAACCTGTACACCTCACTTCCGTTCAACACCCCTTTACTGAAGCCACACCCTATTTTATCCGAGAGAGCCCAAACTATCCGAGCGTAGTGGTCGGACTTGGGATCCGACTTGTAGCTATGAAGGTTTTTCTGGTCGAGGTATTTCCCAGTTTTGAACCATCGCAAGACAGCTTCCTTCTGGAAGTGGTAGAGGTCGAATTCTTTCTGTTCTGAGGTCACCATGAAATTTTGTGCTCCACGTTCTCCACTTTTGAGATTTCGGCAGACGTCTTGACGGGTTCCCTCTGTGCACTGGTCTACCCAGCGTTGGGCGATTCTTGCTGCTTCTTCACTCCAAGACATCAACAACATGTTGGCAGCTTGAGGTTGACGATTTTCGCTTTTTCCCATGGCCACCTGCTGTCTCAACTCATTGTGGACTTCCAACAAAACAGCTATCATTCCCGGGTTCAATTTGCGAGTGAAGTTTGCACAAGCAGGTTGTCCACCCTCTGGGTACTCGCACATCGTGTGCTTGTGTCCGTCGCAATTGATGGAGCAATAGTCAAATTCCGTGTGGTTCTCTTGAAGGACAGAAGGACGTGGTTGGACCAGAAGAAGACATACTAGAAAAGTTGGTAGCTTCATCAATGTCACGTAGAGATTTCAGATTAAAATTGAGAATATCATATTTTGATGTTTTGATATTTGAGCTTTATTTTATTTGGTTACCAGCTGTTCATAATAATATGAATGCATAACAGGATGTTCTAAACAGCTATAATTTGTCAAAAGTTTGGCCATGCAGCCCATAAAGTAATTAGTTCTCATTTTATATTAGTGTAAAAAGTGATAACCTAGAAATTGCAACCGTTGATTAAATATTATCTCAAATAGATTCTCGATTCTCATGAATCAGCTGAAGAAGCTTTATTTAATATTCACTCCGGTTGCATTAAAAATATATATAAAAAATGTATGTGAAAGCAGTCCAACCTAGTAAAATTGTTGCGGATTTTGATAAATTATAAGAGATGGACTTTTGACATACAAAGCGTTACCAAACGTCAAATACACACCTAGCTTCCGATTTTACAACAAAACTTGTTTGTATGCTGCTGTTGGCATGTACAAAATATTTCCCACTGTCTCGCATCTATCGGACGGACAGTTTCAAAAACAAACGTACTGAATTAGGCCTACATATGTTTCGTTTGAGATAAATCGATTTTCACTTTGAAAGGAAACTGTATTTTATTAGACGTTTGGGAGATCGTTCATAATTTCTTCTGCCACCAAACTCAACACAGAAAACTTCCTCCCCCTTATTCCCAGCTGTGATTGCCACCTCCCCCTTAACTGAGGGTTAGAAGTATTTTATGTACGTTATTAATCAGCAAGTACGTTGTTTCATCGATGTTAATATCAACACCATTTTTAAGAATGTTACAGTCATATTCCTGAGTTTTAAATACTACTAATTATACTTCACGCGTTATATGTGGTTGAGTTCTCTAAAGTTGTTATTTGTAAACATGTTGCTCGAAATCAAGCAAAATACATTAGGTTATTTGACGTATAATTCAAATACGATCGCAGATTCGATAAGTTAACTTTGTTGTACCGAACCGCAATTAATAGTCGAATGTAAAGAATTTTTATTCCATTGATCTACATGTTACAGAAATAAGAACGGTAAATATTTACTAGGTAAATAATTAAAATCAACTAAAAGCATGTACAGTAAGCTAATGCTTTACATTGAATATGACCAGTGCAAACTCATCAAGTGAATAAAATGGATTACTAATGAGTCAATCATTTCAGGTAGATTTGAAGTGGAAGAAATCAGTAGTACATTCTGAGGGAGTCTATTGGAGCCCATGGATCTTAGGACGTAACTTACCAGGAAGTGGCAACAATTAACCATGCAGGGACTTACAATGGACAATGTTTGAAACCTGAATCATTGACTATTGGATACTGAAATAGTCAAAGCATGCATGCAATAATGCTGACTCCACCTGGCTAACATTGTATTTTCCTGGTGGACAGAAATGACATCTGAAACGTATAGTCAACTTTTAAAATATGTAATTGATTAAAAAGCAAGAGCTTACAAAAAAACAATTAAAAAATATGTTTATTTTTTGACAAACAAAGAAATCATTCTTATTTTAAACGTCCAGATTGTTTCAACCCCTAATTTTGAATATTGAGAACTAAAAAGGCGTGTATTCCTTTTCGCAGACACTATGCAACAATATAACTGTAACGCGCTGATAGTTCCCAGCTGATATTTTAATCAGCTGACAGAGCTGACGCACACAGAGCGACAGCTGGATGGGGTTTAATTTCCGGTGGCAATGAAACATCCGTTTATTGCTCTGTTATTATTGCAAATCCCAACCCGGTTTAGTTGCTTCACTGTTAACAGACGGTATTTGAGTATAGTTTTGGTTAATTTTGAAATTGGAGGTAATGAGTTATTAGTATGTAAATAAACGGTATCACCAATGTGCCACAAACTTTCAACAACTTGACTTTTTTTTATCAACAACCCTTATCGTTGGGTAAGCTGAAGGAGTATAAATTTTAATCACTTTGAAACTGTACATTTTAGAAGGTTTTGGGAGTTGTACCATATTGTTTAGAGTTAAAAGGACCATAACACTCTGAATTTAAATTAAAATCGTCCAAGCCTCTTTTTAGAAAATCCAAGCTTCCGTTATTCCATAGATTTTTATGGGTAAATCAACATTAGGCTATAAAATATCGGGATTTCTTGGCTCGGTATTACTACAGGACGAGCAACAAATGTGCTTAGCCTTCAGGAAATGGAACGAATTTTGCTCCAGGAACTGTGATGGACAGTTTATTTCTTTACCTTATATGATGTGGAAATAACTTAAGTTTTTTTTTACAAAACACATCAGTTTAAAACAATTCTATCACTCACATCTTGTCAATATATACGTATTCAATGGATGTTGTGGATTTCATAGGGGGTTTTACTCTCTTTACTTTCTTATAACAGAATGTTAGGTTAGGTTTGACTAAATCAGAATTTGAAGTTCAGTTAGGGAAAGCTGTGCATAAAGATTAAAATAATGTTTTTGCCATTATTGCAGAAAAATTGTGATTCAGTAGGCCTACATGAATTGGGGGTCTAAAAAACGTTTTTTCTCTAAGGAATTAAAATCAGCTGCAGTCGATGACGTCAGTAGTACATTTTCCTCAATAGTTAATATAATTATAGTACAAGTAGTTCCAAAAATCCAAAATGGCTATTACGCAAAATTGGAAACCTTTTTGATTTTTATGAGAACAGAACACTCTTTTATATTGAATCTATAATTGCATAATTATCGTTTAATATAAAATCATTCAATATTATATTATTCTGTATATTTTAGGTTCACAAAATGTTTTTAAAGTAGGAAATATAATTTAAATGGTTTTACATACGGTAATTAAGAGTAGTGTGAGTTAATTTTTCAATATGTAGATTTTGTAGAGACAATATAATCAGCAAATTAAATAAAATGTTTGAAATATTTTTAGTAATGAAACATTATTATCATTTGTGGAGACAGTTTTATACTATAGGTAAACATATTGTGCTAATTTATAATAACTCAAGGATACAAATAAAAAAGTGAAAAATGTATTTAACTCGTGGGGTTGGTAAATCGTCTTGATATACGGTATTTGAATTAAATAAAAACAGATTTTGATAAATATTCAAAAAAATATTGTAAATGCTATTAGAAAAAATACATTAACGTACTTTTCAGATAAAAATATTTAAATTACAATACCGAAAAATAAGAACTGCTTTATAAAATGCAACAGCGAATGCAATTTTATCCCTCACAAAAAGCTATCCGAAGGTATTGAAGTTGAAATAGAGACATTGGAGATATGAGAATAAAGTCATCTCAAGCAAAGAAGGTCCCGGTAGAGAGAATTGTGCCAAATGAGGTAGAAAATGAGCCCCGATCACATCTTGCTGTTCAGATATAGATTGTTGTTCTTCGGATCGCTACGTTCATTGGAAATACTTTAAACATGATGCAGTGTTGATTTAATTTAAAATAACAATCTTTGATAAAGTGTAAATTACAAAATATTTACGTACTTTATATGCTTAGATTTAGTTAGTTTGTTAAAGTACGTAATCGCAAACATTTAATTGGGTCTATAGGAGGCCTACTACTAAATATACTTTTGAATTTGTTTGAATTGACTTTAATTCAGCCTAAAAATAATTTTGTAACACCATTGGTAGACTATTTAAGACGTATAAAGTAATATAGATATCATATACGAATTAATATGTATTCAATTCAGACCTACGACATTGAAGAAATTTTATTTAGCAATTTTTGAGTAATTAAACTTTAAACAATCAAAATGGCCGCTATTTTAAAATTTTAAGTCGAATGAAAATGAATTTTCTTCTTAACATCTGTCTCTTCTACCTCAACATACATATCAGGTTTCATAAAGATGGGTAAAGATTTTAAAGATAAAAATGTTTCTATAAAAAATATACAATGGCGGATATCTAGTTAACGAAGTGATTTTGGAAGAAATGTTATTCTTGATTTCCTCTTTAATTTTACCTAAGGAATCCACACTTAAATTATGTACCCACCTTTTTTGAACACCCTGTATAGTGAATACTCGCCTTTGGCTCGCTGGGGGCTCCGCCCCCAGGCCCCCTAGTTGTTAGTCGTCATTAGTAGATTAGAGTCTATCCCCAGTCCCCCATTGTGGGGTGTTGACTTATTAGATTACTTACTACATCCTTGGCAAGTTTAAAATGTCTACTAACAAATTTCTAACAGCCACTTTCATACTTATTCCCTGTAAAAATAAAAGGGGGAATTTAAAACCGGGGGGGGGGGGGGGGATGAAAGGCCAAGACCAAGAAGCGTAAAGAAGTCATGAAGGCAATACAAATAAAAATAACTGTAAGACGTATATTACCGAAAAGTAGTTTTTAAAAGAAACATTTTTTAACGGGTTTACTTCAATAGGCTTCACATATAAAAATTCCTCATCCGATTAGGTAAAACCATGATCACATAGCGCAACAAATACATCTCATCTGATAGATTAAGCGTTGAATTTCAAATGCAGAAATTTCAAACTAACGATTTATAAGCCTTAACACAGATGATTCTGAAGTTAGATTCCCGCCAAATGAGCCGCGCGTAGAGTTGGCTCACAATGGCGGGAGTTTGGGACTGATTGCCCAGGCATTTAGCCGCAATTATCAGCCTTGATTGTTATAATTACCCGCAAAGTTTATCAGTGAATATTCTCAGTAAATCTATTGATTTAAATATTTTTAATTTATTATGTGTTTTTGTAAATGAATATGTGTAGTAGACAGTTTTCGATTTGAAATAGTTTTAACCTAAATAATTTGACCCATTATTTCAAACTAGAATTTTACGCTGATTACAATGCCGCAATTGGTTTTTAAAAATCTTAATTCGTTCTAAAGTTATGAGGACTTTTTATAACTTTATTTTTAGCCCATTTTAACATTGTGTATTAACAAACTAAGACCATAATCTCAAAATAGTGCTAGATAAAGATAAGTATACACCACCATTCATTGTCGACATATTTTCACTTGGTTATGACGGATGTAGTTTTTTCAGCCGCCATCTTGGAGGCGCCATTTTGAAATGTGATAAATTAATTTAAATATGAAGGTGGTGTTGTGACCCATCATTTTGAACTACTTTTTTATACTGGACTCAATGCTGCAATCCGTTTTTGGTTATCAAGCTTTCTTGATGAAATATTAAAATACTCTTATTTAAAATTTAAATATTTCAAAATCCAAAGATGCAAATGAAAAACGGATTGCGGCATTGAGTTCAACATAAAAAAGTAACTCAAAATGATGGGTCACAACACCACCTTCATATTTAAATTAATTTATCACATTTCAAAATGGCGGATCCAAGATGGCGGCTGAAAAACTACATCCGTCATAATTAAGTGAAAATATGTCGACAATGAATGGTGGTGTATACTTATCTTTATCTAGCACTATTTTGAGATTATGGTCTTAGTTTGTAAATGCACAATGTTAAAATGCGCTAAAAATAAAGTTATAAAAAGTCCTCATAACTTTAGAACGAATCAAGATTTTTAAAAACTAATTGCGGCATTGCAATCAGCGTAAAGTTCTAGTTTGAAATAATGGGTCACAACCCTACCTTTACATTTGAAAAAAAAAAACTTTGTATCCAATATGGCGGATCCAAGATGGCGGCCAAAATTGTATACCCAGTCAAAATGAAGTACTTACTACTAAACAATGATCTGACGTGGTCCGAAGATGATATCTTAAGAAATTTAGAAAAAAAGAGGGGGGGGGGAACTCATTTTAAATTCACCCTGTATTATGTATCCATTGTAACAAATGTTTAATGGGCAGCCCATTGATTGCATATTTGACAATACAGTTGTTGTATTCTGTTTATCAAAGTTTATATAAAGACATAAGTTTAATGTGTACTTAAGTTTAACCACTAATTCGTGCTTTTTAAAATGTAAAATTTAATAAATCAGATGTGGGAAAGTTCTGTGTTTTAGAAGATCACAGTTAATTGCAAGGGATAACTATTTGATTTTAGTTTCCATACTACTATTGAATACACAGAATAGTGTTATTCAATTTATTCTGTGTATAGTCAATGATACTACTCTTCTTGATAATATATCAACTTATTCTGTAGACATAAACAATTGAACAATAATTATGGAACGTTACATTTGGGCTCCCCGTTTATTAATTTTTATCTTGCATAATTTGTTAATTAAAAGCATTATTAAAAACGTGAAATTGAATAGTAGATTATTATTTGTTAATGTTTATAGAATCACAATTTATATTATTTTCATAAAACGACGAGTAACGTTAAAAACGCCTGCAACTGAAACGGATACAGTTGATTCATTTGGAGAAAAACAAACAACGGGTGTTGTTATGACTGTCGGCTGTTTTAGAGTGTATTAACAACAACAACAACAACAACAACAACAAGGTTTGTTTGATGAACAAGTTTTACATTGTTGATGGCAAATCGTATTTTTATTACCAATCGAGATGCCACTGCAACTTGGTATTTACATTCTTATAATCAATGCTATTTTTTTGTATAAAAAAGTCGCTGGTTCTAATTTTTATGAGGAAAATATCAGGATAAACGAATGGCCTTTAAGTCGGGATTTTGGAAATACGTTTCACTTTAAAACCCCTAAATAAAGTAAAACAATTTAAATTTATATCTAGTTCAAATTATTAATAAGGTAAATTAGAATTGTTTTGATTTTCTTCACATAAAGTTCCCAACATCTAAAACAAAATGTTGAAATAAAATAATTAATTAGCAACTACGTACCGTAATTTGTTATCGTAATAACTGTAATTAAAATAGTGAGAATTCTCTAAACTTTTATGTAGTTCCATATATTTAGGAAATAAATCAGTTTATATGTTAAAAGTGTTTGGTATATACTAGGGCCTAAATTGATCCGAGGTCAAGTTTTACGATCGAGGCGAAGCCGAGGTCAGAAAATGAGCGAGGGTTAAAAAGCCACTTTTTGCCCGTGTGGTAAACTATATTTTTTGTCATATTGCATAATTAATTATTAACAAAAACAAAGCTAGAGAACGAAATAATTTTTATGAAAAGATAACCTCCTGACTTTCAGCTTGTTTTAAATTCTGCTAATGCAAATAAGCAGCTGTTTAGTAGGGATTCAATTGTTTTGTCTTTCACGATTGTATTATTATACTATCGATATGTCGAGCAATCGAAAACAACAGGCTAAACCTTACCTAATAAATCAATCGATAAATAATTTCGATCAATACAATTTCTACAATCGAAATTTACAACTGTGTACAACAGCTGGTTTTTACTCCTTAGAGAGTAAAAATGCTACTTTAGACCCACAACGCATGCAGACTTCAAGGTTACCATTTTGTCACTGAATAAATCTATTTTTCGTGGTATTTTAGATTAACTTGGATGTGTCATTCGGAAATAATCCAACAAAAATATACATCGTAAATTAAATTTACATGATTTCATTTAACATTTATTATTAAAGTATTAAAGTTATGGTCTGATTTTTATTGAATGTTGCCTTATGAAAATGTACACAAAGCGGTGAAATAAGAATGTGTCAAATGCAAACCCTTGTCAGAATTCATTCAATATCCTGTTGAAAATAAATTCCTTGTGAATATTTCATAAAGTTATTCAATGGGTGTGAATTGTACTGTATTATTGACACGATGTTAATTTGAACCTTTCTAAACTCCAAAGACAATTTTTGGATTTAATTTTGGATGTTTATGGATAAATATGGAACTACTAGAAAATATTGAGAACCAACAACTGTTACTAAGTAAAAAGAAGGAAAATGATTTTCAATTGTAATGGTTGCTGTGTTTTCATAAAAGAGAAAATTTCCATGTAAGTTTAACTAAGGTTTGACTTAGAAAACCAATCTATTGCCATGTTTATTTTTTTCTGCATATTAATCATGTTTCACAATTTATTTTGGTACGTATATTATTTATTTTGTTTTTAAAATATGTTTTCACAACACTATAATATTTTTAACCATTAAACGTTAATTTGAAGCTGAAAGCTACGTATTGCTGTCCAGTCCTGGGCCGAAATGCCAGCTGTTATCTAGACTTCGTCTCGAACTTAAAAAAAATTATCTTAAACCGGCACAACCTCATTTTTGGACCTAGGTACGAAATATACTATCTTTCTCGGCCTAGCTTTGCTAGGACTCACATTGAAAATTGTCACTTTACGTAAGAAATACTAAAACTACAACGTGAAAAATATGCCCTAATAAAGGATAGGACTAAATGTTAATACTTGAATGTGGCTGTAGCATAATATAAAAACAATTATAATTTGTCTTTAAGTAGATGGAATTCTTCAATACAAAGCAAGTTCTCCTGAACTAAAGGAAATTGAATCTGAACAGTTTCTGTTGGGCTAGGAACTTGTTTTAGTATTTTAAATAGTAAAACTTGCGTTGGTCAATAATAGGATTTGAACTCAAATCTCTTGAAAAAATACCACTTTTGTCCCTAGACCAGCTACAAAAGCTTTACAGTAAAATTGTCGTTCATATGCAGAACGTATCAGTCAGAAATAAAACAAATTTCGCGGTCTTAACTTCACACTACATATCATTAGACAAAGCTTGAGTAATCATTGATTCCCGCCAAACGCCAGCTGAGAATGTTGGGAATCTGTGTGTTTAGTGCTTGACAGTCTTGTGTGCTCGTCCAATCGTAAACCAATTATCGGCTAATTACACCCCATTCTTGTCCATTAGTCGGCCTGGCTCTTTGCCCATAGCGACAGATGGTTCTAAGGAAATACGAGTTTGAATCGCTGTAGGAGTATTTTAAATTTAAATAATTGTTTTGTATTTAGTTTTTTCTGGTGTATACATAAGCCTGTGGCATTTTTTGAATGACATTGAATGAAATACTTTTAAGGGAAAGCACCCCCAAACCATCCTAAACCCATTAAATGTTTTGTGGATGTGCCGGGAATTGAACCCGTTCCTCCCGCACCGAAGTCTGAGCCACTATAACCACTAAACCACTACTACTGTAAATAAATAAATAAATAGATAAATAAAAATGTCTTTATTAAGCGTTTCTCTGGTACACCAGCTTTTCAGAACAACTTTCGTCACGCTAAATATCTTATTCAACAATCAATTAATAATACATAGCAATTTGAAAAAAAAAATGTACATAACAATTCAACCTAACAATTTGGCCGTTATCACCTAGACAATAATTAAAAATTTTGTAAAAGATATCTTTAAGTTTTTCTTTATGTTTTGCTAGATGCAACAACCTTCAGGCCATCAGGTAGACCATTGTACAACGAGGGACCAAAATATGAGAATTAGCAGAATTGCCTGTACTAGCGGATGTTCTACCTCATGTAAACTAACACCAGGGGACTACTGTGCAAATTGAGAATTTAAATAGGGTTTAACCCCTGTATCAGAGGCAAAACTAATAATGCAATACACTTTAACTTGCAAAAGTTACGTTTGTTTAAGGCAGTTATTGTATAAATAAAGACTTTTTATTTACAAAAAACTAAATTTTATGATTTTCTATGTTTTGAAGAACACCTCATATAGTCATGCGATAATTAATTACTCTTGTACTCCTTCTAATATTAGGTCAAAAATATTTGAACATGGAAAATTCTATAGTTGTTAAACATTTTAATGGAGTTCTTATGTGTACTGTGTGTTATTTGTAATTAATATTGAAATGTGATTTAATCTGTGGTTCTCGAAAAGATGATAAAAGAAAGTTTCCATTTCCAAGGAGAAATCCATTCCTTTGGGATAAGTTTCAGGATATTTGTCGCTTCATTTGTTCAATACCTTTCAGTCTTGTAAAATGACGATAAGCAACAGTGACTTAAGCATGAATTGTAAATTTTTGGACCCTCTGGAAAATCAAGTAATTGAACGATAAAATTTTGACTGCGAGATATATGTCATTGTTACTTATTAAGGGTGAGCAATTATTTATACGGTAGAACCTTGATAACAAGACTCTTATAGGGATTAAAAAATAAGACTTGTTATCAAGGTTGACTTCTTATCGAGGTTTGCAATAACATGTGATTAGGGGTAAATAATTTCAAGGGGATTTGAAAATGATCCTTGTTATCAAGGGTGACTTGTTATCGAAAGTCTTGTTATCAAGGTTCTAATGTACCACGTCAATTTTATCTTTTAAACTGCTAGTTCAATAAACTCATTTGAAGGTATAGACACTCTGTTGTATATAGTTTTAAGGTTTAAACGTTTAAAGTGTATAGAAATAGAAGATTGATGATAGAATACAGTTTTTGATTTTCTCGCTACAAAAAACCCTGTGCACCAACCCACAGAATAAGAGAATTTCTATTTTTTCAATTAAAATTAGCCAAATATAACTAAGGTTAAATGGTTAAACGGATATCGTTAATAGACCATGCCCAAAATTAAAAAATCCCTCTCTATAAAGTGCAAGAAGCATTTCATGTAACAATTGGGGAAACAACGTTTTTAGGGTATTTCGACCCTGCTGAGTACGAATCTGCCTGTTGCCAACGCGAAATTTTAACCGGAAGTGCGGTATCCAAGATGGCGACCAAAACTCTGTTTGCCCCATATCTTCCTTGTTAGTTGGCCGAAAATAATGGTTTAAACGTGTATATAGGGGGTTTTCAGATGCCAAGCACATTAAAACACTCAAAATTAACTTAAATTAAGTTTTGAGGGCATATCTTCCAAAATGGCGTCCAAGATGGCCGCCAAAAACTCAAATTTACGCATATCTCCCTTGTTTTTTCTCTTAAATAATTATTTAGACGTCTGCATAGGGGTTTTCTCGGATGCCAAACACATTGCAACGCCCAAAATTTACTTACATTAAGTTATGGGGGCATATATTCCAAGATGGCACCCAAGATGGCCGCCAAAAACTCTTATTTCCGTATATATATATCCCTTGTTTGTTTGTTTAAATTAATTATTTAAACGTCTACAAAGGTATTTTCTCGCATGTTAAATCACATTGCAACACTCATTATTTACTTCCTTCGAGTTTAGATGACATATGTTTCTAAGATGGCAATAAAAACTGTATTGTGCTTACGTGATCTCCGTGCGTATTATTGTATTTAGTGTTTAAAACCAGTCAGATATCTATTAGTGGCTGAATATTTGCTACCATTTTTGAAATACTAATTGAAATTTAGCAATGTCAAAGTAGAAGGCAAATTGTTTAATGTACTCTGGTGGCACCGTAGATAACGCGTAGTATAACAGAACCTGTAATTAAGAAATTGTAGAATTAATTGTGTATGAAGTTGACGAATTTATCACTTATTTAAGGTGTCCAGTTATGTAAATAGATATTTATTGTAAAATATGACGATGCCATACGTATGTTTTGTATGTTTTACGGCAATAAATAATTTGATTTGATTTGATGTTATTTGAACGTTTAGTCCAACAGAACCTGTAAAAATTATTTTTTAGAACATACCTAAAATCCGCAAGAGGTGGTGCATGTAAATTAAACTAAACAAAGGTTCTTTATAACACATTAATAAATAATAGCCTAATAAACAATTTGGTGACAATATTAACAATGATACTGTACTGTTATATTGTATTGATCTTGTGGTACCATCCATCAATGGAGGTTTGTTTACCATGGGTCTCAATGGATGAAATAGATTTTTTAAAGTTTTTTTTATGGCAGCATTGTGTTGGCTGCACTGATCAACATTAATCAGCAAACAATTCTTATTCTTTTTAATATCTTATGTAGGCCAACCGTCTATAAAAGTTAGTTTATGAAGAGAAAGTAAACAATTGTATGTGTACAAAATAATTGTTAAGAAGGTAACATCTTTTGTTTCCCAACCGTCTATGAAAGTTTGTTTGTGAAGAGAAAGTAAACATCTGTATGCATTTCTACTAAATAATTATTTGAGGTAAGTACAATTTGTAATCCTTAGTTTATTTTAACTTATCAATAAGGAGTTTTTGAACCATTTGTTAAATAATCACGGTAAACGCTATTCGTTATGTTTTCTCGTTTATTAAATGTGAAAATAACGTATTGCGTTTACCGTGATTATTTAACGAAGGGTTCAAAAACTCCCTATTGCTAATTTTGAATGAACTTAGGATTTAATACAAATTGTACTTACGTCAAATAATTATTTCTTAGAAATTTACAAATGTTTACTTTCTCTTCACAAACAAACTTTTATAGACGGTTGGAAAACAAAAGATGTTACCTTATTAACAATTATTTTGTACACATGTATACAATTGTTTACTTTCTCTTCATAAACTAACTTTTATAGACGGTTGGCCAACATAAGATATTAAAAAGAATAAGAATTGTTTACTAATAATGTTGATCAGTGCAGCCAACACAATGCTGCCATAAAAAAACAAAAAAAAATCTATTTCATCCATTGAGACCCATGGTAAACAAACCTCCATTGATGGGTGGTACCACAAGATCAATACAATATTTTAGGTATGGTCTAAACAATTTCATAGACGGTTGGGAAACAAAAGATGTTACCTTCTTAACAATTATTTTGTACACATACAATTGTTTACTTTCTCTTCATAAACTAACTTTTATAGACGGTTGGCCTACATAAGATATTAAAAAGAATAAGAATTGTTTGCTGATTAATGTTGATCAGTGCAGCCAACACAATGCTGCCATAAAAAAAACTTTAAAAAATCTATTTCATCCATTGAGACCCATGGTAAACAAACCTCCATTGATGGATGGTACCACAAGATCAATACAATATAACAGTACAGTATCATTGTTAATATTGTCACCAAATTGTTTATTAGGCTATTATTTATTAATGTGTTATAAAGAACCTTTGTTTAGTTTAATTTACATGCACCACCTCTTGCGGATTTTAGGTATGTTCTAAAAAATAATTTTTACAGGTTCTGTTGGACTAAACGTTCAAATAACATCAAATCAAATCAAATTATTTATTGCCGTAAAACATACAAAACATACGTATGGCATCGTCATATTTTACAATAAATATCTATTTACATAACTGGACACCTTAAATAAGTGATAGATTCGTCAACTTCATACACAATTAATTCTACAATTTCTTAATTACAGGTTCTGTTATACTACGCGTTATCTACGGTGCCACCAGAGTACATTAAACAATTTGCCTTCTACTTTGACATTGCTAAATTTCAATTAGTATTTAAAAAATAGTAGCAAATATTCAGCCACTAATAGATATCTGACTGGTTTTAAACACTAAATACAATAATACGCACGGAGATCACGTAAGCACAATAATGTTTTTATTGCCATCTTAGAAACATCTAAACTCAAAGAAAGTAAATAATTAGTGTTGCAATGTGATTTAACATGCGAGAAAATACCTTTGTAGACGTTTAAATAATTAATTTAAACAAACAAACAAGGGATATATATATATGGAAATAAGAGTTTTTGGCGGCCATCTCGGCTGCCATCTTGGAATATATGCCCCCATAACTTAATGTAAGTAAATTTTGTGTGTTGCAATGTGTTTGGCATCCGAGAAAACCCCTATGCAGACGTCTAAATAATTATTTTAAGCCAAAAAACAAGGGAGATATGCGTAAATTAGAGTTTTTAGCGACCATCTTGGGCGCCATTTTGGAAGATATGCCCTCAAAACTTAATTTAAGTTAATTTTGAGTGTTTTAATGTGCTTGGCATCTGAAAACCCCCTATATACACGTTTAAACCATTATTTTAGGCCAACTAACAAGGAAGATATGGGGCAAACAGAGTTTTGGCCGCCATCTTGGATACCGCACTTCCGGTTCAAATTTCGCGTTGGCAACAGGCAGATTCGTACTCAGCAGGGTCGAAATACCCTAAAAACGTTGTTTCCCCAATTGTTACATGAAATGCTTCTTGCATTGCCTTTTTTTGAAAACGGGCCTAGTCTATAACGTTCCCTTACGTTAGATTATAACATATTACGAAAGAATAAAAAAGAATAATATTAATCCATAGATTACTTTCTTTTCTTGGTTAATGACATAGGTTTTGCTAAAACGAAGAAAAAAAGTACGTCCTTGGCGGAGTGTTGAGTGTATCAACATCAAAATCCATAAAGCATTTCATACAATAAATTCTGTTGTTTTAGATATTGTTTGGAAGAGAAAGAATATTTTGGACATTTTCAAGTGACTTTGGACAAAAAATAAATCCAACTGATTTTAGTGTAGGAAATTAGATTCATTATTGCGTAAATCACTAGATGAAACTTAAAAACATGAATCATTAATTTAAATTGAAGTCGTATGTATAGAAACTATAAATATATTTGAAGATCGTCATTCCAACATTTGACTGCGGTTCAATTAGGCAAAAGTCCAGAATTTGGTTAATAATTGGCACTAATTAGAGAATAATGAGTAAAGTGGATGCCAACTTGAAATGTCGTGGAAAATTATGATCGGAGAATCTAAGGCCGTGATTAAATAAACGGATTTAAGTAAAACTGTAGTTTATTGTCAGTTACAATAAGTAATCCAAGTTATTTAAAATTTACATTTATTGTATAGAACACAGTTAATGCCAGTTTTGTTTGTCTATTTACGCCAAGTAAAATATCAGAACAACGGATTTCCCCGAAAAGTTACTTTTTGAAACAATTATTAAAAGCACGTAATTTTAACTTTATTACATGCGAATATTTTTTAGTGCAGGATACTATTTTTCAATTAGGAAAAAACTAAATAGAGACCAATCTCTACAATCTTACTTGCTTAAAATCACCGATCTATATAATAGATTTGTTGAAAAAAGTATTTGTGTGAAAAGTATAAAAGCGAATTAACAAATTTTTCTGATTACTTCCATACAGAAAGGAAGTTTTGAGTTCTTTCACAGACGGAGATAAGTAAATTTAGCTGCGAAGGGCAAAACCGGAAATTAAACGAATAATAGCAACACTTTTGGTACAGAAATCGTAAAGATTAAAATATTACACGTAAAAGTTTTTAACTGTAAAAATTAACCTCATCCTGAAATATTCTATGAAGTCAGTCAGTCTTTGGGATAAAAGTTATTACTATCTTATTACGTAACAAATACAATTTAAAATGTTCTTATAGTATCCCCAAACATAATTCCTTGTATTGTGTGCAATACATGTCGATTACAATACAGTGTATTTAACATGATAAAAACTAACGTATTCATACGGTTGTAGAATTGAATATCATAAAATGGTATTTTGTACAATAATTAGGCTTGAAACAATACCGCTAGTACAACAATGATGAACCCAATCACGCAGTCAGTATGGTTGTAGAATTACCATAAACAAATGGTTTGTATTGTGCACAATACGTCTGAAACAATACACATAGTACAACAGTGATGCAACCTGATCACATATTCAGTATGGTCGTAGCATTTACATACAGGAAGTATGGCGCATAGTTGTATGTATATACACCACTCAATAATCAACGACGGATGAGAGTGGGTTTAACATAACTCTTTCTTGAGATTGAATTGGAAAATTTCAGGTTTAAAATTGAGCATTTTGACCACTAAACAGTAAGGTGTCTCTACTGTCAACACTTTGTAAATAGAAAAACAACTGTATGATTTCTCGCGAATAAAAATTATCTAAAAACTGTTATGAGATTGATTACAACCGAATGAGTGTATATTGTTACAACCGAATGAGTATAGATTGTTTACAACCAAATAAATAAATAAGGTCTTTATTTCCAAGCGTTCATCAAAGTACAAACTCTGTTTTTCATGACAACTTTGGTCCAATAAAGTTTTGGGTGTAGATGATTTGCAACCGAATGAGTGTAGACTGTTTGCAGCCGAATGAGTGTAGATTGTTTACGGCCGAATGAGTGTAGATTGTTTACAACCGAATGAGTGTAGATTGTTTACGACCGAATGAGTGTAGATTGTTTACAACCGAATGAGTGTAGATTGTTTACAACAGAATAAGTGTATTGTTTACAACCGAATGAGTGTAGATTGTTTACCACCAAATGAGTGTGGATTGTTTGACTCGAATGAGTGTAGATTGTTTACAACCGTATGGGTGTAGATTGTTTCCAAATAAATGATTATTGTATTGAAACTTTTGTTATTTTTATAAGATCTCAAATTTAGATATTTTTATATTTTCTCGTTCTTTTAACTTTAAGCTTTCCTCCATTGTCAAAACTATGTAATTAGAAACATTGTATTGTTTCTTGAAAATAAAAACTATCTAAAAACTGTTTTGAGATAAACCAAACGACCGTTAATTGGGTCAAGAATAAACTATTAAATTTAAATTTTTTTTTAGAGAGATTATGTACTAAAATAAACATAAAGAACGAGGTAAATAATGTTACATTTTGATACACAAATGGCGAACGTTACTTATAATGATTAATGGTTCTTTTAGAAAGCAGGGCAGTTTGGTGTAAAAGGGATAAAGTTGGGATTTAATTAGTTTGGTTTTCTCTCAGTTCATTAATTTTCAAGAAATGCTCTTTATTAATAAAACTTTCACAGTTTTCTCAAGTGGAGCGGGGACCACAGTTAGTTAAAGTTTTTACCTGCTTTCGAAAGTAAGTTGGGAAATGTTCGGTGCAAAGTTTGGAGTGATTTTTACTCGAAATAGGTCGACATTTTAAGCTGTAATGTATGTAAAAACATTGTGTATGTTTTTGCTGTGTAACTAAATGTATTTAAGATTATAATCAGAAGAAAACCTTGCAAATGATTGTGTGGGTTGTATTCAAGGAAGTTGCCAATTGAAAGGAATTTTGTGTTATTTTTATTTAGATTGACTAACATAATATGGTCGGGGAAGAACCAGTTGTTCATGAGATGGAATTACAACTTAACTTAAAAACTATGGCCGATATTATAGATCCCTGCTTGGACTTTTAGGATACTTAGGATTTTTAGGATATTTACTTAGGATATTTAGGACTTTTGTAACTACTATACTATAAAAATAGCTTATTCCCTATATGGGAAATTCGCTAATAACAAAAAACTAACATTGGTCGAATTATAGTTTTTTTTCATACCTTGGACATTCATGCAGAAACCGGTGGCTTAGTGCAAGTTTATTTATTTTACCAATTAAACCTAAATGAAAATAGACAGCTAACGTATCCATGTAGTTAATATGGCTAACAATCCAAAATACTTTAAAAAATATTAACTTTTAAAACCCAGTAAAACTAACAGTTTCTTTAATTTGAGTAGAAGTAAAAAAATATTATACGGAAGTAATATTCATTCTTGCTAAATACACCATTTAATTTCTAGATAAACTTATTTATTATTTTATGGTAAAAAAAAACTAAATCTAACTGCTTCATTAAACCACGATATATCTTCTATGTTTCAAAGTTCGTTAAATATTTTTGTATATGATGTTATTTGTGAAAACATTCCATAGAATGAAAATGTAGACTAAATGAACTAAAGAACGAGTTATTCTAAACGTCTACTAACAGTTTCAATTAAGTAGACACTTATAATGAGTTTGAAAACACCATCAGTTGATGTAAATGTTTTGTTAGAGACTTTAATAACAGAATTTCTCAATAAAAGGATGTGATACCTAGTATTTTAATTAAATTACATTATTATATAATTAATGTGATTTTTTATAAATAGTTTCCTTATTTTGTGTCAACAGTGCATTTTTAAAATTAAAACGTTTTTATTAGCTCGCTTTCTTGTCCGGTACAAATTTTGAAATCAATTTTATACTAACTTCCCGACGAGCTACTAGAGACTTGAAACTTGAAACATAGCTCACAAATGGAAGACAATGCAATATTATATCATTTAATTTTCATATTTCCCTTGGGCTACGCCCCATGGGCTTGTTTATAATAAATCACTTTCTTGCAAATTTTGATACTTCCCGATGAGCTAGAGACTTGAAATTTGAAACATAGCTCATAAATGGATGACAATGCAACATTATATCTTTTAATTTTCATATTTCCCTTGGGCTACGCCCTTTTGGCTTCCAAATTTTCTCTGTTTACATTTTAAAAGAATGTAAACATATGATTAAATTTAAGTCAGCTGTTAATACTTAAATTTGACAGTTAGAAGAGCAGAGGTTAAGAGGTACAGGTTCTGCTCCCAAGATATTGTAAAAATATAAACCAATCATTTCAAAGTAAAGATAAAACATCTGATTACAGATAATCAGGTTTTGGGTTTTGGTTGTGTATTAAAAGAGGCTATATAAAATAGATTTAACATATTTACACATTAAAGACTAAAAACTAGAAAATAATTTATAAATAAAAATACTTTTTAAAAATGGCACGTTTTTAAACGCATTAAAAATTATAAAAATTTTATAAAATGTTGAGAGAATAAATACTTAAAACGGAAAACGTGGGGTGGATGCAATAGATCATAATAGTTCAATAGGTGAAGTTAATTGTAAATCAGCATGCGCCCCATGTTTTTCGTTTTAAATCTTACAAGTATTTATTCTCTCAACATTTTATAATTTTTTTTATATTTTTTAGTGCGTTTAAAAACGTGGCGTTTTTAAAAAGTATTTTTATTTATAAATTATTTCCCATAAATAATTATTTGAACAACAGTCTTGAGTTTATTTAAAAAATAAATAGTTAGTTTGAAACACGCGAGTTTGTTTCGAATATGTAAAACAAAACACCACGGGAAACACGTTGGAATTGCAATTGTTGCACAAAACAACTTTGTCACAGAGTTAGTTTCATTAACTTTTTGTTCTGTTTTGAAAAAAAAAAAAACATACTGGTGCTAATATCAAGGGTGGCAATGTTGTGGGAGTTCATGGTAGGAAATAATAATGTATTCAATAGATACCTTTAGTTGAAGTAAATTTTAGGTACTGAGTTTATTTAGATTATATGAAGACAATTTAATTCAGTTTTTAAATAAAAGCCTTTAAAACATTGACCTTGAACAAAACTCTTAGGAATGTAATTATTCAATCATATTTCCCCCTGCTAGGATTCTTTTTCACATTGCTTCAGGCTAAGGGGTTGCGGAATTATCTCTAGATTCATTAGTGACTTGACAGGATTGTACCCGGGACCTCAGGACCGAAGTTCCGCGCTCTAACTACTAGATCACCTCGCCCCCCCCCTTTCTCATTAAATGATGTGATCTATTAATGTATTGGCTTTCCGCTATAAGTGAAAGTGAATTATGTACAAGTAGATTTAAACTTTATATATGGACTTATTGTTTGTATTTTTATCTAAAGTAAATAAATATTTCTAGAGATATATGAGATAGTCTCTCCTAGCTACCGTGTATGGATCACTCTGAAAATCGCTTCAGAACACATTTTACACTTCATTTCCTCTCTCCATCTTTTCATCTTTACACACCCTTCTGAGAAAGGAAAAGGATTTCAATGCATTGCACAGGGTGTGTGAAAGATTTCTTTTGCGTTAGTCGCAATAGACCCTCTAATGTTTTGAGAAGTAAATAAACAAGGAAAACAGATTCATTGTAATTTTTTCTTGTAATTAGAGTATTGAAATAAATATTCCACATATTTGAATGAATGTGGGGTTAGGATTATTCAATTATTGAAGTCAGTGATGATTTTACATTGTAGAATCCAGATTATACACAGAGTGAACAACTTAACTTTGCCACCATTTGTATCCCAGAAATTTATATATATATATATATATAAAAAAAAAAAAACTAGAAGTTGAGAACTTCAATTTTTTTTTAAGACATAGAAAAACATGAATAATTCCACTTTTTTTTTAAATATGGCGTTTAACTTTGAAATTTCTAATGATACTGATTTCATGATTGTTGGAATGTAAATGCAATTTTAAAACGATTTTATCTGTCGAATTTTCCTCTAAGAACACTCAATTAGGAGGAACAAAACAAACAAAAAGTATCTTACTGTGTAGCCTTCCTTCTGCATCTTGTAGCTCCCAAACGAGTAAGTTTGGTTAGGATATGCACTAAAGACTAAAGACTAAGACTAAATAAGTAAAAAAATTGCAACTGCTTTCTAAAAAGTTCATAAAATGCATAGAAAATATCAACTCCACTGTTTCAATAATGGCCGCCATTTTCCAATATGGCGGCTAATTTCAATAATTGGGAAACTTTAAAGCATATTTTATAAAAAAAACATATAATTCAATTCAAGGCTATTTTATATAGCATATTATACAAAATTGCATATCTATATTAATATGAAAGGATGGTGTTTGGCCTCTGGGGACATCAAAACGGCAAAGTAAATCGGTACCGAAGCGATATCTTAAACCATGAGATATATAGCTTATTATTATAGTTATAGCTTACATGGGAAATTCTCTTAAACTATAATATATTATTTTATAGTCCATCTGTAGTGGACTCTACTACTTGCTACTTACTTATTATTGGTTGATGCGTGTGTAAAACAATAAATCATAATACACAGAAAAATCAAGCCCGTTTTAATCCAAAACTACTAAACTGTTTTCAATATAAGAACAATTAGTTTATTTATGTGTATTGCATAGAGTAGTATTTAGGTTCGTGTCACACCTTAACAGCTCTCATAAGGGTAGGTGTTGACTTAAGGGATGCTTCATTACCCTAGTTTACTTATGTTAACCCTGTTGTAAACACACAACAAGCAATGCTCTACTACCCTGTATCCACAATAAACATTAATTTCATCAGCCCTACACAAACAACCGAATGAAAATATCGATTATTCGATTGATTCATTCGATATATAGTTTGGTTAGTTAGGTTAGGTTAACCTTACCTAACTAACCAAACGATATATCGAATAATCGATATAGCGATTGATATTTTCATTCGAATGAGTGTAGGACCTAAAGTAAAGTGCAGCCATATCTAATACAGAGGTGTAGATTTGACAGTGTTCAAACTAATCTCGGGACCACTGTAACGTTTTATTATACGTCTAAAAAAGTCAAAATACTGTTATTTGAAAATTGTATTTATGTATATGTATATAAATGTATAAACTATGTATTCGTCAGTTATGATAATAGTCTGGGTAAAATAGGGTTTATAGTACTCGCCTTAGAATCTAAGGGTTGCTGGTTCGTGCCCAAGCAGTGTCGTTCTTTGTCCAGATGATTGTTATGGCAATCTATTTTATTTATTTGAGCTGTGTAAAAACAAGGTTGAGAGATTCCCAATAGCAAGAAGAGTTGTGTAGTTTAATTAAAACCTAAAAATCCCAATGGTATTAAAAACACACAAAAATAGCTCTCTACAAATTATGCAATTGTATTTGATTTGAATGAACAAAAAGTTAACAAATACATGAACGAGTTTATAAGAGTTCAAAAACAATTCAGATCCGACGTTAAAAATGGAGGAAGATGTGTTATGGAAATTATTTTAACCCCAAGAATCACTTTTTGACATCCCAAGGATGTTCACAATTTTGTATATCCAATGCCATTAATCAATAAGATACCAATTGATATACGAAGCATGTTTAGTAACGGGTCGATCAAAAAAACTAAGCGAATTACATTGTTCTTTGCAGATTTGTCAATTAAATCCCAATTTTTTCATTCCTTGCAGCACTAAACCTACTAAGTTATTATTTATTCATCCCTTTTTAACACATACTACAAACTCAGAAAACGGGTACACTTCCATATCTGTTGGCGCAAACAACCGAATGAAAATACAGATCGATACATCGATTGTTCGATATATCGTTTGGTTAGTTAGGTAAGGATAACCTAACCAAACCAAACAAACGATATATCGAATTAAACAATCGAATAACCTATATTACTTATTCGGTTGTTTGGGCCATCATATATGCAAGTGTACCACAGTCAACAGGTTTTTTGCACGGGGATTTGTTGATTTATTTCCATGATTTATTCATCCTCAGTATCTAAGAATTTAGAATCTAAGAATCTAAAAATCGTCGATGTAATACGACTTTTAACGAGTTACTTTTGAACTAAGATAACTCTGTAGATACGAATTGCAAGTTAAATTACTATTGAAGAGCGTACAATCCTTCCAACGGAGTGGAAATATCTGATCGACAAACAGTTAAAGCAAACACTTTAACGTAGGCAAACATGGGAGAAATCTAACCGGTGAAAACCGAGAGCCAACACCTTGAGTTAAATTGAAACCGAGAGTATTTGTGAACTGCCGCCATTATGAGGCAAGTTGGATTTAATGTAAGTTTTGATGAAAGTTTAGTTGATCGTAAATGGCGAGTTTTATTCTAGAAATGATTAAATCATATTCTGACGATTTAAAGGATAAGGTTGTAAATAGGGAAATATGTGTATTTAAAAGATGAGTGATTAGCTGGTTATTCAGGAACCATTAATAGTATGTTTAAAGTCCAATTGGATAGTTCAATATACATTACATAGTTAAAGGAAAGCTGGGTTCAATTTTGAATCGTCAATAATTTATAGATTTTTTCAGAATTGATACAACGACTTTAATGTGACTGGACGAGCACATACTCTCCAGAGCTGAAAGTAAAAGAATTTGATCGTTTTATTTGCTTAAACGAGGTTTTAAATTACTGAAATAACAAGTAACAAATTGTAAATAAACCACAACCTCTACAGTGGACCGAACGGAACTAAAATGAAAATCAGCTGATCCATAAGGATGAGAAATCTACGAAGCGAGTACATTTTATCTATGCTTCTACCTTTACAACAATTTATTACATGTTTGATATCATTACACCCGTTGGTTCAGTTAACATAGAGAACATGAATTATTATAAAGTATGTCTTTCCACATTTTTAGATTTATTTTTTCTAACTATGTTACATTGTGTCACGAAAAGCATTAGGTGTCGTAATCGGGACTTACAGATAAACTATACACAAAACCAATTTTATATAAATTTTGATGAATGTAAAAAATGTACACGATTTTAAAATCGCTTTTACAAAAAAATTGCGGTAGAATTTCTAACTGGGTTTATTTTCCAATTAAACGCTGGACAGTTGCGTTATCACGATCGCAGGTACATAAAGTTAATTATCCACAACATTATTGCGGTGTTATCAGTAACATGGTGGTATGAACCTCACCGCTAATTTAATTAGTTGCTCATTATAATGACCAAACAGCACAGATGAATTAAATTCAAAAACCGCAATCTAATGAAAAAATGCAGTCGTGTTTCTTGTTTTGGATGAGAGCTGTTCATGTGTTGTAATAAATTTGATACAATGTAATATAATTATCGACATTGAGTATACACGTGTCGATGCTATTGATTAACCTTTCCAGTTTAAAAAATATAAATTCCGATTCATACTGGTTAGAAACATAATAAAACAATCTTCTTATTTTCCAATATAAAACAACAATTCATCTAAAAATTAATTAATCTTTACACTCGACGTTTTCATTAAACTAAATAATCTCAAACTTCTATTACAAAACTAATAACAGTCTGAAAATAAACACAGATGCAATCTAACATTTAATAAAGGACGTAATAAACAGATGTCGTATGTTATTTGTTTTTGTTTAATTTACTGGCTGTCCTGCACAACTAAACATAACGGCTGTCGGCTACATCAGCTGCTGACGTTTATAACACCAGTGTTTGTGAAATTAAACGGATATTTTTGTGTCTTAGGTTGAACTAATATCACTGAAGGCTAGCGGCCATCTTGGATAATTTCAAGCTGCTGCTGAAGAGTTATTTATCATGCAATTTTTTTAAATCACCAAAGTGATTATAATTTAAATATCTAGTATAATGCGAGATTATAAATGTTCTTTGTAGTTTTGAATTGTTCTCCAAGGGAGTCCTAGGAAGCCAACGGCCATCTTGGATTGGTCCGCCATAAGAGCAATGTTAGTTTCGTTAATTCCAAACAGCCGCTGAAGAGTTATTTACGATCTCAAAACATTTTTTCAAACATCAGAGTGATTGTAATTTAAATGTCTAGTAATCTGTGAGATTTTAAATTGTCTTTGTAGTTCTTTAATTTTTTTATGAGTTAGAACGTATAGGCTCCAAGGACTAATTAGAATGAAAGCTTCCTTTGCTATGTTGGTTCGTAATAGTTAATGTTACACATTGAAACTAGAGCGTTTGCAAATGTTTTGTACTTTTAAAATACTTGTTTAAGCGGCTGTTAAAATTTGTTATTTTTGAAATTGTCCCACTTTTTACAAAAAAAGTTTTAACTTTAGATTTGTTCATTAAACCTTAATAGTTGTCCCCATATGCTGGTATTTTTGATGATCTGAAAACAATGAAGTGCCGTTGCAGTTAAGTTCACACTTGGTTTGAGGTTAAATAATTTATAGTTTGTTTATAAGGTTTGTAGTCCAGGATTGTTGTTACATTATTTCAGGCTAGGCCTAGAGGTTGCGGCATTATAAATTTGATTTAATACATTGGCCAGTGGGGAGCGAGCTGGTCTAGTGTTTAGAGCGCACTTCGGTTCCTGGGGTCCCGGGTTCAATTCCGCCAAATCACCAATACATTGTATCGAAGTGATAATGCCGTAACCCCTAGTTCTAACCTGAAGTAATGTGAAAGCAATTCCGGACTCGTACCTAGCGTTCTAGGAAAAAAATGCTAGTGATGATCGGTGAAATCTGAACCCACTAGACCACCTCGCTCCCCCAGGTTAAATAGCTAATTATAGGTTAAATTGAATTCGAGCACCAATTAAAACAACATAGATATTTCAACTGTAAACAATTAAAAACTTTAAGAGTGCTTTCTCTATGTATATTGTGGCTTTTAGTAAAAAATGCGTAAAATAAATGTTGTAAAAAGGACGATGATGGAAACTGTCACAGGAAAATTAACAAAAAGCGAACACAGACTTTTGACGGTTTTGTGCAAAACATGGAACTGAAAACTTGTGAGAGTAATTTTAACAAACATGTATCATTTGTTAAAAGCTGCCTCTATGTTCAATGTTTTCACAACGACCAAGTCGAGTTTTTGTTGGCGTTGTTTTTGTTTGTGATTGTACATTGTATATTTAAATGTTTTTTTTTTTTGAAAATATTCCATATAGGGTATAAATATTATTTTACGGAAACTTATAATCATTAAAAAAAGATTTAGCGAACAAAAAATGGTTATTGTCATTTAAATAAATTAATGAATTACAATTTTTATTCTGATCGTTACTAAATAAACCAGTTAAACATTTTTAAATGTATTTTCTGTGTAGGCCTACAAATTAAACGGCTTTACTTGGATAAAGTATAAAAAATTAAGATGCCTTAAAAATTTAAACGTATTCTAATAAAATTCTTAAAACCAAATCAAGAGGTTTTATTACAGATTTATTAGCAAAAATATAATAATTATTGATAATTTTAATATCATTTAAAATAAGATTGAGTTATCAAGTCAAAAGAAAAGTGAGACAAAGTGTATTTAATGTACATAAACTCCCCAATTATCTAATCCAAATACTGTATTCTGATTTACATTAATTTACTTAATTGAATGGCATGAATTTACATGAAATTATATAAAATAGTGTCTTTAGGTAATATTTAGTTATGTCGATTCGTTGCTAAAATGAAATCAGAATCTTTGATTGTTAATTTGATATTATATTGCTGCATTGCTTTCTTGTTACAATAACAAATCATTGTTTAGTTTATTGTTTTTTAAGGAGCTTAAGCATTGCTAAACTCTTCTTAGATGTAATTTCTTCGCCGCACTGATAGCCAATGCAATACTCTTTACACTTCTGAATTGCAGGCGCTCTAAAATCTCAAACTATAGTAATAAATTAGGACCTCCTTTTAAAATTAGTATATTGTTTTAGGATTATGCAAATAAAAATATCATATTGTCAAATGTAACATTTTTTAAATGTTTATTTCACGTTCAGTATCTTTTTACTCGTTTTTACTTTCTTTTATCCACACTTTAACCTAAGCAAATTTAAAATTTGCTGCATATTTTATTCGTCAAAGTTCCTAAACACATGTTATAAAAGGATGTCGAGTTGAAGTATTTTTTTTCAAAATGAAACAGACAATCCAATATCCGACAGAAAGCGCAATCAACGTAACATCAGCTGTTCGCTACAGTCGTCTGCAATCAGCTGTTGATGAAATGCATTCATTGAGTTTGGAACATTTCATTGCTCCGGTCTCATGCAGAGAACACTACGGTTTTATCTGTTTTACTGTTGGTTTTACTGTAAAATACTTTTTTCACTCAGTCAGTTAAAATGTGATTTTATTTTAAATTTTGTTTGGTATAATAACTGAATAAACTATATTCTTTATGCATTAGGTTTACTTTATGATATTGATTGAAGATGTCTAGTAATTTTACTTGATCGTTTTACTAAAATAAGTATTGTTATTTTACTGGCTTTAAAAAAATGCATTGTCGTTTGAAGTTTTTCTTTGCTCTAAATCTAATTTGAAGGTTTCCAATGGGGAAATATAATTTTTATCTAAATGAAATTAGAATATTTGAAAACTATGAATTTAGTTGAAATTGAATTGGATACAAACTAAATATAAATCAAATCAATGCAAATTGACTGGTTGAGAATGTAAGCTGAAAACAGTGCTTGAATTTTCGTTTCATAATTTACTTTGTATTGCTTCTTATGCATTTGTCACTCAATGTGAGAGTAAATAGTTTAAAATGTTAGTTTATATATTTAAAGTTGGGCTATAGTAAGTTAGGTTTTGTACGCTGACCTAGCTATGTTAAAAATGCCTGGCAAAAACCCATAGTTAAAGGGGGCAATTTAGAGCAGAGGTGACTGCTCTAATATCCTAACGAATCCAAATTCTTTTTGGTTACAAAATATATCTTCATAGTTTATAGTGTCAAACAGTTTTATCATTTTCTATTATAACCATTGGGAAAAGGCCTTGTAGGGTTACTAGTAATAGTAAATTTGACGAACAAATTTGGGTATGCATAATATTTTACATAAATATATCAAAACTATGTTTTAGCCCAGTCACAACATATCTAAATAGTTCTATACAACTTTACAGCTTCAGAAAGTAGACCTGATGGTTAAAAAAGAGGTTTATTCACGTACTACATGAAAACTTTGCTTGACATATGTAATTTTTATTTTTTTATTCAGTTGTATCGGTTGTTCTCAAAACATTTGGATGGCTTCCTTAATATTACAGTCAGACTATGACGTAGATTCCGCAGATTTCGGAGGGTGACGTGGTTGATGTGATCAAGACACATTTTCTCCTCCATTTCCTCCACGTTAGGCTTCGTCTTCACTCTTCGATCAGCGAAAATATGAGAAAGAATGTTTCCAAAAAGGGAACAAACAAAATACCTTGTTTAGTTCCCCTAAAAAGGCCTAAATATGTTAAGGACGATGAAAGTTTTTCTTTTTCCTTAATTATTTTGGTTTATTATTCAAAGGTGTAGTTTGGTTTTAGTTCAGCAATTCAAAAACTTAGTTATCGTAAAGCTTTTCTGTTTTGCAACAAATTCAACAAGTTCTGATGTAAACATTTTTTTTCAGGATCCAAAAGTAAATAAAACTTGCAACCCATTTCAAACCAATCACTTATCCTATACCTATGAGCCGTGACTATTTCCACCGGGCGAATGTCACGACTCATGATCAATGGTTCAAGTGTTTTTTTTTATAGTAGGCTAGTTCAGTGTTTCTCACTCCACGACCCCGAACTAGGCTGTGGGTTTTGTTCTTATTACTCCCACCGCCGACGATTCAGAGGCTCCGAGACTTTCGTTAGCGCTGCATCGGCATAAATTTTGCATCGTCTTTCATCTTAATTTTGTAGTATGTTTGCGTTGTATTTTTGCCTTTTCCTTACTTGTGTGAAGATATTCTCTACTATGCAGTAAATTAAGAGCGCCCAGCGCGCTTGATGGGTAAGTTTGGACTATTTTCTGATACTTAGGTTAGTGCACATGTTGCACTAGGTCTGGAACCTAGTCTTGGGGTCGTGGAAGACTTTTGATAGTTAGTTTCCCTTTTCTCTGTTGTTTTGTATAATTCAGGGCCTTGCCCGAAATGCTAGGCCTAGAATTGACTGAGAAATGTTTGTTGGAAAGCCGCTATTTGAGAGAAACTGCCAAGTCAGTTTTGGGTCCTTCTGACCGTTTTGTGGTAGGCCTAGGCTTACAATTTTTGCTCAGTAAATGTAATTGTCTTAGGCTACTACTTCTGGTAGTCTTTTGTTTTGTGTCCCGTACAATTTTTAGTGTTGTTTTGTCTTGTAAAATGTTCAGTTTGTGTTACCCAGTCAAGTAAGGTTAAGGTCTTTTATTTTGCTTTGTCCTTGCCAAACTAGTTAAATTAAGTTGAATTAACTGCTCTTAAAGCTCCCCTGAAAGTTTGAGTCATTTTACTCAAGTTTTAAGAAAGTTACCGTAACTTTTAGTTTGGCAACTTTTCATTCAGGTTTGAACTGGGTAACCAATAGGCCAACTGGTTTCAGCCTTTGAGTTAAGGTTTGGGATGGTCTGGAGAAGCTGCTGGAACATTCCCCCCAGTTTTTAAGACCTTTCCGAACAAATTCGGATCACAACTTTTGGAGAAATTAGCAAAAATACATGAGTCGTTGCGTTAGGCCTAAAATTTTTGTATGGAACGTTTTTTGTCAATTTTAAAGTATTTTTCTGTGTTTAAGTGTCAATTGTTCTCTGTTAACTTGTTCTTCTGGCCACTTTGGACCAGGCAATTTAAATATTTTCTCTCTATTGGTGAAATTTATCACTGTCACATACCCGTCTAGCCTGCTGACACCTTTACCGCAAATATTAATGTTACCGTTCTTGTACTGTTTAACCTGTTAATTGTTATGTTTAAAATATTGTTATTGTTTGAAATGTTTTATATTGATAGAGAGCTGTGATAGAGAGACAAACCTTTTAAAAAATTTAGAAACTTGAAAATGATATGTTAGGCCTAAAGCAGTGAAATATTGGAACTAAATGTAAATGGTGAAAGATGTGACAGTGAACCTTGCGGATATGGACTCAGTCTATTACTCTTACTACTGTGTTTCCTGGGTTTTGTCACTCAGGGCCCGTGAGGAGGAACATGGAGTACCGGTAGTCTGCATCAGCCTTGGCGGAGTGGGAATTACAACTCTTGGCCACCCCTGGATCTTGGCCCCCCTCTTCCGTCATGCCTGCTTCCCCTCCGGTGCTGCTCGCCCAGAAACATGAACTAGTACCGCAAATTCCGCAAGTTTTAGGCCTAATTAATTATTGCTAACCACCGTCCTGGACTTGGAGATTTCGTTACCTATTTGTTAATTTGTGCACAGAGATTTATTAATTGTTTTTCTTTTTAAATTTTAAATTCTTTAGCCTAGGCTACTTGTTGATCTTTTTTAAATTTTATAATTTTATTAAATATTCTATTGAATTCTAATTTGGGGCCCCTAAAGTTTCTATAGTTACCAGATGAAATGAATTTATTAAAAGAGTCATTATATATATCATGTTGTAATTTGTTAATTTAAAGTTTTTTGAAAGGTAAAAGCTAGTAAGATTTATTTTTGAAATTTAGCCTGTTTGAAAATGATTAATGAAATAATTGTAAGTTAGTAGGGTAAACGGGTATCAAAATTTTTAAAGTTTAATTGAGAGTATTTAATTCATGTATTATTGTTAATTATTGTTGTTGATGTTATTGTTGTGTTATTTTTTTAAATGGTTAATTACAGCTCGTTTCTCTCAAATGGCGTGTTGTTCTTGAGCCTCCATCCATGGTTCTCATTTTGTTATGTAAAGTTTTGTGAGCCGCTCCTCGGGCCTGCGCATGGATCACGCTTCCTTTTCGTTAGTCTGGGTGCAGGCGCGAGGGCATGGTTCATCTGGTAGCAGAGCGTGGTTACGATCCACGGACCTCTGGGTTATGGGCCCAGCACGCTTCCAGATGAACATTTCCCTAACCTTCGCAATGGTCTTGTGGATACCTAGATGCCCACCCACAGGAGAAGAATGAAAATACTCAAAGACCATAGGTATTAGAAGACTAGGCAGCACAACTTTAGGTTTACCTCGCTGCCGAGCGCGACAGCAAAGGGCACCCTGGGACAGAAAATATGGGGGGTGGGCTCCCCCATTTTGAAGCTCACCAATGATCTTTGCCAGCTCAGGATCCTTCAGCTGATGGGGAATGAAATCAGAAAAGGCGAGTGGAAACTCCAAGAGCACGGCACAACCCGGTTGCTCTTGGTCAGAAGGAGGATCGTCGGGTGAATGGTACATCCTAGATAGTGTGTCAGCAATCACATTCTGAGTGCCTCGAACGTGTTGCACTTGGAACTTAAGGGACGATATTTGGACAACCCAACGACCAATTTTCCCAAGCTGGCGTGGATGTGCAAGAAGCCACGAGAGTGCCTGGTTGTCGGTTTCCAATAAAAACTCCTTGTGCTCCAAAAAGCGTCTGAATTTATTGACTCCAAACACGACAGCCAAACACTCGAGTTCATACACCGAAGAGCTTTTCTTTTCGCAGGGACTCAAAGTGCGTGAGGCGTACGCAATTGGCTGCCTAACACCATCCACCTCTTGTGACAACACAGCCGCAATTGCGACGGAGGAAGCATCTGTTTGCAAGACAAAGTTTTGATTGAAATCCGGCATCGCCAAAACAGGGGGCTGCATGATAGCCTCCTTGAGAAGATCAAAAGACGTCTGCTGCGCTTCACCCCAGACAAACTTGGCGCCCTTCTTCCGAAGCTCATTGAGAGGAGCCGCCAATTCAGCAACATTGGGTATGAAGCGTCGGTAAAAACCTACCATGCCGATGAACCTAGCAATACCCTTGACATCTCTGGGAGGAGGGAACTCCCTGATAGCCTGGGTTCTAGCGGGGTCGATGCAGACGCCTCTATGAGAGATAAGATGACCAAGGAACGAAATTTCCGGCTTTGCAAAACTAACCTTGTCAGGATTCACGGTAAGGCCAGCCCTATTCAATCTACTCATGACTTCTTCAAGATGAATCAGGTGATCTTCGAAGCTCTCACTGTACACCAAGAGATCGTCGAGGTAATTGAACACAAACTTGAACTTGACATCATGAAAGATGGAATCAAGGAGTCTGGTGAGAGTCTGGGCCCCCACAGCAAGACCCATCGGAACTCTTGTGAACTGATACAAATTCCACGGAACGCAGAAAGCAGTGAGAGGTCGAGACTCAGGTTTCAAAGGAATCTGATGATAGGCCTGATTCAGATCAAAAACAGAAAAATACTTGGCCTTACCGAACCAATCAAACGCAGAATGCAAATCGGGGAGAGGCACAGAGTCGATTTCAATTTGCGCATTCAATTTGCGATAGTCCAAAACCATTCGGGACTTGCCATTGGGTTTTGGGACGAGAAAAGCTGGACTAGCGTAGCTCGAACGGGAAGGTTCAATGACACCATTTTCCAGAAGTTCGTCAATGATTTTTCTGAGAGTTTCCATTTTGGGTGGAGCTAATTTGTATGGGTGAGAGCGAACGGGACGGGTATCTGTTAGACGAATCTCGTACTCCAACAGGTTAGTGACTCCAAGCTTTGGCGTCAGCACATCTGGGAAACGAGAACACAAGGTTCTGATGGCTTCAGCCTCGCAAGTAGTCAGATGCCCTAACGGATCAATTGTTGGCTTGCTGGGTATCTCAGGCTCGACTACCGCAGCACCACCACCAATTTCATCAGCAAAAGATATTAATACCCGTCTCGCAAATCGGAAAAAACACTGACCTCTGCCTAAATCCAAAATTAGGCCAGTGTGCTTGATAAAATCCGCTCCCAAAATGACAGGGAAACAAAGGTCCTTAGCCACCCAAAAACTCCAAACCCAAGAAAAATGTTCAATTTTGAACTTGAAACGGGCTTCATAGATGATGGGAAGGGGTGAATTTGACGCAGTCCAGCAGATAGGGGTTTTTCGCTCAACTTGCTTGATAAGCCCAGACGATTCAAGTTTTTCAAAAAGGGACAAGGAAATGAGGCAACGGGCTGACCCAGAATCCACTAGGGCCTTCTGCACCGTGGAACCTATGAAGATGTTGAGACGTGGGCAAGTTGAGCGCGCCGCTTTCACGCCCATGGAAGCAAGGCCCGCAATCCCCCGCAGCAGAGGCTCGGTCACAGGCACAACACTCCCAGAAGGGGAGGCAACAGAAACATTAACTGACTTTAACTTAGACTTTGACTTACTTGAAAAAACTTTCGAATTATTGCCCTTTACATTATCACCAACAACCTCACAGGAAGGATTGGGCAATTTTTCCTCCTGTGAGCAAACTAGTTTTTTGGACCACGTCCAAAATTTCCACCTTGACGGCAATGCCGCCGAATGTGACCTGGTTGCCCACAACCAAAACAAACAACAGGTTGCCTCTGCCACTGCGGCGGTTCAGGACCCAACACTCCCACGGGTGCTACGACAGCATGATGACCAGCTAGGGGAAGATGCCCCGCCGCTTGGTCTCTCTGAAAATCAGCGTCCTGGACAGATCTCGAAAGGATGGAAAGTCTGTCCAGATCCGCAAAAGATGCAGGCCGTGGTGCAAAAACCAGACGGGAGCGTTCCTCAGGCTTCAACCCCTGAAGCACAATGTCAATGAGCTCAAGCTCACTGATCCCCAAACGCAAGACCCTTTCCACCGTGCGAATGTCCCCCACGTACTGGCTGAGAGACTCGGCTGGCTGCTGAGGACGAAAAACTCTCTCAACTTTCAGCTTCTCCATGACCCGACGGGGCATGAAAAGCTCCAAAACTTCTTTATGGAAAACATCAAAGGTGACGCCTCTGCGCAAACAATCAAGCAATCTGTCCCCCAACGGTTTCAGACAGTATGGAGCAATGAGTTCCATCAAAGTTGCGTCTGACATGCCAGGGTATTCACGCATGCGCAAAACACTCTCCAGAAAAAAACAAAGACCATTCACATCTAACCCGTCCACCGGCCGGAAACCACTCAGGACAGAGGCAAGGGGATGGGGAAGTTTGCCAAAGGAGTTAGAGATGGAAGGGGAACCATGAACTTGAGAAGGAAAGGGAGATGGGGACTGGACATTCAGCGTAGCCGCAGCCAAGGTGGACGTGTGAGAGGGGGACGGTGTGACATTTGCATTTGACATTTGAACATTTGCAGGCAACTGGAGCAGTGTACTTGGCGTAGGCGGAGCCTGGGGGGTACCCACTGGAGCCACAACTTCAACAACAGACTTAGGCACTTCGTTTGAAGTTTCCGAAGAACGGTTGTCTTCAAAAATTTCAACTTTCTCCTTGACAGACTTTCCTGCCTTAATACTCTCCAAAATTCCTTCCAGCTCAAGAATTCTGGCTTCCACCCAGCTCTTGTCCTCATCTTGGATTTCAGGTTGCCCTGAAACCAAGAGCAGACGCTTACGCCAGTGCGTCAGCTGCTCTTGGTAACAACTTTGTAAAGCTCATCCAGCCAGTTCGGCTGTGGACAAGAGAGCTGCAAAGTTGTGTCATCGGTGGTCAGGTCCCCACAGCATCCTGAGGTTTTTGACGCCTGTCACGGCGGAGCTTGGAGATCCGCGGACTGGAAAAGTTTTCCGGAGGGCGCACATTTCTCATCTCAAGCCCTTCCGCGGAACTCTTCCGTAGGCAATTTTCTTTCCTCTTGTGTCTGGGTGGGAAGTGCACTGGGCCAGAGAACCTGATCACTTCTCCTGTCCCCTGTGTTCTGCGAAGGAATTTCCCTCACAAAATTTTCCAGCTCTGGCCAGAGCAAACCCTGGGGGTGAGTTTTCCCCTCAGTTTGGAAGTCCCTTGGCGTTCCCCACCACAGACACTTGAGTTGTCTTTCAGGTCATTCTCTTTTCAGGAAGTGGGGGAGAGGCTTGTTTGTTTGTCCCTTTTGGAGAGGAGTGTCCTCTTTTGGGGAGGGAGGTTGAGCCGTGACTATTTCCACCGGGCGAATGTCACGACTCATGATCAATGGTTCAAGTGTTTTTTTTATAGTAGGCTAGTTCAGTGTTTCTCACTCCACGACCCCGAACTAGGCTGTGGGTTTTGTTCTTATTACTCCCACCGCCGACGATTCAGAGGCTCCGAGACTTTCGTTAGCGCTGCATCGGCATAAATTTTGCATCGTCTTTCATCTTAATTTTGTAGTATGTTTGCGTTGTATTTTTGCCTTTTCCTTACTTGTGTGAAGATATTCTCTACTATGCAGTAAATTAAGAGCGCCCAGCGCGCTTGATGGGTAAGTTTGGACTATTTTCTGATACTTAGGTTAGTGCACATGTTGCACTAGGTCTGGAACCTAGTCTTGGGGTCGTGGAAGACTTTTGATAGTTAGTTTCCCTTTTCTCTGTTGTTTTGTATAATTCAGGGCCTTGCCCGAAATGCTAGGCCTAGAATTGACTGAGAAATGTTTGTTGGAAAGCCGCTATTTGAGAGAAACTGCCAAGTCAGTTTTGGGTCCTTCTGACCGTTTTGTGGTAGGCCTAGGCTTACAATTTTTGCTCAGTAAATGTAATTGTCTTAGGCTACTACTTCTGGTAGTCTTTTGTTTTGTGTCCCGTACAATTTTTAGTGTTGTTTTGTCTTGTAAAATGTTCAGTTTGTGTTACCCAGTCAAGTAAGGTTAAGGTCTTTTATTTTGCTTTGTCCTTGCCAAACTAGTTAAATTAAGTTGAATTAACTGCTCTTAAAGCTCCCCTGAAAGTTTGAGTCATTTTACTCAAGTTTTAAGAAAGTTACCGTAACTTTTAGTTTGGCAACTTTTCATTCAGGTTTGAACTGGGTAACCAATAGGCCAACTGGTTTCAGCCTTTGAGTTAAGGTTTGGGATGGTCTGGAGAAGCTGCTGGAACATTCCCCCCAGTTTTTAAGACCTTTCCGAACAAATTCGGATCACAACTTTTGGAGAAATTAGCAAAAATACATGAGTCGTTGCGTTAGGCCTAAAATTTTTGTATGGAACGTTTTTTGTCAATTTTAAAGTATTTTTCTGTGTTTAAGTGTCAATTGTTCTCTGTTAACTTGTTCTTCTGGCCACTTTGGACCAGGCAATTTAAATATTTTCTCTCTATTGGTGAAATTTATCACTGTCACATACCCGTCTAGCCTGCTGACACCTTTACCGCAAATATTAATGTTACCGTTCTTGTACTGTTTAACCTGTTAATTGTTATGTTTAAAATATTGTTATTGTTTGAAATGTTTTATATTGATAGAGAGCTGTGATAGAGAGACAAACCTTTTAAAAAATTTAGAAACTTGAAAATGATATGTTAGGCCTAAAGCAGTGAAATATTGGAACTAAATGTAAATGGTGAAAGATGTGACAGTGAACCTTGCGGATATGGACTCAGTCTATTACTCTTACTACTGTGTTTCCTGGGTTTTGTCACTCAGGGCCCGTGAGGAGGAACATGGAGTACCGGTAGTCTGCATCAGCCTTGGCGGAGTGGGAATTACAACTCTTGGCCACCCCTGGATCTTGGCCCCCCTCTTCCGTCATGCCTGCTTCCCCTCCGGTGCTGCTCGCCCAGAAACATGAACTAGTACCGCAAATTCCGCAAGTTTTAGGCCTAATTAATTATTGCTAACCACCGTCCTGGACTTGGAGATTTCGTTACCTATTTGTTAATTTGTGCACAGAGATTTATTAATTGTTTTTCTTTTTAAATTTTAAATTCTTTAGCCTAGGCTACTTGTTGATCTTTTTTAAATTTTATAATTTTATTAAATATTCTATTGAATTCTAATTTGGGGCCCCTAAAGTTTCTATAGTTACCAGATGAAATGAATTTATTAAAAGAGTCATTATATATATCATGTTGTAATTTGTTAATTTAAAGTTTTTTGAAAGGTAAAAGCTAGTAAGATTTATTTTTGAAATTTAGCCTGTTTGAAAATGATTAATGAAATAATTGTAAGTTAGTAGGGTAAACGGGTATCAAAATTTTTAAAGTTTAATTGAGAGTATTTAATTCATGTATTATTGTTAATTATTGTTGTTGATGTTATTGTTGTGTTATTTTTTTAAATGGTTAATTACAGCTCGTTTCTCTCAAATGGCGTGTTGTTCTTGAGCCTCCATCCATGGTTCTCATTTTGTTATGTAAAGTTTTGTGAGCCGCTCCTCGGGCCTGCGCATGGATCACGCTTCCTTTTCGTTAGTCTGGGTGCAGGCGCGAGGGCATGGTTCACCTAGTAAAATTAATACATCAAAACATAAATACAGTAATAACACATAATTTAAATACTGAAAAAGACATCTCAAATGTATTACGTACTGCAAATATTTTATTCTTCTTTTACTAAAAAAATTACATATTTTTTTAATAAGCCAAGCATCTAAACTGGACTAAGTTCATTTCTAAAGCTTACTGAACATTTTAGTGGCTAATATGGTAATGAAATATTCTCTTCTTCACGGTAGTGCGTAAGTTAAATGCTAAAAGAAGCACAATTCACTGTATATTGTATTATCCACGATAAAAATGCTGGCGACGAAAAAAAAGGTTTACAATTATTGATATAATACATTATTGTGGTAAAACAAGCTTACACTGATGGCAAAATCCACAGTAAAAAGCAAGGGATGATTTTAAAAAAAAACACCAAGGAGTATAAAATACAAATCTCTAAATTTATTTTCCAAATTTTGATATTTTGAATTCAAGCGAATAAACATACTAAATGTTAGAAAAATCTTAGAATGTAATTAACATTGTACTCTATAAATGTTGGAATGCACAAAAAGTTCAACATGTTGAAGCATGTTGTGTGGAGCCTGAGGCAAAGTAAGCAGCGACGATGTGGAAAAACAATGTTGCCATGTTTTTGCGTCATACGAGGACAACAAGCAATTAAAGCAAAAACAAACAACTCCTTATTACCTCAACAGCCGCTTCGTTCTGGCTTTAATAGTTTTATTAGCTTTGAGGGGTTTCTTGCGTAGTACGTTGAAAATAGAAGCCTTTTAAAGAGAAAAATTAAATGAGCACTGTAAAAAGGAGATTATTGTGCTAAGAGAAAAAAAGATTCGTGCACAGTGTAATATGTTCGAGATTATATTGACTTTTATATAATTTTATTAGTAAAGCTTTTTAATAAATAATATAAAACTAGTGGCCTGTAGGGGCCATAGCCCCTAATTTAGACTACAATAAAAACCCATAGCCTATATAAAAATACAAATATTCGAAATATGTTTTTAAAATTATCAATTTTATGTTACTTAAAATTAACAGTGTTTCTTGTTTTATATCTTGGTTTTCCTTCCGTTGGAGTCGTATATTAGTTGCTTCTGATGTGTCAATGAAAAATACAATTGTAAAATAATTATTAAATCAATAACACAACATATTAACAAATGGAAACGTGCATACGGTTTGGCCTGAGCCCGGAGAACGACGAATCAGAGCTGAAATCATACAGCCAAACATTGCACATCTTTTCTAGTTTAAAATTGAAGATTTGTTTTGTAATCTTACGAATTCTGTTATAGTTTCCATTTTGAGAACCAAATGTAAAGGTTAAAATTATTATTAATTATTATGAAAGCAACTTCCCATTTTGCGGTAGTAAGTCAGAAATATATCTATGAATTTGTCCCTGAATATTCAGTATAGACAGAAAGGCCCGTTTCCCGGAATCCCTTTTTGTGTAGCGGAAAGCGACGCAAAAGCCATTGCACTGTTGTATTGCCTTATGTTTTTATGAAGTTCGAATCGTGTAAAAACAGTTCTTTTATAGTTCGTCATTTACTTCTGATTGTGGATGTCCATTGTGGCAACATGCGTTTAAATGTCCATTTGCGGCCTCCTCTGCGAAGTGAAATGCGCCACAATGCATGCAAGTGCTTTAAGAGATTGTGAGAAACAACACTCAACTCATTTTCCAGCGTTCTTCTAAAGACAGGTTGTAAAACAGCTTCTGGATTTCATTCACAGTTAGTTCTACATGACGTTCTCGTTTGCATTTCTTAAGTCTGTTGAATTCCTTGATACTCTTCCACGTCTTGCAGGTCTTCCCCTACCCTGTCTAGTTACTTCACTCATTTTAAAAACGGAAAACAAAAAAATTAAACACAATTCATTTTGAAACATTATTTACCAACATTGACTTTCAGAATAAATGTAAACATTGCAAATAAATAAGTAACAGCTGATAGAATGCAGAAGTTTATCAGTCCCCATGCATTTCTTATGGTGGATATTTTACGTTATATCTCGTTTTCTGGTAACTTTATGGGAATTCTGCTATTTTTCCCGAGTCCCTGGGGTCAAGACCTTTAATTTAAGACCTCTCCCACTTTTCTGCGACTTACCAGACGTCTAAAATTTTCTGGTAAAAATTTGGTTTTACAGAATTATATATATAGATAATAAACTAAAATATTTTATTAATAAATAATTAACATTAACATTATATTAATTAGCATACTTAATAGATATTATTTATTAAATAATTTATTGGGGGATGGATCATATAATCAGTGTAAATATTATATTTATTAATTATTTGTTGATATTTAATTGTATTAATTTATTATTATTTTATTTAGTGATATATAAAATTAATAAGAATTCCTTCTTTCTTTTTTCCAATCCATGAAGGAAATTCTATTGTATATTTTATTAATTAGAAATATTTAATATAATATATACATAATAATGCATATTTTATTTTTTTTTATTTTATATTTTAATATTTATATAAATATTATTATATGTAATATTTATTAATTTATTAAGTATTGAATTTTATGTAATTTGTCAAAAACCCTTACCATGTTAGTCATGGAAATAGTCTTAAATTGAGGGTTAAATTACATGTATAAAAAAATTAAATAAAAAGGAAGATCATTGTATATTCACGTTTGATTAAGTGTATCGTATGTAATCATTTTGCAACAAGTTTACTGCTGCTATAAATAAATGATTGTAAACAATTTGATTGGTGAATTTATACAGCTGTAACAATAAATTAGTTACTACAACGATTATTTCCTATACAGAACATGCATTAAATATACATATTAAAAATACATGAACAATAGACGGTAAATACCCATAAAAATTCCTTCATGAAGGACACTGTAAAACTAACAATAAAAGGGAGTTTACCTTGTAACTTATTTGTTCCACCTGGACGCATTTTCGTGATTGGTATTCTGTTACAAGAACATTTAGTCATGAATTTAAAACAGTATTAATTTCTGAACTTCATTAATCTAAAAAATTCTAGAAGTTACATAGATCCTGGTACGCATTCATGGCGCCGTGGTGTAGTTGAATGTTTGAAGATTTTTGATAATTATTTACGAACTTTTACGTAAACTTCTTCAATAGCTGTCTAAATTCTAACGGTTTTGAGTACAAAAAAGGAAATATTTATAAATCTCAAAATTATAAGAATATCTACCTTAAGATTTGAAGATGATATCAAGGTTTTTTAGATCATAGACTATTCTTTTGATGAGAATTACTGGTGTCGGATAAAATCCTGGACTTAAAATGTTTAAACATACTTTTGAAACACTCTTCAGACATTTCCCAATAGTAATAGGTTACATCTAGTCTTATAACTAGAAATTATAAAGAAAACCCCTTGTGACTAAGAGTGATTTTGAACCAGAAACACAGTAAAAATATTGTTTACATTATGTGAATTTAAGAACAATAAAAAAATACACAAAGCAGAGTCTAACATGGAACACAAAATGTGAATCTCATTTTGTAAAACAGTAAAGCGCCACAGTTAGAACATGCTACATGGTTATGACACCACATGGTATGGTACATGGTATGGAGTGCCAACTGTGCCATAGTAACTTGGCCAATAGAATACCAAGCAAGAGAATGACTTTAATGTGAGACCCCGGCCAGACAGATATGGTCACTGGTGTATTATAATGAAGATTACACAAACATAGAATCAGGAGTTGGGCAACGGATAGCACTGCGGGGTCACATGTTCAAAGAGCTGCCTGCCTACCTTGCCTGCCATTGGTACCGGTACCTGTTCTCGAAGGTTGCAAGTTTGCAACAAAGTCTCTTAACCAATGCTAAATGTTGTGACAAAATCTCTAGTTAAATTTGGAGGAAAAAAGAGTAAAACACGGAAAGAAAGCTAAAGAATAAATTTATGCAGTTTCTTCTGACACTTGGGGCATACAATTTAATAACTTTACACAAATTAGTAAAGCAAGTTCAACAAATTAAACTATTTCTTGACAATAAATAAAATAAATTGTTTGAAAATTAGAAGAAAGCCTAAACTATTGAGACCTTTGGTTGTTAAAGAAACAAAAATAGAATCTACGCCAGAGGTAGTTTTTATGAAATGGTTACAAATTAGAGAATGTTCATAACCTGAAATATATCAATATGAGTCTAAATGCTACAAATACATAGGGCTATTTAACAGTGATAAAATTACTGGTCAAAATGTATTGCACACAAACACGATAAAATATGAAAATGAAATTCAAAACAATTCCACAGCTACACAGCAAAGCGTTTGCAACAGTGTAGGGACTCATAACTTTTAAATTATACTCTGAATAATGTTGTAATTGTTATGAAAAGACTGTCAGTTACAGTTCAGTTGAGGCTCATGACCCCATCAAGAGTTGTAGATGCAATTTTGTACATTCTGACGAACTTTCACTGCTAGAAGTTTGCGTGCAGCCTGTATAAAACCGAGTCTGATCTGTCTTATTTGTATAAAATAAAAGCTTTTTCTAGAAGTAAAATATTAGAGAGAGTTTTTACGAAAACACGCACGTATTGTTTTTTTTTATGTTCATAATATTGATAGATAATAATTTAATTTTAATTCATGTACTTTTCCTACTGATTAACATTTAGGCAGGTAAGAGAACTGCTTCCGTTTCCAAGTGACTCCATCATTATCCTAGCCCTCGGATTTAGTTCTTTTACACGACAAATATACAATACAATACAAATATGGAGATGGAAAAACAATTACGGTAACTTTAATCTAAACATGCAAGTTTCGATACAGGTATTAAGGTAATATATTTATTATAGAGTATAAGTATATTTTTATTGTATTTTGTGTAATTAATGTATAAAAACCTTTTAGGTAGGATATGTTGATGAGGTATCTATTCGTATATGGGTCACTTGAAAACGGAAGTTTTCTTACCACCTGACACGTAATAAAGTTTAAAACACTAGCAATAGAAGAAAGAAAAAAACGAAAAAAGAAGCAAAACATCAATCTTACCAACATAAATAAAATAAATACAAAAATAAATACAACATTAAGAGTTGTGTCGTGAAGTTCGGGGTAAGTTGATATCGATGTTTAAAAGGATATTTTGACAGGCTCTTCCCTCGGGGTTGCGTCCCGACCACTCCAGAACTGGGAAATTGACACCAGCTATCCTGCAGGAATACAGGATAACTGACATTCTGGTTGTATGGATTATTCAATTTGAATTTTCACCCAAAACGTTTTGATTCTGTACAGACGTTAATTTAGAAATAATTTTGCCAAAAAGTGGGTATTAATTTAATATAAAAATATGAAAAATAAGATACAAGTTTTTAAAATACCTACTGAAGATATTGAACTGTCATGTTTCATACAGTTTTAGAACTGAGCTGTACTGACTGAATAGTTATAAATGTAATGCACTCTTATACAGTGATATAAATTTAATACTTTTCGTAAATCTTTATACCAGGAGAGTTTTGAGGTAAGTATTGGAAACGATTAAGGGAATTCCCAACATTAGGCCCACGACAGTAACATTTTCGTGTTTTGCCGGGAATCGAACCCGGTACTCTGAACCGAAGTCGGAGACACTAACCACTAAGCTTTTTTGTCCTAGGACGCTAGGCACAAGCCTGTGATTGTTTTTCACATTACTTCAGTCTAGACCTTGGGTTGCGGCGTTATCACTTAGATAATATCCATTGGTGATTTGGTGATTTGGAGGGGAGCGAGCTGGCGTAGTGGTTAGAGCGCGGGACTTCAGTCCCTAAAGTCCCGGGTTCGATCCCCGCCAAGTCACCAATGGATTTTATCTAAGTGATAATGCCGCAACCCCTAGGTCTAGCCTGAAGTAATGTGAAAAACAATCCCAGGCTCGTGCCTAGCATCCTTAGGACAAAAAAAATTGGTGATTTGGTGGGATTTGAACCCCGGACCTCTTGGACCGAAGTCCCGTAACCACTAGACCAGCTCGCTCCGCCACTAGCCACTAGCAACACCTTACTTCACATTGACACACTGTATATATTTTGAGGTTCCTTTCTAGATCTCAAAGCTTATGATACGATCTCAATTCAAGCAAATTATTAAAAGTTTTGGAACCTTTATTATAGAGTATTTACAATTTTTAAATACAAAAATATGACAAGATGTTCACGTTTATGTCAGACTCCTCAGTCCTCACCTTTACAAGGATTTAAGTCTTGATTCCTTCGTAAAATGTTTCCCAATAAGCAATAAATTATCACTTGCGCAATAGACAGGCCTATGTTTGCTGGGTAGCCTTAACCCAAAAAGGTAAAATTTCACGGTCTGGTGACGTTGAAGACATATAAACTGCACGTTAAATTCTAGAGAAAAATTTATTCTTGATAATAATAATAAAGGGAGTAGGGTGAATTAAAGTAGGCGTACTATGCCATTTTTAGAAATCTTTAAATATAATGACATATTATATAGAATTACAGAGTTATCATTTGCTAGTCTTTAATTGAGAACTTCGTTTGGTAAAAAGTCAATTAATAGAAATACTACAAACAGTTCAATTTTATTTTTTTTTCAGTAAATGATAGGTCGAAAGGATACATACGTATATACCTTTTGTATATTTTACAACACATATAAAATCCATTTGACAAGTCTCAGAAAACTAAAGGCCATTAATAAAATTTAAATGACAATGCGCAATACTAAAAGATATAGTTATTAACATGTCACTAATTTAATGTTTTAGTGTTTTTTGGTGATCCGTTTTTTTAAATCTATTTTTTTTATATTTTATTTGTGAAATCAGAATGGAACACTTTGTACGTGAATACAAATTGACACATTTTTATATTAATAAACGAAAAAAATACATTTCATTAAAAAAATAAGTTATGACCTCAAAAATACTTTGAAGTGGAAAACACGAAATATTTTAAAACAAACTATTATTTACAATAGTGTTTCCATTTGGTCTCAATTTGGGTCAAAATTGAGTTTCTAAACTAGCACGAGGAAAATAAGGACTAAAATAAATGTTTTTGGTGTGAAACGCTAAATTAAATTACAACGTGGACTAATTAAAGATACACAAATGTAATTGTGTGGAAAACTGACCAACCAATGTTATTCGTCGTGTTCTTGTGTTGAAATCATATTTATAACGTAAACATTGTGGATTTTACATAAAATATAGCTTTTTATAGGTAACTATTAGTCATTTTCTAAAAATATTGATTTAAACCACTTAAGAAGCTACTAATCTCAATCATATTTAAAAAAATACCCCCTTGTTAACTCCCAGCAAGCCTTTAAAGATTCCGTTAAAAGCCTTTAAAAAATTTGCACAACTCCTGTCAAGGCTGTAAACAACAGATAAGAAGATCCCTCCAAAATGCTAATTACATGTGCCCACTTTGGCGGCAATGACACCGGGTCAGTTGGCAACAATGGAGTCACGTGACCGGTCTCAGCTGACCTCCTCCCATCAGCTGTTTCTCCACAGAGATGAAACCTTCACCTCAGCTACGCAGACGGATGCCTTGCGTCACAGGGCTTTGCCCCCGGTCTGGTCTGGCGGTAGAATTGGCGGGAGGATGTATACCGGTGTCAGAATATGGCGGGAACGTGCATTTTGATGGACATTTATTGAAGTTAAGCTTGGAAATGAAATAATGTAGAAATAATTAGAATATCTGGAGATAGTAAATGTACTCTTATGTTCCAATATCTTTATAGCAGAATATCCCTTAAAGTAAGAACGTTGTAAAAGTTATTGTGTTGTCTTTTTCTATGGGAAGGTGAAAAATTACATTAAACAATATAGAGCGAGTATACATATATGCAACAAGCTATACTACTACTTAGGGTCGGCGAGAGTAGCTAGTAGTAGTAATAGCTACTCTCGCCGGCCCTGCTTCTACCAATCAGTTTAAATTGGTTTCCGAAGATAAATGAAGTAATATTTTCAATAAACGTTAGCTATTTTGCAAGAAAACGGCCATTCTCAAGTGATTAGATTCGCTTAGGTTGGTACAGTGGTTCTCTATGGTTTGAGTTGCGAACATCACGGTATCTTCTAAATGATTTTTTGGCCTTGCAATAAATATCAATCAATTAAACAATCTGTATTTAGAAAGATATATTTGCACGTTGTTTATATTTCAATCAGCGCGCGTTATTTTGTACTCTGTCTGGCTAGACCATAGAATTTCAATAGAATATCAACACAAAAAGGACTAGTCCTAACGGGGTTTTCAAGTTGACAAATATCAATTTATTATAATAACAAAAACCTTGGTGGCAATTCAACCATGGTTTTAGTAATGGTTTTACTTTATCTTTTATCACCAAACAAAGCTCTACGAAGTTTATTTTAAAGGTGGTGTTCTCAGAAACCATTCTCTTCCTTTACAGAGAAGATCAATGTTTCCTAAGTTTTGACAAACTCTCTCGACTGTAAAAAGCTTCTATATCTGTTGACGAAAATTGTTTACCGAATATTACATCAAACGAATTCTGTCATGAAATTATCTTCCCAATCCATCAGCTGAGTTTGAATCCATTTGAATATTTATCCATTCATTGAAATTCTACATATTATATGAGACACAACAATATTTAACCCCTTGGCTAGTGTAGCAGATATGACTAGTTAATAAGCTAATGGGGAACTTTTGAATGGAAGAAAAGTATATTTATCTTGAAATTTCAATAAATAAATCAATCAATTATCAATCGTTGAGATGGGGACGCCACCTAGATGCGTATTTTAACCCAAATATAAGTGAAGGATGAGTGTAGAATGCTGTTAGATAATCTGTGTAGCTTTGTTACTAAGATCAGCTGTTTCTTTATCCAAGATCATTTATTTGAAGCTAGATGATCAGGAAGAGCTGGGTCCAGTTTCAAAACATCAAAAGTTTCTGTTTTTTTTCAGAATTGAACCGGCAACCGTTTGATTACAATTAATTAATGATTAACCTTACAAGGTTATACAATCATTAATTGCAATTAAGTTGATCGAACGATAAATTCAACACAATTACCTTAGACATCTACGCACAATTTAATGTTCGTATTAAGCAGAATATGAATGAGAGTGTAAAAATGAGTGAGATTATCTTTGTAGCTTTGTTACTGACTAAGACCATGTGTTTTAACCAGAACCATGTGTTAAAAGCCCAATGATCAAGGATAGCTGGGCCCAGTTTCAAAACATCAAAACGCTACTACCTTTTCTCAGGATCGAACCGGCAACCTTTTGATTACTAGAATAGCACTATAACCACTCAGATAGTCAGCTATTGATCAGTAAATGAGTGCTTATTATTGCATCCTTCACCTTTTGAGATAACAAAATGGCTTCCAATGAAGTTATAAAATTTCCAATGAAACACCATACAAAATGAACACTTTTTCCATAAAATAAAAAACATATTTATGCTTTTTGGTAGATTATCATTGGAGGGGATTCACTATTATTAAAAGATCAATTCCCCAGTCCGCAGGGGGCGGTAAATGAAGAGTTTCGAAGCTTATTTTGAAAGTGGTTTCCCCAGGGAGTGAGTTTATTGGTCGGACATGATGTGTTCGGACGCCTTGTTATCTGGCCAAAATGACCTTCACAACTTTACGACGAAATACGTCTTCCAACATCAATTTATGTTCGGAAAGGAAAAGTGTTAAAGTAAAATGTATGGCATTTTGAATTGTATATGGTAGTGTTTTGTGAACAATGTTTTGAAGTTTAAATAGTATAAAAATTTGTAAATTAATTACAAATTATTTTTTTGCTATAATAGAATTTATTGCATGGTTGGTTTCATCGTAAACGATATGGTTAAGTCTATATGGAGGTGTGTGTGTGTGTGTGTGTGAGTACAAAGAAATATATGTATATGAGTATATATACATTCACACAAAAAAATGTAATGTATGTAATTTGTAATTAGAAAATATCAAGGGAAGATTTTGGAAATGTGATACCCTCCAAATAAAACTATAAGTTTCGATTAAATTTTAAAACATAGATGGTCTGTTGGAAAATAATATTATTTTACATTCTAAAATTTTTATTTCAGTTAAATGATCTAATAACATAAATTTTCTTAATTGGTATACTTTTATATGACAGACTAACATAAGCTTTGACTATTATCCAATAGTCAATGCTTATAGCTATATAGCATATAATAGCTACTGGATGTGTATATGCTACAAAAATAAAAAATAAAACACTCCTTCAACCGACATTTTTTATAATTCGTATTAACAACTTGCAAGGCCTGCCGTATGATATAATTTATTTATTTTGTTCGTGTGTAATTTCGTATTTTTTAAAATTTTAACCTAAGATAGGATGTTAGCTTTTCTATAAAACCTCTTCTAAAAATATTACTAATAAAACGATAAGAATCGATTTCAGTTATGGCTAGATTAAGATAAATTCAAGACAGGTTGGGTTAGGTTAGGTTAGGTTAGGTTAGGCTAGGTAGGCTTCGACGGTTACAGCAGATTTTCAAATCTAGGTCTTCGGGCGACCCCGTCGTTGAATGAGTAAGACCAGAGGTTCGGATGCGTAGCAGCTATCCATCTTATGGCCAAACTACTATTCAACCTATTCTTACTTATTCAACGACTTGGTCATCACCCGAAAACCTAGATTTGACAATTCGTTATGTTAGTACACCCTGTAAATGTTGTATAACCTATAAACATCTACAGCTTCGTCCTCATTGTGTCACATGTATTTGCAGCGTTACGATAAGAACGGGAACCTCACATTGCTATATAATTACTTAGAATGTTGTGAACGACTTCACCTCAATTCCCACTGAGGCAATGGAAACATCTTCGACTGCAGCAACCGCATTGTTTCAAGCTCAAACCTCTGGTCTGTGACGTGAGGGAAAGTGTCACATAAAAATAACACTTGTGAAATAAAACATTTCATTTTCAATTTCAAATCACATCATCAATGTATTTCATCTGGATAATGCCACAGCCCTCTAGGTGTAGCCTGAAGTAATGTGTAAAAGTCGATTCACACACATCACTTGCGTCTTAGTAAAAAAATCTTTAATTGCTTTTCTATTGCACCATCTACACTCATCCGGTGCAGTTCCGATGCAGGTCCGTCAGTCGCTCTGCCTACGTCCGTCAATCATTTTCGGTTCCTTTCCACCGATATTTTTGGATTGTTCGAACGCCTGGCGGATACCGACAGTCGTGTGATGTAGTCGTGTGATGTATGTGTTTGACTTAAAAACAGTAGTTTTATTATTTAAATAATTGTGTTTATATTTTAAGTGCTGTTTGTAACAATCACCAATATGGAGAGTAAAAATGATAGAATAATGGGTTTTAATAAAAATATTCTTGACTGTGGGATTTGCAGATTCAACTCTGACGGATCTGTGACTGGGCTGAGTGTAAATCGATATAGAATATGAAGTTGGGAAAAATGTTTGGAACACTATGGTGCCACCATCTTGTTATTCTAGTTGGCTTGACTATGATACCACAATGTACCAAAATACATTACTATCGATGTAAAAATATTAATTTTTTTTCAAAATTGTGTTTTTATGAGGGGGCATTGTGCAATGTTGATTGAGAAGTAAATGATATTGTAAATATCAAAATGTTGCAAACATTCTCACTTAAACCAACCAAAAAATTGCTATAATTTTTTAATACATCCAGTGAAGGTGTCTAGGAGGTCTAAAAACGATCAATTCCTTTCCTTTGAACCACTTGAAGAAACTGTAACATCCTTCGACCTGCCGACCTATGCAATCCAAGGAGTAATTCAAGATTAATAGTTCATAGAGTATAATTAATGTGGGCAGCCACCATTACTCCGGCTTTTCCTCGTAATGGCACCAGCGTCCGTCCGCCATTAGACTCCGTTTCATAATGCAATGCAAACGATACGAGACGAAACGGGTTTGTAAAGTATTATATCAATTGGACTCGTGATGCAACAAAGAATGGACAGAAATGAGGAATGTGCTGCTTCAATTTTCAATTTAGATTTTAAATGATTTTTCCAAAAAATTTGAGACATTTTAATTTGTTGAGTGAGGATAATTTTCAAAGTTCTAACCGTTAGTCTTATGAGCTTTTATACCATTTTGTTAAATTTTATGAAGATATTTGTTTTAGAATGAGCTTCTCTAACATTAAATCTTAAATTATGTACGTATTATGCGTTCAGTTAAGACAATACTACAAGACTTAAAGGGTAAATGATTTAATCACACGTAAATATGTAATACTTAATAAAATTTTTGTACATCGTTTAGTAAGATAGTAGTTATGTTAAAAATACACTACAAATGTACTACATCAATAAATTTAAATCAATAACAAAAAACAAATGTTTTAAAACAAGCAATAGACAAAAATATAGGGTTTTGGTCATTCTTTGTACTGTAAATCAAGAAAGAAAGAAGACTCAGCCATAAGGCAGACAAAATCTATAACTAGAACAGTAAAAAATTGTAATATAACTCTAATACGAGTGCACAATCGAATTTTAACCATCTAACGTTTAAAACCACCTACCTAATAGCTGGCTCAGGGTAGTAAAGCAACTACGAAAATGTACATCACCACCTTAGGTGTGGTGGTCTGACATATGCCATGTCATGTCAATATCAGCTCCTTTCATACAGTCTTCAGTGAACTGTGTTGAAGTGCTTGTCTCTCTTGGCTTACATTGTCGTGTAGTTATTAATAGCTATAGAATGTTGTTCGATAACTATGTGTCAATTAGTTATCAGGTCCTTCCATAATGTTAAGTGAACTGTGTCATGGGGAAGTGCATGTCTTCGATATGTAGAGTTATACGTAGTTACCGATAGTTCATCTACATTATGTCAGTTTGTGTTAAAATTTGATCAATTCATTGAACAGTGTTATAGTTACCTGGCTATATATAGTGTTAAATAGTAGTGCAGCAGTAATGCAATATGTATAGGTAGCGAGCTGGACTAGTGGTAGAAAGCGGGCATTCAAAGCCTGAGGTCGTGGGTTCAAATCCCACCAATCACCAATGGATTTTATCTATATGATAACATCGTGATCCTCTAGGACTAGCATGTGATGTGTAAAACAGTTCCGGGCTAGAACTAGCGTCCTAAAATGTGAAGGCGGACATAAAGAAAGTAATCTAATATCAACTGTTTTTGTTCAAAAACTACTCATAGCATATTGACAACAGCAGTCTGCTGTTGTCAATATGCTATGAGTAGTTTTTGAACAAAAACAAAATGCTATGATAGCTATTCCTGGGGCCTGCCACTCTAACTGATTATTTAAAATCTTTAAGTATCATACAAGGAAATAAACTGCATTCATAGTCGCTTTCTAATAATCAAAAGGTGAACGGAAGGTGAGAGTTCAAACCAGTACGTGCTATTCCAAGTTTCGAGTTTATGTAATGTGATAGGTTATGTTCGGGAGCTGTCAAACATCTAACAATCATCTGTAGCCTGTCCTTGTCACAGTGTTTGGAAACAGCTGATCTGCACATTGTTGTCGTGTAAGTGACGTAATAACACTGTTTGTAAACGAGATTTGCGTCACACATCAGCTGATCTTATTGTTGAAGTGACGGTATCAAATCACAATATGGAGCACCTTTGGTGTCTATAGAAATATGAGACGTAGTGCGTAGTGTAACATTATTGACCTAAAAAGGTGAGTGGAATCGTTTTTTCATCTATGAATTGTTAATTTGGTTAATCTTTATTGAATTACTATGCATACGTGTATTTGAAACAATGATGGATCAAACTTTATGGCGGGACGGGTTTAACAAGATTAGTACTACAAAACCCCCACCAAAGCTGAACAGTCACAAAATAAGCTAGGATGTAGACCAGAACCGGTTTCCAGATATAATTCATTGGCGAATGGTGGGATTTGAACCCTAGACCTCGGGGACTCAAACCACATGCTCTTCCAATAGACCAGCTCGTTTCCCTTTAACTGTATAATATTCTAAAGAAGAATGAAAATAACATAAAACAAAAAAAGAACTAGTACACATTAATTAAATAACTTAAGCCACCACATAGTGAAGTAGTGTCTGTTTATTAGCCTAACTCTCTCGTACCAATTTAGTTTCATTAAATGTTTATGGTTAAGCAAAATAAGCCAAAAATACACTTAATCCTTCAAACATTTACGAATCTTGCCAACATTTTGAAAACGGTCCTAAGCGTCGCAACTCTTACTCCACTGTAAAATGTCGACTCCACTCGACAAGGTAATGTTCTACTACGTATCAAACGATCCTGAATCAGCTGATCGCCCTAACAGCTGTTACGCCATGGGTTCTTCAATGTACTAGAGGCACGTCGTCAAAATAACCATCACAAGACACTTTTACGTGAGGCCTCACCAGTCCAAGAGGCCTTGGCACACATTATTTTGTCACGGAGACAAAATAAGTGTAATTCAGTGTGTCTGGTGGGTTTGTTTTGACTATGGAATCGTTAATGAGTAGTTTCGGTTGTATATTTAAAATAACTTGTATGCATTGATAATTTTGCTAGATTTCAAAGCAGAACATTAAGTCACACAAGTAAGGACATAAGTCAAAATGGTTTTGGAATATTTCAAAGGTGTCTAATAATTAATGTATAACGTATGATAAGTATATGTATTGCATTTTTTCTTTTTCAGTCATCCGAACGGTTTACTAAAAGACTTATGTAATTTAATGTACTATGTAATGGTTATCTATATATATACTTATTTAATACGCAAGCAGGTTTTTTGTGACAATTACTCCTCCGAAACTACTGAACCGATTGACACGTTTTTGGTGTCATTAGAAAGAACGTAACGTGAAGTTGTGCAGGAAACTTTCTTTTTAGGGAAATAATTAGAGAGTGAGGCACTGGGGCCCTTTAAAGATTCGCATTTCTCCATAAGATTAACATGGGGAACAAACATTGTTTTGAAACCCCAGCTGTTGTTAGAAATGGAATATTAATAATTGGTCTCCATGGAAGCATGAGAAAATTCACAATATTTACATTTGCTTTGACATTTACACCACAACCAGAACTGTCAAAAGCCTATTTCACAGTTTCAGACAGCTGATAAAAATAAAATAAAACTACTTTGAGGTGGGTTTATTCAATCTTAAACTTTATGATAGATTATTATTTTATTATAAATGTATGATATAAGTTATTAATTATTGAATTTTTATTTTAAGGATTTTGCATATGAGTATGCATATGATAAATAACACCAATTTAGAGTTCTGCCAGTACTAACTCTTTTCTGTAGAGTTTAAAGTAGCCTACACCTTATTGTCTACAAATTGGCTAAATAACTTAGGTACGGTACATTATAAAAGCTGACAGCCTTTTTAATTTGACTTAAATTGTAAGCTTACCTTTTCCCGTCCATGTGCAGTTTGATAGTTAAAAATTAACCCTTTAAACTGGAATAGGACTGTTATGTAAATTGTGAGTATTTCCGTTGGTTAATAATCTGTTAGTTAACTCTTTCAAAATCATCGGAAATTTTGACTGTTATTCGTTTTTAAACAAGTCATTTGTTTATAAATAACTCCTGTACTTCTTTGCAATTGCTCGATTTCGAGCAACATGTACACTAGTTAGTTAATTAAAGCGATTTTTTTTACAAAAAGTATTGGAACCCGATTTTCTTTCGCTGACACATGATCAGTAATGCAACAACGAATGGACAACTGTGCCAATAACTTCAATAATTAAACTATACCATTTAGTAACAGTTTTCCTATGGGGTTATTCACACTGTGATTATGCTGTGGAAACCTATATAAAAATAGTAATTTCTTTGCAAACACCCGGAGATTGTTTGGATCACATGCAAACCTTGGTTGACATGTTGCTGTTCCGAATTAGAAAACAACGGGGAACTTTTAGGATAACAGCCTAAGCCAACAAAATAATCGGCAGAAGCCGCAAAACTCTTCGTACACCTGCAAATGTCAAAATATTGTGCCACTCGAAGCCCAAAGAGGTTTGCCAGAAAAGGCCTTCGTTGTTGGAAGCTTTCCATTTGCTCTTTTCATTCATTGGGGGTTCTACTAACTTCCTTTAAACTAGTTCAAGATTATTTAAAGTCACTCCTAATTTTTGCTGGAACTGAAACTAAATATACCCACGAAATTTTAGTAATTGCTGAAGAAATGCTGGAAAATGTATTTCTCAATCTTCAGGTGGTTTTTAATTTTTCTTTTAAATTTTGATTTTCAATAGTTATTTTTCCCATAAGATAACAGAAAATACGTAAAAAAAAACTCAAACGATTAGAATTGAAATTTTGTGAATTATAATTTTACTCTAAACATATGGTCAAACCCCAGTTACTAAAAAAATTACGGCTCAAAAGCTATTGTAACGTTTGTGATTTTACCCATAAAATATTATAATTACTCCCCCCACTTACTAATAAGGGAAGTTGACAGTATATGGGAGAAAGAATGTTAATCCACCGTTTATTATCTAGGGAACGACCTAAGCTCACAACGGTTGCTTTTGTCAGTATCTCATGTTAACTTCTTGGATAGCACAATTAATTAAAAGCAAAGTGACGAATCATCACTTAGTTTATGAACGGTCCTACTCCGGCATTAAAGCAACGTGTCATAAACAAATTTTTACTTATTGTTATCAATGAAAAATATATATTACTCATTCACTTTTACAAGTGTCTTTGAAATCATTATCGAATAGGTAAACATTGAACTAAATAAAAAAGGTTTTATTTGTTTTTTCAAACAAAGACCAAATCACCTAAAGTGTTAAAATGTAAAACAAACAAGGGACTTGTACTTGTGTTTTAGTAACAATATTGTTTGTTAAGCCTTGTCTTAAGGCTGAGTTGGAGCACAAACAACCTTCAAAGATAGAATACCGAGCAAAATCAGCAAATGCAGGGAATATGACATAGAATGAGCAATGGGTCTGGACCTCTCCAAAAGACACGGAAGTTAAAATAGACCCTGAAATTTGAAGGACATTTAAATTTCTTTGTGTTCTGGTTGTTAAAGCAAAACAATTTTTATGATGCAAAGTAAAATTAAACCTTACTTCAAAACATAATTTTTTATTGAACACGACAAACAAAATATAATGATACAAATTAAAAATTGAAAACGTTGAACTTAATTAATTTTGGTTTATGATTTGTCAGACGCTAATTATAAATAGTAAAATATTACATATAAGTACAGTTTTTAAATACATTATTTGGTTGTTTAAAGTTGTTGTTCAATAAGCGATGCCGATAGGAAAATATTCGTTCCTAGTTAACGTTTTAACAACAATAAAACAAACCGTCTAAAACGTAGATACATATAAACAATATAATCCAACTCATTGGATAGAAAAAGGTTTTTTAGTCTTATAATCTTTTCGCTTGATAAAATTTAAGTTGCAATTCAAATAATTTGCAACAAATAGTTCAGACACCCTTCAAATTATTAATATATTCATATACAACTCTTCACCTCATAAATAGGCTTCTTTCGATAGCTACATACATCTTGTATTAAAATAAAGCTACAGAAAATCAAACTAATAAGACTGTTAGTAAAGCCTTTGATAGAAACAAAATCAAATACAAGAAAACAAATCAAATTATATTTAAACCCTTGCATGGTGTAAATATTGTTCATCTCAATCTAAACTTAGTTGCTTTGAGAACACACACAAATATGTGTTATGATACATTATAAAGTGTTCCTTGCAATATAAAGGTTATCTTGGTTCAATATTCAAAACAAAACCACATCAAACACTATTTAATTTAAGTAGTAGATTGCTTATTTTGGCTTGTAATTTATATCAAATGTACTTTTTTTAGGACACCACCCACATCGAAGTTGAAGAAGAAAATGTACACCCATTTACCAGAAAATATCCACAAAATAATCCATTTCGACAATTTAAATTATAAGACCAGTGGTAGGTAAATACATCCATTTTCGTTCCGAATGTGGTAAACTTCATTGCGCCATGATCTCCCAATACCGTAACATGGAGTGCGGTTACCGCCAAAACTACGGTTCCCGCCAAAACTGGCCGAGAACAGCTGATTGCTGGGTCACGTGACTGGTGATGATACCTGGAGAAAGGTCCTTCCAGTGATAAGCCCCCCTCCCTGCTACCTCCAGGTGGACTTATATACTGAGGATGAGCTATGGATGGTCAGACCACGGATCTCCACCATGAACGTGAGTATATCTTTATCTCTTATTACTTCTCTTACTTAAAGTTTACTCAGTTCGTGGCAGCAAATACACACACATTTGAGGTCAATTTTGTTTTTATGTTTTTTTAAATATTTGACACATTTAATACACTGTATTTTTTTTACAAATCAATACATCTAGTTGTCATCGACAATAAAATGAAATGATTTACTTAAAAATCACTGTTGGTTTTGGTACAACATTTCTGTGAATGTTCCTACCTACTTAGTTTTTATGAGAACTAAAATTTGGTGAAAGTAGCTTTTATGATATATCCAGTAAAAATTTATTTCAATGACTAATTTATACTTTTATAACCAAACTGTCAAGTGCCATTAGGTAGCTTAAGAGTTATCATGTATGCATTTAAATACTTTTTACAAAGTCTTATATCCTCTCTCAAAATGTAGATAAACACTTTTTTGTTTGTGGCTTCAACAATGTACCAGATACCTGTAACAATTACTAATATTATACAAAAAAAATGGAAACTTAACAATAATTTAAAAAGTCATTGCAGCTTGGTCAAGAATACATACTTACTGAACAGAAGCTTGTTAGTGGTAAAAGTTGCAAGTAATTAATGCAATTAAAAGATTTAGTGTCCCTAACAAATATATAAACACCACAATATTTTTAAAAGATAAAAAAACACCTCAAACAATAATTAATTAAATATTAATTTACTTTAAGTCATTACAAAACTCATTGAAAGATTCAGACAAAAAATGAAAACGCTGAGAAAATTGGAGTTATTTAAAATTTATGCATTAGAAAAGGGGGAAGCTGATTTCAGATTCATGAAAGAACCACCTTACGCACACCATGGTGAAATGGGGGGTTGGATGACTTTGGGGGGGGGGGGGGCAAGGTGTCCCGACCTGAGGTGTAATAGGCTGTCAGCTGTGACAAATAGACCCGCCAAAACTACATTACCCGCCGAATAATGTGGAAATCGTAAGGCGTCATGGCAGATAAAATATACCACGGATAAAGTCACCGATATGATTCGGCTGTAGGAAAAATCGAGTGTGATGCCTCCCCTTACGAATCTAATGGCGTACATTTTCTATAAAATTAGTATGAAACGTTTTCTATGTAGGTACTATTGCTACTATTTGACATCTCCTTAAATTTAGGGTTAGGATATAGGGTTGAGCGGTTGTTGTTTAAAATAGGTGCAAACGCAAACGCTTTCCAAATCGGGTGAAAAAATGTCATTTTTGACATTTTAAAATATGAATTTTTAAGGAAACGTACACAAACCTGACTTCTGATCCAAGATTAGTTAGCTTAAAAACTTCAGTATGGTACGCAATAGTCCTTTTACTAGGGTTAAATATACGTTTATTTAGAACAATTTAGCTCAAGCCAAAAGCTTTTTATTTAAGGTTAACACCACCAGTCAAAAAACAAAATTGTTTATAGTTTATTCTTGTTTGAATCCCTAATATTTCAACACTCATACTGCATACAAACCTAATACCAGTAACACTACTTCGTCATGTAGTTACTAGGAAAAAACTTAATTTCCTCAAATTTAGGTTTTTGTAAAAATATTCTTTGTTTATATTTATTTATTTCTTTGTAATATTAACAGTCCAAGCTTTTTTTTAATTGCGTGCAAAATATATACGTGACCTTGCTGAGAGAGGGTTGATGGTTGATTTGTGACTCATAAACAATGTTGAGTCGCGCAAGAGTTGACGTTAATGAGTGGTTCATAAAGCATTGTGTTGATTAAAAACATAAACTTGTGTACCCCAGTTTATGTTTCTAATAACCTACACAGTTTACAACATTGTGTCGGAAACATTAACTTCTTTGTCTTCTTCCTGTATGAAACAAACAATAGAACATATGTTTGTTACATTTTAACATGAGTGTATTCTTTATATTTAGGGAGTTTTAATAGAGGAAAATAAATTTAATTACTTCTTGGAATCCTTAATAAGGAGACAAATAGTTCGTTGAAATTAATTTTTATTTGAGTTTCAAATTTATAATGGGTAAATAATGGAACATACATCATAATAAATATTTGATAAGATATTCGATTGAATAGGTTAAATTTATGAATATTGGTCCCTGTTTATAAAATAAAAATTAAAACCCTATATCTGTCTTCAGCACTGCATTTGTTTTTTTAACAGTTGTTAAATAAGTTAAAGCAATTACAACAAAAAAATTATACAAACAGTTAATAAAATTAAAATTAATAAAAAAAAACAATGAATAATTAATTTTTGACGAAAGTTGTATGCATACTTGAGTCATTTCAAACTTGAAGTTTTGATCCTTGTAAACTTTGTACTTTAACAAATGAAGAGTAGGTAATAATTTACCACAGCTCTACTGTCTTGTTAGGTATTAAATATTTGTAGCGTAGACACTTAATATTTTCATTTATTTGTATTCGTAAACTGTGTTATGAACTTACCACCAAAATACAATTGTTCTTAGAAATGTATGCTAAAGGATGAGGATTGAAATTAAAAATTGTTTACAGTATTTCATATCAAGAAAAGTTCATGTGCCAATTAATTAATTTTCAGCTATTTGCAGGGCTGCAAAGTTCAAACTTTCAATATGTTGTATAGTTGTACTAGAGAAAAACGTGACCCAGGTGCATCTATCAAGAACACAAGCCCATATTTCACTAAATGCATAACTCTGTCTTTTAAACTTGTATATATTACAAAATGAAACATTGTGTTACACGACGGAAGTGTCTGAATTAAGAAAACAATACCTTAAATCTGAGAACATTCTCATCTATTATACTCGTGGAAATGTTTACACGATACCTGTGTAACATGTTATGTTGTAACACTATTAGGTAATACAAGCACAATACAACTATTAGTGTAATCAAGATGTTCTAGTTATTTCTTAAAACTTAGAGGTTAAAAATGTTATTTTCTTGTTATGTCATTCAAAACTGCTTATTCAACCTAATACAGGTCAAGATATTTCCTCAGGTTTAAGTACGATTTAATATATAAACTCATTGTTTAAGGTACAAATATATAGCACTAGCTGTAACCCGCGGGCTTTGCCCCGTTTAACTTCTGAATTTTCAAGATTATCTCGTTCGCATGGCTCAATCACGTCCTGGTTGAAGTTTGTTCGCTAGCTCATTCACCTTTAGGTTGGAGCTCGTTCGCTACGCTCACTTGCCTTCAGGTTAGCTCGTTCGCTACGCTCACTCGCCTCCAAGTTGAAGTTCGTTCGCTACGCTCACTCACCTTTTGGTTGCAAATTAGCTGTTGTCATAAATAAATGTAAAAGAAATAATAGTGCTGCACCCTGTTGGTAATCCTTGTAAATTTAATGCTATTGAACATCATAGAACAGAACCAACTTGTTTAATTGAAACAGCTGTTAAGATTCAATACCATTTCTCATAAGGTTAACATGGGAAACTCCAGAGCCACTGGGGCGGAGCCCAAAAGGATTTTTGAAATAAGAATATGCCTATATGTTAATCGGGAATGTGAGCTATCATCATGCCAAATTTCAGCCCAATCCGACCAGTATTTTTCGCGTTCACTTGTCACAAACATACATCCATACATCCATACATCCATACATCCATCCATACATCCATACATCCAAACTTTCTCATTTATAATATTAGTAGGATAGTAGGATAAAATATGTAGCATATTTCAAATTTTTTATGTAGAAAATGTACTAAAATGAATCCTCATAAACACGGATAACTCCATATTTTTTATTAGATAAAGTAATGTACAAAAGTCTGTTCGATCCATAGATAATATTATTAGGCTTTTAATAACAGACCCTAACTGTAAACAGCTGATCTTCATTAGTAACGAAGCTACACGGATCATCTCTCTCCATTCTGCACCCATCCTTTAATTTATATTCAGCTCAAAGTACGTAATAACGCTGTTTTAAATAATTTAATTTTATTGTATTTTTGGCTGGCTTACCAAAAATAAAGATCTAGAAGATAGAGTTGATCTACTTTTTTAAATACTCTTGAAATATTTAGTCTTTATTTTGATTTTAAAACCAAATCTTATGGTTATAGAGTCAGTGCTTTAAAGCAAGTTAACTGTTATTATGAAGGCTAGGTAAATGACGAACTGTATTGTTACAAACTCTAAATAAATAAATTTCCAATTTTCAAATATTTAAATTTTTTAACGTTTGAAAAATTCAATACTTAGCAAAATTAATAAAACAAAAACACTAAAAACTTCTTTTCTCTTCGTACGAAGAAAAGTAATCAACAAAAGAGCTCCTGTAAATTTAACTTACAATGAAAAACACATTCACTACAGATCGAAGGACTATAAATTTCACAATTCAAAATGGCCTACAACTCATACAAAGATGGCGGAAATGTAAAAATAAACCTGGATTACGATTCTCAGCACGCCTCATGACTGTTAGCAATGTTTATGTTGTCATAAATGTGCATATGGAAGGAAGCGATAGCGGCTGTTGCCAAGTGGCGTAAAATGGTGTCGTTTCTGTATAAAGGTCACCACAGACCACCCTTCAATGCTGTTTTGTGTGTAATTTAACAGTAAAAATGAAGAAAAATTATGTAGGAATCTATCTTAGTACACTACTAACTATAGGATGTAATTTTAAACTCAATGTTAAAACTTTATTTTTTTAATTCGTCGATGTTTGTGATTTTATTGTGCTCAGAGTCATATAGCAATATGGTCTATATTTTAAGGAATAAACATTTGCATTACAATTTCTTGGATGTTCACTTTTGTTGCATAAAATGTGTGGATTTTCTAAATAAGAAATGTAATACCTATTAAATGTTTGCTAACCCTTGCACGTCAATCCATAAACAGCTTGGTAGTAGTATATTAATTACGTTACTAGTTCTGAAAAACAGGTGTTTAGTCGTGTGTGGTCGTTCCTATGCGAGACGAGGTCAAACATTTTGGTCGAGTGACGTACGATATTTTACGCCATACTAGTCTAAGTTAACTTAACAATAAAAAAACCATATATATATCCGCCGACTAAAGGACTAAAATCCCTCTCATAACCTCTAAGAGAGGTTATGTTTTTGTTTATAACCACTCATTGCCAAATATTCAGCTGTTTGGTGTCCGGTAAAAACTCATTAGACTACAGTAGTACGTAATGAAACACCTTTGATAAAGCTGGTGGCAAAAAGCTCTTTTCTGGACTAAATCCTTGCGTGGGAAGTTCGTTAAAACAGTGTCATGTAGCGTAAAAACCTTTCGCGAAAACATTGTTTAAAAACTAAAAAACATCCGTTTGTACAAAATTAAATAGATAAAAATCATACAGCATCCAAATCTAAGGAGTTATTTGACAAATACATTTGGAGTGTAATATAAGTATTATATTAAATTACTCCAATGAAAAAAATAATATGTGATTTCACCCTGTATAAATTCAATTATGAAGTATATTCACCAACCATGTAAAACAAACTCATTTCTATACTTCAGATTCCTCATTAAAAATACACTAGTAAAAAGTAACTTAAATAAATGGAATGATAATTAATTAATCTATGTGCACCCATGCAGCGTTGCAAAATAATTCATCTCCACCTGGGAAATTTAGGTTGTGGACGTTGGCAGCAATGAATGATGTATACTGATCCAACTGTCACAAACAGCTGTTTGTTTGAACATGCGATTCAATATGACATGACCAGTGTGACCTGCGGACGATTTCTCGGAGTTAGAAATAAATTGCTTTTGAACAAATATTTTTGAAACACATTTTTATTTATTCTGTTTCAAAGACCATCTTTCACTTGTTTTAACTAATATAAGCACTATGTTATGCCAGAATAGGTAATAACCAATCAATAGGTAGTTTAAGTGAGGGATTTTACCTTTTAAAATTGAGAACTAAAATGAAATATTAATTTACCTACCAAAATTTGCTCTATGTTAGAACAATGTCATCGGGAAAGTGAGCTGGAATAGTGGTAGATTGTGGGTCTTAGGTCCCGGGTTAAAATTTTGCCAATCACTATGGATTTTTACCTAAGTGATAATGCCTCAACCCTTATAGTGAAGTTTTTTTAAGTTATATGTAATACAGTTCTAGGCTAGAGCCAAGCGTCCTAATATGTAACGGTGGAATTAACATGTTATCGTACAATATAATTTTTCATTACTGGAATGAAATACCCCCGCCGCAGCAAACCTGTCAACTAAGCGAATTTCCATTTGGCTGAATTGTTTTCAACTAATTGAATGTATTTAAATAACATTATGTTTTATGATTATGAGTACCTAGGCTTGCTGCTACAGGGAGGGTAAAAAAGTGCGTTTTTTTAGTAAAATATTAATGATTTAGTATAAAATAAATCGATATTCCAAGTTTGATAAAATTTATATCTATAAACAAACAAACTATAACATTTTACAATATTCTTCTTAAGAGTAACATGGGAATTTTTAAAATATATTTTTTATTTTCTCCGTAACCAAAAATTTTACAAAAACACTTTGATATACTAAATTATTTGTTTTTTAAGCTCTTTGAAAAGCTCTAGAGAAAAATTGGGAAATTTTGTGTTTAGAGGGTCAAAAATTAGAAAAACCCATTTTAACCCCATAAAACCCCCGTAAAATCCCGTTCCCTAGGTCCGATCATGCTGGTTCGCGAACTCGTGTAAGTTTATCCCGCCTTACAAAACATGAGTCACGGTAATTTGTACGCAAACCTCTTAAATTACACCATCGTATTATTAAGTATAAGCTTCCAAAAAGACAACCCCAAAAAAAGTTATTAATTGCACCAAAGGTTTTTTAACACAAACTACTCTATTTGGAGTGGCAGGTAATTCTATGTTTTCTTAACACTTTCGCAAGTGATATTTCCCGGGACTCCTTTCCCTCGTAAAGATCGACCTTTTGCTTTCATAACTGTTATTAAAGCGATATTGTGATGATGAGGCGGTCCCACCCACAGCTGTTGTAAGAACCCCTTCTTTAACTAGAGATTACGATATGATAAACTATTAATTAGCCACCATCTGGTGTTCCAGATTGTTTCAGGGGTCCTTCTATTACTAATGAAAATATTTCCATTCGTATACTAAAATTACTACTACTATTAAACTACATCTGTATTATGTGTACTAAAATAACTCATACAGAAGTTTCTGTTAATCTCAACAGGAGAGCTAGTGTATGTAGCTGGTAGCTGACTTTCAAATAAATTTTAATACTATGATATGAAAACTCGAGGGAGAATCACTAGACAATGAAACAATGTGTTATTGTTTTATTAGTGAAAACCAAGAAAGTTTGTGTGTTTATTTTGCATCGTGATGAAAAGTAAATTAAGTCAAAAGAAAATTCATATCAATAATTTTTTCCTATATATTTTTTGACCTCTTATTGAAGTTAATTTTATTGCAACTCGAGTACACGCACAGGCCCTGCCGATGTGTAATTTTTCCTTTGTTAGAGAATGTATTTTTTTTATTCACTTTATTTCTACAGTATATAATTTTTGTTATGGATAGTATATTTGCTGTATTATTTGTGAGTAAAAAATACAATGTACTGATGTATATAGTTAATGGGAAATATTATTTCATTTCATCTCATTCAGGAAAGTTCACTATTTGTCACTTCGTAAGTTCAATTTCTAAGCTTGATAGTTGTAAATAGAATTAAGCTATTACACCTTTATGCCTTGAATATTTATATCCTTTAAACACGTTTATGAACCCTTACTTTTAGTATATACCCTTATACAAAACGATTAAAACCCTCTAAATATTTAACACCTTATCAAACTAATAATAATTATCATAATTTTCACGTAAAGATACAAAATATAAAACACAATTCAATTTAAAAGAATCAATATTGAAAAAATAGCAACACAAGAGTTTTATAACTAAATAGACGTGTCTTTAGTTAAATTACAATTTAAAAAAGTTTTAAACTAAACATTAAATATTTTAAAATATTTTTTTTTCAGAAAAGTCCGCATGTCTTGACCTATTTTTTACTATTGGTTTATCTTTTCTCTTTGTACAGTACAAGTGGTTTGTTTGCATAATTTAAATTGCATTTCAACACTGAAGACTTATTGTACAAGTAATGGTAGTTTGTACAAGCAAGGTATTGATAATGTTAATTGACTTTTTATGTTTATTCCAGACATTCTGTGTGGGCGTGGTTTTGCTTGTTGCACTTGCTGAAGTCCATTCCGGTAAGTAAAGTTTGGTAAAATAAAAAAAGAGAATAATATAGGTGAGCTGTCCTAAAATTTTCGATATTGAGGAAATAATATTTAACAATTATACTTTCTCATAATCCCCGATGGTAGTATGGTATATGTATCATGCCTTGGTATATACAATCAATTAGTTTCAGTGGTTATATACCACTGAAAGAGGCTGCAAGATTCCTTAACACATTTTAAATGTCTTGTTGGTACTAGTAAAATTTCTAGTACAAAGAATAACTAAAACGTGTAGTCCTTAAATAACTTAAATCATCGAAACGAAATATAAATTCTGTATACTTGCAATTTATAATAGTGAATAAGACATTTTCGGTGAACCAAAACTGAAATGTTCTATAAATTCTCACCAGAGCAATAAGCCTAATGTAAGCTTGTAAACATATATTGATGTTTTAAATTATCTACCAAGCCTTGTAATGTTGTGAATTTAATTTGTTCTGGGATAAAAACATTATTTGGTAATCAAAATAATAATTTTTAGTTCAGAAGTATAAGGAAGAAACACATTTAACGTGTTATTAAAACACTAATGTGAATGGAGGACCACTTTGTGTGGCAGAAACTTTTAATGTATGCCGACATATGGATAATACTTTATACAATTTGATATCTTTCCTTTAAAATTGTTTATAATACCAGTAATGTTAGAAGTAATGGAAATTACACCCAGGTAATACGTCTTTCTATGTGTCGGGTTTACCAACCGTGTAAATTTAACTAGCAATTAATTTTTAAAATATTAATTTAATATTATATTAATATTAATATTATATTTATTATTATTAATTTAAAATATGACGTTTCTATGAGAACTGAACTATCATATGGACCCCAACTGATATATTAAGGATAGAACGCATAATAATATACAAAATTGAAATAAACTGCACTCCATATTCCACTTGCATTCATGTTATCTATCGCAGCTAAAAACCCATATAATTCCCGAGATTTCCCGGAATTCCCCCTTCTCCCCTGAAAGGTACATTACAAACCACTTGGCCATCAATTTTGACGCCAGCAGCCATTAGAGAAGGCGGAGCGCAGCGTCTTCCGTGGATCTTTAAAAGCTTACATTAGGCTTTTTGCTCTGGTGAGAATTTATAGAACATTTCAGTTTTGGTTCACCGAAAAAGTGTTATCCACTATTATAAATTGCAAGGATACTGAATTTGTATTTCGTTATGATTTCAGTTATTTAAGGACTACACGGTTTAGCTTTCCTTTGTGCTATTTGTTCTTGACAATTAAAAATTATTCTAGACGAAACATAAGATACTCTTGGAAATACAATTTATACTTGTATTTAAAGATGGGTGGATTTTCATAGTTCATCTATTGGCTTTTGTTTCCCAAAATGCTACATATAGCCAATTTTTAAGCTTATGATAAAATACTATTCTATTTACAAAGAAACGAGGTAAGATTTTGTAAGCTGTGTTTAAAGTTTTGCACCCCTCCTCTTACGCCAAATACTGAAAGTTATTTGTTATTGGTAGGTTCGTCTTAAGTCTTACCTGTTTATATTCTACAGTATATAGTTGCTGTACATTTAAATTCATAAAATAGATAACACCTTTTTAACTAACGAAACGTAATTGTTCAAATACATAGAGCTTTTTTAGCTAACTTAATAGAGGGTTCATCATAGGAAAGAATGGGGCATTATTTACAAAGGAGTTCTACTCCATAATTATTTTAAAACCCCAAATAAATAACATAACATTTCACTCTAAGATGGATGACAAAATGTCCACAATTCTCGCAAAGGCATTTCCTCCAGATCCAGGGGATAGGTCAACGTACAAAAGACACCGGTTAATTCAGCTGACAGGTGCAATTCCCACGATGAAGTGGTGCAACTCGGTCGGTTATCAAAGGTCAGCAGGGGTCACAGGTCACCGGGGTCGGGGTCACGTGACCAACGTGTGATGGTTCAGTTGCACCAACTTTCACCTCACGTTGAGTAACAGGTATCCAGCGGCGATCAATGGGTTGTTGCAGTCATTGGGTTACAGCATTGCTGGAATCATTCCAGGAATTTGTGGAATAAATGGAAGATAGCTTGGTTTAGCAATAGTGTTACCAGTTAAGAGCGCAATAAATCTCCAATTTCCTAGTTCATCAGCTAAGTTACCTAGTTCCCTGGTTGTTTATTGGTAATATTTGAATTATTTACGTTTCTTGGATGACACAAATTTGTATTTTCTCAAGCAGAACTGCAGAAACATTTTTTAAAATCATAAGACTATTCATATGACTTATCATGTTTAATTAATTTTTAAAGCCTCTTACAAGTGGAAAAATATGTTAAAAAAGGTTATTTCTTGTTATTTGGTATTATAAAATAACACACAAAAATGAATACATTTCCTCCCAGATTCACTTCTGAGGTAAACATTTGATTACCATTTAAAACTAAAATCCTATAATAGTTGTCAATATTTATAACTCTTATGTATTATTATTATTTTGAATAGTAATCGTGTGATAATATTTTTTATAATTTCATATAGTTAAAGATTTTAGGCAGGATAGGATTTGTCATACTAAAACAAATTATAGGAATCTTCCGAAATATGTAGAGCTTCAAATCTCAGTTACTTTTTTCCAAATTCTCCATGTTCCTTTGTGCAAATAAATTTATATATTTCTTAATAAAATAAAACTCTTTAATTATTGTTATTTCTTAGGCAATGGTTTCCAATCCATTCTCAAACTACAGTAAATTAATCAAAACAAAAATGGAAATGTCACAATATGATTAGCAAATCTTTTGATGTTTTCCCGTTACAGGCTACATCAGTCGGGGATGGAGTAGCGGTGGAGGTGGAGGTGGATGGAGTAGCGGCGGTGGTGGAGGTGGAGGATGGAGCGGGGGCGGTGGAGGCGGCGGATGGAAGCCCAGTGGAGGAGGTTGGAGTAGTGGAGGTTAGTAACAAATCGTGCAAACTTTCGTTTTAGCGATTAATATTCCATCAATATAGTTTCCATCAAGAAGAACATGTATTGATATACAATTATGTTAGCAATATGTGTAATTTTGCGAAGTTTCTTCATTTTTGAAAATACAATTTTTTCTCAGGAGGAGGTGGGGGATGGAAAAGTGGCGGAGGAGGAGGTGGATGGAAGAGCGGCGGTGGAGGCGGTGGATGGAAGAGCGGCGGTGGAGGCGGCGGATGGAGCTCCGGCGGAGGTGGTGGAGGTTGGAGCGGAGGTGGTGGTGGAGGCGGTAAACCCACCATCATCAAGATCATCTACCTGAACAGCGGTGGCGGCGGAGGCGGAGGTGGCTATGGAGGTGGCGGACACGGAGGCGGCGGCGGCGGTGGATGGAAGAGTGGAGGAGGTGGTGGAGGATGGAGCTCAGGAGGAGGTGGTGGATCCAGCGGATGGAGTTCCGGAGGTAGTGGATCTAGTGGATGGTCGTCCGGCGGCAGTGGAGGTAATGGTTGTGGAAGATGTAACAATAAGATAACACATTGATGAACAGTTGACCTTCTAAAGCCTTCTGACAATGGAAGAAGAAATTTTGTCTGTTGATATATTAATGTGAGAAGGTTTGATTTAAAAAGTGTTTATGTTTTGTTCTGCTTTTACTATACACTTTCGTTAACATGACACGTTAACTGATGGGGTTATTAATATTTGTTTTTATTTGTGAATAGTTTAATCTGTCCTTACACAAATATGATTTGGTATGAAAAAAATGGGTGAACCGACGTAAGAATATGTTTTTACAAACGTGTGTATGGGTGGATGATTTTGGTACCAAAACAACTTACTTATACGTCTTAAAAAACGAACAAACACTACTGAAAATAGAAGAGGCTAACTATCTGAGATCACGAATTGGATGATATTGGGGAAACATCTATTAGAAGCGTTTTCCTCTGAAAGAGCATTTTAAAGTTTTATTCCTACTCGTAAAAACTGCAGTATAAACATCTAAAATTTTCTTCAAATCTGAAATTGATCTCAAATACCTAAAGTTAAGTTGTAGGTAGGAAAAAAGAGGGTTTAGATGACAAATAGTTTAAATTAACAAAAAAACTAATTCATTGTTTCCCATTACATCCGTAAAGTTGTATTTGACACCATTATGAGTCAAAACAGTCCAATTCAGCTGCTAAGTTTACAACAATGGCGATAAACGCAGTGTTACATAACCTCACAAATCCGTAACAGGCGAGACAAAACATGTTACAGACTGGCCGGAAACTGCGTCGTTGAAAGGGGAATCGTCGGGTTAGTGACAGGGAAAGCGGGAACTGGAATATACCGGGAAACAGAAGGAACTATGAAACTAAACCGTTCCCTTTGGTTCCGGTCGATGACTTTACGTCTGAGGCGTCTGCCGTGATGTCATCATGGTGGTAAATGTGGGAAATTACTCGCATAATGCGGTAAAAGTTGTTCTTGATTACACAAATAATTTCATGTTTGAAATGTGTGATTACCAATTGGTTCAGGTGTTTACGTTGGCATTTCGTATGTGGAAATATTGTGTAAGGTTTTGAAATGTTTTTTACATAGTTTGTTGGCACCATTACGGTCCCAAGAAGTGATAAGGTGTCTGAAAAAAAAAACTAAATGATTGTGTAAAAGGACGAACGGAACCGTTGAAATGTGGTTAGACTAGATGAAACTTTATTTTCCAAGAGTTGCAAGTTTAATCAAGTAGACGACACTGGGGGCTGATAGACATAAGAAATATTGTAATGAATGTAATCACTTATGGTACTGATATTTGAATACAAATTTAGATATCTCATGTATATAAACCTACCTCAAGACTAGTCGTGTTCATTTCTTATTTTAAATAAAAATAGTTGAGCTATCATCAAGTTTTCTATCAGTTTTATGTTTCGTTTTTGATACACTGATAGTTGATGTAAAAATATCTGTAGACCGGTAAGTTGTCCTTTTAGTTGGCCAAAAATGTGTTATCAGACGGAAATCAGAAATTGGTGGTTGAAAAATCTGTAGGTGGCTAAAACATGTTGATTCTTGTTCTAAATCTGTCTCTATCATGAGAACGGGACGTCTACTCGTATCAATAGTCAAAGAATGGGAAGATTTTAGTTATTGGATAGAAACTATAAGTTGGCAGTGTCATCAAACTTTTTATAACTAAAGGCAAATTTATAAATATGACTTTGCTGAAAGAAATAACTTAAAAATCGATTGTTGTGTTCGCAATTTGTCCTCGAATAGTAACACCAAATTTACATACCATAGTGTTAATGTTTTGTGTTTCTGAGTTTATTGTGCATTATTAACACTGTTTTAATGATTATCATCTTCTTTTCAGGAGGCGGTTGGTGGGACGATTAAACATCAACTTCATCACATCAACATCAACACAAAGTTACCATCATCATCCCATACAGCACCAAACATAATGTACAGTGTAAAATAAATGTAAAGTTTTGTAAGTGTAACAAGGGATTCTGTCTCCTACACGTTTGCTATATATTGTTTAAATGACCAGACCAAACCTTATCCGTTATTTTGCATTATAGTGAAAATAGGTTTTCTAAAAGATTAATTTTAATTGTGTTCACATCAACAGTATTTGGTTTTGAGATATGACTATATGGATTACTATTGGGATAAAATTTGTTCTTTTTATCGAACAATTTTTTCGACTACTACAAGAGCTAGCATAATCATTTAGAAAAATAAATTCTGTTCACAGGAATTATTTAATACGTGTTAACAATATGAAACGCATACAACATAATAATTCCAAAAATCATTTAAGACTCCCCTCAAACAAGGAAGACTAGCCATGTTATATTGTTTATTTTTAATTTAAAATATTTTAATGATATGACTAAAGTAAAACTACTTGTATATTCTGGTCGTAAATATCGCAGTCCACACTATTAAAGTCAAACATCCTTTTTTATTGAAATTAGTAGTTGCAACAGTAACCCTCTACTGTATATTCTACAACTTACGTAGGGAGTTTTCTACACAGACCAACAGGTTTCCAGCCTCATAAACAACAGTTCGTAACCTCATGTAATGGCTTTGCAGCCTGACCTTGAGTCTTTTATTTATCGGAAGGGTTTCGTTCTTTATTGCGATGGTTTGGCAAAAAATGAAATATTTTTTTATATTTAAAAGCCTCCTTTAGCACTCGAACGGTTTTAATATACCCTTTGAGGACTATAGATAACGGTTCTAGATTATTAACCAAATAAATTAGTGTCAGTTTCTATTGTTTGAGGTGGCTTATGCAATTTTAGGTTAGCATAAAAAAACAAATTTAAGTTTTTAACAATAACGTCTGAAAATATAAAAAAACAGGTTTTAAATATTTGTAAATATACTATTGTTTAAAATTACATAATAATTATAGCCACAGTGCCCCGTTCATGAAAGTTATGGTTTCTGATTCAAACGAATAATTTTTTAAACGTATACTTTAGTGTATTATAATAACATTTTTACTTACCTACTAACTAACTGTAAATGGTTATGAAAGAATTTGTTGGTGTCAAATTCATCTCAATTTCAGATAAAAAATAGAATCATGCATCATTTTATGTAAATATAAAAAGTCTTTTTTAATAGATGATCAAGTTCTACTTCAAGGCTACTTTAAATTCATCAACGATCCTTTCGGAATATTTTAAAATTCGACAATTATGTTTATAGAACTAGTTGTGGGTTCTGAGTCTTCAACTTAAAAATTATTTTGAGTAACAGTTTTGCCATTGTTATTCTTTTAATGTTGAACTACTTCTAATTAATTGTAAAACAAATTTGTATATTTCAAGAGCATGAGCATTGATGCTAAAACTAATTTCTACGAAACGTTAATTAATATAATTGAGTCACCTATGTTTTTGCAGGATTTCGTACAATGGTATAACAATATTGCTTTTCACCGACACAATACTATACGAGTCAAGTGGAACTGTAATTGGCAATCAAAATTTAACAAGGCCATTGGCGGTTCCACGAACGTTGTGTTGTGTCAGGTAATTGTAAATATAAACAATTGAGGGGAAATATCTGCAGCATCAGTTGTACCTGAACAAATAAACTCAGACACACCCTATTTTGTTGTGAACTTTTATTTTAAGAGTTTTATGTCGTTGGATTTGAGACAATAATTTATGTATGCATAAAGGAAAATAACGAAGATTGTAGGAGTAACATTTGATCGAAGTTATTTTGAGGGTAGTTGTTTTCGTCTGGGTTTGTTTTTAAAACAGAACAAAAATAATTGTTAAACGTGAAGAGTTGTGACATCCCCTATTCCTAAGGAAGTAACAGTTTTTGAAAATCAATTTTTGATACCGGTTCCATTGGAAACTAAAAAAACTGCACCCTTGGCAGCTGGACAGACAGACACCACCTCAATTTTATAATTGTATATATAGATAGAAGATAGATATAGATAGATAGATGTTAATTGTATCGTTGATGACAAGTAGCTGTTTAAAAAAAAAAATTGTGTATTTTACTGTCCTTTAGTACCAACTATAGGCCTACTGATATAAGCCGTACAACTATTCGTTTATAGATGTATAGAGTTATTTGCGTCTCTTTGAATCCCCATGTATTTGTTGTTATTTTTTGTTTATTGCAGTTTATCACTTGGCTCACAAAGTGATTTAACAACGAATATAATTTATTTAATGGTAATATGAGTAATTTAAAATGTATTTCACCAAACCCCGGACTAAAAAACAACACTTCAACTCATGCGTTAGCTATAAAACATTATAGGGGTCTTTATGAACTAATCAACACATGAACCATATAAGTAATTGTATCTTGCAGACGATGAACTCGTACGGTTTACAGTCCAATATAAAACATGTTTCATGGCGACCGTTAACGTCTATCTAACTCGTCAGAATGAGTTCTAACATTGAAGATTCGTTGCCCAAATCATTACTTAATTGTTTTTGTTGAAATAATTGCAAAAATATATTTTAACTAACCTATTCCAATGTGAGCTACACAACTAATGCATAAAACAAAATGTACAATAGTGGTACGTGGATCAGTATTCGTGCACGTACTTTTTGTTTTGATTTTACCTTCAACCTTAAATGCATATAAACTAATCAAATTTGTCAGTGTAAAAGTAAATTTTTTTCTCCATCTTTGAATCACCAAATTTCTTTACACTCAACGTATTACATTATCTCTCTTGGGCATTCAGTAGTTGTATGTGGATGTTGACTAGAAATATATCTAGTATTTGAAAGGCAAGAAGTATTCATATTGGCCTTAGCTATTGAAAATTGTTGAATTATTTTCAAAGTTAAGGAAGTAAAAAAAGTTTTTATCATACTGCAGCAAAAGAAACCGTTTTTAATTCATGCGTTACGGGTCTAAAGTAACATTTTTACTCTTTAGGGAGTAAAAATCTGCTGTTGTAAACAGTTGTAAATTTCGATTGTGGCAATAGTATCGATTGAAATTATTTATCGATTGATTTATTAGGTAAGGTGTTAGCCTATTGTCGTCGATCGCTCGACAATGTTGTTGTCGATGTTAAAATTTACTGTAACACAATCGTAATGGGGGAAATGATACTTACTAAACAGCTGCTTATTTGCATTAGCAGAATTTAAAACAAGCTGGAATTCGTTAGTCGTTTTGAGAGGCTTCTTTACTTAAATTTTTTTTTTCTAGCTTAGTTTGTTAATTAATGATGCAATATGATGAAAAATATAGTTCACCACACGGGAAAAAGTGACTTTTTAACCCTCGCTCATTTTCCGACCTCGGCTTCCCATCGATCGTAAAACTTGACCTCGGGTCAAAAAGAGTCACTTAAGGCCCTAGTGATGAAATATACTATTTCTGATTTCGTGGAAATATTATTTTATTCTGATTAGTGTACAAGGTAATGGAAGTCACCATATGGAATGGATACAAATCTCATAATCTATCCACTGCCGTTTGATTTAATCTCACCATTTTCACCATGATGTATTTAGTTCAACAAAGTGAGGATTAACTTCCTTCAAACGATTGTGTTTGATTTAAACTCCGAATCCAATCAAACTCTACAATACAGACGAGAGTCATCAGCAGGTTTTTACGTTTTGCTCCAGGATAAACAATTTATGTTTTAATTAGTTCCAGCGTCAGGGAACCGTGATGAACGAAAACTAACGTCTGACAGCAAATTTAGTCATTGTTGTGAATTTTCACGTGTACGAGTGACAACATTGGCCAAATAATTAATCTGAACTAGTATTTTAAGTGCTACTGTTGGTAGCTAAAATGAATAATGTTTCTTAATGCTTTTCTAAATGTTTTTAACATGTGCAATATTTATTGAACAATCAGGTAAGGACAAGATGTATGACATCACGATTTCATAAAAAAAAGTATTGAAAAGTACTAAACGATGTAGTTCTAAATAGTGCAATATCCTAATACAAGACTAGATTCAAATTGTGAGATAGCTTATAATTTCAAATGTTATTAAAATTAGAATTTTTTTATATTTTTGAATATAGGGAATATTAGTGAAATTCCGATATGGGGAATAAGCGTAATAGCGGTAAGACCATGGACTATTGGATACTGAAGTATCAATGGTCAGAGGTAAGGCATGGAACCGCTTTACTTTTTCGATTTGATTTCCCCCAAAGGCTACAAACAACGTTCAAATTCCTATACTGTATACATATATACGTAAACCTTGAAGACATTCTGAGCCAAGAAGGATAATGGTTTAATTAATCTTGTGAAAGCAACATTTTGTTAAAACCTTTGATCTGTAGACAATATGAATACATCCCTGTGGTAAAAAAAATAAAAAGGAACAAATAAATCAATAAATTTATTCTCAATTTGGTAAAAAAGATAATGAAAGATATAGACGATAGCATCACCATTAAGTTAGAATTTAATTGTGAGAATTGATATTAAAACCCACACGGTTTTCAACACTAGTGTGAATAACAACACAGAGTAATTTATAAAGAGTTCAATAAAGTGTTAACATTGACATAGTTATCGTTCCACTCAATTGGTCCGAACAAAGGGAGTTGATGGAAATAAATTTCTTGATTAGACAAAGAGTAAAAAAAACTATTGAATATGTAGAGCGTAAACTAAAAGCGTATGTTTCTAAAAGCGTGTGTTTCTAAAAGCGTGTGTTTCTAAAAGTGTGCGTTTCTAAAAGCGTACGTTTCAAAAATCGTTTGAAAATGGATGTTGGGGATTTGGAAATTGTATTTTAAAATAAAATGAATTTAGATGGCCTCATAGCCGTGGAACAATGTTACTTAGTCAAAGAAGCTATTATTAGACAGCTCATAGTAATGACTTCAATATACAGGGTGAACAGCTTAACTGTGCCACCATTAGATACTATTAGAATATACTAATTATAATTATACTAATATTAGAATATACTATAAAAACTATTAGATGTATAGAAAATATCAAATTGAGAACCTCAACTATTTTTATGACTTGTTCCAACTTTTCATAAAAATGGCCGCCATTTCCATTATTGCATCTAACTTCAATATTTTTATGGAACACCTTGTATTTTATAATTGTTTAAGAATGTAAATACAACTTTAATACGTTTTTTCCATGACATTTTTTTTCTAAAGCTACTAGTTTTGGAGTTATACCTTGGAAAAAGTGACTTGCTGTGTACCTTCTGCATCCTGAAGCTCCTAAACGAGTCAGTTTTTAGAGGAAATTCAGAGGTTAATATGATAAGTCTTAAAATTGCATAGTAATTTAAAATCACTATAAAATACAAAGTGTAGAAATATAGAGCTCAAAAAAATATAGTTAGCTACCGAATTGGAAAATTATGACCATAAAATAATATGAAAGAACTATTTTATGTATTCTATGATAATTTTTGGTATTTTGTTTTTGTCTTGGTTTGAAGCTTAAATGGTAAACTTAAGCATTCGTAGCCCTTAGATGAGTTCTTAATCATAAAGTGTTCAAATAGATTAGTATTTGTGCTAATAAAAGTAATAAAACATACATAAACCACTTAAATAAGATGTGTTATGAAACTTTTGAGAGTCAAAAACATTTTTTCTATTTTGATACTGGGAACGTCATCAGCGTGAGTGATTGGTGTGAAACAATTTGTACGTTGATTGGTTTTGAGCGGAGTTGAGTGTCAAATGTCACCGGTGAAATAACGAGAACATTGGAAGTAACAGTGGTTATAAATAGTAAAATTGGGAAGCGACTGTTTTGAAAAAAAATAGAGGTTGGAAAAGTTTTGTAATATAAAAGGTGAGAATGATAAAGACAATATTGACAGTGAAGGTCATTTTATTCATTTATTTTGCTAAAAACTATATGGACTTGTATTTTGTTTACTTGAATAAAAATATACCTGCAATACATATATCGTTTTACAAATTAATTGCTCGGTACAGATTAAAAAAATGAAATTTGAAAAGATAATGTTGTATGTGTCACTTTATTAAATACCAACATTCAATTTGATGACTAATTGGTTTCAGCATGAAACAAGTTTTGAATGAAAAAAAAAAAACTTTATATAGTTTTAATCTATTAGCTTAATTTTTAAAATTCAACATTACTGTAAATATATTTGAAGACTTAGCTTAGAGACAATACTTTATAACTCGCAAACGATATGTTTTTAAATTAAAATCTTTATTACAAATCCTTTGGTGACGACCGAGGATTTTCATTGTTGAGGCGATGTTTGCATGGAAGGTTTCGCTTCAAACGGATTCCAATGTAGACACAGCTGATTGGACTGCTATTGGCTTAATATGCAAAGGTAATGTTACAAACGGATGTTCTGGTGTCGAATCAATCTAAAGTTCAAATGATCATGAACATAATTTAAATACTTGCCTAAGAATGTCTCGGAACACATGTAAAGTGATCACCAAAGTAAGTAACACGAAATAAAAAGTCTTGTTAAATTAATCATAACTTACTTTAGATTTTTTACAACAATTATTCTATCGTTGGGTGCGGTCTTACTTAAAATTTTATTTTTCCAAAGAAGAAAACTCCTAGTGTAGTTTTTAAAATTTTCTTCCAGTTATTGTTAACCAAATGATATCTTTAATAAAGAAAAAAAAAAAAAAAAAAAAAAAAAACTGGTATTATTTTAAATCAGTTACAGGTGTTGGTGTAGTGGTTAGGGGTTGGATCTTCCAAAATGGAATGCCAGGTTCAAATTCCACAATCACCAATGGTTTTTACGTACTTAAAGCCATGATCTGAAGGCTTTGATTAAATCTTAAGCCGTTAGTTTAACAAGAGAGAGCTTTCAGGTCAGAACTGAATCTCTTTTAAGTAACTCTTTCCACAAAAAGTGACAACAATTAATATGGATTATAAAATATACCTTGTTATATTAAAGTAAACGAATTTTTATTTAAATTGTAAGAAATTGGTTTACGAAATAACCAGGTTAAGTGAAGGTAATTGAAAATATTGACGGGCTGATGGATAATCCTTGGTAATTATTACAGTATCGTGTTAATCGGATTCGGTATCGTTTACGCGTAAAGGCAGAAATCACTGTGACAACCAGTTGACCTGGAACAGGTAAATAACAGTAACAGGTTCCGATATATTGCTGGAACGTTACAACTGTGACTTTAAATAGTATTTAATATAGTTAATTATACAGTACTTTGAGCAAAAGTGAAGTAGATATATCTTATATCATTTACTAAATTTTACCAACAACTTAAAGACTAAAATATTTATATACATTTAAAAAAATATTGGAACTTAACAAAAAATGCAACTAAAATATTTGGGTTGATTATAATGTAAGTTTAACTAATGTTATCCATGTTGAATCGAACGCATTTCCAACAACACAATTGCTGTCAGATGAAATGTTTTGCTTGTCAAGGTTGTCTGACGCCGGATCCAATTAAAACATAAATTGTTTATTCTGGAGCAAAGCGTAAAAACCTGCTGATGACTCGTCCGTTTTGTGGAGTTTGATTGGATTTGAAATTTGATCCAAACACGATTAGTTGTGATAATGTATTTTGAAGTATCGTATTATTCAGAACTGTTTTCTCTACAACTGCCCAAGGTTAGATCATAACCTAAAATTTAATCAGATAAACATTATATTTTTCTGTAATACTGCAGCAAAAAATATTTTTATAACTAATATGTTGTGGGGATGAAGAAATAATTTACTTCCTAAAGCGAAAAAGAATCAGTCGGAGTGGATAACATCAACTGTACTTTTTTCTGATATAAATATTAGTTGACTAATTTAGCTGAATATAAGCGTTCCGACTTATCTATAATTTCACCGTTATCGAAATGATTTTGTCTTTATCATCGTGTCATATTGTATATTAAAAGACAAAATGTCCGAAACTTACCCTTTATCACCGGTAAAAAAATCCATAACCATAGATTCTTGACTTACTATACTAAGTTTATTAAAATATGTTAAGAAATGTGGGAGACGCCGTATTTTACTCTTCCCCCTCAAGTTTAACATAGGACGATAGCTTTAACATAGTTTAATTGTTTTCTACCGTTAAAAATGCCACGATATTTTAGGCCTTTATACAATACCTCTCAACTGGGAGAACCAATTTACCAACTTTTATTAGGATGTATTTTAAAATAAGCTAAATATACGATTTTCGTTTATTTCACTTAATTTAATTATTTGATACTTTGATACTTGATACATCATGGATTATTTATAATTAGGGTTAAAACACACTTATCTATTGAACAAATCCATAATCATATACGTATAGTACCACAATAGTATAGGTAACTATAATTATATTCTATTAAAAACTGTTTATTATCATGTCATCTGATCCCATGAATTTCCAAACGAAACCAAAAATCTCCAAAACAAAACGACTTTTTAATTAAACCTGCTCGAGTAGTGTTGAATCGATCTGATTAATTGAAAGAACTTAATGAAGTCTATCTAATTGATTCCACACAGTTCCGTTCCGAGAATGCGTTAAATTCCCTTCAGGATTTCTGTCGGATTCGTTTTACTTTTGTCATTTTATTTAAAAAATAAAGCAGCTTAGGTAAAAGGATAAAAAGGTTAATTTAGTTTGAACCGTCTGGCGTGGCATTATTTCCTTCAGTACTTAAACTGTTAAAAATTTTTATTCGAAAAGAATCCTTTCAGTTGGTTGAAACAAGTTTTTCTATGTATATCTAAGTAGTTCTCAAATTATATATAGTTTGTTATGTGGGACCGTCTGGCACATATCAGGTGTTAAACACACCAAACTCCGTTGCTATGTCTCCAGTAACCACCTGAAAACTTGTAGTTAAAGTACTTCTTCCTATGGGTTCCACCAAGATCCTTCCATAAATATAAATAATACCGTATAGTAGTCAATAAATAATATAGTCATAAGCTTAAATTAGCTTAGTTCTATTCTATTGTTACTTAATAATATAGCTTTTTATTTTAAAATCCACATTTAATTATATAAAATCTTTGTATTCCAAATCAGTTATACAAACATAGTACTATAGGACAATAAAACCCATAGGTTTTTGACATGCTAATGTCGATTATTTCATTGTATATTAACATACTATCTGAACTTATTCGGATACATAACTTTACTCAAAACCATGTAAAAATATTCTTAATAATATTGCGCACTTTTTCCAAATGGAGGAGTGAAAAATGTGGAATATTAGTTGTGTGAAAAGTTTGTAAAAAAAATTTGAAAAATCCGAACTGAGGTAAAACACTGTTCTGTTTTTTTTCAAAACTAGGTGTTTAAATTTTATTTTTTCCTAAACAAAAAACCTTTTTACATTGCAGTACAGATGAGTAACACCGAATATAAAAGAACTTGTTTTAACTGTTAGCCTAACTACCAGTTAGCACAGCAACAATATGCTGCATTGAACTATTTTCAAATGTTTTAGATTGTTGATTAAATAAAGCCATACAAACCTAATTAATTATATAACGCCTTTTGTGATAACGTTCCATAGCTGTGAATTCAGCAATATACAATGATAATACAAAAAAATGACAATGCACACATATGTTTTCAGTACGTTTCCTAAAACTGGTTTGCGTCAAACCCTTTTTATTAAATTTTGAATCCCTTTGCCAACCAATCACGTTATTCATTTAATTTAGCACCCTTTGTCTGAACCAGTTGAGTGGAACGAAAACTATGTCAATGTTTACACTTCGATGGACTTGTTGCATTATTCTCATGAAATCGTAATATTTGAAAATAAATTGTTCAACGTGTTGACACAAAATACACAGCATCTATAAATGAATCATACAATATATATTATCTCTAAATATTATCTATAAAATATATTCAAAATTTTCTTCTTGACAATTGTTTTCTTCTTTTACTGTCCCTTCACATTCTAGGACGCTTGGTTCTTGCCCGGAACTGTTTTACACATTACTTCAGGCTAGTCCTGGAGGGTTACGGTATTATCACATGGATAAATACATTGGTGATTGGCGGGATTTGAACACGGAACTTCGGGTACCGAAGCCCTGCGCTCAACCACTATATTAGCTTGCTACCCCTATATCAATAATAATTATTAACTACTACAAATCTTTCATTTTAATTTAATGTGTTACGCAACATTAAAGGAGGAAAACATAAGATCTAAAATTTGTATCAGATCACATACCTCTTTTTGTCAAGCTCAATTCAAGTAAAAACATAAATATAATTTTTCATTAGGAATTATTGGAATTTAATAACCAATAAATAATAAATACCTTGGATATTGGAAATTCAAATCCAACTAATATTGTCAAAAACTAACGAATCCCAACAACACAATGCTGTCAGATGTAATGTTTTGCTTGTCAAGGTTGTCTGACGCCGGATCCAATTAAAACATAAATTGTTTATTCTGGAGCAAAGCGTAAAAACCTGCTGATGACTCGTCTATTTTGTGGAGTTTGATTGGATTTGAAATTCCATCCAAACACAATGAGTTGTAATAAAGTCCGATGATTTTGTGGAAGAAAATAGTTCCGAGTTATTAAAATATTTTTTTATCGTTATTTACTCGTGTTTTGTACATTACCGTGTCACACTGTATGATCGTTTTGAGAAGAACATTATGATATCACCACAGTAACATAAAAATACACCATTTATTGAAATTCAAGAACATTTGACAAATTGACTAAAAATACTGTTTTGGTGGAGTAATCCGTGATACTTTTAAATGACGGTAACATCTGTTTTTACAATAGAAAAACCACATGTAAAACCCTTTTGGCTAAATTATAAGGTTAAAAAGTTATATCATAGATAAAACATACTCCCTTAGTAGATTTCTCATCCTTATGGAACAGCTGAAGACAATTTTATTGTTAGTTCTGTGCGGTTTTCTGTAGAGGTCGTGTTTTGTTTACAATTTGTTTCCCGTTATTACAGCCATTTAAAACCTCGTTTAACCAAATAATACGATCTAATCATAAACAATAACCTGTCCCCTAGTTATATAACCACACAGTAAAGCACAAATCAAGAAATTAACCCTAAAATAATAGAAACAAAGTTTCGTCGACACTAGCGCCCATGTGTCACGTACATGAACTAGACACGAAAAACGTGTTGGTTAGTCTATGGTTATATTATGGTTTTGTGCTTGAGTAATAGCGTGACGACAAAAATATTGTTCATCACACAACCCAGAAGTTTTTTTTTGTGCCTCATTCTTTTTCTACTCTCGGCCTTTCCTCAGTGATTAAAACTCTCTTTTTGACACCAGTTTAGGTGATGTAGTATAATATATATATTTTTTATGTAATCACTCCAACATGCGAGTGCACGTTGGTTAAAGTACATATTTTCCCTAAGACGCTAGGCAAGAGCCCGGAATTGTTTTTCACATTACTTCAGCTAAACCTAGGGGTTACGGCATTATCACTTAGATAAAATCCAATGGTGATTTGGTGGGATTTGAACCCGGGACCCCAGGCACCGGAGTCCCGCGCTCTAACCACTAGACCAGCTTGCTCCCCAAAACTTAAAGTACAGTAGAAATAATCCAGGTTTTGAATAACTCTTTTAATCGTATACACTGTTTTATTTCGAAGATTATTTATAAAAATCCAGGTGATTGTAGTTTCAAAAGCTCACGGACTGGTCTGAGGATGAAATAGGGATCTTCAGTATACCGAGCAGGCTATCAACTCCTCAATTAAAAAGCTTAGTCAAGCTGTAAAAAATATATAGGTATATTATTAAAAAAAATATTTAATAATTTGTCATTGTTGTCAAAAACTATTACAAGGTCTCCACTTATATCTCTCGTTAAATATTGCTATATTGTATGTCTAGGACATTGTGATAAATTTAAACTCTAGGTGATTGTAATTGTGATCAATTCAGAATATCCGTTTGTAACATCACCTTTGCATATTAAGCCAATAGCAGTCCAATCAGCTGTGTCTACATTGGAATCCGTTTGAAGCGAACCTTTCATGCAAACATCGCCTCAACAATGAAACTCCTCAATCGTCACCAAAGGGTTTATAAATTAGAATGCTAACTAATTGCAGATGATATAAGATACAAGAAATAATTTTTCCTAACTTAATATTTTAAATAAGATAGCATTTTATCGTGAACTTTAAGTCAACGTCTCCAAGCAGAGGATTGAAACACAATAATATGCCATCTTCAATATGTGATGGTGGTATAGTCTTCATTTTAAACACTTTACAGCTAAGTACAGATACAATTTAGTTTTCGTTGAAAATACAAAAATATGAATTAGAATCAATTCCTAATTTTTTGTTGAAAATCGTACAGTTATATTTACTTTTAGTAAAAACAAATACCATGAACAAAATATTGCATTTTCTAGTCTAAGTTAAGATTTTTAGCATAAATAACACGTTCGATTTTTTTCAACGGTTCACTAAATGAAATTCTTGATAAAAATAACGATGTGAACGTTAAACAAGTGCCTTTGCATAAAGAAGATGACTTTTACATTCAAAAATTTCCCAAACTTCTATTAACAACCACTATACTCCATCACTATGTTGACACTGTACAACACTATTTAGTCAAAAACTAACACAACTGACTAGATGTTCCATATATTCAATTATATTGTAATTTGCTGATATTCTACCTAACTACATGTATAACTACTATTTCCAACGGTTCGTTAGTTATTTTGCCGTTGACATTTGACGCTCAACTCCACGATGGCAACAAGACCAATCAACGAACAAATTGTTTCACACCAATCACTCACGCTGATGACGTGCACAGTTTCAAAATAGAAAAAATAACAGTATTTCTGTATTGAATAACAATAAAAAAATGTGTACCCAAAACTTTTTAAATTAAAAGTGTTTTTTCTTCTTCCGTCAAGCTGGTCAAGGTTTGCATCTGCTAACTTTGTTAGGTATTTTTATTTTGAAGGAAATCGTTAGAATTACAAATTAATCTCCGATAAAATGTAAGTAATCTTAATATTCAGAAAGACAGCACGATAAAATATAGATAGCTAGTAGTTGTATTGAGTATTGCCTGGGACGGTGGCGTCGTCCTGTAATCCAGCTACTAGGAGGTCACCGATTGTGGATATTTAGAGATACACTGTGGATGCGATACTCCTTGGTGTGGATTAACACCCGCACTAGTGAGTACTACGTCTATACGCAGTACTATCATGATAATTAGACCAAATAGAGGAATACCAAGGCAAGAATGTGGTTCGGAATCCAGTATAAACTGTTGGTCCCTTAGTCGACATTAGCTGTTTGGGCTATTAATTTACAGCTGTGGCTAAGGAATATGGCGGATAAGATCGCGCTACTCATCCTACACTCATCTTTCACTCATTATTTGAGTTGTAAGTACGCACATAGTGGCGTCCCCATCTTAAATCATTGATAATTGGGAATTATATTAATTGTTTAACTCTAATAATAAATGTATCTATGCCTAAATAAATTACTCGTATCTGCACGAATGTTTTAGTCAGATCTAGTCAGATTTAGTCATGTTATATGTAAATTGTGCGGAAGGGTCTCCCATTATTTAAGATTTAAGACTCTTTTATTCGACTTAGATGACCACTGTCGGTGGGAGAAATAAAATACGTTTTATGTTCCATCTGTAATTTTTTGTAATATTTCGCCAGATTGTATGCATACAAAATATATTACATGATATCAATTTCAATATATCATAGTTTTAGATTTTTTTGTTTCATCTACTTGAAATTTTTATTGATTTTAGTACAAACCAAATTTGCTTATAAAAAGTTTAGAAAAATATAATTGCATTGATTTAAATTCGCAATATTTTTTTCCCCAGAGGATTCCTTAAAATGAACACTAACATGATGAAATACTTAGACAAGCAGAAGCTCGGCTTAGCGGATTTAGTTGTTTAAGAATAAAAATTCTAAATAAATGATGACTGGACAAAAGGTCGATAGGCCTACCAGACAGTAACAAGGCCATGGTTCGGAAGACCATCACATAAAAAAAACTTTAAAAACAGCCGATGTTTATTAGAATCACAAAAAAGTATATATTTCAAAACAAAACCAACATGGTACTTTCACAGACCTTATGACCAATAGTTCTATGAATTTTAATGAAAATGATTGTATTATCCAGATAATGTCCATGAAATAAAACGTAAAAATATCAACTGATGGTTTCCAAGTACGAGCTGTCAGTTACAAAATGTGTTTTTCGTCGTCACGCCAATCTGACGCCGAAACCAATTAAAAACATAAATTGTTTTCCACAACGTGAAATATTCCCAAAGTTGACATTGCTTTATTCCAATACATCCTCCATAAAAGTCGACTGGTTATGCATGAACACACTATTTAAATAATGAAAAATTGGTTAACAATATATAAGCTAAGAATTTTACTGAACTTGGCTAGATTTATAGCTCAAATTGATGATTTCTCGGTAACGGTTACAGCAGTGAAACATGTTTTATGTGTTGTATGAAGCTGTAAAGGTTCAAATTACTTTTTATTTTCTCGTAGACTACACTATTTTATTTAGTTTATAATGTGGTATGTTTATAATGTAGTATGCAACATTATTGTATTATTCTTCTTTACGTTTTTGTCATGCATTTTATTGATTTGCCATTTTTTTATTTGATGAAAATATTAAACAACTATTCCAAAGTATAACGAATAATAAAAAACGTTAATTGCTATTTTAAGCTGAAATGATTTATTATCGTCAATATACAATAACACATAGATTGTATTTTCACATTTAATTAGTGAGATTGGTTTGAGCACATGATTTCAGCCTTGAGCCTGAGTTCAGACCCTACCAATAATCTAAGGGTTGTAGCTATAGGTTGGTGTTGTAATTTTTGGTTGTTGTTTTGTAATTTTGTGGTTAGTAACTTTGTCCATTAAATCCGCAATTCAAACAAAAATAAAAATGATTTTCAGTTGTTTATGCCAACGCTTGTTTAAATATTTAAAATAAGCTGGTGTTGACCTGTACCGTAACAAAGTTTACGTTTACCAATCAAATCCACAAGGGTTTTAAACTATTCAAAATAATAATTTATAGTTGCTTCATATAAATCATTAAAAATATTTTAGTATGGATGAATTAAAGAATATTTTTTGTTTGTTTACGTCTTTTACAAATTTCTCAGATATTCGCACACTTATCTTTGTGAACGCTTTAAGTTAGATTAATGTTTTGAGTAGTTTTCTGTATAATATAAAATCATCTAGTTCATTTGTAGAGTTTAAGGTCTCATTTTGTCGACTTAGCTCCCCGTTAACAGAGGAGCAATGAAACAGTTTTATGTGCAACAGTAAACATGTGCAAGTCTATCGGTCCTAAAACCTTACCTCTGGCAACATCGTAGGGTGTTTTTGAGTAAATTATGTTTTTAAAAGTTACTAGAAAGAAGATTATATTTTATACGATTGATTTGTCAAATGTGAACTGAACGCTGTCATGATAAATCGAAACAACTGTCTATTTTCATCAGTAAATTTTGATAAAAAATTGATAAGCTTTTACTTTCAAATTATAGTTTGTAAAATATTGAATATTATATGTAATTGACGTGATAAACTCAACAATTGGAATGCTTAACATTATTTTATTGAATTGAAAAGTATGCATTTTCTACCAAAATGTTGTTTTAATGATAAGTATATGCAATAAATTTAGTTTCTTGTAGAATTCGTTTAATTCGTTATATTAAATTCAGTGGTTGCAGCTATATTTTCGATGAATACAGACAATAAACATGGATAACTTGATATTTATTATGCAATAAAAACACGCATTAGTGTTTGAATTACTAAAAAAATAGACAAAAAAGTTTACAATTTTACATAATTAAAAGAAAAAACAATAATATGATAATTTACAATCAAGTTGAACTAGGGTGATAAGTCGTTGCTACGTACAAAGACGTTTTGCTAGAAAAATTCTTGAAAATACGGTATACAAATTTAACTTATTTTCAATACAACTTTAGTCAATTGAATAACTGTAGAACATCAAAAAATAACAGTACTAAAACGTCCTTTTAAAGAATATCCAATATTGATACATTTCGATGGGACAGTTCTCAAAAGAATATAACAAACGAGGAAATGTATTAGCTAACTGTACGTGTTAACAATGACGAATCGTTCTCATCCAAGCATTGTTTGATCAGCTGTTTCAAACGGAATCATCTGTAAACTCAGCTGATTGGAGGGATGTTGACTTGACCTGCTCTAGGGCCTGCGGACTGGTATTTGATGTAAATGAAAATCATTATTTTTTTTAGACGAACTCAGGACATCATAGTCCTTTCTTACAGTTCAACTAATTTGTAACTAAAAAAATAATAATGTAACATAAACTTCTTCCTCTTACTTATCTCACATACACAGATACACCCTGTGCTGCACTCAGGCCTAAACCACGCCATCCCATCAAGCATCATATGGATATTTTCTAATTTAAATTTGACAGGATTATATACATCTTGACAGGATGGTATAGTTAAACAGGTTAAACTAACGATTTTTAGGACAATATTTGCCAACCAGTTTCTGAATTGTTTACTTAGCATAGGATAGGGGGAGGCTAAAGCTTTGACTAAAATTCAGTTAGGTTAAGTCAGAGCTCTTGTTTATGGAATCTACATGATTGACTTTAGCCCAATTGCAACTTCTCTGGATTTGAAGTCAACTCTCTTTCAATCTATCAGGTTAATTATGTTATCAGGCTAATTCCTGCATATAAATGCAGTATTGTTATACATAAAAAATGGAACACATAAAAATATAGGTACCTATCACATTTTTGTAAAAGGTAAATCGAATAATCTTTTTACTTTGTCACCATGGACACGACAATTTGGTTATAGACAGTCTGTCGCATGGTTCACGTCACTGCAATGAAGAACATCACAAATAAGACATAATTTCCTTTAATTAAATGACATTTTAGAAAATTATCTTAATATTGCATTAAAAAACGTAGTTAACACTAAATTAGCAGAACATGATATTAAAATTAGAATAATAAATTAAAGAACATACTTTTAAACTAGGATTAGGGTCAATAACTTCACATGAGATTTATTTTTTAGATTTTTCAAATGTATTTAGGGTATGGTAAAAAAACTGAAACAAATTTGTATATCACACGAGCAAAAGAAAATCACCCATGACCTAAAACAAAAAACCAATGACACCCATTTTCTAATTTTATTATCAGTTTGCTACTGTTAATCTCAAAAATGTGATTAAAATAAGTCTAATTAGAACTATTAAACTAGATTTCAAATCGCAGCGAATGCCATAAACCACTCCACTCAGTCCACAGGTGAGATTAAACCGGAAACTAAGACATAAAAGAGAAGTTTACGACCCGTTAGCCATTTGAAAATTGATTAAGATAGAGCTTTTTTAAGATGTTCTATTGAATAAAAAAAAATCAAGTTTGGGGTTTCACCCTCAATTGTTGTGATTTCTTAGCGACTACATTCAATAGAGTTGATCAATTTTACGTAAATAATAATCTATGTTAACAAAACTATATTTTAAAAATGTTTTTACAATATTGATTAGATACTCTTTATGACCAAGTTGTTTTAGTAACTTGATATGTTTTATACGTTGTTAAGGAGGCAGAATATAAAATATTAATGAATTTAAACACTAAATATCCAATAAAATCCTGATAGCTTTATCTCACACAAAACTAAGTGAAATCATTAATCTAGGTAGAAGAGATAAAGTAAATAAAAACGTTTTCCTTTTAGCGTGATTAAATTACTCAATCCTATGATCAGATCTGTCTACCAGCGGATTGAACTGATTAGCAGATTAAACTGTATAAATACTACGAATATTTAACATCTAAATCTGTATATGTAATTTAATTATGTGTAATACAAAGTTTTAATTCACTAAATAAAAAAAGTGTAATTGTTGTCCCTTTAGAATAGAATATTTCTTCTTATTTTAAGTTTTACGTAACTATCATCTGGGTTAAATTACAAGTCTCCACAACGTAGTATATTATAGAATAACAATTGGTGACTGAAAACCAAGTGCTATTACGTATTATGACTCAAACGCTCAATGATGTTTGTTGGGCGTTTGAAGGCAATCAAAAGTTATTTATTTACATTTATTTACAAAAATGTACTTATTTTTTTAAATTTTCTTGCAATTTAGGAAAGTATACGTATCCTCTGTTTTGCCAATGTAATTTAAAATGAACTATAATAATAAATAATAATATATTGATAGTCCAAGTGGTACTTATATTCAACCTCATCTCATTACCACATCAATTATTGATCTCCTCCTATACATGTGTTTTATATATTTATATCTTTCAACTGATAAAGCTGATTACACGTATTCCTCAGGGTTTCTTTTGTCTAAAAATAAGGAGTTTCATTTCTCCTGGAAAGATGAAAACATCCAATTGCTGTCGCTCCGTCAACGTGTTTTGCTTGTTACAAAACTTCAACGCTAAATCCAATTACACACACAAACTGCTTTTTACGTAGGTATAAAACATCAGCACTTAACATTGATATTAGTTTCAAAATTAAATTAGTTAATGTTAAGTTTGTAAAATTATTAGGTAAATGATGTGTGAAAGACCAAGCATAATAAAAAGAAAACGAGATGAAAACAAACTTAGATTTTTCTTAACAATATTAGGATATAATTCTCGTATCAAAACGTTAAGTTTGAAATTATCCTGGATTTTTCATAAGTTTGCAAAAAATTATAATAATCCCATGACCATTAAAATTAGTACATACTTATTAAGTATTGCATTTGACTGGTGATTAAATCGTTCAAACAACACAAACACAGGCTATGCGTACGCGTTTGTAAAGGCAAACGTTTCGCAAACGAATAAAACACAATTAAAACAATATTACAGCCATAAAAAGTCCACCGGACGTGGCCCGGTCCATATGGAATGAGAATGTTCCTTTATTGCTTTCGCGATTAATGGGCAGTTAAAGCTTTATGTAAGTAGCTTTAATATGTGCTTGGGGAAGTGTTAAACGAATAAACAGGGGCTTTTAAGTAGTTTGCCCGGGATAAAGCAAGGAAATTATGGTTAATTATTTATATTTTAAGCACTTAAATGTTTTATGTAAAATAAAAAAAAAATATGAAATTGATTGCAAAATCAGAATCAAGTTCATGAGGTATAAAAAAATACCAGAATAATATTTTAGACCTATGGTCACAAATTCTCATGAAATGAGTAAAAGCTTTAAATAGATTTCAAGTACTGTAGTAGTAAGTGGTTTTAATATTAGAACTCGAAAATATGGATGTGATAAATACTTTAAGAGTGTGTAATAAAATCCGACAAATAAGACAAAACAAAACTAATATAGACGAAAGCCCATGTCACAAAGTGAGTCCAATTATTGGGCATGTCCCATCATCCCACTCAACCCACGAGAGAGACTGAAAATATTATGGACGGCTAGTAAAATCTAAATGGTAAAAATATTTGTAGACAATATCTATAAATTCAGCTTCGAAATGAAAAATAAGAATGCATTTTAGGTCATTGTATGTCCTATAATAATAATAAGTAATTAAAATATTGTGAACAACCAAGAACATCAGGTGAAATATAAATAAAATGACAATAGCAGGTTGATTCACGATAAAAAACTAAATTAAATTAATGCCAGTCTTAAAACCGTAGTTGTGGTATCAAGTAAGTACAGTTGTATATATTATTGAAATGATGAGGATGGCATTTAAAAACACATGGTACATGTGTGTTACATTTCCTTAAAAGTATAAGAACAAGCTTCATAAATATAGGACAAATTTATTAACTGTTAAATAATCGGAATAATCTGTGGTTTTAATTTAAATTTCATGTTTTTATTATTGTAGGCCTAATGGTACAAATTTGTCGACTGTAACAATTTGTCGACTGTACCATTGCTGATACTAAATAGTCCACATGTAAATCTTATTTGAATAGAAAGTGTTGTTAAAATTCAAATTCGGCTTAACCTCTTAATTGTAAAAAAAAACCTCTTGTAAATATAATACACTTTTTATCAATTATTCTTTTACTGTACGTTATTACTTGAATGAGAGATTTTATACAAATAATAAATTAAAATAATTCATTGTAAATACAAGAAAGGATATTACTTATAAAGTTAAATTTAGTCCTTGAATTAGACACAAACATGTACCAAAGACCCAACTGGGAGTTTGTAGCAACTGAAATATAAAACAGAACGATCCGCAATTTGCCAGTGTGGCAAAACAAAAAACATCCATGCATGAAATATCAGGCATGGCAATACAGTCTATGGCAATACAAGCCCTGGTGGATTGGTGATTGTAAATAAATTCACAGTAATGAAGGCTAAAATTTTAATACTTTAACATTGTTTTATGCATCATACAATGTTTAAAATAATTATATAAGTTATAAGTCATTATAGCAGTTAAAAAATATCGAAACTATTAACATGCAACTTAAATTTAGACATCTATCATCCTTTAAAAATGTCTATAAAATCTTTTTCTTATTTATTAATATTATAGTGTGAATTTGCATTATTTTCAGAAGCCCTAAACTTGAATTAAACTTCATTGAATTTGTAAGTATCCAACCAACAAAAATTATTTTTTATTCAAGTAATTTATTAAACTCGATGGGATGACTGTAACATAGTAGCATACAACAAAGATTGTTTAGGTATATAGGCTAATTTTTTTCGCCCTCTTGCTCAGTGTAAGATATTCTTAATTGTTTATAATTGTTTTGTTATTTTACTCATAGTGATGTTTAAAATATTTTGGCTTATTTTATTTTGCCCATCACATGTTAGTCTTCAAAGATTTGTTAAAACAATGGTAATTGATGAAAATATATTATTTCCAATTTGGTTCATACAGAGAAATATGTGTTTTTGAGTTAGAGATTCTATAAAACGATAAGTTATATACACATAAAATCTCCATTAGATTTATCACTTATACTCTATTAAAATAATTGATAGTTTTAAATGAGTTTGACATCAAAATAAATTGTGTGAAGATTGGTATACTATAAATAGTTTTATGACATTTAGTACTTAAAGTACTTCTTAATATATACGTGTATCAAAGGCCTACTACAAAAAATATATATTTATACAACAAAACAAATCTGATGATCTGAACATTAAAAAAATAAATTATGAAAGTATAAAAATAACTTAAAGGTAAAATAAATATAATATGAAATAATGGTAACACCATATACATAAGATGTATAATAGACTCACAATTGAGCTATAAACATGTACATATATGTAAGGTCAGTGTAGGACAGTTGGAAATAAAACTGGTAGGGTTTATAGTGTAGTAATAAAGGTGAGAATATACTTCGCTATACAGGTAGTTTACAGGATTTGTTATTGCCTATTACAGCACTATCCTACAACAATACACAGCTGTTCGTATTAGAATTTATATGGACGACTAAAAATTGTAAAATATAAATTCTTGAAAATGAAAACCTCTAAAATATCTATTGGCAATGAGTATTTCCTGTTAACGAACTAAAGTGATTCGTTGTTATATTTTGAAGTTTTCATATTTACTATGTTTAGTCTAATTTTCAAAGGATATTAATGATAGTAAAACCTGTTTTTCTAATTGTCTGTTAACTGTTAAACCGTGACTGAGTGTTTTAGTTTGTAATTGTCATGGCTGAGAGTTTAAAATAAAAGTACGAAAATCATCGAAAGAAACCTCTTCCAAAGAAAAAAAATAATTGATTATTTACATAATTGATTATTTACATAATTGATCATTTATATAGTAATACTTACATTTTATTTTTATCATAATACTTGTATGTAACAGTGATTATTTTATGTCTGATTATATTGGCAACTCTAATTGATGGGGTTTCAACAACCTAGGACTTTACAATTACAATACTTATTTTAACAAGATTTCAAAAATGTCAATCTAGCAGTGTAAGATAAATTGATTGGTGAAACTATATGTCAATGTTTTATATTTTGTATTTTGAAGTTGTGTTGTTCAATAAATGAGTTCTATTTCCCTTCGGCTGTAGAATAGATTGCCTAGCATTAATACAACAACAAATTTACACTATGATAAAAATATATACTTTTGATAGTATCCTATATATTACTTCAATCCTACTAACAATTTTGGTGATATTTAATAACTTCTACTGCAATAAAGTAAAAAGGAAGGCGGTCTGTAAAGTTTGTAACAGAACTTGATGCAATTTCCACCAAATAAAGTCTTTCTTTGTTTATCTCTCTGCCTGTGTCGGATTGGTCACAAAACCTGAATTTGCATCTGGGCCCAAGCTAAGCAATGTTACTGTCAACTGAAATACACGGTTCCTTCTCCGCATTTTGTAGTCTCGTATGTAGAAACGTTTGATTGTTTTCACTAAGGGAATGGGAATTTCTAAATGGTTGCCAATAATTCTAACCTTATCAATTATTGCAGAAGAATATTATTGCATTACTTCTTCTTACTCTAAAGCTTATACCATCCAGATGGTATATCTATATTCCATCTATATATCTTAACATGTTATTTTCTTACACATTCTGGAGATGATTTACCTTGGAAATTATATTTTATACTTATAAATGGAAACTCCCTTGTCAGGAAATGTATTTTCATGCAAATCAAACGAATAATACGGAGAAAAGTGAACAGCCACCATAACAATATTTCTTACGTGTTAATACAGAAATCCATAAATTAGGTAGAATATTCAATAATATATGGCTACAAATCATTTACATTTCAATCGGTTTTTGTAGTTAAGAATGAAAATGTTAAGACAGTTTTAAAAGCTGAAACTCACAGTTTGAAACCAAATTTTTAGTAAATTAACCCGGTTTGTAGGTAAAATTCAAATAAGCAAAGGAAACTACGTAATAATTTATTAAAGTGTTATTTTAATATCGTGTATTATAGAGATAGTAGTTGCTTAAAATAAAATTCCGATACTTTATACGTACTTACCTAATTTTATTAAAATTAAATACTTAAATATGTCGGTATATTACAAAATTATTTGCATTGATAACATTATTAGACTATACATAATCTGTCATGGTTAAAAGGAACTTAAAAAACCTATTAAATTGATTAAAAGAAATAAAATGATGATATTTTTGTAAGCTTAAACTATTGAATTTAAAGAAAACTGAGAATTTATTACAAAAACCTTCAGCTATTTGTATAGGAAACAAATTAAGTCTCTGTATTTGTTATGGATGAAAGTAATAAATTATTCTAATATAATAATATTAATAATAATAAAATTAACTATCAGTGAAGTCTTACAAGATTTACTAAATTCCAATATTGTACTAATTGTAATATTGTATTCCTTTGAAGAAAAAATTAAAATCAATTTCTACTTTGATACTAAAATTTGAAAAAATATAATCAAACGATAAAATTTGTAATACTAATAACATGTTTCCAATGTAATTAAATGCCATCCGATATTTGATGAATCTTAGATCAGGAATAGCAATCATCTGATAAACCTAATCAACATTGTATACATGGCAGAGGATGTTAGCTGAAATTAAATTTCACAATAATAGTATATAAGATACTAAAAGTATTATATCTTAACTATTCTTTGTGGTTTAACATGTTATTGTCCAATTTTGGTAGTTATTTTCGTTTAAAATGTTTTTACTTGTGCTTTATACTATCATAGAGTTTTAACTACCTAATAATGGTGCTAAGTCAGGGAAAATGTCATACTTTGGTAAATATATACATTTAGACGTATTTAGTCCTTCAACAGGTTTTAGGGAGGTTAAAGTCTCAATTTATATCTCTAAAAGGGGAATAAAAACCAGTTACTCAACAAAAGCTAAAACCCACTAACTACCTTTGAATAAATAAAATACACATCAAACAAATACTCAAAGAAATAACATTAGTTTTTATTTAGTCACATAGCTTTGGCAGATATAACTGGTCTAAATGCTCTGTTGGTTTTAAATGCCCATTAATCGACGATGCGATAAAAGAGCATTTAATGGGTCCATATGGACCCGGACGGGAGAAGTTGGGGTTTTATTTCAGTATTTATGTGTTAAGTAGGTTATCAGTAAAATACAGGCCAGTTTGAGTAACATTAAATTTTTCATTGGGTAGTATAGTGATAAAATATTTTAAGAGTCTATTCATAAAGTCTTTAACATTATTGCTGATTTTTTATCGCCCGATAAGGCATTACCGCTTAGTAATATTAAAATAGTTGAATATTTATTTTATTTAGAGTTAGTTAAGTTGATCCACTGAACAGAAAGAATTTGAGACCAATTGTAATGTATTCTCTGGAGAATATTTTTTTGTTCTTAACTGTTCTAGAGAGAAAAAGAAGGATTCGAAAATGTAGTTGCTACCTCACATTCACCTAATAATTAATGGTGTCTATTATATAAATTAGATAATTGTAGGACGAGGGTTTGAAGAGCCCTTTTACAAAAAAACTTTAAAGATATTCCAGTCGTATGAATAATAAGTTACTTCTATTATATTGGTGTAACATGATGTAATAAAATATAGGCACGCGAATGTTTTTTTAATAATGTTATTTTTTTTCAGATAAAGACACGTTTCACACCAATGGTTGTGCACAACTTAAGAATTGGGAATCTCAGCATCCTCATGAAATGTTTGAAAAGGAAAAAGATTCGTAGAAAATAAAATTTTGGTGTGACAGGGCCTATAGAAATTATTGGACCATTTTTTACCCAGGAAAAAAACATCGATTGGAACTTTTAGCTTTACATGCTGAAAAAATATTGATTTCCTCAAATTTATGGTATGGAAAATGCAAACATTCTTAATTTTCATCAGGATGGAGCCCCTACACATAAAACAACCATTATTTGAGATGCCTTAAAGGTTCACAATAGGGGGTATAGCAAATGTGGCCCTACAGTATGGCCTCCAAGAAGCCCGGACCTGACTCCATGTGATTTATTTTTTCTGGATATCGCAAAACATTGTTTATTCTTAAAATATTCGAAATTTGGCACATTTAAGAGAAAGAGCAAGAGATGCAGTCTCCACTGGAACAAGAGAAAAGTTGCTCAAGTTGGCTGAAATAGACCATCGTCTGGACTTCTGTAGAGCAAGAAATGGGGGCAATGTTGAAGTTTATCAGCTACGTATAAAGTATCTTTGATGTCAGGAATAAACAAAATTTTGGTCTAGTTTTTTTTCATAATTAAAACTCGCCCTTGTTTAATGAAGACCCTGCATAATAAACCAAAAGCCTTTATTAATATATTATTCACTTTTTATTCTTGTTTATTCTTTATGTATGTTTATATTAAGCAGCTCAGTGAATTTAATTCTGTAAAAGTGATCACCATACAGGTTTGCTGCAACAGGAATACTTTTTATCCTTTACGATTCATTCATCAAAATAAAACTAGTTGTATACGGAATGTGCTAATAATTTAGAAGGAAATATAAATATAGTTCACCAAAATTTATAAAATAATATTTGGCTAAAGTGGACGACTAAAAAATTAATTTAATTGGAAGCTCTTTATCAAAATTAATTTGATATGGACAAAATAAAAGTAATATGGATGGCTGGACGTGTCGCAGAGTTTAGCCAATAATTGGACAAATCCCGCCATGGCTGTCGACTGATGAGAAATACTGGAAATGTGATGAAGTGACGTGTCATGTAATCTAGTACTTTTGTAACGAATTCCCCTTCCAACTTTTTATCTTTAAACATGTTTATCCATTCTCTCTTAACAGAATCAGAAATATCACTTGATTTAAATCACAATTTTGGTCTGAATACAATTTTATTCGATAATAAATCCAGCCAAATCTTGATAGCATTATTCAATAACTTTTTCTGGTTACACAATTTATCAACATATTTCTCAAAAACTTACAACATTCCTATACTCTGTTAAGAAAGCTAGTTTAGATGTTTATACTAAAATTAAAAATGTTATTCTACTATATATCTAATCGATTTCCTAATATAAATAATAATATGACGTTAATTTTGTAGTCATTTAATACCTGAATGTATTAATCTGGTAATTATGGAAAGCTTCGCAAAATCTATGAAGTTTTTTCGCTAAGGATAAGCATTAAAAAGGGTACAAGGCTGATTTAGTAGTTTTACTTTTGTATAGATCAGGGTTCAATACTCTTATCACTTATCACTCATTGCATACCTTGAGCAAAGATAAACAACTTGATGTCTAGAGCCTATTAAGTTAATAAAACTGAAAGAGTCTTTTACGATAGTAACAATAATAATGCATGAATTATTATTTTGATTATTATTATTATTATTATCATCATCATTATCATCGTAACAGTAAAGTAATCATGTTTCATCGATGATTTTGACACAAGAATCTAAATGTGCATAGAACCCAGCTGTGGGGACTTTGTTTTGTTTGTGGCATCTGAAATATAAAACAGTACGAGCCGCAATTTCAGATCGTGGTAAAACCTACAACGAAAACACCCCATGCATGAAATATCAGACTTAGCAATACAAATGACGGATTGGCTTGTTAAGCTTTGATTTGTGTTAATCAAATGGATTGTTACACAGGGTGTATTGAGAGCTGTTTATTACATATTAATAACTATACAATATTATTTATAACTATGTATTGATAAATTTGTTGTATTTTATAATTATAAAAATTCGTTAAGGGAGATACAGATTTTTGTTTCGGTGGGTAACGTTCCTAAAAATACATTTATTTCAAATCAAACATAATTTATTCCATGAATCAAAATATACAAACAGTAATTCTTAAAAAAAAAAATGGATCCTCCCCACATAGGCAAAGTCTGTGCGTGGGTAATGAGTTAATCAGTCCATCCATATTTTCCAATCTACAATCTAACACCTTAATTATTACTCTACATACTAATTATACGTAGGGAGGAACAATTTTACTGGGAAACCACAACAGATAACTTAAGGATTATGAAAATATCTAAAAGGTGTAAAAAAGAGAAAAATCGAGTAAAAAAAGGGAAAGACTATCTATGTAGGGAGTAAAAAATAATGTACATGACTTTTGACTTACTTAGTAACATACTGCACAGTAATAAGGACTACAGTATTTTTGTATACAAATCCATTGTGATAAAATTGTGATAAAATGTAAGGGTAGGTTCTAAGTTATTGTCTTTAACCCTAATTATTAATATTTTGTAATGCAAACATAAACCAGTCAAAACATATTTAAAATTATTCTCAGGCTATGGCATGTGAAGCTATAAACCATTTAAGGTGGAAAATTCGGAATTAAAAATAAGGATGGACCCCATGACAAAAAATATTTACATTTGGTCCACCAACAATTTGTTGTTTTAGTTTTGAAAAAAAGGGTTGATTTATTTTGATGCACAGCTAATTAAATTGGACGAAAAAGGATGATAAACATACTACTACTAGGTACAGTTGACTTTTGAGTCTAAAATTAAGGGTGTGTAATTGTATTTAACAAAGGATTTTGAAAACTTCCCCCCGTAGCCTGCCTAACCTAGCATAACCTAACCTAACCTAGCAAGACGTAATTTTGATTTCAACGCATAGTTATAATGTAGGCATATTCCATTATTAAATATTTAAGTACATTGTCATCTTGGTTGATACAGTAATATTTGCCTCATTATTGTTAAGCTAGGAAACTGCTCTAAGACATTTTATGGAGGAATGCAGCTAAGTTTTACCGTTGAGTACTTAACTTTTTGAAATTACTTAACGTAACACTGTTCCTAGTAATACAAGGGGTTCATTGTATGTCTCCTCAGTTAATCTCTGATTTGCTTATTTCTCGACTTTTGTAGAATCGGTTACAAAAACTGAATTTCCTTCATAGACTTGTAGGTAAAGAATCCCAGAATTTCTATAACTTTTTATTGGGTTTGCAAAAAATTACCTATTTTGGATCTAATAAAATAAAATAAAATCAAAAAGCCTTAATTGAAATTTATATTTTCTTTTACGCTCATAGATAAAACTTACATTTTGTTGATATTTTGTTATAGTCATTTACACATTTAAATTGATTTGTGAATATAAGATAAATAACTTTATTGTAGTTAATGCTCAGTTTTACACGTATTAAATAAAAAATCTGATTAAAAATACACTGATTCAAATGGAACTAAAATAATAAAGGCAAGCTATAACAATCAACTGTCAGAAAATCATAGGAATTAAACAATACGGTTGTCCATCATTTTAATTATAGGACATAATTTAAATTGCTTGATATAAAAGCTTTCATATATATTTCAATACAGTAATGAATGTAATGTATTTATTCATTACTGCATGAACGCTAGAACGGTTGCATACTAACTCCTCCTGTTCCATTTATATTTTGGTACACTGACTTGTTATATGGGTATGATTGAATATAAAAGCTTTCATATTTCAATACAGTAATGAATGTAATGCAATTCATTACTGTATGAATGCTAGAACGGTTGCATACTAACTCCTCCTGTTCCATTTATATTTTGGTACACTGACTTGTTATATGGGTATGATTGAATATAAAAGCTTTCATATTTCAATACAGTAATGAATGTAATGTATTTATTCATTACTGCATGAACGCTAGAACGGTTGCATACTAACTCCTCCTATTCCATTTATATTTTGGTACAATGACTTGTTATAAGGGTATGATTTAACATAAAAGCTTTCATATTTCAATTCAGCAATTAATGTAATGTATTTAGTCATTAATATATGAACGCTAGAACGGTTGCATTTTAATTCCGCCAACTCAATTCAGAATTTGGTACAATGACTCATTCTGTGGATATGATTTAATAAAAGTTTGAATGTTGAAAATAAACAATTTTTGAATTAAAACACAAATTCGTAGCATGAAATCCATGGTTTTGAGGAATAGATATTGATTTTAACACGATTATTCATTTAACATAAATTTCTATTTTTACTAAACTAATAATATGTTTTCCCCATCTACACATTAAAGGTTTCAATTACAATAAATAACTCTTTACTTGTACATTTTTTATTGATTGAAAAATATGTTTAAGTACTTTAATCAATTTCTGTAATTGAAATCAATTGTTACAACCTAAACAAGGTAGCTAATAAAAATGACTTTTAGCGTATTGATTGCACTCAAACAATCTGTTAATAGGCAATTTATATGTATTGCAGTGTCTATGTTCTATTTAAATGCAATTTCAGTAGCATTACATACTATTGGCTTGTCTATAATTTATGAGCATCTATAACCCTTTGGATTGTAATTTTAAATTAGCCTTAAATTAAGGATATTGTAATAGAGTTAAAATCACCATTGTATACAATTTATTTTTACAGAACCTAAAAATGCAAATTACTAGGAGTTTCTCAATGATAATAAATAAATCGTACAATTAATTATTTCACTTTTCTTTAAACATTAAGTTGCCTTCGTTAAAAAAATCTATACTAATATATAAAAATCTAGTGGTGTCTGTCTGTATGTGTGTTACTAATAGGCACATAAACTACTGAACTGACTGGGCTAAAATTTTACAAAAATATAGATACCATACCAAGGACCATTATAGGACTATTCGCACGTCGATACTGACCGTGGGCTTTGCCCCTTTGGCTTTAAAAGTTCTGAGGCCAGGATTTTAAAAGTAAATATTGATTGATCTCCATGGCTGCCATTAAAACACACACAATCTTTATAATTTGCTATGCCACCCAAATGTAAACAAGCTGAACTGTCAAACCACATTAATTCACAATTCTACAGCTAGTTTATAAATAGGCATATAATATTATCTACTGTCAGGTGACATGTTTATTTATTCTTATATTTGATGGTTCATTGATTATTGAATTTATGAAATAAGTGAGATTGTATATCTGTTGCTGTATCTAACCCTAACTAATTATTTAAAATTTAGCTAATGTAAATTATTGTATTGAAAGATTTTGGTGTAAAAAATAGTGAAATTATAGAGTCACATTTACTTGAATCATTTTAACATTTTTGAACACTTAAAATCAGTTAAGAGTGGGGCACACACACCTTAAAAATTGAATTTTTTTTCTCAAGGAGATAATTAATTGTATATTTTTGCCATTTTGAGAGAAATATTGTTCACACAATTTGTCTTTTCACACATTTTAAAATCATAATTTCATATTACTATCCATAGATTAGTTATGATGTTTTCTAATCCAGAGGTTACTTACTATCTATATTATAACTATAACTATCTATATTATTATTACCTATCTATATTATAACTTTTGACACTTCCTGTAGATTTCACATTCTATTCTAAGAATGAATAACTTTTTACGAGCGTTCTGTGGTCATTACATGTATATTTTTAACCAAGTACCAAGTTCCTCTTAACTTAACCGACCCTTGACATAAACATTGTTTGAATGACGTTAAATTTCCTAATTCTAAGCTGATATACAAATATTTCAATTTAAAAACAACAATAAAAAACTAAGTTGTATATGCACTTGCCTTTGATGCATGAATAGTAGGAGGTAGGAGCTATAAATAGTAGAGTTAAGTATGTTTCTGTTTGTTTTAGTAGTTTGAGTGTTAATGTTTTGTTTGTTCACATAGTATATAATGAGATATTTTTTTAATCAATGCTTAGTGAGCAATGCTTTTTAGAAACAAGATCACATGTTTCATTTAATTCAAACCGTAATATTAACCAGATGTTGTAAATTATTGTTTGTCTATGTTTCATCATAGATAAAACATGTTTGGTTTATCATTTAAAATTAAGTAAAAGCTTTGAGTTTTTTATTTGTTTTATTGTTTGAAAATGTTTTTTTATGTAATTAGTAAGTTAAAAGTTTTTGATAGGTACGTTTATTGGAATTTAATCTTATTTTACTATTTTTTTCATGTCAGATTTCAAAAAGCACCATTTAAACATACATCAACCCGGACGAAGGACGGGTCCTCTGCTAGTATTTGATAAAACTTTGATAATTTTCCCAATTTAATGAATGAATATTGTATATCACAAAAGAAGTCTCTCGCCACAAAACCTTGGCTCAACCCGCCTTTATTATCAGACCATAAAAGTCTCGTGCTGTTTTATTTTCCAGATGTTGCCGTCAAACTCAATTCCAATCTCGGTTGGGGTTTTATAGAAATAAAACACGTGATTTATATCAAATTATTAGGTGGATGTATGTATTTATCTCAAAAGAGATGTTTGATATTAATAAATGTTAATTAGTATTAGATGATTAATCTGTAGCATATTATAATCAATATAAGAGAATTTAAGTAAGTATTTATGATTTTATTTTATAATGAACACGATTAATAATTATCATTTTCTTTTAAAATATTTTATATATTTTTTTTATTTTGTGGCATTTTATTAATTAGGTTTTTGTATGAGAATTGTCCAAATAGTTGTGTTGGTTTGTCAGATATTAATTTCAAATTTCATAGCCAAATGACGAATGGAATCTGGATCCAGTTACTATTTCTATTGGAATTGAATAAGTGACCTTCAGGTTTTAAGGTGAGCACTTTAATATTAGCTGGATAATCTTGTAATTGTTTGTTGTTCTCATTGAATAAATTATCTTAAAATTAAGCTATTATCAAATTAGAATAAATAAATTAATTGGTCAATGTATATAATTGTTTGAATACAAAGCTTAAAATATACCACATAATGTATCACTGATGATCCTTCAGTTGTGACGAAAGAATGTTTTGAAGTTTTAATCGCAATTGCATTAATTCCAATATTTTTAATAGGTGTAACTCGACTGTAAACAAGCTCATTTTAGATTGTTTCATTACATCGAAAGTGCCTCGTACCATTTACCATGTCCGGATTGGTCAATAGTTATGTTTACTTCATTTAATTGCTGCAACGAATCGGCTTAATTAATTGCTAATAGGCTATTTATGGCAAACCCAATCAGCCATTGCTTTTAATTAAAATCTAGCTTCAAACAAATGCAGTCATACTCTATATAATCGTGCAGTACTTTGCTATCTCAAATTCAGTTCTAGCTCTCTATCAATATATTTTGTTTTAATGAGAAAATGTGATTGAATTTATTTGAATTTGTTTCCATTAAATGACAGTGGTCGGGTATAAGAAGGGGAAAAGAACGAACCCGTAAGAATAATTAGGCTACCTTGCAGGTCCATCAACTAAATGCAGACTAGTTTCTTTGCAATTTCAACAGCGTCAAAACTTGCAACGAAACGTTTAAATTTCTGTTGGAAAGGTTTATCAATTATTTACGATGGGGACTCCACTATGTGCGTATTTTAACCCACATATGATATGTGATATATGATATGAGTGAAGGATGAGTGTAGGATGAGTGGATGTGTGGATCTTGTAGTCTTGATAGTGACTAAGGCCGACATGTTCCTTAGACACAGCTGTTAATTAATAGCCCATACAGCTAATGGCAACTAAGATACCTACAGTTTATTGTGGAATCCGAACCACATTTTTGGCTTGTAATTAGCGAATTCGTCTAATTATCAGGATAGTACTGCGGATAGTCATAGTACTCACTAGTGCGGACGTTAATCCACACAAGGTAGCATCGCATCCACAGTGCATCCATATTATTATGGATTATAACAGTATTATCCACAGGTGGAGGTAAAATTTTTCCATAAAATGAGTCAGCCAATAACAAACACTGATAAATTTTATTGTCAGCATTTGTTTAAGAACCTATATCACTGACTCACCAAAAAATAAACGTTCAACATTCAACAACGTACTGAATATTCTCCGATTCTGACAGTTTAAGCATATCAAGATAATCCCCTATTACGATGGTCATGTGTCATGTCTGGCGCATATCTGGGTTTAAACAGTTTGACAGTTGTGACGTCATACGGATTAATCCTTCACTTAACATAGACCATCAGCTGTGTGTTTCCAGGAGCAGTTTTGTCTGGTTACGTCATGTATTGCTATGGTTTATAATTATTTCATGGTTTTACGTATATTTGTTTAGTAAGGATCTATAGATATCTTTACATTTTTGAATAGTTTATTTTGTGTTTGAAAAGGTTTTGAGGAGAATTTTAATTCAAGATAGATCATCTGTACGTGTCCTAGGTCTTAGACATTGTACTGTAGTTAGTCTATTGTTGTTTTAGTGAAAATTATTTGGATTTCACTCTTTGTATTTATGTGAACAAAGGTAAACAAAAGCACTTGTGTTTTACTAAGAGTTAAAAATTAATTTATCATGTCTCTGCAGTAAAAACTACTATTTTCATCTGATAAACAGTTTTTTTTGTAGTTTTACAGAAGAACTTAGTATTAATGAAAGTAGTACCCTTAGATAAAACATACTCCCTTAGTAGATTTCTCATCCTAATGGAACAGCTGGAGACAATGTTATTGTTAGTTCTGTACGGTTTTCTGCAGATGTCGTGTTTTGTTTAAAATTTGTTTCCCGTTATTACAGCCATTTAAAACCTCGTTTAACCAAATAATACGATCTAATCATAAACAATAACTTGTCCCCTAGTTATATAACCAAACCGTAAAGCACAAATCAAGAAATTAACCCTAAAATAATAGAAACAAAGTTTCGTCAACACTAGCGCCCATGTGTCACGTACATGAACTAGACACGAAAAACGTGCTTCAAAATTTACAATGGGATGAGAGGTCTACTTGTGTTGGTTAGTCTATGGTAGTATCGTACTGATTCTAATTTTGTTTTGATTCTACCATCTTGCCATATTGTATGTTAACAACAGTGTAGATATTTAGATGATTTAAGTGTAAAAATATATATTAGTTGTATAAATTTTAATATGTGTTGGTGAAATAGTACGTATTGCACCTAAGTTAACAGTAAAAGTCCCTACATAAAAGCAAAAAGGAGGTTTAGTTTTTTGAATTTCATTTTCCATAACAAGGACCAAAAGTGTTGGTCCAAACCTCGTTCATTTTGCAACCTCAAAACTATCTTTTGCTATAAACCTTTTTCTACGACCAATTTAACTCGAGTTAAACTTAAGCTATTTAAAAAAGAGTCACTTTAGGCCCTAGTTATAAAATATATTATTCATATATATAGAATAATCATCTATTTGTACATAACCTCTTGTAGAAGTAACCTCATAAATCATAAGAGAATCTACATTGCAAATGTTCCGGTATACGCAGAGATGGCTTAAAACGTTTCTAATCTCCTTATTTGAACCCCCGGCAACACCTTAATCTGTAAGAAACAAAATTGTCAAACGGAGTTGTAATCTGGAAAATAAAATGGCGTTAGACATTTAGTTTATGTTCGGATCATAAATAAATATGGTGGAATTAACTGATATGGAGGAGATTTTGCGTTATACGTGTAACATTTTATGTTTGATACAACATTTGTTAATATCACTAGATATTTTGTTCACTAACCGAGATAATATTAATGCAATCATGAATTAGGCCTATGTTCCTTTAAGAAGTAAACAACTTATTTTATACGACACAGAGAAGAACACCCCTTCTAATCAATGTAGATTGGAGTTTCTGTTATTTACTAAGAATAAGTTGTTTGAAGGTACACAATTAGTTTTTAGGCAAAATAAAAATAATGCCGTCATCTTAATTTTAATTTTTTTTTTTTTCTAACTGTTAATCTTTTTTGAGGTCTTAGATTTAATTTGAAAGAACGTGTATTTTTTAATCAGAGGTACAATAAAAATGTTTTGGTAGTTAGAACTATAAAGTAAATATTTATATTACACATTTTAACAGTGTTCGCTTGCATATTGTGCATTGTGGTTTAAACGGGAATATTAAACCTATTAGTTAGGGTGGTTGTATTTTATTACAAAATACAAAAACAAGGGATTCATGCTGTAAGTTAGCAATGAAAATTGATGATTTTTTTGTGGAAACTCAGCAAAAGTTTATGTGCTATCATTCCATTCATTATCAAACCATGCCTTTATGGGTTGCCTGAACCCTTGTTTGTTAAGGGCCCAAATATCAAGATCAATAATAAATATTATTGATTGAATAAAAGGATGTTCTTAAAACTAGGCTAATATAATCCTTTTATTTATTTTTTATCTCAATAATACATATTCTATAAAAATAAAGTGATTTGCAAATTTAACTTAATGTAAACTTAATGTTTAAGAACAATAGGTAAAATAAAAGTGACATATTGTAACAAAATATAATTTATTAACCGATCAAACACTTAAAACTACATAACAATTTTGAATTTAAACATAATAATAGTAGATAGAAAGAGTATTGAAAGACTTGAGTAGTTGTTTGAGACCAGTCCAGTATTGTTATCACCACCATCCTGAAACATGTGATTAATGATTAGAAAAACTGCATTTCATAAAATAAATTTGAAAGGAGAACATTGTTAACTTAAATGGCTATAACTTAAGTAGGGTTATAAACATATGTTTCTAATGAAAAATAATTGTGTTTTCCTTCAAGCTTTGTAGATTCTATCATTATGGTTTTCATTTACAAATTCGTAAATATTTATAATTTACTATGTAGCTTTAAAAGTGTGTATAATCAAATCTTTTTATTTAAATGAAAAATCATTAGTTAAGTATGGGAAATCGTTTGAATACAACCAAGATACACAGATATGATTGACCCAATATGATGAGCTCGTCCAATATTAGATTTTATTGTGTGCATTATGTGAAATGTGTTAAAAATTGTATTCCTTTTATACTAATATAATGTTAATACAGTATTTATATTTCAAGATTAGTATAAATTTATTGTCGATGAATTAATGCATTGCAAAAAGCTGTATTGTTAGTAATTGGAATATTTACAACACGGTATTTTAAGCATACAAATCAAACGAAATTGGGTCCCGTCAAATAAATAGATTTGAGAAGATATAGAGTAACAATAGTATACATACACCCACGTACAAAAAATTCATTAAAAATAATACGATTTTTTAAATTGTTAAATCAGCTCCATTAAGAGTTTTCTACGAATTTTCACTGCTTTTTAGTATTTATTTGGCAGAATTTTTTTTTGAATAACCTTTCCCATCACTATTCCAAAGTAAAGACTTTTAAGTCAATTTAACCTATCGAAATGCAAACAGAACGATAAATAATGATGGCAAGATTTACCAGGCATAGAGAAAAAATGTGGGCTACGAAAATTAGATATTTTTTGTAAAGTGAATACTATCGCCATAAAATATTTTGGCGATACAAATGTCTCATGTAATAAGATATTTAGAAATAATATTACTATAAACATTTATTTTTTTATAGGAATTTAAAGCTCAATCTCGTTCTACTAAAACCTTTTAACACGACCTTTAAACAACAAATTACAACCCTTATCCCATCGGGCGCATTAAGGCTCTCAGCGAGAAAATTACAACGAGAGTAATGGATTTTAGTTTCAGTGTCCACTTGTCCACCTTTACTATGGGAACTATGTTTACTTCTTTATTTTCAGCTTTACCAAGATTTAATTTACAATATGTTTGAAACATTTTGTTCATCCAAAGCTTCTCCGTTAGAAAAGTATAACCTGGAAGTCAAACCCTAAGTCAAAACACTAAGTTTGTTTTTAATATTTCATCTCCACGTATACAGGTACCCCTAACCTCCCATTAAATAATCACAAACATGACCAATAAGGGTATGATTTGAATCAATTCAATTAAATTATGTTTTAAGTAATAAATAACCCGTTTTAATTTTTTTTTTATGGGGAACGGTCTCGGATTATTTTAATTAAAACAATAGTAGTTTATAATAAACAAACGGCTTGTTGTTAATTCAGTGTGTCAAAATAGTAGCTATTGAACAAATTGTTTTCCTTCCCACAGAGCATAAAATATATTACCCTTCAGCTGATTAATTTGCTTATGCAGTTAAAATAAAATTTTATTGATAATCATTAGTTCAATTTAATAAAAATTGAAGATATTCATGTTCAGATATTTTTATTATTATTACAAGGCAAATGGTAACAGTTCCCAATAATTTTCTCTTAAATGCATTTGTGACCTATGTAATGCCTTAAAAGAAAAATAGACATGGAACAAGACTATACAAACTAATTAAATAATCACCATAAATCCTAAATTGACACCATGACTGGTTTTACATCTTTCAATTAAGAAAATAAACCCATAAACCCATAAACCACCAAACTGACCACTTCTCGACAATAAAACTTCGTTTGAGAACTGTTGCGTTTAGTTTGGAAAGCAACTAGTTTCATAACAACTACGTATTTTGTTATTGGTAATTTTTTCCACGAATAGTTTCGCTAGTGAAAGTGTAGACACAATAGACAACATTGTCTGCCATAACAGCTGTAATATGGTGTGACTAAAGTGTGTTTTTTGCTAGTCTGGACATTGGGGCATGGTTGGCTAGTGTTATATAGTCGGGCATTCACTTAAAATCTGGTCCATGTAATCAGTAACAAGATGCGTCATTAATAAAAACTCATGAAAATAGTTGATATTTGACTGAATGAAAAGTAAAGTTTTAGAATGAATACGAATTACTAATTTAGCAATTATTACTGTTATTTATCAAATTTTTAAGACAGGTTTTTCACATAACCTATTGCAGACTGAACATTATTTTTTAATATTGTTTTTGCAGCTTATGATTCCACGTTTGGCTGAATGTAACACAATTTTTTTGCTCTTGGGTAGCACGTTGTACATTTTGAGTCTTAATTATGAAGAGTTACCTTTTTCCCTCGGCCTGTAAATGAAATATTGAAAAGTGAAGCCTTCATTTTTATGTCCTACACTGTCTCATTTCGGATACTGTTTGAATATTAAATTTTAAGTAGGGTACTAAGGAAAACTTATTATTTGCTTACTACTATTTAAACTAAAATAAACAGCGAGCGTTTAGTGAATTAACACACGCATTTCTTTATGAAATGCAACACTTTTAGAACTATAATACTTAACCATTTGGGGAATATTTTTTTTAATTTTTGATGCAGCTCCTGAATTACGTTGAATGACATAAATTGGTTGACATATCTGCATCAGCATAAACAAACTGTTACTCTTTATGCTGTAACTATCTTCAATATTCTGGACGAAGCAATTATGTCATTCTCCAACGTCTAAAGATGGCTTTTCGAAAAGTTAAAAATAGTTCAACACAATAGAGAACAGTTGTATCGAGCAAAATTATTTTTCAAGTGTTAACATTGAAGATTATATTATAAATGCAAGTCGAAACAAAACTAAATAAACTGAAATCAATTACTGAATGTACTTTTTATTCACTTACCCTTGCCACCGCCTCCGCCGCCACCTCCTTTGCCGCCTCCACCGTAGCCGCCCCCGCCATGTCCACCACCTCCGTAGCCACCGCCTCCAAAGTGTCCACCACCACCGTATCCACCGCCTCCGTGTCCACCTCCACCGCCGCTCCCATGTCCACCCCCGCCTCCTCCTAACGTGATGATCTTGATGATCGTTGGTCCACCCCCGTATCCACCACCTCCGTGTCCGCCCCCACCCCCACCGCCATGTCCGCCGCCGCCACCCCCATATCCACCGCCTCCGTGTCCACCACCGCCACCTCCATGACCACCCCCTCCGTATCCGCCGCCCCCATGTCCACCGCCTCCATATCCGCCCCCTCCGTGTCCGCCGCCGCCCCCACCTCCGTGTCCACCCCCACCATAACCACCTCCACCGCCGCCATGTCCTCCTCCACCCCCACCGTAAATCCAACCTGGAACAAAATCTAGGATTAGTTCATGTCTTCAAAAACTTTGTTATAATTAGATTCTCTACGGGAGTATTATTTGATAATGATTGTTAGTGTTTTGTAGATTCGTGATCTTTGAAAAACGGTCGTGTGAAAAAAAGCAAAACACTTCAATTCACAGACATTTTGGACTAAGTGCAGAGTATCATCTTCAGACTGACTTGACGTCTGCTCATTTGTCGCAGAGAATTGTCTGGGTAGCCAAGTGGTTTTAGTGCTCCTGTTCAAATCTGAAAATCGCTGGTTCGACTACAAACAAGCGAGATCGTAACCAGACCCCAGCTGCTATTTGTTATTCGGAATCAATGATGAAATCTAAAGAAAGGTCGACGTTAGATAGTAATAAAACCAGGGTTTCAAAACGTAAAAAATGCCACTGGCATAGAAACACATCAATATAAATACTCTGTATTGAAGGCAAAACGTTGGTGAGAAGAAGTATTTTTCGTGTTTGACAAGGTAGTTCCCGAACACGACGGATCTCCAATATGACCGTGAGAGCCTATCCAGGAAGTTGATTGTTGATTATTAATGTTGTGTCCTATGCCAAAAGTCAGATTGAAAGTTGACTTTCTTAGCATTCACAGTAGAGTTATAAGCTTTTTAAGCAAAACTACCAATGCTTTTTTCAAAGTTATCATGTCTTTGAACTTCTCCAGGAATTACGTGTAAAGATGAACAAGTTAGGAACCTCAAAAGTAATTTTTGCTAAGGCTTGTAAATAGCCATAGGGAGGAGGAGATGAGACTATTGATCATATGATGAAAAACTGTGCCATTTCCATATTTTAACAGCTATTAAAATAATTTTCGACCTTTAAATTAAAAATTTTGGAAATTGTCCAAAAAAGTTTTCTTCCAAATTGCGCTCCAATGCCAAATAAATAATCTTGATAAAGTGGTTTTAGAAAATCTGCCAAACTATCGAGTTTTGAAATCCACGCAACAAAAATCTTTGATAAAACCTCTATGGTGGTCTTGGTCTCAAAGAGGGCGCACTCTTGATCTAACCAATCTGATTATAAAGAGTAACACTTAAACAAAGTTTAACTAAACAATTTAATAATAATGTTATATTTTTATTATACTCACCAGCGTTAATTTCCGTTGCTGCCACCAGCAGCACCACAGTGAGGCAAGCAAACTGTAAAAAACAACAAATCTCAGGACATTAATTTACTTTGGATACTTTAAGTAAAAATCCCACTTTGGTGTAAACTCTAAAACCTTTCTTATATAAGTTCATGTACGTTTACATTTATGGGGGTCAAAATCGGCCAAACATCTTGCTACGATAGTTTGCTATTTGAATTAATGAAATATGTAACAATAAATGAATAGTAAAATAGTATATTTCGTACCTAGGGCCGAAAATGAGGTTTTGCCGGCTCGAGATAGTTTTTAAATCGATCGAGAGCTGCAAAACCATTTCGGTCCGTGGTACGAACACTATTTTTCACCACACTATACCCTACTACCACTATTCACCACTATAATAATGCACACTGATAGTCAACACAACTACAACTTTAAGGTTATGTGAAGAAATAATTTGATGAATCAGCAAAAATAAAAATAAATAGTTGCTAGGCAACGGTGACAATAACACAATTCTATTGCAATGCTATGGATTTTGATTGTGTATTTAAAATGCATGTTTTAAGTAAGTAAGCGGACAGCTGATTTTGCGGCCCCGGGCTGTAAAAACCTGCTCGGTCCCCAAATTACGATGACAGCTGACATGGACAGCAAAACGTAACTTTCAGCCACCAATTAACGTATGTAATACAGCCAAAAACATCATAGTGTGGTGAAAATGTTCTTTACAATTAACAAAGGTGAGATACTCCATGTATCAGCTGATCTATAATGACGACAATGCTTGGGGGTGTGTTTAATAGTACTGCAGTATTAGCAGGGTTTACAGCGGTGCATACGATAGCTTGAGGGGATGTGTTTAGGATGCAATAATGCTAACTGTGTCTGGAATGGATCCTCCACTACAACACAATCTGTAGTGTAATGTGTAGTGATTCAATGAAGTTTGCTAGGAATCAGAGAGGAATCATGAAACAAAATTCCTGCTGGAATGAGTGTAAGAATTAAAGGGTTAAGCGTTAAAATTTACCCTTTATAGTTTTTTTGGTTGTGTTTAGTTTTTAATGTATTTTTGCCTTGATTAATTTAAGTGGTAGTTATTATGGGTCATAGCCTGTTAAGGTGCTATTCTACAAAACCGGTCACTACGCGTTCGTTTAAAGTAACATAACTTATTTGACTTTATTTGAATTTAAAGGACCAACGTATTTACCCTTTATGATTGTTTGGTTGTGTTTAGTTTAATGAGTTTTTAGTTTGACTAATTTAAGTGGTAGTTATTATAGGTCATGATTAGCCTGTTAAGTTGCTATTCTACAAAACCAGTCCCTTCGAAGTGAGGTTAACAGCCACGACGCGTTCGTTTAAAGTAACAAAACTTACTTTTCAAAGTAACTTTAAGTATTTTAGTAGAAACTTGTTTTAAACGGGCTTCTACTGGCTACAATTCAACTAAACATGATTTCCAAAATAAAATATAATACTTTTTTATGCCAATCGTATGACTCTAAAGATGTAATTAAACGTTTTCAAGGATAACCTACTTAACTGCTAGACCCGTTCCGAAAAATATAGTTTACCGAGTTAGTTTATCCAGTTGTCGTTTAAAATACTCAAAACTAAATTGATTCCTTTATAACCTTTACAAGATAAAAAACAGGATGAGAAAAATAAACTTTTGCACTAAACGTAAATATAAAATGTCCATAGATAGGTGACACTATTCAATAAAAGTAACACTTTTTAGATTTCCTTCACCTTGTTCATAGGTTTTACAATTAATTTGGATCTATTTACCTTTATTACACGTTTTAGTCTGGATGAAAATTATCACGATTATCACTCATATCGCGATAGTTCCACCCAAATTAAACGTGTAACGATGTATCCGATTATTTATATCCATTACAATATAAATTAAAATGTTTTTAATTTTTCGTGAATTAAATTTTCTAACTGGTCATATCGTATAGTAAATGTCGGAAAATATGCAAATCCCACTTCATAAAACCGAAAAAAAATATTATTATGTTATAAATTCACATAAATCATTCACGAAAATTATTATACGTTCTCTAAAAGTTTCCTAGGGCGTTACTACGGTTCACAAGCTAATCAAAGTAGCGCAGGATAGCTACGCATGGACAAATATTTTTAAATAGTTTAAAGATATTCTTTTTACTACAGTACTCTAAAACATTATGGTGCAACAAAATCCACTATAGGTACTCACAGTATCCTATACTATCCACAGCATTATCCAAAATATCCTAAACCCTACCTTCATAGTTCCACAGGTGGAGCCCTCCTGTCTGTCCTGTGTATCCAGAGTTGGGCTTATATCAGGGAAACTCCTGCAGGAGTTGTGTGGGGGGAAGGGGGGGGGGCAACGGAAGCACCCATAGACGTGGTCTGTCTAGAGCTTGGACAATGGTACATTCAAACTAGGGAGGTCTTTCTTAAACGGTAGAGCAAACTATTTTGACCATCTTTACATAAAGGAATGGAACAAGTTGTCTGCTTGTTTTCAAATGTAGGGTGGACATTCGGATATTGGAGTTGGTTTTATTTAAAATAAAATGGAATGCCTTCTCTTAGAGTTAAAGGTGCTATTATTAGGGCTTATGATAATGTATGCTATAAGTCTATTGACATAATCGTGTTGTATATGTGATCTAGAACTCGGCAGATACACATATGTTCAATATAAACAAAATCACAAAACTAAATATATTTGTATTAATCTAATCATAGTTGTATTTTTCTTATGACATAACAGCTAAACTTACGATCTACCAGAAGAAATTACGTCTTAAAAATCCGAATGAAGTGTGACGTTTTTTAGGCATAGACCTTTTTTTCTCTGGAATGCATGTTCCACATTAGTATTTTTTAAAGTGTCACCGTTTGATAACAGTTGAGTCCCATAAATCAGAGAACAAAAATTAATTGAACCCCCTACATTTAATGTGCAAACTCGTAAAGTTTTATATACTCAATAAGCATAAGCCCGTTATTATATTTAATTGATTAATCCTCTCTTTATGTGTTTTCTCATAGATCATGTGAAACCTCCAGTTTAAAGAAACAAGTAATCATTTAAATGAAAATACAGTAACTTAAAATATATTTTTTTTATCGGCAAACCCCCAAAAATAATCTCATCATAAGATAACTGTTTTTGAAGTGAAACGGTCTTACAAAATTGTTCTACTTTTGGATTTCATAAACAATTGGTGGATAATTTTTTATGCTATGTAGACAATAGCCTAGAACTGCAAAATAAAGCTCTCCGAATTTAGGATAAGGACATTTTTATGCTTCCGATTATTGCAGGTTTATCAGGCCATGACGAAGAATTCCTCTTTCATCAATCAAGAGGTTAAATGCAGATTAATTGCATCTGATTACCTAGTGATTAGTCATTAATCAATTAATTCAAAGGAAAATTACTTTCTCAAAACTCCTGAGTGACCATTCACTTTTAGTGTTTAAATTAGTGGCAATCGTATAAAACTTTCTCATTTGCGAAAAGTTGAAATTTTCGCAATTATTTAATGCAGAAAATACATTCATGCAAAACCAACAAGGCTCACAAAAAATCAATAATCGAACCAGACATGGATTTTTCTCTAGGCTTTGCATCAGATGTTATTATACAGTTTAATATTGTTTGGTGAATATCTCATTTACAGTGGTAGGCTAGCTATGAAACGTGTAAATAAATATATCTGCAAAAATATGATAACATTTCAGGAGTTTTATGTTCAGTATGACATAGTTTTATGGGTTTTGAAATCAAACCCTATTCGTAAAAAAGAGGCTAAAACGATCAATTCGTTTATCTCGACCTGTTTGAAAAATTTTACTAAACTAGAGTTAAAATAGAGAAAATACAAACTTAGTAATGAACAATATTTATAACATACCACACAATAAGCATGTTCAAATCAACAAGTAAGTGATCTTTATAAAACATATTTAACTACTTCCTGATGATAGAAAAGAGTTTAAAGTGATTTAAATTTAATTCGAAGCATTCTTACAGTACAGGAACTGAGGATGATATAATTTTAACTCTTCTTGGTCATAACATTTTTAATTCTTTTAGGAACATATGTGTTGGATTAAATAACAAGTTTGTTGAAACCATCTACATGTAATAAATTCATCCATACACAACTCATCCCTCATATCAACCAACTATCAGATTTTTCTAAAAATTTTCACGAACCAAAGTCAACAAGGGTCAACGTTCCCGTATAACTTGCTATTGACATTCGCTCTAGGAACCACGGCGTCTGGGTCGCGACGTTTCGCAAACGTCCTCCTGTCGTCTGCAGGGACACTCGCAACCCCGTGTCATTCACTGGACACACACAATAGTTGTTTTACATGCTGATTTCCTTGGTTTGGCGCATTTCGTTGCTTGTACAAAAATAATGAGGACAGTGATATTATGGTACTTTGGTATTATAACTATACCGACCACGTCGATATTGACTTCCAAATAAGATTTTAATTAGTTTAAATAACAAAATCTTCCTAACATGACCTAAAACATAGTTCACCTTTAGGTTAGGTTAGGTTAGGTTCGGTTCGTTAGTTAGGTTAGGTTAGGTTAGGTTAGGCTAGGTTAGGTTAGGCTAGGTTAGGTTAGGTTAGGTTAGGTAAGGTAAGGTTAGGCTAGGTTAGGTTAGGTTAGGCTAGGTTAGGTTAGGTTAGGTTAGGTTAGGTTAGGTTAGGCTAGGTTAGGTTAGGTTAGGTTAGGCTAGGTTAGGTTAGGTTAGGTTAGGCTAGGTTAGGTTAGGTTAGGTTATAATAATTAGGTGTGGTCGGTATACGTAAGTAACATTATTTCTAATACAAATATGCATTAGATAAATAGGGTTTAGTGACCTTCTGACCTAGAGTTCAAATTCCAATTCATTTAGTTTGCTGGGTGAAATTGTTGTCATCAGGCGGTAAGGAGTACATCTTTTTGTACCTATGTAGAAAGCACTAGAAAATGTACGCTGTGCAGAGTTATGTAATGAAGATATTTCTACGAAAACCCAATAAGCAATGCAATGTTTCATGAAGTTCTAGCTTAGGTTAAATATGGAATTTTTAACCGAAAAAAACGAAAATAAATATAAATTAACGAAACAGTTTTGAGATGTGAACGACATTGAGTCATATGGACCATTTTTTATCCATTGATGTCAGAACCAGTAGCATACACTTTTCTAGAAACAGACAATAACATACTGTATGTAAAAAAAAAATGATTAAACTTTGTACATTTATTAGCCATATTATTTAGGCACATTATTGCAATAGTTAAAATGCACATTGTTCAAATATATTGTATATCATAATCTTAATGTCATAACTCAATTCATTGGTTGCTGCATTAGTTTCACGGTTTCACTGTCTAATACAAATACACACGTGAAATCTGTACATTTTAATCGTATATGTTAGAAAAGTAACCAAATAACAATGTATGGGTCTGTAGCCCTGTATTGCCTAGGACCAGAGGCAGGTTTATCACAGCTGTATTGATCTGGACTACAATGTGGCTGTATTGGTCTAATTATCTGTCAAATGCAGTCCAGGTATTGCACAGTTACATTCACTGCTTTGTTGCAACTCGTTATAATCAACAGCTTGACAAGTCATAGCCTCAATCACATTTATTAATTAGCACGTGGTTTTGTTGTCATGAAAGCTGTTTAGCATTTCAACTTTTTAATCTAAATTTGTGATTTAGTCACTAATGTTTTTGTTGAGTTGTATGACAGTAGTTGATATAGTGATCCCCTAGCAATCGAGAGGTTAAATTTAATAAAAAGTTCGTATAGTTAAGTTTATCATGATAGCAAACAAATGAGGTAACATAAACGTTTATATTGTATAGTTATTTTAAGGAGATAAGCTTAAAAAGACGTACATTTGTATTCGTCTATCTCTTTTGATGAGTTTCATAAACTAGACTGAACTAGACAGGCCTAACCTACACGCAACACTGTAAAAGAGTGGCGGTCGTTCCTCTACTTGAAAATGAAAACACCTATAACAGCAAAGCAATATAACATCCAATATGTATATCAATTGAAATATTTAATCGATACTCATATCGAACTAATATTGCATCCGATAATATCCTAGGTTCTCTGCGGAACTGTAACCTTCAGATGCAGTTTTCAGCTTACGTTATCAGCCCACAGCCGGGGCTGCATGTCAGTTCCCGTGTAACCCGTTTACATCCGTTTAACACGATATGTTTCACGCTTTCAGACACACATGACGAGGCCACTGTGTGCAATGGTTTTCCTGACACTCAACACAACATCGTTGCAGGACAATACAGAATAGTAGAACTTCAATAACAGTTCCTTAAAACAGTCCTTTTAACAGTTCCTGGATTTCCAACTAGATTTCGTTACTCAATAGATTTCGATAATCAAGGCTGTACAAATTGATAACCAGGCTTTACATTACATTAAATATATAATTGCTGTCGTGTACTCGATCGTTCTTAAAACTATTTGTCCTAATATCATATTATTTTTGGGGTTATTGGTTAGGGTGGTAGGGGTTATAGAATGGAATTTTGGCATAAAAACATGGTAGAGGATCAAAGATTTTTTAATAAATAATATAATACTTTAATACTTTTATTCTGAAATGAGGACTATACGAATGCAGGTATTTTAAACCAAGTATGAATGGAAATGAGTGTAGGATGAGTGGCACGATCTTGTACTGTTAGTGACTAAGGCCGATAATTTCATTGGACAAGGCCGTTAGTTAATAGCCCATACAACCAATCGCAACTAAGGGACCTACAGTTTATAGTGGAATCCGAACCACATTTTTGGCTTGTAATTAGTGAATTGGTCTAATTGTCAGGACAGTACTGTGGATGGTCATAGTACTCACCAGGGAGTATCGCATCCACAGTGTATGCCTATAAATATCCACAATTCGTGACCTCCAAGTAGCTGGATTACAAGACGACACCACCGTCCAAGTCGTTTTGACACAAACTCAAAAGATTCTCTTGCTAGAATAGTGTAAAAGAATTAGGGACAATGTGGACATAGTTTCGAACAATTCAAAAGTTTGTGTAGCATTTCATAGAACTCTACCGGGAAATACATAATGGATTCAGCAAATGATACTGTAAAGTAGATTTTACTTTGTAAGTTTAACTTTAATATATTTAAAACATGAAATTATTTGCGTTGTCCTATTATTTTCATCCAAAGCTTTAACTACTTTCCTCTCTGCATCAACACTTCTTCTCAAAACAATCTTCTAACATACAATCTTTTTGAGTCTCCTTTAAAATCTTACACGGAAAACGACCACCCAATAAACACACATTACAGCACGAGGAAGAACGAAATTTACAAAGAAAACAGGAACCAGCACAGATCCCTGGGGGACGCCACTTAGTTGCACAACCGTTGTTACCGATAGCACCATTCACTGGAGATGGCTCTTGCAATGGCCTGCAGTGGTTAACGTAATTTTACTGCCCACTGTTGCTGCTTTTTGTTTTATTATTCTCAACCTCAATGACTTTCTGTCACGGTTAGCTGGTTGGATTTTGAAATTCTGCAATTTGTGTTTCAGGGGCACGAAATGGCTCTGTTCGAAAAGTATTGCAATCAAGTGTATTTTGATATTGATTTATTGATCTCATTCAGTGATCTTAAAGAGAGGGTTACACTTTTGATTCTGATATACTTACGTAAATTACATTTATTTCACCGTATTGGATCATGAACGTTGAAGCTCTCCTTTCTGTCTAAGAATAAGTTAAACTTGGGGTATTCCAAAGTCCGTGCAGTACTGAAGCAGTATTGAATCACGACATGCAAGTACTGAAGCAGTTTTATTTAAGTACCTAGTTCAATCTTTGTTATTCTTTATTTTAACTGGTGTAATTTTTCCGTCACCACTCTATTGGACAATTCCTCAGACTTTACAATTCAGGCTGAACATTTACTTACGGTTTCTCTAAGAAAACCTTACTAACAAAATTATTTCAAATTCAAGCTACTATAAAATATTTATCATAGCTTCATTCAAACTTCATACAATATTATGAGGATGTTTTTAATTATAAATATTAATATATTTCACAGGTTTAAACCTGTTATGGCTTTTCTTATAGATGATCATAATACATTAAAATCCCTTTTGTAAAAGAAAGTTTTCCCATAAAAAAACTATTCATGTAGAAAAAAATCTCCTTCCGATTGGTATTCTGATCAAATACTCAGAAAAAATTTCAAAAGAGATTTCGATGCAACTCTACCAAATTCAAAGTTTAGCAACCAAAGTCTGTTTACCAATGTTAATTGATGGCTGACTAGTTTGCTTGCTAGCTTTGTTCCAGTTTAATTAAAATCGGGAAACGGTAAACTTTGTTTGAAGTTCTTTCTCTGAGTGGGACAGTCAAATGATTATGGATTCGTTTAATTGACTACCTGAATCGGAGCGAATTAATTTACACTTCATTGACAGTTTTTTCACAGTCAATTTGTGAAGAAAGTCTGATATACGTAATAATCACGGTTCTGTATTTGCATCCAGATCTGACATCAAATATGTAGCAGTTGCAAACATAAAATAACAAAAATACGCCTGTTGAAGCGAACCTGCATTGTAAGCAGCTGCTGTGTAAATTGTTCATCCAAAATGCATGTGATAACAGTACTTGTCTTCGTGTTCTGTGTGGTAAATATAAATACACGTAAAGAAATTAGGTTTGCTACCACGAGAAATGCAGGATTAGCTGTTGTTTTGTCAAATTTTGTAAAGCCTAACATTGAATAACAATTTTTTATGTGAAATTAAGATACCTTTGTTATCCGTATTTCATAGACATATATGCTTACCATTCACCTTACCTTGATACCTTTAAAATCAATCTTTAGTTTATGGACATAGCCCATGAACTAAAATCAACATCATCTAGTTTATTCCTCTTAAAGATAAAGTGATTGACAATGATGACAAATTCTGCTGGGTAGATGAGTGGTTATAGTGCTCGACTAACATCAAAATGTTGCTAGTTCGAATCGTCACTAGCTTTTTGATAATTCTAAACTGGACCCAGCTGTCCATGATGATGGCTTCAAATAAATGACTGATGAAACAGCTGATCGTCAGTAACATAGATAATCTCACATCATTCTACACTCATCCTTCACTCAAATTTTGGTTATAATACGCCCCTAGGGGGCATTCCGATTTATTTTAATTGATAATTATATATTATAATAATATGTTATGGTAACTGTTGGAAAATATGTAACGTGTAATTTGTTCACAAAACAATTTCCTGCCTTTAATAAACTACTAGCGTACATGTTGCTCGAATTCGAGCAATTGCAATGTATTACAGGAGTTATTTCAAAACGAATAACAGTCATATTTAGGCTACAATGAGTTTAAAAGAGTCAACTCAAAGATTACCGGTGTGTAACTCAGACCATGTTTATCTTCGTTATTGATAAACCTAAAGCATTCCGGCCGGTTTTCTCCTTCTCTAAATGCCTCGCTGTACAGGCAACACAGGTCATTGATAGAGGGCCAACCGGCCAATTGTGGACGAAAAGTCGTTTTGGGGTAGTGTTAGGGCGTATTTGTAACCTAATAGTTGAGATTGTCCAGAGTCAGGTGCTGACTGTGATGAGTTAAGGCGGGGACACACTTGTCATAAGTTGAGTTAAGCCTAATACGCGCCACTGTTTATGTTTTGTTTTCGTCACGTCGGAGGCATTTAAAAGAAAAAACAACAAATAAACAAATTATAGGTACACAAAACAACGATAAATGCATAAATTTAAGTTAGAATCATGCTAACACGATCCGTCATAGCGGAACAAAACGATAAATACACAAATTGAAGATACAACATACTAACACGATCCGTCATAGCGACACAAAACAACTATAAATACACAAATTTAAGATAAAACCATACTAACACGATCCGTCTTGGGGGTTATGTTTACACAAACTCAAATAGTAAACAAATTTACTCAATGCGTTTCATTGAATTGAAAAATAAATAACAGCAATTAAATTATACAGCTGATCAAAATGTAAACAATTATGTTCTTCATAAGGATAACATGGGAACTTTCAAAGCCACTGGGGCAGAACCCAAGGGACTTTTTCAAAAATGTAAGGCCAGTTTGCAAATCTACGCGACACGCTCTTTCCAATGAGACGTCAATGGATAAAATCGGTTAAGAAATGGCGGAGGAGTTCAACCGACAAAGTTTCATGTAGCGTATTAATTATATAGATTCTGCACCACTTTTTGACTGATACACATTTACATTTCAATATATGTGAAACAAAAAGGACTCTTGCAAATACGAGATGTATAGCAGGGAATAAAAGGACCAGAAATAAGTAGAAAGCCTAATTAAACAAGAGAGTGCTTTAGAGAATGTGCGCGTACTCGCTACTACTGTTCTGTAGTACCGCGTTTTAATGAGCGCTGGCAGGCGAGACTGGCAATGAATGACGGGGATGCCAACCTCATCGTTTTGAAAATCCCTGGTTATTCCCGATGAAATATTTCCATTTGTCCCTGATTAAACTAATTTATTTTGTCCTAGGACGCTAGGGTCTAGTCCAAGATCGTTTTTCACTTCAGGATAGGCCTAGGGTTTGTCTCATGATCACTTCACTCAGTGGATCAAATCCACTTTAATCAAATCCATTTGTGATTGGCAGGATTTGAACCCGGGACTTCAGGGCCTAATGTCTCGTGCTAAATCTACACCAGCTTGCTTCTCAATTAATCCTTATTTAGAAGAATAAGGAAAGTATTAACTGATGATTATTGCCTTTTTACTAAGTAGCCTAAGACCAAACTTAAATATAACCATCTATATTTGTCCTCATTTGAATCATCTGAATACAAATATTAAATAGACTAGCATATGTCCATCTTATGTACATAAAAGTCAACAGGAAAATCTAAAACTGGTTACGCATTCAGACAGGTGTATTATTTTGATATCATGAAATAGGCCTGCATAAAAAATCATTTAAAATTTGCTTACAATATATAGCCATAAACAAGCTAACAAGCATCAGTTTAGTTTACCTTTATCTATATATTAATAGGCAAGCATGTTTCTTTAAAACCTTTTTTCTCAGCTCGTGTGCATCGCAGGGAAAATCTACGCATACTGTTGGAAAGATATTTTCCTGTAGATGTGCAGAATGCCTTTAAAAATAAAAATAGGCTAACAAATAAGCACAAAAAATGAATTTGAAAACTTCAAAAAATTAACATGGACCATATGGGTTGCCATGATGGTGACGAAATAACAACAAAATGTAACAGAAAATCTAAACAAATGTAAGAAATTCCAATCACATGTTTTATTTACAGTGTGGGGAGAAAATAGAGAAGTCTGTACATTAATTTTTTTTGGTCGAGTTTCGACCACAGGACGACCACTAGTAAGAATAACAAGACAATGATTTAAATGTACAGATGATTTAAATATTTCTTCTTAACTTATCAAACTAACAACTACAACAACTGTTCTGATCAACAACTACAACAAGTTTTCAACATACAAAATTATTTATTTCTTAAAGTTGTACACGTAATTATTAATGATTAATTATAAAAGGATTAATAATTAATTGTTGGGTATTAATTTGTAAAACAATACTCTGAAAATAATCTTAAAACACCATAACACCCTTTCCTATGACCGATCTTGCTGGTTCGCGAACTCATTTAGGTTTATTCAGCTTCACACTCATACAAAATTTCATCAAAATTATACCAAAATTACTTGAGTTATCTTGATTGCATGCGCTTTAAATGCATACAAATTTCAACGAATGGCATTTTTGACCTCAGGGGACGTCAAAACCAAAAAGTAAATCGGTCCCGGGTCTAGGTCTTACCGTGCACATACGGATATAAGGTATTCCCTTTATGACTAATTCGTTAAAATTCAAAAGAACATACTACATGTATTTCTCAGTTGGTATGTTGTATATTTGAAGTGTATATACTGTAAGGTGAGAGGGAGGGGGGAAGCTCTATGGTTATGCCTTGGGGTTGTTTGTAGTGGAATGACAGATGATGATGTAGCGTTGTTTGGTTATTGTTTGTAAACAAAACCTGGCCCTAGAATAACCTGGCAAAGAGCAAAGAGGTGCAGAGCAGAACAGTTCAATCATGTTGTGATGGGGTATAGTTTTATAAGAAATTTATAAGTAAAAACTTAATATTTAAATAGTTAAAAGATTAAAACTTAAGTGAAATTTATAAATTGTTTTCAACAGTTGAAATTATTTTAATACTAGTTTAAAAAGGATCTGTTTGAGAATTATTTACCGAAGAATATTTTATTTTATAGAAGTTTTCAAAAAATACCATTTACATCATTAAGCTCCACGTGTATAGTTAAAGCCTACAGCAATTTGATTACACTAAATTACTATAAATTTGTTAGTTTAGGTTTTAATGTTAAAATTCATTACTAGTGTTTGTTCACTGTATTCCATATTATAAGAATGGGTTTATGTAGGTATGCATCAGATTTTGACAACATGTAGACATTGTTTACTCCTAATTAATTTTTATTCAATAAAGTTAATCAATTTTATACTTATTTACATTTAGTTCCAAATAACACTGTGTGTTCCTCAAGGAATATTTCTTTGTGGATTTTTAAACATGAAGTAGCACCCTTTATTTAAATGTATATGCAAATTAATAGTTTTGATCGCTTAAAGAAGGATTTGCAAAGTACTTTGAATTTCACACAAGTAAAATTATTAACACCTAACAGGTATGAAGTTTTGTATTGTCACATTGTGCTGGATGGGTCATACGTTTTCTATTGCTGTTTATTTTGTTTTAAGTTCATTTTTGGCGATTTTGAGTTTACGTTAGACAAGACATTATTTTAGACTTTTCCATCATGATTATTAAAATACCCCCGTCACAGCAAACCTGCATACTAAGCGAATTTCCATTTACCCGGCTTGATTTCTACTAAAATATTCCCTATAAATTTTCAGATTTGTTTCCTATTTAAATAACATTAATTTTAGTGAGTACTGTAGTTAGGTTTGCTGCTACGGGGAAGATGTTGAGGTGTGTTTTATCAATTGAAATATTGATAGCTTAGTATGAAATAAACCAAATTGCCAAATTTGATTAAAATATATCCATAAACAATCAAACTAGAACAGTTTATTTATTCTCCATAAGAATAACATGGGAGTTTTAAATTTAACATTTTTTAATTTTTCTCCGTAGTCAATAAACATTCAAAAACACTTCAATATACTAAATTATTTGTTTTTTTAAGCTCTTCAAAATGGTCTAGAGAGAAATTTAGAAATTTAAAGTTTTTAGGGTAAAAAATGAGAAAAACCCATTTTTTACCCCGTAAAACCCCCCATAAACCCCTGATCCCATGGTCCGATTATGCTGGTTCGCGAACTCGTTCGAATAAATGTAGGTTTACACGTTTGTACCAAATTTCATCAAAATCAGATCAATTTTGCTCGAGTTATCGCGCTAACGGACACACACACACACACACACACACACACACACACACATATATATATATAAATATATATATAAATATATATATTTAAATAATATATATATATTTATATATATATTTAAATAATATGTATATATATATATATATTGAATGGATAGTTTTTTTGGCCTCTGGGGACCTCAAAACGAAAAAGTAAATCGGTCCCGGGTCTAGGTCTTACCATGAGACCTACGGTAGTAGCTTATTTCCTATATGGGAAATTCGCTAAAAACAAACCTTGTCCCGCTTTAAAAACTAACCAATCACATCCTTGTCGTCTCCATCCTTTCTCATCTGAGGACGGAATCAGTTTCCACATCCCGAAACGTCGTTAAAATTTAGTTTTTTACTAATTGTGATGGAAAATGGCGAAATAATGTATTACCATTGTTAGACAACGAACTATTTATGATAAAAAAAAAACAAGTAGAATAACCTTACATCCATTTCCACACAGAAACCAATCTAAAATAATTTAAATTAATTAATTTTTAAAATCTGTGTAATGTACTCTGAGGTTATTCTCTAAGGTTTTTTTTTATATAACTACATTTCACCGTCGTGGCTTAAGGTCAGAGTGTCTTCCACGGTTGTACTCGCTCTTGTACGTCCTAATTAGGCTGAAGTGAGAGAAACAAAAACGGACATTGAGAGACAGTGTTGCCAACATAGAGTGAATGAATACCCTACACTTCCCCGGACCTCATCAGTGGTACCACTCTTTCTTGACTTTATTTCTTACGAGGTGCTTCCTTCGTAGAAGAAAATTTAATGAAATGTCTTCGTATAGAAATATTTTATTCGGTAATATCTTTCCTCTAGCGGTATATAGAAATTCACAATAACATTTTTTATAGGTTTAAATATCGAACACAATTAAATATACAGTAACAAGATAACCTATTTCTCTGTATTACCACTTGTAATTCTATATTTTGTGTTGTAATTACAAAACGTCTCAAGACGAGTGAATTACTATTGCCTCGAATGTATTGTGTATTGTGTATTATTGTATAGGCCTACAATATTGATTACACAAATACTGTATCCCTACGGAATATTAATTTGTAATAGCAGTGAATAGGCCTATGCATTAAACCATGTATTCTCAAGGTACACCTCGATAAATTGTATTTATCCATCTGAAATCTTAATCGTCCGGAAACTCATCGTTTTGGGTAACATCAAATAGAAAACAGAAAAAAATTTGGTAAATTTTTCGGTTTGCTAACCTCAAAATGTCATTTGTGCATTATGAAAACGCTACTGATCATTATAGAGGTGAGTGGATTATAACAATATTTAAAATTATGTTTGTGACAACGAAGAACAAAGAAATGTAAACATTAATGTTGTCTTAGTATAACCTCAAATTATTCGGTCTAATTTTGTAACGAATGGTTATTTCCACAGTAAGATGAAAATAATTGTTTATCACACGGAGCGAAAGTGTCTTTTTTGGTACTTAATCGTACACGATAGCGTGTGAAAAAAGAGCCACTTTCGGTCCTAGTGATGAAAACTACTAATAATTTGTGTGGATCAGTTGTCTGAAATTGTAAAATAAGCATTTAACAGTTCTGACTGTTTACATTAAATGTCAACAAAAAAGTAAACAAAGTTTGTGAATTTTCTCATGCTTCCATGGAGGCGAATTAATATTTACTTTTGAAAACCTTACCTCAAAGCTGTGGACATCCAAGGGGCATAGCCCGAGAGGATCTCAGGGAAGTGAATAGTCCTATGAAATTCTTAGGTATGAGGACAATATTTTAGCTTAATTTGGGCTGTGTCGGTTTAGTATTTTAGTCGTGGCAGCCGGACAGACATACACCATCTCAGTTTTATAATATTATATATATATATATATATATATATATATAGATAAAGCAGTTCAATATAGAGAATGGCATGTATCGATTGTCATCTAGGAGGGTCCAAGCACAGAGGTCCCATTGGATTGTTTGCGCACGAGATTGCTCCGAGTGGAACTTGTCTGTTTGATATCTCTGCAATGGATCTCTGATCTATTCCACAAAGAACACATTACTCCTGTAGGCAATTATAATCACTGGGATCGTTGATTATAATTGTAGAAGATATTGATCGTCAAACAATATTAGTTAAGTTGGTAGATTTTTCTTTCATTACTGTTATTTACCACAATATAAGCTATATTTATGTTACTGGCAAAGTATATTATGCAGGCATTCTATGCACTGCCTGAAACCTTATGCATAAATTAAAGAGTATACCTATACTTGGTCTACTCTTTAATATATGCTTTCAGGCAAAGTATGAACTGGATATTTCATACACATTAATTAAGGAGAAATACTAGGTGCAAATAAGTCTTAAAATTCGATACACATTTAAAAAATATCATTTGCACATTAAAAATAAGATTTAGACTTTTTATGACCTAAAATGGTGACCAATAAAAAAAAGTTGGGAACATTCAGTATTATAATATTCAGTATAAATCTTGAAAGGTTTTAAATAAATTCCTTTTGATTTTTAGAAAAAGAAAAACTTATTAAAAGAAAATGGCTCAGTCGCCAAAGTCAATTCAACTTTTTTGTGGTAATATAAATGCTTATAAACACCTCAATATTGCTTGGCAATTTTTGTTTTAATAGTTTTCAATGCTTAACAATAATATTCATGAAACTAATTACTTACTAACAGAAATGTCATTTAAAAAGTACGAGAATGAAGTAAAGAGTCAATTTTACATTCAATTATAAAACCTATTTCAAAACATATTCCAACAGAAAGTCAAGTCAATACTTTTTAAAATTACGCACCTACATGCACATCAAAATGCAATCCTTCTCATATTCCCGAAATAGCTTTTTTATGCGTCGGGTTTTTGATATTCTGTAAAAGAAGAGGTAAAATTATACCTTAATTCGAAAGTATGACAAGTATCTTTTCCAACGAGTTTCCAGATATCTTATATTGTATCACATTCAAAGCTTTGTGTTTCAAATATCCACATACTCAGTTTCCACTTGTTTCAAGTATTCGAAGAACAGCAAAACAAGAGATTTTTACCGTGTTTTTCTCATTCAAGTGTTCAATAAAACGATGGATAGCGATTTGCAAATGGTCATTATTTTGTAAAAAGTGTATTCTGCAGCATCTATCCAACAATTAAATTGGTACTTGTAGCCAAAAAAATTTATGTTTTTCAGTGATATGTATTGTACTTGTAAAGTTATTGGGTTTGAGCTCTTTAGGTTTTTTTAACGTATACAACTATTTTTGTGTATATCTACGCCACTTTAGTTAATGTTTTTGTAAGAGTACAATCCAATTCCTGTCTTGTTACTATCTAACGCAGTCATTTTGCTAGATAATATTGCATGCCACACCTATGGCTCTTTTATGTGTAGACACTCTTATGGATGTAAAAATATATTACTCTAGAAAAAACCTTAGTTTGATTCATCCTGCAGAGTACCTAAACCATAGTAGGACTATATTCAGCAGACTGGACATTTTGCATATAAAGTAAATCATGTTCAGTTTGGCCTACATAAAAGAACCTTTCCCACAAAAAGCTAGCAGAAAAGACACATACAACCTCATAGCAAAAATCTACTTGATGGGCCACTCAGGAGGATGAGCAAAGAGAATTATTTCCAAATATTAGCAATGAAAATTTACAATGATTTGCCAGCTGCTAGTATCTATATCCAAAATATATCGCCAAAATATATAAATGGCTAAAGAACATAGCCTTCTACTCCATTTACTAATTTTAAGAAGAAATAGAAAAGCAAAATCCATCAGCCACCAATCTGTTATTAGACGACGGACTGCAAATTTCTTACTATTAGTTTAGTATTGACGCGATATATGCAGCAACTACTGTTAAAGATATATGTAGAAAGGAAGTATGAAGAAAGTAAGAATGGAATACACCATTTAATACTCTTTGTGGTAAAAGTTTGATGAAGTTGGTGTGTAAAAACTCACCATACATTACCGAATTGATGTTTGTTTGCAATCATCCATTGTTGTTGAAATATCTGTAATAGATTTGTGCTAGAGAGCCTACTAAAGTAGAAATGCAATTCCAATGTTTCAGTGTTTTGTTTTGGCAGCTTTTGAAAAGAAGGCTTTCGTGGTAAAAACAAACAGTTTCAAACAAGACGTCTAAAAAATATAAAACATTATCAAAATACCCTATGTGTGTTTTTGTCATAACCGTTTGAAGAGAATCCATTTCTGGAAAGGCTTAAGTATATTGTATTATCGATATAACATCATTTTCCACTGATTTAACATTTATGTGTCCATTTCCAGGGTTTAGATTAAGATTGGGATTACCATACGAGTACGGAAAACGACTTTTGGACTAGTTGCGTACGATATTTTTCGCCATTATACTCTAAACTAAAAAAAAACAGGAAAGATAATACCAGGACCTATATATTTGAGCAACCTTGCGAATGGTTATACTATTGGGAAACGTCGAATTGGCCCATAATATGCTATCTACAGTAGTGAATATACTTAGTCTATTCTGTGCTTATACTCATAGTAGCTTATTATGGACACGTAGGAAACAATTTTACGTAAAATAACTTACTAAAAAATAGACCAAATATAAATTGGATAGCGACACTTGTGATACATTTATTGAAGAATTTAAAAATGGTAATCCATACTCAACTTTATTTTTAAACCATACACAATTTGTTGAACCATCTTTAATTACCTTTTATGGTTAATTAGAAATTTACAATGTTTTACGATTATGCACTAAATAAATGTTAAAGGTAATTTTCTTGTCCAAAGACGAATCACGAACGAATTCCAACAAAGACTGAAAAATGAAAAGAGAAATCTTAGAAACGCCTTTTGAATATCATCCTTCCGCTTTGAAAAAGAACATTTCTTGGAGTTTTAATCTCACAAAATCTTGAACACAATATCAAATATTGTAAGTATTTTCTTTTGGAAAGGACAAAACACATCATTGGATGATAAACAACGATTTTACTTTTGTTTCAGAAAATTTAATGTAATTAATAGTTAAAGGGTTTTAAACTTAGAGGTTCGGTATGTGATTGGTGACATATCCTGTTAAGTCTCGTGCCTATAACTAGGGTAATAACAGGTATTGATGCCGGAAAAATAAGTTTCAAATAAACACGTTCTCATACCAAATCTTTTATTAAATTAAAATTTTATCATTATTATTACGTTTAAAATTTAAAAAGAGTTTAAAACCTTTACGTAGATTTTGTAAAATAATTTTCTTTTTCTGTTAGTAATAACAAATCTACTTTCTTTAAAACAACACACAACAGCACTAATTTTGCTTTAAATAATTATTTTTCGAATAAAAGTGAAGTCCTAAACATTACTAAATACAACTAATATGATTCAGGTAACGATGTCGGCTACTATTTTTGAAATTTATGAATTAGTAGGAAACTAATAAATTTTTTTTTCATTATGCGATACCGGTATGTTTATTATTTTGGTAAAAAGATAAATCTAAAAGAAGTGTGGTAAATTTTAGCTTTTACACTAGGATTTCCACATATGTTTTCTTGGTAGAGTGATTCAAGAGTTTAAGCAACACTTCTGTACCACTAAGAACGTTTACGTCACTCCAACCTCGCACTGACGTCATTATTCCCATGGACGTCTTGTACGGTAAAGTTCGTGACGTCAGGATACATCTGGCTGCTGATGTCATCAGATTGGGCCTCATCAAACGGTTGATTGTCCGGAACACCTCCAAACTTGCAGAAATCAAACTGACGGAAATTCGCTTGAAACAACTTCTTCAAAGAGTCTTCAATAGGTCTAATAACACTTGGACTGACTGTGTTGAACGATTTAGAGAGTAAATAGTTCACAAACCTGTTAGCCAAACTGAATCCGGTCACCTTAACGGATATCCGGTCCAAATTTGAGAACCGAACTTGCCGGATGTTCTCGACACTTCCGGAACACCTGTTGCTGGTGAAGTTCAGAAGTATTTCAACGTACAAGGAGTTTTCCCCAACATCTAAATCCAATCTTCCATTCAATGGGACACCTAAGAATTTCCCCTTATAGTCATAGCCGATTTGAAGGTCGTCTAAACCAAACTCAGCGCGAAACACGAATAATTCTTTCACAGTTACTAAACTAGCATTTCCAGTCCTTCGTATCGTACTTAAGTTACTAATACTTCCATGAGTCCCGTTGAAATCACCTTTGATATGAAAAAACAGAAGCTTTTCTGCGTATTGCACTCGGATCTTCGGCAAAGGCACTTGGCTGTTCTCCGCTTCGAGAATGTCTTCTCTGAACTGGTCAAGGAATCCGTCAAGCTCCTTGTTGAAGTCGAACACATCTGCGAACGTAGCTGACACTAAAAGGAGAAACCAGAATGTACCTGTAACATCACCCATTGTGGAACACTTGACAAAGACTGGACGTTTAGAGGGACGTTTTAGATGAAACTAGTTGATATGACTCAGGCTTGCATAATGTGTGACTGTTATCAGAGACTAATCAGTGTGTCATTCAACATCTCAGAGTTGTAATAGATTGTAACATGGCCACATTATTCGTATAGAGTTAATTTCTGTTGTGAGTTAATAACTCCCACCACGCAAAACCTAAGAAAATTTTCATTTCCTAATTGGATGTTCACTCAAGTTTTTCCTTAGGTCCTTAGTCATATTTACTTCTAATCTAAATAGCATTAAGTTTAATTAGTTTTTAGGTTTGCTGCTACAGGGAATAAGTGTTGTTAGGTGTATAGGTAAGACAATAGTATGGATTTTCCATATTTTAACCAAAATATATCCATAAACAAATTGTCACAGTTAACTTTTTCCCTATAAGAATAACACAAGAATTTTAAATGTACATTTTTTCCGTAACCTTTTATTGTACAACAACGCCTCAAATATTCTGTACTACTTCTTTGTTTTTGTAAGCCCACACGATGGCAACGATCACGATGTTCGTAATGACAATTGGGCGTTATTAAGTTTTAAGAGTAAAAAACTCAATCAAAATTATTGAAGTAAAAATATCATAAAAGTCTACATATACATTGTTAAAGTTTGCTAAGTTATATTATTATCCATTAGTAAACCAAATATTGTGTGACGAAATTGTAAATATTTTTCTATACTTTTTTTCAAATTGAATGATTGAATGACAATTAAAGTTTTAGGGCCTTCTGATGTATAGAATTAAACTGCCATGATAGGAAAGTAGTGATTTCTCTCATATAAACTCCAAACTCGTATAAAAATTAAATGTACACACAATTACTGGATTAAAGTGGTTCTACCAGAATGATGAGTTCTGTTTGACAAGGTTTAAAAGCCTAGTGGGATAGAATTGCAGGTAAAGTAACGACGTACATCAAAGGGAAGCTTATACTTCAGATGACAATTGTGTTGTTATAAGGTAAGGGTAGGGGTTTCTTGTACTTGCACTCTATTATAATTAAATGGTTTGCTGGATGAGTTCTTTTGTTTTATGAAAAAATACACATATGTTTTGAACAGTTGTGTCCTAATATGAATATTTAAAATAATGGGCCTAGTTGATGGAGGTGTTTTTATGATAGTACTATATTTCATTACTAGGACCATAAGTGACTTTTCACCACACTATGATGTTTTTAGCTGTTTTACATACGTTAATTGGTAGCTGAAAATACGTTTTGCATGCCATGCCAGCTGTCATCGTCATTTGGGGACCAGGCTTTTACATCCCTAGGGCCGCAAAATCAGCTGCCCGCTTACTTCATTAAAACATGAATGCATATTAAATACACATCAGTATCGATAGCATTGCAATGGAATTGTTTTATTGTCACCGCTGCCTAGCAACTATTTATTATTATTTTTGATGATTCCTCAAATTATTTCTTCACATAACCTTAAAGTTATAGTTGTGTTGACTATCAGTGTGCATTATTATTGTGGTGAATAGAGGTAATAGTGTATAATAGTGTGGTGAAAAATAGGCCGTTCGTAGGCCTACCACGAACCGAAATGTTTTTAGTTCGTTTTTAGTTCTCGTCTTCTTCTCGAATAAAAAAAACCTATCTCCATCCGGCAAAACCTCATTTTTGGCCCTAGGTACGAAATATACTATTTCGACTTATTCTCGAAATAAGCGATGGAATATAAATTAAAAATTTTTTCTAAGGAAAGGTCGCTATTCATAGTAAAACATTCTAGGATATAAACATTTAATTTAAATTCTTAGCATCACACGATTTTTCCCCCTAAATCCTAAAGATTTCAATTAATTAATTGATTTTTGTTTGAAGTAAACCCTCTAAACGACGGAGATTAAATGAATTTAAAAAGCGTATTAACGAGACGTCGCCTGAAATGCTCTTTATAAAATCGTAATTCAGGCTCCAGCCGACCGACTGTCAATGCCTTATCGATTAAATACGAAATCCATTTGCACTTCTTCCGTGCTTTAATTATGCGTAATTCTTAAAACTTATTTCGCAGTTTGTTTGGATTGACAAAATAGATTTTCTTTTTAAAGCTAGGGAATTGGAATTCAATTTGCAGTGTGTACATAAAGATAATCTGGATTGTATGATTAAATGTTAAATACCCAATATAAATGTATGATTTATAACACCAATTGAATGATCAAATATTGTATTTGCTCCAAAAAATTGATTAAAAATGTAAATAAATACAATACAACATCGATTCGTGTTAAACAACTAAAAATGGTAAAACATAAAGAAAGAAATAGAAAAGGCAGTAACTTTTCTTCATAGTTGTCATTCAAAAACCTGCGTAGTCGATGGTTTTGGTTATTTGTTTTAAAATCCTTTGTAAACGTATCTAACAAAGCAAGGGGTGAACCAATACAGTGTATAAGGGTGAAGTGAACTGATAAATAGTAGTGGCTGGTATCAAGATTCGAACCAACGACACCACTGTCTTGAGCCCGAAGTCCATGGTACTACCGGCGAACACAGAGTAAAAATTTAAGAATTTTTAAGAATTTATTTAAGAATTTTTATTCTGTGTTCACTGGGCACTACCGACTGAGCCACCGAATCACCATGTTTGATTCAAAACATTTTCTTATTTTATTGGGATATTAACTAACCTTTGCATAGAAACTATAGATCCTGGTCATCTAAAAAGCTACAAAAATCATTTCACTTAATTCCTTCACTAATCCATTTGGACATACAATTACGTCCTTTTATTTAATTATTTATTCCAACTACAACCACTATTATACACAAAAATGTATGCATACATGCCAAAAAATACAGAAGAAAAATATAAATAGATGTGTAATAAGCTGTCTTGCTGATGAGATTACAAATAGTGCTTAAGCCACGTGATGTGACAATATAAATTATAACAATGTAATTTGACAACAAAATGAATTGCCGACGGTATAAGTTGATGACAGTATAAATTAACAACAATGTGAGTAACACCAATATAAACTGACAACAGATATAGACTATAACAGTTAAAATGAATTAACAACCATACAAATTGAGTATATATAACAGCAATAAACTATGGCAATGGTATGTAGGTTTCAGTTCTTGCCTCAGTTTGTGTCGAAAACGCCACTTAAAAAACTCAAGACAAATATATCAATAAATCCGTCACCTAGTTTTTATATTTGTCACTATACTGTTTATATACTGTATTTTCAACAAATTATTTACAAGTGTATAATTATACTGTAGCCAAATCTATTCTATAATAAAACATTTGTTTCAATAACCTAAACCAGAAACATTTAGATAGTTGAGGTGAATGTTTCTTGTAGAAAATAAAGTTATAAATCAGTTTTAACGAGACTCAAACATGTTTTTAAAGGGAGGGTTTTGATAAACGAGACGCCCGAGAGGCACTGATTTGGTCTTCAGGGACGGCGGGAATATTTCCAATGAAATGCATATCGTATCCCTTAAGTCAAATGTTTTATCTGAGCATTTGTACTAACTGACAAATTCATCTGCAAACGTAAAATGTAACGATTATTATTGTAAAATACGTGTAAAATTATTTTTGTCAATACGTCTTCAAATTAATTTCCGTAGTAAAAGTTCATTTTGCATTTTATTTATATTGCGAAATAAACTACTTGTTGTGCAGTCTAATCTCATTTTTGGATCGAATGAAGAACAAGCATCCTAAAAAATACTGTATAAAACAATACATAATACCTATTTGAATGTAAAAGTAACAATAATATATTTGATACATTATTGTAGAATATTTTCGATATTAATACATTTAAAATTAGGTCGATACTTTGCCTAGTGTAATGTACGAATTTTCATACGGTTTATACTAACATTATCTATTTCAGCCTGTTGATTAAGTTTCCAGCAGAAAGGTAGCTTTTTGTTTTTGAAATATAAATCGTAATGAAATATCGATCGATTTTTTGCTTGGAAATCGTATGAAATACTTTTAATTGCGAGTTCTATCCTTTAGTTTGTTGAACGGTAACTAAATTTAATTTTCAAATAAATATTAACGATCAGATTTTCATCAGTTACACAACTGGATTAACCTTAAATAATTCATTTTTTGTAAAATTCATGTTCACTCGTAAATTGATAAGATACCACAACCAATTATGAGCAATTTACACTTGAAGAGACAAGAGACAAGAATGGATGGATAATGAGAGGAAAGAAGAGAGAGAAACATGAGTGATAAAGAGTGAAGGAAGGGAGGTGGAGTGATAAGAACAAGATGGAAGACAAGAGAAACATCAAAGTGACGTTTATCGTACATCCGAGACGTCGGAAAGTATATTATCTCTCAACGATGCAGATGCAATATTATTTGGTCCCTTATTTGCTTACAAGGGTAGTTTGTGTAGATGTGTATCAATATACTCTAACAGAAGTAAATTTGAAAATATAATCATTGTTTGAAATTGGATTTGACGTTGAATATAAAAAAATTAATTGTTAACTGACTATGAAAAATTTGTGTAGACCCAAATTTGCAACAAAGTAAAATTAAATTCCTTTGTCGTGATAAATTTTCTGGTGTTCTCAAACACATATGTTTAAGATTAGGTAGTTTGTTCTCATTAAGAATATGAGTATGTATGAGTAACAACGCTCTCTATTTGGCACTTTGAAAAACTTGACATAAGCAAATGAGTGCTCTCATATTCCCTTGTCTATGATTTCGGTTACCAATGAGTATAGAATAATAATATGAGATACCTAAGTTAAGAAATCTTGCTTTACAGATACTATAATGGAGTTGCAGTTAAAAAAATATACATTAGCCTACAGTAAAATTAAAATTCAATATAACTCACTTTATTATTATGAAATTGAAGCTTGAAAACAAGAAAATAAGCCTCTTGTAATTTAAAACCTTTGTCATTTTCTAACTACCTTTCAGGTAATTCAACTAACATTTTTCAACTACATTTTTGAAAACTAAATAAAATGTTACTAATCATTTTGAAATTAAAATATATAAATTTTAGAGATTTGTTTGGTAATAAAAAGTGTATTTATACAGACACAAATTAAAAGAAGCCATGACAATAACTGGTGAAAGGTAGTCATTTCCTGTCCGGAATTGCAATGATACATTCAGTACTACCGGAGATGCAATGCGATATCCGTTCATTCTGTAGAGCTTCGAATAATGCTCTCTAACACATAGAATACAATAAATAATAATGACTTTATATTTAATTCATAGTATCTAATGTATCTTTAAGAACGTAGAATTTTGTAAGATAATATTTTTAAGTTTTCATCAATATCTACAATATGCTTTATGTATATTCGTGTACAGTATGTTCATGTAAATGAGTACAATTTTGGATGGCAATAATTAGAGGGAGTTTATTATTACCACTAAGTTAACAGCCAAACTCCAGGAAACGTTTTCATAGGACAAACAAAGTGAAAATCAGGAATAATTGTTTCCAAAAACGCTTTGTCAACCAGATATTCGTTTTTTTTACATAAATATAATTTTGTTGTTGTTCCAAGCGATCTTTATGAAAATTGGTATGTGTGTTAAGGCAAAAGAAACCTATGTAAGAAAAAATAACTTGGTTCAGTTAAAAGCTTTAATTGGTGGCTGCAAATGCAGAAAAAAACTGCCCGATTCCAAAGGATAAAGATTTTTAACTTATGTTATAATAAAGTAAATATGAACTTTGAACACTGAGTTACTTTTAAAAATAAAAATTTTATACAATGTAACATCGAGTTGTAAAGTACCACTGAACCGAGCTTTAATACGTAGAAAATAATTTAGTTGAAAGTTAGTGAGAACAGTTTTATGGAACTCATACAAAACAATATTTTCGTTTTAGATTTCAAACTGACATTTCTGATCATAACACACACAAAGTAACATAGCTTCGGTTCAAAGTTTTCACTCAAATCCAAAAAGAAGACGGAGGAGTACTGATCCTCCATAACTTAAAACCCTTCGTGCGTATTCCCCCGTTATAAGGACAGATTTCCTTTTGTCGAGTACTCGCCCCAAGCTAAGTGTCAACTGCTTCACCGATCACAATGGAATACTTGTCAAAGGATGGGATTGGCAATTTGCTAATGAGTACATTCAGAAGCAAACAATGACATTTTATGGTGGTTATAGCACTCCCCTGGTTATAAAAAGGTCGCGGGTACGATCCTGAGAAAAGTATGTAACTTTTCAACTGTTCGTAACTGGACCCAGCTGTCCTTAATCGTTGGGATTTTAATAAGCCATCCTGGCTAATGATATTTTATTCAGTATCAATTGTACACAAGCTATTTTACTTCATGCTTCACTCATATTTGGGCACGGTGGCGTTCCCATCTCAATTGATAATGTGGTCAACCTAATAATAATGATTTTAACCATTATTTTGTGATAGAGCGCTCTCGAGGTAAAAACTATAACTGAATAAATTATATGGTACTTCTCTTCTACTAATCTAATGTATGTATTCACTATGGCCTTAATAAAACAAAAGTTTTTCAGTACGATTGCCGTAAAACTTTTGTTATTTGTACAGTGTTTATACTTTTCACCACACTATGAAGTTTTTAGCCGTTTACCAAAAGTTTATTGGTGGCCGAAAGCTACTTATTGCTGTCCATGCCAGTGTTCATAGTCATTTAGGGGCCGAGCAGGGTTTTACATCCCTAGGGCCCAAAATCAGCTGTTTGCTTATTTTCTTAAAACATTAATGCATATTAAAAATACACAACGACTATCTATAGCATTGCAATAGACTTGTTTTATTGTCACCGTTGCCTAGCAACTAGTTATTATTTTCACTGAGTCCTGAAATTATTTCTTCACATAATCTTAAAGTTGTAGTTGTGTTGACTGTTAGTGTACATTATTATTGTGGTGAATAGTGGTATAATAGGGTATAGTGTAGTAAAAATATCGTTCGTATCACGGACCAAAATGGTTTTGCAGTTGAAAAATTGTTTTAAACAGTTTAGTTTTATTCTGTTAATATGAGTGTCACCATTATATAAATTATCATAAAATTATTGTAATAATCACAAAAACTCTTACTACTTAAAAGCAATTTTTGATTCAATGTGTAATTTGATTAATAGATTTTGTTTCAAAATTATATTTTAATCATTTTTATCTTACCAAAAGTTTTTCAACATAATTAGAATTTAATCAGCAAGTTCCTAGTATGCTACTCTGTACATTTATTTTATGTAGTCTGCAGTTTCCTAGTTGGTCTGTATTGTATTTTATGTAGGACTTAAGGAAAGTTTCTACCCAGAGAATTAAGTGGAACAAAGCGTTCTGTGTAGAGAAAATGAAATTAGATCGCAGCTACAAGAATCTTCCCCAAGGGTCGTGTTTTGTATAGTGGACCTTATTGCAATTACTGTAATACTTTGCTACCCGTACAATGGAAAAACAATATAAAACCTAAGTATGTTCTTAAATACACTGTATGTAGGTACTGTATGTATAAGTATTTCATTTACTAAACATATTACCGCAATAGTTTTCTGAATATTATTTAAATGTTTTATTGGATTGAAGATTATAATTTTCCATTGCAAAAATGATAGATTTATCTTTAACTTTTTGTATCGTTAATAGAAGTAAAAAATTAAATCCTGAATATTATTTCTAAAAAATGAAATTTTTTATTGTACGTAATTTTTTGGGTAAATTAGTTTAGACATTATTTGATGTCATGTAATTTACATATATGTGTTCTCTATTGTATATTTTTCTTGTATATAAGTACAATAAAAATTTAATATTTCTTTTATACATAGGCTTCAACAGAATGTTTCAAAACAATTGTTTGCATTTAGTTTAAGATAACCACCTATACAACTTATAGATAACTAGATGTATTGTTATGTTTATTTTAATGTTTAATCATTGCATACTTATTTTGTAAAAAAATAAGTGACAGCAATGTTTAACTAAGACTATTTTTAACAAATGAATGATAAATTAGTGGATATAAAATAAGTAAAATTACGTTTTACCATAAATAAATTCCCTCTTAACCGATGATGGAATATATCCCAACTCACCAAGCTAATAGGAGAAAGGAAACCGAAGGTATATATCATGTGCAGTATAGAAGTCAATTTTTAAAACCCCACAAAATGCTTAGCTGGAACTTTTCAATGTGAGGAACTGATGAGTTGACAAAAAGAAGAGTCGACAATAACACAAAAGTCGCTTAGTGAATGCGCTTCATTAAAGGGGGGGGGGTTGGAAGGGGGGGACTAGGGGGTTCAAATCCGGCAAAAGTCACGGATAGCTCCCACCCACCTCTCTTGTTGTTATCCTTATTGTGGGAATGAAATTATTAACCGTGCAGATTTTGATGGTAATTTTTCTTTATAGAGATACACTTTCGGCTTGGCTTTTACTATGTCAGTCAATCTCTATAAAGGGTTTCAAAACATCATATTGTGACCTTAGCACTTTGCTAAACACGGAGCACGAGTACTATTAATTACGTCACCCAGTTAAAAAAAGGAAAAAGTTATAAAGGAAAGCAGTTGATTGGAATAATTGCGTATATTCTTTTTATTTGCTATATTAAAAAAAAATAAGACATTCAACTGTTTGATGGGTGCACAAGCAGCTACTACACAAAGATAACCCATTTACCCACTTTACCCACACTGTTGCCAAAGGTACAGATTGCAATTTTCATAAGTACTGAAATTTATATAAAGATTTTTAGCAATAAAGATGTTTCTTAAAAAAAAAAAAAACTCTCTGGTGTACTAGTAAACTAAATAAAATGTTAGGCACCTTTCGGTTATGCAGTTATGTATTTATTACTACGAGTAGTCTACTGGGTGACACAATAAACACATCTTTCCCCCAACATATAACATAACAATATATATAACAACATATAAATATTTTATGAGTCTACTCAGTGACACAATAAACACATCTTTTCCCCTTATATGTTTTATGAGTCTACTCAGTGACACAATAAACACATCTTTCCACCTTATATGTTTTATGAGTCTACTCAGTGACACAATAAACACATCCTTTCCCCTTATATGTTTTATGAGTCTACTCAGTGACACAATAAACACATCTTTTCCCCTTATATGTTTTATGAGTCTACTCAGTGACACAATAAACACATCTTATCCCCTTATATGTTTTATGAGTCTACTCAGTGACAAAATAAACACATCTTTTCCCCTTATATGTTTTATGAGTCTACTCAGTGACACAATAAACACATCTTATCCCCTTATATGTTTTATGAGTCTACTCAGTGACAAAATAAACACATCTTTTCCCCTTATATGTTTTATGAGTCTACTCAGTGACACAATAAACACATCTTTTCCCCTTATATGTTTTATGAGTCTACTCAGTGACACAATAAACACATCTTTTCCCCTTATATGTTTTATGAGTCTACTCAGTGACACAATAAACACATCTTATCCCCTTATATGTTTTATGAGTCTACTCAGTGACAAAATAAACACATCTTTTCCCCTTATATGTTTTATGAGTCTACTCAGTGACACAATAAACACATCTTTTCCCCTTATATGTTTTATGAGTCTACTCAGTGACACAATAAACACATCTTTCCACCTTATATGTTTTATGAGTCTACTCAGTGACACAATAAACACATCCTTTCCCCTTATATGTTTTATGAGTCTACTCAGTGACACAATAAACACATCTTTTCCCCTTATATGTTTTATGAGTCTACTCAGTGACACAATAAACACATCTTATCCCCTTATATGTTTTATGAGTCTACTCAGTGATACAATAAACACATCTTTCCCCTTATATGTTTTATCGTCTACTCAGTGACACAATAAACACATCTTTTCCCACCATTATGTTTTATGAGTCTTTTCAGTTACACAATAAACACATCTTTCCCCCTTATATGTTTTATGAGTCTACTCAGTGACACAATAAAGACATCTTTCCCCCTTTTATGTTTTATGAGTCTACTCAGTGACACAATTAACACATCTTTTCCCACTTTTATGTTTTATGAGTCTACTCAGTGACACAATAAACACATCTTTTCCCCCTTTTATGTTGACGACAGTTCTGGACGAGGGACACTGCTCAGTTTGAACAGAAATAACGCTTTTACAGAAAGTGTTCCAAATCCACATGTGTTGTGAATGTGCGATAATCAAGCCCGTCCTTCCCGCACAGAAGCCCAAAACGCTAACCACTAGGCAAGCAACATAACCTATGATTTAAACTTAATTAAATAACACATGGTTATTGAAGAGCGTAAAAGTCTGTCGGCTAAACGTAACAAAACGCCTCTGACAATACACGCAGCGTACTACGTACAAACGCGTCCCCATTCATACTTGAGAGGCGTAAGTGTAAGGGCACTCAACTGGCAGCGAGTAGTGTGAAATTGGGACGAGGGACAGAGGACGAGTTCAAAAGCGAAGTGGAGGGAGCTATAGACAATGCCTTCTTTGTGTTATGGAAGTTACGAAGGGCTTGTAAGGGCAAGGGACCCTGCAGCTATGTCATCTGGCATGTATCTTACTGTGGAACAGAGCGTGGTTTCGGAAACAATGTATTTAAATAAATAATAAACAATTAATTAACACGGAAACATTGCAAAATTTGAGGGACAGGGTGCAAAGAACCTACATTGAGCTCATTTTAGGATTACCACAACTTCAAAGTGAGCTCTTATGATCATAGAAAACGTCAAAATCGGTTTAAGACTTTGGGCGGAGCTCTGTTCACAAAATAATACCTTCCAAATCAATTACGTATAGATTGTGTTTTCTTAGAGTCTAAGCGAATTTTTTTTTGGAGGTAAGAATCACATATTCAAACAAGATTTGGAAGGAAAGAGGTCAAATAAGTCAAATGTTTTTCGTATGACGGTGATCGAACCCGTTAACCTCAAATCAATGCCCGAGACACGAACTAGTTTAGCAACTCACTCATTGTGTTGAGAATAGTATATTTACTGAGAGTTTGTACATATATGCATTTAAGTAATAAACGTGTTAGTTTTGTGGCAGGCCTTGCAAAAAATGGTAAGTTAAATATACTGTTTATGTTAAATTGTAATTAAAAAAGGGTGTCTTTAAAAAAAAAAAAAATACGTACCTGCGACACTTTTAGGAGGATGATTTTTTATTAACAGTTTGTATTTTCTAAAGACATTTTTTATTGAACACTTTATAAATTATATTTGAGTGAGTCATACAAACAGTAAGTTTTATTCTTTCATGTGTAAATGAAACCCTTAATTTAAAGGTGTAGGATATTCTTTGATGAAAATCAGTAGCATGGACCAAGCAGTGCCCATAATTTACTATAAGTTTAAAATAATATAATCAGAAAAGATTGTGTGATAATTCTGATAAGCTGAAAGACGGACTATTTATAGTGACCACTCCAATCATAGAATCACTTTTTGCGACACAGGCTTTTATGTTTTGTGTTTTATACTTATTATGTCAGCTTCAAATTTCCAAATTTACAATACAATTGGACAGCATTGTTTTGTATGAAAATTAACCCAAGATAAAATAACTGAAAAATAACGACTTTACAGGCAATTGTAAACTCTGTTTGCTATTTCTTTTTGTAAAATAACACATCTGGAAACACACAATTACTTTAATTACAAACTGTTAATTAAACAGACACAAAAAAGTATTTAGGCCTTTAATAACAAAGAAGCAAGACCACAATTACAGTTGAACGTAAAGTAATTACATTTGTAGTGGGACTTGAGTCAACCTTCGCACAAAGCCACAAAGTCAGGCCATATAATTATCTAGGTTGTTAAGTACTTAAGTATTAAAACTCCAGTATGGCGTTCATCCTAACTAGCTGCAATTATAGTAATTTTTAGTCTTTAAAAATAATACTAGTAGAGCATGTCACTTTTTTTAGTCCTGTAACAAAACTAATTTTTAAATTTGTTTACATGTGGTTGATGTAACTTTTGTTCCATTGTGTATATCTTTTATTTAATTATTGATCATTCAAGTTATTTAATTGTTGGTGACATTTTATCTTTGTAAATCAAATTTGGGGCATAAATTATAACTGTTAATCCCAACTAAATCTTTTTTGGCATAGTTACTTTATGTGAACCAAGAAATCAACCGAAATTCAAAATAATTCTTTTTAATTTTTTACTACCAAAAGTGATATATTTTATGTCATTGCCTTAGATACTGCAAGTTTTCACATCATGTCAAAGTCTCAATATACAGTAAGTTTTAATGTGTGTTTTATAACCCAAGAGCGCTGATAGAGGATCATTTTCAACCACGTTTTCAGGTGTTAAAGCCTACACTTTACTTTTTATTAATATGACAGTGATTAGAGAACTAGACACAGTACTGTTCTGTTAATACTGTTCAATGAAATGACCATACATAGTAGGTATTTTAAGCCAAGTATGAATGGAGATGAGTGTAGGATGAGTGGCGCGATCTTGTAGTCTTGTTAGTGACTAAGGCCGACATTCCTTATACACAGCTGTTAATTAATAGCCCATACAGCTAATGGCAACTAAGGGACCTACAGTTTATAGTCGAATCCGAACCACATTTTTCCTTGGTATATACGAATCGGTCTAATAATCAGGATAGTACTGCGGATAGTCGTAGTACTCACTCGTGCGGACGTTAATCCACACCAGGGAGTATCGCATCCACAGTGCATGGCTATAAATATCCACAATACCACAATTCGTAAGAAATTAAATTGTTCTATCTGGTCAGTAAGTTAAAGGGCAAACCTAAAACTGAAAATATTAAATAATAAATAATAAAGAGTGTATAAACACTACAGTATCAAATCTGACAATTATAATTAGATCACAATTTTTTAACAAAATATTGTCATCAATACAGTACTGTTATTATTCTTTTTCGAGGCCCTAACTGACAAGAACTGAGTTACAAACAAAATATCCACCTTCAATTATTTAAAACATAAGTTGTAGGGTGAAAGATAGCTTTCAAACTACTTAATAGAGTCTTCATCAATTCATTTTACCTGTTGACTAAGTAATAAAGTTCAAACATTTCATTGAAAATTAACTAATTTATTAAACGATTTAATTGTACAGAACAATCAACGCTAGTTAATAATCAATCTTCGTCCCTATGGATTTAATCTTCCTAAAAATAATGTATAAATAACAATAACTGACTATTTAATTTAGTAATAGATGATTGGCAACACTGATTACTGTTTAAAGAGCTACAATCCACGTAGACAATGGAATATTCAACACAGAAAGTATCAAAAACAAAGGCAAGTCGGACGTGCGGGTCACATTTACATATGTATGTCGGCCCTTGTTTTGGAGGGAATTTGCATCCCCAAATCGCAGACTTTGGTTTTGTTTGGGACCTCAGGGCAGAAATAAACTAACCTATAATACTGGAAGAAGTAATAAATGCATTGTAATTAAATGTGACAAAATTATTTGTAATAGTTTCATGAGTTTGGTTGGATTTAATAAAATGTAATTATAATCCATGGGGAATTTAAATTTTGCATAAAAAATAATGGAATAACATTTTACTTTTCAAAGATAATGTTTGTTTTAGCCAGTTATTAGGTGAAACAACTGCTAATTTACAATGCATTTGTTGATTTCAGATCTAGACTATAAAAACGCTATTTAACTATCTTAAATTGGTTTAAGCCAGTTATTAGGTGAAACAACTACTAATTTGCAATGAATTAGTTGATTTTAGATATACACTATAAAAAGTTATTTAACTATCTTAAATTGGTTACAGTTATTTTAAAAGTTGCTTATTAAATTTTTTTTTCACAAAACCGTCTCGTTGCCCTGGCAAGTGTTAAGTTACAATTCTCAAGGGCAGACGGTACTTTTCCTGTTTAATACTTTTTAAATGGAAAATCTCTATAAGTTCAAGTACATATAGCAGAAAATTTACTGAACTTATCATACTGATATTTAGAACACATTTTAACCACACCCATTTCATTATTCTAAACCACTTTTTTAAATATGGTCAAAAAATAGATTTTCAACTATTCAAAAACTTTTATTTGTATGTAATATTTAAAATGTATATATAAGAGTTTTCTTGGATATACAAATTTCACTAATCAATAGAGGTTTGGTTTGATGTACTCACCAAGTATGCAAAGTTATGCATGCAAAGTTTCAAGTCTCTATGCATTATAGTTTTTAAACTATGTGTACTTAAAGATTAAACTTTACTTAAGGAATTGCAACAAAAACTTAAATCCATAAGAAAAGTGTGGCTGAAAACCTCGGTAGAGTTATGTTTGTTTATTTATTGTTTCATAAGAATCACTCTTATATTGTATTTGTTATATATATTTTTAATCAGAAAGAATTTGAGATGAAAAACAAAAAAATCACTATTTAAGACATAAAAGTTCAGTCTCCCTACCGTTATAAAGAAAGTTGCTTTTCATCACTAGATCATTGAACGCAAACTCTAGAAATAAGTTAAACGTTATGGTGGCAAAAAAAAGGAAAAAAAGGAAAAAAAGGAAAAGGCTAAAAGGAAATTAGCTTTGAGTTAACTTTCAATCGTAAACATAAGTAGAACAGCTTAAAGGGTTGTTATGGATAAAACTCGTATTGTATTATGTATGCAGGTAAATTGATAACAAATTTACAAAGTCACCAATCCATGTCTACATTTCAATCGATTTATCAAGGATCATCTCTTTTTCACTATTCGATTGCAAAGGAATATAAAATTATTTCATAACAAAAGAAGTCTTACCTTAACACTCTGATAAAGTCATATCGTAAATGATTTTAACTAAGTGGTGTTCTTCTTTTTTGTATATCTAGCACTACAAGAAATAGGGAGAAAAAAATGTAATTTCCATGGTAACGATGGGCAAGTGGACATTGAAACTAAAATCCATTTCTTTCGTTGCAATTTTCTCGTTGAGAACCTTAATGTGCCCGACGGGAAAGGTGCAGCAATTTATAATGTGAATTCGTGTTAAAAGGTTCAAGTGAAATAGTTTTAAGCTTTATATGCTTATAATGGCATTTAATGAGTGTTATTAAAGTATAATTACGGAAGACATATTTGTGTTTATGGATTTCCTGGGATTCTCAATAAATTTTAATTACGATACACTAATTCGAAATAAATTCAATTTGCATGTCTCATGAGTTTTTCCAGCGTTAAATGTGCTAAAAAACTGCTTCCTGTTTCAAACCATTAAATTCATCTTACCTTTTTCAGGATCGAACTAGATACCTTTAGACTACCAGGTGAGCACTATTTCTATAACTTATTATGTAAATTTAGATACGCAGGCCTACCTGTTAGTGGTAGCTCAATAACCCTTGTTACCATAAAACAAAAAATACAAAAAAATAATAACTGACAACAAACTTATCCAAAAACCAATCCATTTATTTATGATGTTCAAAGTTAAATCACGCAATAAAGAGACGTACGGTTAATGGTTTATAGTTCAAGTTAATAAGTAAACTATAAACAAGTAAACAGTTTATTCTGTGACAGTTCGCAAAGTGTGGTTAAGGCATGTTTACGCCGCTGAGTTTGGCTTTCCAATTTTCATAAATTGTTTTTCGATATCGTTAAATGGCAAGACTTCAACCCTAGATTTACAAATATATCATATGCAATATTCAGCTAGTATTTGACTACTAGATTCACAAAATATATTTTTCGATTTATATCAAACATTTGTATAGTAACTTATATAAGTCTGCATTCACTATGTTGTTTCTGTATTGGATAAGATGAATGTATCTACAGCTAAAGTTTTGTATTTAAATGACAAATTATATATTTAATTATTTTCAATCGATGTCCTTTAAGATATTTAAAAGGGGTGAACTTACTCGAATTTTGGTCGTAGCTTGAAGTAAGTTATCCAAAACATGCCGGGGTCAGAGGTGACGATAAAACATCCCGTCGTCCACCAGATATTGGTTTTATTGTAAAAAATAATATAAATAATGAATCCAAGTAAATATTTTGCACTAATATATTAATTAACTGATACGTAAATATATAGCAGAGTAATATGTGGGTGGATTAGCCGAATGCATAGTTGGGTAGAATAGTTTAATTACTGAATAGATAGAGCAATGGTTGTATGGATAAATAAATAAGTACATATTTTGTTGATTGAAAGGATATGGTTAATAGTTCGTTAAGTGAATGTATTAATTAATTTTGGACGGACAACTTTATGAATCAATGTTGGTTGGATGAATGTATTAATGCATGTTGGATGGATCAATTTATGAATGAATGACGGACAGATAATTGTATGAATAAATGTTTAATAGTTGAATATACAAACGAATGTCGGATGGTTCAATTAATGAATGAATCATTGGAAGAGTGAATAGAAAGTTGAATTGATTTTATGTAATACATAGTTGAACTTGTGTGTGGATGAATACATAGATGAATTTTAATGGAATACATTTTGAATACATTGTTAAAATGTTGAATAAATAGATAGTTGAGTGGATGGATAGTTTGAAGGTAAAAAACACGTATATACTCATAAACTACGCAATACCTCATCATAAATAATTCATACAAGAGTAAACTTATATGCAGTAAATATTGTATTAGTTTAATACTATTTAATCTATGTTTTCCAAACAGTCGTTTGATTGATACTGACTAACACGTTAAATCCGTAATACAGTTAAACACATTTTAACACAGGAAATATCTCTGATTGTGCAGCGTTGCCCTGAATATTTTATCATGATAAACAGGTTTATTCAAAGAAGGTATTTTTGTATGTAACAGCATTATTCAGCGGGCTACCTTTGACGTTGTGTTAAACATGCTGCTTATTTATGCATTCCTTTTGGCATTCTGAAACAGGATTATCAAACGTAGATTAAAGCCTTTTACAGATTTGCTCAAACCCCATCACGTGGTTTAACAGTGTTTAATGTAAGGTTTAATTTATTTTATGACAAAGCGACCATTAAAGATTAATATTACGCTTTTTGTGGCTTTTAAAATGTGTTTTGACGCTGTATCTCTTTCTATTGCAGTAAAATTATATTTTTATAAACATAGTTTATATGAGTAAGGATATGTGTTGCCAACCTAATTTTGCAATTAATAGTTGTACTATATTATAATGTATGACAGTTGTTGAAATACGCTTATTTTGAGTTGTAATACATACTTAACTTAATAGTTTTAATTTATGAGAGCCAAATTTGTTTAAATTTATTGCGTTGGATTCAAACAATTTAGGATGTTTTAGCGTTAAAACAATCCAACTTGTTAAACCTTTTAGTATTTTTCTGATTTAATAAGTTCTAAACATTTTAGTTCTCTAAAATTCATAGCGAAATAATTAGATCGTCATAGTGTTTTGCTTGGTTAATTAACTAACATATGCAGAAGGAGAACCAATATGGTAGTTTTAATATAATTTTAATTAAAAAAATATATTTTAACTTTTGTACAGTAATTATAATAACAATATCTTATTTTATTGTTTATTCAACTTACAATTTAAGAATCGTAAGCTATGAATACTATCTTTGGAAGAATACAATGTTGAGCATGCATGGGAAGGTGCCGTCAGCGATGAATATGAAATGAGAGGGAAGATTGGGGTAGACGGGTCTAAGGAAGCCCTCTTTTTAATACATCCCCATTGTCCAATTCGATTCTATAAATTATAAATCTACAAGTTTTTTTTTATAAACTATAATCTTTTTCTGTGATTAATGAGGCTTTATTGTTATTGAAAGAGGTTTTGAGGACGCTTTTAATCAACTTTTACAACAATATTTCTTTAATTTAGGGGTCCCTCAAATTGTAAGATATTTCACAAAATGCTTACAACACCCGTTGAATACCATAGGAAACGTTAAAACCATTTATTTGAATAAACATTGAGATATGCAAACTAACCTGCATAATTATTAAGGTTAAATGTTTTTAAATGCAGAGATAAACATTTTTTTACAAACTTATCAACTGTATCCTGTAATAGCAGTTTTCGGGGGGTTTTAAACTGTATACGAATTGGGTGTACTAATACTGCCATGTTTTAAATACTACTGCATAGTTCAAGAAAAAATCGTAATATCAAACCAGTTTAAAGATCTATTTTCTTATGTACTGACCAGATACTACTATTATCATCTACGAAAATAAATTACCAAAGAAATTAAGTACCAGGTAAAAACTTGAACTTGGTACTCGAATACAAAGGATAGTCAATAGAAGGTAACCTTTAAGCTTCCAATTGCTCAGGGGACTTACATTATTGGAATGTGTTTAGGGATGATACATTAGAGTGAAGCGAAATCGTTTTTCTGCCACTTTGAGACAAAATCCAATTACATCCTCGAGCTTCAGTGTCCTCACAGTTTTATTTTGCACCAAAATCGCTACTTTTTACTTTATAAATTACATGGTGTGGCTACTTATGTGAGGCTACACTACTTATGTTTGAATACAATAATATGAACTGTCGATTCTGACACTTGATTCCAAAATGTTTATTTCTAGGGGCCAAGAAAATACAATATATACATTCTTATGATATTGAATTCATTGAAGATGAAGTAAACACTGATGTATATTTAACGATACATACACTTTTGTCTTGCATAGTTTCTCCGGAAATATTTCTTCTAGAAATATGCATGACAATTTTGCTCAATCAAAGAAGACGGATATCTGCGATTATCCTCTACACAGCTAAAATTTACTACCAATAGCAATAAAATTAAAACGTAAAAAACTGTGATAAAAAAATAAAACTTATAGCATTTATTAAAATATCTTCCTACCAAGACATTTTCCGGACATTGATCGCGACAATGCCCACTCAAGTGCCCTAGAATAGTGGATACTGCAATAGTAATAGTAGATAATTAGTATGTAAACGAACGAGCAACTAAACAATTACCAACTAATTGAAGTCATTAATTTTGAATATCAATTAATTATTATTATTAATTATAATAACAGTTGGAGGTATCTTATATTGTGGTAAAGATATGCACAATCACATTGTGTTACCTGTTTTGAACACAAAATTAAATAATTAATTTTTTTAATTTTTGTGCGATTTGATAGAACAATAATTAGCAATAAAATGTACAATAAAATGTCTCGGATCGCTTAAGTAGTTGAAAATAACTTGAACGTCAGAAACACATTACAGTAACATTACCCTCCTAGCTGCTGAAGCCACTTGAACTACTTTAGAAGTAAATTACATTTTTATTCAACTACAAAATGTTACACTATTCAATATTTAAGTAGATTTAAATGTCTTACGTGTTTTAGAGCTTCACAGTATATTTTATTTTCTTTATAAGAATATGTGATGTTATTTCTCTAATAATAAAGACATTATGGAATACATTCTGTTTGGAATCAGTCTGGATCTGACACAGATTTAACTTGACATTTGTATTCGTCAACTGAACTTTTTATTGTAGTATGTAAGTTCATTAACTATTTTTGCATCATTAATTCAATTCTGCGTACTGATGTTTATTCTTCATTAAAACAAAATTACTTAAATAATATATTGTGTATTGTATACACCTGTGGCCTTTGTACTAAAACTAATCCCCGCTTATTTTGTTATATCAAGTGTGTGTCTGTGTGTGGAATTCCTCTGTTATTTTAAAGGTTTCATTTGCCTAAAAAATTAAAACTTCACCTAAAGATAAAGGTAGTTTTTTCCCGCAAAAGATCTACTTATTTCCATAAAAAAATTAATTCGAATTTAAATCGATTCCTAAAACAGCTGATCTAGGTAAAAATGGTCCAAAGATCAATTATTTTGCCCAACAAGATCGACAGTAGGAGTAATTCAAACTAAAATGATAGTATCAAAGTGACGTAGATATTTAAACAATCAAAACCATTTAACAAGCAAATCAAAATCCGTCACGTACATTTAGAACATTTAATTTGTTTTTCAATTTTAGAGAAACTGTTAAAAAAAAAACGATCAAAGACAGTTTTGCAAACTTTAGCGAGTTCAAGTAGACCCAGATGGTTGGTCTCATAAATTATCAATGAGTCTTCTAAACCACCTTCAAGACATGTTTACAGATAGGAGGAAACAAAGTACTATTCACCTTGTCCCTAAGACAATCGTAATAAGTAATAAGTAAATGTACAAAAATGTCAAATTAAAGTTCTTTGATTTAATGTTCCTTGGCCTCCGTAAATAACTAATAACATCAATTTGCAACACATATTTTTCGAAGGACCTATGTAATTTTTAGTAAAAAAATCTACGCAATAATATTGTGAAAGGTTACTCATTCTCGCATACTGTAGTAGGCTATATAATGTACAAACTATGTGGTAAGTATGACAAACTATTCCCACCAGAATTGAGGCAAACTTCTCACTCTCATTGCCTTTACTGTTATTACACTTAAAACTTTATCATTCGTCCATTACACGCAGTTACTAAGCACTCCAGATATTTTATGTCTTGTAAATGATCTTGAATGTCATCATGTTGAATTTTCATTTTATATTTTTACATTTCTATAATAATTCTTTAAAATGTATTTTGAATCAATTTGGAGTTTGGCAAACATTGGTGTTTGTAGTACACTACATTAAATTAGCCTCACTTGCTTAAAGTTTTACATTTAAAATTATAACAATAAAGTCATAGGTACATGTTTTCTGTGGCCATTTTCTATGACTATTGGAAACATTAACACACGTTTGTTACTAGTGATGGTCTTGTAAAATATCTTACCACACAAATGTTAGATGGTCTTACAATAGATTAATATATTCTAAACAAAAACTAATTTTATTTAAAAGTAAAACATATTCAATGATATTGTTAATAAATTATATGGATACAAATAGAAATATTAAACTATTTGACCTTATTTTTAGTAATGATTGTATGGATTTTAGTGTGGGCAGTTCTCCAACACAGAAAAGATTACTTCTCACCTTTGAGATAATTATTTATTGGTTTTCTGCAAGTATGGGCCAACCATAAGGCAATCTCCTACCTTCCAGATGTCAGCCTTATCATATAGCTAAGCCATAGTTGACTGGACGAACTTGGATCTGGACCTTCAAGATTGACTTGTAACCAGTATGTTATTTCCATTTTATTTCTTCGGGAGAGTGAGCTGATCTAGTAGTTATGGGATTCGGTCCCTGAGGTCATGGTTTCAAATTCCGTGGAATCGCCATTGGATTTCATCTAAGTGATAATGTCGAAACCACTAGGTCTAGCCTGAAGTAATGTGAAAAACAACCCCGGGCTTGTGCCTAGCATCTTAGGACAAGAAGAATTATTTTTTATTCGGTAATTGACTTGCTACAGTTTTCGTGGCCAACCTAAAAATGAATGTTCACTTAAGAATCTTTTGAGGGGAGAGCTGGTCTGGTGGCAGATCGCAGGACCTCTTCCCCTGAGATTCGGAGTTCAAATCCGTACAGCCACCATACACTCCATGTGATAATGTCTCGACCTTTGTATGAATACTCTGAAACAGTGAAAACAGTTACTCTCTAGAGCCTAGTACTCTAATGTTGAAGGTAAATAAAACCTTATAAGTGAAAAAATATATTTCTCAGACTATAACTTCACCAGAAGTCGTCCGTTGGTAAAACAAATTAAATATATATTACCATTTAATAAAGTAAACCTCCATAAATGAATGTTAAACGTTTCAAATTGTTTGGAAATAATTTATAATAGTCATAAATACCGAATCCTAAAGCCAGGCAATGTAGTCCTGCCTCATCGTCTACTCGCTGTCACTTACCATGTAAATTGAGGTATTACCGTATCGTGAAAGTTTCCTCCACAAAGCCGGCCGGTCTTTGTACCAGCTGTTGTATTAACAGCCTCTTCTCTCAAAGCAGTGGCCACATCAGTTACTGTGTGTGGGACCGATACAAGGATATTGGATGTAGACTTTCCTGTCAAAGTAACCAGGGAGGTACAAAATTATTCAGTAAAAAAATGAATATCACGTTGATTACATTATGCAATCAGTGTTCTAAAATTGCAGATTTTGAGGGGTAAACATTTAATTTTTAATCGATGAGTAAAAAAGTAATGTTTTCACTGATAAAAACCTGTATGATAGCTTTTTTGAATAAAATTCCAACTAAATATACTTTTTTACTTTCTTATTAAATAACGACCATACACAGTAGATATTTTAAGCCAAGTATGAATAGAGATGAGTGTAGGATGAGTGGTGCGATCTTGTAGTCTTGTTAGTGACTAAGGCCGACATTCCTTAGTCACAGCTGTCAGTTAATAGTCCATTCAGCTACCTACCGTTTTTATAGTGGAATCCGAGCCACATTTTTACCTTGGTATATATGAATTGGTCTAATTATCAGGATAGTACTGTAGATAGTCGTAGTACTGACTCGTGCGAACGTTCCTCCTTCACACCAGGGAGTATCGCATCCACAGTGCATGCCTATAAATATACACAATAGGATATAATTCCTAAATAACCATACAAATATAAATTATAGGGAGAGAAATCCTTGTTGGATAGTGTAAAATGATTTTGAAACAGTGTACGACTCAAGCAGGTGTAGTGTTGGATTGGAAGACTTCGGTCCTGGGTTAAGGTGCTGGGTTCAAAACCTGCCAATCACCATGGGTAGCTATGAAAAAAGCCGCGAGCCTTTATGCCTATCCTGAAATAATATGGAAGTAGGTTTTAGGCTAGAACATGAAGAAATTGCGTTACAAAAGGTGGATAGAGGCAGTAAAATATTACAATTAGAAGGTAATACGTTGCTTAATTTTTATCGACTGTCAATCTTAAGGATCCGTCGGCTGCGCATTATACTCAAGTTGATAAAGTACCACATAAACAAGCTATATGACCAAAGTAAAAATACATCACACCGGCAAAGTCAGGAATATCTATTTTCTTGTGCAAAATTTCGTATATAATTTTGCTCTGATTAATCTTAGTCCCAAACCACACTAAAAATAACCCCATAACACTCCCTCAAAGCCGATACAGCATCCAAGATAGCACACGATAAACAACCTTTTCCACATCGCCACTATATTTTCTTATATGAAGCAGAAACACTGTTGAGTGATGATCAATCATGACCTACATAACTTGAATACCATGGTCAGTTCTACTGTCAAATGTGTGCAGGGGATGGGGGAGATAACAGTGAAGGGGGGAGGATTGTGGTCCTACTGTGCAGGTGATCGATATGCGAACATGTGTTGGTGCATTTATGCTAATGATGCACCATGCTATCCGTCCTGGCTATGCACAATCCTGCAGCATATATGTCGAATGCCACAGTGTGGATTGGATGCTATCAAGCATACAGAGTTTATAATATGTTACGGGTTTTTACTTAACGGAGATAAGTGAATATTCAAAAGTAACCTGAGGGTTGCGAATTTGATTTTAAAATGTTTGAAGCATCGTTTTTTTTTTAAACATGTTGTTCTGCCTTATCTGTTAGATTTTGTAAAATACTTTTGACTGAACTAAGTCAGTTCAAAAGTACAGAAGGTACTTTATTTCTACTCTTAACTATCTTGTCAAAAAATATTTTATTGTTCTTGATAATTTGGACTCAAACTGCTTAAAATCTAAATTAGGTTCAACATACAAGAAAGATACAAGCTATACAAGCTATATAGCTACTGGTCGTGTCTTTTGTAAATTAAATAATATAAAGAATTTGTTTTATTCCCTAGCTTATCTATGACTCCACATGTTAATTTAATCTTTTACTATTCAATCAGTTAGTCTCTGTAATACTTTGCACTTACTACAGTGAACTTCTTTTGGCTTTAACATGCAGTATTTCAATTTATTTGAGCAAGCCAGTGAAGGATTTTATGAGTCTCCTAGTTCTAGACAGTAGGTCTATACAAACCGTCTGTGATTTTATGTAGTAGGCCTATATAGTACTGTGCCACTAAAACCACAGCTATGCCCAGCGGATTGATGCTTGGGTTAGATTAATGGATCATTGGGACATCACCAAAGTTCCAAAGTCCCTTGGACAATCGGCTAAGTGACCTACGAGTCCAAACACCCGAGCTTATGGATTTGGTCCATAATGATCGGATAGGCCCTCCGGGTTACATATAGTTAAACAAATTAAAATTTAAGTTTGTCAAGAGAATTAATAAACAACATACATTTGTTTTGTGCAAGAACAATTTATTTTGATATAGTTGGCATATTCAATAAAAAGTATTAATAGACAAAGGATTGGCTATTAAATGGGCAAGGTTAATGGGATATGAATTTCCTCTTAACACTATTTGTGCTGTCGACATGTTTGAACATAAAAGTTGCATTTATTTCAATGTTAAGCAATTGCGGGAATTCCCGTCATCAGCACCCAACGTGTTAACAATAAAACGTTTTTTGAAGACATATTTTTATGGCGATGTGAGGTATTTACCAACATTCTGGACTAAATTAGATGATGCATTCTAACTCATAATTTTATAAATACCTGTATAAAATTCCCCGGATCCCAAAGACTCTTATGCATGTCTTTAGTATCAACCTGTTCGTCCTTTTAGTCAAACGAAATTTGCTGACCAGTGTGATTCAAAACTCAAGAAAAAAGAATTTTAAACTAAACTTATAAAAATGAAAGAAGTTTATTTTGGGCAAACTATTATTTTTGCTCACATAACTACTATTTACATTATCCATTAATTATTTAAAATTATGCTCCGCATAAGGTGTAGAAAATAGGTAGATGGGCCGCAGAAGGTAAATGTAGATTCTTATTGAACATTGTGGTTTCATAAATTATCTCAACTAAAGCAAAAATACACCACTCTTGTTTGTCTTTGTCAGTTTCTTTTAGAAATCTTTTGGCAAGTATATTTACAAGTATTTTTTGTAAAAGATTGGTAACACTTACGATGGATTTAAATTAAAAACATCTTTTACCAACAAACCTGCCGGAGAAAACTCAAAGAAATAAACTCTAACGGATTTCCTTTCACGAATACATTTTGACGGTGTGGAAAGTTTTATCGGTAAATTTAATAACATTGAACGACGCACAAATCCCTGCAAAGTTATTTGAAAGGAATTTATGAAAATTGGATGGGGATAAGCTTACCTTTGATCCGAAGCTACGTGTGGAATCTTCTAAATACAACATTTACCGTGCTTATATTTGACTTGCGGGTTTTGCGGCAACGTGTTTAAAACCGTTTATATTAAATCGGGCCAATTTTAAAATGAAAATTCTCTTCTTTTGTTAGTAGTGTATATACGTAGTATTTTGTATCAGTTAACAAGACTTCACAATTAATTGTTTCTAAAATATTTCTACCACTTTTCTTGAGAAGTGTTCATAGTAATTTATGCATTTCATACACAATGTATGAGCATGTATAGTGGAACTATTTCCCCAACTACTGTGGCTTGTACATTATTTTAAAACTACTAAGCTAGGTTTGTGATTTGAAGGATTTAATTTATAAATAATTGCATGCCAGGATCAGGTAGGAGTCATCATAACTGACTTGTCTTCAAAGACTTGAACCAACTCCTCCTGCACTAGTAATCTTAGTTAGAAACTGTTTTAGGTCACATCACAGCTAACTGCTGGTATAATGCCACCACGCTTTGCCACCCTGGTACGATCAAAATATAATTGGTCAATTGTTGTATTAGGAGGCCATGATAAATTAGGAGTCATCATGACTGACTCAACGGGTAAGGTTCCTACCCAGCTCTGCCACCCTGGTAGGATCAGAATACAAAAGGTAAAATGTTGTATTATGATAAATTAGGCCATGATAAATTAGGATCATGACTGACTCTTTCCTAAAAATACCACCATGCTTTGCCACCCTGATTGGTCAATTGTTGTATTAGGAGGCCATGATAAATAAGGATTTATTATTTTTGCCATTTTTTATTAGGAGGTCAGGATGAAGTTAGGTTTAGCATGGTTGACTCAACTAGTAAATTTACTACAGGTTTCTGCCACATAAGTTTTATTATAGGATTTATCATGACTGACTCAACGAGTAAGGTTCCTACCAAGCTCTTGCCTGGTAGGACCAGAATATAAAAGGTAAATTGTTGTATCAGGAGGAATGATAAATTAGGAGTCATCATGACTGGCTCAACGAGTAAAGTTCCGGCCAAGTTCTGCCCTCTTGGTACACTTGTGATAAGATTCGTCCACTTTGTCGTATGAGGATATAATGAAGTAGGAGTCGTCATTGTTGACTCAACTGTGTATACATGTTCCTAAAAACTTCGGCCACCCTAGCAAGAAGACAAATAGTTAATTTTTGTGTTATGAGGTCTGGATAAAACTGAAGTAGTCATGCCAGACGCAACTAGTTTGGTTCCTAGCAAGTTTTAGCCCTTTGGTACTTCTACGAGAAATTTGATCAATTTAATATTAGGGTGATGTAGGAGTCGTCACGATTGACTCGACCAGTAAAGTTCTTGGAGCCAAAATGGCAAAATAGTAATCTTGACTAATTGAAAAGGAGAGTTTATACCATGTTCTACCAGCCTGGTGTCTTCCGAAGATAATTGGTAAATTATTGTATTAGGAGGACAGAATGTAAAAAAAAGCTTTCATAATTGTTTACTCATCTGGAAAAGTTCCTATCATTTTCTGCCAACCTGGTAGGCTAACAAGGTGCTAGCCATTTTTTATTAGGAGATCAGGATGAAGTTAGGTTTATCATGGTTGACTCAACTAGTAAATTTCCTACAGGTTTCTGCCACATAAGTTTTACTATAGTTACATGTTTTTGATTATACTTAACACACCTTTATATCTTATTAACAGATGTCTCTAGTGTCTTAACAAAAATATGTGTTATGCGATTAAACAAACTCTGTGCAGTTTAACTTGCCTTAGGAAGAAATTAAATAAGGAATACACTTTATATCTAAATAGTTGTTTATTTTAGATAGTCCACTCTTTGTAAAATACATGAAAAACCAATACATTAAAAGTTAGTTTAATACACATGTTATAACTATGGTAGACTTTGAATCTTTGGCAACTCATTTATACATTTCCCCAATCAACAATACTCCATCCATATTTGATTGCTATGCTCTCTATGATTAACAACTGGGTGGATGCTTATTTTAGGAATAAAGATACAATGTCACTTGACTAATACAAATTTGTTTACAAATTACGACTTTGAGTCGGATAAAATTTTTTCATATGGAATAATTTTATTGTAGTAAAATCCATATTTTAAAATGTTATTAAATAAACTGAAAAAACCGAAGATATTTTAAACATTATTTGCTATTTGATATTTGTTTTTTTAATAAAAAATATAAAATACATTCGTACCTTTTGGTGGCAATCTTTCTTTTACTCTACAAATAATTCAAATATTGTGATACCACAATAATTTACTAGTAATATAAAGTGGGAACTAAAGATCAAAAGTTCTTAAAATGTATTATGACATTCGAATAAAAGGAAAAAAATGGATACTAGATAATTCTCCAAAATAATCATCCACCCCTAAAGTTTAAGGTCACTCACTGTTCATTGCAGTCTTCACTCACTTTCCTTCTTATTTCTAAGTAATATCGTAAAAAATCTCAAAGACAACCAAACTATACATTAGTGTTATACAATCTCCACAGTATGTTACATATAAAATGCAATATCAAGAATGATTTACAAGTGATTTTTATTCGTATGTACATATTTACACTTTGAACACATTTATAATACTCAATTAATTGAGCAAATTTTTACCATGTTGCCGTGAATAGTTGAAACAATATTATTTCTGACATGTAGTCTAAATTTATTAAAATGAAAGAAGGAAATAGCATTTTGTCTCCAGTACACTTTGTTTTGTAAACTTAACATGATTTTTATACCTGTTATGAAAATAATGTTAACATTTCCACCAAACTAAAAGCATGTAAAATCAGCAGATAAAACGTGAACAGAAAGAAAATAAAGAAAACACGGGTTTAAACATACATCACAGTCATGTTTTTACATTTAACATTAACATTTAATTTAATAGTATCCAGATATGTTTAAGTAGTAATAAATGTTTAATGAGAATGTCCCTCAGATCACTTCTTGTTGAAAAAGAACAAGTCTGTTTCAACTCAAATTATAGTTCATATATTTTTTTAATGTCTAATTGTTTTTATAATTCAAAATTATGTTAGAGTTTATATTTTTGACCACATCTCAGGTTAGTCACACCTATACACTCGTCTGATGTTAGTCTGACATTAAACAACCGATAAATGCGTCGTTTGTGGCTTAGGCAGTTCTGTAGAATAGGATAACTCACATAAAACTAAATCCTCACTTTTACCCTTAGTCTCTACTCCTGTTTTACCCTTTTCACTAATAGTCCGAAGAGTTCGAAACATAAAACATCCACAACACATGAAGTGGTATAAGTAAAGCCGTTGTTGTCTCTAGGATAGATATTTCTTCTACCCCTTTCCACTCTTTTATGTCTACAGACGCTGATCACTCCAATTCCTGACTAAAAATGTTGGTAGTCTGACTAGATGGTTGTAGTAGATTGGTCTGATATTTGGTTGGTAAATACCAAAAACAAGTCCTTCAAGATGGTTTCTCTTACTAATCAACGCTACAGGTTTGGATCACTTCAAATACACACAGAAGGCCCTACGGTCTGGTTTGACGTGTAGTCTGATGCCTTTTTTGGTGTTCCCGATAAATTTCACTCCTCCTTTCAAAAGTAGACAATAACTTCAATTTGCTTGCAGACAGGCCCAACGATATAGCTTTATGAATAAAAGACGTTTGATTTTTAGTTGTTGGGAGGTCTTGAACAAACGTTAGATGGTTTCAATTCATACCCCAAACCAACACTAGATGCTCAAATCACTTCATTTATGGACTGAAGGGCCCGTCGGTCTGGCTAGACGGCTATAGAGTAGTCTGACGCTTGGTTGTGGTTGGTTGGTCTTGACCACAAACTAGATCGCAGTCCGAGTTTGAGTTTCTTGATAGTGTCAATGTCACACTCCGCTTCACTCAGCTCTGAACTCTGTGTCGGAGCGCCTCTAAACGACGTTTCTGCTATGGACAGCGAAGTCCTCATGGCCGACTTGCCGGGTGACAGCCATCTGGGAAAAATATTGAAATTTGTGATGGTTGTAATTTAAAAATACTTTTAAAACCAAAGGTACATTAATTTGTCCGAGGCCTGTCACATGATTTTACTTATTTGTACTCACTGGCTATACCAAAGACTGGTACATATAATATAGGTCTATAATTTAAGGACAATATCCCTAAAACATTATTTAGAAACTCTTCAAAAAGTTTGTAATTTCTTCATAATCACTATGGTTCACAGAGTTTGATTTAAGGCATGATCTTAGTTTACACGTACCTTGATCGTCCTCCCCTCCTTGGTAGAGACTTCTGTTCAGACATTGGTGAAATATCTGAAGATGTGCTTGACTGTGCTCCATGATAGATGAAGTCTAAATAGATACAGACATTAAATAGAATATTAGTGAAGAAATTGTTGCACCATTCAATGAATATGGAGGAGATGTGAAGTGTTCAATAATAGGATACTAGATTAACAGAAACATACATAGCTGCATACTAATTTAGTCAACTTATATTTCCTACTGGACGTTTTATTTGGCTAAACACAGAAATGAATGATCGGGGTTCCGTTTAAATCATGATTTAAAATGAAGTCCTGCTCAAAATTAACAAGTTTTATCCAATAACCTGAATTTTATAGGACAATTTTTATTTTTCTAACACTCATCTTCAAAAATCTATGTAGGCATGATTTTATATCCTTTTTTTCTAAGTCTTTTCTCTTTTTCAATGCAAGTATAGAAAACCCTTTATGGACACCACGGTCATCATACAGAGTTATCCATTATCCCATCGGTATTGGACATCTTTCATCTACAGTCTACTCATTCCAGTTTGACCCTTACCAAACTAGCTCTAGAGTTACTAGAGGCTAACCTAAACTACGTAATATATAATGTTGGCCATACACTGGCTTTGCCGCTGCTTAGCAGCGTCCAGCTGATTGGAGCTCTCAGTCCGGCTGCTAGTCAGCTGATCTGCTTCGCTGTCTGACTCGTCAGTTTCTGCGTCAGTCTTACGGCTGCTGCGTCTTCGGGCGCGTCGCACCTTGGAGCTCTGAAAGCAGAGTGGCTTAATCGTATTTCGATTGTTACAATATTACTAGGCTTGATCGTTACATGCATGGCTACACCTTCTGCGGTCCTTGAAGAAACCAGCAACGTATGAGAGAAATGCCGAAAGGTATAAGTTTAAGACATTTATTGTGGAATTAAATAATGACTCCAAAACATGGTAAATCTAAGAGGCAGAAACTGCACAACAAAATGTTGAAAGGTTATTACGTCCAAGAACTAGGAACAATGACTTACAATTACTACAAAAAGAATCATAGCCCCATTGAACTAGGAACAGGTGTTAATCACAAACAGCTCTCAACAAATTAAATATTTTAAATTTTAAATGTTCTGTTTTTAGGGATAAATTGTTATAAAAGAACAATAAAGATTGTTTACTCATCTTCAAATATTTTTATAGGAATTATGGGGCTCCTTAAGAAGCTTTATAAAGCTCAAATCTTCTGGCAAGGGATTACATTAATGTCTTCGTAACTTAATATAGTTACTTATTTAAGCTAGTAGTATTGTGCATACACTTACAGGGTTACATGTAAATGTGCAGTAAAGATGTTTTGAAGAGTGCTTTTTGTGATGAGTGTCATGATTACAGAAAATGATGGAGTTTTGAACAATATTGATGATCAACGAGTAATATTGCATGCTAAACCAAGCTATTTTAAGAATACACAACGTTAGAAATACGTAATTTGGCTAAGGAACATTGACTAAATTTATCCTTAAATAAAGTTAAATACATTTACCATTCATCTCATATGAGGGGTAAATCTTGATATTGATAATTAGGTTAATTATCATAAATCGATGCTTTAAAACTTATTATTTATATCTGTAGACACGAAATCTAAACGCAATCTATTATAGTGGCATTTCACATGTAAGAGGAGTCGGATTCACAAAAATATCTTACTAAATATTTCACCGATTTTCAATATTTCTAACGTTGTCGTATCCGTAGTTGTATGTAAGTGTGAGTGAGAAGGGTGTACGTACAGAGAAGTGTCGTGGACCTACCCCTGGTGGAGGGGGGGAGGCACAACCCTCAGTCATAGCTTGCTCGTGATACATGAAGCTGTGAAGCAGGGTGTTGTTGGGGTCGGCCAGCTGGAACGTGGCGTACGGAGATATGTCCTCTGAGGTCTCTGTGGAACAAGGAACACATGGTTTGGGTCGTTTTTGTTAATTCACCACCCCTATATATTTTGTTTGTGACAATATGTAATTGCAGTATTTTGTATGTCCTATTTCTAAAAAGCCCTAGCCTAGCCTAACCTAACTTAAAGTAACTAAGCCTAACCTAACCGAAGTCAACCTACATTTCCTAAAGACAGTATTGTAAAATCAATCCAAATTATTTCTGACCCCGTCTAGTACGTATAAGGAGTGACATTAATTGCCAATCTTCAGTTTGGTGTTGGAAAGACTCAGAAGATATTGTCTGAGTTGTGATACTCATATGCTTGAAAATTTAAGAATGTCTTTCCACATTTAAATTATAAAACTTGATATCGTCAGACGTTAAAAGTAATTTGCTATCGATCTTTTTTTCTAACAACAGCCTTTATAGGTTAAGAGATTAGATTGCATTATATATCATAGGGAAAGTAAAACGATCAAATTAGTCTTTTTAACCCTAAATAATATATCTATAATATTATATTGATGTGAAGTGCAGAATCGAAGAGATAATACCACCTCGTTGCCTAATAATACAAGTACCACTTCAAAGAGAAAGCATTACACAGCTCGAGTTCTGTTAAGACGTCTGTCTCATTACAATGTCAAACAATTTCGAAATGCAATTCAATTTTGATATTTGTTTCTGTTCTAGACGATGCTGTTACATAATAATTGGCTCTAGTTGGTCTGTTTGATACTTGAAAGGATTATTATTGGATCCATGCTTTTTGACCACACAACTTATAAGGTAATTAATTGTTCGTAGCTGGATGGATGCATAGTATAACAAATGTATTACGCTTAGGATAGGGAATTGACGAACTGCTTATCATCAAAGTAATTTAAATGTGATTAGTTATACTCTTGTCTCGTCTTTGGCCTACACAAGTACTTAAGTACTGTAATGCTAAAACGAACATGACTACATTCTGCAAAATGCTGGCTATTACTTTGACTAGCCGTGACCTTAAAAGTCTAAAAAGACAAGAAAGGAAAAAATACGAAAACTTCACTCACCTGGTATTTTGTCCGAGTTCGCCTGAAGTGCCACCTTATGTATGGTGGCGTAGTATCGCTCTCTCTGAGCTTCAGCGTTCTGCTGGTTGTCTAAAGTCTCCTTTACTGGCCTCTCTCGTCCTGTTGCGTTAGAAAAATGCAGATTATGAAAATGTATTTTTTACTAAAAATGATGGTTGAGGATCTTTTATAAAAGAGGCATGTCACTAAAACAATTTACCAATCCAAATGACGACTATGTAAATAAAGTTAGGTTATGTTAGGTTAGGTTCGGTTTTATTGAGAAGAGGTAGACTCAAGGTCAAAATTCATCAACCGCAGCTTATCAAGCATAATTGATTGAAAGGTAATTAGGACAGGTGAGGTTGGGACTGCTACGGAAAGTAAGTAAAATATCCCAATTAGGTTCAATATTTGTTTATATATTGCAAATTTATAATTTACATCACCTTAATTTGCACAGAGCAAATTAAAACAAGGGAAGCTTCCTTTTTGAAAATGTTCGGAGGTTTAAAGGGCATACATTTTACAAACTGGAATTTTTTAGGGTTCCAAATGTCTTGATACTCTGAAATTGACATGTTCATGAAAGTTACATTTTTTAGATTGGTTCAGGTCCATACTACAGGTATATTCGGGATCAGTTTGGCCTAAAATTCAAAGGATTTCTTGAGGATTAGTAACCTTTGATGACCTGATTGACAATGGACAAAGATTCATTTTCAAGAACAAGAGTTGAAAAGAGAACACGAATAAAACTACCATTTATGGTGTATTGATCTGATACTCACTTGTTTTTCTGCACAGTAAGAAGGCAGCGGCGACTGCCAGCAGTCCTAGGGTAGCTACCAGCAGCGGGAGAAGAACGCGGAAGTCCGTGTAGAACGGCTTAGACAGCTGCCCTCTACGTATTAGTTCTGGTGGAGGAAGTTCTGAAAATGACGTCATAATGATCAGTACAGCTGAGTGTTGCAAAGTATTCAAAGGATCAAACTAAACACTCATAGTCACGCTAAAAAGTTGAATACAGACATCTTATAGAATCAGGTCTTACCATGAACACATTGTGATGGCTACTCTCCATATGTAAACTAACCAACAACGTTCATTAAACTATTATTTCCATGTTAATAAAAAAAATCTTTGTAGTCTGTACAAACTCGTCGTTCGAAAACACCCAAAATTGTATCATAACTATTATATTTTCACCAGTAGGTATTAAAACGAGATGGAGTATATGGAACGTAACATTCCATAAAGAATGTAAAACAAGTAGTTAGTGAAGTAAATATATTACTGATTGCAATTAAAAACAACAAAATTTTAAACACTATGAGCCTTATGCACTTCATATGAAACCCCTTTAAAATTCCCATCCATGGATTAAATATGATGCAAACAAATATACGCGCAAATAAAACGCTACTAAAAGTTACCTCTTGAAAATTGAATAGGTCATTTAACGGTTACGGGAAAATGGAAAAAGAATAAACGTTGGCAATTAAAACTCATTTCGAGAAATGATATATTCCAGGCAATATCATCGTAATATTCGCCGTCGGAGGGAATAAACAGTTTAAAGCGGCTCCGACGTTATAAATGTTTGATGTTAAACGCCAGGTTCTGTAATGATGGAAAAACTTTCGTCTTAATTACAGCATCCTTTTAAACTGTTTCTGATTTTAATTTTTATACCTGGCTTGATATTAAAGATGTTTCAACAGGAGTTTAATTTTATTTTCAATAAACGTTTTGACAGTAAAACTTTTTTAGTTAGAATTATATGAAACAGTTGTCCACCAAGAGAATTTAGTCGTTTTATGGGTTTATAATAAAAGCTAATTTAAAATTCAGATTTAAAAAGTCAGTAAAACAATATAACCTTTATAATGTATTTTCAAATGTGTATTTTTTTATTCCACTGTAAGAAGGCAATCATTTATTCCTAAAGCTCGATGTCTTTCATAATAGCCTTTGTCAAAGTAGGAATGTTTATGATATTCAAATTTAGGGTATACTAAGATATTAGTTTTTTTAGTCGGAGTTTTTTTTCTGTATTCTCCTAATCTAATGTTTTTGGAGTTTACAAACTTCATTAGGACATCTCTGATTGTAAAACCACAATTAAACCTACGATATGAAAATGACAGATTTTAAAAAAGGAATTCATCCAACGTTATTCTCATAAAACAGTGTTAAAATGCGTGCTTTTATGATTCAAAACCAGTCATACCTCCATCTTTAGTGAGCGTGTAGAACGTGTAGTCACCAGTGGACGAGCCAGCGATGTTGTGTGCTTCTACTTGCAGAAGGTATTCTGTAGAAGGCAGCAGACCAGTCATGGTGTACCGTCTCTGAGGTTTCAGATTGTTTGAAACTGAAAATATGGTTCAGAAATCAGAGAGGGCTAAAGACGTACTTTGCAGAGTAATCTGTAAGAATGTAATTTGGGGGCTATTAATGTTTTATCGTTGCCCAATATCTTTTGACAATCTTTAGCAGTTTTGTAGATACTCAAGACTTAATTTTTAAGAAAAAAGGTATATTGAGATTGGTGTTAAAGCTCTTACAACGTTGGTAGATGTTTACTCCACGCTCTTCTTCTTTCTCCCAAATCGCAAAATATATTTATGCACGCAGATTTTACTTACTGCAGTATTTTGCGGTACTAGTTAGTTTACAACGTAATACTTTAATGGCTCTAAGCAATCGTAACCGTAATACAAATAAGCTATACAATTGTTAAGTTTTCCATTGAATTAGGAACACATTTTACAACTTGATAAAGACGACTATGTAAGTCATACTGATTAAACGTTTAGTTTTGTAACCTAACAAGAGTCTCATGATCATACATATTTTATTCAGGCTATAGTGGTTTAACTTACCCAGACAGATCACGCAGATGACAAATCGTTGATCATGACGTGACCAACGTCAAAAATTTTGTTGAAGTAAAGGACAACTAAATTTGGACTGGGACGTAACTAAAGGTAAATTACACCTCTATTTGTCTTGTCAGTTCAGGGAAAAGCCAAAACAATAAGTTAAATACATACTATCTGCAATAATATAACATCGCTCCGAACTAACCCAGTATCCACTCCGGGCCGTTGGCTTGTCTGTAGCGGACCACGAAATACAACAGAGGACACCCGTTGTCCGGCCAGACGTGGAGGCGCAGCATGACGGAGGTGGAGTTCGGGGTGAGGAAGGTAGAGGCGGGCGGAGTCCCCGGGTACTGTCCCTGGGTCCTGACAGATAAAGTAGGGCTTGGAGGTGAACTTCCGAGATGGTTGTGAACAGACAAGTAGATGTGGTATGTGCTGCCACACAAGAGACCCTGTAATAAAACCATCAGGTCATTATTACATGTTTCTAAACTTAAATGTTAGAAAATAATTTTAATCCTACTTGGTGGAACCTATTCAGAAATCTGTCATGAGGGTTTGCCTTCCTCTATTCCTTTAATAGACCTAAACAAAGTAAGACTCTCTCTTCTATTTCATCAACACAAAATTTTTCCAAAATCCTCTAAATCCAGATGACCAAGGCATAATTGACACCTAGAGCAAGTGGGGGCTTCTACTTGAGGAACTGATCTGTAGACGTTCACCAAAAAGTTAGGTAAATATTTTTTTTCAAGATAACATTGCTGTTGGCTTAATTGCTGTTCTGCCACCGGATGCGTTAAAAATAATCTCAATAATGGTGAATTTGTTTGAAACAACTACTACCTAGTTAAAGGAAAATAGAAGTGGAGCTGTAAATAATGACTTTTTGTTGCCAGTAATTATCTAGGCTAATATGTTAGGTTTCGTTCAGGTCACTAAGACTGCAAATGATTTCGATATTTTATGCATGTATCTTCTAGTAGATATTAATGATAAGTACTTTGGTTTAGTCATTTCTTTCATAATCATATTTATACACAAATCATATTTCTAAAATATTTAAGTATAACTTTAACAGGTTTTTTTTTTATATAAAGTTTCAAAATATAGATACGTTTCCCTGGTGTCTATTCACACCACACCCTGGCAAACTTTACCCACCTTAAGCTCATACCCCGTAGTCCTCCTTGACAGCGACAGCTCCTGCAAGTCACCGTGTGCTCTGCGGTAGTTGAGGGTATATGCCGTGATTGCGGCGTTGCCGTTGTCACCGGCCTTCCAATGGAGCAGGATACTGGCGCTAGTGGCACTGGTGACGTACAACACTGGAGCACTGGGAGGCACTGTAATAACAATAGACGTTGTACAATTTAACCACAGTTCCTAATGAGGCTACCTAGAACAGCTGACTATGATCTACTGGAACGATATTGGTGGTTTGCGTCGCTGTAACACTTTTTTTGTCCCAACCTCTTATCCTAGGACGCTAGTTCTAGCCCGGAACTTTTTTTACATATTACTTCAGGCTAGTCCTAGAGGGTTGCGGCATTATCATATGGATAAAATCCATTGACGATTGGTGGGATTTGAACCCAGGACCTCGCGCACCGAAGGCCCGCGCTCTACCACTAGAACAGCTCGCTCCCCCACTAATATTTATCATTCTTGTACTGTATCAGCTCAGCCCTTGCTTTGCTAAATACATTCCAAAAAACGGGCTGAGGGTTATTTGTAGACATGAAAATGCAAAATGAGATGAGTCTACAAAAGCTTAAAATGAGTATTTGATTTAACAGGCTACACTTATATATCCTGACTAAAGAAGAATTAGAATAAAGTCTCGAATTCAATGGCAAAACTGACGGGTTCGACCATTATACAAGAATTGAAGTATTAGGACCGCTTTTCCAAAAAAGGTTTTGTGATTTGAATTCAAATTTTTACTAGTGTAGACACTAAAAAAGTAAAAGAGGGAAAATACAGAATTAAGAGAAAAATAGTTTTTTAAAAAAATATTAGAGCTAAAATAAGGGTTAATCTGAATTTTTAAATATTTTTATTTGGATTTTAAAGCTATATTCCAAATCCTCACTTTGGTCCAGATTAACCTCTGTACGTATGATTTATATTGTATTTTAATGAACTAACAACTTCTATTATGGTAAAATATCTTAAAATTTACCAACTTAAAAATATATTTTACCACAACATCTTTTTATATTCCGTACAAAAAACACAGTAAAATGTGTCAATATTTTTTACTTAACTGTAAACCTTTTTACTGCTACTTGTCCTTTTATAATGTTGTTCTATATATATAAATCCGGCTGATACTAGATTTATTTTAGGATCTAAACCACTTTATTGAATAAAAAACACCTTTAGCTACGTAATTGAAGTTTCAATCAATACAAAGTATTAACAATATTAAACAAAACAATGAAACAATTTATTGTTGAGTGAAACAGTAAAATTATATAAATTCAAGATGCAAATTTCGCAGACGATAAAACGACAAGTTTGCAGAAACTTAGCGGGACTTACAAAGTAACCTGTCTTGATCGGTTTGCAAATAAGATTTGAGGCTTTCAGACAACCACAGATAAGTGAACTTTGCATGATGTGTTTTTATTCTTCAAGAGTATTTGATGTAAGATGTCAAATTGGATTTGTTATAGCACAAGAAGCAAAACATATCTCAATTATTTTCATATTTGAAATATGCTCTAATCTAACATTAGAGTTTCCATATATTTCCTGTACAGGTTTAGTTGTTTCCATTTTATGGATATAGTTGAATATTATTTAGGTTATTTATGTTAAAGTTGAGTTTATAATGTAATTTAAATCTTCTTGTGATTGTTGTGGCAGAAGTTTTGCACACAGCATGTATATTTTAATTTTTAAGAAAAATAGAGTAAATATGTTATAAATATCAAACTAATTTTCAATATTTACGATCAAATAGGTACGTGTAGTCAATTTGCCTACCTTGCACCACCAGAGTGTAGTGTATACTGTCAGAGCCCAAGTTGTTCTCCACTCTACATGTATAGTTGTCACTGTCAGATCTCTGCAGCCCTGACACCACCAACTCCCCAGACTCCATCAGCTGTGTGTTATGGCTGTGACCCGCAGCCTGGAGGGGACGGTCGTCTCGTAGCCACTCACGTCGTGGCAGAGGAGTTCCCACCAGGTGACAGGGGAGGGAGACGGAACTCCTCCAGGGGCGCAGCACCAGCCCGCCAAACGAGGTTATTTTGGCGGGAACTGTGGAGAGAAGACAAAGAATAGTTAGAAATCAACACAAAGAACACAAGACTAGGTTCTAAAATATCAAGAATTTTCACACATGAAAATATTCACGGAAATTTTGTTTAATAGAAACAAGTTATGCGATAGATTAATCCCTTCATAGCATATTAAAACTACAAAACATAATATTCAATCGCATCAATGCAGTGTAATCCTATATAAAGGAGTTTTATTCAAGCTAGAAAATTTGGTGACAAAATTAATAAAAGAACAGAATTCAATGGATCTGGCAATACAATTTATGGACACTGAACCATTTCTGGACCTTACCCAATACGGTCAGCATATTTTTTTAATAAGGTATAAACTCTATGCAGTTTTAAACCTATTTTATCTTTTATGGCTGCTAAATATTTTTTGCTGTTCATTTATTTATATTTAGTCATTAAATGTTATAAATTATTATTAATTGGCTTGCTAAAATAATATAGGGGAAATAGTAAACATTTTACGCATTTATAATTCAAATGCTATCAACGACCTACTAATATGTGGGTTCTATTAAGATAAATATATATGTAGGTAGAGTAAAATTTTCAATTCATTCTTGATATGAGATGACTATACAAAATAACAAAAGGGGGTGGGGGAAGTGTTTTTGTGCGCATGCGAATCCCGCTCACCACTCTTGAAACAATATATAATAATCTTACATGGAGCCTATCTTACCTCTACTCGTGGGCATGTGAGCAACAACTCGAGAACTTTGACCTTCGCCCACCCTAGTAGAAGCGGTTACCCAGAACTGGTATTCTACGTGTTGTTGAAGTTGTTTAGCCTCATAGCTCGTGTGTTGACTGGGTAGGGACCTCTTTCCATGGTTAAGTTCTTCTCTTCCATCAACCACTCTGCAAAGAAGACTGTATCAAGATTGGGTATACTAAACGTATATTACGTATTCTTTTGTAACTTAATTTATTTTGTAAATTTTCTTCTTTGGTATAATTTGAAGCTCGTTTCAGTGAGTGTTACATGGATTTAAAGGGAGTAAAGTAGGAATAAAACAGTGGTCTTAGTCAGTACTAGTTCTGCACATACCGTACAGAAAATATTACTTAAAATTGTCTTCAGTTGATCTCTAAGTCCTTCAGGAAGGACGACAAATCTTTAAGGGAGTACGGTTTATCCAACCTATCGCTGTCAGAATTCGGCTGTTGGTATCTGAGTATATTAAATTGTCTATACAAGGATTCTGTATCACTAAAAGCTTGTATTCTGTATTCAGGCCAAAAAATTAAATGTAATACTTTTTATGAAGTGGAGAAGTAATTTGGTCAATATATTTCCATAAATATGATTACTGAAGGTTGTTACTAGGGTTAACTTCATTCCAAACCAAAACAACCCTAACTGTAAATGAGTACTTTCGAAATTTAAAGCAGCCAAATTCATCTTTTTTATGGTTCTTGATTGCAAAATGTGTAAAGCTATTGTCTTAAAATCCGTATGCGTATTCGTGATATAAAACATAAATTTCAACCCTTTTTCAAAATTAATTAGCATGTCTATCTTATGTCTCTATGCATATATTTGGCCTTCAACCTGTTAAACATATTTTCCATTTTAAGACTAAAACTTGATAGATAAAACCTAAAAATATACGTGCTAGTTTATATTAATAGGACAATGAAACCATCGCCATTTATTAAGTTTTAGCTATTAAAATGGAATATAGTATTGTAACTTACAATAATGTAGTATTGTAGAAAACATACTTTTTTGTACTTGAGAACTTTATTTGTCAAAATAAGACAGACCGAGTTATACCTATTGTATTCCATTAACAAAGATAATTTTGTGCCTGTTGTAATTATATGTATATAAGTATCTTTGGTATCGAATAAACCTTTAACGAATTTGTTAAAGGTGTTCTTACCCTTTGCTGAAAATAATATTATTCATGCAACTATAATGTCCTATAAACCCTCTGATGCACATTCCATGAGATGATAGTTGAATAGCTTTGTGTATGGATTATTCAAATGTAACCAGTGAGCAAATGTTAAGCGTGTCAGCTGTCAAAGTGTTGAGCAAAACATCACAAGCCGCAATGTAACTTTAAGGCTGCATACCACGTTTGAGCCTTACACATACAGAGGGGGCTGGGAACAAATAATCAGCTGTTAATCGTTAAAACAGATTACTTTTTATTCAGGCAGAGTTTGTGAAGGCACAATATTGTATTTGAAGCCTACACTCTGTAGAGATTCGTATCAAATTTTATAAGAAGGCACTAGAACAAATTAACTGTATGTTCCATTTTCTTTCTACAAAACACCGTCACATGTATCTATTTGTATTGTATGTATTTTTACAGTTATGAAAAATAAATAATCTAAAATCTTAATTGTGAGGAAATAAATTTATCTTTGGTTAGTAAATGAATCAATCGTGAAAAAACTAAGAAAATATAATAGAATCATAGGAAAGCCAGTATGTACTTAGCAACATTTTGAATTATGGTTTAAGTGTATAATATCTGTCGTTTAAGACAAATCAAAAATCTTATAAGACAACACTTAAAACAAACCATGAGTTACGCGAGAACACATTCTTGATCGAAGTCAAAATAGACACTTTGAAAACTATTTAATGTATTTAAAATAACAATACCAAAATGTCTAAACCTTCTTCACTAAAACAAGAAATAAATAAATTTGAAAAATTAGAAACAATGCTAAAGTGGACATGGGACTTATCTAACTCAACCAACGTTTTAACACGGTTTTCATGATAAATAAAATGAACGTATTCTTCAAAACGACACGTTCCAACGACGATTGTGAAAATATTCGTTCGACGAAAACATTTTCGCCGAGTCAGGATTTTATTTTGATGCAGAATATTTCTGCTGATCTCTATTCAAAATAACAATGGAGTTTTAAAGAGCGGCTTTAACAATAGCCTCTTGAAGCACTCTCACTATCATGGAAAGTAACAGTTTCGTCGAGAAGTTCTTTTTATAAAATATCATTTGATATGCTAATGCACCTTAGAGAGGTAACATTTTTTAAATTCTTCCGTAAAAGGGAATATGTGTTAAATTTACATCCCAACAAAATTAAGGTTATGTTTTTTAATGCTCTATTCAAGAGCTTGTTTATTTGAAATAATATTAAATTACCTTTTTGAAATTTATGTAAATTTAATTTATTTCAAAGCTTTGAGTTTAACCAAACAAAAACGTTTTTGGCAACTTTTGCACGCAAATTAAGCTTTTCTTTGTTATACCTAATTGTGCTTGACACACATGTTTATGAAAAGTTTGCTTTTTCTACATCATTCTCTACAGGATAGTTTGGAAAACCAAAGAGTACCTGCACCTGAATAAATCATTGGTTTATACATTTAATCGAAAATTAATTCCCTAACGTTTGAGATGGTACTTAAAATAATAAATGAGACTCAAAGGTGATTTAAACTTTTTATTTACCCAAGACATATCTAATATTTCATTTTCATTTTGTGATACTTCATGGGTTTCCTTTTTTAAATCCTGATTTACATGCTTACTAGGTATTAAAGTAAATAGTTATTTAGTAAATTTTTTACTCAATTGTTTACATACATTTTGATTAGGTACTAAAATTCTTATTAATGACCAATTATAAATAACCCGCAGATAATAATGTTCGTGCTTACTAGAGCGAGGAGACGCGACATGGCAGAGCTATTAACGCAATTTAAAAATGTTAAATGAACTGAAATCTGGCTGCACCCACTACGCTTTACCACGTTTTATATCTGTTTATGCAACGTTTTTGCTTTAAAAATACTCCAAATAATGTTTGTAAGTGTGTAAAAAGAGGGAGAGGTGGTAAAAATCCCATATTTCCTTGTAAAACAAAAGGGTTTACTGCAAGAACCTCCAGCCTGATCAATTAGGGTAACTGCACCAGTAAAAGTATATCTATTGATTTTTTTACTTTAAGTTGTAAATCCCTGCATTCATACAATCTGAAATGTTGCGGTATGGCAACTAGTTTTGAGGTAAATGTCATCATCCTCAGGCCAGTAAGATGTCTTAATCAGGCAAGTAGGAAGAATACATATTATTCTTAGCCTGTGGGTGGCCTGTATGTGAGTCGAAACTAGTAGCAATGCCACAACGTTCCAGATCGCAAAAATGCAAGTAAACGTACCAATTTATAGTATTTAAATCCTACAAGGACGCAAACACTCAATTTAATGGAATATTTTATCGATTTTCAGTGACAGTGCTCGTTTTGGGTACCTATGTTAACAAAGCTACAGTGTCAGTGATGGTTTTCCAATCTTCCAGATTTTTTTTTTCTGATATAGGTCGCATTTGGATCCAAAACTCTCCAACGGCACATCAATAATATAATTGATATTTATTTACATTATAATATAATGTACTAATCATAATATGATGTCTTTGCTTACCTAGTATAAAGGTTGTACTTGGTGATAAGGCCGTTAGGATCATTAGGAGGTAACCATGATACAACCAGGGATGTTAAGGAACTGACAGCTACTTTGATATCAGCTGGGGATCCTGGGGCTGAAAAGATAAATATGAATTAGAACAGGATGAATTTTAAACAAGTATTATAAGTAGGTTCAAATACCTGGTATTTTTGGTCAAATATGCTACTAACGATATAATTTGAACTAATGTTGAAGATCTCGTGGTGGTTTTCGTAAGATTTTGGATTAAAAAGTGCCATCCTGGTATAAAAAAAATTAAATCACAAAATTTAAAATCCCGAAAGTTGTATGCTATTTAATTATATTAAGATATGCAAAATAAATCCAACTTTAATTACTAGTTCCAACAGTTACAGAGAAAAGTGAAGATTTGAACAAGTTGTGAAGATCAGGGTGGACAGAACAATAGCTGGTAGGATTCAAACTTGTGCTATTGAAGATAACTTTAATATGAAAATTTCTGTAAACATATATATAAATTCATCCGTGCATTTTAAATTATTAATTTATACGCAATTTTGGAAGGAAAATATTTTTTAATAGTCTGATGTATTTATTTATATCTTTTAGTTGATGAGTTCGAAAAAAACTTGACCTTTTGTCTATAAACAAGACCTAAACGAACGCCAACTCAACTTTCTTAGGTCATTGGGCAGCGTGACGAAATTAGTAATTTGCATTCAATCAATAGTTTTTGTTATTAACTAAACAACAACAAAAAAACACCAAACACTAACCGTCTTCCTCGGTCTGGCAGTAGATGGGTCTGGAAGGCACTCCGTCCCCAACTCTGGTGAATGCTAGTACTTGCACACTGTAGTTAGTGAACTTCTGCAGACCCGTCAGTACAATTGTTAGTGCAGTGGTCTTTCTGGAGTCAACCCCCATGTCGAGTACTGCGAACATATAATGAGGAGGTATGTAATTACGATAGAAAACGACGCCTAAACGTTAAAGATTGAGAAGTGGCGTGGTTTTAGTGGAGAGTTTTCTAAAAAAACCGTTTAAAAACCTTCATTTACGATAAGTGATTATGAATTAATAAGAATAAGAATAAGAATCGTTTATTGCCATAATAATACAGAAATGTACAGGGCAAAAGTCACTAAAACTAAACAAATAAAATCAGACCCATAAAAATAAAGATACAAACTTCAAGAGGTACATACTATTTACATTTTAAAAACGAAGAAACACTGTAAAATTCCTTATCAACTAAATATTTCCTCAAACCATGCTTAAATTTTTTTAAATCATGTTCGCCCTTGATTGAATTGGGGAGAGAATTGAAAAGATGGATACACATGGAGAATGACTATTTTTTATGAAAAGCGGTGCGGGATTTTGGAATAGGTAGGTCAAATTTATTTCTAAGATTGAAGCTGTGGTGAGATGACTCGTGATAATGAAACATTGTTGAATTCTTTTTTAAGAATGACAAGGATTCAAAAATGAAAATTGATGGGAAGGTCAGCATATTATTTCTACGAAAAACGGATCTACAAGACTCTCTGTATTTTAAGTTGAAGATTAATCTGATTGCTCTTTTTTGCAGTTTGAATATTTTCTTAGTTTGGAGCTTGTCGTTACCCCAAACGGGCACACAATATGTAAGAAAAGGGTAAACAAGACCGTAATAAGATGTAATAAGGACGCGTCTGTCTTGATAACAGGAGAGCCTACGAAGAAGGATAAGTCAAGTAATGTTGAAGTTTGAAGGTTTTCGGGGATTTACCTTGATCATGTGTGTCATAGAAGAGCCTGTACCCCAAGACCATGCCGTTGGTGTGCTGGTGTGGAGGTTGATGCCAGCTGATTTGAATACTCTGGGAACTGAGAGCAGCGCATCTTACATCCTCTGGTGGAGCGCTGGGCACTACAGGAGACAAGAAACATAAACGGTATCATCAATCCAACATTTCTACCATGTAAATGTATGTAAATACTCAATAATAAATAGTACTAGTAAATGAGCGAAGGGTAAGTTGGGGGGGGGGGTTAAGGGCAGTAGGTATTACAAAGGAGTGCTGGGCACTACAGGAGACAAGGAAAATACTTTATACCATTAGCTGGTCAACAACCTTTTTAAAGGGTAGGTGGTGGGAGTAGCTATGATATTTTATGGAGGAAATCACTAAAGTTGCTATAACCGTTGAACCTGAATGTTTACAGCAATGGGGGTTGTACAGTTTGTTAAGCGTGCAAAGGACTAAAACGTACTAAATTTTATTCACAATCGTAAAATTCTTTTTCGTGAAACTTTGGTATGTATGGGGAGATTACTATTAAAAATCTAAATTTCAAAAAAGTATTAAACCACCTGGAGATACTATGGATTACTATCCACATACAACATTTCTTCAATATAGGACTACAGTTTTGGTCTATAGCTCTGTACACCGTTTCACAACATCCACACACACACAGACATCACTTCGAAAACCACTTCTTTTTCTTCTTGGGGACCCATATCGGACACTTCCACTTAATACTCAAACTCGAACAATTAAAATAAAACTACACTTTCTCCACATACTATGCATCCGGGGAGGAAGTAAAAATGAGACTGAAATAATATTTTAACACAACTACCACTTTTTTCCTTTTTTACACAACTTTTCTCCTTCAAACAGACATTTCATATAAGACCATTTCACAAAAAAACCGCTGCCTTGTCGTACAAAAGGTAAAATAAAAATAAAACACAAGCAGAAACAAGTTGTAGAATAGTCTGGATGATTCCGTCGCCTCAACACCGACTAAGCTATAATGATGTTAAACTCACAAGTGTCTGAAGGCTTTTGTTTCCTACTGTAACTCACTGTGGCAACACTTGACAATTTACGTTCACAAAAGCGTTTGCAGCTGTTCATTCGGATGGCACATTTTAATGAGGAATATAATAATCACAACTAAAGAGTCAGAGTGTGAAACTTCTGCTTTTTGGTTTGGAAATTTAAAACCTTGTAACTGAACAGGTGGACGAGAAAATACTGAGAGTTCTTTCAATATATTTACACTTGGATGTTTTATATTTTAATTTTTTTTATACATAAAATTACTTTAAGTGTGAATTTACCACGCAAATATTACCTGTAAATAAACAGTTATTTTAAAATGCAAAAGATTAATAATAAGTTTCCATAAAAGAAATTAAATAAAAGAATGCTCTTGAGGTATAAATTACTACATCTGTTCAGGTCAAACCCCTGAAATTATACTGTAATGATACGTATCAGTTCGAAAAAGTACAACGACACTGAGGTAGGTGTTGATTGCATTTTTGGTGTCTTTCGAATTATTATCACCAGTCCAATCATTTTATTTAGGACTTCATATATATATATATATTAATATTCTATATTTTTTATTCCATATGGAATATTTTAAGTATTTTTAATAACCTTTAGTCGTGCTGAGCACTCAACGATTCAAAAATTAATTTTTACGCTTGAACAAATACCAATGTGGAGCCGAGTGGAACAAAAACTCATTAACTGAGAAAGTTAATTTGAACATTTCCCAAGTGGCTTCTTTCTGTTCATCTGAGAGTCTTATATACTTGCACAAATCTGTGGATAAAGCCATGCAAACCATATGAAAAATTATTCAAAATTATGTTATACTCATAAACAAATTACCAATAAATAAAATTTTGATTATTTTATGTTTTGGTGCTCCAGGTATGGATATGCGGATATATAGAGAATATTTATAAAATGAGTTTATAAATATGGACAAAGTATGGAGCACCCCTCTCAACCTATTCGATATAAAATTTATTTTCATTGTACATGGAACATTTAACACCTCAGATGTAGAATCCAGGAACTTAAACCATTTGAATATTTTTCCATTGGCAATTTTACCATGTATACAGATTATAGGTTAAAATAATTCCATTTACATGAATTAAAAATGTATTTTAAGATACACAGTGTAGTGTCAAACAACTAAAACTCATTGAACACTTAAATATGTAATTTTTGCTCTCCCAGCTTATAATTATATTATTATAAGTTATAATTTGATATAAAGGAAAGATAGTGAAAGGGAGAGAACGGGAGGGAAGAAAGGGATGGGGGGAGAGAAAGCACCCTGCTGCAGTAAGATTCAAATAATATAAGCTAATGAAGTTACTTAGATACTCTCAGAGTGGTTTCCGTCTGCAACTTGCTTCAACCAATTAGAATATCTATTTAATACACTGAAGTTGATACTTTCAGCTTAATTATTATAAATGTAGTTTTGAAATATATACATTTTTGGTTTTATCACTCTAATTTTGTTGTGGTTTATTAAATGTATTTATTTCTAAGAATTTTCTCATTTTGTATTTCTTCTTTTTAATTTTTTGAGAACATATATTTTATCTATAAATACAACTTGGCAATTTGATGGAAACTATTGTATACGTAATTTTCGTGTATGTCTGATCTTTGCACTTTTTGGAATGCCTAAAATTTCAATTCCTAGAGAAACTTAGAACTTAGTTTTTGTTAATACTAGTTTTTATGTCCAGAGGCAGTTTTCAAAGTTACTCTAAACATATTAGGACACAGTAATTTAAGATATTGACCTTAAAGATTTGAAACATGGTTAAGTTGACAGTCACCCTAAACAAAAATTTCATATTAACTAATAAATCCTCCATTTCAACGAGTCTTAGAAACTTAACATTCCACAGAGGAACCAAAAGTGTAAACATCCCTTATACAAATGGTATAACACCAAAAACAGATACTAAGCTGCCGAGCTCGAGATTAGTGGTAGCCACTCCATAGTTTTTACCGTTGCAATACACTATTCTCGTCGTGGCAAATTCAAAATAAGATTAGGCCCCACCCCATTGCCACCCTAATCATAATTGGGTTCATATCTGACTCACCATCCTCCATCGTCTGGGCGGAGACGGGTTCCGACAGAGGTCCCTGACCGACCTGGTTGAAGGCTTGGACCACGACGGCGTACCTGGTGTACTTGAGCAGCCCCGAGAGTATCAGTTCACCACCACCCTCATCACTGACTCCACTAACTGCTGTCATATTGTAGTTCCCGTTGGGGGAGCTGTAGACAAAAGATGGTGTGTTGTGAAGAAATGAACTAGGGCTTTATCACTTGTAATTAGTTTTTTGGGAAGAGGGATGAGATATTGTATGTACACTAAGGATGGAGTTTATTTAGTATTCCATTAATCACCTTTTCTTTAATCCTTCCCCTAAGGATCTTGACATATGTGGATCTTCCCAAGTATACTTACAGGTGTTTAAACTAAACAGTTCAATATGTAGTGAAAATATATCCAGGGTTGCAGTTAGTTTACTAAGATTCACGTAAACAATTAAAAAACTATCGTCATATCCATTCTTCCTCCTCATTATGCCCATTCTCCCCCCCCCATAATTTCACTCTCCCTACTCATTATGCCCATTCTCCCCCCCCCCATAATTTCACTCTGCCTACTCATTATGCCCATTCTCCCCCCATTATGCCAATTCTTCCTCTTCATTATGCCCGTTCTCCCCCATTTTGCTCATTCTTCCTCTTCATTATGCCCATTCTCCCCCATTATGCCCATTCTTCCTCTTCATTATGCCCATTCTCCCCCATTATGCCCATTCTCCCAGCATTATGCCCATTCTTCCTCTTAATTATGCCCATTCTCCCCCCATTATGCTCATTCTTCCTCCTCACTATGTCCATTCTCCCCCCATTATGCCCAATCTTCCCCCATTATTCCCATTCCTTCTCATTATGCCCATTCTCCCCCCATTATGCCCATTCTTCCTCCTCACAATGTCCATTCACCCCCATTATGCCTATTCGTTATGGCTACACGGATTTAAGGGATGTGAAGCTCAACGGAGATTAGTAGTTTCACGAATAAAAATGTTTGGTAAATTTGAATTTTACTTAAGCTCACACAATTCAACGGATGTAAATAATTTTAAATTGTAGTTTTATAAACTAATGAGAACGTAGGAGTTTTTATAAAATGTTATTGGACATACCATAAGTCCATAAAGTGTGTTTAACTGAAAACACTAATAAATACTGATAAACTAAAATAGGTAATTTATATATATTTTTTATTGAACTCAAATGAAAATGAGTTGTACAATCAAAATTCATGGAAATGTGTAATGTGATAAAATAAACAAACACATACAGTAATAAAGAACTCAAAATTCACAAGGTTGCTTTCAGCGAGGGGTGATGCAATGATAACTGTTTTGGTAAATGCTGTGTCGTTAGAGCTGTTTTCAAAAACACGAACATTTGTGTTGGGTTCACCTTAATGTCTATGATAACGGTAGTGGCTTATCAGCATTTGCTGTTTGCGATTATGATAATGCTTACTGCTAAATGCTTAACATTACATTTGATTTACTAGGTGTTGATTATACTTTGTTAACCCTTTCAGCATTTTCTTATATTGACCATATTGCACACCCCTACTGGAAAAGAAGATTGGGAAGTATAACAACGTACGTATTATTAAGATACCTGAAATTAAAAAAAAATTACGTCAAATAACACATGTGATATATATGGTAAGTGGTGATCGATTTTGATTGGACAATCCAATCATCATCAGACCCAATAGGCGAATAACAAGAATCTCAATGGCATCTCTTATACATTATATTTATTTATTTATTTATTTTACCTTCCAACGGTCAAGAACCAATTTACAATGTGTTGTATAGATGACTTAATCTAACTTAAACATATACATAGAAAATAATTTTTGACAATGACATGCAGTAAGTAAATACAATTTGATTTGAGCAGTATCGAAATAGACGTATACAAAGCAGAACTTTAAATAACAACCCATGAACAAGAACAACAAATAAGAATAGTAAGTGAAAAAATAAATGAACGACAAACAATAAATATATGAGTTCCAACAATAACAATAAATATATGAGTTTTAAAATAACAATAATATATGAACTTCAACAATAACAGTAAATATAATTTCAACAATACAAAGAAAACAAGATTTGTAAGAAGATAGAAACATTCATTGGTATGAAACAAATAAAATAGAATAATTTTGGGTGGTAACTATGATGAGCGGTGGAAGTCAGCCAGTACCCTCTTCCGGATTGTTTTTTTGGCTGTCTGTGAAGATGTCGAAAGTGGCACAGAAGACATACTATTGGCTACCTGAAGTACCGGCCAACAAGGTTCGCCTATTGGGTCTGATGATGATTGCAGCATCCAATCAAAATCGATCACCACTTACCATATTTTATATGTAGTTACCGTCTAGAGAGTAAAATGTGCAAATATAGTCCTACGAGTGTTATTTGACGTATATTCGTACTTTCAGGTTAATTTAAAAGGACCAAAAAGTTAAAAACTATTATTTAATGAAACTGCAATACTATTTTTTTACAATTTTGTGAGTTCAAAACTTGTGTATATTCCTTGATTTTTTTAATTGATTATAACGTATTTAGAAACGTAAAAGCAAAGATACGACGAACAATACACTAGACACAGAGTACCAACGTACCATAGTTTACAGCTTAATGTTCCAACGAGCCACAAGAGAGCTATACAATTTGTTTTAATTACAAAGTACACTATACTTGGGTTGGTTTAATCTTTTCTTGCAATGATAAATCGAAGCTATTGAGTATTGTAGTCTAGGTGAACTTTATTGAAAGCAAATACTGTAATCACTGACCATAGTCAGTAAGTACATTCTTGATTATAGTCAGTTTTGGTTTCGCAAATATAAATATATTTTTGTTTAACTAACAGAACTTATTACCAAATTGGCCCAACTAGTTCTAACAGTTATAACAGAACCTATGCGTATCTTTTCAAGCATTACTTTTTTATCCTTAGTGTTATTCACACTACTCTTCGTAAGAGTAGTTTATTCGGACTTCATATTGCTTATGTTATAAATTCCAAGACATGCTCCTGCGCATTCTAAGGAAATATAAAAGTAGACACGTTTTGTTGTTATTTAATATCTGTCTGGGGATGTAGTTGTCTAGCCAGGAAATAGAAGGATTCGGTATTCTATTGGTTAATTTTGAGTTATAGTGAGTGATGAGTTCGATCCCTAGAAAAATCAGAAAAGATTTAGGGGTTTTGGCAAGGAGTTCTCCTCTTGAGAAGTTTATTAATCTTACTAAAATATGAGTAACAAACCCACCTGATTTCTCTGAAGCCCACATAATATCCCTGGACGTCTCCATGCCTCAGTTCAGGTAGGGGCGGAGCCCACGTGACTAGCAGCTGAGTAGAGGAGACCGGCCGTACGCTGACACTAAGGGGTGGTCCGGCCGGCCGCTGGGGCTCGGTGCGGAAGTGTAGCGGCTGGCTGGGCCGGCTCCGCCCCGCTGGACCTTCAGCCTGTACGTTGACGGTGTACCTTGTGGCAGGCTTGAGGTTCTCCAGCAAGGCTCCGCGCAGTTGACCACTCAACTCGAGTTGTTGGTAGGAAGCGTCTGCCTCCTGAAAAAAAGAATCAGTGATAGGTTAGAATGTATGCCAAATGAGAGTAAAAGTAAAAGCTATGGAAAGAAAAGTAAACTTGTAAGCATAAAGGAGACATGTTATGGTTCAGTTGCTAACATTTAGACTGGTACTTTTCTATGTCAAACTTGCACCAAGGCCAAGAAAAGTAGTAACGCTCATCGCTAACGACGAATTAGAGGAGAGGTGGGAGATTTTTACAATTATGGGAATATGTTACACTATCTAGTGGTGATTGAGGAGTAATAAGAGTAGTTAATGTATCTCCTTTCTATGTAAACACAACTCCAACAGAATATTTTCTCCATAGATATTACCTTGATGGACAGAATAAAGAAACAGCTAGTCTTAGACAGTAAAAAATTGATACATGATATCTTACTTAATTGTACGCTTAGCTACTACCCATTCTCAGCCTAAAATACGTTACATGGTGTCCCTGTCTTAAGACTAGCAAATTATATTCCTCAGAATATCACGCAAACATCAATATTGCTAATTTAAACAACACAACTCCTTAATATAAAACAATAAACACCACTTGATACTACAATCCAAATGTTTTAGCAATCATAATAGAGTTGAAATCGTTGATATTCAATGCTGTGCATAGACTTACCTTGTACTGTACGATGAACTTTGTCACCTCTCCGGACTGGTGATGCCATTGAATATTGGCAGTTCTGCTGCTAACCATCACTGTTTTCAAGTCAGAAGGGCTTTCTGGAGGCTCTGAAGACAAACACAGTTTACATCATTACCGTTTTGATTACATCTGATAAACACCCAGCAAACAATCAGCCAATTGGATATTTGTGTTAACAAAAAAAAAATACACAATCCAGTAATTTTTATGTAGTACCTTGCACTAGTAGTTGAACAAGTTGTTGATCTTTGCCATAGAGATTGGTCGCTTGACAGAAGTAAGCGCCGCTATCACTGGCCTCCGTTGAAGATATCTGTAGTTCTGCTGCCACACCATCAGGAGTGTTGTCTTGCTTTATTTGTAGCCTAAAAAAATAATTAGTTTGTAAATTTTACTATCAGCAGTATCATTCCGACAAATTTGCTTATCCACACCGGTGATTCATACTTCATCATACTTTAACTCTTTAAATAATACTTTAACGCATTTGTTACGCAAACAAGTCACAAACTGCAGCTAAGAAAATCTTTTAACATTAATTTGACATCTTTTGACGTACTATATTAAAAATAAACGAATAACTGTAATACACTAAACCTTTTGTAAGTAGATGGAGCTACAAACATATACTCAACCTCTTTAGTCAGCCCACAAAACATGAACAGGTTACAAACCCGTATCTGGGTGGTTCTACAAACATAAGCTACAAACCTGTATTTGGAGGGTTCTACAAATATAAGCTACAAACATGTAGTTAGACAACACTAATCATCAAATCAACATCCTACAGTTCAACAACAACACATCGTAAAAAATAACACATCGTCTCGTAGATAAATCATATCTTAAACAATAAACTTAAACACTTCAATGTTCAACAAACATTACCATACATTACCTATAATTTGACGCCGGTGAGAGTTGAACCCCTTTACCCCCCTTGAGCCATCGTACATTGATGGGGGTGTCACCATTGACGTTACACATCAAAGTAGCCGTGTCTCCCTTCTTGACTGTCACCACCCGTGATGGGGCGGAGAAGTAGGGGGATGCTAGAAAATGCGAGGGTTATACACTTGTATAGTCAAATTAAAACAAGCTAAACAATATCAACTATGAGTAGTCGTACCGATATGTCATCTCTAAGATGTGTAACTGCTTAGCTACTATGCTACTCCAAAGCTACTTTGTTACAAGTGCATTATTATATGTGCATTTACTCTTGGATTGATCTCGATTATGGTTGGTGTCAGTGGTAAAAATATAAAGCCAATGTGACATCTTATAAATATCCACATTCCTAAAAATAATTACAGTATAAGTGTAAATTCTATTGTTGTATTTGCTCTTTGTTATATTTATTATTGTTATATCTTTAGTCTTTGTTAACTTATTCATTGTCAGATTATTTATTATTGTATTCTATTGAGTATTGTATTGTTCAGCTTGTTTTTTTTTTCATCTATGTATTTAGTATTCTATTGAGTATTGAATTACTGTTCAGCTTGTTTACATCTATGTATTGGCTTAGCCGTTGGAATGTATAAATAAAATAAAAATAAATAAAATAAAATAAAATAGAGTTGTGTTAGGTGATCATTAGGTTTATCAGTTTATTTTTCATAAATAATAAATGACACGCACTTTGAGATGCCATTTATTTAATCTAACATAATTACGAACGAGAACTTACAGTTAACTTTGAGGTTGACCACTTTGCCTATGCCATTGCCTATCCCGTTGGTAGCTTGACAAAGATAAAATCCTTCCTTGTCCTCTTTGACGTTCTGAAGTAGAAGAGATCCGTTTGAAAGGATTCTCTGGTAGACTCTCTCTCTAATTTCTTCGTACTCTCCTGACTTGCTTCCTGAAATACGAAATTAGATTTTAGAAGCTGTGAGATAATTCAATCATAATATAATTATAATATAGTAACTTACTACTAAGTTTTTAATAAATCGCAACCGTAATTATTACATCTGCAATGTTTAAAATAGAGACCTCTTAAAAATTGGCTTACCAAAAATATTTTTCAAATAATTTTATTCGTCAGTATATCAAATCAGTTAATAAATTAGTAAATAGTATATAAGTTTTTGTAATTTACTTTAGTCCCTTTATACGACATAAGTCCAACTGGAACAGAAAAGAGCGTGGTTTCAACATACTCATTTCGTAATTTTGATCAACCATATTTTTAGCCATACTCCACCAACCTTTACGCTAACTTATTCCAAAAACTATTTTGTAGCATTCCTTTTTAATTTAGCTTATAAAATGCTTTTCATATCGTTTATTCGTTTTATTCTTATACTATCTTGTAAATTACAAAAATGAACCTAAGCCATAACTTCAGTAGAAGTCTAAGCTTGAAGAGAGGTGAGGATGACTGCATCCTCACAACCACAAGGACAGACTGACTAATAAAATAGGTTTAAGTGTTACATAGCTTATAAGGGGTATTTATCATACCGAAGTTTACAACATTGCACTACAATAAACACAAAAAAACTTGTGATAACAGTAAAGTATTACAGGATTTAATTGAAACTATTTTTCACCAGAACATAATTGGCAAACTAATTTCCAAGAGAGAAACATGTACAGTTGAAGACTCTAGATGATTATTTTTACTCTTGGGATAAAACAGCCTCGCAACGAGTCTATTGAAGAATAGAAATCGTTGCTGGAGTATAACAAAATAGTTAACCAGTTTCAGGATTGTATACTTTGTAAGGGTTGGTGCCCTGACAAAAAGGACTTACAGTTTGTGTTGCGTGTTGCTTTGTTCGCTAAACGTTCTGCTATTGTGAAGCCCTTGGACAGAGGAAATGCTTTGTGTTTCCCGAACTTGTTGAGTCAACTTTGTCACCCATTTATTGGTGACGTATTATATTGTTATTTATAGAACACATGCCTTCTAAAAAATTGTTAGTTTATTTATAACCCAGAATGGGAAAAATTACAGTAATATATAACAATGCTTCTAAAATAACGTCTCTTGTTCCTAACTAAACATAATGTACATTCGCCGAAATGTATATTTTTTATGTTTTGGTTCGATAACGATTGACATGCGTTTGGTTATCAGGTGTTTTATCCCAAAAAGTATTTTACTATTTACGAGCCCTATATGGTGAGGCTGAAAAGCTATTTTACCAAATGTGTTCGGCGATATTTGAATAGCTGTTCCACTCGTACAGCACAAGTATTGGACAATGTTTTACTGCAATTGAAGTGTACATAGAGTAAACATACTTACCACAAACCTATTAGTGCCACCACAAACAAAAACGTATTATCAACCTGTGAAACTAAACGAGAGTGCTTCGTATACCATAGTATAGTTATTTCCAAAAAAAGAAAAAAACATTATGGACAAAGTAAAAAATTCAATTAATTTCAAATCCTAAACTTCCTTGGTTATTGATTTAAACAATTAGTAAATATTATACCTTTGAAACGTTGACTACAAATTGAAAATCTTAAAGTAAATGATAACATCAATAATTACCAGTGGCCTTCTTCCAAACTACAACAGGCTGGGGCACGCCCTGGGCTTGGCAGTTGATGATCACGTGACGGTTGCGCTCAACGCTGACGTCATTAGGCTCGACCAACCAGCGAGGAGGAACTGCCACACAACAGCCAATCAGAATAGACCCTGATGCGTCATACTATAGAGCATGCGTAGTACTTACCTGACTACCTTACAGACTCACAAACTTCTCTAATTGTGTTTAAAATGACTAATTTGAAATGAGTTAACTTTTATGAATATTGTGTTAACTCTAATTATATATAATGTAATAATATAATTTGGATATTGTTGAAGAACTAAAGGTGAAATTGTAAATAAAAATGAACGTGACCTTGAGCAAACAGTAAACAAACATATTTAACAGTTTAACACAATTATTACTGAAACAATTCTTTGTGGGCATGGAAGTTTGTAAGTCATACCTTAGTATAGGTTAGGTTAAGTGTAATATAAATTTTATGAATTTGTAAGTGTTATGTATAAAACATTAAATATGATCAAATGAATTGAACAACCTTACATTCCCTCTTGTAAATATATGCGCAAATGTTTACACATTTGAACAAATATTTCTGGCATCATTTACCATCCTTTGACAACTATAAAATATTGTTAATGCAGCATATTTCAGAGGAATAGTTTAGCATAATTTAGAAGCGTACAACATGTTGGTTATTTTTTTCGATTTGTTTTGGTTTTCTTTATATCCCTACTACAAAACACTTACTTTGAAATACAAATGGAGAAAATTTTATTCTTTAATGTAAATAAAATATTACGAGTAAATTATTTTGTAGCAATTAACTAGTGAAGGCAACATTTAAGTGGGACCGGGGTGAATGCAATACGACGAACATTTAAGACGTAAGAGTCTCTACTTTTGCTGGAAGCTGTTCTAGACAAGTATATCGAGTTAGAGACATAGCTCTACAGTAGTGCTAGGTGCAGGTGCAGTAAGCTTTAGAAAGCGTCTAAACAACATAAATACTTAATTTATCTCGAAGCGTTTAGTATGTTTATTTAGCACCTATACGTTTCTAGTATTAGTTAATATTTAGAAGCCAAGACCACATTTTATTTATCGATGGATTTATCTAACTATGTTAGCTGTGACATTATCTACGCTATTCGACATTTATTAAGCCAATCTACTACGACGTGAACGGTGACATTGAGAAAAGAAACAGTTATCGATGCGGCGAAGCATTGATACCAGTGAGGGACACATCGAGTCTTATAGCTAGTGTGGGTGTCTAAAGTAGAGACTAGGCTACACTAGAGAGAAAAAAACATGCTAAATGTAAAAGAAGATAAAAGAAGGGAAAAGAGAACAACAAAAAGAAGGTGCAAAGATTACCTCGTGAAACAAACCTGGGGTCCATAGTCGCGGGTGCATTCCCTGTGCCAAAGCAACCGAAATAACATCCAGAGAGTAGGAGCATGCGTTTACCTTTGACCTGAAGACGACTCGTGTACCTCACTCGAGCGGCCGGGTTGGAGGCTACACACGTGTATTCACCAGAGTGGGCCTCTGTCAAACTAGGGATGCTGAGGAGGCTAGAATAGGGGTCAAGGGTAGAGACGTTTACTCCCAGGTGGGGAGGCAACTTAGCTCCGTCCTTGAGCCACCCGATGTGTAGGGGAGGATCACCTCTGCTCACGCCACACACCATGCGGGTCCTCGCCCCCTCGGGGAGCCCGTCCCCGGGGAACGAAAAGGGTTCAATTACGGGAGGAACTGGAAGAATTAAAGAGATAAAAGAGTCAAAGTAGCGAAAAAGGTAAAAAGACGACGCGGTTTACCATTGACGACCAACTGCTGTGTCTGGGTCACCTCGGCGGCGGGGTTCCTGGCCAGACAGGTGTAGTTGCCGTTGTGGTCGGGAGATAAGCTTTCTATCAAGAGAATACTATTGAACTGGTCCACTTGGTTGACCATGAGCCTGTGCTTGGGGTCGACCGCCTTGGAGTCCTTGTACCAGGTGATGGTGAGGGGGAGGTCCCCCTTGGTCACGGAGCAGGTGAGGGAGGCGCGCTCCCCCAGGTGGAGTGTTCGCTCGGACACTATGGGAGCTAGCTTGGGAGGAACTGTAACGTACATAGCTTGTTTGGCCATCATAGCACAAATTGTAATTTGGGACACTAAGCAAAGAAGTAATGCAATATAATTGTATTGACCTTATACATAAAGTGTTTTTCTTGCGGTAAAAGTATTTTTTTTACTACAGTTACAGTTTCGTAAGATTATTTTACTACTAAATAAGTAATTTCAGGAAAGTTTAGTGAAAACTTTATGTAATATTACTATCGGTTTTGTAATTTATCTAGAATTATTTTAAATAAACAAAACATTATAATATTACAAACTTATAATGTTATAGCAAAAAACACAAGTTAAACAACGCTAAAATAAACCTGAAGAGTTCTTAAAGAAATATTTTATGTAATTTACAAACTAGAAAATTGAAGTGTACCTTATAGAGTTTTTGATTTACCACTCATACTAATTTTAAATACAACTTATCTAAATGTTTAATTTTTGATAAAATTATAATTACAGTACTGTGACATCAATCCTACAATAAATAGACTGTATAACCAATTTATATTCGATACTTGAATCAAATAATTCATAAATAATTGATTCTCTTGTTTAAAAGTAGTCAAGCATTTTTGTCAAACCACTGCTCTAAATTGAAACTGCGATAACAAAGTTGAACAAGAAGTTTTCTGTTAACGTAGTTTCTACCGATAAAAGCTGAATTTAAAATACCTCTTTTTTATAATTACGTAAAGTTTGAAACGAGACTCTGGTTAGAATTGAAAACTGGATCAATCCTGACAGTGGTTTTAACTTTTGAATTCACTTAGTTCCCTCGATACAGGAAAACGGCATTAAACTTTACAGCTGTGACCACAATTTATATACTTTCTTAAGCTCCTAACAAATTAAATAAAAATTAATGTGTACAGGTTTATTCATAAAACAAAGAAAAAGTATATTATTCTAATTTCTTCTTTTTTAGGAATATTTTATATTATTTTTTAATTAAATTTTAATACATCAACAGTATTGTTTTAAACAATATAAATTGTATTGAAACCAAAAACCAAAGTGAAACAAATTCCTGTCCTCTATGCACTTGATAAATTTACCGAGCTATAAGTAATTATAAATTAAATAGCCTCACAAATCCTAAGTAAGAGGATTATTCTTGACCTGTGGACGAATTAACAGCACCACATACAGGACTGGGCTTTGCATTTGATAAATTACATTAGAGGTACCATCTATAAGGAATGTAATTTGGAAACGTAGTTAGAAAAATTAAAAAAACAATATATCAGTTCTAAAAAAAATTTCAGTTTGTTTAAACTCTTTTTAAAGACTTTTTCATTTAAAGATATTTAAATTTTTTGTTTTCAAAACAAATCTGTTAAATTATTTCTTTACAGGTGATACATTCGTGATGAACAATGATAATATTGAATTTTTATATTTTAGAAAATAGGAAAATACTAAATATTTTATATATTTGATTTAAAGATTAATGTTCTAAAAAATAAGTTTTGTTGTAAAAACAGATTACCAACTCTTCCTCTATAGATTTATTTCAATTTCATATTTATGATAGAACAAATCCCTTCAGTATAAAAAAATACTTCTCAATTATTATTTTTTAATTAAAAATATGCATACTGAAAATTACAAAACTCATTAATTTAGTAATTTCTACTGTACAATTTTGTATTAAAAACTCAAATAAAAAAACAAAAATATTGTAAAATATTTTCATAGTTAAATTTAATGTATGTGTTAGTAAATTAGGTTGTATAAAATAAGAGTATATCCTTATTTAAAGCTGTTTTCCCTCCAAAACACTCACCGATCACTGCTACCTCACCGCTCCTTCGCGCGCTTTGTCCCTGCTTGTTCCTGGCCCAACAAGTGTAGACCCCGGCGTCAGCTGATTTCTGCACTGGACTTATCAGCAAAGTCCCGCCAATCACCTTCTGCCTCAGGTCATCTGGAAGCTCCCTCCCGCCTCATGGAAATTGACACATTTGTTAAATTGATGCATATTTGGATTGTACATAAACTCTAATTCATCTTCAAACACGTAAAGCAAGGCAAAATGTAATATTTTTTAATTTAAAAACTAATAATATTCTACACAACATTGACTTCTTACTTCGTTCCCAATGAATCTCCTCTATTGGATAACCAGCCACTGGACATTTGAGTTGGAACGTCTCACCAGATACAGCTGTTACTTTGGGGATAAGACGAATGTATGGCAAACCTGAGAGAAAAAAGTCAAATATCAAATAGTTGAGGAAATACCTAAGAGCAAATGTATAAAAAATATGATTACAAACAAGAATATCATAGGAAAAAATGTTTATAAATGTTTCTCATTATATCCATTAATATCTTTCTCCATCGATACCCTCTTCTTTTCTGCCTCAATTCAATTGTATGCAAAAGACAATATTATATTATAGGTTGTAAAGCAAAAGTACAAACATGAGTGGCATTAAGGGGGTGAAACAGGATAATGATATGAATGAAATTTGTTTCTGAAATATGTAATGACAGTTTTAGGAAATATGAAGGAAATTGAAGGAGAAAGAAATCAATTTTATTGAGATTAAACCATTAGAAATATCAAGAAAGATAAACTCATTGTTAACCAACGTGATACACAGGGTGAATAAACGATTAAAATTCACAATGCAATGAAAGTATTCAATTAAATATTTTTTACTGTCAACTTTGTTAAACTTATAACCGTACCGTATACGTTGAGCCTCGCTGAATGAGTGACTTTGCCAGCTCTGTTCTCCGCAGTACAAGAGTACTCTCCACCGTCCTCCACCGCTACATTGGAGATGTTCACGTGACTGATGACGTCACCGTGGATCGTGAGGTATTGGCCAATCATAAACCTGATGGTGGACAAAGCTGTTATCATACTGTGCAGAATATATTTGAATCCAAGTGATGTACAGGTAATATACTGGACTACAAGAATTGTCAGGTTATTATGCTACCTCGTTTTGAAAAATTTATTTGAAAATTTCGAAGTCAAAGTCAAATAGTTTTTTACAGAAATTTAACAATACAATACACATATACATATTAATAAGTAAATATATATTTTCCACGTAGTAATAAGCTCGTGTGCGGAAAAGGAGTTCTAAATCTGCTAATGTACAATAACTATTACATTGTGGATATACAATAATTTTATTTATCTAAGTAAAACATGCATTAAAATTTACTGGGTGACTATTCTTTAAAAATAAATAAATATTAAACAAAAACATCATTGAAAAGTTAATATGTATCATATAAGGACAAAATAACACAATAAGTAATTAAGAGTATGAATTGCTAATGTAACCAAAGATTGAAATTAGCAACTGAAAGATGTAGCTACATTGCCAGGGTCTCAGAAATTTACTAACATTTATTTATATTTTTTTTCTAGTGAGCTTTTATCATATGGGGATTTTATCAGCGCCTCCATAGCCATCCGGCCAATGCTGGCAAGCCATACACTCACCTTTCTTTTGTACAAAAGAGTTTGATCAGTTTTACAATTCATATTAATTTATTTATATAGTTTACAGTAAACATGGAGGTGACTATTATTTATCAAGAAAATTGAATGATTACTTATCACATAATTTAAATGGGTAACGATATTCACACGACATAGTTAATTTGATTAATTAAATTGAAAATAAATTGTATAACCTACATTTATAATTTCTTTTTGAATATTAGATTGTTCAGGTTGTTAGATTTCCGTAAAGTAATCCTAGACATAATCTAAGGTGTGAAAGCACATTTATGGAATTAAGCCTTGTTATGCTGTTATAAAAGATGAAGTGTATACCTGACGTTGTTAGGAAGGCTGAAGCCATCCAGTGCCCAGGTGATTTGAGGAGTGGGGTTGCCCTGGGCACTACACTTGAGAGACACTGCAGGTCCGGGTTGGAGAGTTTGCTCTATGAAGGTGTATGATAACACTGGAGCCGCGTCTAGGGAGAGACAATATATACTCAATAAAGTCAGTCTAAAATACCAGTTCTTAGTACATTTAAACAAAATCGTTAAGTTTTTTTAACAGTTTTCCTCACAATTTATAACATTAACGCCGTTTTTACCACTTCAGTAGAATTTGTTTAACAAGGGTCCAGTGTAAAAATTAAGTAACCCATGCTGACCAAATGTTTGTGATTCAAACCAATACGTTTTGTACAGGCGGGAGAAAGGCTATAATCTTGCCTATTTTCTTCATCAAATATAGTAAATTGTTCCTTCCACACATACAGTTTCTTTTTAAAACCCATTAACATTAAAATGGTATAGAGAAAAATCTTAGGTTCTTAACATCTCGACTTGCATTGAAGTTAGAGAAAAAATAACTTTAAATAGTTCAAATTAAAATATACTCTTAAAATACGTCCATCTTAGACGGAAAGATTTTACAGATACGTGTTTTTAAAGGGACGGTAATAATTGATTAACTACAGTCAATTTTTAAGATACGTTAGACAACGAAATTATAATTGTTGTACATTTACTCAAAAGTAGGTTAAACACCGTTTTCGAAAGGCATAACTCAAAATACGAATCTGTCTTTGATTAACCTTTCAGTGGCATATGATTCTCCAACAATTCTCTATTACTATACGACTTTAAGGGTGCGCAAAATGTACTCATGCTCCCTTTAGGTATAACAAGGAGTCAGTGTCGTAGTACTCCACTCACCTCCCAGCTGCAACTCTGCTGCTCCCTGCGCCGTCTCACCCTCCGCCCTCCTCACCATGCACTGGTACATCCCCTGGTCCTCCCTGGTGATACCGGTCAGTACCAGAGCGTCCCCGCTGGACATCCCCGGAAGCACGCGGCCATCCTTGAACCATGTCATGAGGTAGGTGCCTGGCGGAGAAACCACGCAGCGGAACTCTCCTGTGCCTCCCAGGTGAACTGACAGCACTGTTGGGGACACCTGGATGGTAGAAGGGGGTGATTAGAGGTGCAATTTCGTTACATATCAAAATTTGAAAAATTTCGTTTTCAAAAGCTATAAAATTTTTCATCATGTATCAAATTAAGTAAAAGCAAATTGCTGTTATCAGTACCACTTGATAGGTTTAACCTTCAGTATCTAATAGTCAGTGGTTTAACTTAGAATTTTGAAAACTAAATTGCTTGAAAATGAAAATCCGTCCAGCTCTATCAGCTGTAACAATTTCAGTAGGTTTTTGACGATGGAAAAAAATTGGGAACAGGTCTCATCGTTAACTCAAATAATCGTTTTAACCATACATGGTTGCTTAACACCTAATTCCTTATAATGAATGTAATTTGAATTATTTGCATTAAAAGTGAACAGTTTGCACTGAATGATGTAAGTACATGTATTTTGGTTGTTTAGACTGTTCACATAAAGACCATAATCCACTAATAAAGGAACATTTCAGAGTGAGTTATGGAAATGAACTAGCCAAATAGAAAATTTTTATTTTCTTCAGACCCTAATAACACAGTAAATTGGTTTTCGAAAATTTACTTTTCTTTATATAATTGTAACTGAAGCAAAAAAATAATTTTCTCTTAACCTTCAATCTAGTTTATCCCAGTAATAATCACATTCATCATGTACACAGTTTTACTGCAGTAATTCGGTTATTTCTTATTATTGAATAACTGTTTTATTGGCATCGTACGTGTTATTAAATTACCGTACCTTAAAACACAAAAATACGGACAATAACACTTATATTAATATATTTACACTTATAAGGTTTACTCACAAGACATACAAATGATACATATACATAATAAAATAAATAATAGACAAAATACATATAAAACATGGTTAAGTATAAAAGATTGTAAGTGATGATCGATTTCGATTGGATACTCCAATCATTGTAGGTAGTACATTGGGTCTGATGATTGGAGTGTCCAATCGAAATCGATCATCACTTACAATCTTTTATAAGTATTTACCGTCTTTTAAATAAACAGTATAAGTGTAAATATTATTATAAGTGTTATTTTGACGCATTTGTGTGTTTTCAGGTGATTTTTATTTTAAATTTCAAAGTAACCACACCAACTTCGTTTTACCTCGACATGCAGTGTGTTGGTGACCACAAGCCTAAGCTCAGCACTGGCCTCCCCACCAGCGTTAGTGGCAGAACACCTATATATCCCAGCATCCTCGTCTGTTACCGCCTCTATAGCCAACACTGGCCCTAACATCCTGGCCCTGGTACCGGCCACTACTGCCACTGCGTCGTACCCCGGCTGGACGTGGTACCACCTGGAAAAAGTTTAAAGTAGTTTTTTTGGAACTATTTAGATTTTCTGTACTTTTTTTGTCCTAGGCATTAGTCATGAGCCAGTAATTGTTTCCACATTGCCTAGGGGTTGCTGCATTATCACTTAGATAAAATCCAATGGTGATTTGGTGGGATTTGAACCCGGGACCTCAAGGACCGAAGTCCCGTGTTCTTGCACTAGACCCCCTCGCTCCCCCAGTTAGATTCTTGAGGGTTTACATCCCACAAATATAGTGATAATGCCGCAAACTCTCTTGACATAGCCTGAAGTAACGTATAAAGTTGTCCAGGTCTAGAACCTAAGTCTAGGTGTAGACGCAACATAAAATAGGACGTGCGAGAGGTAAATTATTATCTTAGAAATCGTAAACTGGTTGTGTTTGGTTATCCATTATTTTTCTTTGAGGACTTTGATATTGGCAGTGAACGTGCTCAAGTAATATTCTTAAGTAAGGTATACATGTTTTATCCAGCTAAATCAATTATTGTATTTTTATCGTGAATAGTGCTAAAATAAAAATAAAAAACACTCAAGATTTAACATATTATTGTGAAAGCAGCACCGTCCGTGGAAAATGTATTACCAATAATCGTAACCCTTCCATATACTGAAACCACAAAACAGTGAGTACTACTTATTTATATTATAGCTCATGGACATTTATAAGTTAAGTAGACAATTAATAAGCAATATATTTCAAATTGTGTGTAATCAAATTCAACTTAATGCCTGTAAGGCCACGTACCTAACTACCACAAAATTTAAACTACTTATGCATTAATTTTACTATAAATAGTAAACATATATATTTCTATTCCTACGAATGATAATTAGATGGAAAATAAGTTTTTGGCTGTACTTAGCAGAACATCTATTTATCTTAAACAATTTTAAAACATTTTGGCTATGGCCACATCTCAAGACCTTATAAGAGTCTACAAATTTTTAGATTTGAGTATACATTATACACTGATTATGAAGTGACCACCTGGCAATAATCTTAACAGAGTTGAGCTGTTTACCCCCTACACATGAGGTTTTTGACACAAAGCAGATACTCGAGATACAAAGGGCGAGTGTTTACCTATAATCAGGCGAAGGACATCCCTGGGCCAAACACAACAACACGGCCCCTTCGTCGTGCGCCACTTGTACTGTGGGAGAATGTTCCACCATCACTGGCGTCACAATACCTCGGTGCTCTGTAGGACAAGTAAACATGTGGTAAAAATAGTAGGGAAGTGTTAATATACAGTTTGAAAACACGAAAGATATATAACTTATTTGTGATATAGTAAGTATGTATATTGTAGCTTTTGTTATTAAGAGATTATTGGGGATAATATTTGTCACGATCAGTAACAAAAAAGTGTTAACGATGTTTAACGACATGGTCAATGTTTTCTTGAGGTCAGAAGTAAAAAAATTGAACGTTATTAGTATACGTAATAAAAAAAAATACTTTGAATGAAATAAACTTACAATTCCCAAAAATGAGCTCGAAAAAAGAAATAGCACCTTTTCCGTCAATTCAGTGATGGAATGTATTTTTTTTTAGATTGTTTACAAATTCTTTTGTTATAATTCTCTACAAATCCTATACAAAATTGGGTTATTTTATTTTAGGTTGGGTTGGGTTCAGTTAGGTCACAACCAAAACAAAGGTCAAAACTACACTCATGTATTGGTAGCATACACAGTAGTAGTGCTTTTAATGAAAGGTAAACTTAGCAAAAACTTAGTTTGCTTTCCTACTTAGTTAATGGAAACTACCTAATGATTTAGGCTCGTATTAAGGTTGAAATGGAGTTAACGTTAAAGTTTTACAGCAGTAAAGATTTACGGTTAGACATGTGATTTATAGGGACACCACATGCAATTACCCGCAGTTTCTCTTGCAATTGAGTAGTATGTTTACTATATTTTTTACAGACACCAATGAAGTCCTAACAGAGTCACTTGAATTCAAATGTACGAGGGGCTAAAATAAGCACTAATGGTGGTTAATTCAAATTAAAAAATAAAGAAAACCATCCAACACATAGAAAAGGAAAAAAACTAAACTAACTAAGGTTGGCCATACTTCTAGATCTTAAGGAGAGTCTAGAACCAAAAGCCTTTCACCTATAACTAAGCAATATTATCTAGTAAACTAATCAAAGAGATTATCTTTCTTAAAACAGATCTTAAGAATCCCAAGAAAGTTGGGATGAGCTGTGAATTATTGTTATTTAAACTAGTTTGATACCTTTTACTCATAAAATTACTTTAAAATACATTACCAATTATCATAAATATATTTCTTTCAAGGGTTGGATTTTGTAGCAGAATCACTTTTTGCGGTGTTTTAAAATCAAATAAATTCAATTTCAGCTATAATAAAATATTCTCTCCATATAATGTTTACGTAAAAGTGAAATTACTATGTAGATGAGAGGTTTGAAGGATACCACATCCAGGGTACATCAAAGGGAATAATTCTATGTACCCTAAAAGTGATGGGTTAAGCAAGTGTTTACTGATATAATGCTTGTTGACTTATCTCAAAGTTGAATCATACAGGGTTTCGATGGTTATCATCAAAGCGTTATCAAAGGCTGCTACATGGCAAAACACTTTCATTGTTGACTTTGACAAATTATTCTTGCTGAAGTGTTGAAAGCATAAGTAAAGTGGCATGTATTAATACCCCTTTAAAAACCGACAGTGCTTTTGATAAATGTTCAAAGGTGAAATACCTGTTTAATGTATGAAATGGTCAAAGAAACTAATGTTGTTTTTGGAGAGTATTTTTGTGTTTTAATCCGTTTTATTACACTCTGTAATTTCATAAAATATTATTTAAGAATTCACATTTAAAAACAGATACATTTATTTATTTATACATTTATTTTCAATATTGTAAAATCCTCTTCGGGTTTCGAAAGGAAACGTAATTTTTACATCAAGTCAGCCAAATCGCGATTTATAAAATAACGGGATCAAGCTTTTCTTACTCATTGAAGTCGAAAGTTGGTACTCAGTAAAATAAAATGTGAGAAATTTTTTTATTAAATTCACGTTGGCTGGTTGACAGCGAGAGTTAAATGAACGGAGATCTTTTACCACGAATTGAATTGATTTGCACGGACTCTACTTTCAATAACCAGAGAACTTTGTAGTTTAAGTTCTGACACTACTTTGTCTAAAAAGCTATACCCTTCTACATCTCACTCTAGTCTTATATTTGGATGTAGGTATGAGTAGTTCCGTTACCTGACCTATCAAACTATCCACTACATACTACCTATCTAAGCGTACCTATCTTACGAGTACTATTGACCCGATGGCTGTGATATAATCATGGTATTATATGAGAAAAGCACTTGTTCCTACTCACCCTGTATTCTGACGTTTGCTGGCGAGCTGACCTCCACTTGACGAGTCAGTCTGTGTCTTGTACGACATCTGTAGGCGGGGAACTGATCACTGAACTCCACATTGTTTACCAACAGCTCTCCTGATGGTAGAACGTGGAATTTGCCATCTGCGAAAAATATATAAATATCTAAATGTGAACAGCTTTTGGGAACCGTGGGGTTTCAGGGGTAATACCATACAAAACTGCTCTCCTGTAGTAGATAGTGGAACTTGCCATCTGTGAGGAAGGGGAAGCGGGTAAATCTGAACAAAATGTGACACAATGGGGTTTCTGGAAAAAGCTTAGGATTTTTGAGGGAAAGAACATCCAAAGTTATGGATGTGTTAGTACTTCAAAAGGCAACACAGTCAATGGGAGCATTGTGCTCCACTATAGACTAAAATATGGATAAGATAAGGGCCTTAGTCTCATAAAGCTTACGACTCTTAAACCCAATGAAGTAGAACAGAAGCCACGTAAACATACCTTACCTTCCACACACATAACTTGCCTTCCAGGTGGATAAAAAATTGACTATCTTACATTTAAACAAGTTATTTTTTCATCGGTCCATTGCTATCATCCTAGTACCCTAGTTGTACTGTATTCTCAAAAAAATGGTCTAACCTCACCTAAAAGTGTAAATCTGGAAATGATTAAGTAATATTGATAGAATGTACATACGAAATACAATACTGCACATAGAGGGTACACCATCCGGCATTCTGGAAACAGTTTTCAGATTTCTTCTGTGTTTTATTGACTTATATTACGTTATTTTACGGTTTTCGCTCTTCACTAAACAGAGGTTGCATGGTATCTATTATATTTTTAAAGTGATACAGTAAAATATTTGGTCATCGTTTAAGACCATTGAGCAGATACAAATATAGGCATTGAGCGACGTGAAGCTCAAAGTGTTTAGATTTGTCGAAAAGTATTGATATGAACTAATTCACAAACTCTGTCCCATGCCTTTTATGCTTTTGAAGATTACATTATTTAACAAATTGAATGAAACATTACTTGAAAGGGGTTTCGATGATTTTTTATATTTACAAAATTGTAACCTTATGTGAGGTTAATTCCAATTTCAAAACAACTACATACTGCAATTCAAATTTTAATACGTGGGAAATGTTAAATGATTTAACACAAAGTTATGTGTTTTTTTATAGCATACGTTTCCCAATGTGTTTTAATACTTTTTTCTTTAATACTTTTTATTAACTGGCAACCATACAAAGTAGGTATTTTAAGCCAGGTATGAATAGAGACGAGTGTATGATGAGTGACTTTTAAAGTTGTAAGAGGTCCAACAAAGTAGATTCTGCAACCCTAACAATGTTACAGTCGTTAAAGCACCAAACACCGGAGAATGTGGTAATCAGGCGTCCACAAACGCAAAGGTAACATCAAAATGTACCTTAGTGGGTTTTAGTGTAGATAAGCTTGGACATGAAAGAGCCTTATAATGCCTTATAGACCCAAGGAATATGCTTTATAATGTTTATTATGTCCATTGACATCAAAAGTCGTGTACGATAAGAACATTTAATATTAACTTTCTTGATAGTTTCAGAGGTATTAAATAACTATAACATGTAGTTTCATTTTTTAATATAAATTGTATTTTATTTATCTCCTCACTACTTATTTATGGGATTTCATGTTCTCACTTTGCAAGGGATATGTTTACGCATTGTTTCAGACTAGATCAAAGAGTTGAGGCATTGGTTAAAATATCCACTGGCGGGATTTGAACCTGGGACCTCAGTAGTGGTAATAAGCTGGGTTTACCCCACTTCCGGCATTTTTTGGCCCATTTTTAGAGGGTATGGAGACGTTTATAGGGGCACTGGAGACGTTTTAGAGGCTTTATGTTGGCATTTTTGCATTTTTTCTCCGAGAGCTTTTTTTGACCACTTTTTTAAAAATCCAGCTCTTGACCTATACAAGCCTATATCAAATATTCAATATCAAGCCAAAAAAGCTATTTCTTATATTTATTGACCCTTACAAGTGTAAATGTAAAGTAGTGGTAATAAGCTGGGTTTACCCCACTTCCGGCGTTTTTTGGCCCAGAACTTTTAAAATTTTCGGCGAAAAAAATGTCCGAAGCCCCAGGAGCTTTTTTTGGCCACTTTTCTTAAGGACCTAGCTCTCGACCTATACACCCATATATAAATTTTTTACTTTTTTAATACTGAAAAACACGTCTGGAAATGGTGAGCTTTTTTTGACCACTTTTTTAAAAATCCAGCTCTTGGCCTATACAAGCCTATATTAATGTTCAATACCATTGTACAACTTCAATCCACATCCATTCACAAGTATATTCTCAAAATCGATCGAGGTTTGTATGTGAACTCGGGTGCGCTCCCGGCTCATGGCGTGGGTATGCTCCAGGCTTCTTGTTCTCGACCCATGCTCCCACATCTCGTCTCTAGTGGTGACGTGCTCCCTTGGATATCCTTAGTGGAAATCCATGAGTTCTGGCTACTTGGGAATCCAAGCCATTTGACATACAACGAATCACCCTTTCTCCTAATTACCTTCTCTACCAAATACATGTCCTTATACTTGGTCTTTAACAACTCCTCTGTATAGAAGCCTCCCCTGATTATATTGCCATTTTCATCTTTCAAGATATAAGTCACAGGCTTTGTATTCTTAACTTCTGCTATTGTAAATAGTTCCCCTGTCCAATTTGGAGTATAACCTTTACTAAAAACATGTTTATACTTGGAAATCCTTATGCTATCACCTACCTTATATCTTGGCTTTTTAACTTGCACTACTTTAGAAGTCCTTTCATGCAACCTCTCATGCACATATTTACTATTCTTAACATTCACTTGGTTAGGCTTCATTCCTATAGATCTATGCACTTTATTATTATATTTTCGAATTAACTTTGGAAGTAAATCCAACCATTTATAACTCCCCTGAGCACTAAATTCTCTATATAACCAATTCTTTAAAGTTCTCTGAAACCTCTCCACAATTGCAGCCTTAGTTGTAGAAAATGTGTGATAGTGATTAATATTTAATTTTTTCATTAGTTTGCTAAAATATTGATTAAAAAATTCTTTTCCATTGTCAGATTGAATGTTTTTAACCCCCTTTGGTAGAATGGTTTTAATGGCTTCTGTAACCACTAACCCTGTCTTATTCTTTAGTGGAGCAGCATAAGCTTTTTTAGAAAATGTATCTATTAAAGTTAAAATATATTTATTGCCAGAATTTTCTCTAGCATAGTTTTGCATATCAACTAAATCTATTTGTACGGTTTCATTTATACCTAATACTTTGAAAGACCTTCTTATGAAATTCTTTCTTGCAGGTTTATGAAGTTCGTATGCAATTTCATTCATTTTTTATAACATCATCCTTTCCTGTAACTCTAAATACATCACCATTAGCCCCAATCAATAGATTATCTTCCATTCTTTTAAATACATAGTTTTCTGGTATATATGGTCTATTATCTATATACTTAAATCCACTCAAAGATGTGGGGTCAGCAACTAATAAATCAGGATTATATTCCATCAAATTAAAAAATTTTTCTCCATATACAAATTTTGATCCATCGTAATGCATAGCCTGTGACATTAGACAAATGTCATCCGAATGTTCCCCTTTTGGTAGATTTCTTATAAATAGATTTCTGGCATCAAAACAATATAGTTTTTTATTATAAGTTATAGTCTGTTCTTTTATAACACAGTCAGTGTCATCAATGGCAGGTTTAACACGTACTAACCTTTTATTATTAAAATTCCAATAGCCTGCTTCCATTTTTGGAACTTGTGAAACATTCACAGCATCTTTACTATCTGTACCTTCCATCAAATCACTAAGTTTCTGTTTCTTAGCATTCCAAACACCATTCTCTGATTCTAAAAATTCATAATTACTATCGTCTTGTACAAATTTACCATCTTCTTTTCGTATTAAAGTCTGTTGTAAAGTGGGCACATCATCTAAACTTTCGCCCTTTTCTACATTAGTAATTTTCTGTTTCTTAGCATTCCAAACACCATTTTCTGATTCTAAAAATTCATAATTATTATTGTCTTGTACAAATTTACCATCTGTTCGTATTAAAGTCTGTTGTAAAGTGGGCACATCATCTAAACTTTCACCTTTTTCCACATTAGTAATTTTCTGTTTTTTAGCATTCCAATTTTTATTCTTGGATTCTAAAAACTCATATTTAGTTTTACCTTGTAAAAATACATCACCTTTTCTAGTTAATGTCTGTCCCAAAGTTGATACATCATCTACAAACTCCCCATCTTTAACATTACCAATTTTACGGTTTAAACCATTCCAACTATCGTCTTGTAAATTTAAAGTAGGTTTACTACTAGCCCTGGGTTCTGCAGGCTTATTATATGGATTATATAAACGATAAAATTTATCTATAAACATATTTTTATTTAATAAATAATTCCACTTTCTCTCAATTCCTCAATAATGGAATCTATTTCATTATCCACTCCTGAGTTACCGGCTTGGCGACTTAGCCAAAGAAGTCTTAACCTATCTACAAGCTCATTAGGATCATCCCAATAAATATAGTCTATTTTATTACCAGTCACTTGTCTCAAACCTTCACCAACAGATCTAAATAGAGGTTTAATTATATTAAGATATTTAGTATGTCTATTACTTGAAATTGGTGCACCATCTTTGTAACTCTTTAAATGTCCATTTGTAGCTTCTAAAATCTCTTTATAATTTTGCAAATCAGCCGGAGTATAATCCTCAGGTTCTTTTAAAGTTAACAATTGCCACAAACCTTTTGTCCCCTTGTAGGTTTTATTTGCAATTGTAACATCATCATTGGCAATATTAACTTCCTTATTTCCAATAAAAAATTTATTTGCTTCTCGTCTAATACCATATGTAGTGTCTGTCATACTACTTTTACTGAGGTAATTTCCTAAATAGTCTGATGCTAAAAGACCAAAATCTAATTTCTGTGGGGTGTGTGTTTGTAATGGTTGCAATCTTGGTATCATTGATATTCTAGACGGAGTCATTGGGAGAATCTCCATTCGAGGCCTCTCTGATGTGATTTTTTTTAATTCTTGTAATGGCTCTATTAAAGGTTGAAATGTTTGGAACCTCTCTTCAGCCTCTAGAAACTTGCCACGTTTTAAAGCTCTATATTTCTCTCGTATTTGATTTGCAGAGTCAACCAATTCTTGTTGAATGTTTTTCATCTTTTATTTACATTTTATTTATCTCATTTGACAAAGGATTGTACTCAAACACTTTATCATGTATTATCAAACAATATGCAGATGTATTTGCTGGCACATTTTCTGCAGTTTCAATCTCTAATTTAATATCAACAATTCCTTCCTTCACTGTTTCGTTCTGTCTAGAACAGTCTATTACAATTAGTGGATATTTCTTCATAAACTCGGCCCTACTAATCATAGGATCTGGGATATTATTATAGTAAGTCTCTCTAAACCTCATAAACATCTCATAAGCTTTAGAGACATCTCCATGTTCAAAGTCGAGATTTAAATCACTATAAGGATAATATTCAGAGTTTAGAAATACTTTGAGATTTTTTAATTTACAGTGATCAAATTCATCAGTTCTTTTTCGTGCACTATTATCCCTAGCTGTTTGGAAACCAAATATAATATACCTAGGCTTCTCCAAACTTGAAGATGTCTTTACTGACCATGTATGTCTTGTAGTATTCGGATATGATGGAAGTTCATGCAGCTCTAAACTTCTAAATGCAATTTGCAAATTTTTATTTTGCAATAACATCTTTTGTAATTGTAACTTCTCCCCATCTGATGGTATCACATGTGGCATAACCCATTGAATTGAGTTAAGTGTAATTTTAGGAATCATATCAGCAGTGCCACTCGCTGGAGCACTAGTGGTTGTTAATATACAATTCAAATCATTTTTGGATCTTTTCAACACCAATTCTTGTTTGACATTTACTAATACCTTATTAAAATCCTCAAATACACCCATTAACAACTCTAATGGCAAACATGTACTAAACTTGCCACCTTTATGGAACTCTTTTAAATTCATGTCAGAATCAAATGCTACATTTGTCAATTTAGTAGTTTTATTGTAAGAGCTCAATATTTTCATAAGACTAGAAATTCCTGGGTTTCTTACAATGTCTATTTCTTTACCTGCGACTTCATATCTAATTTCATCAAATAAGAATGCAAATGCATTATTTATAAAATGACCTTTATCATGATTTTCAATTTCTCCCTTAATATACAGATAGCTCCTACATGGCAGAGTTAGCAAATCTTGATTATTAATACATATTCGAATTTCATCAGAATTATTTATTGCTAAAGTGTTGTGGGGAACATAGGAGTGATTTGTAATTTTAACCACACTATCGTCGAATTGGGATTTCCCTGTAACGTCTAGAAAATCTTCCATTTTTATTAATAGAAAATTTTAACTTTAGTCCTATTGATCGTAGGAACCTAGCATTTTGCACACTTATAGATAAATTCTTATAAATTCTCATATCTTTTTTATATGACAAGTAATTGTAGTTTCTTCTCCGTTAAAGTCAATTGCCTTGTCGTGCTGGTCGGCAAACGTAATACTGACAACATCCAAACTTCTCTTATTTACAGGAAAATATATAATATTTCTTGGAACTTCAATAATTTTGTAGCCAGGAGGAGCTTCTGGATAAAAGCTATGTATGGTGTGTGATTTGTTTCCATTTAAATAGGACCCGTTTGCAATATTACATTTTACTCTAATCACATTTACATTATTAATGTTTATTTTATTTGTAGATTCAAACTGAACACCAGGAGTAGAAACACCTTTAAATCCCAATAAAACAGACCCTAAACATGGTTTTGTAAAATCAAACACGTGGCTAGAAAGTAATGTCGCTTTCATAGTTTTATTATTAGCTGTAAGGAAAAAGTTTGGAATTTGCTTTTGAATTTCCTTTGCAAGCTCAACCACCTCATATGTTCCTTCAGAAATTTCTATTGTAACTGGAGCATTGTGGTCATAATAGAAAACATCATCACCTTCTCCAATGGTTAATTTGTTGCCTTTAAGTTGATTTAATTTTGGAATAAGCCCTTTAAATAAAAGTTTGGATTTAGTATTAATTAATGCTTCTCCATTTTTATCTATTATAACTTTAAGTTTACCATTTAATAACCGGTTTAAATCATCAACTAAGATCTCTCCCTTTGGTAATGTTTTTTTCTCTACTTTGTAATATGTTAAAGTATTAAGTGGTTTTTTTACATTAAATATAGAATTATAACTTTGAAAATCTACCAATCCAATTACATAATCATCATTTAATTCTATGGGAGGAAAGAACACTGACTTTAGCTCTGACTCTGTACCCGAAAATGTTATAGTAAATGAATCCATTTTTATAAACAAAAATTTTTTATGAATGATAAACATAAAATTCCACAAATAGAACTATTTAAATCTTGTATTTGATCAGTAGTATAGAAGATTTTATGTCCCTCAAAATATTTAATTACTTCTTTTGGAGGTTGGATTCCAAACGGGTCAAAATAAATTACAATATCTTTATTTTTACGATATGCTGTCCAATGTGTGCCAGATGAACTGTCTAAATTAACTATTCCGCACTCTTTTACTCTTGGTGTTAGATTTTTTAGCTCGTTTTTTAGGTACACCCCCCGGAAGTGAGGCACGTCTTTTGCGGCCTCTAACAGCTGGTAGTTGTCCATCTTTTTTATTAAATTTCAATCCCATTCCCATTTTTGCTTTTGCCTTCATCAAATTTGTCACGGCATAAGCAGCTGCTCTTTCAGCAAGATTTGCGTCCTTGGCCGTTACTCTAGTCCAAGCTAAGTCTGCTAATCTCATGTCTGCTTTGTTCCGAGCAGCGGTATCGGGATTATTCATGTAGAATATGTCATGCTCTTTACAATAAGAGTCTAACTTATTTTTTGGAGGTACATTTTTAGCTAAATTCTCACGTATATTCGTTCCAGGTCCACAGTAGTGATATGATGGTATGTGAAGTGGAAATGGAAGGTTATTTATAAGAGTATTCAATAACCCTCGACCCCTGTAAGGCTTTAAGAATAAACCTTTGCCCTTTTTACATGTTTTCTTATTATTTTTTACCATTTTTATTATATAAAAAATGTCTTTTATTCAACAAAAACACAAATTTAAAATAGTACATACTAAGGAAAATATACCAAAGAAGTTGGGTCTTTTTCCTACCAATATTCGATGTGTTATTTGTGGTCCAAGTGGAAGTGGGAAGACAGTTGTAATTTATAATTTAATTGTAAGAAAGGAAGGATTAAAATTTACAAATTTATATTTAATATCAAAATCTTTAGAACAAGAAAAATATAAAAAAATAATTGAAATATTTAGTTTGTGTGACGAAGTAAAATTACACACGTTTACTGACTGTGAAATCACACCAAATGATGTCGAATCACAGTCAGTTGTCGTATTTGATGACATAAATAGTCCAAATATTACACAATTTTTCTCAATGGGTCGACATAAAAATATTAACTGTTTTTACTTGTGTCAATCTTATAGCAAAGTACACAAACATTTACGTGATAATGTAAATTTCCTAATATTATTTAAACAAGATGATTTAAATTTAAAACATGTATATCACAATCATGTCGGTAATGACTTTTCATTTGACCAATTTAAAAATCTCTGTCATCAATGTTGGGATAAAACTAAATATGGCTTTTTTGTAATAGACAAAGAAAGGTCAAAGAATAATGGCAAATATAGATTTATGTTTGATCAATTCTATCAAGTGGATGGTAAGGGTAAATAAATGAAAGACTGGAGTTTTTTAACATTTGTATTTATTATATATCTACACATACAATTTATTGAACATCAATTTTATAATGACCAAGTGCAAGAGTATTGATGCCATCTTCTAGAATAAACCTCTTGTCATCGTCAAATGATAGTACTTTCTTGTTCATGGTCAAGGTTTGAAGATGATGATTTGTAGATTTTATCCTTGTCACATTCTCATAGTAATCTTGCCCAGTTGCAAGACAGTTCAAATAATGTTGATGTCTGAGGAGATGTTTAACTGTAGCACCATCGGCTCCTTTAGCTTTCTTCACCTCTAAAGCTTGCTTGTCTTCTTCATATAACCATTTTAGAGGAATATAAGAATATAACTTTGGTCTTAAACCACAATATTCATACATAATATGACCATCTAATTCGTCTTTAAACTTGCCTGTGACTTTTTTATTTTTATCAGAGTATAAGAAATGGTCTTTACTATATCCAGAGGTATCAAAATAGTGCAAGTCACATTCTATTTCCTTGTAAAAGTCCTCTGTAACTATAGAATACATTAAAGAATCTGTATCTGTCATAAGAAATCTTTTGTTTTTAAATTTTGACATATAATTATAGTGAAAATCATACATTATTACTTTACTAATATCCAAAATTGTCATTCCTAAATATATAGGTTTATTAAACTTTACAACTAATTTATTTAAATGTATAGCATGTAAATTGTTATCGAACTTTTTGCTACAGTCAAACCTTGGATTAGTGACATATTTTGTTAATAGTGACTCATCTTTGAGATATATGTCACGAAACTTGCGTTGATTCATAATTGTTCGACCAAAGAGACTATTATTTAACAATTTGTAAAAGTCTTTTTCAAAATCATTTTTAGCACATTTGCGTTTTTCAATATTAAAATTAATATAGGGCGCAAGCCATTTAGACTGTCTAAATTTTAAAATTCTATGGTATTTTGTAACAATCAAACCCAATTCTTCATATTTTTGTAATGCTTTATAATGTAAAATATATTTAGTTTTGTCATTTAAATTAGGTATTAATTTGCCATTCATTTTCTCTGGTGCCAATGGATAGTCATTATGAAAATCATGTAAGCTTTTATCATATTTTAAATCAACTTCTAAAATGTATCCAAACTTATCATTTTGATTGTATTTGTAGTCTATCTCATTCGTCCAACAAAATCCATCTACGGGTAGTGTCTCACACATAGCTGTGGAGTATAGCGAGTTACAATCTAAATATATTAAATACACACTTTCTTGATTGGGATCATAATGTTCGCCCATATATCTATTATTGGCTTTAGCGTAACGTGTAGAAATCATACTGACTCCTCCTCTGATTGCACTTTCTATGAACAAATGCATGTCAATATCTTGAAATAATTGTAATTTTATACCAGTCATTCTAAGACAGGCTTCCCATGTTAGTCCTGGAAGTGAATACATATGTACGGGGTCAAGTTTATAATCTTTTAAACACAGGTCTCTAAATGTCTCAAAGACATCAGCCAGTAGCAATACATCTGTTTTAAGATATAAATCATGATATTCTTGTAAATTGTCTATATTAAAATGGGTCCAGACATTTTTAGCATGTTCATATTCGATGGGAGAGATATGTTCTTTAGTTAAAGTACTGTAAAATTTTTCAATTGGAGGTAGAGACTCTGCAAACTTATCTGGTCCCGTCATGTATTCATAGGGAAATACGCCTTTACGTTGTAGTAGTGGATTGTCTATGAATCTAAATGTATTTAAATTGGAAGCTAATTTGTATAATGGAAGGGACAGAAAATTATAGGAATCCAAAAATACTAAATCATCAACTGAGAATGAAATGTACTTTTCCATATCCTTGGCTATGCAATTTAATTTACGATCAAACTTTCCCAAGTGTTGCATTATTAAATGTCCATCATAATTTTTCAAGTTATGGAAGAATACTGGTATTTTCTTTGTTACTTTATAGTTTAAATTACAATAATTATGGGCAGCTCCACGGTATTGGCCAGATGAATGACAATGATCTCTCACCCTATCAAAATATAGGGGCTTTTCACAAATGTGACAATGAGTTGAGTTTTGGAAAGATGCCTCTTGCTCTGGAGTCATTTCAAGAGGAATATATATCGACATTTGACTTTTAATGAAGTCATAAGTCTCAAATAACCTTTTGAAAAACACATCCATAACATTTGCACCACTATATAACTCTTCAGAAATAATCTTAGAATCTCTCACTACAACAAATGCAAATCCAGATGGAGTATGATTGTTTGAGTTTATAAAACATTCAAAATCTGCATAAATCACAAATGGGGCTTTAAGTTGATATTTATAATTTTTAAATTGTAATGTATCTTGTTTAGACATTTCCACTCGTTGGGCATCAAAGTTTTTACAATATGTTATATGACGCTCCAATTTATCATTAGTGTAAAAATGTTGTAAACACAACTTGCAAAAATGCTTTTTACGGTTATCTTTTGTAGAGTAAAACATTAACCTATTAAAATCACGAATTAAACAATAATGTGATTTACGACCTTCTTGTAATAATAATAAATCTACATGAGTATTACTATTCAGTTTAGTTGTTCTTAATGGATATATACATTTATCATCTTCAACCCCAAATACATTAACACTTATATTATTTTGTTTTTCAAATTTATCTATATCAGCTAATTTCACTGGATACTTTATGTTTGACATATTCAGCTGACTTTCATGTGGTACATAATTGGAGACTCTATTAGCATGTTTAGCATTCCTTGGATTTAAAGCTGCTAATACCGACCAAAGAAAGCATTTATTATCATCATTTTTTATATTTAAAACTGCATGTTTTGATTTAATACTCTCTGGTGTAGAGATATATGACTTTGGAGTTAGGGGCTTATACTTGTAAATATGTAACTGCCAATATTTAGTATGGTCATAAATCCATCCACTGCCTTGGGCTTGAAATTTGTGTATAGATGCATCAATCTTTAAATGTGCATTTTCAATTTGAGGCTTTAAATCTCTCTTCTCAATAGTTAAGGTGGTAAGGCTTCTAAAATCTGCAATACATTCTTTCTCATTTTGATCCACTGAATATTTTATAAATTTGATTCTCCTTACTAAAGTCCATTTTATTGGCAGAGGACAAGACTGAAGAGTATTTTTAAGTTCAGTTCTAATCGATTCGCCAACAAATTTTATCATTGTATATGGACATTTATTGCAAGAATTGACGTGTCTTTTAAAATGACCAACAACATTTTTCTTACAAAAATTACAATTCTTGTGATTTTGTAATATATGCGATTTTAGAGCCACATTATTATCACAGATTAAATCACAAACCTTGCACAGTTTCACCTTCATTTGATGCATTACCTTGTAGTGGCGGACCAAATTGCTCTTCTTGGACAGCGAGGCGGGACACAGTGTACAAGTCGGCATCACGCTCATGAATGAAATACCACCCGGATGTCACTCTCGCCACCTGTCGCATGACCGCTTCACATGACCCGTGTGGCAGTGCCCGCGGCCGGGAGCGCACCCGAGTTCACATACAAACCTCGCACTGTCAAGTTGATGATTTTGAGAATATACTTGTGAATGGATGTGGATTGAAGTTGTACAATGGTATTGAACATTAATATAGGCTTGTATAGGCCAAGAGCTGGATTTTTAAAAAAGTGGTCAAAAAAAGCTCACCATTTCCAGACGTGTTTTTCAGTATTAAAAAAGTAAAAAATTTATATATGGGTGTATAGGTCGAGAGCTAGGTCCTTAAGAAAAGTGGCCAAAAAAAGCTCCTGGGGCTTCGGACATTTTTTTCGCCGAAAATTTTAAAAGTTCTGGGCCAAAAAACGCCGGAAGTGGGGTAAACCCAGCTTATTACCACTACTTTACATTTACACTTGTAAGGGTCAATAAATATAAGAAATAGCTTTTTTGGCTTGATATTGAATATTTGATATAGGCTTGTATAGGTCAAGAGCTGGATTTTTAAAAAAGTGGTCAAAAAAAGCTCTCGGAGAAAAAATGCAAAAATGCCAACATAAAGCCTCTAAAACGTCTCCAGTGCCCCTATAAACGTCTCCATACCCTCTAAAAATGGGCCAAAAAATGCCGGAAGTGGGGTAAACCCAGCTTATTACCACTACTGACCTCGACGACCGAAGCCCCGTACATTACCTATAGATCAGCTAGCTCCCCCTTTAACTAATTAAACAAATTTTACCTGCCTGGGTTTATATGCTCATTAAATATTGATAATGTAAAGTATAGCGCATATACGTGCAATACCCATTTAATAAGGCTAATGCAAATTTACAAATAATCAAATAACTTGGGCGTTTTGATTATACCTTATTGAACAATACTTTGTAAAAAATAACACGAAATCCATTCGTAGCATAGCTTTTGTTCACAGTTTCTTAAGGGTCAACATCATTCTTTTTGTAGATTGAATCGGGAAACTAGGTATCACTAATACTACCCAATCAAGTCAATAAAAAATTATATATAGGTAACTCAATCGGGGTTTGAATGTACAACAAAATAAAAATTATGTTGATTGTTATTTCATATTTTAGTGTTGGGTTACGTCATTTTTTCAAGCTTAGAAAAATCTATTTCCCTTCAAAAATGGTTAGGTTAGGTTAGGTATCCTAAAAATCTATTTCCCTTCAAAAATTGGTTATGTTAGGTTAGGTATCCTAAAAATCTAAATCCCTTCAAAAATGGGTGGTTAGGTTAGATTAGGTATCCTAAAAATCTATTTCCCTTCAAAAATTGGTTATGTTAGGTTATGTTAGGTATCCTAAGAATCGATTTCCCTTCAAAAATGGTTATGTTAGGTTGGGTATCCTAAAAATTTATTTCCCTTCAAAAATGGTTACGTTATGTCAGGTATCCTAAATATATATTTCCCTTCAAAAATGGTTAGGTTAGGTTAGGTTAGATTAGTTATCTTAAAAATCTATTTCCCTTCAAAAATGGTTTATAAAAATGAAAATATGGGGAGACGTACAAAATACCAAACGTAACACATCTCATGACGAGCAGTATTGTAGTGTACAATGCCTCGGCCACAAGAGGACTGGCTCTGACGTATGTTCAGTCGTCACGCAATTTGCTATCCTTCGTTTAATGAGTATCCCTCACACACTGGACCACACGAAGATTAATGAAACCTTTTGATCTTTGTAGGTCCTTTTTGATTGTGGTGTTTACAATAAATTTGTCCAAGTAAATTTTAGGATATGACTTTTACATGTTTATTCTTTATGACTTTTTCAATTGAAAAAATTACATGAATGTAAAAATATGTTGTATTTTTGACTGACCAAATATATTTATTCGTAGAACAACAGCACCAATGCCTCTACATTCTAACAAAGCATGTAAATCAGGTTAGATGTTTCAACAGCAAAAAACTCTAAGTGTAAAAACAGTTATTTTTTTTAATAATTCATTTTAAGCCAATGGGTTTTGTTTAGCATTGTTGATGTTAATTTGTGTAAAGGAATTGTCTGTATCATAAATGTATTTGTTATTGTATAAATGGTGTTTACCGTTGGAAATAAATTAAATGACATTAAATGAAATCAGAATCGAACGGAACTTAACTAATCTAATATAAAAACGATAAGCTAAGAACCTAAAAAAATCAATCATTTGAATTTTTATAACGGTAAAGTTTTATATTCTAAAAGTTGTATTCCACATTTTCCCTAATTTACTCATATAAATATCATGTACAGTCAATACGGTACGTAAAACTACCAAAACAAACAAGAATTGAAACAGAACTGTTACCGTATTATGTCAAATTTAAATTGGTTTTAAAGTTATACACAGGGGCTACAAAAAGGCCTGTTTTAGGCCTCTCTGGTGGATTGGCTGTCTGGAAAGTTTCAGACTCTCATGAAACGACAAAAAGTTGAAGTCGGTCTGAACTGGAAGTCTGGTGGAATAGGATTTAAATAAAGACATTGGTGCATATTATGCATTTTTTGCCTCAACTCTACATTATAGGACGCCAGGCTTATTATGCAATAGGGGTGCACAAACACATGGTAGCCTACAATGTGTATTACCTATTGATTTTATTCATTTTGACTCAAGATTAAGCTGTGACTGTATATTTATAGCTTTTTTTAATTATAATTTAATCCTTTCATTCTGAGACTCAACAATCCAAATCGTAACGGTTAAAACAAATTTTCAAGGTTAAAATTGACTTGTGATATGCATTTCAAACTAGTCTGATTTGTTGAACCAAATAATTTTCTTCTCATTTAAACGGATTACAAGTCTATGTATTTCAAATTATCAAAAATATACCCTGCAATATAGTTATACTTTAAATCTAATACAGTAACTACAGTAAATTGATTTCAAAATATATATCACTGAATACCTAAAATTTTACATGAAAACGTGCGCAATCATAGACTATTTTTGGATGTTGATGAAAAAATCCATACAATCCTCAAATAAACTTCATTTATTTAAAACTTTTCCGTGTTCTGGCCCCTCAAAAACCACCCTGGTGAAATAAATACAACAACTTATAAATATCTCTTCTATTCTAAGATTCCTATGTCTGAACATTACTAGTACGCAATTTAACTTCACACAATTGTTGTGTGAAGGTAACATCAAGGCGGCTTCTGCAGAATGTTGTTGGATGTTTGGTCAACATCCCATCTCCAGAGTTAATGGTGTTTGTCCTGTTTGTTTGACGACGCTTAGCTAATTGTGTCCAGTTCCTAGGGCGAACTATCACACTTCTAATGAGTTTTAAAGGATGAAATGTTGAAGATGAAAAATTTCTAGCATTGAAAAATGTGCAGAAATAGTTGAGTACAATTGATTGAAGACTGTGTATATCTGAAAAAATCTATTACATTTTTCTAATTATTGTGTTAATAATATTATAATAGAGTTAATAGCTGGCTACATAATTGGTTATTTGGAATCAACCTACTTTTTAAGATTGATAATTATTTTGGCGTAATTGGATTGAGCTGTGTGTACGTGATGAAAATTGATTTGAAGCAATCAACATTTCGTAATGAGTAGTTCTATTGCATAACAATATTTATTCAAACTAAAAACAAAATATAGATTATAAATATATGTTTTAGGAATATATTTGTAGTTTATAAACTTTTATGACAAATAGGAAAATATATTTATACCCTGATCAAAACTTGTAAATTGCATATTAGTGGAGACAATTTAAACATAAGTTAATAAAGTATGCAACAACTAGATCATTGAATCTGTTTCATAATTTAATCACTTTTGTATACTTTTTTTACATTGCCTTCGTATTCCAAGGACACACATTGGGTAATTATAAAATAGGCCTAACCTTGAAATGGTTGAGTGGATCAATTAAGATTATATAAAACCTAACCTAATCATACAATCAATTTTATTACACTTGAACTGAACTCACATAAAATTACTAATTTTAAATTAGTCTACTAATATTAAAAAAACGTTCCAATATTATTTTAACTATAGTGTATACTCCGTTTTATTTATCAGATAAATTAACAAAGTATATTTTAGTATTATACTACAGAGTTATATTTAACTTATCCCGTTTACAATGTTGCCTTCGACCAAAACTCTCCCCAAACTTGAGATGTAATGAATATTTGATTCCCTCTCTTTGTTTTTGGAAGCGTTTCTCTTTGAAAAATAATAAACTCTTAAGTGTCTGTTCAAGATCTTGAGTTATACATTATTAGCATTTCCGTATGATGAATTCCAATTATCATTTCAAAGAATAACCTGAATAAATATTGTTGCTCCTGAGTAATATTTCTACCGTTTGGATTCTAATTTAATTCAATGTAAATAGGCAAATCTAAAGTTACATTTATAGTTTCATCATTCCATGAACCGATATGAGCTATAACTAAATAAAAGAAGGGAAGAGTGTTATGTGGTATAAAAAGATTTGTACATAGTTTTCTAACTCGGATAAAAGATCAATATATGAATAAATTAAAACAATTTTTATTAGACTTCGATAACTACAGGCTACAGAGCAAAATCTTCACCTGAATTGCAGCAAATTGTTTGCTGCTATTCAAATAAAACTATGGGAATATTCTAATATTCTTATTCATCCTGAATTAATATTTTATTTTAATATTTAATTAATATTTGTCAAAAAACCAAATAGGGATGTTGAAATCTTTTTACAATTAATCACAATTCGCATTACTTAAAATTATAGTATTAAAATTAGAACCCCTTTTATACGGCTTGGTGATGGGAAGTTGTTTAAAAAATACAGTTTAGGGATACATTGTATATCACTGGTTTATGTAAAATGAATTTTATGACTCGAATCTCACACTACTACACACCAAAAATAATATAGCCATGGATGAAAAAAAAATGAATGAATGATGAAGAAAAAAATTAAATAAAACACTCATAATGTGGTAATGATTATTTTAACAGCTGGACGTTCGTTCATGATATATTGAATAGTTTAAGATTGTGTACATATATTTTCTGAATTGTAGCAACATGGACGTGCACAGAAGCAATCTATGGCAGCCTTGTGTGTCAGATGTGTCATGTGTAGGTGTGTGTCAGGCCACGAGTGTCACCTACAGTATATTGATGTTGATATTGACCGTGTGTCAGCCGTGGTGATGACATATCACTCTCGACTTAATACATCTCCACTCTCTACTCTCCACTCACCAGGAAGTAATCCACAGAAATCAACCCTTCAGCTTTCCCACTTGATGCTACGTCCTGCGAAACGTGAACTAAATATCTTTTCATGACTCCGTACAGTAATTAGCTATTTTCGATAACAGCTGATATCAAAGGAAGTAATTGTTTCCCAATCCTTAATTTAGAGCTTAAAATCATCTGATTTCCCCTAGACACACTAATGTTTGTTTATAACTTATTTCAATATATTTAAATAAGACGTTTTTACTGTATTCCTACCACACATGTAAACAATATGTACGCATAACAGCTCGTTTCCATTTTCTTAATTCCTGTACGCTAAATCAGCTGATTTTACAGTTGGTGTTTCTATAAAACACCAGCATCCGTTAGGCAAAACATACTTCATGAATCTTTCCCTCATGTTAAAAGTATACTCCACTATGATGAATAATACCAATACCACCAAGTAACCACCACCAAGTAACCACCACCAAGTAACCACCACCAAGTAACCGACAAAGTAAGCCACCAAGTAAGTGGTGTTAAGTAATAGCACCAGTAACATATTGGAGGAAAAAAAAGATATGTTGAAAATATCGTAATTTACATTGATAAAATTTACAAAGTGGGGCTAGGGAAGTTATCAAGTTCGAGGTCATGTTTTATATAAATCAAAGCCGTAAAAACACATTTTTCTAAAAAAAAAAAAAAAAACTACGCATAATTGGTAGTCTTGAGGAATCTGATACAATTGTTCTTGACAAACTTAACTGTTTTAAAAATAATTAAATTATTGTTTTACTTCAACAGTTGAAAAATCTTAGGTTAAAAACAATGAGATACCAAGTTTATTATTAAAAGTGCGACAAAATAACGACACAAGGAAGGAAGTAATACTGTATTTGCGAGAAGCATCATGGCATTGGAGCATCACAAACTAGAGCTTAAGTTCAACATGGAAACTTATAGAAAATTCATGATCCCCAAGTGGGTGGGTGAGACAGCTTACGATGTAGTGAGCCGTGTTCCGGGTATCAGATAGACTGATACAAGTGTTATACATTGTGTTTTGTATTGTCATTTTATTTATTTTATTAGAGACGATGATAATTTTAATTTTAGAAAATTATTTGTTAGAAAATTTTATAAATGTCTTCAGTGCTTTTACGGTTTGTAAAACGGGTTCAAGATTATATCACAGCTTGTCAAAAACAGTTGTAAAGGTAAACAAAATAATAATACTGGTAATAGTCAAAGCTGATATTTAATAAAAGGTTATTTTGCCTTTATTCTGTTCAATGTTTCAGTAACCTATGGCCTATTATTATGGTTAGAGTACGGGACTCCAGTCCCTGAGGTCCTGGGTTCAAATTCCGCCAATCGCCAATGGATTTTATCTAAGTGATAATGCCGCAACCCCTAGGTTTAGCCTGAAGTAATGTAAAAACAATCCCGGGCTCGTGCCTAGCGTCCAAGGACAAAAAAATCATAGGGAGTCAGTACCTATGGGCCTATGGTGTGGGATTGTATGGGTCTATGGGTGGGTGATGATATTTTTTTAAACTGGGTTGCCTTCTTTCCTTCAAGAAGATCTGATAATATTGCGTTAAATACAATTGAAAATACAAAAATCACCAAAATTCTAAGAGGGTTTTTAATGAAACATGTAATATTGATATATGTGACATAACAATTTTTTCTTGGTAACATTTCCCTCTTCTAATATATCTGATATTTCAGACATACCTATGAATATGATAATATTTAACAGGTTTCACGAAACACAAAGTATAGCAATTATATAAGATACTGTTATGAAAAAGACTATATTTTACGGATGTAAAACACTTAATACGTCAGGCACAATTACTGTGCGATGTAAACGTTCAAAATGAATTTACAGAGAGAAGTTGAACGCGTTGTCGGTTGAGTCATTAAACTGCCTCGACGGAAGCAATCTTTGCTCAACACTTCACACCTCGTGGGTAATTTGGTGAGCAGATTAACTTTTGATGGAGAAGATTTACGGGTAATTAAAATTATATTGACATTTCCGATAAAATTGAGATTTCACAAATTTATTAAAGGTAAAATTAACAACTTTATGATTACATCCCATACTGTATTTAAAAATGCAGATTTTGTATGTAAAGCTAAAATTCGATTATCGATTGAGATTGGACCAAAGGTTACGTAACAGGCTAGGAAAACGATGTTTACGTTAGCATCATGATAGTTTCTGCACATTACTGGTTGAGTGCAGTATTTAATTCGATTGCCGTTAACACTTTCACCACGTTCGATATCTTTAACGTCACTACCAGAAACAAATATATATATTGATAACATACACAAATCATACATACAAAAATAATGTTTTGTGTAAATAATTTTAAAACAACAAATTAACTGAAATTTCATATTTTTAAAAAAGGTGGCGTCTTTAATATTTCATTTTTTTATGTGCCTGTTAAAAGACGTTTTGAGCTATGTAGCTTCGTTGAATTTTTGTAACCTTGTCTCTTCGTAAGAGTGGTCAGTCAAACTAGCGGACTCCAGCTGATTTTACCGAACCGTTCTTATTTTACGACTTTCAGGTCTACGAAGAGGCCAAGAAATGACAAATACAAATATCTTTCTAGCGAAAAGTAGTTCTTTAGTAAAGTAAAACGTGAGACTCTTACCTCCCTGTAGAGAAGGGTAGATGAAGAAGCCAGGCTCTTGTACCCAAGACACAACTTTGACCATGTCTCTGACTGAGCGATCCACCACACACTGTAGCACAGCTGTACACCCCCTGGCAGCCCCTAGGACTTCAACTGCTACCTTATATGCCTGGGCTACAACTGTAACAGAAACATAAATGACTTAATCACTAGGTGATTCTTAAACCCGTTTAGACAGTATTTAATACTAGATGTTAAATAGTAATTTTTCTATCCGTTGGGATTAGATGAATGATGAATACTAAGTCAACTAGAGCAGGAGAAACTAAACATTGACAAATCTAGGTCTTCAGGTGATGACCACGTCGTTGAATAAGTTAAAATAGAGACCGAAGTTGCAGATGTGTGCAGAGCTATCCGTCTTCGGTGAAAACTTACTATTCGACTGAGTAGTAGTTTGCCCCGAAGATCGCTTATTCAACCTCGCGGCCATCACCCGAAGATTTAGATTTTACCATCTACTGTGACCGTGGAAGCCTCCAGGCATCTAGAATCTAGATTAAGGGACACTCTCGTACAAACTATAGATCTGATTCTGGATTTTTTAATCTTAAGGCATAACTCATAAGGGTACGTGTCATAAGCTAGTAAGTGTTAATTTTTTGTATCATACCAAACTGATACCACAAGCTAAATACATAGGAAGTTTAATCTAGGGAGTAATACTATTGCCTAAAACCTACTTCCTATATTTGAGATTTATCTGGTCTAGTGGTAAAACGCGGGACTCTGTCCCCGAGGTCCTAGGATCAAATACCGCCACACACCAATGAATATTATCTAAGTAATAATGCCACGACCTCTTGACCTGGCCCGAAATAATTTGAAAATAATGCCAGGCTAGAACCTGGAGGGCGAAAATTGGCGATTTACAGAAAACTAACAATCGACATTATTTTAGTTGTTTTTCTTGTACAAAAAAAGGTTTCCTGGATATTAATTTTTAACTCTCATTTATAGATGGTTTGTTTTTGCTACCTACTAATTGATAACCATATTATAATTTAAAATAGCATTATTATGCAATCAAAAAATGGGGAGCTAGGGTCTTCGGAGCCAAGGTCCCAGTTTCAAATCCCGCCAATCACCAATTGATTTTATTAAGTGATAATGCCATGACTCACTAGAACTAACCTGAAGTTATGTGTAAAACAGATCCGTGCTAGAGCTAACAAAAAACAGACAATAAACGAGACAAAGAACTACTCTTCAACTAATCAAAGACATACAGAGGTAACAACAATCTAAATTTCAACGCAAATAATACTCATTCCACCGTCCTTTTAAAAATATTCCAAGTCACTGCTTACATTTTAAAAGCCCCAGAACCTCATTTGACGATAGATGTGTGTACGAGTCCTCACAGTGTTATCGCTATATGGCATTCGTGTGTTGTAATGACAAGGGTTATCTCCCTGTAACAGCCACTCAGCCATCGCAGGGATGTTTTACGGGATTTAGGTCCAGATAAACTGACTTGGGGGTTTTAGTGGTAAAGTGGTTTAAGGGAAAAATATATTTTAACGTATATTTAAGTTTGATAAATAAGTCCTTATGAAAAAAAAGCAACAAGATAGTTAGTATTTAAAGAAACTTAATTCATTTTCAGTCACACAAATTTTATTGTACCCAAACCAGCCTCGATTGTAATATTCCAGGTTGGTTAAGTTTGATGGGATTTTATAGCTTTTACCTTATCCCGAGGAATTATTGAAATTTAAATTGCTACGGTACATTAAACATTTAGTCTTAATGTTATATGAATATGGCCCTAATGAAAATTACTGAGCATCAGTTGCTTTTAGCGAATTTCCCATATAGGGAATAAGCTATTACCGTAGGTCTCATGGTAAGACCTAGACCCGGGACCGATTTACTTTTTCGTTTTGAGGTCCCCAGAGGCCAAAAACACCATCCGTTAAAATTCATATACATATATATATATATATATTTATTTATATATGTGTCCGTTAGCGCGATAACTCGAGCAAAATTTATCCGATTTTGATGAAATTTGGTACAAACGTGTAAACCTACATTTATTCGAACGAGTTCGCGAACCAGCATAATCGGACCATGGGATCATTGGTTTATGGGGGGTTTTATGGGGTAAAAATGGGTTTTTCTCATTTTTGACCCTAAAAACTTTAAATTTCTAAATTTCTCTCTAGACCATTTTGAAGAGCTTAAAAAAACAAATAATTTAGTATATTGAAGTTTTTTTGAATGTTCATTGACTACGAAGAAAATTTAAGAAATTGTAAATTTAAAATTCCCATGTTATTCTTATGGAGAATAAATAAACTGTTCTAGTTTGCTTGTTTATGGATATATTTCAATCAAATTTGGCAATTTGGCTTATTTCATACTAAGCTATCAATATTTCAATTGAAAAAACACACCTCAACATCTTTCCCGTAGCAGCAAACCTAACTACTCACTAAAATCAATGTTATTTAAATAGGAAATAAATCTGAAAATTTATAGGGAATATTTTAGTAGAAATCAAGCCGGGTGAATGGAAATTCGCTTAGTATGCAGGTTTGCTGCGACGGGGTATTTGAACTAATCATGTAGGAACATTTCCATATCTTTTTTCCTCTTGTACCTTAACCTTTTTTTCCTACACCTTTTTATGTTCCTTAACCCTCAGGAGTTTTCTCCCCAGTAGCTTGTCGTAGGCTTTTTACGTTTTGGATTCAGAAAACTCTTAATTATTTGTGGACACAATTTCAAGAACGACATTAATAAACATTTACTTAAAGATTACAAGTCCTTGACAGTTGTTGATTTCTTGAGTCGGTTGTCTTCAACATCAATCAGAAACCATTGAACTTAATATTAATTTCCATCCTTACAAAACTAGATAAATTATACTACTTCTCACCTGCTCTAACTTGTACATCCCTGCTGACTATCCTCCCAACAGCGTTCTGCGCGACGCAGCGGTACACAGTGTTGTGGATGTCCTGCCGGTACGCCTCAGCACTGAAGGGCAGCAGCACCAAAGTCCCGTTCCTCAGCACTCGTCGTACTCCAGGCACGTCAGACACGCTGTTGCCATCTACTGACAGCCAATCCAGGGCTGGAGGAGGGCTGCCACTAGCCGAGCAATCCAACCAACCTCCGCTGCTGTTGCTGAACTCCAGCTTGGTTGGAGGCTCCATTAGGAAACTTGGACCTCTCAGGTGGCTGAGGTCTCCGGCGGCGAGGGAGATCAGGATCCCTGAAACAGAATTTTCAAAGTGTGAGATTCTTAGTAGATTAAACATCAAAATGTTGAAAATATTCCGCGTGTAAGGGCCTTACAGACCAACCAACTCCATTGGAGAGCGCTACAAGCTAAGCTCATCAAAATATTTTAACGAAAAGACTGATAGTAAGGAAAGGATCTTGTTCTTGAATTCGTAAACCATGCCATGGAATGAATACAAAAGGCTAACTGCTGAGGATTGGTGATGTTGAAATCCATGAATGCCCCAAAACATACTTTGGGGACTTAATTTTTTAATTTTTGGATCAATGAAATATAACTTTTACATGCTCAAACATGTTAAGACTAATATGCATGAACAATGAGTTTTGGACGTATGAGAAGGTGTTGATGATGAAAAATATCTTCTTAATCTTCGTCTTCCTTTTCTTGATAATTCAGTGGGCTGCAAAGATAATATGGCTGTTTTAAGACTATATCCTCTTCAGCCAAATGGATCAGCAATTTCTTTAGTCAGCAGCATTGATCAAAAGGTCAAATGTCCGGGTGGTCTAACAGCTGCTCCCAGTATCAAACCATCAACAAGTAAGAGACATTTCACAGAATTAAACTGACACCATTCTGCATTGCAGGCTAGCACCATAACACCTCGGCTACTCTGTGTGTGGATAAGAAACATGGTAGTAACTATTCTACTGAACGAAATATGCCAATACTTTGAGTAAAGTCATTTAAGCATAGAATCTAACGCAGAGTTGTAACCAGTTTAAATTTTAAAATAACTTATCAAAACTGATGGATAATAGAGTACTATGATACATTTCAAACCAAATAGTAACATCAAAAGATCTAAATAAAAATGTAATTAATCCAAAAAAAAAACTTAGAAAAGACTTTCCACAGCTTGGTTTTATATTACTAATATTTAAAGAAATTATTTTGGCACCTTTGACAATTTTACTACACTGCACCGCTTATGAAATGTTTGCCAGATTTATTTGAAAGAGACTCAGTAACTCGATCAAACAATGAAAACAATGAGGAGGAAAGTGAGAAGTTAGTTCCCACACAACTCACCAGGGAGCGTTCACACAACTTGTCGTTCTATTGTTCCGTGTCCAGCATTATCCGAAAACTTTGAACATTTTTATTGTTTCGCTTCCACCAATACTTGAACTGAGTTCTTGAGAAGTTGAACAAGAGGTTTCAATTTACCATACATTTCGTGAACAATAAAAATACATCAAAATTGGTGAATTATCAGCAAGTTTTGTGCCTTTATAAGAATTAGGTGGGAGTTAATTGTTTTAAGGGATACAGCTAAAAAATGTTGTGTAGTGTTTCTTCAAAGGATGAAGGATTTTTCAATAAGCTTTTGCAGGTTAAGCATATTACAACACACTTAGTTCCATAATTAAATTTTACTACAGCCATCTCTCTAAAAAGAGTATGTTTTTAAAAGAACAAATTAAATTTTAAAATTTAAAAATACTTAAAAGCTTGAGCAGACTATAAATATTCCTCGAATATGAAATAACTTGAAATATAATGGTATAAACATGGCAATGTTTCTATACTGTCGACTCCAAGTGTAATATAAAATTTAAAACTTAAGGTAAGACATGAAGCAAAAACATTTCGTAATTGTATGATCATAGAGAAGGGATAAAAAATTAACACATTTTCATAACACACAAATATGAGATGAATGAGATTTTAAATAATTTTAAATATATGGTAAATATATTCAATTATGAGGGAAGAAAAAATTATAAAACAAGAAAGTCAAGAAGTCACATTAGATAAAAAAGATAAATAATGAAACGTTAGGTTAGGTTAGGTTAGGTTAGTTTGGGTTAGGTTAGGTTAGGATAGGTAAGGTTAGTAGGTAAGGTTACACAAGGGATACAAAAATATAGAAATAGTGAATACTCGATAGTTAATAAACATACATGGGAAGTGCGATACAATTATTAAATAAATTAGGAGGTGAGATTACAGGTGTGAGCTGTGAGATGTAATATGAGATATGAGATCACACGTGTAAGATGTCAGATGAGATGTGAGATGAGTAGAGGTAATGGAAGGAGTTACAAGTCTCGAAATTGCAGGATCACTCACTCGAAACGTAATAAAGACACAGAAGAGTTTCTTCCGATCGACTCTTCACTCTTATTTTTTACACCATTGTGTTTCTTGTTCATTTTCAACCTCATCTTTAAGATTTTGAAGATTCTTTTTCTTTTTTGTACATTTTAAAAATTGATTATTTCATGGAAACTCTAAATGACAATGAAGGCTTAGTAAATCTTGGATGACATGGTTTAATTACTCGATTAATCTATTTAAATATTATCGATAGTTTTAACTTTAAAACTTGCTAGCTAACATTAATTGAAACAAATTTTGTTTTTAATACTTTTTATGCAAGTAAAGTTGAAATCAAACATATCAGTTGTTTTACAGCTTAATATACAGGGTGGCTGAAAAGTAACTTGTACCTTATTTAACTATTTAAGTTATTTGAAATCGGTTTGAGGCAACCTTCTTAGATATGAAAGGCTACAATAATGATGACTAATTTTGAAAAATAATCCCTTTAGGCCAGTGGGGATAGGGGTAGCTCAAAATTTTCAAATGGGAAGTATAGTCAACTTGTTATAATGTTTTATTTCTATTTCGATTATCATTATTTAGGACCCCTTAAAGATATTAAAACACTTTCCATCTTTAGAAGATTTTTTGGGGTAGCACAACCTAATTTTGGTTAATTTGCCTGGGCTAACGCCTTTGGGGATACGTATACAGCCCACTTGATTTTGAGAACATTGAAATCTTTCATTGTAAAACGTATACATAAAAGTACTAATTTCCATTAATAACAACAAGTCTAGTCTAGAGGTAGCATCATTTTACCAATCATGGGAATTTCAATATTTTATTTTTTTATTAGATGACCATTGCAATACTGAAAAGACACAGGTTGCCCCAGATTAAAACGTTTTGAACCAAAAGAGTTGGACAGTGATGACAAATTCACCAACGAAAACTATACTATTAAATACAACGAAGTGAGATGTGTTTAAAACTTTTGCTGTCAGTGATTTTGACTTGATATACTATAACAATGGTGAATGCTGGTGTAGGTGGGTACAAACTTTTATTTACCTCATCTTAAGTCGGTTACGACAAACAAATATTAGGCTATAAATTATTCACTAAATGCACTAACTTTACACTCATCATCCAATCTTTGACAATGTTACCGTTATATAAATTGGTTTTAGACTGCAGTATGATACAACCAGTAAAAGATGCCAATAAGATGAGATTGGGATTTCTAAAACAATAACAGCCCAAATTACTTTTTGATGAAAAAGGAAAGATATTGAAGAAAAGGAAGACAAATTTTCTCATGGAAAGGTTCAAACGAGACTGTTGGGGTCGGCGATTCTCCGTCTCATGAATCGACAATGAAACGTCTCATTCCGCCCTTTTGTGGTTTCCTTCTGGATTAAAACTATTCAGGACCTCAAGCTTGTAATAGGATTTGAACAGAAAACCTGTATAAACTTACTGTTACATTATTTTACATAAGTTTACCTAAAACCTAACACAAACGACAGATATTCATGTAGGGTTGAGAGTTTTTTTAAGTAATTATATTACTTAAATTTTATGGTAAAGCTTTGATAACAAGTTTATCACTTCAATAAGCACTGAGATTTTTTGATAGTAAAGATGGTTTGTGTTATGATCTTCAGGGAAATCTAACAAAGCATTACTGATCCTTACCAATACGAGGATGTAGTGGGTTTAGCAGGCTGTATGAAAAACATTTAATTATATCCACAGATTATAAAAAATCCGTGTTTCATAGCCAAAGTTGATTGTTTTAGGCTTAAGTGTATTTCTCAAGGCTACTTTTTTTTGCCAAAAGGTACAGTATTCCTGGTCCTTTAACCACCATATAAACTACGGTAATAACTAGTTAAAATACGCACCTAGGTGGCGTAACCATCTCAATTGATTGATTTTTTTAAAATTGATAGTTCCCTACTAAATAATTAACTGATTTAGATTTTCTTTACATCCTTAAAAACTTTGCAGAGCCTTTATGACACAAACCACGTCAAGGATTTACTTCAATTGCAGAAAAATTGTTGTTTGTACATAGTTATAAAAAAATATTTGTTCTCGCGGCTAACCACTCATGTGTTTTTCAAATTCTAAATGCACTTGAGGAGCTCATTCTACTGCACCGACGTCAAAAACAGGAGTATAAGGAGAAATTTAAGGTAGTTTCTTTACCCCGGTGGTTCTAACTTAGACTCTGTTGAGCAAGCTTATGGTCATTCCATTAAATGAACCCCCGTGGTCAGATCTACCCCGCTGAGCATCCATTACTGGACACAGCGTGGGTTGTATGAAATATAAATTATACAAAAATATATTGTAGTTTATGTATTGTGTAAATAATGATACAAATTGTACAAACTTGTTTTTCTTCTTTTTTCACTTCAAGTAAAATCAGTTTATTTAGGAAAAATACAATTTATTATGAATGAAGAAAACAGTTAAAATAAATTCAAAAGTTGAAAGAATAATTTCGCATAGTTAGCTGAATCCATACGATGCTATATCATTTTGCAGTATGGTTTGATTTAGATTTGTGAAACTAATTTAAAGATAACCGCACGCTCTCTAAAGACTTATGTAAGTATTTTTGAAATAGAAGAATTATGTAAAAAAAAACTATAAACAAATTAGCTTATGAGTAAACAACCATGAATATAGTTATAAAGTGATAATTAATAACGACTATCGATGTAATGACATGTGTGATTGTTTAAATACATTACAAACGCCAAATATAAAGCATCAAAAGCAAAATTCTCTTTGTGTCTGTTTTATCAGTAACTCAAAGATAAACATTGACACACGATTATTTTAATAAACGTATAACTGCTGATATATTTTGTTTGAAGTACAAAATTGCAATTGCTATTTGATATTAGTTTATTGGAAATACAATATACAATATATATATGGTATCTGACTGCTTTTATCCGTTATTTTTAGTTTTGAATACAAAAAAGCACATTTATACAACAGTATTAAATTTGTTAGCAATAAAATAAGATTTTTTCAAGAAATACGTTTTCTCAATAATAACATTTTGAGTGATAGGAATTTTTAACCTCTTAAAGTGTTGTTTTTTTTATTTTTCATAAAGGTAGGTTACTATTTAGGCAAACATATCACGTTGTCTGTATTTTCAATGACAAGTCATTATTTGTACTGTATTTGTACTGTAATAGTATATTTCACTACTAATCACGAAAGCGACCCATCTCGGGACGAGACAGTGTTTTACATGCGAGTCGAAACATAGGAATCACTATCTCGCCCCGAAATGGGACTTTGGGGGGCGAGTATTGAACGATACTTTTTATCACGATACAAAAAAAACTACTTCATACTCCTTTTGAGCTAACTGGAAACTTCAATTTTAACTTTGTTGATGTCAGGCAAAAAACTGTTTATGTAGCGAAAGTAATGTTTATGTAAGGAAAGGTCAGCTGATCACTATTTGTTTTGTTGTTAAAAATGTTATGATTTTCGAAGATCTCAGCTGTATGGAAATAAGCTATTTTAGAATGCAGATTGATGAAAACTAATTGTCAAGGAAATAATTAATTTCACTCGGATTATTTCGTCTACAAATAATCGGTGGAAATTCCAGATCGTATTCCTAATTTAATAAGATAAGTATGCTGCCAATCCATTTATTGAATTTTGATCGTACAACGTGTTATGTGTTCCAACAACTGGTGTTAAACTGAAGAAAATATGTGATTTATTTCTCAGCTACGTTTTGTTCTGGACCGAGCTCAACAAGTTGAAGCCAGAAAATAATTTATGATGTTGTAATTGTTTTATCTCTCGCGCTCAAGCACTTAAGTGTGATAAAATCGGTCGACCGTGAATCTGCTGTGTGGGTTTATAAAATACCTTTTAAATATTCTGTAGGGAAATTAAAATACATTTAAACACCCCAAAGTATGCTTAATAATCCTGTTTCATTCATTCGGCTTAGACCACAAAAAAAAAATTGTGTTTGAACAATTTTAATTTAAAATAAAAAAGTTGCATTTTTAAGTTTAAATGTTATGATAACTATTTAGTTTTGGAATTAAATGATTTGCATTTTGTTTGACCTCATTTTCCAATAGATGTAATGTTTTTAAGAGAATTATAGAAAATTATCTCCTTATTTCTACCTCAATACGTTTTTGAAAATAGAGTTCAAAATCACTATAGCGAAACACAATATTTAAAACTCCCAGATACTTTATACTTTACTTTATACTTTGCTTTGAAATGGCATCCATACAAAGTAGGTATTTTAAGCCAAGTATGAATGGAGATGAGTGTATGATAAGTGGCGCGATCTTGTAGTCTTGTAAGTGACTAAGGCCGACATATTCCTTAGACACAGCTGTTAATTAATAGCCCATACAGCTAATGGCGACTAAGGGACCTACAATTTTATAGTGGAATCCGAACCACTTTTTTCCTTGGTATATACGAATTGGTCTAATTATCAGGATGGTACTGCGGATAGTCGTAGTCTAGTACTCACCAGATAAACATTTGAAGATTTTTTTGGTCTTCGCTCTCATTGTAAAAGTTTTGATTGAGGAACGGTCACAATAGTGGAGAAAAGTGGGAAGTTTGATTTGACAAAATTGAGTGGAAAATAGTGTCCCGTTGATGAATTCAACCTAAGTTTTACGGAGCTGGATGAAGAAATTAACAGTAGAGAAATACAACTATAATCTTAGTATGCTTTAGATATGTTGCTCTTTCGAAAACTCCATAGTTGTGTGTGTAAAAATTGATAATTTAGCTTATAATATTTATTTAAAACAATACACTTTAGCTGAAATGTTAAATTTATTCAGAGAAACACCAATCCTGCAGTTACTAACCAAACTCTATCACATTTAGACAAATGATAATTTGAAAGATAAAAAAACCAACAACAAAAAATATTTCGATACTTGAATCAAAACACTTGGCTGCATTTTAAGTTACATTGATAGATAACTAGTTCAATTACATCCGGAAATAGAATTTTGAATACTTTTTTTCTAACGTAAAGGTTTCAAAGTGTTAATCCAAAGCCAAGCACCTCTCGGATGCTGAAGCTTGAGAGTTAGTGAGGGCGTGACGTATTGTTGTTCAAGAAGACATTTCATACTCGAAACCCATTGGTATAAGTGCCTCGTGCACTTGGAATCTTCTAGTGAAAGGTCAGGGACCTAAAATGGTTTAAGATTGACACAATCTACGAATAGCCCAATTTATAATCAATGTAAAATTAGAGCTTGAAGAAATTTCAATTATACCTATTGTAATTTAATGGAGAATTTTAACATAAGATATACGTTATTGATTTCGGCTAGAAATTTAGAATTTAAAATATAAACTAAAACAATAAAATAAGATTACATATTTCAACTAGTGTCTAAACTGTGCACCTATACATAAGATATTAAAAGAATGTTAAAAAAATTGTTTTACTTATAACCAACTGGTATAATGTTTCTAAAACTCAAATAGGCTTCAATATAATTATCTATTAATATTAAAGCAAATAATTAATTATCAACAGTATAACAATTACCAAATTTTTATATAACTTTTATATAAGGCCCACCCTAATATTCTAAATTATTAATAATTTTTTCCTTTAGGTAATAAAGTGAAACTTTTATTGAATAAAATAAAATAAATAAATAATTATATATCAATGCACAATTTTTTTATAAAGACGACTTGCTGGTAACTTTAAGTTAAATTGTGTCAAATTCATATCAATCTTGTACATTTATTTCTTAAAGATTATGGTAAACTATTAAATATTGTATACGTTGTAGTCTTTGTTCACATAAAAACATTTTTTATTTTATTTTAATATTTTAATATTTTGGTGACAGAAAATCAACATCTTCCACAAAATTGTATTACCACAATTTCTAGTTACAAAGTTTCAGATGATTCAAATTAGAAAATCTTGAAGGGGTTTCTGAAGAAAGAGTCGTGAACTATTAAAGTCATAAGTATTCTTTAGAAGACGGTGTAAGGCATTGTGAATAGGACATTGTTTCAACCCTTTTTAATTTCAAGCGAGGGGGAGTTTAAGTGACGCTGGGGTAAGTGAAATGTCCAAGAGTTTACGGGGATGAACTGAGAAATCGTAGTTTAAAATACAGCCGGAACAGGTAAATTTATAAATGAGGAGACCTGTGCACATGTTGCTAATTTAAATGGCGTTCAAATCTTGTTACCAAGGGAAAACGAACAATATTATAACATCTTACTTTTCATATATTATGTTTGCTTCAGACAATTATTAGATAAATACAACTACCAATTAACAATTAAATAAAGTTGTCAAATTTTACACCTACACTATAAGTAATTCACCTATCTCATTTAGATTACGATCAAAAAGTGGCCAACATAAAATTCATTTCGTAAACTGCTTAGTCTGTTGTTTACAATCTGACAAACATTAGTCAAACATTTCACTGAGAGATAAACTGTTAAATTACAGTTCACATTTAAACTGTTGTAAAGAAAGTTAGTAGAAAGTTAGAATCGCTGAATCATTGAAAGCAAACTCTAGAAATAATTCAAACGAGAAGCCCAAAAGAAAATAAATGTTTTAGTAACCAATCGTCCCCTTACTATACCTTACGCTTCAAAATGACGACTCAATTGTAAAAATCATTTTATTAGGATGGAAAAAAGGGTTGTGGCATAGGAAACCTAATTGTATTTCTTGAAGATTGTATACTTCTATATTAATATTTATCTTTATAACTCTTAATTTGTGAGGCATAACAAACTGTAGGAAAGGCGGTGATATATTTTTTCATGTTTGGTGCCAGCCCTTAAGTATGTATTAAGTAGAGTTTTCATATTTGTACTACACTGGCTCACCCCTCACTTTTCATGGGCACAAACGTTTAAGGTCAAGTGAGCGGAAAGACTTAAGGTTAAAAATATCGCCAACTTTAAAAAATAATAAAATAAATATTATCTGGTTCGAGACATCATTTTAAGATGTCTCTTAGAACAAATTATATTTTTAGAGACGAATTTTCTCTAGCTAAATGTTTGTATTCTTACTAGGTGAATGTCCAGGGTTAATATACTCTTACATTACAGTTGCATTCAACTTGAACATTTCAAAGTTACTGTTTTTGAACTTGTTAAATTGAATCAACATATAATCAACCAAATAATTATTTAAATATAAAATTCGCATGCATACTCATCTTTATAAATAAAATACTTAATTTTGTTTTAGGGTATTTTTGCTGAATACTAATTTTATTATAACAATTGAAGTAAAGTGATGCCCAATTATCCCATAACATAACATTATGAAGTATATCGTGCGGTTTAGAGAGTGAGTTGTGGCAGTTTCTACGAAAGATAAAATGGAACGAGTTGCCTCATCCTCTATTCAATACCAACACGTCGCTTATTCTGCCGTCTGTAATGAGCGGATCTACGTCTCGGTCGCTTCCGTGTTGTCTTTGTTTTGTATTTTATTGGAGGTTATTTGTAGGTAGTCTCTTTAAATACAGCTGTTTATATGTATGTGGCATTTTGACGGGTTTTGATTCAAATTAGTATGTTATGGCCCTTATAATTCTAAACAAAATAGTGCAACCCCTATTGCTGTAAAAATTACAGTTTAAAAGGTAGTTTGGCCTTTTTTATTTTCCCTATAAAATATCATAGTCACGGTAACCCATGATATAGGTTTTTGACAAGCTAATGGGAGAAAGTATATGTCAGATTGCTGATACCGTTTATTTTTGTCTTTTATTGGAAGTTATTTGTAGGTACTCTCTTTAAAACAGCTGTTTATATATTTAAATTAAATACCGCTAATCCAAGGGATTGAATTGAAAGAACACTTGAAATATTAGAACATTTAGGGGAAAATGCAATGAAAGGTCACGTGATACTTTAACTCTCTTTTACATATGCACTTTTATTTTACTGGAGTTTTTTTATCGATACACTCTTAAATGCAGCTGTTTAAGAGATGAAATTAAATCCCAGTAAAGTAATGGACCAAATTGTAAGGGACACTTAAAATATCAAAACATGCCTGAAAAAGTGCTAAAATGGTATCTTGATTTAACTTATAGAGACAATAACAGAAATTGAAATAGAGCCACAGCAAATTAAATGCCATAACTAAACGGAAATTTTATTTTCGTAATATTATTTACTTGCAGTATATTGTTAGGGATGGACGGTTTTAATATTTTACTCATTTTTTTCATTTATCAAGTTTATAAGTGTCGAACAAATATGGTGATATTAATGTTGTCAATAATGTCTGTATTACATTTTGGGGTGGTGATGAAAGAGAAAAATTTTTCATATTTAGAAAAATTACGATAATATTTCACCACAACGTTATGTTTTGAAAGAAAAGATGGCAGAGCATTATTTCTGTAATGAAGGGAAGAAACATATGAAGATAATGATTGTTCTCCTTCTCATCTCTAGCGCGTAATGACTGACTTATTGTGGTCTTATGTCAGAAAACTTCAAAGGAAATTTTTAAAGAGGCTGTGTGTAACAGTTTTTAATCAATTTTGATCTCGTAGGTTTTAGAGATCTACAACAATAATATATGAATTCAAACTTGTCTCTTGTTTGCTAAAATTAAATATATATGTTTTCAATTTTAGATACATTTATTGCTCTTATGTTATTATTATTTTAATTTGCACTAATTATGACATACAATTTGGTTCTGATCATTGTGTCCTTCATTGTAAATAATTGAATATGGCTATAAATTCAAAATTAAGCACATATCATAGGGGTTTAAAAAACATGTGAAACATTACTTTTTGCAAACATAATTATATAAAGTTTTTTATTTCAAATTGCTTGTCAACAACTTATACAATTTTGCCTACTAAGGACTTAGACCAGCTCGCTCACCAAGTATCAGCGTTTATCTATCAGGATTATAATAATACAATCACCATAACTATACAATTTTAAATTCGTGTTACTTTGAAAAGGTTTATAAATCATAAATAAATACAAGTTCAAACATTTCTGTAAACGAATCAGTGCTGATCTTCAATTTCAAACTGTTTTAATATGTTGAGTAATGATAGTAAGTGGGTGGCTAATTTAGCACCACCGTGGACTTTGGAGATATGACAGTGATGTCGCGGGTTCAATCCCTGAGCTGTCTCTTAAAATTTACTATTGACGTTTATTCATATACGGCACTTGCTTCGTTGATATTTTCAATACACAAATCTGAATTGAAAGAGTGAATTCAAGATAAATATTCGATTGCCAGTTCCTTTTATTATGGATTTAAATGTACTGTATAGCGATCAATATCATTGCATCTTAGGTATCAAGATTTTTCCCCTTGGACGATAGGATCTAGCCCGGAATTTGTTTCTACATTTTTTCAAGATCAAATTTTTTTGGACTTGGAGTTGCGGCATTATCAGTTGTATACAAATCCATTTTGTGATTTGCGGGATTTGGACCCGCAACCTCAGGGACTAAAGTTTCGAACTCTACCACTAGACCAGCAAGCTCCCTAATTTATCAGGATTATAATAATACTATTTCCATAATAAAATTTTAAATTTGACTCTTTGAACAAACAGGTTACGCGATCATAAAATACACACAAGTTCAAACACTTCTGCACATTTCTACTAACAAAAAATTTTAATCATGTTTGAAATCTTTTAGTAAATTATAAATCGTATTTTAGGTTACAACTTGCAAGATTACTGATTCCGATTTGAGGAACGCAGTCTCATTACCGAGCTCAGCCAAACAACAAGACTCGTTACAGTTTCATCAACATTTTGCGTCTGACAGCGACGAAACAGTTTTCAACTTTGGAATTCAAACGAGTTTTATACGTTGAAACTGGGGCTGTATAACAATTGAAATTTCAAGTTTGATTAGGATTCTTGTTTTTAGAACACAGTGAAAACTGAAAATAACCAACCACAGCAAACCTTACTAAACGAATTTCCATATTTGCTTGATTGGATTAAAACACCGTACTCGTGTCAGGTTTTTCATATTTTAAATTTAGTTTAACAGGAACTAGTTCTGCTCTTATAGGTAAGGTAAAGTGTGTTTTAGGTACCTTAGAATGAAATAACTAAATTAATTAAATTTGAACGAAATGTATTCACAAGGTAACTCGAACATACATAAATATATTGTATACATGTACATAACATAAATGTATTGTAACATAAACAAGCAAAAGGTAACTCATTTTAAATAAGCATACCAGGGAAGTTTTAAATACATCCAATAGTGCTAGTTTGCGAGCTCGTTCAAATATACGAAGCTACACACGTACGTACAAAATTTCATTTAAAATCGTATATGTAAGTTATTCTCGAAGTGCTCCACTAACATACACATAGGTCTTTGTAAATTTAAACTAATGGTGCTCTGAGGAAATAAACAATGGTCCTACCATAAAATATACTAAATATGCTTCTTACCTTTATAGGGAATTCCCGAAAAAATACAGGAAAATAAATGTTTAAGTAAATAAAACCCACAAATGCATTAATCATTACGTTTCAAGACTGCCAAACACCACTATGCTACATTTATTAACGTATGCAAACTATGTTCAGCCGTGACAAATTTATGCATCACTTTGCTGAAATCGTCACAAAGCTACATTTCAAAGCATAGCCTCCAGTGATTTCTCATTACATCACCAGCGACTATGACAACAATGCAGTGACGCCAGCAAACTGCTGTTTTAGGGGGTTGACACAGTCCAGAATAGCGGTGAGTGACATTTGCATGGGTTGCTGACGTCATGGGAGTGTAAACGGAAATGGAAGGTTTTGATTGGTCAAGAATATCCAATCCAAACCTTTTGAATAAATACAATTTTGAATGGTAAGACAATCTTTCTCATCCTCGTGTTACTGTGTTTTCATGCTAGTGACGTTTAGGTGTACTAATGCCGACAAAATATCTTATTTTAGGGTGGATTTTACAGTTTGAAATGTTCTCCTTGGTTTCAAAACCGGAGCCATAACTCACAAACATATCGCTGTATTAATTTGAAATGGTTTTGATGTTGGTTAATAATATGAAAAATACAAAACGCTCATTACAGAAATAAAAACAAAATCTTTTGATTCGTTTCAAAAACCTTATAAACATTTTAGTTTATTCCATTCCTAAGTGTATTAAACAAAGCAAATTTATAATATAAAATTTAATATAATTTCATATGTTAATCATTTCTAAATATTATACAAAATAAACTAATCTCACACTTTTCAAAAAAGTTCTATATTTTGGCATTATCATTTTTTAGGAACAAACAAACAAATAGAACTTTTTACCTCTCTGTATCAGATGGTTTAGAAAAAAATCGAAATTGAATATAATTTATAAAAAAGTATAAAAAAATTATAGAAAGAAAGAAAATATTATTTTTTTTGAATAAGGTATTTAAACCACTATCATAGTTATTATCTTTTGTATACTATCTCAAATTAGGCCAGATGAAGTTTTAGATTTAAGTATTAATTGATGAGCTTGCTCAATTTGTCCTTTAGTCCGATTAATTTAAGATTTATTTTAAGTCTGATGCGTCTTTTATCAATTTTCTTATTCCTTTTAATGAATAACATTGTTGAAAATTTTGAGAATGCTCTCTCGCATGAATAGCCACAGGTTTTTGTATATCAGATAATATAGTATTTCTAAATAATCATGTAACTTTAAACTAGATGTTTAAATAAACACCCGATCCTAGATAGAACAACATGCTGCTTCTTATTGGTGAAAACATAGTTTAAGAGAGTACACGGTCCCTAGGGTTAGTAATATTACGCTGGTACATCTAAGGAGCCCAGCCGGTCCCTAGAGGGCTACTTTATTCTTCCTCCATCCCTGCCATTTTGATATTATTTCATATTTAAACATTTATATGTATAAAACTCCTCCTGTGTTTATGGTAAAAAAACCAACTATATGCATGTATATACTAGTTAGGTTTGTATTTTGTAGATAGGGAATTATAAAATTATAAGAGGATTTAATAAACAGTTTGTTTAAGTCTATAACCCCAGTTGGTGGTCATAGACACATCTGTTTAAATAACTTTTAAATCTAGCCCAAAATTAGTGATACACGATGTAAATTAATTGTTGTAATGTATTAAAGGCACACCGATACTATAATATCCGCCAACATGAAACTGTGTAGTGACATTTGGTTTTTGAGTTAACAAACTAATAGAGGTTTATGTAACTGTTAAAATGGAATGTTGTATACATTGACCAAATCTAAAATGTGACCATCCATACTACAACGTATTATTTTTACAGATACAGATAAATTTATCATTTGATAACCAAGTTTTTGAATAGGAATAACGTATATTCATGGAATATATATAACTTTAAAGGTATTTTTTTCTTTTGTAAACAAATTTTAAAGGCTTTGGCTATGAGAGTTCTATGATTTAATTATAACTGTTCAAGATTAGCATCTACAGAGGTAACAACGTGATAACAGACATGTCCATACAGAAGTCACACTTTTCTCAAACTTTTCATTTAGTTACCGTGATAATTTTTCGACAGTAGTACTGAACCAAGATAAAAGTTAAAACCAAGAATTTGTTTACTACAGTAAAATCTATTTTTTATTTTTAGGAAAATATTATGAAATTGTTTGATTGTAAAGATAAATCCTAAAGTTTTTTCTTCTAAAGTATTTTTTGAAGAATTCAAAATAATACAACTAATTCTGGATCGATAAAAGAAGATACACGAATTAAGCGGGATCTGAACTGCAACAGAACAGATATTTGAACCAGTAGGTCTACAAAATTTTTTAACGATTTATTTTCATCATAAGCGTCCAAAGCAATAATGGCGATCTAATGCACTTCATAGTCACATTAATACCACCGGGGAATTGCAACAATAGCAAACACAGAAACAATAGTTGGACCTGGAAACAATAGCACTGTCTGAGAACAATAGCACTGGTCATCCGTGGTTCTATCTAGTTGTTGCACCTGTATCTGTACCAACATAACAAAACAGAATATTATATGTATCAACTCTAAGCAAAACATATTATCTGTACCAACATAACAAAACAGAATATCTGTATCAACTAAGCAAAACATAATATCTGTACCAACATAACCAAACTGAATATCTGTATCAACTAAGCATAACATAATATCTGTAACAACATAACAAAACTGAATATCTGTATCAACTAAACATAACATAATATCCGTACCAACATAACAAAACTGAATATATGTATCAACTAAGCAAAACATAATATCTGTACCAACATAACAAAACTGAATATATGTATCAACTAAGCAAAATATAATATCTGTACCAACATAACAAAACAGAATATTATCTGTATCAACTAAGCAAAACATAATATCTGTACCAACATAACGAAACTGAATATCCGTTTAAAATAAGCAAAACTGAATATCTGTACCAACATAACAAAACTGAATATCTGTATCAACTAAGCAAAACATAATAAAAAGTACCAACATAACAAAACAAATTAATTGTACCAACCTAACAAAAGCAAAAATTCTTCGTATTACACCCCTGCGGAAACATTTAACTTATATTTAATTAAATTCCTTTTACTGTTTTAAATTAAAACAAAATCTCATGATACAAAAATTAAATTATTAACTAAGTTATTTCAATGTTTTTATGACATGGATAATTAGTTTTTTTTGTGGATTTCTGGAATTAAATTATCATGTAGAATTTTGTACCAATTAGATATAACTATATACATTTTTTAACTAATGTTTTATACAATAGAATCAACTTCATAATGCTTTAATTAAAATATATACTTAGTTATTGTAATTATAAGGGAACAGTGTGTATAGTACAAGATTTTGGGAAAAAATATTTACGTTTTATTTCCTCAGACGAAACTGTACACATTCGCTGCTCAGATTATATTCGATTGTATTATTTTAACATATTTGTGAATTTATAATAATTTAAAATAGATAAACAGTCTATGCTTTGTGTATAGTGCTTTGAATTTATCAAACAACGAAGTGGAACAAAGTCTTTTTTAATATTATTCATTTTGATAGCCCCTGGACTACGAATAATGACTTATATAGGCTTACCTCCGTCAGTAGTCCAAAATTGTGTCTTTTTCAACTAATGTTGTTCAAAGCTTACATGTTTCGTTGCATTGCAACATCGTCAGAGCTTTTTGTCAAAAACATCAAATAATTTACACATATGACAAAACACGGAACACGAAACATTTAAACACGTAATAACACGATAGCGCTATCGACACGGCACGGCAGCGGTTGTAGGTAGACTGGACACGGGTTAAGTAACTTCGTCCCGTCCTTCTCTGTTATCAGCTCGGTGGTCAGCTGTTCCAGATGAGATAACGGTGTTGAAGAGGGAGTGGGACTTGAATTGTAGTTTATCATTGAGGATGTATTCCTTGTGTTCTTCGTTTATGTTCATTTTATATATCTCATACTCCTCAAGTGTGTCCAACTTATTACCTTTCCCGCAAAAATGTAGAACTTCCAAGCCGTTCTTAATATCACTCATTGAGTGATTACAATCTACAAGATGTTGAGCAAACGCAGATTTTTGTTTATGGTGTTTAGGATCTGGTCGGTGTTCTTTATATCGTGTTTGAAAGGCACGACCTGTTTGCCCTATGTATTTGCTAGGACAATCCGGACAAGATATCCTATACACGCCGGTCTTATCTACTTTGTCACCTATCTCAACTTTATTTGCCAACACGTTCCTGGTACGGTTTGTGGTTCTGAAGGCTAGTTCAATACCTTGTTTAGCGAGTTCTTTCTTTAATGCGTGTTTGATAGTGTGACTATATTCCACACAGACATATTTTTTCTTCTCTGAGCTGTCAATCTTCACGCCTTGTTTGTTTTTATGTTTTTTGATGAGCCTATCTACCAAACCGCTTTTATAACCATTGACTGTAGCTATATGTTTTATAATTTTGTATTCAATTTCATAATTTACTGCATTTAACGGAACTGTTAACATCCTATGGACCAATGAATTAAATGCTGACATTTTTTGAGAATATGGGTGGTATGAGGTATTGTGGATAGTTTGTGCAGAAGTAGTTGGTTTCCTGTAGATGCTATAATCGAAACTGTCAACATTCTTCCTTATGGTTAAATCTAAAAAATGTATGCAGTTCGATTCTTCTGTTTCAAGTGTGAATTCTAATTTTGGTGCTATTTGATTTAAATATTTGAGGAGGAGGTTTAATTGTCTCTTGTTGCCATCAAACAATACAATGGTGTCATCCACATATCTATAGTACATGAGTATTTTATCTTTATGTTTGTTTTTATCTGAAAATATGTTATTATTTTCAACGTGATTCAAGTAGATATCAGATAAGATACTTGATAGTGGCGAACCCATAGCAAGGCCGTCGTTCTGTAAATAATATTTACCATTAAAAGTAAAATAGTTTTGACGGAGTACTTCAGTTAATAGTTGTAACATTTCATTTATTGCTTCAGGTAGTCAGTTTGAATGTTTATTTAGGTTGTCGTGAACGATGTCCAATGTGGTTTTCAATGGGACATTGGTATACAGGTTTACAATGTCAAATGAGGCAAGAGATTGGTGCATTTTTATTTTAAAGTCTTTCGTTTTATTTATGAAATCGTAGGTGTTTTTTAGGCTATGATTGTTTTCAAGGACAATATTTTCTTTCAATAAACATTCTAATTTCTTGGCTATTTTATAAGTAGGAGCGCTTGTATAGTCTACTAGGGGTCTGATGGGAATACCCTCTTTATGGACTTTAGGTAGGCCACGTAAAATGGGCGGGGATGGGTTCATGACACGTAGATATTTTATGTCATCTTCAGTAAATAGCACTTTACTCTGGTTGACCAATTTCTTTATTTTGGTGTGAAATGATTTCGTGGGATCCTTGTCTATTTCAATTATGTCGTTTTTAGAAATGAAACTTTGCACTTTGACATTGTAATCAGTTTTATACATTATTACAGTTGTATTGCCTTTGTCAGCTTTACATAGAATAGCGTTATTGTCATTTAACTTAGTTTTAATGTTTTGTAAAGCTTTTAACTCCATTTTTTGTGACGGAAGTAAGATTCTATTGCCTATCCTGTGTTTTCTATTTAATTTGCGTGTGATTATTAACCTAGCCTCGTTTCTGTCATCTTCATTAACGATAGATTTGATTGCCATTTCAGCGTTTATTACTTCATTAAACATGCCTTTTTTACCGAGTTTTGGGAGGTTATGTTTTAGCCCCTTATCGAGAAATTTCATTTCATCGTCATCAAACTTGATTGCAGTGTTATTTACTGTACTTGGAAAACATTCGAAGTCGAAAAGAGCAGCTGTCAATTTATCCTTCTGCGCATTTATAAGTGAGGTTAGTTTCTTGCGCAACGTAGCTTTCTTTTTACGCATTACTTTAGAAACACTTGAATCTACGTGTCTGACTAAATATTCAAGCTCTAAATAATGGGCTGAATTAGCCATTTCAAGATATTTCTTCATTAATAAGGTGTTAAGCAACTGTTTCTTGTAGTATAAATATTTTATTTCATTTTTTAACCAAATTTTATGGGCAAGTGCTTTGGTTTTCTTAGCAGCAAGAGACTGGTTATTAATTGTAACCTTTACGTAGTTAGGTATTATATCAAACTTTAGGCAATCTTTGTTGAATTTAATGTTCTGAATTGTGTTCGACAATTTTAATTTGATGTTTTTGTATTGCATGGCTATGTGTGCCTGACTGGCTGAATTCATATTATTCATTTTGATAGCCCCTGGACTACGAATAATGACTTATATAGGCTTACCTCCGTCAGTAGTCCAAAATTGTGTCTTTTTCAACTAATGTTGTTCAAAGCTTACATGTTTCGTTGCATTGCAACATCGTCAGAGCTTTTTGTCAAAAACATCAAATAATTTACACATATGACAAAACACGGAACACGAAACTTAAACACGTAATAACACGATAGCGCTATCGACACGGCACGGCAGCGGTTGTAGGTAGACTGGACACGGGTTAAGTAACTTCGTCCCGTCCTTCTCTGTTATCAGCTCGGTGGTCAGCTGTTCCAGATGAGATAACGGTGGTATGGTTGACCTCATACCACCCATATTCTCAAAAAATGTCAGCATTTAATTCATTGGTCCATAGGATGTTAACAGTTCCGTTAAATGCAGTAAATTATGAAATTGAATACAAAATTATAAAACATATAGCTACAGTCAATGGTTATAAAAGCGGTTTGGTAGATAGGCTCATCAAAAAACATAAAAACAAACAAGGCGTGAAGATTGACAGCTCAGAGAAGAAAAAATATGTCTGTGTGGAATATAGTCACACTATCAAACACGCATTAAAGAAAGAACTCGCTAAACAAGGTATTGAACTAGCCTTCAGAACCACAAACCGTACCAGGAACGTGTTGGCAAATAAAGTTGAGATAGGTGACAAAGTAGATAAGACCGGCGTGTATAGGATATCTTGTCCGGATTGTCCTAGCAAATACATAGGGCAAACAGGTCGTGCCTTTCAAACACGATATAAAGAACACCGACCAGATCCTAAACACCATAAACAAAAATCTGCGTTTGCTCAACATCTTGTAGATTGTAATCACTCAATGAGTGATATTAAGAACGGCTTGGAAGTTCTACATTTTTGCGGGAAAGGTAATAAGTTGGACACACTTGAGGAGTATGAGATATATAAAATGAACATAAACGAAGAACACAAGGAATACATCCTCAATGATAAACTACAATTCAAGTCCCACTCCCTCTTCAACACCGTTATCTCATCTGGAACAGCTGACCACCGAGCTGATAACAGAGAAGGACGGGACGAAGTTACTTAACCCGTGTCCAGTCTACCTACAACCGCTGCCGTGCCGTGTCGATAGCGCTATCGTGTTATTACGTGTTTAAGTTTCGTGTTCCGTGTTTTGTCATATGTGTAAATTATTTGATGTTTTTGACAAAAAGCTCTGACGATGTTGCAATGCAACGAAACATGTAAGCTTTGAACAACATTAGTTGAAAAAGACACAATTTTGGACTACTGACGGAGGTAAGCCTATATAAGTCATTATTCGTAGTCCAGGGGCTATCAAAATGAATAATATGAATTCAGCCAGTCAGGCACACATAGCCATGCAATACAAAAACATCAAATTAAAATTGTCGAACACAATTCAGAACATTAAATTCAACAAAGATTGCCTAAAGTTTGATATAATACCTAACTACGTAAAGGTTACAATTAATAACCAGTCTCTTGCTGCTAAGAAAACCAAAGCACTTGCCCATAAAATTTGGTTAAAAAATGAAATAAAATATTTATACTACAAGAAACAGTTGCTTAACACCTTATTAATGAAGAAATATCTTGAAATGGCTAATTCAGCCCATTATTTAGAGCTTGAATATTTAGTCAGACACGTAGATTCAAGTGTTTCTAAAGTAATGCGTAAAAAGAAAGCTACGTTGCGCAAGAAACTAACCTCACTTATAAATGCGCAGAAGGATAAATTGACAGCTGCTCTTTTCGACTTCGAATGTTTTCCAAGTACAGTAAATAACACTGCAATCAAGTTTGATGACGATGAAATGAAACTTCTCGATAAAGGGCTAAAACATAACCTCCCAAAACTCGGTAAAAAAGGCATGTTTAATGAAGTAATAAACGCTGAAATGGCAATCAAATCTATCGTTAATGAAGATGACAGAAACGAGGCTAGGTTAATAATCACACGCAAATTAAATAGAAAACACAGGATAGGCAATAGAATCTTACTTCCGTCACAAAAAATGGAGTTAAAAGCTTTACAAAACATTAAAACTAAGTTAAATGACAATGACGCTATTCTATGTACAGCTGACAAAGGCAATACAACTGTAATAATGTATAAAACTGATTACAATGTCAAAGTGCAAAGTTTCATTTCTAAAAACGACATAATTGAAATAGACAAGGATCCCACGAAATCATTTCACACCAAAATAAAGAAATTGGTCAACCAGAGTAAAGTGCTATTTACTGAAGATGACATAAAATATCTACGTGTCATGAACCCATCCCCGCCCATTTTACGTGGCCTACCTAAAGTCCATAAAGAGGGTATTCCCATCAGACCCCTAGTAGACTATACAAGCGCTCCTACTTATAAAATAGCCAAGAAATTAGAATGTTTATTGAAAGAAAATATTGTCCTTGAAAACAATCATAGCCTAAAAAACACCTACGATTTCATAAATAAAACGAAAGACTTTAAAATAAAAATGCACCAATCTCTTGCCTCATTTGACATTGTAAACCTGTATACCAATGTCCCATTGAAAACCACATTGGACATCGTTCACGACAACCTAAATAAACATTCAAACTTACTACCTGAAGCAATAAATGAAATGTTACAACTATTAACTGAAGTACTCCGTCAAAACTATTTTACTTTTAATGGTAAATATTATTTACAGAACGACGGCCTTGCTATGGGTTCGCCACTATCAAGTATCTTATCTGATATCTACTTGAATCACGTTGAAAATAATAACATATTTTCAGATAAAAACAAATATAAAGATAAAATACTCATGTACTATAGATATGTGGATGACACCATTGTATTGTTTGATGGCAACAAGAGACAATTAAACCTCCTCCTCAAATATTTAAATCAAATAGCACCAAAATTAGAATTCACACTTGAAACAGAAGAATCGAACTGCATACATTTTTTAGATTTAACCATAAGGAAGAATGTTGACAGTTTCGATTATAGCATCTACAGGAAACCAACTACTTCTGCACAAACTATCCACAATACCTCATACCACCCATATTCTCAAAAAATGTCAGCATTTAATTCATTGGTCCATAGGATGTTAACAGTTCCGTTAAATGCAGTAAATTATGAAATTGAATACAAAATTATAAAACATATAGCTACAGTCAATGGTTATAAAAGCGGTTTGGTAGATAGGCTCATCAAAAAACATAAAAACAAACAAGGCGTGAAGATTGACAGCTCAGAGAAGAAAAAATATGTCTGTGTGGAATATAGTCACACTATCCAACACGCATTAAAGAAAGAACTCGCTAAACAAGGTATTGAACTAGCCTTCAGAACCACAAACCGTACCAGGAACGTGTTGGCAAATAAAGTTGAGATAGGTGACAAAGTAGATAAGACCGGCGTGTATAGGATATCTTGTCCGGATTGTCCTAGCAAATATATAGGGCAAACAGGTCGTGCCTTTCAAACACGATATAAAGAACACCGACCAGATCCTAAACACCATAAACAAAAATCTGCGTTTGCTCAACATCTTGTAGATTGTAATCACTCAATGAGTGATATTAAGAACGGCTTGGAAGTTCTACATTTTTGCGGGAAAGGTAATAAGTTGGACACACTTGAGGAGTATGAGATATATAAAATGAACATAAACGAAGAACACAAGGAATACATCCTCAATGATAAACTACAATTCAAGTCCCACTCCCTCTTCAACACCGTTATCTCATCTGGAACAGCTGACCACCGAGCTGATAACAGAGAAGGACGGGACGAAGTTACTTAACCCGTGTCCAGTCTACCTACAACCGCTGCCGTGCCGTGTCGATAGCGCTATCGTGTTATTACGTGTTTAAATGTTTCGTGTTCCGTGTTTTGTCATATGTGTAAATTATTTGATGTTTTTGACAAAAAGCTCTGACGATGTTGCAATGCAACGAAACATGTAAGCTTTGAACAACATTAGTTGAAAAAGACACAATTTTGGACTACTGACGGAGGTAAGCCTATATAAGTCTTTTTTAATGAACAGCCCCGTAAACTCTCTCTTTAATATAAGAGACAATAATAAAGAAATATTTCATTGTTTTACAAGTTTTTGATTTCTGACTAATACCCTGTGCAGGTCGTAGAAAACTTTCTATATTTCCATTATATCTTTGGAAAGTTAGATTTTGTTGACTCTCAACTAATCCCCAACGAATCTCATTTGCAAAATCATACGTTGATCTTTGCATTATAATTATCCACCTTATCCTAGCACACATTTTATAAAAATATTGTTAATTCGCAGTGCAACTGGGGACCTGGAAAAATGAATCATCGGAAATTGTTGATAAAAAGAGAAAATGTAGATGGTGTAAGATCGTATTGTGTAAGATAACCACTCAAGACTCTGGACACAAACATCATCGACATAGAAAACCCCTACATCTGTGTTAATTTTAATGTTTAGTTTTATGGTTTTATTTTAGTTTTTCTGCTAACCTGATGTGACGAAATTTTTCCATGAACCACTCACAATAATTTATTGGAATAGCTGACAGAAGTAACGATACAGAGGCAGAGTGGGGTGTGCAAAGATAAAACGGGGAAAACACTCTTGTTGGAAAAAAGAGGGAGGTGTGTGTGGGAGAGAGAGAGAGAGAGAGAGAGAGAGATACAGGCGTTGATTGTGACAGGTAACGATCGCTGAGTCCCCGTCTTTCATTTTGTCTGTCTTTGTTGAAACATTACAACAAATTACTGGTTGATTGAAACTGGAAATTGGAAATTGACAGCAGATTATACATCAATGCTAGCCTTGTCAATATTTTAGAGTCTGTGCTTGTTACCATGTACTAAACTAAGGTTATGTATCTGAACTGAACACTATAAATGAGTTGAGAGGTTTTTAGCAAAAATTCTTAGTATTGAACAAATTTCTAAACTTTTTAAACATTTAGTGAATGTGAAAGTATTTATTAGGTGCATAAATATTTTATTTTACGATATCAAAAACCAAACAAACGCAGATTAAAGATATTTTATGAGTTTGCCTACTACTAAATGCTATTTACACCTCAAAATTAAAATTTTGTAGAGTTGAACTATATAATTAGAAAAAACTAAAAGGATCCTCCCTATAAATAAACAATATCCTGTGACTGTTAAATTCGAAAAAAGGAAGTAAGGTATTCAACAGTATTTCCTTGATTTATTGTTTAGTATTTATTGTTTGGTATTTTCTTTAGAAGGGGTTAAAATATATTTCCAAGTTTCACACTACACAATATTACCACTACTTATCAAAAATACTATTAGTAACGTAAAAGTTAACAAAGTTTTTTGCATTACCAGAAAATAACAATGCACCTTCCAGAGAAATTACGATTTTTTAAATTTATCAACGCTGCTCTCCCCAAAATAACTAATAACTAATAACTAACTAAATATAGTTCACCACAACTCCCTAAAACGTAACTTAAATTGCCATTAACAATGCACAATAAGAATCGTAAAACACACGTTAAAAATTACGAGGAAAAGATATAAATGTAAAATACTTTCATTTTTTCAACTACCAGAGATATATTGGGGTAGAAATGGTTATAAAGCGCCAAAAAGCGCCGAGACGTGAGATGAGGTTCCTTTGTGGATGTAGCTTTTTAATGAGCGCCAAAACTGTCGCCCAGAAAACAGATGTTGAAGATACAGCACGCCTTGAGTAATGGAAGGTGGGAAACGTTTGTGTGTGTTTGAGTCTTTATCAAAATGACAAATACGATTGATTTACAAAATTAGATAAAAATATATCCATAGGAAAGCAAACACAATGTTTTCTCCTTAAGAAGGACATAAAGTTTTAAAATATAAATCATTTCTAAGATTTCCCCCATAACTTTTGACTGTACAACAATACTTCAGTGTACACAATTGTTTTTCCCACACGATGGATGTAGGAAAAGTTTTGCAATAAAATAAATGTAAAAATAAAGCTGTAGTATTTTTTTACTTTAATTTGTTAAATGCAAATAAAAGCTGGTCAACGGGACTGTCACTCAAATAACTAGTCGACGAAGAGGTTTTTAGTATTTATATATTTTATTTAAATAGACGGTCTAGTGGCCAGACGACCAAGTAAGCTGTCGATCTACTGGTTTGCTCCCAATAGCAATACCTGTAAAAGGACAGTAATTTAGGATTTGCGTTATTGGATGATTCGACCAAAATCTAATGACAAACCCAAAACAATAGTTGCGCGCCATTTAACTAGTCTATTGTGGTTGAACAATGGTGAAAATTGGTGGACAAACTGTGTGGTTGTTGTGGTAAAATAAGGACGTTTCTCTTATGATAGAAAATTACTTAAAACTTTATTACTTCATATACACTAGTAAACCTTTGTTGAACTAATGTTGAAGAATGTTTAAACTGATTGACGTTTAATTAAGACTGATTAAACACCAGTAAGGTAATTTTGGTCCCACCGTCACATCCTAGGACGTTAGGTTCTAGCCAAGTTAGATACTGAAGCTTACTAAACTAATAACATACATTCTTTGTAAATAAAATGAGAAACATATTATTAACACAAGCATTTGCATAACAGTTTTTGCAATCAAATGTATATGTAATTGGCAAGTTGTTTTCGTATGTAGTCTTATGGAGAAATACGAAACTTTAAAGGGCCCCAGGGCCACACTCTCTAATTATTTCCCTAAAGAGAAAGTTTCCTGCACAACTTCACGTTACGCTCTTTCCAATGACACCAAAAACATGTCAATCGGTTCAGTAGTTTCGGAGGAGTAATTGTTACAAAAAACCTGCTTGCGTATTAAATAAGTATAGATACTTTTGTATTAGATATATTACAGAGAGTTTAAGAATAATAAGTCCAGTAATTTTAAGTAAAAATATTGAACGTACATTAAGGCTCTTGTAGAGTAAGAGTGGGGTTGTCCAGTAATTGGCAACACGTGGCTAAATCATCCCTTATGAAATATTTCTCGCCCCAACAAACATTGGACTTAGGTGATTTTCTTCTTCCTTACATCACATGTCTGTATACATTCCTACATTATATACATATTATAACCATAATTCAAAACCTAATGCTTACTAGTATACAAAATAGTTCTTAGAAGCCAATATTTTATAATTTAGTGTTGGTTGCTATTTTATTTATTAATTTAAGTAAATTATAATTTTAGTTAAAATAAGGAACCGATAAACATTGTTTGCTTACTGAGCAGATCACAGCGTTAAAGAAATAATTAAAAATATTACTATGGAGGTACATATTCAAACTCATTTTCAACAATCATCGGATCTAGTTGCAGGGATATTAATGTAAAATATAGTTGAAGGGCGTTGCTTCATCAAACTATCATGCAATGACGCTTTCTGGTTTTCACAATTAAAATAGCATTTTTCCATTATATTGTGACATATTCACTGTCCTTAATTGTTATTCTTAGTTACCTTTAAAAAAATTCAACAATGTTACACAATCCAAACGAACAATTGTATTTATTATGTTACGCTATCTTCTGAGCTCGGTAATCCAAATCAAATAAGTAATGTTACTCATAGTATAAAATGTTAAAGTAGACAAGTATGCCAGAAATAACAAAGTAGAAGCACAGGGAGTTCCAAAATTTTTCGAATATAGCGTGGAGAAGAAAAGGTGATGTCTAGACCCTGTAGCTTAATAACAAAGGGGTCTAGATTCATTAGTGGCAGGCTTTACGGCCTTAAATATTTAAACTCTATTCTTTGGGGGACTTAATGAAGGATTTTACCTTTAATTTTGAGACAATCTTTGTTTAAAAAATCAAACATATTTTGTTTAGTAAAATGGTTGACGTAATCTCTTATTTTTGCATTTGTATCTTCATGTACGTCCTGGAACTTTAAAAAAAGGAAGGTTGGTACAGTAAAAAAGGAACTAATATACTTGTGGTGGTAATGGGAATCCAACCCATGTGCCATAAAATTTCGTCAAGCTACATACTGAACTATTCATTTAATATAGTTTCGACTTATCACTAAAAATACGTTTTTCCCAATGTAAAATGAATGTTAATCTTTTTAAAATATGGCTCAAGTTCCTATGAGAAACGGATGTCACTGAAAACGTTTAAAATGCATATCCTATGGGTGGAATACGTTTTACGTTTATAACTAGAAAACTAAAAGAGATGTGGAGTAAGTTTAAAAAGTTGCTTAGAATCGTAATATTTTCAAAATGATATGCAACTCTACTTAAGATGCTATATGAAGTTTTTGAGGTTTGGCTACTTACGTTAATGTTTAAAAAAATTGTCCTTTTTTGTGACAATATATTAATGCTGCACATATTGTTGTGATAGTTATTCTGGCTAAAAGTTTTCATCTATTATGAGCTAAGCTTTATATTGATAAAGATTAGCTCATAATAGATTAAAACTTTTAATCAGAATACCTATAGTGAAAATGTATAATAATATAATAACTACTGTAGTATATAAAAAGTTAAATAGTAAAGAAACTCCTAGCTTCAATTTTTTAGGAAATAGAAATAGTAAAATTCTAATTCCACCAAACTATATCCATAATATATCAATACATAAAAATGTTTTTATTTGACAGTTATTGTGAGGTTCAAACTAATGAGCTTAAATTTTTATACATTCCGTATTAAAAATAATATATTGAAACTATTTTAAAGTTGTTCTTTGGGGTTGTTAGTGGGAAACCCTCTTACTTTATCATTGTAGAACTAACGGTTTGTCTGAAATCGATAGTGACTACGCTGTATCACCGTCTCGTAATTTTTAACCAGTTATATAACTGGAGAACGAGTTATTATTTATGTTTAGATAGTTTCATTTTGTCAAACGAGGTTTTAAAATTACTGAAATAATTACATATGATTGTAAACAAAACACGAACTCTACAGTGCACTGGAGAACTAACAATAAAATTGGCTTTCATTCCATAAGAATGAGGAATCTTCTAATGAAGTATATTTTATCCATGGTATACATTTTATTTTCCAACACTTACTGGTTAATACGGTTGAATTCCAATGACAAAGACGATCTAATGTGATAAAGTAGAACAAGATAGACGTGTTAGGTTCCCGATCACGTGCGGGAAACAAAACAAACGTCACTGTCCCGAGTTCAACAGGTGCAAGCTCCTAACAGCTGATTGACAACGAATAGATGGGTTTTCTAAAAAAATACACTGTTTAGGAAATGGCTTTAAGCAAATTGAGTTAGTAAAGACCATTGTAGAACAAATACACTGTATAGGAAGAGACTTTAAGCAAATTGGTTTAGAAAAGACCATTGTTGGAAGAATTATTGGTTGCATTACAGTGATAGTTTTAAGCTTTTTCATCAGTTGTTTCTCCTAAGTTGGAATTGACGTAAATAATATAAATATTTCCAATAAAAGTTTCGGAAATGCCTAACACCCTTTTTGAAAGGCCTACGCAGCAGGTAGGCCTATACATATTTAATATTTTGCATTACATACAAACAAAAGATTTCTGTTAAAAATGAACCTTTAAACTATTTGACTTCATGTTTAAAGTTAAAAATACATAAAAACACCATAAATAAAGCTAAAAATAAATTAGTGAAATAGGTAAAATAAAAAAAATACGATAAAAAAGAGTGAAGTATTCTTTCAACTATTTATTGATAAAAGTATACATTTAGTAATGGGTGACAGAATACACATTTCCTTACTTTACATTGTTTTACATGATCCAGTTTGAATTGTTATATGATGCTTACGTCATGGCGTTTGGCAAAGACTAAAATAATCCTTAAGCTATATTATATGAAAATATTCTGAGGACATATTTGTTAATATGTATGTATACTTTTTTATCTAAAGCACTGCACTTTATGCAGTGTGAATATAAAATTGTATATGACCTCAATATTAACTCTTAGACTAGAAAATCTATGTGTTATGAGCTATACGTGTTATCAAGGTGTAGGCCTATATTTATCACTTCTAAAGGTTTTTTTTTCAAAGATAGGTGTTAATTCTCAATCATGCTCTATTTCTAAGATTCACACCAAAGGAGTGAAAGTTTATATTTTGAAGGACATTTCTAAAATATAACAGTGTTTCAAGAATAGCACATACTACTTAATGTTGATAAATCATTACACTTTAACATTAAAAGTGCTGAACAATATAACTAAAGAATTGCATTTTAACTAACTGTACATCTCTGACATTTCAGACACTGATTCAATTCTTGGAGTAAGGAGCAGAGGACTGGGTTTATTAAATTTTACCACAATGGTTCCAAGAGACTTGCTGAGCTGTAGCTGGACCCAGAAGCTTTGTAACAAAGGATATTGTCTTGATTCGCTTGAAACAAGGACTTTGATGGAAATGAAACTTTGCTGGAAACCAAGAAACGTAATATTAAATTTATTATTACTATTATTAGTAATATGATGTAACAGAAGTTCTTTTTCCGTTTCAATTCTTTTGCTAAAATAGGTTTGACAACCGTGGATGGCAGGGTTTTTAGTACCTAATTGAGAAATACTTTTATATTATATAAAATAAATATTTTGATTGCCTCTCTAGGGGGTTTTCAGGATTTGACTTTATAGAACTATTTTCCAAACGTGACGCCTGCAAATATAAACATTTATCAAAGGAGAAAAATACAATTTTATTTCTCTAAAAATCACAAAAAATTTTGAAAATAGTAAGTCTTAGAAAAAGCTACGTATTGTATATTTAATATCCAGTGCTAAAAGCTTTCAGAGTGCCTTTATCTTTTTAGCATTAAATGTCTTAAAAGTGAATTAAAAGACTAAAACATGAATTGAAAAAAAATTTGAAAACAATGTCTTATTAAATTTAACCTAAAACATCGTCGTTATCACGTTTACAATTGGTATCATTTTTGTATTCAATACATTTTCATCTTTTTTGTATTTTGCTCTGTCTATATACAAATATATATTAGTCACCTTATTGGTTATTAGTTGTGATTAACCTATTTTTAAGTTTCTTTATCTTGCCTCTTAATCAAGGGGTAAAATAAAATACTAAATAGAAAGTCTGTCTGTAAATCAAGTGAAGTCACACGATTTTCCCTATACGATACAAAGTATTATCATTGAGTGTACAGGTATGTGTATAACCAATGTTAGTATGTAGCTCAACGCTTACTATGACACCGACAGTTGTGTATTTCAAGTCAATGTGAATTCAGTAGAGTGTAAAGCAACAGTAGAACGTTTAGATCCTGATCACGTAGAACTAACCCAACAACTCACACGGCGACTGTGTCCAACAGGTGGCAGACTCCATCAGTTATATTAACAGTCAATACTTGTACGGAAAATAATTTATCAAAGTGAATCTTTTTAAGAATAATAAATAATTATAATAATAATTATAATTATACAAATAATAATAATAATAATAATAATAATAATAATAATAATAATAATAATACAAAAATTATAATTATAGGCTTTGAAATATACTTTCATGTCAGACATCTTGTTAAAATAAAGGAAAACGTCTAAGTTCTCAGTGTTTTAAATTTATTCATTTTCTGGATATTTTTTCCAGTAATAAATACAATAATTTTGTTACGTTATAAAATGTCTTAACTATTATAGATTTTAACGATTTTAGAACTATTATAGTCTTTTAGGAGTTCAAGTTCAGGGGGAGCGAGCTGGTCTAGTGGTTAGAGCGAGGGACTGCGGTGCCTGAGGTCCCGGGTTTAAATCCCGCCCATTCACCAATGGATTTTATCTAAATAATAATACCGCAACCCCAAGTCTAGCCTGAAGTAATGTGAAAAACAATCCGGGGCTCGTGCCTTGCGTCCTAACTATATTATAGTCTTTTTTTGAAGTTCAGGTTCTAACGAAAAATGCATTAAACTAGTTTTCCAATTCTAACATATTATATGTGTTAGCATTTTGATTTCGTACTGTTAAGTTATGTAGTATGTTTAGTAGCTCAGTAAAATGCTAATATTTCAAATATTTAGGTTTACAATGAAAAATCATTTATATTTCAAAGTAAAACTACCTTTACTTTTTTCGGTACTTTCCTGTTAAAGGGAACATTCATTATTATCGATGATTTTCAATCGATATATCGATATTAACGAATTGAAACTTATCAGCTGACAACTACGATAAATAATTATTGTTCAGTATCAAAAAACAATTGAAATGAAACTGTTCCAAACCAACCTAACAAAACTAACCAAACTTGCTGTAACATTTAAAAATTCCGTTTAATATTCCCCACATGCTTTTTCTGTAATCAAACGGAATTTTTAAAATGGTACAGCAAGATTGGTTGGTTATGTTAGGTCAGCTTAGAACAGTTTTAATCCATAATAGACTAGATTTTAGCCTGAACAAGATCAGTTGTCAATTTGTAATGGATTGTAAAGGGAAACAAAAATATCGATATATCGATTAAAAATAATCGATAATAATGAATGTTCCCTTTAACAGGAAAGTACCCTTTTTTCAAACAGCTAATTCTCTAATAATTAAGCGTCTTGCTATAAATAGTTTAACAAAAACTTTGACAAAAGACAACTGAAGTTGAAAAAAACCTTGGTGTTATTTATTTTAGTTTTTGACCTATAGTTGTAAGTTTGACAATAACTAAACAAGAGCAACAGGAGTAATCATTTAGAAATTATTACTACGATAAGCCTGTTACACCATAAAATGTCTTATCTTAAAAATGTTTAGTACTCTTATAGTCTTTTTGTAGTTGAGGTTCCAATGACGAATACATCAAACTTATTTCCCTCTCTACAGACATAATTTTATACTACGCAATCTCATGCTAACACATAAAAGAGTTATTATATTATATTTAGTCTAGTAGCTTAGTAAAATTCAACACGCTTCTAACCCTTTAACGATATAGGCTTATTTTATGCATTTAAACAAGATATACGATACATTTAAATAACTGTGTAATTAAAATAAATGTAATGTAAATGTCCTTTTACAACTTCAACTTTACACGATTATTGCTCAAAGTCAACCCTCCCCGCCAGAATGTGATGTATCTCCGCCATCGTCCTTTCTACCTTGTGACGTTTTGTGACGTTCATTAAAAAGCTACCTTCACAAAGGAACGTCATTAACACGTTTCGTCACCTTTTCCACGTTTAACGAGAATTTAAACGTCAACATATTCTTGTCTTTTACACAGGGAAGGTATACATTTAAAATTCTACTTGTGGTTTCTTTAAATATATACACTTGTATTTGACATTACATACTTTTAAAAATATAAAACATTATTGGATTGGAATATGCTAAAGGTTTGAATATTTCGGTATATGAATAAAGATGCACGATGGACTCTTGCATATTTAGTTAGGTGTATAATAAGAATCATTTATAATTCAAAGTGCTTTTAACTTGATAACAGCTGATTCTCTTAAAACTTATCGTTCTTGGCATAGGTATTTCAAGACCTTTACAAAAGAACATTATACTGTGGTATAAAAGGGAGGTGATATTTAGTTTTTACCTAAAGTAGTAAGTTTGTTGACATTATTTAACTTTTAAAATATCCAATAATTTAATTTCATAATTACATCTAATGCAGTTTTGATTAATTTTTAATATTACTTTTAAAGTTCCATGGAACTTGACAAAAAGCATATAAATTAGTCCAAAATCAATGCTTTGTTGTTATGTAATTAAACCTAGTGGGTTTTGGTATTTTCCTCTAGGCAAATAAGTATTTGCAATCACCATTTATACATTTATGAACAAAGTTCTAAATATCCTGAGTACTACAAAAACGGTATGCTACAAAACTAGCAGTCATTTGCACCAATACAAACATACATTTTGAATACTTTCCCAACATGGCGTGTTACAAAAATGTTTCTCCAAGAAAATGTTTTGTTAAAGAACAGAGATAAAACTGCGGGGAAGACAAATGGGATCGTTACAGTACCACCAGGCCGCTACTACTGCACAACCACCGACTTGTCAACGTCTCTGGGGGGGGATGATATGGGGGGGGGGCTTTTGGATGGATTACAAAAATCACCCTTAGATTTGTTATTGTCAGTTCCCATCCTACATACAATTTATGAATTGTAAAAACTGCCTCCTTGAATAGTTGAGTTGTGGCCTATAATTATCATTCCAAATATAAATAACTATCAAGTCATAAAAGTCAGGAGATTTTTACATTTACAGGTGTGTTAAATATAGGAAATTGATTGCATATTTCTATATGAAACTACTACTTATAGAAATATGTTGGTGTTTCCAGTACAAAAGGGTGGTTTTAGACGTGTTTAAAATATCAGAGGTCTATATTATTTGCTAAGAAAGCTTTTGCACATCCATCTAGAAAATTTCTAGCAGGTACCACACCTTTCTGTCTTTTACCATACTTCATATTTTTAAGTGCATTTATACAGTGCATTAACATTTTTTGCAGAGCAGCTGCTATCATTGGGATATAGTTAATAAACATTTTTTCTCTAATAAAATTATTACAGCATTAGCAACATATTATGAGACTTAGGTAATCTTTCTACGACGGTTACCATGCTATAAGCGTACAAGATAAATTTAGTTTAAGCAGATATACTTATTGAGGAGATATTTTATTAAACATTTCGAAATACGTCCCTCGTCAAAGATTCCAATCCACATACCTCCTAAAATATAAAAGTCTATTTACCCTAACGATTTAAATTCTGTAAGCACAACCCTTTGTCAACTACTGTTTATTAAGTAGAACTTTTATTTATTGCCAACTTTACAAGAATAATAAAAAATCCAAATCCTATATAGAACTCTACGGGATATCCTTATATATAATTCTGTAAGACTAAATTTTTACCAGAAAATTGTGGACGACTGGGAAGTCGTAGAAAAGTGGGAGGGGTCTTAAATTAAAGGTCTTGACCCCAGGGACTCGGGAAAAATAGCAGAATTTCCATAAAGATACCAGAAAACGAGATATAACGTAAAATGTTCTCCATAAGAATAGCATTAGAAGCCATTTATTGCAGATTTTTGTTTACTTCAATACAGCTGACCGTGATTTATCATCAAGCCAGTACGCAATGTTAACATTTTTGGATTACTTTTGCCAGTCAATTCTGCAATGTACTATATAAAACCAGGGATAACGTTACCTAAGACTTTTTAGTTACGTTATAGAATGTGGAAATAAATTATTTTACTGTGCAACTTTTAAAATTTATGTATTTTTAACGTTTAACACGAAATAATCACATTGACTAAATAATTACCGATTGAAGATTAAATAGAAAACTTCTGCTCTGTTTTCATTTCAAAAAATATGTTTTAGATTTATTCTACACTTTCTTCATTTTAAATTTGATATTTATTGTAGTGTTTAATCAATATTTTGTATGAAGTGTATGAACCTCAACGGCTACTCTTAGAAAATAATCTGGGAATTAAAGATGAAATTGGTTCGTACAGAAAATATGTATTTGTTAGTTATGTAAGTACTATGACAAGCTCCAATGGGAGGAAAACTATATTTTTTGGTGATTTTCAGGTCCTGTCTGTTGCTTGCAAAAGAGTTAAGAATCAACCGATGATTAGGCCCAATTTGATAGAATATGTAACTTCAATCTCACCTTTAAGAGAAATACTACCACATACACTAATTGTTGTTTTTTATGTTGATCAGAAAAATCTAGGGTTAAGTTTGGTCAATGGAATGCCTTTACTCTTCACTACTGTAGACTAATAGTATAAACTTAGAAATATTTACTGGGTAGGGATGCTAATTTAGCGGGTTTGGCCAAGAACGAAGCTTACATCAACACACCTTTATTTGCCTTTTCATATTTGACGAAGAGAATTTCAAAAATTCAAATCAGGAAAGTATTTTTTTATCACCCACAAGACCAAAGCTAGCCTAATAAACCAGTATTTATTCACAAACAATTATATGTTTGCTACCTTTAGCAGGGTTAAACCTGTTGGGATTCGAATGATTTATTGAAAATAACATCAACAACGACAAACAACAAACTGTTTTTTACACAAAAGATATGGCTTACAGGGATATATATTATGATACATGGATAATATATTTCTTAGTTTGTTTAAATATTAGATGGTTTGTTTTATATTATTGAGCTTTTTAGGGACTTATGTCCCTACAAGCCACTAGTAGACGATTAAGGTTGGATAACTTACAAGTCCACTCCACAACTCAGAGGGGATGTTTCACTTAGTGCAGACCAAACTAAGTGTTCATTCCAGGGGGATGAATTATTTACACGCGATCACGGAATCTCCTCCGTATTTTGTCAAGAGAATGTATCTCAAAGTGTTAAAAAATCTACATTCAATTGAATATTTTCTCTCTGGCTATGTACTTGGATGTTTAGTGCAAAGTAAAAAGAAACAAGTGGGATAAATAATTATTTTCTTGATGAAGGGATTTGTTTAATATTTATTAGGATGGATTAGGAGTCGTGAGTGAGCCTAAGCAAGATTATACTTTAGAGTAAAGCTGTTCCTAGTTTTTAATAACTATTACGAAATTTTATGCAACGGGATTTCGTTTCTATACTTGATGATCAACTATTTGGGACTATGGTTAATTGGTGAATGCCGTGCAGATAAAAATACTATAAATTATACAACTACCATGGAATCATTTTATGTGCGAAAACAGAAGATGAATCTTACAAAAATGAATGAAAAAAGTAAGATTTGTAGATAAGTGGGGTAACTTAACGTTTTTTTTTATAGACCGTAATTTTCTATGAAATATTTTAAAAATTTAAAAAAAACCTATTTTCTTTAATTTTTAATGATCTTTGTAAGGTTTATTATTTTCAGAGCACTGACAATACAAGCATTTTCAATTAAAAAGGTCGGCTTATGACCTAGATGAAAGATTGTGTACAATGCACCCAGCTCTTTACAGATCAATGCACAATTGCACATAACGGACAAACAAATATTCACGGGCAGAGATTTTTAGATAAATTCCAAACACAACAAATTCCTCACACTCAGCATGGGCATTGAAAAAATATCTATGCAGTTGGAAGTATAGGACTAGTGAGAAAAAATAAAACTACAAAGAAAGAAAAAAGAAACACTTGGCTTTTACATGTATTACAATAAATGAAAAACAAAATAATCCCTCAATTAATAATGTATATGCAAAACCCATATGAGTCATGCCTTACTTCGCAAACAGTATATTTTCCGAATGATTGCTCAACATTTAGATGACCTAGATAGTTTATTGCTGCATTAAATAACTTCAGACTATTTGGTTCGCCATGCTGGGTTGTAATAAATAGTTATTACTTCATTAAACTACACTTCAAATTGTCGGAAATTTGATTTTCGTTATAGTTGTAATTTTTATCCTACAAAGAACGCCAGCTATTTTAATTAGAATATACATCAGTAAAACACAATCTTCTTATGTAGGCCAAACAGTTGTACGAATGGATTCTGTAAATGCCATTACTGTAGTATCTTTCAATTAAAGATAACTCGTAATAGTTGTAATTTCATATACACGTCATAAAATTCTACAAAAATTCCTCCCCCCCCCCCTAAAAAAAGTATAAAGAATAGTAAAGCAAGTCCCCCCTATGTAAGTGAAGGGGGGGCTTAGTAATTCCCTTCTAATTTTATTTCTTGTAACCAAAACAAAGTTTTAAGATATTCTCTCAGACGACATTTAACTTTTAACGAAATCTAAAGAATGTAAATGGACACGACACGGCTGACGTCCTCAAAACAAAGAGAATGGCTGACGTCACAAATGTTCACTGTAGTGCGAAATCTGAGCCATAAGCTTTGATGCATAAATAATTAAACGTTTGTACGCATCATAATCTTTGTCACCCGAGTTCTTTCGTAGCTTTTAACTTATCTGGTAAAACGTCAAGAATGTATCTTAATTTGTACGAATAAAGAAATTCGAAAAGAGAAGAGGCCGCCAACCTCTTTTAATAAAAAAATATATATATATATTAAAACTGAGGGTTGAAGTACCGGTAGTGAGTGCAACTATTATATAGACTGAAAGGCATTAGAAATGCTGCAAATAATTTAAGTACGATTATGTTTGTATTTATATTCTACTTCATTTTTGTATATCTGTTAATTTAATTACAAATCTATTGGTGACGACGAGATAGTAAACTTATACATAATATCATTGCCTATTAACAGATGGTAAACAATACTGAAAGTATTTTAAGGTTTTAAAATCAACCGAAGGCCTTAGTTCCCATTCTTCCACATGCAGCTATTTAGATATAGGGCAAAGAAAATAAAATACATAACTAGCTGTAAAGTGACACTGTGTGATCCCTTGTACGTGACCAGCATCTCAAGTGATGTAACGGCCTGTTGCTTGTCTGCAACTTTATAACCATTTGTAGATTACGAAGGATGTGTTTAGCTGTAAAGTGGCACTGTGTGATCCCTTGTACGTGACCAACATCTCAAGTGATATAACGGCCTGTTGCTTGTCTGCAACTTTATAACCATTTGTAGATTACATTGGATGTGTTTAGCTGTAAAGTGAGTCAGTGTGATCCCTTGTACGTGACCAGTATCTCAAATGATATAACGGCCTGTTGCTTGTCTGCAAATTATAACCATTTGTAGATTACGCAGGATGTGTTTAGCTGCAAAGTGACTCAGTGTGATCCCTCGTACGTGACCAGCATCCCAAGTGATATAACAGCCTGTTGCTTGTCTGCAACTTTATAACCATTTGTAGATTACAAAGGATGTGTTTAGCTGTAAAGTGACTCAGTGTGATCCCTTGTACGTGACCAGCATCTCAAGTAATACAACGGCCTGTTGCTTGTCTGCAACTTTATAACCATTTGTAGATTACATTGGATGTGTTTAGCTGTAAAGTGACGCCGTGTGATCCCTTGTACGTGACCAGCATCTCAAGTGATATAACGGCCTGTTGCTTGTCTGCAAATTATAACCATTTGTAGATTACGCAGGATGTGTTTAGCTGCAAAGTGACTCAGTGTGATCCCTCGTACGTGACCAGCATCTCAAGTGATATAACGGCCTGTTGCTTGTCTGCAACTTTATAACCATTTGTAGATTACAAAGGATGTGTTTAGCTGTTAAGTGACACCGTGTTATCCCTTGTACGTGACCAGCATATCAAATGATATAACGGCCTGTTGCTTGTCTGCAACTTTATAACCATTTGTTGATTACAAAGGACGTGTTTAGCTGAAAAGTGACGCTGTGTGATCCCTTGTACGTGACCAGCATCTCAGGTGATATAACGGCCTGTTGCTTGTCTGCAACTTTATAACCATTTGTTGATTACAAAGGACGTGTTTAGCTGTAAAGTGACTCAGTGTGATCCCTTGTACGTGACCAGCATCTCAAGTGATATAACGGCCTGTTGCTTGTCTGCAACTTTATAACCATTTGTAGATTACAAAGGAAGTGTTTAGCTGTAAAGTGACTCAGTGTGATCCCTTGTACGTGACCAGCATCTCAAGTGATATAGCCTGTTGCTTGTCTGCAACTTTATAACCATTTGTAGAATACAAAGGATGTGTTTAGCTGTAAAGTGATGCCATGTGATCCCTTGTACGTGACCAGCATCTCAAGTGATATAACGGCCTGTTGCTTCTCTGCAACTTTATAACCATTTGTAGAATACAAAGGATGTGTTTAGCTGTAAAGTGACGCCGTGTGATCCATTGTACGTGACCAGCATCTCAAGTGATATAACGGCCTGTTGCTTGTCTGAAACTTTATAACCATTTGTTGATTACAAAGGACGTGTTTAGCTGTGATGTGACGCTGTATGATCCCTTGTACGTGACCGGCATCTCAAGTGATATAACGGCCTGTTGCTTGTCTGCAACTTTATAACCATTTGTAGATTACAAAGGATGTGTTTAGCTGTTAAGTGACACCGTGTTATCCCTTGTACGTGACCAGCATATCAAATGATATAACGGCCTGTTGCTTCTCTGCAACTTTATAACCATTTGTAGAATACAAAGGATGTGTTTAACTGTAAAGTGACGCCGTGTGATCCATTGTACGTGACCAGCATCTCAAGTGATATAACGGCCTGTTGCTTGTCTGCAACTTTATAACCATTTGTATATTACAAAGGGTGTGTTTAGCTGTAAAGTGACTCAGTGTGCTCCCTTGTACGTGACCAGCATCTCATTTGATATAACATCCTGTTGCTTGTCTGCAACCTTATAACCATTTTTAGATTAATTTGGATGTGTTTAGTTGTAAAGTGACACCGTGTAATCCCTTGTACGTGACCAGCATATAACGTTTTGATAAAATGGTCACTTGCTTGACTGTATTTATTTGTGGATAACAAGAATATATATACCTGGGGTGGGATTTAATTAATACTTGACATATATTAGTAAAAGTTTAGGAATTAATTTTTTAGATTTTATGAACTGTACTTGTATTTTTACATCATAAGCATTTTTCAAATGTTTTAAATGTCTGAAGTTAAATGTTTTCAGGCGCAGGGTTTTAGAACTTCTGCTGTCAATAGTATTTTAACATTAAACTTTCTTATATTATTTTTTTTATTTATCAATATCCTAATACAGTAAGTAAAAACATACCTTAGTTCTTTTATCGCACTAATCTAAACACATAATTGATAATCTACATAATTAGAATCTTGTTATACAGGGCCTCCCGGAACTCTCTACCAATATTTTAGGGCATTGCTCCCGGTTAAGAAACATACCTAAATATCATATTTAAATTGTCCGGAAGTCCTTAGTTATTCACACAGCCGCCATTTTTTTTTTTTTTTAATTATTAATTTTTTTCTAAAGAATGGTTAAACATACGAAATGGAAACTTTGCACAAACATTTATGACAACTAGACGAAGCTACCAAAAAAGTTTGAAGATTTTTCAAATTCATAAAACAAAATGGCGGCCGTTTAAATTTTTTATTTCTTAAATAACTCTAAAACCATTGATTTTACAAAAATTTTAAACGGCCACCATTTTGTTTTATGAATTTGAAAAATCTTCAAACTTTTTTGGTAGCTTTAACTAGTTGTCATAAATGTTTGTGCAAAGTTTCCATTTCGTATGTTTAACCATTATTTAGAAAAAAATTTATAACTGAAAAAAAAAAACAAAATGGCGGCTGTGTAAGTAACTAAGGACTTCCGGACAATTTATATATGATATTTAGGTATGTTTCTTACCCGGGAGCAATGCCCTAAAATATTGGTAGAGAGTTCCGGGACACCCTGTATAAATTAACTTACCCCTGGAATCATGCAACGATCATTACCTGAAACAAAGATAAAATAATTAAAATACAGTTTGCCACACATCATGTCAAAAGGTTTCCTAAATTTATACATTAGCAAGGTAGCTCAATTTATTCAACTAAAACATTAAAAGGATCGTTGATCGAATTGCAGCTTACGTTATAGACTTAGTTTAACATAAAATCTTCAAAGCCAGGAAGGGTGGACTTGCAAGGATTGAGTGAGATGCTCAAGAGGACCTCTCTCGTTAGGGAGGGACACGACAAAGGGGGGACTATTGTCCTGAGTTCATTGTTTCAAAGGTTTTATTCTTCTACTTATTTCCAACGTTTGCTGTTCTCTACGGTACTACTTTTCGAAATCAGGTATTTAGGTAAGTAATGGTAAGCCATTATGTTTGAATTCATTATTTAATCGATTATATGTTTGTGAATCTTGCAGACCCTCTAACCCTATCATACATATAGTTGATTTCTATCGACTGTTTTATTTATTCTTTTCTAAGATTGTAAAGCTCGTTTGTAGATGACTTGCTTTTACGTTGGACTTTAACTACAAGCTTGATGAATGAGTACTGATAGTATTTACTTGGTAATTATGAGGTAGCTGATTCAATATTAAAAGGCTTAAACGTTTGAAACCAAATTCAGCTGTCTTTGATAATTTTTAATCGTACGAATCTTGCTTGGAATTTGTCTTAAACAGAAACTTAATTGTAAAATACCCCTCATTTAGTTATTGACTCATGAATCAGGTGAAAATACTTGGCTTTTGTGTTTGATTCTAAACTATGAGAATGTTCCAATAAAAACATTTGGTTACAAAAAGCCAGTTTTTTTGTGAGTTGTTTCACCAATTGTATTTTTTACCACAAACAACCTAGATATAAACTTACCTAGTACTTATTGATGTTTATATTTCCATCAAATTATATAAATCTTATTAGTGTTTATCTTCTCACGCAGTTTCTACTAAACTTCTTTTTTAATTTTACTCCAGATTAAAAGCAGTGTTCCAATTGATTGGAACGGGATCTAACTAGAATGTAAATGTTTGATTGGCTTTAGATTGTATTTTCCACTTTTACCATCTCTAAACATACTTATAAACAACAAAGTTTGATTAAGAAACTAAACAAGAAATTGAAAATGTAATTAGAAACTTAATCGGTTTGGCGAAGCTATAAACAGCGGAATGACTAACCAGTGCCTAGTTAAACTTGCAAGGTTTAGTCTGAGCACTTTACTCTTCACACTGTGGTCTACCACAAACCCCAGCTTCTCAACTTCCCCACCACCGATTCCGTGGTTTATTCAGTCTAAACCATCCACGTGTGTTGCTCGATTTATTGTTTATCGTAAATAGTTTTGTTTAAGTGTAGCCTAATATTGGTTGTATAAGTTTAGAAGTATCCGGTACATCAATTCATTTTAAAATATTAACCTTGGGTTGTTAGTGTAAGAAAACGTATCTTAATGCTCTGAAAATATCAATTTGGTTATTGCGTTAAGGTTTTACCAACGGTAGCGTACAAAACATAAGTTTAAAATTAGTTTTATAATTTTATATAAAATTGTATGGTTTACAGTGAGCTTTTCAAAACAGAGGAAATTCTTCTCACTTAAGTGATTAATCCTAGTATTCTAGATGACTTTTTAAGTTTGGCCTACAAAGTAAGGTGGACTGAAGGACCTACAACTTAAGGTGAACTGGTTGATCTACAACTTAGGGTGGATATGTGGGCCTAACACTTAAGGTAGACTGGAGGATGAGGTTGACCTACAGCTTAAGGTGGAATGGTTGATCTACAACTTAGGTGAGCCCACCACTTAAGATAGACTGGGGGATGAGATTGACCAACAACTTAAGGTGGACTGGTAGATCTACAACTTAGGGTGGGTTGGTGGATTACCACTAAGGTAGACTTGGGGATCTGCAACCTAAGGTTGACCTACAACTTAAGGTGGACTGGTGGATTTTCAACTTAAGATGGACTAGTGGATCTACAACTAAAGATATACCTACAACTTATCGTGGGTATGCAACACTCACATAATTACCATTTTACATAGCCAAAATATGTTCTTGATTAACGATATTCGAGCCGCGACGTTTGGTTCAATCTGTGCCCTTGCAACTAGGCTTGCCACAAACTTTCTATTAAGATTTAAAAAATTGAAAGTAGTTTAAATCAGAATTTGGTTTTAGGAATATAGAAAGTTTCAATCGAATACTTTAAACGTTTAAAAAATACGTAGCTAACCTTCAAAATTCCAGTGCCAAAGGGTTGGATATAGTATTTTAATAGAAAACCCCAAAAATAAAATGATACGTTTATTATATATCTAACGTAAATCAGGACTTAAGTCTAACTCATCTAGTAAAGGAAATATCTTAATTACCCTTCTTCATGTTTTTTAGCCAGTTCCCTTTAGTTCGTTATCTTTTTATGTCCCTGATGCTCATTTTTCCTCACTAGAGACATCTTTAGAGTAACCATACCAATACTATTTAGGTATAGTTATGGCAAAATGCGCATCAGTAATTTCATAAGAAGTCCAAAAACAAAAGTTTACTTAATTGTAGTTTACTTTAAGTTGTTGTGTATGATTACTTTAACTGCATTACTTAATTTGTAGCAATTTCTTCAACTGGGTAACAATTCCTCATTTAATTTTATAATCGTCGTTGATTTTTAACACTAAAACAATGATAAACGTAATAAAACACATCAGTCATCGGTCCGGGGGAACCTAGCTGTTTACAAATACACGCACGTCAGCTGTCTGCTACAATATTTTCGGAACTAAAATGAATAGCGCTTAGAGACAGACCTCTGGAGAAAGCTTAGAATATTACGGAAAGAACGATACCTAACTCGATCCAGTTCAATCCGATTCAGTCAGTCATAGAGTCTTCGCCGTAAACGATGTCTGCGTGTCGAAAAATCGACAAGTAACACTATACAAAGTGTGCTGCTTGTCGAATTTTCGTCAAGTAACACTGGGAGGGTTAAGGCTTACTAGGTAGAACAAAAAACTGTAATTAGAAACTCACTTTTAGTAGATCCCATGTGAAATGTTGGACAAAAAACTAATCCAACTTAAAACTAAATCACCAAAATGTGAATAAATCAATGATCAGAAACTTGTATATTTTCCTAGTGGAGAAGCGTGCCAAATGAAGACAAGGGTATGTGGTAAGTTACTACGGTCCAAGTGGGCAGAAACTAGGCTAAGTGGTGTTTTAGTGTTTGTATACGCCAATAAGCCATTGTAAGAACCATGTATCACTGCGGACACTGACTATACTTTATACCTATTACCATCACAGGTTTATGTATTGTCAAAATTTGGATGGATTAAGTTCATTTTAGTATTGTTGTGGCAAACATATCTGTAGCAACATTGTAATGCTAATTATAATGATATGTGCTTATTATAATGATAATTTCTTTATTGAGATTAAGTATGATATCTAAATAGAGTGATTGACATTTTGAACAAAATAATAATGGATCCTAAAACATTTTGGATATTTTATGAAAAGAAAGCAAAAGCCCCAATAAAAAGGAGGGAATCATAAATCAGCGTTACGCATATTGTATTATCTGGTTATTAAAAAATCTCTTTTATGCCAGGTAAAACTGTTTTATCCTAGTAAGTTAACCGATATATACGAGATATATGCATTCACATAGCTTCTTACAAAATCATAACAGTTATCAAAATCTTATTAGCTTATTATTGCCATACGTTTCATTATACATTTATTTACTTCAGGTTGAATGTTTTGATGTAGGTTCCATGTTTTTTTCGTTTTATGTCATACAAAAAAAGATAGGCTGTTCTTTATACAAAATTGAACCATTTGCATTTTAAAAATTTGCTGATCCCTCAGTGGGTGTCTATCTAATGTATTTTCGTCCACTTACTTATTTCCATTTAAATAAAAAAAATACAGTGTTTTTAGTAAAATGATAGTTTTGAGTGATTTGCGAAGTTAATACATTTTAATATTCAAGGAGGGGTCAAATCTAGTAGTTTTCCGTGTACTTACTTGATGAGCTTACTTATTAACTTTAACTTAATAATTTTGCTATTCCTAAAAGGGAATTTTGGTTCTTTGCATTGCTAATATATACTTAAATATTAAAGTAAGTTTCATCTAATACATATTTTCGTTTTTCAATAGTTTTCAGTTCCAACCAAAAATGATATATTTTAATAAATTTGTTCTACAATATTTTTAACACTCAGTGATCACCGTTTCATGCAACATTTTTATTCCCAATATTTGTGTATTAGTAGTACGTATTTCCATTTAACACTCACAACAAAATAATCAAAAACACGTAATCCAATGCAACATATCATGTTAAGCAATGTAATTATTGCAGCGAGTTGAAAAATGCACATCAGTGAGGCGGATACAGATAGATCAATAACTGCATCTGGTCTGGATGCATACAGCGCCGCTCAAATAGGCCCAGTTGCAGCCTGAACCAACCACAACCATGGCGGACAACCATGGTTGAATGGCTGACCAAGGTTGAGCCTGGTTGGGCGTGAATATATAGAGCGAAGTCCTCTTATAGGAATATTTATCACGTATTCATTAATAGTATTAGGAATATTTTTTATACATTTAACACTAGGCAGGGGAAATTTATATTTGCTTTTTTTATATTTGTGAGTTATGGTAATTTTAAATGGATACCATTTTATACTACTATTGAAAAATTTTTGAAGCTTAAAAAATACAAATTGGAAATGAATAATAAGCTGGAATACTCCACTTTATTTTTAGCTAACTGAAGTTTGACCAAATATAACCTTTACATAAGATTCTAAGTGTTTTTTATTCTGAGCAAGTTAAGTTCTTCCAGAATCAGAATCAGAATGTTTTATTCCCATAATAATACATAAATGTACAGGGCAAAAGTCACTAAAACTAAACAAGTAAAATCAGATTCATTAAAATAAAGGTACTAACTTCAAAAAGTACAAACTATTTACATTTTAAAAACGAAGAAATCCTGTGAAATTCCTTATCAACTAAATATTCCCTCAAACTATGCTTAATTTTTTTTTAATCATGTTCACCCTTGATTGGGCTTGGAAGAGAATTAAAAAGACGGATACACATGGAGAATGATTGGTTTTTATGAAATGTGGGACGGGATCAATCACCACTGAATAGGTAAGTCAAAGTTTCTTCTAAGATTGAAGCTGTGGTGAGATGACTCTCTAATATGAAACATTGTCGATTTTTTAAAGAAGGTCAAAGATTCAAATATAAAAATTGATGGGAAGGTCAGCATATTAAGTAGTACAATTGTATAGTAGTGTTTCGCTAAGTAGAACTTTGTATATGAACTACTTTATAAAAGAGTTCATATAAAGATTATTTTCAACTTAGAAGTTTTGCCCTTTTAGAGGTAAATGTTATTCAGATAATAGTAGTGTTAAGCTAAATAACCAAATAAAACAAACTGCAGCTTCTACAGATAAATAAAATTGAAAATTTACTTACTATGCTCTAAAACAATATATAACCTACTATTTTATTTTTATTTTGCATAGTTCACACAGTCTGTAATCCATGTGTTTGTTTCGTAAAAAATAAAAGATAATAAAACTTTGATATAACATTTACTTTAGTGTAGTTTTAAAAATAACTAATATCCCAAATTAATACCTTTGCTGTTATAGAAAAGGTTTGTTTAGTGTTGTGGTTATATACCAATAAATAGGGTTATCCTATAAATTCCTCTGAACCTAATACCTGTGATTGAAGAAAATCGTTACAATTCCAATATTCGGATATTGCTTCATATTCAAAGTGATATGTGTTTCAAACATAATCTGTAATTGATAACTGACTGAAATCGCATTAAAGCTTATATCATATCATAGTAATACTAACCACTTAGAATTTTTAATTTGATAGTTTACAATTATATGTTTCTAAAAAATGTTTTAGGTGAGTGCAAATAAAGTTATAGTAGTAACAAAATAAATATTGTTCCAATGTAGAGTGGAAAACATATTTGTTTTTACTATTAAGGTATTCGAACTGTTCCAACAATTGGGATATGAATGATGGCAAAAATTTAAGATGTGTATACAGTGAAGTACCGAAATGGTATTTTTTATATAACGGTACTATTTTGAATTAGAGAAATTTTAAGAGTTCAGCTGATGTGAGTTCAAGAACGGGAAATTTGATTCTTGTTATTGTGTGGCTGCTGCTTTTGGGCTTCTTTTAATTATATTATGCATGCAATACACCTATGTAATAAAAATAATCTTAGACCTTAAGACACAGGTCTATGAGTGTGTATTTCTATAGGCACTAACTTAAATTAAACAACAGGTAAATGATATAACATTTTTTTTATTTGGAATATTTTCAGATAAAAATGATAAATTCAGCAGACAAATGCTACAGGCTTATAAATCTACAGCTGATGTCCTCAGCTCCAGCTGATTGTTTTCACCATGCAACAAATGTTTTGAAAACAGCTGTTTTTGCTGCAGATATTTTCACGGAATATTCCAAGCCTAATGAATGTTTTGTCAAAGCTATTACTTACCAGTTTCTGTAGATGTTAACCGGTATTGCTAACCAAGGACTGGTGTTAAGTTAGTTGCGGTGCGAGATGATTAAGGTTTGTATTCGACGACGAATCGGATTATGTGGTTTGTGGTAGACACACTTGCGGAATCGCTCAATATCCTGCTGATAAGTTGACTATTCGATTTGTTTTTATGAGTAAGAATTAATTTGAATCTATTATGTCAAAACTCATGATTGTGAGCTTAAGATGAAAAAGTCTATAAGAATTAGTATTATTTTTATTCTTCATCCCAACTGCTTGCAAAACATATGAAGAACTATCACTGGATATACAGAGTTAGTTGCTGGCTGAGAAAAGATGTGGTTTAGGAAGAATTATTAATCTTAACAAGTGAAGAAATTAAGCTAAAAATCGTTTTAAATTAAAAAAACGTTTATGTAAATAAATAGATGAAGTATAAGGGGGTATGGTTGATTGATTTCTGTCAACTGATAATTTGGGTATAGGAATAAAACATTTATAAAAAAAAATTCTAAATTCTTAGTATTTTAGTTATCATGAGGTGAAAATTACCAAAAAGTATTCCCATCAAACTACTTTTGTTCTTAAGAAAAATTAATGTTCTTGATTTTTCCATCAAAGGAAAATAATATACTGTATAAACACATCTAAATACAGTAATACTAGGTAAATATTTCGTCACTAGAGCAAGTTACTCTTTACGGACCGAACACATGTTTAACTGAGCAAAGAAAAATGAGCGAGAGTCAAGAAAATACCTTATGCCCGTTTATAGAACTATATTTTAATGTTATATTTAATTTATATTTTACGTCATATGTAGGGTTCATACTATTAGTCTATTCATCATTATAAAATACAAAAAAGGTCCTCCCTTGTTTTTCTGTTCCATAGGGACACCTATTGTGTCAATTTTTATCACTCCGCCAACAAAAAGATAAATGTGCTTCATATTGCTGAAACTCTTTTGTATTTAAATATTTAAATGACAATAAAGGGGTATGTTTAAAGTGAAATATAATATCTAACACGATCATAGACACTAATCACTTTCAACCATGTTTTATGGCTACTTAATAATTGGAACAAAAGAAAATGTTCTTCTGCAAACTTACAGGACGAATTCTGCATCTATAAAAATTTAATATTAATTTTTTGCATATAGTAAATAAGAGCTATTTTTAGACCCCTAATTCGTATATTGAAAACACCCTTTTTTGTTGAACTATGTCAAAAATACATTTAAAATAACTCTTGGAAGGACTTATACTAACAAAAACACGATATACAACTCATTACAACTGTGAGTTTTCGAATTCAGTGTTTCACATAGTACAAAACCGCTTTTCGCCATTGTAAGGTAGGCTACAGGTTTAGCACTTAAACAATGTGGCTCATACAATGTTGCGGTGCGGAGTGGAACGTCCTAAAACCTTTGTTTCTCAAACCGTAATCCCAATCGGTCACATGTGGATTCGCCATGCAGTTTTTGTTCCATGAAACCCTTTTGTTCTCGCTTTAAATACAGCTGAAGCCCGAACCTGCATTATATCACCGGGGAATATTCTATTAATGTTTAATTCGTCGTTTGTACATCCCGTAGGTGAGATATGTATGTTTTGTCAACGAGATTTACCGTTGGTTGTATATTTGAATGAAAAATATGGCGTTCATGGAATAGAGTTATACCTATATTTACATATATTTCCTTATCCCTGTGTCAATTGGAATACCACGCCAGCTTAGAGAAGATCCTTATTTTATCTTTGATTGTAAACAGCTGCATGTAATTGCAATGCAAGATTACCTTGATTAGACTTAAAATACAAGTTTAATACACATTTGCCTTAGAAATGCATGCGTAAGAAAAATGATTAACACAAAATGTTTTAATCGTGTTTCCAAAAATATTTTTTATAGAAGTAAGAATTGGTATAAAACATATTTCCTGATATGCACGTAACTTAGCGTATTTAGTACCGGTACCTAATATAAGAGAAATTACATTTATATATTATGGCATTCAAAATATGCAGCTTAGTTGCTAAAGGCACTATCAAGTAAAAATTAAAATATAAACTATTATAAATAATGACAAGATAATTGACTGACGTCATATTGAATGTGAATCAGATTTTCTTATACGCAGCTAAATCCAAGGTGGTACAGTATTTAAACTCATGCCTTAAGTTGTTCAGGTAACACTATTGTCCTTATACAAAAATACAGCCCTCATCGAATAGTTTCCTAATTTTGTTTTGATGTTAAGTTGACATTTAATTTGTCATTATTTTGTTAACTACAGTGCTCAGAAATTCGGCTCTGATTACATATGTTAAATATATATATATATAAAATAAAATAAACTGGTAAATGGTAGGTTTATACGTAAGATGAAGGTAGCTATAATTCAATAACGACGCAAAGGCAGGCAGTCGACGTGTCTACGTTGATGAGGTATGTATTATCCACAGGTAGCAAATGACGCCTCCTTGTGTTAATAGTGAACCAGGTCTTTGTAGCGGCGCAGATGAGATACAAAACTGTTAATGATGCGGCTTTAATGAAGGGGCTGGAAGTGAAATGCAATTAATGATGAAATTATGGTGGAGGAACCAAAAATAATAATAAGTGTAAAAACAAATCAAGGATACACTGGTACTTGCCAAAAATTAAGTTTGACCGAAAAAGCAGTTTGAACGTTTGAACGTTTTTACAGAAAGGTATTTAATGAGCGTTTGAAACATGCTTACAAGCATTTAAAAGTAAAGTATTGTTAACTTAAAATGCAACTAAACTAAAAAAAAGACTATTTCAAATATATTTCAAAAATGACGAATATGATTTGTTATCTTTAGTTAGCTGCAGACAAGCCTTGTGAGGCTTCTGCAGCTTGTTGGAAACTACTTTGTAAAGTTAATTTCTGTACTTGAATAAATAAATAAACTTATCAACTGATTAAATCGAATTTTAGTATACTATAACCAATCATATAGCCAAATCATTACTATTTATAAGATATATTAGTATGTAAATCTATTTATAATTAAATTATTAATTAAGAAACTCCAAAACCGTATCGACCGCATGATAGAAAACTCATAATTAATTTTAATAATCTCAAGCGTTATTTAGTAACTCGAGGCGTGAAAACAATTAGTTTCCAAAGTCTGTCTGGAGTTTAATAGAGGAAAGTTTGCCAGAGTAACTTGGACCGATTACATCTTGTGTTCTGGAATACTGGACATACTTTGAACAGAATCTTTGTCGATATTGGTGGTGTTTTGTCTTTAATTTTCTTTTTAGAATGTCGGTATTTTAGTGGTACATTTATCGCAATAAGAATAAGTTTGAGTAGAGGTGCGTTATTCGGTAGAGCAATAATGTTAATCTTGAAAGTCTCATAGATATTAATTCATATAATGCTTTATATACACGGCTAGCTAATTATAATAAAATAAATTAAACATTTACCACCAAAAACTTTTACAAATAAAATTGCAATTGCAATCATTGGAGGATTTCTTTTTATATCTTCCATTACGTTTAGGACACACGTTGACGTTAAATAACTGGACCTTCAAACGAGTGGAGTAAATAAATATTTTTGGAAGGTTGAGAGTTAGAATGAGCATTATGGAAAGTTAAAACGCTAAATGGCATCACTAGGATTCAGACACATAACACATTTTTGTTTTGAAGTCCATCATAATCCCTTATGAATCCTTAAAACCATTGAAGGGGTTTTAAAACATATGGTTTACACCAATAAAAACTGACGACATCTCGATAGTAAACAAGATGCTCCCTGCATGTATAAAGTAATTATATTTGGGCCGTGGTGTTGAGTTTAAGCTACCATTAACTCTCAGGTCACGTAGGCTACGCACGTATGATCCCTGCTCTCTTACATTAACTCATTCTCACCTTCAACCAACCAAGCAGTCTATACCGAGTGTCTAGACTAGGGTGTCAGGGTCTTGGTGGTAGAGTAACTACCAGTTAACTCTCAGGTCACGTAGGCTACGCACGTTCGATCCCAACACACCAACATTAACTCATTCTCACCTTCAACTATCCAAGCAGTCTATACTGGGTGTCTAGACTAGGGTGTGATAGTCTTGGTGGTGAAGTAACTACCAGTTAACTCTAAGGTCACGTAGGCTATGCACGTTCGATCCCAACACACCAACATTAACTCATTCTCACCTTCAACTAACCAAGCAGTCTATTCCGAGTGTCTAGACTAGGGTGTGAGGTTCTTGGTGGTAGAGTAACTACCAGTTAACTCTCAGGTCACGTAGGCTACGCACGTTCGATCCCAACACACCAACATTAACTCATTCTCACCTTCAACTATCCAAGCAGTCTATACTGGGTGTCTAGACTAGGGTGTGATAGTCTTGGTGGTAGAGTAACTATCAGTTAACTCTAAGGTCACGTAGGCTACGCACGTTTGATCCCAACACACCAACATTAACTCATTCTCACCTTCAACTAACCAAGCAGTCTATACCAGGTGTCTAGACTACGTTGTGAGAGTCTTGGTGGTAGAGTGACTACCAGTTAACTCTCAGGTCACGTAGGCTACGCATGTTTGATCCCAACACACCAACATTAACTCATTCTCACCTTCAACTATCCAAGCAGTCTATACTGGGTGTCTAGACTAGGGTGTGATAGTCTTGGTGGTAGAGTAACTATCAGTTAACTCTAAGGTCACGTAGGCTATGCACGTTCGATCCCAACACACCAACATTAACTCATTCTCACCTTCAACTATCCAAGCAGTCTATACTGGGTGTCTAGACTAGGGTGTGATAGTCTTGGTGGTGAAGTAACTACCAGTTAACTCTAAGGTCACGTAGGCTATGCACGTTCGATCCCAACACACCAACATTAACTCATTCTCACCTTCAACTAACCAAGCAGTCTATTCCGAGTGTCTAGACTAGGGTGTGAGGTTCTTGGTGGTAGAGTAACTACCAGTTAACTCTCAGGTCACGTAGGCTACGCACGTTCGATCCCAACACACCAACATTAACTCATTCTCACCTTCAACTATCCAAGCAGTCTATACTGGGTGTCTAGACTAGGGTGTGATAGTCTTGGTGGTAGAGTAACTATCAGTTAACTCTAAGGTCACGTAGGCTATGCACGTTCGATCCCAACACACCAACATTAACTCATTCTCACCTTCAACTATCCAAGCAGTCTATACTGGGTGTCTAGACTAGGGTGTGATAGTCTTGGTGGTGAAGTAACTACCAGTTAACTCTAAGGTCACGTAGGCTATGCACGTTCGATCCCAACACACCAACATTAACTCATTCTCACCTTCAACTAACCAAGCAGTCTATTCCGAGTGTCTAGACTAGGGTGTGAGGTTCTTGGTGGTAGAGTAACTACCAGTTAACTCTCAGGTCACGTAGGCTACGCACGTTCGATCCCAACACACCAACATTAACTCATTCTCACCTTCAACTATCCAAGCAGTCTATACTGGGTGTCTAGACTAGGGTGTGATAGTCTTGGTGGTAGAGTAACTATCAGTTAACTCTAAGGTCACGTAGGCTATGCACGTTCGATCCCAACACACCAACATTAACTCATTCTCACCTTCAACTATCCAAGCAGTCTATACTGGGTGTCTAGACTAGGGTGTGATAGTCTTGGTGGTGAAGTAACTACCAGTTAACTCTAAGGTCACGTAGGCTATGCACGTTCGATCCCAACACACCAACATTAACTCATTCTCACCTTCAACTATCCAAGCAGTCTATACTGGGTGTCTAGACTAGGGTGTGATAGTCTTGGTGGTAGAGTAACTATCAGTTAACTCTAAGGTCACGTAGGCTATGCACGTTCGATCCCAACACACCAACATTAACTCATTCTCACCTTCAACTATCCAAGCAGTCTATACCAGGTGTCTAGACTAGGGTGTGAGGGTCTTGGAGGTAGAGTAACTACCAGTTAACTCTCAAGTCACGTAGGCTACGCACGTCTGATCCCAGATCTCCAACATTAACTCATTCTCACCTTCAACCATCCAAGCAGTCTATACCAGGTGTCTAGACTAGGGTGTGAGGGTCTTGGTGGTAGAGTAACTACCAGTTAACTCTCAGGTCACGTAGGTTACGCACGTATGATCCCTGCTCTCTTACATTAACTCATTCTCACCTTCAACTAACCAAGCAGTCTATTCCGAGTGTCTAGACTAGGGTGTGAGGTTCTTGGTGGTAGAGTAACTACCAGTTAACTCTCAGGTCACGAAGGCTACGCACGTTCGATCCCAACACACCAACATTAACTCATTCTCACCTTCAACTATCCAAGCAGTCTATACTGGGTGTCTAGACTAGGGTGTGATAGTCTTGGTGGTGAAGTAACTACCAGTTAACTCTAAGGTCACGTAGGCTATGCACGTTCGATCCCAACACACCAACATTAACTCATTCTCACCTTCAACTATCCAAGCAGTCTATACTGGGTGTCTAGACTAGGGTGTGATAGTCTTGGTGGTAGAGTAACTATCAGTTAACTCTAAGGTCACGTAGGCTATGCACGTTCGATCCCAACACACCAACATTAACTCATTCTCACCTTCAACTATCCAAGCAGTCTATACCAGGTGTCTAGACTAGGGTGTGAGGGTCTTGGAGGTAGAGTAACTACCAGTTAACTCTCAAGTCACGTAGGCTACGCACGTCTGATCCCAGATCTCCAACATTAACTCATTCTCACCTTCAACCATCCAAGCAGTCTATACCAGGTGTCTAGACTAGGGTGTGAGGGTCTTGGTGGTAGAGTAACTACCAGTTAACTCTCAGGTCACGTAGACTACGCACGTATGATCCCTGCTCTCTTACATTAACTCATTCTCACCTTCAACTAACCAAGCAGTCTATACTGAGTTTATAGCCTAGGGTTTTAGCGTCTTGATGGTAGAGTAACTACCAATTAACTCTAAGGTCACGTAGGCTATGCACGTTCGATCCCAACACACCAACATTAACTCATTCTCACCTTCAACTATCCAAGCAGTCTATACTGGGTGTCTAGACTAGGGTGTGATAGTCTTGGTGGTGAAGTAACTACCAGTTAACTCTAAGGTCACGTAGGCTATGCACGTTCGATCCCAACACACCAACATTAACTCATTCTCACCTTCAACTAACCAAGCAGTCTATTCCGAGTGTCTAGACTAGGGTGTGAGGTTCTTGGTGGTAGAGTAACTACCAGTTAACTCTCAGGTCACGTAGGCTACGCACGTTCGATCCCAACACACCAACATTAACTCATTCTCACCTTCAACTATCCAAGCAGTCTATACTGGGTGTCTAGACTAGGGTGTGATAGTCTTGGTGGTAGAGTAACTATCAGTTAACTCTAAGGTCACGTAGGCTATGCACGTTCGATCCCAACACACCAACATTAACTCATTCTCACCTTCAACTATCCAAGCAGTCTATACTGGGTGTCTAGACTAGGGTGTGATAGTCTTGGTGGTGAAGTAACTACCAGTTAACTCTAAGGTCACGTAGGCTATGCACGTTCGATCCCAACACACCAACATTAACTCATTCTCACCTTCAACTAACCAAGCAGTCTATTCCGAGTGTCTAGACTAGGGTGTGAGGTTCTTGGTGGTAGAGTAACTACCAGTTAACTCTCAGGTCACGTAGGCTACGCACGTTCGATCCCAACACACCAACATTAACTCATTCTCACCTTCAACTATCCAAGCAGTCTATACTGGGTGTCTAGACTAGGGTGTGATAGTCTTGGTGGTAGAGTAACTATCAGTTAACTCTAAGGTCACGTAGGCTATGCACGTTCGATCCCAACACACCAACATTAACTCATTCTCACCTTCAACTATCCAAGCAGTCTATACTGGGTGTCTAGACTAGGGTGTGATAGTCTTGGTGGTGAAGTAACTACCAGTTAACTCTAAGGTCACGTAGGCTATGCACGTTCGATCCCAACACACCAACATTAACTCATTCTCACCTTCAACTATCCAAGCAGTCTATACTGGGTGTCTAGACTAGGGTGTGATAGTCTTGGTGGTAGAGTAACTATCAGTTAACTCTAAGGTCACGTAGGCTATGCACGTTCGATCCCAACACACCAACATTAACTCATTCTCACCTTCAACTATCCAAGCAGTCTATACCAGGTGTCTAGACTAGGGTGTGAGGGTCTTAGAGGTAGAGTAACTACCAGTTAACTCTCAAGTCACGTAGGCTACGCACGTCTGATCCCAGATCTCCAACATTAACTCATTCTCACCTTCAACCATCCAAGCAGTCTATACCAGGTGTCTAGACTAGGGTGTGAGGGTCTTGGTGGTAGAGTAACTACCAGTTAACTCTCAGGTCACGTAGGTTACGCACGTATGATCCCTGCTCTCTTACATTAACTCATTCTCACCTTCAACTAACCAAGCAGTCTATTCCGAGTGTCTAGACTAGGGTGTGAGGTTCTTGGTGGTAGAGTAACTACCAGTTAACTCTCAGGTCACGAAGGCTACGCACGTTCGATCCCAACACACCAACATTAACTCATTCTCACCTTCAACTATCCAAGCAGTCTATACTGGGTGTCTAGACTAGGGTGTGATAGTCTTGGTGGTGAAGTAACTACCAGTTAACTCTAAGGTCACGTAGGCTATGCACGTTCGATCCCAACACACCAACATTAACTCATTCTCACCTTCAACTATCCAAGCAGTCTATACTGGGTGTCTAGACTAGGGTGTGATAGTCTTGGTGGTAGAGTAACTATCAGTTAACTCTAAGGTCACGTAGGCTATGCACGTTCGATCCCAACACACCAACATTAACTCATTCTCACCTTCAACTATCCAAGCAGTCTATACCAGGTGTCTAGACTAGGGTGTGAGGGTCTTGGAGGTAGAGTAACTACCAGTTAACTCTCAAGTCACGTAGGCTACGCACGTCTGATCCCAGATCTCCAACATTAACTCATTCTCACCTTCAACCATCCAAGCAGTCTATACCAGGTGTCTAGACTAGGGTGTGAGGGTCTTGGTGGTAGAGTAACTACCAGTTAACTCTCAGGTCACGTAGACTACGCACGTATGATCCCTGCTCTCTTACATTAACTCATTCTCACCTTCAACTAACCAAGCAGTCTATACTGAGTTTATAGCCTAGGGTTTTAGCGTCTTGATGGTAGAGTAACTACCAATTAACTCTCAGGTCACGTAGGCTACGCACGTGTTATCCCAACACTCCAACATTAACTCATTCTCACCTTCAACCATCCAAGCAGTCTATACCAGGTGTCTAGACTAGGGTGTGAGGGTCTTGGTGGTAGAGTAACTACCAGTTAACTCTCAAGTCACGTAGGCTACGCACGTATGATCCCTTCTCTCCTACATTAACTCATTCTCACCTTCAACTAACCAAGCAGTCTATACAGTGTGTCTAGACTAGGGTGTGAGGGTCTTGGTGTTAGAGTAACTACCAGTTAACTCTCAGGTCACGTAGGCTACGCATGTTTGATCCTAACACTCCAACATTAACTCATTCTCACCTTCAACTTACCAAGCAGTCTATACCGAGTGTCTAGACTAGGGTGTGAGGATCTTGGTGTTAGAGTAACTAACAGTTAACTCTCAAGTCACGTAGGCTACGCACGTTTGATCCTAACACTCCAACATTAACTCATTCTCACCTTCAACTAACCAAGCAGTCTATACCAGGTGTCTAGACTACGTTGTGAGAGTCTTGGTGGTAGAGTGACTACCAGTTAACTCTCAGGTCACGTAGGCTACGCATGTTTGATCCTAACACTCCAACATTAACTCATTCTCACCTTCAACTTACCAAGCAGTCTATACCGAGTGTCTAGACTAGGGTGTGAGGGTCTTGGTGTTAGAGTAACTACCAGTTAACTCTCAAGTCACGTAGGCTACGCACGTATGATCCCTGCTCTCTTACATTAACTCATTCTCCCCTTCAACTATCCAAGCAGTCTATACTGGGTGTCTAGGAATGGTGTGAGGGTCTTGGCGGTAGAGTAACTAGGAGTTAACTCTCAGATCACGTAGCCTACGCAGGTGTTATCCCAGGTCTCCTACATTAACTCATTCTCACCTTCAACTAACCAAGCAGTCTATACTGGGTTTATAGACTAGGGTATGAGGGTATTGCTGGTAGAGTTAACCAGTTAACTTTCAGGTCATGTAGGCTACGCACGTCTGATCCCAACACTCCAACATTAACTCATTACCACCTCTATCTTTGACTTTGACAAATAAGACTATTTTTTTTTTTTTGTTCCTTTGAGACTCAAGAAAACTTAATAACAAGTTTGAATATATTTGCTACAAGTTTCTCTTGGTACATTACAGTTTCACTAAAATAAAATTTGATGATAACCATTAATTACATTATATTAAATTTATTTTATAATGTACGAATGAGGAGTGCAGTATATTTCTGTAACTTTATGTTGGTCTTTGTTGTATTGAAATCTGTTTTGTGAAAATATAATGCAGGTCCATACATAAATTAAATGTAATTATCATGATTTACTTCTTAATTACGAAATTGATACACTGTCTTGTGCTTTTTTAAGAAAAAATGTTTTCGATATATTCATCACTCAATTAATTATTGTTTTAAACCGTCAGGATTTAAGTGTTTGTAAAATTATTATGAAAAACGTGTTTAGTTTCATAGTAAATTATAGCTAGTTGAATTTAAATAGTATATACGTAATTGCGGTAGACCTTTTAGGTTAAGTAAAAATTCCATCTCCTATACATTGTTAACTAAAAGTTCACTCTAAAATTAAAAATTCGTAGAACTTATCTTACCATAAATAAGCTTAAGTCTCATCATATTTTTACATATTAAGTATCTGCACTTGTTTCAATTTAAGTACAGTTTTTGTATTACTAACTAGGAAACACGATTGTTTTCAGTTAAAATTATGATAGATTATTCGTAAAAAAAATTGTATTTAAATTTTAAACCAAAACTTAATTATAAACAAAAAATTTTAAAGTTGCAAACATGAATCATAATTTTTATTTATGTTTTAGTAGGGCCAGACATTTTTTGACATTTGAAAATTTCAAAACCGATTTATAGGTAATTTTAAACACCTTTAATTAATTATGTAAAGAATGCCGTTGTTACAAGAAATTACTAAAATGGAGTGAATTAATTTCCAGATAAAATCCCTGAGCTCATTTAGAAGCTGGTAAACAATCCGTTTCTTAGCAAGCCGCGAGCGTTGGGAAGTTGGGATTTAACTTATTAAACTCATGTCTTCTCATCAAACCGTTTATAGAGACTTGCACAAACATGTTATACAAACACCTGGCTTGTTTTAATTACTTGAACTCTATTATGTTTAGTGTAATCTATATACTATCATTGTTAGTTGGATTGAATAGCCTTGGTTGATAGATCTGATATTTTGGCTTGAATTTGCGACTCTCTCTTGGAATCAGGAATTGTATTGTGTCATCTGTTTTAAAATATTTGTAGTTATTAATTTGTCTTTGAGAAACTGATACGATGTTTAATACTATATACTTGGGACGAAAAAGATTTCGATCCGTGGTACGAACGCTATTTTTTACCACACTATACCCTAATGCCACTATTCAACACAATAATAATGCACACTGATACAACACAAGTACAACTTTAAGGTTATGTGAAGAAATAATTTGAGGAATCAGCAAAAGTAATAATGAATAGTTGCTAGGAAGGAGTGACAATAAAACAATTCTATTGCAATGCTATGGATACTTATTGTGTATTTAATATGCATTCATGATTTGAGAAAGTAAGCAGGCAGCTGATTTTGTGGCCCTAGGGAAAAACCTGCTCGGTCCCCAAATGACGATGACAGCTGGCAAGGCCAGCAAAACGTAGCTTTCAGCCGCCAATTAAAAACGTATGTAAAACAGCTTAATACATCATATTGGGGTAAACAATTATTTGCAGGGATCGTGATTTGAAATAAAAATTGAATGCATGTTTTAATTACTTTGCAAATTTTGTTACTTCTCTAATCTTTGAGGGTATTTAATATTTATAATGCAAACACATTTATAGAGCTGTGAATACTTTAGTTAGATCGACAAACTTTTACCTCAAAGTATTAATCTATTAGACATTGGGGTTTTATTTTTACCTTTGCAGATAGGTACGTGTTTACATTCTTTGGAAAAATAGTTTAGCAGAGGGTAAAATATTTTAGCCACTTATTTATAAATTGATATTAAAATATTATTCTTATGTAAGTATTTTGTTTTATACTTTTATAGATTTGATTAAACCGTAATTTATTGCGAATAGGAATTTAAATTATTATGCTATACGTTTGGTTTATGCTGAGGCAACAATTTTATTGTACTTTTATACTATTTTTCATACCTATAATTTTAGTAAGAAATATTCAAATTGTATTGAAATCACAATTTATGTTATCGTAAACAAATAAAATATACAGGTTTATATCAGGTATCTCCAGTTTTATAATTTCAAAAACAACAATAGTTGTGGAATACAAAGTTTTTTAAAGAAGTAAATACTCAGAAATACTATTGAGTAGCTTAAAACAGGCTAGTAAAGCAAACCTGCTATTGTTACTTTTTGTATTTTTAATCCAGTCACCGAAACATATTTATTTGTGTAACTATTGTGCGAAGTGGCACTTTACTGCACATGAGAGAAATGCTTACGCACGAGTCGCAGGCGGGTGTGGAAAGTTTCTTGAGTGCAGCAAAGGCACTTTTCACTCGTGTTACACATTATATTCTTTCATACAGTTAATATAAAGTGGTCTTTCAAACACGTCTTAGGATAGGTTGAACATGGTTGAACCCAAGCGTTAAACACGAAGTGGGAAACAAGGCACCAGCTTTTGTTTCGAAAGGTGTGCTGTTGTTAGAATTACTTTCGTACCGCAGTTTTTTGTAGTAACTATATCTATCACTCCAAACGTTTTTAAATTTGACACATACACTTTGGAAAGGTTTCGTCGACAAACTAAAAACTTAATACATATAAATTGTTTATATTTTCAATACTATCACCTGTTTCCCACAAACTTTTCCAACCGTCTAAAACACCAAAGTATTACTTACTGGGCCCAGCTTGAAGTTTGAAACAATAAAGGGTAAAGTTTGGCGGAGTTGTCAGGAAGTTGGGCAGCTTTGACAGATCAACAAACAGTTCTGCAAACAAACATCTCGACTCCTTATTGATAATTTAATAAACTCAACTTACGTAATTGTGTCTCGTTTGGAAAAATTGAAATATTATAGTTTTCAGTATTTTATATTTATCGTGACATAATGAGTTTGTAATTTGTGTTGACGGATGTGATTAGTTTCCTGTGCTTATCTCAGTGTTGTTTATAGGTATAAGATTATATTTAAGTAAACAAATACGTTAGTATATAATTGTCACCACTTCTAATTATGAAACATAAATATTAGTGTACGATATTAAACTTCAATTCTAAAATGTTCTTTAAACAACTGTTTTAATAGTTCTAAAATAATTAAGAACGGTGTATAATTTTTAATTTAGAATTAATACTAACCTATATAAATTGTGATACACTAAAATATGTAATAAACTCATATTTGGAATATAAAACTATGACTATATACAACCCTTGGTAGTAAAGGTGCTTGTTATACACATTAAATTTACAGATAATTTTGGTTATTATTAATTATAGTATATTGTACAAACACTTAAAACGGTCAAATCCTATAGTCTTCATAGTGCTATATGTTTGATGTATGAATTATAATTAGTTATAATGGATTGATAATCGTTTAGAGGTTGATTCAAATATCAAACATAAGGGATTGCTTTTTTCTAAACCATACATTACAGATTATACAGGAATTTCGGTTCTATACATCTCTGAAATTTAAAAAGCAAAGTTATTGCATAGTTCCATTACAATGACATAAACATTTATAGGATTTTAAATACTGTTTTTATTACTCAAGTATTCATATTTTAAATTTTACATTTTACGTTTCTAAAATAGAAATCTTTACGGAACTGTACCTAATTCAGTGATTTAGTAGCTAGCACGATGTACTGTGAAATAAAAGTAGTGAAGTCAAGGGTTCCGGTTCGAGTCCAAGTTCTACTACTAAAATTCATCAGTATGTCCATTCTTATGTACCAGCCCCATTGAAACATTCTACAAATATACCTAAGACCATGTGGACGGAGTAATTCAAGGTTAGAAGATACCGCCGACATTTGTAAGAAATATATATAATCTAAGTTTATAGCGTAGTGGTATTTATCTTAATGTTAAATATATACTCTCGCAAACAACCTTTTGGAACCCAGAATTTTTCTCGAGTTTACATCTAGAGCCTCTTATCTCCTCATTCTCTATTCCACTCCCTCACCTGTACTCTAACTCACCTGTTATGGTTGTGACGAGGAGTGTATGGGGATCCATGTGGGGTTGTAGACCCTCTCGTACACAACACTCCCGCACCCTAGGACACCTCGCACGACACTGATCTGTCAGATGTGTCCCAGCATCCCAGCGCATGCTCCAGGGGTGCAGAGGGTGAATCCGCCACTACACTACACTACAATCTCCCCCCACCCTCTTCACGGATACATTAAAAAAGTTTCATTGTCTTACTCCGCTATTGCGTGTAGTGTTGGTTTATCAAGTTCAACCGCTAACGTTTAGTTTAATTTGGTTAACGCTGGGGGTGAGGAGGTACAGTTGTTTTGTTAACTGTTTTAGTCGTTATTATTAGTGAAGGAATTATCATACAATGGGGGTGTATATGTAATGTATACTACTATCGTAAATAATTCCTAAATCTACTACTGAAATATATTTTAACAACAGTAATATATTTTAACTTCATAAAAATTACCAAACCTTTTTAAGCTAATTCAAAATACACCAAATGCATCTCCAAAAAACAAGTTCGTGTGTGTAAAATCTTCAATCCAACAATAATAATAAATTAGTATTAAATTTCATACGGAAAAAAATAACACTTTCATATAATGTTAGGTTTTAATTAAACCAAATCCCCAGGCCCTAACTTCATTTGTTCCAACCACTTATTAATTATACTTAAATGCCTCTTAAATGCTAAATAAAAATTAAAGCCAAAAACTTTGTGATTATATCTCAAAAAAATATTTTAGGCCTATTCGCAATCAAACTAAAAAAAAAAATAATATCCAAGTTGTTTTTCAACCGAATTATATCATTAATAAACCATAAAATCAGAATTTTTTACAATCTTTACAAAGAAACTATACAAACTTTGATACAGTTAAAAACACCAGCCTTTAATGTACCTTATTTAATTCTTAATAACCTAGAAGGATGTTCAAAATGTTCCAGTCGGCTCAGTAAATCAGGCTACAAGCAACGAATCACCAATCCTCTGGGAGTTCGTACGAAGCTTGGTTTCTAAATCAGAAGTAGACTTAGCTATAGAGATAAGCACATATCTAGGTGCAAGGAAACACGGTTTGAAATGGATAGGCAAAGCTTTTACTAATCCGTGACAGAATATTTTTGTTGCTATTTCTAGAACAAAGTAAGAGTACCCCGCCACAGCAAACGTGTCCGATTTATTTCCCATTTAAATAACATTAAGTTTAACTAGTAATTTGGGGAGTGAGCTAGACTTTAGTCCCTGAAATCCCGTCAATTCACCAATGGTTTTTATCTAAGTGATAATGCTGCAACTCCTAGGTCTAGCCTTTAATATGTGGAAAATAATCAGAGACTCGTGCCTATCGTCCTCGAAAAAACAAGTAGGTGAACTAGATTTGCTGCTACAGTGAAGGAAAATAGGGGTTTTCGTATAATGTAAACACCATAGTATGAAATAAATAAATGTAACAAATTCAATAAAAAAATAAACGGGCAAAACTACAATATTATCCCAACCCCTAGTAAGAACAAAATAAGAATTTCAAATCAATTTACACTTTTGCATACTAACAGACTTTCTGTCACAACCTAACACATTTTACATTAGCCTTTGCAAGGCACGGTGTTAATGGAAGGTCGATTACGAAAGGGTCTCCATTAGAGCAACAAAAGATCTCAGCGGAGGCTGTGAAAAGCCAGAACACAAAAGCTTAAATCTCCAGACCGCCTTCACTATGGGAGACTGACATCCGATAATGGCTCTCCATGATTTTGAAAAAGGCTTTTATCTACGTAATTCCAAAAAATGTAGTTTAACTTCCAATCTATAGTTTGTAATGGAAGTTTTACCTTAGAAAAGTGAAAGATTTTCTTATTGAATGAACAAAAATGATTTATGCTTTGGTTTAGTGTGGTCACAGCAATAGCATTTCATGAGAATAAGATTTCCTATATTTAGGGAGTAAGGTATTTAGGCGAGGATAAATTTTTGTCATACCTTTACTGGAGATAAAATTCAAACTAAAATTAATTCCTTAATTTGATCTATTATGTATTTCCATGTTAAGTAAATAACTTTGATCCAAGATGTATGTTTTTAAGCGATATTGTGAATGTTTTAACTAGCCTAGTAGTAGTAGTAAAATGTGTTAAAATGGTCTACACAATCTAAACCACTCACTACAATAGCTAAAAAGCTAAATTAAAATCATTTAACTTTAATTGAATAAATTGTTTAACCTGATTTTTATTTACAAGTACTGGTGTTATTACACCACATAGTCGACTTATTCATTTGATATTGAGATTAAAACAAATTTATCTATCATACACATATAATATTGTTATTTTTTCGTCTAGATAACGTTGCAATATTGTAAAACGGGGCGATTTACCGTCAGTGTAATATGAGAAGGGAGGAAAAGTGGGCAAACGGTTTTGTAATTTCATTTTGCCGACGCAGCCTCACTACTGGGGGCAATACTCTGTGACCTTCCTAAGCTGGATATTCTTCACACTTTTTCTCTTTTCTCAAAATTACTTCTTCATTCTCTTTCCATTTTGTTTATTAACTGAAAACTCAAATTAGAAAATGCTAGTGTCGGTAGAAATCAAAATGAACAAACATGGCTTAACATGTATTTACATATTATATTTTATCATATTTACAATATTAATAGATCATACGTGGTTCATAAAACAATAAAAATATAAATCTTTTTTTATATTAATTAGGTTAGGGTAAAAAATACCATATAAACGGTCTTTGTACCTTAATCTAACACTCAACGTGTTTAAAACTGTACTAATTTCAAAGCTGAGTGAAGAAGCTACATTAAAATAATTAGTCTTTGTCAAATCTGACGTCGCGTTTGGACTTAAAAACTAGATATTGCTGGTTCAAAGCCAGTATTGATATTATTGCATTTATTTGCCTTTGAAATTGCCTTTAGTTACTCTACAAGTAAAACTGTAACATAAAACCATGTTTAATGCAAGCACTGGTTTCGATTGAGGGTACAGATGTGAGCGTACACAGTGTGCATTTTAGAGTATTTGTTTTACTCTCTTGGACGTAAAAACAACGAGACAATAAATAGCATAATCAATACTGTGTAATGAAATAACAAGAATTAAATTATAGACATCCAAGCACACTGAACATAGCCATACAATTGTATAATAATGACAAATCCAAAAAGACGTGAGTTAGTTTTAACCCACTTACTTCTCCATTGGACTTAAACCGTGATGATATTTAAATTTAAAATTTAAAATTTTATGTGAATGATCACTGCAAAAACCATTAACCATAAAACCATTAGGTCTTTCGTAATAGGAACGAAACTCCCAAAAAATGTTACTGTTCCACGTTTCATATAAAATTTCAAAGATGTATCTCTCAGCATAGCTTTACGAATGGGAGTGAAAATCAGTTGACATAGAGACTGTGGTGTGAGGGAGACTTATGATGCCTTTGTACCTATGTTGGTTCTAAAGATTGACCTTCAATTGACCTAATTGACCTTAAAGATTGTTGGAAATGTATGCTGGAGCCCAGAAAACAGGACCTTTTACCTAGATCAGCAATACAGCCCAAGCCAGCATTGATTACCCTTATTTAATTTATAATATTGACACCTTACAAACTAATGTATGGACATGAAAAAAAACTGTTTGGAGCAAGAATTGATTAAATGAATCTGGTAGATGAACAGAAAATCCCCTTTCTGTTATAACCTAAAACCAAACAATGATACGCAACTTTTTTCAGCCAACCAAAATCCAGACACATTAATCAGTTAAACTAACCGAGTGTAAACAACAGTTATCTTAGCATAAACAATTCCTTTGAAACTTGAAGTCGAATGCATAATTGAGTGGCCGTTTAGTCGCATCAAAGGACATAATGTAAATGATTTCCAGAAGGTTAATTTATGTAGTTTTGCTGTTCAAGTGTCTATTAGTGAGTAGTTTGAGTCCTTGTTATGTTAAGGTCAATCAAACGTCAGAGGGATCAAATTGTTAAATATTGCATTTTATAATCTAAAAATACTCTACACTACATGATTCTTTTCTTGACTTAATAAATTCAATCTAAGATGATTAAACCTAACTTAAACAAAACTTAAACGCATGTAATGGATGTAAATATTTGTTTCATTTAGCAAAATCTCACCCACAAGGAATTACCGAACAAAACTTGTTTCGTTTTGGTTTAGCTTTATTACTGAAGTTTTGGTAGTTTCTCTTATATAGCTTGATCCCAGGATATGAGTAGTAGTACTGCACTGAAACCGGAAATTAAACCTAGCGTTTGACTGATTGACATGTAGCTTTCTGAACTACTTTATTTGGATTGTGCATTGTGCTACTGTAGTTGTTTGTAGATGTATTTGATTGGAAGAAATGTGACTTCCTAAACACGATAGTCTGTTTAAATAACCTACTTACCTTAACAGAACTCAATACATTAGTTGTATCTTAACTTACAAAACATAATCTTTTTCATCCTGGACCTTCTCCGTTATACTAGTGCATTATTCTTTTCCACGTTGAAATGAGAAAAGTATCCAAAATTCTGTTTGAGGTTAGGTTGATTTAAGGGAGATAGGTTAGAACCCAAAAGAGCAAAGAATCTGAAGCATAATCTAAAACCAAAATGTTTTGGCCAACCAAAATTAGATGGTTTGAATTCCCTTGAAACTTCATCAACATTTGTAAACGTCGCTAGTTAATCTTAAGTTTATAACAGATAAGTTTATAACTAGTGATTAATTTGGCGAAATAACAGTAACAGTAATGTAAAATAAGCCATCTCAATGTAGAGGAAACATTCCGAACATTGATGCTTGGAAGGCATTCTGATAACGCTTATCAGGAATATTACAAGGAATGACGTCACCATACTGCAGATACTGCTTCTGTAACGTCACTATTACCTTATAAACAACCATCGTATAGTTGAATGACGTATTCCGAATGTGCTATGACTTAAAGTTGGCCTGATTAAAAAATAATCACTATACCGATTGTTTATGTAAAAATTCAAACAATATCAAATAACAATCAAGTCTACACAAATAGTATTTAAAATATTTACAATATCACCTAAAATAGCATATGTCATTAGTGTCCTTTATTATTTCCATAATAACATGTGTGGGCTTAAATAATTGTTGCTTCTGTAATTGGCAATTTGGATCCCTACTATACTTTACTGTCAAATAATTTATTCCCATATGTTTATTTTGTACCAATATTATAAAATAAAACAATTTTTTTAGAGTTTTAAAATATGGTGAGTAAATTATTTTGAAATATCTTAAAATCTTTATTTATTTTATTTATGGCAGTATAACACACGTCATAAATATACTTAACATTTTTAACACTTTTATATAACGTTGCTATAAGCTTAGTCACAGTTTTGAGAAAAAACTATGATCCATGCACATTTGTTAAATCTGCATTGAATGAGCAATTAATTTGAATTAATTTCTAACGTGGTTTAGTTGACCTCTACAAATTTTTATCCCTTTGACCAAAACAATAAAAATGGCTTTAGAGTAAAATGCTGAGCTAAAACTCCGACAATGAGTAATAAGACATTTCCTTCTCCGGAAGTGCCTTTCCCGTCTTTAGCACTTGGCTTTGTGTTCCTGTAAAAGAAAAGAACAAGAACATTAGTAAGAATTGTAAAAAATTGTATCAGGTCATCTTTATACGAGTACTGTAGATAAATAATTTTATGAAGTTTGTAATTTCCTTAAAATGAGTCCATAAGAATATTTGAAGGGTTTTCTGTTTTATTGACGTGTTGTTTTATGTAAACGCGCTACCAGATAAAGAAACTAAATTTTTATGTATATTAATACAAATGCGTGGTACTTATTCCTGTAGTAGTAAAAATAGTTTTTTTTTTTAAATTGATGCATTCATACATAAAATTTTCTTTTATTTCCGTTTGTAATCGTATTTGGTATTTCACACGTACAGGTTATCGATGTTTGAGTCAAACTACATTTTATGTGGGATTAATTTCTGCGAAATTCATTGAGACCCTCTATGTACACGCTAAATAAATATATATACCCGTTCCGGACTTTAGGAAGTTTTTATGTCCTAGGAAGATATAGGCTCTAATCATCCTAGGACACGAAAATAGGGAGTACAAATATATTCTTAAGTGGCCTGGTTCTCTGCAATATTGTTTTGTTATCTAAAATATAACTAAACTATGCTTAAAACTAAATAAAAAAAAATTCTCACGATGTGGTTTTATTTATTTGTTAAAATATAAAGTAAAAGAAATTTTAAAACTTAATTCCAAATTAGGAGTTAATATGATTTAACATTTTTACATGTATGTAGTACTTAGTCTTCTATCAAGAACTCTTCTGTATAAACTCTTCTGTATAAAACTTATAATGGTATTGGTATGAATGTATATAGAAAGAATGTAAAACGTCGTCATCTGTTTTAATTGGGATCATGTTATATCAAAATCATAGGGCCTTGATTATTAAATTTGTCATTAATTTAAATATTTCTCTATACTATCAGTTTATATTATTTAAACAAGAGTCCACTGTATAATTTTGTCTTTGCCTTTGGACAATTATACAAGTATGTAATTAACAATAAAATCATAAAACTTTACAAATTAATATTTTGGAATTAATTCTTATCAAGATATCTTGATATATAAACATGACACATAATTGCTACATGTTTGTATAACCAAGTATTACAAATTAGGAATACAAGCAGTGTGTGAGATTAAAAAAATATTAGGAAGGACTTTATCCTATTTCATATTTATATTAAATATTAAGCATCCAAATGCTATTAATTTATTTTGTGTTGGATGGAGGTAAGAGAGATATTTCACGCTTAAGCATTTCTGACAAAGTGGAAATGACTTTAGAATCACCAGACGAGAAAAAATATTACTTTTGTTGTTTTCATAACTTAAAATATAAGTTTGTCAGCTTGCTACGCTTACAGTTTTATCTTCAGTGAAAATAGCAAATCATTATTAAGTATTCCTACAAAATATTGCAATTGTAAAGGAAGCGAATATATCAGAGGCTCTTACTAGATTATTAACACTACATTACAAATCATGGATTTATGAGTGAGTATCAGCGTGATAAAAATAGAGCAAAATCGTAGAGAAAGTCCATCATTTCGGTTAAGCAAAATAGTTATTTTTCTATGCACAATTTGAAACACACGTTCCCAAGATTGTAAAGAAAGAAAGTTAAGAAATGTTCAAATAAAACGTCAAACGTCGTACGTTGACGACAAGTGACTTTAGATCTTACACACCTGGTGCTCAATTTTCTTAAGTTAACTCAAAAAAGGTTCTCATTCTCCATTTTACCAAATGGTTAAACAGGTTATACTGTATCAAAACGAAATTGTTTGTTAATTAACGGTATCAGCAATCTGACAAATACTATACAATAGAAATACATGATAACAATGACGATTTTATTTTATTTATTTTTATGACTTTTTGTTTACCATTTTACGTGTTGGCACGACTATTACACTAAAATAATAATTTACTTCTTTAAACATATTTCACTGGCTCTACACTTATACTGTAAACATTTACAAGACAATAAATGTATGTAAAAGTTGTTGCTAATTACATCAATTATTTTAGAACTTATGTACACATTTCTGTTTTTATAAAAATTAATATTTTATTATAAATACATGGAATCGTTTTGAAAGATATGTGTTATTATATTTTTAAATTATTATTAACGCTGTGTTTTATTGAAAATGAGCCAAACCTCATTAAATATAGTTATCAATCATGTATTTGAATTATAATAGTAAGAATGAATAATACTATTTAGAATAGTTTCTAAGATATGAAATTTCTAGATATGAAAATAAATTTAAAATAGACTAAAATAGAAGTTGTATTGTACAAGTGTTTCCTACATGTAAATAAACACCATGTTTTTAAATAGTTTACAAATTCAAGATTTTAACTTTATTATAAAATGATAACAATGTTAACGTTGTACAATGGATTTCAGTAATAAAAATAGTCTTTCAATTTTGTTTCTTTTTGAACCTTGATAATGTTTTATAATTATCTTTGATTTGGTTGTTAGCCTAGTACAAAAAAACTGTATTCTACAATATGAACACATTGATACAAAGGCATCTACGAAAGATAACTTTTTCTTTAATGATTCTTTTATATATTTTAAACATTTGTTTGACTAATTTCATGTATGTATTTTCATTGTTTGTATAACTTATTTTGTGAATATTAAGTTCATCTACATAATGTAAGTAAATGTTTAAAATATTGTTAAACAAAAGTTAAATAAAGTAACTGTTGAAAGTTATACTTAAAAACTGACTATTCTTACTTGACTTAGATAATTAAATATAAAATTTATTTTAAGATGATAATTTGTCTTATATTGTTGGTTTCCAAGTGAACTGTATCAAGAATGATTGATGTTAAGGAAAGAACACCTCGATCTCGCCTCATCCATCAAACGTAGGAGTTCTGTCAATAAAAACTTCTGTATGCAACTTTTCATTCTTTACAAAGAGAAAAACATCACATCGGGTATAGCTTGAATATAAGATATACCTGTTTAGTTTAACAATTGAGATTAACGTTTGATTATTGTTCATTTTTAGTTGACAAAATTCGAAACTTAAATTTTTTTTGATATATGTAGAGTAATTATAATCAATGATGAACTAATTTTCCCACGATTGTGTATCACAATGTTGAACTTATTAGGAGAAACATTTTATAGATAATGTTCCGTGATTTTTAACTAATTGCTGGTATTGTATTTTTTTTATTTTGTTGAATCCTAAGTGCAGTCAAGAAATATAATACTGGTCAAGCAACCAAAGGAGCAAAAGGTACATTTTACATCTATCAAAAAGATGGTTGCTAGCTGTTTGTTTACTTTTATCATTTTGCAAGTCGCACCTTCAAATCATATAACGCTAGGCTGTAGGCCGCATTCGTTTTCACAATACTTCAGGCTAGTCCTAGAGGATTGAGGCATTATCACGTAGATAAAATCTATTCTTGATTGATCGAATTTAAAACTGGAGCCTCAAGAACCGACATCTCGTAATGATAATATTTGTGATAAAACAATCATAACAGGTAAAACATCATCACGAAACAACTTGTAACCCAAGTTTTAGGGGAGTTGTGAGGTATGTGGGCCACGAATGGCATGTGACCACAATTCCCTCATCCACTACTTCCCCCACCCCTAACTTAGAAAGGAGTCACATAACATTCCCCTACTACAATAACCTTACTATCTATATGTATAATTTTTCTGGTACAACATGATCCCTACAAATGGTTTAGTAAGCTAGTAATTTTCAACGGTTTGCTAAGTATATTTTATTTCACATATTTCATTTGTATTTTATATATTTGTTTTTTCTCAAGTCTCTGGAGCTAAAGTAATCATTTATCAAAATCTAGAAACTCCTCATGTCTTAAGTTACATAGTTCGTCGAGATTTCATCTTAAGAAATAATAAGCTAATTAATTAACCAATTCCCTATTTACCACTAACAATTTGGATGGGGAAAATCTTTAGAAATTTAGCCTACAAAGTTACATTTTTATACACGTTAAAACAAGATTGTTCCAGTAAATATCAACAAGTCTCGTGCATTTGGAAAAGTCATTAATTTAAAAATATTTGTTCCAATAATTTTGAAAAACCTTTGTATAATTATTGGAAATTGATTCTGTGAACAAATACTCAGCTGAAAAACCTATTTGGGATATAATCATTAGGCGTGTTTATCACATTATTAAATAATTTGCAATGTTAAATTCTATTTTATATACACTTGATATTTAAATGTTATTGTATATAGTTTTATAGTCTTAAAATAACAATCTAAATATACATTTTGTTGACCCTACTCGATACTTTGGTCAAAGTTCCATTATAAGACTGACGACACAGTCTTTCCCTTCTCCATTCATCATAATTTTTCACTTTTCTTCTTTATTTTCGTGTCAAGAAGTGAATCCATCTTAATAAAGTTAAACTTAGTTTTCAATTGATGGACAGTAACTTAATACTTTTCAAAGGGTGGTGATCTTCTGGGAAATATTCGTTATAGTTTGAAATACTGTACAACATAGCTTTGAGTTAAAACAGAAAAGAAAAAGAAATGTTTATATTGTTATTCGTCTGTACTAGTTTTTTTTTAATACGATTATATGTTTTATGTGGTACGTTTATGTCGTAACCCTGCTCCCATTGACAATCTTCAAACAAAAATATTTTCTAATTATTGCTAGTACTGAAATGTATTTGAAACTAAAAATAAAAATAAATTATAAACTTTTTTAAAATTGTATAATAATTTTAAACGCCTGATGATGAAAATACTAATTAAATGGATATCTACTTTAAAATTCCATTATGCGACATGTCTTAAACTGATTTCAAATGTCTTTGAAAGTTTGTATTTTATGGCTTTTTCCCTATTCTAGGTTAATAATCTATAAATTGAATTTAACCGTCAAATAAATTTGTGTAGTAAATCAATAAGGCAATTAAATTAAAATTCAAGGAAACCCTACCTGTGGGTTTGAAGGTGTTAATTTTAAATTATAAAACAAAGCTCCTATTTATTAAATAAGAAATAGGAAGATTGTGGTAGGATATTTTATATAGCTCTATGGATAATATGATGTAAAATTGCTAAAATAAATAGTAGATATAATTAATAAAATTGATTTCATAATACATATAATATTTATACAATACAAATGTTATAGAAACTAAATCTGCCTTTTACATAGTCCACGTTTAATGTTTCTACAATATTCATTATACGTACATACAATATTTAGTTTACAATATTACAATATTTGCAAAGACAATGGTTGTTGAATATTTGTAATAAAGCTTATCTTATCCAGGGTTCTATGGAAGGATGAGTGACTAGCAATAAGCTAACACTGTTTACTCAGCAAATGGGTGGTCCAACTCAGCTGGGAGTTCCCAAGAAGTCTCCGTGTTCTCATAGATGTTTTCTCTTTGGATATTCTTCATAATATTTGAAGGTAATGTCTGTGTAGAGTTATTTTATAATGACTACAAGCATTTTTGAGAAGCAGCCTATATTTGTATTTTGAACAATAAATAATTATATCTTCCCAATATTGTACTAATAATTAATTCCGTCCATTATTTATTGGCTATTGAATACACTATGTCTGGGACGACCATTAACAATTTACTACTACACTAAATTAAATTCAAATTTGGTAGATAAGATAATAAAGTTACGAGTAATGATTTTTTTAAATGGTGGAGTACCTTACCTTTTTTGTTAATTAAGATTGGGTTGGGATTGTATTTAATATATTTTAAAAGAAATACAAAGTTACTATTTTCAACAAGTTGTATTAAACATTACAATCTTGTACAGAGATTTTTACTGCAATTCTAGGTGTTTCCTTCAACACTTGTGAACCAATTCCACAAGAGTGAATCAACGCACTAAGTGTGAAGCGCTGAGCAAAGATTACTTTCGTTGAAGCTGTTAATGACTCAACCCAGAACACACCCAACCTTCTTGATTTGTGGATTTCCATGTTGGTAGGAGAGTCAAATTTTTAGTAAAGGAAATAGTTTTTTTTTCATGTAAATTAACGGCACCTTAGGTTTCCTTAGGTGTATCATCGTAATCTTAACTTTTTTGTAAGAATTTAAGTTACTTACCTCAAATCAAATTAATAGCCCATATTTTCGATCATGAGTAATTTTAAACCCCTTTTGGATATATTTCAATTACGCTCTCCGTGATATTATTCTCATCAAACAGTTCACAGGTTAAAGATTTTATGTTATTTAATTTAGTTTGTAATTTTGTAAACCTCTTTTCCATAGTTTTTTTTTTTTGTACCAGCAGAAAACTAATTTAGCTTTTAGCTAATAATTTCCCTTTACCGTAATCTTATCATAGCCTAAGCTGGAGTGGAACTAATGTCTCCCAATGTAAGAGTACAGAGCTTCTTTATTACAGGGTTGAAATATCAATAATCACCAATGACTTTTGAATATAGCACTAATCCATAACCAGGTTGTTTGTACAATCTTTATTATAGTACAAAAAAGACCACACTCTGGTGAGAAAACGTTCAATTTATTAGAAAACCCTCCACGTTAAGTCAATTTACAATATTTAGATAACTCTTTTTAGTTCAAACATGATATTATAACACAGCATGGCAGTAGCGTGTTTATCTCCACCCATTCTTTGAAAGGCACCCTGAAAAATTACAAAAACTTAATGAAGACGTTGATATATTTCCTTCACACCCTGGGGAGATATTGTAACCAAGCTCTCCATCATTGTGTTGCTGTGAGAGTTTCCATGAGGTGTCACGTGACATTGTACCACGTGATATGCGATGACAGATCACGTGACGACCATTGCTGTGACGTCACCGCGTTGAAATACTACATTGGTGCTTGGCTGCTGTCCTATTCGTGGCACTATCGTATCGCATGTCTTTGTTAGAATCAGAATTCATTCTTGAGATGAAACAAGGTACATTGATATGTTTATATATATATTTATATATATATATCATAATATAGCTTTAAAAAATTAATTTAAGTACTAGTCAGTACAAACAGACCTCAAGAACATACAATTTGCTATCCAGTAATACAAAATTGTAATCTTAATCAACGACAGTTCAAATAATTTATGTAATGCTTTGTAGCTAAACGTACGACACAAATAAGATTCTGTTGAAAAAATTATTGGGAAATTCGTAATTTAAATCAGCAATCCGAAAATTAGGTTTGACTGCGGAGTAGCCAAATAGTAAGGGGTTTGAAAGTACGTCAGTCCTACCCAACCTAACACATTTTACATTAGCCTTTGCAAGGCACGGTGTTAATGGAAGGTCGATTACGAAAGGGTCTCCATTAGTGCAACAAAAGATCTCAGCGGAGGCTGTGAAAAGCCAGAACACAAAAGCTTCAATCTCCACACCGCCTTCAATATTGAAGACTGACATCCGATAATGGCTCTCCATGATTTTGAAAAATTATTTTTTAACTACGTAATATATAAACACAGTGAGAATTTAGCTAAGAATATATTCACCGTTACTTGCACTTTCCGAGGGAAATCTGTGTTTTATCTTCTCAAAGTAAACTTATTTTTAGATTTTTCATGTACAAAGAGACATTGCCAATTATGTAATATTGAGGTGCAAGAATCGAAATTGATAATGCAGCTTAATGGCTTGTTTGATTGTTAAGAAATATATTTAGGTGCGAATGAATGTTTGTTATTTTCTACTGGACGTAAAATCCAAACAATGCATCATTTTTTATTTGTCTAAAATATTCGATCTTAGTAATTTCAATTAAATATTCTCAAGGTTGGCCAACAACTTAGAAATTAACAAAAGTTTAATATTTGTTATTTAATCTTTACAATGTTTGAAAAACGGGGCTGGCAAGTTAATTTACAATTGAACAACAATTACAAGTAAATTGTCTTGGATCAATATTTAAATAACCAAACAATCACTTGGAAACTTGATGGATAGAAAGATCATTTAGTGCTTTTAGCTTCTGTAAATCAACAGTGCACCATTTAAATTGAGTGTAAACATCTAACTTTAATTCTTTAAATGAAAATTATATAAATTTAATTAATAAGATTCTTTTCTGTAATAGGGGTAAACTTTCAGCCAATGGAGAATAATTTGTCTTTCTGGTCAAAGGTTAAAATACATTTTACTGTTATAACACTTTTTATTAGATTTTGTTGCAACATTATAAGCGATGCGATTTACCGTCAACAATTACAAGTAAATTGTCTTGGATCAATATTAAAATGACCAAAAAATCACTTAGAAACTTGATGGATAGAAAGATCATTTAGTGCTTTTAGCTTCTGTAAATCAACAGTGCACCATTTAAATTGAGTGTAAACATCTAACTTTAATTCTTTAAATTAAAATTATATAAATTTAATTAATAAGATTCTTTTCTGTAATAGGGATAAACTTTTAGCCAATGGAGAATAATTTGTCTTTCTGGTCAAAGATTAAAATACATTTTACTGTTATTACACTTTTTATTAGATATTTTCACAACATTGTAAGCGATGCGATTTACCGTCAGTGTAATATGAGAAGGGAGGAAAAGTGGGCAAACGGTTTTGTAATTTCATTTTGCCAACGCAGCCTCACTACTGGGGGCAATACTCTGTGACCTTCCTAAGCTGGATATTCTTCACACTTTTTCTCTTTTCCCAAAATTACTTCTTCATTTCTTTTCATTAGTTTTATTACAATGGAAAAATAAAATTGTTAAAATAATTAAGTCTGGTAGATACTCAAATGAACTGAATAGTTTTAAGTGTATTTTTAGTACGTTTTCGTGTTTAATTAAAAATTAGAGCCCAAAACTAGGCTACTTTAAAACCTTTCTGCTTTAAGAAAAATTAAAAAGCACATAATTTCTAATTTCGGCCACCCAAAAATCTTGAACACATTAATGAACCTAGCCGAGTGTAAGCAACAGTTATCTTAGCATAAACAATTCCATTGAAACTTGAACTTGTCGAATGCATAATTGAGAGGCCGTTTTGTCGCATCAAAGGACATAATGTAAATGCTATCCAGAATGTTAATTTATGCTAAGTCTATTGTACAAGGGTCGATTAGTCAGTACTTAGTACTCGTTTGATAGTTTCCTGGATTAACCTTTAAAACCTTGTCACTACAAGAAACATATACGGATGTCAGTACTATTTAGGCTAAACACTGTATTGTAAAATTTACAGTTTTGTAATATACTTAGGAAATAATATTTATAAAAAAAGATTTACCAAATATACTTGGTAATGGCTTATTCTTGGTTGTAGCTTAGTAGGTTCGGCTTTCATGATTTGGGGAGCTCAAGAAACCCTATAGTTACGGAAAAACATAAATACCATGATCTGAAAACATAAAACTTAAGCGATATCTACAATAACCATTAGCATGTTCCCAACTAATCACATTTGTCGTCTGGAAAACTAGTATACTAGTGATACAACATACTTTAGAAATAAGATTTTTCAAGGCTAAGTAGGCTTATGTAGGATTCGGTAGGTGGTTATATTTTTTTTTACCTATGTTAGTAAACAAATGGAAGTAGGATAATGATTTGTGTTCTTCAAAATTTCAAAAAATTATAAGCTGTAAACTTCACCATTTCCATCTATTATGGACTGTAAATTAGCAATAATAGATGAATAGATTGTCTTATAATAATATATTGTCTTATCAAGCCAACTCAATGTATAGAAAACATTCCAAACATTGGTGTTTAGAAGGCATTCTGATAACGCTTATCAGGAATATTACAAGGAATGACGTCACCATACTGCAGAAACTGCTACTGTAACGTCATAATTACCTTGTAATAACCATCGTTTAGAAACATGACGTCATTGTATTTTAAATGTAATGTGCCATACTGCTTGTTGAACGATTTTTTTAATAAAATACTTTCTACTAGAAAGTATAGCGTAAACAATAATTTAAGTGATTTGTTTCATAAACAATTGAAAATCATAAGTTCAATATTATATGGTAAAAACTTTAACGACAGTTAATGGTAAAAATTCTAAAACTTAATTTTTAATTTTCCACGAAAAACTTTATTTTTTATAAAAAATATCTTAGAATTGCACTAAACTATTCCATCTTCAAATATTATTGAACGAATAAAGTTAAGAACATATCAGCATACTCTTTTAATATAATCAAAATATGTATATTTTTTAAATACTTGTTTACTATTTTTATTATTTGTTTATAGTAATTTATTTTTTCACCGATATTTTTAATATTTCAATAAGTATTCCTGCCTAGTCAAAAATGTTGATACTGCAGAAATCATAATATTTTCCATTAAACGTTATATAATGTTGAAGTGACACAGTGAATCCATTATTTTGTAAATACAGACCAGATTAGTAATCATAATATAAGTAATTGTTGTCAGTGTTGCATACATTTTAAACATTTCAATTAAATAAGCTTAGTAACAACATTTACCTCGTTAGAAAATGTTTATTCAGTGCTTCGTGTATATTGTGAAGATGTATTTAATAAATCCAGAATCTAAATTTATTTTGAATATAGTTTCTATGTTCTCTCATTTTATTATTCCCTTGAACGACCAAAACAATAAAAATGGCTTTAAAGAAAAATGTTCAGCCCAATCTCCGACAATGAGTAATAAGACATTTCCTACTCCGGAAGTGCCTTTCCCGTCTTTAGCACTTGGCTTTGTGTTTCTTTGAAAGAAAATAACAAGAACATTACACAGACTTTTAAGTACAGTAATGACAGAAGGTCATTATACTACGAAAATGAAAATGGATGAATGATGGGAGTATTAAGTCATTGAAATGAGCCCAAAATAGTGTTTGTTTATTTTTCATTTTGTCAAAGACTCTTGTGCTATTTTACGCATAACATTTGTTTATTTGAGACCTAATCATTAGGAATCTAAAATGTGTTTTTGTGACCTGAAATAGTTTTTTTATTACAATTAATAATAACGCCATGCATAAGTAATATTATTTTGTTGCCTTATAGCATTCAAGAAAAATATATTTGTTGAAAATAAGTTACCACTCATATTTTGTGATGGCAATGATATTTTTTAATAGATAAGTATTTACTTCAGACAATTTGAAGGATTTTATTTTGTTTGAGTTAACATTTTAAACAAAGTAAAGTTAGATTCAGAATTAAGGTTGGTATTTTTAAACAGGTTGAAGCAATTTTATTTTTTTTATTATTTTTCACGTTTATATGTAATTACATAAACCCCCAATTTCGTAAGTTAAAAGTTAAGGGTTTGTTTGTTATACGACCAATGAATTCAAAAATTATAAGAAATTAACTAACATTATTTTTTTAGTACTGAGAATTAATATTCTTTGAATATACTAAATTGAAATTCAAAAATACACCACGGAATAATAACATAAACATTGCAGGTTAACGTGTAGCCATTTATATTTTTTATTTGAAAATTTAATAGAAACATAAAAACATTGCTTTCACCATCATTATCTTGAATTTGGCAGAACGCTATTAAAGGTTTTAATATCAGAGAGAAAAGGAGAAAAGTTACACGTTGAAGCATTTCTGACAAAGTGGAAATGACTTTAGAATCACCAGACGAGAAAAAATATTACTTTTGTTGCTTTCATAACTTCAAATATAAAAGTTTGTCAGCTTGCTATCGCTTAAAAGTTTAACTTTACTCAAACTTGTAAATCATTTTCAATTCTACCTATTAAATTAATGAAACCGTTAAGGTTTGTGTTAAAAAAATTTGTTTACCAATACCTTGATAACATTTCGTTATTTATCTCGATAGAAAGAGCTTTGTAAGAGTTAAAAAATAAAAAATATATTAAATAACTGGTGCAAAGGATTTGATATTCAAAACATAAATAAATAGGTAAACTCGTATAAATGTTTTAACTTCTTAAATATGTAAAATTATGTGTGAGTTCATATTAAAACAATTTTTCAACTTAAATTATTCGTTTTTATTTTTTCAATTTTTTTTTGTATGTTTTAAATTGACAGCTTACCAGAAAGTATTTTTGTAAAGCAACTATTTGTAGTAATACTGTATTGTATAACTATTAATAAAGATAAAGACACTTAGTAATTTTCAAACTGTTCCTTGCATTAATACATACCAAACTTAATCTACCGTATTTATAAAAAACATATTTTTGTGTTTCAAAGTGTGTTTATAGAGTGCAGAAATTCTAAATTTTACTTGTGAAAGAAATATTATGTTTAATAATGTTTGAATTAAGGGGAAATTTATAGTTTGCTACCAATAGTCAGTCAAAGTTAGGCCTACATAGAAATATCAATATTATTATATTATTTGGAAGCCGATTTCTCATAATTATGTAATCAGGTGTAATCTTAGTTTACAGATATAAACCAGGGAAAACTTGAGCAATTCATTAAGGTTTTATTCCCACAGTGCATGGTTATTAAGTTGTCTATGAAACTATATGATTCAACCCGATTTTAATGTCAAATACATTTTGTACAATATTTAAGTTTTAATCAAGTTATAAACGTTTCTAGAAACTAAGTCTTTACATCATACATAAAAATATATTGATTTTTATGCAGGTATGTGTGTTATGTTTTGAATACATATTACCAATGGACAGGTTATATTTGTTTAACCAACCCTTTAAAATAGATGCATAACTAATAACGTTTACCATAATCATATGTAAGCTATACGAGTATAGTAAAAAAAATTAATATGAATTAATGTTTTGTAATTTTTACAAAAAAATTCATTACTTACTTTATGAAGTGAACAAAAAGCTCAACAGATACTTAACCAGTTTCCTTTAAACGACAACTTCAGCTAACAATAGAGAACGATTTAGGAAAACTCTAAACGATCCTTTGTCTTTTGTTCGTGAATGTTAAGAAAGGTCCTTTCTCAATGCCATCAGCATAAAGAGTATGACGTCATTCAATAAATATTCTAATTTAAGAAGTATAAGAAAGTATTGTGATCCTGTTGGTTAAACGAAACCCCTTAACTATTAACCACAAAACTACTTAATATATGTAATAGCATAATAACATATGTAATACATATATGTAATATATGCAATATGTAATGTATGTATATGAGCTAATATTTAATTACACAAAAAATATTTAAGATTCAAAATTGAAATAATGACAGGAATAAACATATAAATACAAAGAAACAAAACAAAGCATCACTTTTTGTACATATCATAATTTCAATTAGGTTGGAAAAATGTATTCATGAATTCTTTTGAAAAGAATTGATTTTCGAACAAATAACCAACAAGAAACAAGCAACATGGGGGTAAGAGCCAGTACCTAGGATTAGTAGCGTCACCAAATTATATTTATAAAAAAAACCTTTTATAAAAATCTAAAATTATTGTATAATGGAACAGAAAAAATTTTTTACAATTCAATAATACATTAAAATGCAAAATCCTACTACAAACAATCCCGAATGTTTAAAGGTATGAAAGAAAAGAAAGGTTAAAATAAAACGTAAAAGAAATGTACGTTGACGACAGGTGACTTTAGATCGTACACCTGGTGTTCAATTTTCTTAAGTAAACCGATGGTGATTTTCATTCTCCTATTTATAAAATGGTTATATTATATTAAAGTTACGTGTCAGTAAGTAATGGTCTGATTTATCACATAAAAAGAAACCTCTACATTAATTACATTAGGATGAAAACAAAATTTTGACCTAGAAAACCAGTCACAGTTTTAAACATCAGTTACAGTTTATGATTTAAGTAAAATAGAAGTTTTTAACAGTAGTTATGTAAGAATTTCGCTTATAACCTTTAATTGCCGCATTTTTATGCAGCGACTTATTGTCATTTACTCTCAATGTTCGTAATATTACCATAATTACTTATTTTCTCTAAATTCTTGAACCTTATTGGCCCAAACTTGTACAAAGTAACAATAAAATACTTTAAAGTGAGCAAACATTACTGTATAGTGGATCTTTTAAATGATGAGAACTGAATTTAAAAGTCTAGTTTAAAAAACTGTCAGGTTTAAAATGGATACTTTGGTTTCACTACTCATATATAATGCATATTGTATATTTTTAGGGATTTAGCCGCGTAGGTGTTTAGGTTTTAGTATGAATTGCTTAGACATTTTATCTCTATTATTTTTGGTGTTTAAATATTTTAATACAATTCCTATATATTTTTTAACACGGACACTGAGACACAGTATAACTATTAGCATTATTTTAAAAATGGATCTTAAAAAAGTGTTTCCTTTATTTTTCACCAAACTTATTTCATTTTAAAATTATAATTTTTGTCTTATATTGTTGGTTTCCAAGTGAACTGTATCAAGAATGATTGATGTTAAGGAAAGAACACCTCGATCTCGCTTCATCCATCAAATGTAGGAGTTCTGTCAATAAAAACTTGTGTGTAGAAGTTTTCATTTCTTTGCACACAGGAAATTATATTGGGCTTGATTATTGTATTTGTTGGGTAAACTACATAATAAAGAAATATTTCTGGGTTCATTTTCACCAATTGGTGTTGGTTGAGTAAAATCCACATTCATATATATTTTTAGATAGTTACAGTAATTTTAACTAATTATCCAATAATTTTTTTCATAAATTGTTTTTAATATCACAATGTTGATAGTTATTGATTTTGATTACCACTAAATAAATTATTTTTCGTGATATTTAAGTTTCTTTTTTCTGAATTGTTTTGTGTACATACATACAAGGTCAATGTTTTCTAGCAAATCGTCTAATATAAGATTTTGTTTTTTAAAGAGTGGCACATATTGGCGATGCTACAGAATTGAATTTTTATTTCCTTATCGCGATTGTTTTTAGTAAATTATTACTGTATTCACTGAATTTATTACAAGAGTTAATCTATTTGAACTTTAATATTGGTGATTTAACTAATATTAGAGTCGTAGCCCCTTAGCTGTAATAATTTGCATTTTTATATGCCAACAGAAAATAAAAAAATCAAGATCCACAATCTTTTTGTGGTGTAAAAAGAGTAAAATAACAACAAAAAAGTATTATTAACAGAATATTTTCACCATCCAAAAATCAAAATATAATATTAAAGCGATATAGTATTTAATAATACAACTATCACGTTCAATACAGGGCAAACAACAAGTAAACACCGACGCACAACATCGTGGAATACAAGTGTTAGGAAAGTTGTGAGGTATGGGGACCACGAATGGCATGCGACCACAATACCCCCCCCCCCCTCCCCACCACCTGTACAACCCCCCCCCATTTATATCTAACAGGAGATCGCATCACCTTCCCCCACCACAGTAACCTTATTGTCTATATGTATAACAGTGTCTGGAACAACATAACACCAGATTGTGTTTTCCCAGTAACTGGACAACCATGTCTGAAAGATATTAATAACTTATTTCGCATTATGTGTTTTTCTCCAAGTATTTGAGACTACAGTAGGAATTTATATACTCTACAGACACACGCACACTCTCTTTGTTTTAAGATCCACTGTTTTCTTAATCACTTTTAAAGGGGGAGCGAGTTGGCGTAGTGGTTAGAGCGACTTCAGTCCCATAGGTCGCGGGGTAGCCTGAAGAAATGTGAAAAACAATCCCAGGCTCGTGCCTAGCGTCCTAAGGACAAAAAAATCACTTAAAAAAATCATTATGTGTATTTAAATTTTACGTATGTATTAAATAACATATCGTTTATGAGTAAGTACATGGGTGGGAAGCTAGCTAATCTAGGGGTAAAGCGCGCGACTTTAGCCCCTGAGGTCCTGGGTTCCATTTCCAAAGACTTAAATTAAAATGTCATTAGCGTAGAAAAAAATTTCACCAAGTCACCAAAAGGTTTTATTTCACTGATAATGTCGCAACTCTTAAGCCTAGCCTGAAGTAACGTGGAAGACGATGACGGGACATGGCCTGCCGTAAAAAAGTACTTTGGTGGGAAAATGAACAAACTAAAAAATTCACATCATTATCGATAAAAAAAATACCATGCTTTGTGTAACTAAATAAAGTATAACATCAGCCTAACCATCAAATTGTATGCATTTGACCGTTTATTACTTAAAGTAAGTTTTTATATTTTGAATAGCTATTTAAAACGTATTTGGGCAACAACGCATTTAGAATAATTATAAATAATTTCATAGCTATACATCTGTTGTATATTAAAATCACTTAGACTTAAAATAATAAAGAAATAAATTTTGTTCCACCAATTCAATACTTTGGTGAAAGTTCCATATAAGACTGATGATTCGTCGTCACAATCTTCCTCTCCTCCATTCATCATCATCTTTCACTTTTCTTGTTTATTTTTCCTGTCAAGAAGTGAATCCATCTTCATAAAGCTTAACTTAGTCCTCTACTGGTTGACAGTAATACCATAGATGAAGTAATATTACTTAATCTATGAATACTTTTCAAAGTGTGGTAATATCCAGAAAAATATTCGACATAGTTAAACATACTGAAGTTATATTTGTTACTGAGACACAGAAACAGAATGAAAACTTTAAATAAATTATTAATGAAATGTGTTTCATAAGTGTTATACTGTATAGTCCTAAAAAAGTAGTAATATTTTTTCATTCATTTCTAGCCCTGGTCCACAGCTGCATAAAAACTAACACATATCCTATCCCTAAACAGAAAATTGATAAAAACAGTTTTTAGTAATAGAGAGATTTTTTTAAATCTATATATTAATACGGTACATGAAATTGTACATAGTTACATGTTCAAGTTACATGTTCACCTGAAAAAAAGTCCACTACTAATTAAACATAAGATCGCGTTTTTTGGCACAACTTTTTAAGGTGTCTTATAAAAAATAAAATTTATCTACTAGAAAAATAATTTTAAGTTTATTATCAATAGAGGTAATGGACAACAATTTGTACAAATAAATCTACCCCAAACCTTATCTATGGTTTCAATGAATGTAATATTTTAAATTAAAGAAGGTGACATTTAAATCAAACCACTTACTCAACACAATAATGTTTTAATATTTTTAATAAAGCTTATCTTATCCAGGGTTCTATGGAAGGATGAGTGACTACCAATAAGCTAACACTGTTTACTCAGCAAATGGGTGGTCCAACTCAGCTGGGAGTTCCCAAGGAGTCTTCGTGTTCTCACAGATGTTTTCTCTTTGGATATCTTTCATATTATTTGAAGAAAATGAGTCCATAGAATCATAACTTTTCTGTTTTATAAATTAATAATGTTATAATGATTTCAAATTTGTGAAGCATAGTAAAGTTATATTTTTATTAAAGAGGACATTGATGTTTCCAGAATGCTACAGGTGTAACTGGTTTCGTACCTTATTGAAAATTGGTTTAACTATGTCTTAGGAAATCATGTGCAATTCACTAGGCACCAATGTTGTTCAGCTATGTAATCGACTAATATGTCAATTTAAAATGGAAACATTAACAGACACAATTAATTGAAATCGGGAGGCATGATTTGGCTACACATTTGTGGAATTCCTTTCAGTTTCTTTTACTGAGTTTGGGGTTGTATTTTAGTACATTAACACATCTACAATCTACAACTAATAATACTTTGTGTTAATTAAAATTTTAAACCCACACCTTTCTTTGCAATCCAATGTGGTCTCCTTAATCAACTGTAAATCTACTTCAAAAGAATAAATCACGCTCCAAAAAACCCATGGTATGTGAAGTGCTGAGTAAAGATTACTTTTGTTAAAGCTATTAAATGACTTAACCGAGAACCCCTAGTACTTCATTGATCTGTAATTTCACGTAATAATAAAAAGAGTAAAATTAAAGTTAGGGGAATAAAAAATGTACTCTGTGTTTGGTTTCTTCATGTGTATGGTAGTAGATCAAGAGTTATTTTTAATCACTTACATCAAATTGTGTAGTACATTTTATATTTTAACTCACTCTATAATTCGTTAGGTGTTGATTTTCAGTAGACTGCATTTGGTATTATTATTATTTACCAAATGTTTCACAGCACTATAATTTTCTTTTAACACTACGTAACCTTAGCGTGCTAAAGTCTACCCATTCTTTAAAAGGCGCCCCGCAAAATTACAAAAATCTAATGAAGACGTTGATATATTTCCTTCACACCCTGGGGAGGTATTGTAACCAAGCTCTCCATCATTGTGTTGCTGTGAGAGTTTTCATGAGGTGTCACGTGACATTGTACCACGTGATATACGATGACAGATCACGTGACGACCATTGCTGTGACGTCATCGCGTTGAAATACTACATTGGTGCTTGGCTGCTGTCCTATTTGTGGCACTATTCCATTGAATGCTTTTGTTAAGATCATATAACAGTCTTGGGATAACACTACTTGTGTGAAATATACAGTTTTTTTTTAAATATAATTTACAACAAAAAACAAACGAGTAGAATAGAAACAAATACTATATAATGAATATATATTAAACAGGGTATAGTATAGGTAAACGACCGAACTCCGAGAAATAATTGAAATATAAAGAAAATACAAAAAAAACATATTAAAAATGACAATTTGGAAGCTTTAGCGAAGTGTTAAAAAAACACACAATATTGATTATAATGACGATGAAATTAATTGTTTTCATCGTGAACAATAACGTAGAGAAAAGTTGTAAAATGTCGATAGAATAATTTGTGTGGGCAGTCTATAATAGAAAGTGGTGCTAAGACTTAAGAGTTTTGCCCTTTTTTATGTTATCAACTAGATCAGGTCAAGCACACATTTAAATCGTAAGACAAATCCTTATTTCACTTTTAAACTCTAGACATACTGGTGAAACAACATGTTCTCAATTGTCTTCAGAATCTCTATAAAAATGTATACCATACACCTTTTGAGAGGAGCAAAAATATATGTAATCTTCTTCTTAATTTATGGTTCCTTGTAGCTTAGCAAATTTATTCAAAAATCCCAGAAACTACTTAAAAAATACTTTTACAGCCAGGAAAATAGTTGCAAATTTTTTTCGACAAAGCACCTTGTACAAGCTGTTACAAAATGTTAACTAAACGAACAAAAATGAAGAGATTGGCAGCAAAAAGTTTTTAAAACCATTCCACAACCACGAGGATAACTCATTCATTGCGACTAGGCAAGGGCAGGGAAGTGTCGATTGCCACCAATGACACCATTATTTACAACCCTCTGATAAGACCGGAGCTGTGTTATCTGGGACAGTTCAGCAAATAGCACCAGCGGTGTATGTGGTTTCTCTATGTACAAGGTTATTGGTTTGTTTAGTGGTGAAGTGCGCCATAATGATGACATAACCGTGCAAGTGCAGAAAACCCAGATTCGACCCACGGACAACGAACGGACCGAAAATGATGTTTAATAAGTACAATGTGTTTGTAAGTAGATTTGTTCGAAAGAGTGCGTTGAGTGTTTTATAAGGGAGAGAAAAGCGTTTAGAAAAATATATGTATTTTCGTATTTTTTAAAACATGTTTTATTCCTGCGAAACATTTATTTTGTATGCCTACATTAATATTAAAAGTTTACAAAAATATACATAAATTATTTCCTAAACTGTGGTTGCATTCATAATATTTTCCCTGTAGGCTACATAATATTTTTATAATGTAGGAAACATAAATTGGTTAATGGTAGAATACTGCTCAGTTACAAATTAAACATGATCTAGTAGCTGCTTTGAATTTATTAAAATGTAGCTTAGTTCAGTTATTGTCAACAGTATTCCAATGTAAAATCAAAGCTAGTAGAGCAAAATGCAAATGATTTACATTAAATTAAATAATTAAAACAACAGTTTCGTAATACCTGCGAACTATGAAGAGAATCTAGTAACTTCTTCAACAAGTTAGTTTACATTTCATCAGATAGAATAAATATTCCATTGCCGATAAAATTGTTCCCTGTCTTGTTAAACCAATGTTCTTTATTCGAACCCATAATTCACCTATTTGTTTTTCCATCACAACTTGTTTTGAATTGTGATAAATAAATGCATAGTTTTCATAGTTAAGCTATGTTTTGAATGGTCAAAGATAAAATAAGTTTCAAGGTTTATACCATTGCTCTCTTTAAATATTGGTGTAATAACTGACCTAGTAAAATAGAAATGTCTGCAAAATGTTATCATAAAAATAGTTTCAAATTTAATTGAACCCTAAATATTTATCTTGCAACTAATTACGTTGTTTTTGTTTATTGCCATTATACCTAAAATTCCAATTATAATTAAGTACAATAAATAGTTAATACCTTCGACAAACCCAAAAATTTGAAAACTGTATGCTAAAAACAAAAACAACAGCTAGGAAAAATATTAATTTGTTAAAGAGGTATAATTTGAAATGTTAGAACAGCTTTTAATTAAAGAATACGTTTTCAACTGACCTTGATGACGTTAGAGTATACTAGGTCAAGAACTATCACAGGAAGTATTTAACCTTCAAAGAGCAAATATAATGATTATGAAGGCAAGAGCAATATGATTACTGTTAATAATGATTTGCAAGTCTGGAATATGATACTGGAATATGATACTGGAATACGATACTGGAATATGATACTGGAATACGATACTGGAATACGATACTGGAATATGATACTGAAATATGATACTGGCATACGACACTGGAATATGATACTGGAATATGATACTGAATGTTTCAATTTAGATAACCGAATAAAAAAATAACAATAAAAACTTAAAAAGCCATTCACTATCGTCATGCCTATGTTTCCTAATACAGTAGTACCTTGATAACACGTATTTCATTGGGATGATCAAATATGCCTTGCTATCAAAGTTTACTCCTTACCAAGGTTTTTAATAGCAAGTAGTTAAGGGTAATATAAAATCAACGACATTTGAAAGTGGCAATTATATCAAGGGCCACTTGTTATTTAGATGGATGTTCCCCGAAGTGTCATCAGATTGCAGGCAGTTGGAAAATTGTGGGTGTTGGAAGATAATTTCTACGGTTTTTGGTGGGAATGTAGGATGGATGATTGGGGTAGCTAGATCCAGTGTATGCTGAATTATCACTTTAATCAAATCCATCGGTATTTCTTTTTTTTTTTTTTTTTGTAAATTATGTCCATCTTAGATTCATTAGACAGATGCATCAGGATAATTATTCTAAAAAATCCTGTCGACAGACTGTATCACGCACCACTGTGATAATAGAAGGAGACTGACGTCACAACCCCCCCCCCCCAATAGTCACCTTCGAAGAATATTACTATAAACAATGTCCTCTTCTCTTCTATAGATAAAAAAATATATTATATAGGTAGAGTATAAACATCTCTTTAAATGCAAAAGCAAAATCAATCAATAAATTTTTTTAAGATCTTATGGATTTACCAATATTGTTTTATGTAAAAGGTTTGTTGAATATTTTAACTCATTATTGTTTTTTAGAGGGACAAGTACCCGTTGGCCATCTTGTTTGTCGTAGCAAGTATATTCTTTGAAAAATTCTACAGCAGTGGCATGATAAGTAAGTAAAGTAAGTTAAGTATAAAATGTCATAATAAACTTTTGCAATGGCTAAACTACAAAGGATGAAAAAGTTCCAGCTCGTAAGGTATTTTAGCATAACTGGGTATACAATTTTGGATGGGGATGAGATCATGTAAGAAAAGACCCTACAACTCATTCTAATTTTTTTATTGTAACATATTAAATAATAATTTATTACGGAATTTGGTAGTGGAATTATATGTGTCTTGTTAACATGTAAAGATTGTGCATGTTCAAAACATGAGCACACAACCTTTCTTTTCATACTTTTAACCCTGGCTATATCTGTAATGTTTTCATTTGGAAATAATATGCGTTTAGTAAAAATTCATCTCGATTTGTAAGGGATGAAAAGTTGAACCAAGACAATTAATACTGTCATAAAATATCTAGTTCATATAATTTGTAAATCACATATAATTATGTGACTAACGATCTATGATATTTTTTTTTAATTGATAGAACCAAAGCATTAACCGGGAAATAGTAAACATTCACAATTAACAGCGTAAGTCCGGAAAATCAGCTGTTGTTCCTCTAGTTCAACAATAAGTCTATAACTTAGTGATGTGTCAACAGTCAAATATCATAAAATGTGTAGTAATAGTATCAGATGATCACAGGTATATTGTTATGTTCCTTGTTTTAGTTGTTTTTCTAGTCCACTTTGTGCAAATCAAAATAAAAGGGTTACAATACCTGCAGACTTCCTATAGTGGTACTTGAACAAACTCAACAGGATAACGCGTTTCGGTATTATCGTTTCGTGTTATCCTGTTGGATGATCAAAGACCACTATAGGAAGTCTACAGGTATTATAACCTTTTTTATTTTGATTGTTATGAATTTTACATTGTAATTTTTAACTCATCATTTGTGATTATATTTCAATCAGAAGTTACTAATTACTTTTATAAACAAACTTGGACAATTATTTCATTACATGACATAGTCTTTATAATGTTTGTGTCTTGTTGCAGCAATATTAACGCTTTATCTCGTAGACATTTTGAAGTTCTCAGAAACAGATGCCACACTGATATACCATGTGTACACAATGCTTGGTTCCTTCTTTCCTGTCATTGGAGGCATCATTGCTGACAGCTACCTCGGCAGATACAAGTAAGTTAAGTTCAAATTTCATATTTTATTCTTTTTTTATCAATGGTTCAAGTATTACATGATGACTTTTCATACCAGAGTAGAAATTTTGGACTAGGTTTACTTAATCTTTTTCTGTAATCAAAATCTAAGATAAAATGTTTACAGAGTTTGTTCATGGCATTTTGTTTCTCCTTAAAGAGACATGAAAGATGCCACGGTTTAAAATATGATATTATTTCGGGTTGGTTTGGTTAGAAGTTTGCATACAGTATAAATCGTTTTGATACCAGCACATTCTGTCGGAGGCTTGGTCCAATTAAGTCGATTTTCATCCTAAAACCAGGTGAATCTTCAATTATTTCTTCTTTAACGTGGGAATGGTTTGTTTACTTCTATCATCATTATGCTGCAACCAAATAAACAAAATGTTAAATTGGACACTCAAAATATTGTTTGATAGGCTTTTTGTGTAATAAAATTATACTTTCTTAAATATTTAGTATCTAATATGTTATTAAAAGCTAAAATAATAAAATAAACAAAAGATTCAAAATTTTTACTTAGGTTAAAGCAAACTACAGTTTTTCCCCGTGTTGGTAAAAATCTAAAGAAGTTTATTTGCTTTTGGGCTTTTATTAGACATTTGCCTTGATTCGCGTCTCAATTTCTTTATACAAAGCATCACAATTTGTTGTTGTTCTCCAATACGTCTTTATAAGATTATAATATGTTCCTTTACCATAAAAATATTAGGTTCCTAACCATTCATTCACAGTTTGTATTTGATATTTTTTTTGTATTATGTAATATACATTTTCGCCAGTTGTTTGTGTAAAGTGTACTTTTTTTGTGAAAAATTGTGTTTAAGAGCTGGAGAATTGGAGTCGTATATTTATTAAAACATGTTAACGAAATTAGCATAGTTACTTTTAAACTCCTTTTGGGCTTAAACAAAAAATTTCTTGGCTAAGTCCATACAATTATGGTTTCAATTGGTTGAATACTAAATAGGAACTGTTTATTTCATATGAAAATGCTAGTACTTCGTTACAGGAGTATATTTACTGTTTTATGAATCGTATTCCTTAGTTTTTCACTAACATTTGGATATGTTTCAAGGACGATTCTCTACCTAACCGTAGTGTATGTAGCTGGAGCTGTAGTGCTTACGACTGCATCAACGCCTTTCTTCGGCCATGTGGATAAAAGGTAAGTCTGTTAAAAGTACTATAAATGCACGCATTTGTTAAAAAAGTATTTTTATTTCGAAAAAAAGTGCTTGTTTAATTTAGAGATTATTTCTTAAATCCTCTTGAATAACAAATGATGAAATTGTTTGTACATTGAGTGCGCCCGGTCAAGTACGATGAAAACCACCTCACTGAGATGTCGTTAAACTGATTATACTTCAGCGTTGCAAGAAGCAACTCAAAATCTACCGAATCAAAAGCCTTAGAGAAGTCATTACACTGTTTAGGCCCTTATGTTTTGCAACGATCATTTCGTCAATATCATTGAGAAGAGCTGAACAAGTACTAACCCCTGCCTGAAACCTGACTGTGTTTAAGTAAGTAATCCTCCAGATTCTACATGAAAGACTAATTGCTCTGCCACAACATTTTCCATTATTTTGGAGATAACAGGGAGGATTGAAATAGGTCGGAAGTCAGAAACAGAAGAAGGATTAAGGTCTTTTGGGAGAGGAACTACCACGCTCTGCTTCCAACTAGAAGGAAAACTTCCAGTGCTCAGTGATACATTGATCAAATGAGTAATTGCTCCAATACAGAAAGGGCTCAAACCTCTGTTCATTTTTATTGATATTTCATCCACCCCTAATGCAGTACTTAACCCTTTTTTATAAATCTTTACTTGTTCCTTTATCGTTGGAACCAAAGATTTAGATTCTAAGTAGTTAAATCAACCCTAAAATAAGAGAAGACTCATATCTCTGGAAACTAGTTGCCAAAACAGCAACAGTGGATTATTATATGAAGGCATTGTAAACCATTTTAAGTATATTACAGTAATCCGGAGGCTAAACAACTCTTTGAAAATGAAGACTCTTCGTTGAAATTCTAGTCCACTTAACGTCAACCTTCCTTCACTTCAGATTTTAGCTTAGGATGAAAAGTCTACTTGCACTATTCAAAGTAAATGACATAAAATATCTTTTTACAGGATTTTCAGTATAGTCGGGTTCGTTGCGATAGTTATAGGCAGCGGCTGCTCCAGCCCTTGTACCCTCCCCTTCGGCGGTGACCAGTTTGTCACCCCCAGGCATGTCCGTCAACTCCCCATGTTCTTCAGCCTCTCCTACTTCGCTGTCAACGCATCCGCCCTCATCTCAATGTATGTCACTCCCATCTTGAGGCATAACTTCCAATGTTTCGGGGAGGAAAACTGCTTCCCGTTGGCGTTTGGAGTGCTGACGTTCGCCCTTATTATGTCACTGAGTAAGTTTAACCAATAAAGGAATCATTTAAAAATTATATACTCATATTGTTACTTTTTACAACATTTAGTTCATTAGATTAAGTACTACAATGGTACTAATAATATTTTAAATTTGGTTTGTGAAATTATTATTCATTCTCCTCTTTAACTAGTATGTTTATTTATACACGATTGGTAATGTATAAAAGTGGCATTGTATAAACTAATGTTAACCATAACCAAATAATAATGCTTGGTAAAAATTAGATGTCTCTTTAGTGGCCTATTATTTTAGGATTGCACGCTTATACTAAATTGGTTGAGGTTTTAACTACGGTTGTCTTGTTGCAGTTGCTTTTTGGTCTGGAAAAAGCCAATACATTCGTCAAGAGCCCCAAGGAAACATTATCGTTGATGTCTCAAAATGTATAATCGTAAGTTCAGTTTTGGATTCCAGAAATTTTCTTTACGTAGGTAACAATATCTTGATTTTCAAGATTCACTAAAGAAAGACATTCACATAAAAATATATGGGTTTTAAACCTTAACGTGGATCCATATTTATTCAATGAAAACATTAAAATCTCTACTCAATTGAACATGGAATTAAATGTAACAGATTAGATGTAAAAGATTTGTAATGGATTGTCTAAGTTTAAAAATACAAATAATCATGGATAAAAGGCAAGGAAATTTGTCTAACCTGTATCATATTACCTGTTATTCCAGTATTGATTATGATCGATATAGTATTAACTATCTCTGTGTTTTGTTTGCAGCATGCTCTCAAGAGTAAGTTAAGATCGAAAGAGACTAGGGATCACTGGCTGGACCATGCAGACGACAAGTTCAGCAAATCACTCATATCTGATACCAAAGCTGCGTTCCAAGTCCTCTTCTTATTTCTACCGATGCCTGTGTTCTGGGCACTCTATGACCAACAGGCAAGTTGATATTGCTTTGGTAAAAGATATATATACTGAACCTGACAACCAATCCAAATTTCAAATAATTTTGTGGTTATTACTGTACTCTGACTCAAGTCAGACTTTTTTAGATCATCTCGCTAGGAAATGACATATAGTAAACCATACGTATATTCTGGAATAACTTAAACATTTATACAAGCACTTAAAAACCCTGAGTATAATCAGCAAGTAATAATGTGTTTTTATCAAGCATGTCCATTCAATTTTAATTTCATTGTTTAACCAAACCATTGTGGTTCATTTATTCTTTTAAACTGGTTTTATTTAAAATATTGACCAATGAACAAGCATTAGGTTATAGTCTTAGGGTAAAAATGTGTTTAATAGAGAATTTAGTATCGCATCAACCATTTTTATTAGTTTAGAAAATAAGTTATGAGTATACCCGTGGCTGTTTAACTATCTTACTCCCTTAACCCCCTATAAATCTATAAGTTAAGCCTCAATTAATCAACTCTTAATTATTGTTTGCTTGCAAATCAATCTTCATTAGTTAATAATCATCAACTGAAACGATTATTATTTTACAATGATCCTGGACAAATGCATCGTAAATAATCTTTAACGATAGAGAGATTACTTGAAGTGCTTATATTTTCACTTTAAAATATCCCCCTTAGTTCCCTGCATACGTCAATTACACTACTTGTAACTGTATCTTATAGCTTTTCACGTACGACAAAATCTGTGAATCCTATATTACGCAGTGTTTCGAAACCATTACCTGAATTATAAGAATTTGTTTTGATATTTTAAAAAAAGGATGGTGGCCTCTTTTAACCTTGCATTTATCCGTCCACATAAGGCTCGGGTCTTACGTGGAGCGTATCACACTTTTGCATTAAATTGTTTTTAATATTATTTTGATCGGCTTAACTATCATTATAAAATCCAAAAAGTGTCCGTATTAGTATAAGGTTGGAGTTAAAATAGTAAAGTTTCCTAACCCCTTAAATTACATAATATTGATCACTTCCTCTGGAGTTTAGCATCTGTTATTATCTAAGTCTAATTTTCCAGGGCTCCAGCTGGAAGTTCCAGGCCACCCGTATGAACGGTTCCCTAGGCTGGTTCACCATCAAACCAGATCAGATGCAGGACATCAACCCCCTGCTGATTATGGTGTTCATCCCCTTGTTACTTGCTGATTCTTCTTATTTCCCAGGGCTCCAGCTGGAAGTCCACCCGTATGAACGGTTCTCTAGGTTAGTCCACCATCAAGCCAGATCAGATGCAGGACACCAACCCCCTGCTGATCATGGTGTTCATTTCTTGTTACTTAATATCTAATTCTTCATATTTTACCAGGGCTTCAGCTGGAAGTTCCAAGCCACCCGTATGAACGGTTCTCTAGGTTAGTCCACCATCAAGCCAGATCAGATGCAGGACACCAACCCCCTGCTGATCATGGTGTTCATTTCTTGTTACTTAATATCTAATTCTTCATATTTTACCAGGGCTTCAGCTGGAAGTTCCAAGCCACCCGTATGAACGGTTCTCTGGGCTGGTTCACCATCAAGCCAGATCAGATGCAGGACACCAACCCCCTGCTGATCATGGTGTTCATTTCTTGTTACTTAATATCTAATTCTTCATATTTTACCAGGGCTTCAGCTGGAAGTTCCAAGCCACCCGTATGAACGGTTCTCTAGGTTGGTTCACCATCAAGCCAGATCAGATGCAGGACACCAACCCCCTGCTGATCATGGTGTTCATTTCTTGTTACTTAATATCTAATTCTTCATATTTTACCAGGGCTTCAGCTGGAAGTTCCAAGCCACCCGTATGAACGGTTCTCTGGGTTGGTTCACCATCAAGCCAGATCAGATGCAGGACACCAACCCCCTGCTGATCATGGTGTTCATTTCTTGTTACTTAATATCTAATCCTTCATATTTCCCAGGGCTCCAGCTGGAAGTTCCAAGCCACCCGTATGAACGGTTCTCTAGGTTGGTTCACCATCAAACCAGATCAGATGCAGGACATCAACCCCTTACTGATCATGGTGTTCATTTCTTGTTACTTAATATCTAATCCTTCATATTTCCCAGGGCTTCAGCTGGAAGTTCCAAGCCACCCGTATGAACGGTTCCCTGGGTTGGTTCACCATCAAGCCAGATCAGATGCAGGACATCAACCCCCTGCTGATTATGGTGTTCATCCCCTTGTTACTTGCTGATTCTTCTTATTTCCCAGGGCTCCAGGTGGAAGTCCACCCGTATGAACGGTTCTCTAGGTTAGTCCACCATCAAGCCAGATCAGATGCAGGACACCAACCCCCTGCTGATCATGGTGTTCATTTCTTGTTACTTAATATCTAATTCTTCTTATTTCCCAGGGCTCCAGCTGGAAGTTCCAAGCCACCCGTATGAACGGTTCTCTAGGTTGGTTCACCATCAAACCAGATCAGATGCAGGACATCAACCCCTTACTGATCATGGTGTTCATTTCTTGTTACTTAATATCTAATTCTTCTTATTTCCCAGGGCTCCAGCTGGAAGTTCCAAGCCACCCGTATGAACGGTTCTCTAGGTTGGTTCACCATCAAACCAGATCAGATGCAGGACATCAACCCCTTACTGATCATGGTGTTCATTTCTTGTTACTTAATATCTAATTCTTCTTATTTCCCAGGGCTCCAGCTGGAAGTTCCAAGCCACCCGTATGAACGGTTCTCTAGGTTGGTTCACCATCAAACCAGATCAGATTCAGGACATCAACCCCTTACTGATCATGGTGTTCATTTCTTGTTACTTAATATCTAATTCTTCTTATTTCCCAGGGCTCCAGCTGGAAGTTCCAAGCCACCTGTATGAATGGTTCTCTAGGTTGGTTCACCATCAAACCAGATCAGATTCAGGACATCAACCCCTTACTGATCATGGTGTTCATTTCTTGTTACTTAATATCTAATTCTTCATATTTTACCAGGGCTCCAGCTGGAAGTTCCAAGCCACCCGTATGAACGGATCCCTAGGCTGGTTCACCATCAAGCCAGATCAGATGCAGGACATCAACCCCCTGCTGATCATGGTGTTCATCCCCTTGTTCGACATCGTCATCTACCCCTGGTTGGCCAAGTACCGTCTCCTGGAACGACCCTTGCAGAGGTTCACAGTCGGAGGACTCCTGGCAGCGGTGGCCTTCGCCATGTCAGCCGTTCTCGAGTGTAATCTAGAAGTAATGTCCAGGAGTAAGAGTAATGTCTTTTAGTCTTAAAGATTAGGTTTTATTTACTAAATATTTCCTGTTGTATTTTCACGACCTAGAATATATTTGTAAATATTTATCCATATGTGACGTTCATTACATTAGCAGCTTATGTATGGCTTAAAACTTTTTTAGTTGATCTGTAATTACTATACATTTTATAATAATATGTAACGCTATACGAGACAATAGGTTTAGTTTTGAACCGCACGTGAAAAAAAAAAATTTTAGAGCTACTATTACTTTAATAAACTAGAGTCGGGACCACATAAATTTGCGGTTGAGGGAGGAGCCTATTTACCATATGGGTTTGAATGAACCAATGAGAACCGTGCGATGTTGCCAAATCTAATAATACCAGCTGATTTGAAAATATTGCTTAGTATATTTTATTAGTGCGATGTGGCAACGTCGCACTAGCCTTGTCTTGTGATTGGCTGCCACCAACTGCAAACTTACGTGGTCCCGACTCTAGTTTCAAGTCATTTCCTAAAAATTCATTAGCTCTATTCTCTATATTACAACTGAAATTTATTAGCTATATTTTACAACAATTCATAAGCTCTATTAGCAAGTTCTACAAGCAGCATTACTAACCGTTTTTTATATACGGAAAGTTCAAAAAGTACCACGGTTAAATAAAATGTATGTAGGAGTTTTACCTAAAGTCTAAAGTAAAGTCTATATTTTGGGGACAACGGCCTAAAAAGTGTTTTAGACAAAGACGAATGACAAGTGTTGGAATGTATGAGATAATAGTTTTGTTCTTGACTAAAATCATTTGGATCTTTAGCCATGATTTAAGTAAAAACACTATGGTCAAGGAGATCCAATTCACTGTTTAGAATTAACTTATTGTTTCAATCACTTGTTCAGACGACATACCCAGTCCTGCCGAGTCCTGGATTGGCGCAACTGAGGATATTCAACGGTCTGGAGTGTGATGTAGCCTTCACCCTCCCCATGGACCCTCGGTCTGGAGTCATCCCCGCCCTGGACGCTCTGCAGCTCACCAGCATCCCACTGGAGGGTGAGGCGGAGTACGAGCTAAGGTTCATGACTGCTGCTAACTGCTCGGAGTTCAGGAACAGAAGGTTTCATGGGAGAGTCGTCCTGCAAGAAGCTAAAGTGAGGAAATAATATGTAAAAAAAGGCTACTCTTGAGATATTTGTTTTTTGTGACTATAAAATATAATCATTGACTATTGGATACTGAAGTAGACATTCCATGTGTATGGACCAGCTGTTGCCGATTTTTTACTAAAAAAGAACTTATTCACAGAATGTGCTACACTTCGTTTAAAATATTTAGGTGGTTTGAGGGCTAATTCCCCTTTCTTTATTATTGTATGCTGCTTGATCAGCTGTTGAGATATTATTTTAAAGGTAATGGTCAAGCGGAGGAGATAGATTTCTTCCCCTAAACCACCTTAATATTCTGAACAAAATAGGTTACTAAAAACCTACTTTCTTTCTGGTCTTTTTTACTGCCATAGTTTATCGCTTAGAGCAGGTGCTCACAATAAGTAGTTCTACCAGTTTGACTTAGTAAAAAGTCCGTGTACAGATGTTAAATCAGAAATTTACATCAGCACGGTATGTTGATGGCCCTCGTCAACTAAGACAATTTTAATTATAGAACTGTCGACAATTTTATGGGGATGGAATGTCTAGTTGTATCAATAGTCAAAGAATATAGTGTAGTATTTCGGATACTTCTTATCCAGTGTTTAAAAATTCCAAGAAATTTGTGGTTTAACTAAATAAGTTTTTGTAGAAAAAAATAAACTAAAAATAAATTACACACGTTTATAAAAATGTTTTTGAGTTTACATAAAAGCTATTTTACCATATTCCCTAACAACTTTTCAAGATTTATTTGTTTATAATGTAAAACAAAATAGCCATACCAAACTTTATCCATTTTGTTTACATAATAAACAAATAAAACATGTAAATATGATGTTACAACTTTTGGTGATTGATGTTTTCCTTCAGGCCAAGTCAGTCTTTCTTCACACCATCAAAGGAGTCCCTGTAGTTTCTACGGTTAACGAGACTGACGAGATAGACAAAACTGATCTTGAAAACCCTCGACTCAGGTATTCCTGTGTTTTAGATAAATCATAAGTATTGGGTAATTTCAGTATTTATTTTTATATTATTTATGCTGCTGGTGTAACATCAGATTGAAAATACCTCCTATTTGTTGAGTACTAGGAAAATAATAATTTTTAAAAGGTAAAGTAACGTTTCAACTTAGGCTCAAAACCTCCTTTGTCTTATTCTGTTTATTTCTTGTTTCTATTTAATGTGATTATCTTTGGAGAATTTGTACATGTGTATGTAAGTAATCTCAGCAATAGTTGCAATGGCAGCGAAATGTAAGATTGATCTTTGTACCGATTTCATACACAGCCTTGAGATTCTACGTGGACACAGCTGTTTTATGAGATGTATGAGACTAATTTAAATTTTACGAGAAGCTCTGTCTGCATTTTAAATAACTGTTACTGTTCAAGGGTCCTTCACAGCCTCAGACCGTTCCAAAGCGAGTTCTGGCTCTCCCAACATAAGTACCATGAGATGTTTGAGTTTGAGAAAGACACTTTCTCCACTCCATACAAATCTGTTGTGGAAACTGGCAGGTACGTTTAGTGTTTTTAATCGTCGTTCCTTCCCAACATACAAAACTAATATATACAATGAATGCAAGCATGTGTTAACAATGATTTGAATGGGAAATGAAACCATTTACAGAAGAGGGCAGACAGTCAGCCACTATTAAAATTGTTCCTATAACATTTTAGGGGTAACCTAACCTAACCTAACATAATGAAATGGAAACCCAACATAGAACCTAACCTTACATGACCTAACCTAAGAAAACCAAATCCAACTTAACTTCATTTCCATAAGTTATGTATTGCAATTAAGTTATGTAATGTAATTAAATTTTAACTTAAATGGTATTTAAGTTAAGATTTTAACTGCCAGCTACTGATTCAATTTCTACTGATAAAGTCCTTCACTGAGTTTGTTCTCTCAAAACAATAAATTCATATTGGATACTTTACTAGGTGAATAAAGAATTTGTTTGTCACTTTTCCACTATCATAGCTTTTACAATGTTCAAAGGAAAATAACGCTGTTTAGTAGTTAACATTTTTGTTTCACTTTCTTCCACTATTTGATTGTTATTCAATTAATTATCGCAGTGGTTATTAGATGTTATGTTGGTATTTCAGCTAAATAATATAAATGTATATTGCAAACGTTTACTTTGTCTTTCTAGTTTTACTGCCATGTTAGCCAACAGAACAGTCTATGGAGATATCAAGCTAGGACCTGCTGGTATATATACTCTCATTCTTCACTCCCACAATAACTTTACGGTGAGTAAAGAAGTAAATGATCTTTAACGCTTTTTGAAGAAATGTTTGCCTCTAATTGTATTTCGATATCTTATATTTATCTGAGTACTGCCATAGACAAAAAGAATTAAATATAGACTGTCAGCCGTGCTGTGATTACCATGGTTACCATAGGTTCTGGTGCACAACGCTGGGAGCACCGTGTAGTTACTTAGCACGTAGGCCGTAATTACATGGCATTCCCAGCGGTGTGCACCAGAACATATGATAACCGCAGCACAGCTGACGGTCTATATTTAATTATTTTTGCCTATAGCACTGATTTTTAAATAATATTCATATTTTTTCAGATAGGTCACGTCATTGAGGTGACCCCTCCCAACAGTGTGCACATGCTGTGGCAGCTGCCTCAATACATCACTATAACTGTGGCTGAGATTATGTTTTCTGTCACTGGCAACGAGTTCGCATACACTCAGGTAACAAGTGCTAGAGTAGTAACAATACAGAGGCAACGTCTCAGAGTGCGGGATTTGGTGACTAAGCTTTTAGTTCTTGCTGTATCCACAAGCAACACTCATATGCATCCCTCCAACCAATATAATTTTTTTGTTGCTATTATTAAAATCAATCTTCTATTCTTTCCACTCGTACGTAGGTTCGCGTTCTTGGGCCAATTATACTTGGGCCAGTATATTTCAAATAAATTAAATGTACAAAATTATGGTTTGACTTGGAGAAATAGAAAGTAGAAAGTAGTAGAAAGTAGTAGTAAATAGAAGTGAGTAATCGCTCATAACGAGGCTACTTTGATTCCAATACAACACCCACTTGCAACAAATACTTCAAAGATCCATTTTGTTATTATATCCAGAGGTGTTTGTAAAGTATCAACATTAAGTTAATTAAAATCAATTTAAATTGAACTAACATTCTAAATGTTTTGGTGGTAAAATTACGCTTCATACAAGAGTGTTGGTTTTTGAATATACAATTTAATTTTCAGGCACCAGACTCGATGAAGTCCGTGATATCCGCATCGTGGGCGATGACTGATGCTGTTGGCAACTTTATTGTGGTCATCATTGCACATGCGCAACTGTTCGACAGTCATGTGAGTTGGTTAGGTTATGTTTGAAGCTAGGTTAGGGCAGCGCGGTTAAGGTTATGTTTGAAATTAGGTTATATTACAATGAGAAAAGCTAGTTTTGGTTTGGATTTAGGATTATATTTGGTTGGATGATAGTCAAAGTAGTCAAAGTAAAGACATGGAAAGTCTTACAGGCCTAGCTTACATTTAGGTCCGAAAAATATGAGAAGGGTTATGTTTGAGAATGTTAACATTTAAAGTACAGTGGCACTCAATAACAAAAACCTTGATAGTAATTAAGTCACCATTGAAAACAAATTTAAACACCCTAGAATTAATTTTAGGGTCCCTAGTCTCATCTTTTTGGAAACCTCGATAAGTAGTCAACTTTGCTAATAAGTCTTATTTAATAATGCCCATAAAATTCTTGTCATCGAGGTCCTACTGTATTCTATTTCCAGTTGATAGAGCTCTTAACAAATTAAGACAAGTGCACCATTGTTATTGGATTTAAATCATATAATCTGGGTATTTCTGTTAGTAAACTATAATAATCTGACACTTATCTGATGTCCTATAAACATGATGTTTTAAAGATACTTTCCTCTTGTCCTGTTTCACAACGTCCACATGTTGCCTACTACGCTATTCCTTTTTCTTGCTCTCTCTCTCTGCCTTATCTAGATAATCTCTTAGGCCTATATAGTTCGTCTCCCTGTCTCTGACACATATTTACTCCTACTCCTTTCCTTTGTTTCTTCCTATTCTATACATTCTGTATTATGGCTTATCGGTCTCAACCTCCTTTAAAAATCACTTCCAAACTACTTTACCTCATCATTCACACATATAATTTTGTTTCAGGCAACGGAATTCTTCCTATATTCAATCATCATGGTGTTAGCCATGGTACTGTTCATGTTAATATCTTGCCAATATCAATACTACGACCCTATCAAAGAGACACCGCCAACTATATCAGCAACGATACCGCCTCCCAGTATAACGCCGACGTCATAGCGAAGGCAGTAGAGATGTTGTTCATATCTGTGATTATTAAGGTTCAAACAAAAATGGCTGGATTGCATATATGAGAGAGTTGCAAGCAGCATAAAAGAGGATAGGATGTTGTTAATGTAGTAGTTAAGTTTGCTGTTAACTAAATGAAATAAACGATCATGAAGTTTGCAACACTAAATGAACATCTACTATTTTTCAAACTAATTAAATTTCAAGGTCCTTTGAAATATTGAATCTTTATTTATAATTTATACTATCAATGAGTTTGAATAATGAGTTTATGATGTTTGACTATTGACACAGTCAATAGCTTTTATATATTTGTAAAACAAGTCAACTTTCTCAAGATTTCATACCAAGAGATGCAGGGTAGAAACTTTTATTTTAAAATCAAGTTCAATAAAAGGGTACTTAAGCTATTTTGTACAACCTATTTTTTATCACTTTAAAGACAACCCGCGTTCGCATTTCAATATGTATTTTTTTATTTAAGTGATTGCACGTTTTATAAAAACCTTAAAAGTTACAAATTATCAGCAAACTTACACGGTATATGATAAGGTTCTAAAATAAAACCTTATTCTCTGAGGTTCTGAAAAATATATTTTTCATTTTTGTAATATTTTTGTACATTGTCACCATGTTAATAAATTTATGTTGATATTAACATCTTTTTCTCAATTGATTGACCCAAGTACCAAGTTCTTTTAAAATATTTGGATATGTTTAAACCACATATTTGGTATGTTTAAAACATATATTTTATGTGTTTAAAACGTGAGTTGTATATATTTAAAACATATGTTTGATATGTTTTATACATATAATATATGTTATATGTTTGATATATATAGATATTCATTGTGTGTTTTAATGTTTAAAATAATTATTTTATTTTAATATTTACTTGGTATTTTTCTCAAATATGTAACATCTACCGTATGTATGCACTGTATACCTACTATACGCTCAAGATCAACCCAGCGCACGTATTTGTCAACCAACTGTTCGTACGTGAGGGGTTTTTGGATTTCGTCTCTTTCTTGCGAAATATAACGCTTATAACATATACTAAACTAGCTTGTATCTAGTTCCTAACTCATAATAGAATATTTTATGTAACACAAACTGTTCTGTTGTTAATAAACTAGAATAAAATATACTTTGTTAATTTCGTACATAGAGTAATATATGAGTTTCGTTATCCATGAATGCACATGATTAAAAATGGGAAGGGATATGTGTATAATCTTTTCAATTTCGGTAATTGCTACAACAAATTGAAATGTATCAATTTTGTAGTCGCGTTTTACGAATTAGAATGTAGCTTGTAAATTCTGAGTCGTTAGAATTATTTGATGAGAGTAGTGGAGAACTGCCGGTTTTACCTCACTTTAGACACGTTTTTCCCATGTTATTCTTATGGGGATTATTTTTGGCCACCAAATCTAAAATCCTGATCTTTGCCTGCAAATCCCTATACAAATTGTCAAACCTTATTTCTTAGTTATTCCCCATAAATATATTCGATATTAAGCAAAAATAAAAAAAAATCATTTATTGACCCATGTATGTGTATATGTATAGTAGTATAGGTTGTCGCGGCCGTTTTTTGTGGTTCGAGGTTTTTGGGCCAACTCCCCCCCTCCCCCCTCACCACTCCCCTCTGCCCCATGCACAATTGCTAGTACATCTATTATTCCCCTTTCCAGTTGATATATTATATTTCTATTTCAAAATCATGTATGTGCGAACTCGGCTCATGGCGTGGGCACGCTCCGGGCTCCTGCTTCTTGCCTCTAGTGGTGACGTGGTGAAAATGTCACTCCCTTGGGCTTGCTCCTTGCTAGTCTTGGATCTGTTGAAGTAATTTTTACAAATTTTTAATTTCTAGCTGAAAATTTTTAAAATTTCCAAAATTTTGAAATTTTCGAAAAGTCTATAAATAGAAGTGGCACAAATTTTTTTTTTGTTATATATAAAAATGAGGCCCACCTGTCAACACTGCTCTGTGTCGCTCTCCACCAAAAGTAACCTGATTCGCCACTACAAGGTAATTCATCAAATGAATGTATGTAAAGTTTGTAATTTAATCTGTGATAGTAACATTGCTCTAAAATCACATATATTACAAAGTCACAAGAGTTGTAGTTTTTGTAAGAAAAATATTGTTGGACATTTTAGAAGACATGTAAATTCTTGCAACAAATGTCCATACACGATGATTAAATTTGTTGGTGAATCGATTAGAGCTGAACTTGAAAATAATCTCAAGTCTTGTCCTCTGCCGATAAAATGGACGTTAGTTAGGAGAATCAAATTTATAAAATATTCAATGGATCAAAATGGAAAATTAGTTAATGAGAAAGATTGTATTGCGGATTTTAGAAGCCTTACTATCTTAACTATTGAGAAGAGAGATTTAAAGCCTCAAATTGAAAATGCACTTTTAAAGATTGATGCTTCCATACACAAATATCAAGCCCAAGACAGTGGATGGATATATGACCATACTAAATATTGGCAGTTGCACATTTACAAGTATAAACCCCTAACTCCAAAATCATATATCCCCACACCAAAAAGTATTCAATCAAAACATGCTGTTTTAAATATAAAGAATTATGATAATAGATGCTTTCTTTGGTCGATTTTAGCAGCTTTACATCCAAGGCATGCAAACAATGCTGAAAGGGTTTCTAATTATGTACCCTATGAAAGTCAGTTAAATATGGCAAATATAAAATATCCAGTAAAAATATCTGATATAGATAAATTTGAAACACAGAATAATATAAGTGTTAATGTATTTGGGGTTGAATATGATAAATTTATATATCCATTAAGAACGACTAAACTGAATACTAGTAATACTCATGTAGATTTATTATTATTACAAGAAGGTCGTAAATCACATTATTGTTTAATTCGTGATTTTGATAGGTTAATGTTCCACTCTACAAAACATGGCCATAAGCAGCATTTTTGCAAGTTGTGTTTACAACATTTTTACACTAATGATATATTAGAACGTCATGTAACATATTGTAAAAGCTTTGATGCTCAACGAGTGGAAATGTCTAAACAAGATACATTACAATTTAAAAATTATAAATATCAACTTAAAGCCCCATATGTAATTTATGCAGATTTTGAATGCTTTATAAACTCTAATATACATATTCCATCGGGATTTGCATTTGTCGTAGTAAAAGATTCAAAAATTATTTCTGAAGAGTTGTACAGTGGCACAAATGTTATGGATGTGTTTTTTGAAAGATTATTTCAGGCTTATGATTATATTAAAAATCAAATGGCAATATATATTCCTCTTCAAATGACCCCTGAGCAAGAGGTATCTTTCCAAAACTCAACACATTGTCACATTTGTGAAAAGCCCCTATATTTTGATAGGGTGAGAGATCATTGCCATTCCTCTGGACAATACCGTGGAGCTGCCCACAATGATTGTAATTTAAACTATAAAGTAACAAAGAAAATACCAGTATTCTTCCATAACTTGAAAAATTATGATGGTCACATAATAATGCAACATTTGGGAAAGTTTAATAAACGTAAATTAAATTGTATAGCTAAAGATATGGAAAAATATATATCATTCTCTGTTGATGATTTAGTATTTTTAGATTCATACAACTTTCTGTCCCTTCCATTATATAAATTGGCTTCCAATTTGAACACATTTAGATTCATACAAAATCCACTACTACAACGTAAAGGTGTGTATCCCTATGAATATATGACGGGACCAGATAAGTTCGCAGAGTCTCTACCCCCAATTGAAACATTTTACAGTTCTATAACTAAAGGACATATCTCTCCCAATGAATATGAACATGCTAAAAATGTATGGACCCATTTTAATATACATAATTTACAAGAATATCATGATTTATATCTTAAAACAGATGTATTGCTACTGGCTGATGTGTTTGAGACATTTAGAGACCTGTGTTTAAAAGATTACAAACTTGACCCTGTACATATGTATTCACTTCCTGGACTTACATGGGAGGCCTGTCTTAGAATGACAGGAATAAAATTACAAATATTCAAAGATGTTGACATGCATTTGTTCATAGAAAGTGCGATCAGAGGAGGAGTCAGTATGATTTCTACACGTTACGCTAAAGCAAATAATAGATATATGGGTGAACACTATGATCCCAATCAAGAGAGTGTCTATTTAATATATTTAGATTGTAACTCACTATACTCTACAGCAATGTGCGAGCCACTGCCTGTGGATGGATTCAGTTGGACTAATGAGATAGACTACAAATATAATCAAAATGATGAGTTTGGATACATTTTAGAAGTTGATTTAAAATATGATAAAAGCTTACATGATTTACATAATGACTATCCATTAGCACCAGAGAAAATGAATGGCAAATTAATACCTAATTTAAATGACAAAACTAAATATATTTTACATTATAAAGCATTACAAAAATATGAGGAATTGGGTTTGATTGTAACAAAATACCATAGAATTTTAAAATTTAGACAGTCTAAATGGCTTGCGCCCTATATTAATTTTAATATTGAAAAACGCAAATGTGCTAAAACTGATTTTGAAAAAGACTTTTATAAATTGTTAAATAATAGTCTCTTTGGTCGAACAATCATGAATCAACGCAAGTTTCGTGATATATATCTCAAGGATGAGTCACTATTAACAAAATATGTCACTAATCCAAGGTTTGACTGTAGCAAAAAGTTTGATAACAATTTACATGCTATACATTTAAATAAATTAGTTGTAAAGTTTAATAAACCAATATATTTAGGAATGACCATTTTGGATATCAGTAAAGTAATAATGTATGATTTCCACTATAATTATATGTCAAAATTTAAGAACAAAAGATTTCTAATGACAGATACAGATTCATTAATGTATGCTATAGTTACAGAGGACTTTTACAAGGAAATAGAATGTGACTTACACTATTTTGATACCTCTGGATATAGTAAAGACCATTTCTTATACTCTGATAAAAATAAAAAAGTCACTGGAAAGTTTAAAGATGAATTAGGGGGTCATATTATGTATGAATATTGTGGTTTAAGACCAAAGTTATATTCTTACATTCCTCTAAAATGGTTATATGAAGAAGACAAGCAAGCTTTAGAGGTGAAGAAAGCTAAAGGAGCTGATGGTGCCACTGTTAAACATCTCCTCAGACATCAACATTATTTGAACTGCCTTGCAACTGGGCAAGATTACTATGAGAATGTGACAAGAATTAAATCTATAAATCATCATCTTCAAACCTTAACCATGAATAAAAAAGTACTATCCTTTGACGATGACAAGAGGTTTATTCTAGAAGATGGCATCAATACTCTTGCGTTCGGTCATTATAAAATCGATGTTCAAAATGTGTAGATGTATAATAAATGCAAATGTTAAAAAAAATCTTTCATTTATTTACCCTTACCATCCTCTTGATAGAATTGGTCAAACATAAATCTATATTTGCCATTATTCTTTGACCTTTCTTTATCTATTACGAAAAAGCCATATTTAGTTTTATCCCAACATTGATGACAGAGATTTTTAAATTGGTCAAATGAAAAGTCATTACCAACATGATTGTGATATACATGTTTTAAATTTAAATCATCTTGTTTGAATAATATTAGGAAATTTACATTATCACGTAAATGTTTGTGTACTTTGCTGTAAGATTGACACAAGTAAAAACAGTTAATATTTTTATGTCGACCCATTGAGAAAAATTGTGTAATATTTGGACTATTTATGTCATCAAATACAACAACTGACTGTGATTTTACATCATTTGGTGTGATTTCACAGTCAGTAAACGTGTGTAATTTCACTTCATCACACAAACTAAATATTTCAATTATTTTTTTATATTTTTCTTGTTCTAAAGATTTAGATATTAAATATAAGTTTGTAAATTTTAATCCTTCCTTTCTTACAATTAAATTGTAAATTACAACCGTCTTCCCACTTCCACTTGGACCGCAAATAACACATCGAATATTGTTAGGAAATAGACCCAACTTCTTTGGTATATTTTCCTTAGTATTTACTATTTTAAATTTGTGTTTTTGTTGAATAAAAGACATTTTTTATATAATAAAAATGGTAAAAAATGTTAATAAGAAAACATGTAAAAAGGGCAAAGGTTTATTCCTAAAGCCATACAGAGGTCGAGGGTTATTGAATACTCTTATAAATAACCTTCCATTCCCACTTCACATACCATCATATCGATACTGTGGACCTGGAACGAATATACGTGAGAATCTAGCTAAAAATGTACCTCCAAAAAATAAACTAGACTCTTATTGTAAAGAGCATGACATATTCTACATGAATAATCCCGATACCGCTGCTCGGAACAAAGCAGACATGAGATTAGCAGACTTAGCTTGGACTAGAGTTACAGCCAATGATGCAAGTCTTGCTGAAAAAGCTGCTGCTTATGCAGTGACAAATTTGATGAAGGCAAAAGCAAAAATGGGAATGGGATTAAAATTTAATAAAAAAGATGGACAACTACCAGCTGTTAGAGGCCGCAAAAGACGTGCCTCACTTCAGAGGGGTGTACCTAAAAAGCGAGCTAAAAAATCTAACACCAAGAGTAAAAGAGTGCGGAATAGTTAATTTAGACAGTTCATCTGGCACACATTGGACAGCATATCGTAAAAATAAAGATATTGTAATTTATTTTGACCCATTTGGAATCCAACCTCCAAAAGAAGTAATTAAATATTTTGAGGGATATAAAATATTCTATACAACTGATCAAATACAAGATTTAAATAGTTCTATTTGTGGAATTTTATGTTTATCATTCATAAAAAATATTTCTTTATAAAAATGGATTCATTTACCATAACATTTTCGGGTACAGAGCCAGAGCTAATGTCAGTGTTCTTTCCTCCCATAGAATTAAATGATGATTATGTAATTGGATTGGTAGATTTTCAAAGTTATAATTCAATATTTAATGTTAAAAAACCACTAAATATTTTAACATATTACAAAGTAGAGAAAATAACATTACCAAAAGGAGATATCTCAGTTGATGATTTAAACCAGTTATTAAATGGCAAACTTAAAGTTATAATAGATGAAAATGGAGAAGCATTAATTAATACTAAATCCAAACTTTTATTCAAAGGGCTTATTCCAAAATTAAATCAACTTAAAGGCAAAAAATTAACCATTAGTGAAGGTGATGATGTTTTCTATTATGACCACAATGCTCCAGTTACAATAGAAATTTCTGAAGGAACATATGAGGTGGTTGAGCTTGCAAAGGAAATTCAAAAGCAAGTCCCAGACTTTTTCCTTACAGCTAATAATAAAACTATGAAAGCTACACTACTTTCTAGCCACGTGTTTGATTTTACAAAACCATGTTTAGGGTCTGTTTTATTGGGATTTAAAGGTGTTTCTACTCCTGGTGTTCAGTTTGAATCTACAAATAAAATAAACATTAATAATGTAAATGTGATTAGAGTAAAATGTAATATTGCAAACGGGTCCTATTTAAATGGCAACAAATCACACACCATACATAGCTTTTATCCAGAAGCTCCTCCTGGCTACAAAATTATTGAAGTTCCAAGAAATATTATATATTTTCCTGTAAATAAGAGAAGTTTAGATGTTGTCAGTATTACATTTGCCGATCAGCACGACAAGGCAATTGACTTTAACGGAGAAGAAACTACAATTACTTGTCATATAAAAAAGATATGAGAATTTATAAGAATTTATCTATAAGTGTACAAAATGCTAGGTTCCTAAAGTCAATAGGACTAAAGTTAAAATTTTCTATTAATAAAAATGGAAGATTTTCTAGACGTTACAGGGAAATCCCAATTCGACGATAGTGTGGTTAAAATTACAAATCACTCCTATGTTCCCCACAACACTTTAGCAATAAATAATTCTGATGAAATTCGAATATGTATTAATAATCAAGATTTGCTAACTCTCCCATGTAGAAGTTATCTGTATATTAAGGGAGAAATTGAAAATCATGATAAAGGTCATTTTATAAATAATGCATTTGCGTTCTTATTTGATGAAATTAGATACGAAGTTGCAGGTAAGGAAATAGACATTGTAAGAAACCCAGGAATTTCTAGTCTTATGAAAATATTGAGCTCTTACAATAAAACAACTAAATTGACAAATGTAGCATTTGATTCTGACACGAATTTAAAAGAGTTCCATAAAGGTGGCAAGTTTAGTACATGTTTGCCATTAGAGCTGTTAATGGGTGTATTCGAGGATTTTAATAAGGTATTAGTAAATGTCAAACAAGAATTGGTGTTGAAAAGATCCAAAAATGATTTGAATTGTATATTAACAACCGCTAGTGCTCCAGCCAGTGGCACTGCTGATACGATTCCCAAAATTACACTTACCTCTATTCAATGGGTCATGCCACATGTGATACCATCAGATGGAGAGAAGTTACAATTACAAAAGATGTTATTGCAAAATAAAAATTTGCAAATTGCATTTAGAAGCTTAGAGCTGCATGAACTTCCATCATATCCCAATACCACAAGACATACATGGTCAGTAAAGACATCTTCAAATTTGGAGAAGCCTAGGTATATTATATTTGGTTTCCAAACAGCTAGGGATAATAGTGCACGAAAAAGAACTGATGAATTTGATCACTGTAAATTAAAAAATCTCAAAGTATTTCTAAACTCTGAATATTATCCTTACAGTGATTTAAATCTCGACTTTGAAAATGGAGATGTCTCTAAAGCTTATGAGATGTTTATGAGGTTTAGAGAGACTTACTATAATACTATCCCAGATCCTATGATTAGTAGGGCCGAGTTTATGAAGAAATATCCACTAATCGTAATAGACTGTTCTAGACAGAACGAAACAGTGAAGGAAGGAATTGTTGATATTAAATTAGAGATTGAAACTGCAGAAAATGTGCCAGCAAATACATCTGCATATTGTTTGATAATACATGATAAAGTGTTTGAGTATAATCCTTTGTCAAATGAGATAAATAAAATGTAAATAAAAGATGAAAAATATTCAACAAGAATTGGTTGACTCTGCAAATCAAATAAGAGAGAAATATAGAGCTTTAAAACGTGGCAAGTTTCTAGAGGCTGAAGAGAGGTTCCAAACATTCCAACCTTTAATAGAGCCATTACAAGAATTAAAGAAAATCACATCAGAGAGGCCTCGAATGGAGATACTCCCAATGACTCCATCTAGAATATCAATGATACCAAGATTACAACCATTACAACCATTACAACAATCCACTCCACAGAAATTAGATTTTGGTCTTTTAGCATCAGACTATTTAGGAAATTACCTCAGTAAAAGTAGTATGACAGACACTACATATGGTATTAGACGAGAAGCAAATAAATTTTTTATTGGAAATAAGGAAGTTGATATTGCCAATGATGATTTTACAGTTGCAAATAAAACCTACAAGGGGACAAAAGGTTTATGGGAATTGTTAACATTAAAAGAACCTGAGAATTATACTCAGGCTGATTTGCAAAATTATAAAGAGATTTTGGAAGCTACAAATGGACATTTAAAGAGTTACAAAGATGGTGCACCAATTTCAAGTAATAGACATACTAAATATCTTAATATAATTAAACCTCTATTTAAATCTGTTGGTGAAGGTTTGAGACAAGTGACTGGTAATAAAATAGACTATATTTATTGGGATGATCCTAATGAGCTTGTAGATAGGTTAAGACTTCTTTGGCTAAGTCGCCAAGCCGGTAACTCAGGAGTGGATAATGAAATAGATTCCATTATTGAGGAATTGAGAGAAAGTGGAATTATTTATTAAATAAAAATATGTTTATAGATAAATTTTATCGTTTATATAATCCATATAATAAGCCTGCAGAACCCAGGGCGGCAACCATGAGTAGTGAACCTACTTTAAATTTACAAGACGATAGTTGGAATTGTTTAAACCGTAAAATTGGTAATGTTAAAGATGGGGAGTTTGTAGATGATGTATCAACTTTGGGACAGACATTAACTAGAAAAGGTGATGTCTTTTTACAAGGTAAAACTAAATATGAGTTTTTAGAATCTAAGAATAAAAATTGGAATGCTAAAAAACAGAAAATTACTAATGTGAAAAAGGGTGAAAGTTTAGATGATGTGCCCACTTTACAACAGACTTTAATACGAACAGATGGTGGTACATTTGTACAAGACAATAATAATTATGAATTTTTAGAATCAGAGAATGGTGTTTGGAATGCTAAGAAACGGAAAATTACTAATGTAGAAAAGGGTGAGAGTTTAGATGATGTGCCCACTTTACAACAGACTTTAATACGAAAAGAAGATGGTAAATTTATACAAGATGATAATAATTATGAATTTTTAGAATCAGAGAATGGTGTTTGGAATGCTAAGAAACAGAAACTTAGCAATTTGATGGAAGGTACAGATAGTAAAGATGCTGTGAATGTTTCACAAGTTCCAAAAATGGAAGCAGGCTATTGGAGTTTTTATAATAAAAGGTTAGTACGTGTTAAACCTGCCATTGATGAAACTGACTGTGTTATAAAAGAACAGACTATAACTTTTGATAAAAAAGAAAAATGTTGGGATGCCAAAAAACAATTTATAAGGAATCTACCAGAGGGAGAACATTCGGATGATATTTGTCTAATGTCACAAGCTATGCATTACGATGGATCAAAATTTGTATATGGAGAAAAAATTTTTAATTTGATGGAATATAATCCTGATTTATTAGTTGCTGACCCCACATCTTTGAGTGGATTTAAGTATATAGATAATAGACCATATATACCAGAAAACTATGTATTTAAAAGAATGGAAGATAATCTATTGATTGGGGCTAATGGTGATGTATTTAGAGTTACAGGAAAGGATGATGTTATAAAAAATGAATGAAATTGCATACGAACTTCATAAGCCTGCAAGAAAGAATTTCATTAGAAGGTCTTTTAAAGTATTGGGTATAAACGAAACTGTACAAATAGATTTAATTGATATGCAAAACTATGCTAGAGAGAATTCTGGCAATAAATATATTTTAACTTTAATAGATACATTTTCTAAAAAAGCTTATGCTGCTCCACTAAAGAATAAGACAGGGTTGGTGGTTACAGAAGCCATTAAAACCATTCTACCAAAGGGGGTTAAAAACATTCAATCCGACAATGGAAAAGAATTTTTTAATCAATATTTTAGCAAACTAATGAAAAAATTAAATATTAATCACTATCACACATTTTCTACAACTAAGGCTGCAATTGTGGAGAGGTTTCAGAGAACTTTAAAGAATTGGTTATATAGAGAATTTAGTGCTCAGGGGAGTTATAAATGGTTGGATTTACTTCCAAAGTTAATTCGAAAATATAATAATAAAGTGCATAGATCTATAGGTATGAAGCCTAACCAAGTGAATATTAAGAACAGTAAATATGTGCATGAGAGGTTGCATGAAAGGACTTCTAAAGTAGTGCAAGTTAAAAAGCCAAGATATAAGGTAGGTGATAGCGTGAGAATTTCCAAATATAAACATGTGTTTAGTAAAGGATATACCCCAAATTGGACAGGGGAACTATTTACAATAGTAGAAGTTAAGAATACAAAGCCTGTGACTTATATCTTGAAAGATGAAAATGGTAATATAATCAGAGGAGGCTTCTATACAGAGGAGTTGTTAAAGACCAAATATAAAGACATGTATTTAGTCGAAAAGGTAATTAGGAGAAAAGGTGATTTATTGTATGTCAAATGGCTTGGGTTCCCAAGTAGCCAGAATTCATGGATTTCCACTAAGGATACCATTTCACAGCCCCACCACTAGAGGCAAGAAGCAGGAGCCCGGAGCGTGCCCACGCCATGAGCCGAGTTTTCACATACATGATTTTGAAATAGAAATATAATATATCAACTGGAAAGGGGAATAATAGATGTACTAGCAATTGTGCATGGGGCAGAGGGGAGTGGTGAGGGGGGAGGGGGGGAGTTGGCCCAAAAACCTCGAACCACAAAAAACGGCCGCGACAACCTATACTACTATACATATACACATACATGGGTCAATAAATGATTTTTTTTTATTTTTGCTTAATATCGAATATATTTATGGGGAATAACTAAGAAATAAGGTTTGAAAATTTGTATAGGGATTTGCAGGCAAAGATCAGGATTTTAGATTTGGTGGCCAAAAATAATCCCCATAAGAATAACATGGGAAAAACGTGTCTAAAGTGAGGTAAAACCGGCAGTTCTCCACTACTGATGAGTTTAGTCTGGAGTATAAAATGGAATCAAAAACTTTTAAACCTTCAAAGGTTTTGATTTTACTTACACGCATGATTATGTACTCTTTTAATTTGAATACTAAAATACTACCAACTACTTTCTTTGGCATTCTAAACAATTTTTCCATCTAATGAACATTCTTCCAGATTACATCCCATCGTTGAACTATCTCTCTTAGTTTGTAAAAACTGTCAAATAAAGATTTTTGTGCAGAACTATAATGAATAACCTGTCAGATAATCAGAGAATAGATTTTAAATGTCGTTCTTAATTTGTTTAACTCATTGAAATATTTTGAATTTCTCTAATATTAGAGGAAGTTTTAAAGTTTTTTTTTTTTTTTTTTTAGATAACGTTTCAAGTTTCCTTTGGATAAATCATGTATTCTATCAACATCTGTGTAATTTATGAAGGTGCAACTATATGACTTCTTGAGCGATGTCTAACAAACAAAATAAAAGCAAAATATATTTACAGGTAATTCACAACATTTTACATGATAAATTAACTATACATAATTTGTATCAAATCAACAAAGCTTTATTTGGCTTATTTGTCAGTGGTATATGTATTATATTCTGAATGGATGAAAAACCTATTTTTAGTTTATTTTACAGTTTCAAGCGAACTATGTTCAAACCAATGATAAATAAATAATCCTTACGAGTCTTTGAATTTTCCGGCACATCTGTCATATTCCCATCTCGAGCTTTTGGTTGAAAGAATATTACCCATCAAAAATATCTTCAATGCAGACATCCATCAGGGACTCAACCGAGGGATATTCATTCATTTCCTCTTTTCCTCTTTTCATGATCAATCCATCTTCTATCAGACAGAAATTTTTGGTTTCTTTATTTCATACTGTATATACTTTTCTTTCAAAAATGTTAAATGGCTACCTGTATTTTGTTACATGGCTAATACTTTTACAGAGTGGTACATGTGTGAATTTACACTTTTTCATCAGCAATAACTTCTTGATCAGCGTCGTAAACTACCTGAAAGCACAAAAAATACGTTAAAAACATTTATAAACATATTTTTACACTAATACTGTTTGCTCACAACACGGTAAATACATACAAAAGATGGAAAGTGGTGATCGTTTTCGATTGTTTTATCATACCCAATAGACGAGTGAAAAGAATCAAAATGGCGATTCGTATATACTATTGGCTACCGGAAGTTCTTGTCACATCTTTTGATTAATTTCGCTTAAAATACTTCAGTCCTTATTTATGGATTTTCAAATACATTACTTACAATTTAACATATTTAATAAAAAATACTTTTTTACAGTATCTATTGGAATAATTTTATACTAAGTAAGTAGATATTAAACGTGAAACAGGTGAGAAAATATAAATTGTCGAGGATTTGTTGTGGAAGCAAAAAATAATAAAATTTACTCAAACTCATCACGAAATACGAAGTATATCTAACATGATTTCACATCCACAATTTCCGACGACTCTGAGGGGTTGTCAACGTAACTTCCTCTTCCTGTGCGCAACAATGCTACCAACTGTAACAGAACATAAATGTATCACACCTCACTATTATAATAAGGAGCTTAATTTCTTTAATCTTGGATGCTAGAAATGAATGAAAACCGTGGTAAAAAGTATACGAAAGATGTATAAAACAAATGTCCTTCAAAAGTTTGTATGCGTTATATTTAATTAACAGAATGATTCTTACCTATACACATGATTGTAAAACTGTTGTACTGAAGATAAAAAAGAGTACACCTCCCACATTATCTATTTTCTTGAATTGTAGAAAATCACTGTGCAGAAGATATCGAACAAAACAAAACTTTTAATAGTTGGTTAAAACGGTTAAAGGAATTCAAAACGTTTTTAAGGAGCTGTTTAGGTTAAAACACAGTTGCTATTGTTAAAAAACAAGAAATAAGCAATTAAAATGGGTCTAAGGGTAATTTTGAGAAGTTTTAAAAGGTAATTTAAATGGAATTTAAAGGTAATTTAAAAACGACCCCCACCATAAACGTAATAGGTATAAGTACTTAAATATGATATGCAATTTTTATAGCATTATATTTCGCAAAAAAACTCAAGAATACTTATTAGTAATAACTTACTTGGCTATTCTACAATTCTCACTTTATTAATGGACCTCATTAAAAAGACATTTAACACAGACATTACACACTTTGAAGAGTAATGATCAATGACGCATTTATATGATACTTTTGATGTGTCAAAAATAAAATACAAAGGTTGTATACTGAGAATTTATATCACCTATCATATCTCTATAGCGTTATTTTCCAAGAACGCCAAGACAAATAGCAGGGTTTCACACACAAGACGAACATAAAGCAAAAGGATTCCCCGAAACAAAGTCTTATGTGAATGCTACAGCTTTCTCTCTAAAGCTCCGAGCTCAAAACAAAGCAAAATATTTCACTTTTGTGTAATAATACTGAGTTTTATAAACTAAACGAGTTTTGTATCTAAATTGGAATCACGTTTCTAAAGCCGTCAACCGTTTCGCTTCCTTTAATTTATCATAATTACATTTTTGATTACATTTGTCTATTTTAATTACTAAACAACAAATTTCAATAGTAGACCTTTGTATTTTAACAAAGAAAAACAACTAATGACTAGTGTAAATCAAATGAAGGATATTAATATATAAATTACGATTGCCATAAGAAACAATAGTATGACTTAAAACAACACTAACAAAACAGCTTAGAAACAAATATAGTGTATTACTTATACAAACCTCACTAGGTCACGTACACTCTATGACGTGTTATGAGAGCTACGTGTTGTCTGCATCGTGCTGACACATCATGTTACATAGTTAGTGTATTACTTATACAAACCTCACTGAGGTCACGTACACTCTGTGACGTGTTATGAGAGCTACGTGTTGTCTGCATCGTGCTGACACATCATATGTTACATAGTTAGTGTATTACTTATACAAACCTCACTGAGGTTATGTACACTCTGTGACGTGTTATGAGAGCTACGTGTTGTCTGCATCGTGCTGACACATCATATGTTACATAGTTAGTGTATTACTTATACAAACCTCACTAGGTCACGTACACTCTGTGACGTGTTATGAGAGCTACGTGTTTTCTGCATCGTGCTGACACATCATATGTTACATAGTTAGTGTATTACTTATACAAACCTCACTGAGGTTATGTACACTCTGTGACGTGTTATGAGAGCTACGTGTTGTCTGCATCGTGCTGACACATCATATGTTACATAGTTAGTGTATTACTTATACAAACCTCACTAGGTCACGTACACTCTATGACGTGTTATGAGAGCTACGTGTTGTCTGCATCGTGCTGACACATCATATGTTACATAGTTAGTGTATTACTTATACAAACCTCACTGAGGTCACGTACACTCTGTGACGTGTTATGAGAGCTACGTGTTGTCTGCATCGTGCTGACACATCATATGTTACATAGTTAGTGTATTACTTATACAAACCTCACTGAGGTTATGTACACTCTGTGACGTGTTATGAGAGCTACGTGTTGTCTGCATCGTGCTGACACATCATATGTTACATAGTTAGTGTATTACTTATACAAACCTCACTGAGGTTATGTACACTCTGTGACGTGTTATGAGAGCTACGTGTTGTCTGCATCGTGGTGACACATCATATGTTACATAGTTAGTGTATTACTTATACAAACCTCACTGAGGTCACGTACACTCTGTGACGTGTTATGAGAGCTACGTGTTGTCTGCATCGTGCTGACACATCATATGTTACATAGTTAGTGTATTACTTATACAAACCTCACTGAGGTCACGTACACTCTGTGACGTGTTATGAGAGCTACGTGTTGTCTGCATCGTGCTGACACATCATATGTTACATAGTTAGTGTATTACTTATACAAACCTCACTGAGGTTATGTACACTCTGTGACGTGTTATGAGAGCTACGTGTTGTCTGCATCGTGCTGACACATCATATGTTACATAGTTAGTGTATTACTTATACAAACCTCACTGAGGTCACGTACACTCTATGACGTGTTATGAGAGCTACGTGTTGTTTGCATCGTGCTGACAGATCATATGTTACATAGTTAGTGTAATACTTATACAAACCTCACTGAGGTCACGTACACTCTGTGACGTGTTATGAGAGCTACGTGTTGTCTGCATCGTGCTGACACATCATATGTTACATAGTTAGTGTATTACTCATACAAACCTCACTGATGTCATGTTCACTCTGTGACGTGTTATAAGAGCTACGTGTTGCCTGCATCGTGCTGACAGATCATATGTTACATAGTTAGTGTATTACTTATACAAACCTCACTGAGGTCACGTACACTCTGTGTCGTGTTATGAGAGCTACGTGTTGCCTGCATCGTGCTGACAGATCATATGTTACATAGTTAGTGTATTACTTATACAAACCTCACTGATGTCATGTTCACTCTGTGACGTGTTATAAGAGCTACGTGTTGCCTGCATCGAGCTGACAGATCATATGTTACATAGTTAGTGTATTACTTATACAAACCTCACTGATGTCATGTTCACTCTGTGACGTGTTATAAGAGCTACGTGTTGCCTGCATCGTGCTGACAGATCATATGTTACATAGTTAGTGTATTACTTTTACAAACCTCACTGAGGTCACGTACACTCTGTGACGTGTTATGAGAGCTACGTGTTGTCTGCATCGTGCTGACACATCATATGTTACATAGTTAGTGTATTACTTATACAAACCTCACTGAGGTCACGTACACTCTGTGACGTGTTATGAGAGCTACGTGTTGTCTGCATCGTGCTGACACATCATATGTTACATAGTTAGTGTATTACTTATACAAACCTCACTGAGGTCACGTACAGTCTGTGACGTGTTATGAGAGCTACGTGTTGTCTGCATCGTGCTGACACATCATATGTTACATAGTTAGTGTATTACTTATACAAACCTCACTGACGTCACGTACACTCTGTGACGTGTTATGAGAGCTACGTAGTGTCTGCATCGTGCTGACACATCATATGTTACATAGTTAGTGTATTACTTATACAAACCTCACTGAGGTCACGTACACTCTGTGACGTGTTATGAGAGCTACGTGTTGCCTGCATCGTGCTGACAGATCATATGTTACATAGTTAGTGCATTACTTATACAAACCTCACTGAGGTCACGTTCACTCTGTGACGTGTTATGAGAGCTACGTGTTGTCTGCATCGTGCTGACACATCATATGTTACATAGTTAGTGTATTACTTATACAAACTTCACTGAGGTCACGTTCACTCTGTGACGTGTTTTGAGAGCTACGTGTTGTCTGCATCGTGCTGATAGATCATATGTTGCATAGTTAGTGTATTACTCATTCGAACCTCACTGAGGTCACGTACTCTCTGTGACGTGTTATGAGAGCTACGTGTTGTCTGCATCGTGCTGATAGATCATATGTTGCATAGTTAGTGTATTACTTATACAAACCTCACTGATGTCATGTTCACTCTGTGACGTGTTATAAGAGCTACGTGTTGCCTGCATCGTGCTGACAGATCATATGTTACATAGTTAGTGTATTACTTATACAAACCTCACTGAGGTCACGTACACTCTGTGACGTGTTATGAGAGCTACGTGTTGTCTGCATCGTGCTGACACATCATATGTTACATAGTTAGTGTATTACTTATACAAACCTCACTGAGGTCACGTACACTCTGTGACGTGTTTTGAGAGCTACGTGTTGTCTGCATCGTGCTGACACATCATATGTTACATAGTTAGTGTATTACTTATACAAACCTCACTGAGGTCACGTACACTCTGTGACGTGTTATGAGAGCTACGTGTTGTCTGCATCGTGCTGACACATCATATGTTACATAGTTAGTGTATTACTTATACAAACCTCACTGAGGTCACGTTCACTCTGTGACGTGTTTTGAGAGCTACGTGTTGTCTGCATCGTGCTGATAGATCATATGTTGCATAGTTAGTGTATTACTCATTCAAACCTCACTGAGGTCACGTACACTCTGTGACGTGTTATGAGAGCTACGTGTTGTCTGCATCGTGCTGACACATCATATGTTACATAGTTAGTGTATTACTTATACAAACCTCACTGATGTCATGTTCACTCTGTAACGTGTTATAAGAGCTACGTGTTGCCTGCATCGTGCTGACACATCATATGTTACATAGTTAGTGTATTACTTATACAAACCTCACTGACGTCACGTACACTCTGTGACGTGTTATGAGAGCTACGTGTTGCCTGCATCGTGCTGACAGATCATATGTTACATAGTTAGTGTATTACTTATACAAACCTCACTGAGGTCACGTACACTCTATGACGTGTTATGAGAGCTACGTGTTGCCTGCATCGTGCTGACAGATCATATGTTACATAGTTAGTGTATTACTTATACAAACCTCACTGACGTCACGTTCACTCTGTGACGTGTTATGAGAGCTACGTGTTGTTTGCATCGTGCTGACAGATCATATGTTACATATCTAGTGTATCGTGATTATTACTTATGTACTTATGTATTACCTAGTGTATTTCAAAACTGGTGTGAATGAATAATACAAGAACTTTTTACATTAACTTTAGTAATATGTAAAATGTTATTAAGGTAATTTATATGCCTATATTTATTATTTATAACAAATTTACTACTATAGTAATCTGAGCTACGAAACCTTACTGTAGGTAAGTTGAACAGTATGAGATCCAGTATTTCTCTTTCCCAGTCTCCTTTGTCAGCTCTTGTATTACAAATTACTGGTGTTGCAACTTCCTTCTTGTTAGCCTTCACCGGAATATATTCGTATCTCTCTATTGGAAACTATTGATATCAATATATTGTTCAGATATACTGTAATCCTTAGATAAAAGGTTGAATTTTAAGGGCAGGAAACTGACTGTGTTCAATACGTATTTACAATTTTATTTCCATTTAGCAACCATAACAAAATGCCATAGATTCTGACGACTAATATAGAAGTTGCAATACTCACAATTCTACAAAACATTAAACATCTTGAGTTATTATTTTTAATTTATCTTACATTTTTTGGAGGGTTATTGAAGTATAATTCTTTTAAATACAAACGATTCTTACGTGCCCATTAACAATCGCATTGTTAATATATATATACAAAAACATTTTAATTAATTATCAATATAATTATTTTAACCAGTTACTGAGACTTTTCCTCTAACTCTTAAGTGCTTCCATCAACTATTTTTTAAATAATGTTATCATGTAACAAACAAAATGGAATGTCCTTTGGAATATAATAAAATAATGTTATACAGCGTAGTTGGCTGATCAGCACTAACGATGACGAATTACATGCAATATGTGATTCTTCTTAAGCATTCATGCGAACAATAAATTCAAAATGCCACAGAAGGGGAATTTTTATACGATATCGATTGGATGATATGCAATACAATGAATTCTTTTCATCTAGGATTGAGGACTCGTTCACTCCGAGATAAAATTATCTCAAATGTCAGTCAACTGTAAATGTGTATACTCCAGTAAAAACTATTTTCGGTTGGGCAGTTTTCACACAACACTGAACAAGGAGGGTTTATGCCAGGTAACATTTTACGATTGGTAAGTATTATCGTGATGAAGATATTGTGTATTGGAAAATTTATGATAGACTGTTTTTCATAAAACCGATATAAATAATAGCTTTAAGAATGTAATTATTGAGAAGAATATGAAGGCTATACATTAATAGACCTGGATTTAATTAATTGTCTTTTTACAGTGCTATAATAAATACAAATTTTGAGCGTTTTTCATTCATCCTCTTTTATTTGTCAAAAAATTTAACAAAGTTATATTTTTTGAAAGGTCTTGTTGCTTCGACGTGGTTTGAACACTCGATATATTTTCTAGATAATTAATTATTGACTCTAGAATGTATCTATGTTTGTAGGGTAGAGGGTGACCAATTTGTAATCTCGTCACCACCTAGTTTATATGTGGTGCAAATTAATTCGTTGTGTTTATAAAACATTCTTAACACGAAATTAAGATTCACCTACAACTAAACTGTTTAAAACCCAAATAGCAGCAACCAGTTTTATTTCTTTTATTTGATAAAAATACGTTTAATGTTAGTGCTTATAAGTTACCTGAAATATTTTTGACTGAACCCTGTTCTGATATAAAGTAGATTATGTGGTGATCCATTCACAATCATATCATAATAATGGTTAAATATAACTTATTACCTATATACCACATTTTTACTGTTGCTACTTACAATTCACGTTTTTATCAACACAACTACTTAATGTAAAAGTTAAAATGCACACTGAATTAATATCTTCTGTTATATTACTGATTACTATTTCGTAAGTACGTATGACGACTGAATTTATAAAAGACATTGTTTACTGTTTATAAAACAGTAATACAAAGACTTGCAGTATAATGGTGCAAAGTTTGTTGTACTGAGCTCACACATATCTGTGTTGTATGTTTCATTTGCAAAACAAAACAAACGTATTCTTTGATACTGCACACAATGATTTCAGCTTTGTAGTAAAAAAGGATGTGCGTTCCAGCAGTTTTACAGTTTTCCATTTTTCAGGGAATTTCTTTTATAGTACAGTGGTTTGAATTATACTAAATATATTTTTTCCTATAAAATGTCAATAGGTGTATGATGAATACTGAAAAATACAACTTCCAGTTTTGTTTAAAACGCCTAATGTATTATAAACATTATTTTAATTTAACTTATACGAGTAAATAAATAACAATAAAATAGAAAAATGACTACATCATGTAAAAAGAAATATTAACTAAGGAAAATAGCAAAAAATATTTGTTAAAATGGCATATATAAGTCTACTTCAAGTATTATAGAGGTATAATATTATAAACCCCGAAAATAACGTTATATGAATGGTTTAAACAAATTAATAATAAAGGGTGTTCATCCGCAACAATAAGGTGTAAGAAGTAGATTTTTGTAAAATATGACTTTATCTCTTTTAATGTTCATCTTTTTTAAGCTTAAAACAAACTCGTGTATAAGGAGTGATCTAAACAATACCATAATATTGTACTAACAATATTGGATGTTGGTTGATATTTTCTGTATTGACATGTTATAAAGATAAAATGGCTGCCTATTGATCGTCGTTTAATACTTATAATATGTCATCCAGTCATAAGTATTTATTATAATTTTGTAATTCGTCAATCTAAAGTTACCTGATTCAGATAGAATTTATATTTACATGTTGTTCTAGTTACATGTATAATTGCCCAATATTACATATCTGTAATGAACAAGGTAAATAATCAAAAGAAGAATGAATAGCTTTATTCATATGTAATTGCCAGTATTCGTGAACAATCATTAAGTCACATTTTTTGCTGGGGGGGGGGGGGTGTAATAATAAAACTATATACTAATAGTTGGAGTGAACTAATAGGTGGAGTTCGATATTTATAACCAACTTACTAGCCTATTGACCAAACTTAAAATTTTTTATAGTACAGTTAGGTTTGGACCTTTCTTATTTTTATACAAACATTTTTTTTAGGATGTATAATTTTACCAGAAAACCTCCCATTAGACTGTTTTACCTCACTGGGTTATTTCGAGTGGAACTTGATGTACCTTTGTAAATCTTTGAAGTAAATACTTATTTACTTCAATGATTTACAAAGGTAACCAATTAAATTGGTATATGTTCCTTTAGATATATCACGCAATAAAATAACAGTCTCAGTTGATAACGACACATTCGAATCCTTGTTCATTTAAAATTATTTATGTTGAATTAGAAAACCTTTTTGAACAGTAATTTTATCTTTTACATTATTTACTTAAAGAGGTTGTCCTAATTACTGCGGATGTTGGTTATTGATTAGGTAATCAATTAGATTAAACCCAAAGTGACAGTTGTAAGCTTCCAGGCCGGATGTTGAATTGATGACTCAATCCATTAGGCGTTCCATGGAGAATCAGGAGCAAGATGTTTGCATTAGAGTGGCGTGTCTGTTTATTTTAGCTGATTTAATTTCTTCACCCATACATTAAATGAAGAAAGTGTTGTTTACGTCAACATTTTTGAGTTTGCGAGTTGGGTGGATACATCCGTTTTGACCTACACCCAAATACCCCCGCCGCAGCACACCTGCCGACTAAGCGAATTTCCATTTGCCATTTGAATTGATTTTTGATTAAACCCATTTAAATAACATTAAGTTCAACGTGTACCTAGGTTTGCTGATACAAGGAAACTAATAAAGTGTATTTTTTAGTAAAATATTAATAGCTTAGTATAAAATAAATTAATTAGCCAAGTTTGATCAAAATATATCCATAAACAAGCAAACTAAAACATTTTACAATATTCTCCATTAGAATAACATGGGGATTTTAAATTTATAGTTTTTTGAATTTTCTCCGTTACCGATAATTGTACAAAAACACTTTGATATACTAAACTATTTTTTTAAGCTCTTTAAAAGGGTCTAGAGAGAAATTAGGAAATTTTGTGTTTTGAGGGTTAAAAATTAGAAAAACCGATTTTTACCCCCTACAACCCCCCGTAACACCCCGTTCCCATGGTCCGATCATATTGGTTCGCGAACTCATTCAAGTTTATCCCGCCTTACACCTTTAAACCAAATTTCATCAAAATCGGACAAAAATTACTCAAGTTATCGCGTTCACGGACATATACATATATAATCTATCTATATATATATACATATATATATATATATATATATATATATATATATATACATTATAACGAATGGTGTTTTTGGCCTCTGGGGACATCAAAATTAAAAAGTAAATCGGTCCTGGGCCTAGGTCTTACCGTGCCACCTACGGTAAAAAGTGGGTTTTACTTTATATTAGGTAAATAATGCCTTCTACTGTATTCAAAAGAAAAAAAAACTATTCAGCTGAAACGGTTGAGCAATTCAGTTTCATAGAACTTCAAGTTAATGAGATTACATTAAAATTACCAATAACAACAAAAATAATGTGAAAATTATTGTTCCAAATGTTTGAAAAACGAAGGAAAGTTACTATTTCAAATTATAAATAATAATAAATAATAATAAATCTAACCTTTCTGATAGTACATGACATTATAGCTTTTGTGCGCTCAAAGAAAAATTCACAATATTTTAATTGAAACCAAAGAGAGAATAATCAAATTATATTATTCATCAGTATTTCAAAATAAAATTGTTTTTCCTTTGTTACTACTTTTGTACCATATTGATTGTATTACTATTGTAAACTCAGGTTACTTAAAAAACTTCTTCCTTCAAAATCATGCTATTTATTAAAAAATTAAAAATCACTTCATCTTTACATCTCATTCTTCAATTTTATGGTACATTATAAATTTAGTAGTATTTAAGTTTTAATTCCAAATCGTGAACCCCTAAAATAAAAATAAAACATTAGTTAACTATAAAAATTAATCATTTAGTTCAACCTGTAAAAAAAGTTCAAAGTTTTAGTTTTAATAAAATCAGAAAAAATACTGTTTCAATTATACTAGTGTTATAGGATTTGCAAAAATCTATCTAATTATTACTGTTCTAAAACTTACCCTTAAAAGGGGGAACAAACACTAAAAACTTCACTTTAAAATTAACAAATCACTGTTACACACAAAACAACTAGACTGCATTATGGTCAGAAGCAAACAAGGACGGTTTGAGCAAGAAGTGCCTTTAAATAGGTGGTCAGTAGGTATCTCCTGATTGGCTTACAACTTGAATCTTCTAGAACATTCTGACCAATCAGAAGACACCTACCCTACATGATACTTGCAAATCCTGTACAAACTGAAATTTAAATGAAAACGGTTATTTTCTTGTTGAATTTAAGTACATTTTAAAATTGATCTGAATATTTGACTTTAAAATCATTATTTATTGGAATGACATTTTTTTTTTATTATTATTTACTACTACTTTGTCTTAAAACGGTAAACTTTGAGTAAATCAAGCAAGGGTTTGTTGGTTAGAGACAATCAATTAATTATTACTGTTGAAAAAAAAAACAGCATCTGAATTAAAGGAAAATACTCATAATATCGAGAAAAATAAAAACAATGAAGCTATAGGCCTAATAGTGGACAGTAATGTAGCTGAAAATGTGTTTAGTAATGGCTTACTATCCGACACATATTTAAGAATAGATCAACAGTTTGAAACTGCAGACGACCAAGGTATTTTGTTACATATAATGTAAAAACCATTACTTAAATTTCTGATTGTTGGCAGGACTGTTTCCGTCACAGGAACCGGAACCAAGCTAACGTTCTGGATGATTACCGGATATTGGCGTCGTAGGGGGAGGAGAGCTAATTCCCCCGTTAATAGTTTGCCCCTCTGTTGTTCAATCAACAAACCAAATTTTCGTTCTGCATAGGAATAAAACATTTTGACCAGAGGTACAAGTAAAGAAATATTTTTTATTACATTTCCATTTTCCAATCACGATATAAGATAACGGACATATTATTTGGTATAAATGAAGACTTAAAGCGTTGTTGCAGTAAAGGTGTAATAGTGTAGAATATTTCTGTTCAAAATGGTAAAAATATAAATTTATTACAATGTTAAGCAAATCAGTGTACGAAAAAATGTATATTCCATAACTTAAGCTCGATTTGTTTCATTCAAAATTGCGTATCATATAAAAAAGTATTCATTATAAATCCATTACTATTTACTTATCCAGAAAAATTAATTATTTCAAAGCAATTTAAACCATTCAAATTATGTTTTCAACTATTTCGTTACTCATAATTATGAGAACATTTTAATTAAAATTATTAAGATTCATTTTATTGCCATAGCTTTCTTAATATTTAACTTTTAAGCAAATTTCTCATTCATTCGTTTTTTTACGAGAATAAATGGATTAAATTAAAGGGCATTGATTGATATCCGGTTTTAACAGCTATTGCCCCGTTAAGAATTCATATAAATCGTAAATGATATGCTTTGTTTTTAACAGAGAGTTTGATTTAACCAAACGATTAATTACCTTTTAATGACGATGTTAAGTACTTGATAGGTAGTTTAACTAAAGCCGGATATAAAAAGCTATATTTATTTTCAGTGTCACAAATAACTACTGTTAAAAGCTAACCTCAAAGTTATTGAACTTGGTTATGCTGTAAAACCAAGAAAATACACATATTTCCACTTTTACACGGTTTACAAAATAATAGACTTGTTGGATGAATGTTGAATATTGTGAATATTGAATGTGTCTCACCAGAGGTGAATGTATCCAAACATTTGTTGTTTATTTTCCCAGTGGATTCGACCTCCTTGCAATACCCATAGAATACAAGTTATTTACACATTGCTTACCATGAATTCGATAAAAGAGCTAGATATACATAAACAAATATCCTGAACCGAGCAATGAAGTTATTCACTCATACCCGATAAAACCCTTGGCTTAAGTACATCAGTCAATTGGCCATTGACTTTCGTATTTTCTCAAATATAAGAACCAAGAAAATATGATTTCACTGAAGACTACGCTTGGAAGATAATCCACAAACCAATACGGTCAAAGTTCTTCTGAGAATGTTTTCTTAACAGATCTTGTTCAGGGATTGATTTCAAATGGCTTAATAGTGTCTTTCTCAAGATATTGAGAACTTTTAAAGCATACTTTTACTTTGGTGTTCAAGAGATTTTCCTGATGTCTTATTCTTACTGCGACTTAAAACGTTGGAGTTTTAAACAGTTTTTAATTTTTTTTCATATACTTTGGTAATAAGGTTAGGTATAGCTATCGCTTGAACGGCAGAGACTTTGTATTCTTCTTATTTATTTCCTTCGAGCTTAGGCTGTTATTTTTGCTTTGACACGTTTACAGTAGAAGATTCCATTTTCGTTTGATCGTTTTAAGAGATAATAGAAATTTCATATAGATGGCAAACGATGACTGCAAACACTAGCGTTTCTAATAAGTGCGGGGTAGTATTAAACTATATGGTTTAAAATTTACCTAGCTGACATAAAAAATTCACATTCTTACACCTTGATAGAAAAGTAAAAATTATATGTTTTAGACCCCGAAATTGCTCAACTGACATGAAGTGTTCCATTCTCTGACGTCAAGAACACACCAGCTTTGGTGTTTGTAATCAGCTGAGTAACATCTGTTTCCGCCTGTCAAAACAGGACTGCCAACACAATTTACTAATATTAATTTTTCTTGTTAGAGTTACATCAGAGCAGAAGGAAAGTATAAATGCTTGGTTGACTGTTATTAATTATCTTTCATTTCATATATTTGTTGTCACCAATTTAATGAACACTATGTGCTTCGATTTGGGTTATTAAATGACAGTCATAGAAGAATAAGGTGTAAATACTTAAAATAATTTTAAAAAATATTATAATTTTGTAATCCCTCAAAATCTGTATCAATATAAGTTATATTGAACATCAAATGTCAGGGAAGTGAAAACTGGACTACAACAGTGCTAAGTTGCCATTTTCTGACGATACAGAATGTGTTTAACAGTTTAAAAAATACAAGTTCATTTTTCAGAAACTGTAGTTTTTTAATGAATAACCTAACATAGTCTAAATCCTAAACAAAGCAATCGTATTTTGAAACGGATATAGTAATATAGCACAAAGACTTGCATTATTATCAACAAATATACATCTGGAAATATTTTAAAGAAAAAAAATCTCGTCATGCAGGTTGTGAACTTAAGGATTATTTGTGGACTATGATGGACGGAATGAACTCTAAACGTTTTATCTTGCATCGCTTTTTTTACATAGCCTGTTGAGTCCTATATTACAATTTGTCTGGAAATGAATTACAATAAACTAGGATACATTTTAAATAATTCTGTAGAATATTATAAGAGTACATTCTACACGTGTAAGTGACTTAAATTATTTTGTTTTACATTGAATACGTGATATTTGATTTCCCAAAACTCTACCCAAAAAGATCGTGCAGAAATTGAGTTTTCAAATACGTGCCTAAAGTTGTATATGACCTGTAGATGTGAAAGCCTAAGTAATTAAGTAAAAAATATGGCAAACTAAACATTATTATGTACCATAAAACATTAATTAAATACACCTAAATTTACAAACAACACCGTCCAATAAACTAGATAGCATATTTGCAAACAAAAACTATTTGAAGGTAGTTTTTCTTTTACCTAACAGATATGACTGAGTAAATTTAACACATTAGGGTCATTCATACTGTTGTAAACAATATGCGTTCACAAGATTATACTTTAAATATTATTCAGACTAACACTGCATATGAATATTAACCTACAAAAATGTTCTTGCATTTATGACAAGCATGAGGAAATCATGAACGTACACTTAAAAATAAAATTAATTCAAACCTTGTATTGGTAAGCTATTTTATAAACCTACATTTTAAGAGTTGACGGAAATGTCCCTGGACCACACAAGTACAACTCTTTTCCACACGTGTTCGGTTCAATGCATTGTTTTATATGCACAAACACGATCAAGCCCCTTTGTTTGCAGATAGGAAATCCAGGATCTGTTTGGCAACTTCCTTATCATGCGTAGCTGTGGAAAACAGAAAAAAGACTCACAGGTTCATAACCCCTCCTGTTTTACAACATGTACAATATAACAACGTTTTGCAATACTATTTTTTGCACGCTTTTACAACAATGAATAATAATTTATCATAAAAAAGCGTTCCACTAATTATATTTAAAATTGACAAAGTATTATTAAAACATAAGTAACAGTATATTGAACTGCCCTTAGATTATTTAGATAGATAGAACATAATAAAACAACGTAAGAAACTATATATTTATACCTATTTTCACTAATAAATGTATCTCTGCAAATTATTTTCTTAATCTCTATAAAAATATTGTTAAAAATATGTAGAGATTATAAGCAGAGGTAATACTATATACATGTTTGATAAGTTAATAATTTGTACAATATTTTCTGTCAAAGTAAGACAATTTATGTTGGCAGTCTTGTTTTGACAGACGGAAACAGATGTTACTCAGCTGATTACAAACACCGGAACTTGTGTTCTTGACGTCAGAGACGGAACACTATATCAGCTGAGTAATACAGGCTGTCAGTCAATATCCAAGTAAAATTATGACGGCAGCAATATACAGTTACTGAAAATCGTGATAGCCTGTATATTATAGTTTATAAATAATATACAAAATGTACGTAAATACTAACATAACGTTTTTAAATTGCCGTTGACATATGTATTATCATGTTCGTGAATATTATTAAAAAATCGTCTCTATTGTTGTTCTTTGGAAAAATATTTCCTTCAACTATTGCTTAACGTTGTGGTTACATATAATCTAATGAAGACATATCCCTCTATGTATTTTTGATGTTAAGTATCTTCTCTATATTATTTAATATCATTACGAAGATTTGTGAAATATGCAACTTCATTAGATTAATTTAAAGTTGAACAAATGTTCTTTATTTAAAAAAAAAAAAAACTTTATTCATCTTAGTTTATTGACAAGGATAGTTTATCATCAGAATGAACCCTAATTGCCTAACTTTAGCATTGCTATTTTTTGAAGCTGGAATGGTCTTATGCAAATAAAAAGGCATAGCAAATTTTATAACAGCAAATATGCATTACCCAGTTCAAAATATATACAAACAAAGGCAAATAACGACAATAGATCAGGTAGTCAATATACACGCTACTGTAGATGATATTTTAACCTTTACTTATATATAAACACTCAGCTAGACAACATATTATGTGTTGAAATGTTGTCTAATATGTATATAACTCTCTCAGTAACATGTCTAGGTACTAGAGAGGAGGACGATAATGGATTAAACCATTAGTTGACAGCAACTGTAGCCGTTACTATAGCCGTTACTGTAACCGTTACTGTAACCATTACTGTAGCCGTTACTGTAGCCGTTACTGTAGCCGTTACTGTAACCATTACTGTAACCGTTAATGTAGCCGTTGCTGTAACCGTTACTGTAAATATTACTGTAGCCGTTACTGTAGCCGTTTCTGTAACCGTTACTATAGCCATTACTGTAGCCGTTACTGTAACCGTTACTATAGCCATTACTGTAGCCGTTACTGTAACCGTTACTATAGACGTTACTGTAGCTGTTACTTAAATAAGCTTTACTTGTGTTTGTAGTTTGCAGTTTTACATCTTACATATTATTTGATTACAAATAGTAATAGTATTCTCAATATTAGATAATGAATGTATCTCTTAGTTTATAGTTATTGTTTTTAACGTTTCAATATAATATTTTCAATAGCAAATAAAGCTGTTTTTATCACTGCAATATAATAGTTTACATCGAAAAAAGTCTCTGATATTTGTTTATCAGTTAATACAATTGTTTAACCTTTTTAAAATGTTTTCCAAATTTAACACATTCTTTAACAAATGAGCTTATTACCATGCTTTAATCGGTTTCTGATTAACTTACTGGAAACACCCAAGGTTAATGGATTACGTGATGGGTTTCTAATAGCTTAGTTCATAATTGTTTTTAATCTGGTTAAAACTTGTCGTATGAATTTAAAAACGCTGTAATCCAGATATAATCATGTATAAACAACGACGATATCCAAACCTTGGGCGTAAGGATTGGCTATATGAAATAATAGTTCATTGCCTTCTAAATTAACTGTTTACTTAACTTAATGAATTTCCATGACCGGTACAGAAATTAGTTACAGTGTTCTGACAAAGAGGTACATAAAAGGATAGGAATACACAAAATATTTATAAATCGCTAACTTCTACCGTCACCTAAATAAATCTCTTAAAAACTAGGTTTATAAAAATGCAAATATACAAATTAATCAAAGAAAATCCAGCTTTCGGTTCGACAGCTCGACGGCTTCGATACTGTGATATTAATAGATTTAAGAGTAAATCTTCCAAATGTATCTGGTACCTGACCCCCTCTCTTAAGGGGGGGGGGAAGAAATTGCTGTTTTACTGGTGCTTTGTTGATGTATTTTTCTATCAACCTTCACCCCACACATCTACATCGAATAATTCAATGACTCAAGTTAATCTCTAATTGGTAAATTTATAATGAACAGTAGCTGTAATGTGCTGTGTATCCATTTAGCTACCCGTCAATGTCACTTGTATCCTCATCAAGAGGTTTTCAGACCCAGTATGAATCTTGTCCATACTCAATGTCATAAGCATTAGACAGCCAAAGCCATAAGGTATTACTCTGCAACGATAACATTATTGGGATGTGTCATCCTCAGGACTAGGATACATGTTAAGTCAATAGCAGCTGACATACTAGCTTTGTATCCATAGTACATACAGGATACTGTTTTCTGTAAAGATTATATGAAACAAAAATATAAAAACAATCACTAAAACGAGAAACAAAATGATGTATCAGGTAAGACATAGATGTTTATTCAAACATTTCAAGAAGATTTTTGGTAATATTTTTTGTTAAGATTAGTAAAATAATTATGTTTTCACCAAGTTTCTCGATTTAGAATTTGATCCAGTCCTCGGAAGAAAAAATTTAAGACTACAAGAAAAGTATAAGGAGCTAGCCTAAAAATTAGATAAAATAAATTGAAGCAATTGAGGCAAAAAACTATAAAATATTACGAAAATTATATTTATACAGGTTAATTTTTGTTTTAGTTTCACACATGTTATAACAAATAAAACCCATTTTCTTTCTGTAATAGTTCACGATTATTGATAACTGGACTTTAAAAATAAAGGATTTACCTTTGTCTGAAGACAAAACGACTGAATGAATAGTTGTTGCATTGTTTGATGCATTTGGAAAAAAAACCTAATTATTTCTTTACCAATATGAGAGTTTCAAAGTAAAGATTGTTTATATTGTAAAATCTAGTTGTGTATGTTACGTAAATGTAGAATGTATACCAGTATTTTACGCTTATTTATAGTGTTTTCAATACCATAAAATGAGATCGAAGAAGACGGGGGGAGGGGAAGTTTGGAGGTCCAGGAATTTGTAATACAAGAGCTGACAAAGGATGAGACTGAGACAGAGAAATACTGGCTCTCATTGTGTTCAGCTTACAACGGCTTTCTTTGGCTCATTCATCTTTTATGGAACTAAAAGTATGATTTTACAATGTCAAACTTAAAAATAATGGAATACTAGCAACAGAGCCCGTTGTGGCTAAACACAACGGTCTGTAGAAAAATAGTACATAATATATTATGCTTCCACAATTGCAAACTGTTAACAACAACATGTAAACAAATCAAGGAAATAACAATCAAAGATGGAAATAACAAACAAGGAAATTGTGAACAGTAATCAGCTGTTAAATTATTAACACATTTCCATGTGATCAGATGGTGCGGAAAAAATGGTAAGGGAATCGACCCATAGGGAAGGTGATATTCCGAAAGGGAATTAAATTTCCTACAAATTATACATATCTTGAAAATACTGTACTCAATATAGGCAGCCTAAACTTGGCTCAGGCATCCTAAGCTTAGCTACAAATAGAAACTTGAAACCCACGTTTTTAATGTATAATTGTATTTTAAAAGTTTCACCACAAATCTTTATGAAATCAAAATTTGATAGTTATTTGCAAATCAACACGGTTTAAGCTTTCCAACGAGACAAATATTGACAAGATCCAGTTGAACTGTCGATTTATTTTAACAAAAGTATCTCTAATTCAGTATTTGCTCACCACTATAAATTCGGAGGTTGCTTAAATTTTTTACAAATCATGTTTTATTGGTGGGAAATCGACCAAAGTTGAATGTGATATTCTGTAATGTAATTTCCTAAAAATTACTATTATGAATTTATTGAAAGTACTTAATAAAGGCAGTCCAAAGTTGCCTTCGAACAAAATTTTGAAAACCCCCGTTGTATATCTTATGGAAAACATGTTTTTCACCCTAAATACTAACAATAATAAACTTTTATAATTAATAAAAGTTAATTAATATTATTTATTACAGTATTTTATTATTTTATTGTTTATTATACAGTATTTTTTTTTTAAAACAGGGAGTGAGCTTTCCAACGACCAATTAATTAATAAAACCGGTCCTGTTAAACTTTGGATTTAGCTGAACAAGGATTGCTTTACTATTTTATACGAAGTAATTTCGATAATGGTAAAATATAATGCAACATTAAGTTAATTTTATTAGATTTGAAAATATATTACTGATATATTGAAGTTTCGTTAAAAACAAATTTGTATTCGTAAAACACATAATACATTACATATTTCATTATAACATCAGTGTAATAGTTCAGGAAAACAACGTACTGTGTTTAATTACAGTGCAATTTTAGCTTTAATATAGTCCATTGAACTTAGGAGTTTATGAACTATTAAAAGCTCATTAATAATTATCAGAGCAAATTTCCTTTGGACAAGTTTGCCTGATTGAAGAAACTAACAATTAACTTTTCGATTAAATACAGAATATATTTAAATTAGAAATGAAGTGTGTTAAAATAAGCATTAAAGTTTAATATTACGACTGATTTCATAAAACTGCACCAGATTTTAAAATTAGAAAAGTAAATAGATTGCAAACTAAATTACCAGATCTAAACTTTAAATCTAAATCAATATATAGTTAGTTATATACTGTATTATAAAACAATATAATAACATATTGTTATTAATAATATTGTTAATAATATTGTTAAAAATGAACATGTGTTAATTGCATTGAATAAAGCTATCCCATGGATTTAGCTAGCCCCTCCCATTACTTAATCCCATCATTAAAACCATTGTCATTATTATATGTATATTACGTAATTATATGGTGATAAATTTGGCAATTGTTACAAAATAAATAGCATGACCTACGATCATAGCCAAACACATGCTGTACCACAGTTTGGATCTATTACGCATTTGATATATAATTAAATAATTAAATTGATCAATTAAAAAACTCAAACATTTTGACAAAGTATTTGTGCCAAAAAGAAAATTAAAACCCCTTTATTCTTGTGCTGCTATTTAATTTTGCTTTAAAAAAAAAGAAACAGAAAACAAATTGTAAAAGATTTAGCAAACTATTTTAAAAAACGTTGTATATTATCAACTCCAAAAATAAATCGAGAAGAAAATTCATAGAGGTAGGATATACCTCAGTTTCCGTATCCTGCCAATATTTCTGGCTAGACTCCCTTGGGTAATTTAACATTGGTGCCTTACATCCAAGCTCTCTGGTACACAGAAATATTGTTAACTAGAAAAATATTTTATGCTTATAAAATATTTCGTTTTAAGATTCATAATAAAACAACGTAGTAAAAGAGGAAGGCAAATTAACATAACTAATTTGTCCTTTCGAAAGGAATATTCTAATTGTAACTACAGTTTTATGATTATTTTAATAGTTCTTTTAATTTACAAGGGGGAAAATGTTTAGGATTTTTCATTGGGGGCTATTATTCATCGTGATAATTGAATAAATGAGCAAAATTAACATTATGTTGAGTAAATCTTTCACAAAGCTATGAAAAGATTGTACAAATTAAATGTCAAATTCTTATCCAGGAAGTTATATATTTTTTATTGTTCCTAAGGTATTTTTCTTGTTTTCTAAAAGTGGTGTGTCAATCTTCAAAAGTTAGATAAATAATATAATGTTTAATGGTTGAAAAAATAATTTGTTATAAGGATATATATATTGCCCTTATTTAATATTCTCATTGGAGGATACAATTGCTTTATTTTTTTCATTAGGAAAGTTATTCCTAAAAATACATATCTGTGTACATGCCAGTTTATAATACAAAAAATATTAAAAGATACAAAACTGATAAACATGTTTGTACTATTGAGTAAATATAGTCATGAGATACAAATGATGTAGCACAAGTCAATATTGATATTGTTTTGACACATGTGTTATTCTATAGCCTGCGGTTCGATGGCACGTCACACATGTGCAATTCATGCAGTGAATGCATGATGCGGCTTACAAGCCATGCATACATTGCAGCTACCTACTTTCTAAAGTATTAATCGATCAGTAACTACAACACGTGGTATGGTTAACCAAACAGAGGATTATTATAACTCTTGAAAACCTTTCAAAAAGCTTAAACATATGTTTTATTTAGCTTGAAAACTTGGCTTTGAATCAAGTTTATATTTAACTCTCGAAATAACACTTTTTCCGACTCCGGAGTTTTTAAAAACAAAAAAATTGAGCTTATTAATCAAGATTGTAGTAAGGAAATTACTTAAATTTGCATAAACTTCGATTGATTGCGATTAAATATCGGGATTTTTGCATTGGAAGTAAAGACTGTAAACTTCCTCAAATAACTATTCTTTGAGCTGTAGAATTTAAGGCGTTGCCGGGGTTATAAAATAATCTTGAGTTCTATATTGACTGATTGATACCATAAAATAATGCCTATTGGGTCTGATGATTGGAGTGTCCATTTAAAATTGATCACCACCTACATCTTTTATATGTATTTGCCGTCTTGTGAGTCAAGAGTTTCCTAAGTGTAAATATTTCAAGTGATATTTTACCTATGTTTTGTCATTTCAGCGAAATCAATTTTGCCAAGAATCTTATCTTTGGGTGGGTCAAAGACAGGATCAAATGCTAGAACCCAAAATAAATTATTTTCTTTTGTCGCAATTATTATATTAAAAAGGCCCACAATTAATTTATTGATGAACGTAAACTGACGAAAGACTTTGGACCAAGAGTATAAAAAATTTCGTTGAGTTTATCTGTAAAATATTTTTGTTTAAACTTGTTGTAACGGAAGTATAGTACTAAAAAAATCGAGGTTTTCTTTGCTAGCAATATTTTCTCACCTCCCAACATCACAAACGGGACAAACATTTCTCTAGTTCAATGAGACGTACAACAAAGGAAATTGTTTATGACGTTGTGGCAGAACACGAAAATAATGGTGTCATGAAGAACAAAACTCGTACAAAAGTACCAAAGTCATCTTTTAACAGAAATTTCTAACACCAAATGATTTCAAAATATTCATTCAGGTTGGTTATCCTTTTGACCCTAGGTAGTTCTTAGTACGAATGTGGGTAAATTTTAAATTACTGTGGCTAACAAGAATGTCTGAGTCAATTATGTTAAACAATGTAGTTCTCAATTAATATTGTTTTTTCAGTTTAAAATAATTTACCAGCACGTATTGTAACAAAATACCAAATTGTTGGGATATTTTTAGAAAGTAATATATGGGATTTAAAGGAGGTCAAAAGAAAAAATTATAAAAATTACATTATAAACTGCATATTGAGGTTTAAGCGTTGGTAATAAAAGTAGAATATTTCATGGGTTGATAACCATTGAACATCTATTTCCAAATTCAGTATTATTTATAGGAATCTAATGTTTTAAAACATCTTACGTAACTAACTATCTATGTATGTACGCTCCTGTAGTAAAAAAAATCCTACACGATTTTTATTTGCAATATTTATTGTGAGAAAGGTAAAACTTGTCCTATGAGAGAATTTAAATTAGGGTGATGTGTCACATATATGCTAGGAGTAGGGATAGCAGGAGAAATAAAAACAAAGCATAGCGGTGTTACATTTCTCATACTAGTCTTATTAACTTTAAAGGGTTCTACAGAAAGATTTTTTTAAATTACAGCTGAAACATGATTAAGGAGGGTTGCGCAGCCTAGGACCTCATAATTTTAATATAATTTATATAATAATCATCACATACTGTTTTATAATTGTAAGGTATACAATAATATCATTTTTAATATGAACTATTTAAATTTATCGATCTAGATATTTTGAAAATCTCCGTAAATTTAAAAAAGTTTTCAATTTCAAACATGAGTAAAAAACCATCATTTGTGTAAATTATTAAGACTTCAATTTTGTTATTTAGTATACGTAGCTACTGCTCTACTACTGATTTCAAATCCTATTTGTATCTTTATAAAGTATTGTCATCGATTTGCATTAAAGATTACGAGTATTTGAAAACTGTTTTTTGCTGTTAATGCTGTGGTCTGTTAGACCACTGTGGCCGTATGAGTTTTTCTTCGTGCAAATATATCTTGTGTTCATTGTTTATATCTTGTGGTTCATCCGGTTCATCAACACATATGCATCAACGTATACTAAATATATTTGTCGTATAAAAGCGAGGTTTAAGGGCAGAATGTATGGTGAAAGGAAGAATACCAAGAACTATATGATGGGATCAGGTCCAGCACACATGACTCTTATGGGCATTGAAGAAGGAAGTGTTGCGCACAGAGACAGATGGAGGCACTGTGTTGCTGAGGAGGTGTTGCTGAGGTATAAACAAAACTCCCAAAATTTTCAATTATGTATTATGTACCTTACATAATATACTATCCCCTCTCGGGAATACTCTTCTTTTTCCAAAACAAACATGTGATGGTTGAAAAATTGTTGAAGTTTTTCATTTGTAAAGTTGATGCAAAGTTGTTCAAATCCATTGTACTGATAGGATTAAAATCGCAATGTTAACTGGTCACACGTACTTATGTATATGTATAAAAAAAACAATTATGTATAACAAATTTCAAGTCTTATTCTTTCAAGTTGTTAATTAGCTCCAAAGGTGTGTACCTTTGTTATAAAAATTATGAACTTTCGAAAAACGTGGTAAAAACCGTGCACAACCCTGTAGCACGTACCGCAACCAATATTTATCATAAAATAGTCCTGTCCATATTGAGGATCATAATGCTGCCTCTTCATCAACTTTCTGCGTGAGTCTTCTTTTTCTTCTAGCTACTCTAGCCTACTTCATGATACTTTCAGCTGCTTTATCATTTTCCCACAAACATTTATTTTTTATGTCATGAGTATACTATTTCCACTTTTGAAGTTACGCGGACTGAAAACTATCAGTCGCGATGTTTTCTTCCCTTTTCTTCAAAGGGCTTACTTCTGAAGAACATATATGAATGGTATACCATTTTAAAGAGAATTAAAAGGAGAATAACGATCAACAAAAAACAAAATTTCTGTAAATAAAAATCTAACTATGGATGTCCAAAAGGAAAAGGATCTGAATGTAGATATTTAAATGGCAGAACTACATCATACACACATGTATTATTAACTTATAAAGGTTCGTCTTCGGGATAGTTTCAACTTTCTTAAGGAGGGGCGGCGCAGCCTGGGGCAATATGCACCCAATGGCATGTAACATGTTGTCCGTGGCCCTCCCCACAGCCGTGGCAGCTGGCAATAGTGGCGCCACCAAGAGTACATTTGGCGCAATTCTGGTTGGCGGCGCAGTCGCAGCCTTTGGTGTCATTTTCGTGACTGCCGGCTACTAAACCTGGTAATAAAAATAGTAAAATATTTAAATACAAGACATAGTTATAATTTATTTTAACATAAATATACAACAAATAAATAAAAATAAAAATAACTTAAAAATGCAGCCTTTGTCATTATTTTTGTGACTACTCGGTTTACTAAACCTGTTAAGTCACATATTTAAATACCTAACATAAATATAAATGAGTATAACATAAATATTCTTGTGAATAAGTAAAAATAAACATAAACATTTAAAATGCCCCCCTTCTCATCATATTTTGTGATTAGCAGTCACCCTACATTGCCCTACTAAAACTGACAAATATTGCAATACAAAACATGAATATAAATAAGTCTAAGATAAATACACAACGAACAATAAAACAAAAGAAATGCAGCTATTGTCTTAACTTTTGTGACTCCCGGCCAATAAACGTGGTAGCTATAAAAACAGCCAAATATTTTAACACAAAACATAAATATAAATGGTTATAACATAAATATACAACAAGCAAGCAAACAAAAATTACCGGTCGCTAAAACTGGCATTATAAAACAGTCAAATGTATTAATTTATTTCTTTCTATCAACAGCTTTACTTTTTGACAATAATGCATTGATATGCCTCAGTTTTTCAACATATACAGTTTCTAATTTAAAATATTTTAAGTTTAAATATCCACCAAATATAGTAATAAATTGGTGTAGTGATAACAGAAAAGATTTTAAACGTGATAATGTCGAGGTACGCAGAAACTATATAACTTTATTTTATTTTAAATGACCTAAATAAATGCGATCAAATAGTAAATAATTTGATACCAAAGAGTAGTCAAGAGTTGTTAATACATTTTCCTTTATTATAAAGTAGTGCTAAAGCCTGTTTTTACATTTTAGGTTTTGTCATAACTTACTAATAATTTCTTATGTCATCAAGTTTAAACATTCTACTAAAGAGTGAAAATATTTCTGAAAGTCCATTTAATAAACTAATTAATTCAGATGGTCGACAGTATTTCTTAAGTGATTCTTTTAAGCTTAATTACTAACCTTATTTAGCTTACTATTTGGCTTAACCAGCTTACTCACTCAGATTGGTTACCTATCTTCGCTGCCTAACTTCACAAAATATTTTTAATATATTTTTTACAAAAAATAAAGTTTGAATTTTCCTGTGTTTGCAATGATATAAGTATTTTAATGCAAAAGTATTATAGCTTTGCTTGATGAAGTTAAACAACATGAACAATTTAATATATATAATTAACTTTAAAATTGTAAAATGGATTGAAGAAAGTAATCAAACACAAGACATAAGGTATAGGATTCCCATATTACTATTCAACAATTTGGCAATTTTATTTATAGGACCTAATAACCAGACTAAGCACAATAATAGTAGAATTTTGTCGGAAACATGATGAATTTAGTATTTTTTCCAAACAAAAATTTCTTAAAAAATGTAAAATAAATAGAAGTTTAACAACAAAACCCAACGTTATATACTGTATATATATATATATATATATATATATATCTAATTTTCATTATACTTACCCACAGCAGCAATGACGAGGCATAAAATGAAGCTAGTGTAGAAAGACATGGTTGAAATTGAAAGTTGTGTCTGAAAGAATGAGCTTTTATAACTACTCATTGATGGAAAATAAGGAAAGAGTTGGTAGTTCTATTCAATTAAATGTTGACATTAGCATTTTTGTTGCTATTCAACGTGTTCTTAAACCAACTTGAGACTTTCAAAGATATTGTAAAATACCCATACCACCTGCACCTGAACATACAATGTTCAATGTGATAATTTGTGGATCCCTTTGCAAATGAACTGAAACATAATACGCTGACACAGGTATTAAATTCGAACGCGATCTAACTCTCCAAATCCATTTTTATAAATCGATCGTATTTACTTAGTGGGTAAATAACTTCTGACAAAATAGGATGTTAGTTTATATGTGCTGTTGAGACCTAAATTCTTTAATAGAAATTGTAAAACCTTTACAATATCTCTAAATAACGCATTTTATTCATATTCCTAACGAAAAAAATGTTTCACTTTATAAAAATTATAAGTAATTTTATTCAATGTAAGGAAATAGTTAGGGTTTCATACACATTATAAACGGTCTGTAATATCGTGAATAATATTTTAAATAGCTATTATTCCATCCTGACGATATTTTATCACTTTACACTATGACAAACCGGACAAACATTTCCATTGTTCAATGAGACGCACAACAAAGGAGATTGTTTATGACGTTGTGGCAGCACAAGAAATATCGGCATCATGAAAAACTCGTACAAAAGGGTCAAAAACATCGTTCAGACGTTCCAACAAAAACCGCTTTAAAAATATGGTTTTTTGATTTTTATCGGTCTTACGTATGAATTTTTACTGTTAAAATATAAGTGGTAATTTCAATACTATACTTGTATCATAATTTATTAAAACGGTAATAGTTTGTGGAGTTATTTAAAATGCTTGTCAGTTTAAAAACTATTACAAAACCCGCTTGAATTATAAATTAAAATAGTTCAAAAACGAAGCACACATCAGCTGTTTTTCATTGTTCTGAGGCTATTTTAACATTATTATTTATTTTATTTAATCGGATATAAGATCGGATAATATCAGGGAAATAAAAGATAAAACCTTTTTAGGGCCTTTCCGGGTACCCAGACACAATAAAACCACGACGTGAACACTATGACTTTTATCGTGATGCAATTTCTTCAACGTATAAGATAATTTAACCTCATTATCACCAAATATCGATTTCAAACCAAAAATACTTAGTTAGTTATGTATGTTATGAATAAATTAAATATTTAAATGGATTGTTTTCTCTTTCAACCAGACCTAAGTACTCTACTACCCACCATGTTTTAATCTGAAGATGAGTTGAATTATAAAAATAATCTTAAACCATACCAGAAATAAACATAATTATTTATTCATTTTATTTAAGAACTCCAAAAAGGTATTGAACAATGTTCTAAGCCCTACTATGTGTGCAGGTCTGCTGCTGTGGAAAAATATATTTTATATGACTACAAAAAATTAATTAGTCTTTTTTACAGCAAAATGGTTAAATATTTAAAAAAGATTGTTTTCTCTTTCAACCAGACCTAAGTACTCTACTACCCACCGTGCTTTAATCTGAATATGAGTTGAATTATAAAAATAATCTTAAACCATACCAGAAATAAACATATTTATTCATTTTATTTAAGAACTCCAAAAATGTACTGAAAAATGTTCTAGGCCCTACTATGTGTGCAGGTCTGCTGCTGTGGAAATATATATTCTATAGGACTACAAAAAATGTGTCTTTTTTACAGCAAAATGATGTACAAAATAGGAGATTCTGTATAAATCCGTATTTGGTAAACTACCAGCTTAGCAGTACAATACATTACGTTTTCCAGCTCATCTACTCTCCGGATACCGCCGTCTTACATTTCATTCAACGATAACTTTTCTCAACTGTGTAGGTACACCAACAAATATTACTGGAGAAAATTTATTTTTCGCTAAAGTCACAATAATATTACATTGCTATTGAATATTTTAGTAGCATGCTTTTAGTAGTCCGTCGGAACGCATTTGTTCGTAAACTTATTAAAAAGAATGTTGCTTTAAATATATATATTTAAATCAAAATCAGATAATGTGTTACAAAATTATTGTGCATATCAATACTTGACAACGTTGATAAAACTTTTTGTCCTATGGATTTTTTTAAAACGAAAAGTAGCGGTTACTGAGCCTAAGTGATTTGTGACTATGAAACAATATAAAATTAAAATATCTGAGTGGCTTATTGCCAATCCTTTATATAAAATAGAAGATTTTTTATCATGCCCTGTTATTATTAACTTTAAGATTTAATTCATGTTATTGACTCTAATTGTTCAACTCTATGTATCGTTACTGTTAAATTAGCATTTGCAAGTATTTGTAATTATTGTTAGAATGTAATGTATTTATTTAATTTATGTCTGTATTTATGGATCAAAGGCAATAAAGATTCTTGATTCTTGATTCTTAAGCCTAAGGCAAGATGACTCCGAAAATTGGACTTTCCGTATAGGAAGTCTGTTAAATATACAGTTGTGTCTGAGATCAAAATACTACTACGGTAACAGCTGATAGAATATGGAAAATATTCGCTAAAACTACTATCCATAATCAAATATACTCATATCACTGTAGCAATACAATAAGTAGTATATTTTTGTAAGCAATAAAGTGTATGACTATTTTTAATAAAAATTACATTTAATATCATAACGATTGTAATATACCTGAAGTGATGTTTTTAATTTTCCAAGATTAAAGTGTACAAAACTAGATGGACGGTAAAGATAATACGATTTTGAGATTAAACGAAAGCACCAGATTTGAGCTAAGTGTTTGAAAAGGTTATAATTTCATTCCAAGCTTTTAATTCCCGTTGAAAGAGGGATAACAAAACAATGTAAATTATACTTTGCTTAATGAGTTTTTATAATGTAAAATCTCTGAAAGAATGGCGTTGGAACAATGTTTAATCACACATCCAAATTACATTTAGATTGGAATTGTTATTTATCATATGATATTGTCTCTACTGTACTACAGTGATGATTACAGTAGTTTTATATTTATGTGTGTACGCAAAATAAATAATGTTTAAAGATTAACTTGTCTAGGCTTAACCGTAGGAATTTAACCAAAAAATGTCTAAAAGCTACTAACTATTTTAATAACAAAACTTAAATTAATAGTTTTGAGATACACGGATTTTTTCCGATACCTTCTATATTCATGCCTTAAAGAATGGAAAAGGCAGACTCCCGGACGTATTTTATTGGCATAAAAAGAGTAAAAACCACTGTTTACTTGTCAAAATAAAATAGGTACTGTTTTAATACTTTACAAATAGATTGATTCAAATGTACGATACTGTGAAAAATGGATAATACCAGTCTTTACATCACGAATGTATATTAATAATACAAACGTACCTGAAATAAAAAACAAATGTATAGTGTGGTAGACAATTTCGCTCCATGGATTAATATATCACACCTATATCTATTTGCATGTTTTTTATTAGTTAAGAAGTAAGATACTGCTATAAGCAATATATCAAAATACCAAATTGCTTTAGGGATAGATATTTATAGATATTGAATTCATGTTTTGTTTTGTTTATATAATACACAGAAGTAACGTAACAGAGGTAGAGAAAGCCAAGCTTTAGGTTCCATATCCTGTCAATATCCCTGGATAGACTCCCTTGGGTAATTTCACATTGGTGTCTTTATATTCGACTTCCTTTTTCATATTAGTGAATATTACAATACTTTTGAAAAAAAATTCCAACTTTAATTAAATTATACATCAACTTCTTTCTTTACTAACAATGTTAAGTTTTTCCAATAAAAACCATTATGCGTTTATATGTCATTTATTTCACTTTTCCACTACCGGTAAGTCCTTTACATTAAAATCAAGATATTAATATGTTATTATTGAAATTCTACGTAATTGGTAGTTTCTAAAACGCAACAGTAAGATCCCCACTTTCAAATTTAGGACTGGATTTTCACTAGAATATTTTCTTCAAATAGTCAAATTTATTTCCTATACAAATAATATTAGCTTTGATGAGTACTTATGTTAGCTGCTACAGGAAAAAATATACAGTGTGTATTTATAAATGTTTGCATAGCTTAGTAAAAAATAAATAAACGTTTGCTAAATATGATCGACAAAAAAATCCATAAACAAGTAAAGCTTATTTGTTTCCCATAAAAATGAGGCATAAGGCATTTTGCACACTCAGTTTTTTATGCTGTTCGTAACAGTTTTTATGCTGACTTACAAATTTATGTTCCGGTGGTCCAAAATGAGAGAATCAATTTTTTATATATAAAATATATATATAGGCCTACATTATTCTCCATATAAAAATCTTACTAAAACGTATATAATCGAAACATTTAAACGAAGCTTTAGACTTCCAACACTACCAAAAGTATTCCTCCATGCAAAATACAAAGGTATTAGCAAAACTGTAAACCCACAAAAGTTAAAAGCAGATGTTTAAACAAGATGATTAAAACAGAACTTGCTTTAAAGCCCATTGCAGCTTCTACTCTAAAAACCTTTCTTGTTGTGTTTTTAATAAAACAATTGCATCGACACCTGTGAATAATGTAAAAAAAATAATCATTAAATACTCATGGTTAAATATTTTACGTATTACGAATGGTTAAACATGCAAAAATAAAAATAACTCATTGCACTTGGGGTTTTCCTGTAAAGCTCATAATGTTTTCTATTTGTGGATATCTTTATAACCCTCCGAATGTGGAACTAATACATATTTTCTGTGTGAAACAAATAATTACTCACATAATCAAATGTTGTTAACAAACATTGTTTTAACAATACTGTTTTATATAAACTCAACATTTCTTAATGAAGTGTGAGTTTGATTATGATTATTATGTATGCTTGTACATTATGATTACAAAAAATAAAATCACCCTGTTTTTCTCTGTATTCCTTTTGTCAAGACAATAAACAATTCTTTTTGACAAATAGGGACTGACTTTACACATAAATTCAGAGGTAGAATAGTTACGTTACAACAATAATTCAAATACGCTTGAATATTTTTTATATTTTTTTACAGGGTTACATATCACTAGATTAGAATCTCTTTTTCTTTTGCTAATTATGACTAGTCAGAATTCTATTTTTGTCTTTTTACATTGCAGGTGCATGATATATCCTTTTCTTTAATATTCCAGACAATAATCTTCTAATTTCATAAGATTAAAGTCTATAGCTAATATTATACAGTCGAGGTAATACGATTTTGAGATTAAAACTTAAGCAGTGGATTAAGCTAAGTGTTTGAAAACGATGTAACTGTGACATTCTAAGCTTTTTTCCTGCTTTTAATTGTCTTACAATGTAAAATATATTTTTGAAAGGATTTTTTTGTTAAGGAAGTCCTTTTTGAGACAATTTATTTATTTGATAAATAATATAATTTTAGTACAGAGTTAATATGGAAGTAACTAAAAATAACAATAAAAACCGTAAAAGATTTTTAAACTTGCTTTGTTACAAGAAAGATGTTTAAGTTCAAACAAATTATTTATTTAAAAAATGCTAATATATTTTGTTAGATGAATGGATTTGTCGCAAGAACTTCCCCACAAACTGGTCTTAATTCATTGGTCCGAATCCAAGATGTGTTTTTATTGGCATAAACTAACTGAAGATATCTAAGTTATGTAGCAGTCCATGATATTAGAAATCTCTGATTTATTTTTCCAAATATTTTTCCTGAAATATTTTAAGTTATTTTATTGGTCTTTCAATGGTAGTTAAAAATTTATTAGAAACACCAATTTTTAATATTAGATTCAAAGTTTATTTAGCTAAAACTATAAAAAACGACTTGTCAAAAACTTGTTGGATCTGGTATTAGTCCTTGGATCCAGAATTAATTTTAAATATATAACCGGATCTTGAATAATCGTTAACCCATGAAATTATAAAACATTAAACTTTTACAGTTTTGTAGACAGTTGTTCGACCTACAATCATAATTAAAAATTACTTAAAATGTATACTCATTATAAAATAAACAGATAACATAGTCTACACTCTTACGTTTAAGAGTAAGAGTATTTGATTACCTCTTAGAGATAAGCAAGTGCATTAAAATGGCTTTGAGAAATTTTCCTATCCATTTAAGTACTTTAAGGTCTTCCTCCCAGATGATAAAGGAATTAATTTTTAAGAACAAGGCAAGAAAAGTGGAAGTTTTAAATTTTTTAACCCAATGAGTCCCCTGCAGTTATTGGACATGTTTGTCCAAGATACCTTGTAACTTTGATAGATTCTTTCATAAAATTTACTTAGACATCAATTCACCTTCCGACTTTTATGGTTTTTTCCGTAATTTAAAAGGGCCACAATATATGTCAGGATACAGAATATGAGGAGATCTGATTGAAAATTGTTATGGTTTCAAACTATTCACAAGCAGTTTAACCTAATTAGTCGCAGTTATTTTAAATAGTTTATGATTTTTGTTTTTAAGTTGTGTATTTTTAAAATTTGTTATAGATTTAATTTGTATGAGGATTTTTTTGTAAAACCCTATAAAATAACGGAAAGCTCTGATTTACACAAAAGTGACTCAAAAGATTTATTTTACAATACAATCGGTTAGATTAAGAACAATGCGTGTATAATACTATCTACATAACCCTCTTCCAAAAGATATTACAAAACAGTGTGGTCTTGACAACTATTGTGGACTTAAAACACCATAAAAGTTAAATAAGATGTTTCAATACAAACGGAACTTGTTTAGAAACAGCTTACAACTCTGTGTCTGGGAACTTTTGTTGTCTTCCTAATCTCATTAGGTATTACAGAACTTGGCTAGGCTTGTAAACCTCTTGTTTTTGGTTAAATTTGAATGGTTAAAAGTTGAAATAAACCTTTGAGGATAAGACAAATTCAAGAAACATCCCAGCTAAGTTTTTTTCTTAACAATTTATTTTCGAAATATTAAGATGAGAACTACTTTGTATACTACAGTTACAGTAGGAGAATATTGACATACTAGGTTTTGAAAATTAAAAATTCCATAGTTTAGCCATAATATTATATTCCATCATTAAATTTAAAAGTTGTCATAAATTTGAATCATGGTTTACAAATTTGTTTTTAAAAGTGTTGTCAACTTTCATAGGCCCATTGTTATTCTTATCAGTTATTAGACCACAATTCGTACAAAATATTTGTTTCTGCTCAAAATAGCCAAAAATTAGTTCTTTGCATATTTAAAAAGGAAATCTACTCAACCCAAATGAAACTTAAACCTTCACTACTTTAATCAAAACAGATTATAATGCGTAATATGTTAAACAAAGTAAAAGGTAAATGTAAAACCCAACCAGCCCCAGGTCATATTGCTCACTGAATATTGAAACATTGATATCAACATCGCTTTATGAATACACCAATGTCAATTCACTACTGACATCAACTTCGCTCTGTTGAATATATATATCAAAGTCACATTTACATATTCATATCTGAAACACACTTAATGTATCTCTGAATACACAGACTTTATTATTGACATCAACATCGCTCTGATGAATAAACCTATACCCCTACTATACCGATATCGGGGGAGCAAGCTGGTCTAGTGGATAGAGCGCAGGACTTCGTTGCCCGAGGTCCCGGGTTCAAATCCCACCAAATCACCAATGGACTTTATCTAAGTAACCCCTAGGTCTAGCCTGAAGTAATGTGAAAAACAATACTCGGCTCGTGCCTAGCGTCCTAGGACAAAAACAAAAACCAACTACCGATTACGAATCGATAATACTCTTCTAAACACGCATGTATCAATTTAAGTGTCATGTCTATTACGAATACATCTATAGCAATGTAATATTTCCAAAGCTAATTGTACATCAGTGTCGTTCTAACAGTCTAAGAGTCTAGTTATTGTAAATTAAATATACTTAAGAGACACTGTATATACTTTTCATAAAAATTAGTATACCTGTTTCTTATTAATCGAAATTGTTAACACGCAACTAGTTTCGACTTCTTGGAAGTCATCATCAGGCGTCCAGGGGATGTTAAAATCACTTCATCAGGTCGTCATACACATAATTATTGTGTATTTAAATTTGTTATACATTTTCCATGTTCGTGTATAACATGTGTATCGACGACCTTCTGATGAAGTGATTTTGACATCCCCTGGACGCCTGATGATGACTTTGTCAAGTCTAAACTAGTTGCGTCTTTGCAACAATTTGGATTACTAAGAGGCAGGTGTTCACTAAATTGATATATATTTAACGTATTCCGGAGGCTAACATAAAAATTAAAAATATACTTTTCAAATAAAATAAAGGCTCAGTAAGTACAGCCACCATCCGTTGTGTATAGACTCCATTTAAGCTGTTTTTCTATAGCTAAACCCTTTTTAATTGAAGTTTAATGCTAGAGATGAAGTGATCATTGTGTTTGTTGGCTTCAGATATTCTAGCTCTGGTTAGCATTTACCCATTAAAACACTTTTAATTTTGATTATTGTATATCAATTTTATTTTTGTTTCATTATGTGATATTCAAGGTGACTAACTATATTTATTTATTTTTACACAAAATCAATCGAACACAGGATGAGTTTTAAGGAAACTATTACCTCAATAAATAGTTTAAGTAAACAGTTACTTAAATGTTGAAAGCTAGTTATCCAGTTAAATTGATGATATTATTGCTATTGACAAGCCGAGAGAATACTGTATAATTATTAACCCAACGATTTGTTTTTAGACAAACGAAAGTCAGGCAATGGAAGTTGGAAGTACTCGAAGACAAACTTAAGATATATAAGAAAACTATCCCCTATTATTCAGAAAAATATTAAGTATCGATATTTGAAGTTTATGGGTTACTAATTGGCTGAAGAGGAACGATTACTAAACAAGTCCAACCATTTTGGAAGTAATTCAATTTGGAAAATCTAGTGTTATATTTAATATCTTTGACAGCCAAAACATTTTAAATTCATATTATAAGAAACCACATTTATAACTATAATCATACTTAAGTTTGGACAAACTTGTATAACTGTTTTGTTAATTATTCGTTGTTCGACAGCAGACTACAATGTGTAGTAAGATGACAATTTTTAAAATAAATTTAAACTTATAATATGAATTAATTTAAAAATATTAGCCGTATCTATAAATGTACGGACCGATATTGAATGTGTTATATTATTAATAAAAACAGTTTTAAATAGTTTTTTATGTCTCAAAAACATTCTAAAGTCACAATAGAACAATCCGACTGCTTTTATCAGTTGTGAAGTAAAGATTTACAATATTCTCTACTGGTATTCTCTTCAAAGAGCTTCAACGATGGAATGCTCTTCAGCTAGGTTCTGTTGTAGAATGAAATGCATTTGCGACATTGCAAGTCTTTGTGACATTCTTCTTCACGAACCATTTGACTGTGCATAACGATCCTTCAATATCGTACTTTCATCAATAACGGACTCTTATCAATAAAAGTTTTACTTTTACCCTGGGTGAACGTGACGTCACAAACCAGGAGGCAAAATTACGGCCGCGAACTTTTGAGTTTCACGACATCAGTACGATGGATTAAACGAGGAATTGAACGTATATTTTCACGGTTGTGAATTTAGTCAGAACACATCAAATTATAAAACCTAGAGTGTACGGGCCGGAATTTTACCCCCGGACTTTTACCCTTTTCATGAGGTCAGCTCAAAATGTACGGCCCGGACTTTTACCCCCGGAATTTTATCCTCTGGCCAGATATATAAGTTAGTGAGAATTGTTAATTATCTTCATTCAGTTTTAATTTAATAGTTAACATTTCATTATTAAGTAGCCTTTCTTCATTGTTTTTCGTTTGTATTGTAACAATAACAAAATGTGCCTTATTGTTTCTTTACGAAAAAATGTTCACCCAATTATCATTTAAATGAGCTACTCAGTTTATTTTAAATACTTATTAACCAACAGTTGGCCCCAAACGCAAATCCCGAACATCAAAATTAAACAGCGAATTATTTTTACTTAGTTGGGATTACAAAATAAATAAATAAAGACAGGCTATAACAGAATTTTATCAATATTAAACTGTTGTCAATATAAGACTGTTCTCAAAACAAATTAGGTTTTTATAACAATCAGACTTTTATCATTATCTGACTTCTATCAAAATCAGACTTTGATCAATATTGGATTTTTTTCAATATTAGACTTTTGACAATATTGGACTTTAATAAATATTATACTTTTATCAATATTGGACCTTAATCAATATCATACTTTTATCAATACTGGACTTTAATCGATATCATACTTTTATCAATATTGGACCTTAATCAATATTATACTTTTATCAATATTGGACCTTAATCAATATCATACTTTTATCAATATTGGACTTTAATCAATATCTTACTTTTATCAGTATTGGACTTTAATCAATATCATACTTTTATCAATATTGGACCTTAATCAATATCATACTTTTATCAATACTGGATTTAATCGATATTATACTTTATCAATATTGGACTTGAATCAATATCTTACTTTTATCAATATTGGACTTTAGTCAATATCTTACTTTTATCAATATTGGACTTTAATCAATATCTTACTTTTATCAATATTGGACATTAATCAATTTTAGAATTTTATCATTATCTGACTCTAATCAACATCAAACTCTTATCAATATTGGACTTTAATCAATATCAAACTGTTTGTTATCAATATTGTATTTTTATCAATATTAGACTATTATTAATATAACATACTTTTATCATTATTAGAGTAAGGCTCACATTCTGCAACTCTACACTAGTTCAACGTGGGAATTAAACTATAAAATTAATCGACTTGAACTATCAATAGGAATATTTTGGTTTAAATAAAATTATTAAGTGGTATTTTGATATTTAATGTCACAAAACTCACATATATGTAATATAAGTATAGTTTATGAGATAAACCAATTTTATAATTGGATTCAACCATGTTTATAGTCTTAGTTTTATCTATCCACTTCTTTCCTCTCAACTCTTCTCTACACTGGCGTCTGTATGTACAGTGTCGTCATCACTAAACAAAGAGTTTCAACAGCAATTGCAAGCAGACCAAAGTCGAAATCGATAATTGTCGAAACTAACGTGTGACATCCCGCAAAATACGGAACCGTGAGACTAAGAAGACGTTTTCCTTCACTACATGGCTTGAATATTTGATGTTTTATTTTCGTTGTGAACTGGCGGGTTTTTACAGCAAATAAAACATTCAGAGTGCACAAAGACAACGGAAAAGATGTTGCCAGAACAATTGCCATTAGAATGGATAACCATCCTAACACATTAGCGTTTCTTACATCGAATGACAAAATTGTGAGGAATGCGTACAAAGATATCAATAACGTACCAACACACAGTTCATACAACGCTTTCCATCTTAGCTGAGTAACGTTCTTCAAACGCATTAAGTTTCGCAGGGAATCTTTTTGACAGTTCGGACAGTAACTTGGCACAGATTTAGTATTTCTTCGCCATGTGTTGGTACTACTGTCAATAACAGCTGATAGATGCAAACAACCTGACAATATCTCTTTACTTATAGTATCCAGACGAAGGATTTCGTACATGCATAGCAAGTTGGTGCTGTAAAATAAACCCACCCAGAAAATACACGGAGGGCAAAAAATCACTGCAGCTATGAACTCTGCAAACTGAAAGTCAATTCCTAACCTTCTCTGGTAAACTCTGATGTCGGTAATCAATTCCAAGACGGTCACTGCACCAACGAAAAAAGATAATACGTGTCCCATCACTAAAGTACATTTCATACCCATTTGGATTGGTTTATTCTTATACTTCTCCTCCATTTGACTTATCTCCATAAATAGTTTTCTGAGACTTTTCCATTTGAGAAAGGTACACAGCATACTAGATGCTGCTGGAACCCAAATCACTAATGATCCAATGTAGACTTTACGGTCACTCTCTTTAAATGTGTCTTCAAATATAAGATGGTACATAGCAATTAGGCCAACAGGAATGTATGAACCTACAATGAATCCTGTAAATACATATTGTAAAGTTGATAGGAAACCGCCTTCTACTAAAGGCACACCACTAATAACAAAAGAGTAAAATGCTGCTTTAATATGCATAGAAAAGTTTGATAAATCCATGGCCAAGAGGTTAAGCAGTTTTTAGATATTTCAGTTTATATTAAGTTTTAGAAATATAAAATTTACAGTAACTATAGTACTAGGTGAAAACGTTCTACTTGGGTTCTGCCTTAATTTCCTTATGGTTCGTAAAATATGTTGTCATAGAAACAACAACATGCAAAAAAACATTAAGATGGTTTCAGTCAATACTTGACCTCTTCGCAAGTCTGTTTAAGTGTTTGCTAACATATTAAAATTGTATTTAATAATGTAATGAGACGCATTGTGAAAGCTATGGATTAAATTTGTACTACGTATAACTTTCATCTTCAACAGTAGAATTGTTTTTTATAAATTCATTAAATACTATATTTCATCAAATAATTATATTCATACTTGCAGTCATATTGCAAAACGAATATGATTTAAGAAGTTTTAAGCTATTAATTTGTACAACAATTTCCAATAGCTACTCCCAAAGTAGCTACTCCCAAAGTAGCTACTCCCAAAGTAGTTGCTCCCAAAGTAGCTTCTCCCAATGTAGCTACTCCCAATGTAGTTACTCTGATATTAGCTACTCCCAAAGTAGCTACTCCAAAAGTAGTTATTCCCAAAGTAGCTATTTCAAAAGTAGCTACTCCCAATGAAGCTACTCCCAAAGTAGCTACTCCCAAAGAAGCTACTCCCAAAGTAGCTACTCCCGTTATTATATACCTCTCATGATTGAAAGAAACCCCTAAATTTTTATCAATATTGGACTTTAATCAATATCAGACTTTTATCAATATTGAATTTTAATCAATATAGAATGTTTATCAATATTAGAAAACAGTCTAAAGTCACAGTAGAACAATCCAACTGCTTTCATAATTTATAAAGTAAAGAATTATACTATTATCCCACTGGCATTCTCTTCAAAGAGCTTCAACGGTGGAATGCTCTTCAGCTAGGTTCTGTTGTAGAATGAAATGCATTTGCAACATTGCAAGTCTTTGTGACATTCTTCTTCACGAACCATCTGACTGTGCATAACGATCCTTCAATATCGTACTTTCATCAATAACGGACATATATCAATAAAGGTTTTACTAAGAAACTATCTGACTTTTATAAATATTAGACTGTTATCAACACAAATTAGGCTTTTATAACTATCAGACATTTATCAATATTGGACTATTATTGATATTGGATTTTTATCAATATTAGAATGTTATCAATATTAGACTGTTATCAACGCATAGACTTATTAAGCTCTTATAACTATCAGACATTTATCAATATTGGACTATTATTGATATTGGATTTTTATCAATATTAGAATGTTATCAATATTAGACTGTTATCAACGCATAGACTTATTAAGCTTTTATAACTATTAGACTTTTATCAATACCAAACTTTTATCAGTATCAGACCTTTATCATTATCAAACTTTTATTAATAACAGACATTTATCAATATTGGACTTTTATCAATATTGGAATTTTACCAATATTATGGTTTTATCAATATTATACTTTTATCAATACAGTATTACACTGTTGTCAATATACATATATATAAGATTTTTTTAACTATCAGACTTTTAACAATATTGGACTTAAATCAATATATTAGACTTTGATTAATGTTGTATTTTTATCAATATTAGACTTTTATTAATATTATACTTTTGTCAATATTGGACTTTAATCAATATCATACTTTTATCAATATTGGACTTTAATCAATATCAGACTTTTATCAATATTGAATTTTAATAAATAGAAAATTTTTATCAATATTAGACTTTTACCCATATTGGACTGTTATCAATAAAACAGACTTTTATCATTATCAGAGTAACACACACATTCTGTAACTCTACACAATAGGAATATTTTGGTTTAAATAAAAGAAAAGAAAATGTTATTTTGTTATTTAATTTCAATAACATTATTTACCTTTTTGTAGATAATCTGTGTAAATTCTGCCCCTGTGCCTCCATTTATTATGAACAAAGGTTTAATCCCAACCTAAAGTTAGAAGGCGTTATGTATTTATACATTCATCACAATTGGCTCCTTGGACATGAATCGATTCTACTTAGAATAGAACCAGCAACATTCGGATTTAAGGCAAGATCTAAATGCCAATAACCAATCAGTTGAAAATAGTCAAACTATCAGTAAAATAAACATTCATTAAGGTGAAAACCTAAATGTGATAGTTTATACAATCCCAAGCGAAACATTTGTATCTGCTGTTTGGAGTTGCATAACAATGGAATATGTTGCTCGATATATTAAAGTAAATTCTGGTGGAAGCATAAATAATTTAATTATTTACAGAATCACAATATTAAAAATGTAATACAGTAAATTCGCCAATACAATAAGAACGGCACACGAGTGTATATAATTATAAAACATAACCTTCGTTGCCTGTTAAGTGCAAATAACCTTTTCATACACCAAAAGGAAATATTAGTAGTTAATACTTTGGAGTAAAAAAAATTAATATCCAACAAAAAATTTAAATTAAAGATGATAATTGCCATATTATTTAGTCAGAATTGTTGGAAATTATTGTGATACCTTAAGCCAGTTATAAAACATTTTACGGTTAAATCGCTTTGTCTATATATGTTCAAGGTAGAGAAGACATTGTATACACGGTGACAATGTTCTTTCTTTTTTTACCAAAATTGATTATTGTAATCAATATTTTAATGTTACAGTGTTTAATTATAAGACATTTGTCACACGAAATTTGGAATTTACCAAATATTTTACAAATTCATAGTAATAAAGTAAAATTATAGTTTTATATATACATCTTCTATTTCAATTAAACATCTTTTACATTTTTTATATCAGCATATTTGGTTATTAAAACAGCAGTTTTGTCTCAATGATTCGCAAAATTCATAAATCTGTAAATTTAATATAGTAATATATAGTTTATGAGCTAGATCTATTTTATAATTGGTTTCAACTATGTTTTTGGCTTAATATTTTCCGCTTCATTCCTCTCCATCTTCCTCTACACTGGCATCTATATGTACAGTGAAGTCATCACCAAACAAAGCGTTTCAACAGCAATTGCAAGCAGACCAAAGTCGAAATCGACAAATGTCCAAACTAAGCTGTGACATTCCGCAAAACATGGAATCGCTAGGCAAAGATGACGCTTTCCCTCCCGACGTTGCTTGTATATTCCTTGTTTCATTTGCGTTGTAAACTGGCGGACTTTTACAGCGAATAAAACATTGAGAGTGCACAAAGACAACGGGAAAGATGTCGCCAGAACAATTGCCATTAGAATGGATAACCATCCTAACACATTAGTGTTTCTTACATCAAATGACAATATTGTGAGAAACGTGTACAAAGACGTCAATATCATACCAACACACGGTTGATACAAAGCTTTCCATCTTAGCTGAGTAACTTTCTTCAAACGCAAGAAAAGTTGCAGGGATTCTTTTTGACAGTTCAGACAGTTAAGTTTACTTGGCACTGATTTTGTATTTCTTCGCCATGTGTTGGCACTACTGTCAGCAACAGCTGATAGATGCAAACAACCTGACAATATCTCTTTACTTATAGTATCCAGACGAAGGATTTCGTACATGCATAGCAAGTTGGTGTTGTAAAATAAGCCCATCCAGAAAATACCCACAGGGTAAAAAATCACTGCAGCTATGAACTCTGCAAACTGAAAGTCAATTCCTAATCTTTTCTGGTAAACTCGTATGTCGATAATAACTTCCAAGACCTTCACTGCACCAACGAAAAAAGATAATACGTGTACCATCACTAAAGTACGTTTTATACCCATTTGGATTGGTTTATTCTTATACTTCTCCATTTGACTCATCTCCATAAAGAGTCTTCTGAGACTTTTCCATTTGAGAAAGGTCCACAGCATACAAAATTCTGTTGGAACCCAAATCACTAATGATCCAATGTAGACTTTGCGGTCACTCTCTTTTAATGTCTCGTCCAAAATAAGATGGTACATAGCAATTAGACCAACAGGAAGGTATGAACCTACAATAACACATGTGAATAAGTATTGTAGAGTCGATAGGAAACCGTTTCCTTCCACTAAAGGCACACCACTAATAACAAAAGAGTAGAATGCTGCTTTAAAATGCATAGACATGTTTGATAAATCCATGGCCAAGAGGTTAAGCAGTTTTTAGATATTTCAGTTTATATTACGTTTTAAAAATATATAATTTACAGTAACTATAGTACTTGGCGAAAACGTTCTACTGGGGTTCTGCCTATTTTTTTTCTTATTGTTTTGTAAAAAATGTTGTCATGGAAACAACAACATGCCAAAAACATTAGGATGGATTCAGACAATATTTGACCTCTTCGCAAGTCTGTTTAAGTGTTTGCTGATAAAATTATATTTAATAATGTAATGGAACGTATTCTGAAAGCAATGTATTAAATTTGTACTAGGTATAACTTTCATCTTCGACGATAGAATTGCTTCTTATTAATTATACTATATTTCATTAAATAATTGTATTTATACTAGCAGTAATTTTCAGTCATTTTGCAAAACAAATATCTTTTAAAAGAGGTTTTGAGTTATTAATTTGTACAATAATTTCCAATAGCTACTCCAAAAGTAGCTACTCCCAAAGCAGCTACTCCCTAAAGAAGCTACTCCCAAAGTAAGTACTCCCAAAGTAGCCACTCCTATAGTAGCTGCTCCCAAAGTAGCTACTCCCAAAGTAGCTGCTCCCAAAGTAGCTACTACCAATGTAGATACTCCCAAAGTAGTTACTCCCAAAGTAGCTACTCCCAAAGTAGCTGCTTCCAAAGTAGCTACTCCCAATGTAGATACTCTCAAAGTAGCTACTCCCAAAGTAGATACTCCCAAAGTAGATACTCCCAAAGTAGCTACTTCTAAAGAAGGTACTCCCAAAGTAGCTACTACGAATGTAGATACTTCCAAAGTAGATGCTCCCAAAGTAGTTACTCCCAAAGAAGCTGCTCCTTAAGTAGCTACTCCCAATGTAGGTACTCCCAAAGTAGCTACTCCCAAAGTAGCTGCTCACAAAATAGCTACTACCAATGTAGATACTCCCAAAGTAGTTACTCCCAAAGTAGCTGCTCCTAAAGTAGCTGCTCCTAAAGTAGCTGCTCCTAAAGTAGCTACTCCCAAATTAACTACTCCCAAAGTAGCTACTTCTAAAGTAGCACTCCCAAAGTAACTACTCCCAAAGTAGCAACTCCCAAAGTAGCTACTACTATTATTATATACCTCTCATGATTAAAACAAACCCGTATATTCATGTTATGTTTAGTTTGTGCCAAAGTACATATAAAACGTGATTTTTGCGTTACAAAGGTAAATGCAGTTCCAATTTTGGGAAATGAAAGAGAAATGTTATAGTTTAGTCAATGCGCAAACTTATAGCTATTAATGATTAATAGTGTAGTAAAAATAGTACAGTCAATGCTAAAGTAAAATATGGTTATGCTATTGGAAACTAAGACAAAATATGAATATGAACGTTGAGAAGACAACTTTGAAATGTCACGTACATCGCAACGTGAGGTGTCAACTTCTCGTGAGAAAATATGTTTTGAACACGTAAAGAAGCCTCTGGTGCTAGATTATTTGACACATTTCATATAGCACCTCATAACCAACTGAGCACAGGACGTTTTAATAATAAAATGACGCCCTAAAACGATTCAAATTCAATTAACCATGGGGGTGGCTAAATGTAACTTGCACCCCCCATTAACTTTTTAACTATTCCCTAGGAGTAGTAGTGGTAGGTCTTTAAACTGTTTAAGACGGTAGTTAGTAAATGAACTTTTTTGCTGCCATTTTGTTAATAGTGATCCGATTTTATTTATTCTCCGTCAATTGTTTAGTTTCGTCAAGACCTGTAAAATAATATGAAAGTCAACTATACTTCTAATTTTAAAATTCTGAGCTACGCCCTACAATTACTACCACTAAGGGCAAAATTTTCAAAACTAACCATTATTTGTTTAGTCTCACATATCTAAGGTACTGCAAACAGATTAAAAATATCTCAAATGGTTGAAAAGTTAAGGGGTGTGGGCGAGGGGGTGCAAGTTACTTTTCAGCCACCCTGCATACACCCAGATACAACAGATTCGCCGGCATGTACAGTCAGTGCCCATATTGACGAAATCCTGTAAACATTCCGCAATGTTTGTACGTTACAGTACTAGTTTGTTTAAAACATTTTCACCACATTACGATATTTTAGCCGTTTTACAAACGTTTATTGGGGGCCAAACGCTACGTATTGCTGTCCATGCCAGCTGTCATCGTCATTTGGGAACCAAGCAAGTTTTTACATCCCTATGGCCAAAAATAAGCTGTTCGCTTACTTTCTTTAAACATTATGTGGATTAAATGCACAATCAGTATCCATAGCATTGCAATAGAATTGTTTTATTGTCACCACTGCCTAGCAACTATTTCTTTTTGGCTGATTCCTCAAATTATTTCATCACATAACCGTAAAGTTGTACTTGTGTTGACTATTAGATATTAGTGTGCATTATTATTGTGGTCAATAGTTGTAGTAGGGTATAATGTGGTGAAAAATGGCGTTCGTACCACGGACTGAAAAACTATTTCAATCCGGCAAAACCTCATTTTCGACCCTAGTTATATTTATAACCTAGGGTCGAAAATGAGGTTTTGCCGAAATAGCTTTTAAAACGATCGAGAGCTGCAAAACCATTTCGGTCCGTGGTACGAACGCTATTTTCACCACACTATACCCTATTACCACTATTCACAACAATAATAATGCATACTGATAGTCAACACAACTACAACTTTTAGGTTATGCGATGAAATAATTTGAGGAATCAGCAAAAATAAAATAAATGGTTACCAGGCAGAAAATTATACTATATTTCCTTTCACTTTAAACGTTCTTGTGAAAATAAAGTACAAGGTCATGGAATATTCTAGGATTCTTATTTACTTTCGTTTTCCATCCAGCAAATCTTTTTTTAGAATTTTGTTTACCCCTAAATACATTATGTTAATTTTTTAATTTCGAACTAGGCTAATAAGTTTTCTTCAAATCTAAAATTGTCCATAATGTGTACCAGTTTTAGAGGGCAGCGCCGTGGTTTTACTCCAACGCAATAGCGTCAGTACACGCATGGCTCTGTATTGCTAGACAGCGCCGTGGCATTACTCCAACGCAATAGCGTCAGTACACGCATGGCTCTGTATTGCTAGACAGCGCCGTGGCATTACTCCAACGCAATAGCGTCAGTACACGCATGGCTCTGTATTGCTAGACAGCGCCGTGGCATTACTCCAACGCAATAGCGTCAGTACACGCATGGCTCTGTATTGCTAGACAGCGCCGTGGCATTACTCCAACGCAATAGCCGCAGTACACGGATGGCTCTGTATTGCTAGACAGCGCCGTGGTATTACTCCAACGCAATAGCGTCAGTACACGCATGGCTCTGTATTGCTAGACAGCGCCGTGGCATTACTCCAACGCAATAGCGTCAGTACACGCATGGCTCTGTATTGCTAGACAGCGCCGTGGTATTACTCCAACGCAATAGCCGCAGTACACGCATGGCTCTGTATTGCTAGACAGCGCCGTGGCATTACTCCAACGCAATAGCGTCAGTACACGCATGGCTCTGTATTGCTAGACAGCGCCGTGGTATTACTCCAACGCAATAGCGTCAGTACACGCATGGCTCTGTATTGCTAGACAGCGCCGTGGCATTACTCCAACGCAATAGCGTCAGTACACGCATGGCTCTGTATTGCTAGACAGCGCCGTGGTATTACTCCAACGCAATAGCGTCAGTACACGCATGGCTCTGTATTGCTAGACAGCGCCGTGGTATTACTCCAACGCAATAGCGTCAGTATACGCATGGCTCTGTATTGCTAGACAGCGCCGTGGCATTACTCCAACGCAATAGCGTCAGTACACGCATGGCTCTGTATTGCTAGACAGCGCCGTGGCATTACTCCAACGCAATAGCCGCAGTACACGCATGGCTCTGTATTGCTAGACAGCGCCGTGGTATTACTCCAACGCAATAGCGTCAGTACACGCATGGCTCTGTATTGCTAGACAGCGCCGTGGTATTACTCCAACGCAATAGCCGCAGTGCACGCATTGCTCTGTATTGCTCTGTATTGCTAGACAGCGCCGTTCTTTTTTTATGACGCAATACCCTCCTTAAAGATTCCCGGTAAAGTCTAAATCTTCAGGAATTTAAAATTTAAACTTCATATTTTAGAAGACTTTCAATAATCATATCAATAAATGTTTCGAGTTTCAAAAAAAAAAAAAAATCATCGCTATAATTCGCTCCAACAACTTGACAGAGGAGGCTGAGGATAATTCAAGGTTTCCAAATTTCCATTTTTTTTTTCAACCGTAACCATGATACTAAAGTATAATCAATACAGAAATTATTGATGATAACTAAGCTTATCTATATATTAATAGGCAAGCATGTTTCTTGAAAACCTTTTTCCTCGCCTCATGTGCATCACAGGGAAAATCTAAGCATACTGTTGGAAAGGATATTTTCCTGTAGATGTGCAGAATCCCTTATCAATTAAAAAAGGTTCAACAATAAGCACAAAAAATAAATGTTAAATTAAAAAAAATTACATGAGTCTTATGGGTTGCCATGTTGATGACAAAATAACAACTAAACATAAACAGAAAATCAAAACAAATGAAATAAATCCCAATCAAATGTTTTATTTACAGCGTCGGGTGAAAATAGAGAAGTCTGTACATTACATATTTTTTTGTCGAGTTTTCGACCACCGAACGACCTCTGGTATATTTTCTTCCATAAACATAATGCATTTATTTAATTTAAATTACGGAGGTTAAAAAGCTATTTTGGATATATATTTTTGCAGCAAATAATATAACATTGTTTTATTACATTATTTTAACATTGAAGGTTTGCTGAGTGAGCACAGACCCAATCTTCGCTTGGCACAATGACAACTGGTCTTGTAAACATTGTACGGGTAAATCATGGGACTCCACTTGATTTACGGGTTTCAATACGATAAACTATAAATCTAAGTGTATCTGGGATATTTATCAATTTGTATACCTGTTAAAGTGTTTTATCTCACATTTAATTTTTAATAGACTTTCCATGAATGGATTTTGTCCGGAAAACAGCTGTTTGCCTCCCTGATTAATCAAATGGGATTTAATTTAGTACTACTGCACGATAAAAGTACATTTCCTATCAAGAGTAGATAGTGAGTCATTACACATTTTAGACCATTTGATTAAAGTGTAAGATTTATCGAGCAAATTAAATATGGTTGGAAACATCTAATAACCCACTTGCACTCGTGTTTTGGAAAACCATACTTTGAAATATTTCTTTATTACAGTTAGGGACATTTCAAAACTAAAAACATTTTTAGGTTAAGCCTTTATTTGAAGTCCAAATTTGCATTGATTGTACAGTTTAGGTTGTTACAAATTGAAACAGTCGATGAAACAAAAATAAATGTTTGTTTGTGTATGTCGGAAAAATCTAAGCAAGATAGTAATCGTTACATTTACGTAGTAAAAAATGTAATGGTTAACCATTTGCAGGTGATAGACATATAACAAAAACAGGTATTTCAAAATAGTGTAGCGAAATAAATTTTACCAGCTGATAATAATTATTTTTAGTTATTTGAAACCAAATTTAACAAACTTCATCCAAATAAAATAAATTATACAATATACATTGATAAATAATTTGTTTTAATGAAATAAACTGCAGCATTTAATTCTGAAATACCTTTTTTTTCTGCGCATTTTATACATGTACATTAGTATATGTTAGCAATTATCATAATTGCAAAATAAAGGTTTTGTTACAACATTTTATTATGAATATACACCGCCGGGAGGGTTGAGTAAATAGTTTTAATATACCTTAGAGAGTCGCTGATGGATTCATTAATGAAATTGACGTAGACGCGCTCAGTCCCACAGCACTCTTAAGGGGCGGTTTGGGAGCTCGGTATTAGCGCTAGTCCGCGACTAAATCCGGATATTTCCGGTATTTTAGGCTGCCGCCTCGAAAACGGGTTTGTGAGCTCGGGATCAGTAAGGCGCGCGCCTAACTTGTGCAGGGATAATCTCGCGCCTAAATATTGTTGGTTTGGGAGTCAAGTAGACTTAGGCGCTAGCCTAAGAGATAGTCTCGGTGGGTTTGGGAGACCAATTTCGGGACTAAGAGATATGTTTTCGTCATAAAAATCTGTGAGTTTAGTCCCCAACTTTAGTCCTGCCAGGGGGCAGGTCTAAGTCGACATCATGCCGGTATTAGCTCATTAGCAAGTTAATTGTTTACATATTAAGTAAAAGAATGTTATATTGGAATTCGGTATTAAATTCCGAACAATTTCATTACCCTCAAAGTATATTTGATAAAAGTTTTTTTTTAGGTTTCTGTTGTTCAAAATATAAAAAAAATCTTGCAAGAAGTAATTTAACGAAATATTATTTTGTTTTTGTTTTTATTGTTAACTTCAATAAAAATATGGAGCCTGAATAGAATTTATTTCAACTGAGAGTTTGGTTATAAGCACCCGTACCTTAATTATAAATATTTTATTAGCTAGGAAAAAATTAGCAACCGCATACATACCCCCCCCCCACTCACCCCCTACGAAAGAGTGAAGAGATAATAAACAAAACATAAAAAACTGCAAATAGCTCACAGTCATAATAGTTTTCTTTTTATTGCATTGTGATTGAGCTCAGTTCAGTGTCATTGACCAAGTGCTAGTTACATCAAAATGTAGTACCTAGATTATTTGGAGTATAAGAAAATATATATACAGTATATCAATAATCCCGCCACAGAAAACCTACAGACTAAGCGAATATACAATAACCTAATATTACTTTCAATTAAATGTATTTAAATAGCTTTAGGTTTAACAAGTAACTAAAACTACCTACGTGTAGGTACGCTACTACAGGGAGGGCAAAAAGTGTTTTTTTTTCAAAATATTAACAACTTTATATAAAATAAATAAATTTGCCAAGTTTCATCAAAATATATCCAAAAACTACAAAACTACAACAGTTAACTTATTCTCCATGAGAATCACATGGGAGTTTTAAATTTACGATTTTTTTGAATAGTCTCTGTAGCCAATAACCGTACAAAACATTTTACGATACTAATTTGTTTTTTATACCCTTTAAATTATTTTAAAGATACAGGTTTATGTTTTAGGGTTTAAAATTGAGCAAAAAAACTATTTTTCCCCATAAAAACCCCGGGTTCCCATGGTCTGATCATGCTGGTTCGCGAACTCATCGCGCGCCTTACACTTTCATGCCAAAATTTATCAAAATCAGGCAAAAATTACTCAAGTTGTTACGTTCATGGACGTGTATATAATGTATGGGCTATACATATATAAACATTTGAACGAATAGGGACGAACGAATAGGGGATGTTTTTGGCCTCTAGGGACATCAAAATGGAAAAGTATATCGGTCCCGGAACTAAGTGCTACCTACGGTAATAGCTACTTCCCTATAGGAAAGTAAGATAAAAGAGTGTCATGTTTAAAATTTTTTTTAAGTATTAACATATATACATTTGCTTCACACTATGATAACCTCCGCAATTACTTAAAATACTTTTTATTTCATTTCCGTCAATACCCATAACCTTGGTATTATACAGGGCAATTGCTGTTTAATTTTGAAGCTTTTCATTGCATGAGACCGAGTTTCAGATGTTACCGTTCCACACACAGGGTAATCTTCGTTAAATGATTAGGCTACCTAATGTTTTTGATCTCTGAAAGAAATCATATTGATTTTCAGAAGCCTATGTTGCTCTGTACGTATTTATAAGGTGTAGTTCCAGAGATAAAACATAGCCGTTATTGAGATGTAAATCAAAGATCTTACAAAACTAAATTTTTGTAATGGTACAATGCAGAAACTTACACCATAGTCTACTAATTAGCCACCGTTGATTTACCAAGATAAAATTGTATCCATCTTCAATTGTTCATCGTTTGTTGTTGTCAACGGTAACGTGCTCTGCAGTGGCCGTTGCCAACGTCAAAACATGAATTCCCCGCGATTCCCTGCCCGTCTAGCTGCGCTGCAACTTAGGCGCGACTATACTTGATCTACGACCATTTCAACTTAGGCGCGAGCTCCCAAGCCTGGTTTCTTGTCCGGGGACTAAAGTTAGGCGCGTCTAACACAAGGCGCGTACTAGCTGGGCTCGAGCTCCCAAACCGCCTCTTAGTCGACATTTTATTCTCTAAACATTTTCACTCTAAAATAATATAAAATAAGGTTGTAAATTATGTACTGTAAAGCTTATAATGGTAAATAATTAACAGTTTTGTATTTTTTACGTTTTTATACAAAGATTTGAAACTTACAAAATCATGACCATATTATTATATTTTGTTTCATCATTGGCCTTTGGGTGCTTGAGTAACCATCCCACCTATATGGACTAGTAGGCTAATTTCTTATTTCTTTTCAAATATAAAACCGTTTAATTATCCTCTTAAAGAGGCTACAACACTGAAATTTGTTCTCAGCATTTGATACTGGACGTTGCAGATACATAAAATAATACATACCGTAGTTGCCAATAAATTATCCTATAATTAAAAAAAATGTGTTGTAGGTTACAAAAGATCTGTAAATTACGTTATCACACTCTGTTGGTGGCTCCAATAAATTTTGACGGTTCAATTTGGCCCAAACTCTAACATGGGAATGGGTATATTTTGATATCTAGAGGAATTGACACTTTTATATATATTTAAGTCAAACATTTTTCCTCTCTGTGAAGGTATATGAAACACATTTTTTGTTTCAAACTGAATGGTTTTGGACATTAAAAACGTTTAAATGGTGAATTGAGTTATTGCCACTTGGAAGGTCTAACACTTGCATCTTACCCTTGGAACATTTATTAGGTATTAACACCTATTGTATGAATAGGTCACTAATTAATAAGCTAAATGCTATATACAATTGATATTGTAAAAGTGAAATAATATGTGTTTTTCTTGTCGGTAGAGTAAGGTAAGAAACCTAAACCTAAAAGGGTAGATTTCCCTCGAGTGGGCATAGCAGTGTGTTTTTATTGGTGTCTCTTGGAGCTATTCACACTTTTATTTTAGTTATTTGGGAAATGAAAAATATGCATTATCTTCACTCCAAACATACGATTGTAATCTAATAGCTTTTTGATGGACTATTGTTTTATCACATAAAATAGGTTATACAAACAACAAATAAATAGCAGCGTGTAAGTTGATTAAAGGTTGTACAACAATTGTATACTATTTAATTTTTAGGTGAACTGTTGGTCCTTTTAACTACAGTAACCATATTACAATATTGGCATACAATTTATTCATTCAAATTGTAAGCTCAGTAAAATGTACAAATAAGCTACATTGTGAAACATTTGAAAATTTAAACAAGGTAATTGAAGCAAAATTTAAGCAAAAAAAGGTTTTTATCTACTTTTTCGTTAACGAATTATCTACTCAAATGTAAAAGCTGGCAGCGAAGAAACGTTTTCAATTTCATTTAGAGTGACGTGTTTACTCTCCATCTATAAATTAATAAATAAAACACAGTTCCATAACATTATTAATCAATAATTTAATAATTTTATTATATGTTGTTTTATTTACTGTAACTCTAATAAAATAATTTCATTGATTGGTAATACAGTATCCAAGTATGAGTATTCATGAATTTGTGCCAATATTTATTTACTTGCTAACAATTTATGAATTCTCAAAACTGTTTGCAAACATGGACACAAGTTGTTGCGAAAAATCAATATATTAAATCACAGTTAGCTTGGGTTAGTTAATAATTTATTAAGGGGTTAATTTTGTCAAGGGACTAGCATAACATGTAATATTATTACTTGCTTGCACTATTTTAAAAGCTAATTAAAAAAAATCATTTTAAAATATAGTTTAGATTTCAAACTATAGTCAAACAAACACACATAACAACTATACGCTGCAGCTGTTTAAACCGGAAGTAGATGTCATCTGGGCCGGATATTGCTGCTGGTGGCGTGGTTGGTAGAACTACTTCTTGTGTTATCTTGATCAAAATAATTAATAATCTTTCTTCTTAATCCTTTTTTATGTCATAAATAATTGTTGAACAAAATAAAGTTAACTGGTCAATATTTTGCTAATCCATAATCTAATATATTCTCTTGGCAGAATAGTCATCCCTTTTTCTGTTTATTTTTCTAACCTGGCCAGAGAAGAACATTTGTTGTGTATCAACAAAAAAATCCTTAAAATATCAAGTATTATAATATTTATTACTCATGTTAATCATTTATATTCTATTACAGTTCTTAAATATACAGGTACAGTTTTTTCTTTAATTAGTTTGTTTTCTCTATATGCGTAAGTGACGTCTAATTGGACTTAATACAAATGTCTAACGAACAACTTAATTAATTATTTACTATGACATAAAAAACGTTCGAATGAGGTATTGAGTTTTTACTCAATATTATTAATACTTTTGTTTTTTCCGTATGCCACTAAATATTTATTTCAAGTATACATTGTTACCCAGACTGTAAAGAATTCTGCATTTAAAACTCTTCAGGTTCCACAGTCTTAAAACTCTTCTATAAATTGAACTATTTACACTCCAACACCATCAGACGAATTGATTGTTTGTATGAGGAGTTGGGTAGCAATTTCTTCTGTTCATTTCCTATAGAGTTGATTAAAAACAAACAAAAACAAAAGACCTAAGTAAGACTTAATGTAGCGAGTGAGTAGCAGGCTATTATACTTTAACTTAAAAGAAAACATCTTCAAAAAGAATGTTGTTACCAACTAAATACGTTTCTTTGTGAAATTATATACCCCATCAACAACAACACGTAATAGAACCCTTTCTTAAAACCTTCAAAATGTTTGTTTTTAGAAGCTAGGGGATTCTAAATAACTGCAGTACAAAGATTGAAACCAAACATAATTTAAGTACATTAATCAATTTATTTTATAAAAAAATACAACTTTGTTAAGTTTAATTTTAGAAAAATGTTTTATTCGTCATTATTTTCTTATTTTATTGTATTTTTATTATTTTATTTTTATAATTTGATAAAATGTTTTAGTCATTCTGATATTGTTTTCCTCTCATTTATTTTCATATTTTTTTTTAATTTTTACTTTCTTTTCCCATATACAAAATATGGAAAAAGTATATGTTTTTGTCAACATTTTCGATTTTAATCGTTATAAAAGTAATACTGTAGGAAGTTCTTTTATAGTGCCTTGAAATGGAAGAAAGTATGTGTTAGTTTGCTGATACCATTTATTTTATAATACAATGTAAGTTTTATTTATGCCTATGCGGAAAAATATCTTCTTCTAATATATAAAATTCTCGTGTCACAGTGTTTGTCTGCAAACTCCTCCGGAACGACTTCACCGATCGTTATGAAATTTGGTGTGTAAATTCTGTAGGTATGCGAATCGGACGTAAACTATTTCCCGTTTCAAAATTCTTAAAAGGGCTCCGCCCCAGTGGCTCTGGAGTTTCCCATGTTAACCTTATGAGAAATGGAATTAATGAATCTTAACAGCTGTTTCAATTAAACAAGTTGGTTCTGTTCTAAGATGTTCAATAGCATTAAAGTTACAAGGATTACCAACAGGGTGCAGCACTATTATTTCTTTTACATTTATGACAACAGCTAATTTGTAACCAAAAGGTGAGTGAGCGTAGCGAACGAACTTCAACCTGGAGGCGAGTTAGCGTAGCGAACGAGCTAACCTGAAGGCAAGTGAGCGCAGCGAACGAGCTCCAACCTAAAGGTGAGTGAGCGTAGTGAACGAGCTCCAACCCAAAGGTGAGTGAGCGTAGCGAACGAACTTCAACCAGGACGTGATTGAGCGATGCGAACGAGATCATCTTGAAAATTAAACGTAACGGTACTTTCTTTCCATCGGTCTGTCTTAGGGGAAACCTATAACTTAGGCGATACGAAGTTCGCCGGGTCAGTTAGTATTTCTTTATAATTTATATCAGTGCATTGTATTGTTTAAATTTTGGAAATAAACGATTTGACTTTGACTTTGATTTATTATTTTACATTATTATCCTTTTTATCTTAATTTAAAAAGTAAGTTTTGAGTTAGAACACTTTTTCTACCAGCTCAACATTTGCCAGAATCGCCTAAAAACAACACGTTGTCATCCCTTTGAACGTGGTTGAAATCGATTTTCGCTACGTAAGTGCTTTCATCTTTGTGGCTTTATAGCTTTTGTCGTGGCTATCTCTACTTGCAGTATTTAAAAGAAATTATTTTACATGTTTATTTTATAGTTCAAACATTCAAATACACTTGGCCATCATTTAAGTGCACCAAGTAAAAAAATAAATTTCACATTTATTAGTGTAGCAAATTTTAGTACTGTTTTGTACTTTGTTCGTAATCGACTAAATACAATTGTATAAAATGTTTGTATCATGGGGGAGCGAGCTGGTGTAGTGGTGGAGCGGGGGGCTTCGGTGCCCAAGATCCCGGGCTCTAATCCCGCCAATCACCAATGGATGCTATCAATTTGATAATGCCACAACCCTCTATGATTAGCCTGAAGTAATGTGTGTAACAATTCCAGGCTAAAACTAGCATCCTAGGATGTGAAGGTGGTGCGAAAAAAATGTTCCAGTATTTGTGAGGTTTTGATGTTTACAAATATGAGTGAAGTTGATGAAATACAAGTCGAATAGCTTTCTCCAAAGTTATGGTTTTTCTTTATGAAAACGTAAGAAGCTGACAACCTGCACGCTGCTCAACTTGACAAATCGAATATGTATGTTAACGTTTATTTCCATGTTTTGTCTTATTTGGCTTAGTACTTTCAAGCATTGAATAGGCCATACTTTGTAATTAAATTTAATTTTAGGAACAATGTCCTTCAGATGAAAACACAATGATGAGCTGGTAGGAACTGGAGAGAGTCAAAGGACGAAGGTCTAGAAGTCACATGTCCATTGCTGAATGGTACAGCTCATCAGCTGTACTGTTCATCAACTCAGAAGTAACACTTACCACAGTATTTTTGGATTTTTTGAACTAATTTTGAATAGTAAAACTGTATAAAATTTTATTATATTGGCATTTTCTTACAATAATAAGTAGGTTGGATTATTGTTGAATATTGACAACTGGATATGTAAGGTGAGAATTTACATAAACATATAAATGTTAATTAAAAAAAAATAGGAATGATATTTTTGCAGGGTGATGGGTATTATTTGACATTAAACAAATTAAATGCAATAACACATATTAAAAGGGAGAAATAATTGAATTAACTAGTAACATATTAATATAGGGTAAAAACAAACATTATGGAAGAAGACAAACACAATTGTAGGGAAATGTTGATCTCACCATATCATCATTATGATCTCATCACAGAAATGGTGAATTATTGACTACGATTACAATAAATAATATATTATTTTATCATTGCATGGAACTATTATTTCTTGTAACATCTTAAAACCACTCGATGAAGTTAAAGTGCATTACAGTAATGAATTGTTATGACTTTTCACCTTTTTCTGGCATGTTTGCAGTTTCTATGACAACGATGACTGTTTTGGGAACCAAGAGGGAAAACAGTCGTAATAGAGGAAAGTTTAACTGTGAACTAATTAGCTTGTGAGCCAAATTGTTTACAATAAATTTAAAGTCGTTTTAAATACCTGAAATATCAATATTTTTCAAAGGCATGGTTGTATCTCACACCCAGCTGCTCTTAAAAGTGGCTTTCTATTCTACAGTTTTCACTGGGGTCCCCGTGATTGAGGGAAATGGTTTCTTATCACACATACAGTACATTTTCACAGTTGTTATGTTCGGACCATATACTCTTGTTGGATTTGTGGCTTTGTACCATCTTATGTTCAACGATTCATTACAAATCAAGGAGATAAAAATGTACGAGGGATCTTTAGTGCTATGGTTGTCCACCATGATAACATTCGCATGCACAATATTGAAATGGAGAAAACTCAAACAGATGTTCAACAATATACGTACAAATGAAGTGCAACTTAAGAATGAACTATTTAAAATTAGTATGAAGATTATGTTATTTTCAGTAACGATGGTTTTATCTTTGGTTGACGTGTTGATTGTCGGTGAAATGTTTTTCAACATCAGCGTCTACCGAAGAAGATTGGGAATCGAGAAAGATTTTGGGGATGCCATAGCATTATTGGCTTTTAGCCCTCCCTGCATCTTCTGGTGTTGTATTTTCAACAGTGTAAGCATGCTTAGTACTTATGAATATCTCATTCTTGATAACATTAGCCAACAAGTACTTTCAGACGAGTGTTCATGTTTAGCAATAGTTGAAGTTGATGCCTCTAGCCTACAGAGAAGTGCTTCAAATAAATTAAACACGTGTTGCCACAGCTGTCAAAAAAATGCACTACGCGAACTATTCAAGTTGAAAAAAGTATCAATTGTAAGACGAGTAGCTATGTATGAAACTTGTGTCTTTGTTGTGATTATATCTCTATACGCCTTTCTCGCAATTGTGGCTTTTGACTTGGAAAAAATGAAATCGTCTGGATGGCTTTCTCTGGTTATTGCGATAATTTTATCAACGCATTTCCCACTATCTCTATGTGCTTTCAATGTTGCATACAAAGCAAAATCTCGAAAGTTTGCAACGCAGGTGAAAAGGGAGGTTTTTAAGTTGGATTGTAAGAAAATGAGGATTTTTAGCCTGATGGCTCCTAGTGTTTCGGAATGTTACCCGGAATATGTTTGGAAATATTTTGATTTTGATTTTGGTCTTCTAGTGATGGTCATTGAGTCCGTTTGTTTAGGGGTGACATTATTGTAGTTCATGGTGCCGGCATCAAAAACAGCATACAAAGAAAGTTTAGTTGAATCCAAGATATAATCGATTAATTCAATTGCGCCTATACGAATTTTATAAGGATCCAGTCCAAAAAGTGAGCGAATATTCTGTATTTAGAACTCTCACATGTGTGGTAGAAATCAAGTTTTTATGTAACAGTAGTTCACAAAAAACGTGCGCACACAAAAATGATTAAATCAAGAAATGACCCCTATTTTAACAGTTTTTTTTTTTATATCAAACCCTAACGTTTGTGTATGATAACACTTGTGAAATTAATAAAGTGAACTTAAACAGTTGTTTTATTAATTATTCATTACCTGTGTATATGGTTAATTACATAATAATAGTGCAAAGCTAACCTGGCGATTATTTTTTTGTCATGTTAATACTATTTAGCTACCTTGTTTGAAATGAAAATGACCCTAAATGCAGTAATTATTATTTGAATTTGTCTCTTAAACTTAGTTTTAAATAACTCAATAATGTACCACCATACATGATTTTGGAGAAACACAACTAGTCTACGTCGTATGTTATTAGTTTAACCTTCGAAGACCGTCAGAGTTAAACCCAGTTAGAAAATATTTTTTGCCCTAAAGGTAAAAGGTTTTCGTCACAAATTTTGGTTTTAACCAGGGTTTTCTATAGATTAGACGTTGTTAACAATGTATAATTTTATAGTTGTTTCGTTTGAGGAATTATTGCTTGCGTTTTATATGCTTCGATATTTTATTTTAAAGTATTACATAAATCTCTCTTAAAAGTTAGAGTGATCCATTGGTGCTACAAACAGTCACAAAACACAGTGCCTCACATGGTTGACATTAACATGGTACAGTAAACTGTGTATATCAACCTCGCACATACATCAATGCCAACACAACCATTCCTCTCCCGTTTGGTTTGTTAATTTAAATCATTCCTCTGCCATATCGGTGTAGATGTGGCATTGAAAATTGATTTATCCACAATACTAATACAGTGTGTTGTCAAACGCAACCCAAATTACAAGTAGTAATTTTAAATTCAAAGTCCTACTATGAGACACTATTTAACGAGGCAAGTGCATATGTTGGTATCCCTGTTTTATACTTCATAGCGGATCAGCTGATATGCATTGTTGCATAGTTATATGGTTTAGGGAATGTATTGTAAATAAGATTAAACATGGTTTCTTTTCAAAAGCTGAAAAATATAGTATTGTATTTTTGGTCCACATTTTGCTACAGATCTGTATTCCTGGAGTTTTTGGCAAGTGTGTAAATCGTTGATTTATTAGGTACTGGAATCACCCCTGCAAACTTAATGTCTAACCCTTTTTGGCATAAAACCAATTATTTACTTTTTATGTATTCTGCTAGACATACTCTCTTTCAAAAACACCATTTTGCTTCTTATTTACAATCAGCTGATCGGCTGAATACCAACATAATTTGAAAACTGGATTAAATAATTAGTTGAACATCATAGTCTTGGATGTACAATGAAAGTATAAAATATACTTCTAGGCTCATACAAAAAATTATTTGTATGAGTAAAAATTTGAGTTAGCAAATTTTACAGAATTAAATGTAACTATGTAAATCTTTTAGTTTTTTTTTTCAATTATATGTCTACCTACACAAATGGCTTTGTGGTATATTTATTTTATTCCCATCATGGGAAATTGACATTTTAGTTTGGTTACGAAATTAATAAAAACATTATTTTGTAAAACTTGGAGATATGTGTAAGCAAGTTCCCAAAATATACGAGGTAAGGGAAAACCTAATAATTGTTATTTTCTTTTATATTAACTGCAGCTATGAAAATCAATAGCATAATAATATTTCATACACGTTTTCTCATATATCAATAAATTCCACCACAACGCCATAAACAACTTCCTTTGTTGTGCGTCTCATTGAACAGCGGATACGTCAGTTCCGTTTGCGATTGTGGAAATGGTTGAACCTGAAATAAAACTTTCAAGTTTTATTTGAGCCTCTTCTTTCTACGTTTGTATCCGGTCACTTTAAATCAAGAGCTACAAAAGTATACATGGATGAAATTTATGTATGTTAAAATTTTTATGTTATATTTTATTTTCGTGACTTTTTTTGTAGAATATTAAGCTACCTTTCGTAACGGATTTATTTCATGCACTTTGCTGCTACTTTAAATACGAACAATCACTACTCACGACTTCTAAGAGAGGTTATGTTTACATTTATAACCTCTCATTGCCACTGACGTGATGCAACCACTGAGCTAAAATTATAACTGGAGGTAGCACTGTCATGGCAGAAGTCTGTCAATAGCGTGTCGCTGATTTTGTTAGGTTGGTGTAGCAGTAGGTTTTCTTATCATAGCAATAACATGGCTTCTTATAACTAGGTTGGTATAGCAGTGAGTTTTCTTGTCATAGCAATAACATGGCTTCTTATGACACCCGCCTCACGCAAACATGGCGGCTGGCGACACGCATCTTTGACATTCAGTGCTACCTCCAGTTAGAATTAATTATAGCTCAGTGGATGCAACTAATCATTGTACCAAACACTTATGCACCACTCATTAACAATTAAATTGGTCCAGACAGCTGATTAGTTGACGTTCGAAGCATTACAATTTTACTTCTTCTCTCTCAATCCTTGAACCTCATTGGTCCGTTACCCGTGTTACCCGTGTCCCTAACGTAACCTAAGTGGAACTATGCTGTTATGGAAGTAAACAATGCTGTTATGTGAAACTTTTCAATTCTAAGAACTGGACTGAAACGCCTACTTTAAAAACAGTCGTAGGTAAAATATATGTCTCTCATCATAAATATGTACGTTAAATTTCGAATGTCTAATATGTTTACTCTAAAGAGCATGGAACCTTCCATTATGGTTTGAGGCATGGTGCTGCGATCTGTTCAAACAGGGAGGTAACTACGTAGTCCCAATTACGGTGGTGTACATTGTTTGTTCACATCTCTCCCCGTATAGTTGGCTGTTCAGTTAATGTCCATACTACTCTATCCCTCATATTCTGTCCCTCATATGCTGTCCTGACCTAGATATTCTTTTTTCTGAATAAATCTAGTAGTATGACGTCATAATAAAGCTACAGCTTCCACATAACTGTAACAAATGACGTCAAATCAATTTAATACTGAAGAATAGTGATGTGAATACAAACGGAACGTGCAGAGAAATGTAACAAAGAAATGTTGCAAATGCATTGCATGCAGCAACAAAGCGTAAAGTGCATTCAAATGTCTCTTTATTGAGAATACCTGATGATAGGATGACGCAATTCTTTACCTCTCATAAAATGCAAGGTATTGTAAAAAAATACAAGTATTATTTTAATGTTCTTGTATTTTAAATATTTAAATTTATTTTCAATTTGTAGAATCAAATAAAAACACAACAAACCTTATAGTAAACAACAGTAGTTTTACTTAAACTTAAGACGATCTAATAACGTGAAGTCCCAAGAATTCAACAAATCAAGTTTGGTTAAAATACTTGTTATAAGCTTCGAATTCTATATGTTTGATACTTAAAATAATAGATTGAGTGACTTTTGCCTGAAGTGTTTGTTATTGTAAATTAATATCAGTGTCTCCAATAAGTTTAAGTACACTTATAATTAGTAATATTTGCTTTTTGATAGGGAATTCAGCGTTTTATTTCATTTATTCATAGTCAAAAGTCAGCAATAAGTGGTGATCTACCTTAACGCCAACTCTACATCTACTCCTAACAACAACAACAACAACAACAACAACACAAACAAAGAACATAAATATCTTTTATTAGCCTATTTTGTCAATCCGTAATATAGTTTAAAATTATTTTGAAACAATATCCGAATACCTACCGGAGTTTGAACGCTTTCTAAAACACGTTTAATAACACAACGAAACACTTACCAACTTTAAGCTCAAATTGAAAAGAATGTTCTTCAGGTAAAGAGCTTAAATGGAACATGAGCAACCTCCAACGGCTTTATTGGACCTTTATAAGCTTCAATATACTTACAGATGATATTGTATTGTACCAATGTATTGTGTGAATCGTTTAGGTATTGCATTAATGTATTGTATTAATGTTTTGCAATGCAATGTATTTGTTTCAAATCATAGAATTGTATCAACTTTATTGGGTGTTTAGGTTTGAAATGGGGATATAAATTTCAATTATGGTTTTAATCTATTGGAATTTAGATAGGTCGATGAATTGAGTTAGGGGATTTTGATATCAATATAATTGGCATGTGATTATTTAAATTAGATTCCTTACCACATTACATAGGCGTAGGCCTCCTTAGAACGATGTTTATGTCAATATTTATAGCTGGGTGTAGTTAGTACCTTTTAGTTATTTTAAAATAGTTATGGCTAAAAAATCAGGTGTCTTTTTTAGTATCAAAGCTACACAGATCATCTCACTTAATTCTACACTCACCCTGCATTCACCCTTCACTCATGTTTTGGTTTAAATAAGTCCAAAACAATCCATCTTAATTAATTTACAATAATGACACTGATATGGGTGTATTGTTTTGATGTAAACCAAAAAATTGATATTGGTGTATTTCACTTAACTGTTCTACTGTCAATATCACATTGATATATTTATATTTCACAGAGCTATTTTGATGGCAATATCACATTGATATGGGTGTATTCCACAGAGCTATTTTGATGTGAATACCACATTGATATGGGTGTATTTCACAGAGCTATTTTGATGGCAATACACATTGATATGGGTGTATTTCACAGAGTATATTTGATGTCAATGTCACATTGATATTTGTATATTTCATAGTGATATTTTGATGACAATGCCACATTGCTATGGGTGTATTCCACAGAGCTATTTTGATGTCAATATCACATTGATATGGGTGTATTTCACAGAGCTATTTTGATGTCAATATCACATTGATATGGACGTATTCAACTGAGCGATATTGATGTCAGTGTTTCAATATGCAGTCACCGATGTGACCCAAGGCAACGCTGCAGTTTGTTTCGTATTTTGTAGAAATGTTTCGTGTCTGGAGGATGAAATCGAAAGGTTTTGTCCAAATAGTATATTGAATGCTTTGATAACTATGAACCGGTACACGTTCAGTCTTACATATACTATAACATTGATCTAAAATAATTTTAAAGATGTATTTTATACAATTTTACAACGATCTTCTTTTTTCAAAGCAGTAATATATCAATCTTACTCTGCTTTAAATTTAATGAAAACCCTTTATATTCATTGTTTGATTGATCGCAAAAAATAATCCAAAACGTTAAAATAGTTCGTGAACGCGAATGGCTGACAGACAAAGGTAAATATCAAAAATGTTATGTTATTTCAAACACCGATTTTTATAATTTTAAGATTCTACAATATACTTTAGTTTGAAGCAAAGGACGTATAAAGTATCCAGCCAAGTTTTGTAATACTTAATGAGATTAGGAAGACAACAAAAGTTCCCAGACACAGAGTTGTAAGCGGTTTCTAAACAAGTTTATATTGAAACATCTTATTTAACTCGCTGCGTCTTTTAAGTGTTGCTAGGACCTATTTTTTAATAGAATGAGAAGTAATTCTCTAGAACATCGTATAAAATTTTATGCCTATTTGACGAATGGATGAATGTACGCCATTGCTTGTTTCATTCGGTTGTAATACTAGATGACTTAACATAGTTTACAAAAATAAATTTCTCTAATTAGTAGTGATGAACTTTTTAAAAACTTGCAATGGAACAGAACATTAACATACATAAGCCTTGTCTGACATAAGCACACACATTGTTTTTGGCTGATCTATATTAACTATATTTATAAAAGAGTATGCATATGCTTAGTTGCACACTGGTACTATTCATAACGTGGGGAGCGAGCTGGTCTAGTAGTAGAGCGCGGGGCTTCGTATACCAAGGTCCCGGGTTCAAATCCCACCAATCACCACAGGATTTTACATGTGATAATTCCGCAACCTACTACCTGAAGTTATGTGTAAAACAGCTCCGAGTTAGAACGTTTGGGTACTGACTTGAACATAAAATATTAAAGGTGATAATAGTTTGAGAACTATCAACTGAATGTTATGATATTTCTTACCAAAACCGTAAATGTAATGTAATATGTATTTACTATATATCGAGGTAGAGTTGGGAAGTTGAATATAAAGACACCAATGTCAAATTACCCAAGGGAGTCTATCCAGGGATATTGACAGGATATGGAACCTAAAGCTTGACATTCTCTACCTCTGCATACCTTTCTTCTTTGTATTATATAAACAAAACAAAACATGAATCCAATATTCATAATTTCTACAAAATAAATATAGCATTGTATGTGTGCAAATTTTATCGAGTGGTATGTTTAACCTCTAGGATCTTCGAAATGTGAAAGTAAATCGGTCCTGGGTCTATGTCTTACAGTGTCGTCTACGTTAATACCGTTTTTCCCTGTAGGGAAATCCGCTAAAAGAAAAATATCGTTTTTAGTAAATTTCCTTTGGAAAACTATATGTACCGGTCGGAGAAAGGTATAGGATCCTCAAACGTTATCTAGCGTAACAAAGACTTTGTTCCACTAACAAGAATATCTGGTAACAAAAGCTCTTTTTGGCAAGGTTTTTAACGATGTCTATAGTTTTATGGATACAACATCAAAGCCTTCTTAGACTATGTTTGTATGCTTAATAAAAGCATAAACGTAATAGTCTAAATCATTGTAATACTGCATTTAAATGTTAAGCTCAGAGATAAAATATTTTTCCAACAATTAAAACAATATATTTCAGTAGATATCAATGATGAAATTTTACAAATACAGTCCAATGTTTGAAACAAATAACGTTCAATATAGAAAAATTTATTTATATAATATTAAGTATTGATTTTAATATATTACGTAGTTTAAAAAATGTGATAACAATATTCCATTTTATGAAAAAGTAGTATATTTTTTCATATTGTTCAAACGAATTCGGGTGCCTCTCTTTACATATCTGCAATAAGATAACATGTTTAGTTCGGCCCAATACACATCTGGGGCTTGTTTAGGAGTGGAATTTCCTAGAAAGTGTAACCCTTACCTCCAATATTGTTTTCATTTTAGGTATTAAGTAAACATTTTGACTTACTATATTGTATTTGCACTGGGTTGTTAGGGCATTGCTATTACTGTAGGTGTCAAGTTGAGACCTGGAACGATTTGTTGTGTTATCCCCGAAGACCAAAAACACCGTCCTTCTGACTGAAAAGTACCTCGGCTGCAGCAAACCTGCAGACTAAGTAATCGTATTCTCTTTGCCTGATTGGTTTTTACAACAATTTCTCCTTAAAATGTTATATTTTCCCTATTTAAATAACATTAGTTCAGGAGATTGTAGGTTTGCTGCTACAGGTAAGGTAATAAAGATTATTTAATGAAATAAGTAATTTTTCGAATTTGGTCAAAACATTTGTATAAACTAAAACATTTTAAATATTCACCATTAAAATTACATGTAAATTTAAATTTTACTTTTTGTAAATGTTTTCTTTCACCAAACACTTCAATATTCTAAAGTATTTGTTTCTTTTTAGCTCTACAAAACGGTTTCGAGAAAAATTTCCATTTTTACCCCATAAAACCCCTCATGAACCAGTCAGGTCATGCTACTTAGGGAACTCGTTTGAATAAGGTAGAAATTTGTTGATTCTGCAGGTTTGCTGTGGCGGGGGTTTTTACTCTCTATGGACATTTTTAGGGAACCACAAAACGTGAAATTCCGTAATCTACGTCACTGACTAGTGTTATTGAAACATTGAAACCAACAAGTCAGTGACAAAACACGACAGTGATGAATGTTCATTTATCAATCTTTGTGGTTATTCCAGTTAGTTATCATTTGGTCACATTTGTTAGGTTTGTGTTTTGCTTGCTTGCGTTTATGATGCAAATGAATCAGCTGTTGACTTGTTTGTGATTTCCAGATTATTTTTTGATCAAAACATGTGTTAAAAACAAAAAGGTTCTCTGTAAAAAAAAGTCAGCTGTGCAGATGTGGATATAATTACTATGAAGCTTTTTTCTACGCAATACGTTTTAAGTCGTACATATTGTAATGTTTATATTGTAAACTGATACGGCTATCTTTTAATTTTATTTTTATTTATACCGCTGAATGAATTATTATCATGATTATCAGTTATGTGGTGTTGAAAGATAGGATCAAAGAACTAAAGGACTTATCTTGTCTGATTATTGACGCTCCCTAGTATAATAGTTCTCCCTAGTCCAAAAATCAGGAATTTTGTTTTTTGAACTAAATTTAATTTAGATTTTCCTCTACAAGAAACACGCAACAATTTGATGCAAGCATACATATTTCATGAAGAGAAAAACATCTTAAGTTGAACGTTCACACATTTTCGATCAAATAATCTTAATCATCTTAGTTTTTGTCAGCCTTCTACAACCCAGACAGCGAATGATTATAAGTAGCAGTCGTTCGTATACTGCTACACAGTGGCGCTCGTGATTGTATTTTAAATATCTAGTATACTGTGAGATTAGAAATTTTCGTTGTAGTTCTTTAGTTGTTTTATGAGCTAGAACTTCTAGACTCCAAGTTAATGAATAATTATCAATGTTTCAAAAGATTCTTCTAAAAAAAAAAATCCACTTTTCTATCTTAAAATCTAAAAACCATCATTTTAACACCTTCATAATAATCCTTGTTGGAAATTACCTTTTCTAATGAAACCTCTAATGAAAGGTGTTTTAGGGATAGAATTAATATTCTATTCCTAAAAAGACTTCAATTTTAGATGAGCAATAGTATACAAAAGTTGTGCATGTAGATTCAACTACAGCTGTTTTGGCTCGGAACCGGTAGTCAAATTACAACCAGAACAGTAGTCAAATTTTTAACAAATTACTTTTAGAATGACCCAGGGCTTTGAGGATATCATTACACAATTAACATTCGATGTTCATTCAAAATGGAGCAGTCAGCCACCTAAGCCCAATCTCCGCTTGGCAAGTTGACAACTAACCTTCTGTTGGGCTCGTTGAGTCGCTGAGTCGGCTCAAATTTGATTACTGACCGACTCAAATGTTTTATCGTTGAGAATGATCAATTACGGTCTTTCAAAAACATAACTTGAGACTAGTTAAGTGCTAAGCCTGATGCAAAATGTTCATCCATTAAGAATTATCGTATGAATTTTATTTCAGCGAGTCCTCAGGTAGGAAAATATTTTTATCTCCTAAATGACCTATAATTGTTCTACTAAGTTAGTTCTAGTAGTTTTTACTACTAGTGAACCCCCCCCCCTCCTTGTAAAGAAGACAAAATGGTGTCTGTAAGAGTAACTTTCTAATAAGATATTTGAGTTTAAATTCAGTCCAGGAATCATAATGTTCTTGAAAATGTCAGTAAAGAGCAAAAGATAACAATATATACAAATTACAATGGTTGAGACCCTTGGTAACATTTTTGTTTAAAAAAATAATTTTAACACCAATATATATGAATTTCAACCATCAATATCGTGACATTAAGCATAATATCACATAATATTATATCAATTTACATAAAAGTAATTGTAAATGTCAATACTGTGAGGAAATTTAGTACTCTGGGGAATAAGGTTGTTTTGACTTATAATGGCCAAAACATATGAAATTTCGTGCTATTTTTTCATCCTATGGAAGCTATATAAATATGATCAAGCAACAGAAAAAAAACTCGAGTTTTTCAATGAAAATTTACACAATGGGGTGTAAGTTTTGAAAATACCGATTAAACAAAAATATTTTTCTATAATACACATCAGTTAGTACCATCACAAATATAATGTTCAATAATTTATTTCTTGATGAAATTACAAATTTAAAATACTCGTCTCACCAGCTTCTGTTGGCATCGAGTTTTTCAATTTTCACAGAATAAAATCCGCTTCATTAAGGAAGGTCCCGTTTGGGGAATAGCTCTGATATTACTTTAATTAAAAATCAAAACATTTCAGACTTAGGGTTTGAAATTCTGACTTATTGCTTAAATATTCTCGTTAGGTATTTTCATGAATATATTTTCAACCCTGTTTACGACTGGATTACGTGAAGTTATTTGAATTCGTATTTTTATTAAAAGGTCCCATCGTTTGATAATTGGAATGGAGATATCCACTACTGTCATTTTTACAAAAATGATGATTCCTTCCATGAAATCAAAACATGTACTGAATCCCAAGTCGTCTGTACTAACTGTGTATATTTAAATATGAGTAGCATACTGCATTAAAACTCAGACACTGGACTAATTTTGAACCATTACATATTGACTTTCTCACAGGATAAAACTATTATTTAATAATGTCGTAGTTAACCATTATTACGTCCTTGCCGATATACTCAGATTAACATTATAACGTCATATTCCATGATTTCCTAACCAAGCTAAAAAATAAAAAGACTTTTCCACCACACTACAACGTTTTAGCCATTTTAAAAACGCCCAATTGTACTTTTTACAGTTCTCATTGTTTATCACAGTTTTTATGTTGCTGCTTAGTTCATATTATCTGTTTTAATAAATTCAAACAAAACAAAAGTTTTGGTAAGCTTCATAACTGAAATGCTACTAAACATCATGGAATCGACGAATCAACTAGTAAAGTGAAACATCTGCTAAGATTCTTTAATTCCTTTATGAATACTCATAAGGTCAACATGGGAAACTCCAGAGCCACTGGGACGGAGCCCAAAAGGATTTTGGAGGTAAGAATATGCCTACATGTTAATCGGGAATGTGAGCTATCATCAAGTTAAATTTCAGCGCAATCCAACCAGAAGTTGCTGCATGAGCTTAATTGTGCACCAAACAAACAAATTAACTTAGAAACAAACACACAAATCTCCACAATATTAGTATAATGACCTCTCAAAACAACTTTCAGTTTGTTTTCAATTTTACTAAATGCAAACAAGCAGTTGTTTAGTAAATGGTTAAATAACGTTGTATATTTGTTAGTGCACCTACTACCCATATGTCAAACTATTGACAAGAATGTTAGCTACAAAAGCTACTAAAACAACAAACAATATATTATTGATGCATAATTCCAATACATGCGATTGCTTACAATTCAAATTTACAACTGAGTTGACAACAGCTAAGTTTACTCCAGAGAAAACAGCTACACCCCAAATTACATGTAATAAAACTGCAGTTTATACTGCAGTATGACAAAAATCTTCATTTCATACTTGTACAAAATAAAAGAAAACCTCTTGAGCTGAGGAATGTAATTTATTCTTTACCTTAAAACAAGCATCCATGACAAGAGTTTAATTAAATCGGTATTAGGTTGGTCCCCAAATGAGGCTGGGTTTAATGAGGAGGCGAGTTTAAACTTGGAAGATTGAATATCTAAGCTCCTTAATAATGTCTCTTACTGAAAATGTTACCAAATTGTAAAATAAAAGTGTAGTTCAGAGAAAACATACATGGATTAGAAAAGTAAATAGATTCGAGGATAAGGATAGTTTGTGTTTTGAAGTGAAAATAATTTTGTAAACTATTGTGATTTATATTTAATAATTTATTAAATAATATTTAACTTGTGATTAATAATTTATTTAATGCTTCTACACTAGTATCTTTGTATTATTTTTTTATTGTTATTTTGTTTGTGTTTATTGTGGAAATAAATCTGATTTTATTTATTTTGATTTGATTTTGGAAAAAAAATTGTAAGTGTTTAAATTTGTGTGTTTGAAATATTAACAAGGTGTTTTGGTAATCACAAAATCATGAGACATTTAAACACTTACTCAATCAGAACATAAGTTGATTGGGGTTCTTACACAGAGTGCTAGAGTCAAATATTTTCTTTTATAGTTTTTAACAAGAGCTCGCCCCGTGGTCAAAAACTCTACCAAAAGTATGTATTTATTGAGTAACAAAAAATTGATATAAACATAAACTCAGCAGTAAGTGACATCATCGAAGTAGTAAGACACCGGTCGCCCATAATCACTGAGGTTCCTCTATGAGGTACGTGAGTGTTCAATGAGCACTGAGTGAAGTCGAGCACTAATTCATCGACTAATCCCTAGTTCAAACCACTCTAAAACATATGCCACATTTTACTATTATATGCCAAAGTTAATAAAATTAACTACTATACTACAAGAAAAAACACCCCTACAGAAAATATAAGTGTGTGACTGAGAAACGACAGATCCACTATGTTCAATGGATTGCACAACGCAAACTGAGAAGAATGTTTCTCCACACAAAATATCCCCCTCCTCCTAGCAAGCCTGGGATCGCACTTAGCTATTGATGTGGGTTGGCTGGGAAGCGGGCATCCGAAGAGCACTTGCCAAGGGACCGCGATGGGAAGACGACTGTTGGCGACCCACGTACATTAAAAGTGTTAATGCTTCACAGCATACAAAGTGGTAACTACTACAGCTTCTACAATCATAATCAACAAAGCACAGTCAAACTCAAAGAACACATGAGGATGATAAACATAACAATCTTCCACAGAGGATATACAGTTCATTAATTTGTTTTTGATACGAAAACCGTTAAAGATGAACATTGTTTTTTTTGTAGAAATTACAAAAACCTCTCTTCTTGCAGAATGCCAGCTTTGCAACAAACTCAACATTATAACAAACATCGTGGCCAAATATGTTGAGGTCGTGAGTGCTAAAGCATTCTTTAGCGTCAAACTTCTCTCTCCGAGTTTGAAAACTGTGAAAAAAGAATATGAAGACTGTAAAATAATCAATATACATGGGAGGTAATATACTCTATTTATTTTTAAATGTAGTTTCTTCAAACGTGAGTAAGTTGTAGAGATATATTTCAATTGCAGGATTCTTGTATTTGATCGGCTACTACATGCTTCAAGAATGTCTGCAATGTTGCTTCGGTCTATAAAATCTTCTGTGGAAAGAGCTACAACTTCTTCGGTTATGCGATCTAAGATAATAGTTTGGAAGGACCGCAGTACGCTAATGTTGTAGAAAATTGAACACCAAAACAGAATTGCCGGAAGAAACATAAAAGCTGTTACTATCTCTTTTCCATCCATTTTTATCTTAAACCTTTCAGTATACACTTCCAGTTTAGTGGAAAAAGTCATCAGATGAGCTACTGCGTACGCAACAGACATTATTACAGAAACAATCCCAAACCGTGTACTTGAGGTTTCTAACTTGAGATTATTTACTAAAATAACCAATTCTGAACACATTTCACAAATCATTTTTCTCCGACACATCACAACCACGATCATGAAGAAGCTAGGAAGCCAAATCAAAAATGAAGCGAAGTAGACGTCACTTAGTCCTACTTTCAACACTTGATCAATTTCCAGATGGTAGAGTCCTAGTAAACCAACAGAACCGTAAGTTGTTACTGTCAAAACAGTGAAGAGGTATTGTAGCGAGGAAAATCGTGATCTTTGGTCTAGAATCGGTACACCAGTGACAACGAAAGAAATCAACGCTGTTTGCAAAAGTAAAGAACCAGAAACCTCCATGATAGCTATACAAGTCTGAGAAACAATTTTATAAACAGTTTTTTTTTTGTTTAATTGATGTTTTCAATAATAATATTATAGTAGAGACATCACTACAAAGTTTGCATAGTTGTTGATATGCCACAATGTACCTCAGTGGTACTATAAATAGAAATTAAGTACCTCTTCAATTACATGCAGTATTTGACATTTTGCATTATCCCTCTATGCTTATTGACACAAAATTTAGAATATTGTACACTATATTATAATTGATTAGTTATAAATATATATAATAACTCCAAATAACATTTTTATTCCATCGTTTTAATAAACTACATTAATAATAACATTAGATTAGGAATTATTATCGCTTAATCATTTATATGTATTTTTTGAGTATGCACAAATAACAAGCTTCAAAACCCTGATTGAAAGTTTTACCAGTTTTCTATTGGTATTATTTATTTTAACTCTCATCTGTTTTTTATGTGATATCAAAAATAAATAAACACTGAAAGTTGTTGTCAAACCTATACATTACAAACAACATTAGATGGAATATAAAATGGCAAATTTTAGAGCTTCTCTAATGGTAAGTACTTCAAAACATTGATTAATTATTATTACAGTAGGTATAAGTACAGTACGGTACTACAAAAGTAAATTGTTAAGTTATTTGTTTTTGTGCAAACAATGAAAATGTACATTTCCTTCTAAAACCACATTGATGTTAATTACAACGTATAAAACAATTAAACACGATTGAAATGTAGATCAAAATTTAATTCATAAAATAATTACTAAGCCTAATTTGTAAAAGTTGTTATATGTTAAGCTTAGGTATACTCTTTGTTTATATAAGATCGTATTTGGTAATAAGTTTAGTTCAAACAGCCTTCTACTTTCAAAACTACAAGTCTTAATAGTCAATCCTAATCCTGTGTTTTAGGTAATACTAAGTAGAGTTAACATACAAAGAAATGTGATTCAACAATGGCCAAAAGGTTTATGGACTGAACACAAAGTAAAATCAGGTAAAAACATTTTCCTAGTTCATTTAGTATTACTAGGAGTAAATTTATGATAGCCATCCCTAATCGTTCTTTTATTAACCTAATTATTTTTCCTAATCCTCACAAGAATCTATAGAAGTAATTTAACCCTATAAAAAACTGCATCATGTGAATTTTAAATTAAAAATAGTGTAGCATCATTAAGAAAAATTACACTAGAGTATGCAATGATTGAGAACTGAAGAGCTAAAACTGTATATCTAGTCTCATTAACCACATTGGCATTTTTGTACACTGTATTGGGTAGAGTCAATGGAACTTCAGGTACATGATACAATGCACAACTGTAGCCTATAACACCTATGAGCTCTGCCTAAACAGATATCAAATGACATGATAATTGATTCACAAAATTTTGACAAATTCATATAATTTCAGAAAAGCTGTACCATCTCATGCCATCTCTTGATCAAAGTGAAAGCAAACTCACTTGGTTGAAAGCTATTGGCATTCACAATGGAGAAGTAACCAAATCTTGTCCAGTTGGATCAACAAGGTCTTTAATTAATCTTGAATCATCTTCAAGAGGTATCATGCCCCAGAACCTATTTCCCCTATTCGTTCTCATTCCTGGGATTTTGGAGGAAATGGAATCCACCTTTCTGCGCTACAACTTTGAATTGGAAGTCATGTCTTTTGTAAATGGTTATGTAAGTATTTTACTGTTTAATAATTTATAGTTGGCATTTACACACTGAATTATCACTGATATTGCCATTTTCCACTATAGTCATATTTTATACTAAAATGAATTTTAGTAGGGTATCACGATCATTGCTTCTATTATTATGTGTACTTAGAATTCTTGTACATGCCAGCTAATTATTAATAAAAAACTTTATACATGAAAAACGGTGACAGTGAAGCAGCATACAAAAACATTTTCTCTGTCAACAAAGTAACATGACAGGCTTTGAGATATGAAAATGCAAAATGCACCTTCAGGATCTGTGTATTTTAATGAGTAGGGCTCTCACCGACGGATAAAAAAAGCATTATTAAAAATCATTAAAGCACTATTAATTTACGTATCGACCTAAAACCCTTATAGAAGGGTTTTAGGTCTGATCTGTAAATTGGAAGCGCTCTCAGATCTACTGTACAGAGATAAAGTCAATTAAGTAGTGTATGCATTTATCAGATAAAATACAGGACAAACCATAAGATGCAGCGTAAGGTACCACATAATGTAAGATATAATAAAAGTAAAGGAGGAATAGGAAAGCAACATCCAACCATTAGACGCTTGCAGTGGCTATTATCAAAATGGCAGTTATTGTAAAAGGATGAAAGATGGAGGAAGCTGCACTAAAAGCATTCTCTTTTATCTCACATTTTCTGCGTGGATGTAAAACACTTTTGTCAACCCATCAAAATGTTCTGGTTCACTTTTAACTTTTACGCAAAATGACTTTATGTGCATTAGTGCAAAGTGTATGTGAATTCATTCTCGCTATATCTTAATGTGGGTTTCACAACTGAATATTTCCAACCACAATTTATGTTCACTTCAATTCTATTCAATTATCAACAATCATTTGAGATGGGGACACTATGTACACCTAGGTGCTATTTAACCCCAAATATGAGTGAAGGTTGAGTGTCAAATGGAGTGAGATAATCTGTGTAGCTTTGTTACTGACTAAGATCAGCTGTTTCATAAGCCAGGATCATTTATTTAAAACCTAAACAGGAACAGCTGGGTCCAGTTTTAATCATAACAAAGCTATACTGAGTTTTGTGTTGGGATTTGAAATAATTAATTATGGGTAGGTGTCTATGTTGTTAATAATACTAGTGTACATGTTGCTTGAAATCAAGAAAGTGCAAAGTATTACAGGAGTTTCTTGAAAACGACTGACGGTAATAACTAAAATTATCGATGAGTTTAAGAGTCAATTCAAACTACTCAATGATTAAAACTAATGGAAATACTCACGATGTTCATAGCAGGTTAATGAAATCAACATTTCTTGTAAATAAATATCTTATCATTTTTCAAAAGCTGATCTCGTTTTTAGTGTTTTCTAAAAATGTTTCCCACTTACAGCCGCATTAGGTTGTGCATGTTTATCTAGATAATTTACACATTGACAGTTTACAATTAACATATGTTCTTCTTCTCACTTTTAATTTCTGACAACAGCTTGAGTTTCATAACAATGTTTCTTTCCAATGTTAATCTTAACTTTAAAGGGCCCCCCATTTTCAGGGCCACACTCTCTAATTATTTCCCAAAAAGAAAGTTTCCTGCACAAATTCACGTTACGCTCTTTCCAATGACACTAAAAACATGTTAATCGGTTCAGTAGTTTTAGAGGAGTAATTGCCACAAAAAACCTGCTTGCGTATTAAAAAGTATGGATTTCTAATTAAAAAGTATGGATTTCTAATAGTTCTATACATTGTTTTTTTATCGAAAGGAGTTTTACTTTTGCTTTAAAACGCATAAAGTTTATTTTATTAACTGGTTAAAAAATTTATGTCTACAGATTTCTAACCAAAAAGTGTATTTAGTTTATAAAGTATGGCAAGTATGGTAAGGCAACGCTTACTTTTGATTTGAACTATTGTTTAAACCTAAACTTGAAATGTCTATAATCTGTAAAAACGGTTCCTTAAATTTTTAAGATAAACATTAAAACAGGCAGGTTTGCTGTTTTAATGAGGCTTGTTGAGGTTCTTCAAAATTTTTTTGAAGGGAGGACGAGCCCCTCACTATCAACCATTGACTGTTAGATTTTCACCATGTATAGAACATATGTACTCACAATTATACTATTTGTCCTTATGGATTAGCCAAAGACTATTTTAAGGTATATTCTGTTTGTTATAGGTAACTGTTATGATGGTTACTTTACGTGTGTTTTATTTGTGTAATTTCTTATTAGTTTGACAACTTTATAACTACTTAAGAAAACAAGACAATCTAATTATAAAATGGTGCTCCTTTATAGGAATTCTGACCGAAAATCCAATGAAATCCGTCCTTATAATTGTATAACAACTTTTAGATGACACAACCATTCAAACCCAAAATAAAACACGCACATCAAAACAGGTTGAAATTTTAACCAGCAATAATTCTTTAAGATGACTACTAAACAAGGGAACAATTTCACATTACTATAGATTGCATTTTAGTTGGTAATTTTAACCATTTTATTATAACATATCTCATGTTTGTTTAACAGAACTGTCAAAGCCAGAATACTTGTTCAACTTCTGCAATGAATGTCTCCAATTTGGTTTCCAAAAATCACAACTCTCTGATGCGCTCATTGGAGGAAAATTTAGTTAAAGGTAATGGAAAACAAAACTGTCTGGGAAATACAGCTGATGCTATCATGATAAGCGGACCAATACTATCTATCGGCCCTATTGATTTTAACGAGCTCGCAAGTCGTCTTGGTAAAGCTTTACAAAGCTGGATGGGCTTTGGCCCCAAGGAAAAGAAAAAGGAAGATATGAAAGAAGCAGAAAAGGAAGAGGTGAAAGTAGCAGAAAATCTTGAAAAGTCAACAGAATCAGAAAAACAGATGGCAGAAAAAAGCCCAGAAGGTGGTAAAAAGGAGTGATTATTCATAGAGTATTTATGAAATTATTTAAAGATCTAAATTAATATTAAAAATTATGTTTTTTTATTTTTCCGAATATGTCTTGTAATTTTCCTTGTAGACAACTCCAAGCAAATTCATAATTTGAAATGTCTACTTAGAATCATGGGGTATTTTGGTGGCATTTTGTTGCACTTCCATATCTGTTGGCACGACCAACCGAATGGAAATAGCGATCGATACCTTACTAACCAAACGATATATGGAATTGAACAATCGGATAATCAATATTACTCATTTGGTTGTTTGTGTCAACAGGATATGGAAGTGTACCTGAATCATGTTATGATACAAAATTGAGATGGATAAATTAAACGCTGCAGTGACAAACACTAAATTGCAATTATTTGACATTCCAAAAGACACCTTAAAATAATAATACCGATATTTTCAAATTGTTTCAAGATATCGAAGCTATGCTAAAAATATTTTACTTAATCATTTTCTGGGTGGAAATAAAACCTTTTCTAAAGCTAAATATAGCCTCCATGAAAGCAATCGTAAATAAATACTGTAATGCTTGTTACAAATTATCTCTTGTAAATAGTTAATCATATTGGTTCATTTTCCTATTCAACTTAAATTGTTACTATATTTGGTGAGCGTTTATGATTCTGTGCTAAGTTGAATGAAATTAAAAAAGTTATGATTATAAACACATTTTTTTAATGTTTTGTTTTTCCTAATCTATATACCGTTGAATAATTTGCAGTAAAACTTTTTTTATCTTGAAAGGTGTTAAAAACACAAGCATTAAAAAGATTAAGAATGTTTGGTAGCTTGTTTATTGTACTCCATTAAACCTTTTTACTCAATACTAGTATACACTTGTGGTTACAACACTTGTACAAAAGATGTATAGAATACATTGTATAGAATGACTGTATGTATAGAATACATGTATAGAATACCTAAACAACATCGCGCCCAAACTACAGTTCACAATAGAAACAGAAGTCAATAATAAGATCAATTTTCTAGATATGACTATTGAGAAGGATAGTAAACTAAACTTCAGTATTTATAGAAAACCCACGACTTCAAGCCAAACAATACACGCCACTTCATACCATCCTATTTCTCAAAAACTTGCCGCCTACAATAGCCTAGTCTACAGGCTACTCAAATTTCCGCTTTCACCTGACAACTACAACAAAGAACTGAACATAATTAAACATATTGCTACCTCCAATGGATACAAACCAAGCATCATAGATAAAATAGTAACGAAATTAAAGAACAAACCAAATGAACCCGTATCAGATGAACCCGAGAAGAAATACATTTGTATAGAATACAGCCACATAGCTCACAATGGGCTCAACAAAGTTTTAAAGAATCATGGGCTTCAATTAAACTTCAGGACCACAAATAAGACTATAAAATCTCTGTCAAATAAAGTTACCGATGAAAATAAGCTTGAAAAATCTGGGGTCTACAAACTAAAATGCATGGATTGTCCTGATTTTTATATTGGACAAACTGGCAGGACCTTCACCCAACGGCACAAAGAACATCGCCCCGACCCCAGAGCAGACAAACAAAAATCCACTTTTGCCCAACATTTATTAGCGAATTTCCCTATAGGGAAGTAGCTATTACCGTAGGTCTCATGGTAAGACCTAAGCCCGGGACCGATTTACTTTTTCATTTTGATGTCCCCAGAGGCCAAAAACACCATTCGTTCAAATTTTTATATATCTATATATAGAGATATATATATATATCTAATATATAAAATTCTCGTGTCACAGTGTTTGTCTGCAAACTCCTCCGGAACGACTTCACCGATCGTTATGAAATTTGGTGTGTAAATTCTGTAGGTATGCGAATCGGACGTAAACTATTTCCCGTTTCGAAATTCTTAAAAGGGCTCCGCCCCAGTGGCTCTGGAGTTTCCCATGTTAACCTTATGAGAAATGGAATTAATGAATCTTAACAGCTGTTTCAATTAAACAAGTTGGTTCTGTTCTATGATGTTCAATAGCATTAAAGTTACAAGGATTACCAACAGGGTGCAGCACTATTATTTCTTTTACATTTATGACAACAGCTAATTTGCAACCAAAAGGTGAGTGAGCGTAGCGAACGAACTTCAACTTGGAGGCGAGTGAACGTAGCGAACGAGCTAACCTGAAGGCAAGTGAGCGCAGCGAACGAGCTCCAACCTAAAGGTGAGTGAGCGTAGCGAACGAGCTCCAACCCAAAGGTGAGTGAGCGTAGCGAACGAACTTCAACCAGGACGTGATTAAACGATGCGAACGAGATCATCTTGAAAATTAAACGTAACGGTACTTTCTTTCCATCGGTCTGTCTTAGGGGAAACCTATAACTTAGGCGATACGAAGTTCGCCGGGTCAGCTAGTATATATATATATATATATATATATATATATGTGTCCATCCGCACGATAACTTGAGTAATTTTTGTCCGATTTTGATAAAATTTGGTTTGAAGGTGTAAGGCGGGATAAACTTGAATGAGTTCGCGAACCAGCATGATCGGACTATGGGAACGGGGGTTTATGGGGGGTTTTATGGGGTAAAAATAGGTTTTTCCCATTTTTGCCGCTAAAAACACAAAATTTCACAATTTCTTTTTAAACCACTTTGTAGAGCTTAAAAAAACAAATAATTTAGTATATTGAAGCGTTATTATGCGCCTAATTGTTACGGAGAAAATTCAAAAAAATTGTAATTTTAAAATTCCCATGTTATTCTTATGGAGAATAAGTCAACTGTTGTAGTTTGCTTGTTTATGAACATATTTTGATCAATTTTGAAAATACTTTTATTTCTTACAAAACTATTATCATTTTATAAAAAAATCTTTTTTACCCTCCCTGTTGCAGCAAACCTAAGGTACTTGTTAAACTAATTCTATTTAAATAGAAAATAAATGTGCTATTTTTATGGAGGCATTTTAGTGTAAATCCAATCAGGTCAATGGAAATTCGCTTAGTCTGCAGGTTTGCTGTGGCGGGGGTATTGGATAATAATCACACCGTAGATGTAATTGACAATAGCCTGGAAATCCTTCACATTTGTAACAAAGTTAACAAATTAGACTCTCTAGAACAATTCGAAATCTATAAAAGTTTCCAAGACATCCGTAATAAAAACCATATTTTAAATGACCAGCTAAACTTCAAATCTCATTCAATTTTTAACGCCATAATAGCTCACAACAATAGACAGGAACAGTTTGACCTTTGCAGTATGACTGATAACGGAGAAGGGGTCGGGGTTACGTAAGTAGGCCTACTAAGTGTTAAATGTTTCGCACAATGTATCGTGTTTTGTGTATCTATTTAAATGTTTTTTGACGAGTCTACAATGGACGAAACGTTCTTGAAGGACCACTTGACAATGCCTATGTATAGGCGAAACATGTAGTGGGTTTGACCATTCATTTATGAACTGTGGACGTGAAGGTATGTACCTTAAATCATAGTATAGAATACCTCTAACACACAATAAAAAACAATACAAATTACTTCAGAACGACAAAACATTTACTTATGCCTCATCCAATATTCAGGATATTTTGAGAACTGTTTTGTCTTCAATTCCTTAATCTGGTTCGACACCAAGTTAATATCTGACACCACGTTCCAAACCATCACCGACTCTTTATCACTCAAATCCAAATGTGTCTTGAGCGTATTGTTCTCAATCAGACGTTGTAGCAGGTTGATTCCCTCGTGTTGAAAATTAACAATGTCTTCCACAACGGCTTCCTTCGCTTCCTCAAGATCAGCTGCGATGTCGTCATGAAGTCGATGCAACATTTGGTTGTACTTCTTCAAATGTTGGAGGAAAGCAGTGTTGTTCAACCATCCAGGGTTTTCCACCTTGTTCACAATCAGTGTGTCGATGAACGCTAACAACTTAGTGATGTCCGCATAGCTGAATGCTATCAGTAAGAACACTAACCAGAGCTTCATTGCAAGTGATATCAGTAGATTTGACTGATTGTTGTTGCTGCCTGCAATGTCAGTAAACAATAATGTTTATATTAGTCGTATGTTTTGCTTTCATAGCAGTATTGTTATAGTGATTACAATACACATTTCAACACTTTGTTTTTAAGCGTTTTTTTTTTTTTAAAAGCAATTAGAGTAATCTGTTTCATTTCACGTACAATAAAAGTAATGTAAATACAATTTCCAGCATCTTAGAGCTATTAAAAATACATTTTCTATGTTTGAAGTTAGTTACTTTTCATGGTAAGTGGTTATGGAAGTTACAAATTAGATATGTGAACAAAACAAATTTTCATGTGTGTTAATGTTTTTATTGTCGAATCTATACCCACGATTTGGCAAAGCCCTTAACCCTTTGAGTCCAGGGAATACTCTCTAATTTTAACAATACCTTTTTTTATGTTGAATTTTAAGATCTTTTTAATAAAAAAATATATGGTATCTATAAAACAAGTTTTAGGTAGACACACAAAACAAGAAAACAAAAGTTGGCAAAACTTGACAGAGATATGCACTTCTTAAAGATTCTCCTGTGTTAATTTATACAAAAATTCACTGCTTTATTTGAGTATTTCCCATAAAAACATTGAAATTCAGCCGTAGGACTTACAAGTGGTGTATAAACCTGATCTACTTGTGATGAGAACTTCATCCTCCTGATTTGTCCTAGTTAGTCCAGGGTTTGTGTTCAACCTGTGCAACGTTTGTTTCCCAGGCAAGGAGACATCCCCTTAACCGCTCGGCTGTTGAGACAGTGCAATGGTACTTGCCTGCCTATCGATATATACAAAACAACACTAGAATACCTTCAGGCCAAGTATAGTTCTTAACTTCCTCCTCTCTCCGAGTCCCAATGCAGTATATGTGAAACACTGTTTCTGGCATTTGCGTTAAGTTGTGCATTTTAGAGAGAGCTTATTTTACAATCTTAAAAATTGAATTGGCGTCAAATTACAAATAGATTACAATATGAATACTAGTATTTTAGACTTCTACAGGGCACTTTAGTTTGGGTATTCTTCCACAGATCTCTTCCTTTGAGTGGTAAGAGGTTTGTTGAAAAATAAGTATAGGTTAAAAATTTACAAACAGCTGAGTGGAGCGAAGTGGCTAAATTTAATCCATACCATCAAGTGTATCCTGTACACAGAAAAGCCAGGTACAGAGCAAATACGCATATGGTAAGACCATACACTTTCAGCTCTGGTGTATTGTGCTGGAAATAATTGTTACGAGCGAGGAAGAGCCCGAACGGCGAGCACTGTGCGGGAATTTCTATCCCACAGGGCACAGGGCCTTCCTCTAGCGACTAGTGCTAGACACCACTTAGGCGTACCATTGCATGTTTCCTTTGAACCTTACTTCTCTGAGGCGGCTATCAGCAAAGCAGTAAACTGTGTAACAAACTTGTTTGTTTTTTCTGAGTGATTGGGAACAGGCGTCTGATAATTGTTTGACGATGCTTGCTATCAAGTGCTCCAATAGAGATACAGTTGGAGAAATTTTGGTTTTGACAATCTTTCTTTAGATGTTTGCAATATTTCTCCAGTTACATGTGGTATGTGTCCTTTACAAGATTCTTCCAAATAATTTGGAGTTTCAATGACCATTTATCATATTGTTGTCTCCGAAATGAGAATGCTTCCTTTGCGAAAATCCTCCCGAAAGGAAGCTCCGGTTGCAAAGTACCTAAAAAATAAATAACAATTAGCAGTTGTAGATTATATTAACCGTAGTTGTAAATAACCAGGAATACTAACCTTAATTTATAATAAAAGACTAAAAGTACTTACGTAAATTCCATCAGTCAGCTCGAATAATATTTTACTGCTGGATCACAATCATCAGATTCAGGGTACTTGTTAAGTTCGTTGAAAAAGCCTTAATTTATCTCTCATAACAGCTCCTAAAAATATGAACAAACTGTGGTACCCACCATGTATCTACTGTCCCTCGTTTACTTCTTGTAACCACTCTGATGTTGGATAAGGCATGCAAGAGTAATGTTTTTAACAACACGTTTTTACAATGGGAGAACTTGCGACCTTAGTGAGTGCTTTTCTGAAACTGACATTTGACAGGTATGGGGCCAGATAGCAGTAAAGATAAACATACAAATGAGAACACTGGCCCAAATTGCCCCAAATGTAGAGGATTATTTTATTATTTATAAACAACAACCACTTCTCTACAGCTTTGTTCTCAATCACTACGCTACAGCTCCAAATTTTGCTGCCCTGTCATGCTTCATCGTCATATGTGTGTGGTTTTACCATAACAAAAACAAAAACATACATACTAAGCAGTGATGGATCAGCTAGATTTAATGGAATTTATCTCTATATTTATAGGCAAGCATGTTTCTTTAAAACCTTCTTTCTCAGCTTATGTGCATCGCAGGGAAAATCTACTCATACTGTTAGAAAGATATTTTCCTGCAGAATCACGTTAAAAATTGAAATAAGCTCAGAAAAATAATTTAAATATTATTAAATATTTACTTGGGCCTTATGGGTTGCCATGCTGGTGACGACATAACAATGAAATATAAACAGAAAATCAAAACAAATGGAAGAAATTCCCACTACATGTTTTATTTACAGCATGGAGTGAAAATAGAAAATTCTGTTCATTACGTCATATTATTTTTGGTCGAGTTTTCGATCACTGGACCACCTCTAGTATATTTTTAAAAACACCGGAGAAAAAATTATATCTACTACTGTATTTACATGTTACCTCTCAAAAAGTTGCAAATGGTGATATTTGAGTTGATTGAATGGTGTATTCTGATTGCTATTGCGTTAGAGTGGACAGCCACAGATCTTTAAGAAAAATAACCTCTTCTTGGCAAATTCTATTTACTCAAGACAAGATTATTCAGTTGGTCGAGATGTATGCTGCATTGCACAGCATACTTTGATAGCTAGCTTCGGTAGCCGGTACTGTTTTCTGGTTTTGTATTAACTTACTTCTCAAGTTTTTTATGTGTGAACTAGGGATGGACGAGATTGGATTTTTAGTTTGAGACGAGACGAGACTAGATTTTTTATTTCTCATAAAGTTTCGAGACGAGATCGAGACGGGATTTCCCTTCTCATACACAACGGGAAATGCACGTTCGGAATTTTTACCTGATTTTGTAACATTGTTAGATTACTGTTTAAATACAAAAATAATGATAATAGGCAAGAATATTTACAATCTTTTATTAAAAAACATCAGCATAACATTTTTTTATTAATCACGCCTAACTTATTAAAAATGCCTACGATCAGGAAACACAGTGATATTAGTTAGGATAGAGTTCAACTTATCCTAAAATAAAATAAATCATAAAATAAAATATTAATTTTTATAAAATAGTTACTTGTTGTGACTTTTTTATAGTAATAAAACATTCCTCACACTGCTAACTCTTAACAAAACTTCTCAAATGTTATTAAAATAATTAAAGTAATATTTACATTTTTGAAGAATTAATTAAATAAGAACACCTTCGCAAAGGAAACGCAACTACAACACGCTCCTGTATTGCGGGTATTGCATTAACTTTCTGCAGGAGTTTTTAATTTTTTTTTTTTTTTTTTTTTATTGTCTTGATAAAAATCTTGCCCAAAAAGAAATCTCGTCTCGTGTAACGAGATTTAAAAATTCCCGAAAATTTCCCAAAATTTCGAGACTTGACCATCCCTAGTTCACATTATACCTTCTAAATTAGATCCAGCCTGTCAAAAAGCTTGACAAGTGCAAACATATTGATTCTCTATGTTGTTATTATGAGGCTTGTAAGTTCCAGTCATGACAAGCAATAATACTTACCAAAGATTTCTTTCCATATTTAAAAATATGGCGCTGAACCATTAAACCGAATTATGACAGTATTATAGCTTAAAAAATAAAAGAAAGGTTTTTTTAAGGATCTGGGCAATAAAAGACAAGAACCTCAGATTTCAAAATATTTATTTAATACCAGCAAATACAACAGTGCTGATACTAGATTATTAAAAAGCTTTGGCAAAATGTACAAATAAATAAAACGGAACATCTTGAAACATTATTCATTTGTTATTATTTTCATATAGAAAATGCAACATTCATAAAAGTTTAATACATTTTATCCTTAAATGATGAAACTGCCGAATTGAACTAAAAACTAAAATAAGTCTTAAAGTAACAACTTGGACACGTCTAAAATATCATTATCCATCTTTCATCTCTGCTCGTAAAAGAATCGATGGAGGAAACACTTCTCACTCTACCGGAAATATCCTTAACTAATATCAAACATCTAACATCTATCAATAAAATAGGGACAAAATATCGGAAGCGGTGACATTCACAAATGAAACAAATATTTAAAATCGGAACAGCAACTGTAACATTTATATGCCGACTGGACATCGTCAATACTTCATTTGTTTATTATCGATTGTGTAGTAAAATCTTATTATCACTTAAACGACTGCTTCAAAAAACTACGAGGAAAATAGAAATATGTCTTTACATAAAACGATTGATTCAGTCTACATTTTGTGCGGAGATATGGTCGGGCTTGTCGCCGGTGGCGTGACGGTTCCACATGATCCTGTAGAGGGTCTCCATGCCTGTAGCGTACTGCTTACAGTCAAACAGTGGACTCTCGGTGCGTGCACGCCACACCTCGGCACGGATGGCCTTCAAACTGTAACACAGACAAGTTGGTAACTCAGTTGACTTTGGTTTGGATCCTGGTTCCCACCACTACTGTTGATCAGTATAGTTCACTCTAAAACCGGCTTACTTCTTGGCTATACTAGATAAGTTCCGCACATGTATCCGAGGCCTGTGTGGACAGGCAAATAAAAGGTTCAAACAGAGCAAAAAAAAAAAAAAAAAACAAGTAAAAGAAATGATTACAAAAAGCTTCAAAACCTGATACTAAAACCTAGGTTATATTTATTATGTTCAGCCTAATAAAATCTACTTAAATTGTAATTCCCAGATCTTGTGCTCTCAAACCCGTTTGTATTTTAGTGATTATAATCTACATTTGGATATTATGCCACCTGAATATTGAGCCTTGTGCCAATCTTTATATTTTCCACATACTAGCAGCACAGTTGCTGACACCTCATTCTACCTGTGTTCAGCCTTTTCAGTCATTCTTGCCAGTGTCTTATCACATAACGTATATAATATGTTACTAATTTCTTCAAGAAACACTTACTGTACAATGGCATATCACTTTTTAATTCAATTCCACTTTTTCTTAAACTTGAACCAAACCTGTTAAAATTTAAAAGACAATTAAAATCTTTGTTGATTAAGTTTACCTGTTACAGCGTCCAAGAATTTTCATCTAAACTCAGTTCCATGAATAGTGATGTAAATTTTTTTATATAAATCTGCACCATTGTATATTGTATAAGATTGTATATTTGTAAATAGTTCTTAAGTATATGTATCCAACTTTTATTTCATTTTGACTTAGCCAATACAACTTGTATACATTGTTAATTCTGGTTGAATAAATGATTTGATTTGATTTGATTTGACTTGATATACACACTAACATTCAATATACAAATGAAACTGTCAGTTTAACTACTACTAAGGCTTACCCATCCGTACAAAATCCGTCCTTGTTACTTAATAGAATTTTTCCAAATAAAGAAACATTAAAGCATCACTCACTATTCTCTGTCAGTGCCGAGACGGATTGCGATCTGCTGATACTCAGCTCTGGTGCGAGCGATCAGTTCTGGCACTCCTAGAGTGGCTAGCTGAGAGGCTGCTACTCGTGAAGCCAGCGTCTCACCTACAAGGTACATAGGTAAGATAAATACATGAATTAAGAGGTGATAACAATAGACAACAAGCTCATATAATGTTTGTAAAAGGCTACACTATTCACACAACTCATTAAGTTATAAAAATGAATTTAGCATTTTTTTTAAGACTTACAGAAGGTTAGGTAAAACAGTTGAGCTCTTGATTCTCAGGCAAAATTGGGTCGGACCGGACCCCAAAAATCAAGTTCCTTTGGAAAGTATTGTTTTTTTTACCTGGCAGTGTGACTACTGGTGTGCCGGTCCACAGCACGTCCATGCTGGTAGTGTGTCCATTACAGAGAGGAGTGTCCAGGCACACGTCAGCTAGCTGGCCACGTCGCACATGCTCCTCTTTGGCGGCAACGTTGGAGAACAACAGACGGCCCGGGGGTAGACCCAGAGCCTGCGCCGCAGCTTGCAGATTCTGCTCTCCTACGGCCGGGAACCGCAGCAGCCACAACACTGCGTTGGGCACGTTCTTCAGTATCTGCAGCAGAATTTGTGACATTCGGTTAATAGTCACTAAACATAAAAATATTAAGAACTCAACTAAAATACCTGAAAGTACAGGGAATCAAAAATACACAGTAAAAAAATTACAAAACATAACAATTATATTTTTTTTAGAAAGCAGATTAGAAAGACATTTTTTGTGAATATCCAATATTAAGACGAAACATCAGTTTAAAATCCTGCAAAAATTTTTATATGTATCCATTAGCCTATGAACACTATTTTTTTTACAGATAAACTAGTTGAAATTAGTGAATGAAAAATAAAAAATCTTTATATAAGCCACTTGGGATTTCTTTAATATACAGATAAAAATATGATCATAAATTTTTTAAAGTAGTACAGTAGACTCTCGCTCATTCAGACTAATGTGGCGGGTGTCCGGTCCGGATTACGAAAAATCCAGGTCCACAGTATTGATAGCCCAGCAAATGCAGTTTCACCGGTAATAGATGGATTTTAGGTACGATTTGGTAGAGAAATATTTTTTTATTTAAGCATAAATCACTTATTACTGTACTGTAATAATAAACCATACTCTCCAGTTTCAATACGATTTTTGTCTAATTATAACCTATAATTTTTAACGCCGTGATTTCCGAGTTTTTGACTATCCGAGGTAGTCTCGGTCCCGTTTAGCTTGGATAATCAGAACTGAAGAAATCCCTACTGTGCCACTAAAAAATTCACAATTGCCGATCTGGACTAGCGGGAGTCCGGACAAGGCCGATCCAGATGAGCGAGAGTGTACTGTAGCCTAGTTCCTTGAAAATGATTTTTAATTGGTTTAAGAGGTGAAAAACATTAAATATAAATACATAATCTAAAAGAGTTTGACATAAAACAAAATCTATCATATGAAATAATATGATGGACCACCATATTAGACCTGAAGAAAAAACTCTCTTTCTTGGTTGAAAATGTTGTCAGTGGTTGTGAAATATTGTAATGTTTTGTGTATGTAGCGTTAAGTTGTGTGTCTCTTGTGCAAGTTGGACTCTTTGCCACTCAGGTAAACCCGCTATCCTCACAAAAATCATAGAACCTTATGCATGTTGAATCCTTAAAATTATGAAATAATTACTCTTTTCAGTTATCTACTTAATTTTTTTTTTAAAGAGGTTGGCGGCCTCTTTTAACCTTGCATTTGCCCGTCCACATAGACTACAGATCTGTGCGTGGAACGTATCCAGCAAAGCAAGGGGTGAGCCGGTACAGTACAAAGGTGAACTGTACAGATAAAAGTTAGTGGCAGTGACCAGGATCCGAACCCACGACACTTCTGCCTTGGGCCCGAAGTCCGCGACGCTACCGACTGAGCCACCAACTCACCTACAAATTACACTGTCCTATGTCCTAAAATAAATCGTAGACAAAAATAAATTTAAAACACACACACACTTGTATTCCATCAACAGTAATTATTTTCTCACTCCATCTCCCGAGATACTCACATGCACCCACATCTGCAGCGTAGGTGGGTCAATCTTGTACAGCTGGTTGAAGTTGCAGTAGACTATTGCGTCGTCTGGCAGCCCGTACTGCTGCCTGGTGGTGATCACTATAGTTTGCGGCACCTCTTCTCCAGTAGCTGCTTTGTTGTTGGTCTGGTTGGTGGCGAGTCCGTTCTGTACGACCACTCCGTTCACTGACGTCTGAATCTGGCCGGAGGCTATCATTGTCTGTGGACAAAATTAATGTTTAAATAAACAACAATGAAAATAAACAAGCTAGCCTTATGTTATTTTCTGTCAAAATTGTCTTATTTTTTTATTCAGGGAGTAAAATTGACTTTTAGGATACTAAAGTAGACATCCCATCCAGACGGACCAGCTGTATTTTTTTTTTTTTTTATTAAAAAAGCAACATAGTTGAACAAACCATCAGTCTGAATTTCAATGTTATACCCATGCAAAAAAGGAAAGTCATTTTGGCTGTTAATGAATTATTCGAAAAGGAATAGAGTTTAGCTTGCATACCTGAGAAAATTAGGATTCTAGGGGCTAACAGATTCACAAAAGAACACTAAATAACACTGATTTTGCCCTGTTGTGGGATTTTCTCATAGAGTAGGTTGTTGTGAATATTACAGTGTATCTATAGCCCCAGTACTCTAATTTTAACAAGTTAGCAGCTAAACTCTATTGTTTCAACTAAGGATGGACGAAAATAGATTTTAAGTTTGAGGCAAGATTCTTTCTTCTTGCCATATTTCGGGCTCACCATTTTGGTAGTGGTTGTTTGTGATTCAAATAAACTTACGGCCAATTAAGTAAGAGAGAAAAATCATTTATTGAATAGTTACAATTTTGTGTACCTTCCTCTAAAAACCCAATAACAAGAATAATGAATACTGGTTGCTAAGGCATCAGCTGACGCCACATTACTCGGGAATCATTTGTTTGCACAATTCTACAGTGGTTAATAAATAACAATAAAGCACAAAACGAGTGTACAAAATAACAAAAGCTTACAGGAACTTGTGTTACTTCTGATCGCGGTGATAATGATATCGTATACAGTAAAACCTATTATATCCGGTATAGACAAATAACTGGATAAACCAATTTTATAGATTTTTGAGATGTACACAGTTAAAAAACGCCTTCAGAAAGTCTGAAAGTCAGAAAGTCACCCGAACTATGTGTGTTCTTGTTACGTTTTCTTTTTGTAATCTAGCAAATTTCTCGAAAATTTTAGACACGCCCATCCTTAGTTTCAACCCGTGGTTTTTGTTACTGGGATAGTTGATGTGACAAAAATATGCTATAGCTAACAATAAATCATTCTATCAGTTCAGCTTGGCAAAAAAATACGGTGTACAGAGATTAGTTACAGTCTACAGTGGCTTAATTCAAATCCAACCAATTTTTGTCAATTTTTACTTTAAAACTAGTGACAATTTTAACATGGGGATAATTTGTCTAGTTTTATCGATAGTCAATGATAGAACTAATAACATTGTACATGGTTTTGGTTTGCAAGATAAACTTGTATTGGTTTTAGCCTACACAAATCACTTACTTCAATAGGTGAAGCATTGGAGAGTTCGGCCACTTTGAGTGAGATCTCAACAGGTCGACTGTTCTTGTTGTCTACTTGAGGTGCCACAACCTTCACCTCCTTCACCTGAGAAACATATACATATAAATATCATATAACTCCTGTTATTTTGTTGTTTTCCTTCCTGTACCGTACCCCTTAGGACCCTAGGTTCTGGATTAACATTACTCCAGGCTAGGCCTAAAGGTTTGTGGCCTCATCTTTTAGATACAATCCATTGGTGATTGGTGGAATATGAACTCAGAACTTGAAGTCCTGCGCTCTACTACTAGACCAGCTTGCTCCCCCACATATTTTGTACTGATTTATTATTATGGCAAATAAATAATTGAGAAAAAACAATGGATTTTGGTGCAAACTATAATTAGTATATAATGATATGCTTTGGTCCAGGATCACTTCTTGAATATTAACATGTTATAAGATTACCTGTTTCCGTCTATGATCCTACAAATTTATCACTACAAATTTAGGATCATAGACGGAAACGGGTAATCTTATACCATTTTCATATAAATAATTAGTATTCCTTTATCTAGATGAAAGGCTTCCACGGTCACGGCAGATTGTCAAATCTTGGTCTTCGGGTGATTACTGTGTTGTTAAAATAGTGAAACTAATGGCCAATGTTTCGGATGCATAGCAGCTGTCCATCTTTGGGGCAAACTACTATTCAACTGAACTAGTATTCCTTTGTGACAGGTGGCATCTTCTGGCCACAGTAGAAGAATGCACGTTTGAATTATGGATAATTTCATAGGATTACAAAACTCAAGAAAAAAACCCTTTCGTAAGCCAATCAGTCGATATAACAGTTATAATTACCTGAGTGCTCTCCATAATGGGAGAGAGATCGGTGGCGTTGATCACAGCCACGTTGTCCGCAATATCTTTCTTGCCTCCCAACTGCAAACAAGCAATAACATTAATCATCCTGCTGACTTTTATAAGTAAGACAATTTCAATGTTTTTAATTTCCTTTAAAATGTCACTAGGTTAAACAGTGGTACCGTGATGTGCTTGCGGTTCTCTTGGAAAAATCTAGAATGGTTGAATTAAATGAATATCAAGTATCAATTAAACAAAGTAGACAAAGTTATTTCAAAAAATTTAAAAGTGTGTATAATACGGTTTGAACAGTGTAATAAAAGTTTAACAGGACATACCAAATATGTAAAATATTTAAAAAAATATTCACAAGTTGAATTAATTTTGCTCAATAATTCCTAACAAACGTTTTTAATCAGAAGGTCGCAGGTTCTAATCCTAATTTTCAGAACAGATCCATTTTCAGTAGAGATTTTGTCATTGGGATATGAATTAATGATGATATCTAACAAAAAGGTCGACGTTAGATAGTAATCAGACCAGGTTTGGACCGTTCAATAATGTAAAAATGTCATTGGCATATAAAGCACACACATACAAACCAAACACACAACAGAAACAAAATTATGGCTACAAACCTTTTCAGTAAGAACGACTCGTTCTTTTAGATGGGGGAACATCTGCCTGTGGTCTCCAACGAAGTAAGTGTGAGGCATGAACGCCAGTTTCTCGCTGTACTGCGGCGCAAGCTCTACCGGAGAAGTCACCTGGTCGGTGATCAAGTAGTCCATGAAGGAGGCTCCACTAGTGCCAGGGTAGCCTAGCCACATCACCTGTAAAAGACAAGCTTTAGGTGAGTCGGTAACACAACACACTTCCATGACAGCGTCGTGGATTCCTATCCTGGTATGAGTTCACCAGCCTAGCCACATCACCTGTAAAAGACAAGCTTTAGGTGAGTCGGTGACACAACACACTTCCATGACAGCGTCGTGGATTCCTATCCTGGTATGAGTTCACCAACAGTTCACCTGCTAAGGCTGGAATGTTCCAAACACCTGAGGCCTATGTGTTTTTATCAATCAATTATTTAAGATGGGGACGCCACTATGTGCGTATTTTAGGGGTCTGCGGGTCCCCGATTTTTTCGGGTCGGGTCGGGCCAGCGGAAGGCCCGAGAGACCGGGTCGGGTCAGAGATTTTTTCGGGCCAAGATCGGGTCGGGCCAAAAAAAATTTATTATTTTCAAAGTTATAATAAGTAATTTTCAAAGAAACACTCTTACATATATTATTACAGCGGAATTAAAACGTTAAAATTATAATTAAATATTAAGTTTGCTCACGTTTAAGAACAAAGACACAACAGAGCAAATGCCGTACTGTCACTAGCCAGAGCCAGTCGTCTACTGACAAAACAAAAGCCGTGACGCAACAGTGCAAAGAAAACGAAGTCAAAAGAAAGACTATTTATCCAGAGGTACCAGTTTAATTATTTATTGTTTATTCCATACCTAGTTTAAAATATATTTTAGTATTTTATTTACATAATAAATTATAAACAAAAGAAATATCTGATATCGTGTACAGATCTGTATCTTGTTCTTTTATTTTCCTGTGTCTTTTTTGTCATTCAGTAACAAAACAAAACAACACTTCTGATCGTCTGGTTCGGCATTGTATGGTCACCATTTAATTTTTTTTTAAGTATCAAGTATCAGCAAGTCTACAAAGAGGTTAGGCCTAAATATTTTATAATTTTATGAAAGTTTTTATCAGTAAAATTATTTTTTTCTTAAGTTAGATTGAGTTTCAAAAAAGATATTTCTAAGATCCAATACAATATTTACAAGACACAAACTACCATGAATTAATTTCTTTGGAAATTATCTGTAACAGTTTTATATTTTTGAATAAAGAAAATATATCTTTTTGTCTCTACTTCCTTCTTTCGTTACTTGCATTTTGTCAGCAATTGGAACAATCGGGTGGTGTAATAGGGGTGGGGGAGGGGGAGGGTCTATGACCTTGAGTGTCCCCGGGCCTGGCTCTGGTTGTGTAAGAGGGGCGGGGAGGGGAGGGGGAGGGTCTGTAACCTTGAGTGTCCCCGGGCGCCCGGCTGTGAGAGTGATTCATGGTTTTTTGTTTACATTCTACTACCCTTCCCCCTTCCTTCCGAGAAAAAGACCCTACAGTTTCAAAAACATCGACTTACAGTATAAAAACATTGAGTTGTGTTGCTAATTAGGACACTATAATGTCTCTGCTGTCTGCTTATGTTGCCAAATTAGCATTTAACTTTCTTTTCTCTTGATTTAATATAATTTTCTATATATTAAGAGTTCCTTTTCAGGTACCTAATAATTGTGATATTGTTTAACTTGAGTTTATGGATTTTTAATTCTTTTCATTTATTAGCTAAAATCAGTTGTTTTAGGATTTTAATCTCTTGCAATACCGTAGGTCTATAACTGTGTATGACATGATATATGCAATTTTTACAGTCTTTACTATAACTAACTATACCATAAACAATGTATGTGTGTTATTTACTGTTTTAGAGTTTTTAAAGTGAATTAGTTTACACACAATCTTTTCTTCAATGAGTTCTCCACTTGTCATGTTGCTTAGTCTATTACTATTTTAGGCCCTATAAAAAATAATTCCTATGTAAAGCTGTAGGCCTAGTAATGCCAATAATAAATAATTCTTTATTTATGATGATATGTAACTAATAATGCTATTGTAAGTGTGAGGTTTTTATACTTAGGAGGTTAGGAGGCAGGGAATGAATGATTCATATTGCATGGTGGAAACATAGAATTTTTATTTTCTTCTTGCTTGCAGTCTTTAAGCCAGTCCACAGGCCCTAAACTTGAGATAAGGTTAATTGATTTGTTTATGATCCTTTTATATTAAGTTCCATTACAAACTTGTTGTAATTTAGCTGTTTAGATATTTCAACAGTTATGAAAATGGGAAAGAATGGCTTGATAAAAAAAATTATTTTCTTCTTTCTTGCAGTTGAGGCAACTCCTAAGCTGTAAATAAGTTATGAACATGAAATGATATACATAAATACAATCGTTTTTCATATGTTATTTTTAAGTAATATTATAAACACAGATAGGAGTTAAAAAAAGAAAAAAAATCTGGTAATTAATAATTTTTGGCCCGACCCGATTTTGGCCCGAAACCCGAGGACCAAAATTATCAGCCCGACCCGACCCGACCCGAACCAAAAAAGTCTGACTCGCAGACCCCTAGCGTATTTTAACCCAAATATGAGTGAAGGATGAGTGTAGGATGAGTGGCCCGATCTTGTAGTCTTGTTAGTGACTAAGGCCGACATGTTCCTTAGACACAGCTGTTAATTAATAGCCCATACAGCTAATGGCAACTAAGGGACCTACAGTTTATAGTGGAATCCGAACCACATTTTTTCCTTGTAATTTACGAATTGGTCTAATTATCAGGATAGTACTGCCGATAGTCGTAGTACTCACTTACTAGTGCGGACGTTAATCCACACCAGGGAGCATCGCATCCACAGGGCATCCATATAAATATCCACAATTCGTGACCTCCTAGTAGCTGGATTACAGGACGACGCCACCCGTCCCAGTCATCTCCATTCATGTGGGGCATTATACAAAGTTAAAGGAAAAACAAACAGTATCAGCAATACTTAAATACTTTACTTTTAATTGAAATGGCGACCACATGAAGGTAGGTATTTTAAGCCAAGCATGAATGGAGATGACTGGCGCGATCTTATAGTCTTCTTACTAAGGTCAACATGTTCCTTAGACAGGCCTGTTAATTAATAACCCTTACAGCCTATACCAACTAAGGGACTTACAGTTTATAGTGGAATGCGAACCACATTTTAGTCTTGTAATTAACAAATTGGACTAATTATCAGGGGATAGTCGTAGTACTCACTAGTGCGGACTTGAAACCACACCAGGGAGTATTGTATCCACAGATCTGACACATACTTTCTCCAATTAATTTGTCAACAACCCTTTTCATGGGGAAGCAGTGGGAGTATTTGATTGATGAAATCACAAAAGTTGAGATAACTTTTAAACCGTAATTTTTACAGCAATGGGGGTTGTACCATTTAGTTGAAAAATTAAAAGGACTATAACATACTACATTTCAATAAAAATATTTCCCTGGTTGTTTTGAAGAAAATCCTATTTTCTAGTTATTTAATGGGATTATGAGAAAATCACCATAACAGACATTCTACCAAAACTCAAAATAAAAAACTTTGATGGAAACAATGGGCTGCTTTCTCTATAAAGGCTTCTTTGTATAAGGGGATAAAGTAGAAAACAGAGAAATTAATTTTATTCTGCAGCAGGAAAATTACAAGTGAGGAAGATTTCAGACCCTTACATTGTTAATGTGACAAACCAGATGCTCAAGATCCCTGGAACCATAAATCTCAACCTAGACACCAGCGGTCGAACAAAAAGAACCCCACATGCTAACTCGAGAAAGACAGACCTACGTCTTTCGACATGGGTAAACAGTTTATCCAAAAACTCAACCTATATAAAATACCATGCAAATCTTACATTACTGAGTATTATTTTGAGTTTCAGCGCTCAACTCATGTCATATTGAAGATAAACAGTCATTTGATCTATTTCAAAGTATTTTTCTCAAGTCATATTAGATTTTCAACCCACCTGCACAGGTGCTGGACGGAGTGCAAATATCTCATTCCTGGCTCCCTTGGTGTATCCGTTCATGTTGACCAGGATGTGGATTCCATCTGCATTAATTCTGTCTGCTGCTTTGCCGTTGCATGGGATCTGTGGTAAAATTCCAACATTAAACACTTGAGAATAGTTAAACCATCACTAAGTAGACATTTCTTTGGCCAAAATGAATGTTTGCATATTATGTTTTGGATAGGGGTGGGCAAGTATGATTCCACTCATTGTTGTCAAGCATTGCACCTATTCTTGAATATTAAATTAAATAGAATTTTTGATTTTTTTTTAACTATTTCAAATTACATATTGTTTTTTTTTTATTATTTAATTAGGTACCTAGAATCTTAAGGATAGGTAATTGTTGAATGTTTGGGGACTAGGTATTATATTAATCGGTAATCGCCCTCTTTTTTGCTCTTCCAAATGAGTCCATATAATACAATATATAATACAATATATAATACAATATATAATACATATATAACAATATCAAAGGCACATTTCAGGAATACCTTAACTTTGAGAATCAATTGCTATATTATCCATTATGTTAGGCCTACCTTAGAAAAAGTAAGCCATAGGAGAGACAGAAGACACATAAAACATGTATTTTAGATGTCTTCTGTATGTTTTATGTTCTACCTGTAATTCTTCTAAGGTAAGCTAGCTGGTCTCCCTTAACTCTACAAAATCAAAATCCTAGTGCCTTTCCTTGACGAAAACTAGCTCTAGATTTAAATCTTAACAATCATCTTAACATAACCCACAACTAACCTGTGAGAGGTCAATGAAGTGTTCGGACTCGCGGGCTATCTTGGTGCGGAAGGTGGTTCCGTCGTCCGCACTGAGAGCGTAGCAGAATATCTCCACCCTGGACCTATCGTGGAGGCCGGGGATACTCTGCATCAGATGTGAGGTCGGGTGGTTGCCAAAGTCTGACGAGACGTAGCCGATACGCAGCCGGCCGCTCACCTCCTTCGGATACTTGTAAGGTGGTTTGTGGAGAACGTGAATCTGCAACCATAGGATTATATGTTAGGTACCACTAACTTTTCGTACAAAAGGAGTAAGATTGAAGTAAGATACAATATACTCCTTTTCAATATACTTCAATATATGACGTAAGGGTAAAAAAGTTCAAAACTTTTGTTACTAAGTCTCTTATTTAGTGAGAAAGATAACAGTTAACATCTTACAACTTAATGCTATACACAAACCAAAATGCCTTATCAAAGAATATAACTCCTCCTTGTACACAAACTAACCTTATGACTTACTTTGAAGACAAAGCTCAAAAATTTAACTAAAAACTCTCTCAGACAAAAACTTAATTTTCACCTGACATATACATAAAAACATACAAAGACAAATTCTGAAATCCAAAGATGGGGTAGCTTTAGGAGTATAATGCTAAATATTACTTAAATAGAACATAAAATTAGTATACTATCTTAAAACTACAGTTTACATAACCCAGGCCTTCAGCTTTGGTTCTTCAACATCTGTCTCCTAAACAACTATTCTCATTGCGTATAGAATCAGCTTCCAGAACCCAAATTGTTGTGAAAACTCAATTTGTCAATAATTGTAATGAAAAATGTCTACAATCCTTAAATATATATAATCAATCGGTCACTAACCTTCTCCAGACACAAGTTGGCATGTCGTGCCGCGATGGCCTTGCGGAACTCATGTGTCAGAGGGTACAGCATGGAGTGGTGTGGATGTACCGACGGCAGCCTGTTCTTGTCTAGCTGTTCGGCTACGATGCTCACCAACTTCTTCATCCGTGCGTCGTAGTCCGTCCAGTCGCACACTATTTGCAAACAGTGCGCCAGATTGCAGTACGCATCTGGGAAGTCCGGTTTTAACTTCAGCGCAGTCCTGTACGACTGGATGGCCTCGGGAATGTTGCCGGAGTCCTGAAACAGGGAGATAAGTTACAGAGATTTTTAAGAACAGTCAAGTCCCGGTTATGATAGCAATAATCTGAAACAAGTAAAAAGAGGAACTCTGAAGAAAAAAACCAAGAAAGGCCTTGGTAAAAATAGTGGACCCAAGTGATGGTTGATATGGAACGTATAGAACACATGAAATTGAGGGAGGTGGAAGGATTTTTTGGTGCGGCAAAATATCAACTCAGATATACAAGGCCATGGGAGGAAGAGTCTCAATTATTTGACCTAAATCAGAATCAGCTGTGGTAAGGTTAGATGAGCATTAGAGTCAGACAACACACAAAAAATAAACATTATAAACATCATTAACAATCTTCCAATTCATTAAATGTCTCTGTAGTCAAACCAGTAGGAGGCTTTGAATAAGATTTTTCTTGACAATCTTACACACTGTGACCATAATGTAAAGGGTAGCAGAGAGTTATGCAGTTAGGGCCAACTGTGTGATCGTAAACAATTAGAAAGTACAAAACAGTCAAGGCAGACACCTAAAGCCTGACCTGAAACTTCCGAGTACAAACTGAGGCGGCAAAAGGAATTTTATGGAACTCGATTATAGCCAGGCAAGGTTCAAACAACACAGAAAGTTTAGATAACTGGATAGTCAAGACGCCACTGGTTCATAATTTAGATTAGAAACAATTCCTAATTAATACTACATGTTCCAAGATTAAGGCAGATACTTTTATTCTCAGAGGTTATTTATTTTACTTAGTGGAACATTATGCCTTTGGTAAACATCAACAAAAATACAAGGTTTGTTGGCCAACAATCAAAAATATTAAACTCTAAACAGGTTCCCTACCGGGTGTCAGGAGACTACTCATACAGAGGAGTCTCCCCCCCCCCCCCCCAGTAATTAATGTGTTTAACTTTAAACATTTAAACAGCCACCCAACCATATAATAACTTATAAACAGCTTACTTACCACACATCTTATGGTTACTTTTGTTGAAGAGCTCTCTCTGTATTACAATTGCAACGTATACCAGCAAAGCACCCATGCACAATGATATTCAAACACAATTACCAAGTATTGTATGAGGGTTTCATATACAACTATACAAACACTATTGTTGTTGGGATCACAGGCTTACCTAAATGGGAGAAAGGCCATCTTGGTACAAGAAAAACAAAAATTAACTTGATAAAAATTTGAATAATTTTCTGTTAATAACATTGTTTTCAACTACGGAAGGTTTCGGTTGGATTGTTTGTGTTCAAAAAAGGGTTTTATGTCTCTTGTGATGGACTCTTTCCTATTTCATAAGCCTGTTATCCTAACGCAAGTCCTTTAAACCTAGACTATTCTATTCTATGTTACATAAATAAATTTATAAACCTTTGTAATTAGTTTTTTACTACCTACCCAAGTGACAAACTGCTATCAAACTAATCCATTTGTCAGTACACCAGATAACTTTCTTTTCATACTTACCGCAAGACACCATCTGGAACTACCAGACTGTCTAAATACTCAACTTACTGCAGTGCTCTGGCCGCCAATGAACTGTAAATACTGAAATATAACTTACGATAATGCAAAGCTGCACCCAGACTTCATCCGACGGTTTTTGCTGAAGGACTGCTGCTAAATGTGGCTGAATCAGAATTTGGCTACCACGAAGATATACCTGGGTGTCAGTTTATGCATGTTTTCGTAATTTCGTTCGATGAGAAAGAGAAATAGGTCTATTGAACAGATCATTTCGTGACGACCACCGCTTGTGAAGGGGGTCAGGAAAAGGTTTTAGTTGGGGAAAGAAATTGATAAAAGGTGCTTGAAATAACTAGGGCAAGACGGCACAATGATAGGGAAGTCAATTTTGCTATGACAGTAGACTTAGCTAATTTCTGTGGATTACGAAAAGCCAGTGAATGTTGATGAAATCGTCAACATGGTACCCCTTTAGTTTAGTAGTATATTCGTTTCTTTTTTTTCTTTTTAGTTGACCATGCTACATTTTGCCACAGTTAAATCAATCACAAAATTGGGTGAATTGAAAGAAAACTGCTAAGTCAATGGGGTAAGGGGAGATTTATCTTCCTGACCAACGAATAGAATTCAGAAATTTCTCTTTCTCATATCTCATCTCTGAAACACCTTTACTTGTTTATCATACAAACCCTGTCATTATTACTCCATCACTAATTACAATACAACTAGGATAAATTAAATTACAACTTAGTTTGTGCAATCTCAAAGCAACTTAAAGGATAGCTCAAAGCAGCTTTGAGTTAAGCTCACCAATTTGTCAGAAACATTTCATAGAAATAAGATTTCAGAATCAAAATCGTAACTAGTTATCTAGATAACTGGTACTTAGATAGAGCTTTCTCTGCTACCCAATCTTCTTAAACACTAAATCAGAAATTAAATTAATTGTTAGTATCGAGTGAATTATTCTTCACCCAGTTGTAAATTACTTCCATACAACTCATCCCTCCAAAAAGTTCCTAATCAGAGACTTTTTCATTAAGTTTCAGAAATAAATCATCAACCTCAGCGATATGTAAAACTAAAACCTTAGTTAAAATAAAATCTCAATATTGCTTTTCAAATATTTACGACATAAATTAAACATCCTTAATAATCTCTTGTTAAAAAAGTATCATGTAGTATCTTAGACTATGGATGAATCTCAACATTCCATTCTCGTATTAAAGTAGTCAATGGACAAAAAACAGTAGAATTAAGCCACTGATAGAGTACGCCATTGAAAATTTAATATTCATTTTAAACTCCCTAACTTTTTCACCAAACCAAACTAAAAGATCATTACATTTAATATAACATTTTAGCCTCCTAATCACATTTAAACATTATCATTTGGTTTAAAATACCTGCATCTATGTGATCTATGTGTTGCGGTATGACAACTAGTTTCCTAACATACAAGCCAATTAAAAATATATAAGACACACACACGTGTACAGAAAAGACAAAAATCTAAGTACCGGAAACAAAAAACAAAAGAACTGAACGATGTGGGTATGTCACAAACCGAACGGGTGCCGGTTCTAGCTCGGATCTGGCGGATCCGGTAGTCCGATATTCGGATCCGACCATCACTAGTCGAATCTAGTTGCCATATGGCAACACATCGTGCATAGATACAGGTATTTTACACCAATATAAAGTGAAAGAATATCTTTAGCATATTTAACGTCTCATAACCTATCTCAGTAACAAAAACTAAGCAAGATAGACTTTAGCGCACTCTGTGAGTTGCTAATTCAACTGTTTTCTTTTTTTAATAAAATGTATACTTCAGTATCCAAAAGTCAATAGTACACAATTTATTGCACTCAAATTTTCACTCACTCTGTTGCCAATTACTTAGTAAGTCTGCTATGTTTTGAGCAACTTGTGTATGACGTATCATGTTACCTTGTGAATGGAGGCGAGGTTGCTATGAGCGTCAGCGAACGCAGGGTTGATCTGTATGGCTCGTGTGTAGCACTGCAAAGCTCCTTGTATGTCTTGCATCTCCTTCAGCGTGTTTCCCATGTTGCTGCAAGGAAAAAAAATGTCATCTCAACTGTTGCACTAAAGATTCAGACTATATTTTTTACAAATGTGTATTGACTATGACTATCTTGCAGCTGCAGCACAGGAAAAACTTGTAAATATAGAAATGAACTTTGTCCTCAGTCAATCTATAGTGTTTGTCTTTTTGATATGGTTCTAGCCCGCCTCATTGTACTGCTATTTTCACTTTCCAACAAGATGAAATCCTTGTTACACATTGGAGTTTTAGGTAGCATTAATATTGATAGAAAATTTATCAACCTGACAAACAGACATAATTTATCATCCCTTATTTGTGGTGGTATAACATTGATTTTAAAAGAACATATTTTCATTGCCAAGGAAAATATCAAGTCTGACTAGATACACTTATTTGTAATTTCCTTAAGAAATACATAAGTATCAAAATACAGACATTATTGACTGATTCATAGAACAACACCATGAGAAACGATGTGAGAAGGCAGCTTAGGTCCCTAGATTAATTTTTGATTGTTAGTAAAACTAGACATCCCCATGCCCATATTGAATTGTCCCCAGTTTTAGACTCAGTTGAATTGAGACCCCAACAGAATGTGCTGATGTATATTACTGATTTCTATTGAATACACAAACTGATTAAAAAACCAAACCGATAGAACAACCTAATGTAAACCATTATCTTTCAAGTCACATAGACAATTTCAGTAACAAGAAACAGAGAAAAAATAGAGTTTTAACTGAAGTACTAGAGTAGCTCATTCAACTACATGTTCTTTTTTATTAAAAAAAAGCTACAACTGGTTTATATAGCAGGGATATCTACTTTAGTAACCAAAAGTGAATGTTTAGCAGTAGGTTATGTACTGACCTGTAGGCATCCGCAAAGGTCGGCTGTATGCGGATGGCCTCCTTGTAGTGCATCAGAGCCTCGTTGAGTTTCCCTTGCTGTTGCAGGACGGACGCCAAGTTGCTGTGGGCTGCCGCAAACTCCGGGAACACCTACAATCATTCACTTCCATCAATAATTCTGAATTAATTCAAACCCTGGATTAGATCCATTTGTTACAACTATTGCAATCCTCTGAAGAACAGAAATGATTTTTTAATAGTGATCTCTTCGATATGGTCCTGTTCTTTTACGATTGAGCTCTACATTTCGTTCACATATTCAATTTTGAGTAGTTATAATACTGTATTAAAGATCTTGTTGATATAAATCTCTTCTTTCTAAAAAAATAAAGTCTTGCATTTGCTTTGCAGATTATAACGATCCAAAAAGCTACAGGATTCTCCTTCACCTCAAGCCCTGCTTTTTTAAGGATTGAGGCTAATGTTTAGTTTAATACAGGGTGTCCCGGAACTCTCTACCAGTATTTTAGGGCAGTGCTCCTGGGTAAGAAACATAACTAAATATCATATTTAAACTGTCCGGAAGTCCTTAGTTACTCACACAGCCGCCATTTTGTTTTTTTCAGTTATTAATTTTTTTCTAAAGAATGGTCAAACATACGAAATGGAAACTTTGCAGAAACATTTATGACAACTAGACAAAGCTACCAAAAAATTATCACGATTTTTCAAATTCATAAAACAAAATGGCGGCCATTAAAAATGTTTGTAAAATCAATGGTTTTTGAGTTATTTGAGAAAAAAATTTTTAAATGGCCGCCATTTTGTTTTATGAATTTGAAAAATCTTCATAATTTTTTGCAGCTTTGTCTAGTTGTCATAAATGGTTGTGCAACGTTTCCATTTCGTATGTTTAACCATTCTTTAGAAAAAAATTAATAACTGAAAAAACAAAATGGTGGCTGTGTGAGTAACTAAGGACTTCCGGACAATTTAAATATGATATTTAGGTACGTTTCTTACCCAGGATCAATGCCCTAAAATATTGGTAGAGAGTTCCGGGACACCCTGTATATTTCAATTATCTGAGAAGTTGTAAATTGTCTAACCCATTGACGAAGACTTACATGCTTCACCGCATTTCGCCGTGATATAGTCCTACTAACCCAAAGGCCTTCAAGAAGTACAACAAATCTAACCTACAAGCAATAGCATCGTCGTGAACTTATACTCGCAATCGATCCATTTGGCCGACGGTGACATGGTGGTTCTGTTGGCTCAGCGTTGCCCTGACAAGGGTACCATTGAGGTCTTTTACATGCCAGGGATCGAATCCTGTACATGTGCAATCTAAATTGAGCTAGCTAATGTATGGCTTGGCTGAAGTGGAGGGTGTGCAGATTAGGTGGAACTTGTCAGCATTAGTGAGTTAATAGGGATTGCACACAACATTTGTTTTTCTTCATTTCTACATCGGTTTCAAAATCAGAATCAGAATCAAAAATCTTTATTTATGGAGAAGACCAAAGATTTTTATTTTTTAGCTTTTAATTTGGTTGAAAATGGACATATCTTGTTGAAATATATGATAAAAGACATAAAAGGACTTAAGACTTGGAAAAAATATTAAAATAGATAGGTAAAAATTATGTTGTTGTTGAGCTAAAAGGTCAATAAATGGGTTGATTTGATCAGCTATATGTTCTTCACCTCCAGAGCCTTGAGGTAGAGTCTTGTGGCTTCCTCGATGTAGCCTTGCTCCCTCTTGATGTTGGCCAGGTTGTTGAGGGAGTCTGCGTGTGACGGGCACAGCCGCAGAGCAGTGTTGTAGCATTCTTCTGCCTCCACCACCTGAAACGTAACCAGATAAATAAATCAATCCCTTAACCACGACCTTAACAAAAACTAAATAAATGAATTATTACTGAACCTTGATTATAACACCTTGAATAGAGATGAATCACTACTTTATCTACCAAAGAAATACAAATGTACATAAGCATTGAATTTGACTACTTTTCATGCAAAAGATAATATCACTTGTCTTTTTGTTACATAAAAACTTAGTAGACGGAGCATTTATTTGTGCTGTAGACACATAAACAGGCCTTTAATGAAAAGGAATCGGCTATTTACTACAAGAATGTGTGTAAGCACCTTGATTTTTCAAGCTGAGCCTGGCTTTTATTCTTGCGATATCAGAAAGTTTCTGCGAAGATGCTCTGTTTAAGATTTTCAAGATTTGGTGCTAATTTTAAGAGACATTCACAGTTAAACCGGAACTGTGGAGGGTGCTTACATTTAAACTGTGGCCACAGAAAAAAATTACCATTAATTTTGATTAAGATATATATTGTACACTATTGTAAAACAATTGTAGTGGTAACAATAACATAAATACCAAATCAATCCAGTTCAAAGCTACTTCATTTTGGCCAGAGATCTGAGGATCAACATTTTTGACCCTACCTGAAGTAATAAAGTCTGTCATATAAAAAGTGAACTAATATTTTTAGACTGAAAAGGAAGGTATCTGATTTTCCTGCCCAGTTCACACAGTAGAACAAATTTATAAATCTCTTCTCTGGTCTTCAGAGAAAAACCATATCACACCAATATGGTGTAATTGCCTCTTTGGCCGTTGCATATGGCCATTTTTGAAGAACCTTACAATTCAGATGTGGTAAAAGTATTATTGTTATCACAACCACTTGTGACAATCCAAGCGCAATGACACTCTAACAAACTTTTCTTGTTCTAGCACAATCTGTTCTATTTAGTTGCTAGCTTACCTGTCCTTTCTCCTTAAGGGCATTTGCCAAATTACAGTAGGCATCGGGGAAATTTGGCTGCAACTCGATGGCTCTGCGATATGTATCGATGGCGAGATCGATGAGACTAAACAAACAAATAAACTAATCAAAGTTAGAACAACATGATACTTAAATTACATCTAAGTGGTCATATCCCTTTGGAAATTAATAAGAGATTTGAAGCTACGCAAATCTTAAAGTTTTAGTACAGCTTAAAAAAACAACTAGAAATTCGTTTTGACTCATCAAATGTCAATACACACAATTAATTATAGATTGAAAGCGCAATGTCATACCATCGTGAATCGTTCTTGTTGACCATATTTAATAATAAGAGGTTAATATGTCTAGGGCTATTTGTCGAGTTATTTTTTGTGTTTTCATATTTTATTAGTTCATGTTCTAAGTGTAGGCCTAATAATAGTTTGACAAAATTAAGTGGATAAACTTTATACCCTGATGGATATGACCATGGTTTAACATAAGCCAAAATCCAGGTCATCCACTACTAAGGATGACGTGGATTTTGGCCTCAAGGGATATCAAAACAAAAAAGTAGATCGGTCCAGAGTCTAGGTCTTATCACGAGACCTAGGGCAATAGCTTATTTCCTATAAGGGAAATTCGCCAAAAGAGAATATTACTAAAAACAAAACACAGTTCCTTTTTTCCTTTTTCTGAATTTACCAGACACAATTAATTAGATCATGTAAAACTTGTAAATTAGGCTTCTACACTAACATGTTTTATTATAAAATTAATCATATCACATAGATTAACCAATTAATAATTTGAAAATAAGCAAATTCAACTCAATTTTATTAAATAATTTGATAAAGCCAAGGAAATTGTTCATAAGAAAATGGGTCTTACTGAGACAAATGGAACCGTTTTGCCAGAGATGAAATCTCTTTATGGTGTATTAGTATGCAAATCAACACAACACCGTCAGACTAGCCACTTTGATCATTATTCAAGGTAATGGTGTGCTTAGCCTGATAGAAACACTGATGGGACTTACGATTACACAAATAGCCATTTGTTAGGGGAATGTATTACTACTTTAACTACAAATGTTTAATTAGAACAATAACTATACCAAATATGGCAATGATTCAACATTTTAAATACATAAAAGTTATTTGGATAGAATCACAAGATAAGACAACCAAATTTCCTCGAGCAAAGAGTATGTTTCATGAGTAACTTCTTCAATCTTCAGTATTTCAAAGCTATAACAGGAAAAGAAAAGAAATATGGTAGCACACTTAAGAAGGTAACAAAACAAAAATACTAATGTTAGTAATATCACTAAGGCCGCATTTACAGGAGGCCAGTGAGCAGGAAGTTTGCCGAGCAGGTTACCTGCCTCTAGTGTATTGAAAGTTACCTGTGGCAGGTAACCTGCCTGTAGTGTATTGCAAGTTACCTGTGGCAGGTAACCTGCCTCTAGTGTATTTCAAGTTACCTGTAGCAGGTAACCTGCCCGCCAAACACGGCTCTGAGTAAAATAACCAACCGCAACTTTAGTTCTGGGACTGAGATATTTCATACAATGAGCTTTTTAAAGACGTGTACGATTGAAGGTTAAAATAATTTCAGAGCCTAGACAGAGTTTAGAAATTAATCTTTATCTAATACTCTCTATTATCAAAGTCTTAGATTCAAACATTGACATTTTATGGATGAGTTCAACAAAAGAAACACTAACTCCAAAAATGTTAATTAATTTAAAACTCTGTGTAAACGTCCTGCTGATCTTTAATAACTCAAAACAAAGCTCATTAAAACCTCTAATGAAGCAAAAGCAGCTCCGGTCATTAGGGTGTTCCAGTCATTAACCACCAAGGTAAAAAAATGTTGCCATAACGATAAATTGATTACAACTGTTACAAAAGCTGTACTTTTGATTAAAAAGATTCAATCATGACAAGATGAGATATTAAGTTAGCTAATTTATTTTAGATTTTTTGGTACTTTACTAATATTATATTTATATGGAGATATCCGGAGAAAGAATAAAATAGTAATTGTATTAGAGGTGCTAGTCGGTGACTCTTCAAGGAAACGGCTGCGAGTGCCGAGGGGAGATGAGGACCAACCCAGGAAGCTGGTTGGCCGTGTGCCACTCTACAATATACAGACTGTAATAGTATATAAGCATTGATGGCATTGATATTCTTGTCAATTGCTTAATGGGTCTGATGATGATTGGAATGTAAAAAAAATCAACCACCATTCACCATCTTTTGTATGTATTTACCATTTTGTAAGTAAACAGTTTAAGTTCAAAAAACCTCAATTATTCTTAATTACAACTGTCGTTTATAAATAATTTTGATTTTGTGCCCTTAATCACATATGCTTGTTGCAAACAAGAACAAGAAGTCAACCTTGATAATAAGTCACTTTAAATAATCTCCATAAGGGTTAAGGTTCTACTGTACATGTTTGAAGTATTAGTAGATTAAGAGGTCCTTTTATTTACTTTTCACAACAATACATTTTAAAAGGAAACGGTGAAATTGACAAACACATGAACAGGTTGAAGTTAAATTATTTTAAAGAGGGTCGACACTCACCCCTGTTCATAGTAGACGCAGGCCAAGTTGCCGTGGACAACAGCATTGTTAGGGCTAAGGTTAAGAGCCCTCAAATATGCTGCTACCGCTCTGAAACAGGGAAAAAGTAATTACAAATCTGTCCAACATTACTACCAAAATGACCACAAGAATCAATCAGGGAATCAACCGGAGACCCAACTACGCAGAATCAATCACAACATTAGGCAAGAGCTGGTAAGTTAATCAAAAAATCAAACATTGATGACCACAAGAGTTGATCAGGGAACCAATCAGAGATACAACCACACAGAATCAATATCAGCCCACAGCCACACAAGATGAAAAGGGAATCAAACAAAACTAAAACGACAGAATCAATTTTGGAGGATGATTGCAAAACAGCAAACATAATAAAATTGCTCTCATGAATTTGTTGACTTAAAATAACTATGACTTCTTCTTAAGCACAGCTTTACAGAATCATAAATGATTTTTTGTTTAAAGTAAATTGTTGGTGAGCGAGTTTGGTGTTATTTATGTTATTTAGCAGAACAATACAGAATTTCCCATCACAATCTGTAAAAAATACTTTGTAATAACACCAAACCATGCTTATATATTTAAAATATGTTAGAAGTATTTGTACACCATAACTTATTTTTCCATTTTACTATACAGTATATACCTACTTCATTTCCCAATTACTTGGGATTGGATACCAAGTTATACATAAGTTACACAAATGTATGGTAAAAAATATATAATTTTTCCATTACTTGAATTTATAAACACAATACAGTTGAATAAAAAATAAAACTTCAACAAGAATTAGTAGAAAACAGAAGTGTTTCTGCAACACGATTCACCCTCTTAATGTTCAACAAAGAAGGTAAGGATGTCAAATTGACAGGCGCAAGTGTGTTTGGAGGCTTAGTTCCCTTCTTGTTATCATAGAGGGTGGAATAATGCAAAGACAACCATATTACTCCATACGATTCGATATAAGAGTGAAACATAATTTTTTAGGTTGATAGATTTTTAAGAGATTCTTTAAGAGCGTCTTTCAAATCACATGGACTGTCACAGTAATAAAAACAAGGAGAGAAAATAGTTTTAGAATGTAGCACCTTCTGTGAGAAGCTCATTCAAATAAAACTATGTTCTTTGGAAAAATTTTACTACACCTGGTTCATATAGATGTGATGTGTACTTTAGATGGCGAAAGTCAATTATTTAAGTTGACTGTAAAAGTTTCCTACTACTATATTGATGTTGGTTTTAATATTCGACTTTTATTTACCCTAAACATAGTTGTTTTGGGTCGTTTGGAATACGTTATTATATTACTGATTGTAACTTACGCTTATTTATTACTTGCGTTTAAAAAATCAAAGCCTATATTTATACAATTTCATGATGCACGTTTCAAATTTTTTTTTCACCTAGTAGGCCTATATTTTTTATATACTATCATAAGTCTACATTTTAAAGTATTTAATTCAAAACAAGTTCATTCAAATATATTAAAGATTCTGTCATTAAAATAAAAACGTATGTTTTTCATTTCATTCAGTTTTCAATTCACCTTGTATGTCGTTAACATCGACAAACAATATCACGTGTCAAAAGTACATTGACAACCAATAGCGATACCAAAACAGTGTTCGTCGCAGCGACAATATCGCTTATCAACTCCATTAGTACCACTTTGCTCGTATATGGACCGACATTGAGTCACACTTGCTTAACGACAACCGCTTTTCAACTGAAATCAATATTACTGATTCAATATTAAAACATCCATTCTCGTCCCGTATGATCCCCAGTGAAGTGTAACGTTCCGTCTGAATCATTCATTTCAAATCTTGCTTTAGCTCTTAGTAGGAACCAATTCAAATTGGTTTATTAAAATTTCCTTTATGCAGTTTAACTCTATTAATTTAACCATTCTGTCTCTAAAAAACAATTTAATTAATATTTTAAAATGTCTTAAACTATATGGAAATCTATGGTGGAGTTGATTTTACTAAACCATAATAGTATAATTTTAATACTTGCCAATCAAACAGAATGCAGTATCATAAAAAACAACCTTATCTTATCATTTTACATAACTTTAAAGAATTATCTATCAAGAAATCCTACATCATATTAAGGAAAACACACTTTTAGATTCGAGTAATTTGGATTTATATCAAACCTATTAAAAATCAAAAAACTATTTCAGGTAGGCCCTATAGAATTAGTTATTACAATTAAACTAGCCACATAGAATTTTAATATATTAAAAAAAATATATCATTGCAGCAAAAAAAAAAATTCAAAATTTGAATATATTTATTTATGAAATTACAACAGCCTGACCACACAAAATTTACAAAAACTTGTGGGCGAGGCCCAATTAATAACAGAAAATAACAAAATAATTTTACAGATTTTTCTTTTTCCCCCCTTTTCTACTTAGCTGTTTTGTTTTACCAATTAAAACAATATTAAAACATCCAATTCAACTTAAAAATCAAATATAATATTAAAAACCCATCGTTTTATAAGACCATAATTAACTGGGTTAAGATCTAATATATCATAACCCAAGGCGAGCAGCGTGGGTGTGAGTATTATTCAGGAGTCAGCTCGTAATGAATACACACTCGGGTGGGTTCAGGCCTTAAACAAGCCGCTGAATACGTACAAGCATTGTTTATCGTTCCTCCCTAACCCTGCTATTGTGCTTCAACTCAGAACCGCAACCTTTGCATGAGGATCGAGCAATAACTACTGTAGTGTTGAGATGTAAAACACTGTCACACTTAAGATTAAAAAAAACATATCACACGATAAATTTTCTGATTCATAATTTCTTACAGGGTTATTATTACGTTTTCATATTGGGACACAATGTGGCTTAGAGTGTTGATAAATAAGGCAAGAATTAGATTTTAACCTTAATGTTCAAGTTTTCGATGAGAGATAATACTGTACAAAAATTTAGGCTAGTAAAAGGTCCTATCAATTAACTTTGAAATCGGTCTTACAAAATAGGTATGAAAATAAACGCCAATGGCATGTACACAGTGTGGTAGGCTAAAAAAGCTAACCTGTATAGTTTTCACATCTTCGATATAATAGCTGGAACTCCCTTAACTCTACTGTAAGAATGGATATCCTGGCCTGGCAAAAGGGGTTATTATGGCCAATAAGCATACCAAATAATTTGAACATTGAACTATCCAAATTTAATAACATACAAAAAAAATGCTCACATATGAAACAAAAATTGGAATTCGTAAATAATTAGTTGGTTATGTAAGCCTGCAATTTTTTTAACACGTCAGTCAATCATCTGTATTGCAATATCAAGGAGGTGATCATATTTTGTAGTTAACCAATAAAATAATAATAATAACCTGAACAGTGGACAGATTGTAATTAGTCAGGGACTTATTAAATAATATCGTTTAACTTAAGGATAAAGGCTAGATAACAACAAAACTACAATTTCATTGAGAAAATGAATAATTTATTGAAAAAAAAAACATAAACTTCCTTACTTATGTTACTTTAGATAATAATTGTGCCTACTTTTAAAGTTTGCCTATAAGTGAACTATTTTGTAATAAATACAAGGAACCCCTAAAAAGGTCAATAAATCACAAAGAACCCATACAAGTGTTGCAAATACAGTAGTAAGAGACTAGGATATTGGATCAGGCAAGATTACTGGAGCAGAGTAAACAAAACCTGTATACGATCTCAATTCTTTTACTCTAAAACATTCTTTACAATTCTCCTAATGTACAGCTATTCCAAAATATTATTCCATTTCAGGTATTGAAATAAATTTGGCAGTTTGGATTGTGTTGGTTAGTATAGCGTGTGGAAGGAATGAGGGAAAAGCTCCCAACATCCCTAAAGCCTGTGTCACACTACGCTACTTTACTAGCAGCTAGCGAAATAGCAGCTACTAAGTAGCCAATGTGACATAGGCAGTAGCAGCTACTAAGAGTAGCGCGCTAGTGAAATTTTACTAGCATGGAAAGTTGAACATGTCCAACTTTCCGTGCTACTAAACTGCGCTAATGAGTCACGTGACCAACTAGCAGCTATCAAGTAGCGACTGTCGCCCAGTGTGACAGCTTCAATAGCAGACAAGCGGCTACTTGCACCACGTGCTGTCAGCCTGATTCGTTTATTCTCGTTCATTTTGAATAATTTCTGAAGTAATCATGAGTGATCCGAAGTGGGGTGGGGGAGATGTGATTAATTTTTTGAACTTGTATAAAAAATATCCGTGTCTTTGGGACATAACCTCTCTTGAGCTAAACTAGTAGTAGCAGCTAGTGAATAGACGCTACCAAAATAAGTGTGACAGGAAAAGTAGCTGCTATTTCAGTAGCTGCTACTAGGTAGCTGCTAGTAAGTAGCCAAGTGTGACACAGGCTTAAGAGAGCGAAAGTCATGCCACTAGATGCTAGTGAAATTAAACTAATCCAAAAACAATTAATTGTTGACATGACTGTACAGATTATAAGAGTGACAGGAAACGGATCCGGCTCACCATTCTAATTTACACAATCTATAAAAATTGTACTATTACATCTGTGGTGAGTTGTGCATAGCCAATAGTAAAAGGCTATTGGGAAAACTTATTTTCTAGGAGAAAGTGTGAGATGATTTCTTTAAGGGGATAAAAATAAAAATATGCCTTCCTACACTGTTTGATATATTACTGTGCAATACAAGTGAAAAGTGTTACAATGTTATTTTCTTTTATTCCTATAACAGCACTGACACTTACAATGCCAATCAGAAAATTATTTTTTAGCACAATACAGTAGAACCTCGGTTAACCGAGGTAATTGGGACCGAGGGTACCTCGGATACGGCGAACCTCGGATAACACGGAACGTAACCTAAAAATCGTTACCGGGGCTAAAAATAGCTCAAGATATACTAAAACATGAACAAAAGTTATTAACTGAACTGTTGTTTAGTTTATTAGTACAAGAAATGTTATTAGTACGCAATAAAACGTGAGAGGAAACGGTAACACTCACAATAATAAACACTGTTTTAATATAACACTCAATTTATTGCACAACTGAATACGTATGATATAGGCTACACAATGTACAGAAGTTTAGTTACAGTACAGTATTCCTGTTTACAAAATTAAATCAAAGAAATGAAAATTAATTTACTGTACATTGTACAAAAATAAACAAAGTAAGCTAATCTTTTTTCCCAAAGAAATCAGTTATTGTTTTTTGACTTAGATTAGAGGATCTTAGGCTAGCCGCCCTGTTGCGCCAGCGTCGCAGCCAAACTAAATCGTTTGTTGTTGCGGTTTCTTGTTGTTCAATGTATGCCAGTCACTGAGCTAAAATTATAACTGGAGGTAGCACTGCCATTGCAGAAGTCTGTCAAAAGCGTGTCGCTGATTATGTTAGGTTGGTATAGCAGCAGGTTTTTTCATCCAATAACATGGCTTCTATAACTAGGTTTGCATAGCAGTGAGTTTTTTCATCCAATAACATGGCTTCATTTTAACTCACACCTCACGCAAACATGGCGGCTGGCGACACGCATCTTTGACATTCAGTGCTACCTCCAGTTAGAATTATAGCTCAGTGATGCCAGTGCTCCCTCGATCATTCTTAGACCTTCTGTATGTGATATTTTCTCAGTCGCCCCATCAGATTCATCGCTGTAAAAAAAAACTTTTGTCGAATCGGGGTGGTGGGGAGAGCGAGTGGCTCAGTCAGTCGCGTCTCGGCATTGAAACAGTTCGCATTGGTCCGGCGGCGAGCGGTGTCGGGTTACAACACCTGCAGCTGCTCTGGCGAGCGGTGTCGGGTGACAGTGCCGTATGCATTCGGCAAAGATAAGCGCTAAGCTACGCAAATATTTGGCCGAGGAAACACAACAGTTGCCAACATTTTACTGTACAGTAGTTTTAACGCATTGCAGGCTAGCGTGCGTATTGCGATAAAAGGAGCACCCAAACGCTCATTACTGTACGTAGTTTGTGCGTGTTTCTTTTGCTTTTTAAATTAAAAAAATCATTCGAGGACGGCCTCGGTTAACCCGGAGTCTCGGTTAAGCGAGGCTCGGTTAAGCGAGGCTCGGTTAACCGAGGTTCTACTGTAATGTCATTTAAAGTAGCCTACCTAAACATAAGATTTTTATCTTTTAAGTTTGATGCTATATCCAATTTTAACCCAAAATAGTTTGTAGATAAAAATCTGATATGGTAAGCCATTAAACATCTGAAACGTGATTAAGATTATTATGCTAAACAGAGCTCCTGTAATTACAATACATATATTTGCATGACCTCTTGACTATTTAACCAGATTCTAAACAAAATCCTCGTCATCAAAACACATTTAATTTATTACGACTTGTAATGAAATTTTCAAAAATATCAGCAACAATCTTGATGTTGCGTCATTTAATATAAAATATTAGATATTGAGTTGGCAAGAAAAGTTCAAACCTTATTGCCCAATAAATCAATGATAAAGCACTCCACTTTTGCCAATCTGTGTTCACGCGGGACATAATAAATTCCGCCCCAACACTCTGCGGTTAAAATTGTATCAGGATTCTCCTCCCAAGGCTCCAAGTTTGTGTATGAATTAATCATGAAAGGAGCATGAGTCATATCTGTGCAGCATCATTTTTAACCTTTTTATATTAAGATTTACATATTGAATTATGATATTACAGTGTATTTTTTAAGATTTGTATTATATTTTGAATTTAATTAATCTAAAAGACTGAGATACTAGGATTAACTTTTTAAGATATTAGATTAGTTGTAAAATGTCCTTAGGCTAATTTTATTTCTGCTGAGATTTTGAAAACCGTCAGCCCTAAATTGCTCAATATAACCTTCAATCTCAATACTTAGGAAATCACTATCACGAATAGTAATTTATTTTAATTGTTTATAAATTAGCTTATTCAAAGTAATGTATAAACAAAAACATATTTCCAAAATTCCAAATATTTTATTATATAATTTACAGAAAATTATTTTGAGCAGGTAGTTTTTTTTTTTCCTAGGAGGCTAGGCACGAACCCTGGATTGTTTTTCACATTACTTCAGGCTAGACCTAGGGGTTGCGGCATTATCACTTTAGCATTATCCATTGGTGACTTGGCAGGTTTTGAGCCCAGGACCTATGGGACAAAGTCCTGCGCTCTAACCACTACACCAGCTCGCTCCCTGAGCAGGTATAGTAAGATTTACAAAAATAAAAACAACTGTTATTTTTGTTTTATTGGGGTTTCCACTGACATTTTAAAAATAGATCAGTATTAAAACTTGTCAGTTATGCCTTGCATGCAAAAAAAATGAAACAAACAGAACAAAATAAATCATGCAGAATCATCTATCTAGAAACTAAATATTTGACAAGGTCAGAAAAGGAGTATTTACTATGTATTGACAAACAATGAATTCCCAAACAAAACTAACAATATTTCCCCCACTGTCGCAGCTGTTTGCAGCCACACGGACACATGAATAGTAAACAGACAGACAGCGATATCTCGCTTTAGCAATGTTTAGTGCAGAGTCGTGATAACACTGTTTGTGTATGACAAGTTTGCTATTGTACGACAAGATCTCATCTAACTGACTATGTCGGATTAATTACAAAGAGATTTTTTTCAAACTGCTGTGGAACATTGATAACAAGTCGCCCTTAATAACAGATGTCATTTTCAAATCTTGTATTTATTTTACCCCTTAATCAAATGTCAACCATAAAAGGAAGTCAACCTTGATAACAATTCTTATAATAATCTCCAGGAGGGTCTTGTTATCGAGTTTTTCTGTAGTTGCTCTGCACGAGCTACGCAACAGGATGATAATGCATGTTGTTATTTAAATGAAAACTGTTACAGCTTATACATTTATATAGGCTACATAAATAATTCTTCAATTGAGATGTAACACAGAGATTAAGAGGCCACAATTATTATAACTTATAGTTCCTATAACATTTAGGTTCTTTCTTATAACTGAAAGTCTTCACTGTTAAACTTTTTCAGTTATCAAAATAGCCCAAACATATGATGAAGCATTAGGTAAAATTTTATTTTTTTATGGTAGAACGGTTTTATAAAACACAACGATTTCTTCACTTATAAACTTGGTTTACAACAATGTTAATATTCGAACACCCCCCGCCCCTTCGACCTCACCATCATTTCCACCAACAATGATTGGACAATTTGAATGTTAATGACATTGAAGATTAACCAAGTTTGCCATTTCACAGGGTATGAACATTTCCAAGGAGGCTTTGTGAAAGAGATTAACACAGCAAGGCCTAAGTTACATCTGAATTGCTAATGTTTCAATTTCCATACTACCAAACAAATTGGACTTTTGAGTCCAGTTTAACTGATATTTAGTCTTATTAAACTGATTCCGGAACTCAAGTGATACTTGAGACATCTGCTGCTTTGCGGAAACTTTTTAATTAAGCAACTTTAAAATAAACTTTATACTCTGTCTAGGAATTGTGATAAAACATGTTTTTAACTCTTGAATTAAATAAACAAATTATTAATAATACCCCCGCTGCAGCAAACCTGCCGACTAAGCGAATTTCCATTTGTCTGAATTGATTTTCAGTTAAATATATTTTAATAACATTAGGTTTAGCGAGTACCTAGGTTTGCTGCTACAAGGAAACTAATAAAGTGTGTTTTTGAGTAAAATATTGATAGCTTAGTACAAAATAAATAAATTTGCCAAGTTTGATCAAAATATATTCATAAACAAGCAAACTACAACATTTGACAATATTCTCCATAAGAATAACATGGGAATTTTAAATTTACAATTTTTTTAATGTTCTCCGTTACTAATAATCGAACAAAAATACTTTTATATACTAAATTATTTGTTTTTTTAAGCTCTTTAAAAAGGTCTAAAGAGAAATTGGGAAATTTTGTGTTTTGAGGGTCAAAAGTGAGAAAAACCAATTTTTACCCCATAAAACCCCCCGTAAAGCCCCGTTCCCATGGTCCGATCGTGCTGGTTAGCGAACTCATTCAAGTTTATCCCGCTTTACACCTTTAAACCAAATTTCATCAAAATCGGACAAAAATTACTCAAGTTATCGCGTTCACGGACGTATATATATATATATACTAGCTGACCCGGCGAACTTCGTATCGCCTAAGTTATAGGTTTCCCCTAAGACAGACCGATGGAAAGAAAGTACCGTTACGTTTAATTTTCAAGATGATCTCGTTCGCATCGCTCAATCACGTCCTGGTTGAAGTTCGTTCGCTACGCTCACTCACCTTTGGATTGGAGCTCGTTCGCTACGCTCACTCACCTTTAGGTTGGAGCTCGTTCGCTGCGCTCACTTGCCTTCAGGTTAGCTCGTTCGCTACGCTAACTCGCCTCCAGGTTGAAGTTCGTTCGCTACGCTCACTCACCTTTGGGTTGGAGCTCGTTCGCTACGCTCACTCACCTTTAGGTTGGAGCTAGTTCGCTGCGCTCACTTGCCTTCAGGTTAGCTCGTTCGCTACGCTCACTCGCCTCCAGGTTGAAGTTCGTTCGCTACGCTCACTCACCTTTTGGTTGCAAATTAGCTGTTGTCATAAATGTAAAAGAAATAATAGTGCTGCACCCTGTTGGTAATCCTTGTAACTTTAATGCTATTGAACATCATAGAACAGAACCAACTTGTTTAATTGAAACAGCTGTTAAGATTCATTAATTCCATTTCTCATAAGGTTAACATGGGAAACTCCAGAGCCACTGGGGCGGAGCCCTTTTAAGAATTTCGAAACGGGAAATAGTTTACTTTCTATTCGCATACCTACAGAATTTACACACCAAATTTCATAACGATCGATGAAGTCGTTCCGGAGGAGTTTGCAGACAAACACTGTGACACGAGAATTTTATATATTAGAGATATATATATATATATATAAGTCTATATATATATACATATATAAAAATTTGAACGAATAGTGTTTTTGGCCTCTGGGGACATCAAAATGAAAAAGTAAATCGGTCCCGGGTCTAGGTCTTACCGTGCCACCTACGGTAATAGCTACTTCCCTATAGGGAAATTCGCTAAAAACACTTGAAATTATGATTTTCCACAATGTTGTGTGTTGAAACATTGTTGTACTATTAAAGGTTGCGTAGAAAATTAAAGAAAACTGTAAGTTTAAAATCCCCATGTTATTCTTATGGAGTAAGAACACTGTTGTAGTTTGCTTGTTTATGGATATGCTGGTTTGCAAAATTAATTAAGTTTCCTGCTCTAAACATTCATTTAAAATTGGACCTAAATATTTTGATGATTTATCAAGTTCACAGTCTTTGGACATAACAAAATTTGAACAAGTAGCATTTTTGGCCTCTGGGGACATCAAAATGAATACTATACTGTATTGGTGTTTGGGTCTAGGTCTTTCCCTGCCAACTACACTAATAGCTTTATCACGATAGAGAAATTTGCTAAACTTAAATTTTTTATTATTCATTCTGATAGCCCCTGGACTTTAGAACTCTGTCAGTAGTCCAAAATTGTGTCTTATTTCAACTAATGTTGTTCAAAGCTGACATGTTTTGTTGCACTGCAACATTGTTGGAGCTTTACATGAAAAACATCAAATAATTTAAACATAAAATACAACACAGGACATGGAACATTTAATCTTGAAATAACACGATAGCGCTATCATGACACGGCACGGCAGCGGTTGTAGGTAAACTGGACACGGGTTAACCCGTGACACAATTTTGAACTACTGACGGAGGTAAGCCTATAAAGTTATATTTTTTGTTTAGTTAAGGGATTTTTTAAATCATTACCTAACTCTATATTATCCTTCAACCATATTTCAATCTAATATTGCCAAATTAAAGGGTTAAAAAAATAATAACAGTTTTTTTTAACAGTTTTCATCATTGCTTTGCTTACTTTTTGTCCAATTTTCGTACAAGTTCAAACAAAAGTTCCCACTGAAAGATAACTATCTGACAGGACAATGGGTTGTCCCAGCTAAGCAGAAAGGCTTGTCATGTTGCCATAAATCCTTATAAACACACAAACTTCTCTAGTGCTGAATCTTCTACTCTAAAGTTAGAATGTTAATCCTCTGACCCACAATAAAAGAAAATCTCCAATTTAAAAATACGTATTTATCATTCGCTTATTGGGTCTGATGATGATTGTAAGTCACTAAACAGGAGGAGAACATTTTGTATGAATTGTTTATCAACTGCTTATGAATTGAGAAGTTGTCCTACTTTCAAAACATATTTCTACTGTTTTCTTTAGTAAATTTTAATTTTGAGACAAATATCACTATAAAACTAAATAAAAATGTGTTCTGATTGTAAGTTTTACTGCCTGAAAGCGTCAATATTTTATACTGCATTTGGGAACAATTTATAAACTAAGTCACAAAAATTTGTACAAAATATTCCTTTTTAAATCTTTTTCAACAATGACATCCCTGACCTAAACTAACAAAAATCTCATAGTTTTCATGCAACAAAATATGCAGAGACATGACTGGATTTGTATTGGTCTTATTTCAAATATTACTAAATTAACTGCAACATAGAGCAGATTTTATTGGATGAAATCATATTATTCTTTGGACTGTGACAGCATGCATGTTACCGTCAGTGACAAACCACATAAGAATTGTCTCAACCACTGACAGTGTAATTGTTCTACATTATTTGTTTGGTTATTAGCGTCTAATATATGACAGCATCTCATTATAATAGGAAGCATGCAATATTAAGCAAACATAAAAAACCAGTATAAATAAGTAAAGATACAGAAAAGTTGTATAAAACACCAAGTTGCCTATTGGGATTGCACAAAATGTACTTAGGCCTACTTTAAATTAATTAACTGTAAAAGGTTAAACCTATTTAAATTAATTTATTTCTTGGCCCTACAACAATTAAATGCATTATTGCTACATAAAACTATTTATTGAATGAATGAAAATATATTTCAGGGTGAGTGAGGAATTTAATAAAAAATATTGTTTTTGTATAATATCTACTACAGAACAGTTAATTAAAAATTAAACCCATAAATTTGTTTTTAATTTTACAATGAACATGTCAAAGTTTATTTCTAGTGCACCATAAACAAAGCTTTGATGATTTTAACCATTTAAATTATGATATAACCTTACAAATGAAATGACAGCAAATATTTACAGAATTCTATAAAGGAAATATTTACAGTTATACCTAGTCTCAGAATATAAAAGGCAAAATTAAGCTAGACCAAAATATATTTCAGTGAGAGTTTGAAAGCGAAAGTCTACTGGATATGGTTTTAAATGAGGGTAGTTTAGAGCAGTCGAAGTTGTACGGAACATGTGACCAATGCCAGCAGAATACTAATAAGCTGGAACCTCCCTTGTGCAAAACCTTGGGAAGCTGGAGTATTGAGCTTTGTAAAAACCTGTTCTGGGGTTTAATCTATTAGTTCTATTTGTAGCTAGGCTTTTTATGATACAGTAGAAACTCTCTTAACGTATTTTAAAACCGGACGATGCTTTAACTGGTTAATCCTATCCTAAAGTTAAACTTTTTAAAAGATTATTCTATAACAAAGCATCAGATTTTAAGTTTTTTTTATCAAAATGGATAATGGCAAACACTGACATCTGCTTCAAATAAAAGATGTAAATTTGACCTGTTGCTGTTGCAAAATGTCTAGAAAACACATTTGATTTAAGATAGTTTTGAGGAAAACTGATATAAGGGCATCAATGTTACAATTAAGTCAACCATTTCAAGCATCTGAAATATCAGGAAAATCCAAGCGTGCTTCTGAATAAATTTGAAAAGCATGTTGGAAAATCAAGTCGAGCACAGCATATTTTTATTAGTTACATTAGGTTTTGACTAGAAATTTAAACAATAAAATTATATATGTAGTAGCACCAGCCAGTTTTATTTTAACAAATAAATAAATATATCCATTTTCAATAGTCATAGTTAATTATTTGTACTTTGGAAAATTATTAACAATTAGGTTAGGTTTTTACACTAATTCGAACAAGCTTTCCCTAATAGGTGCCTTAATTCGATATCAAAATTGATTTGAAATTAACTAATGGCAGAACAAAATTGACTTTTTGTACAATAATTATCAACATTTTCAGAAAACTTTTAATTTAAACCTCAAAAACTAAACTTAAAATAAATAAATTTCTTTGATAACATCACACAATCTTTCTAAAACACCATAAAACTGCTATTAAACTTCACAACAAGTGCACCTTGTTACCTTAGGTTCAACTGTAGTAAATAGATAAACAATTTTGAAGAGAGGTATTTTCTGGTGACAACTTGTTCACGACCGCTTTACAAAACACTAACGATAATGCAAATGCATCAAGCGGTGGAAAACAATCGGAAAACATGAGATCGAGTGTTGACGAAAACTCGTAACGATGAATGATTGCCCCAATTACTGTCAATACCAACAATGAGTGATGGTTGTCGCTTTACAATCCTACATCTGCGGCTATCTTGTGGAAACTTAACTTTATTGTTAAATATAGTCACTATGATTATTATTGTTTCTAATTTAATATGCTTTTTTTAAAGCGTCTTCAGATCAAAAATTAAAATGAATGATTTCACTAAAAATGAAAACGCTGAACAAATCACAACATATCAGGATGGAAAAAGATTATTTTGTAGGAAATGTTTAAACTGTACAGCAAAACCATGAAGGTAATATTTTAATGTATGTGACTCTCATCACCAAATATATTTTGTTTTTGACTTTTGTGTTATTCGGACCTTTTTTTCGCTCTGCGTATGTTTTTATATTGTTTCTTATTTTTATGCCAGCAGAATTTTTTATGAGGGGAAAGTGGTCCAAACCCAAGTTTTATGGATGGGCTGGGAATCGAACCTGTCCCGCACCAAAGTCTGAGACGTTAACCACTAGACTAGTAATATAAATGCTTTTTCGTAAGATTTACTATTATAAATTTACTTCTAGTTAATATAGGAAAAGTTACTAAAATTACAGCCTGTCGGGCAATACTTTTACTATTATAAATTTACCTTTATTAGTTAATATAGGAAAAGTTGCTAAAATTACAGCCTGTCGGGCAATACTTGGGGGAGGGGGAAAGGACAAAGCCCCCACATTGTGGTTTATAGACTTCACTGAGATTTATAGTGACAAAGAAGCTTTCCTGGTTCAACCAAAGGGCTTAGAGGGACCATTAAAACTGCAATATAAACTCTTGAAAAAGTTCTACGTTAATAAGTGTGTACAACATTTCAATTTCATTTACCGCTTTAGATTTTAAACAACACTACCACAATGCTACAATACCAAAGTTAACTTTACTTATTCATGAATAAATTTTTGAAATTTTAACAAAAAGTTATGTGGGTTTAGTTTGACATATACAAATAATCTTCATAAAACATGTAATATTAATTAATTGTAATGTAATTTAAATTACAATTTAAGCAAATTTATACTTAAACAAACAGATTCATAATTTAAAACACTTAAACTAGGTGAAGTCAACATTCATATTTACAATGTCAAAAGAGTGTCGTTGCTGTAAGGGTTGAAATTCTCACGAGAGCAACTCTGAAGGATATAACAAACCTACAAAAAGATAAGAGATCAAAGGGTCCATCTTTGGTCAAAATGATATTTCTGGACGTTTTTATGAGTCCGAGAAGCCATCTATTTTTTGTTCCGGCCGTACACTGGCCACATATTGCTCCCCAGCTTGCCTTCACCCAGTACTAAAATAAATCTGAGTACGTCATAACACAGATATGATCAATAGACCCTTCTCGATACATCAGTCGCTTTATAGCCATCCAAACTTATCGTTCAAGGTTATCCAAGAGTATTATATTGAGGAGAAACCAAGGAATTAATGTTACTGAGTGAATTATGTAACACAGGTAGACCTAATTGAATTTGTAAAATGGGTAGTCCTACTGCTATTGAGGCTTATATTATATATAGCTGTACGGTATGCGAGATATTGCAATAAATTAAATTGGCTTTTACAAAAAAAATTGTTTTTTTTATAAAACCTGAAATGGTTATCTTAAATGCTTTAATAGTCAAAGAATGCCATAATTAATTAGGAATCATAGGTTTTCTTTGACAAGGTTCATGATTATTTTAGACAAACAGATGTATGTGGCAATATGACACCCTTCAGTAACATAGGTTTCAGTTCATGGAGAGTTTCAGTTTCCTGTATAGTAGAAAAACAGACAAAAACAGGTCAAATTAGCCATCCAAGGGCATCTATACTCAACTAGCTGACTGAGCCATAATACTTTTTACAGCCTTCAAGAATTTTACGACAAGCATTCTGTTTGTTTTAATACTCAGTAATATAGTTATAACCTATCTATTACTAAATATATATTACGTTTTTATTTAATTTATTTTGCATGTTAAAATGAGACGATTTTGATAAAAAGTTTGTATGTTGTAGCCCTATAAATTTGGAACTCCCATTCCTGTAAAAATTACTGTTCAAAAGTCATTGTAAATTATGTTATCTTTCCATAAAAAAAATCATAAAATAAAGAGAAAATAGTATTATGGAAGAAAAAAAATCCAGTTTTGATTGAAATTTGTATTTCAATAACAAATAAATAAATAATAATAATAATAAATAAATAAATAATAAATAATAAATAATAAATAAATTAATAAATAAATAAAATCAAAAAAATAAATAAATAATTAATAACTAATTCTTAACAACATAGTACATTTTAATTGCTGTAAAAATTAGGGTTAAAAAAAATAGTGTAAATTTGTTATTTTCCCATAATAACCCATGAAGATTGATTTAAAATCCCATTTGATTTTTCCCATTGATTTTTTCCCATTTTGAAAAATTGATTTAAAAAACCATTCTGATTGAAATTTGTTTTTTGTCGTTCTTATAATTCTAAACAAGATGGTGCAACGCCCATTCTTGTAAAAATTATCAAAAGTTAATGGAACTTATGTGATTTTTGCCTATTACAATCATAGTTGGATACTCTCATCGCTTACCCATGGATGGTAAAGGTTGTAACAAGCTAATGGGAGAAAGTATGTGTCAGATTGCTGATACCGTTTATTATTTAATGTATGTTGCTTAATCAGCTGTTGAGCTATTATTTTAATGGCAAAGGGTCAAATGGAGGGGATAGATTTTTCCCTAAACCAGTTTAAATATTATGAACTAACTTAATGTAGACATTATTCCATGAATATCCATGTGACTGTTGGGAAAAACCTAAATAATCCATCAACTGAATGTAGACATTATTCCAATAATATTACATGTGACTGTTGGGAAAAACCTAAATAATCCCACTAACTGTCGACTTTATTCCATGAATATTTTATCAAGTGACTGTGTAGACATTTGAAGTTAAATTGAAAATTTTCCAACCAAAAATAAACAATATGTTTGATTTTATTGAGACGATAAGCTTCAGATGGAGCAATTTCCACACCAAAATGACCGAACCTAATCAGGACAGCGTAGCAGTGTTAGAAAGATACTGGCATCAAGCCACACTATGATCCATGTTCCACGCAATCTGCGTGTGTACGTCAAGCCTTGGCATTATGCCCACTGAACTACCTAACCTTCCTTTTAACTTTGCTCTTCGTTTCATTCACAGTTTCAACATATTTGAACAGATTTTACAAAAAAAAAAATAATAATAAAATTAATGCAAAAAAGTTAAGACTACAAAATGAACAGATAATTAGTTTATTGAAAAGTGATATTTTTAATTGTATTTTATGAATAATTTTTGGTTTGCAGAGGCTTATTTTGATAGAATTCTACTAACATGGTAGAAAGTCAAAGACTTTTAGAAGACCAAAACTATATTCTTGTTGTAATTGGAGATTATAGACTAAACATGAAAACATGCAAATTCTCTTTAAAATAATCTTTTTTGATTATCTTTATATAGCATCTTTTGCTTGAAATCGTTTTTTAGTCATGTTTCATTAAGCTCTTTCTCTTGTCTCAATTTACAAAATTTATTATAAAAGTTGCATATGTCTTGGAAATTATTTGTATACCAACATAAATAATGCTTTTGTTAGGGTTCAATTTAACTGGACAAATAAATTTACAAAGGTGAACTTTCCAATTAAAATTATGACCCACATACAGTAAAAAAAATCTACCCTAAAATAGAAGTGAAAATTACATTACATTTATCCTGCTGTGAGATAAATTTCTAAAACTTTCCCTCTTATAAATCAAAAGTTGAAGAGCAAGAAGGTTGTAAATGTTAGTTAGTTTCGACAGCGAGGGGAAACTCGAACTGAAAACTTTAGAATTTCAACTGCTCGTGTATTGTGAGACGAGTCAACTTTCCACTCAGCAGCCGAGTGAAAGACGGAATGTTTATTTCTGGAGGCAAAACTCCACTCATTACTGTCACCCTGGGGTCACTTCTCTTGTTCGGTCGTTTATTACGGCAACAAGTCATATCTCAAAATGTTAATGTGAACTTATTATCCTCTCTAGATTCTCTCTTGTAAAATGTACTGCTTTTGGTAATAATACAATGAGAGTTTACAATTTGTGTATCTATAGTAATTTATTTTTGATTTCTTTTACTTCATTTGGAAAAGATAAAAGGGAATTATGGGTTTGATAAGGATGAAAAAATTGTTTTCTGACAACTGAATTATATAAAATCCAAACATTGGATATCATAAAATATTTCAAATTGTAATGTTTATTTTTAAATTTTATGCACAAAATCCTCTTTGGCCCTAGGTGTTTGCTAAGATACAGAATTTGTAAAATTCATCGGGGATTAGCACTTTTTAAGGCTCTAGGAATTCCAAGGCATTTTAAAAACATTTGAGCAGATAGTAAAAAATGAATAAATGAATTGCTTAATAAGCTGTTGAAAAAATATATTTCTTTATTTGGAGTGTAACTTATTAGCAACTATTGGGAAGTAGTGCATATAAAAATCACCATTTATTTCTCTACCTGATTATATATTTACAGACGTAAAATAAAACAAAACTGGATCATTAACTGATGTGACATTTAATTTAAAACTTCTTCCACAAAAATATACAAGAGAGCAACACACATATTCTTAAATTTAATAAGGGCGATGGTAAAAATATTTATATAATTTTTTCTATCAAACCCCTTTGAAATAGCATTAATCAAGAGTAAAAATAAATGATTTGCAATTAAATTCCATGTCACAGATCACAAGAAAAAGTTTAAAATCACAGCTATTTAAATTACTCTCTTTAATAAAACCCTTGAACCTTGAAATTGAACTTGTAGTCATCGAATTGAATTTTTTATTAGCTCTGACTCAAATTAATTAAAACTATCTAATCTTGCAAGAAGGTTTATAAATAACCATTTTAGAACTTTGCTAATAAATAACTCAACACAAAACTAAAGTTAAGAGCTTGAAACTTAGGAAATATAAAGAGAAAGATCATGTCAAAGTAAAATTAAATTGCCCGATACCAGTGTCTGCTTTCTGTAGAGTATTTTCAACTGAACTTAGAATCAATAAAGGTATCTGGATAACCCAGGATTCTTTTATTTATATTTTCCATAGTTTTTCTTTTGCAAATAGCAGCAATTCTCAGAATAATTATTTTATTGAACAATGTATGCAAAATAATTTATAGTTTAGTGGTTAGTTTGAAATGGTAAAATTGGAAAATAAAACTTAACATAAAATTACATATTATAGATTTGATATCTACATTATTTAAGTTTATTTTTAAACCATATGTTTATAAGGGGAACACAAACACTATTCAGAGTGTGTATCAAATATCTCAGAGTTATCATCCTGAACCTTTCTAAAACATCAGTAAGAATCTAAATATAATTTTTCCTACTGAAGAAAAACAAGCTACGTGATTATATGACTATATGAGTGAATTTATCATTTCTCCAAAGAGAAAGATTTGATTAAAAGGAAGGTACATGCTTCAATGTGACCTAACTAATAGATTAAAGGGTGCTTTGCAATGACACGTTCCTTATTCTCTTCAATCTGGCTCTATAATTTAAGATGTCCTACTTGTATATCCATATCACATGAAAAAAATGGAACTATTTCAGAAGTTCAGGAGTTCATCAAGGCCAAACTATCAATTAATTAAGATAGTGTATTTAAACCCAAATATGAGTGAAGGATGAATGTAGAATGTAGTGAGATGATCTTTGTAGCTTTGTTACTGACTAGAATCAGCGGTTTCAGTAGCCAGGATAATTTATTAAGGTCCAACTATCAGGGACAGCTGGTTCCAGCGTAGAACCATCAAAAGGCTACTGACTTTTTTTAGGATTGAACAGGCGACCTTTCCAAACAATATTTTATCCGTGACAAAATATTTGAACTCTAAAGGTTGATAAGAATTAAGGGATATATTAGATGTAGATGGTACATAAACATCCCTTATAATAAAATCTGTGAACATATTACCTAACCCGCATTGAGAAACATAAAATAGAAGTTTTTTTTTATCACTCTAAATTCAAGATCAATTTATCATCCTAATTCAAGTTCAGACGCTTCATGATTTTGAAAATAAATATTATAGAAAAGCTGATTAAGGTTTAGATAGATCTTCCTCAAATATGTTCAGAGAACTAGCAAACATTTTAGCTGCAAACAGCGGAACTTGTTTGTTAAAACTGCAAACACTCTTCGATTCTATTGCAGTTTGGAATCTGTTACAGAGTTATCCTGGTAAAAACAACTTCACTGAAAGTAATAAAAATTTAATGAGCCCTCTGTGTTTTTGTCCAAACCATACACAGTTCATTTAGTGATTTGAAACATATAAAATAACTAAAAGTTTTTCCTCGTGGCAAACTAAAAGAAAACAAAAGACAATTGTCTAGCAGATTTTGCAACGTAATGATGATACAATTCATGTGTTTCTTTAATTAAGAAGTTAGAGATAAATATAGTGGTCTTACTGAGATTTTTCAGGTTAGGCCTTTTTAAGTAGCCAGTGAAGTTGGACAATAAAAAGTTATGTGTTCACAAAACTTGAGTATTAAAACCAAATCTGTAACAAATAGTGGAATATCCATGATCCGTACAAACTGCCGCATTCGTCATATTTTAATATTTAATATGAATGTTTTCTATTTTTGTGAGCTTAACTCCCACAAAATAGCAGACATTTGAGTCGATAAAAATATAAAAAATAATGGGTCGAAAAGTTTCAAGACTTGCTATGGAGATTTTTTTTTCTGTTTTTACAAGGTTTTACAAAATTGAATAGAGGAGACAAAGAAATCAATATTATTTCAGTATTAAACTGCCAAAACGTGGTGAGTCGGTGGCTCAGTTGGTAGCGTCACGGACTTCGGGCCCAAGGCAGCGATGTTGTGGGTTCGGATCCTGGTCACTGCCACTAAAATTTATCAGTACAGTTCACCTTTGTACTGTACCGGCTCACCCCTTACTTTGTTGGTTACGTTCCACGCACAGATCTGTAGTCTATGTGGACGGGCAAAAGCAAGGCTAAAGGAGGCCGCCAACCTCTTTTTATAAAAATAAAAATTAAAAAAACTGACAAATGACAAGGACTATGACAAATTGTCAACAAAAGATAACATGCCACACAGTCAAGTAAAATATAACAACAGATGGTTGGCCGAAAATATCCACAAAACTTTTTCAACCAGTTCACTTCTGAAAACCTGTCTATGGTTAAAACAAAACACAGCTGTCCTTGATCGTTGTGCTTTTAATAAATGGTTTTAGCTGATGAAACAGCTGTTCTTCGTCCGTTTCAAATGTTGCCCCGACTTCTCACTCCAATCTACTCTACATTTACACTCCAAAACGAATCTCAACGAGAACAACGTCATTGACAGGTCAGTGGTTCAGTAACGCAACGGTGTGTGAAACCAGCAACATCGTAGATTTTGCTCCCACTGTCGCCACTAAAAACTCAAATGTTCATTCTCGCTTTACCAGCTCACCCCTTGCTTTACTAATTAATATGTTTCACAAAAACGTTTAAAGCTCATGCACAGCAAAGAGGACACTAACCTCTAACAAAAAAAAAACTCCCTGACGACTGACAATGACAATAAAACCCTGTCGACTGACAATGGATGTTAAAGATACAAAGAGGAGCTCTGCTATTGACCCACATCTCCAGACAAAACAGTCTCACACCCACAACAGCTGACCTGGATGTAAACAGATTAATCCTGCAGAAAAGTAGGGGAAGGTCTCGTTATATACGAACCATTATACCAATCTAGTTTTCTAAATAGTTTTGTTTTCTGTCGAAAGCATTTGTCAACAAGTTGCTTTTAAATGTTTCAACAGAAATAGTGAGGGGGTGGAAGAGGACCAATCGTGTAAATGTGTTTTGTTCCATTTGAAGTTCAGTGTGGATTTGAGTTATTCGAATATCTAAATTCCAACAATTAGACACAAAGAATAAACTACATTGTAAAACAAGTTTACACATAAAAAAATTTAGTTTTGCTTAGATTACTTTGAAAATATCAATAGGAAATTATATAAATCAGTTTCAATAAACATACCTGTTAATTTAATTTGATCCTTTGGCTTAGACAAGTAATATGTATTAAACTCACCGAACCAGGACATGTTAAAACATCACTCACCTGAAAAACAAAATATAAAATTAATAAAATGGCAGAAAAGAGTTACATAAATTAAGAGTGACAAAAATCCTACCAAAAAGCTACTGGTACCTATAATTTTTTTTTACACAAGCCAATATCAAACTAAAATTTAAATTTACTTTAAATTTCAAGAGGGCTTTTAAGCTAGAATTGTATTCACATGACCAAGTTTATTATTTGTTTTACCAAATTTACAAATCTATCCCACAAAGGAATTTGCAAAGATAACAATTTTTAATTTTAGCAATAGGTAATCTAGAGAGAAACAAGATAAGGTGTCCATTAAAAAAAGAACAAAACTACTGTTTTAAATAGTTTTGAATCAATTGGACTAAAATTTTAATCATAAGAACAATATTTTTAGAAAACAAACATATTGAATTCAAATTGACGATGTCTATCTGGGGCAATTATGCAAAATTTTGAGAAGAATTTTTGGACCAGTAAAAGAAGGAAATGCATGGAGGATAAGGAAAAATAGAGAGTTAAAAGAATTATATGGTGAACCAGATATTGTGGGAATAGTTAAGAGTAGGAGGTTGAGATGGATGGGCCATATTAACCGTCGAAGTGAGAGAGAGATGGTAAAGATGGTTCTCAGAGGTATACCAGAAGGAAGGAGACCATTAGGTAGACCAAGAATGCGATGGGTTGATGAGGTGACGAAGGACTTGAGAGGAATGGGAGCAGACTTGGAGCTGGCAGAGGATAGAAGAGCTTGGAGGCACATGGATTTGCCAGCTAATATCCCAGCTAATTATCAAATAAAATATTTAAAATTTGCTTCACTTTTACTGTACTTTTGTGAACTGTGCTTTTGTGAAGGATTTTTCTATAGATTCAATAAAATCTGTAAATTTAACATTTAAGTTGTGTTTTTTACCTATATTACCATGTAGTTTTGCATACCTAAAAAGTTCAAAATTTATTCATTAAACATAAACTTTTGATTTCTCAAAATCATGTATTTTACAAATAAATTAAATTTATTGAGGAGAAAGTCAGTGAATTTAAGAAGTGTTTACGTCACAAAATTATTGACAAAACAAACACCTTGTATTAGTTATGATAATTTAGAAATAAAGGGAATTATAAAAAATGAAATGGTTGTAAAATGATTATTATTGACAGGAAAGGGAGAGTAAAAATTACACCTCTACTCATCAAATAAATCAGACTGAATTACTTCGTTATCAAAAACTCGTCTCGTTTAGTTTAGTCAGCTTAATCTCAATCTCTTTACTACATTCTCTAATCATTAGGATTTAGTAAAAAGTCCTGGGAAAAATGCACAAGTACTTAGTTATCAAAAGTTCTCTTTGATACAACTGAAAATCATTAGGCTAAGTTCAACTAGTTTAAAATATTGACTGAACCCAGCGATGTTTTAAATTAAATGAAAATGCGATACTCCCTTGTGTGGATTAAGGTCCACACTAGTGAGTACGACTATCCGCAGTACTATCCTGATAATTAGACCAATTCGTTAATTCCAAGACAAAAACAAAAAAATGTGGTTCGGATTCCATTATAAACTGTAGGTCCTTAAGTTGCCAATAGCTGTATGGGTGATTAATTAACAGCTGTGCCTAAGGAATATGTCGGCCTTAGTCACTAACAAGACTACAAGATCATCCTACTCATCCTACACTCATCTCCATTCATACTTCGCTTAAAATATCTACTTTGTATAGTCACTGTTTCAAATAAAAATTTAAAGTATTAAAAGCTCACGTACAGTGTTTTCCAGATATGCTACAACATTGTTACAAACAAGTTTCTTATAAGGTATCGTGTTGCTGTGATGGGAAGTTTATTTTCCGTCCCATCAGTTTTGATGAAAATCTCATTAACAGGTTGACAGGAAAGTTACTAAAGTTAGAATCCAGTTGTGAATCAGCTATGAGCTTATCAGGTGTGGATGTAAGGAACGAAAAACTTGGTAATTTCATTTATTATTTTACAAATTTACAGACTATACATTTTAAGATTTATTCTTAATTTATTGAGAAACATTTATTGCCTGAAATTATTCTAATAAGTTCCTCGTTTTCTTATTGGTTTTTGGTTTTAGATTAACATGTACGTTGTTTGTTAATATTGCAATATGCCAAAGATCCCTTAATAGCTTGATATTTTTTGTATATAAATTTACATTATTGTAATATTTATTAGTAGTTATGATGAATCATTGTTGGTTTGTTGTATAATTGTTGGTATTTCTAGGATAAGTTTACATTATTTGCATATTTTGAGACTATAAATTTTGTTATTGTTAGTAAAATCAGCCAATTTGTCAAGTGTTTTACCCAAAAGTTCTTTAAATTTAAAGTTCTATAACTAGTCGTTTACCAAAAATAGATACACAAGAAAATTAAATCACAGTATGGTTAAAAAGTGTATATCACAAATGAAATATCAAACTTAACCCTAAATTGAATTCATCCAGGACAAGGTAATGGGAATATCCGTTGAAAAAGATGTTTTTAATTCAATATTGTACATGAATGGTACTACACACTTAATAAAAAAATATTTTTTGGTAAACCTTGATTTTTTTTTACTCTGAACTTTAAAGCTAATCAATGTTTGAGCTAAAAACATGATGATGTAAAAAGCATCAGGATTCAAGCCAGTTTTGGCTACTGACCTAAAACATCTGTGGATATAGATAAACTAAAATTATCCGATAATTTTCCTGTTGCCATAACAACTTGATATCCCTGTTGTCACAAAGCTAGTTGGAAATGTAGATCCAACATAATCAACTCAATAATTTGATTCTGTTTGATCCGCTAACAAGTTGAACCATCGAACAAAATTCCTGTCAATTTCAAAACGTTGCAGTAAACCAATAATTAAATTAATTTCGAATAAACCCTTTTTGGTTAAGAACTAATCTGAAGAGATCACATAGGCTATTTTGTTGTTAGGTTTTGAGTATTTTATTTACTTTTATTTTTTTAGTAGTCAATGTGTGTGTATTGTTATTTTTGGAAAACACACATATTTTTTACTATGAAATTGTTTTACTTTTACAAATTTATCTGAATATAACTATTTTTTTTAGAACAATAATTAAAACTCTCAATTTATTATTCTCTGAAACCTCACAACAAACGATAATAATAATACATTTCCTGTATTTAGTCACAAAACTGTAATATTACACCGAAAAGAGATAATTTGCCTATGAAGTCTAGTGTAATGTTACCATAAACCAATTTTGCAAAAAACTTCAATACTTAAATGTTTTCCTTTAGAACCTAACAAAAATTTACTTAAAAATTTAAATCATAAAGCATTATGGGAAGTTATCTTTAAATTATACCATTAAGTACACAATATGGTTGAGTTTGCAAGTACGATGTTCAACGTAACATATATTGTCATTATGTGTCAAGAAGACACCTTATCGGCCCAACTACAACGAGAAACACCCTACGACCGATCTAACGTTATGGCTGCAATCCAAACATGCCTTGAGCCTTGTGGCTCAGGATATAAAATACATTCAGGATAGGCCCTCAGGATTCTCAGTCGAAATATAATTATTATTTTTTTTTTTTTAACGCCAGTGGCATTTCACGAGAGTTACGAGAGATAAATGTTCAGTGGATGTGCCGGGGATTGAACCCGTCCCTCCCGCACCGAAGTCCGAGACGCTAACCACTAGGCTAGCAGCACAATCACTGCCATTTTAAATATATTCCAGGATTTTTTAATTACAATATTTTATTAATAACTTGGAATGTCTAGTTTGCTAAAATATTTTGTCTAATTCAAAACAATAAAAATAACTAATAAAAAGTGAAGTTGGTAGGAAACATAGTTATTTCATAATTTTTAATTACAAAGATAAAAAGAGTAAATTTTTTTTACTTTATGATTAAGTATCGTGGTATCGTTAACAATTGTGCTATGTTAACTTCTTGCACTTTATAAAACCAAATCAATTTTGGGATCAAGATCATGTGTTTCTAGTTCAATAATTAAAGGCTTGGAATATATTCCACTAATTGTATATATCTAGATATACTTAGGTGTAATTCAATAAAGGTTTTCTTTGTATTTTCCGTTTTCAGTTGTTCTACTAAACCGATTTCTATGTCTGAGGTGTAATTTTAAAGCTTCCAATCGATTGGAGGAACCAAATGGTTAATAAAAAGATAACTTTTTTTAGGATTTCCCTCCATTATTTTGCTTTCAAGATGCCGTGATGCTGATCAACTTTCTTTATATAAGTTCAATTAAGAAGCTAAGTTTTTGATAATTTTTACCTGATTAAGGGAGTTAAATAATTTTGTATGGTGCAGATTTAATTTATTAGTAGTTTAATTATTGCTTATTCATAATATTGCCAAACGGCTAAATCATTTTCCAAAATAAACTTATCACACACTTTTTAAATAAGCTCAATTTAAAAAGTGTGTGATAAGTTTATTTTGGAAAAGAAATTAACTATTGCTTAGTAAGCACCATTTAAGTATGAAAACCGAGAGAAAGAATATCTATATTTATTTTTAAATGATTTAGTTTCTTAAATTCGGAATATTTTGCAACTTGATTTGATTATCAAACTCTTTACTAATCAAAAAAATTATTAAGAGCTAATATCAAATATATTTTAATACCTTAACTGCTTAACTTTTTTACAAATACCATTATTATAGTATGAAATCTTACTTCACCAAAATGAAAATTTCACAAAATATCCAAACTTTTTACTTTTTGAAGGAATAAAAAATATCCTTACATAATTTGTGTTGTTTTTCAATAAAAATTTCAACATGTACAAACAATCCAACCAATTTAACATCCCAAACAAAAATATCCCATTACTACTGAAAAAAGCGTCATCGTAATCTTTTACAAAAGAAAATTGTGTGACGATAACACAGAATCGCCTCCAAGTTCATAACCCAAGATTGCTAGGGTAGATAAACAGTGTTCAGCGAGTTTCTATAAAGCGCAAATGTGAGTCGGGCGGCTTACGTGGAAATATTGGCGAGCTGCGGCAAAAACAAGCTGATTGGTTCTTGCCGCGACATTGTTCGCAAAGTTTGCTTCCGAGGGTTGGAAAATTGTTTGCTATGTGGCCTTCTACAGGAGCTTTTATTGAATAGACAATGCTTCAGTAAAGTATGATTGTGAACGAATTGTATTGGTGTTGAACAAAACTATTGTAAGTGTGAAGTTTCTAAAATGTTGTCTAAAATGTGTGTGTAAAATGTTTATGACTGTCCTGTTTCTTTTCATTACAATTTAAAAAAATAGATGATCAGTTAACTACAAAAGTCAACTATCTAAATTTATCATGAGGTATCGTATATGTTTAATTAATATGGAAGAAGAGGGCATTATCAAGAAGTGTGTATCTTTTTTATTGTTACGATAAAACAGTTCATGTAAAATGTTATCAATTTCTAGGAAGATCTAAGCAAATAGATTTTTTTAAACAAATAAATAAAAGGCCCCTCAATTCAAATTAGTAGCACAAGAATGTGGTGGTAACTATGACCAACCAGTTAAATAGAACTAACATATAAATCCCATAAAAAATATATTATAGTACCTCAAATATTTAAAATACAAATTTTTTTGAGGCTATGCTTATAATTACCGATAATATATATGCGATATACATATTATTACGGGTAATATAAATATTCAAATTGCCCTTTCAAATAAACACACTAAAATAAACCCACCAACTTAAATAAACATTCCTGGTTATTTTAGGAGATTAAAACTCTCTCTAACCGTCTTGATATGTTTGTTTACTGAATTTCCATATGTGGTATTCACAAATTAAATAATTAACAAAATTAAAAACTAGGCTACCAGAGAATGAGTCTGTTTTACAATGATTTAAAAATGCAATGAAAATTCAATGATTTAAAAATGCAATGAAAATTCAGTAATTATAAAATGACTACGTCATATTTGTAAACTAAATGAGTTTTTACAATCATGCAGTTTCAAAAGTAACGACATAAAAATAAATATTATTTGGAATAAAGATAGGCCTTATTTATTTCAACGTCCTGTCAAGTGTCAAATGTGTGTGTGTACGTAAACAATCCACAAATCTAATAAAGCTAAATTAATATTCCCTAGACTGAAGTGTTTGACAATGGCATCTCTCTGAACTTGTAACATGATTGTTACTTTTGGTACTGTGTGTACTGTAAAAAACCTATCTAGTCATTATAGGAATTTCAGGGCTATCACAGTCAATTATCAAGACATTTGGACTGGTTGTTTGATAGGTGTAATTTTTTGTTTAAGATTTCACAAAAAATAAAACAATTATCTTTCACTCCTTGCTGGCCTGAAAATGTATCACCCTAAGAACTGAAACTACTGGCCCCCAAATCAAACAAGGATTACCATGTTCTTACAGAAGTTTAAACCTAATAATGTGCTATCTTTTAATATATTCTGCTATAATTTTGGCCTTACAAAAAGCTTACTGCAAAGTTCAATAGCTTTACAAGTTACACTCCATTAAAACTTAATTATCTCCACCAATACAAGTTTGCCGCTTCCCCATATATTGTCGGAACTAGTACAACCACACTATCCTCATTTACTAACTGTAGTTGCAGCGTCAAGTACTCAGGAATTTAATTACGCTTTGCTTCAAACTTGTATAAAGTTGCAACAATAATCCAATGGACATAACTTATGAGAGTTAACAGAGTATGATCAATTTTGTAACAGTTTGTAAGAGATAATAAATAACAATATCTTCTAAGGTTTGTGAGGGTGTTAACGCATTTAAACTCTGGAATATTTACTGGGAAACCCCTATATTGTAAGGATTACTCGACCCTTGGTTGTATACTTAACGATTGAACTTAAGATAAAAAAAGTTTAAACAATATTACTTTTTGATTCGGGCAGTTCCAAATTTTTTGTAATTTTAACAACTAACAGGCTTTTGTTCGAGGCAACTCTGTAAATTAAATAAAAATTAGAAAGATTAAATTGTTTCTGTCTTTAAATCTACTTCAATCTTATTTATAAATTATGTAATTAAGTTTTTCTTATTTGTATAATCTATGAAATCTTTTTTTTTCATTTTAGCAAATATTCCATACAGGGAATAAGCTCTTATTATAGGTCTCATGGTAAGACCGAGACCTGGAACCGTTTACTTTTTGATATCCCCATAGACTAAAAACGCCAACTGTTCAAATTCATAAATATATATTTATAAAATATAGGTATTTGTGTGTGTACCTGTAAGCACAATAACTTAAGTATCAATCATCCAATTTAGATTATATTTGGTGCATATTTGGTAGATTATATTAAAATGTAGTACAGTATTAGACTTTGTGACAAATCACCTGTCAAGAGAATTGATGTAATGAGATGATGTTTAATAAATAAAAAAATAATAAAAGTTTAAGAATCACCATGATGGGACTGTGGGAACGGAGTTTTATAGGAAAAAAATTGTATTTCCCAATTTTGATTCCCAAAACATTACATTTTTAAATTTCTTTCCAAACTATTTTGAAGGGCTGAAGAAAAAAACTATTTATTTGGGTTGTAGCGTTGTTGTACGCCTAATCGTTACAGAGGAAATTCCAACAAACTGTAGGTAAATTAAAAATACCTATATATTTAAAATACCTATGTTATTATTTTACAGAGTAAATAAACTGTTGTACTTTCCATGTTTAGGGCTATATTTCAATCAAATTTGGCAAGCTTGATTATTTCTTATTAGCTATTAACATTTCAATAAAATACCACTTTTTGAGTCACTTTATTGCCTTCTCTATAGCAGCAAACCTAAATACTCGTTTATATTTATGTTACCGGTATTTAAAGAGGAAATATCTGACAATTTTAAGAGAATATTTTAGGAAAAATCCAAACAGGGAATGGAAATTTGCTAATTCTGCAGGTGTGCTGCAGCGGCGGTTTTATATATTGTGATCTTTTACTGATTAACTACAACAATTAAAGTATGGTTATTATTTCTTTGGAAATTGTGTCTTATGAACTTCTAAATCACACAGTAAATAAAGTTTTAAAGTGTCATTCAACAATAACAATAAAAAGAAAGAAGCACTTGAAAGTAGATAATGTTGACAAGTTCAAATGCAATAAAGTAGTGCAGTAAAGCTAAAAATATAAGTAAAAGCTGGATAGAATGTCAACTACAATCCGCTGGAATCTAGAATGAGTTCGGCCATATTAGGGCTGCCCTCTTTCAAAGTTACTTGTCTCCAGCTTTAAAGGCATCAATTAAATGAATTCAGGCCAATGGATAAATGGGGCACGATGCGACAGTTCTCAGAATTTACACTATGTGGTATGAATACCTACTTTTTATGAATGAGGATATAAAAAGTAGAATATTTTGTAAATATATCTAAAGGATTTTTTGAAAATATTTCTATCTCCAATAAGTAAAACAGAATAAAAACTTCTGCTGACCCATAAATAATAAAAACTCCAATAAGCACTACGAATTTAACAACATTAAACCTGCATTACCAACCATTAACTTGGAAAAAAAGTTAATAGCCAACTTTAAACAAACTCAGAGTAACTTATCTAGTAAAAATTTAATTATAAAATTTATAATAAAACTTAGAAAAGACATTTGTAAAATTCAATGTGAAAATACTTTGATTTAATCTGAACTAAAATATAAATACACAAAAAAAATACAGGGTGTTCTATGGATACCCATATGGTACTGTGGTATATGGTTTTTTTTTTTTAGTTTAGTTCGCTTTTTTATTTAATTTTGAAATGAATGCTAATTACTAAAGTTCTCCATAACTTAAAATATTCTAAAGTGACAATTCATTTGTTTGCCATCCATAAGCAAATTCCTGAGAAACAATAAATTGTCCTATGGCTATAAATAATAGTTTAACGTTACAAACATTTTATAAAGTTTGCAAAGGAACGATCAATCATACTGTTTCTCCTAAGTTTACAAATTTCAAAAGAACGATCAATACTATTGTGCTCCTTGTGTTTACAGTTACTGCACAAAGTTTATACTTTTCAAAGGAACGATCAATATTAGTACTCTCCATGTATTTAAGGTTTCCGAAGGAACGATTAATCATACTATTCCTCGTAAGTTTACATTTTTCAAAGAATCAATATTACTACTCTCCGAGCGTTTAGTTTACAAAGCAACCTTTAGATTGAATATTACTCGTAAGTTTACAGTTTCCAAAGAAAAATCAATATTACCGTTTCCCATTAGTTTAAATAACAAATGTGTTTGCACAGCAGACCTGAACTGGGTAGCAAACACCGTCCTGCAAACACTACTTTGTTTGTTGCGGACCCTAACATGCTTCAATGGAGAGCTAAACTCTGTCCTTTACTTAGCACAGTATTGGCAAAGTTTGCCTCTTGAAATTGAATCGATAGAAGCAGCAAGATAAGCTAAAACTTTCTGTTATGTTTTAAATTGTTAGAGAAGGTTTTGGAATTATTTGTGAGATAATTTGGGTAAATAAACATGAAGATTTATTGGTTTTAATAATGGATTATAAGATTTGTTTTCACAGATTGGATGATTACTATATTATTTTATACATCCCTTTTACAAAAACCGTGATGTTATATGTTGGCTGTTTAAACTAAACCACTTTAGAAAATAAAGTAGTCAGCAAATGTAATTACCATTTAAAAAATAAGATTTTAAAATTACAAAATAGAATATTAATCAAACAAGATCACATTACTCTAGACTGGATACAATATTTATCGAGCAAATTATAGATTAACAAGCTTAAGTGCTCACATCACAATAGATAATTTGAACTTGGACCAATCAATATAATTCTCTAAAGAAGTGACAATTTTACAACACTATGACAAAATGTCAATTTACTATTGACAAATGGTCTATCATTTTATGATGTTATGACATTTTTTAATAAATAAAAAATGAAATAAACCAATGTTAACCAAATCACTAACGAATCTTTAGACTGACAAACAGCTATACTAGTTATTGTTTCAGCGTCTAGGGTACAAAAACTAATAAGAAAATGTGACAGTTTTAGGTTATATTGTAATTTTTTGACTATTCTTATGGATTGACACCAATCACCTTTCAAAGAATAAAAACTTTCCAGATCAATTGTAAACAAGGAACTGATGAGTGATTTATAAACAATCAGTCTATGTGATTTTATTACAATTATCATCACCTGACAACGTTGTAGAATGAATGTCATCGAAACATTTAACGATTTTTTTAAACTTTAACAACGCTAAAGGCAGAGCAAACTGAAGTCAGATCATATACCTACAACACTAACCTAATACAACATAACTGAGATCACTTACATTCTTTTAAAAAAGGACAAAAAAATTGTGTATGACAATCGGAAGAGTCATACAACTTAATATGATAAAAATAACTATCATTGCAGATAGAATAAATAAATATTCATTTAGATAATACTTTATTTAACTTTCACTCCGTGAACATGAACACAAAAAGGCCCAGGAATTAAAGCAATATCTAGAGGAGAGCCTAATTAATTCCGTTGTCGAGAAGAGCATTTTATCGATAACGTCTGTCTCGTTACATTAGTCCAACCCGAATTAGTTTAATGGCCACGTCAAAGCATTGTGTCAGACATTAGACCATCAGGGGAATTGCCAGTTATGTCCGGCAAACGACTCCCCATCACGAAACCACCCATGAACTTGTATTTAACGATAAATGTATCTTTTACGATATTCTTATTTAAACAACCTACATGTGCATTTCTTTCATATCTCGTTCCTTTTCATAATACGACAACCACTAGTTTTAAGGTACTGGTATACATTTTATAATATTTACAATCCTCGCTAAAGATTAGAGACTAGGAGAAAATATTGATTGGTATCCAGTGCACCAAAAATAAATCTCCAGTCTTTACACTTGCTTTCTTTAGACTTACTTTATAAATGATTCAAGAAGTTCGTAACTTAAAATTACTACATAGCTAGCCTGAGGTAAACAGAAAAAAAAAGCGATGTAATAAGCGGTTTATTAGTTTTGTCAAATGGTGGGGGGAATTGTATACTACCGTGAATTTAATGAATCACATTATTCATTTACACACCCTCTCTAAAATATACAAATTATTTTTTTTTATAAAAAACTGTAATGTTAAAGGAAAAAATTAAAAACAAATGTGTCTCTTTAACAAAAAATGTAAATAACAGTCAAACCTTCGTAAGTGAAATACGCTCTGGATTGCAAACGATATTAACATTTCCAACAGCAATTACAGAGGATTTAGGCAGCAAAATAGACCATAACTACAATTTACAACCTCGTTCTAGTAGTGGATATTCAACACACATTCACACTCCTCTAAAAAGGTAATACGTTAAACAGATTTATAAGTTTTGTCACAGAAAAACAGTTTATTTGTTACTTATTAGTCTGGCCAAAATAATGTAAAGTCAGTAAATTTTTCCCTGCAAGAAAATAGTGTCTCAGGTTTATATATGTATATAATGTTTTTATCCATTTTGGTAAACTTGAACTAGAAATGTGAAATTAAAAACAATGTTTGAATACTTCAATCCCACAAAAAACTATTGGATGGCGTTTAAATTTAGCATAGAGATTCATTCTAAATGTAGCAAAGAATTAAATTAAGGAGATTGTTTGATGGGTGTTTTATAATCAATGGGGACTCAATATAATTGTTTTAACAGTAATTTCAAAGAAAAAACTTGTTGCATTCTGTGATCGTAGCAAAGTAAGGGTTAAGATAAAAGTAAATTATTTTAAAATGAGAAAATAGTAGCTGTTAGTTCCTTTGTGACACAACATGCAACTTTACAGTTGAATGCTAATTTGAACTGATCACATGCTTCACAGCTGACTAATTAAAGTTCAACGTTTTTCAAAGACCGACTAACTTATATTCAGTTAACACTCACCCAATTCGAAATGTTCAAAAGTAACAAACTCACCTGAAAAAACAAACAAACCATTAGAAAATTATAAAATGAACATTTGAAGACATGCAAAAACAATAAAGATGTTCAACATTCCAAGACTAACTCAATAAACTATGTTATGCGCAAATGAAATTGAATACATAATTTAGTCAGGTTTCAACACAGCTTTTGTCTAAGTTGACAAGACGCACATAGCACATATGAGTTTATGTTGTATTAAAAATGTGTATAGTTTTGGATGTTCATTTATTTTTAATATAAATATAACCAACGAGTAAATAATGTTTAGTATAAATTTATCCAAACCATTTAATATTGAGAGTTGACTAATTTTCATATAGAATTTGTCACTGTAATGGATCATTTAGATATTTTTCTTTACGTATGTACCCCATTGAAAAAAGCCTAGTGATTTTTTATTGATTTTTTACTAGAGATGGTGTTATTTAGGGAAAAACTAAAGCAAATTAACTGTTATGTACATCATGTATAGGGTCGTCTAGAGGTAGTGTGATATCAAAATTGTAAACTTAAACTGATTATATATGGTTGGATACAAAAATAAACTATTTAAAACAGTTCATCATATAGCATCACATTTGACCATAAAACACAAAAAAAATTAAAATAATAGAAACATATATGCCAACTTCTTTTTCCTTCTGTAAATTTTAACTTTAATTTAGGATTGAGCTGCAATTTAATATAATTATAATTAGAAGTTATAATTTAATTCAAACCCACACATTTAGACATAATTAAAAAAGCTTGGTGGCCACATCAAACTGCAAGCTGCGTAAATCAAATGTAAAACTGTCCCCATCCATAATGCAAAAGGATCTTCACCAAGGGAAATCGAAACCAGTTAACTTTTAAATAAACGACCCCGTAAGGGCACATTATCTCAAAGTCAATTATAAGCTTCTCAGTTATGAGAATAACCATTCTGCTTAGTTAGTCTGTTACTCTCCAGGGGATTTAGAATGTAATGTGAGAATGAAATACAAAGTTTCATTTACTACCTATATAAGAGATATGACTTTGTAAATAGTATATATATGTAGATGAAAATTTGGTTTTAAAGTTAAAATTAGTTGTCTTAAAATATTTGCATTAAAATTAAACTGAGGGAAGGACAAGAGCAGGAAATAAACTAATCAAACTCAAGTTGAAAACTAGTCAAAGAATAAGATCAAATAAAATCATCAAAGGCAATATTATTTACTGACGTCAAATATAGTTTCTGTTTTAGAAGATATCTTTATAGAGAAGAAAACATTTTGTAAGGTTTGTAAGGTCTGGGACCACTGTTTCAATTTAAGGTTCCCAGAAGCCCAATTAATTCAAAAACATTTGACTGATTCTTGTAGCATAAAACTTATGTACTTATTGAACATTATATGTCATTTGTATTGAGAATCCTGAACAAATGCCTTCTTTTCAACTTGATAAAGGCATTTATTGTTACCATTGAAAATACAATAATTCAAATACGGACCAGGTATCTATTTCTTAAAGCCTACATATTTTTTCACTTTTTTCTTTCTGTCCCTATAAATAGTAGCCTATGTAGTTTTTTTTTTAAACATTGGGTTTGTAATAAAATTTAATGCCACATAAGCAATGCATTATTCTTAGAGGATAGTTTATTTACACAAAACCTCAATTTGAAACTATTGCACTATACTTCCATTGATATGGAAACATTCTTTATGTGGAATCGTTGGTCCACAATTACCAATAGTTTGACTATAGAGATTTTTTTGTATTTATTGCACTTTGAAAATGTTTACAAAAATCAATCAGGACCTAACACCAGTAATAATAAATGTTTAAAAGAATAAACAATTTGAAAACCAAGCTATAACTTAAGACCATATATTTCAGTTAAACCTCTTTCTACCACATTAATGTTTTCATCATGTTTGTACTCAAATCTTTTTTACTAACAGATGTACGGTATTTATAATCCACAGCTAAACGGAAGCATAGCTTATAGAAACCAGTCTAACAAAATACTTTCAAACACCAATATTGGGTAAAGTTTTCAAAATAGCGAGTTATATTTAGAAGTCCTCGGCCAATGGGTAACAAGACGGTTGATTGAGGCAGTGCGTCACTGTTGCTGTTCTGTCAGCCAATCACGAGAGAGATGAGGATTGATGGTACAATATCCGGCTAACCAGCTGATTGTACACACATTGTATCAGCTGATTGATATACGGCAAAAAGATCATCACATAACGTAGATATTTAAATAATTGTGTACAATAATTTATTTATATATTTTTCTGTTAAATGCAACAGAGACATTTTAAGATCAGAATCTATGTTTGAATTTTTAAATCACAGGCTGGGGTCTGTATGTGGAATGTATGAAGCTAAAAGATGAGCCAGTTTGCAATAATTTTTTTGGTGAGATTTAAACGACACCAACACACCAAATTGAATATTTTAAAGCAATGAAAGTGTGAATGAGAAGACAGTTTTGAGATTTAGTGACAAAGTAAGATGGGCCAATTAGCAATACTTTACTCTATTGATAGAAGCATTAATTTTTAAATACTTAAGTAGACATCCCATCTACGTGGATCAGTTGGTGGCCAATTTTTTTAATAAAAATAACGTAAGATAGAGGAATAATAATATATATGCAGTAATACGTAATAATGGTTCAATGAGCCACTCGATGCTAGATTAAAATGTTAAATTTTATTTTCTACTTAAGTAGTGACATACAATTATTAATGGGACATAAAAGATGCTCTATTCTACTTACAATAAGTACATCTATCAGTTTTACTTGGTTAAAAAAGTTATTGAATTCTACAGAAATCAATAATTTACTAACACACGCTGCCGGTGGTTAATTAAAATCTGGCAATGGGATGGAACTACCAGTAATCAGAGATAGAAATTAGTGGTGAGCCACTTCCCTATAATCAACAGCACTGATAGAAGTTAGTAGTTACGCTGGGACGCAACCCGCAAATTCAGTTTGTCCTGAAATGTATTGCGCTATCGATCGAGCATCAGTCTCAACAAAAAGTTACGTTACATGTCCATTGATTCGAATGCATCACGGAGAAGTGATAAAATTTTATATTTTTATGTTTTGACCAGATTGAACTTTATACAGCGACATTGAACATGTTTTCTACACAATAGATTTTCAAAAATCTAGTTAGGGAAATTTATTTTATGGATCAAGTCTGGGGAAGAATCGAAAACAGTTTGTGCTACAAAACTTGGAAATATTGTAATTTTTTCTGTAACGTCTAGGAAATATTTACTGATTTAAAATATTATAGTAATTATCTGTATAAATTCTACTGGGTATTTACATACAGTCACAGAGACAAACATGGTACATACCGGTACTGTATATTTTAATTTTTAACCTAACAATTTAGTTGAATACAGTAGAAATCATTTGCGAGTGAAGAATACAAATAAATAAAATATCTAGAAAATATTAGATATTACTACCCAGACATACCACTGTGAATTTTATGGCTGGGAGTATGACACTAATAAAGGAAGAAGGCGACACTAAGATACTCCTTTAGCTTTCATCATCTATATTAGATTCCAAACACCGGTCTTGTAACAGTATCTTCGTACTTTGAGACACGTAAAACAAGTAAGTTGAATTGTCATGTTTTTTTAAGTCAAATCTGAACATAAATATAAATAAATTTATTATTTGATTATTTTAATATTTATTTTAAAATTGTTGAATTATTTCCAATTTATTAAAATATGTAGATAACGTTTTGTAACTTAAAGAATATAAAATATTTCTTTTCTCTTAAAAAAAGAAATACAATTTGTATCTGGATCATCAAACTTTGACCAAAACTCAATAACTTGAAAATGTCTAGATACACAATTATTCTAATTTAGATTATCTAATCAATCAAACCTTATAGTACATTCAACTACACATCATGTTACATTTTCAGGTAAATAATTCAGGCAAATACAATTGAATCTTAGCAATCAAAATTGATCAAAATTGAAAATTGATATCTGTTGATACTTGCACGTAATCATTCAAACATTAAATTTGCTGTGATATATATCTATAACCGTTCGTCTAGTCGATCCCATGGTATTTTTTAATTAGAAATGATTATGTTCTGAATATTAGAAATGAGTTTGTTTTAAAAAAAAAATTATGACTGAAAAGTTTATCTTTGTTTGACTGAATTCCATTGTTCATCTAACGTTGATCCGTTAAATCAAAACTTCAGTTTCAATAATTTCAGTTTGTTTCAAACTTAATCACGTTTGCAAACCCACAACCTAAACTCGCATGTCACACTCAATAGCAACTAGTCAATACAACAATCTACACACCACATAGAGCGACAAGTTGGTATTGTATGTCATGAGAGCCAAGTTCAACTAATTAACACGACAGAATCCTCATCAATGCACAGAGTATGATTGACATTATTACTGAAGTGTTAAATCCGGGAATGCTGAATGTATTGGAAAAGTAACTATTGTCAGTAAGTAAGCATATTTAATGCAAATTGAATATCATTATACAATACAACCTATACATCCTTTAAAAAAAAAAAATATCAAACTGTAAATAATATAAACTGTTTTTAAATGGGAATAATATTCATGTTCTTAGGTGTAGGCTTTCAACATCTAAGTCTACCATAATTCAAAGTCTAAACTATAGAAAATTAGTTTAGTTAAAAAATGCAACCACTTTACCGTACTGTGTAGTCAAAAAAATTAATACAATTACATTATAAAAACTATCATCATATAACTCAGATCTTGCATCCTTTTTTAATATTTATGACCTTGTGAGACAAACAAAATTATTGTAAACTTTAGGGTGAACAGAGAACACCCTATTTTATTCTACAATTGAACACCAAAAAAGACCATTTTATTAATCAAATTGGAAATTTTGATCTATATTCTTTTATTGAATTTACCTTTCAAAAATATTACTTCTTTACAAAAACGGAATGAGTATCTTAGGGAATTTCTTTTAGTTACAATATAATGAAGAAAGACTTTCATAAACAAGTTAATAAAACAAATAAGTGAAAAAAATTCTAAACCAGTAAGGTTGGGCAACAGATGCACAGCGGCATGTCCAATGCTATCCTTTACCTTGACATAAGTTACTTGGACATTTTCAGCTTCTAGTTTTGTACCTCTAACTGAAAATATATATCTTGGGCTTTGCTCCTCACATAAAACATTATGTCTAGGTATATGTTATAAGAACTTTTGGTAGATGTTAATAATAATAATTATTATTATAGGCCTAATAAAGGCAAACTGTTTTTTTGCAGTAGATTTATAGACTAATATTATTCTCGTGTGTGTTCTTGCTCTGTTGCAAAGCAAAGGTAGCATTTTTTAGTATTTTTTATAGTATTTATTATTAGTAATATAAAAAATACTAGTATTTTTTTGTGCTCATATGACTTTAGGTTTGATACTGATATAGTCTGAATGGATGGGGAAAATTCCTATTTTATTGTGAAGAAACACGTGTTACTAATTAATTAGGCTAACTGAATTCATTCTGTAAGTTGCTTGTTTATCAATGTGAATCATATATGACGATGCCTATTGCAAAATTTTGTAATTTTGTCGAATGTCTAATAAATGTCTTATTTGTCTTATGATAATATTATCAATTTAATTCATCTATTTATTTAATTTATTAATTTAATCTATTTATTTAATTCATTAATTTAATCTATTCATTTAATTCATTAATTTAATCTATTTATTTAATTCATTAATTTTATCTATTTATTTAATTCATTAATTTAATCTATTTATTAAGTTTATTAATTTAATTGATAAATTTAATTAAGTAATTTAATTTATTAATTTATGTTTATTAATTTAATTTATAAATTTATTTTATTAATTTAATTTATAAATTTATTTTTAATTATTTACTGAATTTTATTTATTTAAATTGTTTCTTTATGTTTTATGGTCTACCTACACTTCTTTAAGGTAAGCTAGCTGCTATCCTCTTTATTCTGAATTTATTAATCATAGAGTTTTACTTTTTCAGAGCAACACAACAATACCATCACAAAATTTACACGTTCCGACTACACAGACAAAAGAACTTCAAACAATTGGAAAATTTGGTTGCGTGACAAACAAAGGAATGTTGAATAATAAATCAACCAAATGTGAACTGACGCGGCAGCAACAGGAGTCGAAGGTTGGCTATATATTGTAATGGAGTCATTAATATATCAATCAGCCACCTATAGATCAATATTGCTGGGTGGCAACAGCACGCTACGCATGTTAACATCTCTACAGTTGAAATATGCTGACTTTGATGTGTGCATTTATATTGGCTAACTGAATCAGCTAAATCTCTACAGTTGAAATATGCTGACTTTGATGTGTGTGCATTTATATTGGCTAACTGAATCAGTTAAATCTCTACAGTTGAAATAAGCTTACTTAATTTGGGTGCAATTTTAATTTGATAATTGATGCTTTATAGAATAAACTTTATAACATGTTTAAAGTAGAATCTAGGTACTGAAAATCAAAATTATTTAAATAGCGTTTGAAAAACAGACATCCCAACAATATGTGTTACTTTTTATTAGGATAAAAATGGAACTAAATTCAATTAACATATTTTTTTCACAAATTAATCAACACTCTTCACAAAGTAAAATTTACTTTAATTTTTATATGTAAGATACATTCTGTACAGAGTTTAATGCCAAAGTATAAAAAAAATTGAAGATTTTAGTATGTGAACAGTGTTTTTAGAGGAGACAAGTATTGTAAAAAAAATTCTCTACATCTATCAAATCCATTTGGTGTAATTATTTCCCTGACCATCCTACAAACAAAGTTAAAAGCAAAAATATCTATGATACTAATCCGATGTGGGATAAAAGTAACATGAGGAAATAAATATTTAATTCCGAGACTTAAATTCAAAACACAGTTGTACGATACAATAAACTCGTGAATACTGCAGTGGTTCGTAGCGGCCAGCCATGCATGTAATACAACTTTAAATTCTGTGCATTCAAATGAATAAACGGAATAATTGTAGTATTCAAAACATTAAAAGAATTAATTACTCCAAAATTAATGATAATGTAAGTATTGAAATTGACTTAAAAGAGAAACGTCACAACTATAATAAATAAACACAATTAATTAAGTTTATTATGAGAAAATTATTTAAAATAACTGGTATTTAGTCTCTAAAATCATAATAATCAAAACCAGTTTGTCTGAATCTTTACATTAAATTATGCAAAAACCACAAGACTGGTTCAGCTAATTTTTAAATGGGGATAATAAATTAACAGAAAATATTATGTGTATTCCCTTTGCTCAAGCCTCCCCTCAAAAGGGTTGAAAATTCTAATTGTATTCTCATTCCACGACTAATTGACATCTGTCTATCAAATCTTTTACCCCCCTCATTTGGTCCTGAAACATTGTAAAGATTTTATTTGAATATCTGTAATGAAAAAATGTCTGCGATAATATCTTAGAACATGTATACCCTTTTGTTTATAAACATTTAAAAATACTCTTAGGAAGAACATTTACTTAATCACAAGTTAAGAAATATTGTTTGTTTGTATTGTTCCAGCTGTTCAACATCTAAAAGATGTAAAGTTCATTATCAAAACTATCTAATTGAAATTTTGTGGCAAGATTTCATTAGAATATAACAATGGCATGCAGTTTCATAATGCGAAAGCCCAGTGTGGAAACAAGGTTGAAAAGAGATCAGGGATCATAATCTTCACTTACTGCAGATAAGAGTGCTTAGAAAGATCAAGTGAGGGGAAGGTCCCAAGGGATGGGGCACTGCAGTGAACAGAATACAATCTAGCCTGCACTTGCTGAATATCAGTTATTAGTTGATTTGCTGAAGTTGACAAAGTTATGCTTAACTCGTGATTGGGTGATTTTTTAAATAAATCATTTTTACATATATACAATAGACCATAAAACTGACATGTCATGGAATTCAGTTTTAACATACAATATGAAAAGACACTTCAACAACGACTTGAACAACAATACCGACTGAATCATAATACTTAAACATACTGAATGAATTAATTAACCATTGTAATCTAAATTTTAAGAAACAAACATATTTATTTACAAAAAAAATTAACACTATTAATTACATAAGGAAACTTGGTCGAATTTCAATTTGAAGATAACAAGATACAAAATTATTGAGAGAGTTTGGAGACCTTTAATGAGTTAATAATATTATACATTTATTTATTTTAAAAATTGAGTTAACTACAAAATAAAAATTTAAAAAAACACACAAAAATGGCAAGTATTAAGAAAATACACAAGTTAAATTTTGCAAGGAGGAAAGTTATGTGAATATGAGTGAAAATTCACCTACCCATTTTTGTTATCCTTTTATGAGGCCCGGTCCAACCCTCTCTCTATCCCTGTCATCTAAACTATCGACATCCAAATATTCACGCTTATCAGAACCGTTCAGTGAAGTAGCTTATCTGAAACCCCTCATATGTTACCAGTTTCAGTGTTGAAATCCTTAGTTGTTAAAAGGAATATCTGTTTTAACTTTTATGGTGTAGTTATCAATGAATAATTTTATATTTGTTTCGAATTTGTTGAAATTGTCAAGCAATCTGCTCCTAATCTTTTTTTTATGCACGATTCTTTCAGTAGGCCTAAATGAATTATACTGAGTGAAAACGTTTAAGTTCCCAATTTAAATCTTTTTTCTAAATTGAACATAATATTCAGAATTATCAATATTTGAACAGTTGAGTTGGTCCCCCCCCCCCCCCAGTAAAACATTAAATAGCTTCTAATTTTGAAGGGGACGATCAATTAAATATTACAAATCTTAGAGTAATCATTAAGAATTTTCCAAAATATTAAGCTACACACATCTTTTGTCTACAAACAGATAGATGATTAGATATCATACAAGATACTGGTTACTAATTAGGTTAAAACTTTTCTCCCACTGCATTGCAATATCTGTAAAGCTTCAGGATACGATCAATGCAATTAAATAGAAGACGAGATCGAGATCGTAATAATTAAACCGCTCGTTTTCTGCGTTAATGGGAAATACGGTTATCAAGTAATCCCGGGATTTAACACCCTTAATGAGGTAGATCTGGAAGCTGTGTATGGATTACTGAAATAAGGTTTTGTAGAAAGATTTGTGCAACTATGGTAAAACTGTTGTTGGATGTCTCTTTAATGTAAAATCAACAAAGTTATTTTATTAATTATTATATTATTACTTATTAGGTTTTAAATTCATTAAATATGTGTCTAGGTAACGGTTAGTAACTATTTCATACAAAACTATACAGATAGTACCAGCTTAATTTTTTTTTTTTTACCCAAAAAAGTGTAAAATCAACAACTTGTGAAAAACTGTAGGAAATAGGTATCAATATGTTTTCCCTGTACTAATTTGTTTACAACTAGTATCTTTATTATAAGATAGGCTACAGTTTATAAGTTAAAGAACAAAGATCATCTACATAAGTTATTATATTTTCTGTTATCAGTTACTTCCCAGTGTACAGTCAGTTCACAAATTTGTAATGTGTTGTAGTACCATAATGACTATCTAAGTGCCTGTAGACATGTAATTGTGTGTCAAACAATAAAGGGGCAGTTAACCAACAGTATGAAGTGACGGTTATGTTAATGTTGCCAGTTCACGTATATTTAGTGTGTTGTGGTAACAACGGCTATCTCAGTGACTGTGGAAATATAATTGTGTTTTAAACAATATGTATTAACATACAGTTATGTTTATGTTGCCAACATTAAGACTTAAATGCCTGAGGATATTTAAGTGGGACAGTTATGTTTATGTTGTCAGTACTGTCACAAAAGAACTAGTCAGCATACAGTTTTAAGAAAAATTTGGACTGCAGTAGAATGTGAGGAAGCATTGTATTTCCTTATAATATTAATATAGAATAAGCATTTCTAAAATCTTTAGGTAGTTAAAATTTGTTTAAAGACGTTTAGATGGAGATGGAGGTTTTAGATTAAGATTTCAAATGTTAATAAGCCACAATTTGTATGCAAATTAGCTTGGATACATGCCATATTTCGGCCGCCAATCTAGAGGAATCTCCATTACGGCTCAACAACAGTGCGGTGAAAATCGCTAATAAATCAAGACTTCTCGAGATTGTTTTACTAAACAATCTCTCACTACTTCAATTAAACCAATCTTAACTCAGCTGTCTGAAAATCCGGAACAAAAACAAATTTTGAGATTTATTACGGTAAAATAAAATTGTTGAATCCTGTCCAGTAGATTAAGTAGTTACAAAGTTGGGGTTTGTAAATCAGTGAACATTTCAAGTTGCGAGTGTAAGCGCTAACATGATGCATGAGCAGTTTTGTAGCAACTGGTGTGGAACTCTCCCAACTCCTACGCTCCCCACTCCCAGAGTCTGTTAGGGGGTGGAAGTGGGGAGTGGGGAGAAGTATGTTATTTCGCAATAATAGGTTCTTTAGCTTTTCAGGAACAGGTGAATTAGAACTATTATTTTTGTCACCTATTACTTCTTTGTCCAGTTGTCAGTTGCTGTTGAGAGAGAGTTACAACCTCCACAATTCCCTTGTTCTAAAATTGCAGACGACAAACTATTATTATGTGATTCGGTGATGCTTCAGGAAGATACAAGCACTAATTCATTCTAAAGTTCAGACAACCTTACAAAAATATTGCATTCTCAGTAGTCTATTACTATGGTACTATTTTTTTGAGAAGCTCCCGTTATTATAGTCACTTGTTCTAATAGTTCAGACATTACAAAAATAATATGATGTTATCAGTAACCTATTATGAAGGTAATAAATGGCACTTCAGTAATAGTAATATTTATTGTTACAATAAATAGCGCCCACCTCTAGGGGGAGGTTGGGAGTTCATCTTCCACCCCCAGACCTCCTGGGATTTTATATCAATGAATCTCGATGTTCTGCTAGATTGAAATTGAAGTTTAACTCGGCTACCAAAGTGAGTTATTTAAAACTCAATAGATTTTGATCCATGAAATATTTTACTGATGAAAATTATTATTTTTAGATTTATAAACTGGAAAGATATAAAAATAAATGTAGAATTTACTAAACAAAGGAAAATAGTCCACCACGCTATAAAATACAGAACAAAAACACATAAAATGGAACGTTTAACAAGTTTTAGCGAATTTCCCATATAGGGAATAAGCTATTACCGTAGTACTCATGGTAAGACCTGGACGCGGGACCGATTTTTTTTTTCGTTTTGAGGTCCCTAGAGGCCAAAAACACCATCCGTTCAAATTCATATATATATATATATATATATATTTATATATATATATATATATATGTGTCCGTCAGCACGATAACTCGAGCAAAAATGATCCGATTTTGATGAAATTTGGTACAAACGTGTAAACCTACGTCTATTCGAACGAGTTCGCGATCCAGCATGATCGGACCATGGGAACGGGTGTTTACGGGGGGTTTTATGGGGTAAAAATAAATTTTTCCCAATTTTGACCCAAAAAACATAAAATTTAGCAATTAATTTCCAAACCATTTTGTAGAGCTTCAAAAAACAAATAATTTAGTATATTGAAGCGTTATTATGCGCCTAATGGTTACGGAGAAAATTCCAAAAAATTGTAAATTTAAAATTCCCATGTTATTCTTATGGAGAATGAGTAAACTGTTGTAGTTTGCTTGTTTATGAACATATTTTGATCAAATTTGGAAAATGTTTTTATTTCTTACTAACTATTAACATTTTACAAAAAAAAAGTTTTACCCTCCCTGGTGCAGCAAACCTAAGTACTTGTTAAACTAATTCTATTTAAATCGGGAATAAATGTTATATTTTTAAGTAGACATTTCAGTGTAAATCCAATCAGTCAAATGGAAATTCGCTTAGTCTGCAGGTTTGCTGCGGCGGGGGTATTTTTTTTTTATCTGGATATTACTTGTATTGATGCAATGATATTTTCCGTTCTATAGAATGTAAACAAAAAGTATAAACTTACGAGCGTATAGTAGAGCGCTAAATGTTTGTTTGTACTTTCTAGAATGTAGATAAAAATTATTAACATACAAGCCTATAGAAGATAGCTAAATTTTTGTGAATAATTTTTGTATGTTTTAACAACTTTAACATGAGTTAACTTGGATAAATCTTTACAAGGATCCATAGTTAACACGGTTGCCAAAGCGATTGTTATCATAAAATTTTGTGTAATAGATTTAACTGTACAGTCTTTTGATAACTCTAGGATACACCATGTATAAGATTTTGACTGCAGACATACAATATATTTTATATCCTAAATCTACTAATTTCCCCCCTTTTGTCCACCATAGCAACACACCCCCCCCCCCCCCCCACCAAGAATGCAGCAGCTAGTTTGATTGCATTAATTTAATAAATTTAATTCCCTACCATTACCCAAACTGGAATTGTAAGACCACCACAATTCATAAAATGTAATCAAGAAAATATAAACAATTATAAAAATATAAATAGTTACAAATATAGTCAAGAAAATTTTAATCAAAATATATAGGCCTAGTCAAGAAAATGTTAGTTCATTTTTTTGTATGACTGTTTGCTAAATATTGTTTTAAATAGAGTAACGACAAGTTAATGACTCGTAACAGACATAATTGCATTGTTTAGTCCTAGTTTCACAACAAATATTGCAAACAAAAGAGTTGTTGCTATCTTGCCAACACGAAGTTGCAAAGTGGTGTTTTGTGACAGTGTTTTTAAGGGATGATGATGGCTAATTAAAAATTCAGCACTAACTGCCCTCAGCCTGCAACTTCTTATCAGACTGCTTCGTGAGATAAAATTCTAATCACTTACTCTACACCGAAAATTGCAACTACCTTTGAGATTAGCTAACTTTTATTTCCATATACAATAACATGTTTATTTGAATATTCTAAAAGTTTATTATCAATTATCAATTATCAATCATTAGGATGGGGACGCCACGTAGGTGCGTATTTTAACCCAAATATGAGTGAAGGATGAGTGTAGAATGGTGTGAGATGATCTGTGTAGCTTTGTTACTGACTAAGATCGGCTGTTTCATTAGCCAGGATCATTTATTTAAAGCCCAATGATCAGGAACAGCTGGGTCCAGTTTCAAACCATTTGTATTGGAATATTCTAAAAGTTTATTACAGAGAGTACATGTAATGAGGCGAGAATATAAAATATTGCATATCAAATTAAAGGTCATAAGGAATGCAAAATGTTACTCAGAGTAGAGATATTTACATTTTCAAGAAAACTATATCATATTCAAAATAGTACCAAATCTTTCACAAGAGCTGCCATTTTTTACTTGAAAAATAATAGTCAAATACTGATTACATCAAAATGTTTTTATTAACAAGAGCTCTGAAATTATGTATATGACACATGTTTGTATTTGACCATTGTGAGATTTGAACTAGTGCACCTCTGGTTTTGGTACATCCTGCTGTATATTTATTTTAAATGTTTACATGTATCTTGAAGGTGGTTGGTGGGAAAACGTCTAATTCCATCATTGAGCGACTAACTGTTTGTCTGAATTTAATAGTGGACAACTTATGTGATTTACCCTGTTTATAGGATATGAACAATTGGTGTTTTCAATACCTGGGGACATCAAAATATAAAATAAGTCGTTCCAAATCAAGGTCTAAACATGAGACCTGAGGTAATGGAAAGATCAGCTAAATAAAAAAGCAAATGAGGACAATTCCACATCTTGCACCAAACCGTTCTCATTACACCCCAGTCGCAAGGGTGCGAGAGGGAAGAATTTCAGTAGGGTGGTGGGGGGAACAAATAGAAAATAACTGTGTTACCCTCAACCCCCTACACACTGAGAAAAACAAGCGGCCCTAATGTCACTGTTCTGCAACTTTTTTTGCTGTTATTTTGTCACGAACTCGTTTTTCATGATGAGACGTGTTGTTATTGTTTTAAAACCATTATTGCAGCTTTGCATTCTGCTCTTAAAAAATTTACTATACTATTATTGTATATAATTATTTGTTTTTTTGTTGCATTTCTAAGTGGAATTTTTAATTCTCTAATAAACGATACCAAGTTCAAAAAGAGTGAATAAAAATAGCTGAAATATCACTATTTTTAGTTGTAAAATGGGGTGGAGTAAGGCTAAACTAGTCAGGTTTGCCTAAATTACAACTAAAAACCATGATATTTCATATATTTTTAATTTGATCCTGGTATCATTTGATAGGGAATTAAAAATGCAAAATAAAGGTGTCCTTAAAAATTTTTTCATAAAATCAGCCATATTGTTCATTTAAAAGAAAATTACATAATTAATTTTTTTTATTGTCTCTTGACACAATAAATGTGAAAAGTTTGGTTTCTGTGGTTTGAATGGTTCTTGAGAAATAAATGTATTTGCAAAAAATACAAAATGGCAGCTAGCAACTAAACAAAATTTGTTTGACCTGTGTTTATATGAACTTTTTTTGTTTAGATTGATTACTTATGAACACCCTGAATAATTTATGCCTAGGTCAAGTTAGTAACAGCTTAAAAATTAGCCCAAAATTTGTTTAGTAAAACTATTAACAAATTAAAATTAAAAAATGTTTCACTAAACAACAATATCTGTGAGTATTTTAAAGAAACATAACAGCTTTATGATTCTAAAAAACTAATAAAATAAAGACACGTTTGTATTTTTTGCTCTTCAAAAAAAAGAAGAAAAAAACAGCAGCAGGTCAAAACGCAATAACTATTTAATGAATTCAATGTCTACGGACAAACACTGTGCCACGTTCTGCACGAATGCAGCTCATATATGACAAAAACTGCAATAACCTTGTTAAAGAAGTGTGCAAAACGCCAAGCAGTATATTTTGTTCATTTGTTTATAAGATTTATTTTTGAAGATGAATGTTATTCAGCTTTCAAAAAATTATATAAAAGATCTTAAATTATTATAACTTAAATTCAATATAAATGTAACACAGTCTGACTAATCCAAAATTTGCTACCTAATTTAATAATCTAACTATAGCCGAGTGGGAGTAGAGGAACTACTGTATAGTGCTCTTAAACTTCCAGTAAAATCAATACTTGCAAAAGTTTAGATAGACAATGTCATAACTTTACATAATGACGTTCCTTTTAATGTGAATTTTTGGTAACCAGGTTCAGTCACAATTATTTTGGAACAGTATGTGTTTTAATATCAAACTAAACTAAAGCTAACTGATTTTAAAAAAATCTTGTCCAAAAACTTGTTAAATATATTCATTCAAAATTTTATTTTAGTATAATATTCAATATGAAAATACTGTCCAAAAAATTGTTTGAATATATTCATTTAAAATTTTATTTTAGTATAATATTCACTATGAAAATACTACCATTAAAGAAAGTCACGAATAAAACAATAACTAAAGGTAGTAAGGAAGATAAATTACAACAATTCTGAAATATTGAGAAAGCAATTCGTAACAACCTAACTGCCATTTAATACACCAAATCTGCGACATTTGTAAACTGCCTTTTGTATTGAATCGCTCTGTCTTGCAGCACATGTTGCTAGCATCTTTTAGCTAAATGGGGTAAAATATAAAACACTCACCGAGGTAATGTTGAAAACAATTTTTTTTTTGTATGTGGTTTATAAAGAAATAGTTTAATTTCAAGACTTGTGATATATTTAATTTAGTTAACTCGCTTGAAATTAATGATGTCTTACACGAAACACCCTGTATAAACAAATTAAAAAGATACTGTACGGTTCTCTTTTTGGGTAACAATGACAAGGGGAAAGTGAATTCAGGCAAAACAATAAAGTTTCACATTCTGAGCAAAACATCAGCATGAATAAATCACAAATAAACCTAAAGACACAAACAGATAAAAATGTAAGTTTATTTTTAAGAACCTGTATCTTGATCTAAGAAACGATAAATCAAACAGTATAATTTACAATTCAAATGTAACTGTTTTCGTCTGTCAAAATAAGAATGTTTACTCCACAGAAAAATAACTAAAAGATAAATCTTTGTTTTCCTGTAACTACTAACTGTTGTGTTAGTGTTTGACAAATGTTAGTTACAAGGCTAACTCTTGGCAACTAGACTTTCATCAATGCAATAATAGTTAACAATTTTTTAAACCTATATTATTGTGATAATACTCTTTAGTAGACTTAAAGTCTCCGTTTCTTTAGTTAGTCAATGGAACAAATTATTTTGTTCCATTGACTAAAATTTTATTTTTAAATATTAAGGAAAACTAACTAATACCAGATCCCAAAAATGGTTTAGAAGAACTAAAAACTAATTGTGGACCATTCTACATAAAATCCCACACAATTTATTGATTTTAATAGTTTTATAAATTATTCTCTAAATTTTATATACAGAAGGAGTAAATATATTATTTTTGCTACTGTATATATTTAATGATCACTGGCGTGGCTTATTCACAGAGTGTAAAGTTTTCCTTGTTACTCGAGTTTCGACGCAACTGCGGAGTTTCGATGTTGCGACGCAAATGTGCGAATACACGTTTTATTGTAATCCAATAACACGTTTCGCAACCCGCCTAACCTATCTGAATATATCTCAATAATTTGTAAGTTGGTTGTACTCAAACACTCAAAGGTGTTATTGAACCTTTCAAAACATATTGCAATATATTTTGGTTGGAATATTGAATGTTTGGAATATGAATATCTATTCCTGTACCATAATCTTTTTGAGTAGGCTTAATCTCTTTAATTGTTAAGAAACAAATATATAAAAACAATCATTATAACAGAAATTTGTTTCTTATTTATATAGGTTTTTAGGCCTACCACAAAGTTTTTTAGAAATTATAAATAAATGGAAAATATTAACAATTTTTAAGGGTACGACATAAGAGTAAATGAAACAATGAAAATAAAACAAAACATAAAATAAAGTATAACATTATTTAAGTTAAAATGTTGAACCTAGTCCGTATTTATTCCTCTGGAGAAAAAGCAGTGTGTGTAAACAATACTATAAAATAATGAATTATAAATAACAAACTAAGACAAATAATAGTAAATTTTGCATGCTTCAAAAAGCACATTTCAATTTGTATCCAATTGTAAGATAAACTAGTTACGCCAGATTCTATTTTTTGTATATGCTCCAGTAGTTGAAAAACTTATATAAAAAAAACAACCTAATCTGCAGCTAGTTTTTTATAAAAATACTGGTATGTGAGTTAATAAAATACAAACAGCACAGAACAATTGAACATCTAAGTAAGCTATTCTATAAAAACTCAACTTATATATAGAATGAGAGTTTCATATGAAAAATCAATGTCTTGAAACATTTCAGCAGGCTTAACTTTGTATGTGAGCAGTTGTAGCAGTTCGAAAACTACGTCATTGAAAATATCTTAGAAACTTTACTAACTAGAGCTGCATGGAAATACGATTCTCAAGCTTGTTGCATCAGTCCAAACATTTGTTATTAAACAATAAAAAAAATGTAAACCTATTTTTTATCAATGTGAAATCAAGTTTAAGACCCAATACCAGTTGATCATAGCCTATGTAAGAAGTATTAAGTTCAAATAAATTTTTGATTAATTTAGAGAGAACCAGAGAATAATAGTCGTCAGAATAGAAACTATATGTAAAAAAAAACATTCACAAACATAAAATACAACCCTTTTGCAGCGAACCAGTTTATTCATGTTGGCTACAAACCAATTATAATGGATGTTGCTTTAAACATTTTAACCACGTTCTATTTAAAACGGAAAGTTTTTACAAGTAAAAATGTGGTCAGCCTTTGCTAATATATTGTATAAAATCATGAAGAAAAGTCATTATTGGGAGCAAAAAACCCTAAGCATTGTCATTGAGAATACTAACAAATAGCCTACTTTCTAAAAAAAAAATTCTACTAAATCAGGGGAATCTGTATTGTATAAACAACCAACTAGTAGTAAAATATGAATTCTTACTTCTAGAATGTGCTTCCTTATTTTATGGGATTATTAAAAAAGAACTGCTAACTAAAACCCCTACTTGATAAGAGCTTGAAAGGTGAATGAAAACCGCTGACTTTACCTAATTTCTTCACCCTTACCGAAATGTTCCGTAATAATATACAGTAAATAACTATAATCAGTTACTAAACACGAATATTAGCACAGGAACGATATACAGTAGACTCTCTCTAATCCGGCACTGCACCACTCTGGCACTAAGTAATCCGGCGTATTTTGACAGGTGAGGTCTTTCGCAATTGCGGCAAAATCATGAAAATTACCCGCGGTTACGTAGACATTATCGTTGTATTCCGTGATCGCGGCAAAAATCTAATAAACTTCCGTGGCCATGCAAACATCATCATCCACTCCCACGGTAACGGAAACGTCATCGTCGTCTTGGGCGATAGCGGAAAAATCATGATCGAACATCTCCCGCGGTCATGTAGACATTATCGTTTTCTTCCGCGATCGCGGAAAAAATCTGATAACCTCCCGTGGCCGTGTAAACATCATCATCATCATCCACTCCCGCGGTAACAGAAACGTCATCGTCGTCTTGGGCGACAGCGGCAAAATATCATCATCCACTCCCGCGGTAACAGAAACGTGATCGTCGTCTTGGGCGATAGCGGCAAAATATCATCATCCACTCCCGCGGTAACAGAAACGTCATCGTCGTCTTGGGCGATAGCGGCAAAATATCATCATCCACTCCCGCGGTAACGGAAACGTCATCGTCATCTTGGGCGATAGCGGAAAATAACGATCGAACATCTTCAGCGGTCATGTAGACATTATCGTAGTCTTCCGCGATCACGGCAAAAATCTTATTAACTCCCGCGGCCATGTAAATATCATCGTCCATTCCCGAAAACGTCATCGTCGTCTTCCGCAATCGCGGCAAAATCATGAATATCTCCTGCGGTGGTGTACACATTATCGTTGTCTTAGGTGATAGCGGCCAAATTCTTATAATCTCCTGCAGCCGTGTAGACATAATCATCGTTTCTGTTAACTATTTAGTTTGCATACGTTTTATAGTTTATAACATGTTTTTGGTAAGCTAAAAACAGTTGAACATTTTGCGCAACCGGCCTATGGGTCAAAATTTTGTTAGAAAAAGTAAATTGTAAAAATAAGTTTGAAAGAAAAATAACTGACTTTATTAATGATGGTACAACGGTAAAAAAAAAAACAAGAATTATTATCGAGCGTACAAAAAATATTCCATTTTAAAAAGTAATTACAAATTCAATTGCTAAAACACACTATAATTCATTACTCTCAATCTAAAAGAAATGCAACGCTCAAAATTGTTTTCGAATTCTATTTTGAGATCCAATCAGTGCTGAAAGGTAGGGGTGGGTGAAAACAAACTGTGGTCAGCTACCCAAAAATTAACGATTCCTATTTACCAGTTCGTCTCCTGTGGGGAAATGGAGTTTAACAATAACAGGAATTGGTGATTTCCAATTATTCGCCATTTCTGATAACAGGTCGTAAAAGCCGTGCTATTATAAATCAGTCGCAATAAAAATGCGATTGATTTAATTAATTTCCCTTTTCTCATGAAAGTTGTGTGTTTGTTTTTGTTTTTTTTAGTTCATTTTATTAAAAATATGTTTGTAGATATGTTGCCGTTAAATAAAAAAAATTATCTTGTTGAAAAAAAATTTTCTTGTACGAATTGTTAACCGTAAACCGTAAAAGTAAAACATTAGAAAAGGTCGTAAAAGAAAGCTTAGGATGCGATTACGACCTAAACTATTACGACTTTAATAGCTACAAATGGGGACAACTGTAAATTATATGTTTTTATTGCCGATTCACGTATCTACGCCTAGACTGATAAAAGAACATAATACAAGTAGTAGCCTAGTCTTATAAATATTTAACGGCAGAAAATCTCGATAACAACTCTCAAAGATTAAATTAAAAATTCAAATAGGGTATTGCACAACTCAATAGTTATCTCTTGCTTTCAATGTAAAACCGGTAAAACTGTGCAATATATCGACCAATTCAAGGAATGATTCGAAACAATATCATCCGAAAACATCGTGCTATCAGGATAAAAATTAGAATTTTACGGCTAATTAAAAATAGACTGTGTTCGTAACGTACCAGTAAAAACCTTTCGCTATCGAGGTTCGACTGAGCAATAAATAACTCAATTTTAAGAGTGTTTAAAAGAATATTAGTCAAAACATTTCGATTCCAGGGTTAAACTGTAGCCTACTAATTGACCAATTCAAAAGGTTTTATTCAAGAATAACAACTTTTAAACCTCTTAATATCGAGGTAAAATTGCCCAAAACTGACGCGGATTTAAAAACAAGACTAAAAACGTCCTGCTATTATGGTTCGGCTGTGCAATAAATAACTCGATTTAGGGTGTTAAGAACAACACTGAAATTCCGCTTTCAATGTTAAACTATACAATAGCCCAAATCAAGTAGTTAAAAAAACATAAAAAATCTTGATATCAAGGTTTCGCAATCGTAGAACTTAATTGAACGGTTGTTAATAACAACACTAATCAAAAACATGTTGCTTTCGGGTTTAAACTGTCCAATAAAACGACCAAATTATGGGTGATTAAATAATGAGATGTCTTGTTATCGAGGTTAAAATGTGCAGCAAATCACTCGATTTTAATTGTGCTTATTGCGTGTTAAATATCTCCCGCAATAGGAGTTGAACTTTACTACATAACCATCAATTTAAATGGTTCTACGACAAAACTAATTAAAAACCTTTATTGAGGGTTAGTTGTAACTATAAGCACCAATTGGACAGGCTATACACAATAATCAAAAACCTCTTATTATCAAGGTTCGTCCGAGCATGTCTATCACAAATTTTGTAATTTTGCAAAATGATAAATAAATGTCTTACTTTTTTATTGTACAATTTACCAGTCCATTTAACGGACTAGAGGCAGGAATCGTCGAAAACCTCTCGCTATCGAGGTAAAACTACGCACAAACTCGCTATCGAGGTATACAACGCACCTCTTGATCCATCGTTTGATGAACGCCAAACACCCTCGTTGCTGCGGTCCCTCGTGCGTGGGCAACTGCCTGTTCGGCAATATAGTGATGATTGTGTACACGATGATGCACTGATAATCCATCGTGACGTCATCATGACATTCCTACACCGACACTGCCACAGTACTGGGCGGTGTACGGACCAGCTGGCGTCGCCATGGCAACCATCTCCCGCCACCCCACACCACCCGGTGTATTTATAACCCCCCGACGTTCGGTTTGTTATTCCCATTGACTCGCGATCGTAGTGTAAACAAAGAGATCGATGTGCCATCTTGTCCGCGATTCTGGTCCTTCGAGTCGGATCGTGTACTTAATAGTTGTTTTTTTTTTATTTTTAGTTTTTTTAGTTTTCTTTTGTTATTGGCGTTTGATTTTAAATTTACAAAGGGATTTCGATTGGAATTTTCTTTTGATTTAATATTCAGTTTTAAAGTCGAGGTAGATGAGGATACAAGGATATTAAATATTCCTGCATGGATATAAACTAAATAAATATATAATGTAAAAGTATGTACACGACAGCAAAAATATATGGTAAACATTTTTAGGGTGATTTTTAGAAAAAAATTTTTTTCTACATAGGCCTAGTCTACGAATATAACTACAGTATATCCTGGAAAAGTATCAATAATTTTCTTTTTTGATTTGACATTTTGAGATAGTGGTGAAAAATATGGGGTCTGACTTAGGGGAGGTACGAATGAGGCATTTAGTTCAAAATTCCTCCGTGAACAGCGCTGTAGTAGAGAGCACTTTGGCAATGAAGGTTTACTAATCGCAAAAATAGTTCTGTTCATAAAATAAAATTATAAATGTCTCAAATTCAATTTTATAATTTTTTAATTATAAAATTAAACTATCATAACCTTACCGAACTAACCAAACTTGCTGATAAAGAAATAACATAACAAAAGTTTAGTAATCGGAAAAATAATTCTGTTTATTAAATAAAACTAGAATTTGCTCAATTAAAATTTTATAATGACTTAATAATAAAATTAAACTGTAATAACCGAACCAAACCAACCAAACTTGCTGATAATAAAAAAATCTTGGTCAAAAAGTTAATGCTACCAACAGGATTCGAACCCGGGAACTACAGTATATCAGACCGGTACGCTAACCATTAGACCGCTGAGGCCGATGGCTACCGACCGTTTTGTTACCGTAATGTCGTTCCCTCAGCTAATAAGAAGCCCACAGCTGTCATCGTAGCCTCTTCTATACCTCCCCTGAGTAAATACCAAAAATATGCATGTCATAAATATACACAAAATAATTAAACAATGATATGAATATAATCAAAATAATTACGCAATTATACAAATATTAACATTACACTTAAAAGTAATATAAAAATGTACCTAAATAAAAAATTTTAGTAAATTAGTGTTTGAACTATATACGAAAATAAATATATTCTCAAAAATATTCCAGATTTTAATTGGGTACGTAGATCTAGGGATGTAAACGAGAATATTTAATATTCTGGTGTTAATCAATACATATAATAAATTAATACATTGTTACAAAAATATAGATAATACTTACAAAAAATATAGCTAATACTTGCACATAAATTAAAGGTAATGTGAATAGAAATTCATAAAATTGGTACAATCATATCGAAATTATTTTGATGTAGGTACATACAAAAACAATAATCACCAAAAAATATAATATACAAAAAACTATAAAACTCGTGATTTTCGATTTGGATTGGAAACGTTGAGCTAGGAATGGAAACAATAATATTTCATATTTTTACAAAATACATTATGAACAAAATTAATACCTACTAAAGTTTTTAGATAAACTCAAATAAAATAATTTAAAAAGTTGGTAAATTTGTTTGACATACATACAAAAACAATAAATCCGGAAAAGTATCAAGCATACCATATTTTTTAATCATAGGAAACATAAATAATAAATATCATGGAATAAAATTAACAAAATAAATTAATATGAAGAAATACATAAAAAATGTGCAAGACAATTTAAATAAAATTCAAAAAAGTTGTCAAACTATTTTTTTTTTATTAAAATAAGTAGAAAAAGTATACCCTTAAAAGTATTAAACTCAATACACAGCGTTAATTAGCTTCAACTGTGTGGAAAGTTTTGAATGGAAAATTAGGTTTATTTAATAAATAGAGTAGTAGGAGTGAGATAACTTTAATAACTGACAAAGTACTTGTGTGAGAGTTTTCAAGATTAAATGGTTAGTTAAATAGGCCTAGGTCTAATGTTAGTTTGTACTTTGAAGTAAACTAACATATCTAAGTCAAATAGCTTAAAAACTAGTTATAAAACGATAATTATTATTTATTATTATTAATATTAAGAATGTAACTGCATTGTAACAATGATGCAGAAAGTGTTTTTTTCTTGTCAAACCGTTATCTCTCTCAGCACATTTATTGAAATTAATATGATAATTAATATATCAAGTTTTAATTAACACAAAATAACTTTTTGGTCTATTTATTTATCTTTTTTTAATTAGGAAACCTTAGAGATCAATTTTTTTTAAAATAATAATTAGTTTGTTACTTGGACTTATTAAAGAATAAACAAAGGTTCTGCGTTCAGCTTTGTAATTTTGATGTCGATAATCCGATACAAATGACTGTTATTTATTGTGAGATAGTTATCTAATAGAATTATTTTGGAAAAAATATGATTTAGTGTAAAATCACAAAAGGAAATTTTGATATTTTTGTTTTGTTTTTGAGGTGTATAGAAGTATTTTTAATAACACTCACTTTCATTTAGTCATTCAATATTGGAAATTTAAATTACTTTTGAGACAAGAATCAACCCCAATTGAAATAATTATTAGCGGGACTCAGGAGTTGTTGAACAAAATGTTAAGAGCAGACATGAATAAAATATCTCACATTTGTCATTCTGAAAGTCTTACAGGACCTGTGAACAATGGAACACAGAAAAGCTGGACATGATGAGTCTACTTGGACAAAGACACTGAATCTCTCTAAGTGAGCTCGCACAAAAACACAGAGGTAAACGAAAGTGGAGATTGTTGACAGTGCTTTTGTAAAAGTGGTCTTTAAACATTTGTTCTTCCATTTCACTTAAATCATAGGATTTTTTTATGGATGTTATGTTTTGATTAAAGTGCAAAAAAAGTTTGCTTATAACTTTCCTTTGGCCAAGCCCAATTAATGTAAAACTGACAAGGCTTAAAACCCTTTGAGGTAGAATTTTTTTCCTTTTTTGTGAGTGTGTGGTATAGATCCAACATAAGACCAAATGGATCACCATTCGAGGAGTCGAGAAAATGGCGCGCGGCGACCTATACTCGCCATTAAACCACAAAGGTCAACTTTTTTATTTTAGATTTTTTTTGTGAGTATAGGTTGCCACTTTTGAGCAGTCGGGAAAATGGCAGGCTGCAACCTATACTTGCCATTCAACCGCAAAGTGTTAGTTTAAATATAAATAATTCTCCTAAATAGATTTTTATAACATTGTATTCACAATTTATATAAGTCAGGTGGCATTATTGTGGAAAATCTAAGTTTGCTAAGATGAAACTATTATAGTTAGTTTTAGCTATAAAGAGTTAGAAAATGAGTTGGTGGATCCTTAATACACAAACAACCATTATTGTTACGTACATCAACTTTATACCTACACAGAAAATCAGTGGTAGAGTCTTGACAAATTAGTAACAAGCAGAATATTAAGAATTAGTACAATGCCTCTCGAAAATAGCAAACAATAGGGAATTAAGGAGGATTATTTGAATTACAATGGTTGTGACGACAGTCTGAATAGTAGGAATTGCAATGCTATGGAGGTCAGACTCTGAATACGGCATAACAAGCCCAGTCAGTAAACAAGGCTTAGAAGCAAAACATTATGACAGGGAGGCGTTCACTGAGCCTGGTCCTAATGAAGCCTCTACTTTGTTTTTAAAATGGGTTAACCTCACTGGACATAAAATTTAATCTGAGTTTTAACAACAATGCAATGTTATGATAAAAATATGTTTTGGTCAGATAGTATTTGTTTCTATTAGTTATTTGTGAGTAAAATATTTAGCTTACTGATCTTCCTGACGTATTCAAGCATCACAAACTAACTAAAAGTTTTAATGTGCACTACTTAATACTTATTTTAATGTGTGACTGGGACGGGTGGCGTTGTCCTGTAATCCAGCTACTAGAAGGTCACGAATTGTGGATATTTATAGGGATGCACTGTGTATGTGATGCTCCCTGGTGTGGATTAACGTCCGCACTAGTGAGTATGACTATCCGCAGTACGACCCTGATAATTAGATCAATTTGTAAATTACAAGGAAAAATGTGGTTCGGATTCCACTATAAACTGTAGGTCCCTTAGTTGCCATTAGCTGTATGGGCTATTAATTAACAGCTGTGTTTAAGGAACATGTCGGCCTCAGTCACTAACAAGACTACAAGATCGCGCCACTCATCCTACACTCATCCTTCACTCATATTTGGGTTAAAATACGCACATAGTGGCGTCCCCATCTTAAATAATTGATATTGATATATTGATATACTTTTTCCAGATGTTAACAATTTATAAAAATCATTTTATACCTTAATAATCTGTACCTATTGTCGGGACCACGTAAGTTTGCAGTTGAGGGAGGAGCCTATTTACCATATGGTTTTGAATGAACCAATGAGAACCATGCGGTGTTGCCAAATCTCATAATACCAGCTGATTTCAAAATATTGCTTAGTATATTTTAATTTGTGTTGTCAACGGGCGATGTGGCAACGTCGCACTAGCCTTGTCTTGTGATTGGCTGCCGCCAACTGCAAACTTACGTGGTCGCGACAATAGTTTAACAATTGTTTATTTAATTGAACATTGATGTTAGTTTTAATAATCTAATTTAGCAACTTGCAACATATACTAAATTTAAATCTTGTAAATTTTTGTATTACTTATAACGTGTTAAATTATAAAAGAAACAATTGTTGTTTTTTTTATACAATGTATTAATAATTATTATTGACAAAAGCTATAATCTGTAGAAACTGCAAATATATGTTTGCATATCAACTAGATAAATGGAGTGACTTATTAAGTATTGTAAAGATCTATCAACAATCTAGTTTTAAAATATTTTTAACTGATCAGCTAGTAGAACAAAATAATGTACAAGTAAAATGTAATAATTTATCAGGGCTCTGTATAAACGTACATTAATGTGACAAAATCGCATTTGTTCAAATAGTTTTCACGTCCCTAACAACTGCTAGTGTTGAAAAACGTTATCACAATAAATCTACTTTTTAGTTCAAATTCAAGATATGACATTTGATATTGAATTACCTAGATTTAAAGAAATGTTTAACCCCGACACTCTTTTACAGAATTATTCCTCCAAACCATAAACCACATTGCCTATTTACAGGTAAGATTGCACTGCCAAAGTCAAAGCTAAGCTCTCCCACTGGTTGGACCAAACAGAATCTGATCTTGATAACAAGGTAGGTCCAATCTATCTACCCTGTCCTCCTCCCCAGCTGGATAATGACTACACCAGTCAGATAATGTTCAACTAATGCCTTTAGTAGGCAACCATTCATCATCCAGTTTCCATCAACTCAGGTTTTGTTATTTAATGCTGAGTGGCATGACTTAATTTTCATGATTGAAATTGTAAAATGTAACAAGTATATTAATTTCACACAAAAAATGTGTACATTCTTATAAATTTGCATTTTCAATTATTTTTAGGAATACATACTGTTTGTTTTCAGGAAGAACCAATTTCTTAAATGTGAGTTTAAATATGTATGAATTTATTGATAATTATAAAAAAATAACAACAAATTATTTTCTTGATGTCCCACTTGCGAAAACACAATTGTAGTCAATAGAGCTTTGATAGTGGAATCCTCAACAGCAATTACTATACTCAATATTCAATGTTCAAATTTTTCAGGTTTGTTAATATGAGTTGCCTCAAAGAAATTAATCTTGGTAAGAAATGTAATTACTGTATCTCTTTCAGAATTGCTATCTTGATTCTACTGTGTTTATGAATTTAAATAACTTATTTATTACAACTATTATAATGCATTAGTTTCCTAAAAAGTTAACTTATAAGAAAACAATGATTTTTACAAATTGACTGAATAAATAAAAACTTTAACATTTTTCTGGTTTGCCTGATTTTCAACTGATTTTCTGCATTCAAAAATTGATGACTCGCAATTTTTTTTATTAGTAGACACCTATGTTAATGAATCAAGATTAGCAGCATATCCTTTCAAGTACCGCTCAAACAGCAGTAGGGCCAATATATAGACATTCAGAACGTTTTATACAATCTGGCATTCCGCCATATTAGTCAGGAAGTTGGGAGAACTACAATACTAACTGAAGCTACTCCGTTGTAAGATTCCCCCTCTCACTCTTTGCTGCCTTTTGCATATTTAACAGAGAAATCCAATACAGACCTAGTTCCGGTACTCAGGAACACAGAAGAATCCATTTATGTAGGTAGAAGGTTAGAGATAATATTGTTTATTTATAGTTCATTTTTTTCTCCATTTACATAAAGTAGGTTATATCGGTATAGTTTGAAATTGTTGTTGAATATATTTTAGACATTTAAGCACACTATTTGTGATACAGCATTTACACGTAACTTTATAATTAAATAGTTACTTCAACTTTAATAAGCTGTGCAGCATTTGGATGGGATGTCGAGGATAAAAATAATATTCCAGTAGCAAGCCAAATGCCATCCAGATTGTGCAATAGCCTTAATGAAAACTTGGTTAATTATGTAACACACTGTTTAAATTAGAAAAACAATAATTTCTAAAAAATTACATTTTATAATTTAATCTGTACATGATTGCGGGCCAAAATTTAATATATCTCAGTGAGACGTATGAATTTTTGTGCAATGTTCAGCAAAGATTAAATTTTGTTATCTGTAATTTAACTGTACATGCATAATTTTTGAAACTGGTAAGGAATTTAGAATGTAATCCCCATGAAATCTCCTTACATAAAAAGTCATAAGTATTATTTACTGTTGAAATCATATACAACAAAACGAAGAAGGATTAAAGCATCTTTATTACAAGAACGTCTTTAGGGTTCGACAGACATAAACTTATGACTAGAAGCGGGGCAATTCGGCGCATTACAGAACGTCGGAGCAGGTGTAAAGCACTAATATTGGTTTGAGCAATAAACTAAAGACATTTAACTAAAGATTGTGTCAATTGTTATTACAACTTTAATATTTATTTAAAACTTTAATATTTTATTTGCCACCACTGTTTTATTGTTATCATTGCTAATCACATCGTCTTGTCTTATTAATGCCAACAGATTTTTTGTTTTGTTTCATTGTTAAGTCAAGCAATAGCTCATTACTTTAGGCAATCTTGTTCTTCCCTTTTTTTTTCACCCTTCATATCACTCTTCCTATGTAGCTCAGATTTGTATTTCTAGATTGTAAATACTGCAATAATTGTCAAAGTTGTTTGTTTATAATGTATCTGCTTGCTGCTAAATGTGTAACTGTTATCTTGCCCATTGTAAAATGCTTGTAATGATTTAAGTCTGTTTTGTAAACTGGTTTATGCAGTTACTAAACAAATTAAATTGAATTTAGCAAAGTGTTGTAGAGAGGGGTGCTGAAACGCTCAAAAACACTAGTCACACCAAAGATACTAGTGGTATTAAATCAAAGGAATTAATGATTGAGATAACTGTACAAAATGACAAAAGCGACTGAAGTAAGAGAAGAGTTATTTTGGGCAAACCGACTATTGCTGAAACTAACCAAACCGGTTAGGAATGTTTGTTTGTATTGTAATGTATTTGCTGTTTTGAGTCTTTATGGACCTATGACTCGGTCCACAAATTGGATTATTTTTCAAGATAGATTTAAGATTTGGGTTTTCCAGAGTATTAAAAGTATGCACAGGGAAGTTGGGCTGATTTCCTAAAGCGATTCAAGAATATTGGGTTAAAATGGATGCAATAAGAGAATACACATTCAATGAATTTTAACCAATTGCTAGAACAATAAAACTTTAGAGACCCATCAAGAAGCTTGACAATTCGACATAATCAGCCAATATTGTTCTAATTATCCACAGCATTTCCTGATTAGAAAATTATTAAATCTATTTTTATACAGAAATGAAATTGTCAATTACAATACTTGTTCACCCTCACAAAAATTTGTATACACCAAAAAACTAAAATCTGTTGATTATTATTGAACTTGGATTAATTTTTGCTGAGCCATACACAATGTTTCATTAAGCTGCAAAATAACTAAAAGCCAGTTCGGTTCAACCAGGATGACACTGGTCTAAACCCACTTTGGCTCGGAGCCAGCCAGTTCCCGCAACACCCTGTATATTTTGGCCGCTTCAATATCTGACGCAATAAATCTCCTGATTCACCCACATCCCTTCAAATACACTTGACTTCTTTCATATGTCATGTTACGCTGTAAGAGAAATTTTGATTCCATTTTAATTTGAATTTATATTTTGTGTTTTATCTCTGGAATACAAGTTTTGGTTTTAGAAGCTTTTTTGGGTAATGGTAAAACTTGAAAAAAATTTACTTTTGAAAAATTGGAAATAAAACAGTGTACTATGTGCTAAGCTCTGAAAAATCAAAACTACTTCATCGTTGTTTTATCTACCTGGTCGTCGAACATAGACATGGATTTACCATCTTAGTTAGATGCGATATATTTTATAGCTTGACCAAACTTATAATGATTGAGTAAAAAGCTACACAAAACCACAATCCTAGGATGATCTAACTTGCTCGTACTGAGCCAAAAACATTACTTTCCAAATTGATTTTCAATCATTCCAGCCAATCTTAGAAACATAAAATTCAGTGTTTTTTTTAGGAACACAATCAAACCCAAGAGACAAAAATATCCAACTTCACTGTAAGTCTTTGTAACCGTTTAGCAAGCGCAATGAAGAAAATGTCATCACCCTTGGCTCTTGGTTTGAGGTTGCTTAAATTTTGTAACATTAAATTGGCTGGTGAAAGGAATTAGTCACCAGGTTAAATCTAAAAATAGAAATGTTCTGACAAATGTTGTTTAAGCTTAGTTATGTTTAAGCGTTATTAGTGCATAAGTTTAAGAATCTGATTTAATCAGGTGGACCATGTTAAGGTTTCCCAGCCCCAGTGGATGAATATCTAACTGGATGGGATGCTCTTGTACCTATTAGACCCTTCCAATTGACTTTGTCCCTTAGAGACACAAGTCCTTCATACTCTATTGAACCTCTTTGGCATTTTTGAAAAATTATTATCATTTAGTCTTTATAATGTTCTGGTTGGGTAAAAATTTGTTTTCCAAAATAATTTGGATGGCTATTGAAATATTGTCAAGAAATATTTACACAAAGTTAACTGAAAGCCTCATAAAGGAGGGCTAAAAAATTCATAGGCAGGAGGATATTTACCGTTTGAAAAAAAACAGATATTTGCTCTCAGAAGGACTTCATTTCAACCATTTTTCCTGCAACGTTTAAGTTCAAGTGTATCCTAATTAATTTTTCCCTACAGTTAAGGATTCCAAGATGTAATAACAAACATTATTTTTTTTAGAATTAACACAACAAAACTAGATTAATTTGAAAATGGTGGTATTGAATGCCATGGTGGGAGTTTGGTTAGGTAAGTTTTTGTCAGAAATACTAGCCGTTTGAGTTCCAAAGGGTAAAATATGATTATAAAACATTTCAATCATGATTAAAAGGTTAGTTTTCTACAAAGTGAGAAAAAATTTTTCCCATTTGTCTTCAGATGAAAAACAGTTTGAATGTTTCTTAACATATAAACGTAATTATTTAGGGATCGTATAGGGTTCTCACACCAAGATCCATTTCAAATTCTATCTTAGTGTAAACAACACTTAAAACAATTTCTATTTTGTAACTAAAAACTGTAAATCTAAACCGTTATTCATTTACGACACAGACCAATGTCCTCTGGTCTCATAATTTACCAGATGACTGAAAATAAACAGAGTAGACTACCACAATGCAATAAAGTTAGAGAGCGAGAGGCAGTTAGCCAAGGAACATCAACATTCCTGTGACGGAGTAAAAATAACTACAGCCGAGCTATTATCACAACTGTCCGAGGATGATTTATACACACAAATGCTTTTAAAAATAGTTCCAACTGTATCCTCTATCCAGAAACGTTTATTTATTCAATTTAGATTAGGAGTCAGGATTGTATTTATTTAGTGAATTCAAACATTAAATCAGTCAACCCTCTATAAGACAAATTTCAAGTGGTAGGGGGGAAATTTGTATTATCGAGGGATTGTTAATAAAGAGGATCTTTTTATCGAGGCTTAATACTGCCGTTATTCGTCTTATAGAGGTTTTATAGACGTGCCAAATGACTGACGAAAGAAGAGGTACGGGTGGGGGTTTCATGTTGAGACAAGCTTCTGTTTGTTTTGAAAACTACGTACTATGGAGATTAAAATCATGAGAAATTCGTCTTGTAGAGGTTTTTTGTTAAGAATATTCGTTGTATAGAGAGTCAGTCCAAGCCTATGTCACAAACAAATTTGACTTATTACCATGTTGTATAAGAGGTGTTTTTTAGCATTGAACTTTATGGGGTTCTAAAAAATTTGTTTGAAATTTGGTTTTAAAATTGATTAATTAATCATTTAATTAATTAATTTTAAAATTTGTATTTCGGTCTTAAAATTCATTTTTGTCTTATCAAGGAATTTTTTTTACCGAGGTTAGTACTAACGGGATTATACCGTATATTCTAGGCTAAAATACTTCCCCAAAAATTATTTATTTATTATTATTATGTGCTTTGTTTAACTAAGTTGAAATAACTAGTTTACAAAGCTGAAAGTAAGGTTTACAGGCTCCAGCTAGTGTTTTTAGGTTTGAGACAAAGTCAAGTAAAAAAAAACAGTTCAATGAATAAGTGAGTCAACAATAATCAATAAATTATAATTATGTTAATTACAATTGTATGGATATAATTTTAATTTCATTAAGTCTGTATAACAGCTTACACTTTTAGTTTGAATAAAATTATTCACATATTTGACTGTATAAAATCACACTTGAAAATTACTTGAAAAAGTTGGTAATTTTGTGTGAATTTCCCATGTGATTAAACTAAAGAAAACCGACTGCATTGACAAGATTTTATTGTATTCCTGCAATACGGATGAGAAGGAAATCTCTCCATTCATAGACAAGAACGGTAAAGCAAACAATTGAAAATGTTTATTAAATTAGAAATGCTGATAAACTGGCCTCTATTTTTCCCAGGCAGAGGTGAATAATCCGAACCGTAAATGATCGAGTAACATTCAAGAGAAAATCTACTAACCGTGCATATAGTATTTTGGCCCACAATATTCAAAAATCAGTTGATACAACAAAATGATATTCAAATAGTGAAATGAATCGTAAGTAATTACCGTTTAAGCAATACAGTTGGTTATCAGTAGTAATCTTGACCTGACCATACTTGACTAGGACTGACTAAACAAACCTTGACCATTCGACCCCCCAGACTCCAAAAAGGTCTTCTGACTTTCATTGCGCTGGTTGCTGTCGTCGACATTCTTTTTTCCGTGTGAAGGATTTGGTTCAAATAATTGACACTTACTAACAATCCTCCTCACATTCAGTGTGTGCCCTTTTAACTGCAAAACTAACTGACAAAACCCCCTTTTGACTGATAACAAGCTAGGCACACACACTTGCCCATGTAGGCCTATTCCATAAGCATGGCAGATTTCATCCTACAAAATATTGTCCAACTGTAGTTAGTATCTCGTTCTCTATTTTTTTCTCATTATTTAGCCTAAGTTTATCGTAATAAATACTGTTATTTCATTTCATTTTATCCAAAAGTATTTAGGTAAATGGTTTCCAGAAACAGGTGTGATCCCTTAACCCCCCAGCCAGCTCTAACCTTGGCCAGCAGCCAGTTGTGAAGCTATTTCCAGCCAAGAACTCTGCTTACGTTTACCCTCTCTAATTGAATCTTGACTATTTATGACACAACAAAACCATACAGTTCCTTAATAACCAATACGTTATGGTAAATTTATTTTATTAGTAGGTCGTTGTTTTTAACTTGTTCTTGAAAACTTTTAAAAATTTGAAAAAATTTTATTGAGAAATAAAATTGAAGCAGTTTGGAATAGGAGACCGGAAAATAAGAATTAATCTACGATCGAGGAAGATTAATTAAGTTGAGGTAGAACAAATTAGTTTTAATTAGGAAACAAACAGTGTTTAGTGTTGGAAAATGGAAATATACGGGCTTTGACTTGGAAGTTATGATTAACTACTTCTTAAAATAATAATAGCTGTACAACTAATTTATAAAAATAGCTTAGGTTCTTTGAAACTAATATTGACAAGTGTTTTTTTTTTCAAATAATAAAGCTATAGGCAACCGCAGAAAAATTTGGACAATTTCATTTGAAAACAAGTTTTTTTACTTACAGTCTTGCCAATATTTTTTTTTTAAGTCCTACTTCTATATGATACGATGCTAGGCTCTAAACGAAACCATTTTACTTCAGTCTATGTCAAGAGACAAGAGTTAAAATCCATTCATTGATGATTGACGGGATTTGAACACTGATCTAGGGGACCAAAGCCCCCCTGTGCTCTATCACTAGACCAGCTGGTTCCCTTTCTTTGCCTTAAGGACTTAGAAATTGTAATATGGTTAACGTATCTTGTCTGTCTTTATTCATTTTAATACGTTCAGTGTGAGGGGCGGGAATTCTCTATTCTCTATTGAATTCTCTATTGAATAGCTTTGGTAACAAACCTACAGTAGTTTATCTGCACCTGCAATCTCTTTAACAAACAAAAATGGGTTGGTTTTTAAGTATGTTTAAAATTTAAGCATGATTTTAGTCACAAGAAAGTGACAAGCACTACTGACAACCAAAAAAGCTAAAACAAAGTACTAATTTAAAATTGCATAGTTGTTGTTAATTCAGTAATATAACAAACCCCATCCTAAATAGAGCTGGAAACATGTCTTATTTACAATTGATTAGTTTAAGTATTACTAAGTCCATAGCCTTGCAATTTCAGCAGTAACAACAAAGCGTATCAAAGAATGATGTAAATGGTATTAACATGTTTACATTTGGTTTTGAATCTGCATCATAATATTTACATTCACTTTTGTACATATTTTCATAGAGACAAATATATTGTATGCTGCTAAATGTCCAAAGTAAACATAAACGCTAAAAATATACCCTAATTATTAAACTTTATGTTAAGCAGATTGCGTCTTTAAACATAGGTTGTGCCAAAATTCAAAGGGTACTTTTGTAGTTTTATCTTAAATGTTGATAGCCCAGGCAAATTAGCCCAAAAAAGAGCTGTAGCTACTAAAAATTGGGGGAAAGCTGGAAATCGTTTAAATCTGCTCTGGAGATCCTAAATAAGTTAAAAATGAGTTTGTGTCGGATTCTGAAGTGAGCTAAGGGTATAGGAGGTAAAAAACTAGGCCGATTTTGAGCATTTTTTTTAGTTTTTCGCTTACAACTCAAAAACAGTGTATCCCACAAAAAGTGTTTACATACTTATCTAAAGAAAATTAAATTCCGCGTCGAATGACGTTGAAATCATTAAAATCGGTTCAGTCGCTCTGCTACAACAGGTCGTCAAATTTCAGTAATTTTAACATTCTCCTTGTCATCCTATTCTTGATGATTACAGCGTGTTCCGCCAGATGGCAGTGTATGCTATAGTTTTCGGTTAAAATTACTGAATTTGGGATGGATGCTGAACTTAACTATTGGTGTGAATTTATTTCACACAATGTATTATACAAAAACCAATATTAGCCTGCTTATCTGGCAGACTAATCAGTTCATTTCAATAAATTAATTTTCTCCCATTACTAAGCTTATCTTATCAGTGTTTTGAAGGTCAGCATATTAAATTGGTATAGAACATCCCCTGCAATGTTGTTTCATTTGTTTTACTTGACACAAACATATTTTATACCTTGTTTACACCTTCTCAAAAATATTCAATCCACGTTTGACATTATGTCCAAATCAGAAATAGGCCTAATATATCAGTTCACACTCTTCTTTGGTTCAATCCACTCAGTAAAAATCGTCTATGTATGGTGTTTAAGTATAGGTCCTACAACTATTGATTTGTGTCAAAATCCAATTGCATTGAAATGAAATGAAATATGTTTATTGTCTTTTGATTTTTTTTTATTATTGACAATGTCATAAAATAGCTAAAGTTATAGCATAGTCAGGGATTGAATACAATATAGCTAACTACACAAAAGTAGAAATCTTACTAATATTATAAAAATGTAAAAGTTTGTGTGTTTGTTTGAAGTTCAATCACGCATAAACCGCTGGACGGATTGGGCTGAAATTTGGCATGATGATAGCTCACATTCCCGATTAACATTCAGGCTATTCTTATCTCAAAAATCCTTTCGGGCTCCGCCCCATTGGCTCTATAGTTCCCCATGTTAACCTTATGAGTATTCATATTTAAAGAGAATTAAAGAATTTAGTCAGCTGTTTCAACTTTACAAGTTGGTTCTATAATATGCAATAGCATTAAAAAGTCATAAGGTTTCCCAACAGGGTGCAGCACTATTATTATTTTGTTGTTGCATATATGACAACAGCTAATTTGAACTAAGCAGCAACAAAAAGCTGTGATACACAATGAGAACTAACTGTCAAAGTAGGATTGTTTACAGTTAGGGTTGAGCTTTTAATTTAACGAATAATTTGTGATGTTTTGCGAATGTTTGATATTTTATTTACTTCTATTGTTTAGGTGCAGTGGTAGAACATTAAGGCAATGGTTGATGTGTTATACTATTTCATGCCGTAAACTTATGAGCCAAATATTATCAAACTGTGTCCTCCCCCATTGCAAACACAAAGCTTGATTATAACTGCAATAAGCATTTTATACTTATATGCCAACCCCGTACAAAGGACGGGTGCTCTGCTAGTATATATATATATATATATACAGGGTGACGCAAAGGAACCGAACGTTTTTTAAACAGCTGTTTCATTGTTGTCGCAAGTGGTAAGAAGATTGAGGTTATGTCATTACCTTCAGTGAGGCTTGCCATTTTTGTTGAAATGGCTCAGTGGACCTTAGACCATGCGTTTTCGCATACGATACTTTGGTCCAAAATAGTGAATTTGTCGTTAAATCCAGAGGGAATTTAGTCAACATGTTAGTATTAAACACCATGGAACGGTTCCAAGCCAAAATACACTATTAAGATGGGTTTCAGGGTTCCGAACAACTGGAAATATAACAAGAAAGAAAACACCCAGGCCTTGTTAGAATTCCGAGAACACCCGAAAACATCGCCAGAGTGAGTCGGGATGTTTTTATGTATTGAATGAATGTTTCCTAACAAGGTAATTTCTCACGTTGGTGACATACCGTGGCCGCCAAGGTTAGCTGACTTGTCCACTAATGATTACTTCCTTTGGGGGTTTCTTAAGGAGCGTGTTTATGCTGACAAACCACGCACTCTAGAGGATTTTAAGTTGGCAATCACAGAACATATCAATGGCATTGAACAAGACCTCCTGACCTAAGTTTCAGATGATTTTCACCCAAAGAATAAACATTTGTAGAGAAGTATATGGCTGCCATATGCATGACGTCATTTTAAAAAATGACTGTTTTGTAACAAATTGCAAATGTTTACCTCACTATGTACAGTAGTATTAAAACCATTTTATTAGTACCTATACTACTTATTTTAAAAACGTCCGGTTTGTGTCACCCTATATATGAATTTGAACGGATGGTGTTTTTGGCCTCTTAGGGACCTCAAAATGAAAAATTAAATCGGTCCCGGGTCCGATAGTACTACGTTAATAGCTTGTTTCCTATATGGGAAATTTGCTAAAACACGATTATTTTCCCCTTAACACAAAAAAATTTAACTGAGGGAGTGGCTGATGGACAAAAGATCCCGATTCTGTAAACAATGCAAACTGAGAAGAATATTTCTCCACATGCACTAAATGTCTCCATCTTTCGACCGAGTTCACAATGAGTTTTTTCGTAAAGACGGGTTGGTTGGGAAGCGGGCATGTACCGCGATGGGAAGCCTGCAGCCCACACACAGTCAAGGTGCTAAATAGCTACTGTCACTAGACTCATTGAAACACAAACCACTCAATAGCATGACTGACATAACCCCACACTAACTATACTAGCCAGACTTTTGCAACAGATAAAACTATGACTTACTTCCTGTATAGCTCTCATATAGAAAAAAGATTAAAAGTTCAGAAGCCGTCAATTTTAAAAAATAATCCTAATGGTCAGAAGTAGGATGTTCCTTGTGAACCTTGATAAAAGTATTTTAAATGAGTAAAATTAGAATATGTTGTAGGTCTAAAGTGATCACTTCTTCAGAATTTCATGATGGAACCGAACATAGACAGCAGTATAAAGACAACCAACACCAACATGCAAAAAAAATTGTCACTCACCGATCAAAGATCCTCGCTTCCTTCAGGACGTTGCCCAAGTTGATGTAAGCATCCAAGAAGTTGGGGTCCAATGCCACGGCTTTCTCAAAGTGATGGATCGCCAGCCATATTTCTCCTTGAGCATTAAACACACACCCAAGGTTGCTCCAAGCCACTGCGAAGTCCGGCCGAGTCTCTATAGCCTTCAAGTAACAAGCCTGGAAGGGGAAGGAGGGGGGAGGGAAAAAACACAATCAGTCGAGAAATATATTCTGGTGTCACCAGAAGTTCAATAATTTCTCCCCCTTTACATGCACGCCGCTGCGCTACATAAGGCTTATGGGACCAAAGCTGTTGCCAAAACCGTTATTTGTACAATGGTTAAGCTTTCCCACAAACCTTAGTTCGCAAATGCGCTTGGAAAATCGCAGAAGAATTCATTTTCAATCGACACTGTCAGACATTATTGTGCTTCCTGCTTTTCATTGGTTAAAAGTCACCAAAAAAATTTTAATATACGATAGTGTCAAATTCGTTTGACTGAGTTATGTCAAGTACGTTAAGGTACTGTTTGGATACCTTTCAATGACAACGACTAATTCATAAATTATAGATCATCGAGACGCCACTTTTCAAAATAACAGCACAAGAATAGCTGACAATATCGAGTGCAAAGAAGGACAGTGGGCTAAGAGTGCGCTGTTTACGCTCGCGCAAGAAGATAATAAGTAAAAAAAACTGCAAGCGCCATTACGCCCTACGCTGCCTAAAGGGGGAGAAATTGTTAGTCTTTGGCTCTGCATAACCTAAAACAATACATATTTTGAAGCCAGTCTCCAACAAACAAAAATATTACTTTTATTAAATGCACAATGGGTAAATTACTAGGCCTATCTAGAAATAATGTCAAATTTATAACATTTTTTATTTTATACAAAATGAAGTAGTAATCAAGATAGAGAAATTATTTGGATCAGTAAAGTAACATTTCTATTCAGGCTACTCTTTGAAGGAGTAATACATCTAACGAAACATCAGTGTTGCGTTTTATGTTCTTTTATTGTGTATATATTAGCCCCTATATTCTATCTATTTTTTCAGGTACTCTAGCTGAACGTTATTCCTTTAAAAAAAAATTCTTTCAAATTAGTAAGTAATCCACACTCTTTAATTAATACTACTTAATTTACTTTTACTCCAAGGTAAAAAATTCTGTGCTTTCGGTTTTTTATCTGTATGTATTAAAAACTTCACTTCACGTCTACATTTATGGAACCTCTTTTTCTTTCAAAATATCACAAAATTTTACTTTTGAGTAGACCTACGTTGGAAAATATCACAATTTTACTTTTGTGAAGGCCTACATTGGAAAATATCACAATTTTACTTTTGTGTAGACCTACGTTGGAAAATATCACAATTATTCTACTTTTGTGAAGGCCTACATTGGAAAATATCACAATTTTACTTTTGTGTAGACCTACGTTGGAAAATATCACAATTTTACTTTTGTGGAGGCCTACATTGGAAAATATCACAATTTTACTTTTGTGTAGACCTACATTGGAAAATATCACAATTTTACTTTTGTGTAGGCCTACATTGGAAAATATCACAATTTTACTCTTGTATACATCGAACAATGTTAGAATTGTTTATAATCTGTGTAGTATTTATAATAAACAGTTCAAATTATCTATATGATTAGGTAAAGTTGTGTAAACTAGATCTACAGCAATTTATGTTAAGTCAACAGTTATTTGTAGCCTACATGTATCAAGGGTGTTTATACAAAAGATGTTTCACAAGCTTACCCTTCGCCCTTAACTTTACAACCAAAACATTTTATTCACATTTAGCATTTTTAAATGTCAACAACAAAATTCATCCCTACACTTTTAGGTTTTAGACATAGTAGTCACTGAATGAAATCCGTAAACTTAACGACCCGTTGTGCCACTGTTAACAATAAAGTTAGATAGGAGACTGACTGCAAAGGTTACTACTTTACCTGGGTACAGACACCAGACGCTTACGAAGCGAAGTTCATTTACGACACTTACGACTCCACCTAGTCAGGATCGGGACCTAGTTATTCATACCACAATAAACATACTGTTGATTAGTATCTGTTCACACTATAACATCTCATGACTAAAATGATTTTACTTTTAACAGCCGTTAAATATTTTTTCACCACACTATCATGTTTTTGGCTGTATTACATACGTTAATTGGTGGCCGAAAGTTAGGTTTTGCTGGCGATGCCAGCTGTCCATAATTTGGGGACCGAGCAGGTTTTTACAGGCCGGGGCCGCAAAATCAGCTGTCCGCTTACTTACTTAAAACATGAATGCATTTTAAATACATAATCAAAATCCATAGCATTTCAATAGAATTGTGTTATTGTCACCGTTGCCTAGCAACTATATATTTTTATTTTTGCTGATTCCTCAAATTATTTCTTCACATAACCTTAAAGTTGTAGTTGTGTTGACTATCAGTGTGCATTATTATTGTGGTGAATAGTGGTAATAGGGTATAGTGTGGTGAAAAATAGCGTTCGTACCACGGACCGAAATGGTTTTGCGGCTCTCGATCGATTTAAGTTCTCGACTTCGTCTCGAACTTAAAAACTATCTCGAGCCGGCAAAACCTCATTTTCGGCCCTAGGTACGAAATATACTATTTTTCATTGGGCACATTGATCACACATGAGTTGATCGCAGAATTCCCCTACCTATTTTTTCATGGTGTTTTCAACAATATTTTCAAAAGGTTCAATTAATTATGTTTTACTATTTACATATGTCTAATAATATTTGTCTAATAACATATGTCTAATAATATTTATGAATAATACATCAAGTGATGATGTGTTGCATACGATTACTGAACTGAAAATCTATAATAGATAATTTTACAATTATTTCAAACATAAAAAGATAAAAGATAAGTAAGTAACCACACATTTTTTTACAACCGTAATGTAAGCTACATGATTTTTTTTTTTATTGTACAAAATGTATCAAAGGCTTTAAAAGAAATCAGATTAGTCAAGAAGAATACATATACCGAAAATCATGCAAAAGATTATAAGAGTAAATTGATCAAATTTTGTGCTTCATAAGTTGAACTATAAGAATATACAGTAGGCCTAGGTTTTTTTTTTTTTTTTTTTTTTTTTTTTTTGCAGCTCAGTAAGTAATTTATACATTTTATTTTAATTTGCCTTCTTCGGTGCTGCAATCCTACAATACCTTGAGAAACTGGTCAAAGATCCTTATTCCTGTGCTTGCAATTTAAAGAAATTGATTCTAAAACTAGGTAATCTGAGCAGATTTATAACATTTGAGAGATTTTAAGCATCTTTAAAACTTGTTCAAAGGCTAATCAAAGTCAAAATAAAAGTGAATATTGTTTTAGAATTCAGGCCTACTCAAATAACCTCCAAACTAATTGTTAGAGGACTTGAACAACTTTCTGTAATACAATTTTATGTTCAATGATAAATATTGTAAGATATTTAGAAATTAAATTTTGTAAGTTGAACAATTATAATAGGCCTAGGGAAATTTGACCCCCTCCCAGTTGAATATTTTTGAATCTACAAATTGTAGGCAAATAGTTGGAATGTTTTTCAAAGGTGATGTAAAAAAATATGATCAACAAGATTTTGATGGAGAATCTTGTTGACACTTAATTTATAACCACACAGAATAGATTACAGTCAGAAACGTACTACATTACACGAAAAACTTTCTTTCCAAATTAGGACACTGGAAAAAATATATAATTCAAATTCAGGGAACATTAATTGTTGGTATCTGAGGATATTTATAAAAAATAAAAATAATTTATTTTCAAGGTTTAAACATTGTTCAACACCAAGCCACAAAGGTGAACAACTAAATATGCTTACCTTCCAGATGCAATTCCTATCGTGAGGATAATCAATTAAAAGGTCCAATTTGTATTTCATTCATAAGGGAAATCAGATGCAATTCCAATCGGGATGATAATCAATTGAAATGTCCAATTGTTATTTCATTCATAAGGGAAATATCCCACAAATTGAAACTTAGAGCTTTTGTTTTACTAAAGATGTATTTTATTTGATCCTCCAACTTTGTTCATTTATCCTTTATCTTTATGGAGGTTATCCCCATTTTAATGATCATCCTTTTAATCTGGCTTTCTTTTAAGTGCCGCTGTATTTAAAGGACAATAGGCCTGCTGATTTATCAAATGACATTTTAAATGCAACACTTTGGCAAATGTAAGATTAAATCAAATTAATAAAATACTGCATTTCTAGGCCAGCTTTAAGAATTTTAAAATTAAAAAATGGATCTGTAATTTCAAAACCACCCGACTTAAATGAATAAAAATATTAAATGTTTTTCCAAAAATAAAAACAAAATGTAACAATAAAATTGATAGATGAAATACAAAGAAATGCTTTAACAAATTATTGAAATGTGTTTTCGTTTTCTTAACTATCCTCTAAAAAATGAATGTTAGAAGATTAAATATTTACCGAATTTAATGACTAATAACTAAATCCAAAACAAAGTTTGAAATACTTTTCTTCATAGCCTTCTATAATCAGAGACATTTTTGTCTTCAACAAGAAGTATGATTTCATTGAAAATCAACCAAAGAAGAGTAAAAGATAAATGAAAACGCTTGCAAACACAAAAACCACCTTCTCAAAATGGTTAAAACCCCTTATATCACCAAACTTTTTCTATTTCCATACGACGATTGAGTGATCTGGTTTACTAAAATTAATCTACAACTGCTATAAACTAGTAACAATATTTTAGGAGTAAATTTACTTCGTCATGAACAACCAATATAAGAGTTTATTTTGAGAAAGCGGTTTCATCACCCTACGCTTGCGCTGCAAAGGATTTTCACCGTCAAAATTCAAGATTTAGAGTGTAAAAATCCTTTGAAATCGTTGTAGTGAAGAACCCCATCCTTCTCGGTGGGCACATTGAGCCTATAACTAAGATTGTGTAGAAACCGAGTTTTTACACAATCCTCGTTACATAAAATGTATGTTGTGGTCTTCAAATCTGTCCTCAACAAAAAATATTTAGTTATTAAAAGTGGCGCAGCGGCAAAGATATTTTGAATGCTTAAACCTCTGTGGTCATAAGGTTGGAGCATCCAAAAATGTACTACAGACATCAAAAGCTTTCTGTCGGTAAGTTAGCTATGATTGAGAAAATGTAATTTTTATCCATACATAGATTAAGCACTTTGTAAATCACTACATTTGTAAATTTACATTATTTACATTTTAAATCAACTCTATTGTAACTTAACCAAAACAGAGAGCTTGAGATGCTGAATGAAACCATAGTTCTATATGATTACAGTGACAAAATACTGCATTGTATGGTACAGTCTACTACTCAAGTGATTGGTTTTGATTTACAACCAAGTTAACAGTGTCTCTGATTATTTTTGAAAACTAGACCGACTGTAACGGTTTTAAGCTTGAATTTGCCAAAGTGTATGAAAATGTTATTAAAATATATTTGAGATTCATGTAGTTAAATTACCTTGGCTTCATCCAGGCGTCCAAGGGCTTTTAAAAGATTGCCCAAATCACTTCTTACACAGTACAAGTCCTGGAAAGAAGAAAATTTTGTTACAAACATCCATAATTAAAACGGATCATAGAATTTGAAGTAGTAGATTACAAATTCAAAATCGTAAATAACCAATTCCCGGGGTTTGAAATTGAAAATACCAAAACAACTAACTAAAGTAGTCTTCAATTTTGGGTCACATCAAATTTCCATTGTTTCAAATTGACAATGTCATTAATATGACATTAATATGTCATTAATATGTCTTTGCCATCTTCTATTATTTATTTCCATTTTCTAATCCTTGTTAATCTGACTATAAGAAGGTTATTTAACCTTTTTTTAATGACTATACCACCCTTCTTGCAGGTAATCGAAGAGCTTGAAGTTGCTGTTAATTCCGTGTGATTAAGCTGCACACCATAGAGGGTATGACGATCCTGGTTAACTGAAACCATAATAGAAAACTCTCATTTGGAGAAACAGGCGGTGGAAATTGTCCACCATAACACGAGTTGTTGGCTAGACTTGGCTTACGAAATGCAGACTTCATGTATTTTTAGTGGGCTTCTACATAAACATAACCTAATATTTCAGGTACCTACCGGATTATACTGCAGAGCCGTCACATACGCTTGTACAGCCTGTTCCATATCATTGGCCGCTACCAGAGCCGCGGCCAAGTTGATGTATCCGTCTATAAAGTCCGGTTTGAGCCTGACCGCATGCCTGTAGTTCTCCAAGGCCTCTTGAAGCTGACACCTCTCCTTATAAACGTTGCCCAGGTTGCTGTAGGCTTCGGCCAGCAGAGGGTTCTGCTTTATGGCCAAGGTGCTGAAGTGAGCAGACCTGTCGAACGGTTGGTTCAGTTAGTTCACAATGCCTACTAGACAGGATTCATACACTGGCTTGAAAATTAAATTCAAGGTTTTTTTTAGTTATATTAGAATGGTTTGTGCTGTGTTGATAAGGGTCGAGGGATTAGGCTAGGGTTGCCACCTTTGGTTAGGTAAAAATCGGGACAGCCCCTCCTCCCTAGGATTCAATTCAATTAGTTTATTTACAGCAAGAATAAGTTTATAATATAAAGACTTTAATTAGTACAAGCTAGCATTTGCCATAGGATTGCCACAGACATAGGCAAAAAGGATAGAATATGGACGGGTCGCGACCCTGGATTAGGAGTAGGCATACTGGCGGAATTGCAGTGGCATCACAACCAACATAACAAGTGGGGTATAAGAAGAAGTAGAATTGATGGGACACCACAATAAGGTCACCATCAGCAGTCAACAACTATTATTTATCTAGATTAGATGCAATTCTGATATTGTTATGGGCTACACAATGAATAAAAGCAGTTATAAACTAACCAGGAAGGTTTTTCATTCCTCAATTATTCACAAAGAATTACCAACTGTTAAATGGATGATTTAATTGTAAATAATAATAATTCCAGAATCAAACATTTTACTAGATTAAAAAGTAGGGATGTTGAACACTTAAAAATTAAAAGTAAAACTTCATATCCGACCTTCCCACAACTGGTTCCACATCTGAGAGATCTATTTGACATTCAGCTGTGATTTACAAAACTCAACAATCTGTGGACAAGCCTGTTCAGACTTGAAAGATTGACTCATCAACAAAATGCTTTGTTTCTGTGACTAAGTGGCAAACTGTAATTTACGTTGTGATTGTTAAAGTGGAATGTGCTCCAGCTAAAATATTATACTATTTACTCACTTTAGCTTTGATATTATGGCTCTTTTTATATCTGAGAAAGGTATTCTTTTGCTATACTCTCGATTACTGAACCTTTTGTCCACTCCAAATATGACCCCGTCGGAAGTTTTTAGGATCGCAAACAAAGTAGCGAATAAAATATTGCGGGGATATTTTCCCACATGTTATTTGAAATTTGTATGGTGGTGTAGTGTTTTACTTGTATATCAGTAAGAATTTATGAATATATAAACATAAATATATAAACAAGAGAGAGGCTTCTGTTTCTGTGTCGTTCTTTGAAAATGAGGATTTTTTAGATTGCGCCAAAATTTGGGAAAATACCTACAATTTCTCAATTTTACTGGGTAGGTGCATGAAATTTGCTATGCATGTTTATAACTATATGTAGAATCTGAAAATACCAATAGTATATGAGGGCTCAAAGCATTTTTTTATAGTTATTATGGTTTAAAGTCAACTTTTATACGTTTTTTTATTTTATAGATGAATATGAATACATTTTTTTTTTGTTTTAGTGAATTTTTTCTCTAAAGTAGGCCTATATTTTTTCTTGTTCAGAATTTCATAAGAAATTTAAAGCAAAAAAAATTTAAACTTTATTTGGTAAAAAAAAAAAGTTACAGTTTTCTCCCCAAACCCTTGCAAAAACTAAAAAAAGGGTCCAGAGTTTTTGGTTATACTTTCATTCAGGTAGTTTTCCACCGTGACTAAAAAATGTTTGTCCGAGAGCAAAGGGTTAGGCTTGATTATCCAATAGTTCATGGTATAATTTAAGATAGCCTAGATCAATTATAAAGCAATCCATTTTATAATCCATGGACTCTTTGGTAAAATAAGAGTTCTTTATAACACTTTTGTCTGTTAATAATTAATTTATTAATTTATAATAAAAATTAATTAGTTTTTTGTGTTTTTTTTTCATTTTGTAGCCTTGACAATGATGTGCTTGCAACAAAACTAGCAACACGTAAATGAAGATTTGGCCTATAGACAATGATTTTGTCTACTTTCTCTATTTCAAAAGATTGAGATGATCAAGCATGTGTTCGTAGAGATATATTAACACAATATAAGTATGGCTTACTTGTCCAGTCTGCGACATTGGAAGTGAATTGAGGAGAGGAGCAGCAAAACGCCAGTATTGTTGGTCTCCTGTCTCCACAGCTGCATACAATGCCTCTCTGCATTCTCGTAGTCGCCAGCCTGGTACTCCCTGTGAGCCAACTCAAGGAGACCTGTACAAAGAGTGAGTGCTTAGAACCGGAATTCCAAATATTTCCAACAACCTGTCTCATTGTGACACTGCTTTTACCAACTGTGAATCTGACAAACAGAAGAAGGACAGAAGACAATCAATGACTTATGACTTTTTGGAACACTAAACATCGAGTCAGATTGTCCTTGGATTGTCAGAAACGTGAAGAAAAAGGTGAGTAATCTGAAGCAATAGGTTTGTTCATACAAAATCATGTCCCGGTTGGCTCACTAGTGTATGATCCTGAACCCATTCACATCAACAGTGCAGTGCACATCTGTGGCCGCCAGGGTTGCCACCTTAGGTTAGGGAAAAATTGGGACATGGCCCCCCTCCCCCCCGTATTAACATAGGCTTAAATCGGGCATATGGAACGGAAATCGGGACTGTCCCGGCAGAATCGGGACGGGTGGCAACCCTGGTGGCCACAGCTGTAGTCGAATATTTAAATTTTATATTGTGCTTAAACAATGTTCGTTTGCGTGTTCCTGTTAACAGTCTATCTGGCGCTGGTCAATTTTCTACCACTAAAACGTGAGTTCTCAGTGGTGCTAGTCAATTTCAACAAAGACGACATGGGTTGGGTTTTTGTATTAATAAAATATAAAAACCGTTTCAAAACGCAATAAATCTTATATACTATTAGAGAGATGAGATTCTGAGGTTTCATTTTCACGCATAAAACATTATTGAGTGAGTATTATGTAGCGAGAAACATAGTTTGAAAAACTAGAGGGTTCAAAATAGATTTTGGCGGTGGAAAGTTTTGGTCACCTGACTACAAAAACAGCTGTTTTTGGCGATTGTCAATTAAATTGTATACAATCTTAAAAAAATTTATATTCCGACGTAAATTATTCAGAAATGTTATTCAACTATATATAACTAAATATTTTCAGAAAGATCTTTAACACGATGACTGCTGAAAACAACATTAAGGCGCTCCCCAGTGGCGGGCGAAGCCCCGGCACGCAACCGAATCAGCGAACGCAATTGGCATTCAAATATTTCAGTCTGACGAATCACAAAAGAGCAGTGGTGACTGTGCTGCGTTACCCCGAGAGTGGATGTAGTTCACTGAAACACCCAAAGGTAGCAGCACTGCACGGATCCGTATCCAGTGTCTTTGTAATGTGGGTTGAAGAGAAAAAATCCCTGAAACCGGGACAAGAGCATTGCCAGACAGGATTTTACGGTAAATTTTAGTACCAACCCACACCAAAGTAAAGCTCGCATTCTAAGCTGGCAGGCTGGCAACGATTATAACGTCTCCGTCTGAGGCTAAGCTCACACTGACTCAATATATTTCTGTTGGTCTGGTGCCGATTTTTGTCGGCGCGCGCCACATTGAAGTGCTAGCGACGCCGAATGTCGGCGTTAGCAGTCAACGTGTTAATTTCCTATTGTACAGTATCATTTTATTTTTTGTTGATGCATTGTAATATTTCCTGTGTCACAAAAAAAATTGGTAGTTTTTTCAAAAAATAAAATATGTATGAAGAATTTATTTTTTTATAATTTTATTTTTATGAGTAGGCCTAATTAAAAAAAAACATTGAAATTTCTATGTAGGGAATCATATTTCACACAACCTTTACATTTAGATGAAATATGTAAAAGAATGATTTTTGTAGTTTGCTTGTTGGTTGCTTTTTAAATTTCTAATTTGCAAAATCCAAACCTTATGCTACTGCAACTAAACGCATTGCTAGAAAAAAATTATTTGTATATTATTATATTGTACACTAGCTGTACCCTTTCTACGCAAGGGGATCTTTTAGTATTCAGTTGAAACCTTCATATATAAAAACAGGAGTCGGTTTGCATATTTTCAGATATGCTGGCCAAACTATTATACATAACTTCATTTTATGTTGTTTGTTGTTGTTCCGGATCGGTATGACAATCAATAAAAGGTTAAATTACCTGTGTCCGCCGGTCGATCCTAATGTATCCTATTACAGGAGATCCATTTCGGCAAAATTAAATCGCCCTCATCAGTCCTAATATAAGGTCTTGAGCTTCCCCATTAGGTGCGTCTTGGAGTTTTTAACACATACACGAACTGTACACTTATATACATGACGTATAAAAAAAATACACGGTATGCCTACTTTTATTTTTACTATGGACATGTAGACGCGCGTCGGTCGTGTGCCGAGTCTCAACTGAAGATGCTCATTTAAAAAATGTATGTTTCCCAGCCATATACAACACTGATTCAAGGTCGTTTTCCCGGTTATCAAAACTATAGAACAATTTTATACACAAAGTATCTCTATTTTCATTCACGGATACCCTACAAATTATTGCTCTTGCGATTAATTAAATCCGTTATGTAATGAAAAACGTTTTTAATCTTACTTTGTTTGGATTTGCTTTCAAAACGTGATCGGAAATGGTTGCGGTATTTGTAAACAACATTCAATGTAAACATATCAGTGACAGCTAGAGAAAAATAATCTTGATTCGAACAGCTGTTCGTTATTTCATAGAAGAATAAGTGATAAACATTGGGAAAACTTTACAACAAATCGCACAAAATTGGGTTTTTAAACGTCCGTTATTTTATACAAAGTAGTGATGCCATATTTTTATGGCTAAAGACAATCTCGCCAATCCAGTGAATACAAAATTATTTGGAACTTGATAGGTACTCTCGCTTTTCAGGAGAAGGCCGCGTAAAATGGCTCTTGGGCCGTGACAGACAGGAAGACAGACAGACAGAAATTTAGATGAGACTTGTTTCGGTTTTTTTAATGTATAAAACGTAAAAATAACCCAAAAGTTTATGATTCTGAGCAATGTACAGAAAAAACTCTAATTTTATTTATATAGGTTTATGACTGAAACAGAAAATATATAGCCTATATGTGTGTGTGTACTTATATTCATAAATAAATGTTCTGTGGCAAAATATATGGTACCACTACAAAAGGGCCAAAATATACCCGCCACTGGTGAATAAAACGACTGCCAGATCTAGGGTTAATTGTTTTGTAACCTCAATATGAGTGAAAACTAATTGATATTCATGACGAGGATATGAAGTCGCTGAAACAATCGTAATCCACCCTTAGAGGAAGTAAAGGAGTCACAAGACCAAATTAAAGGTAGGTAGGGTTAATAAACCTCTTATTTAGATGTTAAGTGACTCAAGACTACAAAAAATATTAGTTGAGCCAGTGGGTTAGTGTAATAGGAGGGTCAAAGATTGTAAAGAGGTCTTTGACCCTCCTATTACATTGGCAGTATGATTGCCTATCTTGCGGCAAAATGCTTCACACTTGAGTTGTTGTCAATGGGATAAAGGCAGATATAAAATACTGGTATATTAGGGTCGTGTCAAGTGTGTTACAGAAATTTACCTAAAAATATAGACCTACCTCATTGAAATTATATCTTTAATTATTTACAAGCCTGCTCACTAATTCAAAGTAATAGGTATAAATTTATTCCAAAACATAAACTCCCAAACATAAACATAAACATCTCGGTTCTTAGTAACCTTAATTTAGCCCTTACCTAATCTAACCTTAAGCAAAGGACTTAATGCAGGGACACAAATTAACATAAAGGAACAGTAGCGGATCTAGAACAGTCACAAGGGGGGGGGGCAAACCAGGGGTTCTGGGGAGTTTAGGGGTACCTCCCAAAAAATTTGTGTAAACAAGTCTCCAAAATGGCAGTTTTATACCGTTTCTTCGTCCAAAGTTAAGTTAGTGTGACAAATTATTTAACGCAATGTGTATTCACTACCTACTGTATTAGATGCAGTGCAAAAAATACATGTACTTATGCCCGAGGGGGGGAGCACCCCCTTCACCCCTCTCTGGATTCGCCACTGTAAAGGACAACCTCCCATCCTTTAACATACCTTTTCTGGCATCAAAAGGAATTTACTAGCGTTTAGAAGATAGCTTAGGTTAGATTAGATTAGGTTTTAACAGATTAGGACCGGTTTCTTTAGTTCAGTGCACCACGTATTTTAGACCTTTTCCCCCTTAATAATTTCCCTCAGATCAGAATTTCCCCCACCCAAATAACCTAATTCCCACTAAATAGTCCCCTATATATGGGGTTAGGATGGGTTTAAAATGATTCATTTTACTATGTATTATTTTAAGTAGGGGATTTTAGTCAAAAATCTCATCTTACTAATATTATAAATGTGAAAGTTTATGTGTTTGTTTGTTCAATCACGCATTAACTACTGGACGGATTGGGCTGCAATTTGGCATGATGATAGCTCACATTCCCGATTAACATTAAGGCATATTCTTATCTCAAAAATCCTTTCGGGCTCCACCCCGGAGGCTCTGTTGATCCCCATGTTAATCTTATGATTCATATTTACAGGGAATTAAAGAATTTAGTCAGCTGTTTCAACTAAAAAAGTTGGTTGTATGATGTGCAAAAGCATTAAAAGTTATAAGCTTTACCAACAGGGTGCAGCAATATTATTTTTAGCGAATTTCCCATATAGGGAATAAGCTATTACTGTAGTACTCATCGTAAGACCTGGACCCGGAACCAATTTAAATTTTCATTTCGAGGTCCCTAGAGGCCAAAAACACCATCCGTTTGAAATCATTTATATATATGTGTGTTTAATCATTTATTTCAATTAATAATATGGTTTACGTGTCCGTTAGGATGATAACTCGAGCAAATATGATCCGATTTTGATGATATTTGGTACAAAGGTGTAGTAAACCTACGTTCATTCAAACGAGTTCGCGATCCAGCATAATCGGACCATGGGAACGGGGGTTTATGGGGGGTTTTATGGGGTAAAAATGGGGTTTCCCATTTTTGACCCTAAAAACAAAACATTAAAATTGCAATTTCTTTTCAACCCGCAATCCGATTCTAGAATACCAATTTGTATTCCGATTCTAGAATACCGAAACTAAGTTAGTAGGCCTAGGCGTAACTCAAGGGTAGACTAAGCCCTGTAAACTTACTTTAACTCTCAAAATTAGCTTATTTTGGTTACAGATTTTAGAAGGCTATTTAACTTAGTTACGGCAAACATCATTTTTACAATACCAGCCTAAGTTACTGTATAGTGATGTGACGAGTTGAGTTGGCGAGTCAAGTTGACTTGAGCCAAGACCCGACTCGAGTCAACTCGAGTCATCTCATTCGCAACTCGAGTTGGTACGAACTCGTACGGAGATTGCCGAAGCTAAACAAACTCTGAACGTAACGAGTCCGACTCGCAAAACTTAAACGCTATTAGCTCACAGCCCCAAAGCGAGTTAAGAAACCGAACTCATACGGAGAAAGCCGAACCTTTAAGAACTCGGGATGTAACGAGTTGACTCGGTTGACTCGCAAAACATAAACGCTATTGGCTGAATGCGAGTTGAGCCGACTCGACAAACTAATAACCCTATTGGCTGCGCTGCGAGTCGACCCGAACTCGACCGATGGAAGCCGAAGTTTCACGATGATACCGAGTTGAGTCTGACTCGAGTTGCAACTCGAATTGACATAGTCGTGAGTCGAGTTTGACTTTACCACCACAAAATATTTGTTCAAACCCCAGAGTGATTGTAATTTAACCTATAGGCCTACTGTGAGATTAGAAATTTTCTTTTTAGTTTTTTTGGTTCTTTAACGAGTTAGAACGTCTAGGCTCTAAGGACTCTAAAGGCTACTGTAGTACATACCTAGCATAAGGGTAACTTTAACTTAGCTTAAGTTGAGGCAGTGCTTTTCAAAGGTCAAGTTTAACTCAACTGAAAATTTTGGAAATGAGTAACTTAACATGGGACTAGATAAAAGCATTTAGCAAGCCTTATTAACCCTTTCAGTGCTAGGCCAATATTTCTTATTTCGTAAAACATTTTTGTTTCCCTATCAATTTCATTAGGCCCTACCTGTTGTTGAATAATTTTAACTGTATTGTTGTCACTAATTTGTTTTTGTTAGGCTATCAATTGTAGGCTAAATGTTCCCTGATAGCAACTGATTAAAACCAAAATCTCATAAAATCAAAGACATCTAGTTTACAATGTAGGCCTATATTGAATTTAGGCCTAAGTTATTCATAATTTAGTTGGATAAGGGGTTATTGTAGGCCTAATATAGCCTATCCATTTTAGGGAAAACATTTTTTTGCAGCAAAGCCTCAGTAACACAATTTATGATCACTGTTGTGAACTAAAAAATATCATCTAAATAGGCCTAGTCCGTGACTAACTGGTGCTGCTACCTAGGCTAGTAATGCATTGAATAACCTGCTGTAGCAATCGTTGGTGTCAGCTTAAATACCGGTTTTTGACTCCTCAGTCTTCAAGCACAAATAGCCGGGAAGGCTAGGGCGTGTGTCACTTGGCCGGTGGCATTCACCTGCTGGGGTTCAATTTCCGTCTTGGGAGGCAAATTAAATGTGTGAAAAACGCATTGGGCGAATCTTATAGGTAGCTAACTTAAGTGGTTTGTTAGTGTATCCTATGAACATGCTTTTGCTACTTATGTTAAAATAACCTTCCTCTCTATATCCCTTACTTAGGGATTTTAAAATAAGTTAGGCCTACGATATATCGCTGCATAAGTTAGCACTGAAAGAACCAAAAAATAAGTTAAATGGTCTAGGACTCGTTTACCCTATTACAGGCTAACACGAGGATAAGGTTGAGATGAGAGGACGGCCTTGGATAGCTCATCTAAGGTAAGAGATTACTTTAAGTTTGATGCATGATAACAGTTAGGCCTAGTAAGTACTGTACACAACTTAAGCTGCTTCCCAGAATGCCTGACTAGACCCATTATGATAAGTAGGCCTACTTCTCAATTTAAAGGAAACGATGTAGGTTCAACCAAATGAGTGTATAGCTGTTTAGCCTGAAGACTAACAATATTTGATTTGGTAGTCTATAATGTAATTGGGATTTGCTTACCAACTGTTGACAGTTGCTGAATTTCATTCATCGATTTCAGAATAACATTAGTCCCCGACAACTGAGTAGATGGCTGCTGTATTTGTCCCTGCATGAGAACTGTTTTTGACGTAACGACTGAATAGTAGTCGGGTCGGGATTCGGGAAGGGTAAAAGGGTGACTAGAGTAGAGTTGCGCGTATTGATGCAAACAAAACAATGTTGACCTTCAAAATGTAAGCCGACAATAACTTAATGATTTTTGCTTGGCTTTATACAACACAGAAATCCACAAATAACCCCATTTCCTACACAATCAAACGTATTTGACACACTTCGACTTCAGTAATACGAGTGAATACAACACGTACGCGTTCAATTAATGAGTTATTATAACTTAACTTCTTGTTCTTGATCTTGACTTGACTACCGTCACCGCACCGTGCAGTGTTGCCACCTCGTTGTTGTGATTTTATCCCAAAAGGCGGGCTAAAATTACCCTAAATCTACTTTGAGCTACCCTAAAAATTACCCTAAATGTTAATATTTGCGTTTAATGCTATAAAACATTGTTAAAATAATATAAATCTTACATAAGGTGGTTAATTAAACTAAATAAGGTTCCACTATCAATCAATATATGTAAAATTATACTGGACTTGATTCTCAAAAAAACCCGAAAAAGAAGAAGAAAATGTCGATATTCACTATTCAGCTTTATCGTATATACGAAAAATATCGGATCAAGACTTAAGTTATCGTATTTTCTTTGTGTCGACCCATTAGCCTTTTTGGACAATTATATATTTATGATGCAGAACGGTAACATTAAAGGTTTAATCTATTCTTAGCAGTAATTTTTTGATACAATTTGTAAAATAGGTAATCCTAGTTCAATTCAATCACATAATTAAAATCAAGAAGTAATGAATAATATTTCATAATTTTATTATAACGTGTTATAGAATTGAATACAGTCCAAAACATATAATTCACATTGATTAGATCGATTAACTTATAACAATCGATTTTTAAACCGGTTGAATCGCATATGGTTTGGCCATAATATATGTAGGTAATGGACGTTTTTTGCCAAATTTTGAAGTTTTTTTTCATGTTTTTAAGTTAAATTTCCATTGTTGTGCTAACTTTTTGTTTTACCCTAAAATTGCCCTAAATATTCCATTACCCTAAACTTTACCCTAAGACTAGTAAATTACCCTAAAAAAGGGTAATTACCCTAAAAGTGGCAACACTGCTACCGTGACGTGAAAGTGAAGGAAGGAAGGTAGCGAAGGTAGGAAGCCTTCCCTGCCTCCGACGCGAGCGTTTCAGGGCAGGAATTGGACTAGCATACTGCGCATGCGCCAGAGAGAACCAATTCAGTTGTATTTGGTCTTCAACGAGTCGACTCAGGAGTCAAAACTTACTAGTTCAGTTCAGTTTCAGTTCTGCTGTTAGCTAGCTACCTCCGTGACGATTGACGACTTGAGTCAGTCATCTCTGTCACCCCCATCATCCGTTGCATTTTAAGTACCTATTCGGTACTAACTATGGGAATGGACTAAAAATTGAGTTTTCCCATTTTTTACCCTAAAAACATTGTTTTTTGTATTTTTCAAGTTATTTTGTGATACTTGACAAAATTAATAATTTAAACTTAATATGTTCAGAATACCTATACCATGAATATTCCAGAGTACTTTTCCAGAATATTCTGAGAATGTTCTCCAGATTTCTAGGCTATATAAAAATTTTCTTAGAATATTTTTTATGAATGATCTGAGTATATTCAAGGAAATTGCCTGGGATGTTGAGAATGATCTCAAACATTTTAGAAAAATTCCAGGAAATCCTATTATTTTTCATGTTGTATTTAAATGTTATACGGTATATACAAGTGAGTTAACAAATTTTTAGATTTTCTCGAATTTGATGTTGGCAGATATTGATTGCAGTCCATGCCCTGGAATTTGAGTGGAGCAGAATCATTTCAACTATAAAATAAATTGAAATACCATCCAGAGAAAATATAGGAAATAAGGTCAACGATATTTGGTATCAAATTAAACTTACCAAATTCAAAATAAGAGTTTTTGGAATTTTGTACATACTTCAACCTCCTTTGTTTGAATAATCTTTATGTTAGTCTGGAATTTTCAGATTATATTTTAGTTCCTTTATACATTTAAACAGACCAATGCATCTCCAACTACGCATGCAACTTAACGCAATACAAAAACACCAATAAATAATAACAATGGTATATAAAAAGCTGTTGTGTTTACTATTTTATATTTTTGAAAGTGCATATTATGCAAATATTGACTACATCAGAACTTATGTTTAGAAACAAAATAAAAAATAATTAAAACCCTCCGAGTGTCACGTGTTTTGGCCTTAATGTCAGCCTATTTTTTGCTCATTTGCAAGGGTTTATTAAAACTGATCTGAGAAGCTTAAAAACAATGTTAATTATACTGTTCTATATACCATTTTCTTTGGAAAATCTTGGGCTTCAATATTATATATAAAACATAAGGAAGATTTAAAAAAAAAAAATTTTTTAGGTAAAAAAATTGTATAATTTCAAAAATTTAAAAAAAAATAAGTTTGCGCTCAATGAAATTGTATAAATTATATGCCTATAAATATTTGAAAATAGCCACTTTGTTCTAAATTTTATGAGGATTACAAATATATAATAATATAAGGAAGTAGATTTGCAAATAAATAAGTTATGGGCAAAAAACAGATTTCAGTACATAGCGTTTAGCTAAGAATGCATAGCCCAACCATAGCTAGGAATCTGGCTGATAATTTACATCAATATCACTACCTACTTCTTCAGGATCATCAACCAGCACTTCAAAACCACTTAAATCTTCTTATAATGCACCACGTATATCACTACTTTTGATTTTTAACACTAAAACAATGATAAATGTAATAAAACACATCAGTCATCGGTCCGAGGGTAACCTAGCTGTTTACAAATACACGCACGTCAGCTCAGTCAGCTGTCTGCTACAATATTTTCGGAACTAAAATGAATAGTGCTTAGAGACAGACCTCTGGAGAAAGCTTAGAATATTACGGAAAGAACGATACCTAACTCAATCCAGTACAGTCCGATTCAGTTAGTCATAGAGCCTTCGCCGTAAACAGTGTTCGCGAGTCGCTGTAGCGACGCACGACACTATACAAAGTGCGTTACGCGTCGCTGCAGCGACGCATGACACTCGGAGGGAAGAAGTATTAAAAAAAATTATTACAGCTGGAAATAGTGGCATTGTAAATGATCATTCAATTTTAATAGTTTATGTAGAACATTTATTTTAAAACATATAAAGTAAATCATAAACAGAGGTAATTTATCACAACAGTCCGTACTATCACACCTCACACTAATAACAAAACATTTTTAAGTCTTCAATCAGTTCACCAGCACCTCAATCAATGACTCTGTAACAAAAAAACTCTGTTTTAGGTTAATTTAATAAACATGGGCAACACATTCAATGTGAAGCCTACAGCGTAGTTCACACTAGTAAACATATTGTATGTGGTACTATGGGGTTATTGCATGAAGTTTTGGCTGTTACAATAGACTCCCTCTTATCCAGACTCTTGGGACCGAGGTCAGTCCGGATAATGGGTTTTCTCGTTAAACTGACGTCCCACAAACTCATTAAAACTGACCGTTTAAATGCATACTGTATATACAGTATTTGACTAAAATGTAGTAGAGCATAATCACTGTTCTCATATCCTTAACACAAGAACAGTCTTTTCAGTAACGCTTACCTCCCACTTCCTGCCGACCTAGTCCGGTTAAACCGATGTGCTGATAAAAATTGCCCGGTTAAAGGCCTATTTTGCTTGGAGCGATTGCAGCGATAGTCGCGTGGCGATAATCGCTCCGCGATAGTAGCCGGGCACTGCTCTGACGGAGTTTGCGTTGTCCTGTTTTGCTTGGAGCGACTATCGCAAGAGTCGCTAGCTACAGTCGCGGACCACTGCCCCGGGGACCAGTCTGAGCGATAATCGCGCCGCGACTGATGCGCAGAACCTCAAAACAGTGCAGTTCACTCAGTAGGCACATAATAGGGGTTAAATTAACCATAATTTACTTTTTTGTTCACATTAATTTTTCTATTCATGTGCTGTTACGATTCTACTGTTTTGGTTATATTTCATTACACATTAATTTCATTTTCTAAATTAAATTTTAGTAGAAACAGGCGACTTGTTTAAATTTGTTAAGGTAATTTACGTCCATTCAAATTTATTAAAATATAAAATGCTTGACTGTTCCAAGTTGTTATGTGTTATTTACGTAGTGTGGGCGTTAATACTGTGTCAGTTTTTGTATGAATATTTTTTTTTTAAATTTAGAATCCAGGTTTTATTTTCCGACATTCATGTACTCTTATTGATATCACTATTTTTTTATTTATATAAATATATTTTTTCATTGATATCACTACAGTTTTCTATTTATGTCCTATCTAGTGACCTCTAGTGATACGTATCCGTCCCTAATCCTACGTATCACTATGTATTTTCAATCGATCGTCCATTGATACTTCCACTAGGGTCGAGTGGAGCCTCGTCTCCTACATCCTCACCGAGGAGACGCTTTAATGACTTACAATTCGCACTCATGACTTCACCATGAGTGCTGATATTTAACTAACTATGAAAAATCGCTGTGTGACCGAAAATCAATCGCTCTAAGCAAAATGGCCGCCTTGTCAGCTATAGTAGCTGAGCGATAATCGCTGTGCGACTATCGCTACAGTCGCTCCAAGCAAAATAGGCCTTAAGAGATGTAATTTCCACCGAGTGTTGTCTGGTTTAACCGATGTCAGGTTAAAAGGTGTCCGAATAAGAGGGAGTCTACTGTACCTTATCATGGCTATTAAACATAGTAATAATGTTCCCTAATATGCAGCAAGGAAAATCAATTTTACTTAGCCTAAATACAAAGCGAAGAAGACTGATTCTGAAAATTACATTGCACTGCAACAGCAATGTTATGGGGTAAAGTTCTGCAGAGAAACTTCAATGTATTATACTATCCTATCAAATTTTCAGTTTCTATAAATTAATAGGCCTACTGACAATAGCTTCAAATTTATATAATATATATTGATTAAGAAATAGGCCTGCTTATTAATCTGTTAGCTTATGGGTCTTTTTAAAAAGAGGACCACCCGCCAATCTTTTACAGACCATTGCAGCATTTAGGTTATGTTAGGTTATAGGCCTACCACATAGAAAAAAAACCACGCACCAGTATGAGTCGTGCATGCAGGACAGCAGGAGAGTCAGAGTGGTGGGGAAAGACACCTCGCCCCAACGACTCATCCCCACCACTGCTCCAGGCCCTTCCCCACCATCAACCTTCAACCCTACATGCGCGAGACAGCAAGTGGTAGGCCTATAGTTTATAAACAAACAAGGTATCATTAACAAAACGTTTAGCTTTTTTCTATAAGCTAAGTTACTCATGAAAAGACACGACTAGGTATAATTTGGCGCTTTTGACAATCAGTTTTGATAGAAAACTGTACAACACTAACCCAACCCAATGATGATGCTATTGGAACAATTTGTATTTATTTAGGCGTTACCTGGTTTTTATTAACATAAACTAAACCAAACTGAACTAACCTTGTTTAACCACCACAGCACAGTGTGAAAGTCTATTTAAAAAGAATCTATGGCTTTAAATATTCATATCACGATACCTTTAATACTCAAAACAAAAATCGGAATTTATATCGCAGGGAATAATATAAAGTACTATTTGTATAACGAACTGATATTTCACCCAATATATATTGAAGGTATTGAAGGTACTGACATTGCAGGTTCTCTAAAGGACTTTACTGCAGTTCTTAATAGCCTACATTGTTTATAGTAAAACATTCTAGCATAAAATGAAGACTGTAAATGTATTGTTATTTGTTTCATCAAAATTACCACAACTAAAGAATAAATTGTAGGCCTAGTTATTTTGATCTTTATAATAATATGACCATAACAACCTGTATAATGATTTTTACATCACTAAGTAGAGGACAAATTGTTTATTCCTTAAAGTAGGTAACGGGACAACAGTTTTTGGCCGCTACAAATAACTAGCCTACAATTTAATCGTTTATAAAACTTAACGTAAATTTTCCTGTCGTTGGAGTTTCAAATAGCATGTTTCTCATGGTCATGTTACTCTAAATAATTTCAAACAAACCGCTATTTAAATTAAACAAACGATGTTTTAATATTCTGACTATTACAACAGCACGAGGAAATGCCTCTTTCAAAAGGTTACATCATTCTTATTAAGTTAAGAGACTATATGTGTGTATGAGTAGCAAGTATAATCATAGACAAAAAGAATTATATATAGACTACCAGCCGTGCTGCGGTTGCCATGGTTACCATAGGTTCCATACCATAGGTTCCATACCATAGGTTCCAGTCTCCATTAACGGAAGACTTATGTGGACGATTTCTAACTTCAACGCAAGGTTGGAGGAATCAAAGGAGAACAAGTCACAGATTGAAAGTCCATGTTTCTACACAAGTGATTGTGGCTATAAGCTGCAGTTGAGAGCGTACCTGAACGGTGTTGGTCAGTGGGAAGGGAGACACATGATTGTGTCACTACACGTCCTATCATCCCAATGGGACAACAGACTCGCCTGGCCTTGCAGAATGAAGGTGATCCTCTGTCTACGGGACCAGGAGCAAATAAACAGGAAGGCTAAGGACATAATGAAGAGTTTTACGAGCAGTCCAGCGCAGAAGGGTTTTGAGAACCCTTGTTTGCAGATGTTCATCCCCCATAGAACTCTCTATACCCGTAGCTACCTCAAGACTGACGTTGTCATCATAGATGTCAAGACATTACCTATCTAGTCCCAACTAACTGTTAATTTAATAAAAGTTTTATACTGTTTAAAAAAAAAAAAAAAAAGTGACGCAATCTATTCCGACTTTGTCGGTCAACGATGCAGTATTCAAGTAAGTATTCAAGTTCCGGCGCACACCGCTGTAGTTTACGCAGCGCGTACGCCGTAACTACCGTGGTGCTCCAAGCGGTGTGCGCCAGAACCTATGGTAACCGCAGCACAGCTGACGGTCTATATTTAATTATTTTGTCTATGGTATAATGTAAAGAATGGGTACTTTCCTGTTAAAGGGAACATTTATTATAGATAATTTCTTTTCGAATATCAAAATTTTATTTTTCTGTCCGTTAAACAGCCATTCCCCATTCCTTTTCTGTTATTAAACGGAATTTTGAAACGGTAACATAGCCTATACAGCAAAAGTTAGTTATGTTATAACTTAGGTTAGATTAGCTTAGTTTGATTTTATAATCCAATAAACTAGGCTATTAAATGTTTGCCTAAACAAGGTTCGGCCTACTTCTAAATTAGTAGGCCCTACCTAGATAATTTAAATGTGTTTGAAGATAACAGAAGGAATAAGTTATGAATCGTGAAGTAAAACAAAAATATTGATAAGCTTATATCGAAAAGAAATCATCGATAATAATGAATGTTCCCTTTAACAGGAAACTGCCAAAGAGTGAGAGACCCAATATAATATAGTAACCTAATAGGGTACTATAGTGTAGGCCTGTCTATCGATAGCGGAACCTAGCCTTGCCCTACGCCAGGGTAATGCAAAGCCTAGCCAGGGCCTAACTTAAGTTATTTAAATTTTAGTTAGCTAGCCGGTATTTATTCCGTACAGGTGCCTCCAAATGAATTTTTAATTTTGATATCTTACTTTATAGTTTTTTACCTCCTGAATCCAAATATACCATTAATTTTCACCGCTGATGAATATTTCTCGAGATATCGCCGTAAAAACATACTTAACATTAAGATAGGATGGATGACATTTACAAGTGGAATGAACTGTAGGTTAACTAAGCTTTAAGCCTACTTACAGCTGATTGTTTTCAACCACACAAGATCTCACTCTGATTCTGTCACCGGCAATATGCCTAGTGACGACATTTTACTTCACTACAAATAAAATACAAAACAAAATACTCATTCGTACTCATATGTGTTGCGTAGTGGCGTAGTGCTAGCGCTAGCTCAAGCTAAGTTAATTGCTATTCAGTCTGCTACGCCGTCGCCATCACAAGTTCAAGTCAGGTTAAGAGAGTAACATGGTTGATGAGAAGAATAACATCATTGACTAAAGATAATAACATCGTTGTAGAAACATATCAAGTGATTCTATAGTCAATAACTTAATGTTTACTACAATAGGAATTTCGTTTCATTATGGAGATATAGATGGAATATGGACTAATTACTCGTAGTTCTTATTTAGGCACGTCAGGGTGGTAGGTCGTGCTTTATGTGAATTGGTGACTGCATTAAGTGTTTTGAAGTTAGGTTAGATTAGGAAGGTAAAGTTTAGGTTATAATGTATCGAGTTGTTAGTTTATGTTGCCTGCAGACTGTTTTTGTAAAATTAAAATCCTGGGAAAACACTTTAAATTACTATTTCAAAAATGCTTACCGTTTACAGGCTATAGGTTTAAATGTGTCAACCTAAAGATTAGGCCTTTAAAATACAACTCACCCAGGGTTTCTAATATGAAAGTTACACCGCTTGGTAACTTATTTTGTAAGTGCCTTTTACCACACAGCCTAGACAGTTCTTATATAATTATAAGATTCGTCCTTTCGCAATGTTTATGGGAAATTTCGGTAGTCCTAACCATGTCCTAACTGTGTGACCCTACAGGGGTACAACAGTTTCTTAACTGGGCTACCCTAATATCGATTGGAACTATCGAATTGAAATATTGATTAATAATCGATATTTTAAAATATAATGTCTATTATAAAATTAATCTATCCTAACCTAACTAACCAAACTTGTTGATGGTGAAAAAATCGCAGTTTTCTAATCGAATCGATAGTTTCAATCGATATTAGTGTAGCCAGTTAAGAAACTGTATCCTTGTTTTATTTGGACAACACTTGGAACAAAACACAACAAACACTTTTAAAGACTAGACCTACAGTATAAAAATTAACTTTAACTTACAAGTAGGGTGCACGGGGATGGCACGGTAGAACGCATAACAATAAACACTCTTTTAAACACTTAAATCCGACTTCAAAACATACGATACTTCGATAAAACCTCAAATTATTAAAAAAAAACACACACAGCTTAAAGACTTTGAAAACTACAATCGCTGGGGCACAGCAGGGGCAGAGCAGACAGATGACAGAACGACAGAACAGTAAACAACTCTTTTGCTTCAATTGTGTGAGAGTCGTTCATTTGAGATCAGCTCAATTTTACGGTTTGCGCATGCGCAGTAGGCTAGTCCAATTCCTGCCCTGAAACGCTCGCGCCTCCGACCCTTCGTAGTGGTGGGGGTGGGATTATAGCGTCTCGGTTTCCCCTTCCAAGAACGATGAGAAACTCTTTAGCGAAGTTTATGTATACCCTATATAAGTTTATGTATATATAAACTAGAAGTAAGTGGTTGATCGTACAGAATCAATAACAAAACTACTAAGTTATGTAAACTCAAATTGTGCTACTGAGACACTAAAAAAATAATGTTTTTTAAATAGTATTTAATTTAAATGCCAAATACAAAGTGACTATTCGCACGTCAAATTGACGTCACAACAACCCGTTCTCAATGCAGTTCCAGTTCCAGTATTACAAAATAATGCGAAGGGATCAGTTACTTTTCTCCACAATTCTATTGGCTCTCAAAAACCATCACCGCAACGATTCAGTGACACGACATCGTCCACACTCCACTGTAGTCTAGTGGATAGCGTGCCGGACTGATAATCTGAAGATACCTGGTTTGAATCCCGCTGGTCATTCTAACTTTTTGTCGAAGATTTTTTTCATTATCAGCAAGTTTGTTTAGGTTATGACGGTTTAACTTTATAATTAAAACATTATAAAATTGAATTTAAGTCATTTATATTTTTATGTTATGATCATAACTAAGTTATTTTTTCGATTAGACATTCATTACATTTTTTTTAATATCAACAAGTTTGTTTGTAACAGTTTAATTTTGTATAACAAAATTAAATTAAATTTGAGGCATTTATAATTGTATTTTATGAACATAAACTATGTTTTCGATTACTAAACATAGACATGTTTAGTAAACATTCGATTTTTCATTATCAGCAAGTCTGGTTAGTTTGGTTAGGTTATGACAGTTTAATTTTATAATTATAAAATTAATTTTATAATTAACTAAATTACGTCATCTACGGATCTATGGACCATCAATAGGCCTATGAAGTTTAGATCAGTCTCATTTCATAATCAGTATTTAAGCATATTTAAGTTAAGTTGCGGGCAGAAAACGTGAAGTTTATTCCATCCATTTCGGCTAATGAGGCTTTAGAGGTACACTGTTCCTAGCTGTTGCTGTACATTATTATTATATGTATTCCTAATACTAGGTTTTCTTTGTGTGCAACCTGTTCCTAAACAGTTATAAAAGTAACTGGATTAGGGACGCAATATGGCACCATTCGGAACAGTCGTGCGCAGTAGCGGCACACGTCTGACGTACGAATAGCCTCTGCCTAGTAAATATTTAACTTCCACCAAATCAGTAAATCTCTTTACATTGAATTGTTGCAAAAATAAACAACAATTGAATTGTTCAGCTGATCTTAATGTAAACAAGGACGTTGACGTTTTGACAGAGGACGACAGTGATAATGACAACAATGACGAGTGCAGTTCGGATGTGGCAACTGATCTTGTGTGGAGACGCATTTCAACGTGCAGGTAGTGAATCTTGGTGTAAGTGATCATGATGCCATAAGATTTAGTATTTTTGACCCTAAATTTAATGATAGTTCGCCAAACCCAGGTAGGCCTATTACCTATCATAGGTCTATCACACCCGCTAATGTTAATAGCTTTATTCGAGCACTGGACGATGATGAATGGGGAAAGGTGTTTCTTAATGGCAGTGCAGAAGAAAACGTTAAAAACTTTTTTAAGACTTTCCTTTTAGTATATGATGAGTGTTTCCCAAAAAGGGCCAGTCGACCTCGCGTAAGCCTAAAAAAACCTAGTTTTCCTTACTGGGAAGACCACAAACTTGCTACACCTAAAAAATGGAAGCTTCTAGTTCTAGCCTAAGCCTATGACTTTTATAGAAATTCAGCAACCGATGAAACAAAGTCTAGATACCTTAACATTAAAAAGGAATTCCAACTTAACCTTAAACGCGCTAGGTTTGAACACAATGTAAATCTCATCAAATCAACTGAAAACTCGGCTGCGGATGCTGTTCGGCAGCGTGGTCTGTCATCAAAAGGGAATTACGGTGCTCCTCTAAAGTCTCCTCCCAAAACCAGCCTGTCTGCAGAGGATTTTAACAACTTTTTTTGTGACTTCTGTTCAGCGTACCAGAGACGGCATTGGGACAGCCCAGACCCACTCTGGATTTTATGCCTGTACCATGTGAGAAGGTCCTGTCTGTTGTACAGACAATAAGGAGCTCCAAATGTAAGGAAATTTTTGATATTTCTGCCAGTTTCGTTAAAGATACTATTAGTTCTACCGTTCTTCCTTTAACTTATTATATATATAAACTGTTGTATTCTTGATGGTATTTATCCTAAGATTTTAAAAACTCTCTTATTATCTAGAATCGAATAACCTGATGGCATATGCCCAGTTCGGTTTCAGGTGGGGCCGTGGAACAATAGATGCAGTATGTACTCTCTGACTAAGCCTAATCTTTGAGCCGTTTGAAAGTGGCGGTTTTGCTGGGGCCACCCTGTGTAACGAAATGAAATGAAATGAAATGAAAATCGTCTTTATTCTTGAGCGTTTTTCATATTACAGCATATGTTTTTCAAAACAACTCACGTCAACAAATAATATAAAACAAAGGCAACTTTCAAATCTTAAGTTCAAATCCTAACCTCAGCAAAGCCTTTGGCACTATAAACCATGAAATGTTATTAAACAAGTTAAATTTCTATGGTTTGAATGATAAAAGCCTTGATTTGCTGAGGTCCTATCTGGCCGAGCGCGGGCAGCTGGTGTCGCTAAGTGGTAAAACCTAAATGTATCAGAAACCTAAGCCATGGCGTTCCGCAGGGCTCTGTACTTGGACCCCTGCTCTTCAATATAATGGTTAATGACCTTCCCATATGTACCTTGGTAATGGTGTTGTTTGCTATGCAGACGACACTAAAATTGTGGAAACTAGAAATAGCGCTGTTGGGTTGAATTTGGCTTTATAAATCAATCTTTAAATGTTGCATCTATGGTTCCGAGCAAACTATTTCTTTTTAAATCAAGAAAAACCCAATCTATTGTTTTCAGTCTCCGAAATATTGAGCATGAGGTAACAAGAGTAAAGCTTCTAGGCATTTACCTAGACTGTAAGCTGGATTGGAACAGCCATATTGATTATGTTTGTGGCCGACTGGCAAGGGTTGTGCACTTGCTTCGTAAGTTAAGGTACTGTACCAAAAGAGTGGTTACGGACTGCGTATGTGGCCTTTTTCCAAAGCATCATCACTTACGGACTGAGACTTTGGGGTGCCGATCCTGGAGTCGAGGAGAGTCCTACTTCTCCAAAAAAATGCTATAAGAATAGTAGCAGGGGCCAAGCACCTGGATCACTGCTGTGAGCCTATCTTTAAGGCTGAATCCCTCATGATTCGACAGTTTATAATCTGCTTATCTCCCAGACCCTGATCAAAACTAAGGAGGAGTTGGGTGCTCTTGAGCTCAGCAGCGACATCCACTCGTAGAATACTAGAAGTAAACAGGATGTAAATGTATCCTTTGTTAGGCTTAAGAAATTACAAAGTAACGATGACATTGTAAGCCTTAAACAATGCGTTATCTTGTACAAACCGGAACCTTCCAAGTAAACATTTCAAAAGGGGCGTGGAATGTCTCCTCCTGGCCAACCCACTGTATAGTATTGATGAATTATTCTATAAATTAAAAAACGAATATGTAAGTACTTTTTTTGACTGATGGTTTGCCAAATGTGTGCTGTATTGTTTTCTTTTTCATTCTTTGCATGGTGAGTTACAGGTCACATTATGTATGTATTTCCTTTTTATTATATGATGTTGAAGGAATTGTTCCTTTTTATTCTAATGTATATTGCATAATGTACTAGAATTTGACGTTTTCCAAAGACTTGTGTATTGTAAGTTCTATAGGAAATAAATTGATTTTATGTCTTATGTCGTGTCTTTGTCTTATGTCCCGTTCCGATGCTCAAATACCAATCACGGGCGCCTTTAACTACAGGTCGCGGCCTGGTAGAATTGGCAACGTCACAAGTGGTGTTGTCTAGCACCAGACGTCCCATAAGATAACATGGCAGACAGGTGATACCAGCTCATTATTTTGCGTATTATTCATTTAAATTAAAATGTATGAACATAAATGTATTGAAACGTTTAAAAAAACATATAGAATTGAAAAAAAAAAACAATATTTAGATAGAAAATCAATTTTTGTACTTTTAAAGTGGAATCAATATTGTCATAGTCCAGTAACCAAGCTTTCGTAAAATACAAAAATACCATTAGCTGCTGCCAAACTAAACAGCTGTTTCAACACCACTTGCCAACGTTGCCAGTTCGAAAGCCGCGGCCTGGAGTTAAAGGCGGCCGTGTACCAATTTTCTGTCTGCTGTCCCGGGCGCGGTGGTGGGGGGGTCTGGGTCATCTAAGAACAAGAACGGTCTCGTACTCGTATGCAAAACAAACAAGCAAAAATAGAGGCACGTTTTCCTCTATAATCAGAGAGTAGTACGCCTTGGAGTTGGAGTAGTGACTCCAGTATAATCTATATAGGCTATATCTCAATGGGGACAACACTGTGATGATATGGCGAAGGTTTAAGAGTTAGACTCCAGTGAAGTTGAGAGAGTGGAAGAGAATGAAGTAAATTGATCCAGTCATCCATCCCAACCCAGGAGTCCCAGTCCCAGTCCAGTACTCACTAGATCAGTTTCACCGTTATATAGTCAATGGTTTCACCGACTTTCACATTTCACTTTCACCGTTTCACCCCCATTCCCATTCCATTTTCCATTGGTTTTGTTTCTGGTTTGGTTTCGTTTCACCTTTGTCCGTTGTTGTTGTTGTTTCTCACAAATGAATTTGATTTGGAATTTGTTTTTTGTTTATTGTTTTGTTTTGATTTTTACTATACAGTAACAAACAACAGGTTACAAACTGAAACAAAACAAGCTGTATTAGGCTTACCTTTTGATATTGACTTCTCAGTGCTACGCTACGTCTTATGTTGATTACAAGCCTTAAACAGGTAAATTATCACAAAGCCCTCTTCCCACCCATTACAGTAACTTTACTATAACTTATGCCTAACACGTAACGATCTTAATAATGATAGGCCTAGTACCTACCGGTAGGCCTACAAAAATCGGTAAGTTAAGTCTTCCCTAGTTTACGTCTACATTTACGGAAAGTAATTCAAAGAAACGTCTCATAACATCTAAGTTAACCCTTTTGCCGCCAGCATTTTTTCATTCTTATAGCCTAACTTAATCGAGAATCGCCAAGGATTATACTGTATACTTGGTATAAATGGCTGCACTTTACTTTAGGTCCTACACTCATTAGAATAAAATATCGAACATTCGATTGTATCATTCGATATATCGTTTGGTTAGTTAGGTTACCTTACCTCCTAACTAACAAAACGATATATCGAATGAAACGATCGATTAATCGATATATCGATCGATATTTTAACTCAAATGAGTGTAGGACCTAAAGTAAAGTGCAGCCCTTAAAATGGCTAGGTTAAAACCATTTTTTTGTGAATATTAACCCTTAGAGTGCCAGGCGAGAAATAAAAGTAACGCTCAAAAAATGCCGATGATTTTTCCCGAAGGTCGCGCTAAAAATGCCAAGCGCGATCTGGCGATTTTTAGGTTAAAATTTCGTAAAAATCGAATTTCCAATATTTCGACCAACGAAAATCGATGTATCGCATCTAGTAACTTTCGACTCAATGTTAATATATGGGTTAAAAGAATCCGAGTATCCGTTCGGTTGTTATGACAACTGTTCGATCATTACGAAACGTCCGGTCAGCCGGACGTTGGCACTTTTGGCTCGTTCTAAAAACGTCCGGTCGGCCGGACGTCGGCACTTTTGGCTCGTTTTAAAAACGTCCGGTTCCCCGGACGTTGGCACTCAAAGGGTTAAGTTATTTTGATAAAACTTTCTAGAATGGTTGGGTAGCCTAGACAGTTTCTTAACTGGGCTACGCTAATATTGATTGAAACAATTGACTCAAATAGAAAACCTTTAGGCCCTATGCGATTTTTCACTATCAGCAAGTTTGGTTGGTTATGTTAGGTTGATAGTTCAATTGTATACCTAATTGATTATTAATCAATATTTTCTATTTGATAGTTTCAATCAATAGGGTATTTAGCGTAGCCCAGTTAAGAAACTGTACCCGAACTGTTAAGTTAACTTACAAAATTGCCTTTCTTAACTTAAAAATATAAGATTAGCCTAAGTTATTCAGTGTGTCAGATTCCGTGTAATAAGCTAAATATATAGGTAAATGCGACTTACAGTCTTTGCAATCCTGTTAATTGAGCACTAGGCCTATGGCCGTTTCGGAGATAACTCCATCATCGGGTGCGTAGTCACCATAAACTTACACTAAACTGAACTATTCACATAGGCTATTTAGGCAACATTTTTTAAACGGCCGTAGTATTCAATTAACAGGATTGCAAAAACTGTTTTTAGCCTTTCTATATTAAAAATAAATAGGCTAAGTTACCGGTTAGAAAGGTTTGAATGGATTTTTTAACGTTACCAAATGTAAGGGAAAAAAATAGCAAAAAACCCAAAAATAACAAAAATAACAACAAATAACAAAAATAATAAAATAAATAATATAGGCTAATAACAAAAATAACAAAAAATTTATTATCAAATTTTGTATACCTATTTTGTTGTATTCTACCATCTATGTTTTGTCTTTGTAAGTTGGTTGCTGCCGTTGGAAATAAATAAATAAATAAAACTTAACTTAACTTAAGTTTGAGGACAACCAAGATAAAACTACCTAACTTATAAAATATTTGATAAATATTTGTGTTATTTTTGATTAGGTCGACTAACTTAAAAGTTATAGGCCTACACATTATTTTGTTAGCATAGCAAGCATGCAAAATTTGAAAATCCTACCTTAAAAAATAAGCTTCTTTCATGGTAGCCTCTCACATGATCTCTCCGTCCGTAGTCCTTTGCCTTAAGGAATTGGACAGGTCAGGGTTTTAATCACAAAGAATAACCAAATTTAACTTAATACTAGTTTATTTGTCACAATTAAGGTAACTGTCTAGCCTGTGTCATGAAAACTTAACTCCACTAGATATTTTTCAATTCTAATTTGAATTTTGTTAAAATCTGAATTTCAAGTAATTTTTTCGTTAGGGCCTGGTACAGTTTCATTCCCATGTAATCTGCCAAAGGTATGGACATTAAAAAATTATCTATAAATGGGCCATGAGAATTTATGAAATGTGATCACTCAACCCACTAATTAATTGCACTCTGTCAAGTAATGAAATAATGTGTCTTTACTCACTGTCGACTTATTTCGACCAAGTTTAGTTATATTTACTAACTGAAAACACATTAAAACAACTAATAAGTCTTGAGAAGTTATCTAAAAACACGGATGTTGATTGTTGACAAACAACAGACGACGTCACCTAGGAAAATCTCGTCCACCACTAGAAAAAAACACAAAGGCAGTCAAAGCTCTTGCTACATTAAGCCCAGACAATGCTGATTCGATTGGTGTGTCATTTGTGGCTTTTGGACGTAGAGGTGGCCAGTAAACAAATATTTAAGCTTAGCAGACGTCCGATATATCAGACCGCACGGCGATTTTCGCAATAGCGCCGTGGTCCGATATATCTGACCGCGGCGGCCAAAGGATTAAAACATATATTTATGCTTATACTTGGACAATCAAAATCGATCACCACTTACCATCTTTATATTTACCGTCTTGTGAGTAACAGTATAAGCGTAAATATATGTTTTAAAAGTTATAAGACGTTTCTTTTATTTACTTTCCATAAATTACAATGCTCATCAAGAAGTTATTTAGTAGGTTTCATTTACTAGGCCCCTATACAATAACTACCAGCTGATTATAAAATGAAACTGTTCTAAACTAAAACTAACCATATCCAAACTACTGTATGTGAGTAACGTAGGACGGAAACTGAAGTGCAGCCAGAAATATTTTGAAAGCCTATTATTATTAATTAGCGATGTGACGAGTTGAGTTTACTGATGACTCGAGTCAAACTCAATTCACAACTATGTCAACTCGAGTCAGACTCAATTGGTATAACTTAGTAAAACTACTATGGCCTTCATCCGTCAAGTTTGGTTTGCCTCAAAACGCAGACAATAGGGTTATAGTTTGGCGAGTCAGCTCAACTCGCAATCAGCCAATAGCGTTTAAGTTTTTTGAGTCTGACTCGTTACGTTTCGAGTTTTTGTAGCTTCGGCAATCTCCGTGCAAGTTTGTACCAACTTAAGTTATTAATGAGATGACTCAAGTTCCACTTGACTCGAGTCAACTCGACTCACCAAACTCAACTCATCACATCTAGCATTACAACATCATGTATTTATTAGGTTCAAGCATATTCTTAACAACCTTTTTTTCTCAACTCGTGTGCATCGCAGCGAAAATCTTCGCATACTCTTAGAAAGATATTTTCTGTAAGTCAGATGTGCTGAATCCCTTTATAATTTAAAATAAAATAGGGTAAAAAATTAGCATAAAAAATTGTGAATTTTAGAGAATTCCCATGTAAGGAATAAGCTATTACCACAGGTCTTATGGTAAGACCTAGACCCGGCACTGATTTACTTATGGTTTTGAGGTCCCCAGAGGCCAAAAACACCATCCGCTCAAATTCATATCTATATATATGGGCCTATAGGCCTATAAGTAAATGAAATGAAATGAAATGAAATGAAATGCTTTATTTCCGTGAAACATGATACATGTATGGAAAAAGTCAAATGTTTAGTAGGTAGGCCTATCCTTTAAATTATTAACTTTTTAAGTAACTAACACGAGCTGTTGGCCCGTCCTACGTACGGGAATTGAGTAGTCAATTAAAACGGAATAGTTCAGAACATCTAGTTTACACGCACAGTGACAAATTCTGGCAGTTTTAATGGGGCCCAACTGCCCCCTTGGTCTATATTAAATTCTTTTTGTCTATGGTATTACTGTATTCTGTTTTGTTTATTTCAGCTTAACTTAAATCAATTATTTTATTAATATTTATTAAATCAAACGGAATGCCCGTGGGTAACAGCTAGTTAAGTCTAAAGTTTAAAGAGCTTAATATAAAAAAATCCTTTTTTATAGGTATTACCCATACTAATTTGGGGGCCCGCTAGACCCGCGCGCGTGCCCCACCGTAAATAAACAAGCTGGCACGCCTAAGGGTTAAGGTTAAGTGCACTGTAGAAAAAATGTAAAAGGAAGAAACATATTATCTTGTTGTTAAACACGAGAGAGGTCTTACATGTGCACTACATGTTTCAAATAGTTTTTTTTTATTTATAAGCTATTTAAAATGAAAATCAAATCACCCATCTTTATTTAAACTGAACATGCATACATGAATAGAGGCACTTAAAAAAAACACACAAACAAGTACTTTAAGTTTCTTATTATATCTACTACAATGGATAAATCTGTGCAGTACAATCCTATTTAGTAACTTTTAATTGTTTTTTAAAATATGAACTACTAGCAGAGCACCCGTCCTTCGTACGGGGTTGGCATATATAAGTATAAAATGCTTATTGCAGTTATATTCAAGCTTTGCGTTTGCAATGGGGAGAGGACACAGTTTGATCAAATTTGGTTCATAGATTTACGGTTTGATATAGTATAACACATCTACCATTGCCATAATGTTCTACCACTGCACCTAAACAATAGAAAAAAAAAAAAAATTATCAAAAATTCGCACAATATCACAAATTATACATTAAATTAAAAACTCAAACCTAACTGTAAACAATCTTACTTTGACAGTTCTCATTGTGTATCACAGCTTTTTGTTCCTGCTTAGTTCAAATTAGCTGTTGTCATATATGCAAAAACAAAATAATAATAGTGCTGCACCCTGTTGGGAAACCTTATAACTTTTTAGTGCTATTGCATATTATAGAACCAACTTGTAAAGTTGAAACAGCTGACTAAATTCTTTAATTCCCTTTAAATACTCATAAGATTAACACGGGGAACTACATAGCCACTGGGGCGGAGCCCAAAAGGATTTTTGAGATTAAAATATGCCTTAATGTTAATTGGGAATGTGAGCTATCATCATGCCAAATTTCAGCCCAATCCGTCCAGTAGTTTATGCGTGATTGAGCAACACACAGACAAACTCACAAACTTTCAGATTTATAATATTAGTAAGATAGTTTTTTTATTTTTTTACTCTTTTGCTTGATTACATGACGAGATTGCTAAAACTATAAGACAAGTTTATTAATTTCCCTCCCCATTTCTACTAGTTTTTCTCCTTTATCATTGAACATTATTTTTGTAGTAAAAATTATTTGATGGATCGATAGAGCTATAAAAGAAATGTCGTTTAAGTAGTTCAATAATAGGTTCAGTTGTCGAGTATTGCCACTAAACAACATAGTGGTGTTGTCAACATAACAATTGTTAAGGGCGATCCTGTACCTGTATTTATTAGATTCGGAGAAAATTAAATTGTTTTCAATGTGATTTAGATAAATATCAGAAAGTATACCAGATAACAGAGAGCCCATAGCGAGACCATCGGGTTGGGAGTAAAAATTGCCATTGAAAGTAAAATAGTTTTGTTTTAACAACAGTTGGGTAATTGGCGGTAACCAATTGGCGGCCGAGTTACTCCATACACATGACAACAAATTGTATTTGAAACTGCTTTTTTATATGCGGAAGATCATCTTATTAGTTAAAATATTTTTGGTTTAAGTTTGCGGTGTGAAGCAAAAATAATATAAAAAAATCCTCGCTTAGCAACTTTTTTAAGTCAAGGTGAAATGGCTTTTAAAGATTATCAGTTTTTTTTTTTTTTTTTTTAATTTGACTTACAATTTAAATATGATTATATTTATATGGTCAGATTCTGGATTTAATGCAGATTCTGAATATAGGCTATACTATAATTGCCTTCAACCTATTGTATAGACAGCCAGGAGCGTATTAAACAACTGCGTGCATGGCTTGAGGAATTGCCTTATCAGCATTGGGTCCATCATGGTGGTGGGGAAAGGTTGCCGAAACTGCACACTTTTTATCCCACATCTCCTATTTTAGTCCAGTCAATGAATGATCCAAAAGTAGGTGTAGAGTGCGTGAGCAGGTAACTAAGCGATTCCTTCAGAAACTTGTTCAGGGGGCTTAGGGTGTTAACATACCAAAAGTCCTGACTCCTAGGTGGTGAGCCAGGGGGTGGAGGGGGGGAAAAGGGGGGAAAAAAGGTACGCATTTTGGGGTTTTTGGTTATATCTCGAAAACTATCAACTTTTTGTATACTTTAGTAAATTATAAAATTGAAGAAGATTAAATTTTCTACAAGAAAAGTATATAATGTGTTTATTTTGGTTCAACAGATTACGAGTTATAACTTATTTAATTGATATCTTATTAAAATACTCCTTCCATAAGAAATACATGTAAATTAGTATGCGAAATGGGGCGAATCCTATCCGCCCAAAGGAAATATAACTGATATTCTGGAAATCTTGACCAAATTTCCAGTAATTTGACACTTAAATCATGAAATTTTGTCAAAAATTAAAGCGAGGGTGAGCGTTTAAAAATGGGATGATTTAAGGTTTTTTTTTTATATTTCCAATAAAAAAACACCAAAACTCGACATTTTGTTACCTCGCCCTCGCCTTAATTTTGGATCAATTTTAATGATTAAAGTGTCAAATTACTGGATATTTTGTCATGATTTCCAGAATATCAGTTATATTCCTTTGGGCGGATAGGATTCGCCCCATTTTGCATACTAATTTACATGTATTTCTTATGGAAGGAGTATTTTAATAAGATATCAATTAAATAAGTTATAACTCGTAATCTGTTGAACCAAAATAAACACATTATATACTTTTCTTGTAGAAAATTTAATCTTCTTCAATTTTATAATTTACTATAGCATACAAAAAGTTGATAGTTTTCGAGATATAATAAAAAAACCCAAAATGCGTACCTTTCTCCCCCCCCTTTTTCCCCCCTCCACCCCCTGGCTCACCACCTAGGAGTCAGGACTTTTGGTATGTTAACACCCTAAGCCCCCTGAACAAGTTTCTGAAGGAATCGCTTAGTTACCTGCTCACGCACTCTACACCTCATTCCTTGACTGGACTATTTACCGGGTGTTCCAGTTGTATGAGTTATTTCGATGTTTATCAGTTAATGAAGTAAAATTTCACCAATTAATTACAAAATGAATATAGTATTTAGGTCTAAAAATGGTTACTTATAGCACTTATAATGACCATGGTAATCTGCCATAACTACGGCAATACCATGATATATGCTTTCTTTTTACTATTCAATAAAATTAAAAGATAACAAAGAAACTGCTCCTAAAGAATAGACAATTCTCCCACAGGCTCTTAGCAGTTATTAAACATTTCCCAGTTCCATACAAATTGAATATAATTATGTTAGGTGCCTACGCCTTACCGACATTTTCCTAGTCCTAATTTAAACGAAAAATCCTCTTAACACTAAAATAACAGGGTGTATACCAACCGGGAGAACCGGGGAAAACCTTGAATTTGAATTGACCTGGAAAAAACCGGGGAAAAGCCGGGATTCTTGACCAAATCTGAGATTTTTACCTTAGCCCCGGTAGAAGATTGCAGTCATAAAACTCGTCTTGCCACAATTGCTGACGACGTCAATGTCCGCGGGAGACGACGATGACGTTTCCGTGACCGTAGGATGCGACGATGACATCTACATGGCCGCGGAAAATGTTTATGATTTTGTCGCGATTGCGGACAACAACGATGACGTTTCCGTGACCGCGGGAGACGACGATGTCATCTACACGGCCGTGGGAAATGTTCATGATTTTGTCGCGATTGCGGACGACAACGATGACGTTTCCGTGACCGCGGGAGACGACGATGATGTTTACACGGCCGCGGGAAATTTTCAATCATGATTTTGCCGAGATCGCGGACGTCGACGATTACATTTCCGTGACCGTGGGAGACGACGATTACATTTCCGTGACCGTGGGAGACGACGAAGATGTTTACACGGCCAGAATGTGATGACGTTTACGTCACTGTGGGAAAGAAACACAAGAAATATATAGGATTTTGCTGCTGTCGAGAGAGACGATGTTTCTGAGGGCTTTTTAATAATGAAGATAATACAAATTATTACCATAATAAGGTTTATTATTTTTTCAACACTAGCTCACTGAACTTTGAAACAACTTTGATGTATATTCTTAAGCTTCTTATAAGCTGCAAGTCTTAAATTGGATATCGATTAAGTGGAACTAAACACATACTCGGATCGGAAATCAATATAATGTTCACGTGGGAAACATTCACGCGGGAACCTGGAAAAACTAAAAAAAAAACAGGGAAAATCCTGGAATTTCACTTTAAATAATAGTATACACCCTGAATAATAAAGTTCTAAATGAAAAAAATATATACATATAATTATAAAATACACAGAATAACTAGTTTTTCTTTAAGGGACTGGGGACCGAGCTTCGCTTGAGGAAAATCGTTAGTATCCTCTCTAAGAGTATTCTTTTGTCAATGCAATTTATCCAAAAATACTTTGTAGTCTTTTTAATTGCTGTACAATAGTAATATCATAGTTGATTTTGATTTGTAAGCAACATTTTTATGACAGCAAACCTGCAGACTAAGCAAATTTCCATCTACCTGGCTGGAATTCCACTAAATTATTCCCTTAAAATTGTCAGATTTATTTCATATTTAAATATCATTAATTTCAATGAGTATAAAGGTTTGCTGCTACAGGGTTTTCAGGGTGAAACATTTGAAGAACCCATTTTTACCCTTTAAATCCCCCCATAAACCCCGGTTCCCATAGCCTGGTTTTGGAACTCGTTTGAAAAAATGTAGGTTTACAGGTTTACACCAAATTTGATCGAAATCTAATCATTTTTGTTCGAGTTATCATGCCAACAAACACATATATGGTTTTATACATATATGAATTTGAACGGATGGTGTTTTTGGCCTCTGGGGACCTAAAAACGACCTCTTACCACGAGACCTACAGTAATAGCTTATTCCCTATATGGCCTATATGGGAAATTTGCTTACAGGATAGCTTTTAATTTATAACTAATACCTAAAAGAAGTTGAAGTAAATTCTAACAGGCAAATTTTTTACCTTGTGTTCAAACATATATTTTATTTACAACCGGTACCGTCGCTATGTCTGGCCCACCTCGTTTACTCCATACATCTTGCGCTTTACCGACTTTTTCCTTGTTGTCGTAATTCACTTACAGTTCTCAGTTTAGTTGGTCGGCTGTACACCCTGGATAGTTGAGTTCGTGGCTCAGTCGATAGCGTCACCGACTTCAGGCCCAAGGCAGCAATGTCGTGGGTTCGGATTCTGGTCACTGCCGCAAAACATTTTATCAGTAGACTTCACCTTCGTACTGAGTAATGGCTCTCCCTTTGCTTTACTGGATCAGTTCTACCCACCATAGACTAAGAAGATAAAAGTATTTTATTTATTTTATTTATTTAACTTTTATTTCCATAGTCTCTGGTTCCAAGCACGGGAAAATCTTGTACAGTCTAATGGTGGGATATAAGGCAAAATGCAAGGTTAAATGAGGACGCAAACCTTTAAAAAAATGTTCAAAAACATATAGTTTTTCTAGTAATTGTACAGCAAAATTTCTTTGGAAAACATGTTTTGGACAGTGTTCAGATTTGAGGTGTTTGTATTAATTAACAGGATTTATTTTAAATATTGACCATGACAGCAAACCCCTGATTTTGGATAATATGATATTGACCTTGTACAAATTATTAGAATATTGTGAATTGATTGTTAAAAACCAGTATTAACTGATTAATACATTTTTATACAATGTACATAAAAATGAATGAAGATATTTTAATTTAATTGAATATAATAAGGTATGATCATTTTCGGAAGTAAAGACAGATGAGTTCCTACATATGAAAAGAGAATCTAATTTAAACACAAAAAACTAAATGAGATAACCCTGGTGTATTAGGCTTCTTTAAAGAATCGCTCTAAACATTATGTTTTCCCTACACTAACTAAATTTAGCATTTTCTTTTGTTTAAGTAGAATTTAAATTACATTGAACATTTTTGTTCTAGGTTGAGAGAGTAAAGGGAATAAAACAAGAGATTAAACAATTTTAAGAATTTATATAATACAATAGAAGAATACAAGAAAAAAGACTGAAAAAGATAATACCGTAAGAAAAAAGATAAGACTCACTCAAATATATTGTAAAATACCTAACATACATAGCAAGATTTAATTACGAGAACATTTAATCTTGAATGAGAAAGCAAGCATATCATGTATCTGCTATACATTTTAGAAGTCCTACAACACAAGATTACGATTTAAAATATATACAAACCCCTCTGACTATTGACTTTCCCGATTAGTAGTTTTATATGATGAGTTTCACAGGGATAAAAAGTGCAAGACAGGATCTGCTAACTCACAAAACAAACTTTCCTCTCAAGTGTCCAATATGTGAGCAAAACTGTTCAACCTTATTCACAATGAAGGTTCATATGTTACATCACACTGGAGAGCGTCCCTTTAAATGTTTGACATGTGAGAAAACCTTTTTCCAACTTAATCATGTAAAGAGTCATTTGCTGGTACACCATGGGAAGTGTCCTTATAAGTGTACTGCATGTGGGAAATCCTTTATATCCAAAAGCCATATGGCGAGGCATTCATTGGTTCATACAGGTGAGAGACCTTATAAGTGCTCTACATGTGGGAAATCCTTTATATCCAAAAGCCACTTGAAGACACATATTGCAATGGTTCATACAGATGAGAGACCTTATAAGTGCACTTTATGTGGAAAATCCTTTGCATTTAAAAGCCAACTAAAGAGACATATTGCAATGGTTCATTTAGGAGAGAGGCCTTATGAGTGCATTACATGTGGAAAATCTTTTGCATTTAAAAGCTGTATGAATACACATATTGCAATGGTGCATACAAGAGAGAGGCCTTATAAGTGCACATCGTGTGAAAAATCATTTACAATCAAAAGTGATCTGAAAAGACATTTATTGGTTCATACAGGTGAGAGGCCTTACATTTGCCCTACATGTGGAAAATCCTTTACAACCAAAGGTGTATTGAAGACACATTCATTGGTTCATACAAGAGAGATACCTTACGAGTGCACTATATGTGGAAAATTCATTGCATCAAAAGGCTATATGAAAATACATACATTAATGCATAAAGGAGAGAGGCCCTATAAGTGCACTACATGTAAAAAATCCTTCACAACCAAAAGTGATATGAAAAGACATTCACTAGTTCATATGGGGGAGAGACCTTACAAGTGCTCTATGTGTGGAAAATCCTTTGCAACCAATAGTGATATGAACAGACATTCATTGGTTCATACAGGAGAGAGACCTTACAAGTGCTCTATATGCGGAAAACTATTTGCGACTAACGCCGTTATGAAGACACATACTAGACAGGTTCATACAGGAGAGAGACCTTATAAGTGCACTTCATGTGGAAAATCCTTTACAACCAAAGGTGGATTGAAGAGACATTCATGGGTTCATACGGAAGAGAGACCTTACAAGTGCCCTTCATGTGAAAAATCATTTGTAACCAAATATGAAATGAAGCGGCATTCATTGGTTCATACAGGAGAGACCTTACAAGTGTACATGTAGGCCTAGAAGATTCTTTGCATAAAAAAATGATGACAAATATATTGGTTCATACAGGAGAGAGACCAATAAGTGAACTCCATGTTGAAAATAATTTGCATCTAACTTTGTTATGAAGAGACATCTGTTTATACAGGAGAGAGACCTTATAAGTGCTCTACATGAGGAAATTCCTTCAGAACTATAGGTGAATTGAAGAGACATTCAATCATAGGGGAGAGAGACCTTACAAGTGCACTATTTGTGGAAAACTCTTTGTGTCTAACAACTTTACGGTGTACGTCCAGAGTGCACGCCAATTCAGATTCAGAATCTGATTCGGATTTTCGGTGCTTGGTTAATCTGAGTCAGATATTTTGTTGGTGGCCACATTGGAAGCAGGAAATTTGCCGCAGGTACTGACTCTGTAAGTAAAGAAACAAGTTAGTCGCTCTTATGGAATTGTTGGATGAGGAATTAACGTGTAAAATTATAGTGTCTGAAACTGTTGTGAAGTTACAGCAGGTGAAACCACCAAACTTATTAAAATTGGACATCACATTGTAAGAAACTGGTGTAACCTTCATAAACAAAAAAATCCTGAAGACCGTTTAGTGGTAACCCTCAAAGTAAGAATGAAAAAAAATTATTTTGCCATAAAAACATAATTTATTGAACTAAATTGTAATGTGAATCTGGCACCAGAATGAAGAATTCATTCCTGCCTGCACGCGGGCTCGGAAACCGGCAGCCACTACTGCCACTTCCATTTGAATGCAAGTGCCATTCCTGCCACCGAAAATCTGAATCTGAATCAGGGTGCACTCTGGATGTACCGTTATGAAGACGCATACTAGACAGGTTCATACAGGAAATATACCTAAGTGCTATTCATGTGGAAAATCCTTCACAACCAAAGGTGAGTCACAGTAACTCAAAGTAACCAAAGAGGTTTGCCATAATGCTTTAGTTTTTTGGAAGCTTTACGTGTGCTCTTTGCTTTCTTTGGGGGTTCTCTCTAAAGTTACTTGAAATTTAAGGATTTTAAAAGTTGCCCTATAGATATCCTTGAATTTCACAGAAAATAAAGTGATTCTTAAAGTAATGTTAAAAGGAGTATTCAATGGCATTTTCAAGTGACTGAAAGGAATATCAAGAAGACAAGGACATCACCTAAAGGATTTTGTTTTTAAGAAATGGAAAAATGACTTTGTTAAGTTAAAATGGCAAAAGATAAGCTGTGTTTTGATGTGCTATTTATATGTATAGGGTAAATAGTATTGAATTTGTACTATTTATAAATATGGGCGCTTTCATTGCGTCACACTGTACTTATGGTGGAAATAATGCATAATAAAATATACTGGTCATAGACAGTTAGTATATTTAATTGTTAAAAGTAGTTTCTTACAGATGCTTTAGGCTCCTGGTTTAACATTATTCAGAACTTTCTTTTTAAGTTTAAGGATTTTATCAAGGTTTGGTGCACTCGTGCCCCCATAGATATCTAGATGACAGTTGAGTGTATTTGAGCAAAATAAATACATTTTCAAGTTTCTAGATTAAACAAAAATTACATTCTTTTTAAGACGAGTAATCCCAAAGAATTTGTTTTCGCTAAATGTAGAACATGTAAATTCCAATTCAAATGATTAGATCCACTAACATAAACATAAAAATATTGTGAATTTTATTGTCTCTTGACTTGGATCGATATGAACATTTCCAGATTGTCTTTATGTTGCACTGTTTTATTTACAAGAACATTTTATTTTTCCCTTCATGATTTAAAAATTAACTGTTTTTAGAGGAATAAGATTGAAAAAATTTGAAGTATTCATTACACACTATTTCAAAAATTTCAAGATCATTATAAGATGTAGATGATGTTATCAAATTTGAATCGTCAGCAGCATACAGAACTAACCTGCTATTGATACCATTAAAACTTTTTAATATAGAGGGCATTCCTTGTACATAAAACAAGAATAACAAAGGTCAAAGAATAGAACCTTGTGGAACTCCATGTTTGATGTTTATTACTTTTTAGTTATGTTTTAAGATTTTACCATTTGTTTCTTACACAATCTCAACATACTGTATTCTATTAGAGAGATATGATTCAAACCAATGTATATAACGTTCTGTTATACCCAGATATTGCAATTAACTTAAAAGTATTTTGTGTGAGATACTTTCAAAAGCTTTTGTAAGGTCCATAAAAACACTAACTACTTTGTTTCCTTTATCAACTGCATCAATTATAGTGCCTGTGTCTGTAAAATCCATTAAAGTAATAGTTATAGACTTGCCTTTTCCAAACCCAAGTTACTCATTATCAAAGAAATCATTAGCTCATCACATCACACATTATTCGTTCTTAGACCTGATTTATAAATAATATGAACATATTTGATAGTGATCAACATAGAGCACACGTTTTTCTGAATACACAAGAATTTAAAAACTCATGTTTTGAAGGACAGTATGAGTCAGGTATAACAATTTTTCGTTATTAACATTAGATCAATAAGAAAAAATTGGATCAGTTTTTGATTTATTTTTATAAAGGTTTTGCATTTGTGGACATAATTATATTTACTGAAGTTAATGTAAAAGAAACTCTCTGACATTCTGAAATTTTTAATATTAAGGGATATAGCATAGCCTAGTGCTTAATTTAAGACAAATAAAAAAAAGGTGGAGGTAGGCCTATTGTAATTTTTATTAATGAAAACATTTTAGTACATGGGTTAGATGTAAACAGTAGTCTAGTAGTTTTGAAAGCAAAGTAATTAATGTCACAAAAATATTTATTTTATAAATATTGTAGCCACATGAGTTGTTGCATTGTTATTCTTCTTCTTGATTTTTGCACAGATCGCTTACAAATCCGTATTAATCCATCTAATAATCCGTCTAATTAATTTTAACAAGCCTCCTCCCTCTTTGATACCAAAGATGACATTTTACTCAGCACAGTAATTTCCAACACCTCCAAACTGAAGTAGCCGCTACAACTCGCCATATGTGACCGGAAGTTTTTTCAAGCCTGCGAGTACGAGTGGCGACTAATAGCAGCGAGTAAACTCGCCATGTGTGACAGGGCCTTTTAAACAAATTTTCAAAAAGAGTTTGAAAATTACTAGTTCCAACTTTTTTAATAGATTGCCAACTGAAAAAGAAAATATAACTAGTTTTAGAGTCTTGAAGTCTAGGCTTAAGCATTGTTATCTCAATGAATCCATTTAAATATTGTTTATTAAATTACTTACATATAATATTATTGTTTAAGTAAAAATCATTTCATGCATGTTATTTACTTTAATATTGTCATCTCAAGGAATCCATAGAAACTCGTTAAATTGTTGTTATTATAATTTATTTAATTATTTACGTATTGTTGTATTGTTATATCATTTTATCCATTTCAAATCTGATTGAATATTGTTGCCAAAATTACTCATTATATTATTGTTAAAGTTGAGAAGTACCTATTTAATGCATGTTATTTTTTGTTAAATATTTATTTATTTAAGATATTTGTTTCAAGTTCTTGTTATAGCAAATTAATGTTAGTCTTCTATAAAAAGGTAGAGTATAAGTGGAAACAACAATGATAGCAGATCTTGACAAGAAAAACAAGAGACAAGGAAAACCAAAGTGTATGGATAAGGACTGACCAAGGGACAAAGTAGATTGTTATCAAGAACATGTTTTTCTCTATGAGCTGCAGATAAGCAAAATTGTCCTGGCTTTTGAAACAAGTTGTTTATAAAATTCTGTAAGATTTTGTAATTTTTCAAATAAATAAAAAAAGTTATTTACCAAGTGATCAACGTTGTTCATTACTCTTTCATATATTTTAGATATATAAGTCAACAAGGACACAGGTCGATAATTACCTTAGTCTTTCCCCTTGTAAAGTCTGGTTGCCTCTTTTCCTTCCTACAGGTTAAAGACCTACGAACAAATTTAACCAAACTAAAGAATAACTTCAAGGGGGGATTTAGCATAAAGGTAGAGTATTCACTAGATGGAGGACCTCTGGGCCTGTAGAATAAGTGAACACCAGTGCCAGTATGATATCATGATTTAATAAATCTAACGAAAAGTGCAAACCATTGATAAGTACATAAAATAAAGAGAATTGTTACACAGTGATATAATAATTGAGAAATAGTAAACTGGCAAATAAAACAGAAATAATATCATTGAATACCTACACCCTATATTTTGTTTTATTAATCAAATCTGATTCTCATACATCAGACTTTTAATTTGTTACCTGTGTTAGACTATTATGGCCTATCAATCCATAAGGTCTTTAACTGTTAAATCAAAAGAACTCTCTCCTGCTAGGTCTTGTGTGCAACTCATGAAAAGTTCACCTGTCTTTGGCAGAGTTAGTGGGAAATGTCTACCTAAGTTGGACTACCACTACTTGCATGGAAAGTGACAACCTTGAAAGTTCTGCTTAACTTCCAAGGGCCAAGCTTCCAAGGGACAGCTGTAGAGATAACAAGTTATAAGATTTACCAACAGGGTGCAGCACTATATTTTTTGCATTTATGAAAACAGCCAATCTTACTAATATTATAAATGTGAAAGTTTGTTTGTTTGTGTGTTTGAAGTTCAATTACGCATAAACCACTGGACGGATTGGGCTGAAATTTTGCATGATGATAGCTTACACATTCCCGATTAACATATAGGCATATTCTTATCTCAAAAATCCTTTCGGGCTCCGCCCCAGTGGCTCTGTAATTCCCCATGTTAACCTTATGAGTATTCATATTTAAAGGGAATGAAAGAATTTAGTCAGCTGTTTCAACTAAAAAAAGTTGATTCTATGATATAAAAAAACATTAAAAAGTTATAAGATTTACCAACAGGGTGCAGCACTATATTTTTTAGCAATTACAAAAACAGCAAATTTGAACTAAGCAGCAATAAAAAACTGTGATTCGCAATGAGAACTGTCAAAATAGGATTGTTTACAGTTATGTTTATGTATTTCATTTCATGAATAATTTGTGATATTTTACGAATTGTTGATAATTTATTTTTCTCTATTGTTTAGGTGAAGTGGTAGAACATTATGGCTATGGTAGATGTGTAATACTATAGAATACTGTAAATTTAAAAAGCAAATTTTATCAAACTGATTTTGCATAGCCTATAACGCTTGGTCCCTGTTATTCTTGTGAATTTTTACCAAATTTATTTTCATATTAACTTAAGTTATTTACATAGTTCAATTTACTCACTAAGATTACACCCTTTTTAGCATCAAGCTAAATTCCATTCTACCTCCATTTCAGGGTATGACTTTATTAAAAAAATTTAAATTAATAACAAATTAAGTTCGCCTCATAAAGAAGGATTTTCATGCATTCATTAATTAAAATGTGCAAGGAATGGAACTGGAAAGCGTGGATGCTATGAAATCGTGACGTCGAGCCTACGTCACGGAGTGTCCCGTGAGCCTTGCGGGAACTCAACACGAAGAAACCCAGTCAGTCAGTCTCCACTCTCCAGTCCAGATCAGCATTAGACAATAGAATAGTGAATAGTATCATTGACTGAGGTGTATAGTCATTAGTCAATGATAGTATACATCAACCAACGCAACAACAAACAACACAACACAAAACGATTCACGAATCAATCAGTTCAGTTGTCAGGTTGTCTGGTTGTCTCTATTGTCAGTTAATTAATCTGTCTGTCTAGTGTCTATGGCATTAGTTAGTTTCACCACCATTGGGATTGGATTCACGTTTTACTTAAGTTCATACAAATCAATCAATTAGAATAATTGTTTTGTTTATACAAAATATACACAGGAACAGGATCAACTAAACAAGCTGAAGCTGAAGCTGCATTAGCCTACATAATTGATAGCCTAGGACTGTATTCTCAGTGCTACGGTTTATGTTGATTACAAGCCTTATACAGGTAAATTAATATAACATCCTCTTCCCATCCGTTGGTGTTAGGAAGCCTACTAATATAGGCCTAACACGTTAAGATCTTAATAATAACACTTTACTTCACAGAGTATGCGTCCGGTAACCGGACGTGGATTAGGCGTCCGGCAGTTACTGTCATAACCTAACCTAACCAACCAAACTTGCTGATAGTAAAAAATCGATTGAAGGTTAAATTCTGTTCATAAAATAAAATTTTAAATGCTAAAAATTCTAACAAAAGATGTACAGTTAAGAAGAAATGCTAACTTATTCAAAGCAAAATCTTCGACTAAATGTTTAAGTTACCGATGGGTTTCAAACCAGGGACCTCTAGCATATCAGCGATAACTCTATCCACTTAACCACGAACACCATTATCCATTATTATTTAGTTGTACATCATATCGTTGTGGTAGGCCTAATGGCGTTTGGGGCTCTACAACCAGTGACGTCACTGCTAGACGCCTAATTTAATCCACGTCTGGTTACCGGACGCATATCCTCTGTGTAATAGCTTAGAAGGCCTACAAAAATACGGTAGGCCAAGTAAATTTACTAAATTTTGAACTTGCCATTAAGTTGCCATCTTGGGTTAGGCAATATGCCTAGACGTATTTAGGCCTAGTAGCCTATTTAATATTAAACATACGTAACTTACTAACATACGTTTAGAGATGTGATGAGTTGAGTATATCCTTGACTGGAGTCAGACTCAACTCGGTATAGTGACACAACTGTCGAGTTCGGTTTGACTCGCAGCGCAGCCAACAGCCTGGGTATTCAGTTTTAAGTTAGTTTGGTGAGTCGGCTCAACTCGTTGGCTTATCAGCCAATAGCTTTTAACTTTTGCGAGTACACTCTTTACGTTCAGAGTTTGTAAAGGTTCGGCTTTCTCCGCATGAGTTTGGTTGCTTGACTCGCTTTGAGGCTGTGAGCCAATACATAAGTTAGCGTTTAAGTTAAGGTTTGTGAGTCTGACCCCAGCCACCTCTAATACAAGGCCGCAGCGAGCAAAAAGTGGCAACGTCGCATCTGTGTCTTGGCGAGCGGTCGTCTTGCCATTACTCAAATCAAATCAATCAAATAAGCTTTAGGCCTATTCATAAGGTACACATTGAAGGGCGTCAACCAAATCTATCTTAACTTAATAGGGTAATTTACAAAATTGCATATCTTGGATCATTAACTTATCTACATTAAAAACCTTGAACCAGTAAATGAAAATAATCAAAATTAAATCAATTACTAACGCTAAGAGGGAGGGTGGAAAAATACTCGTCCAGGGAATAGAACGCTTTCTCTAGGCCTACTAAATAAAGTTTTAGTTTTCTCACTAAATTCTTCCTGCTTTGTTCATTTCTAATTTCATTAGGAAGATGCTTAAAACATTTTAATTCTATAGGCCTATAGTATGGTTTTTTTCATAGAATTTTAATTTATGTTTACTTGAAATAAGGAATTTTTTATGCCAAGAGTTGTATGGGTGATAATTTGTCTCAGAGGTGCGCAAGCAGTTTTTTGCAAGAATAATTGTGTCATGGTAAATAAATTGGCCATATAAACTTAGGCTACCGGTACCGTTAAAATTTTCAGTTCTTTAAATTTGTTTTTGGTTGTTTCGTTGTTTTCTAATTTCAAAATTAATTTTAAGTATCCTATTAGCGAATTTCCCATATAGGGCATAAGCTATTACCGTAGTACCGGTACTCTTGGTAAGACCTGGACCCAGGACCGATTAATTTTTTGTTTTGAGGTCCCTAGAGGCCAAAAACACCATCCGTTCACATTCATATATGTAGGCTATATATGTGTCCGTTAGCGCGATAACTTGAGCAAAAATGATCCGACTTTGATGAAACTTGGTACAAACGTGTAAACCTACATTTATTCGAACAAGTTCGCAAACCAGCATAATCGGACCATGGTAACTGGGGTTTATGGGGGGTTTTATCGGGTAAAAATGGGTTTTCCCCATTTTTTGACCCTAAAAAAATCTTGCAATTCCTTTTTAAACCGCATTGTAGAGCTTAAAAAAGTAAATAATGTTGTATATTGAAGTGGTCTTGTATGCCTAATGGTCGCAGAGAAATTTTAAAAATAGTGTAAAAAGTTCCCATGTTATTCTTAAGGTGAAAATGAAAACTGTTGTTGTAGTTTACTTGTTTATGGATATATATTGATAATACCCCCGCCGCAGTAAACCTGCAGACTAAGCGAATTTCCATTTGACTGATTGGATTTACACTGAAATGTCTACTTAAAAATATAACATTTATTCTCTATTTAAATACTTAGGTTTGCTGCATCAGGGAGGGTAAAACTGTTTTTTTTTTTTTTTTGTAAAACGTTAATAGTTAGTAAGAAATAAAAACATTTTCCAAATTTGATCAAAATATGTTCATAAACAAGCAAACTACAACAATTTACTTATTCTCCATAAAAATAACATGGGAATTTTAAATTTACAATTTTTTGGAATTTTCTCCGTAACCATTAGGCGCATAATAACGCTTCAATATACTAAATTATTTGTTTTTTTAAGCTCTTCAAAATGGTTGGGAAAGAAATTGCTAAATTTTATGTTTTTGGGTCAAAAATGGGAAAAACCTATTTTTACCCCATAAAACCCCCCGTTTCCATGGTCCGATCATGCTGGATCGCGAACTCGTTCAAATAAACGTAGGTTTACACGTTTGTACCAAATTTCATCAAAATCGGATCATTTTTGCTCGAGTTATCGTGCTAACGGACACATATATATATATATAAATATATAAATATATAAAAATATATATATATATGAATTTGAACGGATGGTGTTTTTGGCCTCTAGGGACCTCAAAATGAAAAAAAATCGGTTCCGCGTCCAGGTCTTACCATGAGTACTAAATCAAATCAAATCAAATCAAATCATCTTTATTCAAACTGTACATACATACATGAATAGAGTCACAGAAATAAGAACTAACAAGTACATTATGTTTCTTATTTTAACATTATTTTATTTACATACATTGCTAAATCTATGCAATACAATCCTTTATTAATGCTGTGTATTTATGAATGTAGTTAAAACATTTTTTACTCTTTTGGTTAGTTAGTCCTACATAACAAAAGGCTAAAGACAAATTTATTAAATTCGCTCACCAGTCACTAGATCTTGCAATTTGTATTTTTTTCTTCTTTATCATTGAAATTGTTTTTGTAAATATATACCTACAACCAGCTCTAGTTTGCTGGTAGCAAATAAGCTTGATTATAGGATGGATTAATAGAGCTATAAAAAGAAATCTTCTATAGAATAACAAGTTTTATCTTGGAGATATTTTCTTACTAATTTCCTAAATCCCTTTGTGTGTATATTAGTTTTCAGATTTGATGGTAATTTATTAAGAAATTTACATCCGATTTGTGTTGCTTTCTTTGAGAAAAAAGTGAGGTTATGCCGGGGTATATCTATTTGATCTCTGTTTCTTGTGTTATATACGTGTATATCTTTGCGAAACACATACTTATGAATGTTATTTTTGGCAGAGATAATGCATTCTAAAATATACTGGTCATAGACAGTTAGTATATCTAATTGTGAAAAGTGGTTTCTTACAGATGTTTTAGGTTCCAGGTTTAACATTATTCGCAAAGCCTTTTTTTGAAGTTTAAGTATTTTATCTAGGTTTTGTGCACTAGTGCCCCCATAGATTGCTAGACCATATGACAGATGTGAGTGTACATGAGCAAAATAAATACATTTTAGTGTTTCTAGATTACATAAAAATGACATTCTTTTTAAGGCGTATAATCCTGAAGAAATCTTTTTTACTAGATGAAGAACATGAAGATCCCAATTTAAATGGTTATCCACAATTAAACCTAAGAATTTTGTGAATTTTATTGTCTCTACTTGACTTTGCTCTATTGATATGGACAATTCCGGATTGTCTTTATTTTGCACTGTTGAGAAGAACATTTTATTTGTTTTTCCATGATTTAAAAATAAACTGTTTTCTGAGAAATAGGATTGAAAACATTTTAATTGTTCATTACACACAATTTCAAGATACTACGGTAATAGCTTACTGACTTACTTATAGAACTAAATACTCCTTAGGTAAAAAAGTTGCCTAATTTTATAATTTCATTATTAGTAAAACATCGACCAAATAAATGAAAAAAATATATGCTAAATAAATGAAATATCTCTTTATTCCATTAACATTTTTTGAGTTACAGGAACATATAATTAGGTATAACAAAAAAAGTTTGCCTCCCAATGTTTTCTTTTCTTTGTACTTATCCCAAAAGGAATAAACCCCAATTAAAGATTTTTCACAAAAACATAGGTTCATAAGGTTGTTAAACCTAATAATCTATACTAGTGTACCTGTTGCTCGAAATCGAGCGATTGTCAAGTACCGGTATTATACAAAAGTTATTTTAAAACTACAGTAGGGAACAGTCATAATTTTCGATGAGCTTAGAGACCTGACCTTTAAAGACCCGACAAAAGGCTTATGTAACTAATTGAAATACTCACACTATTTAATAGCGCTTTGAAATAATAAACGCTTCTTGTAAAAATATTTTAGCATTTTTTGGACCCGGCCTTATTTTTTAGTGTTTTCTACAAATGTTTCCCCACTTAAAGCTGTTACCAGTAAACATTTCTTGCATGTATTTATTTGATCTGACTTGAGGTAGGTTTACTTTACCACTGTGACAACATGATGAGTATATTCTTCGTGTTTTTTTTTTTACTTACAAAATAAGTTGCTTAGCATAACTGGCAAAAATGATTCATCTCCCCAAGCGTTTGTGTGTACCTGGATTCCTTACTGTGAGACCAGGACTCTCCTCTACTCTTCTCATACGCATAAGATTTCATATTAATTGTCTCCTCCTCCTGTTTTCAATATTTCTCCTTTAAACTCAAGAAATTGTCTGTTCTTCCAACAAAACTGATTGACTGTTTAGATTTGTCTATAACCTCCTAAATATTACACACATCAATATTTACTCCCAAAAAGCTGGCGAGTTTCATTTTATATAGCCTACAGCTGTTTTTGTTTTTAAATTTGTTTTCAATGTAATTCTTATGGGGGAAAATGCGACCTTTGAGAGCGTCTCGTGCCCTTAAGGGTAAGAGTTTTAAAATTCGAAAACCTTTATGCAAAACTACGAATTGAGACGAATTATTTGACACCTCAAACGTTAAAATCAGTCTAGAAATAAAGGAGGAGTTTTGTTCACAAAAACAGACCTCACGTATTAATATAAGAGATATATAATACGCTAATCCGATTTTTGTGAACAGAACTCCTCCCTAATTTTTTGACCGATTTTGATGATTAAAGTGTCAAAAGAATGGCCCTGATCTGTAGTTTTGCAAAGTGTTTTTATTTTTTTGAAATATTTATTAGTTTGGGCACGATCTTCCATCAAAGTTGGATTTTCTTCCATAAGATTAACATGGGGGAATTCAAATATTTTATTGGAAATTTGTCTCCACTAATTTGAGAGAACGGCTGGGCGTAGAAACTTGGTAGAGGTGTCTTGGTCTGTAGATGAGTTATCAAAAGAAAAGCGAAGTAAATTCGCTTAGGGCTCTGCCCCAGAAGCCTTTAAAGACCCCTCCACAGATTTGTTTACATTTTGGTCACGTCGATAATACTTTTTAATAAAACAGCTGTTAATTTTAAAATTGTGTTTTAAACAACACTAATTTATTGGGAGTTACTGAATTGTCCAAAAGAAGTATTTGAAATGTTATTTTCTGATTTTTAAATTGATTTTCTTTTGTATCATGTCATGTGTTGCAATATAAAGTTCCATAACGAAATCAGTAGAAAATCCTTTTATCACAATAACTCTTACAATTATTTCTTACTGAACCATCTTATATCTATTTTACTGGTGTCTGCCTTTTTCACACCTTTTCCCTATATTTTATCATATTATTCTAGACAGATCATCATAGGTTCATGAGATTATTGTCATACATGCTTTCAATCATTGCAAAAATATCGATTGTGTAATACAATACAAAATAATACAAGTGCAGAAGGGCACGGTGCCCATTTGAGCCGTGTCCATATTTTGTTAAATTAGGCTAATAGTGGTTTACAGCAACTGTATAAAACATTTTACAATATTTATGTAGGAAATATGTACATGATTTAGAAAGTCATTAAGCTGGAAAACTGCAATATACTGCAGACTTTTCAGAGAGGTTACTTTCGATGTATTCATTCAGCTTAGTGAAAACATAATATAGATATGTATAAAAATAAGATCCTTGAATGTTGATCCTTGGATCCATTCCAACTTGATCCTTGGAATGTTATTAGACTAACGAAACGGGTCGTGCATGTTTAGTAGCGCTACTCGGCCACAAAAACCATTTAATTTATATCAAAAAAATATATTCTTAAAGTGCACTGAGCAGCAGCCTAAATAATATCCATGTAACTTACTCATATAGTTACAAAATGCTCAAACTCGCATTGTGACATTTATAATTCGGCTTATATTTCTCCAACAGATAATTCATCTGCCGCAGAAGAATTTTATTGTGCCCTTACCATGTCTGATAACATCCAAACACAGAAACCTTGCCTAAAATTGTACCTTTGTTGAAAGATTATTTTTGGTGGCCTATATTACGGACCGTGGCCCACTATGGGTTGGTAACATTATAGAAAATAACATGAAATTTTGGTTGTAAAAAATTGCCCAATGAGTAAATACTATTATTTATGCAGCTACTGTCATCACAGAAATGTCATATTGCTTTTAAACTAGATCACATAATCTTTGATAAGATACGTTGATTAACAATGCATGTAAACGTCAATATTTACGTAATAGCCAATTTACAGTATTATTTGCTTTTTGGAAATGCCACATTGCTATGTCATTTACATTATTTGTTGCCAATTAAGCCGCACGACCATAAACGAGGAGGCCCCTAACAGTACAAGAATAAAAGCCAACTTCACTTCAAGTATATTCCACTACACCTAACATTCCGTAGAGAGATTATATTGACAACTTTATGTAATTGGTAAGGCTGAGACAACTAACTGACATCCCCCATGTCAAGGAATTCCAGCTTTAACAGTAACCCCATAACCAATTTCTCAAAACTGTGCTAGAGGGTTATTCATTGGCACAGAAGTACGATATGAACTGACGCAACGTGACGAAAGAAAAATCAAACTTAAACTGTAATAGATATACCTCCCTTTGAAGTTAGAACGTGTCTTCCCAACAAACAGATTTTTTTCAAATAAAATCATAGATTAATCTACCTTAAACTGATGAAATCACGGAAGTGTTTAACTACAAAATATCTACCAATACGATTTCGACGGGTTTCACCTCGTTCCTCAATATTCTTGTTAGGAAATTTACAAGGATTCTGAAAACTACAATAAACTCCATTTAATCATGATTTTTAGTGCAGCTGTTGCCAAATCATTTAAGCAAATACATGTTTTTATACATGCAATTAGACTAGCCGATCGGTGTTTTCAAAAGACACACTTAAATTAAAGAATGAAAAAGCAAAGAAACAGTAAATTTTTATACATCATTTTAAAGGTTGGTTATTGAAGAAGTTTTTAGTAACACATTGGGTACATTTACTGATTTTGTTGAAATTAAATATTTACTATTTCAATTTACATTCGTACATATTACAATGTAAAAAATCGAGAAAGCCTGGGCAATTTGATATATTTTACCAAATAAGAAAAATGAATTGACATAGTAGGCCTACTGTATTTCTTGAGAAATCATTGAAAGAACCGATTTGTTAACCATGGAAACTTAGCAAAGTCATAGAACGCCACCAAGTAGAAGAAATAGAGATTTAAAAAAACAATTTTCCATCGTTATCAACCTTTATAATGAAGAACACCTACAGCTACAATGTGAAGATTCCCACAAACAATGAACAAGGATGTTAGCCGAAGTGCTACTATTTTGTAGGAAACATGGACTTTATGATTATTGGCAAAGGAAACCCCTCTAAGTCTGAATTAAACTAGTACGGCAATGACATTTATCATAAAATATATGTTTTCATAAAAGTCAAGTGATTTTAAAAGAATGTGACTACATCCAAGAAACCTAAATAAAACTTTCATTGAAGGATTCACATTATTCACATTATTATTCTCATTATTATTCACATTTAAGGGAAACAAAAAAACATCTGAACGCCATTAGGCCTTTCAATTCTGCATTTTTTCATGTAAATATAATTTACGATATAACAGTAACTAGCCAAATGAATGCCAATTGATGCAAATAAAATTGCAACAGAGAGGTTATGCAGAAAATCAGGTAGTTCTTAGTCATGCAAACAAAACGTTATCGGGCTATAAAAAATTGACTGAAATCTGTAAACGTACTGGCGACAACAGGGGGTACCATGCAGACTACATTATCATTGACGAAGATTAACATGGACAACTTAATACGGCTATAAGTGGGAAAAATTTAAAAAACCAGATCAACTTTTGAAAAATGAAAAAAAATATTTACAAGAAATTTTGATTATATGGAACTGTTAGGTACGTAATCTATGAATTGAGTCTTTTAAACACATCAGAAATTATGATGACTTTTATTTGTTTTTAAATAACCACTTCTTTGCAATTGCTTAATTTCGAGCAAGGTGTAAACTAGTTGTGAATTAATGTAATAAGGTCAAAACCTATTGGGCTCGAAGTAAAGGTGTAATGTACTCTTAACCTAAGGAAGAGCTACGTTTCATCAACTCCCCTTTCAAGTTTTACAATACTGTATAAAGATTATAAGACAATGATAGGTTAATACATACCTCCGTAAAATAGTCCAATGATTAGTATTGCTCATTAGTGATTAGTATCAGCTTATAAGTTATATTGCGAATACAGCATTTTTCAAACTTACAACTCGTCAAAAACATAATTAACAATTAACACAATTAACAAAACAAGGACTACACGAACTTAAAAAACATTAAAATGGCACGAATACACAAACATTTTGATAGCTCTATCATAATAATACTGATTTAGTCCGGCGCGGGGCAGGGTTGTTAGCAGGGAGGTCTACGTCACGTCGTCTCCTCTTAAACTGCTATCACTGATGATATCAGATCTTCGACCAGCTATTTTATTTGATTTATTTTTATTTTTATTTTACATTCCAACGGACAGCTTTATTTTGATATTTGGTACAATTCAGTGCAATAACAAACAAGACTTGCTTAAAGCTAATTATACAATAATTTTGAGTGAAAAACAAAGAATCAGAATCAAGTAATAACAAAACAAAAAGGAAAAACTGTTGTTCTCGAGTTTAGGATCTTATTGAAAGTCGAGTGAGACCGGAACTGTAATTTTTCGTTAAGGATGCTCCTTACACTAATTGTCATTATGAATTTTATAAACCTCAAACTCCTCCAAGGTGTCAAGTGTGCTACCTTTCCCACAGATATGTAGGCCCTACAATTTCTAAGCCCTAGTCAATGCTACTCATTGAGTCAATAGAGTCGACCAGGTGTTGGGCAAAGGCTGATTTTTGTTAAATCATTTTTGGAGTTGGTGTACCTTGTTGCGGGTTTCAAATGTCTAATCCATGTGGCCTATATATTATTTGCATGGGCAATCTGGGCAACTGATCTTGTAACCTTGAAACCAAACCAGCAATAAAGAAAAAGAAAAAAGGTGTTTACAAAATGTATGTAGTATTTTGGTCTGAAAATGGTTACTTATAGCTCCCACAACGACCATGGTAATCTGTCTGTGTGTAATCTGTCTGTCTCCATGATATACTTTCTTTTTACCATTAAAAAACCTTAAAAGAGAACAAAGAAACTGCGCCTAATCAATGGACACTTGGCCCATAGGCTGCTGGCGATTATTTAAAATTTCCCAGATCCATAAAAAATGAACATAATTAAGTTAGGTACCTACAGTTTACCGACTTTTTTGATGTCATAATTACAGTTCTCAGTTTCTTGGTCGGCTACACACCCTGGTTAGTTTAGTTGGTGGCTCAGCCGGTAGCGTCATATAATTTGGGCCCAAGGCAGCAATGACGTGGGTTCGGATTCTGGTCACTGCCAAAACATTTTTACATTACACTCCACCTTCGTACTGAGTACAGCTCACACCTTGCTTTGCTTGGTTACCTCCACAGTTGCCCACAGCCAAACAGTCAATGTAGACGGGAAAATGCAAGATTAAATAAGGCTGCCATCCCCTTAAAACAAAAATATTCAAGAACATATAGTTTTTCTTGTATTTGCACAGCAAAGTTTTCTCTGCAAAACGTGTTTCTGATTAGACAATATTCAGATTTGAGGTGTTTGTATTGATTAGCTGGATTTTATTTTACATTTTGACCATGGCAGCAAAACCCTGATATTTGATCATTATGATGTTATCGAGTGTGTAGAAATTATTAGAATGTTGTGAACTGATTGTTAAAAACCTGTTTTAACTGATTAATACATTTTTATAATAAGGTATGATCATTTTCGGAAGTGGACACAGATGAGTTCAGACATAAAAAAGGAATCTAATTCAAGCACAAACAACTAAATGAGATAATTCCTGATGTATTATTTTGAAGAATCACTCTAAATGTTATGTTTCCCCAACAAAAATTAAATTCAGTAATTCCTTTTGTTGAAGTAGAATTTAAATTACATTGAACATTTTTGTTCTAGGTTGAGAGAGTAAAGGGAATGAAACGAGAGATTATACTAATAATTTAAGAACTTAGTACAATATAATGGAAGAATAAAGAAAAACAAGAGAAAAAACAAAATCACTCAAGTATATTATAAAATACCTAATATGCAGAGCTAGATTTGAAGAAAAGAAAATTCAATGTTGAATGAGAAATCTATCATATATCTGCTATACAATTATGAGTCCTACTACACAAGATTACAATTTAAAATACATACAAACCCCTCTGATGTGTTGACTTTCCTGATTAGTTATTAGTAGAATTATCTGTTGAATTTCACAGAGATAAAAATTGCAAGAATAGATATGTTAACTCACACTAAACACTTTCCTCTCAAGTGTCCAATATGTGAGCAAAGCTGTTCAACTCTATCTGCAATGAAAGTTCATATGTTATATCATACTGGAGAACGTCCCTTTATATGTTTGACATGTGAAAGAACATTTTTCCTACTACACCAAGTTAAGAGTCATTTGTTGATACACTTTCGGAAGGGTCCCTATGAGTGTATTGTATGTAGGAAAACCTTTACATCCAAAAGCCACGTGAAGACACATATTGCAATGGTTCATACAGGAGAGAGACCTTACAGGTGCTCTACATGTCAAAAATCCTTCGCAAGGAAAGGTGATATGAAAAAACATTTATTGGTTCATACAGGCGAGAGACCTTACAAGTGTACTACATGCGGAAAATCCTTTAAAGCGAAAAGCAATATGAAGGAGCATACAAAGGTTCATACGGGGGAGAGACCTTATAAGTGCATTACATGTGGAAAATTCTTTGCATTTAAAAGTTGTATGAAGAAACATATTGCAATGGTGCATACAAGAGAGAGGCCTTATGAGTGCACATCATGTGAAAAATCATTTACAACCAAAAGTGATATGAAAAAACATTTATTGGTTCATACAAAAGAGAGACCTTACAATTGCTCTACATGTGGAAAATCCTTTACAACCAAAGGCGTAATGAAGTTACATTCATTGGTTCATACAAGAGAGATACCATACAAGTGCACTACATGTGGAAAATTCATTGCATCAAAAGGCTATATGAAATTACATAAATTAATTCATAAAGGAGAGAAACCTTATAAGTGCACTACGTGTAAAAAATCCTTTACAATGAAAAGTTATATTAAAAGACATTCATTAGTTCATACGGGGGAGAGACCTTACAAGTGCTCTACTTGTGGAAAAGCCTTTGCAACCAATAGTGATATGAAGAGACATTCATTGGTTCATACAGGAGAGAGATCTTACAAGTGCTCTACATGTGGAAAATTCTTTGTGTCTAATACTGTTATGAAGACACATACTAGACAGGTTCATACAGGAGAGAGATCTTACAAGTGCTCTACATGTGGAAAATTCTTTGTGTCTAATACTGTTATGAAGACACATACTAGACAGGTTCATACAGGAGAGAGACCTTATAAGTGCTCTTCATGTGGAAAATCCTTTACAACCAAAGGCGTATTGAAGATACATTCATCGGTTCATACGGGAGAGAGACCTTATAAGTGCTCTTCATGTGGAAAATCCTTTACAACCAAAGGCGCATTGAAGAGACATTCATCGGTTCATACAGGAGAGAGACCTTATAAGTGCTCTACATGTGGAAAATCCTTTACAACCAAAGGCGGATTGAAGAGACATTCATCGGTTCATATGAAGAGAGACCTTACAAGTTTACATGTGGAAGATTCTTTGCATAAAAAAACAATATGAAGACACATGCATTGGTTCATATAGGAGAGACACCCAATAAGTGCACTACATGTGGAAAATCATTTGCGTCTAACTTTTTATGAAGAGACATACATCGGTTTATACAGGAGAGAGACCTTAAGTTCACCTTAAGTGCATGTAGAAAATAAAAATCCTCAACTTAATGTAAATGGAAGAAATACATTATCTTGTTGTTAAACAGGAGAGAGTTCTTACATGTGCACTACATGTTTATAATCGTTTTGATTTATAACCTGTATCAAATTAAAATCAAATCAAATAAAATCATCTTTATTTAAGCTGTACATTCATACATGAATAGAGTCACAGAAAGAAAAAAAACACCAAAAGTACATTAAGTTTCTTATTTTATTTAAAACAATGGATAAATCTGTGAAATACAACCCTTTATCAGTAATATTGATTGTGTTAATTTAACAAGAACTATAGTTTTTAACTTTTTTTTTACTCTTTTTGTTGGCTAAATAACGAGGGGTCTAAAACTATAAGACAAGTTTATTAATTTCCCTCCCAAGATCTTGTAAACTAGTTTTTTCCTTTTATTATGGAATATAATCTTTTTAGTAAAGATAATTTGATAGATTGATAGAGCTATTAAAAGAAATCTTCTAAATTTCTTAATCTCTATGTATACTAGTTTTCAGATTGGATGGAAATTTGATAAATTTGGAAATTTGGATAAATTTGTCAATTTGGAATTAAGAAATTTTGATCCAATATGTGTTGGCTTTCTATGAGAAAAATGCAAGGCTATGCCGGGGCACGTCTATTTGATATATTTTTCTTGTATTATATGTGTGTATATCTTTGCGAATCACAAAGGTACCGGTACTTATGAATTTTACTTTTGGCGGAAATAATGCATTCTTAAATATACTGGTCATAGACAGTTAGAATATCTAATTGTGAAAAGTGGTTTCTTACAGATGTTTTAGGTCTTGGTTTAACATTATTCGCAGTGATTTTTTCAAGTTCATGTATTTTATCTAGGTTTTGTGCACTAGTACCCCATAGATATATAGATTATATGACGATTATATGACAGACGTTTTTGTAAATGTGCAAAATAAATACATTTTAATGTTTTTAAGACTAAAAATGCTGAAGAAATTTTGTTTGGTAAATTTAGAATATGTAAATTCTAATTCAAATGGTTAAGTCCACTAACATAAACATACAAATTTTGTGGAAAGTTTATTGTCTCTTCTTGACTTTGCTCTATTGATATGGACATTTCCGGATTGTCTTTATTTTGCACTGTTTTATTTATAAGTTTTAGTAAGAAGAAAATGCTATTTGTTTCTTCTTGATAAATAAAAAAATACTGTTTTTAGAGAAATAATATTAAAAACATTTTAATTATTCATTACACACTATTTCAAAATCATTATAAGATTTAGATGATGTTATAACAGTTAAATCGTCAGCATTCAGAACTAACCTGCTATTGATACCATTAAAACTTATTAATAATAAGTTCCTTATTACATATTATAAGAAGTTCCTTGTACATAGAACAAGTATAACAAAGGTCCAAGAATCCACAACACAAACACACAACAACAAACACAACAAAGGTCCTTGCGGAACTCCAGGTTTGATTCTTATTATTTTAAAGGTATTTTTTAAGGTTGACCAGTTGTTTCAGACACAATCTCAACATACTGTCTTCTGTTAAAGAGATTTGATTCAAACCAATGCATATAACGTTCTGTTCTGTTATACCCAAATTTTGCAATTTATTAAAAAGTATATTGTGTGAGATACTGTCAAAAGCTTTTGTAAGGTCCATAAAAAATACCAATTACTTTATTTTCTTTGTCAATTATAGTGTCTGTAAAATCCATTAAACCAGTAGTTATAGGCTTGTCATGTTACTCGTCATTTAAAAAGTAATTAGCCTATTTACCAAATAATCTACAATACGTTTGTACATTACTCTTTTATATATTTTAGATATGGAACAGTGGTGGCGATAAGAGCTCACGGGTCCCACTGCAAGTTTGTTCACCGGGCCCCCCTCTACCAATAATCTTTAATAACATTATCTGAGGTATTTTAAACTTGCATTTTTGCTTGGCACGGCATCTCCCGAGGCACCAAGGCTTCATCATATCGTGAATACTTCTTGTAGCCATGGAATCATTATTATAATCTACCGTGATTGCAACAAACCCTAGGACATCATCAGATAACAGCATCATCGTCTCCCTTGTTTGTGGCCCAATCCCTAATATCCCTAATGCCCCACGGTGAAGGAAACATTTTTTCTGCAATTGCAGCACAATTCTAGATTATATCTCCGGTCCCACGCAAAAAGAAACGTCATCACTGTCTTCTGCAAAAACGTCAAAACCTAGAATATTGCGCATGGTCAAGGAAACATTAAAGTCGTCTTCCACTATCAATTTGTTTCAAGTTATTTACAATTGTGTTAAAAAGTTATTAACAATTGTTGATCTTGCCGCTAAAAAGCTAGACAATAGGCATATTTTCATAATAACTTAGTTGTTTTATTTTACATCTGTACATTAGATATTTTTTACCGAGATTTCGATCACAGGACAACCTCTAATACTAAATAAATAACCTCCCTTATATGGATGGGTTATTATAGGGAATGTCATTAGGCTACATTGAATTTCACAAACATATTTCCTTAAAAATGTCAGATTCATCCTCTGTTGCAAAAACATTATGTTTATTATTATGGAATAACCCATATGTCCGTACAACTATTTGTAACAATTATTGTGTTTTTGATGGAATAAATTATTTGCAATATTCATTAATTTCTATATTTTTACTGAGTACTTAAGTTTTCTGCTGCAGGGAAGGTAACGAAGTATTTGAGTGGAATATTAATAGTTATTATTTAACAGCTTAAGTAAATTGGATCAAAATACATTATCCGTAAACAAGCAAACTAATTTACTTATTCTCCATAAAAATAACATAAGAATTGATTTAAAAATTAAGTTCATTCTATGTTCACATCAACTGGTCGACTAAGTGTAATGTGGATAGACTATCTGCATAGATGATCACCGCGTGGGTACAGTGTTAATCCTTTCCTGATTTTGGTTAAATTTCCCTGGGGCAGGACAAACTTGAATGAGTTTGTGAACCAGCATTATCGTACAATGGGAACGGGGTTTTATGCATGAAAAATTTGATTTTCCCATTTTTTACTTTGATAACAAAAAATTTTCGAATTATCTCCAAACAATGCAGCCGAGCTTAAAAAATAATTTTGTACATTGATGTTTTTGTATGGTTATTAGTTACAGAGAAAAATAAAAAAGGTGTAAATTTAAAATTCCGATGTTATTATATATTTTGATCAAACTTGGCACAGTTATCTATTTTATAATACAATTTGGATATTGTACTAAAAAAAACACACTACATTACCATCTCTGTTAAAGCAAACGTAGATACTTGTTCAACCTAATGTCATTTAAATAGATTTAATTGAAAATCCAATAAGGTAAATTTGCTTAGCGTGCACGTTTGCAGCAGCGGGGGTATTGCTTATAATGGTAAATGAAATACTAATCTCTATTTACAGTAAGAAAAACAAACTGTTTGTTTTGCCTGACTCCGGCCATACTACGCAATAGTCCGTAATTCTTTCAAACTGACTAAGAAGGAATTTCCCTTGAAAGTTATCTTTGTCATGTTACGACTTTAAAAAAGGCACTAGACACATGGGCTCTGGACAGTCGTCAGTCGTTTACGAAGGAAGAATTGTACTTGCCAGAGCCCAGTTTTTTCACATTCAGTATTTGTGGCTTTGTCAAGGGTGCGCTTTTTTAGTGAAAACCATGTCTGTATATAAATCAAAACCATCAACACAAAAATCATATATGACCATATTATTACTTCCAGCTTGGTCTTCAAATAAGTTATGTATTCCTCTAAAAACTTAACTTAACATTATATTTTGAAAAGGTTAATAAAAATAATAAAAAATGTAAACCATAATCAATTCCTGAGTAAGGACCCATACTTAATCAACGATAAACTTACTACAGATTTGATTTATGTGAAAAAGCACCCATTTTGGAATAACCGCCATTTTGGCTAGGGGTGAGATATTCACCTCGGATTTGCGTCATTGTGTTTTTTTTTGACAAGCCCTTCAAAATGAGGGGTCACTCAATAGAGGTTGCTATTTGAAAAAATAAGTCAACCCCTACCCCCTACCCTGTTAGGGGGGGTTATACAATTTTTTTTGTGTAAAAAATAGTGGAACATGTTTTAAGAATCAATACTACAAACAGAATATTTTTATCTATTTCAGTTTTAATAATACAGATTTGTTTCAAGTCTTAATTTACTCACTGTATAACATTTATAGGTATAAATATGAAATATATTAGGTTATGCGTTATTCTGTTGTATATCATGCAAGTTTAAGAGTGTGTGAGTTTAAAATTTAAATGTCAATCACGTTTTAGAGCAGCTTAGTACATTAAAAGATTGCTGCAACGTTTGTTAAAGTGCAAACAAACTAGTTAATCCTGAATGATAATAAAACTGTAAACATTCTCTTCAAAAGTCCTTTGCGTCTAAAGACGTTATGCAGTGACATACTAAATTGATTCATTTAGGAGAGAGAAAATCCTTTACATCGAAGTGTACTATATGTGGTAGATCGTTTCAATTCCAAAGCTATATGAAGGAGCATACAAAGGTTCATACGGGGGAGAGACCTTTTAAGTGCACTACTTGTGAAAAGTTCTTTGCATTTAAAAGCTCTATATCATATTGCTATGGTCCATACAAGAGAGAAGCCTTATGAGTGCAATATATGTGGAAAATCCTTTGCATCAAAAGACTACTTGAAGACAAATGCAATGGTTCATACAGGCGAGAGACCTTATAAGTGCTCTACTTGTGGAACATTTTTTACAACCAAACATGTGATGATGACACATTCATTGGTTCATACAGGCGAGAGACCTTTTGCTCTACTTGTGGAACATTTTTTACAACCAAACATGTGATGATGACACATTCATTGGTTCATACAGGCGAGAGACCTTATAAGTGCACTACATGTGACAAATACTTTGCCTCTAAGAACGATATGAAGAGACATTCATTTGTTCATACATAAGAGAGACCTTACAAGTGCACTACATGTGGAAAATTCTTTGCGTCTAACACCGTTATGAAGACACATATTGCAAGGATTCATACAGGAGAGAGACCGCATAAGTGCACGTCATGTGGAAAAACCTATGAAACCAAATTTGAAATAAGGAGAAATTTATTGATTCATAATGGAGATATACCTTGCATTTATAAGCCCTTTGAAGAATCATATAACATTAAATAAAACTATACATTCATTCAATTTACAGTTATTCATTTAAATGAACTAAAAACTAACTTGAATACAATAAAGGTTTATGAAGGGGAAAAATTGCTTAACATTGTTTTTTTATTTAATGTTTTAAATTAAACAAAATTTGTAGAACAAACTATACAGTTTTTTTTAGCAAAATATCTAAACAGCATAAGCTAAGCATCTTGTAGGTCACAGAGTGTAGGTTGTATAATGTTTTTTTTTCAATACTTGAACTAATAAAATAAAACATATTTCTCGTTATAACTTGCCTGTTATGTTGTTACAACCCACTAAAGCACTTTTTTCATCTGACACAAAGTGTTATTTGTAAGCAATAAAACTTTATTTTTAAAGAATCAACAATTGTATGTAAAACTGTTCTTATGTGTATAGGTGTCTTAAGTGTGACTAATTCTTAAATAGTTTAATCATTTTCGCACTTTAAGAAAACAGATTTGTGCATTACCATAACGGTATTGAAAACCCCTCCCCCCTCCTCTAAGGACATGTAACGCCCAGCCCCACCCTTGAGCGTTAAGTAATATAGAGGTAGACTTGGGAAGCTTTCAATGACTGCAAATCAATTATTTATCATAAATTGTAAGCCTAATGTGGTATAAGCAATCTCATAAATCTTTTGGCTTTCTTTGTCTCTATTTAAGAAGAAATCACATTTTTTAGTTCCCTTCATTAATTTTTTCCAAGTTTTTTACAATTGTGTTAAAAAGTTATTAAACTTTTTTGAACTTGTCGCTAAGATGCTAGTCAATATGCATATTTTTATAATAACTTAGTTATTCTATTTAAAATATAAACACAGATATTATTGACCGAGATTTTAACCACAGGACGACCTCCAGTGTTAAATAGATAATCTCCCTTATATGGATGGGGCATCATAGGGAATGTCATTAGGCTATATTTAATTTTCACAAACATATTTCCTTAGAAATGTCAGGTTCATTCCCTGTTGCAAAAACAATATGTTTATTATTATGTTAATATGTTTATTTACCCTTTCCATAGTTCAAGGTATTTACATTAAGGCCATTGATTATAGAATAAAAACATTAACGCATTGTTTCTGCAACGGGAAATTAGTAAAATCTTTACGAAATCCCGTCAAAAAATGGTACTGTTGCCTGCAGATTTCTAGATCTGTGGTAATTAAATATGTTTTACAGCTTGAGTAGCTACTGCATAAAATTAGCTTTAGCTGTTTGTTCAACGTTGTTCAAATTAAGGTCTAAAAATAAAATGTTCTGTCTGAAACTCAGTAATGAAACTTAAACATACTGTACAAAACAATGATAGTTAATAGAGTAAAATTATTGATTGAACAACATTCTACTGATTAGAACGGTACAGTGGGTACCAATGTGTGACGGTATGTAGCGTTAATGCATCTGTGATCGGTACTGCAACCCTGTGGCAGGAGGCTTGCTCTAAAACTAGGTTAATAATTATTTGATTGGCAAGTGGCAATAAAGTCGTATTAAGCTTCGCTGTAGTCTCACATTCACAAGTGATAAGAAAAATAATAGTTTTGCCTCAGGATTAATGTATTTTGCGCCTTCGTTTGTTTTCTGTTTTTGTAAAAGTGTGTTTAATGTTTCCGCGTGTCGTGTCTTTTAATAAGCTCTGATGACGACCTTTAAATTATGCGATTACTTGATGACACCTTTTAGGCCTCATAAGAATCGATCTTAGTTGTTACTACAACAACCAATTAAACGATCAGATTACAATTTTTTGAAAACCCGTAAATAAAAAATAATTATAGAACAATGTGAAACCATTGCAGTATTACAAGTTTGTTTTTACAGAATAGGTTTTTAAGGCTAAGAATCTAGATTTAAGATTTATTTCAGCCATCTATTTACAATAAGCACTGTCAAACAGTTTTAACTTAATTCTATACCTCATACTTTTAATGGAAACAATAATCACTGCAAACCAAGACAACAAACAGCACTACTGCCAATACTTCACGCAGCATACCATGCCAAACATTTTTATACATTTATCCTAGAAGTACACACTATTGAAAACCCTATCCTTTTTGTTACAGACCTGTATGAATAATCCACCAAAGCTACTAAAATAGGCTTAATTTGTGGGTTTAATGTACCGATACTATTTGTCCTTACTAACGTTTTGGCTACTCCCTGAACCTGAATGGATGTCCATTTTCGGTTTCAAGATACCCAATTATTTTCTCACGCAAGGGATAACGTGAACTTGAGCAATGTTACGTGAAAAGGAAAAAAATCTCTTTGGCAGTCATTAGCTCTTTAGGCAGTGTTAGGCTCCTAACTTATTTGATCTTTGATGGGGTTCTCGTATCCTGGACACTATTAAACTCGCATGATATACAATAGAAAAATGTATATATTTAATATTTATACCTATAATTATTATATGTATATATTATTATATTATACTAGCCTACTATATTATACTATGTAAATGGATTAATAAATGTTTTTAATTAAGTATGATATTCAAAAGGGAAACAGATGAAAAACAGACATAAGAAAAAATAATCTAATTTAAGCAAAAGAAGATTAAGACAACCATGATTTAATACTTTAAAGAACCGCTCTAGATGTTATGTTTCCCTTAAACACAATAAATACAGTAATTAATTTTGTTAAACTAGAATTTAAATTATATTGCACTTTTTTGTTGTAGGTTGAGACAGAAAAGGAACCAAAAAAAAGAGATAATTATGATAAATTTATATAATGCAATAGAAGAATTCAGAGAAACAAGAGAAGAAGGAAATTAACTCAAGAGTATTGTAAAATACCTAACATGCATAGCAAGATTTGACTACAAGAAGATTCAATGTCAAATGAGAACAGTAGCCTATAATGTATCTGTTATACATTTAAGAAGTCCTTCAGCACAAGTTTACTACTTAAAATCCATTCAAACTCCTCTGATTTGTTTACTTTCTTGATTACGTAGCAGATTTACGTGATGAGTTTCACAGACATAAAACGTGCAAGACTAGATAAGTCAACTCACACTAAAAACTTTCCTCTCAAGTGTCTAATATGTGAGAAAATCTGTCCAACTCTATTTACCATGAAGGTTCATATGTTACATCACACTGGAGAACGCCCTTTTAAATGTTTGATATGTGAGAAAACCTTTTTACAACTAAACAATGTAAAGCGTCATTTGTTGGTACACATTAGGAAGTGTTCTTATAAGTGTAATGAATGTGGAAAATCCTTTATATCCAAAACCGATTTGGTGAAACATTCATTGGTTCATACGGGAGAGAGACCTTACAAGTGCTCTTCATGTGGAAAATCCTTTTCACAAATAGGCAATATGAAGACACATTCATTGGTTCATACAGGAGAGAGGTTCTATAAGTGCACTACATGTGGAAAATCCTTTGCAACAAGAGGCCATTTAAAGAGACATGCAATGGTTCATACTAAAGAGAGACCTTATAAGTGTACTTTATGTGGAAAATCCTTTATATCCAAAACCGATATGGTGAAACATTCATCGGTTCATACGGGAGAGAGACCTTACAAGTGCTCTTCGTGTGGAAAATCCTTTGCACAAATAGGCAATATGAAGACACATGCATTGGTTCATACAGGAGAGAGACCTTATACTTGCTCTACATGTGGAAAATCCTTTACATCGAAACGTGTGATGAAGAGTCATTTTTTGGTTCATACAGGTGAGAGGCCCTATAAGTGCACTTCATGTGGGAAATCCTTTACATCAAAAGTCTACTTAAAGACACATGCAATGGTTCATACAGGAGAGAGACCTTATAAGCCTTATAAGTGCACTACGTGTGGAAAATCCTTCGCATCAATATACCACCTAAAAAAACATGCAACGGTTCATACAAGAAAGAGGCCATATAAGTGCACTTCATGTGGAAAATTCTTTGCATCGAAAGAAAGTTTGAAGATACATGCATTGGTTCATACAGGAGTAAGGCCTTATACTTGTTCTACATGTGGAAAATCCTTTACAACGAAAAATGCGATGAAGAATCATTTTTTGGTTCATACAGGTGAGAGGCCCCATAAGTGCACTACATGTGGAAAATTCTTTGCATTAAAAGTACACTTGAAGACACATTCATTGGTTCATACAGGAGAGAGACCCTATAAGTGCGTTACATGTGACAAATCCTTTGCGTCTAAGAACAATATGACGAGACATTCATTGGTCCATACAGGAGAGAGACCTTTCAAGTGTTGTACATGTGAAAAATCATTTGCAACCAAATATGAAATGAAGCAACATTTATTGTTTCATACAGGAGACTGGCCCTATAATTGCACTACATGTTGTAAATCCTTTGCATCAAACCGCAACTTGAAGATGCATGCATTGTTTCATACAGGAGAGAGACCTTATAAGTGCACTACATGTGAAAAATCCTTTGTGCACAAGAGTCAAATGAAGAGACATTTATTGGTTCATACAGGAGAGAGGCCCTATAAGTGCACTACATGTGGGAAATCCTTTGCATTAAAAGACATATTGAAGAGACATTCATTGAATCATACAGGAGAGAGGCCCTATAATTGCACTACATGCGGAAAATCCTTTATATATAAATATAACTTGAAGAAACATTCATTGGTTCATACAGGAGAGAGACCTCATACTTGTTATAAATGTGGAAAGTCCTTTAAAGCGAAACGTGAGATGAAGAGACATTTATTGGTTCATACAGGATAGAGGTGGTATAAGTGCACTACATGTGGAAAATCCTTTACATCAAAAGGCTACTTGAAGACACATGCTATGGTTCATATAGTTGAGAGACCTTATAAGTGCACTACATGTGAAACATCCTTCGTCTCTAAGAGCAAAATGAAGAGACATTCATTGGTTCATACAAGAGAGACCTTACAAGTGCACTACATGTGGAAAGTCCTTTGCATCAAAAGACAAATTGAAGAGACATTCATTGAATTATACAGGAGAGGGACCCTATAATTGCACTACATGCGGAAAATCCTTTCCATCAAAAGACAAATTGAAGACACATGTATTAGTTCGTCCAGGAAAGAGGCCATATAAGTGCACTTCATTTGGAAAATCCTTTGAAACCAAATTTGAAATAAGGAGAAATTTATTGATTCATAATGGAGATATACCTTTAACATTTAAGTGTATTGCATGTTGAAAATAATCTGCATTTATAAGCTGTTTGAAGAATAATATAACATTTAATGAAACTATGCATTCATTCAATATACAGTAATCTATACTATTATATAAAAATCTAATGGTGTCTGTCTGTATGTGTATTACTAATAGGTGCAAAAACTACTGAACCAACTGGGCTGAAATTATACAAAAATATAGCTACCATACCAAGGACCATTATAGGACTATTCACATTTCGATACTGGCCGTAGGATTTGCTTCTTTGGCTTTACAAGTTCTGAGGTGAACATTTTAAAAGTAAATATTGATTGGTCTCCATGGCTGTGATGAGAACACTAACAATGTTTGTTTACATATTTTGCTTTGACATTTAAATGTAAACAAGAGGAACTGCTTAACTGCATATTTCACAATTTCAGACAGCTGATACAAAGAAATTAAATATAATATTTTCCATAACTATGAGATAGGTTTATTTTAATCTAACCTTTTATCATGGATTATTTATTCTAAAACTATGTCAATGATTATAGAGAAAAAAAGATTCTATAACCGTTGCTGTATCAACTCCGGCTCTGCTTTGGATTTTTTAAAGCGTCTAAGTTATGAAAATAATGTTATTGGTATGTTTTCATGGAAACAGTATTAAAATTACAAAGTATAGATGTTTTATATGAATTTGTAGGCTACTTTAAGTAAGTTCTAACTGCTTAACATGTGTTGGATTAACTTAACATAACTTGCACATCACATTGTTTTTTATGTGTATATTTAGGTAAATTAAGTTATTGTGTTTTGCTAAACCTATGCTTAAATTAAACTAAAGAATATCATCAATAACTAAATTGTACGTTGATTTTTGTTTTCTAAAATCTGTTGTATGTAACTATATTTAATTATCAAATGCTAATACAAAATACTCTTATTTTATCTTAACATAGCTTTCAGTTCACATTTACTTTATTTGATACATTTATTATTTGTGTTTTGCCACACCACTGATTAAATCAAACCAAGGAAACTATCATAAAACTAAGCAGTACACAGTGTTCTTTTGTTTCTAAAATCAATTAAATATCTGTTACTATGTTTACTTAATGGTAAGTGTGAAAATGTAAAGGCAATGGACGATGGAACTATTTAAAAAAACGAGTTTGTATATTAAGTTGTTTGTTGATATTTTTGTAGAGTAGAATCAGAGATGCAATGAAGCATATAGGTACTGTATTTGCTATTAAATTTTTTAGTCCTTGATGCTTTGATAATCATATTAGTTTTGTCTGCTGTCTTTAATGCTAAATTATTTGTTTAAAATTTTTTATAGTACCTATAGATATAGTTTCTTTAATATTTCAAAAAACTGTATTGATAAGGCACAGCAATATTTCTAAAGTTTATAACAGCTGACTTAGTTTTGCTAATGATTTATTGTGAGTGAAGAAACTGAAGATGGAAGGATTTGTGATTTAATATAAAGATAAAGAAGAGTGAAATTAAAAAAAAAATGTTCATTTAAATTTAATAGTTAGTATTTTTGCAACTTCAAAATTGAAATTTTATAATGTCAATAATAAATTAAAAGATATGTAAGATGAAGGTAAATCATGTATGTCAATGTTTTATTCTAAGATTTGGTAAGTTTTTCTCATATCAGCCTACACAAGATTTAAAATTAATCAAAACCAAAATGGTGGTATCCACTACTTACCAGATTTAAAAGTCATATAACTTAAACGTTTCTATTAAGGCTATAAAAGTTGAATTTTGTTTCTAAAAGCGTTGGCGGATGTGTAACTATTATATGCAACAAATGGAAAGATTAAAATGTTTCTATTTTGTGTCCTCTTCCCGTTGCAAAGCACGGGTACAACAGCTAGTCATTTAAATGAACTAAAAACTAAACTTAAACAGAATTAAGGTTGAATCAAAAGGCTACTTGAAGACACATGCATTAGTTCATACAGGAGAGAGACCTCATACTTGCACTACATGTGGAAAATCCTTTGCATCAAAAGGCTACTTTAAGAACCATGCAATGGTTCATACAGCAGAGAGACCTTATAAGTGTTCTACATGTGGAAATTCCTTCTTGACTAAGAGCAAAATGAAGAGACATTCATTGGTTCACACATAAAAGATACCTTACAAGTGCACTACACGTGGACAATTCTTTGCGTCTAACACCGTTATGAAGACAAATATTGCAAGGATTCATTCAAGAGAGAGACTTAAGTAAGTGCACTTCATTTGGAAAATCCTTTGAAACCAAATTTGAAATAAGGAGAAATTTATTGATTCATAATGGAGATATACCTTCGACATTTAAGTGTATTAAATGTTGAAAGTAATCTGCATTTATAAGCTGTTTGAAGAATCATATAACATTAAATAAAACCATACATTCATTCTATTTACTTGAACAAAATAAAGGTTTATGAAGGGGAAAAATGCTTGAAATCGTTTTTAAAAATTCATATTTTAACTAACACAAAATCTTTTGAACAAACTACAGTTTATTTTAGCAAAATATCGAAACAGAGTAAGCTTTTTTTTCATCTGGCACTTATGGTGTTATTTGTAAGCAATAAAAATTTATTTTTAATTGTATGTAAAACTATTCTTATGTGTGCAGGTGTCTTAAGTGTAACTGATTCTTATATAATTTGATTATTTTGGCAATTTAATAAAACATATGTCTTTGAATGGCTGCCATCTTTGACTTGGTTATCCGTTTGAGTTTAAACTTTAGCATTGTATTCTACTAATTCAAACCGTTAAAATGAACATTTTCAGTTACCCCCTATCTACCCTTAAAGGTGGATTATTTACTATATTATTATTTACTGTTTACTATTTAATATTTACTATTTATTATTATTTACTGTTTACTATTTAATATTTACTATTTATTATTATTTACTGTATAGGTAAAATAGTATATGCTAGTTGAGCTACGGGTGAGATGATCTGTGCCACCGAGTGTGAGCTGTTTTTTATACACCCTTTACACATATTTCTTGAATAATAAGATCTTTACATCATCCTCTCAAAGTTGCTTGGGTTCAATTATTGAGCTCATATAAATTATAATTCAAAAATCTAGAAATGGTAATAACGTTGTTACAGTAATCTATACTAATATTTAAAAATGAGATGGTGTGTGTTTGTATGTCTGTCTGTTACCCAATAACGCAAGAACCACTGTACCGATTGAGAAGATTAATTGAAGTCAGCTGTTAATACTAAAATTTGACAGTTGAAACAGCAGATGTTAAGAGGTACAGGTTCTGCTCCCATGAATATAAAGTTTTATGATTATAAGAATAGTTTAATTATGGTTTTTAAGAACATTATTTTAATGGAAACAGAACGATCATTACAATGTATAAATGGTTTTTTAATAATTTTGATATGGTAGCTTTTTGTTTAAAAATTTGAACTGATCAACAAATGTTTGGATTAGGATTTAATAGGTTTTAAAAACTAAGAGAAATATTTAGGGAGTTTTAAAAATTTTACTATTCGATATTTACACTTTAATTTGAGTTTGAATTTAATTTACAAACCAAATTTCAATTATACTTAATTTTATTCTGTCCAGTGGTAACTACTACTTATATTTTCTCTATAATCTACTTCACATTCGCCTTTTTGCATTTATTTACAGAAACCTCCTTAGTAGTTGTGTTTTACAACACTGCTTTAATTTCACCATAGAGAATATCACAAAAATAAGCTGCACGCAATTCACTTTTGTTTTAAGTCAATTAAATATCTGTAACGTAACTATGTTTCTTTACCTAATGTTTTAAGCTATGGAACAAGTTAAAATAATAACTGTTATGTACTATGTTGTTAAACTATATTTAAATATTTAAATTGGTGAAATCTGTGCCCTGATTAACAATAATAGTTAATAACTTAGTTAATTGTAATTAGTAATAGTTAGGCTTTGTAATAAAAGGTAATACAAGTTTTCCATTAGTTTATTTTTGCTCATTATTGTGATACATACACACTGATCTGCATGTAAAGATTGAACTTTGAAAAAATCTTAGTAGTATAGGGTGAAACATATAAATTATATGTGATATCAATATAAACTGTTTTTTGCTTTACTACAGTGCATGTGTTGATGTGATTATTTTTCCTTCTTTACTTTATATGTACGTTTTTTAACGAAATTAATGTTTAAGTAAGCTTATTATTTGAAAATTTCGAAAAGGAACATTATTTCCATACATGCATCAGCGCATCATATCATTCGTCTTATAAGTTAGCATAGCCTTAAAGAAAGATATTTTTCAAACTAAGAGTTTAAATTGAGCTATGTTCCTGAAACCAAAGGGGAATGTGTAACTATTTTATACAACAGGCTTAAAGATCATAGTTTTCGCTTCCGTGTCCTCTCCGTTGCGAAGCACGGGTACAGCAGCTAGTGTAGTATTAAAAAAGAAAGGGCCATGTGGCCCTAACTTTGCCTGAATAAATAACAATTTTTTGTTTAATTTAAAACATCTATTAATCTTAAAAATCTTCTATAAATCTTAGTTTTTTAATACATTAAGTCATTGGTAGAATATGAGCTTTATACAGACCCATGTCGGCTCACCTCCTGAATGTTTGATATAGAACATTTCTTTCTGTGAAACTCCCCCCTTTATTTTATACTTTTATAATTTATCTGAAAAAAAACAAATTATACGTCTAATAACACTAGTAATAATATATTTACACTTATACTGTTGAATCACACAAGACGTTAAATACATATGAAGGATGGTATAAGTGTAAATATATTATCACTAGTGTTATTCGACGTATAATTTGTTTGTTTTCTTCAGGTAATTTACTAACACGTACGATGCTGATCAAGAAGTTATTTATTTTATAATTTATTTCAATCTTTTCATATATATAATTTTATGCAAAAGTTAGAGTTAATCAGGTTTTGTTCCACTTAAATAAAGCTATTTTTATTCAATTTTAAGAATGGATAAAGAATATAATTTCGATATTTTCTACAGGATTTATACAAATGTTTTTTTGCATATAATATTTTCTTAAACAATAAGGTATATATAATCAAAACACTGTTTTACTAATATTTCTGAGCTCACCTTCCACACTCTTTTGTATCGTAAACGTCTACCTCAACAACCACTTTAAAATAAACTGATTAATTAATTTTACTAAATATTTCAGAATAGTAACATTTTTACAAGTATAACTTATTTCAACATAGATCACACGAGTGCATCAGAGGATGTATGAAGGCAAGGCTGAAGAGAAGTCAAAACATTTGCATGTCAAAGTTCTGTCACTTCATCTCATACCTTCGGTTGTCAATATCCAAGATATTCGAAATGTAATTTGCATATTAATCTTCTTATTGAATTTTGTATGAAGCATCAGTAAAAGAATTACAATGGATACTGTAAAGGACTCTTTACCCTATATTAAACTTTGAAGCTTGCGTTTGTGTATGCTTTATGTTTGTTTAGTGATCATTGAGTGCCTTAAGTTTGTATATAATATTATGATATGTATTTAAAATATACGTTTTATTTGCGTTGTTATGCGTGAGGACAATGAGTAAATTTCAAGGTTAAGGTTCACAAACTCCAGAAATTATTTTTTTAAATCATGTTTTAAGAGCTCAAAATGTCATGAACTGCTATGGATTTTAATGTAATAAGTAGAGCGTTTCACGAGCTACACAATTTTCCAACCCCAACATAAAGTCCCGACGACATGGGTTGCAGGGGTAGTCACAGTCAGATAGCAGGCACCTCACGTTCTTGCGTTGTCACCATGTTGCCACGCGCCACGAAACAACATTGTGGGTCCATTAATGCATTGTAAAGAACTGTGCATTGATAACCCAACCTAACCTAACCACAGTGGGTTTTGCCTAAAATGAAATGAAATGAAAAATATCTTTATTTGTCCTTAAAATCTCTAGCGCCAATCCAGTTCCATCTGACAGTATCAAGCTAGTTCTCGCAATAAGAAAAATGAATTTAAATTAATTTAATACATTTTAACTTATCAAGAAAAAAATTTAATCTTCATGTTAAAAGTGTTTTCATACATTGCTTCAATTTTCTCGTTGTTACGATTGCTACATCTCACCTATATTAACTAAATGAATGTGTTTTTTTATTGATACAAGATAAAAAACTTTAGTTATATGCCAACCACGACTTATTCAATTTTAATTTGTTAATTTACATGCATGTAGTAGATACAAAATAATAATGTTTATACAGGTTGTCTCGGAACTCTCTACCAATATTTTAGGGCATTGCTCCTGGGTAAGAAACATACCTAAATATCATATTTAAATTGTCCGGAAGTCCTTGGTTACTAACACAGCCGCCATTTTTTCAGTTATTAATTTTTTTCTAAAGAATGGTTAAACATACGAAATGGAAACTTTGCACAAACATTTATGACAACTAGACAAAGCTACCAAAAAATTATCACGATTTTTCAAATTCATAAAACAAAATGCCGGCCATTTAAAATTTTGTTTTTTAAATAACTCAAAAACCATTGATTTTACAGAAATTTTAAATGTAAAATTTTATTTGTACAGAAAATATATATTAATGAAAGACACTGCCTCTTATAATCTATATATTAATAGGCAAGCATGTTTCTTTAAAACCTTTTTTCTCAGCTCGTGTGCATCGTGGGGTAAATCTACGCATACCGTTAGAAAGCTATTTTCCTGTAGGTGTGCAGAATCCCTTTATAAATTTAAATAGGCTCAAAGATAAGCACAAAAAATGAGTTTAAAAATTTGAAAAAATTAACATGGATCTTATGCGTTGCCATGCTGGTGACGAAATAACAACGAAATATAAACAGAAAATCAAAACAAATGGAAGAAACTCCAATCACATGTTTTATTTACAGTGTGGGGTGAAAATAGAGAAGTGAGTAAGTTTACATTACATATTTTTGGTCGAGTTTCGACCACTGGATGACCTCTCGTACAGCATAAATAGCTGCGTACAAAATGATTGCTTTTGGAGTTGTACTATTAAACAAAAACTAAAAATAATAAATGTACTTATTTGAACGAAACTTCACATACATCGTCTTCATATAGCACTTACTAATATAATATATAATATAATAAACTGTTTCTAAACTACACCATCCCAAATATCACATAAACCTAAACAGCTCACAAAACTCCTGCCCTTGAATCATTCTCGAAAACGACTTGGTCAGACCCACCTCAATCCTTTGTTGAATATCTTCCTTGAACTTCCTCAGAAGCCACTCCACGATCTTCTCATATGTCCAGTTGAGAGGTCCAAAGTTGGTGATTTCCACGTCGTAGTCGTCCAGAGCCTCGATGTACCATAGGTCTAGCATGGTGCTACAAGAATCTTCCTCCTCGAAGACAAAGGTTACCTGGAGGTAAATGGAGTTTTTCTTCACCTTGAGTGTGATGTCTCCTGAAACGGCGATCTTCTCGAACTCAGCCTTGTATTTGTAGGACGTCTCCAGATGACGAAGACCGAAGTGGAGTCCTACGGTGACTGTCGTTAGAGTTGCGGTAAGTGTTGAGTTACCAGTTCTCTGAAAGGTGGAAAGGTCATTAACGTATCCATTTGTACCTGTCAAGCTGCCCTTGACAGTAAAGAACAACACCTTCTTCTGGAAGGAGGCTGAGAAATCGTCCACAGCGATGGAGTCGGCACCACCAGCAGTGACAAAATTGTTGATATCATCGAGTAATATGTCGAGCTTCTCGTCAATCGTGGATTCTGATAAAGTTGAGACTATGAAAGTGAAAAGGAGGAGTATCATCGTGTAATTGAGTTAAGGAAAGTAACGTAGGCCTTATCGTTGAATAAACGTGGTTAAGTTTGATGCTTGATACGAATGAGGAAAGTATATACCTCAAGTGGGGTTTAAGGTATTAGAAGGTAGAAAACACCAGTTTCCGAGAATTTAATTAAAAGTATTCAACCATTGTAAGTATCACTGCCTGATACAAAAGCAAACATGTAAAGAAAAATGTGGCGATGAAAAAAATGTAACAATGTTCAGTAGCCTATATTTAAAAATAATTAAAATTGATCTTGACCTAAGCACATATTTTTTATTTAATTTACTAATTTCAGGAAGAAACTACAGTAGGGGGTTTTTTTAGATTAACACTTAGTCTAAACCCTAAGTCTGTCCAAGGAAATAACCCAAATGTAGTATCATTTGCCCATCGTTATACATTTCAATGCAGTTCACAGTTGTTTGTTCCATTTATGATCATCTCTATACGTACATTTTTAAATGTTTTTTTTTCAAAACTACTAAAACAATCTTTTAGATGAATTATTCCAAACAAGATATATCTAAGCTTTTTCTAATTTCGCGGAGGCGAGTTTTCGCTTCAAATTACGATTGCCGATTTAACGGTCTTAAATTAAAACTCAGATTATCTCTTCAGAATTAATTAGTTACTCCAGAAAATGTTTACCTTGGAAAAATATTCTTTCTCAGTGGAATTGACTGTGAATATTTAACCGTCAGGTAAAATGTGAATTTGTAAAATTAACTTGTTGGAACCTAAATCAGGGAATGCTTTATATTTATCACTTACTGTATACCAAGCATTCTTTTATTGTTAATTCATCTCATGTTATTTTAGATAATCTGTATTTTTATTCAGTAAAGTTAATATAGAATTATTTGTAAGTCCTACAGCAAAATATTTGTTGTACACAAATTAAAGTACATTTTTTGAAAATATAGACTAGTAAATACATCTTTTGGGAAAATCTTAGTTTTCCAACTAACAGATTGTCAAGGTGGAAGTTTGTTCAAGCCTTAACCCAAAGTTTTTGGAAAAGATGGCAAAAAGAATACCTCTACACGTTGCAACAACGATGGAAATAGAGAAGTCCTCAACCTAACATCAAAATTGGAGATCTTGTCCTATTGCATGAACCAAACCAACCTCCTTTTCATTGAAAATGGGACGTGTCATTTCAACCCCCCCCCCCCCAGGGCAAGATGGGCTTGTACGAGTTGTAAGATTAACAACTTCAACAGGAACACTCTCCAGATCTATAACTAAAGTCTCCTCCCTCCCAATCAATGAGTAATGAAAGAAGATAGACTGTTAACCATCAGTTTATTGTAAATATGTTCATTTCAATACTCTCAATACTTGATTATTAGGTGAACCCCTCTTAGCGGTTCACGGGTGGGGGTATGTTCTGTAATATTCAGTATAGTTAACAACTTTGTTATAATAATGCTTTCTTCTATCTAAAAATAAATACAGATGGCATTGATTTTTAACTTGTTTTAATGTTTAAAACAACATATGTGAAATAATTTAATAGTAATTTGTTAGTTGAAAACATGAACATCAAGAAATGAAGATCCCTCTCTCTCTTTTGTACTAAAAAATGTAAAGTTTTGTGAAATCACTCAAAGTTTAATTGTTATTAAAACTACTTGTCAATTGTATCTCAGTGTTATAATTTGAAGAATCAAACTCCGCTTATCTTATAAATACAGTCCACTACACACGCTACCGAAATTCTATATGTTCTGTAATATTCAGTGTAAATTGTGATTTGTTATAATAATGCTTTCTTTCATCTAAAAATAAATACAGATGGCATTGATTTTTTACTTGATTTAATGTGTTAAAATCACATGTTGTTTTCAATTTTTTCATGTTGGGTAAGAATTTTTGGTACTTTCCTGTTAAAGGGAACATTCATTATTATCGATGATTTTTCTCTCGATATATCGATATTAACAAATTGAAACATATCAGCTGGCAACTACGATAAATTTTGTTCAGTATCAACAAACAATAATGAAATGAAACTGTTAAAAAAATAACCTAACATAACTAACCAAACTTGCTGTGTTACATTTAAAAATTCCGTGTTTAACTTGTTTTTCTGTTATCAAAAGGAATTTTTAAATAGTACAGCAAGTTTGGTTGGTTATGTTAGGTTAGCTTAGAACAGTTTCATTTCTTAATCCATATAATAGACTATTTTAGCCTAAACAAGATCAGTTGTCAATTTGTAATGGATCGGAAAACAAAAATATCGATATATCGAAAAAATCATCGATAATAATGAATGTTCCCTTTAACAGGAAAGTACCGAATTTTTTAATGTCTTTAGTTTATTATTTTTAAATCTGACAAACTTTCAAGTTATTCGTTCAAAATTATATTTAATATTTTTAAACTATTACTTTTCGTCTGACATCATTCATTACTACAACAGTAGCTTTAACGCCATGGGAAATCTGATGTATTATAATTTAGCACAATTAGAAAATAAAATTACCAAGTAAGGTGTGGTATTTTTCTAACTATTATGACAGTTTTTTTCATTCACATGAAATCTGTCTCCTTATTGTGATTTGTAATATTTGCCTACAAATTTCCTAACATTATTTCTGCTGCAGAATGATATTGAAGGGCTCGCACCCTATTTGCATGTCAAAGAGTTTCAACGCTTCACCTCTCCATTTGACGCTAACAATGTTATCTAACATTATTACAGTGTTTATTTTCATAAATGAAGTGTTACGCTCCTAGCCTCTTTCAAGTTGTTTTAAAACACGATTTTCAGGCGGCCATTATTATGTTACTGTATCTGTAGTTTACACATGATCAGCTGTTATTTGGACCTTTCAGCTGTAAGAAGCATGCTAGGTAGACCAGGCAAATTAGCCGGAAAAGAGGTGTAGCTCCTCAAAAACTGCGGGGAAGCTGGGAATCGTATTATCTGTTTTGGAGATCCTGAATAAGTTAAGAATAATTTGTCTACGGATTCTAAAGTCAGCTGAGTGTATAGGAGGAAAAAAACTAGGCCGATTTTGCTCACTTTTTTGTTTTTTGCTGATAACTCGAAAACAGTGCATCACACAAAGAAACATTTTATACTTATCTAAAAACCATTAAATTCCGCGTCGAATGACATTAAAATTGGTTCAGTAGTTCTGCCACAACATGTCGTCAAAGTTCAGTAATTGTAACCATAGATAAAACATACTCTTGTGTTGGTTAGTCTATGTTGTAACATTATCATCTTATTCTTGATGATTACAGCGTGTTCCGCCAGATGGCAGTGTATGCTATGGTTTTTGGTTAAAATTACTGAGCTTTGATGACCTGTTGTAGCAGAACGACTAAACCGACTTTAATGATTTTTACTTAATTCTACGTGCAATGTAATGTTCTTTAGAAAGGTATAAAACACTTCTTTGTGGGATGTACAGTTTTTGAGTTATAAGCGAAAAACTAAAAAATGAGCAAAATCTGCCTAGTTTTTTTTTTGCCTCCCATACATTTAGCTTACTTCAGAATCCGTCCCAAACTCATTTTTAACTTATTAAGGATATCCAGATCAGATTAAATCGATTTCCAGCTTTCCCCTAATTTTAAGGAGCTAAAGTCTAATTTGCCTGGGCTAAAGTAACATTTATGTTTTACATTGATTTCACCAATGTTAAGAACAATATAAAAATTACTATACCGGTATCTGATATGTTTAAACATGGTTCTTTGAAATCGTAAATTATTCCAGAATGTGATCAATATTTCTGGAAAATGTCATAAAATATGTTTTAATTCTACTTGATTGATGTGAGTTACAGTTTTAATTTTTGAAAGATTAGGAGAATCCGTACAGGAAATTTTGAAAATCTTTGAATTATTACTATTTGTATCCTATTTTGCCATCTCATATTTTCATACTTTCCAAATTTACCACATCATGATTACTCACGGTGACCAAATAATTATGTTTCGTACTAGTGTCAAACGCATTATTTAGCATGTAAAACTAATGGACTAGACATGTTGGATGCCAATGTCTCTTTTCTGGGATTGATAAATGAACCGTTACGGTAAATTCATTGACTAACCTTAATATATGTTATAATGTACAGTTCCTATCGATAAAAATATCCATTTGTTGCAGGCAACTTTTATTAGGCATTCTATAGTTCTTTGCACTGTAGGCAAGGTATAAAATACGTTGTTGTAGGACTTAAATAGACTGTTATACATTTGTTAGACATTAACTGAAAAATCTTAAATAACCTAACCTAAACATATACAAAATATTTTATTAATACAGATGATAATTTAGATTTTTATTCTTTTTGGCATTAGCCAATCTTATCTAAATACCCTCGCCGCAGCAAACCTGTCGATTAAGCAAATTTGCATTTTTTTAAATGAATGCTCAATTAAATTTATTTTAATAACATTAGGTTTGAAGAGTACCTAGGTTTGCTGCTACAAGGAAATTAATAAAGTCTGTTTTTAGTAAAATAGTATAAAATAAATAAATTTACCAAGTTTGATCAAAATATATCCATAAACAAGTAAACTACAACATTTATTAATATTCTCCATAAGAATAACATGAGAATTTAAGTAAATTTAAAATTTTTTGAACTTTCTCTGGTACTAATAGTTTACAAAAACACTTTGATATACTAAATTATTATTATTATTTTTTTGGCTCTTTGAAAGGTCTTGAGAGAAAGTGGGAAATGTTGTTTTTTTCTCGGCCACACACACACACACTTATACATATATAAAAATTTGAACGAATGGTGTTTTTGCCTCTAGGGACATCAAAATGAAAAAGTAAATCGGTCCTAGTCCTAGGTCTTACCATGCCACTTACGGTAATAGCTACTTGCCTACAGGGAAATGTGCTAAAATTACGAAAATTAACCAACTGAACCTTACCATAAAACAAAAATAATTCTAAGTAAACGGTTCCCTAACAAATATTTATTTTACACTTTGCCTCACCCATCTGTAGGCATATTATAGAAAACATAATATTCCCATTGATAATTTGGCATTATACTGAACGTTATTACTTCCTTTCATACTTTGCCTAAAAGCTTCAGACATTGTATGGCAAATTCTATGTAATGCTTGCATAGAGTTTGCGATTAACACAAATCTTCTCAACTCTTGTTGTATACTATTGTCTGTTGTTACACTGTTAAATGTTTAAGATATTCATCCTGTCTCATGTTTTCCTTGACAATTATTCGACAGTTCATATTATGATTTTCTGGCAAACTACTATTGATTTATCATTTGTACAGTTTATTTTAAATTAAAATAAATTTAACTCATCCTACGAATTAATTTCAGACATAATCTAAGAAGCAAACCTGTGTTGTACAAATTGTAAATAATTTTTTGTTTGAACAAAAAGAGTTTTATGTGTAGCACCCTTAGATCCAAATTAATCCTCCCGGATAAAAGCGTCAAGTTGATGAGGGTAGATTTTCACATAAACGGAATGTTCGATGGAACATTGCTTAGTTTAAGTTTTAAGTTAAAACTATATTTCCATTAAAGAATAAAATCTTTTAGCATGATATTTTTGTATAGGGAGTTTTGCATCGAGTTTATCAGCTTTTGATTGTTTATTTTATTTTGATTTTTTACCACACATTTTTGTTATGAATGTTTTTACGAACAACATACGAACCAGTTTTAGAGATAAACAAACTTTAGGCAAATAAAACTAATCGCCTAAAACTAATTTTAACACTATTTAATTAAGCTATCATCTCTCTGTTATTTATCCTATTTGCATTTTATTATTTATTTTATCACACTTTTAGCTTTTTTTACACTATTGCCATCAGTAATTCAAAATAGCACAGGTGTTTAAATTTCAAAGGCAGTAAGATTGATTATACCATTGATTATATCCCCCAAGTTCTCACGATTAATGCAATATTTACGGAGACCATTTTCAAATAACAAAATTAACAGTAGGTTCAATGCGGCAAACCTCTTCAAATCTAAGAGTATAAATATCAACTAAGGCTACAAGTAAATAATGACTATGGGTAAGGCTATCTTGGCACTTTCCCAAGCAAGATTTGTGTGTAAGATAAGAGTAAAAACATATTCTAATAAAGTAGTTTGTACTGTATCTAGTGGAGTCTGCTTGGTCAACTCGATTCACATACTAAAATACTCTGGACTCGTGTATTTTGTATCGATACTATTATAATAATAGAGTTGTCCTTACATAATAAAGATGCATTACAAACAATTATAGGTTTACAATAGGCATTTTCCGGTTTCAATACAAACCTTTTAAAATTCCCTCTTTCCAGGGGTAAAAAATATGTGGTAGAGCAAAATAAATATTGATTTGGTTTCTTTTGCATCAGAGATTAGGAGTTTGTTAGATTTATTACATTTCGTAACCCGAAATAATATAAACAAACAACAAATAATAACAAAACTACAAGAAACTGAGATTTTCTTAAAATGGATGTTCTTTATTGACTTTTGATAACAATCGTTTATTGTTTTACACCTTTCACACAATATCTATGGTTCTATTGGAATGTATTGAAGAGTATAAGAAACTCATCGCAGACCAATAAAATAAAAATAGATGTACACATCAGTAGCTGAATATGGCAATGCGGAAATAAGATCTTTCTCAAAAGTATGCCAAAACTGCAGAAAATGATTTTATAAGGAGGGGGAGAAGGCTTGCGGAAATTTTCACTCTTGTCTAAATAGGTGTTCCAAGCTGTATATTTGGAACCATTCCTTAATTTAACAACTTATGATTTTAAAAAGGTAATACCCACTGACTTGTGTTGGTTCTATGGAAAAACCTAAAAATGCAAATGGCTTAAATAACCCACAAAAAGTCAATGAACCCACTAACTTTTCTACTCTGTAGCCATATCGTGCAGCAGTGGCTAAGATACTAGAGGAAAATAAAACAAGAACACTAACCTCGGACGCTCTGTATGAAATGTATTGCTTGAAACCATCTTGGCAAATCTCCAGCTGTCCAGTATTTATGAAGGCCGGCTCGCCAAGCGAGGATGAGGTTAAACCGAGCGTTTCTGAGTAACTGTGCACAAGACCAACATTCATTTAGCCAACCTTCTCACTCCAAAGATTTGTCAGGGTTTAATTACATTAAAAGATATATTACAAAACTTAGCGTGTTGAAACAATTACAGAATATATAATTTTAGTTACGACTATTTAATTGGTTGTCATTGTTTGAGATTCGGGTTAAAATCTTTATAAATTGGCTTTTCTTCTGCGAGTCCGATTGGCTACCCGACTGTTCATAATTTTGGTATTAAATTCAAGCTATGCTCACACATATTTGCCATCGATCATCATAATTCATTTATTTACTGCGTTACTCGACCAAAAAACATAATTATTTTTTTTCTATTTTAATTATTGATTTTTTTTTAGAAATTCTAACTACCTTATTCAATATGTTTTGGTCTAAGAACCTTAAGTGAAATACCAGCTTAAACTTTAGCTAATGATTACTAAGATCGGACGTACCTAACTGGAGCACGTTTCTGAATCATGAATCAACAATAATAATTATTATTTTAGGACTTATCTGCAATCAATGATTTGTAACTACAGTTTTATTTTTGTTTTTTATATATCTTTGTCTTACTACTAGAAATAATGGCTTTCATTTGAGATATTGATTGAATCAATTAAGTTGAAGATACCGGTGATGTATTACTCAATCAAAAATATATTTCTGCAGCGTAACTAATTGTTACTAAGTATTGTCATTTTATCACCAGGAAATCTTATAACGTTTCCTGTATGTTATAATCCTGTAAACACCACAGCAATGATAAGCTAAGTCTGGTGGAATGCAAACACCGAAACTCTCTGTAAGAAAAGATAAGTGTTTTCACATTGTGCAACAACTAGGATCACAATAACTACTGTTCATAGTAAACCAACGTATAAATAATTTTCATACATTGAATAATTATCTCATTTTCATGCACAGAAACACATGATGCTATTTCATCATACTGTATTGTTTACGGTAAAATTGTATTACAGTTAATCGAAGTTAAATTACTAAAACACCCAGATCAGTTAGAAAAAAAATAATAATTGTAAAATGTACACAAAGTAACTGATTCAGATTAAAATAGATTTGAAATGTATGATTTGACTGAAAACAATTTATGACTACAATAAAAAAATGGTTCACTTAATGTGTTTCTACATTTGAAAAAGTGTAATTCCACAAGCATCACCTGGCCTCATACAAATTCACTCGATAATAAAGAATGATTAAATCGTGGTTTAACTCTTATGACACATAAACAAAGCAAACTTGAAAAAAGGATGAGTAATATCTACATAACCTTCTAAAGGTTATGAGTAAAATTGATTGTTAAGTCTAAACGTCATATGAGACTTATTTGATTGCAAATGTTAGCATTCGCGATAATAATAGTGTTAGATATAATTTACTGGTTTGGAATTAATCTGGAAGACAAATTTAACTAGTTTGCCCATCGATGATGTGACAAAATTGAACTTCTAGGTAATCTTCCTTGGACGAATGGTATTGAAATGGAATAGCTTTAGATCAACAACATAACATAGCGGGTGTTATATTAAATGTGTTCTTTATTGATTTTTAAACATTCAAAGAGTTCAACATTTTGCGGAAATTACTTCTATACTAGCCTTTCCGGCCATGCCTCCCACATCAGTCAATTATTTTCCATAGTGACATGTTAAGCCACTTATTAAAGCTATAACAACTTAGGATGAGTTATAAGTTGAGATTCATCAAATTATTATTTTAGCACGGCCTGAGCTGCTGGACTGTTCAAAAGTCACAAGTATTTTTGTTAACCTTTTAAAATTACTAACGATTATCATTCATTGAATCACGCACCGAATCAATGTCGTCATATGTATTCCAGAATACTAGTAGTATATAGCTGTTCAAAGGTTTATTGCGGACATTTTCTATCACGAATGTAAAACACAATACACAACGTTTCGGGATCTGGAATCTGATCCCGTCCTCAGGTGAAAAAAACTTAACTAACACATTACAACTAACAATACACAAACGCCCAACCTAAGTTGGAATACACTACAGAGGGTAGTAGTCAAAAAATATGCACCATATAGCAGCCAAGTCAATATACAGTTCATATTTTTTGACTACTACCCTATGCAAATACCATTATTTTCAATTAAATATTAATTGGGTTATATATTTTTAAATTTCTCTCCAAAAGAAGACATCTTTTGAGAAAACCCTAATAAATATATTATACAAAGACGAAACTGCTTGATAACAGATACATAATAGACCAAAACTAGCAAATTAAATTGTAAGATAATGGGATTTTCATATGGTCAAGTGCTCGGATAACGGCCGAGAACATTAATTAATTAAATCTTATCTTGCCTCTTTTCTGCTTGTTAACTGGTGAATCGGAACGTCCATTTTCAAAAGTAAAAGTGGTTATAACTTTTTTTAAATTAAGTTGTATATTATTCTATGACTAAATCAATTGTTTGATGTACGTCATGGTTACTAATTACTGGTATACTTAGTATTCACAAGGTTTTAAGCAACTTAAATATGTGAACATTTGTATCTTCCGTCAGCAATACAGTTATAGCTTGACAGACATAACAGTAACAGCTCAGAATAACTGAAAAACTGTTAAAATGAATAATTTAGACAAATATTCTCATTACTTAACTTTGGTAAAGTTTGGAAGCAGCTAAATGCTGATTGCTCCAAATGTAAACTTGGTGTGCTTAACTCTTATCATTCTTCATATAAAATTTAAAAACATATTGGAATTTATAAATTATTTAACACAATGTTTATACTTGATATCATACAGTAATGAATGTTGGGATTTAAATAAATACAATTTAAAAAAGCGTTATATAACATTGTTTATTCATGTAAAAATATTGCACAGTTTAGTATAACACGTAAAATTACATAAATATATTACAATCACAAATTTGTCCTAACTATGATAAAAAATGGTTTGTTTGTATATTCTAAACACTAAATATCTAACATTTCATTGTAAGCAAGAACAGGAATAAGTTCTTGAATATACGAGTAATATAAAAAAAGTTTGAATAATAAGTAGAGTCTTGACATACTGTATCTCTCATTAGTGGTAAGTAAACCAATACATTGTCAGTAGCGGTCAGTATTTTATGTAATAACACTCAAAACATATTATTACATTTATACTGTTAAAAGATTGTAAATACGTATAACAGATGGTAAATCTGTTAGAACACTACCGTCATTTAAGTAATTACTAGTGGTGTAAATAGACATTTTAAATTCTACTAGACATATTTATATTTACTTCCTGTAAATTTAAACACACGTACTATTCTAATCAAGAAGTTATTTAAACGAATACAAATTTAGAAACTTTATAAAATCGTGTATATTATCTAATATTTATTTGTAAACTCCAAAGGAAGATAACATTAGACGTTTGCTGAATAATCTATTTACTGTTTGTTACCTAACTAATGTCAAAGCCCTAACATTAATTAAATACTGACTAGTTTATAGTTTACAGATTAATAAAGCTAATGAGACATTAACCATTGCACGTAATCCTAATTAATCATAATCTAGGTACGAACAAGCCATGGACATATAAGGGGCCACCCTCGCCTTCAACTCACGTTCAATCATAGGCTTCAACTCCGGGGTGAACTTGTTCACCACCATGTTTGCCAGCTTGTTGACGAACTTCTCATTGACCAAGTCGATCCCGGTGATGGCCAGGTCGATACCCTCAAACTCCGTCACCTCCAGGACATCCACCGACGCAGCACAGTCGTCATCGTCCAAGGTCAAGGTCACCTGGGCAGTCAGCAAGTTGCTGGCGACTGACGCTCTGAACCCTCCGCTGACTGACAGTATTCTGACTGACGCGTCGAAGTTGCTGTAGGTCACCTCCAGCTGGTCCAGCGTCACTTGCACAAACACCGTGAGAGTGTCCGAGGTTGTTGAGACGGTCAAGTTTACGAACCTCAAGGTGGAAAAGTTCCCGATGGATCCTCCAGTAGCTTTGATTTTCCCATTGAGTAAACTTCCTCCGAAAGTCTCTGTGAAGTCGTCGACATCTATGTAGCTTCCTTCTTTCTCCAGAAGTTCTGACGCGACTCCTCTTACGAGGTCTCCGACGGCGTCGTTCCAATAAGAGTCGTCTTGAGTGTCCCTCTTGATTCTGAAACAGAATCCGCTGGTGAAGACCGTGAGGAGGATAAAGAATAACGCGTTCATTCTGAAGTAACTCACTGAAGACACAATGTCTTATCTTTTACTCTCCGCTTATTTATAAGGTGAGGATTTTTGTGCAAATATGAGTGAAATACGATTCTTGTTTTCGCACTGTTTTCTAGAATGTGGTATATTTCTGTGAATAACAGATTCGCGTCACTTATCTCAGGTTGTGTAAGGTAGAGTGAGTCATAGAGTAGATGTTGGGAAGGTTGGGAGAGAGGATTATAGGGATTTATTAACGAGGAATTCCGACTAAGGTAAACCTTGCTTGGTAAAAGTGTGTTAATTCTCACCTAATACCTTTTGCTAATACAATGGAATTATTTTGCAAAATTCCCTTCAAATTACAGTGTTTGAACTTTCAACAATAATCTGAACAGCTGCAGTAAGTATATATGTAAAAGTTTGTATACAAAAAATCTATATATAAAAAAAGATTGCGTTAGGTACAGATATAGTTATTTGTTGAAAAGATTATCAAATAAAAGTGTACTGGAGAATAAACTGAAAAATAGCTTGTTATTGCAATCAAATATAAATTTAAGTTGAGTTTTCAGTCATACATTTATACAGTTTAATTATACATTATCTGTTGTATAAATAATTGACTCATTGATTGCCCAATTATTGTATGTTAACCGATGTTTCTCAAATACAGAAAATAATATATACAATCGAAACATTCATTTAAAGGTAAATTGGTGCATTTACAACTAAAAAAATATGTAAACATCAGCCCTACTAAATTCTAAGTAATATAAAGAACAGCATTTTTCCATTGCTGCAATTCAGGCAGTTTCATTGTATTATTTTAATTTAGTGTTAACATGAATTTTTGCACATTTCATAAAGGTTTCGTGTGTTGTGTTTGCAGATTGACATAATAGTGCTTAAATACTTACCTTACTTTAGCAGTAACTAGGAGTATTAATTGACTAGCTTTCTACTTTGACTTTGCGTTATGAGTTTATAGTTACAACGGAATTCAGTTTTCCACAACAAATGGGTTTATCATAATTGGTGATTTATACGCACACGTCTCAATATATAAGAGTAAAGCCAACTTCCCCAATTTCCCCAATGGATAGAAGGCTGCAATTTAATATACTCATTATTCATGTTACAAATAATAGTAGAAAAGTGGGAAAGTTTTCATAATGATTTTGCTAAATGACTCTAAAAGTATATGAATTCAAAAGTTATTTTTTTGTAACTCAAAATATCCCCGCCACAGCAAACTTGCAGACTAAGCTAATTCCCATTTACCTGGCTAGATTTCTACTAAAATATTCCCCTAAAATTGTCAGACGTATTTCCAATTTAAATGACATTGAAATTGAAAATCTTATGTTTTTAGTGTCAAAAAAAGAAAAACAATTTTTACTCCACAAAACCCCATTAACCCAGTCCCATAGGCCGATCATCTGTTGAAATTTAGGCCAAACTTCATACGATCATGCTAGTTCGCAAAATCGTTTGAATAAACGTAGCAATTTCATCAAAATATGAACATTTTTGTTAATCATTATCGCGCTATCGGCACATATATTTATATGAATTTGAGCGAAGGGTGTTTTTGGCCCCGGGGACCTCAAAGCGAAAAATTAAATCGGTTCCAGGTCAAGGTCTTACGATAAGGCAATACTTATTCCCTTTATTACAAATGTGCTAAAACCAATGAAGAGCATGTGCCAAATGGTGGTATTCATGATACTGTACTTCCATAACGAATATTGAAGTTTTAATTAGAGTAAAGGCAAACACTTAATATCATGAAACTAAAAAATGCCACTTATTTTAAGAGTTACACTCCTTACGCAAATCAGAATACTTAATAAATTTACAGCTAGTCTAAGACACTTTGCAAAACTTACCTGTTTATTACCCCACAGCTACTTTTATCAACATTCAAACAAAGACGAGATAACCTTCCGCACTAAACAAGGCATTTCCGCTCGGTATGTTGGCCCTAGTGGTTGCCTTATCTGCAGTTAGTTGTTTAAGCCATTCAATTTCAAAGAGGGAAATACTGATCAACAAACAAGTCGATGAACTAATAGATGACTTCAATTCGCTCGTCGAATCAGGCGGGGTCCAAAGTCTTCCTATCAGAAACTTTTTCAAAACATTCGAGAAGAAGGTTGGATTCGTCAAGCTCAAAGGTACTTTTGAGGTGAGCAATGGAAACGTGCAGGATTTGTCAACGATCCAGAGGACAGGGGATGCTACAGTGTCAGCGACCCCTACTACAGTCACTGTGACCCTTCACCTAGGTCTGCGAAACCTCCAGGTACACTACGAGAACTACAAGGCCACCCTGGAGAAGATCAGCGTGTCTGGAGACGTGACCTTGGATGTGGCGAAGAACTCTGTCTTCATCCAGATGACCTTCACCTTCGAGGACGAAGAATCCTGCAGTTCTGTTGTTGACCATGCTTACATAGAGGAGTTGGATGGATTCACAGTGTCCGTATCAAACCTTGGTGTACTTGGTTGGACGTACGAGAAGATTGTGGAGTGGGTCATAATGATGTTCCGAGACGACTTGACCGAGCAAATTCAAACTAGTTTGGCAAACAGGTTCATCAGAAAACCGAAGAATTCTTCAAGTATATGTGAATTGGTAAGGTACATTTAGGACTTTGAAAAAGTGTATATATAATATTTTTTGGCTGCAATGTACAATCTCATAAATTAAATAAACGTAAATGTATTATATTCGTTAAGCCATTATAGATTTTTCCAAATACAAAAACTACGGTGGGCTGAAAGAAAAATATACTGTAAACTATAGCATGCTTTGTGTGTCGATTAGGGAACTCAAGGAAACAGTATGTTTAAAACTATAAAAAATCAAGTTCCACATTTTTTTATGTCATTAAAACTCATATTTATCCAACTATCTTTTGATCCAGCTTAACCTTATAAAATTGAACATGCATTATGTGTATATAATGTTGTTGTTTAATATATAAGTTAATTAATTTGTGTTGTAACTCGTTGTAATTAATTGTCTCTTCTAACATTTATCTTTGATATGTTTTACACGTCTACCTCTGTATTCTTGTGTATCTTGCCTCAAAGATTCAGCCAAGCGAGTTAACTTCACTTCAACAGAGGAACGTGATTCATAAAGAGGCACATAACTGGCTTTTATTCTCATTTCCTCATCAATCTTTCATTTAAAAGCTAGAAGAAATTGTATTCTTTAATTTCAGTGCAATAAAGTAAATGTATGTTTCATTGCATGGGCCGCAAGTTCATTTTCGATTCCTGTTTATTCTCCGTTCATCATTCTTCAGTATTCAAACTTGAGTTTGTGTTGAAAAGAGTAACCCCTCGGTAGTGTATTCCAACTTAGGTTGGGCGTTTGTGTATTGTTAGTTGTAATGTGTTAGTTAAGTTTTTTTTTCACCTGAAGACGGGATCAGATTCCAGATCCCGAAACGTTGTGTTTTGTTTTTTACTTTCGTGATGGAAAATGTCCGCAATAAACCTTTGAACAACATTAACTCACCATCACCAACAATGAACTTCAATCAACTAAGTGCATTGCCAAAGTAGTTTTCTTGCTGATAATAATCATCCCAACTAAAACAATGCAGCGTTTGGAGTATTTTATTTGCTATTGTAAAAGTTAGAACAATGCCCTTGTTCGGCTAATACACTGGTGGCACCTTTGAGGAAATAATACGATTCCACGAAAAGCTTCATTAAAGATGTAATTAGTTTTGTTTAGTATATAGATGGTTTATTATGTAGTCTGAACTGAGGTTGGCCACGTGCTTCCGCAGAATCAACAACTACATAGAATTGCAAACTATTGTTTGGATTATTTACTCATCGAATACGACCCTAAGCTATTTCAACCCCCTATATTATTACTATACCTACTATGTATACTATGTTACTATAGTTTAAGAACACTATCAAATTTTTGGTTAGTGAGAATAAACTTTTGAAATAGTTTTTCTTGGTAACCAACTTCGTACCTAATCTTCCTTAAATAGTAGCTTCCTTGAATAGTAGCGTGTGCTCATGGTACTTTTGGGCAAAATCTCCTAAACTAATAGGAGAATGTTGGTTAGGTATTTTAATCTGGTTAAACTATTTCATTAAATAACATCTCAAGTTAATTGCGGTAAATTAAAAAGCAAAAACCACAGCCACGGTTGAATAAAAAAAAAACATTATCAAGCTGGTTAGAAAAGAGAACCGGAAATCCAATAGAACATAATTTAAATGAATTGCGAAAACAGAACATCACAACACAAATGAGTAAAAATACTAACATAAATATCGTATTTATAGACAATTTTTATAATGGAGGACCAATACAATCCTCGACAAACCGAAACAAATGGACAATACATTTGGATGAATCTGTTTCTGATAGGATATTGATTTGGGTATTCAATGTAGATAAACTTTATAGAAATAAGTTTCTTATTAATTTTTATAATGAGACGAAATTATAATTAATCTGAATTCACTCGTTTGGACTATTAAATATCCAATGCAAGCACTCTAGTTATACTATATTTTATCATAAAATCCCAATAATGTCTAATCACTTTTCATACAATTTATAAACTACTTAAAAAAGGTTTGGTAATTTAATAAACATTTATATATAAAGATTTAGTTCTCCATTATTATTATTATGATATTCAAATGCAATTGCCAATAAAGCGTGCAGTTTATATTTCCAAAACCCTCCTCACTCATTATTATTCCTGTTGTACAATAATTAATTAAAATTAATTACCAGTCTTGTCACTTCAAATTGTTTTTGTGGTCTGATGTTTAGCCATAACTTTTAATTATATTAGTTCCATGGGCTTTTCCATATAAACAAAACCATTTCAACTTGTTGAACTACCGTACAATAATCTACATGTAGGCCTACTGTCTATCTATTTGTAAATACGATGATTATATACAGAGACTTCTTAACAATAACATCAAAAGGATTATAAAAAAATAATCCAATGAAGGGATGAAATGATTTATTTTAAAACCAGATTAGCTCATTCTGGTTTTTATTTTCATGGTTATAAAGGCTCAAACGATATTTGTAGTAAGAAATTACCGCAAATTGATACCAGAATCGTATTGTTAAAAGGCGGATTATAAACAAAATAATACCACAAAACTACTACTTTACTTAAGAAACCTAAAGGTACCTTACTAACTCACACAACGAGTTTTTCCGACGTTTCATAAAACTGTCCTTCACACTAGTTTCAATTTTCCCCGTCATTTCATCCTTGAACTTCCTGATGACCCATTCCGCTATCTTCTCGTACGTCCACGTAAGTGGACCCAGGTTGGACACTGTCACTGTTATCCCATCCAATTCTTCTATGTAAGCATTGTCTAGAACAGTACTGCAAGATTCTTCGTCCTCGAAGGTGAAGGTCATCTGGACGAAGACTGAGTTCTTTGCCACATCCAAGTTCATGTCTCCAGACACGCTGATCTTGTTAAAGGTGGCCTTGTAGTTCTCGTAGTGTACCTGGAGGTTTCGCAGACCTAGGTGAAGAATCACAGTGACTGTAGTAGGGGTCGCTGACACTGTAGCATCCCCTGTCCTCTGGATCGTCGACAAATCCTGCACATATCCATTGTTCGCCTCAAAAATACCTTTGAGCTTGACGAATCTAACTTTCTTCTCGAATGTTGTGGAAAAGTCGTCAATGGGAATTTTTTGGACCCCGCCTGACTCGACGAGCGCACTGAAGTCCTCTATGAGTTCATCAATTTGGCTGTTAATCAATGTCTCCCGCTTTGAAAGCGAATGGCCCAAACAACCAAAGACCGCTGATAAAATTAGTACTACTGCTAACATTGTGAGTAAAGTAATGTGTTGTTTTCGTGTGAAATCATATCACATCTTTATTTGGATGTTGATAACAGTAGCTGTGGGGTAATAACAAGATAATTTTTGCAAGGAGGGATATAAGTCTAGCTGTAAATATTATGTTAAGTGTTTAGTTTGCATAAGCTTAGTAACACTGAACAATATTATACAGTAACTATACTAATTGAATTTTATTACAGGTTTTTACTGTAAACAACGAGGCAAGAGGTTTATTTCATATCTCAAAATATAATTAATTGAAAACCTTTACGTTTACACATTTTAATCTATTATTCTATGATTAAGAGGTGTCTTTGTGATATATGAGTAATACAAAAACTACTTAACGGATAGGCATGTCCTTAATACATGGACGTAAACCCGTTTTTGGAGTTCTGGGATTTTGTTCTTATTGACCTCTTTGGCAACAAAAATACTGGTACCCATTGTTTTAAAACATTTACCATTTCCAATCAATTTACATTTTAGTGGGTTCTAATGGTTTTCCTATAGTTTATAAAATAAATGTATTTATTATAAATCAGGTAGTAGGCAATCAAAATATCTAGTACAACTACAGCAACTATTTACATGTGCACCATTTAGTAGATAACATTAATTATTGTACTTATTTTTTATTGAATATTTACGTAATTGATAATACAATCACATGTCCCCTGGTTTGAAATTGTGTTTCAAATTAAATTGTATTTGTGCTTGTGGCAAAATACTGTAGTAAGTTATTTTTATGGAAATAGTGGATTTTTGATCACCAATTTAATTGTTTTTACCTACAAACATTTTTTAAAGTAGCCGTTTAAGTTCAGTTCTTAAAATTGAAAACTTTCACATAACAGCATCGTTTACTTTCATAACAGTATAGTTTTACTCATAACAACACGGATAACGGACCAATGACGTTCAAGTATTGAGAGAGAAGAAGTAAAAATTGTAATGATTCCAACTTCAACTTGTATTAATAAATAAATATTTAAGCAACACTATGTAAATATCATTACACAATAAACTACAATAAACTTCTCTGAAAATCCAAAACAAAAATCCAGGTTATCTAGAAATTAAATTTTCAAAGTATATTTCGTAATCAGAGCTTGATATTAAAGTACTGAAAATTAAGTTATAACAAAACTGATGTATCTTTATTGCGTTTTTAGTTATTTTTGGAACGCAAATAATTAAAATGAACGTAAAGCTGATAAGCTTAAATAAATGCAAAACGAAACTATATAAAAAAAAGAATATTGTATGAGAAATGTGCCAGTAATACTGTTTTGTCATAACTAGTGGAAATGCTAAAAAATGCCTAACATAAATCGCACTAAATATAATTTTTACTTATGGCTTGACACGCCTATATTTATGATAATAGGCTACACTCTCACTCCTGTGTATACTCATAAATACATACTGTTCTACTTACAGTTGCAGGCTTAATCATCGTAATTGAAAACTAATTTTGCAAGACAATTCCATTTATTTTTTAGAGTAAATTAAACATTTTTACCAAGCAAGGTCATATTTCTATGTTAGTAAATCACTATAATCCTATTTTCCCCTTACTAAAATGTATTCTATTAGTCACTCAACCTACTCAACTTAACACTACCTGAGATAAGTGACGCAAATCTGTGATTCACAGAAATGTTCCACATTCTAGAAAACAGTGCGAAAACAAGGATCGTATTTCACTCATATTTGCACAAAAATCCTCGTCTTATAAATAAGCGGAGCGTAAAAGATAAGACATTATATTCAGTGAGTTGGTTCAGAATGAACGCGTTTTTGTTTATCCTCCTCACGCTCTTCACCAACGGGTTCTCTTTCAGAATCAAGAGGGACACTCAAGACGACTCTTATTGGAACGACGTCGTCGGAGACCTCGTAAGAGGAGTCGCGTCAGAACTCCTAGAGAAAGAAGGAAGCTATATAGATGTCGACGACTTCACAGAGACTTTCGGAGGAAGTTTACTTAACGGGAAAATCAAAGCTACTGGAGGATCCATCGGGAACTTTTCCACCTTGAGGTTCGTAAACTTGACCGTCTCAACAACCTCGGACACTCTCACGGTGTTTGTGCAAGTGACGCTGGACCAGCTGGAGGTGGCCTACAGCAACTTCGACGCGTCAGTCAGAATACTGTCAGTCAGCGGAGGGTTCAGAGCGTCAGTCGCCAGCAACTTGCTGACTGCCCAGGTAACCTTGACCTTGGACGACGACGACTGTGCTGCGTCAGTGGATGTCCTGGAGGTGACGGAGTTTGAGGGTATCGACCTGGCCATCACCGGGATTGACTTGGTCAATGAGAAGTTCGTCAACAAGCTGGCCAACATGGTGGTGAACAAGTTCACCCCGGAGTTGAAGCCTATGATTGAACGTGAGTTGAAGGCGAGGGTGGCCCCTTATATGTCCATGGCTTGTTCGTACTTAGATTACGATTAAGTAGGATTACGTACAATGGTTAATGTCTCATTAGCTTTATTAATCTGTTAACTATGAACTAGGCAGTATTTAATTAATGTTAGGGCTTTAACATTAGTTAGGTAACAAACAGTAAATAGATTATTCAGTAAACGTCTAATGTTATCTTCCTTTGGAGTTTCCAAAAAAATATAGCTTTATTAATCTGTTAACTATAAACTAGTCAGTATTTAATTAATGTTACTTGTTAGAGTTTTGATATTGATAACGAACTTTCATTTAAATAGCTTCCTAAAGCATAGTATATGTAATTAAATTAACAAAAAGTAAATACAAATCTTTCTATTAACACTCAAACATGTACAAGATGGCAAAGTTAAATGACATATGGTAAGTGTTACTCTTAACCAATTACCATTTGTTATCTGTATTTACCATATTGAGAGGATCCTTGTAGGTGTAAATATGTTTTATTAAAAGTAGTTTTATTTACTTCCGTACGAATCAGACCAGTAATGAGGGATGCACAGATTCCCAAAACCTCCTATTCACTGAAATCTTTGTTTTGATCTATTTTTAAAGACCATAACTGTGATTTCTTATGAAACGTGTTAGGTAATTACAATTCACAAATAACCCATGATTAATTTTAGTTAGGGTAGGCCTAGTTGTCTTTGTAAATATTCAATAATGTATTTTTACGACTGTTGGAAACCCATGAGTGAAAGAGTGTATTTTTTTACATTAATAAATAATGCTGCATAAAACCTCTTTGTACATCGATTTATTTTAATCCCCTACATTATTAATCATAGCGCTATTGGAGTATAGGTTTATAATGGTTGTGGGTGTAGAATTTTAAAATTAAAATATGTTTTTAAATTTAAGTGACTGCTGATTAAATACCGGTAAAGTAAGAGGAATTAAGTTAAGATTACACTTTGGTACTTTTACTAAACGCAATAAGCTTTAAGCAGTCCTAAAACTTTACCAAAGTTAAATAAAGATGAGATTTGTCTAAATGATTCCTCATCACAGTTTTAAAAGCTATTCTTAGCTCGGTATCTCAAGCTCTATTTCCTTTACCAAACTTTTCAACAAATGTATTAACTGTATTGGACAATCCAAATACAAATGCTAACTTCAATACATCTTACAGCAATATCAGATTAATATTATCGAGTTTCTCAATTTATATTCCAAAATACAATAGATCGATACAAGTTTTTGTATTTAATAACATTTTTTTAATACTATGAAAAAACCTGTATTGTTTAGTTTCATACATCAACTTCAGACCTATGGATTTGTGTTTTTGTATTTGGCACCCATGTTTGTTGCTACAGGTAGATTAATAAAGATGTTTTTGATCAAATATAAATAGATTAGTATAAAATAAACAAATTTGCCAAGTTTGATCAATATATGTATCAATAAACAAGGAAACTACAAGAGATTACTTTTTCTCCATAAGAATAACATGGGAATTTTAAATTTACAATTTTTTTCTCCGTGACCAATAACTGTAAAAAGCACTTATATATACTAAATTATGTGTTTTTTAATCCCTTTAAAAAGGTTTAAGATAAATTTAATGAAAATGAAAAAGCATATCGGTCCTGGGATTAGGTCTTACCGTGCCACCTACGGTAATAGCTACTTCCCTGTAGGGAAATTCGCTAATTATACTAAATACATTTTAATGTACATTTAATGAAGCATGTAAGCTAGTGAGTAAATTTTAATCGTTGGACTATTTGACGGATTATTTTCTCTTCTCTTGAACATAGTCCAGGGGCCATAAAGATGGATTTGGAAATGTTTTATTTAGTTAAAAAAATGCCATACAAGACATGCTCTTTATCCTATACTGTATCATAAACATAGGGTTGTTATATAACAGAAGATTATGAAAATTTAATAAACAACAACTCAACTTTATTTTAAGGGTCACGTTGTTTGGATCACATGAGTAGAATGGTAGCCTGAACCACAATTAATTACTCTGTGTAATTGATTTCGGTGGATTTGTGTCAAGCCGGGCGACGGTTGTGGGAGTGAATGCAATTTTAAAATGGCATTAAACACGTTCAGTGGACCAAATTCCGTTTTATAAACATGTATAAATACCAAGTCTTATAATCTTTGGGTAAATCGTAAATTTCAAGATTCTGATAATTCAAATTGATTATTATTTTACGATATATGTGTCTTAGTCTTACAGAATTTACCATAGACTACTATCAAAACTGATAAATTGTATACTGTGAGTTTTAGAACCTACATAAATATTCATAAAAGCAAAGCTTTCTTCATGTAGTTTGTATTAACGTGATATAACAATTGATTGATCTTTGATAAGTGTTTGAGGTTTCGTTAGTTTTTCTAATGTATAACATAATATCCCCTACAAAAAAAAAAAAAAAAAAAAAAAAAAAAACAAGAGAAAATTTACTCTAGCTATTTAACTACATAAAGATTAATTCACCTTTCACTCTAAAAGGTTGACAAAAAGGGGATGATTACGCTTTAAAATTAAATCTAACCGTTTACATTTTTGTGATATGACTTTCAGTCAGTTATTCTATCAAAATTTTCTAGTAGTTAAACCAGAGCTATCAGCCACTGAAAATAATAAATGCAGGGACCATGTTTTGAGAAATGTAATCAAGAGTTACATCACATCTTCACTAAGTAAATGAAATAGCTAAATACTAGTACAAACAAAAAGCAATTATGCTTTTAATAACTGACCCTGACTAAAGAACTAGTTTAGTAATAAAACTGTCTTCCCATTCATTCCACACTCATTGTTTACTCATCTTTTCCTTAGTAACAAGCTTTGAACCATGTTATTAAAAAAACAAACGTGAAAAACCGAGAAGGAACTAAAGTTGAAAAAAACCGTACAAGATAAGTATACAGACCTGACTACATTGAAAACAAAATTGCTAACATCTGCAAATGTTAAGATAAAAAAAAATTGAAAGACGATGAAAATGGAAAAAATGTGGGAAAGAGAAATCATGTGGCAGTATACTTTTGCTCAAAAATCACACACAGTTCTAATGTAACCAACGTTAGTAAAAAAATCTAACTAACCATGAACCGTGAATAAAAGGGGTTTTATGACTAACAGATTACTGTAATGTGTAAGGATGATACTAATTAAATAGCTTACGTAAAAGTTATAACTTTCATTTAAACATAACCCTATGCAATATATTACTAACATTGTAACATTGTCGAGCAGTATAACGAAGTACTGATATTTCCATAATTTAAACGACCAAGGAAACATTTTAAAAAGTCATCAATTTTCATCCGAAATTTATGAAAATACAAACATTTGTTACACTAAACGTTTCAGATATTTTATGACCCACTTTGTGACATCCGTTCCCAAGATTTATGTTGCAAAAGTTGACAGAGAGGAGGAATAGCTTAATGCAACAGGCAATCTAAAACATTTTAATTAAGCTTATCAGAACATGCTGGGAAATAAAGAAGTCTTGTACAGCTTTCAAAATTCATACTTGATTTTTAGTTGAACATCATTACTTCTGATATTATTAATGCAATTTATTTATAGAATGGTACTTCAGTTTTATGGTCATCATGTTACATCACGCTTTAAATACCTTTTTACAAAGAATGGGTGAATTACCTATTGAAAAAAATTAAATATTGGTAAACAAACACTGGAAATGCTATTAAGTTCCAAAATAAAACCCAAATAAAGAGTTATATAGTATTATAAAAAAATGAAAAAATCCTGAAAAAAACAATATGAAGGACAGGGAATGTTGCTAAAGTTAAACTTTTTTGTAGATAATAGTTTCCCATATTGGAGTAAATATGAAAATACATTATTTAGAATATCTTTTATTACCTAATCAATGTTATTTTGTTACAAGTTTTTCCGAATTATAATGTCGAAAATTTCAATATTATTTATTTTATTTCTGTTTTATTGTTTATTTTTTTGAAAAGGCTATTAAAAAAAAAACACATTTTTGTCTTCCAAATCCAAAAGTTTATTTGAGAGGACTGTTTTAATGTTTTTTGCTACACCATAAATATAAATCGTCGTTACTTCCAGTATTGCCACCAGCTCGGAGTGAGTAATCTTTGCCTGTTTATCTTGAATGTTTACCTTTGACAGTTGGTAGCCATTATCTGGCTAAAGGATTGGCCACTATTGCGGTCAGATCTAAATCCAACTCTCGGAACTGTAGTCTGATAGTTTGGTTTCAGCTTTTGGAAACGTTTTTGGCTTCTTCGTAGATGGTCAGAATAAAATGGATTGCGTATAATCTGTAGTTATTAAACGCTATGTAGAAATGAGCATATTTTTCATTTTGTAGAATAAGTTTTTGTATTTTAAGTAAACATTGTTGACGATATTATGCAGATATGTTTGTGCAAAAATAAAGTTGATTTAATATGACTAAAAACTATGTACGTTGACAATATTAACAATGGCACTACTAGGAAATGTCAGCATCGGTGACAAACGTGATCTACAAAGTATTATAATTATTATATATACTTGAAAGATAAAACCAGCTGATAGTAATAGTGCGTAAATGTATATGCATTGTATGCATTTATGCATACTTATGCATAATATGGAGCATGGAAACTATTAGTTCCTGAATTTATCGTTCAATGTGACAGTAATTAAACGAAAGATTGACAGAAAATATCAAGATTAAATTTTAATTTTAATATATACTCGTCTTTATAATATGAATATTTAAAATTTATTAATTATTTTCTTGCGGAATGGATGTAAAAAATAACTATTTTAGAGTATCATGAAATTGAGCTGTAAAACAAACTATAAAAAAGCATAAACATTTTGATATTTATTTTGTTATTAGTGACTTCATTCACTGAAATTCTGAGAAATTTTCATAATGAATTTTACGTTTTAAATATCACACATGTTCATTTATGTATTTTGTTGTGGGGTTTATTAGTTGACTATGTTAATGTAACACGTGCATGAGTACTTAATCAATCCTACCATATTAGATGGATAATCAAATGATTTATTGCAGACATAGTTGTAGCAAGAACATTATATATAATATAGATCAAACATTGCCTGGTGTTTTGCAGAAGGAAATATTATTAATTTTAAATAATATAGTACATTGTTACATTTCTGTTAAACTTGAAAGTTTAATCTTTTTAATGAATACATACTCGTGAAAATACATCTAAAGTGTTATAATCCAAAAACATATTTTGTAACCTCAAACTTTAGCAAATCGTTCACAGTAAAGGCAGCAAATTTACTGGTTATATTATTAGAAGCCAAAATAGAACATGCAAATCTTGCAAATACAGTGATGTAGGGGTAAGGTATTACTGGTTGTATCCTTCCTTTCTCATTCCGTGGATCCAAAATTGAGTCACGATTGAATCTCGTCCAAATAGATTCTTGGGTCAAAGGGTCCAGCCTCACGTGAAATAAAGTGAAATTTCGTTCCATGACTGGCTGAAATATTTAAATTCTGAATTGTTTAGTGGACCCTTGACAACAAGACCCTCGATAACAAGTCACCCTTTTTAACAAGTGTCATTTTCTAATCCCCTTGAATTTTATTTTCGACCTAATCGACATGTTATTGCAAACCTCGATAAAAAGTCGACCTCGATAACAAGTATTTTTTAATAATCCCCATGAGGGCCTTGTTATCGAGGTTCTGTATAATTTTAGAATCTGTTTATCATTATTATTATAAAAAAATAAAACATGGTAATTTATATCATATTGATTGACCAATATCTTTAATCTTCAGATTATATTTAGATTATCTTTAGATTGGTTTTATAGAATTAAGAACAGTGTGTATATACAGGTTAATCATAGAGTATTATGTTATGTGTTGTTTTTACTAATTTCTAAAGATTGATTTACAGTTGATCCAGTAGCAAATTTAAATTATTACGGCTCCAGTCCCACATTGGACTTGATCAAGAATTGTTTACTATACCACTGAAATGTTTTCTCAACGAAATACTGCCAAGTTATCATTAGTTTCTACACAGCCAATGGAACCCCGGGCTAAGCCATGCCTCCAGTGGCACATTCACTAGCCTACTCGAATAAAAAGGGGGCCTCACAGCGAGCACAAGGTGAGTAGGCCCTATATAAATATATAGATGTTTGTTTTAATTTGATTAAAAAAAGGCAAATAACGAGGTTCCTTCTCCGAAATGCCTTTGTTCGCTAATATCGATCAAGTTTATGCTGATGCCAACCCAATTTAGGAAGCACTCAATTTGTATTTATCTTAACCTGTATATAAGACAAATGATTTGCTCATTCATATTCTATGAATTATTTTTACTAAATAAGCTTTCTTAAACATTTAGTAATCAAACAACGATGATTACTAAAAAACTACTTAAATCAAATAATTTAGCAAAGTTAAACAGTAAAAGGTGGCTTGAGTTAAAATAAATATCGTTTAAGGTGGGTAGAGGCTAGTCTATTACTGTTAACACTTAGGTTAGTGTTTTTAACGATATTCTTTTGGAAAGGTTCTCAACATAGATAAATAGTTACTCATTATACATGTTTTATCCAAAAGTACAATATGTGGGCTATGTTTCCTTAATAATTTAATTTAATATTTTGGAGTGGTCCTAGAGTAGACTTATCTTTCTATAAGCAACAGAATGAATTTTACAAACCATGTGCTGTGATGGTTGTAAACGTTCAACCTATTGGAAGTAGTAAACGCTGTCTTTAAAAAGTCCTATGTTTAAGGTACAAAAAAACCTTACGTCAGAGAATCTATGTTTTTAATTAGAAACCCTATAAAAAATTGTTTGCAGAATTGGAAACTACATTGTTAATCCTGTCACATACAAAACATCAAACACACGAACCTCAAATTAATATTTATTAACTTTTAATATTACTGAAATTAGGTGTTTGTAGTTTTTACATGATGCCAACTGTAGACAAAATTTAATGTGCAGTCCGTGTATAAAAAACCTCCTTTGGGCTTGATAAAATTGTCGCACTTGGTAAGTCTCATATGTTACCATTTTCCTTCGTTTGAAAAAGGATAGGCCTACTTTGTACATTAGTTGCACAAATAACTATTTTTACGAGTATATAGTATATAACTAATAACTTACACACTGTTCTATTTCGTATTTTTTTAAAGAGGTTGGTTGCCCCTTTTATCTTGCTTTCGTCCTCATAGGCCACAGATGTATGTGCGTGGAGCGTACCTAGTAAAGTAATGGGTGAGCCGGTATGGTACAAGGGTGAACTGTACTGATAACAATTGTTGCAGGTTCCAGGGTCCGAACCCACGCATCGTTGCCTTTCGCCGAAAGACCGTGGCTCTTCCAACTAAACCTCCGAATTGAATTATACTCTCAACGCTTAACGTTTAATTAATAGAATCAGTACCTAAACAAATTCAACCGGTATTAAACCGAAATTTGACACTGAAAAATTTACCCTCTCAATCATTATTTTCCAAACGTCACGCGGAATCTGCCATGCCGATGACAGGTGTTAATGTTATTTGGTCCAGCCTCCGAGCATCGGTGACAAAGAGGGTGTAATTGATTCAGGAGTGGGTGTGGTGGGGGTAGGTGGGGGGTGGGGTGGCTGGCGCCGTAGCACGGTGGTGGGGGAACGCCTGTCTGTCGTCAGTCCCCGTCCGGCAGCCAACTCTGCACTAGCGCGACCTGTGGTTTCGTGCACTAACTAACTCTGGATTACATGCCCGGATGAGTCACTAACTTCTGTAACATTGTGATATACTCTGTTTAATTTTTTACCTGTCTATTTTACCTCTGAAACTTAAAAATATCTAGATTTAGAAACTGTTTAAAACCGTTTGGACGGTTGACAACTATTTCATTTAGTGTAGTTAATGTGCCGTTCCTCCAGCGAAGCGCTAAGTGAGTGGACCAAAAGTGAGTGAATGAAGCCCCAATGTGTCAGTAACGGCATACTTACTTTATGGATCTAGCTCAGGTAATTAAAATTTTATTTATAATCAACATTTTACGGTATTTACAAAAGCATAGTTCCTGTGTGTTTTAAATATTTATTTCGTGTTAAAGACCGTAAATTATTATAGTGTTTATTGTATATATTCAACAAGATCACATGAGATGTGTTTAAAATTTGTACATAAAAAATCGAATTGATCTAAATGTTGTTCTATCATTGAAATTTATGGGAAATTACTGAATTAAACTACTAGTTTAACTATTCAAACTTGTATTGCTTTTCTCTAATAAGTAAGATTATTATTCATTAATAATTTAGTTTTATGATATCTTTCAGACCCTTACATGCATCAAGCAGAATGAAAAAAAAAATACATATGAAATGTTTCCCATTTTATGACACTCTTACACAGTTCTCTCTTTATACAGTTTCAGGGCGATTTTATTTTAAGTACCTATATTGAATTATTTATTGAAACACAAACTAATATTTTAGCATCAAAATGTTTGTCTATTAGTTTGTTTTTCTAATTATGGATTTTGTTTACTTTCCTTTCCTTTATATATGTTTCATATCCTGATTTAATAAATTAATAATGCAGGCGGTTAAAATAATGTAAAGTATTGGCTATTTCTTTGTAGGTAGTTAAAATTATGTTTCTGAGACTAGTAACAACAGATATCGGGTCTTATATTCCAAAAACCAGCTTAACCATTCATAATTACCAAACAGACACTATTATTTTTGATATGTTGGCCTAAAATATATATATATATATATATATAAGCTATGATCAAGATGCACCAAGAGATGATCATGACATTGTTGTTCTTCAACCGTAGGTAAAGATAAGAGGTATTCATATATAACCGTCAAATGTGATATTCATGATTATTCCTTGAGCTCATTAAAATTAATTGAGATTATTTAATGAAGAGCTGCAATTTAACAGAAAAGCCTAGAGATGCTTTTTATCCAAGATTTTTCCATAGATGGTATACTCTTAATAGTATCATCACATGTTAAAATTCATGATTTAGCTTCTGAGCTGTAACATTTCTAATAAATTATCCTTTACCTTAGTCAATCAGCTACAAAAACATTTCAGCTGAGTTACGAAGGTGAAGACTACTTTTTAGTCAGCTATTCAGAGTCTTAAAACAATAAGTTTTTTTGTGGTCAATACCAAATTGTTTAATGAAAACGATAGCCAATGTATAATTAAGTTTATGAATCAATCGACAACACTAGCAAAGCAGCTTCTGTACCTTTAATTAATGTCGGAGTCTGGAGACTGTTTGGAGAGGTTTGTTTGTGGTTGTCTCGCTAACTTAGCTTTCAGTTCTCGTCCTAAAGCAATCAGATGCCGTCTTGTCCAAGTCAACGATACGGTTAATAGCGTTGAGCTATAGAGGCTTTTCAATATAGGTGTAAAACGTAATGATTTGTGTTGTAATTTAAAGAAAATATATTTGCTACTGGAATTTTAGCTTTAAATTACAATAAGGACATTTATTTACTGATACACTACAAATTTACATGAATTATAACTTTGTCTTTTGCAAATATAGTGAACTAGATGATAAATGCACTTATGAAAAAAAAACTGACACTCCTTGTCTTCTTGTTTCAGTATTTTTACAGGCCAAAGAAATTAAATGAATTGTGGTGATGTGTCAGTTTTCTATTGATAGTATTTTGAGAGACACACAATTCACGAACTTGTACAACAAATTGAAGTTTAACTTTGAAAGTAACTTTTGTTTTAATAACATTTTCCTAGTTGATAAATAAGTCGATTCAACATAAAGAACTTATATGGCGAAATTCTATGGCCTAAGTTCTATTTAATGTTACAATGATGCTTTTTATTTGTATTAAAACTTCTACCCATAAACCGAAGCAGTTTGTTTAAAATTCCTTTGTAGTACGGAATACGGTACATAACGATAGCTTCAAAGTGTAATCATAAAATGTGTTTATACAACATTAATGTAATTAACCATTATGATAATGCCAAAGTAACAGATAATACCAGAAAGCTCAAAAAATATTGCTAGACTTCAGAAAAAAGCAAAAAGGCGACCTATTAATTTCGTGTAAAACATGTTTCTGTTATTCAATGCACAATTTTGTGCTAGGCAAAGTTATTTGAAATAGAATTTATTTTGAAACTGACATCTCGAGAAAAATGTCTCGTTTGCAGCTTAATATTACAAACCATAAACAAAAATGAAAAATCAAATGAGGTAATGAAAATCAACAACTGTTTTCAGTGAGGAAATAGTTGGAAATAACCACTGGGATCGTAAATGTATAACGGGTGATAAAAGTAACAGGCCAGTCACGACACGGGTCGGGATAAGGACTCCCTAGGGTTCACAATGCTGTAAACACCATCCCCTGTAGAGGGACCAGTCGTTAGACGTATCCTGGGGTGTACAACGGCCAACAGTTCACACCGTCTGAGGCTCAATTCTACACTGTGTAATTTTTTGCTGGTAGAAATAAGTGTTCTTTTTGTGGTTTAAAGACAGCAAGTAACAAAAATTTTTGTTTTCGACGTTATTCTTTGTTTATGGCTGTTCATTTTTATGTGAAGAAGTTAAATGTGTAATTTGTATATGTTTAGTCTACAGTTAAGTCTGTAATTTGCAATTGCTTTTATAATAATGGTAATATTCCATAATTAATTTATGTAAGTGTTGATATATGATTGTAAACGTTTAAGAGTGCTATGAAATTACTTTTGCAGGAAAGCTACCAGATTCTTAATTCACGCCCTGAATTGAAAGGAGGAAAAATTTTAATTACATTGAATTTTCATACTAAAGTAGTATACGGTTTTTGAATAAAACATCAAGTAGGCTAATATAAAACGTAATGGTGATTAGTCATTTAGAGTGAAAAAGTCATTTGCCACTAGACTACATATAAGTATATAATTATGCATGGTTTTTTCCCTCCACCTAACATTTACTTCAACAGTCTACACTTTTCTAAAAACAAACACTTTCAAAAAACATCTAAGAGTATCTATGAGACAAACAAAACCAAACAATTGTACAAAAACGTTTTAAAAGCTTCTGAGAGTTTATCTTGAGTTCTATTTTTGTCCCCGTTCAAAGCGGATGTTATAACAACATTTTGGGAACTGTGGTGGACCCAAGAGACTAACAGGCCTTTGTTTAATATTGACCAACTTGCGATATTTTTGGACAAATACGAACACTTTTTTCATATAAACATTTAACCAGGTTTTCTCATCAAGGAGTGAAAAAGACGAAATAGCTTAAGTTCTAACTCAAAGTTTTTCTGTATGTACACATTTTAAACACATTTTGACCTCAGAAAATCTACTTGGGATCGACTTAAGTTCAAATAATAATGTAAATAAATGTACCTACTAAGTGTAAGCTATCGGTCCAAGGGGCTGCATATGATCCATAAAAGATAAAGAAGCTACGTTTTGGGTTGTAAAATGTAATTTGACTGTTCATTCAGTGGGCCCAAGAGAATCGTCTGTAGCGTTCAAACCACTTTCAGACATATACTGAGGAGATTCCGGAGATTATACTGTATTCAGTATTGTATCTTGGAGATTACATTATACTGCAGTTTAACACTCTGAAGATTAACTTCATTGTAGAATTCAATTTTAGAGATTGGAGATTACATTCTGTTCTTATATTCTTTCACAGTATTTTGTTACAATAGATGGTTTGAAATATGTAGTATTATAGCGTTGAATATAGAGTGAGATCATACAATTACTACTAACTGTATATTTTAAAGAATTCAAATCCATTCCGTGACATATAACTGTGTGAATTAACTTTCTCTTCATCGTGTAATATACTACAATGTGGAATACAATATTTCTATATACTGTAACGCACAACAGTGTGGATTAAATTCCCTATAGACTGTAGGTGTTTTGGGTGGATTATATTTTTTTGTACAATTGTAACAGTGCATGTCGGACCGTTGCTGTTAACTCAGGAATAACAATTAAGGTACATAAAGCTTATCAAATTATATATCTTTATAGATCAAAGTTAATTTACAAATAAATAATTTACAAAAAAGTAAGGGTGAGGACTAGGTATATGTATTTATTTAGGTTTGTCTTCTACTACAATGGTATTTTTACGTTTCGAATGGGAACGGTTGAAACCCTGGTATTTTACCTCAACGTTTACCTTTTTGTTAACTAGCATTATTAATCCATAGCTAAATTTAAAAGTACATACACTGGTATGGTATAAACAGATGCAACCTAAAATTTGTTACCATTAAGTAGCTTTGTTACCAAATAATCTTTTAGAACATGAGAGTCAAAGGTGTAAATGAATCTTGAATTTAATTTTTATTGTGAATCATTAACAAATTGATGAGTCATAATATATAGATACGTATCCTAATACGTATCCAAAACGCAAATGGTGTCAAAACATTATTTGAGTCCAAAAAAAATATGATGAGTCCAAAAGTTAATTGCTCTAAGTAAGTGAAAGTAACGGGAATGCCTTGACCAGGGGCTGGCGGATGCAGGTAAAAAGTGTTAATCAAATATATGAATCAATACACCACTGATGGTGTGACATAATTTACTTATAGAGAGACGAAGCCTGGAGTATGCAATTGATTGCATATAAAGCAATTAATTATGTTCCAATAAGCAGCACAGCTTTGCTGACTCAGCGTGCTTCATCGTGCACCATTGCCACAACTACGACTGCTATTTGACTGAAAATCGATTATAGGATATCGTTTTTAAGGTGACTATCAATATACGCTGTAGTATAGCATTAAGGTGTAAACAATTCTCTTTACCTTATTTCAAAATGATGAACTGTGGTTGAAGTAGAAATGTTTGACATGATACTATATTGTATCATTACTTCAGGTTAAAATCCTTTGAAAATGACTTTTAGTTTTTATAAAAAGACCTTAGCTTTAAAATCAACTTACAGCCTAAATATCCTGCAACTGGCCTTGAACTTGTTATTCAATGAAGTATTTTCGTCCCTTGATTAATACAAAATTTGCACAAACTTAAGAGGAGGAAAGGACTTTCTGTGAATGATTCATAATGATAATTTGTTTAGCTTTTATGCCTTATTTCTTAAACTGGTAAAAGCTATCCAAAGCTTTCTTCACAATCACTAGTTTTGATTAAATATAAAGGAAGTGCTATAAAGTGTTGTTTAAGTATAATAACAATATATTAATATATTAACAATTTCCACTTTTAGGACAAAACAACATTAACTTGTTAATGAAGATAAGCATATAAAAAGATTCTGGGTGGTAGGCCTATACCTATATTCAATTTATTTTTAGTGTATTTTCACAATTTACAAATACTTTGATACGAGCATGAAATACAGTCAGTTTGTTAATCATTAAAAACACTCTACTGATTACACATAAACAAATATGTTAACTAAATTTAATAGGAATTGACTAGTTTTTAAGAGCGAAATCATACAAGAAAAAAGGCTTGTACGTAAACCTACATCAATCATGATAAAAGCCAATTATTATGCTTTATTGATCTTGTAGTACATTTTATGACCTAATACAAATAAAACCCTTTAAAAAACACGCAAATGATTGATTTTATAACACCACAATTTGTTTTAAGAGAAAAAAACACTATATGACCTGAAGCAAACCAATATGTTTAAGAAGACTTGACCACGTACAAAGTAAACGATGCTCCTGATGTTTTTACCACTTGAAGGGAAGATTCATCATCTGCGACCCTCCTGTATAGCTTTGGCCTTTGTACAAAACTGAACCAGACAATATTACATTATTCATAATATATGTTTCAAAAATAGGACTTATGAAATTAAAATCTATTACTCTTCTGTTTAAAGCGTAACAAATTATTTTGGTTTAGATATTGCCAGTATAAATATTGTCTAGTTTGTGTGTAAACATGAAAATGTTACATGAAAATCATGAAATTTAGACAATGATAGACCCTTAAAAGTAAAGGATAAAAGTAATTGTAACAACCTAGACACTGAATTGGATTCAGTTTCAGAACTGAAAACTGGATTCAGAAGTCATATTGTTTTTGTTTCAGCTTAGAATGTGTGTGTGTTTACTTGAATGTATTATTTTAGTTGGCATTACTGTTTGTGTAAACAGTTGTTTAGTTGTTCGTTAACTCGGTCCAAATATTGTTCGTCAAATTCACAGTAAACTTACCCAATACGTTTAAAATGTATTAGATCGTACTAAAAAATAACTGATTCAATAGTTTTGACCTATATAGGAGGAATACAACCATCATTTGTCATTAAAAGAGACAATTTAACGAATTAGACAAGTTGAAAGCTTAAAGTATAAAGTCTGAGGGAATTGGAGCGTGAACCTTCAAGTCACGTTTATAACAAAGATATTTCTTTCTCTTTGGTGCGCAAGTTCATTTCATGCACGATTTAATGTATTTATTTCTTTTCAGTGGTCGGTATTTATTACAAATGTTGACATAAATGCTCATTTTTGCAGATAAAATTACAAATCAGTTAGTTTGAAAATGTAATTGTTGATAATCGATCTTGTAGGCTAACTCATACTAGAAATATACACTACAGAATTGGTCCTTACTTTCGTTTACGTATTTTTGTACGTATAAATTGAATGTAAATAGTGTCCATAATCATTAGTAAATATTATTAATAAACAGTACCTTTTGATCCGACTTTTAGAGGTGTTTGTGTCAAACACCAAAGATGAATGGAGTTCTGACAGGTCTTTCACTAAAAGAACAACAGTTTAACGAAATGAAAGAACGGTTTGGCTGTTTTGGACGCATCCAGCCTCTTTTATGTTTATTTGAAATTCAATTCTTCTGTGATCAATTTCTTGACAATATATCACAAATATATGATTAAATCATAATCGTTGTAATGGTAATAAATAATCATGTAATAATATTACCGGTACTTATAGTATAAGAAGTTAGTTTATGTTATAATATATACGGTATAAATTATAACTAACGGTTTGTGTTGAAACTGTTAGATATGAGGAAAATGCATTTGAAACATTTATTTAGGGTAGAAAATCCTCACGAACCAACTTTGGTCAACCTCTGTGGGAATGGATAGCAAACCAAATTTTAAACCTATATCAACATGCTATATCGGAAGTCCTTATTACGTATACAGTATTCGTTCAAACCATTCGTTTGAGCTGAGTTGAAATATCTGTTACACTGTACGAGAAATACTGCTACGTGATAATGGCGCAAACATTTAGTACAAGCATTGACTATTGGATACAGAAGTTACAGTTGTTGTATTAATAGTCAAAGGTACTAGTCTGGAATATTGTGTAACATATACAAACATTTTCATACTAGATGGAAAAAGGTAATTTCGATGGAATATAATAACAAATCAATCAGTTTTGTTCACTATCTAGAGCAATAATTGAACGGAAGGGTCTCAAAATTATAAAATTACATGTCTAAAAAAGTGTAACTACAAAAAAAGGAAAAATAAATAGTACTACGTTTACAATTCATAGAGGAAATATTATACCATCTTTGTTTCAACTACAAACGTTAATTGGTAATTTAAAATATAAAAATAAGTAAAATGTAGTTTTTAATATGCAAGAGGGTCTTCAATAACTGTTAAGATAATCCCTATGAAGTAAGTGATAATCGTGCAGTCGACGCCGAACATGGCTCTAGTTGAATATTCAGAAGGCACCAGCTTGCAGTGCTCTGGCAGCTAAAACCTTTTACACACCCGATCTTATCCATGGTAAAGGGTATAACATTTTTCCGAATAAATTAAAGGAAAAATATTTATTTTGGAAAACTTAGGTTTGTTGAGTCGTAGTGTAATTTAAGAATTTTTTCTATAGAGGAGTTGCGTATGTAGTAAGATCTAGACCTGTGAACGATTTAATTCATAATGTACTAAATCTAAACAAACTATTCGTATTTTTTATTTTTTAGCTATATATAGGGTGTTTTTTATACGTAGCCCGAATTAAAAGAACTGTCATAAATATTATTTTTAATTTGAGCTTCTGAAAACACAAGGTTGAGTATTATTTACAATACATTCTCAATCACACTTAACATCACAGATGACTATGCAGCTTTGACTATCAGCTCATCGAAAATGAAGTAAAAAAAAAAAAAAAAAACAGGGGTACAGTACTAGAATGTTGTTTTTTCTTGTAAACTTGTTTTTTTTTGTAAAAAAAACCTTAGGTCAAGTATTTAGGCTGTGTTATGAAAAAAGCGTGTGTATATAAATTTGTGTGTGTGACTAAAAATGTGATTACTCAAGTAGTTTTGGTCTTTTTTTATGAAATTTGGCATGGACGTAGAGGGCTTTAAAAACTTGGATGAGTTCGCGAACCAGCATGATTAGGCTAAGTCAGAAGACTTATTTGGGGTTCGAAAGTAAAAAAATAACTCAATAATACACTTCAAAATACTGTTTAGTAATCAAAATATTGTATATTTTTGATAAAATAAATGCGAAAAGCAAATTTCTATTGAGGTTGTAGGGACCAACAGTAGTAGAGACCCCTAGGGACACCTCCATTGTAAACATCACTCTGGATAGCCTCGTCAGCAGAACCCAAGGTGGAATATACGCTAGGGATGGTGATGGTATGCTAAGTGATTGTGACGTTATGATCGTGGTCGATATAATTGTGTACCCATAATTGATTGTTGGTTGCATAATTGTGTGATTCATTATACATGTTATTTATAAGGTAAGGTTTATATTTTAATATTTTGAATAATTCGGGTTTTAGTGCACTAGAGTAGTTTCGAGCTTCTGTAGAAGTGTACGAGTGTGGAAATATTTTAATCGCTTAACATATGTTTGTGAGTGAGTATTTTATTTGTAATTTACATGAATTTTACTAATCTAGTGATCTAGAGGTTCACCCGTGATATTAGTTGTTGATTGTTGTTTCAATGTGATTGTTTTTTCCTCAAAAAAATAAGATCTTCCCTCTAAGAAAGATTGCTCTTATCAAGTTATTTGGGGCTGTACAATTCTTGTAATCATAAATTTTAAACTTTTATAAGCTAGTGGTTTTCAAATACTAGTAATTGGTTATAAAATAATCGTAATAGTTGGCAATAGTATTGTTCTGGTCATATTTATAGTGATTGTGATATTGTTCTATACAGGGTGTCCCGGAACTCTCTACCAATATTTTAGGGCATTGTTCCTGGGTAAGAAACATGTCTAAATATCATATTTAAACTGTCCGGAAGTCCTTAGTTACTCAGATAGCCGCCATTTTGTTTTTTTCACTTATTAATTTTTTTCTGAAAAGTGGTTAAACATACGAAGTTGAAACTTTGCACAAACATTTATGACAACTAGACAAAGCTACAAAAAAATTATGACGATTTTTAAAATTCATAAAACAAAATGGCGGCTGTTTAAAATTTGGTGTCTTAAATTACTCGAAAACCGTTGATGTTAAAAAAATTTTACAAGAATAAATGTTTTAAGGCAATTTCATTACAAATCGATCGACACCTTAATCATTAAGATCGAACGAGTATTAACTGAGATATGGCAGTTTTAGTGATACGTGACCGCCGGATATTAGTTGCAGCGCATGCTGAAAGCGGTCACGTATCACTAAAACTGCCATATCTCAGTTAATACTCGTCCAATCTTAAAGATTAAGGTGTCAATCGATTTGTAACAAAATTTCATTAAAAAAGTTATCCTTGTAAAATTGTTTTTAAAATCAACGGTTTCCGAGTAATTTAAGAAACAAAATTTTAAACAGCCGCCATTTTGGTTTATGAATTTGAAAAGTTGTCATAATTTTTTTGTAGCTTTTTATAGTTGTCATTAATGTTTGTGCAAAGTTTCAACTTCGTATGTTTAACCAATCTTCAGAACAAAATTAATAAGTGAAAAAAACAAAATGGCGGCTATTTGAGTAAATAAGGACTTCCGGACAATTTAAATATGATATTTAGATATGTTTCTTACCCAGGAACAATGCCCTAAAATATTGGTAGAGAGTTCCGGGACACCCTGTATACTTCAAGCTATTAGTCTATATATATATATATATATATATATATATATATATATATATATATATAGGGCCTATATATGTCAAATGTCAAGTTTTCCCCTTGTACTCTATATTAAAAATCATCTTAATATGTGCTATAGGATATGATAATTATGTTGATCATTAGGAGCGAAGTAACTTTACTAAAAAGAACATACCGGAGGGAAACATTAGTCAAGTCACTTAATCCAAACTTTTCTGGTGGTCAAAGGGTAAACGACTTAACCCGTTTTCCCTACAATCTATTATACCATGTGATAGTACTCGTCGAAAGTGTTGAAGTAACTATTAGTAGTAAGTAAACTATATAGTATTAAAGTAACTATTTTAAAAGTGTTGAATCTTATTGATTCAATACATGTGTTTTCAAAATACAAACTTTTTAAACTCAAATACTTATACATAAGACATAGATTTTAGTGTTGTGTAGTGGTTGGATTGTACAAATATATTGCATGCAACCACATAGAAGACTAAATCAAATACTTAATTTGACATCAATAACCGAGTCCAAATATTATAAATTTTAAACATTGTAAATGGCATCAATGTCATTGAACACTGCCATTACCACTACGTCCATTAGCGTAGGGTCTAATGGCGATTGGAGAGTCCAATCTTCTAAATTGAAATATTTGTTAGGATTAAACGGATGCAAATCAAAGTGTTTAAATGTTTAAATAATAATTAAAAAGTCCCGCTTCATCAAGGGGCTAAAAGCTGTGTAAGGAAAACAACATTATTTCGTAAAAGAGAGAATAATATCTCAGGTAGAGACGTTCCCTGGTCCCTAGGGTCAGACCCAACAGAATTGTGGGAAACGGTTAACTCCCTACTTTGCATCCACTTCTGGACCAAACTAAAAACTACTTTTAAGATTTAAGTCACTTCCTGTGAATGAAATGTTAACGAGAAATCCATGAGGGTTAGAGTAATGTGGAATAGCTTAGACATACACCAAATAAGACAATAACAGAAATAAGATATATTGAAAAACTAGTTTACTAACAGTTCTACATAGATTTTAATGTTTGATTCGTACATAAGTACCTGAACTTGCCTTAGCACTTTGTAATTTAGATGGGTGTTTCTCATAAACCAAAATCCATTGATTTTCTTTATCAGGGAACTGCGAACTTAATATGGTGTGTATTTATATATTTTATTAAATCTTCAGTGTGAATACGTTTTTTTTTAATTTATCTACAGCATGCACATAAAACTTTCATCCAAATATATTACAGATATCCTTGTGATATTTTAATCATTTTATGAACTTCTATAGTTACTAATTAACACTTGAACATTACTAAATATTACTCTTAAGTCAGGATTGAACTAACGTCATCTCGTAGGATCAGTGACCTCCAAATTTCACCCTGAACCATTACAATCCCCATTCAAAACCCTCACGTTCGAGAGCAATACAATTGTATGAGCTACGTGTGCTGAAAACCAACCCGAAATTGAAAGTGTAATTTTTATCCTTACTCAATTTTCTTTAGGGAATTACAGTGATGCTTGAAAGAGAGTTGTTATGTTTTGTGATCAGCTGTTTTTATTATTTCTTGAGAAGATTGGCAATTAGTTGCGGAACTCATCTTTGTTTACAATATAGATGTGAAACATAAATTGTTATAGTAATTCAAAATACAACTCAGAAGGATATTATTGTTATTCTAGTTCTGATTGATACCCCTCACTACAAAAGACCTTCGAAAGGATATAGCTCTTTTCTTAAATAGTTTGTTAGTACATTACTCTTTTATATAAGTTGTTTTCAAAAGCGGTCTTTCTATGTCGCATAAGTGTGAGTGTCCAATAAACAAACATCACTGTTTTATTTTACTTATAATTTTAAAAACTATTGTCATGAAATATATTTGTTTTCCTTGTTGTTACACATCTTATTTATAGCCACGAACTGTATACTAACAGATAATGATTTTAATTCACAAAAAATGAATAAAACCCAATTACGACGAGCTATAATTCTTCATTTCATACCAAAATCGTTTTGAATGAATATATACAATTTTAATAAATATAAACTCCTTTTTAAATCATGTACGTGTATGTGAACAGATAAAGATGGAATTTGTCAATGGTTTTGAACGTTATAATTGTTGTATACTTATTTTAAGGTTACTCAAAAGCTTGCTATGATACAAAAAATAAGGCTAACTCAACTGAACAATCTATTATCGATCCAATTAGGTGATATAAAGCCACAGGCGTTTGGTGAATACCAATTTATAAAGGATAAAAGTTTACAGTCAGTCATAAAATGGATCAAACCTGGTTAAAGCAACTGATCTGTTTTAGATTATGTTATTTGGTTTGGTTGAGGTTATAAATTCAAATAGTATTTTCAATTCGTGGAATCAATGAGATTGTGTTTTAAAGTATTTTAAGAGTATTCTACCTTTTGAATCAATATATATGTGTTTTTAAAAGACAAACTTATTTTAACACAAATACTCATACATCATGATTTAATATTTTACAATTTTTCACGTTCAAAATTTTGTAATTTGGTTTGATAAAATTTTTTTATTGTGATACATGAAAACATGCCATTAATTAAAAACTGAATGCCTTGAAACACTAATGTTGGTTTACTCAGATTTATCTAGTTGTTTCTCCCCTTGGCTGGACAAATTTGAGACCATAGACCGGACTCAGTTTTTGCCAACCAAACATAACGCAAAACCTAATACCTAAGCGCAAATGACCTGAAGTTTCAACTGCTGGCTATTTAATGTATTGGTTAGTGTTTTATATACTGACCGCTGGACAAAGGTGCACCATTCTTATTTTACCTTCTTTCTCTTTATAATTTATTTCAATTCTTTCCATGTGTCATCTCGGCATCACAAAACATCACATAAAACGTTAAACAATTCCCTCTCTTATCACTAAGAGGATGTATGCCTATCTCCTGATTAACAATTTATTATAACAATCGTTAAGGATATTAGTCTCGTGTGGAATTTAAATACGTAGAGGCACTTAAAACATCACATATTTATTTTAAATTACTGAAATAATTACTGTAGTTTTGCAAAATTTCTTATCATAAATTGGCGAACCATAATGGGTTGGATTAAAAACATGTTACTCTTAAACGTTTATGAGAATAAGTTGTGGGTCCTTACGTATTATACCAACCACACGGATAAATTAACTCCCAAATAAGATTTTAATTAGTTTAAATAACAAAATAACCACACTTAGGTTAGGTTACAATTATTAGGTGTAGTTGGCATAATACGTCATCAAGTTTTGTTATCTTTTAATGTAATCACATGCCTGCAGCCTAGGTCTAATGATACTATAAAATTAAACTATTATGATTTATTAAAATACAAGAAGAATCATTTACTAGAGAAAAAGGTCATTACTAAAACACATAACCTTCCTTTGATTAAGACTAAAAGCCAGAACATAAAACCTTGACTTTTCTACAGAAAAATTCAATTAACTCAGATGAAAGTGTCTTTAGCAGGTTTTGGAGACAAAGGAATCACTTATTTTCAAAAGGAGCTCTCAAACCTTTTGTTTCTTGAATGTAATTCACGGAAATATCCCTTACTGATATCAGTGGAAGTCTTTTGTCGTTAGTTTTTCACCTAAGTCGTTCTTTTGTTTTTGTCCTTAAGTAGTCTAGATACCTTAAATAATGTAAAGAAAATGTAGAAAAAATAGTATTAAAAAACTATTATCCTGTCAACTATACAGGGTGTCCCTCGAGAGGTGTCTCAAATCGATTACTGGAAAACAGCTTAACGTACAAGGATGAAATAAAATTATTTCCAACTAAATCGACCCCAAGGAATAACGTAAAAATATTTTTAACTTTTTTCAAATACAGGGTGTGCCAAAAACTGAGGGTCACTAGTTCGAATCTCGGAACTTTCAAATGTAAACATATGTCATGTTATACATCATTTTAAAGGTATTTGATAGACAAACATTTTGGCGAAAACCAAAATTAGTTATCTTTTTCCGTTTCAAAATGGCGGCAGTTTTTTTGAAAGAAATCTATATTTTTTTAATACTCTGTATTTCCTATACCAATGCATTTAGCACTTCTCCGGTTGCATTTTCTTACTCGTTATGAAATTAGCTTTACTGTGATATGCAACAAGTAACGGTTTTTTGAAATAATAAAAATTCCAAAAAAATTTATTTTTGAAAATTTGCAAATGCTCATTGTTCAAAATTTTCAAATAGCAACATATGTCAAATGGCACATCATTTTATAGGTTTTTCAATTCCTAACAACTTTGTAATTTACACTTACTTCGTATCTCTTTTAGTTTTTGTGTAAATAACAAAAAACCTAATTTTCCTATATCAAATGCATGTTATTTGGGTTTGACACTAAAGGCTTCATTTCATTTAGTGTTGAACCATGTCAAACCCAAATAACATGCATTTGATATAGGAAAATTAGGTTTTTTGTTATTTACACAAAAACTAAAAGAAATACGAAGTAAATGTAAATTACAAAGTTGTTAGGAATTGAAAAACCTATTAAATGATGTGCCACTTGACATATGTTGCTATTTGAAAATTTTGAACAATGAGCATTTGCAAATTTTCAAAAATAAATTTTTTTGGAATTTGTATTATTTCAAAAAAACCGTTACTTGTTGCATATCACAGTAAAGCTAATTTCATAACGAGTAAGAAAATGCAACCGGAGAAGTGCTAAATGCATTGGTATAGGAAATACAGAGTATTAAAAAAATATAGATTTCTTTCAAAAAAACTGCCGCCATTTTGAAACGGAAAAAGATAATTAATTTCTGTTTTCACCAAAATGTTTGTCTATTTAATACCTTTAAAATGATGTATAACATGACATATGTTTACATTTGAAAATTCCGAGATTCGAACTAGTGACCCTCAGTTTTTGGCACACCCTGTATTTGAAAAAAGTTAAAAATATTTTTACGTTTTTCCTTGGGGTTGATTTAGAAGGAAATAATTTTATTTCATCCTTGTACGTTAAGCCGTTATCCCGTAATCAATTTGAGACACCTCTCGTGGGACACCCTGTATAATCATCTTAAGATAGCTAAGTACTGGAATAATTAAGAATAATAACTTATTGATCAGCAGTGTTTATGTTTACTTCGGATTTGGTTTCCTTAACTTTGTACATGTCATAATAGTACGAAATAGAGGATAAATTGTACAAGTAGTAGAGGATAATAGTACAAATTAGATGTCAATATTAGTGTAGATATATTGAATTACAGTATTCGTGATCCTCGAAAACCTCTCTAGGTTTGTTTTAAAGGTAACTAAAACATAATTTCTATTTTATATCTCACATTTTGTTCATACTGGATACACGTTTCTATTTCAAATATTAATCTAAGTAGTAACCAGGCAAAATTGTGAAATATTTCCTTCAAGTATAAAAAGCTATTCCCAACTATATAGTGGGTACATAACGGAATCGTTTTTGTGGGAATACATTTCAGGCCTCGAAGGGATTTAAGCTTACGTAGATACTTTTATACTTCCATTTCAAAGCTACATTTAAAAAACGACCAGATTTGATTCGATGTTTTCGGAAAGGACTAACCTATAGGAAGTAAACAAACTTTTTTTATAATTTATGAGTATAATTGTAGTAAAGTTTATTTATATGACTTATTCGATGCTTTTTAAAAATCTCATCTGATGTGTTGATTTTTACTGTATCGTTTCGTAAAGAAAAATCGTGGGTGGTTCAATAACTAATTTTATTGAACCAAGTATATATTTACATGTATATGTTACGTCAAAATGATATACAATGTCATTTAGCTTACAATAATAAAATTAATTAAAGCAATTATGTTTAGTGGGTACCAATTAATTGAGCTGGCAAAAAAAAAATGAAGTCCGTTATGTACTGATTATTCTATATTCTTTCTTGGCTTAGTAAATACTAGGTTCAATAATAACATTGAAGTAAAAATCATCAGAGAAATGGCCAAAGCTACAATAAAGCACAACAATTATTAAAGATTTCCTAGACCTAAAAGTTTTTGGGTTATGTGTAAAATGTACCTTATTCTGACGACACCTCAAGAAGTGGATCTTCTTGTTGACCTATAAACAACAATTTTCAATCCCTGGATTATTAGTAAGAATTTATTTTGCTCGTTAAAATGTATGAAATACCGCAACTCTGTACAGATTACATACAATTTAGTTTTAAGTAACAAATATTTGGACGTCGTAAAAGAACGTAAAATTAATCGGCTACATGTTATATGTCTCACAAATACAAACAGCCAATATATTTTATGACGAAAGAAGGATTTTATATTAGGTATTTCAAACTCATGTAGTGACACTTTGAAGGTTTTTACTCAGATTATATTGTCATATTTGCAAACTTTTCAGTCACCATTAAAGTCCCAGGTCATATTTGTTTACTTATATTTGTCTCTGGTCCTTGAACTTGGCTGGACTAATCCATGGGCAAGGACCGGATAAAGTTCTACCAACCGTACAAAATATCCATCCAATTCTGCACAATGGGGCTTGAGGCTTTAAGGGTTGGCTACATTGGCATAACATTTGTTACCTTTTTATACTGTCTACTGTATACAGAGTGTTCCTGATGACTGTCCAAATTTAAAATTTTACCTTTAAATGCCAAAATAATTGTTTAAAATGTTTAAAAGTGTACTAAAATAATAACTTTGTTACCTCGATAACAGATATTTTATGTTATAACAAATTAATCTTCATTTTCCGATTCCTCTACAAACTATTTCGAACTACAGACATCAGCCTAACTAGCACAATGAACACACAACTAAGGGAAACTAATGTTTACATTTCGAATTTTATTAATTTAAAAGGCCAAAATACTGTGAAAAGACAGAACATAAAACCTCGAATTTCTTCTTTGAAAAAATTCAATTAACACAGGAGAAAGTGTCTTTAGCAGATTTTGGAGACAAAGGAATCACTTATTTTCAAAAGGAGCTCTCAAACCTTTTGTTTCTTGAATGTAATTCACCGAAATATCCCTTACTGATATCAGTGGAAGTCTTTTGTCGTTAGTTTTTCACCTAAGTCGTTCTTTTGTTTTTGTCTTTAAGTAGTCTAGATACTTTAAGGTTAATGTAAAGAAAATGTAGAAAAAATAGTATTAAAAAACTATTATCCTGTCAACTATATAATCATCTTAAGATACCTAAGTACTGGAATAATTAAGAATAATAACTTATTGGTCAGCAGTATTTATGTTTACTTCGGATTCGGTTTCCTTAACTTTGTACATGTCAATAATAGTACGAATTAGAGGATAAATTGTACAAGTAGTAGAGGATAATAGTACAAATCAGATGCCAATATTAGTGTAGATATATTGAATTACAGTATTCGTGATCCTTGAAAACCTCTCTAGGTTTGTTTTAAAGGTAACTAAAACATCATTTCTATTTTATATCTCGCATTCTTTTCATGCTGGATATATAGCTTCTCTTTCAAATATTAATCAAAGTAGTAACTAAGTAAAATTGTGAAACATTTCCTTCAAGTATGATTAAAAAGCTACTCCCAACGATATAGTAGGCACACAACGGAGTCGTTTTTGTGGGAATACATTTCAGGCCACGAAGGGATTTAAGCTTATGTAATTACTTTTATACGTCCATTTCAAAGCTACATTTAAAAAACGACCAGATTTGATTCGATGTTTTCGGAAAGGACTAACCTATAGGAAGTAAACAAACTTTTTTATAATTTATGAGTATAATTGTAGTAAAGTCTATTTATATGACTTGTTCGAGGCTTTTTGAAAATCTCTTCTGATGGGTTGATTTTGAATTTTCAATCTCTGGATTATTAGTAAGAATTTATTTTGCTCGTTAAATGTTTGAAATACCACATCTCTGTACAGATTACATACAATTTAGTTTTAAGTAACAAATAAATGTTTAGACGTCCTAAAAGAACGTAAAATTAATCGGCTCCATGTTATATGTCTCACAAATACAAACAGCCAATATATTTTATGACGACAGTAGAATTTTATATTACATATCTCAAACTCGTGTAGTGACACTTTCAAGGTTTTTACTCAGATTATATTGTCATATTTGCAAACCTTTCAGTCACCATTAATGTCCCAGGTAATATTTGTTTACTTATATTTGTCTCTGGTCCTTGAACTTGGCTGGACTTATCCATGGGCAGGGACCGGATCAAGTTCTACCAACCGTGCAAAATATCCACCTAATTCTACACAATGGGGCTTCAGGCTTTAAGGGTTGGCTACATTGTCATAAAATTTGTTACCTTTATATACTGTCCACTACTCCCATATACAGGGTGTTCCTGATAACTGTCCAAACTTAAAATTTTACCTTTCAATGTTAAAATAATTGTTTAAAAATTTCAAGAAGTGTACTAAAATAATAACTTAGTTACCTCGATAACAGTTATTTTATATTATAACAAATTAATCTTTATTTTCCGATTCCTCTACAAACTATTTCGAAATACAGACCTCAGCCTAACTAGCACAATGAACACACAACTAAGGGAAACTAATGTTTACATTTCGAATTTTATTAATTTAAAAGGCCAAAATACTGTGAAAAGACAGAACATAAAACCTCGAATTTCTTCTTTGAAATATTCAATTAACACAGGAGAAAGTGTCTTAAGCAGGTTTTGGAGACAAAGGAATCACTTATTTTCAAAAGGAGCTCTCAAACCTTTTGTTTCTTGAATGTAATTCACGGAAATATCCCTTACTGATATCAGTGGAATTCTTTTGATGTTTTTAACCCAAATTGTCCTCTTGTTTTTGTACTATTGATTAGTCTGGGGTTGGGATGCTGTTGATGTATTTTTAGTTAAATTTAGCATGTTTTGTCATTGAAAGGGGGTTTCCATAACTCAGTCCTTTACATTTAAGAGTAAACGTTTTTTAAATTTACTATAAATTAATTAGTAAATGCTACTTCACTCTTTTGAGGTTATTGTGATAAAGTTCATTAAAAAATAGCCAGTGACCTTTTTAAAAACACAATTTCATTTATTCAACAGGTTAATATCGACCCGATGAATATGGATGAGTCCAGGGAAGGGTATTTGTGCTGGTGTTGACAGGAATTAACAGCTTCTGCTATTTATTTTTATGCGTTAAAAGTACAATTGGTTGTTAGTTAAACGTTTCAACATGCATTATTGACCGTTTAAATTGCTTTGATTGATCATAGGTTGAAAAATCATCTCAAGTGGACGATTCGCAAGGGTTAGTTTTCAAACCATTTTGATCTCTTAATGTTTAGTACTTTTTGGGATAAAGAAGATTGTTTGAATTTACTTTAAACGGTGAACAGGGCGAGTGTTTGGGATAGATGGTTGTGTAAAATACGGACGGATATTTTATAAAGCAGGATCTCATAAACTTTATGTTTTAGAGAAACCTTCATAGGAGAAACCTTTTTTAAATTTTAGTGACGGTAAAATCTGTTGAAATTTGCTGGATCTAACAATTTGTCGATTTTATTATTGGTGACTACACAAACATTTTAAAACCCGTTAATTTACAAAAAAACAATTTCAAATAGTTTTATTTATCGGAAGTTATAAAAAATAAGATGCCTGCCCCAACCAAAACATAGCTAGCATTATATACATTTAAAATTAATTTTAAAGCTGTGGTTTTCGTATTCGTAAAATTGTCTTTATAAGCTGAAAAATAAAATAAATTATTACAGTAGGTAATAAATATAAACAAATGGAAATGCAAACGTGTTTTTAATGTATTCCTACTAAGTCATATATTAAAATAGTATCAAAGCAAAGCTTAAATATTATCAAGCTTTAAAATTTCTTTCATATGTTATTTTAATGTTAGTTCGTGATCATTTATAACAGGTGCAGTTTGAAAAAATACAAAATACCGAAATTATCCATCCGATATTTAGTTTACAAAGTTGAGAAAAGCTCAACAGTTCAAAACTGCCGAGTTTCCAAGTAAGTAATATGAGACTAATGAATCCAGATTGCACCCGTCTTAGGCAGGGTGCACACTGGAGAAACCCGTTTCAGGAAACTGATTTCAACAAATTGGTTTCAAGGAAACCATTTCTGTAACAAATGCACACAGAAGAAACGGGATTCCATTAGTTTCGTGATATTAATTCGGATGACGATGATGTGACTATATTGGTGGAGGATAAAGAAAACGAAAAGAAGGAAGTATTTGGTTGATCCATTGATTAGGGATGGCCAACACAGTACTTATATTGTAGCTCGTTAATTATGCAGTAATCCTGTCAAATTTTTTGATTTTTTGAATGCCAAAGCCTCTTTTTGAACGTTTGGTGGAATTACTTAGCCCACTAATAACAAAGAAGCACACCAACCGGAGGTTAGCTCTGAGTGCTGAAGAAAAATAACAATACACTGAGGTAATTCAATAAAACCAAAAGAAACGTGAAACTGAAGCCTATACGAAATCTGTTTTTTGGATTTCATGTAAACCAGTTGCACGAAACAAATGAAATTACAGTTCCATGCAACGCAGTGTGCACTGCCCTGTGTTAAACTAATCCATCTGTTGCGAGCAACTGAAGTTTCACGTTTCATGAAATTGGTTTCCTGAAACGGATTTCTCCAGTGTGCACCCTGCCTAAGTTTCCCCTGAGATCAATAACAGAAGAATGGCTGGATATTGCTTTCACTACCAGAAAATTCTGTTTTTAAATACGAAAGACAATAATTGTTAGTGAAACTTAATAGCTGCACTGCGAGGAAAATGGTTGGTAAAATAAAGTTCGTTATTATCTGGAAGTTTGTCAATGCTGTGAAAGTAATATTACAATATGTAATTTCTGATTTCTAAAACTATCCAATAAAATTAAACTTGGTTTAAATAAAATACTGTAGATGTAATACGTTTGTCTTTCATCACAATGCTCTCTTCACAATATGTAAATATTTATAAATATGTAAATAAGATCTACATATTTAAAAATAGGTATATATTTAGAAAAATATATTTACAATTACACTAATTGTGGTTGGTCGTCATCACGCCCAATCAGAAACTACGAGATGTTGGACGATGAGCTTTAAAATAAAAGTACTCAAACAAAGCTACAAATGACATTTCTGTTGATGTCACTGGAATACTTTTGTTAAAATGTTGAATGGTTACGGAAAAAATTTAAAAAAACAAGAAAAAGTTACTGAATACTAAGTTTAATATATTAATATTTGTAATACCGAAAAAAGTTCTAGCCTACTGCATGATATTCGTCACTATTGGCACACGAAATAGTTTATAACATAAACAATCTTGTTTTCTTAGATAAATAGCTGCATACCTTTTAAAAAGAGTTAGCTAAAGAATTAGGGTGTATTAAATCTTGTGAAAGGGATAAATAAATGCTCTTTTTCCCTCAATTGATGTTTTCAAATGTGAACTGCCACTGGTTAACAAACTTTCTGGTCCACGAAACTTTTCAACAACGAAATAATGCACGTGTAACTAAAAAAGAATACAATCATTCAAAATGTCAATCACGTGTTGACAAAACCACTGTAATATTTACTACTATATGGTATACACCAGTGTATGGTATACAGGGTCGGTATAGTGGTTCACTGGTATATGGTATATACCAGTTAAGTTATACACTAGTATATGGTGGTACCTATGGTGAGCTTAAGAAAACACAAGGTTGAGTCTTATTTACAATAAATTCTCAATCACACTTAACATCACAGACGACTATGCAACTATGACTATTAGCTGATTGACAATGAAGTAAAGAAAACAGGATACAGTAACATAAGCTTGTTGTCTCGTAAAAAATCTTAGGACTAGTATTTAGGCTGTGTTATGAAAAAAACGTGTGTATATAAATTTGTATGTGTGACTAAAAATACGATTACTCAAGTAGCTGAGGTATTTTTTTATGAAATTTAATACGAACGTAGAAGGATTTAAAAGCTTGGATGAGTTCACGAACCAGCATGATTAGGCTAAGTCATGAGAATTATTTGGGGTTTGAAAGTAAAAAAATAACTTAAAGATACGGTTTGGTAATGAAAATATTGTTTATTTTTGATAAAATAAATGCGAAAAAGCAAATTTCTATTGAGGTTGTAGGGACCAACAGTAGTAGAGACCCCTAGGGACACCTCCATTGTAAACATCACTCTGGATAGCCTCGTCAGCGAAACCCAAGGTGGAATATACGCTAGGATGGTGATTGTATGCTTAGTGATTGTGACGTTATGATCTTGTTCGATATAATTGTGCACCCATAAATGATTGATGGTTGCATAATTGTGTGATTCATTATATATGTTATTTATAAGGTAAGGTTTATATTTTAATATTTATAATAATTCGTTTTTTAGTGCACTAGAGTAGTTTCAAACTTCTGTAGTTCATCTTTAAGTGTACGAGTGTGGTAATATTTTAATCGTTTAACGTATGTTTGTGAGTGAGTATTTTATTTGTAATTTACATAAATTTTACTAATCTAGTGATCTAGAGGTTCACCCATGATATTAGTTGTTGATTGTTGTTTCAATGTGATTGTTTTTTCCTAAAAAAAAAGAAGATCTTTCCTCCAAGAAAGATTGCTCTTATCAAGTTATTTGGGGCTGTACAATTCTTGTAATCATAAATTTTAAACTTTTATAAACTAGTGGTTTTCAAAAAATATTAGTAATTGGTTGTTAAATAATGGTAATAGTTGGCAAAAGTATTGTTCTGGTCATTTGTGAAATTACATCAAGTGCTTATAGTATATATGTAGTGATTGTGATATCGTTCTATATACTTTAAGCTATTAGGCTATATATATGTCGAATGTTTAAATATTTCCCCTTGTACCCTATATTAATAATAATCTTAATATGTGCTATAGGATATGTTGATAATGTTGATCATTAGAAGCGAAGTAGCTTTACGTTAACGAACATACCGGAGGGAAACCGGAGTCAATTCACAAGTCACTTAAGCAAAACTTTTCAGGTGGTCAAAGGGTATATTACCCAACCCGTTTCCCCACAATCTATTACACCATGTCCACCATCTATTATACCATGTGATAGTACTCGTCGAAAGCCACAACAAGCGCTATTCTACTCAATAAAAAAGTGACATGATCAATACCCACCACCGGCCTTTCAAATGGCGATTTTACATTGCTGGGATATTTTGTGAACTCATAATTTCCTGAGGCAATAGGGGCGATTGGTTAACGATCATTAGTGGTTAATTTTAGATAAATTTTAGACATGCTGTTTAAATTAAATACTGTACACTTACACTTCACAGATAAAAAAACAAAACAATATCTGTTTTTGAATGAATACATTTTATTTGGTTTAGCTTATAAATTCAAATTGGTGCTTTCAATTCATTGAATTAATTAGATTGCGTTTTGAAGTATAACTATTTTAAAAGTGTTAAACATTTTTGATTCAATATACATGTGTTTTCAAAATACAAACTTTTTAAACTCAAATATTTCCTATACATAACAACATAGATTTTAGTGTTTGTGGTTTATATGTGGCTGGATTGTACAAATCTATTGCATACAACCACATAGAAGACTAAATCAAATACTTAATTTGACATCAATAACCGTGTCCAAATATTATAAATTTTAAACATTGTAAATAACATCAATGTCATTGAACACTCCCATTACCACTACGTCCTTTAGCGTAGGGTCTAATGGTGATTGGAGAGTCCAATCTTCTAAATTGAACTATTTGTTAGGATTAAACGGATGCAAATCAAAGTGTTTAAATGTTTAAATAATAATTAAAATGCCCCCACCATCAAGGGGCTAAAAGCTGTGTATGGAAAACAACTTTATTTAGTAAAAGAGAGAATAATATCCCAGGTAAGAGACGTTCCCTGGTCCCTAGGGTTAAACCGAACTGAATTGTGGGAAACGGTTAACTCCCTACTTTGCATCCATTTCTGGACCAAACTAAAAACTACTTTTAAGATCTAAGTGACTTCCTGTGAATGAAATGTTGATGAGAAATTCATGAGGTATAGAGTAATGTGGAATAGTTTTGACATACACCAAATAAGACAATAATGAATATAAAATATTTTGAAAAACAAATTCACTAACAGTTCTACAAAGATTTTGATTCGTAAAATCGCATGTAAGAACTTTCCTTAGCATTTGTAAATTAGATGGGTGTTTTTTTCATAAACCAAAATCCACGGATTTTCTTGATCAGGAATCAGTGAACTTAATATGGTGTGTATTTACACATTTTGTAAATTTGCAACACAATACACACAGCATATTGTTATAAGACTACATTACATATTTATCCCTCTAACAGAAGCTATTTATTTTATTTTATTTATCTACAGCACACCCTTAAAACTTCCATCAAAATATCTTTCGGATATCCTTCTGATATTTCAATAATTTTTACTCTATAACTCACATTTTACTAAACCATTACTAATTATTACAACCTCCTACGACTTGAACTTCAATCGTTACTAATTAACACTTGGACATTACTAAATATTACTCTAAAGTCAGGATTGAACTATCGTCATCTCGTAGGATCAGTGACCTCCAAATTTTACCCTGAACCATTACAATCCCCATTCAAAACCCTCACGTTCGAGAGCAATACAATTGTATGAGCTACGTGTGCTGAAAACCAACCCGAAATTGAAAGTGTAATTTTTATCCTTACTCAATTTTCCTTAGGGAATACAGTGATGCTTGAAAGAAAGTGGTTATGTTTTGTGATCAGCTGTTTTTATTACTTCTTGACAAGCTTGGCGATTAGTTGCGGAATTCGGATCATTGTTTACAATATAGATGTGAAACATGAATTATAGTAATTCTAAATACAACTCAGAAGGATATTATTGTTATTCAAGTTCCGATTGATACCCCTCACTACAAAAGACCCTCCAAAAGAATATAACCATTTTCTTAAATAGTTTGTTAGTACATTACTCTTTTATACAAGTTGGTTTCAAAAGTGGTCTTTATAAATTCTATGCCGCAAGTGTGAGTGCCCAATAAACAAACATCATGTTAAAGATGTTATAATCTGTTTTATTTTACTTATAATTTTAAAAAAAACTATTGTCATGAAATCTATTTGTTTTCCTTGTTGTTACACATCTTATTTATAGCCACGAACTGTATACTAGCAGCTACTGCTTTTAATTCACAAAAAAATGAATAAAACCCAATTACGACGAGCTATAATTCTTAATTTCATACCAAAATCGTTTTGAAAGAATATATAAAATTGTAGCTATAAACTCCTGTTTAAATCATGCACGTGTATGTAAACAGATAAAGATTGAATTTGTCAATGGTTTTGAACGTTGTGATTGTTGTATACTTATTTTAAGGTTACTCAAAAGCTTGCTATGAAACTAAAAACAAGGATAACTCAACTGAACAATTTATTATCGATCCAATTAGGTGATATAAAACCACAGGCGTTTGGTGAATACCAATTTATAAAGGATAAAAGTTTACAGTCAGTCTTAAATGGATCAAACGTGGTTAAAGCAACTGATCTGTTTTAGATTAACTTATTTGGTTTGGTTGAGGTTATAAATTTAAATAGTGTTTTCAATTCGTGGAATTATTGAGATAATATATCTAAGTATTTTAAGAGTATTCCACCTTTTGAATCAATATATATGTGTTTTTAAAAGACAAACTTATTTTAACACGAATACTCATACATCATGACTTAATATTTAAATATTGTTCACGTTCAATATTTTGTAATTTGGTTTTATACATTTTTTTTATTATAATACATGAAAACATGCCAATAATTAAAAACTGAATACATTGAAACCCTAATGGCATGTTTGTTTACTTAGATTTAAATCGTATTTTCCCTTGGCTATTTCAGAGTATAGAGCGGATACAGTTTTGCCAACCGAACATAACGCAAAACCTACTACTTGAACGCAAATGACCTAAAATTTCACTGCTGGCTACATTTTATGTATTGGTTAGTGTTTTATATACTGACCGCTGGACAAAGGTGCACCATTCTTATTTTACCTTCTTTCTCTTTATAATTTATTTCAATTCTTTCCATGTGCCATCTCGGCATCACAAAACATCACATAAAACGTTAAACTATTCCTTCTCTTATCACTGAGAGGATGTATGCCTATCTCCTGATTAACAATTTATCATAAGAATCGTTAGGGATATTGGTCTCATATGGAATTAAAATTCACAGAAGCATTAAAACATCACGTTCTGATTATAAATTACTTGAAATATTTATTGTAGTTTTGCAAAATTTCTCATCATAAATTTGCGAACCTTAATGGGTTGGATTAAAAAATGTTACTCTTAAACGTTTTTGAGAATAAGTTGTGGGTACTTACGTACTCTACCGACCACACGGATAAATCAACTCCCAAATAAGATTTTAATTGGTTTAAATAAAAAAATAAACACACTTAGGTTAGGTTAGGTTACAAATGATTAGGTGTAGTTGGCATAATACGTCATCATCAAGTTTTGTTATCTTTTAATGTAATCACATGCCCTGCAGCAAAGCTAGGTCCAATGATACTATAAAATTAAACTATTATGATTTATTAAAATACGAGAAGAATCATTTACTAGAGAAAAAGGTCATTACTAAAACACATAACCTTCCTTTGATTAAGACTAAAAGCCAGAACATAAAACCTTGACTTTTCTACAGAAAAATTCAATTAACTCAGATGAAAGTGTCTTTAGCAGGTTTTGGAGACAAAGGAATCACTTATTTTCAAAAGGAGCTCTCAAACCTTTTGTTTCTTGAATGTAATTCACGGAAATATCCCTTACTGATATCAGTGGAAGTCTTTTGTCGTTAGTTTTTCACCTAAGTCGTTCTTTTGTTTTTGTCTTTAAGTAGTCTAGATACTTTGAGGTTAATGTAAAGAAAATGTAGAAAAAATAGTATTAAAAAACTATTATCGTGTCAACTATATAATCATCTTAAGATAGCTAAGTACTGGAATTAAGAATAATAACTTATTGATCAGCAGTGTTTATGTTTACTTCGGATTCGGTTTCCTTAACTTTGTACATGTCAATAATAGTACGAATTAGAGGATAAATTGTACAAGTAGTAGAGGATAATAGTACACATTAGATGTCAATATTAGTGTAGATATAATGAATTACAGTATTCGTGATCCTTGAAAACCTAGGTTTGTTTTAAAGGTAACTAAAACATCATTTCTATTTTATATTTCGCATTCTTTTCATACTAGATATAAGTTTCTCTTTAAAATATTAATCAAAGAAGTAACTAAGTAAAATTGTGAAACATTTCCGTCAAGTATGATTTAAAAGCTATTCCCAACGATATAGTAGGAACACAACGGAATCGTTTTTTGCGGGAATACATTTCAGGCCACGAAGGGATTCAAGCTTATGTAATTACTTTTATACGTCCATTTCAAAGCTACATTTAAAAAACTACCAGAATTGATTCGATGTTTTGGAAAGGACTAACCTATGGAAGGTAAACAATCTTTTTTATAATTTATAGAGTATAATTGTAGTAAAGTTTATTCGGATGACTTATTCGATGCTCTTTTAAAATCTCTTCTGATGTGTTGATTTTTACTGTATCGTTTCGTAAAGTAAAAACGTGAGTAGCTCAATAACTAATTTTATTGAACCAAGTATATATTTACATACTTGTATGTTACGTCAAAATGATATACAATGTCATTTAGCTCACAATAATAAAATGAACTAAAACAATTATGTTTACTGTTTACTAATTAATTGGGCTGGCAAAAAAATTGAAGTCCGTTTTGTACTGATTATTCTATATTCTTCTTTGGCTTAGTAAATACTAGGTTCAAATAACATTGAAGTAAAAATCTTCAGAGAAATGGCCAAAGCTACAATAAAGCACAACAATTATTAAAGATTTCCTAGACCTAAAAGTTTTTGGGTTATGTTTAAAATGTGTTTAACTTGTTCTGACGACACCTCAAGAAGTAGATCTTCTTGTTGACCTGTTAACAACAATTTTCAATCCCTGGATTATAAATATGAATTTATTTTGCTCATAAATGTATGAAATAAAGCAACTCTGTACATATTACATTACATACAATTTGTTTTAAAGCAACAAATAACTGTTTGGACGACCTATAAGAAGTAAAAAATAATCTCCTCCATGTTATACACTAATAACTAACGTCTTACAAAAACAAATAGGTAATATATTTTATGACGATAGTAGAATTTTATATTACATATCTAAAACTCATGTAGTGACACTTTGAAGGTTTTTACTCAGATTAGATTGTCATATTTGCAAACCTTTCAGTCTCCATTCAAGTCCCAGGTCATATTTGTTTATTATATTTGTCTCTGGGTCCTTGAACTTGACTGGACCAATCCATGGGCAAGGACCAGATCAAGTTCTACCAACCGTACAAAATATCCACCCAATTCTACACAATGGGGCTTCAGGCTTTAAGGGTTGGCTACATTGTCATAACATTTGTTATCTTTTTATACTATCTACTGTATACAGGGTGTCCCTGATGACTGTCCAAACTTAAAATTTTACCTTTAAATGCCAAAATAATTGTTTAAAAATGTCAAGGAGTGTACTAAAATAATGGCGTAGTTACCTCAATAACAGATATTTGTATTATAACAAAATAATCTTCATTTTCCGATTCCTCTACATACTATTTCGATACAGACCTCAGCCTAACTAGCACAATGAACACACAACTAAGGGAAACTAATGTTTACATTTCGAATTTTATTAATTTAAAAGGCCAAAATACTGTGAAAAGACAGAACATAAAACCTCGAATTTCTTCTTTGAAAAAATTCAATTAACACAGGAGAAAGTGTCTTTAGCAGGTTTTGGAGACAAAGGAATCACATATTTTCAAAAGGAGCTCTCAAACCTTTTTTTTCTTGAATGTAATTCACGGAAATATCCCTTACTGATATCAGTGGAATTCTTTTGTTGTTTTTAACCTAAATTGTTCTCTTGTTTTTGTACTATTGATTAGTCTGGGGTTGGGATGCTGTTGTTGTATTTTTAGTTAAATTTAGCATGTTTTGTCATTGAAAGGGGGGTTTCACAACTCAGTCCTTTACATTTAAGAGTAAACGTTTTTAAAATTTACTATAAATTGATTAGTAAATCCTACTTAACTCTTTTGAGGTTATTGTGATAAAGGTTAGCCAGTGACCTTTTTAAAAACACAATTTCATTTATTCAACAGGTTAATATCGACCTGATGAATATGGATGAGTCCAGGGAAGGGTATTTGTGCTGGTGTTGACAGGAATTAACAGCTTCTGCTGTTTATTTTTATGCGTTAAAAGTACAATTGGTTGTTAGTTAAACGTTTTAACACGCATTATTGACCGTTTAAATTGCTTTGATTGATCAAAGGTTGAAAAATCACATTAAGTGGACGATATGTAAGGGTTATTTTTCAAACAATTTTGATCTCTTAATGTTTAGTACTTTTTGGGATAAAGAAGAATGTTTGGAATTATTTTAAACGGTAAACAGGGTGAGTATTTGGGACAGATGGTTGTGTAAAATACGGACGGATATTTTATAAAGCAGGATCTCATAAACTTTATGTTTTAGAGAAACCTTCATCGGAGAAACCTTTCTTAAATTTTAGTGAAGGTAAAATCAGTTTCAATTTGCTGGATTCAACAGTTTGTTGATTTTATCATTGGTGACTAGTAGATATACACAAACATTTTAAAAACTGTTTAATTTCAAAAACGATTTTATTTGTTGGAAGTAATTTTATAAGATGCCTAAACCAACCAAATCATAGCTAGCTTTATATACATTTCAAAATAGTTTTAAAGCTGTGGTTTTCGTATTCGTAAAATTGTCTTTATAAGCTGAAAAATGAAATAAATTATTACAGTAGGTAATAAATATAAATGAATGGAAATGCAAACGTGTTTGTAATGTATTCCTACTAAGTCATATATTTAAAAAAGTATCAAAGGAAAGCTTAAATATTATCAAACTTTAAAATTTCTTTCATATGTTATTTTAATGTTATTTCGTGATAATTTAAACAGGTGCAGTTTGAAAAAATACAAAATACCGAAATTACCCATCCGATATTTAGTTTACAAAGTTCAGAAAAGCTCAACAGTTCAAAACTGCCAAGTTTCCGAGTAAGTAATATGAGACTAATGAATCCAGATTGCACCCGTCTTAGTTTCCCCTGAGATCAATAACAGAAGAATGGTTGGATATTGCTTTCACTACCAGAAAATTCTGTTTTTAAATACGAAAGACAATAATTGTTAGTGATACTTAATAGCTGCACTGCGAGGAAAATGGTTGGTAAAATAAAATTCGTTATTATCTGGCAGTTTTTCAAAGCTGTGAAAGTAGTATTACGATATGTAATTTCTGATTTCTAAAACTATCAAATAAAATTAAACTTGGTTTAAATAAAATACTGTAGATGTAATACGTTTGTCTTTCATCACAATGCGCTCTTCACAATATGTAAATATGTAAAAAAGATCTACATATTTAAAAATAGGTATATATTTAGAAAAATATATTTACAACTACACTAATTGTGGTTGGTCGTCGTCACGCCCAATCAGAAACTACAAGATGTTGGACGATGAGCTTTAAAATAAAATTACTCAAATAAAGCTACAAATTATATTTCTGTTGATGTCACTGGAATACTTTTGTTCAAATGTTGAATGGGTACGGTGTTTGCAGAACACATAATACAATACATCATCATGTATTATAAAAAACTAGAAAAAGTTACTGAATACTAAGTTTAATATATTAATATTTGTAATGCCGAAAGAAAATTCTAGCCTACTGCATGATATTCGTGACTATTGGCACACGACATAGTTTATAACATAAACAATCTTGTTATCTTAGATAAATAGCTGCATACCTTTTTAAAAGAGTTAGCTAATGAATTAAGGTGTATTAAGCCCTGTGAAAGAGATAAATAAATGTTCTTTTCACCTCAATTGATGTTTTCAAATGTGAACTGCCACTGGTTAACAAACTTTCTGGTCCACGAAACTTTTCAACAACAAAATAATGCACGTGTAACTAAAAAAGAATACAATCATTCAAAATGTCAATCCCGTGTTGACAAAACTACTGTAATATTTACTACTATATGGTATACACCAGTGTATGGTATACAGGATCGGTATAGTGCTTCACTGGTATATGGTATATACCAGTGAAGTTATACACCAGTATATGGTGGTACCAGTACTGTGGTGTACACAGTATGGTATACACCAGTGTATGGTATACAGGATCGGTATAGTGGTTCACTGGTATATGGTATATACCAGTGAAGTTATACACCAGTATATGGTGGTACCAGTACTGTGGTATACACAGTATGGTATATACCAGGTATGGTATGGACCTTCCAGTAAGAATCATTTCGTAAGCGCTGTAAGGCCTTCGTCTGTTTGAATATTCAGGAGGAAATGTTTCTGTGTCGAAGTGATAATCCTTTCACAGAGGCAGAGACATGGATATTTTAGAGGAAAAATCCCTTTAAAAGTGTATACACAAAATCAGGTAATAATAATTATAGTCTATTTTATTAGTTTGTACTGTATTATCACAACCTATAATAACTATCAATTTTCTCCTTAACCAATAACCGTACAAAAACACCTAAACATACTAAACTATTCTTAAACCTTACAAAATGGCTTAGTGAGAATTAGTAAATTCTATATTTTGAGGGTTATGAATTTTAAAACTAACTCTTACCCCATTAAACCCCCCTTTTGAGCAGATGGTGTTTTTGCCATTTATGTACATTAAAACGAGAAAATTAATCGGTCCCGGGTTAAGGTGTTACCACGAGCCCTACGTTAAAATAAGTTATTTCTATTTGGAAAATTCACCAAAACAAGGTATTGTATCCATAGTTTTCTAAAATTCTAGTTTTCCTCTCTTCACAACTTCTACTTTAATAGTTTACAAACTTAAGGTAGTCTACGAAAAGTTACAATGTAAAGTTTGGAAGCTTATTACAGGTGCTTAGTGGGTAAAGGGAGCTTTGTGAAAGTTAATACTTAACAAACATGAAAAGGCTCAAAGTAGACTAACCTTTCAGTAGACTTTTGGTTTTTAAACTCACATAAGACTTTAACTGACTCATGATTAAATAAATGTAATATCCTGACTACAGCAACCGCGCCTAGTTAGAAAATATACATTTGTTTGATTGAAATTTTAGTTAAATAATACTAAAATGAGTCAGATTTATTCCATATTTAAATAAAATTATATTTAATTTAACATGTACTTAGGTTTGCTGCTACAGAGAAGGAAAACTGTTTCTTTTATGTTAATAGTATAAAAGGCATATGAAATACATCAATATACCTAATTTGGTCTCAATTAGAAGAATTCTTAACATTTTATTAATAAAATCTACCAGTTTTTATGACTTCCAATTGTCTAGGTTATGCTACATATGGTAATAGCTTATTAAACATTGTTTACGCTTTTTACATGTTGATATGTAAAAAAACTTTTAACTGTGTCTGAAACATAATTAATTGGTAATACATGTTTGTCAAATGACTTCAGGCTATACCTAGGGGTTGTGGCATTATCACTTAGATAAAATAAATTGGTAATTTGGTGAGATTTGAACCCGGGGCCTCGGTGAGTGAAGTCCCGCGCTCTAATCACTTGAACAGCTCCACTCTATGACTCTGGTTTCCCTACAAAACCAATATATCTTTTGCCTTTTACTACAATATACTACGTACAATATATATTGGAGTGACAGATTTTATAAGTACAGCAGAGCGTCTGTTACAGCAACAAGACCATTTATCTTTAGTGCTGAGAGGCTGCTTGAGTAATAGTGGCTAAACTATTATATGGAAAAATAAAATATACGACTTTCAGTATATATTTTCAAATATAACTTACATGTGTTACATGTAGATTTATTTCAAAATATGTATTATATTTATGTTACATTAACTTTTAAAATAACCTTTAATAAATTAATACAAATTTGTTTTGTAAGGTGTCAGATAAAACAAGAAATATGAACGTATAACAACTAACACGTAGATGAAAAATGTATTTTGAATCAAACAAATTCAAAATGAGTGGAGAGTAAAGTGAGATGCCTTATGTAGCTGTACTCACTAATAACTGGCATTTATTTAGTCAACACTTTTAAAAGCCATAACATTATCAATAGCTTGAATATAGACGAATAAAAGATTAAATTATGCGAAATTCAATTTATTTGTGAAAAGTGTATTATTATTTTTTTCTATTTAGATGGTTGCGTTAAAATATACTACCGTACCTTAAAATGTTATATAAATGTATATGATTGCTTTGATGCTATGTTCTATAAAAATTGTAGGCTAAAACCGTGAATACCATAAAAGTTAAAAATATTTTAGGAACCGTTGAGGAATCTGAATGTTTGATAAAACAAACGTTCCAAAATTACTCTCATCTCTACAGGGTATTGTTTTCCTGAAGATTAATGAAGACTCGAAAGTGTTTTTCTTCTTTGTATCACGTTATTGTTGGAAGTTTTGATCTCGTATTTCGTAAAGGAACGTGTTATTACTTGAAAAGTATGACAGATGAAGAGAAAAAGATTGATTACTAAATACTCGTGGATTTCGTCGTTTATGCTTTAGTTTTTAAACATAAAAATTACATGTATAATTTATTTATCACTGCCAATTTAGTGGGAAGTAGGGCATGCACAAAAAACTTTGGTTGACGTGTTAGGACCCTGAGTCCACCCCTTCTACAATACAATACAACGAAATAGAATACAATCAAACAATATATAAAAATATATTATCGATTTTTTTCTTCCTAAAATATGCTAACTGTTATGTAGCACCTTAGAACTGTTGTATTTATTAAAACTGGCGCTTACTGTTCGAGAAAATAAGTTGCTTTGTTTGATTGGAATCATACTGGGTATTTAATGTCTTAAATTACATTTCAAACCCATATAAACTGAGTGAAAATCCTAATTTGACAAATAGGTTTGGTTTGGAATACATTTAAATGGTCATGTTTATGCCTAATTTCATCTCTAATCTTTCAGTGGAAAAATGAACAACAAAAAAGAGCCCATGATACTGACTAACACAGTCAGTATAAGTATTGTGATGAATTGTTTCAGAATCTAGCAAATTATATTACGACAATAACTTAGTATAAAATCCACAAGAAAACATTGAAATTTGATGTAAATTTCTTTAGATTTTGTTTTACTAAGAACATAACCACATGCTGGCTATGGAACTCAATGTCCGTACCTTATGCCATAAAATATATTGAATACCGATCCAGACCGATGATGGTGCTAAAGGAATATTACCGAAAGGCCGTGACTTGGCGGGATGGCGTGCATTAGGCCTGGGTGCAGCAGAGGCTGTGGAAATATAAAATGTGGTATGTCAGGGAAGCAAAAGAAATTTATGATCTAATATTTGTGCAATTTTTTATTACAAAACTTGGTTGTTTTAATTTTGTAAATTTTATGTTAATATTGTTTTAGAGGTTAAGTGTAAGAAAGGGCATGAGGTCCCAAGATCGGCCCAATAGAGAAGAATATTTTTAGTCCATTTTAACATTATCTGTATACATAAAATTAAGTAAGAATAGTATAGCATATACCTTTCACTATAAAACGTAAAATGCCATAGTGTTCTATACTGTTGCGTATGAACTAGCACATAAATACCCCTGTTGGAAGATATACACAATATTATTACCTAATAGTATAACAAATAGTACCATGTCCAAACGTCGTATTATAGCCAGGTGCGGAGTACTGATAAGAGCCGTGAACCGCTGTTGGGTTTTTGCTCACAAGATTAATTGGGTTATCTATCCTTTTCTTCCTTTACCATCTTTTTCAACTTTTTCGCTTCCGCGAACCCTTTCATGGCTATTCTTATAAGTTATGCAATAGTGAAAGTAATAGTAAAAAAGGAACAGGAAGGAGAGAATGTGTAAGATTGGAATAGTGAAAAAGAATATGGTGAGAGATGTATGAGACTGAAATAATGAAAATGACAGGTTAAGAGAGAAGTACAAGAGTAAAATATTCAAAAAGGATATGAAGAGTGAAGTGTAAGATTGAAATAGTGAAAAAGATCTGTTAAGGGAAAAGTATAAGACTGGAAAAAATGTTTTAGCATGATTAGATTTTAAGTTGATAAACTCTATAAAAAAATAAATAATTTTTAATGTTTCGAAATAATAAAAGAAACACATTTTCTATCCTAGGAGTTATTCATTTGCTCGTGACGTACATTTAAATTTAATAGAGTAATGAATATACTTCTTTCAAGGAAATTTTAACTGTAAAAACTCCTACGCTCAATTTTCTTGACAAAATGTCATTTTCGTAACAATTGTAAATAATAACCACATTGCTTTTTTACTCGATTATACAAGTTTAAGATTTTTTATTTGGTTGTGATTCAGTTATCAACACCTTTTTTACACATCAGATGATCAACCAAAAACGCCTGTAATACTTTTAATACTCAGGAGTAAATTTATTTATTCAGCAAATATAAATTTTACACCACTGCATTTACACTATATACACACACCAAAGAAGACAACTCACCAGATGCCGTTGAGTTTGATTTATAACAGACTAATTGCTTATCAAACAAGATAATGAGTAATTAGAGAGCTAAGTGTCATTAACAACTTGTGTCCTAACACTAACGACCGAACTTAGCTGTTTATTGAATGCACTGCATTTCGGGCTTAACACTCTGTTCTGTAGCATGGACTAAAAGATAAAATAACATTAGTAAACAATTTATTACCAGGGTTAAATTATTATTAATTACATTAATTAGTTATTATGAATTTTATCGCAGGCAATTACTGATCATTACACCACTCATTAACAATTAAATTGGTCAACAGGTGATAAGATTACTTAATAAGCATGCAAGTTTTTCATCTTTCTGTCGATCCTTGAACCTCATTGGTTCACTATTTTTGTAAAGTAAAAATAAACAATGCTGTAATGTAAGTAAACAATGTTTAAAGTGAATCTCTTCTATTCCAAATACTGAATTGAAAAGGTAGTTTGAAAAAAAACGGCCATAGGTAAAGTAATTTTTTTCATACTGAATCAAATCAGTTTTTATGTTATCAGTGTGTATGTTACCTCTAGGATTTACGTAAATTAAGTATACTTGTCATTGTTGTAAACCTTGATTTTAATTTTTATAAATAACCACTTACTGAATAGGTTAACAAAATTAAATTTATTTAAAAAAGAATCATAAACGATTACATCAAGATAATCTCTCTTTTATAGGAAGAAATTATGGTTTCAAATCACGGAAGTGTTTAAGATGAAAAGCTCTGATGGAGTAAAATAATGTCTGGACCAAGGATTTCGGAAGCGGGATAACATGGCCATCAATCTTATCGATAAGGCGGTGTTTCTAAATCCTTATCATTATTTCAAGGCTCTACAACGTCGATTTTGTCTTTATTGTATCCTAAAAATCAACCCTATCACAGACTTCAATCGTGTATCGCATATAGGTTTTAGAAATATCGTTATTTTACTAACTAATTTGAATGGTTCTGATGACTGTAGTCCTATTGAATTTTTTTATATGCAAATATTAAAACCAACCAATTTTTGGTCAATGTTTCAAAACAGGGATTAATTTATAATTATACAGTTTTACTTTAAAGTTAATATATTTAATTAACCCGATGTTTAAACTACTATAAATTTATCTCTTGAGAATATTAAGTACTGTTAACGTACAATAAAGTTATCAATTGTCAATTATTTTAGATGGGGCCGCTACCTAGGCAAGGATTTTGACCAAAATATGACTGAAGGGAAAAACCTAATGGTTTGCTATGTTCTTATGTTGATGTACCTATTATATAATTTATATTATATTTGGGTATGGTTGGGGGTGTTTTTTGTGTTGTATTATGGTTCCGCCATTAACAGATTCTTTACTCCAATAAAAACATTGTTTGTCAGAAATTACGTAACATATACAAGGGGCTAATGTACAAATAATAGCAATTGGTTAGTAGAGGATTGTATTAGCAATGAAAACGCTACACAAAGTTGAATAGTAAATTGTGTTCCCCGCATAGTACTAACTAGCATATAATTTTTATTGTAAAACCACTGGATATCTTATACATCTTACAACGTAAAGGAGAGACTTACTTAAGGTTAAGTGTCGATAGAGGGCATAAGGATCAATGGTGCTTGAAGACTCCGAACCCTAGAGGATAGAAAAAGAGTGTCGGTCGCCCATTTTTAATTGAGTACTTTTTTTAGGAAGGCACATACTTGGTTAAATGAAACTAAATGAATGAAGAGATATCGCAATAACTCTGAATAGTAATGGAACTTTAATTTACATGCGATTCCTTAAAATTCTACTGAATAATTTTTACTAAAATCCATCGATGTTTTTAATTGTATCCATCTATGACTTCTATACGATTATGCAATCTCTCTGAAGAACCTAGTGGGTCTAGTGGTTAGAGCGTGGGACTTCACTTCCAGAGGTCCAGGGTTCTAATCCCGCCAAATCACCAATGGATTTTATCCATGTGATAGCGCCACAACCCCTAGGTCTAGCCTGAAGTAATGTGAAAAACAATTCCAGGCTCGTGCCTAGTGTCCTAGGACAAAAAATATATATTCATTGACACATTGTGGCGTAAGCTACGAAGTTACCCCGAAATTAACACGTAAATTACACCAAAAATAATACAATTCTCTCAAGCTTAAAATTAATCATGCTAGGTTACAGTTAGTCATCATAGTACAACTGCTGCCACTACACATGACAAATTATATGTTTTAAACATATGCGGGTCTGTTTGTCCTACTTCACATACAGTAGGCTGTTATCAATGACCTGTGGGTGAGTAAAGGTCATTGTGATAAGGACACTTGCTGGTACAGTACCTGCAAATTATATAATGTATTTAGTTGTTTATGCCACAAATATTAGTATCTAGGAAAGTTTTTTTTTATGGAAGAGAATTATCGCAGAGCAAGGTGAATGAAGCCTTTTAAACAATGATTAAATTAAGTCTTTGCTCATTGAAGGTCACCAAATTCGTATTATTTTTGTCCTAAAAACTATGAAGAAAGTAACAATGTGTTTTGAAAATGTAAGGAGTGATTCTTCTCAAATCTATGTCAACATTAAGTAAGTAAAGTAGAAAAACTACTTAAAAAATAAACAATGATGAAACCATCACAATTTATAGTTGGTTTGAAACACAGTTTTTAATTTATGCATTTTTATTAGTCAAACTATGTCCATTCGACTTAAAAATTTAGAAATTCTGTATTTAAACAGGTTAACGTAACGTAGTATTTTTTATTATCCCAAAGAAACTCCAGTGAACTAATAACTTAAAATCTAATTTAAAACCTAATCAATTAAACTAGTTTTCAAATTACTCCAAATAAAAGATAGCACAAAGCACCTCATACTTTTCACAGAGTTACATTCTTGTATCATAAAAGGCGAAAATCTTGCAAATAAAGCCGCAATGATAAAAGTTCTTTGTTACAAAAAGAGGGTTGTACCCAACAATAAACGTGAATGTTATATTCTAAACGCAATGACGGTCCAACCCTAGGTGTTTCGGGCCTTTATTGCGTCGCTTAATCCACGGATTCATGTGTGCGTTTTATTTTATTGTTTTATGAGTTCTGCTTCGGGTGTTTTATTAACTGTGACTGAATCCCTTTTTTAAATAAGTGAAAATTATCTGTTATAATGTATACAATGTTTGAGTAAATACGTGTTTGGGTTATACAAAAATGGCCGAAACACACTGAGGTTTTCTTTAACATTTAAACATTAAATATACAGGAGGCATTATTAACATAATTTATATTGTGATATAATGTTCTAAATGCATTTAATATTGTATGTATCACATTTTGCAGCTCTGACTTGTGGTAGTAGTGAATGACCTTGATTTTGGCTTATTTTAAGATCATATCATACCATTTTTCAGGGCCTTGAAACAGATAATAATTATTTCATTCTTATTTCTTAGAGGAACTATATGTTGTCTCCTGTACCCTCCAAATTTTATCTTTTTTCATACGACATTATCATTAATTTGAACTGTTTGAAAAAAAAGTTTAACAAGGTGACCGGAACTTACTTAGTACGCAGGGACGCTGCGAAGGGGTAATTTGGACCTAGAACTCAGAACTCATTTTATGGGTCGCTTATCATAAACTCATTTTATATTTTATATCCTTACACATCACCTACCTTAGTTTCTAAATACTACACTACCAATCGAAAATTTTTTTCTCGATTTATTTTTCTGACAAAATATTTAGGTTATATGCTAAGTAGCTAATTAGCTGTTTGGAGTATTTTTTTACCATTTTATTTTGTGAACCTGGTGGTTGTAATGTGTGAGGTAGACAAAAGACAATGCTACTTATGGTTCTGCCGTAATTTACCTGCCTGTCATCACATAACGCTCCTAACTGTGTTTTCATTGTTCACGTAAGTCTAGGAGCCATAACAGGGATTTATTCTAGCACCTCTACCTTTCTGTGTTAATTACAAGACTTTACAGGCCATAAATATAAAGAAACATTACAGTTTTTTATGTGGCATGATTACAATGGGTAATGGCAGCATTGGTATTGGATTACTAGTAATTGGGTGTGTTAGCTTAAATTTCAGTTCATAACAATACATGCAATATCAAATTTGTTCGATTTATATACATTTTTAGTGACTGTGCCTTGAATTGTTCGAAAGAAAATATATTATTTGTAGCTAGGTTGCCAGGTTTAATGAAGTTTGCATTAAACAGGTTTTATTGTTTGGCCCTTTAAAATATTAAGGAAGTTAGGGAATTATTTTTATAATAAATTACCTTACCCTATAGTTTAACAACCTTAATGCAGGTTTATATTTGTTAAGTGAAGGAAGCTACTATTTTCTCAACCATAACACTTGAAACAAATACCTTTTCACCACACTATGATGTTTTTGGCTGTATTAGATACTTTATTTGGTGGCTGAAAGTTACGTTTTGCTGGCTTTGCCAGCTGTCATGGTAATTTGGGGACCGAGCAGGTTTTTACAGCCCGGGGCCGCAAAATCAGCTGTCCGCTTACTTACTTAAAACAGGAATGCATTTTAAATACACGATGAAAAAATCCATAGCATCTATATATCTAATTCCGTAAGCCCAAAATTTTACAATGAAATTGTGAGCGAACCGGAGGGCGTAGAAAGCTGGGAGGGGTCTCATTTTAAGGGTCTGGGCATGACATTTTGGGGAAAATTATTCATTTTTCTTAACTATGCACCAAAAGGTTGTGACGGAATAAAATAATTCACATTTAAATAACATGGAAATCTAGGTCATGTCTGCTTTGTTTACATTAAACATGTGGTTTAACTTTATTTAAAGCATATGGTAATATGTAATATGTACTGTAATATGTATACTAACCCTTAAGAGAGGTTGAACATGCCAATTGACTATATAAATTTAATTGCACGATCTGGAATGCCACCACACAAATTAGTTTAAAAAGTTGGTTCAATAGTGATGCTAATTAGAAATATGAAGCTAGGGTCTGGATTAGTGGAGTACGATTGGTTGTCTTAGGTATTACTGGAAAAAGTGTAAAGTTAGTAGTAATTACTGGAGTAGGCAAAGGGAACATATTTTCCATGCCAAAAATAAAACTAATATCCACAGATCCTAATATGCCGTTTAAGTTTACAAGGGAAATTTTCACAAAAATTGGCATTTATTTGAAAAAATTATCTCCACGTATTTTATCTAAGTGAATTTGTCTATATTCAAAGAAATTTATACACATTTAATTAATAGTCATGAAAATTATCATAAAAAATTGTCCTTGGTTGTATTATGATTAGAAAGTTTATATTATAAACACACCGCATGAAAAATGCTTTGTAATTTTTATTTTTAACAGAGCAGACCTCAAAATGCATTATGCAGGTATGAAATAACTATTATACATGTTATAATACATTGGTACAATAATGTTAAACGATAATCAAGGTAGGGTAACCCATGGGACTAATAATTTGTACAAAATAATTACTACAATATATACATAGGGGCTACTGCCCCTACAAGCCACTAGTTGCAATATAATTGTGTTATTGTCACCGTTGCCTAGCAACTATTTATTTTTATTTTTGCTGATTCCTCAAATTATTTCTTTACATAACCATAAAGTTGTAGTTGTGTTGACTATCAGTGTGCATTATTATAGTAGTGAATAGTGGTAATAGGGTATAGTGTGGTGAAAAATAGCGTTCGTACCACGGACCGAAATGGTTTTGCAGCTCTCGATCGATTTAAGTTCTCGACTTCGTCTCGGACTTAAAAACTATCTCGAGCCGGCAAAACCTCATTTTCGGCCCTAGGTACGAAATATACTATTACAGCCAAATACCACTGAAAGAAATGTATATGTGACGTTATCAGTTTTTTTATGCTCGCATAACTTTTATATCCTCTATTCTTTTCACACTGACACGTTTATTAACCAAAACTGTAATTTTTCTAGACAAAAAATCCAGTGTTTTATTTAAACGACGCCAGATAAATTTACCAACACAAGGAAAATGATGGAAATATGCGAGCTTAATCCACGATGAGGCATCAAAATACCCAATGGAGGAAACTGCTAACAGAATATGTAAATTACATTAACAACATAAAGTGTTCAATGGGGTCCGACTCTCCAAACTTTAAGTAGTTCATAGCAACTCGTGTGTGCTTTTGCTTGCAACTCCCAACTCCAATCAGATTTTTTTTTTATTATTTCTATTAGATTTCATTTCTTTTTCAATTTTATAACAGCGAATAATTAGAAACACTACTGCAATGACATGAATATTATTTCCTGGACTGCCTCATTACCCAGGCCCCTGAATAATAATTTTAGGATGATACGTTTGAACGCACTTTGATATATTCTTAATATCTTTGAAAACCAAATGTATGTATTAATAGCGCAGTGTTTCTGGAATTTGTATGTTCAATGTACAAGATGAACAATATTTTTGCTACTGAAAAATAATGCATAAAGAGTACCCGAATAACTTCTTGATCAGCATCGTACATTTTATTGAATTATCTGAAAGTATAAAATACCTCAAACAACACGTGTAATAAATATATTTACACCTATACTGTTTACTCACAGGACGGTAAATACATATAAAAGATGGTAAGTGGTGATAGATTTCGATTGGACGCACCAATCATCCTCAGACCTAATAGGCAAAATGGGTTTAAGTATAAATATATTTATTACAAGTGTTATTTGACGCATTTTGTACTTTTAGACATACAGTACCTTAATGTAAATACATTATCAAAATAATTCTATAAGTTATGATCATGCTATGTTTGCACAAAATTGTTAAGAGTACAGTTGAAAACAGAAGACACAAAAATAATGTAAAATACAGTTCACTGCTGAAGTTCCTAGCAAATTATTGTTATCTTATTCACATCTCAGCCAAATAAGATTCCAACTTTTCCAATTTTGTCACTCCATTCCCAGGTCTTGGAAATGTAGGGATATGCTTCGAGTTCAATTACTTGTTTACATCAGTAGTTTTGAACTTGGGTAAAATACTTTCAAGTTTATCCGTTTTAAGGTGAATGAGAAATCGGTAACAATTCATCAGGATTTAACTGAAAAACAAACATTGGTGAATATACTGAAAAATTTACAACTATCGTTTTGTTTATAGCTCAAAACTCCCAATTAAAAACTTATATTTTCTAGAACATTGGTATATTTAACAGTTTACCATACCACATAGCAAAATCGAACTCTATAATTAATCAGTATAATAATTAAACGACTAAGCCATAGCACGGTTCAAGTCATTTATGAGGAACGGATAAGTAAACACTTTTAAAAAGTTTTAAAAATTATGCTAAAGATTTACATGTAATCTTTAGAACTAGTATTCATTTCACTTCAACTTGAGCTCTGTTTCCATGAAACTTATACCATTCCTAATAAAGCTGTAAAGTAGTTTGGAAACTTAAGTGTTTTGTAACTGGAAATGTTTAATGAAAACAGGATTTCTGAGATAATATTCAACATTTACTAGTACCAACTGAGGTTCCTTATTATTTACAAATATGGGATCTGCTAGTTTCGAACCCAGAAATTGAAAAATATGATCATTGTCAAAGCCAATACCTTTGATTATTTTGCGCACAATCATGATAATAAGTAAAAATTGAATTGAATAGGACTAGGAAATTTGTAACCTGTTACTAAATGCTTAAGATTATTACAGCCGTTTAGGTTTATTTTCTTAAAATTTTATCGCATTCAAACATATTGCATTTTCAATTTGGTACTATTTGCATCACACTCCCACTGAATTTGAATCCATTCAATGCAAAACTCTGAGAGATGTTGGCTGGATGTGTAGAAGTATGAAGAGAGGAGGAAAGAGTAGGGAGGGATGGAGGGAGAAAGAGGAAATGGGGAGGGAAAGTGTCAACACAAATACCTCGATGTCGATACTTGAAACATCACGCCAATCTAAACTTGTCACAGATGATTCGGTTTTTGTAAGTGCTACATACAGAAACTCTGGAAAGTTTTTAAAAAAAAACATCCGAACTGCGGAGTTACATGGTGAAAGAATGGTGTAGACCTTTGATGATAAGTATTGTGTATGATTTAATTTAACAGAATCTGTCATACTGTTTGTACAGTTTGAACAGGGTTAGCAAATAATCTTTAGAAGCAATATACGTTAGTATTAGTACTACAAAAGTATATTGTAGTATAGGTAGTATAGGTAACTTTACAGTTTTGATTATCTTGGATTGATTTTTGACAATTGCTATTGCCAAGTTACTTTGGCATAAGATCTAGGAGGTATACTTGATTATTATTAGGCAAGTCTATTATAACCAATTAATAATTTTACAATTATCAATGAGGCTTAAACAGAAATACTGATAAATTTAGTAATGATTTTCTAACAACATGTATACTCTACTGAATCACCAAAACCTACTATTATAATAGGTAAAACTATTACAAAAATTCTACTGAATGCATGAGATATAACAATAACATTATATACTTGAAAGCTAATAATTAAAGAACCTGGTTTAATAGTTAATTCCATTCTTTATATTGTTTATACTACAAACCTATTTTCCTTATCAACATTTCTTTACGATTACAGTTTAAATTACTTTGGCGATTAACTGATATTTTAAGTAACTGAAATAATCTACAGCTAACTAAGGCAATATACTTTAGAAACGTTTCACTCATTTTTTTTTCGTAAGGAAAGTTATATTTATTTGTGTGGTTGTTAATTGCTTTACTCCAAAAAGACTTATATTACCATGAAAATCAAAATTACGTATCAAATAACTAGCATATGCTCTTAAGTATTTTTTTTTGTTTATGGTGTCATATAAGTCTATTGATAATCTTTAACATAGGCTACTAATTTATTTTAAATGACCCCACCGATAACTAGATTAGACCGAGTAGAAAATAGCCTACATAGAATATCCGTTGCATATTGTAAAGGTTACAAGGCCTCGGGTCCTGAATATTCAGTAGGAAATGTTCCTTGGCCAAAGATAATCTCTTGCAAGCCTTTCAAGGAGGGCCTTCTAAACGACGCAGGAACATCTACAAGAAATGTCTTCATGGAATATTTTGATGACTAAATTATTTTGTAACAATAAAAGAGTAAAACATTTTTATTTACCTACATGCTTCATTTGGTTAACTAAAAATAATGTATGTAGGTACTTTAATTCTATTTTAAAGTTTATTTAAGTGTTTAATTTTTGGAATTTTAAACATTTTTGTAAAAAAAAAACTGTCTAATACAAGAAATTCTGGTTTTGTTGATATATAACTTTAACCTTTTGTTGACTAGCATCATTAATGGGTAGTTTAATGACTAATGGCATTTGGGTTCAGTAACGACATTGATTGGACTCGAATCATTGACCTTCAGTTTTGATAATTTGGTTTCATTGGAATATTCATCAATTCAATTTACCCCTTTCAACCTAGCATATAGAATTTGAACACATTTTCGTAGTTTGATAAATTTAGGGATAGAAACTAGACTTTGGGAACTAAGACACATATTTTAATGTTTGTGGTTCGTGTATTTTCTTTTACTAGTTTTTTATAATATAAATTTGTATATAGGAAACCATTCAATCAGAAAGGAGGTAAAGATAGTTGGAAAGTTATTCATGACAAAATATTTTGTGTCATTTTATGTGTATTTATAATTTTTGTATCACTAAAATGTAAACTCTACTTTAATTTAGTATTGTTTTGTTAGTATAGCATTCAAAAATATTTTGAAAGTCATTAAATGATTATGTTTTAAGCAAATATTTGTTTTATGATCCAATAATAGATAATATTAAGTAAGCTTAATATCTTTATTACTCCCTTAAATTTTAATTTAAGAAACGTTAATTAAAATGTATTTATCCTGCAAAGAATAAGAGTAGCATGGTGTTTGAAATGTATCTAAGAGTAGAGAGGATATTTTGACTTTTCCATTACCGAAGAAATCCGACTGAAACAAGTTATTACTACAAGAACATTTGCGTTCAACGGATTCTGACTCTAACTTTTCCCATTTGGTCACTCCATTACCAGCTTTGATATAAAAAGTTTGTCTCTTCATTTTGAACATAGCTCTTTATATATGTTTCCTGCTATTTATATACGCTAAATAAACTATGTTTTATAACATAAGTTTAAGGAGTAGAAACTAATACTTTAATCAATATTCCAACTTAATAGAAACTATAATAATTCATATTGTGTTTAAATTGAGAAAAAATATATTCACCATAATTGAAGTTGATATAGGCCTAATTCAATTAAATTTGATCTTTCCTGTAGTAAAGATGTAATGGCTGTAAAGTGAAACAACTAATTTAATTCCGTCGATATTAGTTTGATCTTGAAATAAAATAGAATTCAGCTTATATTTTTCAATATCAATAGCAATGTAGTGCAAATCACTGTAATTTACAAAATAAATACTTCGATTGAAGTAATACGAATACTTCACAAATTTTATTTATATAAGATGTTACAGATTTGAAACTGTTAAAATTCAAATCAATCCAATTTCACAGAACACAATTTCTAATAAAGTTTACAAGGCGCAACGTGATAATATGAATAAAAGATTGAAGTGAAGCTTACAAGCAATATTACACGAAACCTTAGAAGCAGTTTTTAATCTTTTGTACTTCAAAACCAAAACAATTCCCTTATATCTCTAATACATTTTTGGTTGTGAAAAGGTTTATAAGTTGTCTATATTTATTTTAATAAAAATAAGCATCAGCCACCTATTCTTTTTTTGTAAATAGCTCTTGGTTGTTTTTAGAATGACATTTTATCTGGAAAAGAAAACATACATAAATTATTTAAGATGATTGTATCCAACTTCTATCAAATTGAAAAATAGACACAAAGCTCTCATTTTTTACAAACATTCCCAGGAAAACTAAAATTTACCATTCATCAAGCTGTAAATGTTGACCAACCATATTTGTAAACAATTGGAGGTTTTTGTAATTTGTTTTACCTTATTTTTTATCGAATTCTTAACATGTTTTAGCTAGTTTATACTCCAACTTATATACTGAATGTATGATTTTTACTTCAATTAAATACCACGTTGAGCACCACATTAATCGGTAGGTGTAATTGAGCCATAAAACCTCTATCATTTTAGAATTTCTTTTTATTAATAATGTTGATTATTCAAACGATCTTTTTTTATTAACCACGAATCCTAAAACTCTTACTATGTTTGTTATAATTCTTTAATGATTCAATTAAAATATGACATAAGTCAGAAATAATTTAATTAAATGTAACACTATTGTAGGCCTATGTAGCGTGCATTTTGATTATCCTATAGTTTATTAGGTTAACAATTCCTTACAAGCTGTACTTAAATGTTAGCAGGGGGTACATGTTAAACGTGTCCAGCCGTTTCTATTTTCTAAAATTCCCAGGAATACTTCTTTTGTGTATTTGTTTAAGGTATGAAATGTAATTCCCGTAAGGTTAAGGGTTAAATGTTCTTTCCTTTATCTCACTATGCTACATCCTTTTTGTCTCTTTGTTTAATGCAAGGGAGAGGTGATATCTAATTTTTATGTACTATCGTAAATCTAAGCTGTTTACTTAACGATCTGTCAGTATAATCATATTTATCTTTTCAAGTCGTTAGGAAGTTCCTAAGAGCAATAATCAATGTTTTCACATTTTGATTTAAGTTTCTTCCTCAAAGTTCAGCGTCACCTGCGTTGAGTTATGAAACTTCAACTCTCGTTTTCGCCTCTCGTATTTCTCCAAAACGGTTTCCTTTCCTATAGTCTTATTTCGTTGTAAGCTGGACACAGGGCCACAATTGAAACGATATTGTAATTCATATCGGTGGAAAGTTTACTAGACAATCAAATATTTTTAGACTTTAATACATTCAATAATTAATGTTATTACTACTCAAAATCGATTGTAAAAGTGCCCCGTCTTCCGGCGAGAGCAGTAAGACCGAAGACGACGACCAATGAATTGAATACAATTGATGGACACATTATTTTACAAAATCAGACGTTTTGACCATTCTATGATGTGACATACTTATTGGCGAATCCGACCAATTTGACGCGGTTCTCATCGGAAAACCAATGATTACACCAGCCGCTTAAGCCTAAAAATGAAGATTTCTTGTAGGAGGTTTATATTGCTTCCCAAAATATATTTGTAAATAAAACAGTTTCTAGCGGATTCGGATGAAATTTAAGCCTAAATATCTCACGCAACAATATACTTCTTTTTGAAATCAGACTAAAACACAATTGGATTCTATCGAGTCAAGATTTTTATAAAAAACATATGTAAGATTGGGTGATAATGATAGTAGAATTTTACTTAGTATTGGACTATCATAAAATGATGATTGTGTATACGATTTAAATCCAATTTCAATTTATTTATTTACCATTTCCATAAAACATAACTTTTAATAGTTTCAAATAATTTTATAGCCTAACGTTATTGATCCTTATTATATTGATCTTACGATTAGAAAGTTGTACTTTATGTTCAGCAGCCTCTGATTTAAATTCAATTAATAACCAAAGGATTTTAGCTTTTTGTCATCTAGTGATGTTGGCACCTGTTGGTTTGGGCCCACTTTAACGTAATTTCCCCTATATAGAAGAAAAAAACTGTATGGGATTTTTACTAACGAACTTTCTTCTACCAAAAGCTATTTTATACTGTTATCCAAAATATGTCTCCATAGAAGGGGGCTTTCACGTAACTTTTAGTTTGTAAAAAAATATCTCAATAACAAGACCTTCAATAGTCACCCTTGATAACAAATGTCATTTTCCTTTTTTTACCCCTAATCACATGTTATTGCAAACCTCGATAAGAAGTAAACCTTGATGACAAATCGTATTTGATAATACCCATGAGAAACTTCCTACCAAAGTTCCACTGTACTAATACATATCCTAATTAATCTCAACATAACTATTTTGCTTAATGTCGTAACAATGTTTTAACAATGTTTACTCAGTGCACAATTGAAGTTGCTCCTTGATAATGGAAGGTACTTAGTTAGAGTGACACTTTACAACTCAGGTAGTCAAACAACGCATCCTGTTGAATATTTATAAGGGCTTTTATCCTTTGAGGCATAACCACTATAACGCCTACACGAACATTCAACTGCAAATTGGTTAAGTCACTTACCTCCTCAACCTACTGAAACGTGTGCTTTTAAGTTTTAATTTTGAAAATAGTTTATGCTTTGGTTTAAAAGTGCATAACAAGTAAGTTTATGGATTCCAATAGACATTTCATTTACGTAGTGATGTAGAATATCTGAAAAAGGGTAAACAAATATCTTTGTTAAAAACAAGGAATGGGGTACGTCGATTGTTACCTCGCTATTGTTTTAGACAAAAACACATGTTTGGTTTTTGAAATTACATAAGAAAGATAATTTAAGAAATTAAATATAAAAGGTTTAAAAAGTATGACATATCAAATATACACATAGTAAAATTAATTAAAATTAATTACAGAAGTAGTTTTTAGCCAAATAGAGGGTTTGATAAACTGCATTGCCTTTACATTTTTCACCTAGGACGCAAGGCACGATTTCGGAATTGCTTTTCACATTACTTCATGCTAGACCTAGGGGTCGTGGAATTATCACATGGATAAAATTCATTGGTGATTAGGTGGGATTTGAACCTAGGATTTCAGAGACCGAAGTTCCACGCTCTACCACTAGACCAACTCGCTCCCCAAACTGCACTCCCTACTTAAATTTTAATAAAAAGGAAAAAAAACTAACTACCCAGCGGAAATTAATGTTTTGGGAAACAACTTAGAAATTCAATATAAAATTAAAATCATGCTATAAATCAAAAGTATTAACATGCTGGAAAGGCTTAGAATGTCCAAATAAAGAAATGCACACTGACAGCAGACTGACAGTCTACAAGAACAGAAAACCATTTTTTAAGTAACTTATGTTTTTTTTTTACAGGTGTTTATTGATGAATACTGGAAAGGTTTTAGCATATACAGTAACTACAGTTGTATTTTTTTGGCGTATACTCCTACATACAAGGCTAATGTTCAGGGCATCCAACCAAACAAATGTTTCATTTCATGCATGTTGAAAGCTTTTGTACCAGACAGTAGCAGCGATGTTTTGTTCTCTGAGTGCTTTTAACTTGCTTTATCAATCGAACTTGACGTTTCTTTTTGAATTGAGTCAGACCTGTACTAAACATCGGGAGGGAAAAAGAAGAATTAGGGCAAAGCTATGACTCAGTTTTATACTCTATGTAGCATTTTATTGTTGAATATTTAATTCTTATTTTGTTTAATGTTTTTGTAAAAATACATTGCAATCTTTCGGTTATACTGAATGTTATTTGATTAAATTTGTTTGTATTACTAATTATTTAATCATTGCAGTTAATACAGATTAAATGCAATTGAAAAAGGTTATAATAAAAAGATATGTTAGATTTACACACAGTAGCATAAGTTCGAAGTCATCGGGTTTTTTGCAACAATGAACAGAGACAAGTTTTCATTTCAGAATCCAGCAATAAGTAACCAAAACACTGCGTACAATTTTTTATCTCTAGACAAAGTAATTGAGCTAGATTTAGAGCTTTGAGCTAGAGTCTAATACGCTTGGACTTTTAACATGTTATACGTTTTAGCGTAGTATAAATGTGACAAATGAAAAGGTTTATTCCAAATTATTTGTGTCAAAAAATGTAATAAGGCGATGACATTCTTGTAAATCGTTTCCCAAATCAACGGAAAATTTTAAAAATGGTCATTGTAAATTAAATACTTCCTCCTTCTAAACCGAACCTCTTTCTCATGGATTGTGTTAATATTGCTTTGTGTTTTTTTCCGCCTTTTACAAAAAAAAGGAAATAGAGCGTGGGACTTAGGTTAACATGAATAAAGGTTCAAACCTCACTAAAGACCAACGGTTTTGCAATGTTTTATCCGTATCCCATTGGTCTAGAGCTTTTATCTATATAAATTCGATGAGAAATAAACAGTCTCTAAATATATAGGAGATTTTCCCACGCGAAATGCAATCTCCAATTCCATTGTTACCGTTTAAATGGTCTATTTTGACCGATTCAGTGTTCGTAAAGTATGATTTTGAAATAAAACCAACCCTTATTGATTTAACGCAGAGTTCAACCGTTGTACCTAGATGTACATAAGGAGCAGCACTAATAAAGGAAACATCTTGCCACCGACTTTACTGAAGATAACATGGCGAGGTCGTCTAATGGACAAACTTGGTCCTCCATCCAGCTTAATGCTTAGCCCTGAAGATAACGAAATGTGCTCGACCTCAGAAATGTTTATACAAATCTTTAAACAATAATATAACCTTATAAATATTCATAACGTCAAGTATTAAACATAATCTCAAATACGTATTTGTTATTACATTTACGGAAAGTAAATGAAAATACGTCTAATACACTTATATACTGTTTATTGTTTAGTAATCCTGTATCCCATTTTATAATGTATTTACCGTTTTGTAAGTAAACGGTATATGAGTGAATATATATTTCAAGTGTTGTTAAAGGTAATTTAATTTACTCTCCACCAAATATTATCTATGTTTTGATATATTTTAGGTAATGCTATTATTTATTCATATTGTAATACCTGATTTTTTAGCCCGGTCATAAAGGTCAGCTGAATAATTCCTTAACGAATTCAACCTTCGTGTATGTAATGGTAGTGTGTAGTGTGAGGTAATAGCTTTAGCTTTATTGGATTCAATTTAAAGAGAGGTCTCTGGAAAGCTTTACTTAGGGAAATTTCACTAAATTTGTAAACTATTTCGATAGTTGTATAGAATGAACCAATATAATTTTCTTTGTTTCATACAAAATAAATAGCTAACATATTACCATATATTACTGAGAATTATCGTGCAAAAGGTTATAATTTTGCGAAAGATACGATAAATAAACATTGTCCCTTTTTTAATGTTACTTTGTCTCATAGATTTATAAATTGAACTGATTAACTTACTGAAAATATTATCAATTTATTACGTTAATTATTAACAATGAACTACAACAATCAAGTTAGTGAATATCTACCATAAGGGATTATAAAGGAGTATAGAACCAAAGACTTTGGTAAGTGAAGTATTGTTCTTTTTACAACATCTCATAAATTATAAAGCCAAGGCGACTGATAAACTCCACAATATAAACCGATAACAAAAGGGATTTGATTTACGTTTTCGCTCAGCAAGTTTAACTTTATTGATAATGTAGTTAAAGGTAATAAAAAGTTTGATTCAAATAAATAATGACTTGTGATGCTCATTAGTTCCTTTACAATCTCAAAGCTAGCAAATCAATATTTATATATTTTTACACTATTGTATGACTGGTTTTGTACAGATTGATTCTTCTTGGGTTCAAAGGAAACAGTAAAACTTAGAACTTAAAAGGTTTTAAAGGAGATACACTAAAGATTATGCAAATAAACTCAAAAGCTCATTAATGAGTCAAAGCAAGTTTATTCCTTTACGATCGAATAGAACTTTCCGTTTGAAGGAGAACTTATAATTGACATTCGAACTGATTTATTATTATACCTATAATCCAACGTATTGCGTTATAGATAAGACTTTCAATTCATACATAATTATATGACTAGTATTTTTCAATCACAGAGTATAAAATATGTGCAGGAACAATAGCGTTATGTACCAAAATGAATATTACAGTAGAAGTTCAACTTTGTATCATCGTTAAACCAAACGAAAATTTCTCCTTATAATGCAGCTAACTTTTGTAACTTGATTAAAAGATAATAATGCATATTTAGAGGCGTGTCCGTTGACAAGGACGATTTATATTGTTTACACTTATCTGTGGAGGAAAGTCATTATGTAAATGAGAGTTGTTTGTCATTCAGGAGATAGTTTATCACTTTCACTAGCTCGGCTTTATAGATGGACGTTATAGGTTTTGAAACATAGCCTACAACTATTTAATACGAACATATACACAGAATTATAATGTGGATATACAAATGTTTACTAGCGAGAAACATAATTTAACTTTTTGTTTACATATGATATTTTAATATTTTCTTATCAGCTGATTCCCAAGAGTCACACGATTTAATCGTTGTCAACATCTGTGATTGGTTGAATTGTCTCGTATGTCTCCAAGATGCATTGGTTTACCTATATACACTATACTGGTTAATGTATCAATATTTAGTTTTAAACGTAAAACAATTAGTGAGATTTGTGTGCGGAAAATGACGAATTTAAACTGTATGGATAATAAGTTCTAAAAAGTACTTGATATAACAGATTTGATATAACGTTGTCAAGCTCAAACCTCTCAAAACTAATATCGAAAATACATGAAGTTGAAGACCATCTCACCAGAGTTTAATAATGTATTAGGTTGAATATTAATTAAAACCAATGCAGTAGTATAGCAAACAGCTGATTGATTTATCACTCAACACAGAATATTGTCATTAGTTGGTGACCATCTCAACAGATTGCAACAGTTTATTTTGGCTTCGAAATTTTACATTGCATGGGAAGTCTATTCTGTGTATGGTCAATGCTAATATACAGTAGAACAACATAATATATACTCGTATTACCCAACCTAGCCTAACATAGATTTACCCTCGGTTTAACTCCCATATAACTCAGATGAAACCTTAAAGGCTTAACTATAAAATATGAAGAATTTCGATATTAATACTCAAGTTATAATCTTTCTATAAAAAAATCGAGTAACAAAAATTAATTAGTCCATCTAATTAGTACTAAAAAATATTCTTATAGTTCATTATCATTAGTAAAATTTTTTGTTTACTTCTGAATATTCTTTCGTTCTCCACAAATTTTCCAGTTTACACACACACGTGTATAGAGAGGTCAACGAGTTTGTCATTTTATACAATTCAACTGTAAACGTTACTCCTTAGGTTATCATTCGTAAACCACACTCATCAAATGTAATAAAGCTAAAAACTGCGAATTAAGCAAACCACTCGAGGACCATGGCGTGTTGACGGTACGTAAATTAAATTTCTCCAAGTGCCAAGCATATCAACATGTTGACTTTCAATATCTTACATTCCTAACGTATTTTCAAACCTTGACATTTAAACTTTAAAACCTTAATCTCCAATGCAAAACATATTCGTAATTAATTGTGATCTCAATTTAGAAATTGCTTTATGTAATTTTAAAGGGTAATTTTTAAAAACAAATATTTTCTAATTACTATGCAATTGTTAAAAACTGTTTGAGCCATACTTTATTGTATTGTGTTGATTTAAGTTAATGAAACTTTTAAAGTTTTTTTTGCAAGTATGGTGAGAGGTGAAGGATTGTGTTTTTTTTGGGGGGAGGTCTATAACATAGTATTGTTACTATTTAAAATCAACCTTTTTTATATAGCATCAATAATTGGTAAAAAGTGTAAAAAAGTATTTAGTTCTGAAATAAATCTTGCTTGGAATCGAATATACCCTTATACTTGAAGGAGAGCTCTCCAACCACTTGGATACACAGTCAATTAGTTATGATGGAATAATCATATTTTATAGCTATTTAACTTAAATATTAACCTATTAATTTGCAACAAACCATATTTCAAAAGTGTTTAAACCCATTAATGATGATTCTGTCTTTACATTTCTTTGGCTGTACATTTTATGAAACTTTTTTGGTTCCCAAGGATTAGTCATTTTGTCATAGTGTAATCTATAATTGAAGGTATGAAAAAAGAAAGGATTTTATTTGTAATATATTTTTTATCCCCGAACCTTATTACTCAAGCACTTTTAGACCATAATACTTTGTTAAGTTCTGCATATGTTTTTTTTTTCTTATTTGCAACTCAACGACACATACATAAAATTGAGTAGTTTGATAGCTGATGATTGCCATTCGCAATTCCTCCAGGCGATGAAGGCAAATCTTATTTACCTGTTCGGAGATGTTAAATACCCATTTAGACACCTAATGAGCTTATCAACGTTAAAATACGTCAGGTTCTGCTCGTTTGGGCGGGGAAAGCACCTAGAGATCTCTATAGCAAGTTCCCTCTTAAGGGTTATTTCCTTAATGAAACATACATTACTAAAATGAAGTGTTTACTCATTAAATCTGCAGTAAAGCTTATGTCAAAAAATTTCAACCAATCTGAAAGTTTCCGTAGCGAAGCACTGGTATTCCGCTAGTTAAGTAGGCCTATATATATAGCCTAAATACGTCAAGCCCAGTTGTATAACTTAAAATTAGTCTTTTTGTAATATGCATATTCTATTAAAAAGAATTATTATTAGTATTTGCAAAATCGTTACTGACTGTAAAAACGATGGAAAAAGGTTTTTTATCTAACCATTGACACTTATACATCCATAACATTTGTAATCTCTAGTTAATCATTGATTGGTATTGATTGATGGTTACTGTTCTGTTGTGGTTTTGAACATTAGTAGAGAAAATACTCCTGGAAGAATTGTGATACTGGTAGTGTACCAGTTCACCCATAAATGTTTTGCTAAGAATTTTTTTTTATATTTATACTATTTTTAACATAAATATTTAACGATCGAACAGTCAAAACTGTTAATGTACGAGAGTAAGAATGTAAGTATTTGTTTAAATATCATAAATAGTCATATACAAAATAGATTTTATTCCAGAAGGAGGGGAGGTTTGAAACAACTTGTGCAGGTGACGTGAAGTTTTGTAGAGGAAACTTTACTGGGTAACATTTCCTCTGATTTTTGAATACGTAATCCTATGAAATATTCATGTTATGAATCTGTTTGTTATAATACACATACAGCATATGTTTAAAATATTTTATGCTGTTCGAATAATTATTTTTAGTGAATTTAGTCTGATCTTTAGTCTGATTTTACATTTAGGGACAACTCGTTTCAACTAGGGTGCTTGTAGTTTATCTATCATGTTCATCTATCATAAATCAGAATTTCAGAATTGCTTAGCCTAGGCTGAAGCGAAGGTAATTGAAAACTACCGCTCAACGTCGACTGGTCAAGTCATGGGCAGAAACTAATTTTGTTTAAGTAATTGAATCCTCGTCATATCTTTGGCATTAAGCTGAGTGACAGTGAGGGAAATACTTAACCACCTGTCTTTGGTCATGACGTCATGGCTGTCTACATAATGTTTCTGGTTAACCCAATGGATGTGCCTTAATTATTTCATGTAATGTATAATGTCTCATTCCTTACCACAAAATCTATTTCTCACTATTACTTCCTGCACCTTTTATTTGTTTTGAGTGTTGGGGATGACATTCTATCCGCACCATGAAACAGTTATTTAAATATTAATGATTGTTTCAGGTTTGTTGGTGGACGTTAGAGTTAACCGCAAGTTTTTATTAATTTACTAAATCATTATTTAAGTCTCATTGATTATAATTTTTATTTTTTTTTGAAACCCTCCATGAGTATCCATAAAAAATCAATCAGTAGCTATTTAAGGACAAAAACCAGCGGGCCTCTCTTAAAATGAAGTTTTTATCCGATTTATTCAGTGTGTACCTTCTAAGGACGTGTATCTTGTAGTTGGTTGAAACTATGTTGTATTCAGACCAGCAGTTTGTTTGCAAATAAAGTTTTTTGGTACCTAAACGTAACTCTCGCTATTACCGGTTCAGGGGAAAAGTACCGGTACCGAAGACCGATGTAGAAATGTCGTTATGAATAATTTGGCAAAACATACCAGTAAGGATATGCCTAATGCAGGTCCAACATTAAGGGTGCAACAGTGGTGTGACGCAACGGAAATTAACACATTGGAAAAGCGATTTTAGCAGCACCCGTGAACCTCTGTTACGATCACCACGACATCGTACAGATCGCCAGCGATTGCAGCAACATCTGTCGTTATACCAGTTGTAATACTGTGAGCACAACAATCAACACGCCGTAATGAATCGACGCTTGATTATATGCTATTAGTAGAGACGATTAATGCATTTAATAATCCAATTTTTGTAAATCACTAGGCACTACCTTTGTACAAGTCACAAAAGAATCAAAATAATACAACAAAATAGTAATTTAAGTAATAACCGACATCACACAGAAATTGTAAGCAAAGTTGTGTTCAAACACGTAACTTAACTTCAAAAAGCTTTCCAAGACTGATTGTTTACTTTAACGAGTTTAAAAGCAATCAGGGTAAAATGTTTCTAAGCTCCTTTTTAAAAGGGCCTATTGAATATTCATTGGCTTTATTTTGAAAACCGAACTTAAACAATGGTCAAATAAATCTGTATTTTGTTTAATTTATAAATTCTCTCCATATAAAGTGTAAATTATATTTAAAATTGTGATCTACACACATTTTTTGATTTAACATAACTGTACACATTAAACATGTAGTAAACTGAATTTTTATATTTATGAAGCTCAAAGTTATATTTATAAAAAAATAATATTCAGTTTTTCGTATTTATTAAAATATATATCTAGTGTTTTAAAGTCTTTTTTTTATTATATTTTACTAGCACTTCTAATTCATTTTACCCTCCAAAGAACATGTTTTATTTTAAATTGTAATATTCCCTAAAGCTAAAGAATACAAGGAACACTATTATATGATATAAAAATTGAATAAGTTAAGTAATTTTAATCGTGAAAACTAAAGTAAAACTGATTAACACTTTTTTTCTATTTATTATTAATATGGGTCCATCAGAAGCTGAAACTAATAAATACATTATTTGAATTATTCGCCTGACCTACATCATGTTTCAATCAGAGCATAATTTCATCCATCATATTCAACTTAGAGTTTTTAAATTGTATATTACCCTAGTTTGGTTAGTTTGTTCGGTTTTCAGGAACACTATAAACTTCATCCCACGGTTATTGGAAATCACGTACAGGTTGAACTGTATAGTCACTTAAGGAAGTCATAGACCTTTTAATGTAAAGAAATTGCATATTTCCTCACTTAGACCATAATTTGACTTACTGAAACGAGTTCAAGTTTTAAGCAAAGCAGAATGAGATGTTTTTATTCCCCAAGAACAATTTAGTTAAATTTTTTTGCTAACTGTAAAATTATTTGTGTAAAAAAAAATATTTCCTTTATATGAAAAACACAGGAATTTTGAATTTTAGGGTAAAGTAAATGTAAAAGAAACCCATTCAATGATTAATATTTAAAGTCCCAGAATAAGGAGTCTGAGCTAATAAGGCTAAGAAAATTTGAAATGTATAAACACTTGACAACAATTAATTCAAATTAGTTTAGCAAAGAGAGAAGGCAGTGCATATTTTACTACAAGACTCTTAGATAAATTTAATTTATACATTAAGATTACTATTTCTTTTACTAAACACGAACCCTCTTTTTGAAATACTCTTATTCTTCTCTAAATACTCTCCAACTAAGGGGAAGGAACAGAAGCCGCCCAATCTTCTCAGATTTGGATTTTCTTTTGTAGTCGTTACACATAATCTTTCCAGTCCCTCACTCAGTATATTTTTACTTTTTAAATACAAATATCATTGAATATCTGGGTTTAAGGTTTTAAAAACGTGCTTACAAAATACATTATAATTCTCAAAAATTTATTAAGCTGACATTTTCTTGTAAAGACTTATCTATGATTGTTTAAGGTTAGAAGTTTTGTTATAAAAATCGTGGGTTTATATAGAACTGTAAAACTTATATTTACTTACAAAATATTTAAGAACACCCAAACTGCAATAAATGGCAAAAAAGCTTGTAAAAACAAGGTTAAAGGTATGAACAAGGTATGTTAACAAGGTATGAATGATTGCTCAGTTATTAGTCCTGGTGGCGTCATAAAAAATATAAATGATAACAAGTAAATCGGCATAATTCAACGTCATTGGGCAAAATGTCTAAACTTTATCTTTTCATAAGTATTAATTTTATATACTTCTCATTGTATTAAAAAAAAGATATCAACCTAACAGATAAACATAACATTTCCAAAGGACTTTTTTGTTTGTTGACGCATAAAGTTTGTTGTTGGAGGACCAAAACTGAAAAGAATACTGAACAGTATATATATTCTTGGATATAATTTATTCCAACTTTTTTCAAAGATCGTCTTGGATATATTAGGATCAATGTTCACAAAAACAACTTAACTTTTAATCTAAAAACAATCGGTAGCTCAATTTCAACTTTAATAGAGCTAGTTATTGGCTTGGACTTTTTGTATGTAAAAACATAAACAAGAAGTGATTACAGATACATCAAAGCTAAAACCTGTTTTAAGATTTTGTTAAAAAGTAAGCAAGAAAAACTAATTAGCAACTGTCACAACAAGCTGTAACCTAAGTTTAAATAAATAGCTGCAAATTGATTCCTCAATCAATATGGGGTAATCGAGACGATTTTTTACACTATCAAAACAACAACAAAAAATCTTAGATGTAGGCTACAATTTTATTGTTTGGATAGTATGTACTAAATTTTCCCAAACGATTATTTAAGTATTTTAATTATAGTTAGCACTCAAGATAATTCAATTTATTTCAATCCCTTTAGCATATTAATGATGTGATATACGATTAACTTCGTAAAATTATAGGAAAGTTATAGTAAAATATAAAATATACTATAAATAGTCATCATCAAAGGGAACTGCAAACTATAGTTGCAAAAAAAATAACATTTTGCAATGTATAGTGTCCTCCCCCAGTGAGTCCTCTTTAAATAAGGCCAAACTATCGAGAAAATTTTATTTAAAGAGTGGGAAAATCCATTACTTTTTGGACATTTATGTAAAAAATCCGTGTATGTATAAAAACTAATATTAAAAACCACGTAATGTGATATATATGGATATAATAAGGAACAACATCTAGTATAGAATACATGTATTTTTTTCCTTCATAAATGTATTTTGTATAGGAAATAAAATTTGCCTTTTAAAGATTTTTAGAGAAAAGAAAGCCTAAGGTTGAGATATTCAGTGGCTTAATCTGCAGACTTGAAGGAAGCAAAAGTAATAAAATAAATGTTTCCTGTTGAAACTCATAAAAAGTCGTTGATGAAAGTTTCATAACAGGAACTGCGCCATATTTTAGTTTTATGTCGACATTTTATATAATATTCTTAAACATATTTTTATTTGGTGTCATTAGAGATTATTTTTTCTGTAATCCAACTTGGTGTGATACGATAATTCCTGTGCTTTCGTAATTATAATTACGGAAAGTAAATAAAAGAAACGTCTTATAACACTTAAAACATATATTTACGCTTATACTGTTACTCACAAGACGGTAAATATACAAAAACGATGGTAAGTGGTGATCGATTTCGATTGGACACTCCAATCATCATCAGACCCAATAGGCGAATGACAAGAATCTTGAATGGCGTCCCTACTTATACCCTATTGGCTACCGGAAGCACCGGCCAATACATTTTTATAAGTACAACTGGAATCAAAATGTATTTGTTCATTAATCAACTTATTTCTATCTTTACATTTTTCCTTATAAATATACAATTCCTCCCAAGCATTCATTACATATCCTTTCTTACAATTCTTTAAAATATCTAGACTATCCTCCATTTTTCCTAGTGAGTGCCCATTTTGTAACAGGTGTTGTGCGACATTTGATCTTTCCGGTTTGTTGTTCCTCCACGCAGATATGTGGTTTTTGAAGCGGTTTACGAAGTTCACAGTCTGTCCAATGTAGAAGCTATCACAATCGTTACAATTGATTTTATAGATGCCCGAAGTGTCAAATTTGTTACAATCTTCTATTTTTGGATGCAGTATTTTACTCATGGTGTTCTGAGTCCTGTAGGCTATTGAAACTCCGTATTTCTTGAATCTGTTAGCAGTCCTTTGTGTTGTAGTCCCCGTGTAGCTAAATGTGATATATCTGGTGCTTTCCTCTTTTATCTCTTCTAATGTTGTTCTGCTGTTTAGTGTATTCTGTCTATCGATTTTTCTCCTCGTCTTCCTTGCGATGTCCTCTATCGTCTTGGTTCGAAATCCATTCACCTGGGCGATCTTCTTAATGGTGTCCAGTTCTTTTTTCCTATTGGCTTGGCTAAGTGGGATCTTATAGGCTCGGTACAGCATAGATCTAAAGGCTGCGGTCTTGTGGATTGTCGGATGGATAGACTTGTTGTTGATTGTAGTGTCCGTTTGCGTAGGTTTCCTGTAGATGTCAAACTCTATCTTGCTGTCTCTTCTCTCTAATGTGAGGTCCAGGAAGTTGATCTTTTTGTTTTCTTCAAACTCGTTGGTAAAGGTGAGGTTTGGGTGGTGGCTGTTTAGTGTCTGCATCATCGTTTCATGCTCCTGCTCCTGGGCTTGTCTGAAGATAACAAGAATGTCGTCTACATATCTAACATACAGTTTTACATCATGATTCTTTCTTAAATTCATTAACATTTCTTTTTCCTGGTGCTGTAAAAATATTTCTGACAAAATTGCCGAAAGTGGACTTCCCATAGCTAAACCATCTGTTTGTTCGTAAAATCTATTGTTAAATCTAAAATAATTTTGCTTCAAAACAGTCACAAGCAATTTTACGATCTGATTGACATATTCATCGTCTAAACTATTCTGCAAAAGCCTACATTTAACAAGATCTACAGTTTCTGATACAGGTATGTTTGTGTACAGATTTGCGATATCAAATGAGACTAGCCTACTATTCGAATCTATATCTATGTTCTTTACACGTTCAACAAATTCATAACTATTCTTTACATTGTATACATATTCTAATTCTAAATCATTGCTGAGCTTACTTGCTAACAATTTTCATATATCATTTGATATCGCAAATCTGTACACAAACATACCTGTATCAGAAACTGTAGATCTTGTTAAATGTAGGCTTTTGCAGAATAGTTTAGACGATGAATATGTCAATCAGATCGTAAAATTGCTTGTGACTGTTTTGAAGCAAAATTATTTTAGATTTAACAATAGATTTTACGAACAAACAGATGGTTTAGCTATGGGAAGTCCACTTTCGGCAATTTTGTCAGAAATATTTTTACAGCACCAGGAAAAAGAAATGTTAATGAATTTAAGAAAGAATCATGATGTAAAACTGTATGTTAGATATGTAGACGACATTCTTGTTATCTTCAGACAAGCCCAGGAGCAGGAGCATGAAACGATGATGCAGACACTAAACAGCCACCACCCAAACCTCACCTTTACCAACGAGTTTGAAGAAAACAAAAAGATCAACTTCCTGGACCTCACATTAGAGAGAAGAGACAGCAAGATAGAGTTTGACATCTACAGGAAACCTACGCAAACGGACACTACAATCAACAACAAGTCTATCCATCCGACAATCCACAAGACCGCAGCCTTTAGATCTATGCTGTACCGAGCCTATAAGATCCCACTTAGCCAAGCCAATAGGAAAAAAGAACTGGACACCATTAAGAAGATCGCCCAGGTGAATGGATTTCGAACCAAGACGATAGAGGACATCGCAAGGAAGACGAGGAGAAAAATCGATAGACAGAATACACTAAACAGCAGAACAACATTAGAAGAGATAAAAGAGGAAAGCACCAGATATATCACATTTAGCTACACGGGGACTACAACACAAAGGACTGCTAACAGATTCAAGAAATACGGAGTTTCAATAGCCTACAGGACTCAGAACACCATGAGTAAAATACTGCATCCAAAAATAGAAGATTGTAACAAATTTGACACTTCGGGCATCTATAAAATCAATTGTAACGATTGTGATAGCTTCTACATTGGACAGACTGTGAACTTCGTAAACCGCTTCAAAAACCACATATCTGCGTGGAGGAACAACAAACCGGAAAGATCAAATGTCGCACAACACCTGTTACAAAATGGGCACTCACTAGGAAAAATGGAGGATAGTCTAGATATTTTAAAGAATTGTAAGAAAGGATATGTAATGAATGCTTGGGAGGAATTGTATATTTATAAGGAAAAATGTAAAGATAGAAATAAGTTGATTAATGAACAAATACATTTTGATTCCAGTTGTACTTATAAAAATGTATTGGCCGGTGCTTCCGGTAGCCAATAGGGTATAAGTAGGGACGCCATTCAAGATTCTTGTCATTCGCCTATTGGGTCTGATGATGATTGGAGTGTCCAATCGAAATCGATCACCACTTACCATCGTTTTTGTATATTTACCGTCTTGTGAGTAACAGTATAAGCGTAAATATATGTTTTAAGTGTTATAAGACGTTTCTTTTATTTACTTTCCGTAAATTTAATAACACGTACAATGCTGATCAAGAAGTTATTTAATTATAATTGTAATTATTAGGAATAAATAACTTTACGATTTTCTTATTAATTATTTAGGAAGTATAAGGAAACCACAATGAACACTAGAAGCACATAGAGGTAGTATATTAATTTGAGCTGGTTAAATTATTACTGTCAAAGTTACCAATTTGATTTTGATTCCATAATACTAATTGTGAATTTAATAAAAAAAAGAGTGCCAATTAAAACTGTACCTATAGTGTGAAATGTACATATCACACCTTAGTTTCATTGTTATAGAGCCAAACTCAAATCTTAACTCATCAATTATATATAAAGTTAATAAGATAAATTTGTAAGAAAAGGGGCCAGCATAAATCTTGTACCCAGACAAGTTGTTTGATGTAAACGCACGAAAATTTAATACGTGAAAACCGTTTGTATTAAGTGACATGTTTGAATCAATCTTATTCACAAGCTTCGTAACTTAATAATTTACTAAAACTAAAAGTACAGATGTAGTATCAGAGGATCTTCTTGGTGGGACATATTAGTCTTATTTAACATATTCAAAGAAATTTGACTATATTCGATCTATAAGTGTATCTGAGAAAATTAGCAACAAGAATGTAAGACGTTGTATAAAATGTTTACGGGAACGTAAAAAATATCTAGGAAGTTTTTATTAATATTTTATTTAATCAAACTAGAATTAGGAAAATTTTGTGCATACCATAATGATAAATTCTGCTTTTACATTTAAGTTAACTCACATTGCACGTAATGACTCCAAAAACCTTTAACACAATAAATCTACTGTAAGTGGAAAACACTAACAGGTAGGATGGTCATTAGTGTCGGCTTTGGGACCCTTCTAAATTTTAAACCAACCCGATAAGTTTAAAATAGTAGACTATCGAATCTTGTCATAGTGAAATCTTAAATTTATGACCCAAATTATGTTTTTGATTCTGATTATAATTAGTAAAATATGTATAATTCCTCGCGGAATGGGAATTAGAAAATCGTGCTGACATGCCTGGGATGACTTTTCGGCTGTCCAAAAGTAGATAATATCTACTAAGAATTAACTCAAAACGTGTTATTATATTTTTTACCTACGACCGTTTTTTAAAGTACATTTCAGTTCTTAGTATTGAAAAGTTTCACATAACAATATTGATTACTTTCATAACAGCATACTTTTACTCATAACAACACGGGTTACAGACCAATGAGGTTAAAGGATTGGGAGAGAAGAAGTAAAATTCTCATGTTTTGAACTTCAACTAATCAGCTGTTCAGGCAAATTTAATTGTTGAGTAGTGCAATTAGTTGGTACAATGTTTCATGTTGTTCCATGTTGCATTACTGTCAGTGGCAATGAGATAAATGAAAACATAACCTCTCTTAGAAGTTATGAGCAGTGATTTTTAGTAATTAAAACACTGTCGAGTAGTGTACGCAACTCGCGTAAATAGTGTTAACGATACTCGTAGAAGTTTTTAAGGCACTCGCCGAGGCTTGTACCTCAAATTTTCTAATTGTGTCATTAAAAATATCTTTACGCTATCGTTGCGTAAACAACTATAACAAACACATCAAGTCCATTACTCCATATCATGAAGTCTATTTGTTTACGCTACTCCTTTGATACTAATCGCAGCTTTAAATGTATTATAATACCCATTAATGGGTAACATTTCCTACTGTAAAAGGTTGCAAATTTAAAAGGACAAGAAAAGGAATTAAAAGTACAGCTACTGATAAGACTTGCTCCAAGGTCAGGGTCAAACAGATAATATATCTGGAACGAGGTGTTTTATAGCTGCCATTACTTCAACCTCTAACAATAAATTGGCTTACTAATCCCCGAGACAGATTTCAACTCGTTAAAACAGTAGTTGTTCAGTTGGTAATATTTTTAATATCCATTGCATAAATAAGTAAAAAAAAACCTATAATAAATTTTACTTTTTGCATAACAGTTTAGAGAAACAAAAACATTATCTAGTCTTATAGTTCTTTTCATTGCCTTAAGTATTGTCGAGTTTCTTCTACCCTAACCTAACCTAATCCATTCTAACCTTATCTTATAACCTAACCTAACCTAATTTAACCTCCCTCTGAACTGAACATAATTCTTTAACATTATGGCTTACGTAAACGATGTATTAGGTAGTAGATGCGTAGTATCATTCATATAATGATCAAATTTAACTCAAGTTACATTTTTAAACCGTCTAATTATATTAAGTATAGTGTCTATTGATTAATGTATGTTTAATCTATGGTGTAACCTACCATAAAATTAACTAATGTTTCTAATTTAAATGTTGATAAAAATATTTTCTTTGATATACAGTAGGTATTTGGAATTTTAAGTGATTATATTTCATGTTATTTATTTTGCAGAACTCATCAATTGTACAGTATATGTGCCATTTTTGTGTGTTACTTCTTTTATTTCATAATTAAAATTTAGTATTAATTTGAGAACCAGTGAAAACATAAAAATTGAGTAGTATACATGGCTTAAAAATAAAAATAGTGTGAGTATTAAACTTTTAATTTTTAAGTTTCTATATATCGGCATTTAAATTTATTTATACATAAAAATAGTTGAAATACCTTTTATTCATGTAAATGTGAAATTTTTCTTGTTCGTAACAACATGAATTTGAACCATAATGTCCACTAGGAGGGTTGGTCATGGATACATGTATATCTTGTTGCATACTCCATTTATCGAGAGCTGTTTAATCAAGCTGTCAGAATATATCATTTGTGATGTACGACCGTCATTCAAGCTCAAACCAGTCTATTTCAAAGTATATTTCTCTTATATTGATATTAATTTATCATCATTCCGTATATAAATTAATAAGCTATTTTTACAACAGCTGATATCAAAGAAAATAATTGTTTCCCAAGCTCAGGAGCAAATGTTTCCCAAGTTCAGTAGAGCAATGAAAAACGATCAGCTGATTTTCCTTAGCATGAAATCTTAATCCTTAGCTTTAAATTCCTATCTTCTTTCCTCTCAATCAGTTCACCATTTGTCCACCACGCACGCTAATGTTTGTCTACAATGTATTTCTATTTGAATCAGCTGTTTTTATTGTTAATCAATGCAAATGTGAACAGAAATATGCTTTGGCTAGTTTTTTTACTACTAATTATACACTTTCCATCATATGTTTTTATTGTCTAACAATGTAAGAAGGAATAGGCATAAAAAAGTTGTTTTTTATTTCATAGTGCGTGTTCACTGCTTAATTCTTATAACCTTAAACTTTTTACCCTGCTAGGTAGGGGGTTTCTTACGTATTATTTGTTATTTTCATATTAAAAAAAACATTTTGACTATGGAATATAATAGTTTTCATTTTACTTACGTCTACTCTGTTGGCCTATGAGGTTTTTTTGTGATAAAAATTATCTTTCATAACTTGTAGCGAAAGAGGTTTTCCTGCAACTGTTCCAGTTTTACCAGATTAGGATTTTCCTAACACATAAATGTTGAGCACATCCCAGAAAATGCCACTTTCAATATTAGTTATGCGATGTACTATAACTATGAAATTACGTTGTTATTGCCTTAAAATTGTTTAGAAAAAAAAAACACTAAACCTTCATCTGAATGCATAGTTAAAGTGCACTTCATCCTAGATAAAAAAGACGTGTTCAATTATTATTTATTTGCATTGATAATCTCAGTCCGCAAAAACTATTGCATTGATATTCGCACGATGCACAGTTTACATCAACCTGTGAAGGTGATGACAAGTTTTTCTAAAAAAAACTTTGCAGGGAAACATTTCCTGTGATTTTTTGATACAGAAACTCATGAAGTATTCATGTCATGTATCCATTATGATACATATCCTACAAAACATTTGTTATACTTCAACCATAAATCTTCCGACTGTTACACTAAGTAACTACTTCATAAGTAATTACTTCTTGACAATTAAATAGGTGTTTGAAAAATTTTCAAATAGGTGCTTTAAAGACAGCCCTACATACATAGAGCCTATGTTGAAAAAAGTATAAGTTCAGAAATGGTCATAAGGATAAAGTTAAGAAATGCTTTATAGGCATGTCGGTGACTCAGTCGGTAGCACCACGTACTTCAAGCCTAAGGCAGCCATGTCGTGAGTTCGGATCTAATACATACCACTAATTTGTATCAGTACAGTTCACCCTTCTACTGACTGACTAGTGAACAGCTCACCCCTTGCTTTGTTGAATAAGTCCGACGCACAGACCTCTGTGGTCCATATGGACAGGCAAAAGCACAAATGTGGATGGGCAAATGCACGGTAAAAGACGAACCTCTAAGAAATTATGGTATTAGCGAATTTCCCTATAGGGAAGTAGCTATTACCGTAGGTCTCATGGTAAGACTTAGGCCCGGGACCGATTTACTTTTTCATTTTAATGTCCCCAGAGGCCAAAAACACCATTCGTTAAAATTTTTACATATGTATATATATATATATATATATAGGTATATATATATATATATATATAGATTTATATATATATATATGTGTCCGTGAACACGATAACTTGAGTAATTTTTATCCGATTTTGATGAAATTTGGTTTGAAGGTGTAAGGCGGGATAAACTTGAATGAGTTCGCGATCCAGCATGATCGGACCATGGGAACAGGGTTTTATGGGGGGTTTTATGGGGTAAAAATTGGTTTTTCTCACTTTTTACCCTCAAAACACAAAATTTCCCAATTTTTCTCTAAACCTTCTTAAAGAGCTTAAAAAAACAAACAATTCAGTATATCAAAGTGTTTTTGTACGGTTATTGGTTACGGATAAAACTAAAAAAATTGTAAATTTAAAATTCCCATGTTATTCTTATGGAGAATATTGTAAAATGTTGTAGTTTGCTTGTTTATGGATATATTTTGATCAAACTTGGCAAATTTATTTATTTTATAGTAAGCTATCAATATTTTACTAAAAACACACTACTTTATTAGTTTCCTTGTAGCAGCAAACCTAGGTACTCGTTAAACCTAATGTTATTTAAATAGATCAATTGAAAATCAATTCGGCCAAATGGAAATTCGCTTAGACGGCAGGTTTGCTGCGGCGGGGATATTTTTTTATGAAACCGTTGGTATCGCTCTATTAATTGTGTTTGGACCTTACAACCGTTATGCCATTTAGAGTGAAGTTAGCAAATTGTTAGGGTTTTCAATATGGAAGGAAACTACAATTATTTACTCTGCCAATTTGAACTGCCTTCTAAATTCAAAACCCTAAGGGGCCTTAAAGGACTAATATTTTATAAAAATCAATGACGCCTATTTTATAAAAATGAATGGCAACTTACAATTTCTTAGACGATAACCAATATGATTCAAGTTTTCCTACTTTCCAAATATACAAAGTTCTTAAAGAATCAACAGATGTAAATTTAATTTTGAAATTATCACGACACTATCTAACCAAGAGATAGCCCCAAATATAACAGCTTGGCGGATAAAATGGTTTATGTACCAAAGCTCTCAAGGAAATATTGGACACTGTGGATCCCAGTTAATAAATAACAGCTCTGGAAGAGAGTCCGAGTCCCAAGAGACTGTCTTATCTCACTCATCATCCTTTTATGGGGGAAGATAACAAAATAATCAGCAAATTTCTTGTTGTACTTGTTATATACGGAAGATATATTTCCCCAAACTCACAGTGGAAGTAGAATTTTCGGTTTCCGAGCACTGAGAATAAAATTTAGTTGCATTAGGCTTAGAATAAAAAATACAAATTATTTAACGAAAAACGTACTGTTCTACTGAGCTATTTAGCAAAGATAAATCTTGAACAACGGTTTGTAGAAGCCAATAAAAATATCTTAACCAATAGAAAAAAACCCAAAATAGATGCCAATATTTTGACTATGGATCGAAATTTAGATTTAGAAACTTTATTTGTAAATTAATTCATAAACTTGCGTTCAATAATTTGCTCTAAGAGTTATTGAACACTTAGTAGCCTATGCTAAGTCTAAACACGTTTGGTAATAAATCACTACCGTAACTATCCACAGATGCATTAGACATCTTCGAGTTATGGTTATGCAGGAGCTAATATGCATATAAAGGTGTTTATGTTAATGCACCAGCCATAAACACAAGAAAATTATTTTCAAGTTGTTATAAATGTTGAATTTAATTGATTTTTATCAAATATAGACACTCTTGTGTATTTAGGATGATAAAACTCGATTCAATCATTTATTGTTTTGCACGTTTAAACCATTCAACTGGCCTCCTATCTCTCTTTCTCTCTCTAAAAAAAATAAATAAATAAACTGTTCCAAAAAAGTTAATAGGGCTGTAATGTTTGTATCTTACACTCATTGAAATAAACATAAAATTCAACATAGTATGATGCTATAAGGAAATATTTCACTTAATTGAACATTGATTAGAACATAGATAATCATTCAATATAGTTAACACTACGTTCCCAAGAAATACTTATTAAAATGTTGAAAAAGTCATATAAGTATGAGTAATAAACTAATTGCACCTACTTAAAGTACGCTTAGAAGCATGATTGTTTCTTATGATCTAACGAAACTTCTTTGTCGTTAATATTGTTATAGAGAGCGACAGAAATACATAACCAGACATAGGCTTAACCAGCGTTGAGTTGGCCAAACAATGTTTTGCGTTTTGGTTCGTCCGTAAATAGTTTATGAGAAATGGTAATCCTTAAACTTCAGGGGAAGAGGAAGTTATATACATTATAAGGCTAAAATAGTTATTTTTATCCCTAAGGTAACAATGAACTGAAATCAATCAACGACTGACACTGAACTGAAATCAATGACATCAGACAAAGAAATTATGTTTTAGGTTTTAGCAAATTTACCTATAGGGACGTAACTATTACATGGGAAACCCCCGATTTAGGGGGTTTATGGGGTGAAATTTTATTTTATATTTTGAAATCCCTAAAAAGTCAAATTTTCCTTTTTTTTCTTTAAACCATTTTAAAGAGCTTAAAATAAATAATTTAGTATAATGAAGTGTTTAAACGGTTATTGGCTATATAAAAAATTCAAAAGTCAAAGTCAAAGTCCCAAAGAAAAGTTAAAATCCCCATGTTAATCTTATGGAGAATAAATAAACTGTTGTAGTTTGCTTGTTTATGTATATATTTTGATCAAACTTGGCAAATCTATTTATTTTATAAAAGGTATAAATATTTTACAAAAAAAAAACACTTTATTACCCTCCCTGTATCCACAAACCTAGGTACTTGTTAAAACTAATACTACTTAAATAGATTTAATTGGAAATTCAATCAAGTAAGGAAATTCGCATAGTCTGCAGGTTTTCAGTGGCATGGGTATTTAATTATCCGATGTTACTAAGATAATTACTAAGATTACTAAGATTGTTTTGTCTTCGTTATCGAGCAACATATTATTCCTAAAAAACATTTAGAACATTTTTATGTGATAATGTATGTGTATAAAATCAAATTTAGGGGAATATGGTTTCAGCAGAGTAATAAATAATGCACGAAAACAACGGTAACAGATTTCGAATAAAATATCATAACGAGATGGATAATATTTTGGGAGTAAATCTTTGAAGGTAGAGACAGTATGCATTTTTAAGTTATGTGAATTAGTTAGCAGTTATAAAATAGTGCAGTTAACGAGTAATAGAGTCCATCAAACTGGCAAAAGTGTATTTTTGACCCTCACCAATTTCCCTTTAAAATAGAGATCATGTTGGAAAGCGTCATTTTTAGCCTTGGTGATGAAATATTCTAGTTGTATTCTAGTGGTTATACCACTATCTAAGCCCCTGATCAGCTGTTTATATTGTATTGTTGTATTTTAAGGTTTTTTGATCCATCATTAGAACCTCACAAAAACGCTAAGAGATAAACTAGATGTTAATATTTTTCATGGTTGTGGTTTCCAGTAATTAGTTCTGATAGGTTGCCACTCCGATCAGCTGTTTACCTATGCAATGGACCTACAAAAGGACCCAGCTGTTTACCTTGTCATTATATCATGTGACCACTTTTAACCTGACGTCTATACGTCAGGTTAAAAGTGGTCACCAGTGTTGTGTTTTTTGATTGAGACCTTTAATATGAGTGTAAAATTTCCTGTTGAATGTGGACAGTGCAATTCTTCTAGTCCCTTGTATTTGAATTTGAATTTACTTGGATTCAATAGAAGATTAAAAAAATCTTAATATGAATTTTACAAAATATGAATTAAATATAATATGAATGTGGATTAAGTAAAAACTTTCTCACGTATAAAAACCTAAAAAAATATGTTTACACACTTCAATCATAAACATAATATAGTCATATTAGGTTCCAAGTATTTCATTGAACCTTGAGAATAACACTAGTCATAAGTTAGTACATAAATAATTATAGGTAATGGAAATATTTCATATTAGATAGCTATTCTTGTAAAATTTCAACACGATTTTACGTCACAATATTAATTGAATATACTAAAACAAAAATATATTCTAATCCATTTATTTCCGTTGCAGGTATATGAACGTAGATTGGTGACAAATTGTAAGTTTATAGTTAGTATAGATTACTTTAGTATAACTTAAATCAGTAAAATTAATGTTGATAATTTTTTTATTAACCATTTGTAAGCTGATATCGTTTTAGTAAAGATAATTCCTTAGTAAGAATAATAAAACATTTAATACATTAATCTTTTGCAAATGTATTCTATGTCAAAATTATTCGCCGAATAAATTAAGTGTGTTTAGTAAGATATTCATTTCTAGGGTTTTAATTGGGAACGTGAGCTACACAAAAGTAGTCAAAAAATTACTGGTATCCTTTACATTTTCATATGGTGTTTTCATGTGTTTTATAGGATGACCACAACATCGGTTGAAGTTGTTTTTGAAACTGCAAATAAAAAAATGTTTTATTTTATATTATCCCTGAATTTAAAAGTTACCGATTAACTACTTCTCTGTTTAAGACATGTTTGATTAGTTTTAAAAGTGGGGTTTATACCGTCAGCTAATGATAAGACTTGGTTCAAGGTCAAGGTCAAACAGATAATACATCCGGAACGAGGTGTTTTATAGCTGCCATTACTTCTACACCGATAAATTGGTTTGAGAATCTCCAAGATGCTTTTCAGTTCGTTTAACATTCCGTTGTTCGGTAAATATTATGTTTAATCGTGATTCTTGGATTAATTTATGGATTGGTCTCAAAATAGATTTTTTTTATTAACATCATTAAATACTACAAAATGAAAGTATGAGATAATTAATGGAAATCTTTTATTTTTTGCATGAAAATCTAAGATATAGTATAGTTTTCGATTGCAATTAACTACTTAATATTTACAAATATCACTTAAAATACGATTATATAAGTAACCAACATTAATAATGAGCTGAGAAATAACATTGCTTCTACAAATACAGAATGAAATTATTCATGCAATTTCAGCCAGTAAAAATCGGAAAAAAATAATATTAATGAGTGTATAAAAAGTATTGTTCTTTTCCACATTCGTTCCAAAACACACACAAACCCTGCAATAATTAAAAAAAATGTTTTATTTGCGATTATCCCTGTATTTAAAAGTCGCCGATTGACTACTTCTCTGTTTAAGACATGTTTGATTAGTTTTCAAAATCCAGGGAAAAGCGGGGTTTATACCGTCAGCTAATAACCTTCCACTAGACTTACGAGAATACGACAGACACTCAATTTCAACGTACAAAAAACACATTGTTCACTGGCTTAATCTCATTGGTAGGGATGGAGCTAATAGTTTATTAGTTTCTATATACAGACAATAGGTTGACAGCTGATACAGGTGTGCGTGACATTGCTGTGTGTGTGTGTGTGTGTGTGTGTGTGTGTGTGTGTGCGTGTGGGTGTGTATGTGTGTGCAGTTCTCGATTCTGTGCCACAGGGACAGAGCATTGACGGCCCTAGTACCCTAGGGCTACCAGCCGCTTGTTGGTGTTGAGACGAGGACAGCTGAGTGTATCAGTGTGTTGTAGTGTGTGTGTGTTTGTGTGTGTGAATGTGGGGGGGAAGGGTGGGGGGGGGGGGGGGGTGATCGGGTTGGTTAGGGGCAGGGTAGGTCATTATGACACTGATAGTTGTTATCTACATGGTAGATTAAAAGTACATAGTGGGCCTAATCTATTATTTCATGACTCCGCTGGCGCTTTGGAGTCTAGCCCGCACAGTAATTATTAGAAGTACCTGTTTTTTGTTATCAAACCTTCTCAATTCTTTCTAATCAAACATCATACGACTCACTCCCACGCACGGGTTATCCCATGTGGGATTAATTTCGTTTATTTTTAGTTATACATTTTAAAACCTATTTCTATTGCATATATACATTTTGTAAATATTGTCTATTTTATACGAAATAAAGGATTTTGATTTGATTTGATTTGATAATGATAAGACTTGGTTCAAGGTCAAGGTCAAACAGATAATACATCCGGAACGAGGTGTTTTATAGCTGCCATTACTTCTATACCGATAAATTGGTTTGAGAATCTCCCAGATGCTTTTCAGTTCGTTTAACATTACGTTGTTCGGTAAGTATTATGTTTAATCGTGATTCTTGGATTAATTTATGAATTGGTCTCAAAATAGATTTTTTTTTATTTACATAATTAAGTACTGCAAAATGAAAGTATGAGTTGTTTAATGGAAATCGTTTATTTTTTGCAAGAAAACCTAAGATATAGTATAGTTTTCAATTGCAATTAACTACTTATTATTTACAAATATCACTCAAAATATGATGATATAAGTAACCAACATTAATAATGAGCTAAGAAATAACATTGCTTCTACAAATACAGAATGAAATTATTCATGCAATTTCAGCCAGTAAAAATCGGAAAAAAATAATATTAATGAGTGTATAAAAAGTATTGTTCTTTTCCACATTCGTTCCAAAACACACACAAACCCTTTAACGTCGTAAATACATTTTTGATCTTTTATAACACTTAAAAATCTACTATAACCAATTTCACACACTAGACATTTTAACGGTTATAAGTTCTAGACTTATGTATGGGTCTCGACTACAAGTTGGGAACGTAATACATGCAAGCGCTAATGTTGTTTGAGTGATGAATATGCAACTTGAGTGATAGGATAATCTGAGCGAAGCCTGCTTGACGTATACAAGATAGAGTGAGTTACTGCCTCTCGGCCCTCATTGACAAGAGTTCCTTGATAGGAAGAACATCGAAAATAAACTGTATCAGCATTCTGACACATACTTTCTCCCATAAGTTTGTCAACAACCTTTATCATGTGTAAGCGGTGAGAGTAAATATACGGAAATGGGATTTGTACAATTTTGTTTAGAATTTAAAGGACTATAACATGCTAAATTTTTATCAAAATCGTTCGGGCCATTTTTGGGAAAATCAGATTGTTCTGTTATTTTATGGAGGTTTTATGGGAAAATGACATAATTTACCATAACTTTTGAACCGTAATTTTTACAGAAATGGGATTTATACCATTTTGTTCAAAATTTAAAGGGCTAAAACATACTAAATTCTTATCAAAATCGTTTGGTCCATTTTTGAGAAAATTCAATTTTTCCGGTTTTTTATGGGTTTTTATGGAGAAATCCCATTAAAAATCAAAATTTCAAAAAAATTAAAAAAAAACACCTGGAGATACCATGGATTAGAACCAACATACTAAATTTCATCGAAATCGGACCACAGGAGTAGTCTTTAGCTACATCCAGACACACACACACACACACACACAGACATCACTACGAAAACCACTTTTTTTGGGTCCAGGTGGACCCAAAACGAATATATCCACTCAAAACTCAAACTCGAAAATTTTGACGAAAACAATACTTTCTCCATATACTATGGTATAGGGGGAGAAAGTAAAAATTGAATTTGTCTTTTACTGGCTTGTTAGCACCACTAAGTAAAGAACCTTAATAACACGCTTTAATTCCACGTTTTGGAATCCTAGTTAATACTCTGCAATTCCTGTAATGCTTTTTTATTGCATTTACTATAATAAGGTTGTGCTAATAAGTCAGTAAAGGAACAATTACTTGGAATACTTATTTTTAATGGCAGATAGTACTGTTATTAATAGAGTTTCTTCGAAAAAAAACATAAATGTCAACACTGCCTTAACTTATTCTGTCATGAGGAAACAAAATTTTAACCTGATTAACTGTTTGACATTAATTCCGATAGAATAAAATAAGGAAACTCTCGAAATATTTGGGAAAGCTGACAAAAACCCTTCCAAATTGTCGTGAATGCTGGGAATACAACAAAAATTAACTGAAATGTTATATACTGTCATAAAATAAATAAATAATCTTATAAAAAAAAATCTTATAAATAAACTAAGTAAAAATAAAGAAAAAGATTGTTTATGATCAATACTTTTATCACCCTTTAGTTGAACGAATGTTAGAAAGAATTTTCATTTTAGGTTTCAAAAGTTTCATATGTCCATGTTTATTTATTAAAATATCAATGGACCTCGTATATTTTGCTAGACATAGTGTGCAACATTATTTTAAAATTTACCTAATTCGTTTAGTATATAAAACGCCACAAATTATTATTTCTTTTAAATAATGCATAGGGATGTGTTGTTGTTTCATTAAAAAATAATCATAAAAAACAAAACTATTATAAGCTTTAATTTGAAGGCTGTACAGTTATAAGCCGGATGATAAAAATACAAGTCAAATAATCCATATGAGTATAAATAGCTACATGACCTCGACCAAGTTAATAATAACGTTAAGATCAAATATCGTTTACCCGTTAAATATGAAAGTTGATATTTTCCAACATGACAGAATGAGGTTGTAATATCTCATTATTTAGAATTCCGGTGTTGATACAAAAATTATAATTTAGTATTTCTAATATTAGCGGATTCCCCAAATAGCAAATAAGCTTTTAGTATAAACCCTAAGTTAAACCCTATGTTTTTTAAAAGCCACTGACTTTTTAGGATAGAACCGGCAACCTTTTTATTACTATACGAACACTATTACCACTCAGCTACCCAGCAGGAAATTTAATGAGTCTACAGATCTGCTGTGGCAGGGGTATTTAACTATACTATGGAATAAACATACTACTTATAAAATTTATCTTATGAATTGCTCTAGAGTATTTTATTGTTATTTTCATATGGCAAAGGTATTTTTTTTGTTATTTAAGCAACTTCAAAACTAAATAAAACTATTTTTATACATTATTTCGTTTCAAAAGGTTCTTTAAAAAAACAAGAGAGAGAGCAACATATATCCTAAAACAACAACAAATCTTTAAATATACTCTTAAACAATGTTTTGAACGTAAAACTTTGTATAATATTTCTTAAAATAAATTACAGTGAATATCTTTGGACATATTAGTTTTAGTATTAGACTTAGAGGGTGAGCCACCTATTCTAGTGGTGGAGCGCAGCGCTTCGTTTCGAGAGGTGCAGGGTTCAAATCCCGCCAATCACCAATGGATTTTATTTATGTGATAGCGCGACCCGGACTTGCATGAAGTAATGTAACAAGTTCTAAGTAATATAACCAGGACATAGCGTCATAAGATGTCAAGGTGGTACAAAAATTATTCGTCTTAAGTAATGACACTATGACGTTTTGAATTCAAAATTTCCATTTAAATCAGAAAAAATATATTTTAGGAAACTCACATAAATTAGCAATATAAAAGCAAAAGTGCAAATCTTTGGCAGTATTTTTACGAGTTATCTGGTTTGGATCACAAAAGGCAACGCTGTGTTCCCTGTTCAGACTGCTTCAGGCGGCTGAGAAAGAACCAACTTTGAGTTGTATTTGGCGAACAACCCTTTGAAGCAGAACAATAGATGTAGTAACTACACAAGGCATGTTAACATAGTGCAATGCTACATCATTGGACGAGTTTGCATTGTAGACTACGTGGATCAATACAGTGGTTGTACACTGATTACATCGGGTACCTTTCAAAGCAAAATTTTTATTTGGAAACTAAAGCAAAGCGTTTAATAAACGTAATCAGAATAAAAAATTTTATGCGAGATAGAAATCGAATTATTTTCCTCCATATCTCACATATTCGTTGGTATATCCAGGTTAAAAAAAAAAAAAAAACATGGTACATCGTAAAGGCTTCTTCCTAATAAATCAAGTTTACTATGCTTTATTATATTAGACTTTTTAATAGATTTAAGACTGTAAACAATAGAAAAAATAGTTACATAAATATTATATTCTTTATGTGCGTTGTTAGTTATGGTAGTTTTATGTTGTTAAAGATTCAAATGGTGGAAATTTTCATCGCTCTGGAAAAGTGAAAATGACATAATTACTTATAATAGCCTTAAATAAATTCAAGGGTAGTAAACGCATTTGTTTCTCAGATAAATAAAATATTTTAACTATCAATTGATTCTTTGTTTTTGTTTATTTTTTCCAACGGTAGGTTTCTGTCATTTAAGAAATTATTGCAGACATTTGTAATGACGAATAATACAAAATAAATTGTCACGACTTTTTTAGATCTAGAATTTAATCCCCTTAGGCGATTAAGGAGGCACTATATATATAACGAAAAAAAATATGGATAGAAAAATTATTTGTTTGTCTTGCGATAATATTTTAAATTAATTCATGTTAACCCGATAAAGCGCTACTACAACTAATTATATAGATTATCCGAGTCACAGTGTAATAGTTAAGTACAGATCAGCTGTTTACCTCATTATATAGCAACATCCTTTGATCTTGTCTGCTAATTGAGATTACATTTGTGACAAAGCAACTCATAGGTCAAATGCCACATCTTACAATGTAGACAGAGATCGCATAATGTAGTTTATGTGGTTTAAATGCTAGCATGCCATTTATAAATCAGGTAAGGAATATGTGGTATTTAAAGTGATCGATACAACTTTGGACCCATTTGATTTATGCACGTATGATACATATCTTATGTACATATGACGTATCTTTGATATAGAATTGTTATTTGTGTGTAAGTAGCTCACTACTCATGTGTCTTGAGGCTACTATTTACAACTGGTTATTATCAAACCGCATTTGCCAATTACTGTATGTAATTGGTTGTGGTTTCCACACTTGTAGGCTACTTGTGTGTTTTCTACTCGAATGTAAAATAATTTTTTGTCGTTTTGAATGGGAACGGTCCGTTTGGTAGATAGCACCATTAATTCATAGCCCAACGACACATCACGCTTGGAATTGAACCAGCGATCTCCACATTTGAAGGCGAGCGCTTTAGCAACTTGGATACTGTCTGGGTTAGTTACTAGTTTGCTATATAAATTCATCCCTAATTGATTCAATTATTTATTTAACTATTGTGGCTTTAGTCAGTATTGAGTACAGTTAAACTATGCGTCCCTCGTTCAAATCGCACCAACATTTCTTGCTTTTGAAATATTTCTTATTGTTGATTGAGATCACAAAACACATTTTTATTTATAAAACACAAAACCAATAACATGTATGACACACGATGTATGACGCATGACGCATTTTATTGTGTAATCCCCCTTAAACCCTGTTGCACTCTGCGTGTGTCAGTACATAATGGTTGCTAGGCAACAACGCGTCGGTGCAGTTTATTAATTCATTGTGTGATTTCATCTCTGCTAAATATGGCTTGTCATTTCCAAACTTCAACGTTATTTATTGGCTATCAATAACACTTGGAGATTATTAAAACCTATCACTTTGTATAAAGTAGGATTTGTGTAAAACGTAGCCATGCATAAAATGTTTCATATTAAAAAATGATTAAAAATATTACTAGCATCATTTATATTGTGAGTCTAAAGAGGGGGAATTCATATTTGGAAAAATACGTTTTTTTTAAACAATCCTTGACTTTTAATTATGGGTAAATTTGATTAAATACGCTATTCCAATGGGTTTGTGGAGTAGTATATTTTGTTATTCGCGTAACATGTTATTGTTCATGAGCTAGCTCAAATGTTATGATTTCATAAATGTTTTTATATTGGTTCTTTAAATATTTTTTTTTCCAAATTTTAAACACATTGATTAAGCTTTGTATTGAGAAATACATTTAAGAGCTAAATAGATGTAAATATTACTGCTGATTTAGTTTTATTTAAATCTGTGCAGGTACTTTTTTGAGCTTTACTATTCTGTATTATTGAAAAATGGTTAAACACAGCATACTACTAAATTGCTATTAAAATGTCTATTACAATATCGACTGGAACAGTGGTTTCGTCCTGTCCAGCTACTTGGAGGTAACAATAATTTTGGATATTAGGATCTGTGGATACGATACTCCCTGGCGTGGATTAACATCCGCACAAGTGAGTACTACGACTATCCGCACTACTATCCTAATAATTAGACCAATACGTAAATTACAAGGCAAAAATGTGGTTTGGATTCCACTACAAACTATAGGTCCTTTAGTTGCCATTGACTGTTAATTATCAGTCCTGTCTAAGAAATATGTCGGCCTTAGTCACTAACAAGACTACAAGATCACACCACTCATCCTACACTCATATCCAACATACTTGGCTTAAAATACCTAAATTTGTATAGTCCCCATTTCAGTTGAAAGGAAAATCAAAGTAATATTTTTGAAATCATGTAAAATTTCACTAATAAACACACATTAACACTCATTTTCACCAACTCCTCATTCGCAATAGTACTTATGTTTCTTAAATACTTTTGAAAACCTTGTATGAAACCCCCAACATTTCCATCGACCTTTGTGTCCAGTTTGGACGTACTGCATCATTATTACGTAACATGATGCTTGTAATGTCAACAGGATCGATTACTATTGATATCAATAACCATTCCAGCAACCCGAGTCGCCATCACTCACCTCAACTGACAAACGGTAAGCTCATCAGAACTATTTGTTGTGCAGATTTTTTTTTTTTTTTTTGATTTTGGGTACCGAACAGGTTTTTACATCCCTAGGGCCGCAAAATCAGCTGCCCGCTTACTTACTTGAAACATGAATGCATATTAAATACACAATCAGCATCCATAGCATTGCAATAGATTTTTTTATTGTCACCGTTACCTAGCAACTTTTTTTCTGGTTCCTCAAATTATATCTTCACATAACCTTAAAGTTGTTGTTGTGTTGACTATCAGTGTATTAATTGTGGTGAATAGTGGTAATAAGGTGTAGTGTGGTGAAAAATTTCGTTCGTACCACGGACCGAAATGGTTTTGCAGCTCTCGAACTTAAAAACTATCTCGAGCCGGCAAAACCTAATTTTCGGCTCTATATACGAAATAAACTAATATTTTAATTATTTCTATTCATTTTTGCATGTTCCCTTTTTGTGTTACGTAGGAATTAGTTTTGTAAAAGGATTACTGTACTTAAAAAGTTCTAAAAATTATACCATCCAAAGCTATTATTATTATGTATTATTATGGATTGTGTTTGCCCACGTAGTATACACCTATTAGTTTGCTTGTATAGCTACAATCACATCTCAATTTTTTATTTTATTTTATTTTTTATTATTTTTTATATATATATACATAACTGATTCGAATATAGTTGATTTAAGGATATCTCTTCTTTAATATAGTCAAGCTTACAAATGAATTTTATTTTCAGTAATTTAAAACCAAAAGCTGACACGTGCAGGACTGACTAAAAAGGGGGATTTGTAGATTCATTGATTCAATTCCGGACTCCAAATTGCTCCTGTTTCTTCCATCTTTCATTCCCTATAGAGCAAAAAAGACTAGATAAACGTCCATGACTACAAATCATTTTATAAATCCTATTAAAATCATAAAGTCCTTCCAAAAGTAAACTAAACTACAAGTAAAAAAATTAATCCACCCTTAAATCTTCCATAATGTTATCTTTTGGGTCGTTTTGCAAGCTGGCATGGAAAATGAATTTTCTCTGGACGTCTTGAAAATGAGAATTTAGATAATTACTTAAATTACATCTACCAAACCTTTTTCTTACAAAACTAAAATCCAATCTAGGAAATAACCATGTTTACAAGCCATTTTATAAATTAATATTTCGTCATACAGTACTGCAGCAAACAGCCGTGCATACGTTGCGGGTCTTAAAGCAGCATTTTTACTCTCTAGGGATTAAAAATCAGCTGTTGTAAACAGTTGTAATTTTCGATTGTGGCAATCATGTTGATTGAAATTATTTATCGATTGATGTATTATGTAAGGTCTATGTAAGGCCTATTGTTGTCGATTGCTCGATATATTGATGGTATAATAACACAATCGTTATAGACGAAATAACTGAATCGCTTACTAAACAGATGCTTATTTGCATTAACATGTTTTTGTTAATTAATGATGCAATATGACGAAAAATATAATCACCACACGGGCAAAAACTGACATTTTAAACCCTCGCTCATTTTCCGACTTCGGCTTTGCCTCGATTGTAAAACTTGACCTCGGGTCAAAAAGAGTCACTTTAGGCCCTAGTGATGAAATATACTATTACCCCACTCCAATGTCCTGTTAACGTCATAAATTATATAACACATATTGCTAAAATATATATTGTCAGCCACATTTAGCAAATCATATCTCTGCTCCTTGTCCATCCAAGCACCCTTTACATCTGTAAATATGTTTCATAGCTTTATGCAACAAATTCCTTTTACTATTCACTCGAATTCTGTTTCATTTGCTCCCTTTAGACTTTGTTTTTGAAATTGTTGAAGACAACGCTGTGTTAACATTACCCTTCAGTCTGGAATCAGTTTGTCGCTAACACACAACAAAACCCGCTTCTCCATATAAGAGATGAGATTCTTTGTCGCTTCTTTGAAACAGACTGATTGTTTCTTTCAATTCGTTTCTTGGAAGGAAAATTACATTGTTGAACCATGAATCATGAATTTCTCGGTTTACTTCAAAGGTAACTTATTATTTCTTTAAACTGTAGTTAACTTAAAATCATGTATCATATTTTTTAGTTTACTAAGTTTTCTTTTAAGTTTTTTTTTTTTTTTTTTTTTTTTTTTTAAGAAAGAAAATCTGGTTACTCGTCTATTTTTAATTTATTGTCATTGTGTTTGGCTCTACATCTCTTAGTATGAAGCTGATATAGTGGGTTAAGTTTGGTAAATAAATTGTTTTGATTTCATTGGATCTATTATAACATAATTTCAAACCTCTTTGATAACATTCTTGACTTCGAAGGGAGCATTTTTTGGCATCGGAACTTGTAACTATTGAATTTGTATTTTTTTCTGAAGCATACTATAAACATTGTATTTAGTTTCTAAACTGGTATTTGTAAAGATATCAATAGCAAAAAGAAATATTTTGAGTTTTAAGAACCCTTAAGAAAAACATCACGATATTTTCAAAGCCAGTATTAAGTCTATAAACCTTACATAAAAGTAACGGAGCTGCTAGCCATAAATAAAGATTTATTGCTGAAGTTTACTATGCTTCTGAACTTCCTAAGGTGCTTTAACCCTACTCAGTTCTGTCTAATATTTGATGATTTAATTTTTACTTACAATTGTCATATATTTTTTATTAACTACATTTATTAACTCCATTACATAACTGTAACGTGATAACCTTTTTGTAATCTACAATATTTCTTCCAAGATGTGTAAGGTGTAATTATTATTTGTCCTCCTGCTTAACATCATTTCCTACTCACAACTTGTTTGTGTTTTCAAACAATATAAAACTTGTAATGCTTTTAAAACTTTGATTTCTTGAAACTTACATATTTTAATCTACAAGGATAAAACCAATAAGAGTGTGTTTTCATCTATTGTATCATTTGACTAGAAATATTACAATACCTCTTATTAAACATTTAATGCAATCGTTGTGTAGTCTCTAATACAACTGCATATTGTAACTAATTCATTGATTACACGTTTTTATTTTGTGTTAGCTATGCCACTGGTATAATATAGTATTTTAGGGAATCATTTGATATTTTATTTCATCCCCTGGTATATTGCTGTTATGTAACGCCGACCATTTTGTTAGACAGCATCATTAATTGATTGACAGATTAATTAATTGGATTTTAATATGATCAGTATAAGCACCTGCCTACTCAGCAAATTGTATCTTTGACAATACAACATAGTCAATGTATCATATGGGTACAATAAAATTCCTACTTCAACAATACTTAAAATTAACAAACTTATAAACTATTAGAAAAGGAAAACGTACGAAACGTTCCATTAAATTCATTTTGATCATCAGACCCATCAAAGTGAATAGTCAACAAAAAGAAGCATACAAGCGTTATATGACGTATGTCATTATTCCACCGTGCGACACAACACCCAAACTATTATTTGTTAAATGCAAAGCCATACGTAATGATCTTAACAAATGAAATCCTTTAGCAAAATCATTCCAGAGGAAAACAAAAGAAACCCATCTCGAATGTGGGTGCGGAGAGCTGTATTTGGTCCATAAACAGAACTGTTTGTTGCACCAAGACTGAGCGAGCTCTCGTCCAAATTGCATAGTGCTACAGTTCATTAGCTAGTGTTTGGAAAATAAACAGTTCTTTGGTGCATCTAATAATTGAGGATGATTTGATTTAGAAACCTTTTGTTAACCTAGAAATATTGAAAACCTAATTGTAAACTGTATTTTCATGTGACTAATATATTAATTTATAGTTTGAGTTTTGTTAAAAATATGTGGCTGGAAGTTGAACTTTTCCTGAAGATCAGAAATTTCCTAAAAAGTGACTATGAAATGTTGCCTTTTTGTTTATTTAATATTGTCATTGCCATTGAAACATTTTACATTTTGAGGAGTACAAGCCTTGGTATTTTCACCACTTTATATCGATCTGTGGTTCGATGACACCATTCGATAGTCTGATTAAAAATGACATGTCTCCAGATTTATTTACTGCTTGTTGTGATATTAAATTATTATTTAATATTGTTATATATCCCTATCATTCAAAGAACTTTAATTGAGTTTGTCAGCTGGGTGGATATATAATTAGTTTTAAAACTCTGTGAATTTGGTAGCACAATTTAAAATAATATTTCCATCCGTCGCTAGAATACGAATCCTGAAATTCCTGTTTCTTTGTTCATTCTGAAAGTGATTGGTGATGTGGAAATATGTAAATCGATTAAAATATAAATCTACTAACACATTATGAATCGAAATAGTTACAAAAATGGTGATTGAATTCCATTACTAAATGATACTATGAATAGGCCTTTAAGTATTATATAGGTTTCAAGTTCAAGAAAGTTTTATAATCACGTAGGAAATGGGCTTTGGTGATTGGTGAAGTTCCAAATCAAACCACTGTGACACAAGTTTTGCATATCAACTACAAATTCTACTATCCAGCATTGCCATCCGTTGAGCTCATCTAATATAAATTTAAATAAGATTAGTTTCTCAATACTATAAGACTTGCAATCATAAAAAGGTTATTAATACATTTTATCGATTAAAAATGTCACTGGAATAATATTCAACCAATTAAATATTTAGGATAGTATGTTATATGTAAGAATACAGAGTATGTAGTATTTTAAAATTCAATGACGTAGATATACTATAACAGCTGTAGTTTTACAATGCAGCTGTAATGTGTTGTTGTAAATGAGATAAAATGATGCTAGTCGAGGTAGTCACCTAAAACAATCCACCCACAAAGTAATGTCAGTAATGATGTGTAATGGAAGCATGCATAACCAGGTCTCTGTTTACACAAATACATCCTCTAGTTAATATATTCAATGTAGATGTATGTTAAATAGACAGCTATAAAAACACGTCAATAAATCATCGATTTTGTTTCTTAGACATTTAATATTTCTGTTAATGCCTTTGTTTTACAGATTTTAAGCGCTTATAATACCACAAATATCTCTAAAGTTGTCTCCACGAACAGAAAGTTGGGTGTAAAATCGGGATATACAAATTGTTTGATGGCTAAAATCCTTCTGAGAAAGTTTTTTATACTTTCTAAAAAAATCTTCAAACACAACTATATGTTTAACATAACAAATATATACTTTAATGTATTTAAAAATTTACAAAAAAACTTTTGTGCTTGACATTTTTGACGTTTTTATACAACCAACCATTCAATATATGATTTATATTACTAGTCTGTAAAGCACAAACCAGTATAAATTTGCTCGAAGAGTTCTTTGTCGTCACTTAATTCCTTCTGGCCGCTTTCCAATCTTCTTCTTTCTCTCTTCCAATACATCTGTCGATAAAGCACGCCATAAACATTTTCGCTTTCAACAGTAGTTGATTTTGTAGATTTAAGAAAATATTTCATCACTATTTAAAATGTTTACATTTAATATACCTTTGAGCTATACTATGCACGTACGAAAAGAACTCCCCAAACAGGTCCTTGAACTAGGAATCATTGTCAAGTGCAAGCAATGTGTAATGTATAGTTAAAATTTTAGCTTAGCTATTTTTTTGCACATTTTGTAATTTTTGTAAAGCAAACCTTACGAAACGATATAGTACGAGTATTTTATGATTTCTTATTTGAACTAATATCATAAATATAAAACAAAAACGCTGAATGTATTTAAAAATAGAACTTTGGTGATTGAGTGCCATGTTAAAGCTTTGGAAATTTTTCAAAGAAAAATTGATGTAGTTGTATTGAGCATCCCATATCACATCTCATATCATCAACATATTCCACAGACAGTTTTTTTGTAAATTTATGCCAAATACCCGAAGTTTGTAACGACGGCTAAAGGACGGTCGTGCTTTAACTGTGCTAGAGAGTTGTTTAATTGCGCCAAGCCCTCAAAGGGTCACACAAAATGCTACTTAATCGCGCCAAGCCCAAGCCAGGTAGGGGTGACTTGCCGGCAGATGGCATGCCCTTGTTTGAGTGTCATCCTGACCTAACCTAACCTAACCTCATTTAAACTTACCTAACCTAACCTACTCAATTATAAAGTCAAAGATGGCTGCCACTTGGCTTGGTTAAGGAACGTTTTGGATTCCTACCTGGAGTAGTTGGTGCAATTCAGGAATACCCAACTATCTGACTCAGGTCAGTTGGCGCAGTTAATGACCACCCTAAAGGACAACTTACATTTAGCTCAAAGAGTTTTTATACCACAAAGAGTAACAAAAACAAAGACATAGATTAGAAGTACAGGAACACTCTCAATGAATAACTTTTTAACTATATTTAATTTTTATACAAAAATTGTCTATAGCTGGTTCATATAGATGGGATGTCCTCTTTAAGTCAATGCTAATATGCCAAGCTATTATACCAAAAAATTGTTATTGAACTAAATCAAGTGTGAGAAAGAAAAGTTGTATTATTTTAAATTTAGTTTCACATATCACATAAATAGCTTCAGTTATTAAACTACTTCTATGAAGCGTTCTCGAGGGTCGTTTGATTCATATCTCGCCGCTCTTGCCCCTGGCTGTCGTCCAGTTTTCTTTCTTCTCCTAATATCACTGAATATAACGAAATAGCTGCCTCTGCTTTCAAGGGTTTAAAGAACAAAAATGTTACTGGGACCGTTAAAATTATAAACTGAGTCTTTTAAATTTCTTCCAAGTGTCAGAGTTAAACTTATTTTCCTTTAAAAAATTGAGGTTAGTTAGTTTATCCAAACCTAACAAAGGCTTTGATTGGATTTTTTAAAAGCTAGTATTTAAAATATTTATCAATCAGGAACGGGTAACGAATAGGCATTGTTTGATTACTTAATGTTCCTTAGATTGCATACTACAGTTAACTGAAGTTTAATTATTTTAATTGTGTTATTGCAGTATTTACTAAGAGTTCCTTATTAATTTTATTTGAATGTCTCTATTTTAAAAAAGTTTTCAATTTCGGGACGGTTGGACTTATTATTTATTATACTCGAACAAATTATATTTAGTTTTCACTAAACATTGTCCATTTGTCGAACGACATTATATTTTCTGCATTACAGTAGCTAAAGATTGTTCCATTGAGGTCAACCCATACATTTTCACGTAGTGTTCAGTTATAATCATTCAAAACTATCAATACCACCGTAAGTTATGAAAAACTAGAACACATTGTCTAGTCCTAACAAGTGAAATACTGTAATGAAATAATGACTTTATTCCCCAAAAACAAGTTTTTTGCATCACAAATCAAATTCTCCTTGGAACTATATACAATATACATGGAAGTATTCATATTGATTAGCGATCAGGTTTACAAATATACCACAATTCCCTCCAGCTTTATTCTTTCCACGGAACAAAAATACTTTCTGTTAAATCACAATCTTCTGACCATAGACAACTACTTAGGCAACAAAGCACAAACTTTGAGAATTAAGCTGTTCAAAGACTTTAGATACAATTTAGTTATTCAAAGGCAAATGAATATAAAAGATATGTTTTCCCTGATACTTTAGGCCTTAACTTTCTATTCCCAAGTGTAGTGATTTTCCCTCATATTACAATGGAGTACCAAACCAAGTGCCAAGACTGCTTCAGGCTTACCACAACTTTGCGAGGCTTGGCCAACTTTTCGTTATAAATCAACATGATATAAGACTCACTTTCCCACCGCTGCTGGAGTGGGGAAGTAATTCTTGTTCATTAGTTTCATTACTCGAGCTTAAATCTGAAAAACATAGTTAATAGGTCTCAAATTTATTAGAGAAAAATCACAATTTTTCATATTTAGTATTTAATTTTTATAATACGTTTAGTTTAAAACGTAAGCCTATAGTGATTAACTTTCACAACATTTTGTTTTCTACATTATTATTTTCTCACTCTGAACATGAAATCGTTTTGAATTTTACTCAACGAAATTTGTATGCGATTAAAAAGGTATTTTCATCATTACCATTTGTCGGAATAATTCCGAGGGCCTACTTTGGTTGGAGTTTGTCGTTCAATTCAATATATATCAGATAATTTGTACAGAAAGATGCATTTGTGATTCACTAACATGTCATTTATTCCCAGATGAATGCAGACTGTTAGTTTGTTATTTAGAATTCTTTACTTTTTTTGAATTTGGACATTTCATATAAAACTGTGCATCAACAAAAGCTTTAATCCCTTAATTACATCGACTGTATGGCTTAATGTGGATAAGCTTACAATAAAGCCACTGCAAATACCTGTATTTAAATATTGAAATATTCCAATATCACGTTTTATTTTTAGGGTCTATATTAGTAAACCCAAGTCGCATACACCCCATAATATGCTCATTTTCCCCTAATAATGCTGAATTGCGAACTCGTTCAAAGAATAATGTAGATTCACACGTTTTTACCAGTGAGGCCTTGTTAATAGATTATTTCATTTGAAAAATTTGCTAACAAGGAATATTTTTTTATGAGGCACCTGTGACGTTTTACAGTATAACTGAAAATAAATGGTGGTTTTCAATACACAAACTCCCCCTTGTCCAAGATGTTATTTTTCCGGGGACCGACAGCTTTAAGAGGATTGTAAACCAGGTACAGCGAGCCCTAAGGATACATCACATGCAATTTCTCACGTGTTGTCGGGATTTGAACCAAAGACTCCAGCCCATTTTTTGTATCCACTACCGAAAACCCTATGCCTTTATTGCATCATAATCAGAATAAGTCAACCGAGAGCTATCTATTTTAGCTACCGGATCAATATTTAACGTTACACCATTAAACATGCGGGCTGTCAGTATGTCACTGACATTCAACAGATGTAGATTTTAGATACTTCCAATGCGGGCTGAACCTGAGCCCAATCCCACGCTTTAATTAACTCTCGTTTAATTTTTACCAGCTTACTTATAGCTTATTTATACCAGCTCGTTTATTTGTTTTGTTGATACAAATATTTTATTTTTATATCTTAAAGTGAAAAATACATTTTATAGAGTATTTTTTTTCTACAACATGTTTTTTTTATTTACTTCAGTAGAAAAACTGCTAAAAATTTCAGTCAGGTATAACACCAGTTTTATTCATGAACATTAAAGGGAGCATGTTCAAAATATTCCGTAAATTAAAATGTGCTCCTAGTCGTTGTCGTATTTAGTAATTAAAGGGCAACAATAATTAAATTGTCTTTACGTAGCTGTTGCAAACTACAGTTTATATTTTCCTAATCTATTTCACGAAAACTATGTATTTCTGTAGCTTTGTAGTCATTAATCAAAATTTTAAATAACACATCAGATACTTTTGTAATTAACTTTTGATATATATCGGGAATTCATCTAGTACTCGACTTCCAGAATTGATTGTTAGAAACACGCTCAATGATATGAAGACAGTTTAGTAATATTACATGTTTCATTCAAAATATACAGCATATTCAATAGCAACGATGTAATACTTAGCATCACTGAATTTTTATATTCTCAAATTTAATATCTATTTTTCCAATTTAAGTGTCACGTATGGCTCGTGTTTTGTTTTCTTAATGTGATTTAAAGAAGTGACTTTTTGATTCAAGATATTTTCATTTTCCTACATTTTCCTAATCGTAGCGTACTGTATAATAAAATACCAAATGTGTTGGTAATTCTATTAAATTTTCTAATTGAAATTGTATTATTTAGTTGAATCCTCATCTAAATTGAAATGCACTTCAAAACCTAAAAAAAATACTTTGGCCCTAAATGTTTTAAATTGTTTTGCATATTCAGAGTTGTCTTACTATAACTTTATACTCGGCACCTCTTAACGAAGAGGGCTAAAGTTTGAGTTTACTAATTGGAATTAATCGTTCCCTCAACTTCCCTTGAGGCAGCTGTCGCTTATAACTTATATATCATCCCTTAAAATATCACCTTCCACGGAACCCCCCTTTTGTTTGGAAACAATAACAAAGAAGAAAACGAACGAATTGCAATGTATCTACAGTATGTTGTACCCTTTAAAAACTACATAAGTAATTTATGATGCTTTAAGTCATGATTTCGGGATGAAAGCGATAATTTCTCTTCAAGGTCATTAGTTCAAAGTATTTTTAATTAGGTAGTTACAAAATCATTGGAATATGACTTATTAAGGTATGTGAAGTAATAAATTACAGCCCCAACGGGACATGCAATGTCCCAATAAATAATATTGTAACCGTTTCTCTTTGAATGTCATTTGATTATCGTATTGAATATTCTGACAATTTGTCAAAATCCATTGAGTACAGATATTTTGATATTGATAAATAGGACAAAAAAGATAGTTAATATTTTCTCTATTACTCACCTCAGAACATAGCCAAAAATGCTCATTACTAACATAAATATTTAAATTAAAAAATTACAATATAGCAAAGAGTCTAAAATGTGACCATGAATTTTATTCATCTACACCTTTTAGCTTAGAGTATTTCACTATGTTTACTGTCAGTGTAGATAATGAATTATTTTTTAAATGTTAAGTATTTTTATAGAACCTACAACTTACAAAAAAGACACATCACTAGTTAATCAGTAGTAATCAGAATATTTGCTTCAATTTATAAGGACTGCGATTATTACATACTAATTGTTTAGTGTTTGTTAGTACAAAGTCAAAGTGTTCAACTGTTTAAGATATAATATTTCTTCCCTAACCAATTCTTTCAGAATGAGGAATCAAAATTTGCACTTAAGAAATAAACTAATATCGTATTTTGGAAATTCTATGCAAGTTTTGAATAACACAATTTAGCTTTATCTATAAATTTCAACACTTCTGATCAATACATCAAAGATGAGGTGGCAAAGTTATTATTGAAGCCAGTTCACCGTTAAATTACAACGAGGTTTGTCGCTCGGTTTGACAGAATTATCCTCAGATAATAAAAAGAATTGTGTCGCTTTTAAATCCCTTTTTATATCTTGTAAAAATGAAATAGGTCTGAGGAAGAGAACATGCATTAAATGAACCACTATATTTGTGTTTAATTCTACAATCTTATTAATTCAATAGATTTTGTAATTTCTAGGTTTTTCCTTCAAAAAATTGATAAAAGCAAACTGGCTGGAAAACATAGCTAGAATTAATAACTTTCTATATGACCATTTTACCTACCCAACTCATCCTAACCTAAAGAAATCTAACCTATAACCTTTGAAAACTATCCTGGATAGACAAAACGTTTAATTGGATTTCCATCAATGAAGTTGGGGCAATCGTGTTTAGTTGTAATTTAATTAAAATTTATTATTTGTATAAGATAATTTATTAACAGTCATTACAATTATTATTTTATGAAACTCATGGACTCTCTCACCCAATATGATCTGTTTATTTTTAATGAATAGTAGAGGGCTACAACACCAAAACTTTTAAATTCGAGAGTTTTCAAAGAGGATTTCTAAAAGCATTATTTGTTTGTTGTCAAATTTAATTCACCGGTAAACAATTATCATGCGATATCTAACAAGCAATATGTCTTTACTTTAAAAATCATGAGGTCAGTTTTCATATTTTTTTTTATTTTACCAAACGCACTAAAACATTCATAGCTAGTGTTTTCAACAAAGTTCGTCATAACCATTGATCAATAATAATTTAATTATTTGAATAAAATAAAAGTATTAGATTTGTTCTTTTATTATTGTTTAAGTGTAAACCATTAGACTTATGACTCTGGAAAGATGAAGACATAGCGTGAACCGCTCTCAACTCTCCGGAGATAAGTTGAAGTGTTACGTTTAATTGGTGTGCAGCCACTGTAACAGCTATTTCTCAACTTGCGCTGATGAGATTTCTTCAACGGCTTCCGTAAGAGAAAAAAGTTAATTGAGAACAGAACATATCCGGTTACATTGTGGCCTTGGTATCATCTAAGCACCCTCTTTTTCTATTATCTAGCACTATCAGCTATAATGAATACATCCTACTTTATACCTTAATGTTAAGCAATATAGTTCCTAATATCTTTTACTATAAAATCCAATTTTTTTTTTTTTATTTAATGTAAAATTTTTTTATATGTACTAACATATTTTGTGAGCAGGGAATGAGCTAATATAGTGATTTACCAATGTTTTTTTCCCATGTGATGAAGGATTTTACCTAGGTGTTCTAGGACTAGGCTAAAAATGGTTCTGGCCAATAGTCTAGTTTCTTAGAAATGTAGGAATAAAAATCTATATTGTAGTATACAAACACAACCAACCAAAATAATATAAAAGTTGATAAATTTGAAGTGAAACACAACCTAAATATTTAACATGCCGTCTAGCCTTACTTAGCAATTAGCAATTATAATAATGATCTGGTTTGTGGATAATTTTATGCTGTAGATCGTTTGATGTATTATATTTTTTTAGGTTTGTATAGTTTCATTATTGGAACAGACCACGTAGTTTGAGTATTTCAGTTAGAAAATACAAAAAACTAATTTAAATATAAAGAAATCTTAATATTAAGTTAACGTATGCCTTAACATTGTACCTAATTTCACTGTTATACATTCGTTAACTGGTACAAAAAGGGTTACAGATCTTTATTTTAAATGTTGATTTTTTGTCATTCATTATTTATATTAGCCAGTTTAAATCTGTTGATCGTTACAGCATGTCATTTAAAAATAATGTTAAAGATATATCCTGACATAGACCTGATTAAAACATAGAAAATAATTAATAAGGGTTGTATGGTGGATCTTACATAATTAGTATTGACTTTTTACCTTCTCTCCCCAAAAATATGTCTTAAATTTAATGGACAAAAAAAAGGAACAGTATTTATGGCCTTACAAATTTATGGGCCATTTAACCATGAAATTCGTTGCACAGGAAAAGGAGTATTTTAACTAATTCAAACACTCCATTTTACAGTAACAGAAATGTGTAACAAACCGTGCATATCTTTCATTATATACTTCACGGTTTTCCTTGAACAGTACAAACTAAATGTAACATCGGTAGGTGAGCCGTAGAATGTTGACAAATGAAACATTTTATGACCTCAAAATGTCTTTCGTCTTACCGCTTCTTACCTCAGACGAGGTGAGCTTTAGTCGTCTTGAAGTTACATAAAATGAAATAGATTTTTAAAGAGTTACATAGCAAAGCAACAGGGTCATGAGACAAATCAGTAGCTTCTAAATACTTCGATTTCGCGCCAGCTGTACATGATCATTTTCCTTTTTATAAATGTTACTCGCTGTTTAAACAGTTTTAGTTTAGCTGTGGAAATATTTTTTTTAAGTACATAATGGTGTGAGCTAGTCACAGAATGCGCTACTGTCGAAAATTCTATTTTCCACCTTATTTATTGTTTCTGACCAATTTGATGGGTCATAAAAGTTGCTAAAGCTCACCATAAATCATTCCATTAGCTTGACTAGGTGAAAAACTTAGTGTATTCGACGAAAACTAGTAGTTTAGATCAGTACAATTGTTCGTAACTCACATCAACTACGACGATTTTTATTTAAAAACTGGTGCCAAAATAGGGATGGAATGTATAGGGATGTGCAGGGGATGAATAGGGATAGGGTTGTATCAATTGTCAAAGGTATAAGTAAATGATTAAAAAAATAGTAAAACTGGCTACCTTCCTATGCTGTAATTACATCACAGTTAATCATAAAATGAAAAATCGTCACATAGATAAATAAGTTTTTTAATTACAGTATACCCTATTTCTCTGAGTCGTATACCAGAACTATTCTGGTATCAACATTTCTATAGGGTATTGTCTATTGAGTCAAACTAAAACTGGCGATTTAAACTTGCATCTTCTAGCAATAAAGTGAGAAATAAAACCAGACCCAGCATAAAACCAATAAAATAAGAGAAACTACAGCCCATACCAATAAACACTGTGTTTCACTTAAACTAAGATCATGGTGGGAAGTTCTACGACTTCTCAAGGATGATCCAGCTCATCCTACCTCTAATGTGGAAAGTTTGGCGAACTTAGATATAAGTTTTCTGGTTCCAAGGAGACAGTAAACATTAAAATAACCATACCAAGTACTCTCTTGGGATAGTACATTTTTCTACAACACAATAATAGCTGTGTCCTTAGCAATAATGTTTAGAAATAATTTATAGAACTATTCAGAGGTAATAAGTTTTTTTTAGAATTTTCAGGATTTTTGTCTTAGTTACAGTTTAAGCTTACTAAAAGAGTGTTCCTGCGTAGAAGTTCTAATATTGATACTTTTTATTGCTAAATATGAAAAATAGAATAATAGGGCTACTACATATAAATAAGGATTAAACATTAATAAACTTAGTACCCAAGTAAAAATTATTTATTAAAATATTAACTGACTATATATGATTTTTGTTTACTTTGAAAATGGCCTTAGAGCCGAAACTATAGTCAGTAAATATTTTAATAAATAATTTTTACTTGGGTACGAAGTTTATTTATGTTTAATCCTTATTTTTATTGCTAAATATTTTTTTTTCTCAATTTTCGTCGTAAAGAAAAGTGAGAACATCTTCTAAAGCGGGTTATGTCAGAACGGGGTTTCCTTGACATTATTTATAACTAACGTACGATAACAATATTAACAGATTGTCCATCTTTAATTTAATTATGTGCGTTTGAGTTACAAGTAATTTAGGCCACTACCTATCTAGGTATACTTCAAGGATATCTTACATATTTCTAAGGTTATACATTGATTGCAAAAATAAAGTTTAAAAATGTGACAACAACATTAGTGGACAGAAAAGAGTTTTAAATACATCATCAATGATTTCCAGTGTCAAAATAACGGTGAAATTAAGGTTTGTGTTGAATCAATTATTTCTCGCTTGAAATTTTGTCACACAAAATAAGCTTTTGATGTAATTATTGGGTTTCTCCGCAACTGCGTCCCTCCATTATTTGATGGAGTGAAACGACACTTCAAAAATATCTAAGGTTCATATTTTGTCTTTAAATTTCCTTTAACTTTTGTAAGAATTATTTTAAAATATTTTTATTTCATTTTACGGAAAGTAAATAAAAGAAACGTCTTATAACACTTAAAACATATATTTACGCTTATACTGCTACTCACAAGACGGTAAATATACAAAACAGATGGTAAGTGGTGATTGATTTCGATTGGACACTCCAATCATCATCAGACCCAATAGGCGAATGGGGCAATTCGCCTATTGGGTCTGATGATTGGAGTGTCCAATCGAAATCGATCACCACTTACCATCTGTTTTGTATATTTACCGTCTTGTGAGTAGCAGTATAAACGTAAGTTTTAAGTGTTATAAGACGTTTCTTTTATTTACTTTCCGTAAATTTAATAACACGTACAATGCTGATCAAGAAGTTATTTCATTTTACTAATTTCAATTTTAATTTGCGGAATACAATACAAACAATACAGATCAGTCTAAAAGTATACCAAATTTGATTTATATTCATGTTGAAAAAAAAATAGGAAAATGTTAAGTAAGTGTAATAAATTCATCTACCGGATGACTTGATAGACCAGTTGTTCGTATAGGATTAGGATATTTTTGTATGTAAATAATATAGTAAAAACCATCTATATGCATTTAGTTTCTATATCTACTCATTTCTAACACAATTAAATATCTGAGTTGGATACTCTTTTGAATTGGTTGTACTTAACATTATTTAAGAAAGTATTTCGCTATAACCGAGGCTTATAATGAATGAATGAAAATTCCATTATCTTTTAGATTTTAATTCATCCTATTTTCAAATAATTTTATTTCTCACAAAGTAGTATCGCTGTAAATAGCTAATGTGTTTGGTGAACAACGACTTTTTTAAATAAGATAATTAACCACTACAATCGTTTTTCTTAATCAAAGAACTTAGGATTGTTTGTTTTATTTTTTCATTTCAAAAATATTGTCCATAGAAACAGATGCTTGCCTCAATTTACACCAAAAGTGTTTGAAACCTCAAGAAATTGAAGATAAGTCAGTCTGAATAAACCTGTCATGTTGTCCGAAGTAGGATGAACAGGCGTCAGTCATTGCTTCTTCTTCACCTTCAATATAATTCGTCCCGTATCAGGCTTTGTGCAGACTACAATACTTGTTTAGTGCCATAAAACGGTTGATTTGAAACTTTATTTATGATTTTTAAATAGTAAAATCATTCTGTTGGAACTTGGTTTTAATTTAAACAATCACAGTACGTACCTTGTACGTACACTTTTCTCTTTAGGGTTAGTTAAAATCTTGAACGTTAGATTTTTAACTGAGTGACACATATAATAATACGTACAAATTTGAGTTTTATGTATTCGTATAGCTGTAATTCACTCTACTGATTAATCAATGGCATAAATTATTCTGTAAATAACCAAGCAGATAGCACGGTTTTGTAGCATTTATACAAGTATTGTTTGTTTGTATCTATCATTATTATTATTACCATTATTTCCATTTGAGATGAGGACAACACGTATATTTTTATTTTAACCAAAATATGAGTGCAGAATGGAGTGTAGTGCCTTGTATAGCTTTGTTACCGACTAAGATCAGCTGTTTCATTAGCCAGGACCATTTATTGAAAGCCCAATGACCAAGGACAGCTGGGTCCAGTTTCGAACCATTAAAAAGCTATACACTTTTCTCAGCATTGAACTGGTAACCTTTTGATTACCAGGCGAGAACAGGTGAATACTGTATAAAAAATAAGGAAATTTAAAAGTAAATTAAAACAGTTAAATAAATAATAAAGACATTTACCTATTACACAAACTGAGATTTGCATGCAGACAACGTATTAGAATGACGTATTTAAGTGTTGAAGACTGATTGAAGAAGATTGAAGTGTTAAATGTAATTAGATGATATCTTTAATTATGATAAAGATCAGCTGTTTTTTTTTTATAGTCAGAGCCATACATTTAGATCCCAATGATTAAGAAAAGCTGTGTACAGTATAAAAATCATATTTCCTCAACAAGTAGTAATGTGTAATCTTACAATAACACAAAATCTCACAAGAACTGAAAAATGTAGTTTGATTTTAAAATATTTTTTTTATGAAAACTTTAACAGCTGTGTGAAGATTCAGTTATACAAATGATTCTACGGCTTACTACCTTCTTATTGACAGAATTAATGTATAATAACAAATCGTGATAGACTATGTCTGACTGTCCAACAAACAACAAACTATTGGACCAATTAAGATGCAATTTAACTTAAAGTTACCTCTGTACTAAGGGTGTCATGGGCACAAAGCAGTTTTGACACTTTGGAGCTTTGTCAAGGCCTTCAAAGTCTTAGGTAAGTCTTTTAGTAGTGAATAATAATTGGTTTCCATTACAAAAACAATGAGGGGAGTGGATAAAGTAAAGCGTCTGTTGGTTATATTCCATCACATGAAAAACTTAGTGATAAATGTTTAATTCACTCTATCTATTAGTTATAACTTCCTCATTAGCTTTCATCATGTTTAAATTACATTTTGTTGCTTTTAATAAAGTCGTGGGAACGTATTCTAAAGGCAAAAAGAGTAGAAGAACTGAGAGTTTATTCTTTCAGTACGTTTTAAGAATTATATACTATCTTTCATACACCTTTCCTGTTTTTTAATCAAGAATATGCTGTTTCTATCTAGACAAATATAGAAAATGAGTTTAGCAATCAATAACTTATATATTAAATGCTATCGAAAAACATATATGTATATTGAACTAAACAATAAATTTAGGAAATTTTGTAAATAAAACTTAACATAGTGTTATTGCAATCTTAACAAGCATTTAATGAGATAGAAGTTTTAGTTTTATACAGATACGGTTCAAACAATTCTTTAGATTTGCGTTATTCTATTCTGGAATCACAACTGGAAACTCCAGCCTTTCTTAAGCCTTTCTTGCCATAGAACCAATCATTTACTTTTGATGTATAATTTTACAATACTCTTTGAACTTTATTACACCATGTTAAGTTTTATTCACAATAAATTACCAAAAAGACCAAACCTTTTAAAAACAATTTAACAATGCATACAAGCTGTTCTGTAATGAAGTAAGAAAACAAGTTATACAAAATTACAAGTAAGTTTTATAATTAATTGTTATCCCTCAGTAATTGTAATTTGAGTTCCGTTTTAAAACAAACACCCTGTACAGCACCCCAAATATATTACAAACAATAAAAACTAGCCACTGACATACAAACTATACAAATCCTCTGCAAGTATAAAATGTGACCGAAGAACAGAAGACGTTTCATATGAACTTAAAGATAATGTCAGTATAAAACCGAGACATGCTGTTGCAGACAGAAATCAACAAAACTGTCCTCTATTGTTGAGGCTAAACCGCGTCTGTCGTCTGCTCGTAGAGGTCTTAGACGTTGTATGTTGTCAGCGTATTGCTTAGTTGATGTGACATCTAAGAAAAATTATTCTTTATCTTTTTGTCAAGTGGGTCAACTGGAAAATTATTCAGCTACTTATGTTACTGGAACATCAGAACATGTTTAGTGAAGCCGAATGTTATTTAGAATAAAAATGTGCATTCAGATTAATTTAATTATTAATTTGTAAAACACCACGACATTAATCATACTAAACCTGATATTTATCAAGTTAAAAGTAGTCTAAACTAGGATTCTGGTACATAAATCAGATATACCTGGTAAACAAATAGCTTAAAAAACATTAAATCATACAAATAAAACTTGGCAATAAAGAGAACTAGCTAAAACTAAGGAAGATGAAACAACAAACGCAAATGATCAAAACTCCGGGTAATAATTGTTTTCTGATTATGAAGCAGATTAGACATCCCATAACCATAAAATTATAGAATAATGTACAGATCAGTAAAGAAAAGATCCTGAGTATAGTTTCCTCATATGATAGGAATTTTAAGTTAACTTTTTATTAATAACAATAAAACAACAACGTAACATTATCAATCTGTTAAATAATGGTATTCTTCAAACATAAATCATCACGAAATAATGTTGCAACAAATATGTAATAAATATTATTTTGACTTCTCCCGCTGAATAAATAGGCTTAAATTACAGATGTTAACTTAAATCAACCTTTTCTTTGCAAAATTGTAACTCTTTGACTAATTTTTTTTTTGTTGGGATCCAATATCATTGACGAGAATGGGTTAAATTACTAAGGATTAAAATGTATATAGTCTTTCATACCATATATACGAGTTTTTCCTTGGGTAAATTTGTAATGTTTTGTAAAAATATTTAACGCATTTTATTTATTTCAATAGGATTTCTGCTTCATGACACACCTCCGAGTTGTTGGGAAAATGTTATAAATTCTACTGGAAACATATTTACATGTGAATACATCGGAATCTAAATAAAAAAAACTGTGTTTTCTAGCATAGCAGTTTATTCAGCAACGATATATTATTTTGCTTTACAGTTTTGATTGTTTTTACTGTACGATATGAGTTATTGCTACTAAGTATTGTGTATGTTGATTGTCTTTTAGATTAAAAATAAATTTTCACTAATACTTTATTTACATTTAATTTAGTTTCTCATAAAAATGGTCATTGTTTTCGATTTAATTGCCGAACAACACCGTTCACATGCAAATCATAATCGTCATTCTTTTGCTTTGTGTCTCGATTACTTGATCGTTTAAAGGTCAGTTAAGAAGCCAATAAAAAGAAGAAAACTATTGTTTAACTAAAATAACTGTTTATAGTATAGAAGACTTTAAAACAGTCAAAACATCAAGCATGACATACAGCTTAGGAAAAAACTTTAACTTCAAATTGTACACAGAGACAATATACAGTATAGCAAATAAAAATTGGTAACATTAGTTGAAACTTATTTAAAACACAAACTTTCTTCCTACGAAAAACAGATTTTTGTTTACAACTAAATGTTAAAACGATACTTTTACCATTCTAAACATCAAATGTTATTCTAAAATATAAAATGAAGAGAAAATTAAACGGACCAACACCCACTGGAGTTGTTGAAGTATAAAGCAAAGTTTGTTTTAACTGAAATCACACCCATAAATTCAATTATGATTCATCCAATCACAGCTTTCTGAAGTTGTTTAAACCACTTTTACTGATAGGGATTTTACGAACTTTGCGTTTTGATGAGTTTATATTCCATTATACTTTATTGATGTGCGAGAAATATTTCTACTAGGTGACAATATTACGTCCTGAAGTATAATAAAATCTTTTTAAACCAGACAATTGTACAGCTGAATAAACTTACAATAACGTATTTTCAGAGTATGAGAATAGAGTAGTGAAGTAAGTTTTTTCTAATAGCATCGGATCTCATTATTTAAATTAGGGAGAGAACTTGTGTACGGTAGAGCGTAGGACTTCGATCCCTGAGGTACCGCGTTCAAATCCCACCAAATCACCAATGAATTTGATCTAAGTTATAATGCCACAACCCCTAGGTCTAGCCTGAAGTAATGTGATTAATGATCATTGGGTAGAGCCTAGATTCCTAGTACAACTAAATTTATCAATATCTTTGACTATACATTTACTTTAAGGAGGGTAGACTCCATTGGGGATTAAATTTAAGAGTGTCAGACATTCATTAATGTATCTTTAGTGCTGAGACTCACATGTAGTCAATGGAATTACCTTTGGTCATTCTTCCTGCTGGATTTTTTAAAGTGAACAGTGGTTGATTAGTAGCATGGCTTTGGGTGTTTTTGTCTTTGCTGTTTCATAGCAGTTGCACTAAGTGGTTTTCGTAGTTGCTAGTTCATCAGGTGAAGTCCTCAAACTTTTGTAGGAGTATAAATAACAATTTTCTAATGGTAAATTTTATTTCACGAGTTCTCATTATGAAGGGGCCCTTTTGTGTTTAATTGATAAATTATGGTATATTAAACTAACACAAATATATATTATTAAGGGGGTTTACACGTAAAAGGGTTTTACATCTGTAAAACTATTTAAATACAATTTAAGAGTAGCTGTTGGTGCAAATATACGCACAGTAATATGCCCTACAACACAAGGTCCTTGTTCTACCGAGGTCTCACCCTAAGTGGTCATTATACGACCACACATCCATGCTGCTTTCATCTTGGCTATTTTATTCAGGACATTTCAGAACTTGGTGGTCGAGCTTTGCAATATAATTATTATTACAATCATCCAGTGTTGGTAAGTGGTCTTTGGCTTTGACCTGTCTTTTTTTATATTGAATGTATCGTTTGAAACGTCAACTCTTTTTGTACTTGTTTTATATGCTCAATTGTACTGTGTTGACTAAATTTATTCATTGATAACTTCCAAAGTGTCCTCTGTACAAGTTTTAAATTACGTTCGATGTTTTACGAAGTAATCGATTTATTATTATCTCATTACAATTTCACTGGTGGTAAAAAAAATAAAAAAATAAACATAAAAATTAATCTGCATGTACTGGACTTAAACTTATGAGTACTTAAAATAGTCCTTGTGTGCTTTTCAAGAATACATTTTTCACACTACTCAATTTGGGTTAGTTTCGTTTATAATAATAACAAACAAGGTAACATGTATGAAACAAAAGTTGATATTTTGTGTAATTTATTAAATGGATGAACTTTAAAAGGCATCAACTTGTACTCGTATCCTCATTTTTCGTGAGTTTCGGTAACTAAATTGATCTAAACTAACTTTAACACCGCGGCGCACTGTAAAAGAGTGGCAAGAAGTACTTTAAAAAGCGTCCAAAAAATCCATACTTTTAAACTTTTTGATATTTTTAATTCAATATTGTATATTTGAGATTTTAATCGATATCTATATCCAATCTATATTTTATTCGTTAGTATATCGTAGATTTCTTGCGGATGTAACTTCCTAAAATTTTAGTATTTATTGTTTTTACTGCGAAAAGTAATAATATGACTTTACTATAGTACGTGTAAGATGTTATACAACGTTTGTTATTTGTCTACATAAACTTGGCTGAGGATGAAAATACTTTATGAAAATGTTCCACCACCTAGGGCTTAAACCCAAATTCACCCCGAGAGCTTTAGCTGTATGAATCCCTCACTGAAAGGTTCACAGCTATCACTGTAAGTTTGAAAATTTATACATGAGTAGTTTTATCATAGGAGGTTGCATATTGATAATTTTTTGAACGTTTAAGATTAAAAATTACTAGAGTAGGGTCATACAAGTTTTGCATGTGTTATATAGTTAGATCTAAAAAAGAAATTACTTAAAATTAATCAAACAAAATTATATTTACTGCTGGATTTTATTAAATTACATTAGGCTACTAACTATGGTTAATTTGCTCGGTAGTTCAATAAACATTTTCTCTAACTATTTGTAAAAATCTGAAAACACGTGGATGTTGCCGACGATATAATAGTTGTTGTTTGTTTATTCCACATTATTAATAACAATACGAATAAGCATCATTCATTCAAATAAAATCAACAAAACATAATTTAAAATACCCCCGCCGCAGCAAACCTGCAGACTAAGCGAATTTCAACTTGTCTGATTACATTTTTTCTAAAACATTTCCATAAATAAGACATATTTAATCCCTATTTAAATAACATTAGATTTAACGAGTGCTTAGGTTTGCTGCTACGGGGAAAGTAAAAAGTGTTTTTGACCTACTTTTTGAATCATTTTAGTGTGAGAATACCAAATTAGTGGTAAGGATGTGTTTTAATTACAATAACAATCAATAATTAAACTGTGAAACACACAAGGTAACCAAGGTTTAGAAAACACAGAGAAAGTTGAACACGTTTACTTAGGTCTTACCTTGCACTTAACTTCCCCTCGGACTTGTACGGTTAAGTTGTACAAGTTTCAACATACCTAAGCTAGATTACTGATGTAAACTTTCCACTATGATCTGGGTTTAAGTGGGACCCACTGTTAGTGAAAGTTAGGTTTGGGGTTCCAAGAGGTTGCGTTCCAAAGTTTATTGATTGATTAATTTGTTAAAGTATATGTATTATATTCATATTTAATTTTTTTTTTTTTTATGCGAGCGTTGAGAGGGTTTACCTAGATTTAATCCTAAGGTTGTTTATAGCACTTTATGTTCGCATCATTCATGATGTTTTTAGAGATTGTTAATAATTCGTGCGGAGTGAGTTATAATGTGGATTATCTTTTTAAATGTCTTGGAGTTTTGTTTACTATCATAAATAAAGCTCGAACCCCAAGTTTAAAAATTATTTTATCTAGAATCTGATTTTAAGCCTAGTTAGCCAGTTATTTGGAAGATGGCAAGTTTAGTTTTGTTAAAAAAAATATATTAAATTAAAAATTCATGTTTTGAGATAGGCATTTACTTTTTTCACAGCCCAATAGGTTGTAACTTGCAACAGATTGAGCTGAAGACAAAGGTAAATTATTTTTTTAAATATTTTGTTTCTGAATATTTAGAGATTTGATAGTCTCTTAAAATTCTGGCTGTACTGAATATAGCCAGATTCACAAAACTAAGTACGTTTAATAATGTACCACCGGCTTTTCATTTAACAGCGTGTTAATATGATACACAATGTGTGTAATTCTTTTGTAATAAACAGATTTAGTTCCCACAACTATTGAAAGTTCTCAGAATTTCACCCATTACAGATTTGTCTTTAACCTACTTACCTGCTGAAACTCACTGAGGTGAGGAATTTCCCCGCCAAAAGTGACAGCCTCGCGTCGTCTGCTCCTGGGAATATCACTCCCCACCTCGTAGCTTCTGCTGGATTTAAGATTGTGCAAAACCTTTTTACTTCATTTGCTCTGCAAAATACACGTTAAAATACGTGTGGGGCTTATGGTACACCTTTTAAACAAAATTAACATTGTCCATCAGCATTATAATTGTTGTAGCTCTTATAATATAAAGTTTTTTTTTACTAGTTTTATATTTTTAGTACTTAATATTTTATTGAGCAACAAATCTAAACCATTCAACTAATTCGTACTATAAAAAAACTCGCCATACAGGTTTTCTCAGTCTAGCCACTGAGGATACCACTTCATAGTAAGGGTGAAACGTCTGGCAGTAATCCACAAAGAAGAAATAATTAAAGAAAAAACTAGAGAAAATACATGTTTCAATGATAAGAGACAACTGAATCGAGTTTAAATATTGTTATCAGTTAATTTCTCACTCATCAATAGTCTGTCATGGAATATCAATTCATCAAACTCAAAGTTTCAGAAACCCTATCGCTAAAAGTGGCTTAAACAACTTTTGAAAGCAGCAATTGCGGGCTTTTAATTGAATTTATGGGTGTCATTTTAGTCTAAAACTTTGCTTTATACTTCAACAACTTCGGTGGGCGTTAGTCAGATTAATTTCCAATCACATTTTAAATGTAAATGTGTTGAAATTTTTTATATTAAATTAATAATTTTTCAAAATGTTTTGACTACTCTAAGAGGTTTAATACAGATGATTAGTGATGTCAACACGTACAAAGCATATTTTTAGGATAACAATTTAGCTTAATATTTTATACACATTTCTGTGAAATTTTTTTAATTTTACAAAGAACCGAAAAAATTGTACAACAATTCTTTCTTTTGGTATAATCATTATATAAAATTCTCCAACATTTATTGTTGATGATCGAAATACAAAACAAAAGTGTTTCGTAAATTATATTGAATTGTAACAGTGATAACTATTTAAATAGCAGCTTAAAAAATATTTTAATTTTTAATTCACATAACATTTACAATAAAAAGTGTTCCTCAGAATCTATGGGCTACACTTTACTATCTGTCCTACACTCATGCGAATGAACAATCTCGAAATATAGATTATTCGATATATCGATTATTTCATTTGGTTAGTCTATCTAACTAACCAGACTTCATATATCCAATGAAATAATCGATGTATCGATCGATATATTCATTCGTATGGGTGTAGGACATATAAAAAAAATGCAGCCAATCGGTAAGGTCATATAGTGTTTGATCAACATTTTATTAAGTTGCAAATAAGCTTTAATTAATTAATTATCTTTACCTTAGCTGGCATTTTGCATTTTCTGGTGAGTGATACATCACTTACTCAATACTATTGTGGACTCGTGTAGTAACTAAATTTTCCTCCATAAATTTTATACTATTTTATACATGACTTTATTTTGTTTACTTTGCACCTCCTGTGCTTATTTACTTTATTATTTGATATGGTTAGCGCATATGCACCACGGAATAGTGATAAATGGGCGATTTGCATGTAAAGTAGCAAATCATAGACTGTTTGGCATGGTTTAAGGGATTTTAATTATTGTTTTGTTATCATCTGGGGGAATATTTGGCCCAAACATTGTGATGTTTCCATTTCATTCAGTCTACACCAGTTTCATAATGAGAGGAAAAGGTTTATACACAGATTATAGTGCCATAATTAAACCTTTGTTAGATATGTTGGTTTTTAGATCAAACAAACTTCCTTATAACTTTCCCTTTGGATGCTAGTTATCTCATTAATTTTACCAACTTGAAAAAATATGAAAAATACAGTATATATGCACGGATTCTGGTCCTCCGCAAAAAAACTAGGCAAACTTAAAGGTAACCAAATCAGATGCATATTAAAGTAGGCTTAAGATTTTACATTAAGATGAGAAGTCTACTCGCACTTTTCAATTGTTCAAGACATATTGTAATATGGGTACTTTCCTGTTAAAGGGAACATTCATTATTATCGATGGTTTGTTCGATATATCGATATTTTTGTTTATCGATACATTACATATTGACAACTGATCTTGTTTAGGCTAAAATAGTCTATTATATGGATTAAGAAATGAAACTGTTCTAAGCCAACCTAACATAACCAACCAAACTTGCTGTACTATTTAAAAATTCCTTTTGATAACAGAAAAGGCAAGTTAAACATGGAATGTTACACAGCAAGTTTGGTTAGTTATGTTAGGTTTTTTTTTTAGGACAGTTTCATTTCATTATTGTATGTTGATACTGAACAATATTTATCGTAGTTGTCAGCTGATATGTTTCAATTTGTTAATATCGATACATCGAGAAAAAAATCATCGATAATAATGAATGTTCCCTTTAACAAGAAAGTACCGTAATATGTGACCATTATTACAGAAAGGTTATCAATTTGAAATAACTATTAAATCAAATCAAATAAAAAATTAAATCGAAATTTCTGTTTTTTCGTTTAAAATAAGGATTGTTTACAGTTATTACAAAATATATATTACAATAGAGATACAACTGAATATCTTAAAAAATATACGAAATTAATCCCACATGGGAGAACCCGTGCATGGGAGTGAGTCGTTTTATACTGTAATAAGAAAGAAACAGAAACTTTGATACATAGTAAAAAACAAAACAAAAAACTTCTAATTACTGGCATGATTACAAAGCACTAGTAAACTGTCTCATAATATTCAACTGTTACTATGGTAGTGAACTAAAAAAAATACACAAATTGATCTATTATTCACAGGGAAGGCTTTACCCTAGATAATCTCGCAATAAAAACATAACATTCACCAAAGAAGCCAAGACCAGCCCCAGGCCCATATTTCTTCAAGATTGCCAAACGTTGCGGTTCTTTGCCAACCCTAGATAATAAATCAGGAACAAAACATTATACTTTCACTATTCTGGCGTCTCATACTGTAGTAGAATACAAACATTTTTAAGATCTTATAAGCCACAAAAGAATAAACAATACTGTTCAGGCAATATAAATTTGAATCTCTAATTTAAAAAATAATCAAATTTGTAGTAAAATCAAAGGTGTCATTCACTTAGCAGCAGTTGAACTTCGGAAAGTGGCTTATTACTTTATAATATAGTATGGAGATGTTATACTATGTGATGAGATAAAATTCTTTTTTTTCGGTCTTTGATCATATTTTAACCGAAACATCCCTAAATGCCGTCTAGCTTTTACTACATTGGGCTGCAATCTAAGTTTCTAACGGAATTTGTTGGTGAAAATCAATAATTAAATGCCGTCACTAGACCTCGTTTAGATATGAACCTTGTCATGATCAAGGTTACAATTTGTTGTGAGCTTAGCAAACCCTAATTATTAATCAAATAAATTCCCATGTAAGACCACTTTTTTTTAGTTTTAAAAGTACAACTACAGCAGTTCCACTGTATTTCCATTGTTATCGAAACTCTTTCAACAAACTTTACTTTCTATTGGTGGAGTAAATTCGTCCACTTTACATTCAAACTGATCGGTTTAACCACAGACAATCTATTGTTTTTGCTTTAACCGTTTGCATTAACATTTATATCGCTTTTGAAGACTATTATCAACTTCTGGGTAAAGTATCCACATTAAAATACTTGTTACCATATTTACTATGCAAAGTGTACCTTTACTAGAAGCTAAGACCCAGTCATATAATGAATTATGAACTGTTTACAATATGGCTTCATCTTGTTGTTAGATTACTGAAAAATATGCTGAAACCGTTGTTTTTTTCAGGTACCTCTCCAAACATTGTGGATTTGTATAAAACAGTAAGTTTAATATTTTATGATGTTTCATTACCAGTAAGAAGTCTTAGTACTATGTAGATATCAGATATAGTTAAATATAAGGAAACGAATAAAAACCTTTTTCTGTGAACATAAATTTAAACAATCGTAATGGTGTTTTTATAAAACTATGAGCCTATTTCTCGAAGCAAAATAAGTAGAAGGAGTTTTTTTCCATTTTAATGAACTGAATATAATGTAACATCTCGTGTCAAAGCAAAAGCCAATGTTTTACATTTGAATGTTTTAAATTCAAAATCAATGGATGTTAGTGAAGAGCAGCCTTGCTTTCGCTTGATGGATTTATGCATGTCAGACTCTTGATATTTTATATATTTTCATCTCATGCTACATATTTTGCTACATTTTCGTCGTGAGTTATAGAAAAACAAGTCATTCGATTGTACTTTTAAAACTTCATGTTTTAAAAGAAAATTTCATTTGTTATTTTACTGTAACTTATGGCATAAAACTGTTTTTAATTCTCTCTTAAACAGGAGATATCCTTCTATGATTAACTAGGTTTTTTTTAATATAAAAATATGTTAAACAAATGAGTCCCTTTTGGTAATATTCAAAATTAACCAGCATAAATAGTTGGCAATTAGTCATTTTATTTATCTCAGACATCAACTAATTTATGAGTGTATTCTTTTGCTCATGATGTTGAGAATTTACTTATTAAAATACTTTAATTTTGATTTACGTTTAACCCACTACACATACAATTAATTATAATGATGTATTGACGAAAATTATAATTGTACTAGACTCACGTGAATGAGATAAAATGTATTAATAGGAAAATAATAATTAAGACATTAACTCATAACCTTACAAATTGGGTTTAATAACAGAATAATGTTGACAATACTTGCTAATACCACATATACACATTATCTACACGATTTTTTTCGAGACGTTTATATTTAGTATTTCAATTAATCAAAAAAAGTCTCATGCAACTTATTAATTCAACACTTTTAACAAGCATTAACGTCAGATGTTAATCAATCTGTGTATCATATTTCCAAGAACAAATAAAATGCTTTTGTCTATTTGCTATTTATATTGATACTATTTTTTATATTTAACTTCAGATTAAATGTACCCTTTTCAAATAACCACGACTCATCCTGCTCAAAATAGAGCGTAGAGCATTAGCTAATTGATACAGGAGCAAACAACAAAATAAACATAAACATTCTCGATTCCATTGTATCGTAGAGAATATTAATACAATGTTCGTTCTGTCACCTAATCCAATGTAGTAATAAACATTATTTTTGAACTTGACTCGAGGTGACAAAACCTTGAGGTCTAAATTTCGTTCTAACCTTAAAAACACACACAAAGGACTAAAGGCACTTATTTTTTACAAAATAAATTTGTAGTTTTGAAATATAAAATGAAAAAATTCTACTAAAACGATTTTTTTATTAGCTTTGACCTATATTAGGTAGGTTCACTATGGATTGAGCAATTTAAAAACATTTTAAATAGATAACAGTAAATTAAAAATATTTATCGTTATTTTTATATAGCATAAACAAAAATTATTATGAAGATCAAGTGTACTACTCTTGCCTTTAAGATTTGTATGTAGCTTTAAACCTAAGTTGCCCCATTAGGTTTAGTCTTACAACTCTGCTCCCTGATCTTGGGTTAGCTTTAGTGGAACATACACACTATTTAAAGGATTTAGAGTTGTTGCACATATCTTATTAGTCTAAGCCAGCCTTAGTATTAAGGTTAGCAGTAAGTAAACCCCATTACGTATAAGCAGAATAATATTTTGTAAATTAAATAGCCAAATAATTGTGGATGCCGAGTGGTTCGAATGCTTGCCTTCTGTGGAGATAATTTTTACAGTTAATTAAATCCATTTGTACATATCTTTAAATTCTGAGTTCAATGTAGCTTATGGTTCATAGTTCCATTTTGAATATCAATGAACATTAGTTATTTATCAATAGCATTTGCACAAGCCACTTAAATATCAAAATGAAATACCTTCTTTCAAATTTTTAACGTCGCAGTTTTTGCTTCATCTTCTAATGGATGGTGGCAGCTGCTAAAAGAAGTTGTTAATTGAATCTGAAAGAAATTGTCTTTCTTCACTTTGAGTTGGAAACAGTAAATTTTGAAAATCAAGAATCAGTTTCGAAAGATGTGGCACATGAATTATCTTAAGTGGCTTAACAATGATGTAAATGATTACATTTCTTTCAAATTTCTTATTAATTAAGCCCAATATTTACTTTAATTTTTTTATAAATATTAATTACTTTGACTAAAATGGTGGCTTTTCTTACGTATTTCAAGTGTTATATCTATTCTGCTGTATATGAAATGAATGGGATTATTTGTACGGTTATGTTACTGACGAAGACTAGCTAAATCTTAGGCAGGGCCATTTTAAAAACAGAATGATTAAAGTCAGATAGGTCCAGTTTTAAACCGTTGAAACTTCTCTATGACTTTTCTCAGGATCAAAACGGTGACTATTTTTAAGGTGAGTACAAAAACTACTTAACTGCTAGGTCATGCATTTTAAGAAGTAGCCTATTAGGTACCTTAAAGCAGAATGATTTAAATAAATCTTTGTTGTACGGTTGGGGTTGGTTTTGTTACCTATTTTAAAATCCAACCAGCTGTAAAATTGCTTCATCAATAAAATAACTTTCTATGCTAAATAAATTGTAACTACTGTATGCATTTTAATATACTAATGAGTAAACAGCAAATATATGTCTATTTTAACTGCAGGCATGTTCAGGAAGTAGAGTACAATAGAAAATCACATTTTAACAGTTAAATAAAACAACAAAGAAGACTCAGAGATATTTTATCCAAAGCGTAAACAATCTGACAAAGACATAACGCCTGGTTTGTTACAGGTTTCAACAAAATAAAATATCTTTACGGACGCCTCTTTTGTGTTTCGTTTGACTGCTAAAATACCTTTTTGTTTTATTATTTTCTCCTGTCATATAAATGTGGAAACAGAATAACTGTTGTGTATCCGTTTTCATTTTTATATATTTATGAGTTTATTAAATGTCCAACGAGGTTATATATAATAACAAATAAAAAAAAATGTTAAAATTAACATTACATCTCAACTAATGTCAAAGTAATTGAATGTGACGGGACCTACGTAGCACTAAAATAGTGAAAGTTTTTTTTTTTACTTTTGTAGCCTCTCTTTTTGTGGATTCTTAAAATCCAAGTGGTTTATATTTTAAATTTATTTAGTTTAACAACAACTTAAGAATAGAAATGCATTATTTTAGAGTGAATAAATTAGTTTAATACTTAGTAATTAAGTAGGCTATCCATTTTGACCACGATATTTACAACTGAGCTGTTATTGGAACCGAAAAACTTATAACATTTGAACCTGTTTTTTACAAACCCCAAAAGTATAGTTTAATTTTTCTCTAGTTGGTAATTGTATTTTTAAGCCAACAATAGTTCATAAGGAAATATATAACTGGGAAAATCAGTCAAGAATAAAAAAAAAATACCGATAGCATTTTTTTGTAATCTCCATTTGATAGAATCCAAACCAAAACTTAAACACGTAAAATTGTTAAAAAATCTTTTCGTCCCAACCAGCAAACACACTTTTTAAACAATGAAAAACATCTATGATTTATTAACCGTCATCAAACATTTTATTTTTGTGATGGAAGCCCCGGCATAATGGTTCTATTTATCTCTCTGATCTGGTTCGAACAAACTTTACTCTTTGCACAGTGGCTTCACAGGTTAGAGTCCATTTACTTTGTACTTCGATTGGAACGGGAATTCTAATGTCAATCTCTGTGGAATTTGACCTTTTATTTACTTTTGCAAGTCAAAAAACTGTTTGGAAATTTAATTATGAATATTTGTTTGATCTTTATGATTAATACAGTAATTCGATATTTAAGATACATTAACATGATATTTCACGCCTAAACACGAAAACGCTTTTGCTTAAAATTGAAACAAAAATGACACAATAATCTGTAACCTAAGGAAAATAGTCTCAAACAAAAATAATTTTTTTCTATAACTTTGTGATTTTCTATAAAACTTGAATCATCGATAAACTAAACTACATAATTGATTAGCAATTTTTACGGGGTAATAGCTAAATTAACCACATTTAAGTTTGGGTGAAACGACTTGAATACATATTTGGAATATTCAAAATGAATTTTAATATTACAAGCTAGTTACAAATTATTACTACACATCAATTGCATTACAACAAAACTAAATCCTTAAAAAAATTTTCCAAAATAGAAGTAACCTTTATCATCTAACTAGTTTGCTTTTTTTGGGTCGGAAACAAATAGTTTGGTTTTGTTTCAACATTTGTTGGGACGTTTTGGTTGAAACTATATCGTTGATCAATGAAATTAATACACTGTTTCAATCTTGTTTTTGCAATACCTCTGTTGCTATTAACGAATAGCATTGTGTTCGTGTTGCAAACATCTATGACTGATTTTTAAATTCATTTCCCATGGGTAAAGTTTCAACGTTAAAATTAAAAGACATAAACTGGATATGGGTTTGCGATGTTTAGCCTAAACATTAAACATTAACACAGTTTATTTTAACTACCTACCTTAACCCTAAAAAAAGCCAAAAGTGCTGAAATAACCCCAATTACATTCTCCTTTTGGACGGGTATGTTACATTAGACTATTAATTTGAGTCAAAATAGGCTAAGTAAGGTTAGGGTTGTCTTAGTACATTAGTTATTAAATACCAAGAGTGAAACAGTAAAATCTTAAAATTAATTAACATTAACCTTGAAATTAGGTTAGTTTAGCTTATGAAAATTCACTTTGGGTAATGTTAGGTTAGGTTTGATTAACTTACACGTAAAATTATATAAGGTAAATTTACTACGGGTATTTCCATTAGCGTGTAGATATTTATCAAAATAATGCATTTAAAACCTATAACAACATCACACTATTGGTACTTTGGTATTATACCGACCACAGTTAAATTGGGTTAGATTACCAACCACACCTAGGTTAAGTTAGGTTAGGATAAGATAACCATAAGATAACCTAACCTAAACACATGGGTAACCAATTTAGGTGTGGTTGGTATAATACCAAAGTAATAGTGTCATGATATTTACCACACCACACTATTTAATATTTACAACTTCAAATCAAGCGTTTAGCTGTGAAGACTCTTTCATGCAACAGTCAAACTATTCACACAATCAGTAGATAATGTCCTTGTCTAAGCCAGGATATCGTTTGTGCCATTTCCTCTTCTCCTCTTCATCCTCAAGTTTCTTCTCGTAGTAGTAGGAAGTGAGAGACCACGCGATCAGCCCGTAGATCAGACAGTTCCAGAAACCAACCTCTAAATATCCTCCTCTAGCTACTGTTACCAACTGTAGAAACAGAAAATGCCACTGAGTTTGAATTTATATGTAAAAACATTAGTTTCGTCATTATTCAACTCCTACTACGTTTATTTCAAATATTCAATTATTAAAATACTTTTTTTGTTACCTTCTTAAAATCAATTGTCTCATATTGCAATGGCACTCAATAATGGCAATACAGTTTCTGCACTAATTTCGTTGTACTCGTGTCCTATAAATAATAGTATATAATACTATACTATTATTTATTTGGATACTTTGATATTATCATCAACAAAGGACTAAAATGACTATTCAACATGAGGTCAAGCATAAAACTAGCGAGGGTCCTAAATACTCTTCCTGTCAGTGTAATGAACTATACAGGGTGAATAAAAAGTCAAGACCCCCCCTCTAATATTTTTCCAAGTAAATATACAGAGATATCCTTTTGGTGGTCGAGCAATCTTAGCAGGAAGTTTCATTTGATCATTTTGAAATTTTTGAGTGTCCCCCCAAAAGGGGGGATTTGGGGGGCAACTCAAATATTTTAAATGTAAACCCCCTTCAAGTGACACCTCATTTTGAAGTGTTTACAAAAACTTAAAGAATGGTGAAACTAGAGGTCGCTATCTCTTCTCTATCAAAAATGATAGCCCGTCAAATGTTGTGGAAAATCAACGGTAAAATTGTTAATATTGGTTGTCATTTTGGATAGAGAAGAGATAGCGAGCTCTGGTTTTCACCATATTTAAGTTTTTGTAAACACTTCAAAATGAGGTGTCACTTGAAGGGGATTTACATTTAAAATTTTTGAGTGTCCCCCAAAAGGGGGGATTCGGGGTACAACTAAAAATGTTTCAATAGAAAACCCTATCAAGTGACACCTCATTTTGTAGTGTTTAAACAAACTTATAGAATGGTGAAAACCAGAGCTTGCTATCTCTTCTCTATCCAAAATGACAACCAATATTAACAATTTTACCATTGATTTTCCACAACATTTGACGGGCTACCATTTTGGATAGAGAAGGGATAGCGACCTGTAGTTTTCACCATTCTTTAAGTTTTTGTAAACACTTCAAAATGAGGTGTCACTTGAAGGGGGTTTACATTTAAAATATTTGAGTTGCCCCCCAATTCCCCCTTTTTGGGGGGACACTCAAAAATTTCAAAATGATAACATGAAACTTCCTGCTAAGATTGCTCGACCACCAAAAGGATATCTCTATATATTTACTTGGATAAATATTAGAAGGGGGGTCTTGACTTTTTATTCAACCTGTATATATGGACACAATGGACTATTTTGCTCTTTAATTTACTAAACGTAAATTTCGTACACTGTTTACCCCATGAAATTAGTAACCAAATCGATATCTTTCTTATTACCATATTACATTCAAGCTGATGTTACTGTTATTTAAAAGCACTTTATGTATTACTCCATCAACAAAACTACATATTTGAGTACCCGGATTTTTTTTTCATTTGTATAAAATTCGATAAATTAGTATATTTTAGTGGAATATATAATGTCACATGATAGTAAATAGAAGAAGATTTAAAACAATACGATATGATGTTTTTATCTTAATTTGGACTATTTTATATTTTATGAGCAGAACTATTTTTTCGATCAGTAAACCTTAATTAGATTTTTTCATTATCATCAAGTTTGGTTAGTTTGGTTAGGTTATGACAGTTTAATTTTATAATAATAAAATACAAAAATTGAATTAGAGGCATATTTTTTTATTTTATGAACAGAACTATGTTTTATTGGTAAACCTTCATTATAGAAAAAGTGCCCTTTACTGCAGCGCTGTTCACGGAGGAGTTTTGAACTAAACTATGATGTCATCGATGCCTCTTTAATACCTCCCGTAAGTGAGACCCCATAAAAATGATGGATGTCCTTGAATACAGCTGATTGCTCGTATTTTTGCACCCAAGGAGAAATGGGGCATCTTTAGCTAAGCAACGTATTAAATGAATTAATTTTAAACAGACGTTTTTGCTGGAAGTATGACAAAGATATAACGCAAATCCTAAATTCATACTTACAAATGGAACGTTTTGTCCAGGCCTGTACTTCAATTGATGTGCGATCCTCATTTCTAGAACAAAGTACAAATTTGATCCCAGAGTGATACCTTTGGTTGGAATATCAGGGTTTAATTAAAGTCAAATTAGTTCTGCAGATTGATTAGTCAGACGGTGACCAGTGGGAAGCCTTACTAACAAAACAAGCAAACATCTAACTAATCCTTGTATGTTTTTGTCTCTTTAGAAATAACATTTACATTGACATTTTCATTTGTCAATTTGCCAAGCATGCATGAAATTGAGTAAATAAAAACCCCCCTCCCCCACTGCCACATAAAACTAATGTAGATTGTGTTTACTATACAAATACTGTGCTTATTATAACTCTTTTCTGTCAGTGCAATTAAATCAAGTTGTTTAAACAGAACATTTAGTTTATCTGTTTATATATTTTACTGTGTAACTACTATGAAATCCAGACTCAAATTTATTATGTACAATTCAAAATCAATGCTTATTACGTCTATTAACCTACAAAACTAAGGGTTCTGACTGTATTAACTTCTTCAGGGTAGTTCTTAGTGATTTCTTTTTCAAATTAATTTGTTTTGAAGAGCACAATGAATAAATATAACAAACAATATGCTCTTTTTAGATTATATTTTTTACGTGCTAAGTGCATTAACATGTTTCTATTCAAAAATTGAATCTTTAATTCAGTTAAGAGCGCTCTAAATTCATCGTTACACGCTTTCTCCTATTTAAGGATTATTAGTACATTTCCCTTGTACGTACCAGCCTATGTTTTAGGAGTGACCTGTAAGGTAGGGTATCTCCTTTGAAGTTTTCTCACTTCCTGATGTCTTCCAAGCTTGCGGCGATAATAAAGGGCCGTTATCATCCAAGTTATCACACAAACTAGTAGTGATACGTTCTGTCCTACTGAAAGGTAGCTGCACTCGCTTATTGCAGCCAACTGAATGAAGAAAACACAGTAAATTATTCGATCTATGTTTGTAATCTTCTGAACAAATAACACTGAGGTTCTAAAACCAAGAGGTTGAACCACTTGTTCATTGCAGCTAACTAAATTATGAAAACACAGTGGTCCTAAACCCAGGGAAAAGCTGCACTCGCTTATTGCATTCAACTAAATAAACCACATACTGTATAATCTCAAAACCTAGGTAGTAAGTTTATAAAGAACTAACACTTGAAAGCAGCTGTGTTTTCTTATATCAGCCAACTGTAGCAATCTGCGAGTTAACAACCGTTAAGGTTACATAAACAATAAATATAAACATAAACATTACGGCAAACCTATGAGTTATGTTTGCAATCTGTAGCATGCTTGATTGAAAGCTCATTTAACAGCTTTGTTCATGACATTGTGTAGCGTAAAAAAAACGCTGAAATGTGTTTTTGGAACAAACATTAGGATCGTAGAATCATTCGGGCAATGTAGGATCAAGCAATATACACTGAGATTTTTTCCAATGGTGGTCAACTGTATTGAGAACACTCAGTAGTGAGCGATCAAAGGGAAGTTAAAGTCATGTTTGCAATCTATTTAGGCCAACTATATTGGGAACAGGCAGTAAAGCTGACCACGATCAAACGATGACCACCGCCAACTAGAATGGTGAACAGAGCAAAGTTTAACAAATAACTTTACGGACTCTATACATAAAGTGTTCATGTAAAAAACTCTTCTTGTATTTTACTTACGAAAGGGTAACGTATGAAACCTTTGATTGCATACGATCCATCAAACATATCTGAAAAAACATTTTCAATTAGTCAAAAAATATATTTTACTAAATAAAAAAATAATGTTATTGATTTTCTTAGAAATCTCTATTTTAAGACAGTAGATAAATAAATAAAGACAGGATATATGGAGTTAAATTGTGTTATCGGAATTGTCAAACGACAATTCAATTCACCTGGAATGGATGCAATGGTGCAATAAAACCCAGAGATATAATTAACTGTTTGGTTATAAAAAGCTTTACCGTTATAGAACCCGGCAAGATGACATACAGTTTGTGTGAGCAAAGAGTGCATTTCAATTAATTTAATTAAATTATGCTTTTATTTCGTTTGAAATGCGTAACTACATTTAATTACTAATGAAAACTAAGTTAATGCATATTTTCTCGTTGATATTAGTACAAATGTACCGTAAAGATATACATAGGGGGATTTCATATTATAAGAAATACCTCTAAAAACATTAGTCCTCTCTTATTTTTCAGTACCTATCTGATCAACAGGCATAGCTAAACATTCCTAGACCATTTTTGTTAATACTATTATTAATCATTGCATTTAATTTGTTTGATGCTATACCCTAGGTACAGTTACCCAAACAGGATAGCATTACGTAAACTACATTCAGTAATTAGGAACCACTATCCAACTTGATGAATTAAATGTACATTACAAAAGCACAGCTCAAACATAAATTAACATTTAACATTGACATAGAGTGCAAATACTACTTAGATAACTATTATTACTCCTAATTGTTTCACCTATCATCTTTGTTTCGTAATTGTACATTTAGAAACATAAAATTGAGTTAAATAATAGTTAGTTTCGTGCCATAAAGGATTTAAATCGATGTGGTCTGGGTTAATTCTTTCAAAAAATAACATGGTTACAAATAATGCTCCCGATTCAAAGCAAAATATGGCTCTCCAAACCAAGTAAACACCGTTTCAAATTGCTTGTGGAGATAACCCATAAATGCTCATTCAACGCAATCGTCCACAACAGTGGGTTTCAGACCCACAAATACACATGCACATTTAGATGACTCCTGTGTCAATACCTATTTAAACTTTTAAAAGGTACGCCTATCCAGGTGTGAACACAGATTTCAAGTCCACTTTCTACAGCGTAGATACATGTAACCGTGGACAAAATAATTATTTAATTGGTTTGTTTACGATGTTACCAACGTTGTTGGAAATTAAGGCTTTAAACAACTTAATCGAATGGCGTATCTCAAGATATTAACCATATGGTTCAGGCAAGAATGGGGTTTTCACCAGTTAGCAATATAATTGCATTTAATTTAATATCTTTATTTAACATTTGCAAATATTGTAGTGCATTGAATTGTTTATTGTTCTTAACCTAGTATACAGTTGTTACAGGCTCATAGTGCGTTGAAAAATTAAATTGTATAGGGTACATAAGAAACAAAATATGACCGTGACTGGCTTGACTGTTATTGTATGACATGTGTACCTGGATAATTTCTCTTAACAGTAAGAACCATTTCAAAGATTTTTGGGCAAATATCGTTATGTTTTTACTTTTACAATGAAGTTTTACACTTACATTACTATTTAGTCCCATAACAGTTCTAAATTCTATTTTCTCTAAGGTTATAATATTCTAGTTATATATTATAAATATTATTGAAAGGGGCTATGCACAATAGAATGGTGTATTGTTTTCTATGTACATAGATAAGATAAGAGATATTTTTCAATACGAATACCCCTGAATTAATTTTTGCAGAAACATGATCAACAGGAGAGGTTATATTATCAATAATATTTAAACCCAAAAATCTTTTCTTCAACTTGATCATTTCTTCAGATTTTAAAATAATCAACGATTCTATTTCTCCAGACTTAAGTCAATATGATGCATAATAACTAATTTGACAAATAATAGATTACACTATGCTTCAGATAAGTGTGTATATTTTATGTAAGAAACAGATTTGTTCTTACCTTATTGTTACACGTCTCATGAACAGCTTTAAAATACAGCGATAATGTTCTGAGTGAGCGTTATCATCATAACTGCTGACCTTTGATAAACAAACTGCTTTATGTTAACTGATATGGTTAGTCCAGAACAATACACCATCTTTAATGCTGACCATGTTATTTCCCAATAAACGGTCTGCCTGTTTTGTTATTCTTCACCTGTAAATTAATGTTTAACAGATAATTAAAAAAATAATTTAAAAATGTATAAGCAACAGTCTAACTGCAAATAAGGAGAATTAATACTTTGGGTTGAAAAGAATTAGCTTAACAGTTAATTGGCAGAGGATAGAAAGATTTTAAAACTTTACTATCAAAATATATAGGCCATAAAATAAAGAGTAAGTTCATACTCAAATCAAGACAATTGCCGTTAATCAGTAATCATCATTGTATTATCATTTGTTATTTGCATGTATGCAATAGACATAGTCAGGTTTTACAGACAAGATTTTTAGTATACAACAAACTATTCAAGTATAACAATATTAGCATGCAAAAGGAATTGCCAGATGGGAAATAAATCCAAAAACTAAGGAATCTTATGTTCCAAACGGTACACAGAATGGATATAAAAACAAGTAGTCCACATATTAAATATATTCACAGAAAAACTAAATGTTTTAGAAAAATAAAATACTGTAAATTCAAATTTAGGTTTCTTATGGAAACAGATTTTACCCTTCCACTTAAATGTTTGTTTTCTGTTATAAAATTGCCTTATGAAATATTCAAACAAAGCTTAAATTGTCTAAACAGTAAAATAATTCTGTTTCCAGTAATATATTGTAACTTGTCACTAATGCACATAAAAATTCAAAACTCAGAGACAAATATTTGTAGGGAAATGCGAACCGTGTAGAAAGATATGATTTATGACTCAAGAGGAAAGCAAGGGAGCTGGTTTGTGCCAATGTAACGAATATTGCATTTCAACGTTCCTAGAGTATTATTAATCAAATACTGTAACGTTTAAAAGTGGAGTTTTGTCATCTTCTATCACCATTTATAATATTAAACATGAAGTGATGAATTATATTTTAGATTAATCTCAAATTAACGTATTAAATTATTTTATGTTTTCTGTACTTTATGTGTATTTTGTGAATGTACAATACCACTATGAATACTAGTATTCGTTTGAATATAATTAATATACTTACAGAATTCTTCTTCCTTAAACGTGTTAAATATGAAATGAATTGAAATAAAATAAAAATGTCTATATTTATCTAGGCAAAGTAAAACATGCGTTATTTATTAAGAGTTTTAATGTCAAACACTTAAGATTATAAGATCGTGGGGTTTAAAGAGGCGATAATTTCAGTCCAAGACTAAAAAATTAATTTATTTTTATCGTATACAAATTTATATTTTAATAATATCGTCTACTATTGCAAAATTACACAATAAAGTAGTATACGGCTAGCTTTAACGACAGTAGTATTTATACATGTTGCGATGTAATTAATATATAACTTTTATATTTAGTTAAAGGACTTCTGTCCTAAACCATAGACCAAATCCATCCAATCCCAAACGTTTATATCACAATAATATAAGCCGATTATTCGGAGACCCCTTTATTCTTAGGCACATTTATCTAAGATTCTGTTGCGAAAGAAATTGGCAGCCTCCTTAAACCTTGTATTTGTCCGTCCATATAGACTACAGACCTGTAGGTGGAACCTATTCAGCAAAGCAAGGGGTGAACCAGGACAGTGTAAGCTTCACCCTTACACTGTCCTGGTTCACCCCTTGCTTGTACTGATAAAAAGTAGTGGCTGGCATCAAGATCCGAACTACGACATTGCTGCCTTGGGATGGATACAGGATAGGAGGTACAGGCGCTACCGACTGAGCCACCAACTCACCATATGCTATATAAAAGGAAACGTCAAGGAGAGCTAATTCTTATTCAACGTACTGTATTTACAAACACAATTGTTAAATACTTTTTAAACAGCAATTTTTGTATGGAAAAGTATTTTCCGAACTGAAATCATAACTGTTGTTTATCTGCATGAAATATGACATAAAACAGTTATTATCTGTCAATTTACAAGCTTTCCACATCGCATTCAAGAGAGCAGCTGTTACAGCCATGAATTGAACAAAGTGATTAATGGTTTATAGCGATTCCGGTGTTCACTCATTCTACACATAAAGCAACAGGTTTTGTCAACAAAGTAACTACATTATTCTATAGCAATGCAGTGTACCTAATGTGTTTCATTTCTAGGGTTACGACCGATAATTTAATTAGTTTTTTTTATTGTTGTTACTTAGGTAATGTAAACTGAATTGCAACTTGTATACCATTTGAATATTATTTAAGATTAAATAGTTTTAATAGTAACCAAAAACAAAAAGGAATGGTTTTTATTCTAACAATATTTTGGCCCATATAATGAACTCAGACCACAGTTATAAAAACATGAAAGAAAATCTAACAAGTTTACAATATGAAAAAGAACGTGAGAAACTTAATGTAAAAGAAGAGCTAAATATTTATATACACAACAGAAAGGACCACAACTTAACACAATGACTCCAAAATTAAACCAACCTATCTACGATAAAATTGAAAAACTAAGGAAAGAAAGAAAAACATTAATATAGTATAATGAAAAAATTAATACCAAAATTTATTAAGATTTAGTTAACATATATTATATTTTATTATTTTTACATATGATTATATTTTTAATTGTGTTAGTTTAATGAATGAGGTTATGGTAAATATGACTGATAATGGACTTAGTCTCCGAAACATGTCGTCATGAAAAATAAGATAATTACTAAAAGGGTTCTTTGTTAAATATGTTTTTGATTTTTATTATATTAGTAGCCCCAAACATGCAAGAAAATAATTTTGGTCCTTGTATCAAGCAATTAAAAACTAAATAAAATACACCTCGAGCTCATTTAAGCTCTCGGGTTTATTTTGGTGTTAATGTTATGTTTTAATTATTTTATTTATTTAAGTATAGATTGTTGTTTTTTATGAATTTAATTGATAGAATGATTCGTAATCGTCATAGATTCGTATGGTTGTGTAAAAATAGTTTTTGATTGATATTTAACACGCAAAATTAACTGTTTATAAAATTATATAAACAAATGTATAAGATAGTGGTCAAAGCCCAAATAAATACAATCTACACATTTCGTTGTGATATTAGTGAACTTTTCATTGGTAAAAATATACAAACCTCACATGTTCACATATTAGGGTAGAACCTTCAGCAAACAAAATATTTATACTCAGCATTGTATAAAATTAATAAGTAAATTGAAGCCTCATTCTCAAGACAAAACTCAAGGGTAATCAAAAGTGTTCAGATTACATTTTATTGAATAAGAAGCTTTAGTTTGTTTCGCTAAGCCTGAAACAATGAGGGAATCAGAGCCCATTGTGAACTCTCAACCAATACAAGTCCAATACTTGTACTCATTGTACAGCCTTGTACCAATTGTTGTGTGTTTTATTTTATTTAAAATTAAATAAACTAGTTGTTACCCACCAGCTTCACCCCGTTTAACATTTATAAGTATTAATCTATGGATTAGTTAAGTTAAGCTGAAATAAACAAAACAGAATAAACAAATAATCACACCTTAAGGTAATACATTTAAAGAATAACAAACAAATCAGTACAGCTGAGGCATTTTCAACATTAGGTATATGGAAAGTCCCCTTAAGAAAGGAATTAAGACCTTAAACAGCAATTACTAAAATAATGGAAAGATTTGCGAAAGGTTTCTAGTCATGACGAACATTTTAATTATGTGGTTGATGGGGGTGTGACTTTAAGTTTTCTCTAAAGTTCATGGGTACTTTGGGATTTATATATGGATATTCATCTAAATGCCTACTAACATCTTAGCGCCAATCCATTAAAACAAATTATTCACATACGACAAAGATTTTAATAATAATAATATATATATATATATATATACAGATCGTTGGTGACCTACTACTTTTCCATTACTAGTCAGCAAATACCTCAATTGACGTTCCATCGTTTTTCATCTCGAATCCGACATATTGGACTCCCCATATTGGATGCAATAGTTCATCTACATATTAAAATATTATACTGACATGATATACAAATATTACATGCAATGATTGAACTATTTTTATCAAAATAGTGTAATATATATTGATGAATTTTAAAAGTTAACTAGTTCAAACTTGATTCAGGCGTTTGCCAAATAATATTTTCAGTCAGAACTATTATTGTTTATCCAGCCAAGTGGTAAAATCCAAAAAAATACCGGTTCAATTTCTAGAGGGTTAATTTTACACCAAGTTGTGAAATATTTGGCTATCAACGAATAATGCTATCCAAGAACAGTTAGAATGGAATGCTAACAAGGCTAGGGATTGCACTATTTCCTTTAGAAAAACGTAAACAATGCTAACGGCATTAAAACACCCAAAAATAAGTACATGAATAATTGGATATGTTTACCTAGATCAGGATCAATTATTGGACTACCAGTTCTACTATTTACTTGTACAGATACTCTTTTGACTCGTATTCAGCATACAATAGTATAGTATAATACTATAATTAATTGGAATTCAATAATAATTAATGGATACTATCATATTACACATATCAGTAATAAATAATCCACACAAATCTGATACAGTATTTAACATTACAGCCCATTGCCCCGTCATTTAATGGCCACAGTAATCTCCAAGTGGTATATCAGTCCGTGTGGTCTTTGAGCGGACAGGTCGCCACTTAGCGTAAGTGCAACAGTGGGAACTTAGCAGCCTGCACTTGGGTCAGAGGGTAGTAACTATTATTCAGACATATCTACAGAACATATTCAATCTTGGCCTTAAATTAGACAGTTTATGAACTGATAAACTTATTAACCTCTACCATTTGGTAAATAAAATTATCACATGTCTTTTACTTTTTGGAAAATATTTATATTGAATTAATGTAGTTAATTCCAGGGAGACCAAAAAGGTAAATATATAAAAAAATATTAAAATTAGTTTCCTAAAGGCTTTTTAGATTGCGGTTATTTCTAAGGAAATGTTTAAAACTGACAACAGAAAATCTTGAAAATTAAATCTGTAAAAACAACAATTTCGTGCAATATTGGATGTTTTTATTTTAAGACGTCGTACAAGGTTTTAAATTATGATAACAGGTTTTCAAGTAATTAATTTCAGAGCCCAAACAGGTCAGATTGGATAAACATGATTACCTTTATATTTATGTTGATGTTTTTACTCCTTATTCTTTAACAAAACATTTTAATAGGGAAGTTGCTTTCTTAAAATGTGTAAATTATATTATTTTTTATACCTTTGAATTTTAAAAATTGTGTTTTACAATTTAAGAAATTCCTATGACAAATTATATTTTATCCAAATTATAAATTATATTTTAAGCAGAGTAGTAAAACTTGAGTGTAGTAAAATTAACAACCATTTAAAACAAAGTGTTTTTTATAATCAAAAATGTAGAAAAACTTTATGTAAGTTCTGGAAATGATGCCCCATGAATATTAGGGGTTTTTTGGCAGCAACCCCCTACTCAAACGAGATTACCTTTTGTGGTCCTGTCATATGTGATTTATGTTGGTTTCTCTTGTAGAATAGAGATTTATCTTAAGTACGTCCTTCTTTAAGTATACAATTTACACGTGAGTATTACAAATATTGAAAGAACAACCTTTTCTGGATTATTTAAAATTTAATAAATTATTTCTGAATATAGTGTTATTTTAAATATTGTTATTTAAAATCTCAAAAATACACATTTGGAAATAGAATAATTAAATTTTATGTAATGAATTTCATCGAAATCAGATTATCTTTACTTACTCGAGTTATTGTGCGAACGACAGAAATATATATATGATACTCACACTATTTTAACGGAATGTGTTTTTGGCCTCTGGGGTCATCAAACGAAAAAGTAAATCAGGTTCGGGTCCGGGTTTTTTAATTCTATGGTGATAGCATATTTACTATTTGGAAGATTCGCTTAAACAATTTCCATTTTCAGATAAAAATCCCATCTTATAGCCATTTTAACATAATACGAATAAATTAAAGATCCCAATGTTGGAAGTCCTGTAAATTAACTCCTGGTTTTCAAATTGTGTTACAAAATTTAATGTTTACGATAGTAACAACTACGGAACGATTACGATTCTCATCATTCGACTAAATTGGCTGTTAAATAGAAACCTAATTTTCCTAGACGTGGTTGGCATTTAACTCATCTCGGCTAGGATGTACGTAAATAGTTAACGTAACACGTTAACCTTTTTAGTGACAACAGGTAACAGTTTTAAAAGGCAAAATTGTACTATATCAATACACATACTGTACATTAAATTGATGAAGATGATAGACATTTTCCAATGAATATAATTAAAATAGTTTCCTAATATAGTTAAAAATAAAACAAATTTAAATAAAAAAAAAATTTGAATGAAGTAAATACAGTAGTTTAAACTCAAATATCTAGTAATAGTCGAAATGTTTATTTTTTATTTTTATTTATATAATAAAAGTTAGTACAAAATTTTTGTACAACCAGTTGAAATCTTTTTGGTGGTGGGAAAGTAAACAAAACATATAAATATAGTAAAAATTAACCAATATTATAAAATAAAACTCATCATTATAATGATTTGGAATAATTACTATGAACTTTTGAACTGAATAATTTGGAGTTATGAATATGAATTGTAATTTTTAACTTCTTCAACAACAGATAACCTGCTTTATCAACAGTATATTTTTGTTGTGCAATGACACCATCTATTCTATATACTTTATAGGACTGTATTTTCCTCTAACATTTGTCTAACATTCTAACAGTTGTCAACTCAAACTATTGCCTGTGACTAAAACGTACGTCAGATTAGTTTAGAAAATCATTTTATGAATATGCACTCTCTTATTATTAAATTATTGACGTAAACAATATAAACCATACAAAAGTACGTTGAAAAAATATTTGTAAATATTTTTAAAAAGGTCCATGTTGGTGGTACGTTATCATTGAATAATAACATGTCGAAAATAAGCAATAACTAAAGGCAGAAATTGTGACAGATATTCTGTTCAATATATTCTGATTGTAAAGGGTGTATTTTTCCCTAGGCGCATCTGCCCCATGTGTAATATATCACGATTGTTCAATGCACTGTAAAACAAAAGTGTAGAACTACACTATAAATAATAAAGTACTTGATGACAATTTATTTAATTAAAAGAGAATCAATCAGTGGCAAACAGTGCTCTTGTATTGATTAACCGGTAATTAAATATCGACTAATGTTGTCATTACTTTAATCCATCATTCAATTGTTATAATTATTTGCTGTTATTATTATGTCTTATAATTGAATTATAATATATTTCCAGATGTGTTTTAAAACAAAAATCAGCCATTACCATGTTAAGACTACCGTGATATTCATAACTATATTTATGTAGGCCTACATGCACTAATAATACTGTACGATCAAATTAAAAATTGTATACACGATTTTTAAGTAAAAGGTTTACAATATATGCACATGCTTTTACCATAGAAATAAAATTATGTTTAGTACTAGAAAAAAAAGAAGGAAATTAAAAAGCAATTTAATTTGTTAACCACCTTAACTTCTTTTATATTCTTCTTTAGTTTAAAAAAGTTTAATACTCCTTTCATCAACACGCTAAAATATTCTAAAATAGGCTAAAAAAAGCACAAAACATGAATTTAAAATTTTGAAAAATAATATGGACCTTATGGGTTGCCACGTTGGTGACGAAATAACAACGAAATATAAACAGAAAATCAAAACAAATTGAAGAAATTCCAATCACACGTTTTATTTACAGTGTGGGGTGAAAATAGAGAATTCTGTTCGTACATTATATATTTTCGTTTTAGTTTTCAACCACTGGACGACCTCTAGTATAAAATAAATACATCGCTCAAATACTGTATAATTAATTAATAAATTGATTCCCTGGAAAGCCGAGTGGTTTTAGAGTGCACCTTCAAATCTAAATTTGCTGATATGATTTCTAGTAAGAACGTTTCTAGAACCAATAACTATTTGACAGTTGACTACCCATTAATGATAAGGTTAACGTAACAAAATCAGGGTTTGGACCGTTGCTTTACAAAAATAAAATACCCCCACCTCAGCAAACCTGCAGACTAAGCGAATTTCCATTTGCCTGAATTGATTGTAAATTAAATCTATTTAAATAAAATTAGGTTTAAGATTTGCTGTTACAAGGAGGCTAATAAATTGGGTTTTTTTTTGTAAAACATTAGTAGTTTGCTATAAAATAAATCAATTTGTCAAGCAAACTACAACATTTTACAACATTCTCCATAAGAATAACATGGGAATTGTAAATTTGCAATTTTTTTAATTTTCTCCATAACCAAAAACCGTACAAAGATACTTTGGTATACTAAATTATTAGTAAGCTCTTTAAAATGGTCAAGAGATAAATTGGGAAATTTTATGTTTTGAGGGTCAAAAATGAGAAAAAAACATTTTTTACCCCATAGAACCCTGTTCCCATTGTCCGATCATGCTGTTTCGCGAACTCATTCAAATTTATCCCGCTTTATACCTTTAGACCAAATTTCATCAAAACCGGAAAAAATACTCAAGTTATCGCGTTTACGGACGTATATATAATCAAAATGAAAAAGTATATTGGTCCCAGCTCCAGGTCTTACCTTGCCAACTACGGCAATAGCTACCTACTTTCCTTAGGAACACAAATAAATATGAGTAACATTAACATCTTTTGACAATATATTCGCTAGTGCGAATATATTGTTAAAAGATGGTAATGTCAACTTTTTATAGTTAAGTGCGAAGTAGACGCAGGTATGCCAGCTTCAGCCTAGCGGAATAACAATTCCAGCATTAGCATTTGTTATTCGTCGAGTAATTTATGCAGGTCTCGTAGTAGGATGTAGATTAATCCATTCAGTCGAGCCGCTTCCACCGTTCCAATGAATATCACCGGTTGAATCAAAGAATTTTAAATATATATATATATACAGTATATATATTTATTTTGTTGCCGTTTTAGAGATGAAATTTTATATTATTTTTGCACTCGTGTAAACATATGTAATTTATGTTTGTATCAGTTTAATGATGGTCTTTTAATTTTTAAATACAACGAAATATAAGTTTTTTTTTATTTGTGCAATGTTTTATATTCAGGGTGGTCCGTAAGAAAAATTTAATAACAAATAGATTAAATCACTATTTTCAATTGTATAAATAGGATGAATAAAGCTAAGCTATGACACAGGTTGCCTCGTGTTGCATTATTTAAAACTAAAAATCGTAATAAACTATTTGTCTTTCTATATTTTTAATGGCGTTGTTTGATATGATCTCTAAATTAAAGTGTGTTTGACAATTTTTTCATAAAATCTAGAAAGTTTGTAATGTTAATCATGAAAATTAAGTGGACACAATATCAAAATTTTAAATCAGACCATGTTAATTTTTTTCTAGCATTGGACTCTTCTAAATTAAAATACTTACCAAGTTTCATAAGAATCGGTTGGAACAGTTGAGAGATAAAATCTTTGTGTGAAAAAGATTGCATATACCTGGTTAAAGTGGCAATTTCGGAAAAAGATTCTTTCTTGATTTTATTTTTGTTTCCAACCATTGGCCTCCCGAAAATTGGATGTTTACTTACGGGACACACTGTATAAGGAGATTTTCAATAAACTTAATCATCGTAAGTAGCTTTTTTAGGGAGATATGCAATATATTGAAATGTATTATCGCTAAAATTACCTATTATTTTTAAATTATTAGTAACCAACGGATTTAGGTAAACTAAACTACGTCATTGCTGAAACCAAACATTTTAGTTTTTTTACTTAGTACATCCCCCGCTCTTGAAGCTAGATGGGTCGAGCACTCCTAAAAAATAAAAATAAAATTGGTATACCAAAAAATCGACTATTAGCATTGCTACATTAAAAATCGTTTACTTTTTCAACGGTTTTGTCATTATAAGATAGTTTTATGGTTCAAATAGTGCATGCTGCATTATAATGATTATTATAAAGTGACAAAACGTTTTTAAAAACATTGCGTTTGCTAAGTAGTCACTGGAAACTGTTTATTAATAATAGTTTAACATGGTCTTAAGGTACACAAAATTCACCAACAATAGTTTAATCAAAAGGAAACATTTAGAAACTGATAGTAAATTTTTTACGATAGGAGTTTTTTTTCAATGATCAACGATTTATTGATCGTTGTATTTGTCACAGTGTTGCGGTGTACCGTAACGTGGAGGGGGTATTTTCTAATGATGGGGGGGAGGGGGGGTACTTACAGCGAGCAAGTTGCGGAATAATGTGATAATTACAACTCGTCGATAGCTACCTTCCCCCTCGCATCAATCACTGGTTGTGGGGTAGTAAATATTACTGTCAATAAAACGTGTTTTAATTCGTTGTTGACATTTTTTTAGTTTGATTGTGGGTTTCAATGTCAATAACTCCGTCACTTATCGATACCAAGTAATATGGATAATCAAATGGATTTCAAGAAAATTTGAATAACATTAAATAATTTAAAATATTTAGGTGTGTTTTTTTTCAGAGGGAGGAATATTGATAAACTACTACATAAAGGACGTTATGACCATTCAGTAATATATTTTGGGTCAGATATTGACACGAAGGATTTGACAAACAACCTTAACATACAATAAGGAGATGTGACTTAACGGTTAACGGAATCACTGTTATGTGAGAGTGATAAGCGTTATTTTTTAGATGGAGACTTCGAGATTTAATCTGTTTAGTCTAATCGTTATCAACTGGCGACTGGGACTGATTTGGAACCTGAACAAACAAACTGGAAGCAATCAAGTGTGGTCATCAACCACAAGCAAACATTCGCAGCTACAAACATTGCCACATTGCCACGGATAATGTTATTGCCACATTGCCACAGATAGTAGACCAGCACAAGAAACCTAGAAAGTTGTATTTTTTCATTCAGAACAGAATCTTCGTTCGTATACAAAGCTTCTGACTTAAGCAATTGGAATAAAGAGTACATTATAATATGTTTGCAATAGGTAATTCATACTTGTTAAGTTGTTATGTATAAGGTTTGAATGTTTGCATGGCTTTATTAAGTGTGAATGGCATGGATATTTTTGTTAATGTTGTGTGTTTTTGCAAACAAAACCGTACTCTTAAAACAATTTTCCCTTAAACCCCTTTTTTAAAAACGCTTCTATTGCCTTTACACATAAATTATGGACCAACAATACCATTTCAATAATTGTTAAATACCTTTATCATTTCCGTATTGACAAACCATCAAAGTAAGAATTTTTAATTCTTCTAAATCAGTAATCTACTATATTAAATTTAGAGAGAAATGAAATTATGGGACTTTCTCTAGCTTTTTTGAGTACTTAAATTATACTAACTTTACATAGCTAGATCACTATAGTTTCTACAAAAGATTTTAGAATGATTTCGAAATATCGTCAGTTCATAAATGGTTAATAACTTTAATCTAATGAGTATTTCCAATAATCCATTGTTTAACCTGGGAAACAGTGTAATATTTCGAATTATGAATGTTACTAATCTGTCATAGAATATTTGAGCGTAAAACCAATCATTAAAGCTACGATTCAATTTGACAATTTTCTGGTGTTAGGAACTATAAAAGTAATTCGATCTGAAAGAAGATTGGCTCTTAAAACGGTCTTTGGTTTTGAACGTGTTCTATTGTCCAATGGTGTGGTGAAAAAATAAAAAAGCTTATGTGGATCTAGGAGCTTATTGAATAATATAACAATTATAAGTTGAGTGAAGAAAGTAAAATAAATTTATATGTTAGAAGCAGACACATCTTCCATACAGAGTTAGTTCCTTTAATATTACAGTACTCTAATTATCTCATTTATTTATTTTCCCCACAGTTGAAGCGTTTAAAGAGTAACCAAACAATTGACTGATTGTCCTAATGGTTTAAGATCCATATCTAATCTTAGTATCCCATCTCAAGATGTTATCTGTTATCTGTTATCTGTTTTAGTTTCCTTTTTATGAATTTTTGTTTATCACATTTGGCATTCTTTCCAACTTGCTCTGACTTTTTACAGAAATAATTAATCAGAAATAATTTTTAAAATAATTGAGCTCTTTTTTACTATTATTCACTTCGAACTGTATGAGTTTTATTACCATTTATAAATTCGTACAGTATTTTTGAAAAAAAAAATATTTGTGATAAAGCAAGTATTAAAACAATAAGAAGGTATTTATTTGGATTCGTTTGAACCCCATCTGTAATCTGACTGATTTATTGGTTCAACAAACAAAATTGCTTTTGATCAATGTTTCTAACTTTGTTTTTGGCGTTTATTCAACAAAAAACATTCATTCTATGTTTCATATTGGACGTTTTCTTTATGCAATATGTAAATAATTTGGTTCAATTTGTGTGGTTTGTTTTGTTTTATTTGTATTAGGCTTGATAGGAGTTTGATTTAAAATACAATTGAAAATAAAGTTTTAATGAAAATTGAACTGAACTAAAACAATGAAATGAATACAAAAAATTATAAATGATAATTTTGTAAAAGTTTACAAAACTTTAAGTTTAATAACTTGATCACTCTTTACTCTCTAACTAAACATTTTTCCTTTGCGGAATGTGATGAGGGGTTATTAACGCTTGGATAAACAGATGGTTTCGCAAAAAAGATTTTCGTATATAAAATATTACCAAACTGTTACTCGCGAACAATTTGGCATTTCCAAGAAAAGAGTTCAAGAACCGTTAGTCCCTCACATAAATATTCTCAGTAACAATTTACGTTTTAACGATGGCAGTTTGTTATTCTGTCATAATATAGGAAAACCTACCCATGTTACAAAAAAAAATACTCTTAGTTTTAAAAGAATAATTTAAATTACCCTATTCAAATTACTTAATTGATGCTTCATATTAAAAAATTGATGGCTCAGATTTGATATTGAAGTATGTTATAATTTTCCTTTAATTTCATTTATATGCAATAACAATAATAATATTTCTTCACTAGAGAGTAAAGTTATTCTTTTCGACCCGAAATAAAGTTTTAGGCTATTTTTGGAAAATGAGTGAGGGTTGAAAAGACACTACAGTATGTGCAGGTGTTATAACTATATTTTTTATCATATTGCACCATTATAATCAAGCTATGTTCCAAACAAAAATACTTTTTGTAAGAAAATAACCTCTGAAAACGAGCTATTACTTTTATTTTGCTAATGCAAACGAACAGCTGCTTAGTGATTAAGTGTTTTTGTGCTATGATATATTGAACAGAATTCAACATAAGTAACAACCTATTAAAACTATCGACACATAATTTTAAAACATGTGATTGCTTACAATCTAAGATTTACAACAGCTGATTTTTACTCCCTAGGGAGAAAGAGATGTAATTTAGACCCGCATCGCATGTATTAAAAACGGCTGTTTTTCTGTAGTATGAAGACCAAATTAATAATGCTACTTAGTTAAATTTCACCATGGGTGTATAAAAAGTAATTTGGCGTATTTGCTGCTCAGTTCAAAGGCTTCACATTTTAGCCCTAAGAATTATACGGACTCATTGGTTTGAATATAAACTGTTACCAATGGAAGCATTACTTTAACAGATCAGGAGCTTCATTCGGTTTGTACCCGCTTCAATAGTTTTTACTGGTGCCAAAACAATGTGCAACCGAGCATTGCTTACTTCCGCAGCATTTTTTTCAGATAACTGGTCAGTATGGAAAAATTGCATTAGTTTTAGGCAACGTTGTAAGTTCATGGAAACAATGGGCATGATTTCGAATCATTTCAATCGTATAACATTTTTTTAATGTACAAAGGAAACCATTGAAACAATTTTTGTATAGATTGAAAGAACATTCCGTTTATTAACAGAAAGTATTGTTGAATTTTGAATTTGAATATCGGTTGAGTTTTACTGATATTACCATCTAAAAAGTTATCCTTGTATAGTCTATGTGTCTAACACAAACAATCCATCGATATAGAATACAGCAGCAAATACAACGGCGCTGTCTAGCAATACAGAGCCACGCGTGTATTGCGGGTATTGCGTCGACAGAATACAACGGCGCTGCTTACCGGCAAACATTATCAGGGGCAATGGAAGAATCAATTCCATCAACTGGACACGTTTTCTTTAGCATAAATGTTGTTTCTAATATATTTTTGTCTCCCGTGCGGTACCGGGTTAGAATAGCACCGCAGCCTTCTCGGGCTTGTCGTAAGAGGCGACTAAAAGGGTGACCGACGAACTCACTGGGAGTCCCTGGGAGTGCCCCTGTTGTGTTGCAGGGGTTGATGTGTGCTCTGCACTGCCGATGGGTATTCTTAGTGGGTCGTGAGAAGCCAGCCACTTCGGTCCTTGGTCAGGGAGTGCGGCATGGATGTAGAGGTCGGGCTCTGCATTGTGACGGGCGACCCCCGGCACGTCAGGTATCCGGTGCTGGGCAAACGGAGGTCAGGCCCCGGGGAACTGGGGTAGGGGTCTTTGTCCCCGAGGGTATACCCGTTCCTGACTGATTCCGGGCCGCTCCTTGCCGCACGATGCGCTGGAATAAACACGATGGATTTAAATAAAACCCCTCATAACACATTTTTGATTAAGAGCTCAAATGAGCCAGAAAAGACGTTGGAAGTGGAGCGGAACGCTTTTGTCCGTAGCTCCAAGGTGCAGCGGTCGCCACCACCGAAAAACGTGAGAACATCTCCCCCACCTGCCACCTTCAAATGCACCAAGGAGTTCCCCCATTTAGGAGCTCCTTCGGAAAGTGGAGCTGGGAACGGTGCGGAAAGCGTCGGAGATGTAGGTGTCGAGCTGGTGTTGCCAGCAACTCTCCCCCACTCTGCCAGTTCTGCTGTAGGGATGCCGGAGGAGCCATTCAAAGCACCGCTGAGGTCGGAAGGCTCTGAGATGGTGCTTCTGCGTCAGGAATATCTTGACGCAGAGAGTGACATTGAAACCCGGCTCCAAGACATGGAAGCTACGATCAAGGCTATGCTGGACACCTTCCGGACCCAGAAAGCCGTAAATCAAGTGGTCAAAAACGGCATGGCCAAACTGGAGGATGACCTTGGCTTCGTTTTTGCCTGCCGGGTGGTGAGTAAGGCAGCCATGGAGAAGATTGCCGAGAAGGTTGTGTCTCTGTCTGACGAAAGAACACTGCCTTCTAAGAAACGTAAAAGGCCTTCCACATCGGACAGTCCTCAAAAAAGAGAAGAAGGCGTCCAAACCAAAAGGACCACGGTAAAGGCCAAGGCAACTCAGACTGATCTATTGTCTGCTGTGCCCAGATCCTTTTCGGACATAGCTGCAGCTCCTGCAAAGAGCCAACAACCACAGCTACCTACGACCCCCCTTCAGGGAAGTTCCCGAAAGGGGTCAGTCGTAGAGACACCTGGGGCTGCGTGGGAAAAACGTCGTTCCCGAAAGGAGAAGAGGCAGTTGAGGCGGGCGGAGGTCGCCTCTATAAAGAATGTGGCAGTGAAGGCACAGCCGACCGGCGTGGCCCAAACTGGGCCCGGCTCGGTCTCTGCTCCGAAAAAGTCCCGGCCAAAAAAGCCCAGGACGGAGGCAATCCTGGTCAAGCCCTCAGGGGGGAGATCTTTCGCCGAGGTCTTGGGTGCAATTAAGGCCAAGGCTAAGCCAGAGCAGACCGATACGGTTGTACGGTCGATTAGACGAACCCGGGACGGGGACGTTCTCCTTGAACTGGGTAAGTCGAAAGACAAAGCAGCCTTTACTGCCGAACTGAAGGCAGCTGTTGAAGGCCAGGGCACCGTCCGTGCTCTTGAACCAAAGACATCAGTCGAGGTTCGAGACATTGATTGTGTGTCGACGGAGGTTGATGTTGTTGAGGCCCTGAAGAAAGCTGTCCCCGAGCTTGGCGGGCAAACGGCTTTATTTAAGGTGTGGCTCACAAAACCGAACAGGAGTCAGCAGCGGATGGCGGTCGCCGAAATGGCAGACGCACATGCCACGAAAGTGCTGGGACTCCAGCATCTGAGAGTCGGCTGGGTCAACTGCAGGCTCAGACGGAGAGTGGAAGTGAAGAGGTGTTTTAAATGCCTCTGTTTCGGCCATTCCTCCCGAAACTGCAAGGGACCCGACCGAAGCAAGAACTGCCTTCGGTGCGGGGAGGTCGGTCACGTCCGTAAGGACTGCCAAGTCGAGTCCTGTTTCCTTTGCAAAGAAAATGGGCTCGCTGACAAACACTTGAAGCATATAGCTGGGTCTGGACAGTGTAGTGTATTCAAATCTGCACTACAGCAAGCGAAAGTCCTTTCACGAAGATAAGAATCCTTCAGTGCAATCTTGAGCGATCCAGGTCGGCTGACGCACTTCTATGTCAGCTTGCCCTAGAACACGATGTCGACGCGCTCTTAGTCAGCGAACAGTACCAGTACCGTGATAGGGACCCATCTTTTTGGTTCCCTGATAGTCTTGGTACTGCTGCATTCTGGGCGCGTAATGCAGCGAAAGTACAAGTACGGGGTCACGCGAAGGGCCGAGGTTTCGTTTGGGTTCGGTGCCGGGATGTCACTTACTTTAGTGTCTACCTCACTCCCAACGAGGCCATCCGTGAATTTCGTGAGAAGATAGACCGCCTGGAAGAGAGCGTGCGCAATACCACAGGACACGTCGTCGTGGGTGGGGATTTTAATGCTAGGGCTGTCGAGTGGGGAATGACCCTCACCAATTCCCGGGGCAAGTACATTCTGGACTTTGCTGCCAGAGCCGGACTCGTTGTCGTCAACGAGGGAAACACGCCAACTTTCCGGCGCCCCGGGATGCGGGGAACGATCCCAGACATAACCCTTGCATCTGAGTCCCTTTTGCCAAGGATCAGAGCCTGGAGAGTTCTGGAGGATTACACGGGCAGTGACCACCAGTACATTATTTTTGATGTCCTGGATGGTCATCAGAGACAAGTAGCCGCGTTTCGTCAAGTGCCCGTTCGATGGAATATTAAAAAATTGGACGTGGCAAAATTCAATGAAGCCATCTTACGAGGAACACCGGTGGTTCCCCCCGCAACTAGTGTGGCTCATGCAGAGGTGTTAGTTACATCCATGATGGGACTAATCGTCTCCGCTTGCGATGAGTCTATGCCTCGCGGAAGATCCCGGTGCAATAAGCGACCTGTGTACTGGTGGACTGCCGAGATTGCGGAATTGCGTCGGTCAGCATTGAGAGCCAGAAGACTTGCTACCAGGGCCAGAGAACCTGTAGACAGACGTCGTAAGTCGGATGCTTACAGAGTGGCTAGGAGGTCTCTTCGTCGAGCCATCAACCGGAGTAAACGTAGTTGCTGGGAGACATTAAGGGACGATATCGATTCCAATCCGTGGGGCTTGGGTTACAAACTGGTAACCAAGAAACTTGGCACCCGCTCTCCACCTTCCGTCATGGATGGGGCCACTATGGAGAGGATAGTCGAGTCCCTTTTCCCGGCTCACACGTTGCGCCCACTGCGGGATTTCGGAAGGGTGGATGACGTACCACTTTTCAGTCTTGGAGAGGTGGAGGCGGCCGTCCTATCCCTGAAGAACAATAAGGCTCCTGGACCCGATGGGGTACCCGGCGAAGTTCTCAAAAAGGTTTTGACTATTAACCCCTTGATCCTTTTACGCATGTACAATGCCTGCCTAGTCGAAGGAGTTTTCCCTTCGTGCTGGAAAACAGCTAGGCTTGTGCTTGTTGGGAAGGGGAAGGGAGATCCAGACCTGCCATCCTCTTACAGACCTCTGTGTATGTTGGATACGGCTGGAAAAGTCCTCGAGAAGTTGATACGTTCCCGACTGAATTCAGCCGTAGTCGCTGCGGGGGACCTGTCCCCTCGGCAGTATGGATTTAGGATGGGGCGATCTACGGTTGACGCTGTTGAAGAGGTGAAGCAAGCCGTGATGAGAGCTGAGGATTTTAACCACTACTCTCGAAGGGTTGTGCTGCTCGTCACTCTCGATGTGCGAAACGCATTTAATTCGGCGAGGTGGTGCGATATGCTGGATGCTCTGGAGAACACCTTTCACGTCCCGGCATACCTCATGCGTATCATAGAGGATTATCTCCGGTTCCGCCTCCTCTTGTATGACACTACAGAGGGCCCACGGACGATGAGTGTCACTTCCGGTGCTGCCCAAGGTTCCATACTCGGCCCGGACCTCTGGAATGTCGCGTATGACAGCCTCCTGAGGTCTGAAATGCCTGAGGAAACTGTTTTGGTTGGGTACGCGGACGACGTTGCAGTTTTGATAGCTGCACGTAGCGTTGAGCTGGCTCAGCTAAAGCTGAACCGAGTTATGCGTACTATAAACGCATGGATGACAGACCACGGTCTCTCGCTTGCTTTGAGCAAAACTGAGATCGTGATATTAACAAAAAAACGGATTGACACCATCGTGCCGTTGAGGGTAGGGGCCGTTGAAGTCCAGACCGTTCGTTCTGCCAAGTACCTTGGGATTATGGTGGACAGCAAGCTTAGCTGGCGGGATCAGATTTTCCGTACGGCGGACAAGGCCGCTAGGGTGGTCTCCTCTCTTAGCCGGTTGATGGCCAATGTCGGAGGGCCTCGGTCCAGCCGTAGAAGGCTGTTAATGTCTTCTGTCCAGTCCGTACTCTTGTACGGTGCTGAGGTGTGGGCAGACGCTCTAAATAAGGAGGTATATAGGATGCGGCTTGCCCGAGTGCAGCGTCAGGCAGCACTAAGAGTTGCATCCGCCTACCGAACAGTGTCCGAACCCGCCGTCCTGGTGGTTGCTGGAGTCATCCCCGTCAAACTTTTGGCGGCGGAGAGAAAAGCAATTTATCAGCGCCGTGGGGAGGACCAGGCACGAACAGAGGAACGCACCCGCACCTACCAGCTGTGGCAAGAGAGCTGGGAACAGGAGACTCGGGGACGCTGGACCAGGCGACTGATAAAGCAAGTCCAACCTTGGGTTAATCGGCGGTGCGGAGAGGTGGACTTCTACCTCACCCAATTTCTGACGGGTCACGGCTTTTTCCGGTCGTACCTGTTCAGGATGGGCAAAGCCGTGTCACCCGATTGCATATACTGCCCAGGCATTCCCGATGACGTGGAACATACATTTTTCCACTGCCAGCGTTGGGAAAGGCCCCGCCTGGAGGCTCAACAGTTAGTAGGACTGCTGTCGGTGGACACGGTCATACCGATGATGACGGAGGGTGAGGACAATTGGACCTGTGTGTCACATTACATCCAGGGTATTCTCCGCGCCAAGAAGCTCGACCTTGACCGGGATGCGGTGTAGGTCTTAAAGTATCCAAATGCCATAAACGGTGAGAGCCCTGAGGGCTTAGGTAACATGTTGGCCTGACTTGAAGTAATGTGACAAACAATTCCAGGTCTGTGTCCAACAGAGTAGAGGGGGTTTTTTAGTGAGTAGTCTGCGATAGATTCAGGAGTCTCACACTACAGGCTGGCTACCTGTGTGCGTAAAAGCATTTTTACCTCCTCTCCCTTAAAAAAAAAAAAAAAAAAAAAAAAAAAAATATATATTTTTGTATTGATACAATGACTGTAAAATCTGAGAAACCTTTTCAACCATATACCAACGTCTATACACATTTTCCAAGTATTCCCCCACTTTAGACACCAAATACAAACGGTTTCAATGGCAAGAATATTTATTTTGCTACAAATGGAAGGATACAAAGAGTATAAAACCTCAGGAACATATAAGGTGATTTACAACCTACCAGGGTTTATCGACAACCTATACACGTTTCGCGATATCCATGGATACATATACATTTAACTTTCTTTTTGATTCTACGATCTTGAATATACAAAGTTATTTATCTAGAGGAGGTTTGAATTCATCCATTAATAATACATCCATTCTTAAATACATTCCTTACTTGTCATCTTTTTTGTATATTTACCGTCTTGTGAGTAACAGTATAAACGTAAATATATGTTTTAAGTGTTATAAGACGTTTCTTTTATTTACTTTCCGATAATAAATTATAATTGAATTGAATAAAATACCAATTTGCAGAACACCAGATTATAATATTTATAAATAAACTACGGTAACCATGTTCAACTGAGTAATACTTAAACATACTTAAACTGTAAGTAAAACCTTCAGTGTGTCATACGAACACTAACCATTAATAAATATAAAATATATTCAGTTATAACACAGTGTCATACTATTTAACAAACAACGGTATAACTAAGTACGTCAAGCTATTTGATATACTTTTAAACTTCATCGTATCATCATCGGTGTAGGCACATATTTTATATGTGTTTTATACTATGTGTACTCAACTAAAGTAAGTTGTCTGTTCAACTGGCTGTAAATTATTACATTGTTTAACTTTTTGGAAATATTATCAAGCAAATTCACCATGTGACGAAATTTGCTGCAACGGTAGTACCTGAAATGCATTGTTGACTTGCCGATATCATCAGCTGGCAATGACGTCACTCTGATGACACAATGACAGGTTGTCCATCATCAGAGAGAGGTGTCGGGTTGTATTGGCTTGTCACAGCTTTTGTCGTGTCAAACTTCGTGTCAATAAAGTCAGAACAAACGTGCTTCAGAGAAGACAACAATTAATTGCTAGAAAATTGTATTTGAAATATAAAACAAACCCTTTAGCCTCCAGGTTGGACTTATTTAGAATTTTTTTTATTCCATGTGTCTGTTACCCGTGGACGCACAAAATTAGGAATTGCAGGTTTATTTATAATGGCAATTCAGTTTTTTCGTGAATATAATTAATTTTATAGTTGTTAAAAATCAAGATTATGTCTTGTTAACAAAATAATTTATGCTTTTAATAGAGATTAGTGGTTTTACTGCGCCGACTTGAGGTTTACCGCTTTACCACCCCAGGATACAATTAAGAAGTAGTTCCTACGCTTTTATAGGTTATACAGTGACCTATGTCAACATTGACCTCATAACTTCTGGTTTTGCCACAAAATACCCTACACAACCAGTCAATTGATAATATCACCTCCGATATTGCTCTGATTGCTATGTGGGAGGATGATTTAATAACATGTCATTTAGTCGTTACCTGCCAATATAGGGTCTAAAATTAGAATTCGAAGTCATCCCGTTCAACAAGAATACTTTTTATAACAAAAATAGTTTTGAATTTTTGTAATAAATTCTGATTAAGTTAATGTTTATTATTTTTGGCCATTGGTTTCTTATGAATCACATTTACTGTTGTCAAAGTCTGAAAAGATTTCCTCATTGAAAAATCGACACAATGAAAACAACTAAGTGGCTGTTAGCTATTTACATTTTGTTTATTTCGTTTGAAAATGTCTAAAGTGTAAGTAATAAAACGAAACACTACACAAATACAATTATGAGTAGTTTCTCAATATGTTCTTTGTGTGCAAGCTATCTATTTAACCACAGAAAAATTTATCTCACCATTATACATAAAATTCGTATGCCAGGTAAACATAATCAAATACTTAGTTAGGAAAAAGCAACCTTTTCCTTTTTATAACAGGAAACTGAAAAAATCCTATTTGTAAACAAATCCCGTGTTACTGTCGTCTCACGACTACCACAGTAAGGACTACTGAAGTAATTTTCTTACCCCGTTCCCCTTATCTGATAGGGAATGTCAACAGCTCCCTGTGGAAATACTTGTACCTTGGTATTCCCTAACCACTGCCAACCCAGCCATCTACCCACTACACTATATAGAATAAATTTTTCCTACTGTTAGACAATAGACAGATGGATTGAGCATCACTGCAGATACATGTTTTATACTAAAACTACATGAACATAAGTTAAATTTAGTATCAGTACTATATGAAAATGTCTTTATCATAGCGGTACCTCTTGGAGTGGAAAATGTATTCTTGAAATGCTATAGGTTTTATTGAAACAAAATTTCTTCTTACTTTGTATAATAAATCTAAAGGTTTTTTATTTTGTGATGGGGTGATAAAAGGCTTCTCAAAATGCCATGATAAGGCTTATGAGCAAAAGTGACTGCAAAAATGGATTGGTGGAATGTTGTTTTGTACTAAACATAAAAAAATAATACACACTCATATGGAATGTAAAGCTTAATTTTTACCACAGTCGGAATGCAAACAAAATACTTAACAGGTTATAAAAGTGGGTCTACTTAGACTACCTCTTTTAATTACTACATAGCATGATTGAATTATTCAAATCAATTTTTACAGTTCAAAACTTCAGTCGATATTTTAAATATAGTAAATGTGTTGTGTTATACGTTTAATAAAAAATATATCATCATTGAGGTATTCAAAATCAATACATGATGGATAAAATTGTATACTATATTCATTAATAAGATTTTTATACCTATACAAAATGTGTAGTTAGCGTAAAGGCAAACCCATAAATACAAAGAGGTTTATTGTTTATTTTTTCATGTGTGTGAGCCAACCTTTATCTTTTTTGTGTACTTCTTCACTTGAAGACGGTAACAAGAGTGGAATTTTGAACGTTTACTTAAGAACCAAATGATTGTTTGATGAAAATCTTTAAATACAATATAATTATTACCAAGAACAATTAGCCATCATTTACTAGTAAAAACTTAGTGTAGTATCAATAAATTTTAGGTTTTTAATAGGTTAAAGCCCCAAAATGTTATTAGAACGAAATATTTTTATATAGCTTTGTTGTCAACTCTCCGGTCTAATATTAGCCTCTAATGACATTTTGATTGCTGCAGTAATAAGTTTGTCCTAATAAACAATGATTGCGGGAAAAGAGACCGTGTTTTCAAGCTATTGGTTTTATTATTGGATTTTTGTGATTTATTAATCCTGGTATATAATTTGATTAATTGAAACTGAAATTAGATGTTTTCCAGTTTTATAATAATTGATTACACTGTATAATGGTATTTCGTAATTATTTACAATACAAACGGTCGTTAGTAGATTATTTCAAATTTTCATTTCTGTTTTTATTTAGACAGCTCGCCTTTCAATTTGTTTTATAATATTGGCAAGTAGCAAATGAAAATGTAACTCATTTTAAAATAATGCACTCAATAATGACAAAGTGTCGTTTTTTCTTACATTATAGTTTAACGCTTTAGTGACGTAGGCGGAAGGTGTCTCTAAAATAATTAAGAGACTTAGTAAATTTAAATTTTATTGATCCATCATTTACACAATCCATTCTAACTTCCAAGTGGGTACCAAAATCAAAACTGCCTGAGATAAATTGGAAATGCCAAGTTATGAAAGGTTAGCTATCAAACTATATTATAAGGTCTAGTATATAACATATGCCAACAGTTAATTATTGACGAATGGAAATTTATTTTTATTTGTATTTCTACGTTATTTTTGTTTTATAACGTAGTTTTCTAAGGAAAGACAATTAAAAACTAGTACCTAATGCCTGTCCTTTTTCATGGTTTTTTATAGCCCATATAATTTATAACCAAATAATGACAAATGACACATCTGGATCCAGTAACAACTTTGCTTGAAATTAAACCAGTGATTTTCATATTTAAAGATTAGTAGGCCTACTATAATCACTCTGCTACCTAGATAATTGTGTTTTCAAATTGAACGCAAACTATTAGGATTTTTATCATTGAATTTTAAGGGTTAATTAATTTAATAACAGTTAAACTAGTGTAGGTTTTTAGAAAATATATCCATATTTACACCTTATTAATATTTTATATATCAACAATAAACCGATTACGAAATTCCAACCAACAATTGCAATTCGAAATTTGTCTCAGAGTTTTTGGACCTCTAAATTACAAAATACGGTGTTTACAAATGTAAATAGGTCTAGGAAAAAAATCGTTCATAATAGTATTCCAGCCTTTAGTTAGAATCTACAGGTGTACCAACTTGTCATTCATGCTAAACAACAAGTTTTATGTTTCACGTTAGCGTTTATCACTCGATAACGTCAAAAACAAAACTATCATATAAAATCAAAACAATCTTTCTATACCTAAATTTCACACAAGATAGTTCAACATCATGTTTGGTTATTCCTCCCATAAACAGCAATATTAAATCACCTTTCGTAAATATTCCAACAGACTCGCTGACATCCGTTAGTCAATGCAGTGACATGTGATACGGCTGTAGGGTGTATAACTCATCAGCTGTTGGCTGGTAAATTTTGGCGCGAAAACAATATTGTTTGACAGAGAACCGCCGATGTCACCTGACGATCAGCTGTCTACACCGCTCCACCATCATTGACAACGATTTAATATATGTTGGAATTGATCGCTAAATATAAAGCCGATAGTTGAATTAGTTTTAAAGGATAGTACTGTTGAAAGAGATCAATAAGGGGTTTTTATGTTATTAGATTTATTTTGAGATATTTGTGGTATTACTCTGTATTGTGGGGTGATCACTGATTCATAGTTGAATGGGTATGATAACATAAGATAAGTAAACATTACATATGTTCAAAGGTGTTTCTGAGTGATTGGCGGTCAAAAGGCGATCCTGGTTGGTTATGTAAGATTTGGGGTAAACATAGGTATAGGGAGTGGTCAAGTTTGGTCAGGCGTAATTTCGAATTTAAGAGTGATTTTGGGTGATCAGGGAGGATTAAGAGGGTCTTAGATTGGTTCCTTATGAATTTCTTCAAGAAAGCTCAGAGGTTGTTAAAAGTGAAAGAGTCATTGTATTCAGAAAAGATCAGAAGCTATAAGCGTAAAAAGAGGGTAGGTACCAGGAATTGTACAAGTGTTTACTGAGAATTCAGGAATGATCATGAGATAAATGTAAAACCTCTTTGCTTTGAAAAGTAATTCCTGATCATCAGGAATGTTAAAGGGGTAGTAAAAGTGTTAAAGATTAACTCACAACGATCAAGAAATATCAGATGAAATAAAAAGTTTTAACTAACAATTCAGAAAGGTCAAGAAAGGTTTGGGGTGATTACAAGTGTTAATTATTGATTCACGGTGATCAGAAAAGACAAGGGGTTATTAAGTGTGTTGATAAGTGATTCATAACGATCAGGCAAGATGAGGGGTAATCAAGGTTGTAAATGAGGAATTACTGGTGATCAGCAAAGACCAGTTAAATTTAAAAGTACCTATTAGTGAGTGATTAGTTGATCAGCAAAGACCAAGAGTAATTTAAATTGTTAGCTAGTGACATGAATGATCACAGGTGATCAGGAGTGTTAGGGAGTAATTCCCAGTGATCGGCAAACATCACGTGCAATCTCATAAAGCGTACGTTTAGTGCTGTCGTGTAACGAGATTTATTTGACGATAATCAACAGCTGTTCCAGCCAATGAGCAATGTCCTGACATCAAACAGGTATTGCTGTGCAATCAAGTAAAATACGACTAACGTTCACTCCAACAAACATTTATTTCCCTAAAGTACTGCTAATCATTGTAAAAATGCCTATATATTTAAATGGATCTGCGCCATATGTTTGTTCGCAATGTTCTACATTAACGGAAATAAAATTATATGAATGTGTTCGGTATTTCATGACAACAGTGGAAAATGAGTCATTAAATTTGAGACCATGTTTGAAGTGAGAGAATTATAGCACTTTAAATGGTCGAGAATATTTATAGACACACTTTCACTCGTGTTTTGAACGTTACTTTTCGCTACACAACAAAGACTAATTATTTAATTAAATAGACACTGGATAGTTATTTATTTTAGTTGTTATCAGACATTACAAAACTCACAGCATTTTTTTAGGCTATACCTTCAATTTAAAGTTACAGTAATATTTAATTTGGTGGTTGAAAATTGAATCAGTGGACAAAACAATAAGACATCTGTGTTTGTTTACGCCAGCAAAGTCGAAAAAAGACAGTAATCATTACTTTCGCTAAGTAAATCTTTTTCCGTAGGAAAACAATTTAATGATGAATTTTCGCAGGAGATAAACATGTAACTCAAACAGATCATTTTACAGTAGTGTAGTGAAAAAACTATACTTGCATATAGATTTGTTAGATCATGTAAAACCAACCTTACGAAATTTCCAAAATATAACCACATCTAGAAGTAGGCTAATGTGAAATAAACTGGACATAAACTAAATAAACAACTACATTTCCATAACGTATGAATTTAACAGCGACCAGGCTTGCCAAAGACGAACGCTAGATTTTCCTTTAACTAAGATACCTAAATAGCTATTCAGATTCAGAATCAACAAAGAAGACAAAGAATAAACACCGCCTCTTCTAAAACACGCATAAATTACTCAAGATCAATGCAAATATCCTGCCTTACTGGCTTGCCCTCTTAATCTACATTTTTATCATCGATGTTAATCTTATTTTCTGTCACTTTCAACTTATTACATTCATTACATTCATTACATTCTGAAGAAACAGTATAATAATAATACAGTGGAATATCATAATGTTAGGGATTGTTTGCTATCCAAGATTAAATCATCAACATAATAAAAATCATACAGTAGAACCTTAATAACAAGACTCTCATGTGGATTGTAAAATAAGACTTGTTATCAAGGTTGACTTCTTATTGAGGTTTGTAATAACATGTGATTAAGGGTAAAATAATTTTAAGGGGATTTGAAAATGACACTTGTTATCAAGGGCGACTTGTTATCAAGGGTCTTCTTATCAAGGCTCCACTGTATTTAGTAAAAGTAGAGCTAAAAAGTATTTTCTTATAAATTTAGAAGTTTTTCATTCCTGTTTAAAATGTCATCATGCCAATATTACCTTTAATCTATCTACAAACTTAATACAATACATTCTCTGTTATATCCCTTTTCCAGTTGTCCTACCCGATTTTTACGACAGATGTGTCATTTTAAGCTTATGATCCAGTGAAGTGATGAATGTTAACTAAAAGGGGATTTCTTTTAGGGCTTTGCCACCATACTGTTTTATTTATATCTAGAGTTAACTTTCAAATATTCAGCAACTATGAGAAACTTTCTTTACAACGAACGTTTAAACGTGAATTTAAATTTGAACAGATTATCATTACGTTAAATGTTTAACCACCGTAGGATTGTTAATAACAGACCAGTTTATTTATGAAAATTGATTTCAAATAGGAAAGTTGTTTTTAATTAATTGTAATTTGTTGACTAATGGTAAATCACTCTTTATAATATTGTCGTGAAATCAACAAATTTAATTTCTGTACTATGAATATATGTTATTCACAAAATAGCTGTTTTAAACAAACATAATATTTTAAAGGTAGAATTGTACTGCATTAAACTTCTATTGCCTTAGAAATTATTTTTTTTACCCTGGTCCCTCGTAACAATGTAATGTATTTATATAAAAAACTAATCAGAGTTGTAGTTTTTAAACAGCAACATAAAATAATAGCTTTAATGCTATGAAGGTGAATGAATGAATGAATGAATAAAGTGCTTTATTTTAACATAAACATTCCTCTCATAACATAAGCATACACTTAATTAAACAATGGTCTACGACCGTCTGTTTGGTTGGCACACCTGGAAAACACATTTATGAAAATGAAGTTGAAACAAAATACACTTACTAACATACACAAATTTACATACAATTTTACATCCATTTTCAACAAAACTAAAAAACATACCTTACTAAAAACATACCATTACAAAAAAAAAAAAAAAAAAAACCTTTTTCATAATATTGTTTACATAACTTTGATTATTTTATTTTTAAAATTATTAGAATTTAAAAGGTTTACGCAAAATGAAAACTATAAAAATTACGATGAATATTTAAGAAGACAGGCTGACAAGTTGTTTGACATAATGCTATGAAGGTATTTTATAGAAAACTAGGTGAAACCCGTCGAAATCGACGGTTGGATTACGCTAATTCATCTAATTGCGATAAATTGAGTGAAATTGTACATATTTTGAGCATTTAGCATTGTTTAAAGATTAATAAGTGTAAAAACAATAATGATAGTTACCAAATATGGTTGATCATTCAATGAATAAAATATCTCCCATACTGTACGTCATCGGAGTTATTAGTATATAATCTGGTATCTCATCGTTTGGATTAAACTTTAAATAGTATTAAAATCGTATTGGTGGATCTTTTGTAGTTAAACCGTGATTTCATCAGTGTAATGCAGATTAATCTATGATTTTATTTGAAAAAAAAAATCTGTTTGTTGGGAAGACACGTTCTAACTTCAAAGGGAGATATCCATTACAGTGCAAGTTTGATTTTTCCATCGTCACGTCACGTCGCGTCAGTTCATATCGTACTTCTGTGCTAATGAATAACCCTCTATCACAGTTTTGAGAAATTTGTTGTGGGGTTACTGTTAAAGCTGGAATTCCTTGACATGGGGCATGTCAGTTAGTTGTCTCAGCCATATCAATTACAGAAAGTTGTCAATATAATCTCTCTACGGAATGTGAGGTGTAGTGGAATATACTTGAAGTGAAGTTGGCTTTTATTCTTAAACTGTTAGGGGCCTCCTCATTTATATGCGGCTTCATTGACAACAAATAATGCAAATGACATAGCAATGGGACATTTCCAAAAAGCAAAAATACTGTAAATTTGCTGTTACGTAAATATTGACGTTTACATGCATTGTTAATCAACGTATCTTGTAAAGGATGATGTGATCTAGTTTAAAAGGAATATGACCTTTCTGTCATGACAGTAGCTGCTTAAATATTATTTACTCATTGGGCCATATTTACAGCCAAAATAATGTGTTATTTTCAATAACATATAGGTAATATAAATAGATTTTTTTGCTGCTGATCAGTGCACTTTAAGAATATATATTTTGGAGATAAATTAAATGGTTTCTGTTGCAGAGTAGCGCTAGTAAACATGCACAACCCGTTTCGTTAGTCTAATAACATTCAAAGGCTCTCTAAGAATTCAAGTTCTTATTTGTATAGGTACATATCTATATTATGTTTTCACTAAGCTGAATGAATACATCGAAGTAACCTCTCTGAAAAGTCTGCAGTATATTGCAGCTTTCCAGCTTAATGACTTTATTTATCATGCAAATATTTCTACATAAATATTGTAAAATGTTTTATCCAGTTGCTGTAAACTACTATTAATTTAACAAAATATGGACCCGGCTCAAATAAGCACCGTGCCCTTCTGCACTTGTAGGCTATTATTTTGTAATTGTATTACACGATTTAATATTTTTCCAATGATTGAAAACATGTATGACAATAATCTCATGAACCTATGATGATCTGTCTAAAACAATATGATAAAAATAAAGACAAAAGTGGTGAAAAGTGCAGTCACCAACCCGTAAAATAGATATAAGGTCAATAAGAAATAATTTTAAGAGTTACTGTGATAAAAGGATTTTCCACTGATTTCGTCATGGTATATATTGCAAAACATAACATGATACAGAAAAAAATTAATTTAAAAATCAGAAAATAACATTGCAAATGCTTCTTTTGGACAATTCAGTAACTCCCAATTAATGTGTCTTGTTTAAAATACAATTTACAAATTAACAGCTGTTTCATTAAAAAGTATTATCCACATGGCCAAAATGTAAACAAATCTGTAGAGGGATCTTTAAAGGCTTCTGGGGCAGAGCCCTAAGGGAATTTACTTAGTTTTTCTTTTGATAACCCATCTACAGACCAAGACCTTTCTTTTGACACCCCTACCAAGTTTCTAGGCCCAGCCGTTCTCTCAAATTAGTGGAGACAAAGTTTCCAATTAAATTTTTAGATTCCCCCATGTTAATCTTATGGGAGAAAATCCAACTTTGATGGAAGATCCTGCCCAAACTAATAAAGATATCAAAAAACGAAAAACACTTTGCAAAACTACAGATCAGGGCAATTCTTTTGACATTTTAATCATCAAAATCGGTCCAAAAATGAGGGAGGAGTTCTGTTCACAAAAATCGGCTTAGCGTATTATCCTTATATATAATACGTGAAGGCGATTTCTTGAAAACACTACTCCTCCGTTAATAATGGACGGATTTTTACAAACGACGTGTCAAAATAAAGTATTTTTTGTGTAGACGCCCCCTTTCACCAATTCATGTAATAAAAATCCTCGGGCTTTGCCCCACAGGCCATCAAAGTTGGATTTTCTCCCATAAGATTAACATGGGGGAATTTAAATATTTAATTGGAAACTTTGTCCCCACTAATTTGAGAGAACGGCTGGGCGTAGAAACTTGGTAGAGGTGTCCAAAGAGAGGTCTTGGTCTGTAGATGAGATATCAAAAGAAAAACTAAGCAAAATCCCTTAGGGCTCTGCCCCAGAAGCCTTTAAAGATCCCTCCACAGAGTTGTTTACATTTTGGCCATGTGAATAATACTTTTTAATAAAACAGCTGTTCATTTTTAAATTGTATTTCAAACCACACATAATAATTTATTGGGTTACTGAATTGTACCAAATAAGTATTTGCAATGTTATTTTCTGATTTTAAAATTAATTTTCCTCTTTATCATGTCATGTTTTGCAATATAACGTTCTATTACGAAATCAGTGGAAAATCCTTTCATCACAGAAATTCTTAAATTATTTCTTATTGAACTTTTGCCTAAATTTTATCATATTATTCTACACATAACAAATATTCATGTAGAAATATCTGCTCTTATCGTGTCTAATAAAATCCAAACATAGAAACATTGCCTAAAATGGTACCCATCTTGACAAATTATTTGCACCTGCCTATATTACGGACTTTGGCGCACTGGGTTGGTAACATTATTGAAAATAACACGACATTTTGGCTGTAAAATATGGTACAAAGAGAAAATACTATTTTAGCAGCTACTGTCATGACAGAAAGGTCATATTCCTTTTAAACTAGACCTCATAATCCTTTATAAGATACGTTGATTTACAATATGTAAACGTCAATATATACGCAACAGCCAATTTACAGTACTTTTTTCTTTTTGGAAATGTCCCATTGCTATGTCATTTGCATTATTTGTTGCCAATGAAGCCGCAAGACCATATAAACTAGGAGGTCCCTAACAGTTTAAGAACAATAACCATAAAGGCATATTACACTGATGAAATCACAGAAGTGTTTAGCTACAAAAGACCCACCAATACGATTTTAATACTATTTAAAGGTTCTTCCAAAGGAAGAGATATCATATAACATACTAATTATAACTCCGATGAGTCAAATGACGTACGGTATGGGAAATATTTTAATCATTGAATGATCAACCAAATTTGGCAACTAACGCAATTAAAATCATTATTGTTTTCACACTTACTACCCTTTAAACAATGCTAAATGCTCAAAATATGTATATTTCACCCAATTTATCGCAGTTAGATGAATTAACGTAAGCCTTGAAAGTAACCGTCGATTTCGACGGGTTTCCCCTAGTATATATAGATGTATGTATAAAAAGCACGTCATCCGATTTTCAGAAGACTAAGTTTTGTTTGATCCTAAGCATTATTACAAATTAATGGAGTTACTACGAGTGCGTACGATTACAGTAGCTACGTACGAATATTACGGGCACGATGTGTTCCTAGTTCGTATATGGAACTAATGTAAGTGTACAAAAGTTGACCGTAAAATGATTTATCCAGCACCCAATTCATTTAAAGCGGTTTACATGGAAGAGATTACTGTTTCAATGCAAACCCAATTTGTATCAGTGTGAAAGGAAACCCCACTCGTTTCCCTGAATGCTGTCCACAATTTTACAGAAGAGTTTAATTACGGACAAAGAGGCTTTAAAAGCTTTATCGCACCTCGAATTTCAAAGTTACGGATTTCATTTTTTACAAAACAGACTGAAAAGTGTATTATTGTGGTACAATAGAATTTGCCTCTTGACAGCAATGTGTTTGATTAAAATCGAAAATAATGTCTTGGATATTTTAAGACAACACAATCCACACTCTAAAAGGTTGGGGAGCAATCTGGTATAGTGGTAGAGCATGGAGATTTGGTGCCTGAGGTCCCGGCTTCAAATCCAGCCAATCTACAATTGATTTTATCTAAGTGATAATGCCGCAACCTCTAGGACTAGCCTAAAGTAATTTGTAAAAAAGTTCCGGACTAGAATCTAACGTCCTAGGATGAGAAGGAGGAACATGAACTAAAAAGTCAGTCCTATAATGCTTAGCTTGCACAATCGACTACCCATAATGCAACGCGTCAGATAGTCCTAGAATGCTTAGCTTGCACAATCGACTACCCATAATGCAACGCGTCAGATAAACAAAGGGTATATCCCACCTCAGTGAGAGCTAGGAGCAAGTATCAGTTTTATGGAGACTTTATGACTCAAGGTCGGTAAATTGGGTGTAGTTACGTCCTTTCATAACGATATCGCTTACTTCGCTGTTGAGCAATATTATATAACCTTAACTGCGCCACGCTTCACTGTGTTTTGTAACTCGCTTTTTTTCTGCGGAAAATTGTAGACTCTAAATTACACATTAATGATGTTACATGTTTCATTTATTGTAATTGCTTTCCAGAAATAAAGAAATGGGTGTTGTTCACTGCACTGTGTTAGTTAAATAATTTTGAGACTAGCATAAATTGCTTTGGTGAATAATATATATACATGAACTTTAATACTGGGATTAAGTTATTTTTCTTTTGCCCGATTGAATTTTCACCAAAATATCTCCCAAAAAAATTCAGATTTATTCCTTTTGTCAATAGTTTAACGAGTACTTAGGTTTCCTGCTTTCCTGCTAGAGGAATGATAACAAAGAGTTTTTTTTTATGTTTAAATTAATCATATGTTCAAAAACAACCAAACTAAAACAGCTTGCTCCGTAAAAATACCATTGGGATTTTAAGTCCTTTTTAATTTCTCCTTAACTATTCCACACTAACTATTCCACTTATCTAAATCCACATAGCTGCCGAAATGTACTAAATTATCTGATTGTTTTTGGTCAAAATGTAAAACCCCAATTTTTACCCAATAAACATTCATGGTACAATTGTTCACATACACATACGTTCCATGGTTATGCTGGTCGCAAACTCGTGGGAATGGACATAGGTTTACAAGTTTGTACAAAATTTCACCAAAAACCGATCATTATTGCTTGAATTAACGTGCTAACGACACATATTTAAATATAATTTGAACAGATGATGTTTTTGGCCTCTGGAGAACTCAAAACGAAAAATTAGCTCGGTCTCGGAATCAGGTCTTACCATAAGACCTATGGTAACAGCTTATTCCCTATATGGGAAATGCACTAATAGACCGTGATGCTATGAGAGGCACATGTTCTTTTTGGGTATAAATTGGCTACAGCTGGTCCATAAAGATAAGATGTTTACTTCAGTAACCTAAGGCAAACATAAGATCGCGTGGCGCTTTCTTACAGCTAACCTCTAAAATTGTATTCGCATTCCGTTGCTCCTAGTCTTAAGAGTTTTAAGGCTTATACAATTACTTTAAAAAGTTTATCACATCTACTTTTTATTTTAATTATTTAAATGATTTTCATAAACTAATTGTTGTAAGCCTTTAATTTTGACGTGGTTGAGCCATAACAGTGTTAAATTCATAATGCTGTGTTATTATATTGGGCTGCACAACAAGAATCTACAATACGTGTGTGTACCACTATATTATAGTCTTTGAAAAATAATTTTAATATTGCATTGCTATGCGAACAAGCTGAGGAAACCCTAATTAGTGAATTAACTTGTTAATTAAATTATTCAATTAGTGTCCTAAATGTAGGACACTATTTAGATAAATTTATAAAATAGACAAACTTTTGTATTTACTTCAGTTGTTATAGTTGTCCTTGTTATAGATTTATGTATAAAGCGTGTATAGTGTATTTCTTATAGTGTTAAGTTAATATATGCCAAATTGTACTGTATGGCTTAACAATGTACTTATTGAAGATTTATATGTTACAGGTTTGTTAACTTCTCTGAGAAATACATTGTGATTTTAGTGAGTATGTACTTTTACTATTAAAAAAATACCCGTACTTCAAATCGACATTATGCTTCCCGTTTGTATTATTTATTTATAGGTTGAAATGCATTTTTTGTGTTTAAAGATTTCTAAGAGAGGCATAAGATTTCCAACATTGAAGTTTCTAGAGTCATTTTGTTCCACTGTCATATAGCAACAATGGATAGGTAGTAGGTAAAGGCAATGAAATATGAATCATGTTAAACGGCTAATGGCAGATTTGAATTAAATGAGAAATTATTTGAAGTAAAAAAATAGTTTTTGTTACTAATATTATTTTAATAAAAATTAATTTGAAAAATATTGGCAATATAAAACATAATTATATACCCTAGATCATTAACTACACCGTTTATGGCTATTCACTAATTCTTTTCTTCACTGGGATAACGTAGATTACTGTCTCTTTACTAACCTTGGGTTACTTTTTTTTATATTGATTTTAAAATATTATATTGCTTATATTATTTAACACTGTAACATAACAACTATAACATAACACAATAAGGTTGCGTTTATTTACATTTTTCAACATAACCTCCTACAAAACAATTTCATAATATTACATTCTTAATGATACAACTCTAATAAGTACCATGAAAATCAATTTAAATCCATTCATCTTTCAAAGTCGTTTAACTTTCTAGGGCGCTCAAATTGGCAAAGTTATGCAATCAAAACTTAAGATACAAGTTTTAAATAACAATGGAATTTGAAGTTTTTAAATATAAACAGTATTGAATGCAAACTCTATAATTGGTTAAAATATTTTATAAATTCTTTAGTACCAATTATTTTTATTCATAGTTTTAATTAATAGTCACAATATATCAGGCAAAGATTATTTTTATAAAAGGATATATATTTCACACATTTCACATTCAACGTTTTATGTTAGTATGCTTTTATGTAAACTGAATATTATAAAAATATGTTTATGAGTGTATGAAAAAATATATCTAAATTCACGTGCACATTTAAATTTAGTGACAGCGATGTGGTTACAGACAGACAAGCCTATGAATTAGTTATTTACATTAACTGTCAAGAAGAGCCTAGAGACTAGTACTACCACGACAAGACACCGTCATATATCTGACATTGTGACAATGGTGTGTGGTCACAGACAGACAGTCCTGGGAAGTAATTAATTACAGTAGCTGTCTAACGGTAGCCCCAGAGACTAGCGCTACCACAACAAGACACTGTCATATATCTGACATTGTGACAATGGTGTGGTCACAGACAGACAGTGCTGAGAAGTAATTAATTACAGCTGCTGTCTAACAGTCGCCCTAGAGACTAGTGTTACCACAACAAGACACTGTCATATATCTGACATTGTGACAATGGTGTGGTCACAGACAGACAGTCCTGGGAAGTAATTAATTACAGTAGCTGTCTAACGGTAGCCCCAGAGACTAGCGCTACCACAACAAGACACTGTCATATATCTAACATTGTGACAATGGTGTGGTCACAGACAGACTGTCCTGGGAAGTAATTAATTACAGTAGCTGTCTAACAGTAGCCCCAGAGACTAGTGCTACCACAACAAGACACTGTCATATATCTAACATTGTGACAATGGTGTGGTCACAGACAGACTGTCCTGGGAAGTAATTAATTACAGTAGTTGTCTAACAGTAGCCCCAGAGACTAGTGCTACCACAACAAGACACTGTCATATATCTGACATTGTGACAATGGTGTGGTTACAGACAGACAAGCCTATGAATTAGTTATTTACATTAACTGTCAAGAAGAGCCTAGAGACTAGTACTACCACGACAAGACACCGTCATATATCTGACATTGTGACAATGGTGTGGTCACAGACAGACTGTCCTGGGAAGTAATTAATTACAGTAGCTGTCTAACAGTAGCCCCAGAGACTAGTGCTACCACAACAAGACACTGTCATATATCTAACATTGTGACAATGGTGTGGTCACAGACAGACTGTCCTGGGAAGTAATTAATTACAGTAACTGTCTAACAGTAGCCCCAGAGACTAGTGCTACCACAACATGACATTGTCATATATCTGACATTGTGACAATGGTGTGGTCACAGACAGACTGTCCTGGGAAGTAATTAATTACAGTAGCTGTCTAACAGTAGCCTCAGAGACTAGTGCTACCACAACAAGACACTGTCATATATCTGACATTGTGACAATGGTGTGGTCACAGACAGACAGTCCTGGGAAGTAATTAATTACAGTAGCTGTCTAACGGTAGCCCTAGAGACTAGTGCTACCACAACAAGACACTGTCATATATCTGACATTGTGACAATGGTGTGGTCACAGACAGACAGTCCTGGGAAGTAATTAATTACAGTAGCTGTCTAACAGTAGCCCCAGAGACTAGTGCTACCACAACAAGACACTGTCATATATCTGACATTGTGACAATGGTGTGGTCACAGACAGACAGTCCTGGGAAGTAATTAATTACAGTAGCTGTCTAACAGTAGCCCTAGAGACTAGTGCTACCACAACAAGACACTGTCATATATCTAACATTGTGACAATGGTGTGGTCACAGACAGACAGTCCTGGGAAGTAATTAATTACAGTAGCTGTCTAACAGTAGCCCCAGAGACTAGTGCTACCACAACAAGACACTGTCATATATCTAACATTGTGACAATGGTGTGGTCACAGACAGACTGTCCTGGGAAGTAATTAATTACAGTAACTGTCTAACAGTAGCCCCAGAGACTAGTGCTACCACAACAAGTCATTGTCATATATCTGACATTGTGACAATGGTGTGGTCACAGACAGACAGTCCTGGGAAGTAATTAATTACAGTAGCTGTCTAACAGTAGCCTCAGAGACTAGTGCTACCACAACAAGACACTGTCATATATCTGACATTGTGACAATGGTGTGGTCACAGACAGACAGTCCTGGGAAGTAATTAATTACAGTAGCTGTCTAACGGTAGCCCTAGAGACTAGTGCTACCACAACAAGACACTGTCATATATCTGACATTGTGACAATGGTGTGGTCACAGACAGACAGTCCTGGGAAGTAATTAATTACAGTAGCTGTCTAACAGTAGCCCCAGAGACTAGTGCTACCACAACAAGACACTGTCATATATCTGACATTGTGACAATGGTGTGGTCACAGACAGACAGTCCTGGGAAGTAATTAATTACAGTAGCTGTCTAACAGTAGCCCCAGAGACTAGCGCTACCACAACAAGACACTGTCATATATCTAACATTGTGACAATGGTGTGGTCACAGACAGACAGTCCTGGGAAGTAATTAATTACAGTAGCTGTCTAACAGTAGCCCAAGAGACTGGTTCTACCACAACAAGACACTGTCATATATCTGACATTGTGACAATGGTGTGGTCACAGACAGACAGTCCTGGGAAGTAATTAATTACAGTAGCTGTCTAACAGTAGCCCCAGAGACTAGTGCTACCACAACAAGACACTGTCATATATCTGACATTGTGACAATGGTGTGGTCACAGACAGACAGTCCTGGGAACTAATTAATTACAGTAGCTGTCTAACGGTAGCCCTAGAGACTAGTGCTACCACAACAAGACACTGTCATATATCTGACATTGTGACAATGGTGTGGTCACAGACAGACAGTCCTGGGAACTAATTAATTACAGTAGCTGTCTAACGGTAGCCCTAGAGACTAGTGCTACCACAACAAGACACTGTCATATATCTGACATTGTGACAATGGTGTGGTCACAGACAGACTGTCCTGGGAAGTAATTAATTACAGTAGCTGTCTAACAGTAGCCCCAGAGACTAGTGCTACCACAACAAGACACTGTCATATATCTAACATTGTGACAATGGTGTGGTCACAGACAGACAGTCCTGGGAAGTAATTAATTACAGTAGCTGTCTAACAGTAGCCCCAGAGACTAGTGCTACCACAACAAGACACTGTCATATATCTGACATTGTGACAATGGTGTGGTCACAGACAGACAGTCCTGGGAACTAATTAATTACAGTAGCTGTCTAACGGTAGCCCTAGAGACTAGTGCTACCACAACAAGACACTGTCATATATCTGACATTGTGACAATGGTGTGGTCACAGACAGACAGTCCTGGGAAGTAATTAATTACAGTAGCTGTCTAACGGTAGCCCTAGAGACTAGTGCCACCACAACAAGACACTGTCATATATCTAACATTCTGACAATGGTGTCTTCACAGACAGACAGTCCTGGGAAGTAATTAATTACAGTAGCTGTCTAACGGTAGCCCCAGAGACCAGTGCCACCACAACAATACACTGTCATATATCTAACATTGTGACAATGGTGTGGTCACATACAGACAGTGCTGGGAAGTAATTAATTACAGTAGCTGTCTAACAGTAGCCTCAGAGACTAGTGCTACCACAACAAGACACTGTCATATATCTGACATTGTGACAATGGTGTGGTCACAGACAGACAGTCCTGGGAAGTAATTAATTACAGTAGCTGTCTGACAGTAGCCCTAGAGACTAGTGCTACCACAACAAGACACTGTCATATATCTGACATTGTGACAATGGTGTGGTCACAGACAGACAGTGCTGGGAAGTAATTAATTACAGTAGCTGTCTAACGGTAGCCCCAGAGACCAGTGCCACCACAACAATACACTGTCATATATCTAACATTGTGACAATGGTGTGGTCACATACAGACAGTGCTGGGAAGTAATTAATTACAGTAGCCGTCTAACAGTAGCTCCAGAGACTAGGGCTACCACAACAAGACACTGTAATATATCTGACATTGTGACGATGGTGTGGTCACAGACAGACAGTCCTGGGAAGTAATTAATTACAGTAGCTGTCTGACAGTAGCTCCAGAGACTAGGGCTACCACAACAAGACACTGTCATATATCTAACATTGTGACAGTTGTGTGGTCACAGACAGACAGTCCTGGGAAGTAATTAATTACAGTAGCTGTCTGACAGTAGCCCTAGAGACTAGTGCTACCACAACAAGACACTGTAATATATCTGACATTGTGACGATGGTGTGGTCACAGACAGACAGTCCTGGGAAGTAATTAATTACAGTAGCTGTCTGACAGTAGCTCCAGAGACTAGGGCTACCACAACAAGACACTGTCATATATCTAACATTGTGACAGTTGTGTGGTCACAGACAGACAGTCCTGGGAAGTAATTAATTACAGTAGCTGTCTGACAGTAGCCCTAGAGACTAGTGCTACCACAACAAGACACTGTAATATATCTGACATTGTGACGATGGTGTGGTCACAGACAGACAGTCCTGGGAAGTAATTAATTACAGTAGCTGTCTGACAGTAACCCCAGGGACCAGTGCCACCACAACAAGACACTGTCATATATCTGACATTGTGACGATGGTGTGGTCACAGACAGACAGTCCTGGGAAGTAATTAATTACAGTAGCTGTCTGACAGTAACCCCAGGGACCAGTGCCACCACAACAAGACACTGTCATATATCTGACATTGTGACGATGGTGTGGTCACAGACAGACAGTCCTGGGAAGTAATTAATTACAGTAGCTGTCTGACAGTAACCCCAGAGACTAGTACTACCACAACAAGACACTGTCATATATCTAACATTGTGACAATGGTGTGGTCACAGACAGACAGTCCTGGGAAGTAATTAATTACAGTATCTTTCTAACAGTAGCCCCAGAGACTAGTACTACCACAACAAGACACTGTCATATATCTAACATTGTGACAATGTTGTGGTCACAGACAGACAGTCCTGGGAAGTAATTAATTACAGTAGCTGTCTAACAGTAGCCCTAGAGACTAGTGCTACCACAACAAGACACTGTCATATATAACATTGTGACAATGGTGTGGTCACGGACAGACAGTCCTGGGAAGTAATTAATTACAGTAGCTGTCTAACAGTAGTCCTAGAGACTAGTGCTACCACAACAAGACACTGTCATACATCTGACATTGTGACAATGGTGTGGTCACAGACAGACAGTCCTGGGAAGTAATTAATTACAGTAGCTGTCTAACAGTAGCCCTAGAGACTAGTGCTACCACAACAAGACACTGTCATACATCTGACATTGTGACAATGGTGTGGTCCCGGAATTAATGTCCTTGTAAGTAATTAATTAATTACAGAAGTCTAACATTTTACTTTATGGCTCTATTGTTACCAGAAAGAGACAAACGTTTCTCTCTGAATATTAAATGTTTTGACACAGTATAGTTTGATCATTTTTACAATAAATATGTGTAATGCAACACTATAGATAACGATTTTCGGTAATAATTTGAATACAGTGACTCTTGATATCGTAATACACGTTTATTGGCAAACTCTGTATCAAAGAGAGTATGTTTTGCTTAATGTAGTGGGAGTCGAATTTTACTCGCTGCGATTGGTTTCAAAGTATCTTTTTACTGTGATATTATGTTTTGTGGATGATATTAAATACCTCGAGAGCAACAGATACGTTACCTATTTATTAACTGAGTTTTGGATGGAAGAGTTACTCTGTGAGCTGTTTTCCATTGATTTCTAAGGCCTACATATTCATTTTATCGTTAAACAGTTTATTCGTAATTATTGTCGTTCACAACATTTTATTTCTTAATGGAATTCTTGTCTAGAATTTATTGCTAATGAACCACTATACTTAAAGAGTAATTTTATGCAACTTAATCAGGACGTAGGAGATTTCTATATCCATACGCGTTCCGCAAATTAACAAAAACTACTCTAAAACTTACATTTAAAGTTGTAGCTAGAAAACTCATTGGCGATAGATAAAGTAAAAATTTACACTTGTCATAAATAGTTATTTGTGTAACTAGTGGTGAAAGTGGCACTTTGCTGCACACGAGAGCAATGTTTACGCACGAGCCGCAGGCGAGTGCGGAATGATCTCGAGTGCAGCAAAGGCCTTTTTCACTCGTGTTACACATTATATTTTTCCTACAGTCACTATAAAGCATATAAATAATTAGTCTTTCAAACACTATACAACACGTTTTTAGGTTCAGCTGGCAACACAAATAGGTGCCCTAGAGAAAGTAGAACCCGGTCCGTATCACTCCGCTATTTTTCCTCGGCAAGAAATGTGCTCCGCGTTTTGAGAATATAGTTCCGTATGTTTTTGTAATTTGAAGTGGTTTCCGCGCCTAAAAAAATGCTATAAAGGTATTTTCTTGTTTATTAATATCGTAGGAATGTTTTAAAAACGTTTAAAAGAAAAGTCCAGAAAGTTCAGAAATACCGAAACTATAAACACGAAATGACAGGTTAAATCGTAGTTATAATAGTCAATCAGCTGCTCATAGTATTATTATCTTTAAGTGTTGCCAACCTATTTCCAAGCGTACACGGACTACGTGCATAATAGAACCACGCTGTTTTGTGTTGTTTCGTTGGAATCCTGATGTGCGGCAAAGTATAAACCATACGACAAAGTATAAACCGTACGGCAAAGTATAAATATGCAGCAATTAGCAGCTTTCTGTACTATAAACAGTACAAGGAAGCCAACTTTGTCGGGTGACTGTAGGAAAAAATTATTGTTGAGATTAGTGCGATGAAGACTACAATGGTTTTATTTAAGTATTCTAAGTTATTTCTTTGCAAAGATAGTTTTAGTACTAAATGCTTTTTGTCAATGTATTTCGACCCTATTTTCGTGGAAGCAATATTTAGTTAATTATTTAAATCCACACAAACAGAAATATAATTTAGTTATTCTCATAAAAATCACTTTTGAGCAATATTTTTTCCGTTGTCATCGAGCTTTGAAAAACACTAAACTTCATCTACTGATTAAGCTCAAATACACGCCCTAATACGAGTTAAATTACCACCGATAACGCTGTGAATAAACATGGACGAAAAGTAATTCATTTAACAAGGTCGTAATGGAAGATTGGTGTTTAGCGGATACATAATGTAATTTCTAGGGTAATTCACTTTTGACAAAGATCACTGCCTCTTTACAACTCTATTTTGAACACTCCCTCGTTTAAATGGAAATCGCCGGGATAAACGAAATGCATCGTTTAGAATTTGCATATGAAAGTGTGAAAGCACTCGTAAAATATACCCATAAACACTAACTGTTCTCGGCGATTGTTTAAAGAACGAAAATATTAAGTTATCTGATTGACATGCTGGGAAAACGTCGTTAAAACTACTATTTCGAAATATCTGTGGTACAATGTAATAACAGTCAGTAAAATATGTAGGCAAAATAATAAATAAAATAAATAAGGCAGGTATGTCCAGCCTTTCATGATTGAAAATAGATATTTTACTCGTATTCATTGTTTTTTGTTTGTTTTTTTTTTCAAAATAATTATATCATTTGAGTCAACAATACTACATTTTTTTATCTTTTAACAGTTCCCTGGCATTATTATCAACAAGTAAAACGTGTAGGCCTACTCTAATTACTCTAATTTGTCATACACCAATATCATGTTTAATGTTTTGAAAGGGAACAGTCCAAACCCTGTTCTTGTTACCATGCAACGTCGACTTGCATCAATTTATAGTTTAAATACGGACGAAAATCTTTAGTCAACGTCTGCACACTAAAATGTTATATTACAACGCATCAAAATATTTCGAATATTACATCGGGTGGAAAATCCTCTGTGGTATCCAACGTCATTGAATAAATTACTTGGTTAATAATTAACATCTATCTAATGTAATAAATAATTCACCTGTTAATAAATTAATTGAATTGTTAAAGAGGTGGTTTGGACAATGGTATGCCAAAACTTAAACAATGAAAGAATTTTTTTAATCATTGTACATTTGCGACCAACATGTAAAACTGAATGCATGTTGCTTTTAACATTAACTTTTGAACATTTAAAACATTTTGAGCTGTGGCCACTATTGAGTCATTTCTCTCCTCAAAATTTGGTACTGCATTCTTTGATTTTATTTTTACATTTGATTAAAGAAATATTACTTAGTCAAAAACGTGTATAAAAAGCTTGTTTCTAACAACTATAGAAATTCGTTTTAAAGCTATAGTCGATTTGTGAAGCTGAAAAGATGGTAAAGGGATAAAATCAGAAACCATGCGAATGTAAAGGTTTTCATAAAGTCTACTTACCATGTCTACAGAATTATTAACAGAAATGTATATAACAATCTTAACGTCAATCAATCAAATACAATTGTACTCAAAATATAGTTTTGGTTTTTCTGTTTGAGCATGTAGCATTTTTTATGTCTTGTAAATATTTGTTAAGTTGAGCTTGAACTTTCAATGGATTTTGGAATATCCAGTATAGCAAATTGTTTTGGATTTGGATGGTTTCAATGAATGACCTTTGGATCAGCAGCTTGTTAAATTCGTAAACCAATCATTTTAAAATTGAAATTCTAATAACCTGAAAAACTAATTTTATACATGTGACATAATAGTTAGTAAAACGCATAATAATTTGCTATTTAGTAATCTAGCCAAAGCTCCAAAGACACAAAATTAGTAGAATAGATTTACAAACATTCTACCTTCAAAATAAATAACATTGTAGCTTTTTAAACTCTTTTTAAGTTTGTTTTATTAAGTTTTAAATGAGAACGCAGATTATATTGACCTAGTTCGAGGACCGCCTCCGGTTTTGAATAATTGGCAATTAAATTACTCGCTATACTGGTTTCCCCCAATTTAGAAAGTAAGTTTTGGTATCAACTACTCTATGAAATGATCATAAACTTATTTGTTAGAACTGGTTACTCATCTAAAATAATTTGTTAGATTACATTGCTGAAATTTATAATGACTATACAACGTAATATGCAATTTATTTTAGATGTTGGTAACTATCTTTTATTTATTGAAAATCATACAATTTTACTTTTCATTTCCATACTATTTATTACATTCCAAATTTATCTTCTTTTAACAAATCGTAATTTCCAAAACGTTGTTATGAAAATAATTCATGTTAACTAACTTTTATGTTTATTGTTCTTCCAAAATTGACCTTAATTTCGTGAAAGTAAACCAACAAGGTCAAACAACATACCAAAGTTTTTCACAAAGTTTTATAAATGAGTAGATATCTCACATTTGGTATTGTGATAGCTTTTTTAATAGGATCAGTAAAAATCCATTACTGAATGACTAATCGATATTTTGACAAAAATTTTAGTAAATCTTTTGACGGAAGATTTTTGTATTATAACTGCTTTTTGTAAATTACAATTTTTGAGCGTCAGTTTACAGACCGGAAGGACGGAAATTGTAGATTACTACATTTCCGTCGCCATAGGCCTAGAAAGGCTAGTCTGGCCATTGATTTATAAAAACTCGCCAGAAAAATAAAGGATGAATGCCAACTTAATGTTTACAAACACAAATACACATAAGTCTAAGTAGCACGTATACTGCTCTAAGTAGTCGATAATTGAATTCGAAAGAAGATAAATAAATAATTAACATGTTATTTTAAAAATCTGCAGGGTCTTAGAATATAATTTCACTTAGTGAAAGGAACCACTTGCCAACCATATAGAGCTAATGTATTTAATCTTCTTTTCAGGATAAAAAAAATAAAATCCTGAAGTCGACTTCTAGTCTGGCTATCTAATTCATGGTAGTGCAATCATTTTGGGTGTTAATAATGACCTGAAACTTAAGTAAAGGATAATCATTAACTATTTGGCTATTTGTCTCTGAGTTTCAGCACCATATTTATTCATAATATTAACAGAACTAAACCTCACATTTTTGTGGTAGCTGAATCCCACACAATGAAAAATGTGATAATTTATCAATTGGTTTGACTATTGGTTGATCCTAAAAATAAATATAAACACTTTATGGTATGTATTAGCCAATACTAAACAACAATATTTTCAGTTCCTACCCATTTCTGAGTATTTATTTAAAACAATGATGGACCAAAGAGTACAACGATTCGCTAATAAAGATATATTACGGACATTAGATAGTGAATTGGTCTCATAGGTGCAGTTATCGCACGCCCCAAAACAAGGCTTCTTGTCAGCTAAAAGTGGATTGGGTTTTAAAGATAATACTGCAAACTTTTAATGGAAAATTTCCCTTTATACACTTTTTATTGTGTTTTCAAAGGTAAGTACATATTATGAATAATCCGTTGTCTAATATTATGTAGTTATAACTCAAAGCATGGAAAGTTTAAGTTTTTCGAAAAGGAGACGAATCACATAGGTTTAAGGTTTGTTTTCAAGACCAGTAAGTTAGCTATACAGTACTTGTTTCTAATACAAATCGTTTCAAATCCATGTTAATATAAGAGGATTTACACCAAATAAAACCTATCTATACGAAACCGTTGTACGTATGTTGAGTGAGAACAAAATTATTCAAAGATTCAACTCATTTTATTTCTTTAATTTTTATTATTTTATTACCTCAAATAGAATAGTGCCCTAAAAATTCACCCTAATAAATTCACTTCCGAAACTACACAAACATGTAATAACGTTCCTTAAAAATCTCCGTTAACTGTTTTATCATCTGGCAAACAAGGAAACATTCAGTATATATGGTTACTAAATTGTAATTTACATTGATTTAACTACGTTACGACCGTGAAGTGAATTATGACATGAAACGACCAAGAGACATTTTCTAGAAATACGTAATGGCGGGGAACCGGAAGTGAGTAAATTACGGAAATGCAGCATTTCCGTTCAGCTTGGTCCAGCGACTCTAAGTTTTTGAGCACTCAACTTAACATAGATAATTTACCTGATGAAATATATACAAGTAATGAAGCGGTGAGGCTGGTGTGGAATAAAATAGCGAGACTATCCTTATGTACCGGGTTCAAATCCCACAAATCACCAATTACGTAATTGTCGTAATCCTGTAAAGGACTACTTTTGCTGCAATTGAACCTATGTAAAAATAATATATGTTTCCCATGGAACTAGAACGTTCTATCATAGATGAAGTAATATAAATAATAATAGTGTTTATATAATAATATTAGCGAATTTCCCATATAGGGAATAAGCTATTACCGTAGTACTCATGGTAAGACCTGGACGCGGGACCGATTTTTTTTTTCGTTTTGAGGTCCCTAGAGGCCAAAAACACCATCCGTTCAAATTCATATATATATATATATATATATATATATATATATATATATATTTATATATTTATATATTTATATATATATATATATATATATGTGTCCGTCAGCACGATAACTCGAGCAAAACTGATCCGATTTTGATGAAATTTGGTACAAACGTGTAAACCTACGTTTATTCGAACGAGTTCGCGATCCAACATGATCGGACCATGGGAACGGGGGTTTACGGGGGGTTTTATGGGGTAAAAATAGGTTTTTCCCATTTTTGACCCAAAAAACATAAAATTTGGCAATTTCTTTCCAAACCATTTTGTAGAGCTTAAAAAAACAAATAATTTAGTATATTGAAGCGTTATTATGCGCCTAATGGTTACGGAGAAAATTCCAAAAAATTTTAAATTTAAAATTCCCATGTTATTCTTATGGAGAATAAGTAAACTGTTGTCGTTTGCTTGTTTATGAACATATTTTGATAAAATTTGGAAAATGTTTTTATTTCTTACTAACTATTAAAATTGTACAAAAAAAACAGTTTTACCCTCCCTGATGCAGCAAACCTAAGTAGTTGTTAAACTAATTATTTTTAAATAGGGAATAAATGTTATATTTTTAAGTAGACATTTCAGTGTAAATCCAATCAGTCAAATGGAAATTCGCTTAGTCTGCAGGTTTGCTGCGGCGGGGGTATTGTTTATTTATTCTATGGTTCTAAGTAGTGGGGAACTCAAGCCAACTTCAACTTTTTAGCATGTCCAGTGCAGGGGGTCGTGATATCATAGATAAAACTCATTTGTGATTTGCAGGGTTTGAACCCAAGACCTCGGGGACCGAAGAAGCTCTGCCAAAATAATTTTTAAAACCAAGAATACTAATCCATACATCCACACCAAACACATGATTATTTTCAAAACGTTTCCAATAACTAATATCTGACAGAGAAACTGTCTCTAGATATCTGTTACGCCTAAAACTGCTATTTGATGTGTCAATAAGACCACTGATCACATTGGCATATATGCAATCAAGCAGTTGGCAACAATGAGTAGAGAAAATCCAATAAATCAATACAATCCAATGCACAAGTTCAAAGGTAAATTACTAGGTTATGGCAGCTACATTACAAACAGCAGCCAGCTGGGTTACAGCTGCTCTGATGGGCTTATCAGGATTGTTTGAAAATCGTTTCACAAAGAGTAATTTGCTCTTTGTTAGAATAGTTTAACTTATTGTTGACTGTTGTTGTTGTAATTTCCCAAACATAAATGCACAATTTTGGTGAATATGCTATAAACCGTTTCAAGTTGTTTCAAATATTCCCAATGTTTTTTGTTGTGGACATCTATTTCCTTTTCCGGCTGTTAGTTATTGGGCTCTCTATTCAAAATCGTATTTTTTTCGTTTATGAGTAGTTATTTTTTTCGCGTGTACTAGTTTTAAATGTATTTTTAATGTGTTATAGGCGCTCATGTTCAATGAGTATTAAATATGTTTAAGAATTTTAAAATTTATCGTTGACAGTTGACTGTTATTTTTGAGGCTAAATATTTATAAATAATAATAATTAATAATAAAAATTAATATATAGCCTAAAGAAGATTATTTTTATATTTTATCAACTTACATTATGATTCCCCTACCATATATTTTAAGAATGTACTTTACATTCATTTTTATGTAATTTGTTCCAAATTAGGCATATATATATCAATTAGCAATTATTAATTAGCAATATGGCAATTAGTTGATAGGTCGTTTGGTAGTTCTTTTTTATATGTGTGTTTTGTTTTTAGTTTGTATTCGGTGTATTTGTTCTGCCTCTTTTTATTTATTCATTTATTCAAGTATGTTCTATATCTAACTATAATATCTGTTTGTTCGAGGTGTCCGTATTATTAAATGTATTTATAATTATTTAAATTATCAAAAAAGAATTATTTGCTCCATAATATAGTTAACAACCATTATAGAAGGTTCGCAAACGTGATTCAATGCACTATGATAAGAATATAAATAAGTATAACAATACAAAGAACATTACTCGATCTTTTGCGTGTTTCAAATTCAGTGGTGTACTCAATAGTACTCTGGAATAGAAAATGTTCTGAGTAAAAGTAAAACGAGAGTCCCAGGTAAAAGAAAGTAGATAGCAAGACAGAAATGTGATCTGCATTTCTGAGAGCGTTGCACGTACCCTTGAAATGCTAATGATGATTAGATTGCTTTCCGTTGAAAGGATTTTGGCCTTTGCATGCAGAAAACGACGGAAAAACATCTTATTAGACATGAAAAACTGACTATCACTTAAGAGTTTGAGGGTTTAAAAACGGAGCATTCGTGTGCACATCACTTAAATTTTTTTAACTTTTCCTAACAAAAACATATGTAATTGCTTTTAGTCCAATGAAAAGTTGAAATAAATATTTACTAAATATTTAATATAGGTAATTTGTCCAAAAATATTTACAAAATTAAAATTGAAGGTAAAAAAAATAATAATAATATCTTTATTGCCATGAAACAAATTTAACAATTGCATAGCATCCGTCAACATTTAATAATAGCAAAACAAATAAATACAACAGCATAAACAATTCAAAATACTCATGACTAACAAAGGACGCAAAATTTATCACTTGATTGATTTAGAATCTCAGGCCAGCCGAAAACGCACCTACTCATTTATGTTAATCTACTCACAGTGTAATATTCCTTATCAACCATAAATCTTTTAGTAGTTTAAATCGTTTTTCGTTCATCTGTTTCCTTATTTCTTCAGGAAGCCTATTCAGGAACCCCTCCCCCTTCTGAGAGGGCAAGCTTAAGGCTGTTTGAAACCTGTTTTGGGGTATAAAACCTATATGGATTGCCAAAATAGTATAGATTGGCTATAGTTAGTGTAGGCCTACATGTTATCACTATTTAAAATTGGAACTCAATGACAAATATGGATGAAATATTAGTGTAGTAGGTTGAAACGCATTGTGGATCTGTAATACTGAGTTGAATACTTGTTTTATTAGAGTACTTTTGGGACTTCAATGACCAAGAACGGTTGGGTCCAGTTAAAAGCTAAAAGATTTTTAAACAGTTTTTCAAAAAGCTTTTGACTCTTCTCAGGACTGCTTAACTCTCTTCACAATGCCCATAGCTATCATTCAAAACCCTTTTATCCAACATGTTAACATATTTTATGGAATCTTTGAGGCAACCAAAAACAATTTCAGAATCGAATCTTTAATCCTAAACCCCAAAATTAACGAGTAAAGACGCCATTTATGGTACACTAAGAATGACTTATAAGTTTATAAAAGTTATAATTCAGGCTATTTTACCGTTAGATATTTCAAGCAAGGCGTTAAAACAGCAATGAAACGTTCAAACAAGTGATAAGGATTAGCTTTGGCAAACAAAGGTGTGACATAATAGGTGTAAAATCACTGGTTTTTGTCACAAAGATGGATGGCTTAGTGAATATATTAACTGGCGCAAAATACCTTTCCTGTCATTCTTCTTAATTATCTCCCACATTTACCATTAAATTTCATTTTGGAAACTCCCCAACATTGGTCACACATTTCCCGACATAATTTCTAATTTAACACCCTTTCGGGTGATTTCTCACTTGCAATTCTTTTTGTGTTACTATGACGTGTGAAAATCCAGTTATGTTTATACATTGACAAAAAATATCTATTTGAACGTTTTAAATAAGTTTTAATACGAGGAACATTTTGTTATTATTTACATCTATTTTATAACAGTTTATTTGTTGTAAAAAATATATATATTTTAACATAGCAAAAGTGATCAAAATTTTCACAAATTACAAAATGATACCACCCATCATTCAGCAATAACAATGCCAACCAAATGTAATTCGTTTTCACACAAAACCCTACCTGCAAGCAAGTAATATCTGTTAATCCTTACTAGTTTCATCGAGGCAAATGACTTTTGATGCAAATAAAATAATTATACTCTTTGATGAAAAATTCAATTCAATGTGATTAAAATGAAGCTGGTAACATCGAAAAATTAGCAACTTAAATCCGGAATATATAATTTCCTCTTTTTTACATCTACATAATTTATGTATGCAAGGATTGGTGTTTTTTTTAGCAAAACACAATTACCGTAGAGTGTCCCATTAATATTGAAGTCCCGAGGAGCAGCAGATTGTATCAGAGCCCCTAGAGATATATTAATTACCTTCTTCCTTCATCTCTGAAACACACATAAATCACCCTAGCCAGATGTTTGGTTAATCTACTGCAGAATTTAATAACCACTAACATTTCAGCTAAAAATGAATTATTTACTTAGATTTTTAATTAAATCATCATCAAGTCAATTAAATCAATGTCATTAAATTTTAAGCACTTTCTAATAAAAACGTTATAACCTATATTGGTTTGTAATGTTTGTAAAGTAGTGTAAATTAGGTTCCTCTTTAAAGGGCACCTTATACTGTAGACCAAAACTATTGAAGATGTTTTTGATTCTTTTCATGTTTCGCTGATGTATTGTATGTAGCTAAAAGAATTTATTTTTATTTAATATCTAATGGTTACGATTTACCTTTTTACTTCATGTATTCATGCATTGCAACCTTTATTAATTTATTTTTTTAACATTCTTCTAAACAACCTTGTTAAGTTTTAATGTATCATTGATTCTAGTTATTGATCTTCTTTAGCTTCATTAAATTACAACTTCTTTGAGTAGTAATTAAGTATGATATTGTGATTAGCAAGGTACTAAGTTTATACTTATTCAAGTATAATGTAAATTTCTTTTGATTTATTTTACAAAGGTTTATCCAATGAGTATTTTATCCTAGCCACAGTGATTTTTTTAATTTTCTAGTAATTCATAAAATATATCGGTTAAAATATACTAAATATTTAACATAATTTGTCGTGATTGATTATTAAAAATAAAAATAAAACTTTATGAAAAAAAAATATGCTTAATGTTTGCTGTTAATGTTTGACTTCATAAATACCCGATTCAATAAGGACAGATAATAATATTATAATTTTAATCATATGCATGATTATAGTGATTTGTTTGCGTTTTCTGACGTAATAATGTAGCAAAGTAAGAAAAGGTTGGGGTTATAAGAGAAAGAAAAATTAATTAAAACAAAGTTTACCATCCAATCCAAATATGGAAGTCATTCTTTTCATTTGGGACCTATAAACGCTTTTTGCTCTAAACTGCAGTGAAACCTGTTTACTGTATTATGTTTTGGTAATTTGATTTTAATTGAATAAAAAGATAAGGCTCTATTAAAAAATAAATTTACTAAAGTTTATTATTGGTGATACATTTTTATTTGATTATAAACTATAGCTTGAACACCCCCATTTCCAGAATTATGTATCTTCATTGATAAGTCTTTGTTATGGAGCTAGTTTTACATATTGGTTTTACAATTTCAAACTAGTTTCTTTTACATTTCCTAATGATAAACTAATCATGAAAAGTCTGAAATTTCCTCTCTACAATATTTATTTGGTGCAGATATTTAAAAATTCAAACTGCGAATTTTTATTACATATTCTATCATTAATAGTCAAATTTATGAAATAATAATAAGTGGTTCCGACATAAAGATAAGGTATATTAACATCATAAATTAACATAACTTAGGGTGTTTAAGAATAAAATCTTTATTTTAAATATGAACTATGTACATAAAAACAAGAATATACTATCAAATATGATTAAATACTGTCATTTAAATTATTGCTTACGTCTTGAAACGCATCTCTTATCTTTTGCGTATGAAAAATATTACTGTAAATTAAATTAATTACAACTAAAGTTAAATTGAGATTTATTACGATCAATCTAGTTCAAAAGTAATAAATAATCAAGTTTTGATTAGCAAACTCCATAAATACAGAACCAAATTGCTGCTCGATCTTATAATTGGTCTCTCAGGACTTATTAGTTGACCTTCCACCCTCCCTACTAGATTTATCTCTTAACCTTTTGCGTCTTGATTCTATTATTAATCAATTGATATCCTAGTACGGTATTATGCAGATTAGGTGTATCCTTTATTTAATCTTACTAATATTATAAATCTGACAGTTTGTGAGTTTGTGTGTGTGTTTGTGTGTTGCTCAATCACGCATAAACTACTGGACGGATTGTGCTGAAATTTGGCATGATGATAGCTCACATTCCCGATTAACATTAAAGCATATTCTTATCTCAAAAACCCTTTCGGGCTCCGCCCCAGTGGCTCTGTCGTTCCCAATGTTAATCTTATGATTTTTCATATTTAAAAGGAATTAATGAATCTTAACAGCTGTTTCATTTAAACAAGTTGGTTCTGTTCTATGATGTTCAATAGCGTAAAAGTTACAAGGATTACCAACAGGGTGCAGCACTATTATTTTTTTTTTTACTTATGACAACAGCTAATTTCCAACCAAAAGGTGAGTGAGCGTAGCGAACGAACTTCAACCTGGAGGTGAGTTAGCGTAGCGAACGAGCTAACCTGAAGGCAAGTGAGCGCAGCGAACGAGCTCCAACCTAAAGGTGAGTGAGCGTAGCAAACGAACTTCAACCAGGACGTGAATGAGCCATGCGAATACTTATGAAGTTAAACGGGGCAAAGCCCGCGGGTACAGCTAGTTATTTATAAATTCCAAATTCAGAGCCATATAAACTCATTAATTTATTTCAACGTTCAATTTTTTGTAACTAGTTCACAATTGAAAATTAGTTATAATCAATATCTTTAGTTGTAATCGTTTATTTAATAAGTTGTTTAATAATTTCTTGTAGGGTAGGCCTATAGCCGTTGAATTGAATTGTTTCGTTTACAAACACTGTTATACCATTTAAAAGTAGGAAAAAGAAACTGGAAGAGTCTAATCTCCTTTTCATGAAATTATCTTGAACTACTATTTTAATATTTACACTAGTGGCACCAGATACATTTTTTTTAACTGTTTTGTGTTATTTTAATAATATTCTTTTCTTTTGTAATGTAGTTTCAATCGGATTAACATAAATACCTATTTTCTGATTTCGTACCTATTTTCATTTAAGATATATTCTATTTAAATATAAATCTAATAGCATGATTAAGGATTACAACGTGTTCAAAGATGACCATATATAGTTAGTTAAGATATAATAGTTAAGCATTTCAAACTTCAGGTATCTAAATACTACATCCCAATAATAATGTTAATTTTCTATTATGTTACCGGTTTTGTTACCAAAAAACTATTTTTTTGTGTATTAAATTTGTAAAATTATACAAAACATTAACTTATTTTATATTTTTCAGGTTTGTTACTGAGACTCTTGTGCATATTCTCACTTGACTTGAACTAAGATGTAACATCCATTGATTGTAAGTATTAACAATCTTTTTACTAGTTTTATTCAATAAAAATTCCTTAACCTAAATAAAATATAAGTTTTTTCTCTCATTACGAGAATGGAACGTTTTAAAAAACATTTAACAATCTTTTATTTTAATGATTAACAGGCGTTTCTCAAACGAATTGTGTTGAAGATACAGTTGACAAGATTGCTCAAAAAATGTCATGATATAAAGTTTCATACTATCTACTTTAATGGTGTTTTAGTTGTATAACTGGAGTGGTATATATATTTTAATGAGTAAATAATCTTTTTTAGTAGAGTATTTAGTATTTGGTATTTTTACACCGGACGTATTTGAATTTATTTTAAACATTAATAGAATCTTAATCAGGTCAATTGATGGTACCGGTATATGTCTTATGCAATATTTAAACAAATGTTTTCAGGCTTAAAAAACATGTTCAATTATGTCATATTTTTACATTATATCTCGTTCTGTAAAATTATTTGAAAATTAATATCATCTGGAGAAGAATTTTTTGGAATGGTAAAAATGAAAACAAAAGCTGGGATTAAAATATTTTAAGCGGGACATTCCAAAGACCTGGTTTCATTCTTCGAATAAACCCGTAGAATGTAATGGCTTCTCAAGAAATAATAGTTATTACGGCTTCCTTAAAAAATATAAAAATTCTTGCATTTGGATAAAAATTAATTGTATTTCGAAATGTTTGTTTTTAAGCTACAGCTCAACAAAACAAACAATACTAGTAAAACTTAAGTATTGAATTATTTTAAAATATTATACATCGTGTTGTAAAAACTTAAAAAGAACAACCGAAAGTGTATGGTTATAATATTTTTCTTTAGTAGAAAGACTAGTTAGTTAACTTTAAATTCAAAAAATGTTTTTTATGTCAGTCCCAGGTTGCTTATATAGCTTTATCCTGGAAAATGGGTTTTCGAATTTCGTTTACATTATTCTGAATATTTTAAATTATTATTTATTAAATTATGAGAATCATTATCTAGGCTAAGAAATAAAAATGTCTACACTGATGTTAAAACTAGCACTAATAGTTGTATTATTTTAAGTGTATAACCTGAAGCTCTCTTTATAAATTCATCCATTTAGAATTTTACATTATTTTTGGTCAAAGGATAGGACTACGCTCTAGAGATTGGTTGAATACAAAAGTGACCTTATTCACTTCTTATTAATCTTATTTATAATATTATTTTTTAGTACAAAGATTATTCACATAAATTTTAAAAGTCTAGTAACATACAGAAATGCAATGAAGATGAAATTAAACAAAAACATAATACTTTAGAGTAACATTTAGATGGTAATATTACAAAAACCAGTGTGGGAAGGATGCAATGTTTCACATAAAGTACACTTAGCTCTAATGTTTACCTCCACTTTCACTAATGATTCTATACACTTCGTCAGTTAATTACTTAAAGTTATAACGAGCCTTTGTAAAGGGTTCCTCTCAAGTTGTATCTACCCATCATTAACTTCTACATACTCTAATAATCTATCAAGTTAAAGAGCTTATAAGGCAAAAACAATATCTAAATAAAAACTACCTATTCCATTTTGCCTTAGACCAGTGGGTGTGAAGCTAAATGTTTTAGTTTATCTTTTATTATAGAAATTACGTGGGGTAGACACTTCAATCCCTGTTAGAGATTTCTCCAATTTGATAACTAAAAAATATTACAATGTATTAGACCACATTGTGTGGTGTTATAAAATTTTTCTATTCTTTTGTGTCAAATATTTAACCATGCCTAGCTAAAGATTAACTTAGATTAAACTATAGCAGATTTAGCGCCCCCTACACTATTTGAGTAAGAAATACTATCAAAATAAATAACAGTTAATTAACAGCAACAAACTCTGTGAGACGCAACTTTTACTATGCTTACATTTAGTAAAACTCCGGTTACATCCAGTTGTTACTGATATAATGTCGTCCAAAGTCAGTAGTGCAAACGCTAAGTAAGTATTCTATCATAGCCACCTCTTATACAAGGCCGCAGCGTTGAAATTTGGCAACGTCGCACCGGCCGGCATAATAACGTGCCATTGTAATAAGAGTAAACGTGTAGAAATAAAGCCCTTTCAGTAGGCAGGAATTGCGGTGTTGCCACATTTGTCTAACCGTGGCCTTCAATGAGCATCCTGTGATGGCTTATTAACTTTACTAAAACCACTACCTTGTGCTATCAGCTGTAAACTAATTGTAAAATTGTATCAAGCATTGGTTCACATCGTAGGTGTAAATGCAAAGTAAACTAAAAATCTATAACAACTAAACAATACAGCCGAAACCAAATAAACAAGTTTAACTAGGACAAAATTTACATCACTGTGTCGTGGTATTCAAAAGTTATAAATATTCCACATTTAGCATACTTCCGGAGTTATTACCGCAAATTTAAAACGATTATGAATTATTTTAATGACGAACCTCATCTGAACTTCCTTCTGTCATTATATTCTAATCATTGCTCTTTTATCGTCTCTGTTCCTGTTTTAAATCCAGTAATATACTATACACGATAGATTGATTTCCGTCCATTGTTTTGACTATGTTAATTAAATGGAAGGGTTTAATGGTCAATGATGTTTCAAAAATAAAGGGGAGTATTTTTTACACTTAGTGTCGATGAAAAATCAAATTAGTCACTATAAAAGTATAAAATACATAGATTTTGCCAAACTATGTGTTATCACCATATCACCTTAAAACCAACATGATTTCATTGGATTGTTTCAGTGATCCGATTACCATGTTTTTTTTAATAACATTAATTGAAACTATTGTAACAGGAGAGGAAATCAATGGTTGGACGTTTTTCACCTTACAATCCCATTACATTCAAACTAGCCAACATTCATTCAAATTGTATAATTCTAAAACCTTTCATACAGATAGATCTATTTGGGGCTATATTCAAGCTAGATCTTGACCTTGTCTGAAAATATGTTGTACTAATATATACAAATTCGCAACACTATTAAATTCTTCTTGTGTCAGATGGTGTATATATAACAGAAAACACTAATATTAATTTTAGTTGTATTATAACACAAACAAATAATAGCATTTATATTTTTATACTTTTACAAAATAACATTGGCTCAGATTAAAATATATTTTCCCAAATTCATGTATTATTTTACTGACATGTTTATGTTTTAGACAGACATCACTGTTTGGAAAACAGGGTGACATGTGTGCTTCAATATTTATGCAATTCATCACTTCATATGTCACTTTGTGACAGGCGATCCACACAATAAATATTATATTTCAAGTAAACCAACATGTTGATCGAATTTTCTACCTCTTTACTGGAAGAAAATAGATTGTATAGTATTACCTACTGTTATTAACTACCCGTACATTTCTTCTTTCATTTATTATTAAGTCCAATCAAAGTTCATCATATTCGATTTTAAGGATAAAACTTATTATCTTAAAATACAAATTAAATTGGCTATAATTGAAACATTTGAAATTAAATTGAATATTCTAATCAGAATGTTTTATTTAAAACATTTAGCATAAGCATAAACAAGCCCTTTCAACAGCAGATGAAGTACTTTAAATGCTAAACACATTGCTTAATATTCAGTGAATGAATTTAATAGACAGTATATCACTACTGTAATTTGCAAGTTAGTTCAATTTAGGACTAGCCTACATTCCTTTTAAAAATGTATACGAATATATAAATCGCTGTAATAACGCTTTATCTCCTAAAACATCTAATAATATCGCATGCTAGTACATTTGGTTAAATATTCGTGCTACTGATGATTTTATTTAGTATTGCTTTTTTCATTAAACATTTTATTTTAAATTGACTAATTAATAACTCTGACATTTCTTTAACTAAACCATATTGATGAAAACTAAATATTTAACTTCAACCAATACAGTTATTTCTTTAGTAGTTGTATTTTTAAACCTGTACCAATGAGTAGTAAAAACTGGGACAACTTGATAAAAAAAAACTCCGTAGGGCTGAAGTATTTACTGTTACGAAAACAACCAATGTAGACTCCAAACAGCAAAAACCATACGTACTTTGTCCTTCACATCCATCTGTATTTATGAACTAAAACACTTATGACTATTAACTTTAGTCCCTCAAGGGTGGAGTTCCTTAAATGTACGAAACTCTCTGAGCGAGTATTCCAGATTATTAACGAAAGTGGAAGCATTTTTGTGTGTTGCAAGTCTGGCATTCTCTGGAGTCTCGCTTGTCGATGAACCAGAGAGTCTTTATTTCTTCTTTCATTTTCCTGAAGTTATTACAAATTTCTGGAAAATTAAGTTTTTGAAAATCGTTTCAGAGTATAAAGAAAGTATTCTTAGAAAACAAGAAAGTGAGTAGTTCATTTAAGTGTCAAAATAATAAAGATGTACTTTATAATTGATTATGATTATGCTTTTTCTTTATGTCGTATGTTTTTCTCTTGAAAATATATTTTCGGAAGCTATATTTATTCAAACAAGGCGGTATTTGACCATTGTAAAGTATCTATTTCAAAGGTAAAACTATCATTAATTTTTTTTTATGAAGTAGAAAATCCTAAACGTTGAATCGTAACAGAAAACAACTTCCTAAATATTTTAAGGATGTTTTAAAAAGGTTCCTTGCTCTCATCTCCGTACTTGTATGTTTAGCTACCGAGGTAATCTTCCATCGATGGACCGAGACCAAAATATGTTCACTTCAAATGAACTTAGTGTATGTAGAATTTAACGGATTGTCCCATCAAGTATGAGAGTCTTAATAATTAATTCATAATCGTGCAAATCTAACATGTTTAAAGTACGAATTAAGTACAGTGTAAATAATATGAATGACTGATCATTTTGTATGGCTCATTTAAGTAAAATGTTTAAGTCTTTTTACCTAAGAGTTAGTTTACGAAGATAAGTAGCGCTACCCATTTAATAAAACCACTGCTTTCAAAAGTCCTTAAATGTACAGTAAGAGTCATACTTTTGTCCATATTACAGTGTTTATCGTTTATTGTACGATAGTAATAGTAACTAGAAAGGATTGGTTATTTTAAATTTTATTTGGATCAGTATTATAGGTATTTGCATGTGGCTATGAAGCTGGGTCCCAAACTAAGTAGCACATATTCAATGAGTGTCATCTTACCTCTGACTAAATAAATTGGGCTTCATTACTCCAGTGACCCTAGGAACTATTTGTTCACCTCTTTGGATATATTTTTCTAAATGGACATTTTAGACATGTTTACTAATGAATTTAAGAAATATAATAAATAAATTAAATAACACATTCTATTTATTGATCAATTATTGTCCAAAAAATCATTGTATATCATGGTAAGATTATGTCAGCTGCGATAAAAGCCTCAAACGACCTAATAGATAAATTGAGTACAGGTTAAAGAAATGTTCAGGTGATCCATATCATGACGTAGAGTCCTATACATATGTTTCCTAGATCACAATAACATCAATCAAACCCACACTATCCCCCGGCATCCCCCCCCTTTCATAACACCAAACCACGAATCTTCCCAACAACACCACAATTCAACCAATACCACTCTTCTTGTCTCCAACTTTGACCTACAAAAATACTACACTACAAAAAAAGAAACTTCGGACTGATATTTTCACAATAAAAAGAAGCCAAATTGATTTTGTTTTTATTTCCAATACACCTCCCACATTTATATTGGCTTGGTTAAGGTAGTTTTAGCTATGTTTTTGCTGTCAAGTTATCTACATTAGCTAGTCTAGTAATTTTCATCTCTTTATCCAATTCGAATATTTTGTGAACTGATTGGAAGGAAATATATTGACTAAAGCGGTAAATTTGATCTACTTGTCTACCATACTTGTCTAAATTCAGTATTTCAAAGCTGCTCAGCTGATTCAGTTGCCTGGTTTACAGCTGTTCTCAGGGTAACAAAGTACGACTCCACCCTTAAAACCTTTATTTTACGTACATTGTATATATAGTACAGTATATATAATGACTAAAGTGGCGAATTTAATCTACTTGTCTACCACATTTGTCTAAATTCAGTATTTCAAAGCTGCTCAGCTGATTCAGTTGCCTGGTTTACAGCTGTTCTCAGGGTAACAAAGTACGACTCCACCCTTAAAACCTTTATTTTACGTACATTGTATATATAGTACAGTATATATAATGACTAAAGTGGCGAATTTAATCTACTTGTCTACCACATTTGTCTAAATTCAGTATTTCAAAGCTGCTCAGCTGATTCAGTTGCCTGGTTTACAGCTGTTCTCAGGGTAACAAAGTACGACTCCACCCTTAAAACCTTTATTTTACGTACATTGTATATATAGTACAGTATATATAATGACTAAAGTGGCGAATTTAATCTACTTGTCTACCACATTTGTCTAAATTCAGTATTTCAAAGCTGCTCAGCTGATTCAGTTGCCTGGTTTACAGCTGTTCTCAGGGTAACAAAGTACGACTCCACCCTTAAAACCTTTATTTTACGTACATTGTATATATAGTACAGTATATATAATGACTAAATGACAAATTTGATCTACTTTTCTATACCTCAAGCTATTCAGCTAATTCAGTAGCCTGGTTTACAGTTTTTCGCAAGGGAATAAAAAACGATACCATATTTTAACATATGGTAAATGTCACAGCAATTATTACCATTCTCAAGCTATTGTGTTTTGATTGCATTGGTTTGATTGTGTCAGTTCTATCAGAGACAGCCCCAGTTGTCCACAGAGTACAAAGGACCAAACAATACCACCTGCGGTCAAATAATACGTCAACAATAACAGTTCGTATAGTAGCAGCGCGTCTGTTTCATGGTGTCTTGCTCACATCTCCTTTGTACTGGTGCTGCTACAAAGTTTATATTCCATTTCGCCACCCTGGCCAACATATGGATCCTTTAATGAACTTAGTTTATGTAGAGCTCAATTAGGTTTGTCTTTGATATGAATATATAATATGAAGAACTAGCTGTTGTACCCGTGCTTTGCAACGGGAAGAGGACACAAAATAGAAACATTTTAATCTTTACATCTCTTGCATATAATAGTTACACATCCTCCAATGCTTTTAGAAACAAAAATCAACTTTTATAGCCTCAATAGAAACGTTTAAGTTATGACTTTTAAATCTGGTAAGTAATGGATACCACCATTTTGGTTTTGATTAATTTGAAATCTTGTGTAGGCTGATATGAGAAAAACTGACCAAATCTTCGAATAAAACTTTGACATACATGATTTACCTTCATCTCCCTTAACTGCATATCTTTTAATTTATTATTGACATTTTAAATTTCATCTTTTAAGTTATGAAAATACTAATTATTAAATTTAAATGAACATTTTTTTTAATTTCACTCTTTTTTATATTAAATCACAAATCCTTTCATCTTCAGTTTCTTCACTCACAATAAATCATTAGCAAAACTAAGTCAGCAGTTATAAACTTTAGAAATATAATATTGCTGTGCCTTATCAATACAGTCTTTTGAAATATTAAAGAAACTATATCTATAGGTACCATAAAAAATTTTTAACAAATAATTTAGCATTAAAGACAGCAGACAAAACTAATATGATTATCATAGCATCAAGGACTAAAAAATGTAATAGCAAATACAGTATATGTTTCATTGCATCTCTGATTCTACTCTACAAAAATATCAACAAACAACTTAATATACAAACCAGTTCTTTTAATCAGTTCCATCGTCCATTGCTTTTACATTTTCACACTTACCATTAAGTAAACATAGTAACAGATATTTCATTGATAGAAACAAAAGGACACTGTGTACTGTTTAGTTTTATGATATTTTCCTTGGTTTAAATTAATCAGTGGTGTGGCAAAACACAAATAATAAATGTACCAAATAAAGTAAATGTGAACTGAAAGCTATGTTAAGATAAAATAAGAGTATTTTGTATTACCATTTGATAATTAAATATAGTTACACATATACAACAGATTTTAGAAAACAAAAATCAACGACATACAATTTAGTTATTGATGATATTCTTTAGTTTAATTGAAGCATAGGTTTAGCAAAACACAATAACTTATTTTACCTAAATATACATATAAAAAACAATGTGATGTGCAAGTTATTTTAAGTTAATCTAACACATGTTAAGCAGTTATAATTTATTTAAAGTAGCCTCCAAATTCATACAAAACATCTATACATAGTAATTTTCATACTGTTTCCATGAAAACATAATAACATTATCTTCATAACTTAGACGCTTTAAAAAATCCAAAGCAGGGCCGGAGTTGATACAACAACGGTTATAGAATCTTTTTTTCTATAATCATTGACATAGGCATAGTTTTAGAATAAATAATCCATGATAAAAGGTTAGATTAAAATAAACCTACCTCATAGTTATGGAAAATATTATATTTGATTTCTTTGTATCAGCTGTCTGAAATTTTGAAATATGCAGTTTAGCAGTTCTTGTTGTTTACATTTAAATATCAAAGCAAATGTAAACAAACATCGTTAGTGTTCTCATCGCAGCCATGGAGACCAATCAATATTTACTTTTAAAATGTTCACCTCAGAACTTTTAAAGCCAAAGGGGCAAAGCCTACGGTCAGTATCGAAATGTCAATAGTCCTATAGTGGTCCTTGGTATGGTAACTATATTTTTGTAAAATTTAAGCCCAGTTGGTGCAGTAGTTTTTGCACCTATTAGTAACACACATACAGACAGACACCATTAGATTTTTATATAATAGTATAGGTAAGCGAGATAACTGTTTATGTTTTAAAACACAAAGATGATTGTATAACAAAAACTTCGAGACAAAATGTGGAATGTAATTTCACCAGAGAAAATCTCCCTCACACCATCTCAATGCCGACTCATATTGACTGTGGACCTAAGAAAATTATGTGGCATTGGTATTATTCAATTAAATTTTACTGTTAAATATTTCAAACTTCAATCAAGTCAAACACAACAAAGTATAAAAATATTGAAGCCTAGGAAATTGAATCCAAAATGTTGAATGGTGACAGACAAGGTGGAATTTATGTATATTATTATGACATTGGTTTCCCGAAACTGTGTTTGATATACGAGAGGTAATAAATATAACATTTTATATTTCAGGGTAGTGTGATACTATATGATATGTCCGGTTTATCCATATTATTAAGCCTCATGAATTGATTCATTTCCTCAAAATCTCATTTCCTTTAATTTTATTTACCTCTATAAATTCAAACATTAAATAAACAGTCTTTTTGCAAATTTATTTATTTCTGAAATGTCTTAAATATCTAGACTTGATTTAATTTAACACCCTTGTCTTCTATTAACAAGTGAGATTTGCAAACTGTAAATTAAATTTAGTAACTTTTTCTTAAACACGCTTATTCGCTTTAATGTTTATCTGTGTGCATTTCACGTCTTGTGTGGGCTACAGCTGTATAAACATAAATATAAATGTCGGTCAGATAAAAGCTGTGAAGGCAGAACCGTGTTTTGTTCTCTAGAGTACAGCTTTAGCCTTGCTACTGCATTAACTGGACAGCTTTGATTCACTGCCACTGGGGTAGACAACTGGGTCTACATTTAAATAAAAAAATACAAAAATTGTGAATACAAAATGTATATACTAGTGATTTTTATACGGTTAAGGCTGTTTCATAATTAATTAGGGATTAAGCTAAAGACAATGAAATGTTACATAAATAGGTGTGGTGTTTTAGGGGTATGTTTTTTTTGGGAGTGGAAAAGTGGATTTTATTTTCAAGAGTGTGGCTACTATTTTTGTAGGGTTTGAGTGACTAAACTTTAGTGCTTGGGTGATAGTTCGGTTCGGAGTAGAGTGATAGTACCCAGCTACAACTGTTCCATTTGAGATGTTTATTTACCAAACACTATGGTGGTTGTGTGATGATTGAGACAGTGATATAGAGCACGGGTGTGAGATTGTGTTGTGGTTTTAGGGGAAGGTTGTGGTTTAGTGAAGGGGAGGGGAGGATTATGGTGGTGGCAGTTTTGGTTGATCCTATTGTTAACAGTGTTGCGGCTGTATGGACCCTTTGACCTTTGAAATTAGATCCCTTATCAACTAATGTGACTAACTAAATGTGAATTACAACACATATTTTTATAAACATTATCAAACTATTAGTGTGTTCGGCCTTAAGCATTTATGTAAGGAAGACCTAAAAAGATTATCCATATAATTTGACGAAAACAATTATTTCTGTTATTTTAAATTATTTGGAAGTGATAGGCCTGTTAATTACTTTATTTTATCTAATACCTGATTATATTTTAAGTTATATTCACTATAGTGTTTCCTATAACCGTTACACAACTACAAGCAACCTTTTACATTGATCACAGACAAATTACGCTTTACTTTATGGATCTCTCAAAATCAATTATTCTTTTACACTCGTTCACGTTCTTAATATCAAGGAAAACATGTATTTAGATTTTATTAAGTTAATTATTGTCTGATGTATGGATACTTTAGATCACAATTAACTAATACAATTGTGACAAGGGTAATCAAGGGAGAACCCTGAGATCATCAGACAATGTCAGGAAACAATTAAACTTGAGTTGCCTATCACAATGAGACGGAAATATATCACGCTTCATCTGTTTCACTTCATCTTTTAATGACGTCATCAAGACAGTGACGTATTTTTCGTACTTTAAGCAGAGTATGTGGAGTTATTTTTGGTCTGTTGGCTACTCATCACTAAAATAAATCACAATTTACTAAAAAATGTGGAGGTATATTTCGAGTTTTCATCAAAACCCATCTTCAGCCTCTGGTCATATCAAGTCTATATCAAGGATTACTATTATGATATGTCATCAGTAATGACGCAGATTTCATTATTTTTCAACCTCCAAAATCGTATTCCCAGACTAATTATTCTAAAACACAGCAAGAACAAGAATCCAATCAAAATGAAAATTATTACAGTATAAAACTATTGCGTGTGTTTTTATTAATTTTTTTTACTTATATTTTAATTTTTCGACAAGTGGAAAAGTTAAGTAAGCTAGTTTAAACTACACCAGACTAAGTATAGAGGTTATAGTGATTAAATAAACCGCTCAAAAGTAATTAAGCCTCTTTATATTTACTTGTCTACTTTGATTGACAACTTTACATTGACTTGACTTTGATGAGATGAAAAGACTAAATTTATTCTTCCACACAACAGTATCAGTTTTTATTTCAGTTCATGGTTTAAGAACTGTGATATCTTATTCTACAAACTCAATTGACAATATAAGCCACCATTTAACACCCTGAAAGGCAAAATGAGGATAATATTTTTAAAACTTGTAATATCCTAAAATAAGAACTATACATACTGTATGCAATACTTATGTTTTCATTCATAGCATCAAAAAAAATGTGTATACTAACATTGTAATAAATACTTGACACAATCCTTGACAAATTCAATTTGTCAAACTTTAATAGATTGAAAGTAGAGTATGTTTTATTAACTATTGTTAAAACCACAAGTACGTAAATAATCTTTTTTACGATATTACAATGTGTAACAACTTCAGATTTATATAATGAAAGTAGTATTATTTGTTAAGAAATGATAGGAGTAACATTTGATAAGATGGCTGTTAAAGTTAAACAAATGAACGCACTTTACAAACATTGACAAAGATTTTACATCCAAAGCCAGGAAATGAATTTTCATTTTACGTAGGTTCTGGGAGACACGTACTTTTATCATTTTCCATTGGCTGCTGAATACAGCCTAATTGGTTCTTGAGATTGCATGGCTGAGTTAACAACTCACTGAAACTGAAACAATTACCTTTTAATTATGATGAACCGTTTATTCAGATTACCAAGTTAATTAAGATCTTATTGAGTCAATATCAACTGCTTGCTATAGGCTATTTAGGTGCTAAGTTGTTATTCGGTTTAATTGAAAAGTTCAATTTTATGAATATTCTACGATTTCATTATGATATATCAACCGAATAACTACCATTACTTCTTTTTAATACCAGTTTTTTTTAGTACGTCATAACTTAATTGAGTAGATAGAGACTAAAACTTGTTTTAATTTGTATAGTTGCAATGAGTTTAAGCAAACCTTGCTACTCCAATTTCATCCAACTAGTCATTTTATACCAGGCAAAAAAAAAATAAAGTAGGCTTCTTATTCAATAAACTAGAGCTACTACGCCACATTTTTTATATTAGTGAAACGTTTTCAACTTTTATATAATTTATATAGCTAACTTGTCATATTCCTATCAGGTTTGTAACTGAATTTCCTACGGGTATATAGACTTCACATAAACTAAGACTTTAATAATTGATTGTAAAGTATTTACGATTATTTTCTTAAACTATTTGAAATCCATTAAAAATTTCTATAACTAATATTTCTACTAGAGTAAATTACTTTAACCCTTTATAAAATCTAGTAGACTTTTAAAGCATTAATTACAGATTTCATAACTTTAAATTCTATGTAAGTTTTTCCTGTACGTAAAAAATTTAGTAGATTTTTAAGAATGAAAGTAAAATTTCGCGTTTAAAAGCATTATACATATCTTAATGTAGTCTTTTCTAAAACAAACTGAAAAATATACGTTCGGTAAAGTCATATGTTAGATTATTTATCGTTTTGTAAGATTATTTAAAAAAAATATATCCCCTGGTGAAGAATTTGGAATGGTAAAAATGAAAACAAAGGCTGGGATTAAAACAATGCAAGCGGGTCATTCCAAAGACCTGGTTGAATTCCTCAGATAACCTGTGAAATATCTGATGGCTGCTCAAGAAATAATACTTGAATTTATTTATTTACATGGTAAACGCAATTTTTTTAATAGACACATCAGAGTTAACAAGACTATTAACTGTTGTGGCTTTATTTAAAAAAATTAAACTAATTTTTCTCATTTTTGCAATAAAAGAAATATATTTTGAAACTTAAATTTTCTTAGTTTCAACTCTCTAAGTTGAGTTTTCGTATTATAACAAACAGTTGGAAATAGTATTATATAAAGTAGCTTGAAACGGTAAATCCAAAAATGTATTCCCAATATTTTTTAGTATGACAAAACTTATTATTATTAAAAATATTTTCTTTTTTTGCATTCCAGATTGCTCATCATCATAGTTTTAAACTGGAAAATAAGTAGTTTGAATACAGAAATGAATTAGGAATAATAATACAGTAATGTTAAAGTTATAATACTTGCAACGTAAAAATAAGAAGGCAAGTAACAATGAGACACATTTTGAGGGTAAAAGTTGAAAAAGATACTTTAGAGTAACATTTGGATGGTAATATTACAAAAACCAGTGTGGTAAGGATGCAATGTTTCACATAAAGTACACTTAGCTCTAATGTTTACCTTTACTTTCACTAATGATTCTATACACTTCGACAGTTAATTACTTAAAGTTATAACGAGCCTTTGTCAAAGTGCTCCTCTCAAGTTTATCTACCTATTATTACCAACTTGTACAAACTCCAACAATTTCTCAAGGTAAAATATCCAAAAGCTTATTCAGTAGAACCTTGATAAGAAGACCCTTATGGGGATGATCAAATATGACTTTTTATCAAGGTTAACTCCCTATAGAGGTTTGCAATAACATGCATTTAAGGGCAATATAAAATCATGAGTATTTGAAAATGAGACTTTACTTGTTGAGGGTCTTCTTATCAAGGTTCTACTGTAATGATTATCTTAAACCAATATATAAGTTAAAATTGTCATATATCCAACCACGCTTAGACCAGTGAATGTGTAGCTATGTTTACCCTATCTTTTACTAAACACCACGTGAATTATACATTTCATGGTTGAAACTAATTTGATAGCCACAAAATTGTTAAATTAATTCAACCATAGAGTATTCTGTTGTCAAATACCATGTTTCTGATATGCTATCTTGTTATTAATGCCTACCTGAAGTTAACTTAAAGTAAACCATTGGGAATGTTATGTCTCCTAATTTATCAATGCTGGAAATACTAATGAAAACTACATAAATAGTGACAAACTCAGTAAAAAAACCTTTTCATCAATACTCTGTTTAATGACCTGGTAAGATTATGTTATAAATATTAGAATACTTCTAAAATCAATCTTGAATTCTCGTAGGTTTCTTTGGTGATAATTCATCAATTTTCTCGTCATCAAAACTTAAAGACAAAAATAGTCATCTACGAGACAAAAAGTAAAATTTCATATTGGTTACATTCTTGGTATATAGATTTCAACTACACTATATGCACAAAATAAAAATACAATGAAACTAGATATACGAGCTAAAACAACTAGAACAAAATTTACATAGTGTCACGGTCTTTAACAGTTATAAATGTTATGCTTATGACATGCTTCCGGTATTATTATCAAAACATTTATTCGATAAGATATTATTTTTTATGACAAACCTCATCTAAACTTCCTTCTGTCATTTCATATTCATATTCTAATATTCATATTCTCATATTCATATTCTTTCATAATCTTATTATTTCTTTGTATTTTAAATCGGATAACACTATTCACGAAAGGTTGATTTTGGTTCGTTTTATTGACTGTTTTTACTTTGACGGAAAATTCGATGGTTTACAGTGTTTGAGGAAAATGGGAATTAAAATGTTACATGTATATTGAGTATATATACTGTAAAATCATTTTCGCTACACTACTGTCATTTGATATTGTTTCATCAGCTGTCTCAATTTTCAACAACCAAAACTGTACAATCAATGTAAATTTTTACATTAAATAGAATCCATAACCTAAAAATTTCTTAAAGTTTTGAAATGATCCTAACTGCAATATGGAAATTATTCTAATGTCTACTTTTTATAAAAGATAATTAGGCTTTGTTTTGTAGCGAAATGTAACGTTCAAACTCGAATGTAAATGGATCATTACATATTTTCTACCATATTAAAGTGCTCAATCTTAAAATCTCGTACTTTTAACACATTGTCAAATATCCAATGACTCACTTTCTACTCTTGTTATGAAATATACTATTTCGTCATAATGAAACAAAAATGGGTGTTTCCAATTTGTTCTTTGTGAGTCTAAAGTAGCTTCTTTTCTTCTTTGGTCGAAAAATAGTCAACTGGAGTCAAGGACATCAGGTTTACATTTTCCTGACTTTAAAATTCTTCCGCAAAATTTTGCAGTAGAAAATAGCCCCGTTTGGTAAAGTAATTGCATCTATATTCCAATTTGTTTGTGTTTTATAATAACATTGACAATTTTCCCTTTGTGAAGATTTAGAACAATTTGACGAATTTGAATTCGTTATTTGTTTATTTATTTATAAACGGTTGCACCATTTTACAACGGTTATTGCGGTGTTAAAGTACGTACGGGATTGGTTCGACAGTATTTGAGTTTGTAATAGCAAAACAAGACATTATAAACTTGGGGGCTAGTTTGAAAAGTTAACCAATGTACAACAAGTTGTTTTAACAAGCTTAAATAATGGTACGGTATGAAAAAAATGTAGTTCATCACATCGGCTACAGCGTGTGTGTAGGAAAAGTCGTTCTAGGCACTATTTCGGTTTATATATATTCCGAAAGTAAACCGGTTTTTTTTATATTGGTTGACCTTTACAATTACACCTTTGCGAATCTACGTTGAAACAATTGAAAATCAACGTTAACGTTTACGTCCTTTCATTAGATCAAACGTAATATTACAAAAACTAACAATACAATCTTGATACAAACAATATTTTGAGATTTTTCAAAAATTATGTTTAACATTTATAATATACTAGCTGGCCCGACAGACGTCGTCCTGTCCTATTGTGGTTTTATGTCACATGCTCGTTCATTTTCAAGATGAGCTCGTTCGCATGGCTCAATCACGTCCTGGTTGAAGTTGTTCGCTACGCTCACTCACCTTTAGGTTGGAGCTCGTTCGCTGCGCTCACTTGCCTTCAGGTTAGCTCGTTCGCTACGCTAACTCGTCTCCAGGTTGAAGTTCGTTCGCTACGCTCACTCACTTCTTGGTTGCAAATTAGCTGTTCTCATAAATTAAAAAAAAAATATAGTGCTGCACCCTGTTGGTAAACCTATTAACTTTTTAATGCTATTGAACATCACAGAATCAAATTGTTTAGCTGCACCAGCTGTTAAGATTCTTTAATTCCATTTAAATATGAGTACTCATAAGGTTAACATGGGAAACTCCAGAGCCACTGGGGCGGAGCCCTATTGACGGATCTGCACCAAACTTCACACAAACCATCCTTGAATAATGCTTAATAATGCCTAAAAGTTTGATTACAATCTGTCGAGCGGTTTCGGAGTCCATAAAGGACAAACATACAAATATACAAACATACAAATATACAAACATACATTGGATTTTATATATATATATCACATTTTATTGACATAGTTGTGAATAATTCTACTGACGTTAGTAATCAAACTAACAAAAATACCCACTAACATTTCACCTATGTACGTATTGATGTACAATCATAATAATATTGCCAAAGTGTCAATGGGTTGTTCCAGTGATCCTATTATTGGCTATGTTCAATAACAATGATTGAAACTATTGTTGTAGAGATGAAATCATCGGGCTGATCGTTTTTCACTAAACAATGTCATTACGTTCCAACAAGTCATGATTGTTATCAAATTGTGTGATTCTAAAAGCTAATCTGACATTTTTTATATCCGACATTTTGGCTTGTATCTATGATAGGTGAGGTACGTTTTTATGTAAAACTAAGCTGTTGCTTCAGTACAGATGTATACAGAACTTATTGTTAAATAATACACTTTACCTACGACTGTTTTTAAAAGTAGCCATTTTATTTCGGTTAGAGTTGAAAAGTTTCACATAAAAGCATAGTTTTACTCGTAACAACATGGGTATCGGACCAATGAGGTTCATGCCATTTCAATTGTGGAGTGGTACAACTAGTGTTTGGTTCAATGTTTCGGTTAAACAATGAGAGGCTATAAATGAAAATATAACGTCTTTTAGGAACTATGAGAAGTGATTTTACTTTAAACACTGTCGTAGGTAAAGTAGTGTACGCAACTCGTGTAAATAGTGGTAACGACACTAGTAGAAAATTTAAGACACGAGCCTTATGGTTATGAAAATATAATTTGAAACCTTTTTGGAAACAATATAAATTTAATAATGGATGTCAACTTGAAGATAATTTCTCAAACTAAGTCAATCTGTGTATGCTATGCTATATCTTTCTTCAGTATTTATAAAAAAAAAATAAAAAAAAATTATTAATATTATCAGTTGAACAGAAAATATACCTTATATAAATCAAGTAATTGGCACTGCTACTATTTAATGTCACTTTTCCCACTTTTCCATACGACTGTGTTTTGAACTAAGGTTTTTCTAAGTATCAACTTTAATCTCTAGAAAGCGAATTCCCTTAAATGTACGAAACTCTCTGAGCGAGTATTCCAGTTTATTAACGAAAGTGGGCAGTTTTGCGTGTTGCAATTCTGGCATTCTCTGGAGTCTCGCTTGTCGATGAACCAGGGAATTTTTATTTCCTCCCATATTTGCACGAATAGTTAAATTTATTCTGGAAAATAAAGTCTTTTGAAATTATAATCACTCAAAGAATATACTATGACTAACCTATTAGTCATAAAATCGTAAAAAAAGAGTACCGGTATGTTGAGTTTAGTAATATTTCATTACTAAAAAAGAGTATTTGTTGTAAAATAAATTGGGGACGGACAGGTGATTACTCTCATTAGTTTGGAATAGAGTGGGTACGGCGAACGTGGTCAATGAGTCTTACCGCTTTCCCCTAGTTGGCTTACGCCTTTAAATCTAGTTCTCTAAAGTTTTATTCATCTCGTAAACATACTTAAATGCATTTATAATATTTAAAAATCATTTATAGTCTTCATCATGATGCCTGATGGGAAAAATATGGATGGCTAGTAATTAAAAATTGAAAATATTCTGTTCAGTTATCCAGTTTTCGGTTCAAGCATCAAAATACGTGGTAACTAAAGTGTCGACCATTGTATTATAACGATAGGCTATGATAACTGTTGCAAACGACCCGAATAGAATGATTGAGTGAAGGTTAAAGGGAGGCTAGGGGTATCCATATTTGAGGGTGAGTCGTATACAACCGTTTCCCAATTCACAATGGGATCAACTAAACATCCTATTTCCCCAATATTCCCCCCTCTTCCACAAACGAATCCTCCAACATCATAATGCATACCACTCCGCAAGTCTGTATGAATGTTTTTTTACACATATATATTACAAACTGTTGTCTTCGCACCAACCTACTCTAAAAACACCACCGAAGTATTACCCTCTTTTAATATCAGTTAATCTACATTAACTTGCGAAATTTGTAAAGCTAGTATTGTTTTTTTAGCCAAGTATCTACCATGGCTTATGCAGTCATTTAGGTTTTTATTTAGTTTAGAAAATGTGGTAGCTGGTTTGAAGGATGTTATTATTATTTTGTATTGCCTAAGGCCGCTGATTTAAGCTATAAACTAGAAACCACAGCCAGTGCAGTATTTCACAGCTGTTCAACTAATGCAGTTGTAAGGTCTAAGCTTTTCTCAAGGGAACAAAGCACGATTCCGCCTTCGCAGCTTTTATTGGACTTGCATTTACTTGCTTATCCAGCATAAAAGCCGATAAAAGTAAAATCTGCCATATAAAACAGCTGGATCTATCATTATGCTCATTTCAAGTGTAAGAAAGTAAAAGTAATAGTGAATTTTGCTACGCCTAAATGTAAGTTGCTAATGTACATTGAAAAATGCAAAACTCATAAAAACTAATTTCTTGCGTGTAATTGTATTAAATTTCTAAACATTATAGTTTAAGTTACAACAAATATTCAAGATCTTAAGCTTTTTATGTTTTGATTACATTGGTTTGATTGTGTCAGTTCTATCAGAGACAGTCCCAGTTGTCCACAGAGTACAAAGGACCACAATACCATCTGCGGTCAAATAATACGTCAACAATACAGTTCGTATAGTAGCAGCGCGTCTGTTTCATGGTGTCTTGCACACCTCTCTTTTGTACTGTTGCTGCTACAAAGGTTATTTTACATTTAGGTGTCGTAACCAATAGGTGTATGCTTTGAAAAAAACTCGGTGAATCTAGAACTCAAAAGCAAGGAAAAGAAGGTTGCTGTGTCTAATTAAATCTAATTAAAAATTGTCTGTTTGTCTAATTTTCACGACTTACTCATCCCTTCACTGGACTCAGCTATTATCATTATCATTGTTAATCAAGGTGGGGACTCGCGTACAGGACGATCAAGTATCAAATAAGTGTAGAATATAATTAAATGATCTGTGTAGCTTTGTTACTTACTAAGATCAGCTGTTTCATTAGCAAGGATAATTTATTTTAAGCCTAATGCTTAGAACAGCTGGGCTAAACATTAAATCACAAAAAGCTACTGATTTATCTCAGGATCAATCTGGCATCCTTTCGATTGTTAGGCAAGCACTATAACCATTTAGCTATCCTGCCAGTCTATAGCACAGAAAACGTACTACTTAGTACGTTTTCTGTGTCTATAGTCAGAATACTTTTTTTAAACAATTCCCTTACACATTTCAGCTTTGCAAAATATATTAGTGTGAATTCGATTGTTGTATAATCATACGATGTGGAACAAAAATTATAGTTGATGATTCAACTTATTATCCTCAATGTCGAATAGTTAGACTGTTTACCTCTTTTATATTTGCAATCTAAAAACCAGTGTTATATTCGTAATCGTGAATTAAGAATAAATTATTACATTATTATTATACCACACATTATTGCATACATTCACTACTTCTGATTGGGTTAAATTTCTAAAAAGACATCTAACCTCTATCTCTTTCACAAATAAATCTCAAATATTTCCTAACACATCGGTAACTTCTCAGGTAATTTAGAATAAAATGTATTTGCAAAAGACTAATTAAATGTGCGGTTTTCTCTCGTTAAAATGTTTTACGTTACTACAAATAACCCTAAAAGCCAAAATGTTATCTTGATATCCTCTCTATACATGGAACAGTTTCCCGAACTAGTAAACATGATCACAATCATAAAATACCATAAGAAATACCTGTCAGCTTGCACAAAAGTTGGTCCAAATAAAAAGTAAACTCACAAATGATTACATTAAAATAGAAATATTTTTAATATAGCTTCAACAAGTCTCACACACATTCACAAAGAATTTATACAATATCCCCAATGAACTAGTAATAGGAGTATTCACTGTCAGTTCTGCGTCTTCTAAGCCGCTTGACTTTCTTCTGACGCGGCTGTTTGGCTGCCAGATCCACAAACGGCTTCTTATCACTGTCGCTGAGAGACCTCCACGCCGCAGCCGCCTCCCTTATCATCTCCTTGGGACTGAACTCCCCCAGGTGCGAGTTGCGAAATGCTTGCACGAAGTTTATATAAGGCATCCTTGTGGGCTTGGGTACCAAGTTTGTCGTTGTTTTCTTCAACCCAGCTTTTCCTGCTTTATCCATGATTCACACAAATTACGAAATTTGCAAAAATTTGATTGAAGAAGATTGTAGAATTTTTAAACGTCCTGTTGCAATGGGGATAATTTACAGACTGATTTATTTTTTGTTTCCTAGGAAACTACTTACAATCTTTGTTTACTTTCCAATTTTCCATTTAAATAGATTTAACACACACTCCCACGTGGTGAGACACGTTACATACAGAGGTGTGTGACGGCTCGGACTGAACCTGTTAACCAAAGGTGGATGGGAGCATTTAAAAAGTCCCCTTTTTGTAGAGAAAATTCCTGTGTTTATGCCAATCGGTATAAACACTTTATCTTATTACTATAGATGAAGACTCCGTAAAAAAGACAGCTGACTTCTGAGCACCACTAATAGTATATTTCGTACCTAGGGCCGAAAATGAGATTTTGCCGGCTCGAGATAGTTTTTAAGTTCGAGACGAAGTCGAGAACTTAAACCGATCGAGAGCTGCAAAACCATTTCGGTCCGTGGTACGAACGCTATTTTTCACCACACTATACCTTATTACCACTATTCACCACTATAATAATGCACACTGATAGTCAACACAACTACAACTTTAAGATTATGTGAAAAAATATTCATGTTTTAAGTAAGTAAGCGGACATCTGATTTTGCGGCCCCGGGCTTTAAAAACCTGCTCGGTCCCCAAATTACGATTTCAGCTGGCATGGCCAGCAAAACGTAACTTTCAGCCATCAATTAACGTATGTAATAGAGCCAAAAACATCATAGTGTGGTGAAAACAAATTTTAACATTGTAAAGTGCTCTAGACCTTTTTAAACTTTCTGATGCACAAGCAAAATGATACAGTTGCACTAGCATAAGTTACAGTTAACTCTTTCATGACATTTGTCTAAACCTTTTCAATTGGTGATTTTGCTTTCCAACCAAAGGTGCTAAAGGAAATTGCATTCACATGAGAGTTTAATCAGGTGTAGCTGTATTTACAATTATGAAAGTCTTTCATTTGATGAATTAAGAAGTTGAATATTGTGTGTAATTTAAAATACCATTGGTAGAAGTTCCCACTTGATTAACGTTTGTTGACTGATTATAATATAAAAAAAACTTATTTATTTGATCATTTTAATTTTTTGTCGCACGTTCGATGGTTGCGGGTCAGAAGAAAAGAGTAAAGTTATTACTACAAAATCCAACGGATAGCACTGATATACTGCAAATTAATACTATCGAGTGTAGTCGACTAACATGATTCACATACATCACGTTTGCATGCAAAAAATTATTTTCATTATTTTGTTTTCGTTTTGATTTTAATATCTAATCCGGACAGTCAACTTGCTCTATTGCACGATTGCACGTAAATGTGCATTCATATTTTTAATACCTTTCTGAATTATAGAACTACTAATTAAAATGCAGTATTGCTAAAGTGTAAAGTGTAAATTTTCTACACGGTCCTCCGTAGTCTTTTTGCAGTATTCAAGACACGAGGCGGTTTTGTGCGGTAGCTTTCGGTGGTCGGTGGTCGGTGGTCGGTGGTCGGTGGTCGGTGGTCGGTGATTTCGTCTTTATCGTTGTCAAGAATGTCACCCTCGTTGCCAGGTGTCCAGCCAATGTTGTCTTACACACTTCTTGTCGCCATTTGACGTTTAAATACGTGGAATGCCAAGTTGTCCCATGTAACTCCTGTAGCGGTTATAACGAGAAGCGTGTTATTATGCGTGTAGTAAATATAAATTGCTGTAGTTTCACTCTTACAAGGATCTTTTTGTTGACAGTAATGCACATCTGTGTTCTGGCTGCAGTAGTTGTGCACTTGAGTTTTTAACTGTTATGTTTAACATGTTTAACATGTTCTCAGGTAATTTAGAATAAAATGTATATATTTGCAAAAGACTAATTAAATGTGCGGTTTTCTCTCATGAAAATGTTTTACGTTACTACAAATAACCCTAAAAGCCAAAATGTTATCTTGATATCCTCTATACATGGTTCACAGTTTATACAAATGTGGAATACAAATAAACGTGTATTTCTACATCATTTGTATCTATTCAGCTCAAGTCTGATTACTTCCTACACTACACTGAGTTTTGAATTTCCCTCCGGTAGAAATCAGATTGAATATCAATGTGCAGAACTGCCTTTAAATAATCAAACAACATAATTTTCTCAGTAACACAAGTCAATAGTACTGGGATTGAGGAATGCTCTCTGGTAAGATTCTATAGTTTGTCTCTGCCTCCTTGTTGAACAAACAATCATCTTTGTTTAACAAAACTTTCAAAAAGTATAACCTTTTTCGTTTATTACAGGCGATTTTCTATTCTTCAATTGACTTTCTTTTACTGTAGACAGGTATATTATTTAAACTTGAATTGGTTAGGGTTGAAATTTTAATGAAATTGGGACAAAAAATATATTTTTTGCAAATGTATCAACACATAGCAGAACAGGAATTTAAATAAACAACCCTTTTCCTCTCAATTACAATTTTTTACCCCGCGTATGTTAGGGGATAATCGTACTTCTTGGTGTGAACAGGAATATCAGCTACTTATCATTGGTAAGTCAAGAATCAGAACAGTCTTCTTTACTTTTTTAAAATGCATAAATATTACTATGAGCTCAATGCATCAACACACTTATAAAAACTAAAAACACAATAATTACCTAGATATACCCTAATTTTTAGTATGTAATTATAATGTATTTATGTTGTTTTACGAGTCTTTCAAGAAGTTCGAAAATTATTCTTCAACACATTGGGGAACACCTATTTCAGCTAAGAGCTACTGGGACAGGGAGGAAGTTATGAGTTGAAACACGGTCAATATCTGGACTTGAGCCAGCTGCTGCGATGGGTCTGGTGGTTGTGTTTAGCAAGACAAATGGTATATTAATTGTTACATAGATTTTTTACAAATTAATTCCAAAAAAGGAAGAAATTGTTCTTAGACAGTATGCCAACCTTTGATCGTGTACAATTAAGTAAGTATTTTTATTTTTTACATATTATGTCATAATCACCGATCTCGTTTAAATAATTGTGATCAATAAAAATAATCTATTTAAAAGTTAAACTGACGGGAGTAAGTGGAAACCAATTTTATAAGTTAATACTGATACTTATAAGTCTTGCCAATTGTAATGTAACTTTTAATATAGGCCAATTAGTGTTCTAATGTTTCTAATGACCGTATTTCGACGTAATATGTTCACTTGGTACATTTCCTTCCTTCTTGCTAAAGCTTATAAATACATTTCAATAGAAAAGGTACCTACGTAGCTCTACTTAGGTTCGCTTGCATTGTCTGTTAATTTATTATCAATTCCCCACACGTTTATGTCAGAGGCCTAAATTTAAAAATACTATATATATATATATATATATATATATATATATATAAATGAATATTATGAGGACATTTCGTTTATCCATCTTTCTTTACATAAAAACGGGAAAAAAAATATTTTGGGTAAAGTTTTGATACACAAAGATGATTGTTTTCACAACAAGAACGCAGAGACTAACTGTGGAATGCAATTTCACCAGAGAACATTGCCTCACACCGTCCCAATTCTGGTATTGCTGTTATTGACTTGTGTAAAAAAGTTGATGTAGAATCGGAATCATTTAAATAAAATTTTAGTCTCTAAGATTTACTACAAGATTAAACTACGACCATACGAAACACATAGCAAATGAGGATTAAAAAAACTAAAGATGTTTCGAAAACAAATCCAGACGGTTAAATTGAGTCAGATGATGTAAGATTTATTGGTTTATTCACTGGGTGTGTGAAACTGTGTTTATTATAGGAGAGGTGATCAAGCTATTATTACCTAAAGGTTGTATATTTTTATAGTAGAAACCCTTCAGAATCGCTTGAATTTCGCAAAGATTGATTTTGCTACCATTTGATTTCATTAGTGGTACTTTAATTACATTTTGACTAGTTAAAAGACTTATTTTTAAGTTTTCTTTATCTACAGTGAATGTAAAAGAAAAAGTCATACTTTAAAATTATAATCTTTCAACCCATAAAGTAAATTTAATATTTTTAACATTAGAAAGTTGTGGCTTTAACTTTGTTGAAATTAAAAGTGCAATCCATTCTCTAAGCTATCATTAAAATTGTTATCACGACTTTTGATCTAGATGATCTATTTAAGGTATTGAATTCCTACGAAATTACACGCTTATTAATTTATGTTGATTTAAACTCACAATAGGTTGACAAAATTTAAATTTACAGCAAAAAATAACTATCGTTTGTGTTTGTTGAAGTTAAAGTTATCAATTTTTTTCAACAAACGGTCAACGGACATGGAGTTTCATTTTCGCAGAACCTAAATGGTTCACCATAGACTAAGACTACATAAACACAAAAATAAATGTCAGTCGAATAAAGCTGTGAAGACGAAACCGTGTTTTGTTCTCTAGAGAACAGCTTTAACCTTACTACTGCATTAACTGGACAGCTTTGATTTACTGTACAAGCAGTGATATATAAAAAGTCAAAAACATTAAATTTTAAAATTTAGGTCAGAAAATACATTTATATACTAGTGATTTTTTTACAATTTCTGGTCAATTTAAGCGTATTTTCGTGATTCATTTATGCGTATTTTCATTCATATATGCAAGGTAAAGATTTAAAATAAAGATGGGGGTTTTAGAGCTGTGTTTTTAAGTGGAAGTGGAGTAATAGGGTAATATTAGCTGTATGGGCTATTAATTAACAGCTGTGTCTAAGGAACATGTCGGCCTTAGTCACTAACAAGACTACAAGATCGCGCCACTCATCATACACTCACCCTTCACTCATATTTGGGTTAAAATACGCACATAGTGGCGTCCCCGTCTTAAATAATTGATTGATGATTGATATTGTGTAATAGGGTGGAACTGATCTTTATGAGAGTTATAGCTATGAGTACTAATTCAACTAGACATCCCATCCCATGTTAAATGTGTAGCCAGATTTTTTATCAAAGTCGTCGTAATTGATGTGAGCCACCAACAAATTGCGCGGATCTAAATTACTAAATTCTGTCAAATACACAAACTTGTTACCCAAGTCAAACATAGGGAATGACTTATGATGAGTTATAGCAACTGTTATGACCCATCAACCTGGTCAGCAACCAAAAATAAGGTATAGAATAGAATTTTAGACACTAGCGCATTCTGTGACTGGCTCACACAACTACGTTCTTAAAAAAAAAATGGCTACAGCTGGTCCATAAACATGGGAAGTCTACTTCAGTATCCAATGGTGGTTATAGTTAAGTATTTGAGATCTATGGTTGAAAGTATGGTGGACATAGTAGTACCCGACTGCTAGTCCCTAATGTGATTGGGCGACTACTTCAATGTTCAATGTCAAAAGTAGTAGTGTGATATTTGGAGGGTAGTGATATACATCACAGGGTGAGATTGTATTGTGGTTTTAAGGGAAGGTTGTGGTCTAGTGAGAGAGTGAGAGGGGGGAGGGATTATGGTGGTGGCAGTTTTGGTTGATCCTATTGTTAACAGTGATGCGACTGTATGGAACAACCTCAGAAATGTAGATCTCTTATCCTTTGTTACCGATGTAATTTACTACATTTTGACATACTTACATTATTATTACCTTTTGCTCAAGTTTAATAAAAATAGTGTACAGTACCTACCATATTTTAATATGGAAGAAAACCTTTGTAGAATGTTATCTCAATGAGAATATCTTCAGTAATTTTGAACCCTCTAAAATAATATGACGGTACGTATTTATTAAATAATCTTATGTTTTCAAGATGTTTAGGAAAGTACTAAACGTTGCTTCTCTTCACACGTTACTCAATGTAAGTCTGTCTTTCTGGAAGAACTTAAATCAAATGCTGTGTTGTATACCATTCATCATTTTTCTAATATTTTCAAACCAACACGTAAGCATCAGACTAATTCAACATGGAACAATTTTAGTTGAACAAGTTCGGTTTCATAAACCATGATTGGTAATTTAAACTAATAATATTCGTGTTTTATCACAATTTAACCCATTTGGTTTTATTTTTTTGGCGTCATACCAAAGTCCATCGCCGTATTGTTTTTAAGATACAAAACTTTGAACAAATGTAAATGTAGTGTATTTGTACATTGAAAAGCAAACAACCACGGATTTTTAAATCCCTTCTACAATGTGTAATTAACCAGTCAAAATAGTATATATGCTTTATCACTTATTCAATATCATCTACCATTTTTGTACATGTCAAAGTCAGTTCAAGTCCTCTCCAGGGACAAGTTTGTATCTGTTTGACCACTACTAGGAGATATCACCTAACTCTACAGCTCCGTCAGTGTGTTTATCTTTTCCTCCCCCACCCCCACCCCTCCAAAATCCATTACCCCTCCCCCATCCCATCCAACAGGCAAATACATAAAGTCCACCTGGGCCTGCCTCGTTACTTAGACCAACTCTTTTACCAATGATAAGCCATTAATCTATGTATTTTATGCTGTTTATTGCAATTAGACCTAAGAGTTTATAAATGTATACTCTTTTAGAGTTAATTTAACTCCATCATCAGACCTAAAAGACTAATGGAGATGGCAAAACATTCTCCTATTCGGTCTGATTGGAGTGTCCAATCGAAATCGATCACCACTTACCATCTTTTATGTATATTAACCGTCTTGTGAGTTAACAGTATAAGCGTAAATATATGTTCTAAGTGTTATTAGACGTATCTTTTATTTTCTTTCCGTTTTTTCTTGACACATTAGTGTTTAATCTAGAGGTTAAAATACCTTTAATCCGTCAAAGTGATCAAACGTCACCGATGAGCGGCGACCGGTTTCAGCCCAGCTGTGGGGCCATCTTCAGGCGATGAAGGAACATAAATATCACTCCGAAGAGGTCGTCATACAGTCTATAAATACGTCACGAGAAACAACACATAGATACATTATTTACAAACACACGTGTGGCCACTAATTGACTGCGCGGCGGACGGTACGCGTACATTAAGTTGCTAGTCCAGACGCCGCGCAGTCAATTAGTGGCCACACGTGTGTTTGTAAATAATGTATCTATGTGTTGTTTCTCGTGACGTATTTATAGACTGTATGACGACCTCTTCGGAGTGATATTTATGTTCCTTCATCGCCTGAAGATGGCCCCACAGCTGGGCTGAAACCGGTCGCCGCTCATCGGTGACGTTTGATCACTTTGACGGATTAAAGGTATTTTAACCTCTAGATTAATTTAAATTTGTGATCAGGAGGCAAAAAACAACAGAAATGACATTAGTGTTTTAATATACAAAATTGTGAAACAAATTTAAACGCCAGAACCCGATCCTACTGGTGTGCAAACTCATTCAAGTTTATGCCTCATGCCATCTATGTAGTCAAGGATAAACAAAATAGTTTAAATAGTAATGCTTTTATCTAGGACTGTGTATAACACTAATACTAATTAGCTTTTAGGATAGGATTATAACTAAATGGGTATTAGGGTGATGTCATAGTGGATATTATGGTTTTAATTATAATTAAAACCATAATATTCAATGTAATACTAATGGAAGCATGTATTCTTTAATCCAACAAAATACCGTAAAGGACTAATTTTCATTAGGTTTTCCTTTGAGTGGCTTCTATACCATGTTTTAATTACTTGAATAGCTTGCAATTACATTATGAAACGTTCCTGTATGGTTTTAGTGAAATTAAAATTTGGAATATCCTTTATCTATTGTAATATTCCAATCAATTTTAATACTTTGTAAATCTGACATGCTAATTAAATAATATCCATCGTTTAATGTAGCATCTGAAAAAACAAATACAAAAACAAATATTTCACAGTCACAAAATATTCTTGCAGTTACTAAAGTCCCATATAATTTTGAAAATCTAATTTTAATTACTTACTGTTTTAAATCAGAAGGACGTAAATAAGTTTTCGTACGACATTGAAATGTGTAACATCATCTCATAAAATCCAAGTACTACTCTGTGCTAAGGAACCATAAGAGTGACAGATTTTATAAGTTAAACAAATGAACGCACTCTGCAAAACGTCGACAAAAATGATTAATTCGAGACTAGGAAATACATTTTTATCAATATGCACACTCTATAAAGCCTGAGCTTAAAATATATTTTTCATTAGCTGCTGAATACAGCCTAATTGGTTCTTGAGATTTCACGCCAAAGCTAACAACTCATTGAAACTGAAACAATTACCTTTTAATCATGATCAACCGTTTCTTCAGTTCATGTTTTTAATTAAGATTGTATTCTTTCTCGGGAGGATTTAAGTTCCTATCTACATGTTACTTAACTTCTTTCTAGTATGAAGATACAAAATATCAGTAAACTATTTGTTAACTAACCTTTTGACTCACAAAGAGTCATTTATTTAGACCTTTATTGAATAATATATGACCCTGTTCTTTCTCATTGGTGAACTAGTGCACATATTTTCAAACCATTAAGTGCTGCAAACATTAGCTATAATTCCAAACTGAAAAATAATTTTAAACCATTCACTGTTCTTTTAGAAAACGTATTTACACTGAGTTTGATTATACCTTGTTAGTTTTCAAACATCCTACAAATTACTGGAGGTGATACAATTAAATTACTCAAATTACTTCATGAATCTAGCTAAAATAAATCACCAAAGTCATCTTACACAAACATCTTCCACTCATATTTGTACGTAAAAAATACGCTTTAGCTACAAAAACTTAACTATACACATTTTTTATTATATGAATTCCACATTAATACCTGTATCACTGAATCAGTGATTGAAGTTATTGAGTGAATAAGTTAAACAGTTGAACCATGAGATATCCGTCTCATTGTGATAGACAGATCATAAGTTTAATTGGTTCCTGACAGAGTTAGATGATCTCTGGGTTCTGCCTTGATTCCCCTAGTCACATTGGTATTCAACCGATAACCATTAAGTTAATGCTTTATTAACAATGTAAAGTCCTCACTTTACAATATTAAGATCATAGAGTAGTGCATAAGAAGGTGAAATTAATTCTTAGAACTTTAGAATTAAATCAACAACATATATATACATGGTGAATCAAGTAAGGTGTCCACTATTGATTTGAGACAAACCGTTAGTCCCACAATGATAAAATGGCTATTTTCCCACCAAACCAGGCCCAGGAATAATTTTTTATATATTTTGAATATTTTTTTAAGACAGGATGTATCAACACTAGAGGTTTATTAGATTAAATGCCACAAATTATTGTCAAATACAAATATAAGTAACACTAGCTGTACCCGCGGGCTTTGCCCCGTTTTACTTAATAAGTGAGCTCATTCGCATGGCTCAATCACGTCCTGGTTGAAGTTCGTTCGCTACGCTCACTCACCTTTTGGTTGCAAATTAGTTGTTGTCATAAATAAAAAAAAAATAATAGTGCTGCACCCTGTTGGTAATCCTTGTAACTTAAATGCTATTGAACATCATAGAACAGAACCAATTTGTTTTTAATTGAAACAGCTGTTAAGATTCATTAATTCCATTTAAATATGAGTACTCATAAGCTTAACATGGGAAACTCCAGAGCCACTGGGGCGGAGCCCGAGAGTCCGATCAGAATAAAAACAACTTAGTTTTCCTATTTAATGCCTAAAGAATCAGTGTACCAAATTTCAGCCCCCTAGGTAAATGGGAAGTGGGAGAATTAGTGATGAGTGAGTGAGTCAGTCAGTCAGTGAGGGCTTTGCCTTTTATATATATAGATTACTCGTACAGATATTTTGTTTGGTGAAATTAAAATTTGACTGTATCATTAGTTTAAAAATTGTGGCTCAGAAATGAGGTAAAAAGTACCCTAATTCTTTAAACAAATGAGGTAAGTAACTGGTTAGCTGAGTGGGGAAATCCAGCAACCGTTTGGGTTTTAGAATGTTTTCAGCTGTCCTTGATCAATTGACTTTCATTATTTTGGTCTTATAGAAAGCTTATCTTAGTAATCTAACCCGTCTTTCTCTCTTATTTCGCATTAATACAATAATCGATAGATTTAAATATATCTAAGTCACCATTAAAAGAAGAGGAAAAATAACGGATAGTATTATTAACTCCAATATGCAATGCTCATATTACCAACCGTGAACTTGGCACGAAAACTGAGCTACAAATGTATAATTAATTATTCAGTGTTGGTAATGCAATAAAGTAAGAACGTGCCAGTAGATAATACAGGCAAACGAGGGGTGTGAACTGACAACCTCATAGACAAGAGCAGTCCTTAGTCTGTGACGTCGTGATTCAAACGAAGCTGACGTGACTCAAATATCAACTTTGGGTTAGTTTAAAAGTCCAGTGTTTCAAAAATTTTTGTTTCAACGTTTAGTTTCAATGTTCCAGCATTCACAGTTCTCGTAATAGGTGGCAGCACCTTACTCGAGGAAAGCAAAATACACTTCAAAAAATCTTGTAATGTTCAAAATATGTGTGTTAAATGTCGTATACACGTTCAAGTAGACATTTAGCTCTTTGGTTAGCAATAATGGTGTTAGAATGGAAAACAAACTTCTTTTGATTGGGCCATCAACAGATTGTTTTAATGTAAAATACTGGTTTTATCTTAAAACCAACTTTTAATCAAAACTGTATGGTTGTAAATGAGAAACTTATTGACAGCTACAAGGTAGCTAACTCTATAAGGAATAATCGACTTGATGTTTAAACCTAATGAATCTTACAATACATTTGACAAGGTGAAAATTGTTTACTTATTCTCGTCAAATTACAACTAAGCCTTTCAACAAAGGCATGACAACAATTTCGGATCACATGAATTTTAATTGAGCTATTTTATTATTTTATTATTAGGAAAATTATTCTGGATAACATCAAGCTATCACTTATATTGTGTTAGGTATGAAAAAACTGATGAAGTATTTATGCTTTCATAGAAATCTAATAAAGTTGCACTTATTCGAAGGCTTAACAAAACGTAATTGCTTTCCTGGATTGTATTCTTTATCTAGCCTACTTTACTTAACCTGGTGTATGTGAAACCAACATACTTAACTTTTCATAAAGCATTAAATTATTAATAATGATATTTATAATTAATTAAGCTTTATTAGATTCTTAACTGTCTTATAGTATGAATCATCTGAAAATTGTATTTTTACGACAAAGAAAACCGTGTAGTTTACAATGTATATTTATGACGTACCGTAGTGTCATTCCTCAGAGAAAAAAACTGTTTGATGGTTCAAAAAAATACCTGACTTTTCTTGAAAAGTGGGCTTTAAATAAACGTCACTTGCTCGTGAAAGAACTTATATTCGTCAGGAACAAAGCTACATCTGGATATTTGATATTACATCCCACACGTTTCCTCCATTCATATACGGTGTTTAAATGCGCCTTAGCTACTACAAAAGAGCATTTACTTTCGACATCCCATCTATATGGACCATCTGACGCCAAATTTTATTTAATAAAATAGTTGAGTGAACTAGTCACAGATTGCACTATTTTCTAAAATTGTATCTCCACATCTTTTGCTACTGGTTAATTTTATGAAAGATAAAAGATACCATCTCAGTTTCACCTGATAAAAATGGAAACAACTCTACACATAGGTATAGAAAATTCAGATGAGAGATCAGATTAGATTCAGATTAGATTGAGTTAGTGGTCAAAAACAAATCTAAACGGACCACATCCATTATACACTCACAATTTATTCAAATTCATACTCAAATTTGACATATCGTATTTTACTGTATCGTTTTGTATTTTTGTGTTTTAGTCAGCTAAAACATTAACGTACATGAAGTACATAAGTGTTTAGTAGAGTGACTGAAGTGAAACAGTTGAACCTTGAGATATTACCATCTCATTATATTAGACAGCTTGTGTTTAATTAGTTCCTGGCGTTTGATATATGGGTGCCCTTGATTCTCCTTTTCATATTTTGATTCATAGATTGAAAAACCAAATAATTGAATTCAATTGCTAATAATGTCCTAGTACAGTACGTGGAGAACGAGAGACAAAGTTTACAAATAGGAGATTTAATTTTCAAAGATCTTTATACATAGATCGCAAAAGTAAATTCTCATTTGCTCCATGATCTCACAACGTTGTTTCATGGCCTGCCTAATAATAATGATATAGTGTAAAATATAGGTTTGTAAATTACAGAAGCCTCTCTAAGAAAACAAAAGATAATTTACAAAGTACAAATGAAAAGCTCCCTTGGTAATTAAAAATCCGTTTCCGTAATAATTTATTCTTCTGGAGCCACCAAAAATGTTACTTTTATCTATATAGTTAACGATGATATTTTATTGTACTTTTCTTTAAACTGAACCTGTTGCCACCAATTTTCAAGAAAAGAACCGTGATAAAAATACTCTGTGAAAAATGCATTTAAAAATGATTCAACTAATTAAAGGTACGATGTATTACTTACCTATAAAGTGCTAATTAAGTTTTGATTTGGAAACGACCATAATGTTGAAAATTTTTAAACTTTCTCCGGACAATAAAAGTATTGAAGGTGAAACAGAAAGACTTCAACCCCTAAGTGTAACAAAACTAAAAAATATATACAACAAAATAAAATAATCTTCATGCAATGGTAAAAGAGTTGGTCTAAGTAACGAGGCAGACCCAGGTGGACTTTATGTATTTGCCTGTTGGTTGGTGGGAGGGGAGGAGGTAATGGATGTTGAGTGGGTGGGGGTGGGGGAGGAAAAGATAAACATAGTGATGGATCTGTAGAGTTAGGAGACATCAGTAGCGGTCAAACAGATATAAACTTGTCCCTGGAGAGGACTTGAACACTTGAACTGACTTTGGCATGTACAGAGTAAATTATATTGGCTAAGAGATGATAAATATGAATATATAATTTTCCCCGGTTTAGCAGGAAATTGTCAATTAGTTGATTGCAGGAAAATAATCAAAATACGTAAATTTGTGACTTTTCAATATAAATACATAAATAACTCATTAGGAAAAATCTACTTTCGTCACTATGGAATTATCAAGATAATCTATAGGCCTTAGTAGTATTAATTTTAATAATATTTACCATACTCTAATATGATATGGTAGGATATACCATACTATAATATATATATAGAAATTATCTATATTTAATTTCTTAAAGTTTCTGCTTATTATAACTACATTGTGAGCATTATACTGTAGTACTGTACTCGTTTGAACACTGAAATATTTTTAAATAGTTTTTCCTACGATAAATTAATAATGTAAATTGTAATACACTTACATTTTCGAAGGAATTAAAGAGTTTTAACTTAAAAAAAAAGGTTATTGCAATTATTTGGTTATTTTAAAAGCTAGTGAAATAAATTCCTTCCGATTTTTAAGCTCAATGATGTGAATGTCGAATTATAAAGTTTGTAAGTGTTTGAAACTAAAACTAATTTTTTCAATGGTCAAGATAAGTTAAGTAAACTCAAAATTAGGTTAATTACGAGTTTCAACATCATTTTTAAAATCCTTGCGGATAAAAATCGTCATCTTTTCAATATTTGAGTAAATATCTTTAACGTAAAATATTGGCTTGGTACCTCTTCCTTTTCAAACTCAGTTGGTGATATCTATGGAATACTAATATTCGTACATCCCTCATCTGACTTTATTCAACCGTGTGGATTTGATTTCCTAAGTTTACATGAATTAAATCCGTATATACTTCATTGCTTTTTACTTGACCTTTTTATTTATATCTTTAAAATTCCAATTAAAATTAAATAATACCAATGACCACAGAATTCTCCCAGGTACACAAGTCAATACCAATGAGAGGATTGAGATGGTGTGATGGAATGTTCTCTGGTGAAATTACATTCCACGGTTTGTCTCGACGTTCTTGTTGTGAAAACAATCATCTTTGTGTATCAAAACTTTGCGTAAACATGACTTAATTTTATCTTAAATTGTATAGTTGTAAAATTTAATCGATATTTTTTACGTATCCACTTTAATCTATTGTTTATTAGTTGTGCTTATAAAAACGTATATTTTTATTACGGGTGATTTTATTGGTAGATTTTATTGAGGTCTTAATAACGCATTGTTGCTCAGTTTTGACGTTTCCATGGTAACAAACAAATATATATATATATATAATATATATATTTTAATTTTTTGTAAAAAAAGACTAAATTGAAACTATTTGATAAGGAAAATAACTCATACAACCAATCTTATGCAGCTGGACACTATCAGAAGTAATTTCTTAATTTCCCCACTTACTTATTACAGTAGGCCTGAATAAGCTGTTTCGTTGCATTTTCCGAAAACTAATATTTTTTACTTTAGGAACACATATCTAAAAAACTAAAAGAGATAACTCCAAATTTTTTGTTGGTACTCTTTCAGATGTACAAGAGAAACAGAGGGGTCTGTTGTGATAGATAAAAATTAGAATTTGAAGTCAATTCAATTAGTTTTTAACTGGAAATTTTTTTCGATCAATTAATAATTCCATAAACATTCAAAACACTCAAATTTCATTAAACCTTCTGCTTATTTCGTAGAATACAAAGGAATCAACCAATTATAAAAAGTTTGATGAAGATATCTCTTATGGATTTTGAGAAATGTGTTCCAAAATATTAATAAAATGGCATTGCGTAGATAGGCTGTCCGAGCACCCTTGAGGGGATTAGTTTTGTTCTGTGTGAAATAATTTTGCCAAACATCTTTGCGATAACTTATAGACCATTTGCCTTGTTAACATAAACACCAGACCCATCGCAGCAGCTGGCTCAAGTCCAGATATCGACCAGATAGCTTCCTCCTACCCCGAAATCTCTTATCTGAAATAGGTGTTTCCAAAAATGTTGAAAACTTCTTATCAAACTTACATCTGTTTAAAGTCTCACAAAACAAAGCAAATTCCAAAAAAAGTAATATTAATTTCCCCCACAATACTAGAATAGAGGCGTGTCAGCTTGTACTTAAAAAATATAAAACAAAACAACGTAGCATAGCAATGAAACTACTATGTTACTATGTTGCTTTTAATAGTCCCTACATGCACTATGGATGCGATACTCCCTAGTGTTGATTTACGTCCGCACGAGTGAGGACTAAGACGCAGAACTATCCTGAAAATTATACCAACTCGTATATACCAAGGTAAAAATGTTGTTCGGATTCCACTATAAAATGTAGGTCCCTTAGCTGCCATTAGCTGTATGGGCTATTAATTAACAACTGTGTCTAAGGAACAAGTCGGCCTTAGTCACTAACAAGACTACAAGATCGAACCACTCATCCTACATTCATCTACAGTCATACTTGGCTTAAAATACCTACTTCGTATGGTCGCCATTTCATTGAAAATGATTAAAAAGTATTAAGTATTAATTTAAAAACACATAAGGAATGGAGTACACAGGATACATTATGACTGTAAACGGAGGTGTAGTCTTAGACAGTATTTTAAGACAGATATTAGGGATAAAATATGAAATCGTTATTTAGGGTAATCAGAGAAATAACACTCACATTTTTGCTGGGCTCAAAATTCACTCGATTTTGAGAAGCGGGCATACATGTTAAGAGATAATTATCAAGGCTTGAATTTTCAAGCGGTTTTCAAGCTAACTACTATAAATGGATCAGCTGTTAGATGTCAGACTGATGTACGAGTGTTTGTCTTGGTAACGTAACTCACCTCATTGTTGACACTTGTCCCATTGTTTGCTGGTCTAACATCTTACCTTTCCGTTAGCTTTGCTCACTAAACTTTCTTCATTACCCTTGTATTTTCTGAAGATTAGGTTCTACATGTTTAAGAAACCTATCTAATGGAGTTTCGGGTATTTAAAGAAGTGTAAAGAAGTTGAATTTATAGTTTAGCTTATTTTATGATACTGAAACCCCAGATAATTATTACGAAAACAAAAGTTTTTGTGTTAAGTAATTTGTTACAAAGACGTCCATTTGTATTTGTACCTTTTTCGTGTTGGGAAATATGATATTTGTAAAGAAATCCTTTTTTGTCATCATCATCTAAACTAACCTAACCTTACGTGCAACTAAACTAACCTGACCAAGCCTTAAAACCTAACCAACATAAACGTGGCCTAACTAACCTCACATAACCATCGTAAACGCCACGTCCAACTGTGAAAGAGAGGAAGGCCTCTTCTTAAAACACTTGGTATCCTCAAGGAATCAGATATATATATATATATATATATATATACAGTATATCTTCCTAGTAAGATTTAGATCCGAGACACTTGTATCCTATCTGCTTTAAACTTTCCAAAAGACTAAGACAACGTTTGTTCAAAGTATAGAAGTTATTCAGTCTTTCCGATACAACAATTCTACATGTTTATCAAAGATGTAGGTAAAATCACTTTCTACTTGAAAGAGTTTCCAAACCAGTCTGATATAATCATTCAAAACAATTGCTTTGAGGGTTAGGGGAAATTATTATACGAAAGTATAAGCGTAATCTATATAACAATAGGCAAGCATGTTTCTTTAAACCCTTTTTTCTCAGCTCGTGTGCATCGTAGGGAAAATCTACGCATACTGTTCCAGAAAGATATTTTCTTGTAGGTGTGCAGATTCCCTTTATAAATAGGCTCAAAAATGAACACAAAAATGAATTTTAAATTTTTAAAAAATAACATGGGACTTATGGTAAATGCTGGTGACAAAATAACAACAAAATATAAACAGAAAATAAAAAAAATGGAAGAAATTTCAACCACATGTTTTATTACCAGCGTGGGGGAAAATAGTGAAGTCTGTATATAAGATATTTTCGGTTGAGTTTTCGACCACTGGACGACCTCTAGTATTACTTAATACTGATAACACTGTTAAAAATGCCAATCTGGTCACATTTGTGATTTAAAGGTTTCATTTACAGCCAACGGTTTGTTGAATTTACAATTAATCTTCGCCAGGATGGTCTGCTTCAGACAGACAGATTGCAAACTAATTATATTGTACCTTGGGCAAAGCCTCTTGGATCCGGCATCGCTGTACAAGTCCTGTTAAATTAATAATCTACTAAATCTTGAACATCTGTTGATATTTCCCACATTTAATCAGATACAGTAAGTTCGGCAAAGTATATATCAGGCATCAATAGATTATTTTATACAATACCTAAAATGGATCAGGAAAAGTATGAAATAAAGCTATATACTTTTCCTTGTCATTCCTACAATATAGAATGCTTTTTACATTAGTAAAGAGGGCGAGGGCACGGATTTTATATTTATTTCATTTTATTTCGGTTAAAAATGGACACGTCGAATTGAAATACGTGATAAAAGACATAGGACACAACCTAAAAATTACTTAATTTAGATATTTAAAAAAATAATTGTTTAAGGGTAAACTGACTTAACCCCTTTTCCCCATATATAGAAGATAAAACACATCTAAAATTATTATTTTTTTAAATAAAATGTATTTATTTATAAATACCAATTCATAAAACTTTATCCTCTTATCCTCTTATCCTCTTGTTTACTTTATATCTGTAAATTTATATTTCTCAAAGCTGCGGAAACGGGTTTTTTCTGGTATTTAACCTGATTTAGACAAAAAATACTCAAAAATAACTCAAGGATCTAAGGTTTAAAAGTCTAAACTATAAATCATGTATCAAAAAAGGAGATACAATTAGTGTCCAGTAAGTACTAAGATAACTAATAAGAGGATAACTAATAAGGGAGGATAATAAGATAACTAAACTAAGATATCTCTACAGAGTATAAACAATTGGTTTTTATTGTTTTTTTTCACCAACGTCCAAGATTTTATCAAGACGAGTCCGAAAACAATATTTAGTACCCTGATTACATTAGAGATGTCGTTTTTCATTTAGTACGTTCAAGATTTTCATCACCAATTATTCGCTTCAAACAAATAATTTTATTAATATTAAGCTAAACCAGCTTGTGAACATGTCACAGTTTTATAGCTAAAAATGAACTTGTTATGTCCCAAGACCAGTCATAAATTTACATCTAAATGTTTTTTAATGAACGAGTTAGTCCTGCAAGTCTTAAAAATGGTTATCTGCATTAAAGCACAAACTTCATCAAATAAAAAAAAATCCTGATTAAACGATTAAACGACAAGTATTTGCCAACATTGATATGTAAATCTTTGCAAACATCATTAATCACCGAATTATAACAATTTTGGGTAATGAATGAGATCTGAATATTACGGAGTTGACAAGCCAAATTTGAATTCCTACAAAATCGCAGTGTTTTGAGATAAACTATAGCCTAATTTCTGATTTGTCTCTCGAATTTATTACGAAGTATATTTTGTATACTAACGTAAGGAATGCTTCATATTGCAGAGTTATGCAGGTATGTTTGAAGCATGTTTGAGGTGACCCAAAATGGCTTCACATTTACCTTATGCGCGGGACTAGAGGATTTCAACATATAATGTGAAACTAGACTAAAATATCAAATTATTTGTAAACATTTACTTTGGATACTGCAAAATATGCTTTTTTTGTCATATGGTAAAATTTGAGGACTGATTTGTTTTTTTACATGATCCTCATAATTCTACTAGTATCTAATATTCTTTGGAGTGAGCTTTTTCTTTGGTCATAATAATAATATACTTCTTATAACATTCTTAAGATGTGGTTGGTTTTCATTAAATATATGTAAAATATTAAAACACTTTCTACATAAGTCAAAAGTAACTCAAACCATTATACCATGCGTGAACTTGTTATAACAAAAATAAATCGGTGAAGGAAACGTCCAATCTATAATGTAATATTGAACATTATATCGTAGTTTTTAAAAAGGATAGTTTATTTCTACAAGACTTGTTTTATATGGTTCATCTTTCCAACTAATACGAAACTTGCTCAGTTAAAATTTCTTGTGTTACCACTAAAATGGTCATTATTAAATTCTAGGATTAATAGAACAGCTGTTGTCGAGGTGATCAGCTGTTTCATAATTCGCAGTTTAAATCAATGATGCAGTAAACCTGCAAACCTGAGTACGGTTGCTTGAAGTCAATAGTGTCTGATTGGCTCAGATTAAATTGGTCTGTATTATCGATGGTTGCATTCGATTTTAAATCATTGTTGCATTGTTCATTAGATTGTATTTGTTACAAATTAAATCAAATTCTTCCAATGAAACAAATCGAATGTCAACGTGAATTTTTTATTGTTTTCTTAAATTCAAACAGATACATAATAGTTTTGAAAATTATACATCCCAACTTTCGGAATTTTGTTTTCTTATTACTTTGTTCAGTTTTTGGCAAGGAAAGTGTTTGACACCCTTTGCCTTACTCCCATAATTACTTGTTTCCTCTATGGTGACATTTGTATTTGAAATGATTTTAATCTACATATGTTCTTTTCATTGTTTTCTTTGATAATACACCAATTTACAGTCCATTAAAGCTCTTACTTATTTTAACGCAACGCAGTTATCTAACATTTTGGTCCTTCAAGCCGGATACTATATTGTCAAGAATGTATCATGGTAAATGGGTACACAAGGAAGATTGGGTGAGTTTTGCAGACTAAATTTTTACCAAGACTTACTACCTACATTTTGATTAAAGTTGTTTCACATTATATGGATTGATCATTTTTCAATTGAAAATTAGTATTAACAATGAAAATGCATTAAATTTCTTCGCATGAAAAAGGCTTATGTTGTTCAAAGAATCTCTTCACTTTATAGGAATTGAGTGTAGTTTACGTTATTGAATCTGATAACATTACTTATCTTCAAGTTAGGTTTGATTAATTAAAATATGATTATCAATGACCCAATCAATATCAAAATTTCTAGAGAAAGTGTATAAAATAGAGACAAAACCCCTATATATTTTGAATACAATTTGGATCAGGTAAGGTTAGAATAGGATATTTATTTCACTTCATTTGTGTATTTTGAAAATAAAATAATACCAATCTGCTGCCTGATAAATCGAAAAACTGTTATGAGTTAGAGTATCCCATTTTTACAAAGTAGTGAAATGATATAGATATAAGTAATGCTAATGTATATTCTATTAGGCTATGTAGGGTAGTATGGACGTCCAATTGAAATTTATAGAACGATTAAAAGTAATCAAGTTATAAAAAAAATAGGAAAATTACTTGGTCACGTTAGAAATTAAATTAGAAAGAATAAGATAAACTGTTTTGATGTGATATTTATCTTTCCTTTACTGAACCCCATCCGAAATAATAATCAAGTGAATACATAGGTAAACATGGTACACATACATCTCGCCGTTAATCATTTTCATGGATCTTGTTTTACAGTACAAAAGTAATATTGGCCGTTAGTGTGAATTGTTTAAGAATTCAGGGAAACAATTCAAACCGTATTTTCTTGGCATGAATAAGAACAATCGGATATAACAAACACCCGGTGAATAGGTACAAATGGGATACGTTGGAACATATTCATTGATATTCCCCACCGCAGGAACAGTCTGATATTGCTGATTCCATCATGTAAATTTTGAGCGTCTGGCATGCGTCTTTATAATTCTGCATAAATATTTGTCTACCTTCAAATGACAAATTTGTTTTACAACATCGTATATATTTATTGGTTTCTGTTACATTATATTCAATTCTATTATGGGGTTCACCATTTATTAGACACAAGTGTATCCAATTTATAAGGACCAACTGGAGTCAATTAAAAAAAAATCAATTTTAGTTTACTATCTTCTATTATTTACATTACAAAATAAAGACTGTAACAATACATTAAATGTACATGTTAAGATTACATTTTATCCTTAGATTTTCAGACTACGATAATCAATGGGGTTATTAAAGGTTTCACAGTTTACAAGTTCTCATTTCATTTTTCCATTATTTTCTAGTTATATTAGTGTAGGACAAATTTACATTTTTTTATATTTAAATTAAAGTTTTTTGTTGCCCAATACTCTATATCTAGGCCACTAACTTTCGTAGGCTTACATTTAACTTAACTAAATTTAAAATAAATAACACCAATTAAATGCTCAAAGTTATAGTCTACAGAATATGTTTTCGTGCTGTTTAAATGCCTGCTGAGTACAGCAAAATGTATAGAATAAATTGGAACTTTTAATTGAAAATGCACGATGTACTTGCTCCAAAATTTACGAAATTCAAAATTGCAATAGCATATTTTTCTTTTGTTACAGACAATTTATTCCTCATAGTTTGGGTTTGAATGGTTAAGTGGGAGATTTCATATTACTTTCCAATGAATAAAAGCTTTCTAGAAAACGTTTAACTTTCATTTTATGATATAATGTTTCAAATATTTGTCAAACTTCATGGAACAAACACCGGGGGTAGTAATAAAAATGATGTGAAAATATCAAGACGAAATCAGCGTAGATGGTTGTTAAAAGCTTGGAAAAAGGTTTCTCCGTTGTCTTGACATTTAAAACTTCATGAATATTCATCATCACTAATTGATATGATAATAGTCTTCGAAGTAGTTTTTGTAGATTTTGATGAATAATGCATTTCATTATATATAAACATTGTAGTTTATCCATCTGTAATTATTTCTAAACTAGTTTGATTAAATTGTAGCTGTTTTATTAGCGTGTCTTCAAGTCTAAGCTTTAAAGTGAGACGGATAACTATTAGTTCATCTTTATTAACTTAATTAGAACCACTGGAGATAAATCATCAAACTTGCGGAAATAATGAATTAAAGAACATTAATGTAAATATTTTGTACTCTTATTTTATACCAACTACACCAGTTTTTTATAGGTTAGGCTAGGCTAGGTTAGGTTAGGCTAGTATAGGCTAGCTTAGGCTAGGTTAGGTTAGGAAAAAACCAAACATTCTAATTAATTGAAAGTATATTTTTAATGTACAAATAACTTAAATGTATTCAATGTATTTACCTAGTGTGGAGGATATAGCAAAGAAATAACTGGTGTGATCGGTATAACAGAAAAATACTAAATATTTTAATAAATACATCGATATTGGATCCAAATACATAGTTCTTCATGGATCATAATTATTCTAATGGGCTGGACAACATTAATCACTTTACGTATCACTTTTAAACGGCTTTGCAAGCATTTGCCACGATTGAGTTTAAAATCATGGTAAACCTCGTAAATCTATTAACTAAATTAATTTCGGGTGATGAATGAGCTACAAACATCACTTAGGATATCATTATAGTTGGGTTTTTTTTGGGGGGGGTTTTGTGTGGGGGAATTGAAGCTTTTGTTTAAGACCTCAGGAAATAAAGTTTTTTTCCTAGCACGCTAGGCACGAGCCCGGAATTGTTCTTCGCATTACTTCAGGCTAGACCTAGGGGTTACGCATTATCACTTAGATAAAATTCATTGGTGATTTGGCGGGATTTGAACCCGGGACCCCAGGAACCAGAGTCCCGCGCTCTAATCACTAGACCAGCTCGCTCCCCTCAGCTCGCTCCCCCAGGAAATAAAGTACATCTATTAAGTCCTTAAAATAATCAATTTTTCAAATTTCCAATGTTATAAGTACCCTTATGTAATAATGGTGATCTTAGTGTAAATGAACTGCAATGCACATAGTTTTTTTTTTTTCAAATGAAAGTGTATAACTTTAAAAGATTAATGCTTCTGCCAACGTGTATATTTTCATACATCAATGTTACAACGAACATCATTAATTTAATCCAACTACAAATTCATTACTATTTTCCTAATATTCACCCACTATGACAAAAAAACTACACGAAATAGCTAAGAATTTTATGTTTTTATATTAGTTATTCTGTAGTTTGTTCTACTTTAAGTCCCCACCGGGACAGTGGTGTAATCAAAGTTGACTCTGGAATGTAATTACTGGATAACTTTGCTGGCTTTGGCCAAATCTTCATTATACCCAAGCAAGAACAACATTCTTTATACGCCACAGTTAGCTTTAAGTAAATGAGATGTCCAAGTTGTACTTTATACAGCTGTTCAAAGTGATGGTTTATTCGTAATTTATAGGCCTACTTAAGCAAATAAAAAGTTCTTCTAATGTAAAATAATAATTTAATTTATAAAAACTAAAAAAATTATTTTCCTACCATCCATGGAAATGATCACATTGGCATACCTGTAAACAGTGCGCAAAATAGCTCATTGCCGCCCTAGAGCGAGAATGAATCGTTCCCGCTCGCTAATCAGCTGATTTTACTGTTGGTGTTTCTACACTAACCACAACTGCGGATCCGGTAAGAAAATTATGTAACCTTTGCGTTTATGCAGAAAACCCCTTTTTATTTAGATGCAACATGAGTGTTAATTATTTTACTCAAAAGTAACTAAACATATGCCTTTGAATTATCAACGTGTATTGACCTACTAAACAGTTTTGAGCACTCTTAATTTATTGTTGCATTAAATTAACTGAAAATTCAACCGCATCACTTTATGACCACGTTCAGACCCCTGTAGCTGGCTGAGGCCCAAATATTGAGCGTGTTCGGCTTCCCTGCAAAATACATAACTTTCTATCTGTCCCAAAAGCTCTCAAATAACATAACTAAGTGTTCCCAAATATCGAATTACTATCCGATTCTCCCCAGTTTCATTCCGTTACTCGAGTTATTTTTTGAATTCACATTTTTAGGGTTTCAGGTTTCAATTCATCATACATAAATGATGTTGGAGTTTTAGCAGACACCTTTAAGGAGTATTTGAACTTAAAGAGAATAATTTTTGAATGTGAGATAATTTATTCATCATTGTAATAAAAGATCAAGATATAATAACTAAACTAAGATCAACTGACTATTTGTTAACCCTCAGATCGATGTATAATTAATTAACTAAAAATTTGTTTGTTGTATTATTAATGTGAAGTCTAAATGGTAAACAGATTAAATTTTACCCTAAAAGAAGAAATTACAATTAACTTAAGTCAGCGAACATACAGTCTAACATTCTATACAACGTTCTATAGAGGTTAGTTTATTTACTCTGTGATTTTGTCATTGATTATAGGAAAATAATAGTTAACATAAAGAAAATATAAACCGGACCATTAAATAACAAAATGGCAGCTAAAAATGATTAACACAATGGTTATTAAAAGTAATTTTGAGCCACTATTTTGTTATTAACAGTCCGATTTCTATTTTCTTTATGTTAATTATTATGTGTCGTCAAGACCTGCAAAATGATACCAAACTCGACTATACCTGCTATTCGAAAATTTTGAGCTACCCCCACTACTCACGCCTAAGGGCAACATTTTAAAAACCGACCGTAATTATTGTAGCAGTTCATATCCAAACACATTGCTGCAAACTGATTTCAAATATCTCAAATAGTTAAAAAGTTAAAGGGGGTGGGAGTTAATTTTTGGCCACCCCCATGGTTATTTGGATTAAAAACGTTTTAGGGTGCCATTTTGTTATTAGTGAGCCAATTTTGGTTTTATTTATGTCAATTTTATGTTTCGCCAAGACCTATAAAATGATACCAAACTCGACTATACTTGTCTTTTGAAATCGTTAAGCTACCCCCTACCCCTCACTACCATAATTATTGTATCCCCTCATATCTATGAAGGTTCTTGCAAACAGATTTCAAATATTTTAAATGATTGAAAAGTTAAGGGGAGTGTAAGTTACTTTTCAGCCACCCTGTATACAGTTTTAAAAGACTACTCGATACCCGTACGTAGGACAGGCCAATAGTTCGTTATTATAAAGATTGAAAATTACAATTTAAATGAACAGAGCTAATTTTTAAGAATTTAAGTACAATTGTATTAAAAGTTAACTGACATTTTGGTAAAAAGTAAGATTTATAAATTTTTTGTTCGATCATTTTCAAGAGAATACTATCTTTACCTGCGTTTGGCATTTATTACAATTTTTACATCTAAAGACTTTAAAGCTACTAGATCATGTAGTACGCTACATTTTAACAAGTTGGTGGGTTTAATTGAGGGACAAAATGACGTATTAAACCATCAATGTCTAATCACTTGAACATCTGTTGTAGCTCAGCTTGATGGCGCCACTCAGCAAATTGACATTCTGTGGCCTACAACAAACTGATGTCTTGTTGTGAGGGATTCAAAACTTGTGTATACACAGATAACTCCTTTAAACAATTAAATTACTACTGAGTTACTGTGTTACTGGATTGGTTGAATACTAAATTATCAAATCACTGAATCACAGAGTTTCTGGTCCATAGGTAAAAGAATACTGAAATGAGTAATAGAATCACTAAGTTGCTATATTTTAAATTTCAAGATTATAAAGTTGGTGGTTTTTAAGAAATTGGATTTGTTTTTTTATTTACTGAATCACCAAATTTTGAAATGGTGAATTGCTTGAATAAATTCAATAGCCTATTATTTCAAAATAAAGTAACCAAATGTTGTTAACTAGGTACCTACTTGATTTAAGTGTTGAACAAATGCTAAATTACAATCGTTAAATGGGTGTGTTACTAAGTTGCTTCATAGTTACGGAATTGCATAATAACTCTATCCTACCTTAATAGCCTTACCTAACCTAACCTAGTTATGGATTCGTTTAGTTGTTCTATTATTAATTATGGTATTATCACTACTACCATTTAATTAATCTATAGAACTACTACTAACTTTCCCATTTACACAAAAGCATTTGTATTGAAAGCTGAATTATTTCTTAATACATTATTGAATTTATGAGCTACCTAATCACTTAATTTTTTTCAGTTTTTGTGTTACTAAATAATTACTTTGCTTCAAAAGTACATCTCCTAGTAATTACTTAATTCTATTCTTTAGTATTGTATTTTTCCAATAAAGAACTACCATTTAAAATTTATATAAGTAACCAACTGAAGACAATTAAAATAATCAAATGACCTAGTAATTTTATGAGTTTCTATTTTTGTAATTATTGTTTGCTACTACTATAGACATTCCAAATATCAATCTTAATTTTCTAACAAATTTAATGGTTTATTAGCTAACTTTTTACCAGAATTTTCAATTATTAACTGCCCATATGAGATAAAAACCTTAAAAACCAAAAACTTTTAAAGTAAAGCTTTATCAATGAACCGATAAACCAATAAGATGTTTTAAATTCAATCAGTCAAATTGACATGGAATTGCAACTAAATTTGTTATTTTTACGTTTATTAATAGTAATACCTTTCTGAAACTTTCTTTAGTTGTGTAAAGTTAAAGGTAATTACATTTGCATTACAATTAAGTATTTATAAACATCATAAACGTGAAGAATGCCAACTGACTTTTACCTCTTAGCATATAGGTGTGGATAAAATGTCTAACATAAAAAAGTTTCTAAGATTATATTCATGTTCCAATGTTCGAAATAAAGAAAACACCAGGCCTGTAGCGAAAACAGCGGTAAACATCTTACAGAAACCTTTTCTTTGTTTCGATGGAGGATAGAAAATTTTGCAAGACAGTTAATGGTATGTCTGTTGCCATGGGTACGGACCCAAATTGATAGTTGGGGCTCTCCCACCCCTCAACCAACACATTCAACCACCCATTTCCTTACTTACCTATTCTTAAGTTGATGCTACTCTATTTTAAGCACATGTATTACTATTACTATAAAAAGATCGCGAGCAAATTTTCCATAAGTTAAGTAATTTTACCTTAGGCTACATGGTAATATGTACCAATATTCGCACCAAAATACATATATCAAAACCTTAAAATAGTATTAGGCTATATTTCAATAATTAATTAGACTTCAAGTCATTCCATTTTATTCCCTTTCCACCTTTAATTTACCTACATGCTCTTCAAAAATTCGTAGGCCGATTCAATTAAGATAAAGAACAAATTATCTTAACATAAATAAAAAAAGTATGTATACAATTGAGTTTTTTCTTATTTTTACAATAAGTAAAGGAAGTCTTCATGAACTTTTGAAACAATGAATTATAGAACCGTTTATCATCAAGAGTTGATTGAAACTTGAAAACGTTGGTTGGTTCAAGTATTTTTTTTTTTAACTAATCAAAATTATTTCTCATGTTTTTTTTAAATGAATATAAATATTTAAGCGATTCAATCGTAGAATATATTTAGCCGATTTATAACCGACTTTAGCTAGCATTGTTATGTTTAACGATGCGGAAAGAAAACGTCACATTGAATATCGCTTTATCCTGAAATGACTAATGGTTTCTCAAGTGCTTTGGAAACATTTGACTTTCATCGTCTATTCAATTTCAGTAAACAATTTAAAGATGTGTCCCAGAGACATGCGATTTATACATTACATATAACGTGAGGTTGCAGTTTTATTTCATCAGTTACAAACTTTGTTTTACGTATGTTTACGTTTTAATTGTTATACTGTAATGGTTTGCACGCCGCTCTTTACGTATTAAAACCGAGTTTTCGTAAGTTACATTTTTACACTTTGTTTTTGGCTTGTCCTTAATGCCAAAGTATTGTGGCAACCTTAAATAGATCGACGAATGGAAACACTCTGAATAATACAGTCCTCACCTTAATTCTACCTGCACATACATTAAACATCATAAAATAACAAAGACATGTTTTCAAAGTCATTTTTTCCAGAAAGTGATAAAACTTATTAATTTAATGACGTTGAAAGCATTATGACCTTTGGGTTTTAAGAGAAGTAAAGTAAATGAATTCTACAATAGGAACTGTTAGATGTTGAAAAGAAAACATTTCATTACGTTTCCATTTACCAATCCATTCCAAAAGGAAATGTGTTTACTTATTGCATTATGAACCTTTTTTATTTCCTTGCCTTTCAGCGCAAATTAGTATAAAATTCTAAACAATGATTTGCTTGCTTCTTTGAGCATTTACTCCTTCTTTACAGCCCGGTCATTTTATCTTTAACAAATTGTACTTATTATTAGGAAAATTAGAGCATTTTCAGAATCGTCAGAATCGGCAGGCAAATACATTGTATAAATACGTTTTGTAGTCTTAGAATCATGTTTACTGCCCTATTTAGTGATGTGATAACAGGATAATTAAAAGTATATCATTACAACTATTTACATGTGTGTTTCTAAATTGCGGATAATCGACGGTGGCTGGGTCCGTGAGTCTCTGACCCATGTGGATCTGATGGCTGCTAGAACTCTGTACTCTCCACAGTACATCCATGTTGTTTGTTGTGTCACAGAGATAAGGATGGACGGTGGCTGGGTCCGTGAGTCTCTGACCCAAGTGGATCTGTATGATGGCTGCTACAACTCTGGACTCTCCACAGTACATTAATGTTGTGTGTTGTGTTACAGAGATGCGGATGGACGGTGGCTGGGTCCGTGAGTCTCTGACCCATGTGGATCTGTATGATAGCTGCTAGAGCTCTGGACTCTCCAACGTATATTCATGTTGTGTGTTGTGTTACAGAGATGCGGATGGACGGTGGCTGGGTCCGTGAGTCTGTGACCCATGTGGATCTGTACGATAGCTGCTAGAACTTTGGACTCTCCAACGTATATTCATGTTGTGTGTTGTGTTACAGAGATGCGGATGGACGGTGGCTGGGTCCGTGAGTCTGTGACCCATGTGGATCTGTACGATAGCTGCTAGAACTTTGGACTCTCCAACGTATATTCATGTTGTGTGTTGTGTTACAGAGATGCGGATGGACGGTGGCTGGGTCCGTGAGTCTCTGACCCATGTGGATCTGTACGATAGCTGCTAGAACTCTGGACTCTCCAACGTATATTCATGTTGTTTGTTGTGTCACAGAGATGCGGATGGACGGTGGCTGGGTCCGTGAGTCTCTGACCCATGTGGATCTGTACGATAGCTGCTAGAACTCTGGACTCTCCAACGTATATTCATGTTGTGTGTTGTGTTACAGAGATGCGGATGGACGGTGGCTGGGTCCGTGAGTCTCTGACCCATGTGGATCTGTACGATAGCTGCTAGAACTCTGGACTCTCCAACGTATATTCATGTTGTGTGTTGTGTTACAGAGATGCGGATGGACGGTGGCTGGGTCCGTGAGTCTCTGACCCATGTGGATCTGTATGATGGCTGCTAGAGCTCTGGACTCCTCAAAGTACATTACATGTTGTTTGTTGTGTTACAGAGATGCGGATGGACGGTGGCTGGGTCCGTGAGTCTCTGACCCATGTGGATCTGTATGATGGCTGCTAGAACTCTGGACTCCCCAAAGTACATTCATGTTGTGTGTTGTGTTACAGAGATGCGGATGGACGGTGGCTGGGTCCGTGAGTCTCTGACCCATGTGGATCTGTATGATGGCTGCTAGAACTCTGGACTCCCCAAAGTACATTCATGTTGTGTGTTGTGTTACAGAGATGCGGATGGACGGTGGCTGGGTCCGTGAGTCTCTGACCCATGTGGATCTGTATGATGGCTGCTAGAGCTCTGGACTCCCCAAAGTACATTCATGTTGTGTGTTGTGTTACAGAGATGCGGATGGACGGTGGCTGGGTCCGTGAGTCTCTGACCCATGTGGATCTGTATGATGGCTGCTAGAACTCTGGACTCCCCAAAGTACATTCATGCCGACGACGGTTCTGTTCGTATATCCAAAGGTCATGCTGCATATCAGGTTAGTTTTTTTTTTTAATATAGCCTACAATGAATTTTTGTAAAATACCTTTATAAGTTTTATACATCAGAAGAATCTTGTCAAAGTGGTTATTGTATTTTTTTTATTGGAGAGAGACTTAAGTCCAGTAATCGTAAATTATTTAATGAGTCTTCTTCAATGTGGCTCTTTTTTATGTCTTTACCCCAATTTTATTGTACAGTATCCTTATTATTATTGTTGCTATTACTTTTGCTGTAAGCTAGGTACGTCATATCTTTATTAGGAAACATTTATTTAAACTATTTATATTGCCCTTCAACTCCCTGGCTGTTGAAGTTCATAATTTATTGTAAAATCAGGTTTGATTAATACTATTATATCCCTTATCTCATTTTAAAATGTTATTGCTGCATTTTTTTCTATTGTTGTAATTAGCCTATAGTAAAACACCTTTCAGAAGAATCGTACTGAAATGGGAAACTAAAGCATTGTGATGATGTGAATTAGATTCACTTCATAAAAATAAAGAACATTATGATTTACATTGTGTGTTTGAAAGTATAATGAAAATTGGTTTCAGTAAAAAAAGAATATTTTACTTTGAGGGAATCCACACAAACGTCGTAAACAAATTAACAGTTGCTAAGAAAAGGGAGCTCCAAGTGGTTGTTTGTTTAAGCGCTTTGCTTGAAGTTTAATTTAAACCAATGTTTGTTGAAACATACTGAAAATGTGGTGTTTTTAACTAAGATGATTTTTTGTTACGGGTTTGACCCTATCTTGCATTTATTAGTTGTTAGTCTAGATCTGAACCAAATGTATGTCAGTATTTCCTTGATCAATAATGAAACTGTTCTCTTTGAATGAAACTTTGGAAAAATATTTTATCTATGCTTCGAAATGTTTTTCTCTCTTAATCCTGACTTCCAACTGCTTTAGGGCTCTGTCTCTCTATTATTTAATAATCCAAGGTACATAATTTTTACATGTCAGAATTTTTTTTCACATAATATTAACATATTTTCTATAGACAATGAGATTCTGAACTATCAATAGTTGAAACAATTTCGTCCGAGGGATTTTGAGATGGATTATGTATTGGAATCTGGATAAGTTTTTTGGTTGAATATTTGATATTTTGGAAGTTAAACCAATGGAAGGTCAGTTGTCTGACGTTTTATTGTTGGGTGTTCTATTGTTAAGTTTTTATTGTTAAAGGTGTAATTGCTATGAAGTTAGGGTTGATTTACTGTGGATTACTGTGGAACGCCAGAGGTTAATTTTTTAGAGGATACAGGGTGTCTAGATCATAGAGCAATGTGTAATGTGTTGTCGAAGAATGCATGTACAGATTTTTAATAATGACGTCATATGGTAAAGGTGGTGCCGGTGCCGACGGTGTCCGGGCAGAGTTTCCACGAAGACCCGGGTCCGACCAACCAGCTCTTTGCAAAGCCTTCATTACACCAATGTGTAAGTTGAATAGCACACATTTTCATTTGATTTTTCCAAAATATGGTGTTATGACCTATTAAGACTAGTTTATAGGCATCAAGAAAGGCATGTTTTAAGTTAAAAAGCTTACTCACGAGCAATTTAGGCAATATCACAACTCTTTCTAACATAAATTGGTGCACTTATCTGATTATTTGATGTTGAATATTATCATTACCACCTAATTTTAGGATTATTGTGTTGATTGTACTAAATTAATGTAGCTGTTCCCTTTATAATGGAAATGTATGTGCATTCTTTTGCTGAGTATAAAAACTACTAAGGGTTCAGGGTTGGTAATTTATAGATCATAGCAGCTTAAGAATCAGAAGAGGGGAATTTGAACTTGCTAAATCAAGTATAAGGAATGACAGATTATAATTAGGTAGTTTGCAAAGTTTTCAATTTTCATGTTTCGATCTGTTTATTTATATTTTTCCAATAGTTCAAACTAAAATAAAGTGTTATCTGGCATCTTTATTTTATTTATTGAGTAAGAGGAATTTGGAGTTACAATTATTGAAAATAAATTCCAAACACTTTCGACAAGGACATTTATTCGTTTAAGTGGGTAAATTTCATCCCGTGAATCCTACCTACTTCATTTGATCTTGTATTGATAGGATGCCGGAGAGAGAAGAAACCGACGTTTACTTCAAAGAATTGCCTTCACACTTAGAGTAAGTATATTAATTTCTTGCAGAACTAATAATAAATCTATTAACTACTAACATTAGTCCTATGACGGGTTTGCACTTTATTTTCAATAACTTCATAACTCTCACCAATATAATTTTTCCCATGTTAAATGTACATAACAAGAATTGACAAAAATGTTTGAAAGTTCAAGAGAAATTAATCTTACAATTGATTTTGACAATCATTTAATTTTAACTGAAATATTATTGCCCTACTATATTACTGTAGATATATATTTTAAGGGGAGCGGCTTTTATTACATTAAGTACACAATTTGAAAACATCGAGCATATTTGCAAAATAATTTAAATTATACTAATTTGAAATAACAACTTCGCCAATATTTCTGAATTTTAAATTTTTATGAGGCCTTTCGCCAGCTATGCTGGCATCATCAGACACATCACAAAACTGTCTGATGATGCCAGCATAGCTGGCGAAAGGCCTCATAAAAATTAAAAATTCAGAAATATTGGCCAAGTTGTTATTTCAAATTAGTATTGATTCCAATATTAACAGTTCTTCTTTAAGAGTTTAAATTATAATTCCTCACCATTCCCATTGCATATAAACTAAGCACATAAAACCTTAGTTTTCAAATATTTATTGAGATTCTATGCTTTCTCCCTTTTTAGTGTTAAATCTCAGTTTAGATTTTAAATAAGAGAAGCGTACCATTTTCCTAATTGCCACGTAACATATAGGCTTATTAACACAGATAAATTAAACCCCTATTGTATATTAATCTACTTTATAATTCCCTAGTCAGTTTTTCAGGTTTTAAATTCGCTGTAAGATGTAATTTCTTTACTAGAAGAAGTCTGTTAAGAGATTTGTATTTCGATACTGACTCTTTTGTGTTTTGTAGCTTCTAAACGATTGAGGTAACTTTCCAAAAGCTGCATTAAATAAAGTCCCAAATTCCTAAGTCCTAAATTCCCAAGTGATTTTTTTTTTTACTTTCACTTTGTTCTTACTTGAATAATATGACAATCTAAATACCTTAGTTGGTCGTATTCTAAATTATACTGAAAGCTAGTAAATATTCCCTGCTTACTTTGATAGAGATGAGTTGTACAAAACCTATTACAGGCTATATTAGGCGGTATGTAAAGGTTTACTATGATACAGACTCCATATTTTACTTTCAGAATCGCTTTGCCACTAATGGTGGGAGAGGGTCTGGATCATTGGAAAACCGTCCACCGAACTGGTTCGCAGCCAAGTTCCTGCACCGCTTGCCTGAGGAAGAGAAGAAACCACCCTCGTCCTGGTCGAACATCAACTTCGACCCAACCCAACCTTTTCACTACCAGGTAAGAGGGGCGTAAAATGTTCTTAATGTCACTCACACATTTTTCTAATTCAAATTGTAATTGTAATATTAATTCTTGAGAATATGTATCTTATGTATTTGATGATTTTCCTCAATATTTTTTTTCTTTATTCCATTACCGTACTGAAGTTTCTTCAATAATAATTGTTATTGAAGTAATTAAGGATTTCCGCTTTGCAAGAAAAAGTATAGGCTACGTATTAGTAGACTATTGTAAAATTTGTTTCTGCTTTGTCACTCAAAACATATATTGTATTTGCATCTCTATATATCCCTTATCAACGAAGACTCAAAAGTTAATGTGGCTCTTGCCTTCCAAAAAGTTTTTTTATACATCTCCTGTCTAAAAAATGTTGAGACGTAAGGAACTATTGTGAATAATAAAGGACTACTAGCAAATTTTACCTATGAGATAATAGTTTTTAAGTAGGCCTACGGTAATATCTGGTGTATAACTCATACGGTTGAATAATAAGTCTTAATTCTTCTACCCTGAACCAACAATAAATATTTTTAATTTCTTCCCTAATTTGTCTCTAGTGGCTGGCGGTCGTGACGTTGGCTATATTCTACAACCTGGTGTTCATCATCGGCCGCAGTGTATTCTGGGAGCTCAACAACGCGGTAACATTGCTGTGGTGGGCCTTGGACTACACCTGTGATGGCATCTACCTGTTGGACACCGTTATACACGCACATGAAGGTGCAGCTTTGTGATTATAAACATTGGTATCGAGTTGTAATGTTTAACTCATGAATGATCACTGAACACTATTATTCTGACTAAAATGATTGCTTGGTGTCTCTTATTTATGGATTTTTAATTGAGGAAATTTAGGAAGAAACAAAAATATAGTTACAATTAATTACTACCCTTGGTAGGAACTTTCTAAAAGTGTAGTTGAGAAACGTGTAAATATTGTAACTGTATCTGTATCCCTTGAGCCAGATCCGAAGTTTGTTCGAGATGTTTGAAAACCTCTAAGTAGGCTGAGAGTCCATATGAATGTGCATGTTTTGCATGTCCTTTACTTATGGACTCTTGTTATTTCAGCAAATTAAATGTTTCAACAACTTCAAGTGCACAAGTTCAAACTACTACCAGATTATTTGACAGTTAAAAAGAGCTTATGATATGAAATTACAAGCGTACGCTATGGTTTTCTCCAAAAGATTATTGACCAAGTTTTCCAATGGCTAGGAGTTCATTTCTCACAGGAATATTTACCCTGAAGTATCAATAAGTAACTATTATTACTTTACACTCAAGTTGTCTGTCACAAATTCTTGGTACATATCCTCACAGCTGATTCGCCACTTTCCCTCAGGCTATCTGGAGCAAGGCATGATGGTCACGGACGCAGTAAAGCTGCGCCAGAACTACGTCGCCTCCAGAAAGTGGCTGTTTGACTTCGCCTCGCTGATCCCTACAGACCTCGTGTACTTCTACTGGCCCAGTACCGTCTGTCCGCCCGCGGTGCCTTGCCCCGTCATAGTCAGAGTCAACCGACTCTTTAGGATACCTAGGATGCTGGAGTTCTTCGACCGAACCGAGACCAGAACCGGGTATCCCAACAGCTTTCGGATATGCAAGGTTTGTGGTAAATTAGTTGGTTTTGTGCTTTTGCTAGCAGTACTTGTATTTACAGTTGTACAAAGAGTTAGTTTAACTGAGACGTATGTGAGTGAAAATTTAAAAACGTACGTTTTCAGGAAAAGCACTTTGCAAATTTTTTTCCCCTTTTTTCAAAACTTTTATTATTTTTTTTATTTCATTAACATTTTGAAGTTTCATAAAATGTCCATGGTAACGCAATATCTTTGGTAGTTTTTTTTTTTAAAGAGCATCTTTCGTAGAAAAACACAAAATCCTGTCACGACCATAACGGACGTTTAAATGAATATTAAAAATAGTTAATATTATTTTTATAACTATGTTTTGCTATAAACTAATTTACTTTTATGACCATTACACAATAAAAAGGTCACTGAGATTTTGGTATATTTGGTCTTTGTAGAAAAAAATAAAAAAAAACTCAAAAAATAGAAAAGAGCCAATAAAATCTTTTTAAGTTTGTATAACTCCGAAAAAACTTACCTGAGACCCGAAAAATCGTTATGTTTGTATAGAGGTGTGCTTCTTTTGTGTATAAAACATTGAAATATGACGATATTTTAATTTTTGATAGAAATTTATGATAGAAATCATAAACGTGATGGTCAGGGACAAGCGGTACGGTCGTGAATTCTCTGGAATAATCAAAATCTTTCTAAACAATCCTTCAATTAGACTGTTAGTTATAATAAAACTATGTGTTTCAATTGAACTAAACTGTTCAATTTACAATTATATTAAAGTTATTGTCACGACCAAACACACTACAATCCATAAGGCTGGATTGGTCGTGAAAAAAACCGCGATGGTCGTGAAACTTTGGTCGTGAAATTACGTGTTATTTGGCTCTATTCTGGCGGTAGCCCTGCACCTCATGTTCGAGGATACAAAGTGGACTTCTAGGTTAATCTAGCAATTGAAATGTCTTATAAACAAAAATTAACACCATGTCTACTTCATCGTACGGTCATGGACACACCAAAATTACAAAAAACACAATCTTTCCTTTATTAATCTTGTAATTCCTCCTTTCAACTCAAAACGACCGGCACTACAATCCTGACGTACACCCCGAACTAGTCTCTAAAACCAACTGACTCCATCGACGCCAGGCTTGCCACTGTCGTGCTCCAAAGTTGAAAATTTTTCCCAAATGGTCGTGACGCCAAATCGAGGGACAGACTTATTTTGTCATGGTAGTCAGTCTGCAATGACAATAAAATTATAATATGCTCTTTTTTTGTAAGTTTAATAACCATTGATGACATAAAAATATGGCTTTATATATTTCGGCATGCTATTTAATACCAAATAAATGTGTGTAACATGTTGCCCCCGTCCCAAAAAATATTAAAATACATAATAATAAACTATAAATCCAGTATCTACGAAGTAAAAGGTCAGGGACATGAAAACGTACGTTTTTAAATTTTCACTCATGTGTCTTATATTGGATGTTTTTAAGGAGCACTTAATACTTGAATACTTAAATAAAGTTAAAATTAAAGTTTTTATACAATTTCCTTTATCGTTTCTACGCACAGGCAAAGTTTAGATCAACTGCGGTGTAGGCAAATTTCAAGATTGACAGAACTCTTGGAAAAATTGATGAAAAAATTAACAGCTAACTAATTTGTACGTTTATACCATTCTTAACTGCACATATTTATTTACAATGCATGAGTGTTGTTAGGTTAAGTGAGGTAGTTTGACTTTTGTGACAGTGTTTTAATAGTAGCCCTCCTTATAAAATGTCCTAAGATAGTAATAGCAAAGGAAGGTGCAAAATACTCAAGAATAACCAAACCTCTATACTTGTGTCACGTTCGCAGGTGGTGTTTGCCATTCTAGTCCTCATCCATTGGAACGCCTGTTTCTACTTTGCCATCAGCTACGCCATCGGGTTTGGCACCGACAACTGGGTGTACAACCTCAGTGGACAGAAGAACTCTACATTGTCTCGCCAGTACATATACAGCTTCTACTGGTCCACTCTCACACTTACCACTATTGGTGAGATTGATTAATTAGTTTAGTAAAAAATAGTTGAATAAAGACTTGTAGATTCAACGCTAAACAAAAACCACCTCACCAAGAAATGCTTTCTCCATTTCAATGTAGGATTTCTGTTGAATTATTTTACAAATTTATATTTTTAAAAGCACAAATCTATATATTCTAGATATTTTACAAGTCAGTTTTGTCACAGTTTTCAATAAATTATATCATATATTTTCAATAACCATCTAAAGGAGAAGTAAGAACCAAACACCAACAAATAAAGTAATTTTTACTAAAATTCTCTGTAGTGGTCCCTGAACTGTAATAATGACTAATTGGTTTTATATTACCTGTCGTCAGTTCCAAATTGTTACTTTCGGCGATCTCCCATTTTCAAGCACACAGTATAGGAATACACATTAAAACTAATAGTATTATTTTAAATATGCCATAAATACGTCTCAAATCAAATCTCTTTTTGTTAAAAATCTTTTCTTTTCTAGGAGAAACACCACAACCAGAGAACGATGTTGAATACCTCTTCGTCGTCGTCGACTTCCTCGCTGGAGTGTTGATCTTTGCAACCATCGTCGGAAACATCGGCAGCATGATCAGCAATATGAACGTAGCTAGGGTGGAGTTCCAGAACAAGATGGATGGGGTCAAGCAGTACATGAGCTTCCGCAGGGTCTCCAAGGAGTTGGAGGCGAGAGTTATCCGATGGTTTGCTTACACCTGGGCAAACAAGCAGGTATAATGATGAAAGTAGAGTGGTAAATCTACACAAGTTAATAGTATCTATGTTATCTTTGTTTGTACAGTACAGAGTTCTTTTTTGCAACTCTTTCCATTGATTCTAAAAATAAACATTCTAAAAACTACACCATTAATAATTGAATATGACTAACCAAACTGACCTAATCAAACATGTCCGACTGGTTTTTTTGGGTTTCAACTGGTGGAAACAGATAAATTGATTAATACACAAAAGTTTGGTTTATGCATATTTATATATATATATATATATATATATATATATATATATATATATCAGGTGCCTTTAGTAGGTTTTATGTTGGTGAATGAGGTGATATTTATTTGGTATCATATGGGGATGATGTGGAGGCAAGGAAATAATAATTTCTATGTGCTGTTGCACAATAGGTACATATATGCTTTCATACCCAAATTTCTTGCCACTATCTCGATCTTTAACAAGTTCAAAAAACATAATCTTTCTTTGGTGTTTTTTTTTTTCAAAGTATCATAAAACTGGATTAATAGGGGCCAGTTAATTAATAGTTTGTTGAGTCGTGCAGCCAATGAGCTCCCCCTTAATGTATGTGATAAATTTGTATGACTCAAACGTTTTCATTACAACCATACTAGAGTACTCTGATTTTGATGACCAGGAAATTTATGTGGGCAAATTAGTCATAAACTGTCAAACTCGTAACTAGCACATAAAATCTATATGTACCATTCTAGGATTCATGTAATGTTTTTTCACAGGCCATTGATGAAGACAAAGTGCTTGCAGCTCTACCAGACAAGTTGAAGGCTGAGATTGCCATCCATGTTCATCTGGACACGCTCAAACAGGTCAGGATATTCCAGGACTGCGAGCCGGGACTGCTGGAAGAACTTGTCCTCAAATTAAGGCTTCAGGTAATATTCTGTTATAAACGTTTACTAATTCAATTTAATGTAAGCATTGCCAATCAATTATTATGAACGTATCTTCTCACTTAATTGTCTTTAATGTATTTGGGTTCTGAATCTCCTGGGGCCTGTTCCATAATAAACTACAAACTAATAATATTAGTAAATCAGCTGATCGCCCAATGCAAATTAAATGGAAATTCCAAGTTACACATTGTAACTAATAATTAATTGTGAAATAGGCGCCTATGGTTGTATGACATTTCTGAAAGTCAATTCTGTTTGAATGTTATGTCAATAGCTGTGAAGACAGTTTGTGCTCAAGTTAGGACATTGTTGCAGGTTTTCAGCCCAGGAGACTATATCTGCCGCAAGGGAGACATCGGTAAAGAGATGTATATAGTAAAGAGAGGAAGACTTAGCGTTGTAGCAGACGACGAGAGTACTGTGCTAGCCACTCTCAGCGCAGGCGCAGTCTTCGGAGAGGTAGGAGGAAGGGATTTCATCCTGAATTTTGGATATTTTCGTACCCAAAAACTATGAGATATAAAAACTATACTAGATCTATAGAACACCAGGGACTTGAGGGAAGCTAGATAAAGTTTATGCACAGTATGGGATGAAAGGAGATTTAAATCAAGGGTAACATTAGAGGCCTGCTTTAAAAATGGGAATTTCTATGTATTAAGGATAAAATACATTGATTAAGAGTTTGGTGTTAAGGGTCACACTGTACCTAAGGAAATTTCTCATAGTCAAGGCAATAAATTTAAGAATCCATCTTTTCATTTTTGTTTTTATTATGTCTAGGTATTGCCACATTATTATGAGAAGGGAACATTTTATGGCTAATGATTCCATATAGTAAATAGAATGAGTGTAAACAAACCATCAAATTAATCACTAGGAATCATCCACGATTGTTGCAAATACAGACATAAATCAGGAATTTATACATGAAAAACTATTTGTGTAAAATTGATCAATCTGTCTTTGGTTGCTTTCTCCAATGATTTTAAAAGTAGAGTGAAATTGAAGGACGTGTGAAACCTTCAATCAAACTTACAATGAATAGTTATGATGGTCCCAGCATTTAATATCATTGTACTTCCTACTTAATTCAAATCAATTCAAATCAAAAATATCCTTTATTCATATTATATTATTTATAAGTACAATGGTAGAAGAATATAGTCAAATCTTACAAAATCAAATATTTACATGAGTAAATATAAAAAGAGTTTTTATTTTACTTAAACATGTTCCCATTTGTATCCATTAATAATCCACATCTAAGCTTGAATTTTGTTTTATCAGCTCCCATATTTAGCAATAAAGCCAGCTATAAAAGCCAGTGCTTGTTTGTATTTCTGTGACGATCTTCAGCAAGTCAGTGATTTTTAAGCATTCTTGGAGTCTAATATCCTTTTCGCAATAAAACCCACAGTTGTGTCACTTATGAGAAAACCAAGTATATATAATAACATTTTATGTCTGTGTCGTATTTACTTCTTTATTAAAAACCAAATTTTGATTATTTATTCCAAACTATCTACTACAAGAATGTTTTATTGTATTTTAAAGTAAAAGAGGATCAAATAAATAACGGGCTTACAGATATTTAAAAAATTACCACTTAAATTTCCTTTAAAGTAGGTTTTCTTTTTGGTGCCAGTGTTCTTGAGTGTTTTCAAAAAATCGTTCACAACAATTCAAAATCATTAACAATAAACTATCTCCTAAAATCAACCAATCACTGACAGTTAACGTAAAACACCGCTTCCAGGTGAGTGTTCTGGAAATTCCCGGCAACAAGACGGGTAATCGCCGTACAGCCAACGTACGCAGTATTGGCTACTCGGACTTGTTCTGTCTTGCCAAGCAGGACTTGTGGAAGGCCTTGTCGGACTACCCAGACGCTCGGACATCGCTGCTAGAGCGAGGGTGTCAAATACTCCGGAAGGATGGCCTTCTGGACGAGGACGTCTTCAGACTATCCCAGGAGAAGAAAGAGGGGATGGAGGATAAGCTGAATAGGATAGGTGGGTAGAGTGACGAAATAATTTGAAGATAGGTGGGTTGAGTGACGAAATATTGTGAGGATAGGTGGGTTGAATGATGAAATATTATGAGGATAGATGGGTTGAGTGACGAAATATTGTGAGGATAGGTGGGTAGAGTGACGAAATATTGTGAGGATAGGTGGGTTGAATAACGAAATATTGTGAGGATAGGTGGGTAGAGTGACGAAATATTGTGAGGATAGGTGGGTTGAATAACGAAATATTGTGAGGATAGGTGGGTTGAGTGACAAAATACCATTGTGAAAATACTGTAGGTGGGTTTAGTAACGAAATATTATGAGAATAGGTGGGGAATTAAATCTTGTGATCGAGTTAGAGTTTCAGAAATGTAAGATTGTACAAATAGTTAGGTCAAAATCCACTATTGATCAAGACTCACACGCATATTATGTACTGTATTTTTCACCCATTTATGGTCTTTTGGTACATATTTTATAAGCCTTTTAGCATCACTTTTTCCTTTTTTCCTTTCTTTCAGAAAAATCGTTAGAAAACCTCCAGTTGAGGTTTGCGAGGTTGATGGCGGAATACCTCAATCATCAGGCCTCTGTGAAGCAAAGGCTCTCAAAAGTGGAGAAAAGAGTGGATTCCACAGACAACAGAAAGTGAGTTATATGCACATAATAACTTATTCCTATAAAAAATTATTAGTATTGTCTATAAGACGTTATGGACATTGCCCAATAATTTTGTAGGCCTAATCATCAAACAAAATAAGTTGTTTTTGTAATGTGTATTTTCTCGCTAATTAGAAAACTTGTTCAGTCATAATAATCCAGTTTAAAACACCTAAAAAGTATTTAATCAAATGTAAAGTCATACAAATGTTTAATAATCCCCATTTATTAAAAGGTAACTAGGGCCTATAGTTTTTTTATCACACACTGTTATAAATACACAGAGATATTTTAAAATATCTCCACACTCAACAACATATTCCACGCCATTGGAACAAAAGAGTTTGATATTTGATAAGGGATAAGTTAACTTAGAAACACCAAAAAAGCAATAAAAAGACAGCAAAAAAAAATATATTTCAATATTAGTCTTGAAAGTAGATAAAAAAAAGATTTTTACAAAGATTCATCATTTTCAGCCCAGGACAACAATTTGTATATAAGGTGATTAATATAATACATTTACTGAAGCAATTGAAACAACAACAATAGGTAGTGAGGTAAAGTAATTGTACAATAATGTAATCGTAAATAAAGTAATATAGCCAAGTATGAATCATAGGAGAAGGTAAGAGTTTAATGATGCCACTCAGTATAATGTCCGGGTCCACTCTCTTTTATGGCAACTTCATAACTGACCTGACCTTGCTACTGGCTCTCTAGATAATGACATTACCTCTACTGACATTACTCGTGACCAACCGCTACTTCATATATTTGTACCATATCTTTTTTATAATACTATTTCTTTAATGGGAAAGGTTTTAGCTTCCTAAATTGTAAAAAATAAAAAAGGAAATAGGCCTAAACCAGAGTTAAAATCTTCCCTATTAAGTCAAAAAAATAAAGAGAAAAGTGCTTATTTTTTTATAAATTTATTATCCTTTAAACTTTTTTAAGTAAAATAGATCTAATTTTTTGTCAGCGGTGTTGTGCGTTGACTCATTCCCACTCTGATTTTCCAAAACTCCAATATATTAAATTGGCAACCCATGCTTTTTCCAAGGAATTATGAGCGTTCCACCATAGAAATTTACGACCACACGACCGTTTACTACATGATCTATGGGGAACAAATGAAGAAGACTAGTCAATTAATGAAGAGGGGAGGTTAAGGGACCATCGTTTGTCATCATGAGCACACACACACACCTTCACACGCCAACACATACCAGCCAGTAACCACAGACAAGGGCAACTATTACCATTATTGAATCGGATACACCCACAATGAAGCAATGGTTAGAAGAATATCCATGATTAATTGTTTTAGGACCATTTTTTTCTTGTAGATTTTCTTATATTCTTCGATAATCCGCCAAAAAATGTGGCATCTCCAGGGAGTGGGATATTAATTTTCCTTTTTCAACCAATTAATCAAAAAAAGAAATTGTACTTAAAAAATGGTCTACGTTTTGCTCGTAATACTGTAGCTTACTGGAGTGGACATCTCATCTATCATGGAAAGTCTCCAGTTAATTTCTATTCAAATGTAATATAGTTGTAACTTGTAAGAGCCCCTCATAGAGTTTGCCACAATCAGTTTTTCCATTTGTTTTTTTATACTTTTAAAAACTAACGGTATGCATTTAGTATATATGCAAAAGTAATTAATTAACCACATGGCACCAAGAAACCTTCTTAAAAACAAATAGGGCTACAATTAAATAGCAGAGCAAAGCATAGCCTACCATTTATTTACATCACCTCTGTTTCAAATTTTACTTTCATATGTTTTGTTTAAACAAATCTAGCTAAAGCTCTTTCAAAATCCCTGATGTGGGGTATCTTTAAGACGGTCTTGGGGCTAAGCCCCTGGGAAGTTATCACGAAATTGATGGTGTATAAACCTACTCTATGAAATTCTACCACGTTTTGTGCCCATCGGTCCAGCACTCTGAGTTGATCACTCCCAATATATATATATATAGGCCCTATACAAACAAATTTACAAAACCAACATAATATTTTATACTTGTGGAATAAAAGATGCTATGGTTAACAATTCCTTCAGTTTTAGGCGTACTTAGGTAAGCGGAATTCAACAGCACTCTGTAATTTACTTTCATGTAAATTATTCATGTAAACTATTCATGTAAATTAACTCTCTTAACTATCTTATGCTCATATTAACTATGTTAACTTTATTTCCAAAATTGTTAATATGGGAATGAAATGTTTAGTTTCATCAGTAGTCAAAGATACCGTAACACACAAATTAATAAAAATAGTATGTTTGTCCAGTATTGTTGTATTTTGAACAGCTCTGTTAAATCGCAATCAGTTGTTTAATAGTGGAATAAAAATAATGGTCTGTCTACATTACATTTACCCGTAATTACATCATCCAAAGGTTAAAACGTCAACTGTGTATGAAACTTTGGGTACCGGCCTACTTTCATAAGTGGGGCCAAAAACAACCGAACCAAACATTTATTCTCTCGTGACTCTCTCGTGCCACTGGCGTAGAAAAAAAAGAATGAAAATATTGAATCCATTATTTCATTCGGTTGTTTTTGGCCCCACTTATGAAAGTCTACCCAAAACTTTTTTTTATCATCCAAGTAGCCTATGTAATCATTTGGAATCTATGTAAGAGGAAATTTGTCATGCTGTATTTTTTTTCAAACGAATTCAACTTCTGGAAAGCTATAGGCCCTATGTATGTGTGTGTACATGTGTGCATGTGAGGATGTCTGTAAAAGTGGTAGGAGGGTTGACTGCAGGTGACAGCTCCTAGTATATCACTCATCTCTTCTTGACAAAAATCTGAACAACTAAAGCATGGGATGTTAGTTTTGTTTTACACTTTAAAGTTATAGGGTTAAAATGTTTTATATTTAGTTTCTATAGATAAAATTTTAATTTTGTTTCATAATTTAAAATTTGGAAACTGAAATGATTAGAGAGGAAAGAATCAGAGTAGTTAGAATAAAATTTAGCATCAGACTTGATTAGTAGGAACCAAATGATAAATTAAAGGAGGAGATTTTACCTTGAACTATTTTCTTCTTTGTAAATCTTTATGTGTCTGAGATATTTAGAGTTTTAGTAAAAAGAGTTTTAACTTGGTTAATACTTTGATATAGAGAAAAACCACTAAATAATCAAGAGCAAAAAATAATTGAGTACAACCTTTTATATTTATCAACATGGACACAGAACATTTTAAAATCCAACAATAATAATAAAGAAAATGTTAATATTTTTAAACCGAAAATATGTGTTAGAGCCAGACTAAGGGCAAAATATTTGAATGTCAAAACCTTTATGTCTTGGAGACAGACTAAAGAGAAAATAAATCAATAGAATACTTAACAGAAACTATCATTTAGTAATTTAAAATATTAACAGTTAATGAATGAATTACTTTTTCTAGTTTCAAGAATAATTTGTATTGCTAATTTTAATAAAGCAATAGAATACCCAAAATCCCTAATTTCAAGAAATAGATATTAAAGGTCAAAAAGAGAAAGGACAAAATTTAATGTTTGTAACTATATGAGTTAGTAGGTATATCTGTGCTTTGCAGAGTTTTATCGATTTAAAAAGCCTTTGAAACTATAGGAAAACAGTTACGATAAGTATCAGTTATTACACTACATATACACACACTTCCTACACATATACACTTCATATAGTCATATGTTTGAGCAAACGAAATACAATAAACAACTAAATAACTTGCAAACATATGTCTTCCTGGATCAGCTGTAAAAAAATGAATTCCATATCAAGTAAGAAACATAAACTTAGTGTATCGTCATAGCTTCTTATCTATTGTTTGCTGCTGTTCATTTAATATTTAGCTCCAAAGATCCCACCTGAAAGCTTTGAAGGCTAGAGGGTAGCCATAATTTAGAATGCCTAAAGAATGTCTTTAGTGTGGATGTCTTTCCTAGTGGCTATGTAGCTCAAAATTAATATTTGTTCTCCAAACTAGGTCCACAATTAAATCATCAAATTAATATACGAGAACTAATATATAGAATTAATATACAATTATTATTGTATATATTAATTAAGTAATAATTAGTAATTATTATTAATATACAATTATTATAGAATTAATATACAAGAATACTCATATTCTTGGGTATTTTTTTCACATGATGTAAGAATACAGAGAGACATGTATATACACCACTTTTCATTCATAACTTTACTATTCAGCATACTATAATGTAATGTATTGCACACATTTACTCACATGGTGAGGAAGGGACGAGTAATGTCATTAAGAGGTAATGTCATTATCTAGAGAGCCAGTAGCAAGGTCAGGTCAGTTATGAAGTTGCCATAAAAGAGAGTGGCCGACATTATACTGAGTGATGCATCATTGAGTTACAATGGGAGGTTTCCTTTAGATCCTTTGTTTCTTCAATTATTGAAATGCATTGACCATGGTAGAAAACAATATGGTAGACAGTTTGTAATTCACTGTAAACACATAACTTACATCAACGTACTATTGATAATTTTTTTGTGAATGGATATTTTAGCTTATGGTTTTGAATTGTTGTGGACAAAGTTGATTTTGAAACCCTCATGTGTGATTTTAGCTTAACCTTCATGTACATCAGTCAAAACGTCCCCATCTCAACGATTGATTATTGATTATTGAAAAGGGGTTTCATCCAGAGAAAAGCTACTAGCTTTTTGAAGGTTTATAACTGGACCCAGTGACTACCACCATAGACAAAAAGAATTAAATACTTTTTGTCTATGCTACTACTTGATCATGGGGCTTTTAATAAGTGGTCCTGACTAATGACACAGCTGGTTTAAGTCTTACTCAGTAACAAATAAAGCATCACACTTCACAAGTGACACTTCATCACACTTCATTCTACCCTCATCTTTCACTTGGGTTAAAACACACAACTAGGTGAAATCCCCATCTCAAACAGTAACATAGTATGGTGGTAGTCTCAATGAAGTTTTCAACATCAAAAAGCTACTGATTTTCTAAAATATTTGCCTTTCCCTCTTTCTCTCTTTTATATAGTTATTGAGTTGATTGAAGAATTAGTTAAGGAATAGTGGTTAGTATCTCAAAGCATGATTTCAGCCAAGATTTATTGATTGGGATGAGCTGTGTATTAAGATAGAATTCTTCACAGCAGACTTATAAATTTTTTAAATCTCACCATCACAAAACTATATTGGGGCAAACCTTTTGACAAATATGGCAAAAATACCGACCAACAACGTTTTTGATGTGTCCAATACAATACATCTTTAAGGAGGGTTAAAATTTAACACTAAGTTCAACAAAAACATTTCACCTAGTACCACTTCATTTTACCTATTACATTTTCTACTGGTTTTACCAGTTCAACGTCGCACTTATTTCCGAAGGCCAAAGATTTTATATACAATATACTTTAAAGCTAATACAGTCTACTTTGTCTGTGGAATCCTACCTTCAAGTTTAAGGAAGTATATTTATACTAAAACATTTTACTTCTTCTTACACTACGAATTAAAAATTTGGTTTTGTTCCTACAGGAAGAGACGTCAATCTCCAGACTTCCTGTTGGACGTAGCCGCGTCCCAGGGCTCTCCGAGCAGACTGACGCGCAGATCCTTTCAAGGAGTGCCTCAGGACTCTTGGGCGCGCAGACGACGCAAACCTCTCTCCCTCTAACACCCCTATGACCAACCCTCCTCATTCAGCCTGTACACATAGCGTATAATCGAATAGAAATAAACGTTTTTGTATAGTCATAAACGCGAGGATAAACTTTAATACATCTTTATACACTATTATTACTCTAGGTGATTTATTTTTCTACAACAGATAGGTTTGTTATCGTATGATTTTGGACGATCTCGAGCTCGAGGATTATGTGATATGGTGCGATTGTTACGTAAATATGTTTTAATTAATAAAGTTTAGGTTACGATGTTTCTCGTTATTTGTTGTTTTTATTCAACCCAATAATACGAGGTAAGGATTGTCAACGATGTTGAAATTTGAAGTGTGTAGTAGTGATGAAGAAAAGTTATAGAGTCATTAACAGGCATTTGAAATACAAAACAAAACTTACTCCATGATTTCAATTTTTTCTTTTTCAAGTGAAATGCCTTGTATAGCTTTGTTACTGACAAAGACCAGCTGTTTTATTAGCTAGGACCATTTATTAAATGCCCAATGATCAAAGACATACAATCAACTGCACTTGATGAAAAAATGTCAGTCTTTCCTCAACACTGTCAGTAGTTGATGTTATTGATGTCATACTCCGTCAAAGTAACAAGTTGTCCAATATAGTGTGACAAACGACAAATTCTGGAACCAACCGATGTCGATTTGATAAATGGTGATCAGACTTGTTAGCCACAAATATAATTCCGTGATAACTCCCTTCTGGTGATTTCACTTATTTATGTGGTCTCAGTTACTGATTTATATTTGACCTAACACTTTTGGTTTTATATTACCAGGTTAAAAAGAAGGCAACTAGTATTTTATATACATCAGGATATGAACCTTCTTTTACTAAATTCTATTTCAGAAAATTAAGCAAGATGAGTGATGTGTGTGGCTTAATGAACAATTTAAATTTGCAAATAACTACCAGTAGAAAATAATTCAGTATCGAGTTTGAATACAGCAAGTACGGTACCTATACATCTTGTCCTGATTGCATGTCCAGTTATGTTGAAGAATGCTGAGTTAATTATTACTCTCACGTTTTAGGGTAACTTGTAAGAGTTTGTTTTCTGGTACCTATTCATTCTAGGGTACTATAACTATAAATTACAAATACATGAAAATAAATACTGGTACAATAAAAATACTAAAAATATACTTTTTTACTATTTTCTTTATTTTTACTGTACTCTAAATTTTCAATTCAGTAACATAAAAAAAATTCATTTTAAAAATTTAAATGTTTAAAAGTTATTAGTGTCAAGGTTTATTTAAAAAGTTTGAAAATTCAACCTTTTTAAATAAACTTTCAAAAGCTTTTCATACTACTCGGTCCCCTCCACTTGATTCAACCTAACAATAGCTCAACAGCTGAGGTTTTCCAAAATGTCAATCATCTGCAACATGCATTAAGCAAAAATAAGTGAAGGAGGGGGAACTTCCCTTCTAACCTCCATAAAGTTTGTGAAGGGACATGGATCAGCATCACCTTCAGCTGATCCACGAGGGTGAGAAGTCTGTAGGGTAAAATGCTTAATCAATGGTAAAACCTTTCGATATTGTCTTTTTACCCTGAATTGATATCCCTTTTATGAACCAAGCTCAAAGACCAACTGTTATTAATTTGAAGAAAATTAATGTTATTAAAATAACAATAGGTAACAAAACTGACAATTTAAAAGGGAATATTTTTGTGAACCCCTAACCAGGAGGATGGAAATTTTGCTTAGTCTGCAGGTTTGCTGCGGTGGAGGAGTTTTTAATTGATCTTTTTCAGTATTTCAAGGTTTAGTAGCACCTTAGGAATCTCCTGTCTCTTTCATCATTTTACATAACTCAAAGCGAGCAATCTTATTTTAACAGAGACAGGGGACTAATAGGGGCATAGAGGGGGAATTTTACCTCCCTTTCTAACAACATGTGTTAAACAACCATTTCGGACTTTTTAAAGTCAATGGTTTATGATAGGTTACATAAATTCCTTAACACACAACATATGCTTACACAAAATAAAAACACAGATGGATGTGTTGGGTGTAAACAAAATAAATAAGGTAAAACAAAAAAATGGTTAAGTTTAAATTAAGTGATAAGTGAGTTAAGACAATGTATTGACTTGTGAATAATGTATTTTAAAAACTTGTTCACAAGTGGATGGTGTAACTCAAAAAACCTTCTGATTGTGAAACATCTGAAAACTGATTTAGAAACAGAGCCTTCCACAAGAGAAGGTTAAAGATTGGCAACCTTTATCTCTCAACACGGGGAGCTACGAGAGAGTAAGTACTGTAGAACCAGAAGTTAGAGTAAAAACTAAAATACATTATTGTAAATATGTTTTCTTTTTTAAGCTTAGACTAGATGTAGGTCTGTTGTGGTAAGTCTATAAAACATTACAATAAAATAACCCGGTCAATTATTAGGCCTACTCTTGCTACTATAATTAACAATAATGTTAATTTTTTTATGTTGAGTTATGAGAAAAAGAGGTATATTTTTATTCATTTTTCCAAAGGCAAGGACTAGATAATTCAGTTATTTATATTCTTGTTTTGTAGCCTTATTTCTTGCCAAATTCTTGTGCTCTCCAATACGTTTTGCTACGGTGTTTGACATGTTCGGGGAGATTGTATGACAAAATTTCGGGTTGAGAGACAAAATTAGATTTTAAAGTACGTAATTGTCGTCTCACCTGAAATTCTGTCACACCTTAAATTTGTCCAGATAGCTTAGCCTACTATGAGATAGTCCAGGACTCTAACGTGTTCGTTAATTAATTATCGTTTCGAGTTTATTGGCTCAGAATATTAAACACAACAATAATGCTTACAATGTTAAGCTCACCTTTAAAAAGTGCTCATCATAGCCACTCGAAAAATATGTGAAGCTAAATTTAGAATTTTGAATAAATTATCGAGAATGCGGATGACCTAATTAATTAGAAACTTAACTAAAACGTGATTCGGGTGTTATACTTGGTAATCACCAAAGTAAACGTGTCGGGAAAATTAGACTCGGTCGAACACCAGAGTCGATACGGGGTTTCTTAAATCAAATTTAAGTAAGACTGTTCGGGGTAACGGAATAAGTCGTACGTAAACCGTTTTGGCAACTTAAATGATTTCCGAAGCTGGTTTAAGACAAAAGGTAGTGTGCTCGTACGTGAAAAAGTGTGCTGGGTGCGTGCGACTGCGGCACAATAAAGTAAAAATAATAAAACTTCTCTAAAATGAGATTAAACTAAATAAACTTGGTAGCACACTAACCTGATGCCTTAGAATTCTACCAGGAACGGGGGAAATCTTTAATTGACCAGAATTTCGTAAGTTAGGACTGTTGGATTTATCTCCAAACAGCTGGCGTACTGACGGTTCGGTAGCGGGTGGACGACTGACCATGAGGTCTGCTCTTCTGGTCCTTCTTCGCCATCGCCCCTGGCGGCGGGGTAGGTAACTAGCGTCCTCCCCTCTACGATGACGTAGGACCCCTGCCTCTACAATGCCGCTGAGAACGCGGGCGTGGCTTACCCCGAACGTTGAAAATTATAATATCTTAAAATGAAAATCGGGTTTTTACCCCTTGACGGGTTTTGGGCCGTTACAATTGTAGAATGTTAATTTTACATAAACACTATTTAAACAGATTTATTACGGCACATCAATCATTAAGCTCATGACGCAGAATCTTTGCAAAGGTGTGTGCAACTATTTGTACACTTGTAGATGTGTGCACTCTTTTTTATTCACTGACTCACTGTAGGTGGTTGGTGTTGAAGGTTCCCACCCAACAGAACATTGACTCTCAACATTTAATTCCAAGAATTGTAAAACATTTGAAAAAGAGTGGTTTTGAAATGTAAACTAGTTAAATGTGTCGTACAGTAGGTATATTTGAAAGAAAATTTTGAACTACAGTAATTCCTTTTTTGTTAACTATTCTCCTCAGTTCTTCTGAATGTTCGACCTTTTTAATGAACACTCAGCCTTTTTATTGCTAAAACTCCAAATTGAAGTGTGTTGAGTATGTTAAGGGTTTTGAAACAGTCAATTATTGTGGAAGCATTGGTGTCAGCAATTGGAAACGGTTGATCTAAATGTTTTCAATAAATAAAATCAACATTTTAGTCAACATGACAAAGATATAATTGTTTTAAATTTAAATTACAGTGTGGTTCTCATTTACTTTCATTTTTCTTTATTTTTTATCTCAAAAAGTTCAAATTCTCATCATATTTTTCAACAATTGCATTTCTTTATTTATTATTTTAATTTGTCTTGTATTTTCAAGTATCGATGCCTGGTGTGTGGAGAAATCCTTCGAAGCAATCGTCCGGACGCTCTGATACAACACTTACGCCGGAGACACCCGTTTATCAACGTCAGACAACCTTCTCCTACAGCGGTAGGTATTTGTAAAGGGTCTGATTTACACAGTACCAGTATCAGTGTGTAGTGTCATTGACTACGGTATATACTGAAGTAGACGTTTCATCTATATGGACCAGCGTACGTAGTTTGTGTGAGCCAGTCACATAATGCAGTGACAAAAACTCTATTTTCTACCTTATTTTTTGTGACTGGCCAAGTTGATGGGTCATAACAGTTGCTATAGCTCACAATAAGTAATACCATTAGTTTTAATTTGTAAAAAAGATTGTGTATTCAACAGAAATCAGTAATTTAGATCAGCACAATCTGTCAGTGGCTCACATCAAGAAAAATTTACTGCTCTAAAATACCTTTGCAAAATGTGATAAAGAATATGACATGTACATTCATCAAAATAACAATACACTGCAAAGTAAACGGTTGTATTCATGCTTATAAAAATACCAATGTTATTTATTTTAATTTGACGCTGTAACATTTCTTGATGAAATTGTAATAAAGCTATTGTCTATTGTCTATTGTATATTTTTACAATCAGACCAATCTGGATGGATGGCTGGTGCATTCCAACAAGATAATTTCGCATCTAGGAGATTCTTCAGAAGGTAGTAACAAAAACAACTACTTCTACTATGAATAATTTTACTTTCTATTCAATAAGCTCCCTTTTGTAGGATCAACATATAAAATTACATATTTTAAGTACCTTTAACCGTTAATGTACAGGGAGTTTATAGGATGTCTGTTTTTCCTACAGGTAAGAAGACCATGCCCCCCGCCATGTCCACTGCCCCAGGTCCCCCGCAGTTGTCCTTGCCCCCCGATGATGTCTTCACCCCCGAACCCACCACCTTGTGCCCCGTGTCCTCGCCCCTGTATGCCCCCACCACCATGTCCCTGTCCACCCCCACCTTGCCAACCCTGTCCTCTCCAACCTCGCCCCCCACCAGCTCCCAACCCCCCGCCACCATGTCCGGCCCCCTGCGCTGTAAATTGTTGGCCCCCGTCGCAGGGAGATTACTGCAGAGCCATGGAGAAACAGAAGAGGAAGGAGTATCGGACAAAGTACAAATGCACTGGTGAGATTGCATAAATGTTTTGTTTTTCCCTCGTATGCTAGGCTATTGCCCGGTATCATTTTTCGCATTACTTCAGGCTAGACCTAGAGGTTCTGCATTATCACTTATAAAATCCATTGGTGATTTTGTGGGGATTTGAACCTAGGACCTCAGGGTCTGAAATCCTACCAGGGTCCTATCAGTGGCTGTTGAACCGTCTACGTGGTTGGCAAACATCTTTCTTTTAAAGTACCTACATTTTTAAACTAAAACTATAAATTCAATTCTGGACTAAAATCAAAAGTAAAAAGTCTGAAATCTGAAATTCACCCACAAACCTTATTGTATTTTTTTCCAAATGGTACTTTTTACTTCTAACCTTAAAATTTTTTTGCTGAAGGCCATTAAGAATAACCACGATGACTATCACTAACTTTATGAATACCTTTGGTTCCCAAAGAAGATGACACTCTCCAGTGATTCAATCTTAAAATACATATGAAGAAAACTGTACGAAGAGATTACACTGAACAAATTACCTAGTTAATAATCACTATTCTTTGTGAGGGAATTAAGTGTCACCAATTAATGAACACATAACTAAAATCACCTGGAACAATGATGATTTTAATGATGAAATTGATGTTTGTTGACAGTGGAGTCATGGCGGCCGGGTTGTACCAAGGTTGTTTGCCCGTGTTGCGGTTGCGAAGCTCAGCCTGTCATTCGCAGACAACGCAACCAACTCGCCAGCAGCTCTCTGGGTGCCTGCTTGATGCTCGGGTTGGTATAACTGTTACGTTCTAAAACTTAAAACATTTTGGTGCAAATTTTGCAGTTGTAAAACATGTTTTTATGAAAAATCTACTGTTTGTTTGACGTTTGTCTAAACAGCATATTATTGATGAAGGGGAGGCACATGTTGGCCAGCATTTGAATATATTTTTTTAACATTGTCTTTAGGAAATAATTATAAAATATCTTTTATGAACAAGATTCTATGAATGTGTACCTCCTATTAAAGTTTGAACAAAGCTACACAGATCATCTCACTCCATTCTGTACTCATACTTCGCTCATATTTGTGTTCAAAAACACACATACAGTATGTAGGGTCACCAACTCAATGATTGATGATTGATTTTATGCTTTATGTTATTGTTAATACTTTTAGAGGTTTAAATTTGTTAGCCATGTTATGAGGGGAAATGTAAGAGGAATTAATGTAGTTGTTCCTAAAAAATTAAGTTATTCTTCCTGTTTTTGTTCAAATGCAAGTTTCAAACTGTATTACACTGTTTTACCAAATGGTAAGAGCTGGCTGGCTGATCAGTAGGAAAGCAAAACAATGCACGTTGAGTTGTTGTCCAAATTAAATTAAATCATTTGTTGTTAATAAACATGATGCAATAATTTGTTGGGAGGAAAAAGTTCTTTTAGGAATACATTAGAGACAGAAATGGGTACACATCTAACTCACCAAAGAAAAGAATTTCATGGAGTTTAATTGTACAAGAAAAGTTCAAATCAAAAGAATAGCAATTTTTTGCCCCTCCAATTCCTATTGAGATTAATAGGGAAGATGTGCTTCTGAATAAAAGCAATCCTTATTGGAGTGAAAAACAAAACAAGTTGTGAAATGTTTGTGTACTAAACTGCCTGGAACACAGTCACTTTTATAAATGGGCCTGGGACCCAGGGGCGCAAGAGGTTTTAGGTTTGATGGTGGCAAGGAACATAATAAAAATTCCCCCACAATGTAGGTGAAGAGGGCCGCGATTATCTCACAGACCATAGGCACCTCTAATACACAATGCCGGAATATCGATCTGGCAACGCCGCACTCACCCGCCGCCTGGATCCGGCACTCAAGCTAGGCTATAAACATCAATGAGAGTATTGCTGCTCTGTATCAATGAATGAAAATATGTAAATGACATATATAAGTGGATTTTAGGGTACGGTAAAATGGCAAAATTAGAATCTAGCTTGTTTAATTAGTGAAAAAATGCAACATACCACAATATTTCTAGGACTAAAAATAGAAACATAATATTTTTTTGTTGCATTTATCATATTGTAAGTACGATGAGTGTGGAAATGCATATTTCCTACAGTTACCTAACAATCTACATGTTCTCTCACTGATTTGAGAAAGCAAAGTGGCAAATTAGCTCATCAGTGAGACAATGTTAACATTGTCCCACTCGAATTGCTTTGTCTCACTCCAGATTTGCAACGTGAAGGCACGTTTCCTTACCAATTTATTTGTTTTATGGTAACTGTAGGAAAAATATAATGTGCAACTCGAGTGCAAAGTGCAATCGCCTCACTCGAGAAACCATTCCTCCATAGTAAGGATTTCTCTCAAGTGAGGCAATTGCTCACTTTGCTCACTAGTTGCACAAATTTCCTATGTTAATCTGTACTATTATAACAAAATCTAATGGTTTCTGTCTAATTGTATGTTATTCAATATCGTAAAAACTACTAGACCGACTGGGCTTACATTTTACAAAAATATAGCTACTTTACCAAGAATGGTAATAGGACTATTACCACTTCAATATTGATCATTAGAAATAAGACTCCCATTGCAAATGGATTTGAAGAGGCTAACATCTGATCCAACAATTTGTTCAAATAAAATCAATTTTCAAATTTTAAATAGGAGTATTTTAGGTTTTAGCATTAACTATTGGATACAGATGAAGATATCCCATCCATATGGATCAGCTGTCGCCAATTTTTTTACTAAAAACTAATGTAGTTGTGTGAGCCAGTCACAGATTGCTCTAGTGTCTAAAACTCTATTTTGTACCTTATATTTTGTTACTGACATAGTTACTGGGTCATAACAATTGCTATAGCTCATAATAAGTCATTCCATCAGTTTGACTTGGTAAAAACCATCATGTAATTGGCAGAAATCAGCAATTTATATCAGTGCAATCTATGGTGGCTCACATCAACTAAGACAAATTTGATCAAAAACCTGGCGACAACTTTAACATGGGGTGGAATGTCTAGTTTTAGTCAACCTGGAACCAGCTACAACGAAATTTGAAGTTTTCATTTCTTGTTTGACGACATACTGACTAAATAATTTATTTTCTTTGTATAATTACTAAGCAAACGTTTGCCATTTTATACAAAATTGAAGAAGCTAGGCCTCCATATGGCTTTCCACAATATTAATTGATTTTTTATCACAAAAACATTCAGACTGGAGTCTGAGACTCTGATCCTTTTATTGTAAGAGGGTGTATTACATATTATACTAGTGCTTAAAAGAAACACCGGTTTATTTCTTTGAAGTGTTAGTTATTTAAGTTATTTTAATCACTTAACAACAGCGTTTATCAATAAGATACAAAAATAAATTTTTAGGAAAAAGTGAAGGTTTGGCATTCTCACCTAACATTTGCGTCTCGCGTCAATATTTACACGAACCATTGTCTTTATTCTTATATTTGTTTGCAAATCTAAGCTCATATTCTTGAAAATGTTTCACGCAAACACAAGAACTGTTTTAAGGTGTCTAATTTGACTAGAAGACATTGTTGCTTAGAATCTTGAACCATTGTATGTATCATTCAGTTTTAATTGAGCTTTTATAATTACTCTTGCACCCAGATACAACCCATCTATCTGGCATGTTGTTAAATTTTATTAAGTTAAATGTCATTACTAATGATTAAAGGTAGCGCGAATAAGTAAGTCGGTATGCGACTCCTCCATTCACTGTAATGGTAAGACGATCGCGCGTCAAGACTCAGATGCGACGTTGCCAATTATTGCTTGCCACAGGCTTGTGAACTAAAGAAGGCTGTGTACAGACCCATAGCACATCACATCGCAGGCCTGGCCTGGAACTCTTTTCTCCTCCATTCTTTTATAGCATTTGCAGAATAACTTTGACCAATAGTGAACATAACCTAATTTCCCCTTGTTGACAGTTGTTGGCCGTTATCCTTCCTACCGTTCATGCTGTGCGAAAGTACGGTGGTCAACCTGTATTGCGCCCAATGCAACAACTTCCTCGGAGCCTACAACCGCAAGGAGGGTTGCATCGTGGATGTCGAGGCACAACTGTGCAACCCTGGCGTTGTTCCTAACTTCCCCTCCATACCGCACTGATCATTACACTCTGTTACAAATCAGATGTTTAGTAAATTGTTTGTATTTATTTTACAAAAAGATTACTTGGGAATGTTTTAAAGTGATTGTGTGTATTACAATAGTTATTGTTGCAAAGTGTTCATTTATCATAATTTTAAGCTAATTAACAGTATTGTAAAGCAAATATTAAAAGTCTTCTGAGCCTCGACACTCTAGCTCGCAAAACAATTAAAAAAACTCTAAACTCTTTAAACAATTTCTAATCCCACAGTTTACTATATATTTAAATTACAATCACTCTGGTGTTTGAGCAAATATTTTGATATGGTAAATAACTCTTCAGCGGCTTTTTGAAATCAACAAAATTAACACATTACTCTTATGGCGGGCAAATCCAAGTTGGCTGTTAGCTTCCATGGACTCCCTTGGAGAAATATTAAAACAACAAAGAACATTTTTAGTCCCAGTTTACTAGACATTTAAATTATAATCACTTTGATGTTTGAAAAAATATTTTTGGAAGGTAAATAACTCTTTATCAGCTATTTGAAACTATCCAAGATGGCCGCTAGCCTCCAAGGAGTAAACTATATTTTAAGTACCGGTAATTAAATCAAAGAATTGATTCTAGGTATTTTCAACTTTCAGAAGAAAAAAAACTTTCAGAGACAAGAATATATCACATTCAGAACAAAGTTTCATTGTTGAAACATAACACAATAACACTGTTAGGTAAATTTTGAAATGGCTAAAAACCTTCGTCAATAAAGTTATAGTCAATTACTTAGATTTTATACTGCTTTTGAACTTAGTGAGTAAGGATATGTTTCAGCATAAAAAATCCATTGATTAAAAAACAAGTTTTATTTATGAAATTATGTGAAAATCTTAAACTAACATATTGTAGTATTGCAAAAATTAGGAAATGTTTCCCATAAAGCTATCACAATTAGTAGGAATAACTCAATGATATAGTATCTACTAGAGTAGTAGTTTACTACCAAAAGGCATTTAACATTTTTAGGGGCGGTTTGGGAGCTCGGTATTAGCGCTAGTCCCCGACTAAGAACCGGATATTTACAGCATTTATGTTGCCGCCTAGAAAACAGGTTTGTGAGCTTGGGCTCAGTAAGGCGCGCGCCTGACTTGTGCAGGGATAATCTCGCAGGGATTTCTAAAATATTGTTCGTTTGGGAGTCTGGTGGACTCAGGCGCCAGCCTAAGAGATAATTTCGGTGGGTTTGGGAGACCAATTTCAGGACTAAGAAATATATTTTTGTCATAAAAATTAGTGAGTTTAGTCCACAGCTTTAGTACTGCCAGGGAGCAGGTTTAAGTTAACATGGCCGGTGTGACCTCATTAGCATGTTATTATTTATATATTAAATAAAAGAATGTTATATTGGAATTTGTTATTAAATCCTGAACAATTTCATTACTCTTAAAGTATATTTGATAAAAGTTTTTTTTAAGGTTTCTGTTGTTCAAAATAAAACAAAAATCTTGATAAAAGTTATTTTAAGGTTTCTGTTGTTCAAAATAAAACAAAAATCTCGCTTAAATTATTTAATTTCCTTTAAACATGAATAATCATAAGGTTAACATGGGGAAATACAGAGCCATTGGAGCGGAACCCCGAAAGGATTTTTTAAATAAGAATATGCCTATATATTAATAGGGAATGTGCTATCATCATGCCAAATTTCAGCCCAATCCGTCCAGTAATGCATGATTGAACTTCAAACAAACACACAAACTTTCACATTTATAATATTAATAAGATAAGCTAAACATATATAAAATTTGAACAAATAGTGTTTTTGGCGTCTAGGGAGATCAAAATGAAAAAGTATATCGGTCCCGGAACAATGGGCCACCTACGGTAATAGCTACTTCCCTATAAAGAAATTCGCTAAAAGGGTGTCATGTTAAAAATTTTAAGAATTAGTAAAAGTTGTTTTTTTTTTTTTTTGTTATAAATGTTAAAAGATATATTTTACATTTGCCTTGGCTTCACACAATCATAACCTCCATAATTACTTAAAATAATTTTTATTCCCGTCAATACCCCTATATTATACAGGGAAATTACAGTTAAATTTTGAGGCTTTTTAATTATTGCATGACCGAGTTTCAGTGTGTTCCCACACACACAGGGTAATTTTTGATAAATGAATAATGTTTCTGATCTCTGAAAGAGATTATATTGTTTTTCAGAAACCTATGTTGCTCTGTACGTATTTATAAGGGGTAGTACTTAAAGACAACAGATTAAATAATTTTAAACGTAAAATGAAAATTAAATTGACTCTTATAAGAATGTAATATAAAGAATTGCGGTTCTTTAGTCATTGAGATGTAAAACAAGGACCTCGCAAAAACTACATTTTTGCAATTGTACAATGCAGAAACTTCCACCATAGTCTACTAATTAGCCACCATTGATATACCAAGATTAAATTTTATTCATCTTCAATTGAAGGGCTCCCACGAACAACGTTCCAAGCGCCAAATTTTTCAAAGTGGAGATATTGAGCGAACAACGTGCCATACGCCTTCCTCTAACAGTAGGGATATTTTGTTTTGTCATAACTGCAGTGGTACGCCTGCTACCAATGTTTTAGTGGAGCACGTGTTTCCCAGACTCCAGCTACGCCGCACGAACAACGTCTCATTCGCCACATCATGGCTTCAGGGTCAAGCATTTTATTGAGTCCCGGCGACCAATATAAGCTAAATGCCGGTAAAAAACGTAAATTAAAACTTGTTGTATGGAAGGATAAGATTCGCAAGAATTCAAGGGATAGTGGGGAGCCTTACATTTCAAAAAGGAAGAAAGCAGTTCCTGGCAAACTACCACCAAGTGAGGTAAGTGGAACAACGTTTCTATCGCCACCTGATGCTCATGTAGGCCTATAAGAAAGTTTTTTTTAACAATGTTTTTAATCTTATCTTATGTTTTAATGTGCATATCCTGCTAAATACCTAGTTAAAAAAAATATTTTTTTAAAGATGATCGCCTTTTGGCAAAAAAATCATTATTTTTACGGACCCATAATAATTTTGGTAATAGGTTCGTATGAGTTTATAGTACATATTTTCTTCCAATAATAACTGTATCAATGTAAATGTAACGATTTTTGTTTTTGTTTCAGGGCAGAGTATGTTCTTGCCAGTTTCAATGCGATCAGCTAACCTACGAAGAGAAAATGCAGCACTTCACTAATTTCCACAAGCTGGACTACAACAACCAGTCGCAATTCCTGGCCAACGCATGCATTAAGGTGGGAGAAGTGAAACGAAGGAGGGTGAGTGAAGATGTCTCTCAAAGACATTGTACACCTGAATATTACATTCCTCGTAAAGATAGGCTGTTGCGAGTATGCAGGAAAACTCTTTGCAATGTATTTACGATCACACCGCGCCGAGTGCAATGGCTTTTGGGAAAGATCAAGTTTGATCAACCTCTGACTGATGACCGCGGGACTCACAATAACCGCCCACACAAAATACAAGACGACACAAAAGAATTAGTTAAAGAACACATTAAACCTTTCCCATTGCAGGAGAATCATTATTCCCGTAATGACAGCAAAAAACAATGCTTGGACCCCAACTTATCAGTAAAGAAAATGAGGAAACTTTTCCTCATTAAGCACCCAGATGCTAATGTTTCTTTGCATATGTACTGAAACATATTCAAATCTGATTTCAACCTAAGGTTTGGCCTTCCTAGATCTGACACATGCGCATATTGTGATCGCCTCTTCATTAATCTAGTTGCGGCTTCCAATGAAACTGAAAAGCAAGCAATTGAAAGGGAAAGTCAAATACATCATATGAAAGCAGACCTGGCCTACAAATCTTTAGCCGAAGACACAGCAGTAGCCAAAGCGACCCCCAACATAGTTGCTATTTGCGTAGACCTTGAACAGGTTCTTTTTTGCCCATTTCTCACTCATAATAACATATTTTATCAAAGACAACTGTCATGCTACAATGTAGCAATACACAACCTGGGCCTAAATAAAGCAACAATGTTTTTTTGGGATGAAACCGTAGGAAAAAGAGGTTCCGCAGAAATCACCTCGTGTGTCCTCAAGTATGTTAGCTCTAATTTTAGAAAACTAACAGTAGGTGAGACTCGAACACTAGTAATATGGTCGGATAGATGTGTCGGCCAGAACAACAACTGGCGAATGGTAGCTTTAATGCAACATTTAATACAAAGTGACTACTTTACCACGGTAGAACAAAAGTTCCTAACAACAGGGCACAGCTTCCTCCCCTGTGACAGGGATTTCGCTTTGATTGAAAAAGCAAAGAAAGGGGCAAAGGTTTACATTTCTTTTCATTGGGTTAGTGTTATTGCTAACGCAAAAGACTCAAATCCATTTGAAGTTCAAGTTATGGACACAGATGACTTCAAAAACTCTGACCTCGTTTTGAATTCCTTGGCCACAGGAAAATTTGGTATTACGCAACATGTGTGGTATCAGATATCCAAAGATGATCCAGCTACTCTTCGTGCAAGACCTACACACAATGTTCTGCGGCCATGGACTACACACTGCTTGGCAAAAAGAGTTAGGAACTCCAGGGATGGCAGAGTCTACCCGCCAGTAAAGGTTGCAGAGTTTCCAAACTTGTACCCAGGTCGACTAGGGATCAAGACTGATTTGCTGGATATGATGAGATACATACCACAAGAGTTCAGAGAATTTTATGAAAATATCACAGTGGCATAGATGGAGAAAAATGGAAACATTTTTATATATGTTAATTTAAAGATCCGTTGTTTCTTGTGTATTTATCAGTTTTGATTTTGATATTGTTTTCCTTTTCTACTAATAAAATGTACTTGTATTTCATACGTGTTTTTTTTACCTTAGAGCCTATAAAATATCAAGTATAAGTTTTGTTGTTTTCACAAAGGCCAATTTAAATACAGTGGAATTTAAATAATATATGTTCATACAATACTTTAAAAAATAATCGCTAAATTAGTAGTTCTATAAAATACCTGAACACAAAATAAGAATATAGTACCTAGGTTTTCTCTATTAACATGTTCAAGATTTTAAATGGTATTTTTTTTACTATGAGGTCAACATAGTCTCTTGGTTGTTGTGGAACACTGATTAACATAATATTTAGAATTTTTAAAGTTTTAAGTTTTGACATAGCACAAACTTAATGAACACTCTTAAGGTCTAACGCACGCAAAGCTAGCAATAGTTAAAAGTCCAGTACAGAACAGGTATGTATGTGTGGAGATCAGGAAGATTATGGGCATGATGGTGGCTAATGGTGAAGCAGTGATGAATAGTGGAGGAATGTAGAGGGGTTGTGGGGGGTTGGGGAGGTAAATGACCTTAATCTGGGCCGGGTGAGAGCGTGACTATGACGTCACGTTGTCTGCCACTGTCCGTATAAAGTCATCGCAGTGATGCTGCCTAAGTTTCAAAGCATTGACCTTTATAAATAAAATTGTTAATATTTTGATGATATCAAAACATCGCATTAACAAAAACTATATTGGAATTAACCACATTGTGTTTTAAGAATACTTATATAGGACATTATTCTGGGGACTATTAAAAGAAATTCGAATTTATTAAGCTAAATAATGATATATTAAATTATAAAACGTCAACCCCTTTAAGGAGTTACTTAATACATAAACAAGCAATTTTCACCTCGAAAAATAAAAAAAATATAACTATTTGGGAAACAACGTTTCAAGCGCCTGTCGCTTGAAACGTTGTTTCCACAAAAAAAGTTATAAAACAACAATATGAAATAAAAACTTAAGTTGTTCATTATATTTAGACGTTTTAGACTCATACCAAAAATTTCAGGCAAAAAAAACCAAAAAGTATGTATTCTAAAAAAGTTTTGCATAAAACACTTTGTGGCGTGATTACTCAAAACAAGTAGCTCGGCGCTTGGAACGTTGTTCGTGGGAGCCCTTCAACTGTTCATCTTTTGTTGTTGTCTGCAGTGGCCGCTGCCAACGTCAAAACCTAAATTCCCCGCGATTCCCCGTCTATCTAGTCACGACTATACTTGCTCTACAACCATTACAACTTAGCTGCAAGCTCCCAAGCCTGGTTTTTGATCCGGGTACTAAAGTTAGGCGCGTCTAACACTAGGCGCGTACTAGCTTGACTCGAGCTCCCAAACCGCCTCTTACTTTTTAAACACTGAAAATAAAAGTAATAGGCTAGCTGTAGTAAATAATGGTGTACTACAATGATCGTTTTAAATTGTAAATTTAAACAATAAAAATAATTACAAAAGCACAAACAAAATTTCAAACAAAGAATTACATTTTAACAGGAACAAAATATTACAAAACCTGAATAATATAAAAAACTATGAACTAATAAATATACCTTGGTGGGAAAAACTCATTCCTAAAACAATTTAATATGGCCCCTTTTACAATTACAACTAATAACTCGTAATATTTCATGAATTTAACTTAGAATCATAAAGCCTTGTGGTCACAGGAGATATGTAGGCTAATAATATGTATCCAAGAAAATATGAATTTGTTAAATGGCTAATCTCTAAACAAAACCTAATACATAACGAAGACCAATGGGTAAAATTCATATCCCCAACAGTTTACTGTAGCCCCTTTTACTATTGTAAAAAGTAATACGTAGTTCTGAATCTGAATTGTTTTTTTTCCCCTGAAAAGAGGTTAGCGACCTCTTTCAACAAGTAGCAAAAATAATAGTATTATTTCACAAGGCTAAGGGAACATTCCTGACTATTATTGCACGGTAATGGTATTTCCCATATCTACTGAAACAGTTTGTTGGATACTGTTACAAGTCTACAATACCAGTTATATATTATTACCATCAATATATTGTTTGTACTGCTTACCAAGACATGGAAGGAGAGCTGACAAGATAAAAAACTCTTAAATATAGCCGACTAAAACAATACAAAATTGCAAATACAATAATTGTACTTTTTGTAATTTCTTATTGACATGAGTGACGAATTTCTCTAACGATTATTGTTTGAATGAAGCTGAGTTTATTTTCCAAGTAGTCAGGAGTAGCAAAAAAAAGGGTTTTTTTAGAGCAACCGTGTGTTTAACCGTGTGTCAAAACACTTGGATTATAGCACAACATTTTGTTAGATAATGTAGTCCTATTTTTATGTCCACCAGGATGGTCGATAACCTGAATCAGATAATCAAGACTACTGCACTTCACATTCAGTATAACTGTGCAACAACTTTATACAATTGAAAAAACGTAACTATTATCTCATTTTAATTACATTTCTTTCATGTTTATTTCTTTCCGTTGAAGATGTTTCTTTTTCGGGCTTTCAATTGTTGGATCAGCACCGGTGTGATGTTGTTTTCCTCGTCTAACATCTGCTGAAACACCTCTCGTGTTCTTTTCATCTGCCGTCCTGAATACCAGAGTCCACCTGATTTGTAACAAATGAACAACGGAGCATCACATAGTGGTCTAGGAGGACTGGTTGTTGGAACTGAATCATTGGAATTTTCATTAATTTCTTTACCTTCCGTTTTCAAACTCATACCTGGTAACTTTTTTAGTAAATAATCCACATCATTAATATCAGGTTTCTCTTCATAGGTTTCCATCGTGGAAAGACTCATTTCATCTTTCTTTCCCTTGGGTTTGCTATTAACGTCTTTTTTAAGTCTGTTAGGACTTAACTCGCCAAATAGAACACGCTTTGGTTCAAACGTTTTCAGGCGTTTGGACGGTTTTTGTATCATTGAGAGTTTACATTTCTTCATGTTTTCATTGAGATCTAATTTACTAATTGAATCAATATCTGGGATAGTAGAAATGTTATTGTTCATCGAAACAACCTTTTCCGCATCTTTCAAATCTAATTGAGGTGAAAATTCGTCAGGTGAACTGTTTTCATTCATTATGTTTGAGTGCCTGATAAAATAATGACGAAGCAGTGCTGCTGGCTTTAGAACCATGTTACACTTATCACAAACGATAAGATTTAATGGTTCAGCATCGACAACTATACCAAACATATCCTTGTCTTCCTTATGTAGTTTGTTTATCTTACTATCAAGCATACTCATCTGCTCTTTTCTTTTCTCCAAATAATCTTCCCATACACCCCACGGTAGTCCAGCAAGCTTTGATGGATCCATCTTCAATATTAATATCTTGAGTACTTCACTTGCTTGTCAATCTGAAAAACATCAAAGAGAATAAATTACTATGATATAATCATTTTACCTACCATTGAATATGTAATGATAATAGTAAGTCTCAATTAATATTGCTAACCTACGTCAGAAGGATCTTTTTGACAATTTTGACTTCATACAGGAGTAAGGGGAAACTATTTAAGTTATTTGTTACAACCAACCTTCCCGGAAATGTAGAACATGTTTTGACAATGATCCTATTTTGTACCCTTTCTATTATTGAAAAGATATGTGACAACATTTGCAGTAAAACTTCTTTCAGCTGCACCTCCTTAAACTAAAACTGGAATAGCCAAAACTATCATAAGAAATCAAAATCAATTGAAAAAAGAGCAGGGAATTATCTGCTGTGATGCAGGTAAATGCAATGGAGCAGATGACATGGATCTCATACCAAGATAGCCAACGGTTCAGAAAGCAACTGTCAATTATTTAAAGAAATAGATTTTGTGTGTATACTTGGTTGAAGATTTTTAACACAACAGCAATTTAAATCAAATAAAACACAGCTGTTGTAGATCTCTTGAATGTACATAGCTTTTAAATTTCAACAATTGATTTACCAAAAAATAAGGCGTCAATAACAGCTTTGTCCTTCAGATAATCTGGGTTTTTCCTGAATTCATTTATTCACAGGCCTACAAGTATGTATGATGAACTCACTGTTACACTTGTTGTGTGTATGATCCCAACTGTGTATGGCAGGCGGAACACTTGTGAATGTAGACGACTCGGCTAACAGGAGAGTTCTGTACTCCAGAAGGGGCTGCGTTGGTCACTGCACTACACATCCCGCATACAATGCTGCAATCATTGCACATGACTTTAAAGTTTTTCAATCAAGAAATAATATAAGGCAACTCAATCTACAATTTAAAAAATACCTGTACAATTTTCCCACGATAAAACGACACTTTGTAATCCAACATTTGGTTAGTAGACTCGCGACCAGCAAAACAAAACAAGTCTGCTGCAAAATCAATATCCCACTTTTCTTTATCTTATAGACTATGTACCATCATTGTATAACCCAGCTTTTATAAATTACAGGTATTGTTTTTTACATATTTTGCTTACTCCATTGTATTTTTATACCGCATCTGATGCTTAATAGTAGGTTTTTACAGTTTGAAATTGGACCCAGTAACCCAGTTGTCCCTAATCGTTGGATTTTAAATAAATAATCCTGGCTAATGAAACAAATGGAACAAAAATAAACATCCTAGCTTTTGCGGACGATGTAGTAATTCTGTCCAAAAACAGAAATGACCTAGAGGAGCTAACCAGACTGTTCATAAAAAAAATCAGAAAAAATGGGCCTAAAGATTAATGATGAGAAGACAAAATATATACACTTCACGAGACAGCCAAATGAAGTGAGGACAAATGAAATTAGTATAGATGGACATACTTTTGAAGTTGTTGAACAATTTAAATATCTAGGGGTAATTATATCAAGCAGCAATAGTGAAGAAATGGAAATAAATTATAGGATTGCTCAGGCCAATAAATGTATGTATTCTTGTAAGAAATTGTTGACTTCAAAGATTCTCTCACATAAAACGAAAATAAAAATATATCATAGTATAATTCGACCAGTATTAACATATGGAGCTGAAACTTGGATTTTAAATAAAAAAGAAGAAAACAAAATGATTGTTTTTGAAAACAAAATTTTAAGAATGGTATATGGACCAATACAAGAAAATGGGGAATGGAGAAAAAGGCATAATAGGGAGATAAGGAATATGTACAATGATTATGATGTAGTAGCACACGTGAAAGCAAGGAGAATAAGGTGGGCAGGACACGCACTACGGAGAGAACGAGGTTCACTACTAAAAGAAGCAAGTATAGGAAAGCCAGAAGGGAAACGACCATTAGGAAGGCCCAAGAAGAGATGGTGGGATAGTGTTTCCAGGGACGTCAGAGAAGTGGGGGCAGAAGTGGAAGAGGCAGAAGATCGAGAGAGATGGAAAGCAGTTGTTGGTGCGGCCAAATCCCGCCTTGGGCATAAATGGCCATGGGAGTGAGTGAGTGTGGCTAATGAAACAGCTGATCTTGGTCAGTAACAAAGCCACACAGATCATCTCACTTCATTCTACACTCATTCTTCACTCATATTTGGGTTAAAGTACACACTTAGGTGACACCCTCATCTCAATTGATACTGTTAAGTATTAGTTAGGCTAAAAATACTGTGTAAAAAGATAATGTCAACTTTTATATTAATTGAATGTATTAAGAAAAAACCAAACTTGATAAACATTTTCAGTAAGTAACAGATATTCCGACACCCTGGTGGTTCCTTACCTGGTCAGATTAGCGAGGGACAAGCCGACTTAGTGTTTAAACTTCTCTAAAAGATTAAAATCAAACCTGTTCTGAGGCCAGTCACACACTACATCAAACACAACAATGTGTCATTTGATTGACTTGATGCTATTCAGTTGGATGGTCATTAAAAATTTTTACTTACATACATTACAGAACATTTTATGTGGGGTGAAAAGCGTGATTATATGTATAATTAAGAGGGCAAGTGCAAAGGGATTTTTCTGATTTCCATAGCATTAGACATAAAAAGAAATCAATTATTCTGTGACTTGTTCTTTTTAATTTTCATACAGAAACTGAACTGTAGGCTTAAATATTCCGCTTCTGTCAAAATGTAGCCTATTGTCATAGGCTCCCAAAAGTTGTGGTTCATGGTATGATAGGGAGTGTGCGGTATGGTGGTGAGTTACGTGTTGTAGCAAACACTGCAGAACACTAAAGAGGGAAATTTGCACTTGGTGAACCTCTAAAGAGAATATTTAAATATGTTCAACCAAACTCCTCAAACATATTTTTTATGGTTACCAATTTGATGTTTTTATTTTGATTATTTTTATCATATTTTTCGCTAAAAAAAATGTACGAGTCAAAATCCAATCACCTGTCCTAAAATCCATTACCATGAAGAATAACAACCAACATGCTAACCACCTTTTATCTTATTTATTTTTATTGCTAAAACAATCAGCCCACTAAATAACAAGACTATACTCTAGTAATAGCCGGAGATAAGGGTGTTAAAAAGTCCTTAATCCCACATAGATGCTGCACTACTGTTTGGAATGTGCTGAAGAACACCTCACCAAAGCGAACATGCTACATCAATTGTTCATACCAAAATAAACAAGACACGAGACTATTAAATAATCCCCCACAGGATCGGTCATCTTCAACTACTGTCAAATTTGATTTTCCACATTGATGACAGTAAGCAATAACAGGATCCCTCTTGAACTCTGGCTCATTTGCTGCAATTTCCATTACATTCTTGATTAAAATTTAATAATTATTCTAACAGTATGCTGATAGAAACCTGTAACTTAGGTGACCAGACAATAAAACCTAGCTGGAAAATCTCAGAGAAGAATGATTTTTTAGATAGTAAGTTAGAAAACTCAAATTTATCAATACAGAGCTTAGACTCCAGCATTGAGGAATGACATGGAAAAACATAACATTTTTTTAGCTCACTCTGGCCTGAAAAAAAGGATAAGTTTATGAGCAGTCTCAAAAGTAGGCTTACTTTTAGCATGAATTTCCATAGGTAAGTAGCCTAACACCGTAGGTGGCACTGTCAAACCTAGACCCAAATCCTATAGCCTATCCTTTTTTTTTTTATTTTTATGTCATCAGAAGAAACAAACACTTTTCGTCCTAATCTTTTTTTGCAAAACGTAACAGATTTTGACCATCAATTGGTAAAAATATTTTGTTGACATACCAATTTTTCAGTGTATTGCGGTTTTGCTTTGGTTTTGCTTGGTCCAAAACGCTAAGATTCTGTTCCACAGTAACAACGTTCTGTTTTCATTTTACCGATGCTATTTTGTTGTTGGCAATAAGCAATATTTTTTGGGATAAATTCAAAAAACTTATTCCTAGTCATATCCTGTGGAGATAAACGTATGTTTCCTATCGCTGAGCGTGGGAACAAAAATGTCGAGATTCCTAGACACCGGTAGTTAAACCGAACTGCTCTCAAAGCAAGGCCGGTTAAAACAAACTGTAATATTTTACAATCGAGGGCGGATGATCCGATTATCGGTTAATGCAAGGTTGGTTATGAGCAAGGCTACTGAAAAAGAGGTTGCCTCAGTCGTGTAAATGATGTCATCCGCCAACCCACTGGTTCTGCTTTTAATTCACACAGCTGCCACCTGTCAAATTCTTAGTTATTGTTGTTTGTTTTTCATTTAATTATTTTCACAGAGCTTACACAAAAACAAACAACAATAACAACGAATTTGACAGGTGGCTGTGTGAATTAAAAGCAACACCGACCGGGGCGGCAGGTGACGTCAAACGCGTGACTGAGGCAACCTCTTTTTCAGTAGCTTGGGTTAAGAGGGAGTCTACTGTAATTAGTTAGACAGCTAGGTTTAATATAATGATAGATGCTGAAAGGAATCTAGGTTACCGGGTTTAAATGTGACTTGTTAGGTTTATGGGGATATTGGGCCTAAGACAACTTTGCACTCTTCATTATGAAAAAAATAATGGAGTAATATTTTCCTACAGTTACCTAAAGTGGGCTTCCTTCATACAGACTTCAAAATACAGACTTCAAAATACAGCATTCAAAATAGCTAATTGCTGCATTTACTTACTTTAACTGCACTCCTTTTGTTTGCTACACTCCAGTATTCCAATCAAACAACACAAAACAATCTGCTTTTAGGCACGTACAAGTTACAACATTGAAAATAAGTTGGCAACACTTAACTTAAAGATACCGGTACTTTACTAGGACTACGATCAGCTGGTACAGTGTTTGTTTCCCATGTTGTTAAAAGCTCGAAACGGCACACGGAAGATTTCTCAGGTGCCGTTTGACGTCACTAACTGCTGACGTCACTTTGAGGGAACACCAATACCGCAACGATACGGATTTGAGCCATCGGCCTCGGTGGTGCAGTGGATAGCGATGCGGGCTGATAGTCCGAATGTTTCGGGTTCGGATCCCGCAGGCGGCACTAACTTTTTATCAACAATTTTTTCATATCAGCAAGTTTGGTTGGTTTGGTTAGGTTATGACAGTTTAATTTTATAATTAAAAAATTATAAAATTGAATTTTAGGCAATTATTATTTTAATTTTATGAACAAAACTATTTTTTAGATTAGTAAACCTTTATTCGATTTTTCCATTATCAGCACGTTTGGTTAGTTTGGTTAGGTTATGACAGTTTAATTTAATAATAGAAAATTATAAAATTGTCTGTTTCTTCAGACGAAGCAGTTAGTGACGTCAAACGGCACCTGAGAAATTTTCCGTGTGCCCCACCGGTTAAAAGCTTGGATTTAACCTAACCTAAAAAAGTGTTGTAGCCTATATACTGTTTGAAAAACAAACTTAACGAGCTGTTGGCCCATCCTACATATGGGAATCGAGTAGTCCATTAAAACTGTATCTAGTCTATTCCTATTTCTATTCCTAATTCAAGCATAGTTTAAGCAGTTCAAAATTTATTGTAAAAAAGACTGCCAAAATGAATTATAACATGTGATCATTGTTATTTCCCAACTAGTATTAATGCGTGATTGCGAGATGTTCCAATCAAAACGTTTCGATTGTTTGAACCTCTCGAGACGTTTCAATTATATTTTTGCTTAGCGAGAGGATCTTACCGAGAGGTTTTATCGAGATGTTCGTGACGATTGTTTCGTTTCAGCACGGCTTCTCTTCTCTTGTATCTTGCATTCGTCTAGAGTACCGAGAGGTTTTAACGAGATGTTCGTGACGAGTGTTTAGTTTCAGCACGGCTTCTCTTCTCTCGTGTCTCGCATTCATCTAGAGAACCGAGAGGCAAGAAGTCCTTACCAAGAGTCTTTTTAACGAGATGTTCATGGTGATTGTTCTGTTAAGTGCGGTATCGTCATTTATTATCATATAATTTCTATTGTATGTGCAAACCTTTATTTATTAGAAGTAAGATCATGTCTGTGATAATCCTGTTTATATTTTTGTGTTTGTTGTATGTAAAAAAGAAGTTAAATGTAGGCTTATATGTACACAGATATCGAACATTCGCCAATGTAACACCAGAAACCAGTTCATGTTAGATATACCATACAGTAGGCTACCTAAGTAAGTGTAAAAACAGTTTTGCGATTATTGGTCTAAAAATGTTTAATAGGTTGCACACTGAAAGCAAATCTTTAAAATTTAAGTTATTCAAACTTGGACTCCATGACTGGCTAGGCCTGAATCCTTTCTATGACTTGTCAGAATATTTTTCTATTAAGTCTGTACACTTTTGATGTTCCGATTGACAAATAGTAGGCCTATTGTATTTTTAACTTTGTATTGATCATTTGTAACGATCATATTGATGTTGACTATTACATTGAATATTGTGTTTAAAGACAATAAAGATAAAGATTCTGATTCTGTATCTGCCGGGTATTGACCCCAAATAAGAGGTGTATCTTACTTCAAAACCAAGGAAAGTTTATGGATATATTACTTACTTTATCTACGGAATATTGACTTAATACCACTCAATAAAACTATTGACAAGATGATATATTTTACAAACAAAATGTTTGTATTTAAATCAAAATGTTTATAACGAGACAGAAGGTTCTCATTTAAATTGTTAGGTAGGCTATGTTAACAGTATTATTTACAATTAGGCCTAAACCCATTACTTCAAAATAATTTTCTATTTCTGTTGCCAATACGGAGTGACGTAAGTGCTTATTCATATGTCAACAGTATGTTGTGCATAATAGTCTACTATTCTAAAAGAATCTAGAAAAAGAACTAACATCCTTGTAACAACTCTCATGAAATGTAGGCAGATGCAAACAGACATTTAGGTTTAACGAATGCAACAATCGAGAGAAACATCTCGATTGTACAAACCTCTCGCTAAGCAATCGAAACAATCGATAAGCTGAACATCTCGAGAAGGAACATTTTGATTGTTCAAACATCTCGCAATCGCGCATCACTATTCCCAACCTTTCCTAAAAAAGTTGAGTACCTAGCAAAAAAAATTCATAAGCTTTCATTTGAAAGCTCGCGAGCTTCGATCTTATAAGTAGAGCAATTGTTATAGGATCTTACTCATTTCCTAAAATCAATGACAAAATCACATTAGTAAATAAAACTAACATCATCTAATATATAAAATTCTCGTGTCACAGTGTTTGTCTGCAAACTCCTCCGGAACGACTTCACCGATCGTTATGAAATTTGGTGTGTAAATTCTGTAGGTATGCGAATCGGACGTAAACTATTTCCCGTTTCGAAATTCTTAAAAGGGCTCCGCCCCAGTGGCTCTGGAGTTTCCCATGTTAACCTTATGAGAAATGGAATTAATGAATCTTAACAGCTGTTTCAATTAAACAAGTTGGTTCTGTTCTATGATGTTCAATAGCATTAAAGTTACAAGGATTACCAACAGGGTGCAGTACTATTATTTCTTTTACATTTATGACAACAGCTAATTTGCAACCAAAAGGTGAGTGAGCGTAGCGAACGAACTTCAACCTGGAGGCGAGTGAGCGTAGCGAACGAGCTAACCTGAAGGCAAGTGAGCGCAGCGAACGAGCTCCAACCTAAAGGTGAGTGAGCGTAGCAAACGAGCTCCAACCCAAAGGTGAGTGAGCGTAGCGAACGAACTTCAACCAGGACGTGATTGAGCGATGCGAACGAGATCATATTGAAAATTAAACGTAACGGTACTTTCTTTCCATCGGTCTGTCTTAGGGGAAACCTATAACTTAGGCGATACGAAGTTCGCCGGGTCAGCTAGTAGTTCTATAGAATATGAAATATTTTTATATTCAACCAGCTGTTAGCTAAGCTTATAACAAATTATATTGCACTAAAACAAACTAAAGATTTTAAAGACTGCTCAAAAAAATAAATTAGAACATCTAACTTAGTATTTTACTATGTATTGTTAAATAATCTGTCATCCTCTTACCGAATAAATGAACGTATCAATGATTATAGCATTACACATAAATAAGTCAACCATACGTATGCAATTTCATTTTTATCCAAATGCTGAATTTGTGTCACAAACGCTGAATGTTTACAGCTGTTACGTTAAGCAAATGGTATTATAGCAAAAGCTAGTCTAGAATGTTTACGTCGGCAGCTAGACTTTACAAAAATTAAAACTTAATTTCTAAAAAAATGAAAACCTGAACTAAAATTATGGATTCGACATTCCCTAGTTTTCAAAATTATCGGTAATACTGAACTTATACTACTTATGTTAAATTGCAGTTTTTTTGCGTTATCTACCTAAATTAGACTATTTTAAGCACTTTTTACCATTGGCACTTATGGGGAAACGCCTATTTCACCCTGAAAATCGTGTTTGAAAATCAAGAAAAATGCTAGAAATAGGCAATTTTAGACGCATGAAAAACTTTTTGGGTACAGTTTCTTAACTGGACTAACTTATGCTAAGTTAATATCGATTGAAAATATTGTTTAATAATCAATAAGTTATTACCAGGTGTATCAGTTATAAAATTAAACTGTCATAACCTAACCTAACCAACCAAACTTGCTGATAGTAAACATCGATTGAAGGTTTAACTTACTAATAATCGGTATTAGCATAGCTAACTTAAGTTAAGAAACTGTACCAAACTTATTTTTACTTTGTGTCAATAACGTAATACTAACCTAACCTAACTTAACCAGTGTTTACCGAAAATTGGTCATTTTGGCACATTATTTACCTAAGCATGGGTTAGGTTGGGTTGGGTTGGGTTGGGTTTAGGTTAGGTTAGGTTAGGTTAGGTTAGGTTAGTTTATTTTATTATATATTTAATTTGGGTTGGTTTACCCAAAAATGGGTCATTTTTGGCAAGTTATACTATTTTTACGATTTTTCAAACCTGGTTTCCTGGGTAAAAACGGCATTTGCCAAAAAAGTGTTTAAAATAGACTAAATAATTAAAAAAAAAACACACCCTAAGTTAAAAAGAAAATTTTCAAGCCCAAAAATCATTGATTTCTAGCATTTTTCTTGATTTTCAAACGCGATTTTCAGGGTGAAATAGGCGTTTCCCCCAAAAGTGCCAATGGTAAAAAGTTCTTAAAATATTCTAATTTAGGTAGGGTAGATAAGGCAAAAAAAATGCAAAATAACATAAGTAGTATAAGTTCAGTATTACCAAATTATCTTTCTTTCAACACAAATATCGTGAAAATCCGTCAAGTGGTTGATTCAGAATCGTGAAATAAAAAACCCCTCTCACGTTTTAATAAATATGATGATTAGTTATGCTTTATAGTAAGTAACTTAACTGTAGGAAAAAAAACAATGTGTAATGCAAGTGCAAAGAACCTTTGCTCTTTGCTGCACTCGAGAAACTTTCCACATTTCTTTCATGTGCAGAAAAGTGCCACTTTGCACACTTAAAACACAAATAACGCATAAAGCTGGGCTACAAACAATCGACTGAAAATATCAATCTGATTAACTTAGTAGTTTAGGTCTTCAATTGATTTTTACATAATCAGCAAGTCTGGTAAGGTTAGGTTTAACATTTTCTAATAATTGATAGACTAGGTATAGTTAAATATGGGTACACTTCCGTAACTTGTATTGCTGGCCGTATTGCGGAAAAATACGTCCGTGAGAAATATTAACGATGATGTCAACAGATAGAGGACACTTCAACGGACACGACAGTATCAAAATCATGTACCTAGGGGATAAGTGAGGGGGGGTAAAACCAGCAATAAGTAGTGCGCGCGCCCGATAAAATCTATTGCCGGCCGTATTGCGGAAAAGTCCGCAAGCAATATTAACGATGATGCCAACAGATAGAGGACACTTTAACGGACACGACAGTATCAATATCATGTACCTGGGGGATAAGGAAGGGGGGGTTAAGCCAGCAATAATTAGAGGGCGCGCCCGAATAAAATCTATTGCTGGCCGTTTTCGGGAAAATACGACCGCGTACCATATTACCGATGATGTCACCAGATAGAGGACACTTTAACGGACACGACAGTATCAATATCATGTGTCGTGTCCGTTGAAGTGTCCTCTATCCGTTGACATCATCGTTAATATTGCTCGCGGACGTATTTTTCCGCAATACGGCCGGCAATAGATTTTAACGGGCACGCGCACTACTTATTGCTGATTTTACCCCCCCTAACTTATCCCCCAGGTACATGATGTTGATACTGTCATGTCCGTTAAAGTGTCCTCTATCTGTTGGCATCATCGTTAATATTGCTTGCGGACGTATTTTTCCGCAATACGGCCGGCAATAGATTTTATCGGGCGCGCACACTACTTATTGCTGGTTTTACCCCCCCTAACTTATCCCCCAGGTACATGATGTTGATACTGTCGTGTCCGTTTAAGTGTCCTCTATCTGTTGGCATCATTGTTAATATTGCTCGCGGACGTATTTTTCCGCAAAACGGCCAGCAATAGATTTTTAAAGGCGCGTGCACTAGTTATTGCCAAGTTATTGCCAGGTTCACACAAGTGACACAACTAACTTACACACAAAATTATATCCCTACGATCCCTGCAAAAACCAAAAATAGTTAGGCTAACTTATACTTTACCACTCTGTTGAGCACTAGGTGACGTTTCTTCTGCACTCATCATATAAATTAGGCTCTGCTCAGTCCACGATTATTAGGTCCATGGTTATTTGCATAGTGATTAGTAAACAATGTTTGGAAAATATTTGCCACAAAAGTTAATCGTTAGCTATTAGTTTATAATCGATTGATTTGATTATAAAATAATAATTCAAAGGTGAATAGACACCCTAACCAAAACCATGCCAAAACCAACCATACTAAATTTTCATGTTCATCCTTTCCTTTTCCTTTGTTTGTTGTTACTTGTTATACTCGTTAGTTTAGTTGTTACAAATGTTTGTTTGTTTAGGTTAGGGCCACTGAGCTAAAATTATAACTGGAGGTAGCACTGCCATGGCAGAAGTCTGTCAAAAGCGTGTCGCTGATTTTGTTAGGTTGGTATAGCAGTAGGTTTTCTTATCTTAGCAATAACATGGCTTCTTATAACTAGGTTGGTATAGCAGTGAGTTTTTTGGTCATAGCAATAACATGGCTTCTTATGACACCTGCCTCACGCAAACATGGCGGCTGGTGACACGCATCTTTGACAATCAGTGCTACCTCCTGTTAGAATTATAGCCCAGTGGTTAGGGCCAGGGCTGGTTGGGTTTTGGGTTATATGTTTGTTTTGTTATGAGCATCCAGCATCTTATTTAGGATCATCTAAATATAGAAGTACTGCGCATGTGCACAAGCAGAAGTGTCTGTTTGTAGAAATGCGAGGTAAACGCTTCGGTTACTTTTAATATAACGGTTGTGAAACGTCACAGTCACACTTGTTGTGCTTGTTCCAGTTACAAAACGAAAGGCGGGCCTCTTGGCCCGTGGCTTTATTTTTATAAGTACCAGCTCAGGAGAGTAGAACCATAGATCAAACATACTTAGATAGATAGATTAAACATGGCGACTAGTTTCGAAACATCAAGGTTTCATTGTCAAGCCTCTTGCCTCTTAAAAATATTGTGACATCTTGTCGTCGTCATTACACATAGTACATTTAACGATTTAACATATAAACACGAACACGGACACAAACTATTTACAAAAATGAGTGCGTGGCTGGCCATAAGTACCACGGTGATGGACATGATGCAACTAACCGACTCCTGTCTGTTGACATTGACCTTATACACTAATGTCCCAATACAGGAAACGCTAGAGTTAGAGAAAACCTGTCTACTAACTCCCAACTGAGTATTGACGCTATTAATGAATTAATATACCTATTGAAAACAACACTAGACCAGAACTACTTTACATTTAACGGGAAGTATTACCTACAAGAAGAAGGACTCTCCATTATCGAGTGTGCTCTCCGAAATATACCTCATAATAGTTTTGAAAACAAAAACATCATCTCCGGCAACAATACATTTTCTAAGAAAATAATGTCCTATAAAAGATATGTCGATGACACATTTTTGATCTTTAATGACAATCTAAGGCAACTACAACTTTTAAATAATTACTTGAACAATATTACTAAGAACATCAAATTCACGCTCGAAGTCGAAAATAATAATTCAATTAACTTCCTGGATCTTAAAATGACCAAAAACAACAACAACATCACCTACAAAATTTACAGAAAGCCTACAACAACAGACCATACTATCCACGCTTCATCTAATCATCCACAATCCCATAAGATGGCCGCTTACAATAGTTTTGTTAACAGGCTTCTAAAAATACCCATGTCCCAAGCTGACTACAATGACGAATATACATTATTAAAGTGCAAAGCTGTCAACAATGGTTATAACAGTAACATTATCGATATAATATCATCCGTAAACAATAAATCAGAAAGCAAATAAAATACCCCCGCCGCAGCAAACCTGCAGACTAAGCGAATTTCAACTCGTCTGATTACATTTTTACTAAAATATTTCCGTAAATTAGACATATTATTCCCTATTTAAATAACATTAGATTTAACGAGTGCTTAGGTTTGCTGCTACGGGGAAGGTAAAAAGTGTTTTTTGACCATACGTCAATAGTATAGGATGAAATAAATAAATTTGCCAAATTTTATCAATATATACCCATAAACAAGTAAACTACAACAATTTTCATTTTCTCCATAAGAATAACATGGGAATTTTTAATTACACTATTTTTGAATTTTCTCCGTGACCGTTAGGCATACAACAGCGCTTCAATATACTACATTATTTCTGTTTTTAAGCTCTACAAAACGAAACGGTTTAGAAAGAAATCGCAAATTTTTTTGTTTTTAGGTTGAAAAATGGGAAAAACCCATTTTTACCCCATAAAACCCCCCATAAACCCCCGTTCCCATGGTCCGATTATGCTGGATCGCGAACTCGTTCGAATAAACGTAGGTTTACACGTTTGTACCAAATTTCATCAAAATCGGATCATTTTTGCTCGAGTTATCGCGCTAACGGACACACACATATATATATATATATTGCGAGTCCCATGCCTCACTTTAAGTTTAAGTTTCCTAAAATGATTCACTCGCTTAGCTTAGTCAAGAGGTGTTAGGTTAATGAGACATAAGACTGCTTAAGGGTGTTACTCAACGTGTAATGAACAAAAATTTAAATTACGAAAACAACAAAAGTTAAAAGTGTTACAACAGCAAAAGAAAACTTTGAAAATGCAAAAAACAACAATAATAAGATAAATTAATTTGCAACGTTAAATTTACAAGAAAAGAAAATCAATTGAAAATATAAAAGAATTAGTTACTGACAAATTATTATGACTTTTATGTTTGACAAAGTTTTAGTTAGATATTTTATTCTTTCTACATACTGTCTATTGTCCCAGAAGCACACACACCGATACACGCACTCCCAAACTCCCGATCTTCTTTCTCCGGTGGCCCGTGGTGATCTCCTCGATGTTTTCCTTCAGATCCTCCAGCTCCAAGAGTCTTGACCCCTCCATCTTCATCATTAGCCCTTCTCATTGGCTGATTACCGATAGGGTGTGTGGCTAATAGGTTAACGGTGTTTCTTGGAAGTCAGCCCTACCGGTCATCGCCTAGCTCACATCAGCTGGGAAAGGAATTTGTAAATCGATGCTCATGCTACTGTTCAACTCTGTTCACACCAACTGGTCGACTAAGTGTAATGTGAACAGAGTGTCTGCATAGATGAGCACCGTGGGTACGGGGTTAATCCCCTTTCTTACACCCCCCTGGTTAAAACGTCAACCTACCACCGGTTGACAATAAAAAAGAAAAAAAAAACAACTTAAGGAGATACGCGGAAACATCAATCGCGAAGGTGGGAATCGAACGGATATCTTGATGTGCGTTCCGACTCTTCTTCCCCCCTTCCTGCGACGCGACGCGATCTTGAGGATCGGCGCATTTTCTTGTTTCGCGACCCTTCCAGCGACGCGGTAGAATGAGCTGGTGGTGTATAGCTCATAGTCGCTCACGTCTTCTTTCGCCCCATCGAGTCTCCTTAAGTTAATTGATTGTTTCATTAATTTTGAACTATTTAAATTTTAGCTGTTTGTTAAGATTTTTTTATTTTTTAAATTTATTATTATAAATTATTTTTCGATGTTGAGATTATTAATGGTTTATTCTGGGTAACACTTTGTTACATTAATAGTCTTTTTGAGGGGTTTGAGGTTTTGTGATTAGTTTAATTTTAATATTGGGTATATGGATGAAATATGCTGAAATAATGAGTAAGATTGTTAATATTATTATCCAGACAAATAAAAGGTTTGATGAGATTTAGGGATCAATTGGGTTATTTTAGTGGCGTGACAGAATGATATGGAGTTACGATTTTTGATACTTCATTAAATTATTCCGGTCACGATATGCGTTGGAATTTCCGCGCCAGCTGACTGAGTAGGTTGCCATATGAGAAGGATAGTGGCGAGCAGAGCTGGGACGGCGACATGTGCAGCATCACGGCGTCGGGGTTGAATGGACTGCGAGTGCTGACTATGCGATGGCGATGAAGTCATGTCGTGTTGCGGTGACCTTGTACTTGCTGTTGGCATCAGGGACTCTTTAACTGCTGAAACTTACTTAACAGTGGAATTATTACATGTTGTAATAGTTTTATTCACAAATGTTGGTACTTGGTAACATACAATTTTAATCGATTCATATGCTTTCCCTAATGAGACTATCTATCTACTTATTGTAATGAATATTTAGTGGTTTGAAATGTATGTTACATGGAACTTAAAATATGACACTTGTATGATACCTGATGTTGTTAGACACATAAATACTATGTTCAAAATGGTATACACAATTACTTTATGACGACACTTTGTTATAAGAGTTTTGAACATAAATGTTTTATTTTAAATTGTATTTATTTATGAATTCTTGCGTGAAAGTCCTTTCTTTCCTTAATAATCTAGAGAGTTGTAAGGCAATTTTTTGAGTGAATAATTAAGGGTGATCAATCCTTAATTACATCTCGTTGAGTGGAGTTTGTCCTTGTGCTGTACACCAAACCAACTTGTATGTCACTGAATGTCACTAATTATCATTCATCTTACGCGCACTAGTAAAATCACTAAGTGTCCAACGTGTAAGTAAGTTGCTCGTTACAAGAACTAAAAATACAGTTACAATGGTAAACTTGATTACGATTGTCTGTGTGTGTTTGCGTGGCCACGCGATATTTTTGTATTAAAAGTCGACTTAACACTTGAGTTTTGTGTAGCTACACATTATTTACATAATATTTACACGAGTTTGCGGGAGTGCGTGTGCTTCGGGAATAGACGTACTAATTGTTTCTTAGAATACACATTGCTTACGTATGACTAACTAGACCTAAGTGAATACTAGGTAAGGTCAAAGCATATGAATCATATATGTATTGTGGTTAATTATTTTGTGTAGCAATAAATCAAAATCAGTTAAATAGTTAACTTGTGAAATATATTTATGAATAATTGTATGTTACCAAAATTATCTTATAAAATAAACATAGTATCTATTGACCTAACGTAACTAAATATTTTTATTTTACAAGTCTTGTTTGGAAAACTTTCATTCGGGAGACATGAATTACTTCTTTGACAAGTTTTCCATTTTTTAAGATTTCAACTAGATAAGAGACTGGTGTTACTTGTTTTAATACAGTATAAGGACCTTTATAGCGGTAAGAAAATTTGGTTTGATTTTCCCTTAAATTTTTAGGGTACCATATGAGAACTTGGTCTCCTGGGTGTAAGATTAAGTCTCTCCTATTCCTATCGTAATACATTTTTTGTTTCTTTTGTTCACTAGCTATGATAGAAGGTATTGTGTCCCTAATTTCATTTACAATTCTTAAGTTTTCTAACAGATCTTTTTCTACATTTGGATTTACAAACAAAGTATCACTTGGAAAACTTGGCTCAAAGCCTAAAAATAAGTACGAAGGTTTGTACTTGGTTGTCTGGTGTTTACTGTTATTGTAAGCAAAAAGTACATAGTCAATGTATTGTGACCATGCGTTTGGTTTTTCAGCTACATAATGAGAAATCATATTTATCAACGTGTTATTAAAGTTTTCTACTTGTCCATTTACTTGTGGTGTGAAAGCACTACTTAGAATTTGGCATGTACCTATTGCTGTAGTTAAGTCACGAATCAAATTGTTGTTAAATTCAGTACCTCTATCTGATTGTATAATAGAAGGTGTTCCATAAGTACAAATTAGTTTTAAGAGACATTTTACAATTGATTTACCATCTGCAACTACAAGTGGGAAAGCAAATGCAAATCGACTACAGGCATCAGTTACTGTTAAAATGTATTTATATCTATTGCTAGGATTTAATGGACCAATTATGTCAAGTTGGATTCGTTCAAATATTTTGTTAGTGGGAGGGATAGGATTAAGGAAGCCATACTTCTTCTTCGGAGGGTTCTTTCTTTTCTGACAACTTTCGCAGGTTTTCACGTAGTTTTCGACATCTGTTGACATACCAATCCAATGATATCTTTCTTTGATTTTTCCGAGAGTCTTGAATGTACTTAGATGTCCTCCTGATAACGGTGAATTGTGGTACTCCTGAAGGATGTTGTTGACGAGTTTTCGTGGTATTGCTATAACATGTCTGTGAGGATCAGAATCGTTGTACATTCGGTAGAGTACACCATTCTCCGTCTTGTAATACGTGGCCATTTTCCTGTACTTTTGTTCCACAAGATCAGGATTTTCCAAAGCAAGTAAGATGCATTTTAGGTCATCGTCCTGAGCTTGCAATTTCTTCAAGTCCACGAGATGAAGGGCATTTACTGAAGTAAGGTTGAAAGTGAAATCCTCTTCTATAGTCTTGTCAACCGGATTTCTGCTTAAGAAGTCAGGCAAGACTAAGGATTTACCTGCCTTGTGAGTAATTTCCAGGTCGTAGTCACATATTAAATTCGAGAGTCTGGTGAGTCTAGATGAAGCTCCTTTAAATGATTTATAATATTGCAATGCAGAATGATCAGTGAAAACCTTTACTTTTCTTCCGAATAAAAATTCTCTCCATTTTACCAATGCATAGACTAAGGATAAGAATTCTTTTTCTGAAACGCTGTAGTTAACTTCATTTGGTTTTAGTTTTCTACTTAAATACTGAATAGGATGTTCTGTAGATGTTTCTGGATCATACTGGGTCATTACTGCTCCTATAGCATAATTTGATGCGTCTGTGTACACTCTGGTCTCTCTGTGTTCTACGAAGTGGCTGAGAAGTGGCGGTGAGGTGAGAATCGTCTTGAGTTCCTGGAATGAAGTCTCACAGTCGTTTGTCCATTGAAACTTCTTCGTTGCGTTGAATTCCTTTATGAGTGTTGTTAAGGGCATGGCTATTTTTGCAAAGTTTTTAACAAATCTACGGAAGTAATTTGCAGCTCCGAGAAATGATCTTACTTGTTTAATGGCAGTTGGGGTTTTAAATTTAATTATGGATTCTATATTTGTTTTTAATGGCAAACAGCCTTTAGAACTTACTTCATGTCCAAGTATGTTTATTGTATCGTACATGAATTGACACTTTTTTGAGTTTAGCTTTAGGTTAGCATTGTTTAGCTCTTGTAAAATAATTTCTATGTTTTCCAACTGTTCGTCAAATGTTTTTCCTAACACGGTGATGTCATCAATGAATGGTATGCATCTGCTATACAAATGTTTTGATAAAATTCTAGTTATGGCTCTTTGGAAAGCTACTGTAGCAATGGATAGCCCTTGTGGCATTCTTCTAAACTGATACTTTCCCGTTTGTGTGATAACGGTTAAATATTTTCTGTCTTCTGGGGCTATCTCTAACTGAAAGAAAGCGTTTTTCAAATCTAAGTGGGTAAAATAAGTCATTTCAGATAAACAAGACAAGACCAAATCTACTGAGACTATGGGGAAATTTTGTTGTTCTAAACATTTGTTAACTGATCTCAAATCAGATATTACACGCGATGAGCTGTCAGAGTTGGTTATTACGAACATTGGGCTGGCGAACTCTGTGTATTCGGGCGATTCTTCGAGTATACCTGCCTTTGTTAGTTTTTCGATTTCTTCTTGAAGGATTTTGCGTTCTTTTAGGCTTTGCCTATAAGGAGGATGATATACTGGTTTAGCATCTGATTTTAGGTTAAGTTTAACTGGTGGTAGTTTAGCTGGACCTAAATCTTCTGTCTTGTTAGTAAACATGTGGCTAAATTTAGATAATATTGCTGCTAACTTATTATGCTGATTGACTGTCAATTTTGGATTTATGTCAAGTGGGTTGCCATTTCTGTCAAGTGCAATTGTTTTAGAAGGATGAAGTGGTTTTATTTTAGGTGGATGTGTGCATGTTCTTGTTCTTACTTCGGCATTTGGTTTTAAATAACCTAATATTACGTTTTGTTTTAACCATTTTGGAGATTTACTTGCATTGTAAGCGTAAATAAACTTTTGTGAATTTTCGTTTTCTGATGAGATATAAAAGTGGAGGTTCTTTTTGTCTCGGAAATTTAAATCTATATCAAGTTCATATTGATGATGTTCTGGCAAGATTTCCATTAATTTGTAGTGTTGTTGGGGAGCAATAACTGTGTCCGTAGGAACTTTAATTTCAATCATGTCATTACTAGACTCCGCTATAGTTGTTAGAACAAACGGTTTTAAATTAAGTAACCAAGATTTGTCCATTGTGATGCAATGAACTTTATCTTTATTCGTTAGTCTGATTTCCTGTTTCTTAAAATCCAATTCCATGCAGTTTTGGAATAAAAACCAATTTCCCAAGATTACGTCAGTTGCCAAATCTTCAATTACGTAAAAGTTGGTTGGATAAACACAGCCATTAATTGTTATTGGTAGTAAAAGTTTTCCTAATACTTTGACTGGTTGGTCGTTAGCAGCTACAATTAAGGGTAAGTTATCTGTTTGAAAGGATAGGTTATTTACAATTGATGATTTTATCAGGCAATAGTTGCAACCAGTATCTAAGGTAGCTGAATAAGTCTGTCCATTTTCTGGTATATCAATATTTAGTGTCAATGTAGGGAATGTTTTTGTTTGCTTAACATTAAAAATTAAGTCATAAATATCCGATAGTGTGCATTTAGATTGTCTTTTATCACATTTAATTAGGGTTCTCAAATTTAGGTGTTTAGAACTTTGTTGGAAAACTTCTTTGTCAATTTGATTCTGGAGGGTTGTTGCTTCACTAGCTGTTAAACAAACTCCTGCAGTTGATGAATCCACGTGTCTATCCGTAGAGGTTCCTGGAAGTGATGTACTCGTACTGAAGCTGTTGTTGTCATCCGACGTTGAAGGTCGTGAAGAGTTAACAGATGTACGTGCCACATCTTGAGTCTTGGGCTGATCAGCTGTGCGGTGCTGTGACGTCAGTTGCTGAGTCGGTGTTCCTAGGCAGCAGTGGGTCGACGCTTGTGACGTAGGCGTTTGTTGTGGTGCGTTATCTTCTCCATCAGCTGGCTGCAAGGTCGTCTTAGGTTCAGCCGTAGCTGTAGGAATGATGTTGGTCTGGTTTTCGAGTTGTGTGTGTTGAATATTTCTTGATGTTATTGTGGTTCTTGGAGGAAGTGATTTAGTTATTGGGGTTACTTTAACTTTATGTTTTACACGAAACGAATCCTCAATTGTTGGAAAGTTGTATTGGTATTGAGGGCTTAATGGTGAAAATATATTACATTTTGAATTATTGGATGCTTCTAAGATTGATGATTTGTTGAAATGTGGGAAACGTTTAGTTGTGTTCCAGAAATATCTCGTTTGTATTTGTTTATCTTGGGAAGCCAAATATCTATTTTGTGGTAGTTGACTTCCCTGCTTTAGAAGTTTTTTGGAAACTGTTCCCTTTTAGCAGGACGCCTAAAGCACTGGTCAATGGTGTGGTTATTTCTTTTGCAATATGCACAAAATTTGGAAGGTGTATTTGAGTATTTTGGATTTCTATGGTTAGCTCTAGCATTGTACCAACAATTTTCTGTGGCGTGATTGTTTATGTTACATATGTGACAAAAGAGTGGAGTGTTTTGTGATCGATGTGGTGATCTATAATCTAATCTGGTTCTTGGGATAGGTTGTCTGTTGGAGTGATGTGAATTGTGAGGTGAAGAGCTTCTCGATAAATTTTGTGAGTTTCGAGAAGTGCTTCTGGGCCTATATTTTTCAGCTGACCTGTCATATCTGGGATGAGGGGAAATGTCTCTTCTTTGTGTGGATCTTGAACGATGATAAGTTTCTTTGTGTGGGTTGTCCCTAGGGTAGTTTGTTTCATCAGGTTTGACCTTGAGGCTTAATAATGTATCTTTTATGTCCCTAAGTTCTAATTTTAAGTTGTCTAATTCGTCATTTTCATATGTTACCGACTTTGTTTGAGGTTTTATTAGGGTAACGCGTTCAGCTGAGGTTTGGTATTTTCTCTGATTTTTATTCCTAATAGCTCTTTGAGATTCAATTTTTAGCAGATTTTCGTTTAGCTGTTTAAGTGAGTTGTTTTCCATTCTCACTAGGTCATTACAAATCTCCGGTTTTATTCCCTGAATTACGAATTTTATTATTTTTGCATCATTCATATTGGGATCTATTCTGTGGGAAAGGTGAATGATTTCGTATAGGAATTGCATTGGAGATTCATTTTCTCCTTGTGTTCGATTTTCAAGGACCGTCTGTAAGTCATCAATTAATGCAACTGGGCTGAATGCTTTAATAAATTCAGACTCTAGGTTTGCCCAACTAGTTTCATTGTTTTCATGTTTGTAGAGTGCAAACCATTTATACGGGGTAGACGTTAAGTGTGTGGGGAAAAGTTCAATTTTAGTTTTTTCGGACCAATGGTTGCACCTTGATGCAATATTGAATTTTTGAATAAATTCATGTACATCTTCTGAAGGAAGACCTGAGTATGTGCCTGCTTTTATTAGGGGAAGTTTCTCTTTTGACTCATCAGCCATGTTTTTGTTGGTTATATATGATTTAGGGTGAGATGCTATTTGTGTTGATGTGTTAGGGGTTTCTGGTTGGTTGTGATTTTGATGGGTTTCTTGATTTAAGTTTAACGAATTAAAGCTATGTAACAATTGTTCGTGTTCTATTATTGACCTGTTTTCATAAAGGTTTTGTGAATGTTCAGGTCCAGGTTGTGTTAGGTTGTCAGAAGTGTGTGCAGTGTCATATGTTGGTTCTTGAAGTATTTTCTTGAATTTTAGCAAATCTCTAAACTGTTCTTTTGTTTTTTCTTCTAGTTTGTTGTTAAAGAACAAGTCTGTTAATGCCTCAGCAAAACTTGGATGTCTAAATGCAGTCTTGAAAACATCTTTGGTGAAAGCTAATTTTGTTCTTAGATTGGCTAGGGTTTCGGTTTCAGGGATGGGTGGGAGTTGTATTTTATATTGACAAGCTAGTTGTAAATCCTCAGTTTTGTTTAAGCTATATATGTCAATGTTAACAATTTCAAAATCTAAATCCATAAATTATATTTTAAGTTTTAGTAATGTGACAAACCTACATAAGCTACATTTGGTGGTTTTATTAAGGTTATGGGCCTAGCTAAGATACGTGTTTTTATTTGAGTTAGTGGCCTATATTGTTTTGTTCATAATCTTTAAGTTTTATCTTAAACTAACACCCTATACATTTTACGATTCGTGAGTCTGATATTAACTTAAGTGACTATAATTTACTATAAATAAACTAAAATAATTCACAAGTCATATAATTTGTTTCAGGATAATTTATTAAAATAAATGTAGGATCGTTACTGTTTAGTTAAAATGCAAAGACAGCCTTCGCCGTGCGGCTGCCTCCACCATGCGAGTCCCATGCCTCACTTTAAGTTTAAGTTTCCTAAAATGATTCACTCGCTTAGCTTAGTCAAGAGGTGTTAGGTTAATGAGACATAAGACTGCTTAAGGGTGTTACTCAACGTGTAATGAACAAAAATTTAAATTACGAAAACAACAAAAGTTAAAAGTGTTACAACAGCAAAAGAAAACTTTGAAAATGCAAAAAACAACAATAATAAGATAAATTAATTTGCAACGTTAAATTTACAAGAAAAGAAAATCAATTGAAAATATAAAAGAATTAGTTACTGACAAATTATTATGACTTTTATGTTTGACAAAGTTTTAGTTAGATATTTTATTCTTTCTACATACTGTCTATTGTCCCAGAAGCACACACACCGATACACGCACTCCCAAACTCCCGATCTTCTTTCTCCGGTGGCCCGTGGTGATCTCCTCGATGTTTTCCTTCAGATCCTCCAGCTCCAAGAGTCTTGACCCCTCCATCTTCATCATTAGCCCTTCTCATTGGCTGATTACCGATAGGGTGTGTGGCTAATAGGTTAACGGTGTTTCTTGGAAGTCAGCCCTACCGGTCATCGCCTAGCTCACATCAGCTGGGAAAGGAATTTGTAAATCGATGCTCATGCTACTGTTCAACTCTGTTCACACCAACTGGTCGACTAAGTGTAATGTGAACAGAGTGTCTGCATAGATGAGCACCGTGGGTACGGGGTTAATCCCCTTTCTTACAATATATATATATATATAAATATATATATATATATGAATTTGAACGGATGGTGTTTTTGGCCTCTAGGGACCTCAAAATGAAAAATTAGATCGGTCTCGGGTCCAGGTCTTACCATGAGTACTACGGTAATAGCTTATTCCCTATATGGGAAATTCGCTAAAAGCCCGTTCAAAACTTTGTATCCATAGAATATGGTAGCAATCTACATTACACCCTGAAAAACGAATTGAAGAAACATAACGTAACTTTAGCTTGCAAAACTTCGAATAAATTAGAAAGCATGTCCACGTACTACCGAAACAACTCATTCCAACAGCCTTGAGGAAAACTGAGAGCAGAAATAATGTAAGTGAGCCTAGACGACGCAAATAGCGATATTTATAATTACTTTCTAATAAGTTTTCAAACAACTCTAAGATGTAACTAAAACTACTCGAATTTAAGCGTGACTTTTCCTTGGCGTTATGTTTCATACTATGCGGCTCATTGAGCCACACGGGTTTTCTAGTACTATATAATTAATTAAAATATGATGTCATTTTGAAAATTTTTACAAAACTGCAACATAGCAGCGCATAAATAAAATATTATTAAAAGCAACAAAGATTAACAATCCATTGATTAAATGAATGGAAAAGGCGTTCCTGTCATCCCACAATACGGCGGGGTTTGCAAAAGGCGTTGTTTTTGCAGGCGTTGTTTCGTATGGTACTCAGCCATCTATGTCTGAAGATGATCTAAATACATTGCTTGTTATACACCTATGTATAACAAGCTTCATTTTTACATTGATTTCCTTGTAAAATCAAGTAACTCAATTGTTAATATAAGTGTAGTAAGAAGATTCGTTCACTTCGTTCATTCATCTATTATTACAATATTAATACAATAATAGCATTCCCCAAAAAATTTAAGTCGCCTTTTTTAAAATGAAACTTATTATGATATCTTTCTGGCCTAAAGTTTAATTATCGTTCTGAGTTTAAAACATTTATTTAACATTACAAAGTTTAAAGTAAATTATTCACCAAATTCACCTACAATAGGAGGGTTTCGAATAGGGTAATTAAGTTCAAAAAATACAAAAGGATTTTTTTTATTCTAAGAAACTAAGCAGAAACTAAATTTATTTATCTTAGTAGCAAAGATGCTATACAAATATATAGCACGGGTTACTTTTGTATTAGTCTTACTCTTATCCCATTGAAATACTATAATAATGATAGTATCAATAAACAAATGCATATTAGTTATATATAAAGGAGACTTTGTCCTGACAGCACCAGCCTAACAGATGCGTTGGCCACTGGCAACAAGGTCTACCGGCAGCAAACACGACTACATCCCCTTCACCCGTCACGGAACTGGTTCAGCTCGGACATTTCGCACCACCAATCGTAGGTCAGGTTGGTGGTCGTAGACCTTGTTGGCCGCGGACCTTGGCGCGTCCCCGTTGTTATGTACTCGTTAGTTGTTACTAAGGTGAAGGTCTGTTCTGTCTGTGGTCCCCGTCTGTCTGTGCCCTCCCCTCGCACTGTGGTCTGTTTAGGTTTGAGGTTGGAGGTTCAGGGCCAGGGTTGTTTGGGTTTTGGGCTATGTTATGAGCATCAGCAGCATCTTAATTTAGGATCATCTAAATATAGAAGTACCGCGCATGTGCACTAGCAGAAGTGTCTGTTTGTGGAAATGCGAGGTAAACGCTTCGGTTACTTTTAATATATAACGGTTGTGAAACGTCACAGTCACACTTGTTGTGCTTGTTCCAGTTACAAAACGAAAGGAGGGCCTCGTGGCCCGTGGCCTTATTTTTATAAGTACCAGCTCAGGAGGGTAGAACCACCGAAAAAAAAAGTATTTAATTCATTTTGTCTATGGTAAAACTTATCTAATGGTTAAAATAATCAGACAAATTGAAATAGTAAATCTTGAAGAAACAGTTTTCCTTAATTTTTCCTGATGAGTTTAGTTCTAGTAGCATATACGGCGCGCCACTCATCTTCACTCATATTTGGGTTAAAATACGCACATAGTGGTGTTCCCATCTTAAATAATTGATAATTGGTATTCTGAAATACACCCGCCTAAGCAAGCCTGCAGGCCAAGGAAATTTCTATTTACCTGGCTGGATTTCATCTAAAATATCCCCTAAAATGTCAGATATTTCCTATTTAAAATTATTGATACGCATTATTCATGGCATTCTTTCTCTAGGTGACTTATGAGAATAAACTTTTAAATTAATAAGAAACAAATATATTAAAGAAAGGAATCCACACTGTTATTTAGACTAGTGGTCGTCCAGTGGTCGAAAACTCGACCAAAAATATGTAATGTACACGCAATGACTATTGGATACTGAAGTAGACACTATATGTACCAGCTGCCGTCATTTTTTTTTATTATAAAACATTGTACAGAAGACCCTATATAATCGGCACTGTACCACTCCGGCACTCCAGTAATCCGGCGTCTTTTGGCGGGAGGGCGGGAGGTCTTCCGCGGTCGCGGCAAAATTATGATTATCTCCCGCGGCCGTGTAGATATCATCATTCTCTCCCGTGGTCATGAAAACGTCATCATCGTCTTGAGCGATCGCGACAAAATCATGAACATCTCCCGCGGACGTATAGACGTTATTATCGCCTCCCGCGGTTACGGAAACGCCATCGTCGTCTTGCGTGATCGTGGCAAAATCATGAACATCTCCCGCGGTCATGTAGACATTATCGTTGTTTTCCGCGGTCGTGGCAAAATATTATTATCATCTCCCGCGGCCGTGTAAACATCATAGTCTACTCCCGCGGTCACGGAAACGCCATCGTCGTCTTGTGTGATCGTGGCAAAATCATGAACATCTCCCACGGTCATGTAGACATTATCGTGGTCTTTCACAGTCGCGCCAAAGATTTTATCATCTCCCGCGGCCATGTAAACATCATAGTCTACTCCCGCGGTCACGGAAACGCCATCGTCGTCTTGTGTGATCGTGGCAAAATCACAAACATCTCCCGCGGTCACGGAAACGTCATCGTCGTCATGCCCGATCGCGGCAATAGCGGTTTCCAATCGCGCAATCTTCAGAGACGTGTTTTAATTGCATTTTAAGTGTTTTTATTGATAACATTCCAGTAATTTGGCATTTTCGCTAATCCTGCAGTATCACGGTCCTATATCTGCCGGATTACTGAGAGTCTATTGTAATTGTGCGAGCCATAGAATGCATGTGTAAAGTTCTATATTCTATTTTATATCTTATTTTTTGTTTCTGACACAGTTGATGGGTCATAACAGATGCTATAGCTCATAATAAGTGATTCCAAAAGTTGAGTTGGTAAAAAACATTGTTTATTCGACAGAAATTAGTAATTTAGATCAGCGCAATCTGTTGGTGGCTCACATCAACTACGACGAATTTAATTAAAAAAACTGGTGACAACTTTAACATAAATGGGGATGGAATGTGGGTCTAGTTGTAAGTCAATGGTACGCTTCTCTGTTTTCACTCCAAGCTGTAAATAAAACATGTGATTGGAATTGCTTCCTTTTGTTTTGATTTTATGTTTATATTCCGTTCTTATTTCGTCACCAGAATGGCAACCCATAAGACCCATGTTATTTTTTTTAAATTTCGAATTCATTTCTTGTGCTTATTTTTGAGCGTATTTTAATTTATACAGGGATTCTGCACACCTACAGGAAAATAGCTTTCTAACATTACGCGTAGATTTTCCCTACCCAAGTAGCACACATCGTTGGCCCAACGTTGGGAAATGGTTGGCACGGTTGGGAAATGTTTGGCAGAAGATTTAACGGTTTTTAAAAGAACATAAATGTTATGGCAGCAGAATGACAAATATTGTAAAAATTTGGATCTATAATAAATGTAGTCAGATGGTTGTGATACTAGATACAGTGGGGAACACCTGCTTAATATATAAAAATTATAATAATTCCATTTTTTATTACAATATTCTTTAACTTTTGAGCAAATTTTTAATATTTATAGGGGAAAGATTAATTAATTATATAACAATCAATTATAACAGTACTAATCTAATGGTAATTAAATAATCCATATTCAAGTACTAGTATCCTCTCCAACTACCAGAAAAACAATTCAACTACTTGAGGCCTAAACAGATTAACAGAATCATATTATACTGTAGAAAACACTTGTAATCAACAAGCACAGTTAGCTCAGTGGTAAGGCGTGAGGCTCACAAGGCGAAGGTACCGGGTTCGAGACCCTTTTGGGTCAAATAATTTTATCTGGTTTTTTTCAAAATTAGTTTTTATGAACTAATCAATTTACTCAACTGATAATTATGCTTTTCATACAAAATCTTTATTATTTTGTGTTTTTTATGTTTAGGCCCAATGGGATAGTTGGCCCTTCCGCAAAAATTGGTTGGTTGGCCAACCGTAAGACTTAGTGCCAAAACATACCGTTGGCCAACGATCGACAGAAACGTTGGGCCAACGATTTGCCAACGATTTTTGCTACTTGGGTACAATGCACACGAGCTGAGAAAAAAGGTTTTAAAGAAACATGCTTGCCTATTAATATATAGATAGATAGAGAACATAAACACAGCTTAATATAGTAAAACATATGATCTTGAGACAATGTACATTTAAACAGTTAAGAGGCAAAATTACCAATGTTGCACACTTTCAGCACAGTTTTTTTTTGGCATGGTTTATAGATCTGTAGCTGAGATGGACGGGCCAGGGGCCCTATTTTTGAAATGGTTGACAGTTGAGTCAATCGTCAGCACTCAACTCAACCAACAACATGATTTGGTATTTTTGAAACCCAACAGTTGGGAAGCGAGTTGGGAATCACTAGTTGAGTGACTCGTGGTGGAAATGTAGAGCATACGACCGTCAAAAATTCAGATGACGTCATTTTGAACCAATCACAATGCAGAGTTCTTGCGGACTTCGATTTAACCTCTTCTTACTCTAAAATCTGGCAGCTAATCTCAATCTGCCATATTTCGAGACACTGAGGTAAACTGTCAACTCCGTTCTTGAGAGATTGAGGTTATGTCTTGCTTAATCTTAGTGATTGCAAAGTACCTTAACTTAAGTAATAAACTAAAGTAAACTAAATACCCCCGCAGCAGCAAACCTGCAGACTTAGCGAATTTCCATTTGCCTGATTGGATTTAAACTAAAATGTCTCCTTAAAAATATCACATCTATATAAATAAAATTAGAGTTTTGTCTGTACATTGCTTAGAATAATGAACTTTTTGGTTATTTTTACATTTCATAGGTCAGAGAAACCGAATCAAACCTTATCTCAATTTCTGTCTGTCTGTCTATCTGTCATTCTCTTGGTAACGCTAAAATACGCACTTTATTACAACTACTCCTCAATAACTATAGCACTGTCCCGCCTGAAACTTATTTTCCAAATACTATACATATATGAGATGGTTTTAGACGTATTTCATCGAATATGAGACAGTTAGATATTTAACAGTAAACCCTTGAAAATCAAGTTTTTGTCGATTTTTGACGTGGAATTTCTGGAAGCCCATGTTAACCTTATGAGAAATGAAATTATTGAATCTTAACAGCTGTTTCAATTAAACAAGTTGGTTCTGTTCTGTGATGTTCAATAGCATTAAAGTTACAAGGATTACCAACAGGGTGCAGCACTAGCACTATTATTTCTTTTACATTTATGACAACAGCTAATTTGCAACCTGGAGGCGAGTGAGCGTAGCGAACGAGCTAACCTGAAGGCAAGTGAGCGTAGCGAACGAGCTAACCTGAAGGAAAGTGAGCGCAGCGAACGAGCTCCAACATACAGGTGAGTGAGCGTAGCGAACGAACTTCAACCAGGACGTGATTGAGCCATGCAAACGAGATCAGATAGTAAAAATAAAAGTAAGCCTACCGTTATAGGATCGACCGGCAGACACAGAGGTAATTTAACCTTTTATTGATTGTCATACCGATCCGGAACAACAAAAAACAACATAAAATGAAGCTATGTATAATAGTTTGGCCAGCATATCTTAAAATATGCAAACCAACTGCTGTTCTTTATATAAGAAGGTTTCAACTGAATATTATAAGATCCCCGTGCGTAGAACGGGTACACAGCTAGTTTATTCCCTATTTAAACAGAATTAGTTTAATGAGTACTTAGGTTTGCTGCAACAGGGAGGGTAAAAAAGTTTTTGTTATGTAAAATGTTAAAAGGTACTGTGGTTTAGTAAGAAATTAATGTATTTTCCAAATTTGATCAAAATATGTTCATAAACAAGCAAACTACCACAGTTGACTTATTCTCCATAAGAATAACATGGGAATTTTAAAATTATAATTTTTTTTGAATTTTCTCCGTAACAATAAGGCGCATAATAACGCTTCAATATACTAAATTATTTGTTTTTTTAAGCTCTACAAAATGGTTTAAAAAGAAATTGTGAAATTTTGTGTTTTTAGGGTCAAAAATGGGAAAAACCTATTTTTACCCCATAAAACCCCCCATAAACCCCCGTTCCCATAGTCCGATCATGCTGGTTCGCGAACTCATTCAAGTTTATTCCGCCTTACACCTTCAAACCAAATTTTATCAAAATCGGACAAAAAATACTCAAGTTATCGTGCGGATGGACACACACATATATATATATATATCTCTATATATAGATATATAAAAATTTGAACGAATGTTGTTTTTGGCCTCTGGGGACATCAAAATGAAAAAGTAAATCGGTCCCGGGCTTAGGTCTTACCATGAGACCTACGGTAATAGCTACTTCCCTATAGGGAAATTCGCTAATAAAGTAATAAACTTAAGTATTAAAAATAAAATTTACTATGGATGTTTGTTTTAGGGTGTAGCTAATTATAAGTTTAGGCATAGGCTGCACTTTACTTTAGGTCCTACACTCATCCTAAATACATTATTATTTGCTTTCTTCGTCTCTATTTCGGAACACATCACCTTATTTTAGTTTAGTTTCTTTCATCGGTTTGTTTTATGTTATTTTTAATTGTTTTTTTATTTAGGTTAAAGCGGCTATTTGCCATTGCACTGAAAGCATATCGTAACTTAAATTAATTTGATCCCTTTATTAGGTGAATGGTATTGAAACAAACTATGATATTGTTTCTCTCTACCACAATCTTTAACACCTTAAATCATAGGTCTAATAACAATAATTATCTTATAATAAGTTCAATTAGTATGCCTAGTCTATTTCAAACATTCCAACAAGAATAAAACCCTTGATTAAATAGTCTAGTATTGACACAGTAAATAAAATTAAAATGCGATTATTCTACAGAAAACAATCTCTTAATTGGGCGAAACGGCACACGGAAGATTTCTCAGGTGTCGTTTGATGTCACTAACTGCTGACGTCACTTTGAGGGAACACCAATACCGCAACGATACGTTTTGAGCCATCGGCCTCGGTGGTGCAGTGGATAGCGTTGCGGGCTGATAATCCGAATGTTCCGGGTTCGAATCCCGCCGGCGGCACTAAATTTTTATCAACAATTTTTTCATATCAGCAAGTTTGGTTGGTTTGGTTAGGTTATTACAGTTTAATTTTATAATTAAAAATTATAAAATTGAATTTTAGGCAATTATAATTTTATTTTATGAACAAAACTATTTTTTAGATTAGTAAACCTTTATTCGATTTTTCCATTATCAGCACGTTTGGTTAGTTTGGTTAGGTTATGACAGTTTAATTTAATAATAGAAGTAGTGGAGAACTGCCGGTTTTACCTCACTTTAGACACGTTTTTCCCATGTTATTCTTATGGGGATCATTTTTTGGCCACCAATTCAAAAAATCCTGATCTTTGCCCAAATATCCCTATAAAATTGTCAAACCTTATTTCTTAGTTATTCCCTATAAATATATTCGATATTAAGCAAAAATAAAAAATAAACTAATTATTTCATTTATTGACCCATGCATGTGTATATGTATAGTAGTATAGTTTGTCGGTGCCGTTTTTTGTGGGTCGAGGTTTTTGTGCCAACTCCCCCCCCCTCACCCCCTCACCACTCCCCTCTGCCCCATGCACAATTGCTAGTACATCTACCATTCCCCTTTCCAGTTGATATATTATATTTCTATTTCAAAATCATGTATGTGCGTGGTTTGCACGCGAACTCGGCTCATGGCGTGGGCGCGCTCCTGACTCATGGTTGTTTCTTGCCTCTAGTGGTGACGTGGTGAAAACGTCACTCACTTGGGCTTGCTCCTTGCTAGTCTTGGATCTGTTGAAGTAATTTTTACAAATTTTTTATTTCTAGCTGAAAATTTTTAAAATTTCCAAAATTTTGAAATTTTCGAAAAGTCTATAAATAGAAGTGACACAAATTTTTTTTTGTTATATATAAAAATGAGGCCCACCTGTCAACACTGCTCCGTGTCGCTCTCCACCAAAAGTAATATGATTCGTCACTACAAGGTAATTCATCAAATGAAGGTGAAACTGTGCAAAATTTGTAATTTAATCTGTGATAGTAACATTGCTCTAAAATCGCATATATTACAAAGTCACAAGAGTTGTAATTTCTGTAAAACGAATATTGTTGGACATTTTAAAAGACATGTTAATTCTTGCATGAAATGTCCATACACAATGATTAAATTTGTTGGTGAATCGATTAGAACTGACCTTGAAAATACTCTGAAGTCTTGTCCTCTACCGATAAAATGGACTTTAGTTAGGAGAATAAAATTTATAAAATATTCAATGGATCAAAATGGTAAATTAGTTAATGAAAAAGAATGTATAGCAGATTTTCGAAGTCTTACTACCTTAACTATTGGGAAGAGAGATTTAAAGCCTCAAATTGAAAATGCACTTTCAAAGATTGATGCTTCCATACACAAATATCAAGCCCAAGGCAGTGGATGGATATATGACCATACTAAATATTGGCAGTTGCATGTTTACAAGTATAAACCCCTAACTCCAAAGTCATATATCCCCACACCAAAAAGTATTCAATCAAAACATGCTGTTTTAAATATAAAGAATTCTGACAATAGATGCTTTCTTTGGTCGATTTTAGCAGCTTTACATCCAAGGTATGCAAACAATGCTGAAAGGGTTTCTAATTATGTACCCTATGAAAGTCAGTTGAATATGACAAACATAAAGTATCCTGTGAAAATATCTGATATAGATAAATTTGAAACACAGAATGATATAAGTATTAATGTATTTGGGGTTGAATATGATAAATTTATATATCCATTAAGAACGACTAAACTAAATAGTAATACTCACATAGATTTATTATTATTACAAGAAGGTCGTAAATCACATCATTGTTTAATTCGTGATTTTGATAGGTTAATGTTCCACTCTACAAAACATGGCCATAAGCAGCATTTTTGCAAGTTGTGTTTACAACATTTTTACACTAATGATATATTAGAACGTCATGTAACATATTGTAAAAGTTTGATGCTCAACGAGTGGAAATGTCTAAACAAGATACATTACAATTTAAAAATTATAAATATCAACTTAAAGCCCCATATGTAATTTATGCAGATTTTGAATGCTTTATAAACTCTAATATACATATTCCATCGGGATTTGCATTTGTCGTAGTAAAAGATTCAAAAATTATTTCTGAAGAGTTGTACAGTGGCACAAATGTTATGGATGTGTTTTTTGAAAGATTATTTCAGGCTTTTGATTATATTAAAAATCAAATGGCAATATATATTCCTCTTCAAATGACCCCTGAGCAAGAGGTATCTTTCCAAAACTCAACACATTGTCACATTTGTGAAAAGCCCCTATATTTTGATAGGGTGAGAGATCATTGCCATTCCTCTGGACAATACCGTGGAGCTGCCCACAATGATTGTAATTTAAACTATAAAGTAACAAAGAAAATACCAGTATTCTTCCATAACTTGAAAAATTATGATGGTCACATAATAATGCAACATTTGGGAAAGTTTAATAAACGTAAATTAAATTGTATAGCTAAAGATATGGAAAAATATGTATCATTCTCTGTTGATGATTTAGTATTTTTAGATTCATACAACTTTCTGTCCCTTCCATTATATAAATTGGCTTCCAATTTGAACACATTTAGATTCATACAAAATCCACTACTACAACGTAAAGGTGTATATCCCTATGAATATATGACGGGACCAGATAAGTTCGCAGAGTCTCTACCCCCAATTGAAACATTTTACAGTTCTATTACTAAAGAACATATCTCTCCCAATGAATATGAACATGCTAAAAATGTATGGACCCATTTTAATATACATAATTTACAAGAATATCATGATTTATATCTTAAAACAGATGTATTGCTACTGGCTGATGTGTTTGAGACATTTAGAGACCTGTGTTTAAAAGATTACAAACTTGACCCTGTACATATGTATTCACTTCCTGGACTTACATGGGAGGCCTGTCTTAGAATGACAGGAATAAAATTACAATTATTCAAAGATGTTGACATGCATTTGTTCATAGAAAGTGCGATCAGAGGAGGAGTCAGTATGATTTCTACACGTTACGCTAAAGCAAATAATAGATATATGGGTGAACACTATGATCCCAATCAAGAGAGTGTCTATTTAATATATTTAGATTGTAACTCACTATACTCTACAGCAATGTGCGAGCCACTGCCTGTGGATGGATTCAGTTGGACTAATGAGATAGACTACAAATATAATCAAAATGATGAGTTTGGATACATTTTAGAAGTTGATTTAAAATATGATAAAAGCTTACATGATTTACATAATGACTATCCATTAGCACCAGAGAAAATGAATGGCAAATTAATACCTAATTTAAATGACAAAACTAAATATATTTTACATTATAAAGCATTACAAAAATATGTGGAATTGGGTTTGATTGTAACAAAATACCATAGAATTTTAAAATTTAGACAGTCTAAATGGCTTGCGCCCTATATTAATTTTAATATTGAAAAACGCAAATGTGCAAAGAGTTACAAAGATGGTGCACCAATTTCAAGTAATAGACATACTAAATATCTTAATATAATTAAACCTCTATTTAAATCTGTTGGTGAAGGTTTGAGACAAGTGACTGGTAATAAAATAGACTATATTTATTGGGATGATCCTAATGAGCTTGTAGATAGGTTAAGACTTCTTTGGCTAAGTCGCCAAGCCGGTAACTCAGGAGTGGATAATGAAATAGATTCCATTATTGAGGAATTGAGAGAAAGTGGAATTATTTATTAAATAAAAATATGTTTATAGATAAATTTTATCGTTTATATAATCCATATAATAAGCCTGCAGAACCCAGGGCGGCAACCATGAGTAGTGAACCTACTTTAAATTTACAAGATGATAGTTGGAATTGTTTAAACCGTAAAATTGGTAATGTTAAAGATGGGGAGTTTGTAGATGATGTATCAACTTTAGGACAGACATTAACTAGAAAAGGTGATGTCTTTTTACAAGGTAAAACTAAATATGAGTTTTTAGAATCTAAGAATAAAAAGTGGAATGCTAAAAAACAGAAAATTACTAATGTGGAAAAGGGTGAAAGTTTAGATGATGTGCCCACTTTACAACAGACTTTAATACGAACAGATGGTGGTACATTTGTACAAGACAATAAAAATTATGAATTTTTAGAATCAGAGAATGGTGTTTGGAATGCTAAGAAACGGAAAATTACTAATGTAGAAAAGGGTGAAAGTTTAAATGATGTGCCCACTTTACAACAGACTTTAATACGAAAAGAAGATGGCAAATTTGTACAAGATGATAATAATTATGAATTTTTAGAATCAGAGAATGGTGTTTGGAATGCTAAGAAACAGAAACTTAGCAATTTGATAGATGGTACAGATAGTAAAGATGCTGTGAATGTTTCACAAGTTCCAAAAATGGAAGTAGGCTATTGGAATTTTAATAATAAAAGGTTAGTACGTGTTAAACCAGCCATTGATGACACTGACTGTGTTACAAAAGAACAGACTATAACTTATAATAAAAAAGAAAAATGTTGGGATGCCAAAAATCAATTCATAAGAAATCTACCAGAAGGGGAACATTCGGATGATATTTGTCTAATGTCACAATCTATGCATTACGATGGATCAAAATTTGTATATGGAGAAAAAAATTTTAATTTGATGGAATATAATCCTGATTTATTAGTTGCTGACCCCACATCTTTGAGTGGATTTAAGTATATAGATAATAGACCATATATACCAGAAAACTATGTATTTAAAAGAATGGAAGATAATCTATTGATTGGGGCTAATGGTGATGTATTTAGAGTTACAGGAAAGGATGATGTTATAAAAAATGAATTAAATTGCATACGAACTTCATAAGCCTGCAAGAAAGAATTTCATTAGAAGGTCTTTTAAAGTATTGGGTATAAACAAAACTGTACAAATAGATTTAATTGATATGCAAAACTATGCTAGAGAGAATTCTGGCAATAAATATATTTTAACTTTAATAGATACATTTTCTAAAAAAGCTTATGCTGCTCCACTAAAGAATAAGACAGGGTTGGTGGTTACAGAAGCCATTAAAACCATTCTACCAAAGGGGGTTAAAAACATTCAATCCGACAATGGAAAAGAATTTTTTAATCAATATTTTAGCAAACTAATGAAAAAATTAAATATTAATCACTATCACACATTTTCTACAACTAAGGCTGCAATTGTGGAGAGGTTTCAGAGAACTTTAAAGAATTGGTTATATAGAGAATTTAGTGCTCAGGGGAGTTATAAATGGTTGGATTTACTTCCAAAGTTAATTCGAAAATATAATAATAAAGTGCATAGATCTATAGGAATGAAGCCTAACCAAGTGAATATTAAGAACAGTAAATATGTGCATGAGAGGTTGACTTCTAAAGTAGTGCAAGTTAAAAAGCCAAGATATAAGGTAGGTGATAGCGTGAGAATTTCCAAGTATAAACATGTTTTTAGTAAAGGATATACCCCAAATTGGACAGGGGAACTATTTAAAATAGCAGAAGTTAAAAATACAAAGCCTGTGACTTATATCTTGAAAGATGAAAATGGTAATATAATCAGAGGAGGCTTCTATACAGAGGAGTTGTTAAAGACCAAATATAAAGACATGTATTTAGTAGAAAAGGTAATTAGGAGAAAAGGTGATTTATTGTATGTCAAATGGCTTGGGTTCCCAAGTAGCCAGAATTCATGGATTTCCACTAAGGATGTCCAAGGGAGCATGCCCGCGACCAGGATCGCGCCCACGCCATGAGCCGAGTTCGCGTGCAAACCACGCACATACATGATTTTGAAATAGAAATATAATATATCAACTGGAAAGGGGAATGGTAGATGTACTAGCAATTGTGCATGGGGCAGAGGGGAGTGGTGAGGGGGTGAGGGGGGGGGGGGAGTTGGCACAAAAACCTCGACCCACAAAAAACGGCACCGACAAACTATACTACTATACATATACACATGCATGGGTCAATAAATGAAATAATTAGTTTATTTTTTATTTTTGCTTAATATCGAATATATTTATAGGGAATAACTAAGAAATAAGGTTTGACAATTTTATAGGGATATTTGGGCAAAGATCAGGATTTTTTGAATTGGTGGCCAAAAAATGATCCCCATAAGAATAACATGGGAAAAACGTGTCTAAAGTGAGGTAAAACCGGCAGTTCTCCACTACTAATAGAAAATTATAAAATTGTCTGTTTCTTCAGACGCAGCAGTTAGTGACGTCAGCAGTTAGTGACGTCAAACGGCACCTGAGAAATCTTCCGTGTGCCCCACCGCGTAATTGGGTGCTAATACATTGACAACAAATACATAACCTCTAAATCGCAATTTTAGTAAATTAAAGCAATAACAAAACAATATGGCGTCGTCTCAAAAAGAGTAATTTTTTGCCGAAAGAGAGGAAGAAGAAAGTGCAGTCAACCTTCACTCAACAGCTCGATAGGTGTTGAGTAGTTTTGGTTGTATAAGTCCACCGTCAACCGTTTCAAAAATACGAAACGATTGGAAATAGAATGACTCGACACTCAACTCAACAGTCAACCATTTCAAAAATAGGGCCCCTGGTGTGATTCTGGCCCGCCCAAATACAATTGATTATATCATAATTATTAGAAGAGCACACTTTTTTTTAAAAAGCCGTTATAAAGAGCACACTTTTTGTATAAGTTTAAAAAAAAGTGTGCTGGAATGGGTGGGCCAGATTCACTTCACGTTGACTCCAGTTATACTAATCTCAATGCTTTAGCTTATATAGGTATGGTAGGCCATCAACCACATCAAATCAATGCACTACTGTACTACTCCTACTACTACTGTTTCGTTCCAAAGTATCAGAATCAGCTACCCGCTGGCCGCTACAACTAGTGTGTGACCTTTCACAACAACCGTTGAATTTTACAAGTACTAGTGTTAGCCGGAGCGTTTACTCGGCATTTCTATTCTACCTTACAGTGACGTAACGTTCTTAATAGTGCGCATGCGCAGCACTATTTTTATTCACGGCTGCCTTTATTTTATTTGAGTTCAGTTCAGTAATTCGTAATTGTCTTGTCCTTGTGAGAGTTTTTCACTTTCGACTCTACCCAGTCATACCCAGTAGCCTATTTTGGTTTTGTTTAATATTAATATTTTGTTTGTTTTGTGAAATTGAGAGGTTACGTCACGCTTTGTACTGTAGTGTACGTACACCCTGAGCTGAAATTATAAGTCAAAAACACAGAATTTTCCAAAATATGGATTGTGCTTCTATATAAAGGTACCTAATTTTAGCCATTTAAGTATTATCTTTCCTCTGGCACTGTTAAGGTTTACAGTTTGGTCAGCCCAATTATATTATCATTGGTTGTGGAATCCACAATGTGGACAGTCTTATTTTTGGACCTTGCCTATGCCTATATAATAGAGGTTGGGTCAAAGGCCTAAAGCCGCGTTTACGCTATACATCTTGTGTTGTACAATCAAATAACATAGTAATTGGTTTAAACACTTGTGTGAACCTAGCAATAACTAGTGCACGCGCCCGCTAATATCTATTACTGGCCGTTTTGTGGAAAAATACAGCCACGAGTCGTATGACCGATGATGCCAACATTGAGGACACTTCAACGGACACGACAGTATCAACATCATGTACCTGTATTTTAGTATGCATCTGTTGGCATCATAGTTAATATTGCTCGCGGACGTATTTTTCCGCAATACGGCCGGCAATAGATGTTATCGGGCGCGCGCACAACTTATTGCTGGTTTTACCGGACGTTTCGTAATGATCGAACAGTTGTCATAACAACCGAATGGATACTCGGATTCTTTTAACCCATATATTAACATTGAGTCGAAAGTTACTAGATGCGATACATCGATTTTCGTTGGTCGAAATATCAAAAATTCGATTTTTACAAAATTTTAACCTAAAAATCGCCAGATCGCGCTCGGCATTTTTAGCGCGACCTTCGGGAAAAATCATCGGCATTTTTTGAGCGTTACTTTTATTTCTTGCCTGGCACTCTAAGGGTTAATATTGCTTGCGGACGTATTTTTCCGCAATACGGCCGGCAATAGATTTTATCAGGCGCGCGCATAACTTATTGCTGGTTTTACCCCCCCTATATTACTCCCCAGGTACATGATGTTGATACTGTCGTGTCCGTTGAAGTGTCCTCTATCTGTTGGCATCATCGGTCATATGACTCGTGGCCGTATTTTTCCGCAAAACGGCCAGCAATAGATTTTAGCAAGCGCGTGCACTAGTTATTGCCAGGTTCACACCAATGTTTAAACATGTTTAAAAAAATGCAATGAAAATATTAAGTTGAACAAGTTCTATCTTACAACAAGTGTGATGTACAACCAAAAATCTTATTCTATAACCATGTAGGAAACTGTAGCCTACCCTTTCATACTTGTTTACCAAACATCGGTTCCACTAAACTTATCTGGGCTATAGGCCTAAGTTAGATCAGTTTGCTCCTTCAGTAGCCTAGACAACAGTCGCACTTGCCATTCTTAAAGAGTACAAGTAACTTATTTAAAAATTTGGCAAATATTTGCCATCCGGATCAGTCTTCAATTCACCAGCCAACACATCATCATCTCGTTCAAAATCTTGTAACAATTCATTGCCACCGTACTTAGGCTAATACGATGTAAGTACGATGTATGTACTTAAGCCGTGTTTAAAGGGAACATTCGGTAGTAAACATATTTCTTTAAGTTACTTTAGGGGCTTATAACGAATTTTGAAAAAAATTATTTTAGCCTACAGTAGAACCCCTCATATCCGGCCTTGGTTTTACCGGTCCTCTGTTTATCCGGCCCCTTCCAGGAAGCCAATATCAAAATTTTTTTCTCACAGCTTACAGAGTTTAGATGCAGCCACTAGTCTTTGTGACTGTTCAAGTCATAAAATAAATTGTTCTCATTATTTATCTGTTTGTTTATACATTTATTTGCTGAATCACTATACTCAGTTGAGCTAGTAGGGCTAACCTCTGATCAGTTGGTTGATTATTTCCAAAGTGGGTTTAGTACAGTAACTACAGTACGAGTACATTAATTTTGTTATTTCACAAAATGGTTTAGAATGTTGAGTAGAAATGCATACCATTTAAGTCCTAATGATCTTTAAGTACAATTTATTGTCATTTTTACCTCCATTTAATAGGTTTTGTTACCTGGAATCATAATATTTGTACATTCATTACTTAATGACTTTAACCTACAAATATTTTTTTTCTTTTTACAAACATGTTTATTTTTCTAAAAATGATCCCAGAACAGAATTAAATTATACTTTTGATTGCATATATTGATTACCTATTATTATTAGGTATGAATTATCATTTTCATAGTAGGTTGGTTTATCCGGCCAAATCGTTATCCGGTCAGGGGCTTGGTCCCGTGGTGGCCGGATATGAGGGGTTCTACTGTATCTCATTATTTGGCCTGTTTTGAACACTTTTTACATTTGGCACTTTTGGGGCAAACGCCTAATTTATTTCGCCTAATATTTATAAAAAAACAATGTGACATTGTGGTTTCACCAATTAATCAACATTTGTATAAGTTATTTAATTCTCACGCTTTTATTACAATCAAATAAAGGCCTTAAAGTTAAAACTTCCCTCTTCTTCTCCAAGGCCGCGCGCACATCTGACAACTCTAGCGGAAGCACGGGGCGGCACGGAGAATTATTCTTGTGGAGGGGATGCACAGTACTTTATCTAGTTCAGTCATAGTTTACAGAGTGTGTACGGGACTTTATGTTCCTTGGAGTGAAATTTTGTGTATAATGACTGAGTCAAGTTCAGATGAAGAAAATGTTTTCTTATTTTGCTTGCTCCAAGCAGAGACAGAAGAGAAACGTCGGAGGCGCATTTGGGTGCATGAAATTAATCAGAAAAGACATAATACGGAGAATTCCACCATCTGTTAAGTGACCTGTTAAGAGGATGAAAGAAAATTCTTCCAATATTTCCATTTGTCAACAGAAAGGTTTTATGAACTTCACGATATGTTTAAATAAGAAATAAGGAAGGAATGTACAAAATATCGTCAATCAATTTCAATTCAATTCAATTTTAGGTTAAAATTTGGTACTTTCCTGTTAAAGGGAACATTCATTATTATCGATAATTTTTAATCGATATATCGATATTTTTCTTTCCCTTTACGATCCGTTACAAATTGACAACTATCTTGTTTAGGCTAAGATCAAGTCTATTATGGATTAAAACTGTTCTAAGCTAACCTAACATAACCAACCAAACTTGCTGTACCATTTTAAAAATTCCGTTTGATTACAGAAAAGGCATGTGGGGAATATGAAACGGAATTTTTAAATGTTACAGCAAATTTGGTTAGTTTTGTTAGGTTGGTTTGGAACAGTTTCATTTAAATATTTTTTTATACTGAACAATATTTATTTATCATAGTTGTCAGCTGATAGGTTTCAATTGGTTAATATCGATATATCGATTGAAAATCATCGATAATAATGAATGTTCCCTATAACAGGAAAGTACCTAAAATTTTTTAGGTGGATTCATAGTAGGCCTACACTTACGTTTTATCACTACTTTTGTTTTAACTTTCGTGTTTGTTATGTAGGTTCTTACTTTTGTACAAATTTCTTAAATACGTATTTATTAGCGAATTTCCCTATAGGGAAGTAGCTATTACTGTAGGTCTTATGGTAAGACCTAGGCCCGGGACCGATTTACTTTTTCATTTTGATGTCCCCAGAGGCCAAAAACACAATTTGTTAAAATTTTTATATATATATATATATATTTATATATTTATATATATATATATGTGTGTGTGTCCGTCCGGACGATAACTTGTCTGATTTTGATAAAATTTGGTTTGAAGGTGTAAGGCGGGATAAACTTGAATGAGTTAGCGTTTTATGGGGTAAAAACGGGGTTTTCTAATTTTTTACCCTTAAAACACAAAATTTATCAATTTTTCTCCAGACCTTTTATAAAGAGCTTAAAAAAAAACAAATAATTTAGTATATCAAACAGTTTTTGTACGGTGAATGGTTATGGAGAAAATTCAAAAAAATTTTAATTTAAAATTCCCATGTTATTCTTATAGAGCACATTGTAAAATGTTGTAGTTGGCTTGTTTATGGATATATTTTGATCAAACTTGGCGGATTTATTTATTTCGTACTTAGCTATTGATATTTTAATAAAAAACACACTTTATTAGTTTCCCTGTAGCAGCTAACCTAGGTACTTGTTAAGCATTAATAATAGAGGTTGGTTGTTAATTTAATAGATTAATTGAGAATCACTCCAGGCAAATGGAAATTCGCTTAGTTGGCAGGTTTGCTGCAGCGGGGGCATTTAAATATATATACCATTATTTTAAAACATAGCCTAATGAGTGAGTTATATTTGTTCACTACCTTCTCAAGATTTTGTATGATTGACTAAAATTGAATAGCGTCGAAATCATTAATCTCATGTAAAAGGTCAATAATGCCAAATTGAAATGCCAAGTCTACAAACTTCACTGCCACGTGCCGGGTTGCTAGCGAGACTGCAGACTAGACTGTTAGTGTACTTCGCACCCAAAAATGCCTGAAGGGCTCACGGGACTTTCCAACAACACCTGAAAGAGCAGCAGACGAGGGGCAGACGCTGTTTCCGCGCCTCTACCCCGCACCCAACTGGCAACTCAACGGAGGCGTTGCAAAAAAGAGGAAGAACTTCTCCACCGAATTCTCACTGCTGGATTCGAGGATAAGTTCTATTTCCACGCCATGTCACGCCACCCGCTGTGTTGCTAGGTGGGCGTCAGCCTATAAGATAACATGGCAGGGATACGATACGTGATAACTTTTTTCCACCGCGTCGCGCCGTGCCGCACCGCGTCACCCACTGGGTTGCAAGGTAGGAGCCTAGCTTAGTAACAAGGCTAAGTTCCATAACATGATTTACAGACAAAATTGTAAGTCCCTTTATCTATAAGCCTGTGATAAGTATTTTGCTTAGAATGTACTCTTAAAAGTTATTAACAGAAATGTATTTACAGGTCACAAGATTACCTATTGAGTAGGAGTTCTCAGTGCTACATCTTTCATTGATTAGGCCTAAAACAGGTAAATTATAGGTGTATTACAGTAAATCCTTACTAACTTGTCAATCAGTGGACCAAGAGGTTGTAAGTTGTCAAGTTATCAAGAACATAGACATTTTTAATGGGTTTCAATAAATAAATACTTAACGTACTAATTTTTACATTAGCGAATTTCCCATATAGGAAATAAGCAATTATCGTAGGTCTCATGGTAAGACCAAGACCCACGACCGATTTTACTTTTTCGTTTTGAGGTCCCCAGAGGCCAAAAACACCATCCGTTCAAATTTACATATATATATATACTAGCTGTACCCGCGGACTTTGCCCCGTTTAACTTCACAAGTGAGCTAGTTCGCATGGCTCAATCACGTCCTGGTTGAAGTTCGTTCGCTACGCTCACTCACCTTTGGGTTGGAGCTCTTTCTCTCCGCTCACTTGCCTTCAGATTAGCTCGTTTGCTACGCTAACTCGCTTCCAGGTTGAACTTCGCTCGCTACGCTCACTCACCTTTTGGTTGCAAATTGGCTGTAGTCATAAATTTAAAAAAATAATAGTGCTGCACGCTGTTGGTAATCCTTGTAACTTTAATGCTATTGAACATCATAGAACAGAACCAACTTGTTTAATTGAAATTGCTGTTAAGAAATTCCTTTTAAATATGAAAAATCATAAGGTTAACATGGGAAACTCCAGAGCCACTGGGGCAGAGTCCGAAAGCCCGATCAGAATAAAAACTACTTAGTTTTCCTATTTAATGCCCAAAGAATCGGTGTACCGAATTTCAGCCTCCTAGGTAAATGGGAAGTGGGAGAATTAGTGATGAGTGAGTGAGTGAGTGTGTGAGTCAGTCAGTGAGGGCTTAGCCTTTTATATATTTAGATATATATCTATATAAATAAAATTAGAGTTTTGTCTGTACATTGCTCAAAATTATAAATTTTTAGATTATTTTTCCGTTTTATACATTTAAGAAGCAACAACAAGTCTCATCTCTATTTCTGTCTGTCGGTCTGTCTGTTACGGCCCAAGAGGCATTTTACGCAGCCTTCTCCTGAAAAACTAGAGTACCTATCATGATCCAAATCATTTTAATGTATTCACTGGATTAGTGAGATTGTCTGTAACCATTAAAATATGGCCTCACTATTTTTTGAATAAAATGACGGATGTTTAAAAACCCGATTTCGTGCGATTTTTGTCAAGTTTTCTCCTAATATGTCCATCACATAATCATCTATGAAATAACGAACAGGTGTTCGGATCAAGATTATTTTTTCTAGCTGTCACTGATATGTTTACAATAAATGTTGTTTACAAATACCGCAAAGATTTTTAATAACGTTTTGAAAGCAAAATCCAAACCAAGTGAGATTAAAAACGATTTTCCTTACATAAAGGATTTAATTATTTGAAAGTTCAATAATGTGTATTGTAACCGTAAATGAAATTAGAGATTCTTTGTGTATAAAATTGTTCTGAAGTTTTGATAACCGGGAAAAAGACCTTGAATCAGTGTTTTATAGGGCTGGGAACTTACATTTATAAAATCATCGTCGCCAATAGCTTACTAACTAGGTTTTCACTCATTGACGGCGTTTCAATTGCGGTTGTGTGAAGTGTAAAGTGAAAAATCATAACTGCAGTGGATGATTGTAACAGAGGTTTGCCGGTTTACGGATGATGCTAAACTCGCTTTTCCAATGTGTCACTTTCGGTTTCTACTCACCGCTATGTGCTGCAATCGCTGGACCATACAGCCAATAAGCCCATAGACTGTATCTTGGGTACGTAGGCCTACCCAATTATTCATGACAACCTATTCGACGACGATCCTTGATACCGGTACTTTCCCTACAATGCATGGCCTACCTACTTAGGAAATCAAATTAAAAACGTAAAAAAACACAACATTGTGTGATTTTTTCACATGTCCTTCTTATGTTAACTACATATACGAAACATAGTTTAGTGAATACGCAATCTTTTAAATAACAAAAAGCTGTTTGGATGAGGTTGTTTTGTTCAAACTGTCACCAAAATGTTTACATTAAAAGTTGTTTACAAATAATTCAATTAATGGGAAATAACTTTGATTTTCTTGTCAGAAAATCCAAAACCAAGAGAGATCAATAGCCTCGGAACTGGATTAACGCATTTAATTGGTCGGATGTACTATAGTTCTTAACTGTAAACGTTGGTTTTGGTACTGGTTTTTTCCTTAGAACCGGTGGTATCAACAAGAATAATGTTTACGTACCAACAAATCTACAAATTAGTTATCGTTAGTGTTGTACCTTATTTATTACAGTAGTATTCAATTTAACTGATGTCTTACTGTAAAAGTTTTGCTTTTTCTTCATATGTCATTATAGGTTTATATATAATAGTTTTGCCAGCACATCTGAAAATATGCAAACCAACTGCTGTTCTTTATATAATAAGGTTTCAACTGACTACTATAAGATCCCCGTGCGTAGAACGGGCACACAGCTAGTATATATATATATCCGTTACCGTGATAACTCAAGAAAAAATTATCGTATTGTGATGAAATTTGGTACAAACGTGTAAACCTACGTTTATTCAAACGAGTTTGCGAACCAGCATGATTGGACTATGGGAACGGGGGTTTATGGGGGGTTTTATGGGGTAAAAATGGATTTTTCCTATTTTCAACCCCAAAAACAACAGATTTTGAATTTATTTTTAAACTATTTTGTAGAGCTTAAAAAATTAATAATTTAGTATATTGAAGTGCTGTTGAATGCCAAATGGTCACAGAGAACACTCTGCCACCCTCCATGTTTAGTCATTTCACTTTCTTTTTTTTGTCTGAGCACATTTTGCTGTTATAGTTAATAGTTATTTCAAGCTCGTTCACTAGTTTCAAAGTGTTAGGTGGATGTATTCTACCGTACTTAATAGCTTAAATTTTTAGTTTTTAGCGAATTTCCCCTATAGGGAATAAGCTATTACCGTAGTACTCATGGTAAGACCTGGACCCGGGACCAATTTACTTTTTCGTTTTGAGGTCCCTAGAGGCCAAAAACACCATCCGTTCACATTCATATATATATACATATATATATATAAAATTAATTATATAAAATTGCAAAATACAAAATTACAAAATTAATTATATATATATATATATATATATTTTGTTATTGTATACATCAATGAGGGCTACTTTAAATGTTACTAAGCAAATCAAAATACCACAGTACCCTAAAAACATTTTATTTTATATTACTTACATGTTTCGGACATTAATGCCATGATCACAGTATAGTATATAACCTATTGGTTTCTTTTATTTACAAACATTATTAGATATTTCTTATTAAAGAACAGGTGATAATTTTATATTAAGGGAAGGAGGTGTTTTCTTTAAGATGTATAATTTCATTGAATATTACGTTTTGATTTTGAATTTGTGTCAAGTTTAGTAAATTGTCTTTGTCATTAATATGGTGAGTATAAATATAAAAGTCTTCCTTTGTATTCATTTTTTCACCTTTATTTTCAATATCCAGAATGTGCATATTTTTATTCATTTTTGAGTATGTATGGTCGGTCTGAAGTATATGTTCGGCATATGAGGATTTTTGTGTTGTCATATTGTTTGATCTGATTGCCTGTATATGCTCTTTGTATCTAACTGCAAATGTTCGACCTGTTTGACCAATATAGTATTTTTCACAGTTGTTACATGATAATTTGTAAATTCCTGATTTCTTATATACATTTGGTGGGTTGGGTATCGGATTTGTTCTTTTTTGTATTATGTTGAAAGCGTTATTCCTTGTTTTATAACTTAGTTTAAATTTTGAGTTCGGTAATGTCTTTCTTAAGGTTTTGTTTAAGGATGAGCTGAATGGAATACATATAAATTCTTTCTTTACGTTTTCTTGTTCTTCTACTTTCATTCTTTTTGTTTTTTCATTTTTTATTAAGTTTTCAATCATTTTTTCTTTGTATCCATTTGTTCCTGCAATTCTTTTTATAGTTTTCTTTTCTATTTCAAAGTTGTCTTTAGACATTGGTATGTTAAGTAGTCTAAATACCATTGATTTGAATGTAGAAATTTTGTGTTGCCAAGGATGGTTTGACTCAAATGGAATGATTAGGTCAGTTTGGGTAGGTTTCCTATATATATTGAAATTATGTCGATCATTTTCTTTAGTAATTGTTATGTCTAAGAAATTTATCTTCTTTTCTTGTGTCTCCATCGTAAATTTAATTGTTGGGGAGATAGAATTTAAGTATTTCAAAAAATCTTGACATGAGTCTTTATTGCCGTTGTATAAGCATAATATATCATCGACATATCTATACCAATAGATTATATCTTTTTTAAATGGATTTTCGTTGTTTATGATTTTTGATGATTCTAGATGCTGCATATATATGTTTGCTAGAATACCAGAAAGTGGAGAACCCATAGCCAATCCTTCTAATTGTTTGAAAATTTTTTGAAACCACACTAACTATACTGTGATCATGGCATTAATGTCCGAAACATGTAAGTAATATAAAATAAAATGTTTTTAGGGTACTGTGGTATTTTGATTTGCTTAGTAATATATATATTTATATGTATACTAGCAGAGTACCCGTCCTTCGTACGGGGTTGGCATATAAGTATAAAATGCTTATTGCAGTTATGGGTGAGGACATGGTTTAAGAAAGTTTGGTTCTTTTGTTCTACCACTGCCCCTGAACCATAGAAAAAAGTAAAGGTCTCATTGTGTACCACAGCTTTTTGTTGCTAGTTGGTTCAAATTAGCTGTTGTCATAAATGCAAAAAAATAATTGTGCTGCACCCTGTAGGTCAGTGTTTCCCAACCTTTTTCTTTTCAGGGCACACTAACTAGAACACGTTTGTAGTCACGGCACACTTGTCTACAATATATCGTTGGTTAAAATTACATTTAGTAAGAGCATAAAAAATATAAAACTCACATTTGTTATCTAACATATGTACATTATTGAGTGTTTAGTAAGTGGGAAGTTTTAAATAATAATAAAACATTGAGCTTGATTAAAATTTTGTATGAATTTACCAATAAGGAGTGAGAAATATTTAATAAACCCTGGTTTCAGTTCTAGTGGGAAACTTGTGCTTGACGTTTGTTCATTAAATTTTCTTTCTTGATCAAAATTTTTTCAACTACCGGTACTTAAAATTTTGCGACACACCTACAGAGTCCTACCGGCACACTGGTTGGGAAACACTGCTGTAGGTAAACCTTAAAACATGTTAATGCTATTTAATATCATAGAACAAACTTGTACAGGGTGAAATTCTTTAATTTACTTTGGATATATTCTTAAATAACTTCTTGATCACTGATCAGCATTGTACGTGTTATTAAATTTACGGAAAGTAAATGAAAGATACGTCTTATAACACTTAAAAATATATTTACACTTATACTGTTACTCACAAGATGGTAAACATACAAAAAAGATGGCAAGTGGTGATCGATTTTGATTGGACACTCCAATCATCATCAGACCCAATAGGCGAGCAAAAATCATCCGATTTTGATGAAATTTGGTACAAACGTGTAAACCTACATTTATTCGAACGAGTTCGCGAACCAGCATGATCAGACTATGGGAACAGTGGTTTATGGGGGGTTTTATGGGTAAAAAATTGGGTTTTCCCATTTTTGACCCTAAAATCTTAAAATTTAGCAATTTCTTTCCAAACTATTTTGTAGAGCCCCTAGCTACTTCGGCCTTATGGCCTATTGTAGCACCCTTAAGTTCATTCTGACAGCCCTAGACTTCTGATGTAGCCCAGGAGCTGAAAGACACCCAGATTCCTCATCTCTGTAGGTTTCAAGTGCAGCCTTCCCAGAAATATGAACCTTCTTTGGGCCAGCGCTGGTCAGTCCAGCCATAAGTGTTCAGAGGTTTCCACCTCATTTTCGCAGAACCTGCATTGGTCTGTCTGTGACCTCCCTATGGTTCTGAGATGTTTCCTAATAGGTCCGTGCCCGGTTAGCAGCCCTATTAGTAATCTAATGTCCCCCTTCCTTAGGCTCATCACGCCTTTCCAGTCTTTCTGTATTTTTGTTCAATTGACCAAATAAAGAATCTTGTATCTTGTACCTTGTAATCTTGTATCTTTCATTGTGGGGTCAATTAAAGTTTTAGACGTCCTCAATCCTGGGTTGTTCCTCCAGGCCTCCGCCTTTTGAGCCTTGACCCAGCCTCGGACTTTGGCTACTCCTGAGCTTATTGGGGTGCCAAAGTAGGGTTCTGGTCCTGTCGGTTGTTCTTCCACACCCCTCCTGGCCAAAGCATCAACCTTCTCATTCCCCTCATGCCCCGAGTGCTCAGGGACCCAAGCTAGGGTCCTTTAGCTAGGGTGGCTTAGCTGTCGGCTGTCTGTACATTGCATCATAACAGCAGACAGCACTAGGTTTTCATTGCCCGCCACACCGTGGCAGCACCTACTGGTGAGTGACATCAGCGCAATGATTGCCCCTTCCCGCCAGAGTGTGCTGTTCACATCCAGATACATGAAAAGTTTTATATAGTCAATGGTCTAACTAACTAAAAATAAATTCCCTAAGTCTCATCTATATAATACGCTAAGCCGATTTTTGTGAACAGAACTCCTCCCTCATTTTTTGACTGATTTTGATGATTCAAGTGTCAAAAAATGGCCTTGATCTGCAGTTTTGCAAAGTGGTTTTCATTTTTTCAAATCTTTATTAGTTTGGGCAGAATCTTCAATCAAAGTTCGGTTTTCTCCGATAAGGTTAACATGGAGGGATCTATTTATTTAATTGGAAACTTTGACTCCACTAATTTGAGAGAACTGCTGGGTGTAGAAGCTTAGAGGTGTCTAAAGAAAGGTCTTGGTCTGTAGATGAGCCATCAATAGAAAAACAAAGTAAATTCCCTTGGAGCCCTGGCCCAGTGACCTTTAACCCATTCACTTATGATTTTTTTTTTACCCGCCTAGGCCAAAACAAACAAATTTGTTGTGGCTAGTTTCATTCATTTCTGATTTAATTTTTTTTCAGGCAACATTTACTATTTATATGCAAGATATTATTATTTTCTTATTCAAAATTAAATGTAGATTCAAAATATATAAATATTTCCCAAAAAAATATAACTATAATTTTTTATTATACCATATAAAAATAAAATAAAAAAATAAAAAAATTAAAAAAAACTTTTTTATTGGTAATTTTTAGCTACATAGGGCTCATATATGTTTTGGAACTAGTCTATAATACTGTATGACACTTATAAAAACTCACCAAATGTCAAGCAAAGTTCATTTTGGTGTGGTATGCCTTGAAACACTCTGGCATGTGAAGTGCGACAAGGCAGAGCTCACACTCCCATCGGCTGTCACTGCGCTTTCCCTGGGCACTACACACCTTACATCTTCTTGAAGGTGTTTGTTTGACTTCATTTGGAGGAATAGGCCTAGGAAAATGTCCCCAAGTTGCTGCCTGGAGCCTCAGAGGTGTTTCTGAGTTGGATGATCGTCCTCTTCGATTGTACGGTGGCAGTTGTCGCGACTCAAACATTTGCTTGACAAACCTCTCCTTGAACTCACTGAACCCCAATTTTTTTCTGGTTAATTTTTTGAACACTACATAAGAGTTAAAAAGGCCAATGTCCATTATGTAAAAGAAGATCTTCTTGTATCCCTTAGCATACCTCCTCATACTAGGAAACGACGCTAATTGCTGATCCTCGCGGTCAATTCCACCCATTGAACGATTATAGTAGATCACTGGTTCTGGCTTTGTTATAATTTCTTGGGTAACTCTGTCTTTCTTGCCAGTTGATCTTTTGTCAGCTTTTTGATGAAAGGTAGACAAAATGCAAACTTGCTTCTTGTCCTGCCACCTTACTGCTAACATATCGTGGCTATAGGCTGTCTCGTAGTCGCCCAACTTAAGTTTACCCTCTTTGAAGCTCTCTGGCATGTTTGATCTCCACCAGTTAGCTGTTCCAATTACATTGAAACCTATTTGCTTAAGTCTATAGAAGAGAAGAGGTGAGGAGTACCAATTATCAATTGTCAGAGTATGTCCTTTTCCTGCCAAATCTTTTGTCATTTCAACGACTATCGCCTCACTCGTTAACAGCTTTTCCTCCTGTGTAGAATCCCCACTTCCTTCTTCAACCGGTACATTTTCTTTGACTTCAGCTCCAGTATAGATCTTAAATTTAGAACAATAACCACTTCCAGATTCACAACACTTGTAAAACTTTATGCCAAATCTGGCTCTCTTCTTGGGATTAAATTGGACATAGCCCAACCTCCCTCGGAACTTCATAAGACTCTCATCGACAGCTATGTTTTCATCAGGTATGTACAGATGGGAAAACTTCCTGTTCATGTACTCAATAACGTACCTTAACTTCCACAGTTTATCATTCACAGGTTTCCTATTATTGTCTGTAAGGTGGAAAAATGTGGACAGTAGCAAAAAACGGCGGAATGGCATCACTTTACGAAAAAAAGGGGTCTCAGTTACAGCATTAGGCGACCAGTATGATTGTATGGTTCTTTTTTTTACAAGCGACATAAGGACACACAGTGTATAAAAACAAGCCATCTCATCTGCAGTTGTGTCAAACCATTCTGAGTATATAGTTTTTCCTACCCCGCCTGCTTCGTTCTTTTTCTTAATTGTTTCTTTGGCATAATTATTAGTCTCTGTTGCAACATGTTGCCAAAAGTCATTATCAAGAAACGCATTGAAAACATCTAATTCAGAGGGAGCTGAGCCTAAACTTCTAGCCAAACTTGCTCTAACACCAGGACAACCAGTAAAAGGGATTTTATTTATTATATTACTTTCTATGGTACTGGTCCACTGCCAACCCTCCTTTTTCTTCTTTTTTGGTGGAGCTGTATCGTTACTAGTTTGAGTTTTGGACCTTTTAGTAGGCTTAGATGGTTGTGAAATAGCTTTTTTTCCTATAGGCCTACCTCTTCCTCTAGACCTGCCCCTAACAGGTTTACTTTTAGGCCTAGGGTCAGGAAAGCTAGGGTCGTCAGCTTCCTCACTCGGTGTAGGTGAGAGGGCAGGCACGATTGAAGATGCAAGCTGGTCAAATAATTCAGGCCTAATAGGCAAATCTAAATCAGATTGGACATTTGGAGGGGTCATAGGCCTATGCCTGCCACTATCTATATCATTTATAGGCCTAGAGTCAGGGAAACCAGGGTCGTCAGCTTCCTCACTCGGTGTAGGCGAGAGAGAAGGCGCGCTCATACTACCGCGGTATAACCGATCAAGAAACTGGACTGATTTAGGCAATTCTTCATCACGTGATGGAGAAGATACATGCTGATCAAATATTTCAGGCCTACTAGACAAATCTGAATTATATTGGACAGTAAGGGCATCTGGAGGGGTCATAGGCCTAGCATAGCTGCAAGAAGGCTGTTCAAGCAACAACTGGTCACTTTCTAATGGCCTAGGCCTAACACAATTAGTATTATGTTCTGGGGAAACTGTGGTCTCATAATCAATAGGCGTATTAGACTTATTACTCACTTGAATTCTGCTCCCTTCCAAATCATCATCATCACTCCAACCACTCTCCTCAAACAAGTCACAATCACTGTCACTGTCACAATCCCCTATAAGTTTTATGATGTCACTTTCATCTAACTCTTTTCCACATTCATCCACGAATACCAAGTTATTTTGAAGACTCATCGTATTATACAAAAGCTTTTCAATTGAATAATATAGTAAAACAAGATACTGTAGCTCAATCTTTATCACGACGAAGTGAAACACGACATGATAGGCCTAATAACTCAGTCATTATAACGACGAAAAAGTAAAATACTGATAAAAACTTACACTAAAATTCTATTCAGTAAATTCTATAACTTATTTTATAAGATAACTACACTTTTCAATAAAATAATAAAGTAAAACAAGGCTCTAACACAATGTTTACATCGTCGAAGTAAACACAACAACGTATCAGCTGTGAAACCAGAGTAGACGTCGTCAGCTGCTAAGTTGCACCATTTCAACTTCAGTTTTTTTGCCGATTGGACTGGACTGAGATGACGAAAATATAACCAAAAGAAAGCCTGGAAATCATAGAACAAGAAGCATATGCGATCTATTGGATTTCTGGGGAACTAACTCGGCACAAACAGGTTTTAATAGCGGACGGCGATTCGCCGTCGCTTCACACAATGGCTAACGGGAGCGCGACGGCGGATCGCCGTCGTTGTAAGCGAAGGGGTTAAAGTTCCCTCTCCAGATTTGTTTACATTATGGCCATATGGATAATGTTTCACTACTTTTTAATGAAACAGCTGTTAGTATTTAAATTGTAATTTAAACAACACACATTAATAGGGAGTTACTGAATTAGTCAAAAAGAAGAGTGTGCAATGTTATTTTCTGATTTTAAAATTGATTTTCTTCTTCATTTTTCGCAATATAATGTTCCATTACGAAATCAGTGGAAAATCTTAATATCACAGTTCATCTTAAAATTATTTGTTATTGAATTATCTTATATCTATATCTATTGTACGGGTTGGTGTCTGCCTTTTTGGCCACTTTTACCTATATTGTATCATATTATTCAAGACAGATCATCATAGGTTCATGAGACTATTGTGATATATGTTTTCAATCATTTGAAAAATATTTGATTGTGTAATACAATACACACAAAAAAGTGCAAAATAATAAAGTGCAGAAGTGCACGTTGCCCATATGAGCTGTGTCTATATTTTGTTAAAAATTAATAGTAGTTTACAGCAACTGGATTAAATTTTAATATTTTTTATGTAGAAATATGTGCATGATTAAGTCATTAAGCTGGAAAATTGCAATTTACTGCAGTTTTTTCAGGGAGGTTACTTTGATCGATGTATTCATTCAGCTTAGTTAAAACATAATATAGAGCCTTAATGTTGATAAACTAACAAAAAGTGTTGTGAATGTTTACTTGCTCTACTCAGCAACCAAAACCAATTTAACAGTTAACGAATAAAAGTCAGGTTCGCTACAAGTATATTCCACTACCTACACCTAGAACATTCCGAAGAGACAAATATTGACAAATAAATATTAATTTATATTGACAAATTTATGTAATTGAGACAATTAGTCTGAGACATCTGACATCCGCATGTCATGCATTTCCAGATTTATCAGTAACCCAGCGACCAATTTATCAAAATTATGCTAGAGGGTTATTCATTTGCACAGAAGTATGGTATGATGACCGACGTGACAAAGGAAAAAATAAAACACACTCTTAAACTTAATAACCTAGCTTAAGGGTGGACCTCCCTTTGAAATAAGAACGTGCCTTCTCAACAAAGAGATATTTTTTCTCAAATTAAAGCATTGATTTAATCTGCATTACACTGATGAAATCGCGGAAGTGTTTACCACAAAAAATATCCACCAATACGATTTTAATACTATTTGAAGGTTATTCCAAAAGAAGAGAAACCAGTTAATATGGTAATGATAACTCCGATGACGAAATATATTTTATTCCATATTAATGGGAAATATTCTATTCATTGAATGATCAACCATATTTTGTAACTAACGCAATAGTCATTATTGTTTTTACATTCATTAAACAATGCTAACTGCTCAAAATGTTTATAATTTCACACGATTTATAGCAGTTAGACAGTGGCAGTTCCAAGGTGTGGGGGGGCTACAGGGGCTAAAGCCCCCCCTTGAACCCTGGAAAAATAAATTTAAACATACATTTTGTCCTTTTATCATCGTATTGAATCATTGTATATATATATTTAATAATATATATTTTATAATATTTTATAATTTTTTTAATAAAAGGTATATTTTTTAAATATAAATAAAATTATATATTTTATCTAATATATAAAATTCTCGTGTCACAGTGTTTGTCTGCAAACTCCTCCGGAACGACTTCACCGATCGTTATGAAATTTGGTGTGTAAATTCTGTAGGTATGCGAATCGGACGTAAACTATTTCCCGTTTCGAAATTCTTAAAAGGGCTCCGCCCCAGTGGCTCTGGAGTTTCCCATGTTAACCTTATGAGAAATGGAATTAATGAATCTTAACAGCTGTTTCAATTAAACAAGTTGGTTCTGTTCTATGATGTTCAATAGCATTAAAGTTACAAGGATTACCAACAGGGTGCAGCACTATTATTTCTTTTACATTTATGACAACAGCTAATTTGCAACCAAAAGGTGAGTGAGCGTAGCGAACGAACTTCAACCTGGAGGCGAGTTAGCGTAGCGAACGAGCTCCAACCTAAAGGTGAGTGAGCGTAGCGAACGAGCTCCAACCCAAAGGTGAGTGAGCGTAGCGAACGAACTTCAACCTGGAGGCGAGTTAGCGTAGCGAACGAGCTAACCTGAAGGCAAGTGAGCGCAGCAAACGAGCTCCAACCTAAAGGTGAGTGAGCGTAGCGAACGAGCTCCAACCCAAAGGTGAGTGAGCGTAGCGAACGAACTTCAACCAGGACGTGAATGAGCGATGCGAACGAGATCATCTTGAAAATTAAACGTAACGGTACTTTCTTTCCATCGGTCTGTCTTAGGGGAAACCTATAACTTAGGCGATACGAAGTTCGCCGGGTCAGCTAGTATATATATATAACTAGCTGTACCCGCAATACTGGCGGGTACAACGGGGCAAACGTTTAACTTCATAAGTATTCGCATGGCTCATTCACGTCCTGGTTGAATTTCGTTCGCTACGCTCACTCACCTTTAGGTTGGAGCTCGTTCGCTGCGCTCACTTGCCTTCAGGTTAGCTCGTTCGCTACGCTAACTCGCCTCCAGGTTGAAGTTTGTTCGCTACGCTCACTCACCTTTTGGTTGGAAATTAGCTGTTGTCATAAATTATAAAAATAATAATAGTGCTGCACCCTGTTGGTAATCCTTGTAACTTTTATGCTATTGAACATCATAGAACAGAACCAACTTGTTTAATTGAAATAGCTGTATATCATCCATACACGGAACTACATTTACTGTCTCTTTATATATACTGTAAAAACAAGCTACTGTAACAACAAAAATACTGAATAGGTACAATACTGTACATACAAAAAGTATGTAGAGAGTAATATTTAAAGGGAAAATACAGTACTGTACTAGTGTGATTAAAATACTAAACAAAATGCAACGTAAAAACTATCTCAACAACTGGCAGACTACACTGACTACAGTACTGTACCTAGCCAAACAGACACAGGAAGCAAACACAGGAAGTTTGATTTTCACGTCTCTACAGGAATCAAAACACTACTGACTTGCACTGTTAAGGCAAAACTTCGAATTATTGAGGCACATTCGTGCGAACTTCGACTTATAAAGGTAAACTTCAAGTTACTGAGGCTTGATGACGGGAAAATTTGAGTTACAGAGGTAGAATGTTACTGTTCAAAAGTTGTTAAACTTCGACTTATTGAGGTTAAATATTTAGAAAGTTTGACTTATTATAGTACCTTAATAAGTCAAAGTTTCTATATAAAAACATTATAATTAATCTGGTTTTCAAGGGGATTAAAAAAATCGAGATATTGAGGAATTTGAGATATTAAGGTTTGAGTAATTGAGGTTCTACTGTATTCACATTTACATTTTTTTATTTTTTTCTATTTGTCCAACATTAAATATAAAAAAATTAAGTAAAGAGCATTTATTCTGAGCCTAATGGATTATTGCAGGATTTTGGGGCAATTAGACTCAAAGTGAACCATATTACTTTTAACGGTAAGACAAAGTTTAATAATGAATTGTATAAAATTGCACATCATTCAACATATTCCACATATTTTACTGCAATTTAGGCAGTGGTTTGCGGATGATTGCTGTAGGTTGACCGTGGAGCTGAGCTGCCACGGTTCTACTCTTACACGGTGCATTCTCACTCTTATTATTCGCGTGATTGTTGGCTTAGTATCACAATGAGTCGCAAGTACGCATGTGTATTGTTTGAAATTAAAAGCTCTACATTATACTAAATGGGTAGTATATATATATATACCTGTTTTGAATATTAACGGTGTAAAATGAAAAAAGAATGAACGTGACACAATATATTAAGCTACAAAAATAATATTTAAGCTACAATTATTCAACATATGACTATGATTTTCATATTAATACGATGAAATACTAATAAATATGGTATTTTCATGAAGTAAAATGAATTTGAATTTATAGCATTTTCTGTAAAACCTTGCAAGCTTGATTTGTTTCGCCGCCATTTTCCGAAATGGCGGATTTAGTTGAAAAGGGATTTTTTGGGAATTATCAGGAAATGTCCCAAACACATTCCAGAAGAGTTTAACTAATTTGTTCTAGGTTAATCTTTATCTGCCCTGTACTATATACAGTAAACAGTAAATAATAAACAGTTTCATAACGACCATGACGTCTAGAAATTGTAGAATGACTTTGTTTATGTAAGTTAGGGTATTTTTGCATAACTGTCATAGACTGATAAGGAAATTCTCGGTTTAGCTCTAAAACTGTATGTTGGAATATATATATCTGTATGTTTGTATGTGTGTATGTATGTATGTACAGTATAGCCTAGGTATGATATGTATATTCATATGTGTGGATAGGTATGCGTAGGCAATAGCTTATTTTTTGTAGTTAAAAATAGTAATGAAAGTAAATCAGTTTGAACTTTATTTTAGATTTTAATTTAGTTTGAGCTTTTATGTTTGTTATATTTTGTATGAATGCAGTGTTGCTTGTCATTATGTAGTGGAAGTGGACTTTCTCTACCGGACAGACGGTCAAAAGACTATTGTCTTTTGTGCCTAAGAAAAACATTGTGTAAATTTGTAAAACAAGTTGTCAAATAAAGCACTGTTACATATCTATCTGCATGATGAGATTTGGACGCCGTGAGACAGCTTAAAAATTATATTTTTGACGTCGTGCCACTGACTTATTTCATTGGACGTAGTGCAATACTCTTTGGAGAACATAATGATTATTTTTATTTCAAGTTCTTGCAGCAAGGTTTCTCTTCAAATGGTTGGTGTGATTACACTATGTTCAGATTTGAGGAATTTTGTTGATAAGTTGGATTTTATTTTCAATGCTGAGCATGACAGCAAAGCCTAAATTTGGATCATTATGATATTCTAAAGAGAGTATAAATTATTAAATCATTGGGAATTGGTTGTTTAAACTATATGAACGGAATAATACACATTTTTAATAAGATTTGATCTTTTTCAGATGTGAATATAGATTGGTTCAGAAATAAGAGAAGAGAATTTAATTTAATCACAAATACTTATTTTTAAAGTATCTAATGTTGTAACCTTTGAAGGACAGCTATAAATGTTATTTTGTAGCCCTAAACAAATTAAATTCAGTAATTTGTTTTGGTAAACTATATTTTAATTATAACAAACTTTTTTGTTGTAGGTCGAGATGGTAAAAAGGAATAAAACATCAGATTATATTGATTTAAGAGTTAATATAAAACAATAGAAGAATAAAGAAAGACACAAAAAAAAGTTAACCCTCAAGTATATTGATAAATTCTAATATGCATAGCAAAATTTGAAAACGAGAAGATTCAATGTTGAATGAGTGATACGTACGTAGCCTATCATTTAACTGCTGTACATTTAACAAGTCCTAAAAACAAATTTACTACTTACATTGATACAATCCTCTATGATTTTTTGAGATTTCTAACAATATACTGTTTATATGATAAGATTCACCGTGATAAAATTGAAAAGTAGAAAATGTTGACTAGCTACAAACATTTTTCTCACAAGTGTCCAATATGTGGACAAAGCTGTTCAACTCGCTCCGCAATGAAGGTCCATATAATGTATCACACTGGAGAGCGTCCCTTTAAATGTTTGACGTGTGAGAAAACATTTTTCCAACTAAACAAAGTTAAGAGTCATTTGTTAATACACTTTAAAAAGTGTACTAAATTCTTCAAATTTCAAAGCCAAATAAAGGAGCGTACAAAAATTCAAACGAGGGAGAGACCTTATAAGTGCACTATGTGTGAAAAATCCTTTGCAAGAAAACAAGATATAAAGAGACATTTATTGGTTCATACAGTGGAGGGACCTTATAACTGCACTACATGTGGAAAATCCTTTGCATCACTAGGCAATATGAAGACACATACATTGGTTCATACAGGAGAGAGATCTTACATGTGTGCTACATGTGGAAAATCCTTTACACGAATAGGCAGCATGAAGACACATTCATTGGTTCATACAGGAGAGAGACCTTACATGTGTGCTACATGTGGAAAATCCTTTACATCAATAGGCAATATGAAGACACATACATTGGTTCATACAGGAGAGAGATCTTACAAGTGTGCTACATGTGTGAAATCCTTTAAAACAATAGGCGGTATGAAGAAACATACTTTGGTTCATACAGAAGAGAGACCTTACGAGTGTGCTACATGTGGAAAATCATTTACACAAAAAAGCAGTATGAAGACACATACATTGGTTCATACAGGGGAGAGGCCCTATAAGTGTGCTACATGTGGAAAATCATTTACACAAATAAGCAGTATGAAGACACATACATTGGTTCATACAGGGGAGCGCCGTCATAAGTGCACTACATGTGAAACATCATTTACTTTCATAAGTGCCCTGAAGAAACATATTGCAACTGTTCATACAGGAGAGAGGCCCTTTAAGTGTGCTACATGTGGAAAATCCTTTGCAACAAAAAGTAATATGAAGAAACATACATTGGTCCACAGTAGAGATACCTCAAAAGTGTACCACATGTAAAAAATGTTACGCATTCATAAGCTGTATAAATAAGGATATTAAAGGTTCATCTGGAAATACGATATGAACTAAACTAAACATGAATTTATCAAAGGTGCATGAGTGAAAATGTGTTGAAATTGGTTTGTAAGTACAATAAAATCAAAAAATTTAAGAAGAAAATTAACAGTTTGTTTAAACACAACTGGTTTAGCTTAGCTTTTTGTAGGTAGCAGAGAATTTTTGCACACTGCTCTTTTTTAAAATTTAGTACTCAAACAATATTGTTTGTATTCAATTGTGTGTTATGTTGTTACAACCCATTTTAAGCACTTTTCCATCTGGCACTTCCAACGTAAATGTCCAACCAAAAACCAAAAGGTTTTTATGCATATCATTTGTTAATCATTTTGGTACTTTGAAAAAATATATTTTTTAGTTCGTTACCGGAACGATCTTGAAACACCCCTCCATCCTCCTTATTACGATGTGTAACGCTAAGCCAAACCATGCTCCCACCCATGAGCGTAACGTATAATATAACAATTTTAGTGACTGTAAATAAATGTGTTTTATTTATCATAGATTGTGTGTCTTATGTGTTTTTGGCAATGTCCTATTTAATGATTAGTTATCTTCTCTATTTAAGATCGAATCATCTTTATGTCCCTTTCATCAATTTATTACGTTATTTCCAATTGTGTTAAAAAGCTGTAAATTGTGAACTAGCCTCTAAGTCGCTAGGCAATAGTCATATCTTCATTAATATAGACAAAAATAAGCAAAATAATAAATACTTATTAAATAACCTTCCTGACAAGAATGGGGTGGTACAGGGAAAAGCTTTATTAGCTATAATAATAATTATATTAATAAATAATTATAAAATTATTATTGAATTTTCACCAAAATATTTCCTTTAAATTGTGAAATACATTCATCCATATAAAAATCCCAAAGTACCCATCCATGAACTTGTGAGAAAACTAAAAGTCACACCCCCATAATCTAGACTTAAAATGTTCGTCATAACGAGAAGCCTTGTTCAAAACTCTCCATAATTTCATAAATTGTCCTTTAAGGTCGTAATTCCTTTCTAAAGAGAACTGTCCATGTACCTTATGTTTAAAATACCTCACCTGTACTTATTTGTTTGTTATTGTTTCAATTTATTACCTTAATATCATCATTTGTTTCTATTGCTGTATTCTGTTTCGTTTATTTCTGCCTAACTTAACCAATCATTAGTTTTCAATAACAATATTTTTTATAGTTAAGTAAATTGAATCAAAATACAATATCCGAAAATAAGCAAACTACAACCATTTATTATCCATAAAAATTTATTTAAAAAATTAGGTTAAGGCCTTTTTCTAAAGCTATTAAGCTTACAACGCTTCAATATCAATTAAACTCTATGTTCTACCATGGATAAAACATACTCCCTTACTAGATTTCTCATCCTTATAGAATAGCTGAATACAATTTTTTTTTTTTTTCATTTTTGTTCTTTACCTCCTTAAATTTAACACATTTCCTTAATAGTTACTGTTTTGTAGGTCCAAAGTTTGTTCGTAAATTACAAAAAAATATTGTTAAAATCGTAAATCTTTAGGTGGATTTTCAAAAAAACTAAAAGCGGCTTTTAACAGCTGCAGGTTGTTGTGATTAGACAATGTTAGGATTTGAGGTATTTGTGTTGATAAGTGGGATTTTATTTTCAATGCTAAGCACTTCAGGCTTTAATGATACACATTTTGAATCAGATGTGATCTTTTTCAGAAGTGAAGATAGATGAGTTTAGACATAAGAAAATAGAATATAATTTGATAACAAACTAGAGGCCCATGTTGCTCCGAAGCGTTTATATATATATATATATATATATAATATCCGAGAAATTATCAAATTTATGATTTTGGATTGATTAATACAGGATCATTAACTTAACTGATCAAATAATAGCTCAAATAAAAATCTATAATTTACTGATAATTTTGAGTCCAAAACATATAAAAAACCCCAAACAATCCTGGAGCTATTGAGTTTTAATCATAGATAAACCTTAAGAATAATATTTTTTATTTTGGTTCACCTTGCATTTGGTTGAAACTCGTCCGATTTGAATATAGCTTAATAATAGCTTAAATGAAAGCTGGTATTTCACTAAAGGTTCTTCGATCAAAATATATAGGATTATATAGTTGTAACTGGTATGTATTAATACAAAACTTTTTCAAATTGTGAGTTTGTCCAGTAATTGCTTGATGTGAAATCTTGCGTGCATGCCTTCAATTTAGGACCTTAATCAAGAAAATCGGTCGGGTAGAGAAGCAAAATAAACTCGAAAAAACCTAAATTTTTTCCATATATAAGATACTTATTTTGATAGTCTCTAATGTTGTACACTTTGAAGAACAGCTATATATGTTATTTTGTAGCCCTAAACAAATTAAATTCAGTAATTTGTTCTGGTAAACTACATTTTAATTATAACAAACTTTTTTGTTGTAGGTCGAGACGGTAAAAAGAAATAAAACATCAGATTATATTGATTTAAGAGTTAATATAAAACAATAGAAGAATAAAGAAAGACACGAGAAAAAGTAAACCCTCAAGTATATTGTGAAATTCTAATATGCATAGCAAAATTTGAAAACAAGAAGATTCAATGTTGAATGAGTGATACGTACGTAGCCTATCATGTAACTGCTGTACACACAAGTCCTAAAAACAAATTTACTACTTACATTGATACAATTCTCTGTGATTTGTTGAGATTTCTGACAAGATACTGCTTATGAGATAAGATTCACCGTGATAAAATTGAAAAGTAGAAAATGTTAACATGCTTCAACCATTTTGCTCACAAGTGTCCAATATGTGGACAAAGCTGTTCTACTCGATCCGCAATGAAGGTCCATATAATGTATCACACTGGAGAGCGTCCCTTTAAATGTTTGACGTGTGAGAAAACATTTTTACAACTAAACAAAGTTAAGAGTCATTTGTTAATACACTTTAAAAAGTGTACTAAATTCTTTAAATTTCAAAGCCAAATAAAGGAGCGTACAAAAATTCAAACGAGGGAGAGACCTTATAAGTGCACTATGTGTGAAAAATCCTTTGCAAGAAAACAAGATATAAAGAGACATTTATTGGTTCATACAGTGGAGGGACCTTATAACTGCACTACATGTGGAAAATCCTTTGCATCACTAGGCAATATGAAGACACATTCATTGGCTCATACAGGAGAAAGATCTTACGAGTGTGCTACATGTGGAAAATCCTTTAAAACAATAGGCAATATGAAGACACATTCATTGGTTCATACAGTAGAAAGATCTTACGAGTGTGCTACATGTGGAAAATCCTTTAAAACGATAGGCAATATGAAGACACATGCATTGGTTCATACAGGAGAAAGATCTTACGAGTGTGCTACATGTGGAAAATCCTTTAAAACAATAGGCAATATGAAGACACATTCATTGGTTCATACAGGAGAGAAACCTTACGAGTGTGCTACATGTGGAAAATCCTTTACACGAATAGGCAATATGAAGACACATACATTGGTTCATACAGGAGAGAGACCTTATGAGTGTGCTACATGTGGAAAATCATTTAACCAAATAGGTAGTATGAAGCTACATACATTGGTCCATACAGGAGAGAGACCTTATAAGTGCACTAAATGCAGGGCCGTACCTAGATGCTCCTTTGTACGTGGCGAATCAGCGTAAGTGCGCCCTCCGGGGGGTCTGGGGGGTATGGAATACCCCCCTGAAAGGCGGGGGGTCCGGGGGGGGAAAACTTTTAAATTTTAACATCAGTAAAACACATTTTTAAGCAATTCTGGCTCTTAAAACATCAAGAAATAATTCTGATTTTGACATTGAAAATTTAACTTTTTGCTACACTATAATGATTTTTTATGGTTTATGCTTAAATGATTGGCTAAACAATATATTTTTATAAAACATAATGATCCGTTAACCCAATTTCATCACAATGTATATTAAGGTAGTAAACAAAAGTAGGCCTATCCCTTTTTGTGGAATTTAATAAGTTACAATAAGTACAATTTGTACAGAGTTATTTACATAAGTTTTAATATTTACAACTGTATTCTGACTTCATCAATATTTACAATAATTGCACTTTCCTTGCTTTAACGAGAGCAAACTCATTGATTACTTCATTGAAATCAATTTTGGCCGCTCTGTCATACTCGATTGATAAAATTGCCAAATTTGTCAGTCGAGTTTCGCACATGCTCGATCTCAAGTAGTTTTTAATTATCTTGAGCTTGCTGAAACTACGCTCGCAAGATGCAACACTGACAGGCATCGTTAAAAATATCCGTAAGGATATTTCTACATTTGGATAAGCATCTTTCAACTCGTATTTTGAAATGGCCTTTAAGAGATCCAAGTGAGATGCCTTCTCCAAGTCTTTTACAAGCTCTTTTGCCTGGAACTTAAAAGCAGCTACTTCATTTACTAGTTCAAAAGTGTCAATGTCTCTGCTGTATTTGACACCCAAGTCCGCTGCACATTTTTGAAGGTCACATACAGAGTTCCTACTTAAAGATTTGCCAGACAAGAAACTGAAGTCAGAAGAAATGTTGTGATAAATATGGGATCTGTTATCCATTTCACTCATAAGTTTGTCAAATACAGAGTAGCACTCTCTTTCAAAGATTTTTTCAGAGCTAATTAAATGCGCTTCATCTTCAGCCATCTCCCCAGACATTTTCTTGACCCTTCTTAGTCGTTTTTCGGCAAAACTGCTGTCGATGGACATAGAAGTACAGATTAGTTTGGCATTGTCTATGTACTTTTGTACACCTTGTTCTCGTAGATGTTGAATCTGTTTTGCCAAGCCAGATAGTAAACTTGATGCTACATCAAGAGTGACAGTCTTTCCTTGTAGTGATTTGTTGGTACAGTCCAAACTGATCAACACATCAGTCCAAATCTCTAGGAGGCATACAAATTCGAAATCAATTTGTCTTAACAGGTTTGTAGCACCACATGTAGTGTCAGAGTTCCAATTGTTGCTTCTATCGGCCATGTTTTGTAGCACCTTAAATACTGATGGCAAGTTCTTCTGCAGTGCTGTAACGGCTTGTCGTCTAGAAGACCATCTTGTCTCACAATGTCTCTTCAGGGTAGTTTTTACACAATCAAGTAAGGCTTCCCAACGTATTGTAAAACTACTAAAGAAATTAAAAAACTCCAACACTTTTCCAAAAAAATTCATCATTAGAACTGACACTTCTGCTGCGTGCACGCCAACTAGGTTCAAGCTATGAGCTGAACAAGGAATAAATTTGGCAAGGTCGTTCAGCTGGCATATATGAGCTTGGACACCTTCATATTTTCCAGCCATATTTGCACCGTTATCGAAGCCTTGCCCCCGACAGTTCTGGATATCTAAGCCGTCGTTCATCAGCTTGTCCAATATTTCTTCAGATAAACCTCTTCCAGTGTTCTGATGACTTATGATAAAGTCAACAAAGCTTTCTTCTATTACACACTCTCCATCCACAATTTTTACATATCTAATTATTTGACTCATCTGCTCTAAACGTGCTGTATCCGGGGTGCAGTCAAACATAATTGAGAAGTACTTGGCATTTTTGATATCTTGCAATATTTCAGACCTAACCTTTTTACCTAAAATCTCAATAACCTCGTTCTGTATCTTTGGAGAGAAATAGCTTGGGACATATTTTCCACTTTTTACATTAGCTATATGCTCATTTAGCTGAGGATTGTAGTGACTGATGAGTTCCAGAGTACTTAAAAATACACCACAGTTTTTGTCATTTATAGAGTCAGAACCCCCTCTCAATGGTAAGTTATTCCTGGCACAATGAAGAATTACATCTACGATACACTTGAGAACACTGCGCCACTTTTCAGCTTCTGCTTTTATGCATTTTTGGTTCTCTGCGTCAATTGTACGCCCAGTTTGCAATCGGGTAGCTTGTTCTTTCCAATCGCCATATGCTTGTAGGTGAGATGCTGAAATTTCGTGATTGTGAAGTGTTGGATTGAGGTGTTTCCAATCATTAAACCCCTTTTCTACATCCGAGAAAGCTGACTTATCGTCTTTAAATAAAAGACAAGGGAAGCAAAACAGTGTATCCTTAGATTGGCTATACAACAACCATTGCCTTTGTACAGTTTCACCATTTCTTATAGTTTTAAAAAACCAATTGCGGGAAAAATCATCTGTACAGGGAAATTTAAAGCTTTTTAAGTCAACAGTTTGAGGACCTCGTTCAACAAGTTTACAACGTACTGCATCAGATCGAAAATTTTCAGGCCATTGCTTGGGGTCGTCGTAGATTATTTCAATTTCTTTGCCTTCATTTGTAGGCGTACAACTACACCCTTCCTCTTCCTCAACAGCAGCACGCAAACGTTCATTCTTTGTGAATGGTTCCAGCTGAGGACCACAGTCTTCTTCTAAAGTAGCGAGGTTTGTGTCAACGTCCATTGGTATTGTTGGAGTTATGTAGCTGCGGTTGTCGTCGTCGTCACCTTCTTCTGATAAAGGTATCATGCTGCATTCTTCTTCTTCGCCTTCATTATTTTTGATGTCTTCTTCTTTAACTTCTTCTTGTATTTGAGAAGGTGTATCTTTTTTTCCCATTTCTTTATTTTCATTTAAAAGCCAGCCACCAAGTGCTGATGCTAGCTTCTTGTCCTCTTTTTGTTTTTCTTTTCGGATGTTCTTAAACTGACATCCAGAAAGTTTCTTCTTTGGACCCATTTCTGAAAAAAATTCAATTCCTAATAGAATAGAGAATCCATATTTGTACCATCGTCACCAATCCTATTAGGCAATACCAATTCTTGTAGATTGTCAAGGATGCTTTATAGCATCCATAAATGCATTTTATTGTTCCCCAATTCAAAAAATATATATTATTTTTTACTAAAAAAATAATATCAGGAAGTGGGCTCTTAACCAGAATTTTACAGAACAGTAAAATGAATTGCATAAACTTAAGACATACAATCAGGGGGGGGTGTAGAGGGGAGTGTTTATTGCTCATTTCCAAAAACATTTGGCCCACACGGCACTCTGGGGTTGTTCAGCGCCTCAGCAATGTCTTCATGGCTTTGGCGTGGGGGATGGTTAGTGCACAAGGGTCCGCGCGCCCAGACTAACTGCGACTACTGTACTGCGTTACGACGAGAGTCAACGTAGTTCGCTAAAGCGTCCACAGATAGCAGCACTCCCTGGGTCCCATGGCCAATTGGAGGGAAAACGACGGGACAAGTTGATTTCTAAGCTTGCTAGACGTGGATTTTAAGGGAAAATTTACAAATACAAATAACAAACATAGCCCATTGTTATAGAACATACAAACTAGCCAATAATTCGTTCTTTTGTATAGGCCAACAGTGAGAGTTTGTAAGCAGCACCCAAGCACTTATACTACTATAGTATAACCTACAAAAGGACCAAGGAATGGAAGTATTACAGAAAATAGAGAGGAAATAGGCAGTCGGAATATGCGAGTAGGCTTATTGCAATCAGTATAAAGTTGGGGCAGTTAATTTAATCTCCAGAAAAACAAGGCAGAAAGGCAGATGTTGTTGATGGCATGACATATAAGCCTAAGATTAGGTTAAAGGTTATGCAGTAGTTTTGCTCTAGGCCTATAATCACCAAAAGCTAAAACGGAACTTATGGCTAAAGGGTTATTCAATGTAATTAGTTTCAAACAAATCTTACCTAATTAATTGAGTGAGATCTGATGGATGAAGTGAAGCGATGTACGCAATACGAATACGGTTTAGGCCTACATAGGCTAAGTAGAGTATAAAGGCTTAGCACTGAAAGTGGCACTGGGACTGGACTGAGTGGACTGGCGTGTGGAGGAGAACTGGCAAGTGAAGTGACAGGCTTGCAAATCAAACAATAATACGCCCAGCGTTGCCAACTTAGAATTATTAACTTTAAAACGAAAATAGTGTCATGCTTACCACCGGGCCTTGTGAGAACGTCCCTGCGCCCATTTTTCTGTACAACTACAATGGTTGACATTGTAATAATTGTTAATAAATCAATAAATTACATTAAAAAACATAAAATAATTTCATATAACCGTTATTATAGCTACCGTAACATAAGTGTAAAACGTCAATTTCTATTTTTTTCATCTAGCTCATAAAAAAAGTAAAATTTGTCCCTCTTTCCCATTTTGCGTTCTTGCCCAACCGGCGCCCATTTTGCGCCCTTGTCTAACCTGCGCCCTTGGCAGGGGCCACCTTTGCCACAGCCTAGGTACGGCCCTGACTAAATGTGAAAAGGCATTTACTTCCAAAAGTGATCTGAAGAAACATACATTTGTCCATACAGCAGAGAGGCCGTATAAGTGTAAAACATGTGGAAAATCCTACAAATCATTCGGCAGTTTGAAGCCACATACATTAGTCCATACAGGAGAGAGACCTTACATGTGTGCTACATGTGGAAAAACCTTTACAACAATAGGCAGTATGAAGACACATACATTGGTCCATACAGGGGAGAGACCTTACATGTGTGCTACATGTGGAAAAACCTTTACAACAATAGGCAGTATGAAGAAACATACCTTGGTTCATACAGGAGAGAGACCTTATAAGTGCACTAAATGTGAAAAGGCATTTACTTCCAAAAGTGATCTGAAGAAACATACATTTGTCCATACAGCAGAGAGACCTTACATGTGTGCTACATGTGGAAAAACCTTTACAACAATAGGCAGTATGAAGACACATACATTGGTTCATTCAGGGGAGAGACCTTACTTGTGTGCTACATGTGGAAAAACCTTTACAACAATAAGCAATATGAAGACACATACATTGGTTCATACAGGGGAGCGCCCTTATAAGTGCACTAAATGTGAAACATCATTTACTGTCAAAAGTGATCTGAAGAAACATATTGCAAGTGTTCATATAGGAGAGAGGTCCTATAAGTGTGCTGCATGTGGAAAATCCTTTACAACTAAAAGCAGTATGAAGAAACATACATTGATTCATACAGGTGAGAGACCTTACGAGTGTGCTACATGTGGAAAAACCTTTACAACAATAAGCAATATGAAGACACATTCATTGGTTCATATAGGGGAGCTCCGTCATAAGTGCACTATATGTGAAACATCATTTACTGTCAAAATTGATCTGAAGAAACATATTGCAAGTGTTCATAACTAAAAGCTGTATGAAGAAACATATAATGGTTCACAGTAGAGATACCTCAAAAGTGTACCACATGTAAAAAATGATTTGCATTCATAAGCTGTATAAAATAGTATATTTCGTACCAAGGGCCGAAAATGAGGTTTTTCCGGCTCGAGATAGTTTTTAAGTTCGAGACGAAGTCGAGAACTTAAATCGATCGAGAGCTGCAAAACCATTTCGGTCCGTGGTACGAACGCTATTTTTCACCACACTATACCGTATTACCACTATAATAATGCACACTGATAGTCAACACAACTACAACTTTAAGGTTATGTGAAGAAATAATTTGAGGAATCAGCAAAAATAAAAATAAATAGTTGCTAGGCAACGGCGACAATAACACAATTCTATTGCAATGCTATGGATTTTAATTTTGTATTTAAAATGCATTCATGTTTTAAGTAAGTAAGCGGACAGCTGATTTTGTGGCCCCGGCCTGTAAAAACCTGCTTGGTCCCCAAATTACGATGACAGCTGGCATGGCCAGCAAAACGTAACTTTCAGCCACCAATTAACGTATGTAATACAGCCAAAAACATCATAGTGTGGTGAAAAAGGATATTAAAAAGGTTCATGTGCAAATTCTATATGAACTAAACTAAACATGAATTTATTAAAGTTACATGAGTGAAAATGTATTGAAATTGGTTTTTAAGTACAATAAAATAAAAAAAAATAAAAGAATCAAAGAGAAAATTAACAGTTTATTTAAACAGAACTTCCAACTGCTTTAGCTTAGCTTTTTTTATGTGGCTGAATATTTTTGCAAACTGCTCTTTTTTAATTTAGTACCTACTCAAAAAATATTGTTTGTATTAAATTGTGTGTTATGTTGCTACAACCCATGCACTTTTTCATCTGGCACTTCCAACAAAAAGTTCCAACCAAAAATCAATAGGTTTTTATGCATATCATTAGTTAATCATTTTTGTACATTGAAAAAGATTTTTTTTGTTCATTACCGGAACGATTTTGAAACTCATCCTCCTTACAATTTTAATGACTGTAAAATAATGTGTTTTGTTCATCATAGATTGTGTGTCTTATGTGTTTTTGACAATTTCCTATTAAATGATTAGCTATCTTCTCTATTTAAGAACCAATCATTTTTAAGTTCCCTTCATCATTTCGTTATTTCCAATTGTGTTAAAAAGCTGTAAATTGTGAACTAGCCTCTAAGTTGCTAGGCAATAGGCATATCTTCATTAATATATACAAACATAATTAAAATAATAAATACTAAGTAAATTACCTTCCTGACAAGAACGGGGTGGTACAGGGAAAAGCAATATTAGCTACAATAATGATTGCATTTCACAAAAATATTTCCTTTAAAATGTGAGATACATTCCTTATAAATAAAAATCCCAAAAAACCCATGAAATTTTGAGAAAACTAAAAGCCACACCCCCATAATCTATACAGTAGACTTAAAATGTTCGTCATAATGAGAAGCCTTGCTCAAAACTATCAATCATTTAATAAATTGTCCTTTAAGGTCGTAATTCTTTTCTAAAGAGAAGTGTCCTTATACCTTATGTTTAAAAATACCTCAGTTGTACTTATTTGTTTGTTATTGTTTTAATTTATTACCTTAATATTATCATTTGTTTATACTGTATTGCTGTATTCTGTTTTGTTTATTTCAGCCTAACTTAACCAATCAATAGTTTTCAATAACAATATTTTTAATGATTACTTAGATTTGCTCTTGCGGGTAAGGTAGTTAAGTATACTTTAGTGAAATGTTAATCGTTAGTATTAAGTAAAAACTGTAAATTGAGTCGAAATACAATATCCGAATAAGCTAACAACGCTTCATTAAACTCTATGTTCTACCATGGATAAAACATACTCTCCCACTAGATTTCTCATCCTTATAGAATAGCTGAGGACATCTTTTTTTTATTTTTTTTTCTTTGCCTTATTAAATGTAACACATTTCCTTAATAGTTACTGTTTTGTAGGTCCAAAGTTTGTTTGTAAATTACTAAAAAATATTGTTAAAATTGTAAAACTTTAGGTAGATTTTCAAAGAAACTTAAGGCTTGGCTTTTAACAGCTGTTAATTTTGTTTGTTTAGTAAAAATCCTTGCATCTATATATTAATTTGAAATTGTTTTTCTTTGTCATAGCTATTTTGAGAGAACAGCTGCGTGTAGAAACTCGGTAGGGGTGTCTAAAGAAAGGTCTTGGTTTGTAGATGAGCCATCAAAAAAAAAACATGGTGAATTCCCTTGGGGCTCTGCCCCAGTGGCCTTTAAATTCCCATCCCATGTTATTCTTATGGAGGAAAAAGGGGTTTTTTTCACAGCTAATTTGAGAGAATGGCTGGTCATAGAAACCTGGCAGGGGTCTCTAAAGAAAGGTATTGGTCTGTAGATGAGCCATCAAAAGAGGAACGAGGTAAATTCCCTTGGGGTTCTGCTCCAGAAGCCTTTAAAGTTGCCTCTTCAGATTTGTTTACATTACGACCATATGCATAATTCTACACTACTTTTTAATGAAACAGCTGTTAATATTTAAGTTGTGATTTATTGAATTTGTCATAATGAAGTACAGTATTTGCAATGGGGTTTTTTGATTTTAAATTGGATTTTCTTCTGCATCGTGTCATGTTTTGCAATATAATGTTCTATTACCAAATCAGTGGAAAATTATAATATCACAGTAACTCTTAAAATTATTTCTTTTGGAGTTAACTTATATCTATTGTATGGGTTGGTTTCTCCCTTTTTTTACCACTTCTTGGAGATTGTACGTAGGTGATATTCGTTGGCATATTGCATCTGTATACGAAACTTGGATTGGTGTAATTATTACAATGGAAAAGAGCGAGGAATCCTGGACAATTTGATGAGCTAAAAATAAAACTGAATCAACACTGTTCTAAATTTCTTGAGCAATCATTGAAATAATTGATTTGCAAACAATGGAAACATAGAAAAAGTCATAGAACACAACCAAGTAGAAGAAATAGAAATGTTTTTTTTTTGTTTCATTTATAATCGTTGTCATAGACAACCTAATGCGGATATGAGAGTGAAAAATTTGTAGAAAACACTAAAAAACAAGATAAGCTTTTTGAAAAAAGATGATATTTACAAAAGATTTTGATTAAATCTAACTGTTGTGTAGATCGTGAGTATTTCCATAATCTTTGAATCGCCTGTAATGCTACGCAATAGCTCGAATTCGAGCAACAGGTACACTAGTAAATAACTAATTCTGTGTTTTCATTACATTATACGTTGTCTTTTTGGTAGCTTAGAATTAATGTACATGAATCTTAGTAATTGTGAACTGAGATAATTATGTTTTTAATCTATAAATAAGTGGGTCAGTAATGTTAAGCTTTGTAAACTATTCCACGCATTTTGTTGTCAATGTAATAGATAAGGAACTTCCACACAGGCTATGCCATTGAAGGTCCTAAATTTTCTTACATGAGGATTTAATTGATTTTATATTGTTCTTAGTTTTATATGAAGTAGCCTAAATTATATAAAGTGTAATTATTTTGTTGCAAGTTAATCTATTTTATTTCTGTTACGAATAAAAAAAACAACAGTATCCATGTTATGTTATAAGTTTTAACTACAACAAATTTACGAAAACAAATGGCGACAATTTAAAAATATTATATTATATTTATAAAACGTTAAATCTATCTATCTATCTATACTATTATAAAGAAGAGGTGGTGTCTGTGTGTGTGTTTGTATGAGCTAATCTCAAAAACTACTGGTCGGATCGGGCTGAAATTTGGCATGATGATAGCTCACATTCCCGATTAACATATAGGCATATTTTTATCCCAAAAAATCCTTCGGGGCTCCGCCCCAGTGGCTCTGGAGTTTCCCATGTTAACCTTATGAGAAATGGAATTAATGAATCTTAACAGCTGTTTCAATTAAACAAGTTGGTTATGTTCTATGATGTTCAATAGCATTAAAAGTTACAAGGATTACCAACAGGGTGCAGCACTAGCACTATTATTTCTTTTACATTTATGACAACAGCAAAAGGTGAGTGAGCGTAGCGAACGAACTTCAACCTGGAGGCGAGTGAGCGTAGCGAACGAGCTAACCTGAAGGCAAGTGAGCGTAGCGAACGAGCTAACCTGAAGGAAAGTGAGCGCAGCGAACGAGCTCCAACCTAAAGGTGAGTGAGCGTAGCGAACGAACTTCAAAAAGAACCGAAATTTCTTAAACCATGTCCTCACTCATAACTGCTATAAGCATTTGATACTTATATGCCAACCCCGTACGAAGGACGGGTACTCTGCTAGTATATTTATATAGGCTACTCTTTACAGAACATATGGTAATTTTTATTTTAAGTTGCTGTAGAAAGGGTTCTCTTCATCAGGTTGCTGTGATTAGACAATGTTAGGATTTGAGGTATTTGTGATGATAAGTGGGATTTTATTTTCGATGCTAAGTACTTCAGGCTTAATGATACACATTTTGAATCAGATGTGATCTTTTTCAGAAGTGATGATAGATGAGTTCAGACATAAGAAAATAGAATCTAATTTGATAACAAACTAGAGGCCCATGCTGCTCCGAAGTGTTTATATATATATATATATAATATTCAAGAAATTATCAAATTTATGATTTTGGATTGATTAGTACAGGATCATGAGCTTAACTGATCAAATAATAGCTCAAATAAAAATCTATAATTTACTGATAATTTTGAGTCCGAAACATATAAAAAAAACCCCAAACAATCCTGGAGCTATTGAGTTTTAATCATAGATAAACCTTAAGAATAATATTTTTTATTTTGGTTGTTCACCTTGCGTTTGGTTGAAACTCGTCCGATTTGAATAACTAATAGCTTAAATGAAAGCTGGTATTTCACTAAAGGTTCTTCGATCAAAATATATAGGATTATATAGTTGTAACTGGTATGTATTAATACAAAATTTTTCAAATTATAAGTTTGTCCAGTAATTGCTTGATGTGAAATCTTGCGTGCATGCCTTCAATTTAAGACCTTAATCACGAAAATCGTTCGGGTAGAGAAGCCAAATAAACTCGAAAAAACCAAATTTTTTCCATATATAAGATACTTATTTTGATAGTCTCTAATGTTGTACACTTTGAAGAACAGCTATATATGTTATTTTGTAGCCCTAAACAAATTAAATTCAGTAATTTGTTCTGGTAAACTACATTTTAATTATAACAAACTTTTTTGTTGTAGGTCGAGACGGTAAAAAGAAATAAAACATCAGATTATATTGATTTAAGAGTTAATATAAATCAATAGAAGAATAAAGAAAGACACGAGAAAAAGTAAACCCTCAAGTATATTGTGAAATTCTAATATGCATAGCAAAATTTGAAAACAAGAAGATTCAATGTTGAATGAGTGATACGTACGTAGCCTATCATGTAACTGCTGTACACACAAGTCCTAAAAACAAATTTACTACTTACATTGATACAATTCTCTATGATTTGTTGAGATTTCTAACAAGATCTCCTTATATCTTATATGATAAGATTCACTGTGATAAAATTGAAAAGTAGAAAATGTTAACTAGCTTCAAACATTTCGATCACAAGTGTCCAATATGTGGACAAAGTTGTCCAAATCGATCTGCAATGAAGGTCCATATATTATATCACACTGGAGAGCGGCCCTTTAAATGTTTGACATGTGAGAAAGCATTTTTCCGACTAAAGCAAGTAAAGAGTCATTTGTTGATACACTTAAGGAAGTCTCCTATAAGTGGGGAATCCATTCAACTCCAAAGCCATATGAAGGAGCATTCGCAAATTCATACGAGACCCTATTAGTGCACTGAATGTGGAAAATCCTTTACAAAAATAGGCAATATGAAGACACACACTTTGGTTCATACAGGAGAGAGACCTTACGAGTGTGCTACATGTGGAAAATCCTTTACAACAATAGGCAATATGAAGACACACACATTGGTTCATACAGGAGAGAGACCTTACAAGTGTGCTACATGTGAAAAATCCTTTACAACAATAGGCAATATGAAGACACACACTTTGGTTCATACAGGAGAGAGACCTTACGAGTGTGCTACATGTGGAAAATCCTTTACACGAATAAACAGTATGAAGAAACATACATTGGTTCATACAGGAGAGAGACCTTACAAGTGTGCTACATGTGAAAAATCCTTTACAACAATAGGCAGTATGAAGAGACATACATTGGTTCATACTGGGGAGAGACCTTACGAATGTGCTAATTGTGGAAAAACCTTTACAACAATAGACAATATGAAGAAACATACATTGGTTCATACAGGAGAGAGACCTTACAAGTGCGCTACATGTGGAAAATCCTTTACACGAATAGGCAGTATGAAGTCACATACATTGGTTCATACAGGAGAGAGACCTTACGAGTGTGCTACATGTGGAAAATCCTTTACACGAATAGGCCATATGAAGACACATACATTGGTTCATACAGGAGTGAAACCTTACAAGTGTGCTACATGTGGAAAATCCTTTACACGAATAAACAGTATGAAGACACATGCATTGGTTCATACAGGGGAGCGCCCTCATAAGTGCACTACATGTGAAAAATCATTTACTTTCAAAAGTTCTCTGAAGAAACATACATTGATTCACAGTAGAGATACCTGAAAAGTGTATCACATGTAAAAAATATTTTGCATTCATAAGCTGTATAAAAAAGGAGATTAAAAAGGTTCATATCGAAATACTATATGAACTAAACTAAACATGAATTTATTAAAAGTGCATGAGTGAAAATGTGTTGAAATTGGTTTTTAAGTACAATAAAATCAAAAATGCAAAGAATCAAAGAGAAAATGTAACAGTTTATTTAAACACAACTTCCAACTGCTTTAGCTTAGCTTTTTTTATGTGGCATAATATTTTTGCAAACTGCTCTTTTTTTAATTTAGTACTCAAATAATATTGTTTGTATTAAATTGTGTGTTATGTTGTTACAACCCATGCACTTTTTCATCTGGCACTTCCAACGAAAAGGTCCAACCAAAAATCAATAGTGTTTTATGCATATCATTAGTTAATCATTTTGGTACTTTGAACAAATTTATTTTTTGTTCGTTACCAAAACGATTTAGAAAAACTCATCCTTCTTATTACGATGTGTAACGCTAAGCAGAACCACGCTCCCACCCATGAGTGTAACGTAATATGGGGACTTTTAACAATTTTAATGACTGTAAATAAATGTGTTTTATTCATCATAGATTGTGCGTCTTATGTGTTTTTGGCAATTTCCTATTAAATGATTGAATGGTTGATGAACGAATCATTTTTAAGTTCCATTCATCATTTTGTTATTTCCAACTGTGTTAAAAAGCTGTAAATTGTGAACTAGCCTCTAAGTCGCTAGGAAATAGGCATATCTTCATTAATATATACAAACATAATTAAAATAATGAATACTAAGTAAATTACCTTCCTGACAAGAATGGGGTGGTACAGGGAAAAGCAATATTAGCTACAATAATTATTGCATTCCACAAAAATATTTCCTTTAAAACGTGAGATACATTCCTTATAAATAAAAATCCCAAAGTACCCATGAAATTTTGAGAAAACAAAGTCACACCCCCATAATCTATACAGTAGACTTAAAATGTTCGTCATAATGAAAAGCCTTGCTCAAAACTATCCATCATTTAATAAATTGTCCTTTAAGGTTGTAATTCTTTTATAAAGAGAACTGTCCTTATACCTTATGTTTAAAATACCTCAGTTGTACTTATTTGTTTGTTATTGTTTTAATTTATTACCTTAATATTATCATTTGTTTATATTGCTGTATTCTGTTTTGTTTATTTCAGCCTAACTTAACCAATCAATAGTTTTCAATAACAATATTTTTAATGATTACTTAGATTTGCTCTTGCGGGTAAGGTAGTTTGGTATACTTTAGTGAAATGTTAATCGTTAGTATTAAGTAAAAACTGTAAATTGAGTCAAAATACAATATCAGAATAAGCAAACTACAACCATTTATTCTCCATAAAATTAATTTAAAAAATTAGTTTAAGGTCTTTTTCTAAAGCTATTAAGCTAACAACGCTTCATTATCAATTAAACTATGTTATACCATAGATAAAACATACTCCCTCACTAGATTTCTCATCCTTATAGAATAGCTGAAGACAATTTTTTTCATTTTTGTTCTTCTTTGCCTCCTTAAATTTAACACATTTCCTTAATAGTTACTGTTTTGTAGGTCCAAAGTTTGTTTGTAAATTACCAAAAAATATTGTTAAAATTGTAAAACTTTAGGTAGATTTTTAAAGAAACTTAACCCTTCCAGGGCTAAATTAAATGAAGGGCTGGAGCTTAATTATTTTTTGCCAAAAATTAAAAACTAAAGTGGTCGTGTTTTGTACTTATTTCACTTGAAATAATTCATGGATCATAAAAAGATTTTCCTTAGGGCTGAACTAATTTTTGTACAAAAGTTATGAAGAAAATAAAATTTGATTTGACGGATATATCCGTCTTTGGCCCACAAAAAACACAAGGTGGACGGATATATCCGTCTGCCGCCCTCAGTGACAATCACAAAATATGAACACTGCCAATAATCTTGAGTATTCTTGTGGGCGGCAGACGGATATATCCGTCAACCTTAGGCTATTCCTTCCCTTGTTTTATTTTTTATCCATAAAAATGTATCTATCATTCTGAAGTAAATCCAAACCACTCAGTTCCGCTCCCATGTCCTCAATCCCATTCCCCGCCAAGACTTACACTACGTAAAGACTGTTCTTCAGGTTCATAATATCCATCACATTCTATACTATTATTTTCACTGCCAAGTATAAAACCCCCCTCAGACATACTTTTATTAAGCATCTCAATAACATCTTCAAATTTCAGATCATTTGCATTAGTAACTTTAGCTCAGTAACATAAAAATAAACCAAAAAACACAAAATGTAAACATCACTCACTTACAACCATGTGTGAAGTGACAGCAATATTTACTTACACACACTCTACGGCGCAAAATAGTCGAAACAGCTGCGGAAATTATTATTGCCAACCACAAAAACAAAATAACCCATTTATAATACAGTGTAATGATTATTACCCTATTATAAACATTGTATATCAATTCGTTTTTTGGACGGATATATCCGTCTTTATCCCAGAAAAGAAATTTCTCAGGACGGATATATCCGTTTTCAGCCCGGAAAGTAAACAAAGATTGACGGATATATCCGTCCATAGCCCTGGAAGGGTTAAGACTTGACTTTTAACAGCTGTTGATTTTGAATGTTTAGTAAAAATCCTTGCATAAATAATTAATTCTGTGTTTTCATCATATTATACGTTGTCTTTTTGGTAGTTTAGAATTGATGTACATGAATCTTAGTAATTGTGAACTGAGATAATTATGTTTTTAATCCATCAATAAGTGGGTCAGTAATGTTAAGCTTTGTAAACTATTCCACCCATTATGTTGTCAATGTAATAGATAAGGAACTTCCACACAGGCTATGCCATTGAAGGTCCTAAATTTTCTTAAATGAGGATTTAATTGATTTTATATTGTTCTTAGTTTATATGAAGTAGCTTAAATTATATAAAGTGTAATTATTTTGTTGGAAGTTAATCTATTTTATTTCTTTTACGAATGAAAAAAACACAACAGTATCCATGTTATGTTATAGTTTTATCATTTGTATTGTTTTGTAATATTCCTTTCAAGAAAATAAATACATTCTTTTTCTTATTCCTGATTAAAATTTAAATTATTACTAGAAATTAAAATACCTGTCATGTGATTAATGTCACCATTGGGCTGTGACCGGTTTCAACCCGACAAAGGGGTCATATTCAGATAAAAGTATTAATGTATTTCAACCTTGAGTTACAATTTTATTGTAAGTTCTGTACGGTGAACTCCTGAGTTCATGTTTTGTTTACAATTTGATTCTTGTTATTTCGGTCATTTAAAACCTCGCTAAACAAATAATACGAACTAAGTATAAACCAAAGCTCATCCCCTAGTTATACAGGGTGTTTCAGAATTCGTGTCGGATATTTTAGGGTATTATTCCTGGGTAAGAAACATATCCAAAAATCATATTTAAATTTGCCGGAAGTCCTCAGTTACTCACACTGCCACCATTTTGTTTTTTTACCTATTAATTGTTTTCTAAAAAGTCGTAAAAGATACGTAATTTAAACTTTGCATAAACATTTATGACAACTAGACAAAACTACAACAAATTTAAGAAAATTTTTAAAATCCAAGAAACGAAATGGCGTCAATTTAAAAATATTTTATTATATTTATATAATATTAAATATATTTATATACTCTTTACAGAATGGTTATTTTTTTATTTCAAGTTGCTGCAGAAAGGGTTCTCTTCATCAGGTTGTTGTGATTAGACAATGTTAGGATTTGAGGTATTTGTGTTGATAAGTGGGATTTTATTTTCAATGCTAAGCACTTCAGGCTTTAATGATACACATTTTGAATCAGATGTGATCTTTTTCAGAAGTGAAGATAGATGAGTTCAGACATAAGAAAATAGAATGTAATTTGATAACAAACTAGAGGCCCATGCTGCTCCGAAGCGTTTATATATATATATATAATATCCGAGAAATGATCAAATTTATGATTTTGGATTGATTAATACAGGATCATGAGCTTAACTGATCAAATAATAGCTCAAATAAAAATCTATAATTTACTGATAATTTTGAGTCCAAAACATATAAAAAACCCCCAAACAATCCTGGAGCTATTGAGTTTTAATCATAAATAAACCTTAAGTATAATATTTTTTATTTTGGTTCACCTTGCGTTTGGTTGAAACTCGTCCGATTTGAATAACTAATAGCTTAAATGAAAGCAGGTATTTCACTAAAGGTTCTTCGATCAAAATGTATAGGATTATATAGTTGTAACTGGTATGTATTAATACAAAACTTTTTCAAATTATGAGTTTGTCCAGTAATTGCTTGATGTGAAATCTTGCGTGCATGCCTTCAATTTAAGACCTTAATCATGAAAATCGGTCGGGTAGAGAAGCCAAATAAACTCGAAAAAACGTAAATTTTTTCCATATATAAGATACTTATTTTGATTGTCTCTAATGTTGTACACTTTGAAGAACAGCTATATACAGGGTGTTTTTTTAAAAACTTGCATCTTTATTTATGTAAAAACCGCAATAGATAGAAATATGCAGTTTGCGGGAATCATCTATTGACGTAGGGGGACCAATTGTTTTGAATTCAACGTTACATTCACATTCCCCCCCTTTCCCCCCCTGCCCCCAACTTATTTTTTTTAAATAGCAAGGTACCCCTTGTGACATATCAAATAAAAGAGCATAAAAAAAGAAAATGTTTGATGAAAAAAAATTGAAAATCGGTTCATAAATTTGTGAGATATTCCCCCCCTCACCCCCCCGGAACTTATTTTTTTTTAATAGCAAAGTACCCCTTGTGACATATCAAATGAAAGAGCATGAAAAAAGAAAATTTTTGGTGAAAAAAAAATTAAAATCGGCTCATGAATTTGTGAGATAATCACCCCCCTTTTCCCCTACCCATAACTTGTTTTTTTAATAGCAAGGTACCCGCCCTTGTGACATATCAAATGAAAAATAAATTTCACCAAAATTTTTCTTTTTTTATGCTCTTTCATTTGATATGTCACAAGGGGTACTTTGCTATTAAAAAAAATTAAGTTCCGGGGGGGGTAAGGGGGGGAATATCTCACAAATTTATGAACCGATTTTCATTTTTTTTTCATCAAACATTTTCTTTTTTCATGCTCTTTTATTTGATATGTCACAAGGGGTACCTTGCTATTTAAAAAAATTAAGTTGGTGGCAGGGGGGGAATGTGAATGTAACGTTGAATTCAAAACAATTGGTCCCCCTACGTCAATAGATGATTCCTGCAAACTGCATATTTCTATCTATTGCGGTTTTTACATAAATAAAGATGCAAGTTTTTAAAAAAACACCCTGTATGTTATTTTGTAGCCCTAAACAAATTAAATACAGTAATTTGTTCTGGTAAACTACATTTTAATTATAACAAACTTTTTTGTTGTAGGTCGAGACGGTAAAAAGAAATAAAACATCAGATTATATTGATTTGAGAGTTAATATAAATCAATAGAAGAATAAAGAAAGACATGAGAAATAGTAAACCCTCAAGTATATTGTAAAATTATAATTTGCATAGCAAGATTTGAAAACAAGAAGATTCAATGTTGAATGAGAGATACGTACGTAGCCTATTATGTAACTGCTGTACATTTGACAAGTCCTAAAAACAAATTTACTACTTACATTGGTACAATCCTCTATGATTTTTTGAGATTTCTAACAACATACTGTTTATATGATAAGATTCTCGGTGATAAAATTGAAAAGTAGAAAATGTTAACTAGCTTCAAACATTTTTCTCACAAGTGTCCAATATGTGGACAAAGCTGTTCAACTCGATCCGCAATGAAGGTCCATATAATGTATCACACTGGAGAGCAACCCTTTAAATGTTTAACGTGTGAGAAAACATTTTTCCAACTAAACAAAGTTAAGAGTCATTTGTTAATACACTTTACGAAGTGTACTAAATTCTTCAAATTTCAAAGCCATATAAAGGAGCATACAAAAATTCAAACAAAAGAGAGACATTATAAGTGCACCATCTGTGAAAAATCCTTTGCAACAAAACAAGGTATAAAGACACATACATTGCTTCATACAGGAGAGAGACCTTACGGGTGTGCTACATGTGGAAAATCCTTTAACCAAATAGGTAGTATGAAGACACATTCATTGGTTCATACAGGGGAGAGACCTTACGAGTGTGCTACATGTGGAAAATCCTTTAAACGAATAGACAGTATGAAGAGACATACATTGGTTCATACAGGAAAGAGACCTTACGAGTGTGCTACATGTGGAAAATCCTTTAACCAAATAGGTAGTATGAAGACACATACATTGGTTCATACAGGAGAGAGACCTTACGAGTGTGCTACATGTGGAAAATCCTTTAACCAAATAGTTAGTATGAAGCTACATACATTGGTTCATACAGGAGAGAGACCTTACGAGTGTGCTACATGCGGAAAATCCTTTAAACGAATAGGCAATATGAAGAGACATACATTGATTCATACAGGGGAGAGACCTTACATGTGTGCTACATGTGGAAAATCCTTTAACCAAATAGTTAGTATGAAGCTACATACATTGGTTCATACAGGAGAGAGACCTTACGAGTGTGCTACATGTGGAAAATCCTTTAAACGAATAGGCAATATGAAGAGACATACATTGATTCATACAGGGGAGAGACCTTACATGTGTGCTACATGTGGAAAACCCTTTACACAAATAGGCAGTATGAAGACACATGCATTGGTTCATACAGGGGAGAGACCTTACATGTGTGCTACATGTGGAAAACCCTTTACAACAATAGGCAATATGAAGAAACATACATTGGTTCATACAGGAGAGAGACCTTACGAGTGTGCTACATGTGGAAAATCCTTTAACCAAATAGTTAGTATGAAGCTACATACATTGGTTCATACAGGAGAGAGACCTTACGAGTGTGCTACATGTGGAAAATCCTTTACACAAATAGGCAGTATGAAGACACATGCATTGGTTCATACAGGGGAGAGACCTTACATGTGTGCTACATGTGGAAAATCCTTTACACAAATAGGCAGTATGAAGACACATGCATTGGTTCATACAGGGGAGAGACCTTACATGTGTGCTACATGTGGAAAATCCTTTACACAAATAGGCAGTATGAAGACACATGCATTGGTTCATACAGGGGAGAGACCTTACATGTGTGCTACATGTGGAAAATCCTTTACACAAATAGGCAGTATGAAGACACATGCATTGGTTCATACAGGAGAGCGCCCTCATAAGTGCACTACATGTGAAACATCATTTACTTTCAAAAGTTCTCTGAAGAAACATACATTGATTCACAGTAGAGATACCTGAAAAGTGTATCACATGTAAAAAATATTTTGCATTAATAAGCTGTATAAAAAAGGATATTAAAAAGGTTCATATGGAAATACTATATGAACTACTAAACATGAATTTATTAAAGGTGCATGAGTGAAAATGTGTTGAAATTGGTTTTTAAGTACAATAAAATAATAAAATTAAGAATAAAATTAACAGTTTATTTAAACACAACCATAGATAAAACATACTCCCTTAGTAGATTTCTCATCCTTATGGAACAGCTGAAGACAATTTTATTGTTAGTTCTGTACGGTTTATGTAGAGTTTGTGTTTTGTTTACAATTTGTTTCCCGTTATTACAGCCATTTAAACCCTCGTTTAACCAAATAATACAATCTAATCATAAACAATAACTTGTCCCCTAGTTATATAACCAAACAGTAAAGCACAAATCAAGAAATTAACCCTAAAATAATAGAAACAAAGTTTCATCGACACTAGCGCCTTTGTGTCACGTACATGAACTAGACACGAAAAACGTGCTTCAAAATTTACAATGGGATGAGAAGTCTACTTGTGTTGGTTAGTCTATGACACAACTTTCAACAGCTTTAGCTTAGCTTTTTTTGTATGTGACAGAGTATTTTTGCAAACTGCTCTTTTTTTAAATTTATTACTCAAACAATATTGTTTGTATTAAATTGTGTGTTATGTTGTTACAACCCATTTTATGCACTTTTTTATCTGGCTCCTCCAAACGAAAAGGCCCAACCAAAAACCAAAAGTTTTTTATGTATACCATTAATTAATCATTTTAGTACTTTGAAAAAATTGTTTTGTTAGTCTGTAACCGGAATGATCTTGAAACTCCCCTCCATCCTCCTTATTACGATGTGTAATGCTAAGCAGAACCATGCTCCCACCCATGAGCGTTACATAATATGTGGACTTTTGACAATTTTAAGGACTGTAAATAAATGTGTTTTATTTATCATAGATTGTGCGCATCTTATGTGTTTTTGGTGATTTCCTATTAAATTATTAACTATCTTCTCTAATTAAGAACGAATCATTTTTAAGTTCCCTTCATCATTTTGTTATTTCCAATTATGAAGTCGCTAGGCAATAGGCATATCTTCATTAATATATACAAACATAATTAAAATAATAAATACTTAGTAAATTACCTTCCTGACAAGAATGGGGTGGTACAGGGAAAAGCAATATTAGCTACAATAATGATTGCATTTCACAAAAATATTTCCTTTAAAATGTGAGATACATTCCTAATAAATAAAAATCCCAAAGTACCCATGAAATTTTGAGAAAACTAAAAGTCACACCCCCATAATCTATACAGTAGACTTAAAATGTTCGTCATAATGAGAAGCCAAAACTATCCATCATTTAATAAATTGTCCTTTAAGGTCGTAATTCTTTTCTAAAGAGAAGTGTCCTTATACCTTATGTTTAAAATACCTCAGTTGTACTCATTTGTTTGTTATTGTTTTAATTTATTACCTTAATATTATCATTTGTTTATATTGCTGTATTCTGTTTTGTTTATTTCAGCCTAACTTAACCAATCAATAGTTTTCAATAACAATATTTTTAATGATTACTTAGATTTGCTCTTGCGGGTAAGGTAGTTAAGTATACTTTAGTGAAATGTTAATCGTTAGTATTAAGTAAAAACTGTAAATTGTGTCAAAATACAATATCCGAATAAGCAAACCACAACCATTTATTCTCCATAAAAATTAATTTAAAAATTAGTTTAAGGTCTTTTCTAATGTGAAAAATCCTTTACATCAATAGACAATATGAAGACACATACATTGGTTCATACAGAAGAGAGACCTTACAAGTGTGCTACATGTGGAAAATCATTTACACGATTAAACAGTATGAAGGAACACTTATTGGTTCATACAGGAGAGAGACCTTTCGAGTGTGCTACATGTGGAAAATCCTTTACAACAATAGGCAATATGAAGACACATACATTGGTTCATACAGGGGAGCGCCGTCATAAGTGCAATATATGTGAAACATCATTTACTGTCAAAAGTGATCTGAAGAAACATATTGCAAGTGCTCATAACTAAAAGCAGTATGAAGAAACATACATTGGTTCACAGTAGAGATACCTCAAAAGTGTACCACATGTAAAAAATTGTTTTGCATTCATAAGCTGTATAAAATAGGGTATTAAAAAGGTTTATGTGGAAATTCTATATAAACTAAACTAAACATGAATTTATTAAAGTTGCATGAGTGAAAATGTATTAAAATTGGTTTTTAAGTACAATAAAATAAAAAATTCAAAGGATCAAAGAGAAAATTAGCAGTTTATTTAAACACAACTTCTAACTGCTTTAGCTTAGCTTTTTTTATGTGGCATAATATTTTTGCAAACTGCTCTTTTTTAATTTAGTAGGCTACTCAAATAATATTGTTTGTATTAAATTGTGTGTTATGTTGTTACAACCCATGCACTTTTTCATCTGGCACTTCCAACGAAAAGGTCCAACCAAAAATCAATAGGGTTTTATGCATATCATTAGTTAATCATTTTGGTACTTTGAAAAAAATTATTTTTTGTTCGTTACCAAAACAATTTTTGAAACTCATCCTCCTTATTACGATGTGTAACGCTAAGCAGAACCACGCTCCCACCCATGATCGTAACGTAATTTGGGGACTTTTAACAGTTTTAATGACTGTAAATAAATATGTTTTATTTATCAAAGATTGTGCGTCTTATGTGTTTTTGGCAATTTTCTATTAAATGATTAGCTATCTTCTCTATTTAAGAACGAATCATTTTTATGTTCCCTTCATCATTTTGTTATTTCCAATTGTGTTAAAAAGCTGTAAATTGTGAACTAGCCTCTAAGTCGCTAGGCAATAGGCATATCTTCATTAATATATACAAACATAATTAAAATAATAAATACTAAGTAAATTACCTTCCTGACAAGAATGGGGTGGTACAGGGAAAAGCAATATTAGCTACAATAATTATTACATTTCACAAAAATATTTCCTTTAAAACGTGAGATACATTCCTTATAAATTTAAAAATCCCAAAGTACCCATGAAATTTTGAGAAAACTAAAAGTCACACCACCATAATCTATACAGTAGACATAAAATGTTCGTCATAATGAGAAGCCTTGCTCAAAACTATCCATCATTTAATAAATTGTCCTTTAAGGTCGTAATTCTTTTCTAAAGAGAAGTGTCCTTATACCTTATGTTTAAAATACCTCAGTAGTACTTATTTGTTTGTTATTGTTTTAATTTATTACCTTATTATCATTTGTTTATATTGCTGTATTCTGTTTTGTTTATTTCAGCCTAACTTAACCAATCAATAGTTTTCAATAACAATATTTTTAATGATTATTTAGATTTGCTCTTGCGGGTAAGGTAGTTAAGTATACTTTAGTGAAATGTTAATCGTTAGTATTAAGTAAAAACTGTAAATTGTGTCAAAATACAATATCCGAATAAGCAAACCACAACCATTTATTCTCCATAAAAATTAATTTAAAAAATTAGTTTAAGGTCTTTTTCTAAAGCTATTAAGCTAACAACGCTTCATTATCAATTAAACTCTATGTTATACCATAGATAAAACATACTCTCTCACTAGATTACTCATCCTTATAGAATAGCTGATGACAATTTTTTTCATTTTTGTTTATTCATTATTTTGCCTCCTGAACTGTAGTTTAAAGTATTATCTAGGTTACGTACCTTATACAGTCAAAACAGTTCTGATACAGTCACTAAAGGACGATGCGCATTTCAGAGCTTTTAAGCTCTATCTTCAGGTCCGAGGATACATTTGTCAATTCATCTTGCTGATTCGTCAAAATATTTAAACATTAAAAACACATAATTCATTACGTTTATACAGGTACTGTACATGTGCCGGCCGGCTATAGATCCCGACTCCGGGATCTATAGCCGGCCGGCACATGTACAGTACCTGTATAAACGTAATGAATTATGTGTTTGTGTTATGTGTTTTTAATGTTTAAATATTTTGACGAATCAGCAAGATGAATTGACAAATGTATCCTCGGACCTGAAGATAGAGCTTAAAAGCTCTGAAATGCGCATCGTCCTTTAGTGACTGTATCAGAACTGTTTTGACTGTATAAGGTACGTAACCTAGATAATCATTTTTGTTATTCTTTGCCTCCTTAAATTTAACTCATTTCCTTAATAGTTACTGTTTTGTAGGTCCAAAGTTTGTTTGTAAATTACCAAAAAATATTGTTAAAATTGTAAAACTTTAGGTAGATTTTCAAAGAAACTAAAGACTTGGCTTTTAACAGCTGTTAATTTTGAATGTTTAGTAAAAATCCTTGCATAAATAATTAATTCTGTGTTTTCATTATATTATACGTTGTCTTTTTGGTAGTTTAGAATTAATGTACATGAATCTTAGTAATTGTGAACTGAGATAATTATGTTTTTAATCTATCATTAAGTGGGTCAGTAATGTTAAGCTTTGTAAACTATTCCACCCATTATGTTGTCAATGTAATAGATAAGGAACTTCCACACAGGCTATGCCATTGAAGGTCCTAAATTTTCTTAAATGAGGATTTAATTGATTTTATATTGTTCTTAGGTTATATGAAGTAGCTTAAATTATATAAAGTGTAATTATTTTGTTGGAAGTTAATCTATGTTATTTCTTTTACGAATGAAAAAAAACAACAGTATCCATGTTATGTTATAGTTTTATCATTTGTATTGTTTTGTAATATTCCTTTCAAGAAAATAAATATATTCTTAATCTTATTCTTATTCCTGATCAAAATTTAAATTATTACTAGAAATTAAAATACCTGTCATGTAAAATACCTAATAAACCCAAAAATTCAAACCCGAAAACCAAATTCAACCCGACGAAGGGGTCATATTCAGATAAAAGTATTAATGTATTTTAACCTTAAGTTACAATTTTATTGTTAGTTCTGTACGGTAAACTCCTGAGTTCATGTTTTGTTTACAATTTGATTCTTGTTATTTCGGTCATTTAAAACCTTGTTAAACAAATAATACGAACTAAGTATAAACCAAAGCTCATCCCCTAGTTATACAGGGTGTTTCAGAATTCGTGTCGGATATTTTAGGGTATTATTCCTGGGTAAGAAACACATCCAAAAATCATATTTAAGTTGGCCGGAAGTCCTTAGTTACTCACACTGCCACCATTTTTTTTTTTTTACCTATTAATTGTTTTCTAAATAGTGGTAAAAGATACGTAATTTAAACTTTGCACAAATATTTATGACATCTAGACAAAACTACAACAAATTTACGAAAATTTTTACAATTCATGAAACAAAATGGCGACAATTTAAAAATATTATATTATATTTATATACTCTTTACAGAATGGTTATTTTTTTATTTCAAGTTGCTGCAGAAAGGGCTCTCTACATCAGGTTGTTGTGATTAGACAATGTTAGGATTTGAGGTATTTGTGTTGATAAGTGGGATTTTATTTTCAATGCTAAGCACTTCAGGCTTTAATGATACACATTTTGAATCAGATGTGATCTTTTTCAGAAGTGAAGATAGATGAGTTCAGACATAAGAGAATAGAATGTAATTTGATAACAAACTAGAGGCCCATGCTGCTCCGAAGCGTTTATATATATATATAAAATATCCGAGAAATGATCAAATTTATGATTTTGGATTGATTAATACAGGATCATGAGCTTAACTGATCAAATAATAGCTCAAATAAAAATCTATAATTTACTGATAATTTTGAGTCCAAAACATACAAAAACCCCAAACAATCCTGGAGCTATTGAGTTTTAATCATAGATAAACCTTAAGAATAATATTTTTATTTTGGTTCACCTTGCATTTGGTTGAAACTCCTCCGATTTGAATAACTTATAGCTTAAATAAAAGCTGGTATTTCACTAAAGGTTCTTCGATCAAAATATATAGGATTATATAGTTGTAACTGGTATGTATTAATACAAAACTTTTTCAAATTGTGAGTTTGTCCAGTAATTGCTTGATGTGAAATCTTGCGTGCATGCCTTCAATTTAAGACCTTAATCACAAAAATCGGTTGGGTAGAGAAGCAAAATAAACTTGAAAAAAACCTAATTTTTTCCATATATAAGATACTTATTTTGATAGTCTCTAATGTTGTACATTTTGAAAAAAAGCTATATATGTTATTTTGTAGCCCTAAAAAAATTAAATTCAGTAATTTTTTCTGGTAAACTACATTTTAATTATAGCAAACTTTTTTGTTGTAGGTCGAGACGGTAAAAAGAAATAAAACATCAGATTATATTGATTTGAGAGTTAATATAAATCAATAGAAGAATAAAGAAAGACATGAGAAATAGTAAACCCTCAAGTATATTGTAAAATTATAATTTGCATAGCAAGATTTGAAAACAAGAAGATTCAATGTTGAATGAGAGATACGTACGTAGCCTATTATGTAACTGCTGTACATTTGACAAGTCCTAAAAACAAATTTACTACTTACATTGATACAATTCTCTGTGATTTGTTGAGATTTCTGACAAGATACTGCTTATGAGATAAGATTCACCGTGATAAAATTGAAAAGTAGAAAATGTTAACATGCTTCAACCATTTTGCTCACAAGTGTCCAATATGTGGACAAAGCTGTTCTACTCGATCCGCAATGAAGGTCCATATAATGTATCACACTGGAGAGCGTCCCTTTAAATGTTTGACGTGTGAGAAAACATTTTTACAACTAAACAAAGTTAAGAGTCATTTGTTAATACACTTTAAAAAGTGTACTAAATTCTTTAAATTTCAAAGCCAAATAAAGGAGCATACAAAAATTCAAACGAGGGAGAGACCTTATAAGTGCACTATGTGTGAAAAATCCTTTGCAAGAAAACAAGATATAAAGAGACATTCATTGGTTCATACAGGAGAGAGACCTTATAAGTGTGCTACATGTGGAAAATCCTTTAAAACAATAGGCAATATGAAGACACATGCATTGGTTCATACAGGAGAAAGATCTTACGAGTGTGCTACATGTGGAAAATCCTTTAAAACAATAGGCAATATGAAGACACATTCATTGGTTCATACAGGAGAGAAACCTTACGAGTGTGCTACATGTGGAAAATCCTTTACACGAATAGGCAATATGAAGACACATACATTGGTTCATACAGGAGAGAGACCTTATGAGTGTGCTACATGTGGAAAATCCTTTAACCAAATAGGTAGTATGAAGCTACATACATTGGTCCATACAGGAGAGAGACCTTATAAGTGCACTAAATGTGAAAAGGCATTTACTTCCAAAAGTGATCTGAAGAAACATACATTTGTCCATACAGCAGAGAGGCCGTATAAGTGTAAAACATGTGGAAAATCCTACAAATCATTCGGCAGTTTGAAGCCACATACATTAGTCCATACAGGAGAGAGACCTTACATGTGTGCTACATGTGGAAAAACCTTTACAACAATAGGCAGTATGAAGACACATACATTGGTCCATACAGGGGAGAGACCTTACATGTGTGCTACATGTGGACAAACCTTTACAACAATAGGCAGTATGAAGAAACATACCTTGGTTCATACAGGAGAGAGACCTTATAAGTGCACTAAATGTGAAAAGGCATTTACTTCCAAAAGTGATCTGAAGAAACATACATTTGTCCATACAGCAGAGAGACCTTACATGTGTGCTACATGTGGAAAAACCTTTACAACAATAGGCAGTATGAAGACACATTTATTGGTTCATTCAGGGGAGAGACCTTACTTGTGTGCTACATGTGGAAAAACCTTTACAACAATAAGCAATATGAAGACACATACATTGTTTCATACAGGGGAGCGCCCTTATAAGTGCACTAAATGCGAAACATCATTTATTGTCAAAAGTGATCTGAAGAAACATATTGAAAGTGTTCATATAGGAGAGAGGTCCTATAAGTGTGCTGCATGTGGAAAATCCTTTACAACTAAAAGCAGTATGAAGAAACATACATTGATTCATACAGGTGAGAGACCTTACGAGTGTGCTACATGTGGAAAAACCTTTACAACAATAAGCAATATGAAGACACATTCATTGGTTCATACAGGGGAGCTCCGTCATAAGTGCACTATATGTGAAACATCATTTACTGTCAAAATTGATCTGAAGAAACATATTGCAAGTGTTCATAACTAAAAGCTGTATGAAGAAACATATAATGGTTCACAGTAGAGATACCTCAAAAGTGTACCATATGTAAAAAATGTTTTGCATTCACAAGCTGTAAAAAAAGGATATTAAAAAGGTTCATGTCAAATATCTATATAAACTAAACTAAACATGAATTTATTAAAGTTGCATGAGGAAAATGTATTAAAATTGATACAACATACAATGGTTCACAGTAGAGATACCTCAAAAGTGTACCACATGTAAAAAATGATTTGCATTCATAAGCTGTATAAAATAGTATATTTCGTACCAAGGGCCGAAAATGAGGTTTTTCCGGCTCGAGATAGTTTTTAAGTTCGAGACGAAGTCGAGAACTTAAATCGATCGAAAGCTGCAAAACCATTTCGGTCCGTGGTACGAACGCTATTTTTAACCACACTATACCCTATTACCACTATAATAATGCACACTGATAGTCAACACAACTACAACTTTAAGGTTATGTGAAGAAATAATTTGAGGAATCAGCAAAAATAAAAATAAATAGTTGCTAGGCAACGGCGACAATAACACAATTCTATTGCAATGCTATGGATTTTAATTTTGTATTTAAAATGCATTCATGTTTTAAGTAAGTAAGCGGACAGCTGATTTTGTGGCCCCGGCCTGTAAAAACCTGCTTGGTCCCCAAATTACGATGACAGCTGGCATGGCCAGCAAAACGTAACTTTCAGCCACCAATTAACGTATGTAATACAGCCAAAAACATCATAGTGTGGTGAAAAAGGATATTAAAAAGGTTCATGTGCAAATTCTATATGAACTAAACTAAACATGAATTTATTAAAGTTACATGAGTGAAAATGTATTGAAATTGGTTTTTAAGTACAATAAAATAAAAAAAAATAAAAGAATCAAAGAGAAAATTAACAGTTTATTTAAACAGAACTTCCAACTGCTTTAGCTTAGCTTTTTTTATGTGGCTGAATATTTTTGCAAACTGCTCTTTTTTAATTTAGTACCTACTCAAAAAATATTGTTTGTATTAAATTGTGTGTTATGTTGCTACAACCCATGCACTTTTTCATCTGGCACTTCCAACAAAAAGTTCCAACCAAAAATCAATAGGTTTTTATGCATATCATTAGTTAATCATTTTTGTACATTGAAAAAGATTTTTTTTGTTCATTACCGGAACGATTTTGAAACTCATCCTCCTTACAATTTTAATGACTGTAAAATAATGTGTTTTGTTCATCATAGATTGTGTGTCTTATGTGTTTTTGACAATTTCCTATTAAATGATTAGCTATCTTCTCTATTTAAGAACCAATCATTTTTAAGTTCCCTTCATCATTTCGTTATTTCCAATTGTGTTAAAAAGCTGTAAATTGTGAACTAGCCTCTAAGTTGCTAGGCAATAGGCATATCTTCATTAACACATTCACTGCTAATGATATGTAATACTTTTATAAATGGCTAAAAAACATTAACATTAACATGATCATGTTAATTGAGTGACAATATATCTTTAATTAAATAAATTTCATACTATAAATTGTGGATTAAAATATATTATGTAATTATATACATCATGTATTATATATCTGCTAATATACTTATGACGCACAAGTGCGTCATTAGCAGTGAACGTGTTAATATATACAAACATAATTAAAATAATAAATACTAAGTAAATTACCTTCCTGACAAGAACGGGGTGGTACAGGGAAAAGCAATATTAGCTACAATAATGATTGCATTTCACAAAAATATTTCCTTTAAAATGTGAGATACATTCCTTATAAATAAAAATCCCAAAAAACCCATGAAATTTTGAGAAAACTAAAAGCCACACCCCCATAATCTATACAGTAGACTTAAAATGTTCGTCATAATGAGAAGCCTTGCTCAAAACTATCAATCATTTAATAAATTGTCCTTTAAGGTCGTAATTCTTTTCTAAAGAGAAGTGTCCTTATACCTTATGTTTAAAAATACCTCAGTTGTACTTATTTGTTTGTTATTGTTTTAATTTATTACCTTAATATTATCATTTGTTTATACTGTATTGCTGTATTCTGTTTTGTTTATTTCAGCCTAACTTAACCAATCAATAGTTTTCAATAACAATATTTTTAATGATTACTTAGATTTGCTCTTGCGGGTAAGGTAGTTAAGTATACTTTAGTGAAATGTTAATCGTTAGTATTAAGTAAAAACTGTAAATTGAGTCGAAATACAATATCCGAATAAGCTAACAACGCTTCATTAAACTCTATGTTCTACCATGGATAAAACATACTCTCCCACTAGATTTCTCATCCTTATAGAATAGCTGAGGACATCTTTTTTTATTTTTTTTTCTTTGCCTTATTAAATGTAACACATTTCCTTAATAGTTACTGTTTTGTAGGTCCAAAGTTTGTTTGTAAATTACTAAAAAATATTGTTAAAATTGTAAAACTTTAGGTAGATTTTCAAAGAAACTTAAGACTTGGCTTTTAACAGCTGTTAATTTTGTTTGTTTAGTAAAAATCCTTGCATCTATATATTAATTTGAAATTGTTTTTCTTTGTCATAGCTATTTTGAGAGAACAGCTGCGTGTAGAAACTCGGTAGGGGTGTCTAAAGAAAGGTCTTGGTTTGTAGATGAGCCATCAAAAAAAAAAAAACATGGTGAATTCCCTTGGGGCTCTGCCCCAGTGGCCTTTAAATTCCCATCCCATGTTATTCTTATGGAGGAAAAAGGGGTTTTTTTCACAGCTAATTTGAGAGAATGGCTGGGCATAGAAACCTGGCAGGGGTCTCTAAAGAAAGGTATTGGTCTGTAGATGAGCCATCAAAAGAGGAACGAGGTAAATTCCCTTGGGGTTCTGCTCCAGAAGCCTTTAAAGTTGCCTCTTCAGATTTGTTTACATTACGACCATATGCATAATTCTACACTACTTTTTAATGAAACAGCTGTTAATATTTAAGTTGTGATTTATTGAATTTGTCATAATGAAGTACAGTATTTGCAATGGGGTTTTTTGATTTTAAATTGGATTTTCTTCTGCATCGTGTCATGTTTTGCAATATAATGTTCTATTACCAAATCAGTGGAAAATCATAATATCACAGTAACTCTTAAAATTATTTCTTTTGGAGTTAACTTATATCTATTGTATGGGTTGGTTTCTCCCTTTTTTACCACTTCTTGGAGATTGTACGTAGGTGATATTCGTTGGCATATTGCATCTGTATACGAAACTTGGATTGGTGTAATTATTACAATGGAAAAGATCGAGGAATCCTGGACAATTTGATATGAGCTAAAAATAAAACTGAATCAACACTGTTCTAAATTTCTTGAGCAATCATTGAAATAATTGATTTGCAAACAATGGAAACATAGAAAAAGTCATAGAACACAACCAAGTAGAAGAAATAGAAATGTTTTTTTTTGTTTCATTTATAATTGTTGTCATAGACAACCTAATGCGGATATGAGAGTGAAAAATTTGTAGAAAACACTAAAAAACAAGATAAGCTTTTTGAAAAAAGATGATATTTACAAAAGATTTTGATTAAATCTAACTGTTGTGTAGATCGTGAGTATTTCCATAATCTTTGAATCGCCTGTAATGCTTCGCAATAGCTCGAATTCGAGCAACAGGTACACTAGTAAATAACTAATTCTGTGTTTTCATTACATTATACGTTGTCTTTTTGGTAGCTTAGAATTAATGTACATGAATCTTAGTAATTGTGAACTGAGATAATTATGTTTTTAATCTATCAATAAGTGGGTCAGTAATGTTAAGCTTTGTAAACTATTCCACGCATTTTGTTGTCAATGTAATAGATAAGGAACTTCCACACAGGCTATGCCATTGAAGGTCCTAAATTTTCTTACATGAGGATTTAATTGATTTTATATTGTTCTTAGTTTTATATGAAGTAGCCTAAATTATATAAAGTGTAATTATTTTGTTGCAAGTTAATCTATTTTATTTCTATTACGAATAAAAAAAACAACAGTATCCATGTTATGTTATAAGTTTTAACTACAACAAATTTACGAAAACAAATGGCGACAATTTAAAAATATTATATTATATTTATAAAACGTTAAATATATTTATATAGGCTACTCTTTACAGAACATATGGTAATTTTTATTTTAAGTTGCTGTAGAAAGGGTTCTCTTCATCAGGTTGCTGTGATTAGACAATGTTAGGATTTGAGGTATTTGTGATGATAAGTGGGATTTTATTTTCGATGCTAAGCACTTCAGGCTTAATGATACACATTTTGAATCAGATGTGATCTTTTTCAGAAGTGATGATAGATGAGTTCAGACATAAGAAAATAGAATCTAATTTGATAACAAACTAGAGGCCCATGCTGCTCCGAAGTGTTTATATATATATATATATAATATTCAAGAAATTATCAAATTTATGATTTTGGATTGATTAGTACAGGATCATGAGCTTAACTGATCAAATAATAGCTCAAATAAAAATCTATAATTTACTGATAATTTTGAGTCCGAAACATATTAAAAAAACCCCAAACAATCCTGGAGCTATTGAGTTTTAATCATAGATAAACCTTAAGAATAATATTTTTTATTTTGGTTGTTCACCTTGCGTTTGGTTGAAACTCGTCCGATTTGAATCTATATATATAATACGCTAAGCCGATTTTTGTGAACAGAACTACTCCCTCATTTTTGGACCGATTTTGATGATTAAAGTGTCAAAAAAATTGCCCTGATCTGTAGTTTTGCAAAGTGTTTTTCGTTTTTTGATATCTTTATTAGTTTGGTCAGGATCTTCCATCAAAGTTGGGTTTTCTCCCATAAGATTAACATGGAGGAATCTAAATATTTATTGGAAACTTTGTCTCCATTAATTTGAGAGAACGGCTGGGCGTAGAAACTTGGTAGAGGTGTCCAAAGAAAGGCCTTGGTCTGTAGATGAGTTATCAAAAGAAAAACGAGGTAAATTCGCTTAGGGCTCTGCCCCAGAAGCCTTTAAAGATCCCTCCACAGATTTGTTTACATTTTGGTCATGTGGATAATACTTTTTAATAAAACAGCTGTTAATTTTAAAATTGTGTTTTAATTAACGCACATTTATTGGGAGTTACTGAATTGTTCAAAAGAAGTATTTGCAATGTTATTTTCTGATTTTTAAATTGATTTTTCTCTGTATCATTTGTGTTGCAATATAAAGTTCCATTACGAGATGAGTGGAAAATCATTTTATCACAATAACTCCTACAATTGTATCTTATTGAACTATCTTATATCTATTTTACGGGTTGGTGTCTGCCTTTTTCACACCTTTTCCCTATATTTTATCATATTATTTTAGACAGTTCATCATGAGATTATTGTCATACATACTTTCAATCATTGGAAAAATCTTCGATTGTGTAATACAATACAGTTGAACCTCTATAAGACGAATTTCAAGGGGTAGAGGAAAAATTCGTACTATAGAGGTATTCTTAATAAAGAGGGTCGTTTTATCGAGGTTTAATGCTGCTGTTATTCTTCTTATAGAGGTTTCTCCTCGCTCCAAAGTTTCTCCAAACAATGACTGAGGAAGGAGGAGGGATGGGTGGGGGTTTCATGTTGAGACAAGCTTCTGTTTGTTTTGAAAACTACGTACTATGGAGGTTAAGATTATGATAAATTCGTCTTATAGAGGTCACGTTCGTCTTGTAGAGGTTTTGTGCTAAGCATATTCATTGTATAGAGGTTAATCAGTCCTAGCCCATGTCACAAACAAATTCGTCTTATGGAGGTTTTTAACTTAATTACTACGTTGTATAGAGGTGTTTTTAGCATTGACCTATATGAAAGTGTCAAGGGGATTTTAAAAAATTCGTCTTATCGAGGAATTCGTTTTATCGAGGTTCGTACAAACGAGGTTCAACTGTACAAAATAATACAAGTGCAGAAGGGCACGGTGCCCTTACATACCATACATATTTTATTAAATATGTACATATTTAAGCCGTGTACATATTTTATTAAATTAATTGTGGTTTACAGCAACTGGATAAAACATTTTACAATATTTATGTAGAAATATGTGCATATTTAGAAAGTAATTAAGCTGGAAAACTGCAATATACTGCAGACTTTTCAGAGAGGTTACTTCGATGTATTCATTAAGCTTAGTGAAAACATAATATAGATATGTGTAAAAATAAGAACTTGAACTCTTAGAGAGCCTTTGAATGTTATTAGACTAACGAAAAGGGTTGTGCATGTTTAATAGCGCTACTCAGCAACAAAACCATTTAATTTACTGTATCTCTAAAATATATATTCTTAAAGTGCACTTAGCAGCAACCTAAAAAATCTATGTAACTTACCCATATAATATAGTTACAAAATGCTCAAACTCGCATTGTGACATTTATAATTCGGCTTTACATTTCTCCAACAGAAAATTCATCTACGGAAGAATTTTATTGTGCTCTTACTATGTCATTTGCATTATTTGTTGCCAATGGAGCTGCATGACCATATAAATGAGGAGGCCCCTAACAGTTCAAGAATAAAAGCCAACCTCACTTCAAGTATATTCCACTACACCTAACATTCTGTAGATTATATTGACAACTTTATGTAACTGATAAGACTGAGAAAACTAACTGACATCCCCCATGTCAAGGAATTCCAGCTATAACAGTAACACCACAACCAATTTCTCAAAACTGTGCTAGAGTGTTATTAATCGGCACAGAAGTACGATATGAACTGACGCGACGTGACGAAGGAAAAATCAAACTTACACTGTAACGGATATACCTCCCTTTGAAGTTAGAACGTGTCTTCCCAACAGACAGATTTTTTTGTTCAAATAAAATCATAGATTAATCTGCATTACACTGATGAAATCACGGAAGTGTTTAACTACAAAAGATCCACCAATACGATTTTAATACTATTTAAAGGTTCTTCCAAAGGAAGAGATACCAGATAGCATACTAACAACTACGATGACGTAGCCTACAGTATGGGAAATATTTTATATTTTATTCATTGAATGATCAACCATATTTGGTAACTAACGAAATTAATATCATTATTGTTTTACACTTATCAATGCTAAATGCTCAAAATATGTATTATTTCACTCAATTTATCGCAGTTAGATGAATTAGCGTAAGCCTCGAAAGTAACCGTCGATTTCGACGGGTTTCACCTAGTAACTAATAGCTTAAATGAAAGCTGGTATTTCACTAAAGGTTCTTCGATCAAAATATATAGGATTATATAGTTGTAACTGGTATGTATTAATACAAAATTTTTCAAATTATAAGTTTGTCCAGTAATTGCTTGATGTGAAATCTTGCGTGCATGCCTTCAATTTAAGACCTTAATCACGAAAATCGTTCGGGTAGAGAAGCCAAATAAACTCGAAAAAACCAAATTTTTTCCATATATAAGATACTTATTTTGATAGTCTCTAATGTTGTACACTTTGAAGAACAGCTATATATGTTATTTTGTAGCCCTAAACAAATTAAATTCAGTAATTTGTTCTGGTAAACTACATTTTAATTATAACAAACTTTTTTGTTGTAGGTCGAGACGGTAAAAAGAAATAAAACATCAGATTATATTGATTTAAGAGTTAATATAAATCAATAGAAGAATAAAGAAAGACACGAGAAAAAGTAAACCCTCAAGTATATCGTGAAATTCTAATATGCATAGCAAAATTTGAAAACAAGAAGATTCAATGTTGAATGAGTGATACGTACGTAGCCTATCATGTAACTGCTGTACACACAAGTCCTAAAAACAAATTTACTACTTACATTGATACAATTCTCTATAATTTGTTGAGATTTCTAACAAGATCTCCTTATATCTTATATGATAAGATTCACTGTGATAAAATTGAAAAGTAGAAAATGTTAACTAGCTTCAAACATTTCGATCACAAGTGTCCAATATGTGGACAAAGTTGTCCAAATCGATCTGCAATGAAGGTCCATATATTATATCACACTGGAGAGCGGCCCTTTAAATGTTTGACATGTGAGAAAGCATTTTTCCGACTAAAGCAAGTAAAGAGTCATTTGTTGATACACTTATGGAAGTCTCCTATAAGTGGGGAATCCATTCAACTCCAAAGCCATATGAAGGAGCATTCGCAAATTCATACGAGACCCTATAAGTGCACTGAATGTGGAAAATCCTTTACAAAAATAGGCAATATGAAGACACACACTTTGGTTCATACAGGAGAGAGACCTTACGAGTGTGCTACATGTGGAAAATCCTTTACAACAATAGGCAATATGAAGACACACACATTGGTTCATACAGGAGAGAGACCTTACGAGTGTGCTACATGTGGAAAATCCTTTACACGAATAAACAGTATGAAGAAACATACATTGGTTCATACAGGAGAGAGACCTTACAAGTGTGCTACATGTGAAAAATCCTTTACAACAATAGGCAGTATGAAGAGACATACATTGGTTCATACTGGGGAGAGACCTTACGAATGTGCTAATTGTGGAAAAACCTTTACAACAATAGACAATATGAAGAAACATACATTGGTTCATACAGGAGAGAGACCTTACAAGTGCGCTACATGTGGAAAATCCTTTACACGAATAGGCAGTATTAAGTCACATACATTGGTTCATACAGGAGAGAGACCTTACGAGTGTGCTACATGTGGAAAATCCTTTACAACAATAGGCAATATGAAGACACACACATTGGTTCATACAGGAGAGAGACCTTACGAGTGTGCTACATGTGGAAAATCCTTTACACGAATAAACAGTATGAAGAAACATACATTGGTTCATACAGGAGAGAGACCTTACAAGTGTGCTACATGTGAAAAATCCTTTACAACAATAGGCAGTATGAAGAGACATACATTGGTTCATACTGGGGAGAGACCTTACGAATGTGCTAATTGTGGAAAAACCTTTACAACAATAGGCCATATGAAGACACATACATTGGTTCATACAGGAGTGAAACCTTACAAGTGTGCTACATGTGGAAAATCCTTTACACGAATAAACAGTATGAAGACACATGCATTGGTTCATACAGGGGAGCGCCCTCATAAGTGCACTACATGTGAAAAATCATTTACTTTCAAAAGTTCTCTGAAGAAACATACATTGATTCACAGTAGAGATACCTGAAAAGTGTATCACATGTAAAAAATATTTTGCATTCATAAGCTGTATAAAAAAGGAGATTAAAAAGGTTCATATCGAAATACTATATGAACTAAACTAAACATGAATTTATTAAAAGTGCATGAGTGAAAATGTGTTGAAATTGGTTTTTAAGTACAATAAAATCAAAAATGCAAAGAATCAAAGAGAAAATGTAACAGTTTATTTAAACACAACTTCCAACTGCTTTAGCTTAGCTTTTTTATGTGGCATAATATTTTTGCAAACTGCTCTTTTTTTTATTTAGTACTCAAATAATATTTTTTGTATTAAATTGTGTGTTATGTTGTTACAACCCATGCACTTTTTCATCTGGCACTTCCAACGAAAAGTTCCAACGAAAAATCAATAGGTTTTTATGCATATCATTAGTTAATCATTTTGGTACTTTGAAAAAATTTATTTTTTGTTCGTTACCGGAACGATTTTGAAACTCATCCTCCTTATTACGATGTGTAACGCTAAGCAGAACCATGCCCCCACCCATGAGCGTAACGTAATATGGGGACTTTTAACAATTTTAATGACTGTAAATAAATGTGATTTATTTATCATAGATTGTGCGTCTTATGTGTTTTTGGCAATTTCCTATTAGCTATCTTCTCTATTTAAGAACTAATCATTTTTAAGTTCCCTTCATCATTTTGTTATTTCCAATTGTGTTAAAAAGCTGTAAATTGTGAACTAGCCTCTAAGTCCCTAGGCAATAGGCATATCTTCATCTATATAAATAAAATTAGAGTTTTGTCTGTACTTTGCTCAGAATTATACACTTTTAGGTTATTTTTACGTTTCATACATTAAAGAAGCAGAAACGAGTCTTATCTCTATTTCTGTCTGTATGTCTGTCTGTCTGTCTGTCTGTCTGTCTTTCCCTTTGTCTGTAACACTCAAGATGGCATTTTACGCAATCTTCTCCGTGAAAACCAGAGTACCTATCAAGATCCAAGTCATTTTAATGTATTCACTGGATTGGCGAGAGTGTCTTTAGTGATTTAAATATAGCCTCACTACTTAGTAAATAAAATTACGGACGTTCAAAAATGCAGTTTTGTGCGATTTTTGTCAAATTTTCGTTCAATTTTTATCACATAATCGTCTATGAAATAACGAACAGCTGCTCGGATCAAGATTATTTTTTCTAGCTGTCAATGATATGTTTACAAATACCGCAACCATTTCGAATCACGTTTTTAAAGCAAATCCCAACCAAGTGAGATTAAAAACGTTTTTCTTACATAACGGATTTAATTAATCGCAAGTGCAATAATATAGTCTAATAGTGTAACCGTAAATGAAATTAAATAACTAGACATCGTCCAAATCGGAACCAGAAATTCTTTAAGTATAAAATGTTTCTTGAGTTTTGACAACCAGATAGAAGACCTTGAATCAGTGTTGTATAGGGCTGGGACACTGAAATGATCGTCGCCAATAGCTTACAAAAAAGGTTTCCACTCATTGACGGCGCTTCAATGGCGGTTGTGTAAAGTGTAAAGTAAAAAATCACAACTGCAGTGGGTGATTGTAACAGAGGTTTAACAGAGGAAGTGCTAAACTCGCTTTTCCATAGAATACATGGCCTACCTACTTAAGAAATATAATTACAAATGACCAAAACCCCAACATTGTGTGATTTTCGTCACATTTCCTTCTAATGTTAATAGATATACTAATCATTGTTTAGAGAATGCGTAATCTATTAAATAACAAAAAGTTGTTTGGGTAAGGTTGTTTTTTTTTTCAAACTGACACCGATAAGTTTACGCTATAACTTTTTACGAGAAAATCCAAAAGCAAGAGATCAATAACCTCGGGACTAGATATTATTGTATTTAATTGGTCGGATGTACTATAGTTCTTAGGTAGGTTCTTACGTAGGTACTGGTTCTTTTCCTTAGAACCGTTGGTAGCTGCTAGAATCATTTTTACGTAGGTACCAACACATCACTGTAGTTTACAAATTAGTTATCGTTGGTGTGGCACCTTATTTATTAGAGCCGTCCGTATTCAATTTAAGTGATGTCTTAACTCTGTATAAGTTTTGCTTTTTCTGTCTGTATTCCAAATCTTAGCTTACCCGGTATGCTAAGAAAATGATAACCTATTTGAGTAAAACATTTGTTGGGCAAACCATCATGAATTGTTTACGCCTTTATATTGTTTATGTATCAATAGTTCGTGGCCTTTTTTGGATTGTTGTGTGTATGTCTGTTGGTAACGCATTAATGTCCTTATTTTTCAGTGTTTCACGGAATGGACAAGAGCACCTTTGATACTGAAAATGTCAACCGGAATAAAGTGTTAAATGGTGAGGTTGAGGTAGTACTTTAAATACGTTTAAGTTAACCGATGTGGAAAGTAACTTTCAATTATAGGCCTACTTTAGGGCTACGCTTCATGGATCTATAAAACATTTTTTAGTTTAATCATTGGACATATGGACCATAACAATCCGGGTGACATTTAATTGCGAAGCATTTATTTTGGGTTGAACCGTCAGATACTGTATTTGCGAAGGGTTATATATAATAGTTTTGCCAGCATATCTGCAAATATGCAAACTAACTGCTGTTCTTAATCTTAATATAAGAAGGTTTCAACTGACTACTATAAGATCCCCGTGCGTAGAACGGGCACACAGCTAGTTAATATATACAAACATAATTAAAATAATAAATACTAAGTAAATTACCTTCCTGACAAGAATGGGGTGGTACAGGGAAAAGTAATATTAGCTACAATAACTATTGCATTTCACAAAAATATTTCCTTTAAAACATGAGATGCATTCCTTATAAATAAAAATCCTAAAGTACCCATGAAATTTTGAGAAAACTAAAAGTCACACCCCCATAATCTATACAGTAGACTTAAAATATTCGTCATAATGAGAAGCCTTGCTCAAAACTATCCATCATTTAATAAATTGTCCTTTAAAGTCGTAATTCTTTTCTAAAGAGAACTGTCCTTATACCTTATGTTTAAAATACCTCAGTTGTACTTATTTGTTTGTTATTGTTTTAATTTATTACCTTAATATTATCATTTGTTTATATTGCTGTATTCTGTTTGGTTTATTTCAGCCTAACTTAACCAATCAATATTGTTTCTTCATAATATTGCCAAACGGCTTAATCTTTTTTAAAATAAACTTATCACACACTTTTTAAAAAATTTCTATATTTCGGCATTAGCCTTCTTCAGGAACAAACACAATAACAAATAGAAGTGTTTACCACTCTGAATCATTATATATTAACCAATCAATTAACCAATCAATAGTTTTCAATAACAATATTTTTAACGATTACTTAGATTTGCTCTTGCGGGTAAGGTATTTACGTATACTTAAGTGAAATGTTAATTGTTAGTATTAAGTAAAAACTGTAAATTGAGACAAAATACAATATCCGAAAATAAGCAAACTACAACTATTTATTCTCCATAAAAATTAATTTAAAAAATTAGTTTAAGGTCTTTTTCTAAAGCTATTAAGCTAACAACGCTCCATTATCAATTAAACTCTATGTTCTACATGGTTCTACCATCGATAAAACATACTCTCTCACTAGATTTCTCATCCTTATAGAATAGCTGAAGACAACTTTTTTCATTTTTGTTCTTTGCCTCCTTAAATTTAACACATTTCCTTAATAGTTACTGTTTTGTAGGTCTAAAGTTTGTTTGTAAATTACCAAAAAATATTGTCAAAATTGTAAAACTTAAGGTAGATTTTCAAAGAAACTTAAGACTTGGCTTTTAACAGCTGATAATTTTGAATGTTAAGTAAAAATCCTTGCATAAATAATTAATTCTGCGTTTTCATTATATTATACGTTGTCTTTTTGGTAGTTTAGAATTAATGTACATGAATCTTAGTAATTTTGAACTGAGATAATTATGTTTTTAATCTATCAATAAGTGGGTCAATAATGTTATGTTATATTTTTATCATTTGTATTGTTTTTTAATATTCCTTTCAATAAAATAAATACATTTTTATTCTTATTCATATTCCTGATCAAAATTTAAACTATTACTAGAGGTTAAAATACCTTAATCTGTCTTGTGATTAATGTCACCGTTGGGCGGCGATCGGTTTCAACCCGACGAAGTGGTCATCTTCAGATGAAGGATTGCGGTATTTGAACCTTTAGTTACAATTTTATTGTTATAGGTCGGCCGCTTAGAAAACGACCTCCTCCAGCATTGGTTTAGCATTAGCGCGCAGGTCGTTTTCTAAGCGGCCGACCTATAGTTCTGTACGGTGTACTGTTGAGTTCATGTTTTGTTTACAATTTGTTTCTTGTTATTTCAGTTATTTAAAACTTCGTTAAACAAATAATACGACCTAACCATAAGTCATAACTCGTCCCCTAGTTATATAACCAAACGGTAAAGTACAAATCGAGTAATTAACGATAAATAATAGAAACAAAATTTCATCGACACTACCGCCCAGTGTCACCGTACTTGTGAAAAACAAGCTTCAAAATTTATAATAGGATGACAAATCTTCTTGTATTGGTTGGTCTATGGTTCTACAAGGTAGTCTAGAATTAAAATGGAAAACTTTATGTTTTGAAGGTAAAAAATGTGGAAACTCAATTTTTAACCCAATAAATCCCGTTCCCATAAATTAAGTGGTCCGATGCTGGCACATGGTTCAATTGGTATCGACCCAAAAATCGCTTCACTGCCAAAGCTAAAGACCCGAAGTATCCCACAAACCATGACTTCAGGAGAGGTCAAAACTTCAGAGGTCAGGATGACTGCATCTTGATAGCCATAAGCGGCCCACACACTACACGTGCATTGCACGCCGTGCCAAAAACAGACGAAACGTGCCAGTGTGTGGTGAACACCGTGCAAGCACGGCGTGCATTGGCATGGCACGGTGGAAATCAAAACGAGTTTGATTTTTGACGTGCCGTGCCAAAGCACGCCGTTTTGACGTGCTAGTGTGTAGGCGATCCCCGTGCCACGTGCTGGTAGTGCAACCACTTTTGACAGGATTTGACCCTATTTAGTCCTTTCTTACTAGTGAATCGACGGCATTTTTTCTTTGGCACGACCATCGAGATTAACACAATTGATTGAGATTGACACAATGGAACGCGCGCCGTATGCCACAAGTAATCCAAGACGCAGTCATTGATCTCTATATAATACTGTATATAATAAAGCATACATCCTCCACCATAGTACAGTATTGTGAACCAAGTGCCCTGCCGGCGTATATCCATACGGCAGCGAGGTGCAAGGTCTGGACGAACCTTAGGCGGCTTAGTGCTGTGTACTGTAGTTTCTATTTTTAATGATTAATTAATTATGTCCTTAAAACATGCCATGTGTTTGTGTGTTCTGCATTTAATTTGTACGAACAGACGATGATATTTAGCACGTTGCAGGCTACACTGAAGATCAAGTTTGTGGGCAACAACGTGCCGTGCCAGAGCACGGCGTGCCAATAAAAAAATGGCACGGCGTGCAATGCACGTGTAGTGTGTAGGCCGCTTAAAGACAGACTGACTGACTTCAACTATTGGATGGAGATTAATCGATGGAGTAGGCCTATATGAGGTCATGGCTATAACCTCCTCTGTGTGATCGTGATAGTGTGTTCTCCCAACCGTTATGATGAATAGGCAGAAAAAATATAGCTGTTAGAATACGTCTTAAGTTACTTTTTTGACAAGTTTTATTTTTGTTTCAATATTTCTCTATTTAAAATCAAAAGAACAACCGGTTTTCAATGACTCATATTTTTTTTATAAAGAATCACAGAGGACGTAGTGAATAAATAAAAAAAAAACTATGACTAAACCTAAGCTTACTTTCTTTACCGAGATGTAAGAAATAATTCAATGGTACACTTAAGTGGTGTCTAACACCAGTTGCTGTTGTCAAGAGCAAATTCTAAACTCTATAAAGCAAAGTAGCCTATAAACAATTTTGCAAACTATCTTATGACCTCACTAATCATCATATCCACAGACCATGTGACGCACATACGCGACAGACATTTATATTAACATTTATAGTAATCGTTGTTCCTCCTCGCTATTACGTACTACGTACTACTGCGCTTACGATGTAGGAAACCCCTGTGCGCTACTGCTGTCCAACACCACTAAGTGGTCATCGCCGTTCGGGCTCTTCCTTGTCCGTTTTAAATACATTTCCGTCCCAACATACTAGATATAAAGGTGCACGGTTGTCCCATAAAATTGTATCCTCTGTATCTCATTTCTCTGTGGTTTCTTATAGGTTTCAGATACTTTTTTATTGCCTCCTGCCCTATATTTGTTCAGTTCTAAAACTAAAATACCCCCACCGCAGCAAACCTGCAGACTAAGCAAATTTCCATTTGCCTGAATCTATTTTAAATTTAATCTTATTTTAATAACATTAGGCTTAACGAGTACCTAGGTTTGCTGCTATAGGGAAGCTAAAGTGTGTTTTTTGGTGAAATACAAGTAGTTTAGTATAAAATAATCAAATTTGCAAAGTTTAACCAAAATATTTTCATAAACAAGCAAATTACAGCATTTTATAATATTCTCAATAGAAATAACATTAAGATTTTAAATTTGCAATTTTTGAATTTTTTCCCTAAGCATTAACCGTAAAAAAAACACTTTGGTATACTAAATTATTAGATTTTTAAGAGCTTTAAAATGGTCTAGAGAGAACTTGGGAAATTTTGTGTTTTTAAGGCCAGAAATGTAAAAAGAACTAATTTTACCCCCTTAAAACCCCCCGTAAAATAAAAAATAAAAAAAATAAAATTATAAATATGTCTGTTATTGATCAAACCATCCTCACACTTCCTGAAATGATGACATTATTAACGCAGATTGAGGCAATTCTCAATTCGAGACCTCTTACACCTCTCTCAACTGATCCTCAAGAATTAGATGTACTTACTCCAGGACATTTCTTGACAGTTGCACCATTAGTTTCCATCCCTGAACCATGTCTACTCGATGTGTCGCCTAATCAACTTGCGCGTTGGCAACAAGTCCAACAATTTTCACAACAGCTATGGAAACGATGGAGCCTAGAATATTTGCATCATCTCCAGCAACGTCACAAGTGGACAAAATCTACTGCAAACATCAAGATTGGTGATCTAGTTCTCTTGAAAACCTCAACGCTACCATGCCATTGGCCAACCGGCCGTATCAGTGAATTACTTCCTGGGAAGGACAACATTGTCCGTGTGGTAAAAGCATCGATCTCTATTATTACTACAGCTTATTTGTTGTTTTAAAGGGGTTTTAATGGATAGTTTAACGTTATTTAGGGTTTTTAATTCAAAATTTTAAATAAATTGTTAAATAACTCAAACTATATCATAGATACGGGATTTTTCCTTGATATTTTTTTCAAGCGGATGAAGTTGGTAATACAATGCCGTTTAGAGCCTTGTTTCTATCGTGTCTAGTTCACGAGATATGAGCGATTTTCTAGAACGCGTCTCAGAGCACCTTGCCTTCCCCCCCTCCCCCCCAAGTTGTGCACCTGCTGGGAGGGCGACAACATCGGTTTTTGTCATCTCCAAGATGCCCCCAACAACAATCAAAAGTCAAAAAGAGTTACACCATGGTTACACTTTCAGTGCATACTCAACCCCCTAATAATGGTGTTCGCTCGAGCCGTGGTGGACCAGGTGGGCGGTGGCGGTCTGTCGGCAAGGGTTAATGTTCAGTCAGTTCGAGTTCAGTTCAGTGTTCGTTCAGTGCAGTCGCGCAGTCGCAGTGTGCAGTGATGCGTGTAGCAGTGATAGGGGCCGGAGCATCAGGACTTTGTGTCGCTCGTCATCTCACTGTAAACAGCAACTTTTCATATGTTGTGTATGAGCAGACAGGAAATGTCGGAGGTACCTGGGTATACACTGAGGCTACCGGCTCTGATGATTATGGGTTACCGGTTGCCTCGGCCATGTACAAAAATTTGAGGTTAGTCTGTACAACTTATTTGTTATCATAGCCTAAGTTAGGCCCATTTATTTATAACTTTTTTTGCTTTTAGTTGTACAGTAGAACTTTGATAACAAAGCTCTCATAGGTATTATAAAATAAGCAGACTTGTTATCAAGGTTGACTTCTTATCGAGGTTTCCAAAAATATGTGATGGGGTAAAATAATTTGAAGGGATTTGATTATGACACTTGTTGTCAAGGGTGACTTGTTATCAAGGGTCTTGTTATCGGTGTTCTACTGTATTTTAAGTTGGGAAACCTTTATGAAACAGTCAATGTTTGTCTACTCCTAGGGTTGTTGGCGCGACCCAAATGGGGCCATGATAAAAATCACATTGGTTTGTTTTGAGAAAGTAATATCTCTATATTAACTAAGGCTTAGGGCCTAATTGATTTTTTGCATATAGGCCTACAGTAAACTTTTTAATAGTGTTGTCACTGACATCTTACCACTAGTCTGACGGGACCAATTTCACAAATAAATAAGTTACCCTGCTGCAGCAAACCTGCATAGCCTACTAAGTTAAACTTAACATGTTATTAATTCTGAGCAATTACTTGGTCAACCTCAAACTTTTTCATATTTTACTACAGTCATAAGGATGTTCTCAGAAAACAAGAAACATATAATTCGAGCCCTGCAAGGCTCAACAAAAATATCTTACAGGTTGCCGAGCGATAAGAAGGTTCAAAGTCCACGCGATAACAGTGGCTTCCGGGAGACGCGCCCGTTATGTTAGGTTAACATATAATACCTAACCTAACATACCTAACCTAACCTTGCGGGGCTTGAATTAATATGTTTCTTGTTTTTCTGAGAACATCCTTATGACCGTAGTAAAATATGAAAAAGTTTGGGGTTGACCAAGTAATTGCTCAGAATTAAGTTACCAGTTATGTTCGCTACCGCACTTATGCGACGATGTGGTCATTGCCACATTCTGAGTTACATTATACCATTACACATAAACCAGGTGTCACTTGGTCAACAGTAGGCCTATGCAAGTAAAAAAATTTTGCAGTTTGAAGCAAAGTAGCCTATAAACAATTTTGCAACTCACTAATCATCATATCCACAGACCATGTGACGCACATACGCGACAGACATTTATATTAACATTTATAGCCTAAATTAAGTTAGTTTCTTACAGTCTATCTGGGATTCTGGTCAGAGACGAAGCCTTCAAGTATTCAAGTAATACTGGCGCAAATATGCAACGTCAGTCTAACTTATTTTAATGTGACCAACCGTCGCATGTAGGGATGCGGTGGCAGTCTATGGGTAGAAACTGGCTGTTGCATGTGTGTGTCACTTGTAACGTACTTTCTCAGGTTTTTATCTTTGTACAGCTATCAGACCTTTTCGGGGTTTTCAGGACTCAGATTGACTGAACACTTGCATGGATAATACATAATTTATTATCTCAGGATTAATTCTAGAATCTATATACAATATTTACAGTTTATCTTTATATCTCTTGACAAAGCCCAGTCTGTGGAAGTCCTGTCAGCACGGACGGCTCTTGCAGACTCCTTCTCTCGGCTCCTGCAGTCCTCTCCTTCTCTCGGCTCCTGCAGTCCTCTCCTCTCAGCTCCTGCAGTCCTCTAACTGGCTCCGTATCGGGAAGTGCTGGGCGGCTCACCAACCAGAGCCCAAACGCAGCAGCTCCACACGATGCCACCAGTCTCGCTGTCGGACGTCGACTCATCTGTCTCAAGAAGTGCTGGGCGGCTCACCAACCAGAGCTCAAACGCAGCAGCTCCTTACGAGGTCGCCTGTCCCACTGTCGGATGCGGACTGCCCGAGAAGTGCTGGGCGGATCGCTGTCCCAAGCGTAGCAGCTCTTCGCGATGTCAAGACGTCATTCAATGGGAAACCATCGAATGAAGAGTATGACGAGGCATTTGATCAACTTATTCAAGACTTCAAAAGAAAGAAACTTAAAAAATTGATTTGTTCCCCCATGGGTGTTGTCCGTGACCAAATAAAGTTGGAGCATTTCACGAGAAACATTACTAAATTGCAGAATGAGACCAATGCAACCGTAGTCGTAGTAGCATATGATCAACCTACTGCCAGAAGAAAACTGTGGAATGGGCTGTCGTATGCAGAATTTCTGAAGCAGTTGCAGAACCTTCTTAATTCCTATCAACCTACCTCTGTCCTGCCTTCTGCTGAGAACAACTACTCTGAGGATCCATCAAAGCAAACCGAAGAGGGCTCCCAGTTCTCTAGCTCGACAAAACAGGATAATCTTGTCAGACCTCAACCTGCTGCCTTGACTTCTTCACAATCTGTTGGTCCCATAGTACACCTGGAAGAGAATCCTTCTAGACCTGTCAGCCCTGCGGTGGTAACTGTTCAACCCAGCTACAGTGAGGCACTGAAGTCAACACCAGTGTGTGCAGTGGAAAAGCAGAGTAAAGTGTCTTGCATTCAAAATAGTGATTTATTTTCTTCTGTAAATTTAGATTTAAACTAAGCTGTACTGACAAAGACCATAAGTCTGCCAGTCTCCAAAATTTTACAGTAACAGATATTAATAATTTTGATATTAATAATTTTGACATAAATTCAACTGAAGATAATAAAAATCCACAACTTATTCATCCAGGATGTAATTCAGATCTTATAATGTTTTATAATATTCAAAATTTAAGCTCGTCAAAAATATCAGAACTCAATTTGTTTTTAACTCAGTCTGCTTTAAAAATTAAAGTAATATCACTTGTTGAACATTGGCTTGACAATGACTCTATTAATCTGGCTAACACAATCAATAATTTTTGTTTGGCAGATTTTTATGTAAGAGAAAATGGTGTAAGAGGAGGTTCATGTATTTTAATTAATAAACAATGTAAATTTATACCTTTAAAGGATTTCTCTGATTTGAATGAAGATTTTATATTTGAAGGTTCAGCAGTTGAACTCCCAGATTTCAATTTAATTGTTATTTCAGTCTATACAATTCCAACCTACAAAATGAATAAATTGTTTCTGGTCAGATTCGAAAAGCTGCTTTTGCTTCTGCAAAAAAGAGTAAAAAATAAGTCTGTTTTCATCACTGGTGATTTTAATATTAACATTTTGGAAAACAATCCTATATCTTGTAGATTTAGAGAAGTGGTTGAGTGTGGTGGGTTCTGGCTGCAGTTTGAGGAACCCACAAGGATAGACCCAAATCGCAATTCAGAAACTTGTCTAGATAATATTATTACGCAAAAGAAATATGAGGTAAACTTTAAGCTAAATACTAATTTATGTATGTCAGACCATAATGCTATTTTCTTAAATCTCCCCAAGCCAACTAACTGTAAGATTGCTGTAAATAATCCGGCACCTTCTAGTAAAAGAATATTTTCAAATGAAAAAATTAATTACTTCATAGATTTTTTTAAAAGTAATTGCAGTTTTAATTTTGATCCGAGCTTGAACCCAAGTGAAAACTATTCCAACTTTCTGCACCAATTCCTACTAGCATTCAATCACGTTTTTCCTCCAAAAACTTTGAAAAAAACACGTAAATGTAAGCCAACAGTTTTGAATTGGGTGACACAAGGCATCAAAATATCTAGTGTGAGGAAAAGAGAACTCCACTTGCAAGCTAAGTATAATCAAGATAGACAGTTTTTAATGTATGTGAAACAGTACAAAAAAATCTTTAAAAAAGTAGTAAAGAAGGAAAAAATAATTGCAAATGGTGACTACATAGAAAAGTCTGAAAATAAGTCTAAAGCTGCTTGGCAAGTTGTTAATAAAGAACTTGGTCACGTAAAAAACAAAACTGATGGCAAATTATTTTTAATTAATAACGACAAAGATATATGTAAACCTCAGGATATAACTAGAATATTTAACACTTTCTTTGCCGAAACAGCTTTGAACATTAATGTACCAAAGGCCACTGTGCAAGGAGTTCATGAATCTGTTCGAGACTATTGTAGAGATGAAGGAATTTCGTTGTGTAATCTGCAGCAGATTAGTAAGGGTGAAGTGAAAAAAATTATTCTTTCCCTAAAAAACAAAACTTCTGTGGGTTGGGATGAAGTACCGATCAAATTAATTAAAGCTGCTGTAAATTTAATTTCTGAACCCTTATCTATTATCATAAATCAGTGTTTAACAAATGGAATTTTCCCAGACAAACTTAAATACTCACAAATAACTCCAATTTTCAAAAAAGGCTCTAGGTCAGATATCAACAATTACCGTCCAATATCAGTTTTAAGCAATTTTTCTAAAGTCTTTGAAAAAGTTATAAATAACCAATTAGTTTGTTTCTTTGAACATAATAATCTGTTTTATCAAAATCAATTTGGTTTCAGGAAAAACCTTGGGACAAATACAGCTCTTGTACAATTTATTAATGAGGTATCGGAGGCTTTGGATGGGTCAAGGAATGCAGCTGGTGTCTTCTGTGATCTATCCAAGGCCTTTGATTGTGTTGATCATTCGCTTTTGCTTCAAAAACTACATGACTATGGAATTTCAGGAAGTTGTCTTTCCCTAATTAGATCATACCTTTCAGATCGGAAACAAAGAACTGTAATTTCTGATGAAGGAACTAGGCATTTCTCACATTGGAAATGTATAAAGCTTGGGGTGCCTCAAGGCTCCATTTTGGGTCCCCTTTTCTTTTTAATCTACATAAATGACCTCCCTAAAGCTATTAATAGAGATTTGATTCTGTTTGCTGACGATACTACTGCAATCATTAAAGAAAATAGTAGAGAAGAGCTTCTTACATCTCTCACAGAAGTTATGAAAGAAATGGAAAATTGGTTTAAAATAAATGGCCTTAAACTAAATGTGGATAAAACCCAAATTATAAAATTTTCAGCCAGAAATGAAAGAGAATTAAATAGTTTTTCCAATTTAGTCCATACAAATAAATTCCTAGGCATTCATCTAGATGAAAATATTAACTGGAAGGTGCATCTAGATGCTATAAAGAAAAAAATTAGATCTGCATCATCTGTCTTTGTCCACTTGAGAGAATGTGTCACCATTGAAGTACTTAAAATGGTTTATCATGCCTATGTAGAATCCATCTTGAGGTATGGTGTGATTTTGTGGGGACAGGCAACTGATGCAAAAACTATTTTCAGACTTCAGAAAAGAATCATCCGAATTATGACTAATTCCCACCCCAGAAGTCCTTGTAAATTACATTTTCAAAATTTAAAAATCCAAACACTCACAGGACTATACATATTTGAATTATTAAACTACATACACAATATAAAAAATAACCTCCCGGATTCATTCAAATTCACACACAACTATAGTACAAGAAACGAAACAATTTTCAGATTACCAAATCACCGTTTGACCTTATTTGAAAAAATACCTTTGTATGCAGGTTTAAAAATGTATAATAGACTACCGGTATATTATAAAATAATGAGTTCAAACAAGTTTCAAGAAACATTGAAAAATGGACTCCTTGAACGTGCGTTTTATAAAATAGAAGAATTTTATAACCATCCCTTGAGTTAATTTTTTGTTTTTAATTTGCTTAACTACTGTACTGTATTAACATTATTTGGCTAGGTATTTTTTCCTGTTACTTTGTACTTTGTATTTTTCTAGTCTAGGCTCAATTTTGACAATGCACCTGTTCTATATGTTATCACATCTAAAAGAATGTTATGTGCAAATAAATAATGTCTAATGTCGCCAGTAACGCTGACGGATGTAGACTGCCCTCTCTCCTAGACGGCACTCTTCTTAAATAGTGGAGGTGGGCCTCTTCATCCCCCTCCAGACGGATTCATGGTCCCGGGAGGCAGCTCCATTGGCCACCGGGGACTTAAACTGAATTAAAACGGATGCTGGGACTCAACACGCCAACCAGCTGCACTGGGCTCAACACGCCTCTAGTGCCGGAACGGAATGTACCGGGCTCAACACACCTCTAGTACAGGAACGGAATGTACCGGGCTCAAGACGCCTCTAGTACGGGAACGGAAAGCACCGAGCTCAACACGCCTCTAGTGCTGGGGAACGGGATGCACCGAGCTCAACACGCCTCTAGTGCTGGGGAACGGGAAGCACCGAGCTCAACACGCCTCTAGTGCTGGGGAACGGGAAGCACCGAGCTCAACACGCCTCTAGTGCGGGGAAGGGACCCACCGGTGGCCGGCAGGGGCGGGCCCGGAGGCCCAACTGACGAAGCCCCCCTAGGATGCTCCTTATATAGGGCCAGAAAGTGCTTTGAGAGTGGGGGAAGGTACCCAGTACCCAGCAAAAGTCCTGCGCCCTTTTCCCCCAGCACTTTCCCTCAGTACTTTTCCCTCTGGTCTCTGAGTACCTTTTCTTGGTGCTTTCCCTCAGTACTTTTCCCTCATGTCACCGAGTACCCTTCTTGGTGTTTGGTGTTTTTTTCCTATATTTTGATACCAAACCTTGGCCTTCTTAATCACTTCATTAGACACTGGTCCATGTGAATAAAAAATTTAGTACTATTGTGGTAGCGAACGTGTTAAGGAAGTTTCAATTTCAATATTTAGTATATTTGTTTTTTAAAGCTAGCTATAAAATAAACTACAAAAATGCAAAATTTATGTTTTTAAAGTCAAAAATAGAAAAAATAAATTTTTACCCCTTTAAATTCCCCTAGTACCCTGTTCTCGCTGTCCGATCATGCTGGTTTGCAAACACATTTTTGAATAAACGTAGGCAGGCCCACTTTTATAATGGGCAGACTGGGCATATGCCCAGGGGCGCCGGAGGTTTGGGGGTTCCCAACCACCGCCCGCCCACACTATGAAAAAAGGGGGGGGGGGCGCTGCTATTGGTTTTGCCCAGGGCTCCACTGACCCTTAACGCGGCCCTGAACGTAGGTTTACATGTTTGTACCAAATTTCATTCTAAAATGGGTTCATTTTTCCTCCAGTTGCTAACAGAAACATATGTGAATTTGAACGGATGGAGTTTTTGGTCTCTAGGGTCCTCAAAACAAAAAAATAAATTGGTCCCGGGTCCAGCTCTCTACCTTGAGACCTACGGTTGGGAACTTAGGCCTATTCCCTATTCAAGAAATTTGCTAAAATGAGATATAAGAGTCTTAATAACCCACTCTAAAAAAGGCGAAACATGTCCTTTAGATTACCTTCTTCCGATACTATTAGTCGTGACTGAATTTGGGAAAAAGATCAAATGAGAAATAGCTGAAATATTACGATTTTTAGTTGTAAAATTGGACAAACCTGACTAGATTCTGCCTTATTCTACCCCATTTTACGACTAAAAATCATAATATTTCAGATATTTATTATTTGATATTTTTTAACATGGTATCGTTTGATAGATAATTAAAAATGCTAAATAAAAGTGTCCTTGGCATTTTTTCATAAAGCCAGCATTTTAAATGGCCGCCATTTTGAAATTTTAGGTTGAATCGAGATGAACTTTTTTTCTAACACAGGTCTCTTCTACCTTAACATACCTACATACCAAATTTTATGAAGATCGGTTAAAAATATTAAAAGATAAAAATGTTTATGTAAAAAAATAAAAAATGGTGGATAGGCTATCTGGTTAACGAAGCGATTTTGGAAAAAATGTTATTCTTGATTTTCTCTTTATTTTGACCCAAGGAATCACTAGGTAAAATGTATCTCCCACCTTTTTTGAACATCCTGTATAGTTCAGTTGGTAATGTTGAAAACAATTATTTCTCATCATAGCCTTATTATTTGCATTATGAACCCTATTATTTTCATTACATGCACAATCTCTTCAAGGCATTTTAGAAAAATAACTAATACTAATAAAACATACTATGAAAACACAAAATCTAACACAAGTAATTTTCTTCTTTACATTTTATACTGGAATGGCAAGCCTGGCTTGCATTGTGTGGCAGAGTTCTTTACTTGTGGATTTTGAACTTTACAATTTTTAAGTTCATAGAGTGTTACTCAAATTTTATTGGTTATGTTTGTTTTCTACGAAGATTGCCGTTTACATTGATGTATGGACGACGTTGTAAGTAGCTTTATTATTGTTGAACCACTGCTCGTAAAATTCTACAATTAGACTGAGTGTGAGCTGTGATCTCGTGTTCTCTACGTCTGCGCATCGGCCGACGCGCAACTACATCCAGGTTGTTCGCCGCCGGGAAGTTTTCCCTGACATATTCCCACCGCTGTGTCGGCCGCAGTTGCACTGATTGCTGGCTACTGGATTTTTGCTGCGCCTGCATCTCCGGGAACGCAACTTCTACACGCACCTGAGTTGTGCCTGCGTTCAAGACATGCTGGCGCTGTATATATATGCATGGCACGACTTATTGGTAGGCCTTAATTTGTAAAATATTTGACTATTGAAATAAATCATTGTTTCATATTACAAATGTTTTGGCATATTTGGCACGAGTGAACTTTTGGACTGCATCTGATATTTGTATATTGTTCTATTTATATGCAATGGACAATTTTGAAGATTTTTTATTTGGGTGTACTAATTTCTCTGAAGAAAATGAACATCTTATATCTGATTTTTGTCTACAGTTAAGTAAAATACTGGCTAATTGTGAAATTAGTAACTGTCAAGAATTTGTTAACTCAGCGAGTAATGTTGTTATCAAATTTAATTCTGTTTGTGGTGATCTGTCCCTGTCTAATTCCAAACTGGGGGACGCTGTGGCTGAACTTACGGACCTGAATGCGCGCTGGGAGTCTGTCAAGAACTCTCATAGGATAGAACTCAATGAATCAATCGTTAAGAGTGACTGTTTGTTCGATGAAAAATGTGTGCTGGAGAACCAAGTACGGGATTTAACTAATAGTCTTTCTAAGGCAAACAATGGACAGTTAACTCTGAGGAAGTTACAGTCAGAGAATGATAGACTTGTAAGCGAGTATGAGAGTTTACAGGTTGCTAACAAAAAGTTGATTATCGAAAACAGTACTTTAAAAAAGTCTTGTAATAAATTAGATTTAGCTTGTAGTGGGTTAAAAATTCAAAACTCAGAGTTGACAAACAAACTAAGTAATCTGGAATCTACTATCAATGACAAAAGTAAATACATTTCCGATGAGTTTCTGACAACACATTTTAGTTTATTAGATGATGAAGTAGCTAAGTTCTGTAACGATGTGTTATTTGTAGGGCCATCTGTAACAATGCTGCTTAAAGTCAGTAATAAAGTGGAAGTTGAAGCCTTGTTAAATGACATTAGATTTAGTGAGAAAAGATATGTTTTTTTCTGTTTAAATAACACATTTGACTGTGATGGTACTCATTGGAGTTTATTGTTTTTGGATAGGGTTGCAAAACAAGCAATACACTATGACTCTGTGAAGGGTTTGAATAAGCACCATGCGGTGACACTAATGGCTAATATAGATTCTGGCTCAACCATCACCTTAACAGAAGGCAGTGTGGCTCAGCAGACTGCTGGTCACGAGTGTGGCTTACATGTCCTTGTAAACGCTCGTCTCTTGGCCAGTCAAATTTCCCCTCATGTAATAACTCCCCAGATCCCAAACAATACTAATTCTATTCCATATTCCTTAAAACCTTCTCTAGTCAACACTTCCATTTGCCAAGCTCCTACAGATCCAGACACCATATGTAACGATTCTCACGCCTATGCCTCTTTGAATGATCCCTCCTGGAAAATTCAGGAAAAAAGAAAGAACAAAAGGAAAAGTAAAGCTAAAGTTCCGAAACCTTTTGATAGTTCTCCTATTGTTTGTAATAATAGCTTTAGTACTCTTAGTGTTATCTCTGAAAATCTTCCTGACAATGTCATTGTTACCTCTTCTGGTTCTTGGTGTGAGAAAAAACGCTACAGTAAGAAAAAAACAAACTCTGAAATCAAGAAAGGGAAAAAACAAAAACATGTTACTGTACCTAGTCTTAGAGATGAATGTTTAATTGAAGTGACAAAGCAAAGCAATTGTAGTAGTTTAGCTGGTAATACTGTCAGTGAAAACACCCGTGCCTCACTCCTGGCTGACAAAGTCTGTTTAGGAACAGAAGGGGACATCAATTGTTTGCTCATTGGAGATTCTTTGTTGCGGTATGCGGGAAACCGTTGTAAGCAGGGTGGGTGTTTTGTTAGCGTACATCCTGGTGCCAAGATCAAAGATATAAAACATAAAGTTAAAAGTTTCACTAAACTAAATCCCAAAGTAATTTATTTTCATGTTGGCACCAATAACTTACCAGTTGGTTACAGGGGTGGTCCTGGGTACAACGGCGGCTGCGGTAAGCGCGAGGCTCTCCATAGCATGGCAGATCTGCTATATACCACACGCACCCTTTTTCCCCATAGCAAGGTGTTGGTCAATGGGGTGTTATCGAGAGCAGACATCAGCAATGCTGCCCTTGCCTCTTTCAACGACCAGCTAGAGCTTATGTGCGGAAATTTCGGTGCTACATTTGTAGACGCCGGAAGGTGGGTGCACAGGTATCACCTTGCTCGGGATGGTAGACATTTAAATCGTGGAGGGGTATCTGTTTTTGGGATAAATCTCTTAGAAACGTGCAGGCGTCATGGTTCTTGTGAGATTTCCACTGAAACTCCCTCGACCATTACGTCTCCTTGTGTGGGAGGGCAGATTTTGACTCCTGGTGGGGAATCTCGGGATTTTGAGGGTAACGTCAACCAACTCAGACAAAAAAACGTGAGTGTAAGGATGAGTCAATCTTCAGGATAGGCCACCTTAATATGAACTCACTTTCAACAGGTTTTGAGGAGATGGCTTCTGTGGTACTGGACTTGAACCTGGACATTTTCGGTGTGACTGAAACGTGGCTCACAGAAAATATTAGCTCTGATGATGTTATATTGCCTGGATACTTGTTGTATAGAAACGACAGAAAGTCGGGCATATCTGCTAGTAGAGGGGGAGGTGTGGCTGTGTATGTAAAACGTGGTTTGAGTTTCATTCCTAAGACAGTTCATTTACAGTATCCTATGGAAAATGTTTGTGGTGTTGTCAATGTAAAAGGTAGAAAATTTTGCATATGTGTGGTATATAGACCTGGAGACACCCCTTACACGCATATCGAGCCTTTCCTTTTATCTGTGTTCCATGACATGATTGAGTTTACGGACAATATAATTGTAATGGGTGATCTAAATATAAATCTGCTAGATAATTCACAGCCAGATAGCCGCTTTTTAATCAAAAAAATCAATGACCTTCATCTACGGCAGCTAGTTGATAAGCCCACGAGAGTCACAAAAACATCGTCCACGCTGATCGATCATATATTGGTGAACAATCAGATTGATTACTCAAGATGTGATGTTATAGACATGTCAGTAATTTATGATAAGCGTGGTGTCCGAGTCTCTGACCATAAATTGACTTTTTGTGACATACCCGTTAAGCATAACAGAACCACTGAAAAGGCAAAATATATCACTTACAGAGACTTTTCAAATTTTAATATAGAGAATATGATTGAGTGTGCTTCCCAGGTTAAATGGAACACAGTCCAAAACATGAGTGATGTAAACAATATATTAAACTTCATAACCACTGCTATTTTAGAAATGTTTAATCGAAATGCCCCATTAGTAACAAAAAGGGTTACTAGAAAGAAAGCACCGTGGAGAAACCAAAATATTATATATCTCACAAAGCAAAAGAACTTTTGGAAGAAAAAGCTAATGATTTCTAGAAATGACATGGACAAAGATCAATACTGTAGAGCTAGAAATGCTCTAAACAGTGCTATTAGAAGAGCCAAACGAAATTATTTCCAGAAAGAATTAGCAAAATGCTCAAATTCAAAGGATTTTTGGAAAAAAATTAAGATGAGTGGGGCAATTAAGGCAAAAAATGCTGAACTCCCATCATTTCTTAGTAATCCAGATGAAATTAATAAACATTTTTCAATGATGGGAACTGGCTCTCAATTTCACTTTGAAACTCTTGATTATTACTTAAATAACATTTCTCAGAGTGTAGAAAACACATTTTCTTTTAGAGCAGTAACAGTAAGAGAAGTAAAAGATGCCATAAACAAGATCACCTCTATGGCTGTTGGCATTGATGAGATAACGATCAGCATGATAAAGATGGTAAGTCCGTACTGTATTGAGGCCGTCACGCACCTGTTGAATGTTTCGTTGGCTACGGGGGTGTTTCCGGATGACTGGAAGGAAGCCATTGTCATCCCTCTGGCCAAAGTTGGTGCTCCCTCTTCTTTGGCCGATCTTCGCCCCATCTCTGTGTTACCCGCCCTCTCCAAGGTCTTGGAGACTATTGTCGTCTCTCAGTTGGTTGAGTTCCTGGAGTTGGAGTCAATAATTCCAGCAACACAATCTGGCTTTCGTAGGGGGTACAGTACTTCAACTGCTCTGTTACTGCTTTGTGATGATGTCATAAAAGCTAGAGCTGAAAAGAGGTGTACTTCTCTGGCAATGCTGGATTTTTCGCAAGCCTTCGACTCTATTGATCACGATCTACTGTTGGCCATGATGTATCACTACAGATTTGACCAGCAGGTAGTGTCGTGGTTTCACTCCTACTTGAACGGAAGATGCCAAAAGACCAAAGTTGGATCTGAGATCTCCGCCCCCATGCAAAAGTCCAAAGGAGTCCCACAGGGCAGCTGTCTTGGACCTGTCCTGTTTACTTTGTTTGCCGCATCTATGGGAAGAGATTTGCGTCATTGTCGGTTGTATTCATACGCTGATGATGCTCAGCTGGCTTTTCAGCATGACGCTGACCCAGCAAATCAGGCAGTCTCTGATTTGTGGTGGTGGTAGTCTTGTGATATGGTTTTAAACTATTCTGGTTGTCAGTATTACCTTGGATTACTGGAAAAGTGTGATGGGGGCCCAGAGAATTGGACCTTTTACCCAGACCAGGAAGACAGCCCAAGCCAGCTTTGATTACACTTATTTAACTAACACACTTAAATACCCTAATTTTGGTTGACACCTTCCAAACTAATATATAAATATATATAAGAAAAACCTGATTGAAGCAAGAATTGGTTGAATTGTAACTGGTAGATGAACTAAGGAACCCCTCTAACCGGCAATTTAATCTCTTGGAACATGTGGCTTCGAAACATGAAAAGGATTGTTTGATTCCGTTAGGCGGAATCAAACTTGATAGTTATTTACTACATTTTCCAGCGTACCTGCGAAGCCAGTGGCTTCCCCCCCTGAGATTTACTTCTAGCCTAACATATTTTAATATTTTACTTAAAACTAATAAGTTAACTTAGCTTGATTATTGTTCATTCTGTACGAAGTTTGAAGACTCGAAGTTCGTCAAATCACGGCAGCGGGCAGACAGGGGCGAGAGAAGAGACGAGCCGGCTGAGCTTAGAAAAAATTGGTCCAAGAAAAAGAGCGGTTGAACGGCATGCTAGCGCCTTACGCCATGAAGCTGTGGCGCTTGCGTCACAACCACCCCCCCTCGCGCAAAAGATTTTTTTTTTTTTTTTTTTGAGGTAGGTGAATGGAGTGGGAGGTGTGACAAGTTGTGTGAAAGGTGAGTTTTTTGGTCGAAACGCCTCCCTTCATCTTCGTTTCTGGGTCCTTAGATATCTTGACACGGTTTGGATTCCAAGGAAGCCGAGAAACAATGAGGGAAGCTTAAAACCGCCCAACCAGACTGGCTCGGCTTGGTTCATCCATGAGATCCTGGCTGGTCCTAGTGTGTGTGCCAGAGGGTTCGAGGACCTTGGTGAGGTCCGGTCGGAGGTTGTCGGGCATAGGCTCGGACCCACCATTTAATTGGAGCTTGCACAAAAAATCGGATAGCAAAGTTCTATTTTGGGTCAACGTCGACGCCGGAGTAATCCCTAGTATGTGACATTGATTCACCGCGTCTTGCGCATTTAGTGAATATACCCAAGAAGTGCCAGGCGGCATATCGCTGGGCGCGTACACTGCAGAAGGCATGATGGTTGCTAAAGACTAGCCTTTAGCAAAAAGAAATTTTTGAAACCTACGCACTAGGCTTATCCTCACAAGACCCTGTAGCCTGTGTATAAAAAATTTTAACAAGGGGGAAAAGCCAGGCCATCCACCTAACGCTGGAAAAATCCCTAAAATTTTTTTTCTTTTTTTTTTTTTTTTCTTTTTTTTTTCCAAGAGAAAATGAAAAAATAAACTAATCTGACATGGGTGAAAGAGAATTCTCTATTAACGGAATTAACTTCTTGAAAGCGTCGCCATTGAAATGAATTTTGTCGCGACGCCTAGAACTTCCATAATAAATATGAAAATAATGAATGTGACTGAGCTCCTGCGGGAGGTCTATTACCTTGACGAAGTCTGATCGCAGTGTTAGAAAAAACTTATTTATTTGTTGCAATCGTGTTACTGCTGGAGTGGAGTTAACTATCCTAGGATAACATGGCAAAGTCGCAAAGACAATTACCATCCGGGGATAATTTCGACGTAACATTCGTAGAAAGGACAAAAAGGTGTTCTTGAATTTTCCAATGTCGGAGTTAGCTAAGAAATCGTTGGTACCTAAGAAAAACAGCAAGGGTAAGTCCTGCTGTAAACTTGATCTATTTAACTTCACGTAAGACTTGAGGTCAGAAACTTTTGCACCTGAAATGCCCCTAACCAAAACTGGTAGTAACTTGCCGGTTAAAACTGGGTTGGAATTAGCAAAATTGCAAAAACGTACTGCGTATGAATCACCTAAAACTTGTAGAGTTGTAGGCTTTGCTGCGCGGTACATGTTATTGATAAACTTAAGATAGGCCTAAATAAAAAACACTCTAAAAATGTCTAAATTTTCACTAAAAATAATTTATCAGCTACCAATAAATTCCCCAAACTAACTAAATTTTGTTTCAACTAGCCTAACTATTTAATTTCCACTACTAAAGAAACCAGCAATCCGTAAAGATTGCAGTAAACCGTAAGCGACTAGGCTACCTAGCCAAACTATCCACTACAGAAATAAGTTAGGCTAAAGAAATCTTTAAAGAGCTAGGATTAAAATCTGAGACTCAAAAAATTAAATTTGGGGTGTGTGAAACCTTATTGTAGGTGGCAAACCCTCAACTTAGTACAAACATATAACACAGAAAATAAATAAATATATTACAATTTAGAAACACATAAATTCAGTCACATGAACATAAATCATCACTAGGGACATATTCACAAATGCTTTGATATGATATACTATATTTTGATAATTACATAAACACATAAAACAATTTTATAATTTACACTGAATTTAAGTCACTGGAATTAAACTGCAAGGTGACTCTACAAGACAAACTGGCTTTTATTTTCAAAACAAAATCACCCTGCTTAGCAAAATGCCGATTTACGTTAACAAAATATTTGGGGTAAGGCCATTTACCTACCTTATGACCTGCCCCAAGGAGTAATTTTATGCCAGAAAAATGCCTCTTGAATAGGCTTACTGTAATTCAAACACTTAAACTCAGGCTAACACTTAAAACACTGCCCTGACGGTCGAGGTTGACTGCTACTTGCCTGAAACAACTTTAAACAAACAGCATAGCCCTACAAATAAACAGTTGGGTCTGCCACCCCTACAGGCCTAACACTTGGTAACCTTGCAACACAGACTTTACCATGCTCTAGGCCTACAGCCCTGTCTGCCTAACTAAATAACCCAAGGTAGTAAAATCTGGCCAGAAAATGCAATAAGGAACAACTCAACTGTAAGAAAATATTTTTGACTAGCCTAACTTGAAATATTTCAAAAGGCTAGGACTAACCTCAAATGAAAAACTGTGTTGAAACTAGGCCTAAGCAAAATGTGTAACCCAAGCCGGCAAAAGCCCACTTACTGGTCCAGGCCTAAAGCTCTGCTACCATTTGGAGACAAATCCCCTTTTTTTCCCCTTTTTTTTCCAACAAAAGAAGAAACCGTCAAGTTTACAGGATAGTATGACTGTCTTTCACCCAATGCCTACCTTTTTCGCAGGGGGGGTGGACTCCCATCCCTGTTGGGTTGGTCAACCAAAATTAGCTTCACACCCCAATGTTTTGCGATGGATGAACCAAGCCGAGCCAGTCTGGTTGGGCGGTTTTAAGCTTCCCTCATTGTTTCTCGGCTTCCTTGGAATCCAAACCGTGTCAAGATATCTAAGGACCCAGAAACGAAGATGAAGGGAGGCGTTTCGACCAAAAAACTCACCTTTCACACAACTTGTCACACCTCCCACTCCATTCACCTACCTCAAAAAAAAAAAAAAAAAATCTTTTGCGCGAGGGGGGGTGGTTGTGACGCAAGCGCCACAGCTTCATGGCGTAAGGCGCTAGCATGCCGTTCAACCGCTCTTTTTCTTGGACCAATTTTTTCTAAGCTCAGCCGGCTCGTCTCTTCTCTCGCCCCTGTCTGCCCGCTGCCGTGATTTGACGAACTTCGAGTCTTCAAACTTCGTACAGAATGAACAATAATCAAGCTAAGTTAACTTATTAGTTTTAAGTAAAATATTAAAATATGTTAGGCTAGAAGTAAATCTCAGGGGGGGAAGCCACTGGCTTCGCAGGTACGCTGGAAAATGTAGTAAATAACTATCAAGTTTGATTCCGCCTAACGGAATCAAACAATCCTTTTCATGTTTCGAAGCCACATGTTCCAAGAGATTAAATTGCCGGTTAGAGGGGTTCCTTAGTTCATCTACCAGTTACAATTCAACCAATTCTTGCTTCAATCAGGTTTTTCTTATATATATTTATATATTAGTTTGGAAGGTGTCAACCAAAATTAGGGTATTTAAGTGTGTTAGTTAAATAAGTGTAATCAAAGCTGGCTTGGGCTGTCTTCCTGGTCTGGGTAAAAGGTCCAATTCTCTGGGCCCCCATCACACTTTTCCAGTAATCCAAGGTAATACTGACAACCAGAATAGTTTAAAACCATATCACAAGACTACCACCACCACAGATTTCAATTCTGATTTGGATTCTGTCTTTGCATGGTCTATGTCCCATGGCATCAAGCTGAACAGAGACAAATGTTCATTGGTGACTTTTTCTGTCAGCAGGGTTGTTCGGTCCGAGCCCCTGTCTGGAGTATGCCTTGGCGGAATTCCGCTCAAAGAGTGTAAAGCTCCCAAGCTTCTTTGGCTTCATTTCGATCCTGAGCTCTCCTTTTCTGATCATGTGAGTTACGCATGCCAGAGAGCAATAGGTCGTCTGAGAATGCTGTACAGGCATCGTGACTTGTTCCCCAAACCCACCAAATTTCGGCTTGTGCAGGCACTTGTACTGTCTGTGTTTGATTACTGTCTTCCGGTGTATGGTAATGTTATATCACTGGGAGACATGAGTCGGATGCAGAGGGTGCAAAACATGTGCGTCAGGTACGTCTGCGATCTGCGAAAATTTGATCGAATTTCATCAGACCTCACATCTCTTGGCTTATTGCCTATGGCTGACCTGTGCCTTTTACGCACTTCCTGCATCATCCGGAGGGTACTGTCAGAGGAGAGACCTCAGTACCTGAAGGTAAGACTGAGAGCTCGCTCTGAGATGCGATCCCGATGCACACGGCAGGATGACATGCTGGAGATGCCCCGTGTGCGCTGTGAGTCCGACCGTTGTGGGTTTTCTTATTTTGCCCCTAAAATCTGGAATAAATTGTCATCCAGGACTGAGCCAGGGGTGTTGGACAGTGAAAAGTCATTTAAAAAATATATAACAAATGGTTTGAAGAATGGTAAAATAATTAGGAATAGAGAACATATTTTAATTTTTAATTAGCCTAACTTAAGATTTGAGAGTTGCTTTTGTTTTATATTATTTATTATGTTGACGTGAGTTGTTTTGAAAAACATATGTTGTAATATGAAAAACGCTCAAGAATAAAGACGATTTTCATTTCATTTCATTTCATTTCATTATACAAATAACTCCTACAATATTTTACTTGAATTCACTGAAACATCACCAAACCACAAAAAACCCCATTTCCGTATGGATGTAAATCAAATTGTATCATGGCCATCTGTTTTGATGTAAACAAATGGAAATTTGAAAAAAGTTCAGATGATTGACAACTTAATTCAGCATAAACTTTGAAATCTTAAAACATATAGAAGGAAGGGCTTTAACCGGCTATCATCCAAACCCGCTAAAGGCACATTTAGAGGATAAGGGCTTTAAATTGATACCCAATATGCCTACAAAATTAAAAACATAGGAGCGATTTGCTGCTCACAAAATTCCAACAAATTCTTTTAATACCCTAATATAAATGAGTAAATGTAAAGTTTGTTTAAAATCAGTGACCAGTAGAAACCCCAAGATCCAATGCCAGGACTGCAAACCGATGTTTCATGGTAGTTGTGTTAATTTATCGGATTAAGATGTTGATTTTTATTTACAAGAAGGTGAAGTTTGGAGATGTTCACCATGTTGTCAAAATTGTCGAAAGAGTATGTGAATGGAATCAGAACTTGCTAAAAGTGAGGCTAGTATAAATGATGTTCTAGAACTCTTGCGTTAAATGCGCAAAGAAAACAATCAGCCAACAACAGAGTTGGAGAGAAACATAGGTAAATCAGTTGCATCAGGACACGAGAAAATTGAGGAGCTAACAAAAAGGGTAAAGGAACAATCGGCTCTGAAAAACTTTGATAATATGTATGGTGTAGTGTGTCAAGAAAACTTAAAGGTTAAAGAAACTCAGAAAACTTGCAGAATGGCCTGCATAATAATCCCACGCTACCTGCCCGTCCTCTCAACCTTCCCTCAACCCTCAAAACGCATCCACACCGAGGATGAAGAAGACTTAAGTAATTATTTTATTTTTACAAGGCCTAGTTCTGATTTTGCGGATCCCACTGTGAAACCGTGGTTTAGGTTACGGAACTTTGATAAACTGAATCATCTCTACAGTACCTATAATGATTGTTGCATAACAAGCTTAGCCTTATCATGTTTTGTAAACTTATAAAGCTTATGTAGACTTCTTATTCACAGCCGTGCAAAGATAAACTAAGGCTCTGACCTTGTTTGTGTCTAAAATACAAAGGAAATTTTTGATGCTAAAATATCAATATACTAACTCACTAATAGAAGGATGCAAATACAATACTGTAATAGTTAAAAATCCATTTGATTGATCAAAAACTTTACTAAACAGGACATTTTTAGGGTAAGAAAGGTAATTAAAGGCTTAGAACATCAACCCCCTCATCCGATGCCAGACTTAACTTAATCACAGATAGTAAGTTACAGAGGAAACCTGCCTATACTACCGTGCCCTTTCAGTTTCAGTATGTTGTGCCGGAAATATACTTTTTGTCGAGCAAGGAAGAGCCTGAGTGGCAAGCACTCAGCAGAAATTCCTATTGCACAGGGTTTTCCTCCGCAATGAGTGTTGTAGTACATGAGGACGAGGGTAGTGGTGTTGGACTTTGTCCTATACACCAATAATTGTAATATTGAAAGTTTCTTCTGTACCTTACTTCTCTTTGTCTAAATAGCTAACCTGTGAGTACCTAAATAGTTTTTGAGGATCCATCAATTTTCGAGACCAAATTTAAAAACTGTCCTTGAGAGAGGGTTTTCATGTACATAAAAAAAAAACAATAAAATGTCCATTGGTTGAATAAAATAAAAAGGCATGGTGGATTTCAAGTACAAAGTGGCTATTACAAAAGACTTATATTTTATTATTATTTATCTGTAGCTGCGAGTTTCTGAAAAAAGAAAAAACTTTTGGAGGAATATTATGTGGAACTTAAAGCTGCTTATCACAGATTTATTTTCTATATCCTTTCCAAGTCGAGGAAATAACATGTCACTTTTTATTAGTTTATAGAAGATGATTATGACTGGTTTAGTAGTTAAAGCGTAGGACTTCTGTCCTTAAGGCAAGAATGTTCAAATCCCGCCATCCAGCAATTGTTTTAGATAATTGCTCTGACTTGCCTGTTTGCTGAGTCCTCCTTAGGTTAACCTGTAGGTCTAAAGTAGTGTAGTGGAGAGAAACACGTGGAAATTATCAATTATATATTTATTGAGATGGGGACACCAACGAGGTGTGTATTTTAACCCAAATACGTGGGAACCTCTTTTATAAAAAAGGATCTAGATCACTTATGATGAAAAACTTTCTCCGAATAGAAATTCTCGTCACTAAAATCCATGCAATATAATAATGAATGTAGATTACAGCATTTTAAGAGTTATAATCATAACTGTGTGCCGTGCTTATAATGCACTATAGTAGAACCTTGATAACAAGACTCTCATGGGGATTATAAAATAAGACTTGTTATCAAGGTTGTCTTCTTATCGAGGTTTGCAATAACATGTGATTAGGGATAAAATAAATTCTAGGGGATTTAAAAATGACACTTGTTATCAAGGGTGACTTGTTATCAAGGGTGACTTGTTATCAAGGGTGACTTGTTATCAAGGGTGACTTGTTACCAATGGTGACTTGTTATCGAGGTTCCACTGCAATTTATTTTTTTTTGTTTCAGGACGAATTTACCTACTAAAACCATGGAATTTCCAGATTACCCATTCCATAATAAAAATTCATTTGCAGCTGGACGAGAAGTTTTACAATATCTGGAAGATTATAGCAACCACTATGAGTTGCAGAATTACATTAAGGTAATTTTAATATTATAATTTGGTTCTATCTAGAACAATATATAGCTAAGCAGATAATGTTACATATTTAATTCAGACAAGCAAACTGTTAAGTGTATCTGGAAATTGTGTTTACCGTGGTTATTTTGCTATAATGCTTAATAGCTTTATACAACGCCACTAGATTTAAAATATTACACTCCACAAATCACAGACTAATTTTTTATAACAAGAGTACAATGTGAGTCATTACCGGGTACATATTTTATACCAGGTTTGAAGTGCAAGATGTAGGCCTACCGAGCACATTCGATGGTTGAAAATATAGACCCACTCTTTCACTCGTGTTTTGAACGTTACTACACTACAAAGACTAATTGTTTTCTTAATTAAAACAGACATTGGATACTTCTTTATTACAGTTAGGAACATTACAAAACTCATAGCATTTTTTAAGTATGCCTTTCAATTTAAAGTTAGTATTTATTTACATTGGTTGTTCAGTTTTAGTTGTTGAAAATTGAAACAGTTGACAAAAAATAACAAATCTTTTGTTTGTTTACGTCCAAAAAGATAGTAAACATTACTTTTGCATGGTAAACATTCTTTTTCCGCAGTAAGCAATGTAATAATGAATTTTTGCAGTTGATAAACATGTAACAAAAACAGGTTATTTCACAGTGGTTTGGCGAAATAGTATATTACATACTAATCTGGAAAATAAGCTGTTTACCGGATGAGTATGGAAAACATTTTGGACGAGTGATGTAGAATATTTTTCATCATTCTATTCTAAACTAACTTAATCCTTTCGACTCTCCTGTCGGCTGTGAGCCGACATTGTTCGTTTTTGCAACCGTTTCATATTACAGCAAAAATTTTTTATTTTTTATTGTTATCATTAGTAGGCTATAATTTGGCGTTAAAATACTGGTGGGCTTAATGATCTGCATAATATATTAAACCTAGTACATGGAGGCGGAGCCCTAAAATGATAGGCGAAAGGGCTAAAAACTTAACAACCGCTCATTCTCATTGCCACTGATTATGATGCAACCACTCATTTTTTAACCAGCTGGTGTCCGGTAAAAATGTATTACAGTACAGTAGTAGGTAACGAAATCCCATTTGACTAAGCAGGCGGCAAACAGCTGTTTTCTGGACTAAATCCTTTTGTGGAAAGTCCATTTAAATAGTGTAGTGTGGCAAAAAATGTATTACAATTTAGTAAACAACCAGTATTTCTATTTTTGTTCCACTAATCAATCAGGCCTAATTATTTTGAAAAATGTTATACTTAAACTTGAATATTGTATTTCAGAAACAACACACTTTAAATACAACAAAATGAATGCCAACAGATTGTCACTTTAACTCGGATACAAAATGATGACTACATGTAACCACAGATAAAACATACTCCCTTGTGTTGCTTAGTCTATGATGTAACTAAGTGTATACTAACTCTTGGGTTACAAAATTTCAAATTGATGTGTGTTGTAGTTTTTCCACCATGTTAAACAAGTAAAACCCAAAGATGGGAAATGGGAGTTGCTAATTGTTGATCTTCCGAATAACCGAGAATTTATTGATCAATGTGATGCTGTCGCTGTTTGCATCGGGTAAGGACATCAAGTATTAAAATCTGTTCTAATAAAAAGAATTAGCAAATTGTAATTTACCCAAATTCCAGTTTAGTGATCCAGTAAAAGTTGGTTTCTCAATAAAATTGGTACCATAGCTAAATTTACTTTTGTTCATAGACTTTTTGGCAACTTAAGTGATGATTAACTTATACGAAACTGACAAAAGTTTATAGTCAAATATCAGACCTAAAACAATTTAAATATTTTACAATTCTCAAAATTGCGCTTTGAAAATTTCCGTCAATTTTTTGTAAAAATTCCTTAAAACTAGCATAAAATTGTTTTTTAGAACAATTTGTGGGTTTTTTAACCTTGTGTTTTCAAAACATTATTACTTTGGATTTTTTCAATCAACTTCATGAAGAATTATTGATGTTAAGGTTAATTTCCAATCAAAGTGTCGCTGTGATAAAACTGATGCCAGAAGGATGCTAAAATCTTTGTTAATTGACTTATTAAGGAAATAAAAACTCTACTCAGTAAATTAACACTAATTAGGTTGTTAACACTAATTTTCCATGACTATGCTTTACTGCAAAACGTCATTTTCATTATTTTCAGTCAGGATGTCATTTAATGCAATTTGAATAAAGAAAAATGTTTGGTCAGCTTTTTTGGCACTTTCAACACATAGGAAATAAAGTGTTAGAAATAATAATGTGTACTGTTAAATATTTTATGTTCTTTCAATGACTGTAAAATCTTAACAAAATATACTTAACAATAGTAAGAAATAGTAGAAAAAAATGGAAACTGTAATGTTTTATAGAAAGATTCATTAAGGGTAACTTTTGACGATGCGAGGAAGTGAATTTTAACCAAAAAAATTATTAGAGAAGCACTCATTGGTAAGGAAAATACCAGTAATCAAGCGGAAGTATCAAATAGCATTTATTCCCACAGTTTCAAATTGACTTTTTCTATTTGTTTGCCGTAAGTGAGGCTAAAATGTCCTGAGGGTAAAATGTTGTTTAACCAACTGCTCGACAAACTAGATACATAAGGTTGTATAGTTTAACAGCCCTTGACATTAAACACATCTCCATGACATTGTATTCAAATCATCTGTGCTAATGTATCATTCTTCTTTATCTCACTTACAGTTATTTTATTTGCAGACACTATAGTGTTCCAAGAGTGGGGGCTTTTCCGGGACTTGAGAGTTTCCAAGGAATCGTTCAACACAGCCACTCTTACAGGACTCCTGAACGGTTCACTAACAAGACCGTGCTCGTCTGTGGGGGTGGACCTTCTGGAGTAGACATCTCCTTTGACCTCGCAAAGTTCGCTTCCAAGGTAGTTAGGGGGGGCCTAGTTTTTAAAGCTAATATTTTGACTTTCGATCTTAAAATTTTTTGAATGTCGACAGCTTTGATTTGGTCACTCATGCTAAAGATTTCTGTTCAAGTCTTATATAATTTATTTTCCCAGGTGTACTTCAGCCATCGAGAAGTCAAGAAAGGCGTGTATCCTGATAATGTTGAGGAGGTTCCAGTTGTCAAAGAGGTTCTCAGTGATCACGTTGTCTTTCAAGATGGTGCAGCTTCTGGACGTATCGATGCTATTCTTATATGTACAGGTTTGTGTTTGATAAATTCAACTAGTTCCAAGGCTAAAATCATATCTTCTATTCACTTAATGCAATAAGGGTTTTCTATACGACACCTATTTTTCACCTGACCTACTTAAATGTTCTTTTAAAACCGCTGGAGCAGCGCCCCAAGGGAGTTTACCTCTTTTATCTTTTGATGGCTTATCTACAAACCAAGACACCTCTACCAAGTTTCTACACCCAAAAACCATGATGGTTAGTGGAGACAAAAAAAACTGTTTCAAATTAAATGAAGGTCCGTTTTACAAACGGGCAGACTGGGCATATGCCCAGGGGCGCCGGTGGTTGAGGGGTGCCTGGCAGGCACTGCACGTCCATCTACTGCCCGCACTAGGGAAAAAGGGGGGCGCTGCTTTTGAGTTTGCCCAGGGCTTCATTGACCCTTAATGCGGCCCTGAATAAATATATAGATATGAATTTTAATTTAACAGCTGATTAACTTAAATTAAATTTCTAACCATCATCAGATAAATGAAAGATGAATTAAAGTAAAACAGAAAAAAATAGTAATGACTAACGAGAGAAATCTTTTTTAACAAATTCAAATATGAATTTTTCCCTTAAAATATAATTGTTTATGATTTATACGTGATATGGGTTCAAACTAGCTTCAAATTGATTTTTTAAACTGAACCTGATTATTCATCTCAGAGATATTTCAAATTCAAACTCAAGTGCATATATTTTTTTCCTCAACTCTTTCTTTCTCTGAGTGACATCATTGTTGTAGATGGTAGATTACAAGTGAATGTCATTAACACTGACTTAACAATGATTTTCATCGGCCATTTTGTTTTCTAGGTTACAACTACTCGTTCCCGTTTCTCTCTCCTGAATGTGGCATCACTGTTGTTGATGGGAGATATGTTGAGCCACTCTACAATCATCTTATCAACATCAATCATCCCACAATGGCTTTCATCGGCATTCCTTTCAGGACATTCATTTTCCCAATGTTCCATCAACAGGTAAGCCTAATATTTTATTAATAAAAAAATACATTTATTTGTGGTAAAATGGCGTGCAATTCTTTATACAAAACTGTATTAAATGATAACATTTTCCTTTTAAAAAAATATATATCCTTTTGTGTTAATATTTAATTTTTGAAATTTAAGCAATGGATATTAGAAAAATAACTAATGCCTTTTGAATTCATAAGAGAGTTTAGAACACTTGACACTCAACATACACAAAAATTTGATAATTTGTTCATAAAGTAAAGTTATTTTCTAAGCTTGCTATTGTGACTACAACCTATATTTTTTTACAGGTCAAGTTCTTTTTAAAATCACTGAGCGGCACGTTCCAACTACCAAGTCGAGATGAAATGATGGCTGAACTGGAAGAATATGTAAGGAAAAAACAAGACCGTGGAATACCTCTTAAGTTTTATCATGAAATCCATGACGAGGTCAGAACTTACATACAGCGGCTTGAGTCGATGGCATCATTAGAACCTCTTTCTCCCATCTACTTCAATATATTCTACGCAACAACTGAACTTCGGAAAAAATACCTGGATTGTTACAGAGAGGCTAATTTTGAAGTGGTCGATGACTTTTATTTCAAAATCTCTGGAGTACCAGTTGATAAGGAAGAGCTGATTAGTAATAAATACCATATTAGACCTGTTAGTAGTAATTTGTAAGTCATCTCTGTGATGGAGCATGTATTAAGGATAGTGAAATAGACATTCCATCTAAACTTCTAAACGAGCTGTAGCTGAAACATCTTATCTTATCTAACAGGGGCAGGTCGAGACCTTAAAGCACTTCATCCGAAATCGAATTATTGCCAGACAATTGCTTTTTTTGTTGACCTACAAGTTAAGGCGCCCAATGAATGCCTGTAGCTTCCCAATTAGTTCATCCTCAGGAAGATGTCTACCTCTAGCCATATTTCCAAGAGTTATCAATCTAGCGTCAGAGAGCTCGTTACAATCAAAGAGTAAGTGATCAGCTGTCTCTTCTGACCTATCACAGTACCTACAGATCGGTTCACCATCATATAAGCCCATCCGTTGTAGATGTTTCCTGAATCTCCCATGACCAGTTATCAGTTCAACAGTTAATTTAATTCTTCGTCTGTCTAGTCTCAAGAGGTCAGAGGCGACCTTTTTGGAAGGCCTAAACAGAGTAAGCTTGCTGACCCTAAGAAGGGGAACATCGACCCAGCGTTTGCGTTGCTTTTCCTTGGCCCATGGCGCAATCGCAGAACATGCACTGTTTCGTGAGATGCCACAGAAGGATTGTGGGCCTATCATTGTTGTAGCAGAGGCAGTATTTGCCAATCTATCTGCAGCTTCATTACCTTTTATGCCTGAGCGTCCGGGCACCCAGCAAAGCGTAAGGTCATTTCTCCTACCCAACTCAGACACAGAAGCAAGAAAGTCCCACACGAGCCTGGAGTTGAATTCGTAAGAGTTTAGTGCTTTTAAGGTCGCTTTACTATCAGTATAGATATTGATTGTTTGTCTCTGATATTTTTGTTAAGATGTTCTCGAGCACAAACCAGAATGCCAGTGCCTCCATTTATACAATGCCCACCTGCTCCAGTGCCCCCATTTTTTATCTTAGAACCATCAGTGTAGCATTCTAAATCACCTGTGGGTATGAGTCCTTTTCCGCCAGACCAATCCTTCCTATCTGCAGTGGCGTAGCCAAGGGGGGGGGGGGGGTTTTGGGGGTCATAACCCCCCCCCTTGACAAAAGGATTTTGCCGTGATTGTGAAAGATATTTAGGATTTTGACCATAAAAACTCCTAATACTGTATAAATGAACATTATTGTGATGATTAATTTGCTTTTCACATAATAAAAATACAATTACAGTAGTATTGCACAATCATGATAAGTTGTCATTAACCTTGGTTAGTAATACAGTATAAACTAGCGTTTAAAACCACACCTAACTCAAACAAAAAATAAAAAACCGTACAGCAATAAATCACGTAAAGAACAGAACAATAGAAAGTCTAGTAAGTTATACTGCTACTTAATTTGTAAGTATTGTTAGCCTACTTGTAGTAAGTAGGGTACTGATACGACCTGTTTTTAAACGGAATAATGTCGATAAAATATTAATAACTATATAACTCATAAAAAAGTATAAAATTATAGTACCGTAACCTTTTTAAAGATTATAACATAACAACACTAATAGTAAGATGAAGGTAGAACAATTAATGACATAAAAACATTGCTTACTCATTCTCTTAGATTGTCTATTCTTTCTTTTTATCCACACATTTATTAAGTTTCCTTGGTTACTGATCAGTAATTACCCAGTCACAAGCATTATGGTCAACCATTGTGACATAGTGAACAGCAGACAGACAGTGATGTGTTTTGTACTAGGCCGGTTTCACACGAGCCACAAAGCGCCCGACAATCGCGAAACGCCGTTTCTGACTGTGAATGGCGCGCTTGTCGCGCGAGAATCGCAACCTGGCGCAGAAAAGAAGAGCCCCATTCACTTAACATTGGAACGCGGCGTGCCTTTCACACGAAGTGGCGTCTTTTTGCGTTTAAGGCTAGAACGCGTTGCAATCGCATGCAGTGGCTCTGTTCTCGACAATTTTGGCGTTTGTAGCTGGTTATTGCCACTCAGACAGTCAAAACAACCAGTCACCCTGTTTTGTTAAGATTTTTTTTTACTTTTATAACATTAAGTTATATCTGACTTTGACACAGACCGTTTTATCGTAGAAGTAGGGTGTAGGCCAGTGTTGTGGGACCAAGAATGTATAGATTACTCAAATAATTACTCTATGACGTCGTACCGCATGAAGAAGCATTATAAAAAATAAGTCTTCTTTATCGCCCATTGTAGCACTGAACTGCGCTTGTAGTCTTTCCAAGCGGACTGGTGTTTTGGTTTAAATTTCAGGGAGGTGCGGTATGAAATGGCGATAAACTGATGGAAATCGTGGAATCATGTTTTTGCCATCTGAAAGGTCCCACGCGATTGAGCGCTGCCAGTGGCGCGTTTCTGCCGACGATTGTGGCTCGTGTGAAACCGGCCTAAGGAGCAGACGTCTGTCAGTGCCGTGCAAGCGCATAGCTTGACCTTGAAGCTATCGACCGATACTTCATCGTTATGCTTCCATTTTAATTTTGTCAAATAAACAACTGTGATGTTTCCAAATCAATAATCTGGAAAACTACTGCATACAAATAATGGTCGAAAAATGTTTAGCCTAAATATTTTTAACACAATTTATAACTTTTCTTGCGAATTTCAAATGGATAATGAGGTTAGGTAACATAATTTTAGAGGCATCTTTAGGTTATTGACCATAGTTGATCCACCGCCTGGTTAAAGTTTTTAGTAATAGACAATACATAACGTACTGAATAAACTGGACCTGGTTATGCTTAGTTCTCAAGTGGAACTGTGCATATGAAGAACGTTGAAAAATAAAATGTATTAGAGGGTGCAAATAACAAATCTACTACTAACTGTACCTAATTACATTTTTAAATGACATCTTACACTTGATTTTTAAATTTTATTTGTTATTTAGTTATTAGTTATTAGCTATTACCCATTAGTTATTTTTTAAATTATTTATTTCATAGGTTACAGCTGCGGCCCTCAAACCCCCCTCCATATCAGCTATGTGAAAACCCTTTGACACAATCCTGGCTACGCTACTGCCTATCTGGTATTAGTACTTTGAAAGGCTTTCCAAAGGAGTATTTTTTGGACATGTGGTCTGAAGGCAAGTCCAATTCATCATTATGTACCACCTGAACAATTTTGGAGTGCTCTTTATTGTTTCCTGAGGTGTTAGCTGAAACATAATTAAACCCATTACAGAGTGAGCTAATAAAGCTCTATTTTCTCTTTCGGTTTTTTCATACCTTAATAGTTATTACTTGGATGCTTTTCACAATAGATTGCCATTTGAATTTGTCATGATCAAACATAGGCAATAATGTAAGAAAACAGTGTTTTATCTGCTTTTGGCAGCTCAATTGACCCAAGTTCTTTATACTGAACATGGAAACAACGCTGACCTTGAATGGAGTGTCCACTACACACCAATATAAAGGGTAGTTATAGCAATTTCTTAATGTTTAAGGGTTATATTAAACTGACTACCTCACTGTAAAATGAGCAACTGAACACAAAATAGGATAATTTTTTAAATGGTATAATATCGCAAATAATTTGTAGCCTGTATCTTCAAGATATTTTATTTAAGTCTGCAAAGGTGTAAAAAGCAATATTTTTCTCCACATTTTTTTTATAAGCTTATTGACACCTTCACATCGTTGTAACAACTAATTAATGTTATTGACCACTTTTGATTATTTTCTTACGTTATCGCAGTACCTTATTTATCAAATCTCTGTGTGGAATGGGATAACAACTAGATGCTCTGTAACGTAAGATTTTAAAACGTTACATACTATTGTTTCTGATATTTTGTTTTCCATAACTTTATATTGTTATTCTGATGTGATATTATAGTTCAAAGTTACATTGTATATCAACATTTTATGTAATATATTATTGTTATCTATGTCGGGGTGAGGGATGTATATTTTTATACCTTTGATGAAAATCAAACATTAATTGTGATATGCAAACGTTCATATTTTAATTTTACATTTGTGGAAGCATAATAAATATATTATTTTTGTTTTTATTTGTTTTTTATCCTTTTACCTCTGAGTGTTATATATTTTTTAGTTTAGTTTTGTATTTATAAGTTTTAAATTTTAGTTATTCTTATTTACTCCTCTTCTTGAATCATAACAAAAGCATTCGTCATGGTTTAGACTTTTTGACAACCTGAGAATATTGTTCGGTTAAAAGATTAGTTGCAATGGAGTGCCTTTCCTCTATCCTCTACTCAGCAATCAATCCACCTTTGCCCTATCCTCTACTCAGCAATCAATCCACCTTTGCCCTATCCTCTACTCAGCAATCAATCCACCTTTGCCCTATCTACTCAGCAATCAATCCACCTTTGCCCTATCTACTCAGCAATCAATCCACCTTTGCCCTATCCTCAACTCAGCAATCAATCCACCTTTGCCTTAAACAATGCTACATTTTCTATAGCAGCAATGTTTTCAGTCAACATAATAGACCAAATTGTGTTTTAAATGGGAGCGGAAAATATGGAAATATCTGAGAATTAGGCAGGCTAACTATAATATAGGCCTACTACTATAACTATAATATATTGCTAACTATAATACCTGAAGAGAGGATAAGGTTAAACCTTTGTTTAGCTCTGGATGTAACAGGAGTTCTGACTGGTTTACTGTATTCTACGGGAGCACCTTAGAAAAATGTACTCGCAGACAAGGCCGTATTTCCCAGCCGACGGTGGTGGTCTGAGGCTTTGCCTTGGGATTGGACTTAAAGGAATTTTATTTCTGTTGTTAAATTAATTTTATCAATAATTTTTGGTGACTCCCATTTTTAGGCCAAGCTATTATGAACGCCCAAATGATCTGGGAGATTGCGCAATCGAAAACAATTTTCTCTACAACCACAAAAGACGTTCATGATTTTTTCGCAACCGCAGAAGACAAAGATGATGCCTCCCCCCTCAAATTAGCATTGTTTTGCGGTGGTCTGAGCAATTATAAAACCTTCACAATAAGTGTTTCTAAATCCAATTTCGTGCCCCATTTAAACAAAATTGAACCAACTGAAATATTTGACATACTAAGAGTATTTTTAGTAGCATATTTCTATATTTATGAAATTATAACATTAATGAAGTACAACTCTAGAAGAGGCTTTTTCCTAAGCCTCTTGTTTTACAAGTCTTATCTTTGCTAAGTTATGAGCTAGTTTGTTTGATCTAATCCTTCTCACATTGTGTGTAGTGAATTATATAGAACCCAACAAAGAACATTGTTCTCACCTTTACCTATCATTTGTGTACCGGTAGGTGTGTATGTGTCTAGTTTTGGTAGTTTTATGGCAGAAAACGTTTATATAAAAGTTTTAACAGTGGAATAAATTTTAAAAATTTTCACTATTCTGCACCAATACATAATTGTTTTTAATGCAAGTGCTGGGTCTAAAGTAGTTCATTTTTATCCCTAGAAGAATAATCAGCTGCATTGGAGAATATTCAGCTGTACTTTAAGCTCCGATCACTGATTTTATTGAAGGAAATGTCTGTTTGACTAGGTTTTCCTTTTCTTCCCCTGTAGGTACAAAGTATAATGGACAAAAAATTGTTTTTGTCAAAATTTTTCAGTTTGAGTTTTGGGTGCTCCTCCCTGAATCCAAAAAGTGGGTTTTAAAGGGATGTCTGTGTGTGAATGTATACAAAGCTAGAGACTACACTTGTGATCCGTTTTTTGTAAAATCTGATATGTGAGTCCTATTCATTGTATCACCAGTTGTTTCTTAGTTTTCTTGATTTTTTATTGTTATTATTACTTAAAACCCATAAATTAATGGGAAGATCTTATTTTTATAAAAACAGCTCTAACGATTTTGTATGTACCTTCTTTTTTTCTTTCTCTTGGGTAGTTCTTTTTACCATGAAATGGCACAACCCCAATCCTGTAAAAATTACGGTTCAAAAGTAGTAATTTTTGTGAATTTCCCCGTAGAAACCCTATACCCATCCATTTACTGAATATGTTTTAAATTTTTTACTTGTAAAAGTATGTATAGTGGTATGTTCAATTCCAATGTCACTAATGGGAGAAAGTATACATCAGTTTGATGATAGCGTTAATTTCAGTGATGCGAGTAGCAGTGATAGGTGCTGGAGCATCAGGACTATGTGTGGCTCGTCATCTCACTGCCAACGGCAATTTCTCCTGCATAGTGTATGAGCAAACAGGAAATGTCGGAGGTACCTGGGTATATACTGAAGCTACCGGCACTGATGAGTTTGGTCTTCCCATTACTTCATCCATGTATAAAAATCTCAGGTGAGACAAAATGTTGTTTATTTTATATTATTTACTCTCGCCAGATTTTTCAGCTATTGTGTCATGCTACGTCGAAAAACTTTTCAGCTAACAAATCTGTCAACTGGCAACAATAATTCGCATAGAAATTAACCATCGGATGAAGTATAGAACATGACTTGGTCTCATATTTCAACTTGATGAAGACTTTATTTACCGACACAGAGACAACCCTTTTACTATAGTTCAATAAATTTAATTGCTAGAGTTATGAAAACACATTCTATAGTGATGAAAATATATCCAATTCTATTTTTATTGAAAGGGGAACCTCTATTAAGGCAATTTTTTGCCTGTACTCCAATGACATTGTTGAATACTGGCAATTTTTTGGCTGTAATAGCATGAGGCATTCCATTCCAAAACTCACTCATTGCAGTTTTGCAAACTTTACACAAAAAAAAGTCAATACAGATTTTACCAACAAATCTAGTGATGATAATACCTCAAAATAAATAAAAATGTTGATAAGTGAGTTTGGGAATGGAACGCCTAAATTATAAAGAAATAATGTCTCTTATTTATTTCAGAACAAATGCTCCAACAATGATCACGCAGTTTCCAGACTTTCCGTTCAAAAGCGAGAATACTTTCACGAATGCCTCAGAGGTTTTACACTACCTTGAAGATTACTGTGATCACTTCAATTTGAAGGATCATATCAAAGTGAGTTTATGAGTATTTTTACCTTTTTTGGTAGCCTAAGGTGTCCAAAATCCTTATCTCCTGCGAGACGCGTTTCGCATTAATTACAATGCATCTTCAGTCGCTGTCATTGTCAGGTTTCAACATTGCCCACAGAAGTGGTTGTCACGATTTACAAAACATATAACACAGTTCACGAAACACATATTTATATACAGTTTTACAACCATGGTCACACACGTACTGTACATCAAGCGAGCGGAAGACGACACGCGATACCGCACAAGGTTGTAGGCCTACTGGTCATTCCTCCCTTATCTTGTCTTAATCAGCTGTTGTGTTATCCGTGGTAACCTCTTCCCCCTCTAGTCTACTGTACAGACGATAGGTAACTTTATCAGAAAAGTCTTCTTTAACATTTAACAAGCTATGTTTACCCATTGAAGTGGCCTTTTTGAAAATAAAATACTCCTCCCATATTTTCGACCTTTGAGCGTTATCACAGGCTTTTAGCACATTTAGCGATTTATCAAAACTTATATTGTGGGAAGGATGTTCTTTCAGGTGTTGGGCAACTTTAGACGTGGGATTTTTTTGGTTTCGGGCGTTATGCTCCTTAAAACGTTGTTTGAAAGATCTATTAGTTTGTCCAATATATTCTTTATCACAATCATCTCCATCATTGCATTTAATAAGATAAACCCCCTTGTCAATACTATGTTTTTCTTTTTGTTTCATACCAATATTCTTGCTTATTTTATATCCCGGCATGTAAGAAAACTTCTTAAAAATATTACCTACGTGAAGCGAGTTTTTGTTTCCATATTTGAAAGGGATGAACTTGTGTAGTTGACCAGTCCTCTCATCTGTTTGTGGCCTAGATAATTTAAACTTGGTTTTCCATATCATGTTATCAATTAAATCTGTATTGTAGCCGTTGTTGTAGGCAATTTGTTTCATAATTGATTTTTCTTTTTGAAACTCTGAGGGTGACAAATTATAAGTTAAAAGTCTGTATGCCATGGATCTGAGGGCAGCCATTTTGTAGGACATGGGATGATTCGAGTCCATTGGAATAACTAAATCTGTTTGGGTTTCCTTCCTATAAATACCAAACTCTAACGTGCCATCTGATTTTAAAATGTTTACGTCTAGAAAGTGAATGGAGTTGTTCTGTTCTACTTCCATTTTGAATTTAATAGAAGGATGAATGTTGTTAAAATAGTTGAGCATTACACTCGCTTGCCTGTGTGTACCTTTTATGATAATAAAACAATCATCTACATATCTTCGGTAAAATGTAATTTTCTTATTGTGGGGGTTTGCTTCATTGATAATATAGTTTGATTCAAACTGTTGTAAGTAAACTTCTGCAAGTAAGGCAGATAGTGGACCTCCCATAGGTAGGCCGTTTGGGTCTTGATAAATGGTTTTATTCCATTCAAAATAGTTTTGCTCCACGATCTCCTTTACCATACTGACAATATCATCAATTTCCTCAGTAGAGAATTTATTACATTCTATTAGTTTTTGTTTTAAGGCGTTGATTGCTTCAGATCTGGGAATGTTACCGTACATATTATCTATGTCCACAGTTATTAGGGTGTGATTATTATCTATATTTACATGTTTTACTTTGTCAATAAAATCCCTAGAGTTTGTACATGTAAGGTCAGATTTAATGTCTATTCTAGATTTTATTAACCTGCAGAGATACTTTCCCAACTTGTATGATGGAGCATTTATAGAGTTAATAACAGGTCTGATAGGATTTCCAGGCTTATGTGTTTTTACCAGAGGTTTGAATGTAGGAGCTTTAGAGTGTGGATTGTACAGGGTTTTGCACGTTATGGGGCCTATCACACAACTGTTGTTCAACAAAGACTTAATATTTTGGTTGTATTGTCTAGTTTTGTCACCTATTTCTGAAATATCATTGTTTACGATATAATCTTTAACCTTCTCATTTAGATCACATTCATTCATTATCACAGACGTAGTAGTTTTATCTGCCTGAACTACTGTGGCTTCGTTAGTAACAAGTTTTGTTTTTATACTATTGATTGTTTTCTTATCTTCTAAATAAGCAGATTTTTCTTTTCTGTATTTGTTCTCTGGTTTGTTGGCAAGTATTTCGATTTTATTAGTGGCTTCATACCTTATTTTATTTTGCTTTTCTTTATCTACAAAAGATAGTGCTAATTCTGTTTCCATAATTTTTTACATCACAGTTTTTTACGGGGTTATGTGGAGGATTGTATTTCTCTAATTTACCCAAAAATTCAGTTTCTTTGTTATCAAAACTTATACCTGTTAGATTTAAAGTTCTAGGATAAAACTCATGGGCATGCACGTTGGGACAAGAATTATATTTATTACTGGAAAGCTGTGTCAACTTCCTGTGAAGGATTTCCAATTTTAACTTTTTCTTTTTTAGAACACATTCACTTATTTTAGCCATAGTCTCATCAAAGTCATGTTTGTCCATTTTCATTCTGATTTTGGTTCTTAGTAACTTAACATTGCTTAATAGCTTAGACGCCTTTTTGTACAAACATTTAATTTCATTTGTGAGCCAAAGCTGTTTGGCCTGTTTTAAAGTTTTGCGTGCTGCCTCAGATTTATTCTTAATGCCTATCTTAATGTATTTGGGAATAATATTTTTCCGTCTGCACGATTTATTGAAACCAATACTTAGCATTGTGTTCATATGTTTTATTTTCTCATGTTTTAACCTGTTGGTCAATTGCTTGGCTGATAAGGCTTGGCTTGCCATTATATTTGTAGATATTAGCCTAGACACCTATTTATTATGAGTATTTTTACCTTTTTTGGTAGCCTAAGGTGTAAAGTGAGTGTAAAGTGTAATGTAAAGTGAGTTTGAGATTACAGAGTATTTACAATTAGTTTCAGTTGGTATAATTGTATGACTAGTGTACATGTTGCTCGAATTCGAGCAATTGCAAAGTATTACAGGAGATATTTCAAAATGAATAATAGTCATATTTTCAATTTTTAAGAACGGGCACACAGCTAGTTATTGATAAACCTAAAGCATTCCGGCCGTTTTTCTCCTTCTCAAAATGCCTCGCTGTACAGGCAACACAGGTCATTGATAGGCCAATTGAGAACGAAAAGTCGTTTGGGGTAGTGTTAGGGCGCATTTATTTGTAACCTAATAGTTGAGATTGTCCAGGGTCAGGTGCTGACTGTTATGAGTTAAGCCTTAACGCGCCACTGTTCTGTAGCTGCGGTCATTATCATGATTACACCTCCTGTCTATGTTTCGTTGTAGTCACGTTGGAGGCATTTAAAAGAAAAAAAACAACAAATAAACAAATTATAACTACTCAAAACAACGATAAATGCACAAATTTAAGTTACAATCATGCTAACACGATCCGTCATAGCGACACAAAACAATGATAAATACACAAATTTAAGATAAAACCATACTAACACGATCCGTCTTGGGGGTTATGTTTACACAAACTCAAATAGTAAATAAATGTACTCAATGTGTTTCACTGAATTGAAAAATAAATAACAGCAATTAAATCATACAGCTGATCAAAATGTAAACAATTATGTTCTTAATAAGGATAACATGGGAACTTTCAAAGCCACTGAGGCAGAGCCCAAAGAACTTTTTCAAAAATGTAAGGCCAGTTTGCAAATCTACGTGACACGCTTTTTCCAATGAGACGTCAATGGATAAAATCGGTTAAGAAATGGCGGAGGAGTTCAACCGACAAAGTTTCATGTAGCGTATTAATTATATAGATTTGTGATTGGTCAGTTTTATTCCAAATTATATCAAGTGGAGTCAAAGGATGTTCCTGAACTATTTTATGTGATTTTTTTGGTACCTTAGAGAACATTTAGACGAGTTTCATTTATTATAACTCCTACAAATAGTCATGATTATGGCAATAAGACTCAAAGTCAAAACAGATAAATGTATATAGTACTAAATGAATTGCAATGATTCAGAATTGTTGATTGTGCACTGCAAATGGGAGAAAATGTTTGTCAATTTGTTGATACTGTTCGTTTCCCTTGCAGTAGAGTTAAACCTATTAAACAGGGTTTTTGCTGGTAGGTTTAAAATTTTATTTTTTTCAGTTTTTTCACAGTGTGAAATGTGTGAAGCCTGAGAAAGACAAGTGGCATGTGGTTACAGTTGATCTTCTAAGGAACAGAGAATATGTTGATTATTTTGATGCCGTTGCTGTTTGTATTGGGTAAGAATATTAAATCCATGTAACGGTATCATTTATTGAAAATACAAACATTTCCAAGACATGAACTACGGTAAACATAGCTGAAAAGATAGGCTTGTTAGCTGATAATCTTTCAATCATATGACTTAACAAAAAAAAAACTTTCAAACACCTCCTTTTTCTAACTTTTGTACTTTATTTCCCGAAATTCTCATCAACATCCAAAACTAAACTGTATCAACAAATTTTTCACACAAAAATAAAAATGGTAAACTATCCTATGTACAGTAACTAAACATTGGTAAGCAGATCTTTTTACTCTACAGTTTTAGAGTGTTGCAACAAATTGTGATAAAATGTTTCAGCAAAATAAATGAACACCGTTAAACTAACGTCAGTCTGTGATAGAATTCTTCAATGACAATGTTAGCAGTAATCCATGCTAAAGGTTTTATGTTTTTGACTACCATATTATTTAGAAATAGCTGGACAGAACATTAAGTGTAGTTTTGGTTGCGTTAATTTTTACTGTATAAAATTATGTAGTTCAAAACTTTATTCTTTTACCACGTCATTTTCATTTTCAGCCACTTCAGTGTACCCAAAGTCCCAGATTTACCAGGGATATCAAGTTTCCAAGGTGAAGTATTTCACAGCCACAGTTATAGAGTCCCGGAAGTGTTCAAAGATCAAACCCTGTTGGTGGTCGGAGCAGGTTTCTCTGGCACCGATGTCACGTTCGACACATCCAAATTTGCATCTAAGGTTTGTTCAAGGATCCAAAATAACCCAAAAAAAAAAAATAAAAAAATAAGACAAAAAAAACTGCTAAATAAGGAAGTTTTGAATTTTTTTACTAGGTTATTACGAGAAAATAAGCTCTTTGAAGAAATTTTTTTTATTGATATTTCAGAATAAGAGAGTCTCAGGTTTGCTGCCACTAAACACTGTTAAAAATCTATTGCAAAACAAATTTGGATCCATAAACAGAAAGTCCACTGTAACATTATTCAAGGATAATATGTATTTTTTAAATAAATTAACTCCTTCACTACCACGTCTCACAACGCCCCTCATACAACAGAGTGTGACGGCCGGTAGGCAACGTGTTAATATCAGTTAACATTAGTTTACAAAGCTAACCCTCAATTTGAGGTGGAGGGCTCTCTTTACCTCCATTTTTGGTTTGTTTTATTTTGCTGTTACTTTGATATGCGAAATCATAATTTTATACTGGGGCAGGATGGCAGGAATGGAATATGTGCAATCATTTTAGACTAATTTTATCCGTCATTTATTGTTGTACGAATATTACTAATTTATATGAGTATTTTTTTACATTTTATGGTTACATAGGGTATTTAATAGTGGAGATTTTAAACGTTGTTGAGTGCACAGGTGTGCTGAGATTGGGGTTTATTAAATTTGGACTTATCCAAAAGAAATTTTCTGTGCTGCATTCTGTGGAAATAGTGTGGCACTATTTCAAATCATGACTAATACAGAATGTTGTGATTATTCAAACCTACAAAACAGTTGGTGAAAGTAAATGTCTGCTTTTAAATTATACTAGCCGCTATACCCGTGCCTTGCAACGGGGTCAAGATGCGGAAGAGACAATTATTTTGGGTTTAATTTCTTGCACTGATCAAGAAGTTATTTAATTATATTGGTTCCTTGAAAATAATGGCAAGCAGCTTGAATAGAAAAATTATGATGTTCCCTAGATCTGCTGTATGAAGATAGACTTTTATTAATTTACTATTAGTATTAACTGGCTACATAAACATAACTGTAAAAAATCCATCCATTCCATGTATCAAAGCTTTTTGTTTCTGCTTGGTACAAATTAGCTGTTGTCATAAATTAAAAAAAAGTGCTGCACTCTGTTGATAAACCTATTAACTTTTTAATGCTATTGGACATCACAGAATCAAATTCTTCAGTTGAAACAGCTGTTAATATTCTTTAATTCCATTTAAATATAGAAACTCATTAGGTTAACAGGGGGAAACTCCAGAACCACTGGGGCGGAGCCGATTGGACGAATCACAAAATTGATGGTGTATAAACCTATTCTATGATATTCTACACGTATGTACCAAGTTTCGTGGCAATCAGTCCAACGGTGTTTGAGATCATAACGTTCAAACATACAAACTTCCTCTTTTATAAAAATAGATTTATTTGTAAACTTGTAGTTCCAAAAGTCTGACATTGGACCCCTTAAAACCCTCTGGGGCGGAGCCCTTTTACGGATCTAAACTTCACACAAACCATCCTTGAATAATGCTTAATAATGCCTGAAAGTTTCTTTACAATCTGTCGAGCGGTTTTGGAGTCCATAGGGTACATGCATACATATATATACATACATACTTCCTCTTTTATAGATATAGATTTTAAATGATGCTACATGATAATAACAAAGTTACATTTATCTCCAGGTATATCTTAGTCACAGAGCAGCAAAGTTAGGCTTGTTCTCTGATAATGTCGAGGAGGTTCCACTTGTCAAAGAGGTTCTCGGCGACCATGTTATCTTTGACGATGATACAACTTCCGAACACATTGATGTCATAATTTTATGCACAGGTTGGTAAAAACAACTGACGTATGGTTAATTTACAATTTTTTTAAATACCGTTTGGTAACATTTTTGCATAAAGTAAACACTTATGATAAGGGTACAAATGTTATTCCTACGTTGTATGATGGTACATGTAAGTAAGTTGAATGAAAATTTACATATTTGGGCAATTGAGTTTGCTATCATTTATATGTTTATGTCTTATACAACATCTTTCAAACCAAGCCGTACCAAAAGACATATTATTGTAAATTATAACATCTTGTATGTAAAAAAAATTATCAAAAAATTTATAAACTAAAAGAAAAAATATTTTTTACAAATGAATCATCACCCTGCAAACAGCTTATTACTACACACATATGACACAAAATACACAATATTTTGTCAGACTTTTTCAAGAGTAGACAAAAGGATTCACAGAAACATTTTGTGGACATTATTTGTCTACACTCGAAAAAGTCCCCCAGAGGACAAAATGTATTATTAACATTATTATTATGTATTATTATGTAACATTAGTATTATGTGTCTTTTGTTTGTTCTATGGTCTAACTGCATTTCCTCTAAGTTAAGCTACCGTTAAGCTAACTGCATTCCTTTATTCTAAAACGCAAAATCATTACCTAAAGGCTTTCCTTGAACAAATATTACAATATTATACTATATACCAAATTTTATTAAAATTTGCTACAGATGTCCATATGTACAGATGTCCTCAAGTAAAAAAGTAATTGTAAAAGATAGTGCAAACATAGACTAACCAATGTTTAATTTATTATGGTGTTAGTAGTTCAGTGAAATATGTTGTGTAACAGGTTACATTTACTCGTTTCCGTTCCTCTCTCCTGAGTGTGGCATCAACATTGTTGATGGAAATTATGTTGAGCCGTTGTACAAACATGTAATCAACATTAACCATCCCACCATGGGCTTCATCGCTCTTACTCGCAGGACATTCACCTTTCCTCTGTTTAATCAACAGGTAATAGCTTCACTGCCTTCCGGACATTCTTTTATTAAGACTTTCAGTATGTAAATCATAATTCTATTGTATTAGTTGGTCAAGTTATATATTTATATTGAATATACAATCTCATCAGCAGTTTTAACCCTGAAGTACCCTATCCTTGTGTACAAAATTTTAACCCTGAAGTACCCTATCCTTGTGTACAAAATTTTATCCTTGGAATTTTATATTTTTTTATTACATTAATTGTAGGTACTTGACATGAATGGTCTCACAAATTGTGATTATTGCAAGCTTATAACATACATCTCAAAGCTAGTTTTGGGGTTGGGACGGACCACTTAATTTAGGACTGTCCCCAGGATGATGGAATATAGTAGATATATATTTGGCCTACAGTTATTCAAAAGATTGACATTTATAGTATACTGGTGCAAATCGTTAAAACAGCTGATCACAGAGAAAATTATTATTTGTCAGATTTCAGATTGCACAGATATTGTGCATATATACCTCACCTCTGGATCAGCTGGTTATATTTGTGATGTGGAAAGCGAATAGGGACCCCTTGTCAGGAATTTTCGATTTTGAGTTATAAACATATTTGACTTCCTTATTAAATTCCGAATTGATTGGTGCAAGTCCCACTCCCACACATGTATGATTTTTTTTGTTAAAGTTATAGTACTTTAAAATTTTGTTACGGAAAAGGGTCACTTTGAGAAAAACTGTTTTGAAAATTTCAAATACGCATAAAAATGGTGTTTTTCGTATTTAAGAAACGATTTTGGTATCAAAAGAAAGCTTATAATGTCCTCTTTGAAAGAAATATAAATTTATTTCTTAACTCACGATGGTTTTAATTTGAATAATTGTTTTATTGAAGCATGTCGTAAAAATCGCTTTCAGAAAAGGGACCTCTTGTCGGCCCTATGTTATTTCGCCATAAGATAAGAAAAGGTACCTCTTGTCGGGACCGCAAAATTCGTGAGATATTTTGTTCGTCGTGAACTGAACTTTGTGGTAGTTCTCTAAATTTCCACTAGAATGCAGGACAATTCGTTTTTTGGACTAAAATCTGTTTAAAAAGGGAATATTAGAAATGGGACCTCTTGTTGTTATGGCAAAATAACATTGAGCGACAAGAGGTACCTTTTCGCTTTCCACATCACATTTTAAGAATACTGGTTCATCTCTTGAATTATACTCCGTTCACAATATTTAGGTGGTTTGAGGGGAATTTCCCCTACCACATTTTTTTACTTATGTATATGTTGCAGCTGATTGATGTTTTGCCAAATCTCAGCTGTTGAGCTATGTTTTAATGGTAGATTAAGTCGTGGAGGGAATAGATTTCTTCCCCGAAAACCGCCTAAGTTCTGTGAACAGAGTACAAGCATTTGTTCAATATAAAACGAGTCCAAAATATCATATTATCATTTATGTAGCCAAAACCTAATGACCCTTTTGATTTCAGGCTTTGTTTTTTGTCAAGTCCCTCAAAGAGTTTCAACTTCCATCCAGAGAAGAAATGCTGGCTGACCTAAACAGTTTTATTAAAGAAAAGCAAGATCAAAATTTACCCATGACAACATATCATGATTTGTATGATGAGCTGAAGGATTATATGGGCCAGTTGGAGAAAATGGCTGGGCTCAAACCTCTCTCGCCAATATACTACAACTTATTTTATGCTCTGATAGCCTTGAGTAAAATTTGTCCCAAAGATTATAAAAATGCTGTTGTTAAAGTTGTCAATGACTATGACTTTGAAATTTCTGGTGTTGATGCTGATAAAGAAGAACTGATAAGAAACAAGTACCATGTCGTGCCTGGAAATCAAGATTAATAAATTAGGTTTATCCTTATCCTTGTGTAGTTTGGAACTGATGTTATCTTACCTGTTAACTACATTGCCCACCAAATACAACGCTATCTCCCACATAGCACAGAATATCCTCAGGATATCCCACAGAGTTCCCAAAATGTCCCAATATCCCAAGAGATATAGGAATATCCCTGGGACATGCCAATATCTCATGGGATATAGGAATATCCCTGGGACTTTCCTGGCATATTCCCGTTACAACAATTAATTTATTTTTTTAGGGTTTTTGATCGAGGGACAGGAATATCTTTGGCATATCTCTAGAACATCCACGATATCCTTTTTTCATAATTTATTTGTAAAATCCACTAATGAGGATATCCTGGGGACTTCCTATGGATATTCTCGGTAGGCTACCTATATTAAAACATATTTTATAGTATTGGATGTATTTTTTCAAGTGACAAGTGCTTTAGAAACGTTATAAAAAGGATTTCAATACTATTTAAAATTAAAATAACTAATAACGTTACTAATGATTGATAAAAATTAATCATGTTATCCGATCATATCTATAGGACGTCCTTTGGATATCCATAGGATATCCCCGTGGGGCATAATAACTATCAAACTCTATTTTTTTACCATTTTATAATAATAATAATAATAATACACCTGCTTACAATAATAATAATAATGCAAATATTTTCTTTTTAATTTAAATTCTAACTTATTTGAGAAAATTTATTGGTTGAAAATTTAAGGGGAAATATCAGTTATACATATGAGTGAAAATTTAAAAACGTACGTTTTCAGGAAAAGCACTTTTAAAATTTGTTATTCCGTTTTTTGAAACTTTTTTATATTTTTTATTTCATTGACATTTGAAGTTTCAAAAAATGTCCATGGTAACGCAATATCTTTGGTGATTTTATATAAATAGAGCATCTTTGATGGAAAAACACAAAATTTTGTCACGACCATCACGGACATAAAACTGAATATTAAAAATAGTTAATATTATTTTTATAACTATGTTTTGCTATAAATTAATTTACTTTTATGGCCATTATACAATAAACATCTCACTAAGCTTTTGGTATATTTGGTCTTTCTAGAAAAAAAATAATGAAAAAAATTTAAGTTTGTATAACTCCGAAAAAAAACTTACCTGAGACCCGAAAAATCGTTATGTTTTTATAGAGGTGTGCTTCTTTTGTGTATAAAACATTGATATATGATGATATTTTAATTTTTTTAAATTTTTATGATAGAAATCATCAACGTGATGGTCAGGGACAAGCAGTACGGTCGTGAATTGTTTTGAACAATCTAAATCTTTCTATACAATCCTTCAATTATACTACTAGATATAATAAAAATACTAGGTGAAACCCGTCGAAATCGACGGTTACTCTCAAGGCTTAAGCTAATTCATCTACGGAAAGTTAGGTTTAGTGGAATATACTTTAAGTAGCTGCTTAAATAGTATTTACTCTTTATGCCTTTTTTATAGACGAAATGTCGTGCTATTTTCAATCATGTTTAACAACCCAGTGGGCCGCGGTCCGTAATATAGGATACCGTACTGCAAATAATTTATCAAGATAGGTACCATTTTAGGCAAGGTTTCTGTCTTTGGATGTTATTAGACATGATAAGAGCACAATAAACTTCTTCTTAGATAAATAATCTGCTGGAGAAATATAAGCCGAATTATAAATGTTACAATGCGAGTTCAAGCCTTTTGTAACTATATGGGTAGGCCCTAAGTTACATAGTATTTTTTAGGCTGCTGCTCAGTGCACTTTAAGAATATATATTTTAGAGATAAATTAAATGGTTTTTGTTGCTGAGTAGCGCTAGTAAACATGTACAACCCATTTCGTTCTAATAACATTAAAAGGCTCTCCAAGAGTTCAAATTCTTATTTGTATTCATATCTATATTATGTGTTCACTATGATGAATGAATACTTTATAGCAACCTCTCTGAAAAGTCTGTAGTAAATTGAAGATTTACAGCTTATTGAATTTCTAAATCGTGCACATATTTCTACATAAATATTGTAAAATGTTTTATCGAGTTGCTGTAAACTACTATTAATTTAACAAAATATGGACACGGCTCAAATGGACAACGTGCCCTTCTGCACTTGTATTATTTTGTATTGTATTACACATTCGACTATTTTTCCAATGATTAAAAACATGTATGACAATAATCTCATGAACCTATTATGATCTGTAGAATAATATAACAAAATATATGCAAAAGTGGTAAAAAAAGGCAGACAACAACCCGTACAACAGATATTAGATAGTTCAATAAGAAATTATTGTAAGAGTTCTGTGATAAAAGGAATTTCCACTGATTTCGTAAAGAAACGTTATATTGCAAAATATGACATGATACAGAAGAAAATCAATTTTAAAATCAGAAAATAAAATTGCAAATACTTCTTCTGGACAACTCAGTAACTCCCTATAAATGTGTGTTGTTTTAAATACAATTTAAAAATTAACAGCTGTTTCATTAAAAAGTATTATATGGCCAAAATGTAAACAAAGCTGTCTAGGGATCTTTAAAAGTCTGGGGCAGAGCCCTAAGCGAATTTACTTCGTTTAACTTTTGATAACTCATCTACAGACCAAGATATTTCTTTGGACACCTCTATCAAGTTTCTACGCCCAGCCGTTCTCTCAAATTAGTGGAGACAATATGTCCAATTAAATATTTAGATTCCCCCATGTTAATCTTGTGGGAGAAAACCCAACTTTGATGGAAGATCCTGCCCAAACTAATAAAGATGTCAAAAAACTAAAAACACTTTGCAAAACTACAGATCAGGGCCATTGTTTTGACATTTTAATCATCAAAATTGGTCCAAAAATGTGGGAGGAGTTCTGTTTACAAAAATCGGCTTAGCGTATTATATATATAGATGTGTTTCAATTGAACAAAACTGTTCAATTTACAATTCATTTATTCATTTATTCATGTAAATTGTCACAAATTACACCATATACAGAGGAGTACAATGATATTTAAGTTATTGTCACGACCAACCACAGTATAATCCATAGGCTGGATTGGTCGTGAAAAAACCCGCGATGGTCGTGAAACTTTGGTCGTGACATTACGTGTTATTTGGCTCTGTTCTGGGGGTAGCCCTGCACCTCATGTTCGAGGATACAAAGTGGACTTCTAGGTTAATCTAGCAATTGAAATATCTTATAAACAAAAATTAACACCATGTCTACTTCATCGAATGACTACGTACGGTCATGGACACACCAAAATTACAAAAATCACAATCTTTCCTTTATTAATCTTGTAATTCCTCCTTTCAACTCGAAACGACCGGCATTACAATCCTGACGTACACCCCGAACTAGTCTCTAAAACCAACTGACTCCCTCGACGCCAGGCTTGCCACTGTCGTGCTCCAAAGTTGAAAAATTTTCCCAAATGGTCGTGACGCCAAATTGAGGGACAGACTTATTTCGTCATGGTAGTCAGTTTGCAATGACAATAAAATTATAATATGCTCCTTTTTTGTAAGTTTAATAGCCATTGAGGACATAAAAATATGGCTTTATATATTTCGGCATGAATAATTAGTCTAAAAACAGCGTGAAAGTTGGAAAATGTACCCTAGGGACACGTCATGGTCGTGAATTTCGAGACATTAAAAATACGAAAAAAATACCTAGAACCTATTTAAAACCAAATAAATGTGTGTAACATGTTGCCCCTGTCCCAAAAAAATATTAAAACACATAATAATAAACTACAAATCCAGTATCTACGAAGTAAAAGGTCAGGGATATGAAAACGTACGTTTTTAAATTTTCACTCATGCATGTATGTTTGTTTGTTTGTCCTTTATGGACTCCGAAACCGCTCGATAGATTGTAATGAAACTTTCAGGCTTTATTAAGCATTATTCAAGGATGGTTTGTGTGAAGTTTGGTGCAGATCCGTCTAAAGGGCTCCGCCCCAGTGGCTCTGGAGTTTCCCATGTTAACCTTATGAGTACTCATATTTAAATGAAATTAAAGAATCTGATAGTCCTCGCCACCTTAAGTTGAGGCAGCCCAAGGCCGCACGGCGTATATCTAGTGCGGCCATTGGCTGCCTCAACTTAGGGTGGCGAGGACTATTAACAGCTGGTTCAACTAATCAATTTGATTCTGTGATGCTCAATACATTAAAAAGTTAATAGGTTTACCAACAGGGTGCAGCACTATAATTTTTTTTTTTTAATTTATGACAACAGCTAATTTCCAACCAAAAGGTGAGTGAGCGTAGCGAACGAACTTCAACCTGGAGGCGAGTTAGCGTAGCGTACGAGCTAAGCTGAAGGCAAGTGAGCGCAGCGAACGAGCTCCCTCCTAAAGGTGAGTGATATCGTAGCGAACGAACTTCAACCAGGTAGTGATTGAGCCATGCGAATGAGCTCATCTTGAAAATGAACGAGCTTTTGACATTATACCACATTAGGACAGGACGACGTCTGTCAGGCCAGCTAGTAGTTCATAAAAACAAATTTTGAAAAAACTAGAGAAAAATATCTTGCCCAGATGGGTTTTGAACCTTTTGATATGTGAGCCTCTTACCTTCTTAGCTATCTCTGATTGTTGATAAATTGTTTTTCAAGCATCAAAGAGGAGCCGATAGTTGCAATGGCTGCAATAGGTATTTAAAATAGTTTTGACACTATGATTCTGTTTATGCATCAAGTAGTTGGATTGTTTTTCTGGGAGTTGGAGGGTATACTGGTATTTGAATATATAGATTAATTAGTTTTTCCCCCTAAATTGTTCAACTACTAAACATTTTCTCAAATAAGTTAAAGAATATAAATTAAAAAATTAATTTGCATTATTATCATTACGGTATGTGTTTATAGTCCTCTAGCAGGTGTTCCAGAACACCTAGTTGTGTATAGTATCACAACATCATCTGACTACATTTAGGCCTACTATAGATCCAATATTCTCCAAAATTGTCTTATACTCTGATACTGTCATAGCATTTATTTTCTTTATTAAATAAATTAATCTGTTAAAATGTGTTTTAGAATGTTTTATACTTAAATCCAACAGAGGCCCAACGATTCTCTCCTTTGTAGGGCCAACAAATACAAGTTCCCGTTGTGCCAACGTTGGTATAAGGCGTTAAAATTTCCACCCACCTTTTCCCAACCGTGCCAAAGACCATTTCCCACCCAAAGTTGGGCCAGTGCTATTTGGGTAGGTAGAGTGGAGGAGCATAATGCTCCTATAAATGATTTTAGATTTGTATTTTTCTTAGACCATCTGATAATTAATTTAGACAGGAACAATCTATATATTAATAGGCAAGCATGTTTCTTTAAACCCTTTATTCTCAGCTCCTGTGCATTGAATGGAAAATCTACGCATTTTTAGAAAGATATTTGCCTGTAGATGTGCGGAATCCCTTTATAAATTGAAATAGTCTCAAACATAAGCTCCTAAAATCTATTAAAAATGCAAAAAAAATAGCATGGACCTTATGGGTTGCTATGCTGGTGACTAAATAAACAGAAAATCAAAACAATGAGTTTTTGACCAAGAGGTGACCTCTAGTTATTTTTAAAAGCCTGAAGAGTCCAGAACAGCTGGGTCCTTAATGAAATGGGGTAGTGCCACTCAATGGGATTTAGTTAATGATGCGTTGTGTAGCTTTGTCACTGTCCAAGACCAGCTGTTTCATTACACAGTAATAGTCAAAGTAGTCAGAGTCATAGCAGGAGCATTTATTGATAACCCAATGATCAAAGACAGCTGGGTTCATTTTCAAACCATCAAAAAGCTACACTTCTCAGGATTGAAACGGCGACCGTTTTGATTACTAGGCTAGCACTATGACCACTGCTACCCAAATATGAGAGATCTGCAAAACCAGATACCTATGTAAAATTCCAATTAATAGAAAAGTGAAATAAACCATGCCCAATCCTGATATGTAAATTGGTGTAAAAATATACTGTGTCATGACTTAACGTATATTTAAGTCATTTGATATCTAGCTGTCTTTATTGTTTACCTTAACTAAATTATTTATTATCAACGGTTCCACCATTTTTACAATGTTAGTTAATATGGTACTTACGTATTAAACGGAGGCCACATTTTGTCAGCGCGCTGCGGCGGTTATGTTAGGTTGGGTTATCATAATAGAAAGTATAACTCGTCTGGTATCGATTCATAACGAAGCGAGGAAAGTCCTACACACATAATATTTACGATAACCCAACCTAACATAACCGCCACAGCGCGCTGACAAAATGTGGCCTCCGTTTAATACGTAAGTACCATATTAACTAACATTGTAAAAATGGTGGAACCGTTGATAATAAATAAATGACTTAATTGATGTAGGTCATATCAGCCCCTGCTGCAACAATTTGACTCAATATTTATATAGGCCTATGTGTAAGATGGCAAAACCTAACATGTCCTCATTTCCACGTTTATACACCTTTGAAAATACCTCATTAGCTATATGTTTCACAACACGTCAAAACCTGATCATGTTGACCTATCAAGTTTAAACATGATCGCAAATGAAATAATTTTAATAGATACTCACGAAGATTTTAAAACTTGATATGTTGAATTAACAAGTTTAGACACGATCACAAATTATATTTCAATATTCACAGATTTCGAAGCATTATTTTATGTTTGCACCCGTATGTTCATAGAATAGATAAAACATAGGCCTAATGATATATTTGGCATGGATTAAATGTATGAACATTGACATTGAAAAGTGGAAAGGGGTATATTTAATCTATGATATGGGGGGCGATGTTATTTTATATGCGCCCTAAAAAAAAAAACATCTTTCTTATATTCAATGCCATTGATAATGGCTGGTCACTACACATATCTTCTCTCAACTGTCAACAGAAAACCTTTTTACCGGGAAACAGCTGGTTCTGTTAATAGTACTAACTAACTAACTAATTCTGTGTTTTGAGTTTTGACTTTTGTTTGTTATTGTTAGTGAAGTTGTTTATGTTATTGTTGTATTTTAGGCCATAGTTAGTTGACCATTATATTTTCACAAATTATTTCAGTTAACGTCTAGTTATTTAGGAAATACATTTAATTTTCGATAAGAGAATTATTATTATGTTGCTGTTCCACACATAAGTAATGATGCAATCATTGATTTGCTTGTTCACTGCTAAGGCATAGGCCTAGGCTAGCTTTCGACATGAGTACTGTGTAACTTGCCTATTTACTCAATGCTTGTAATTAATCAGTTGTAAAACATGAATTCACAAAGTATTTGTATCGCGGACGTTTTATTAGAATTTTTTGAAGTATGCTTCCACTCGATCCTTTTTCTAAGAAACGTTTATCCTCCAAGTATATTTGTTTTGAAGAAGAAGTACAACGTTCCAGTACACGTCTGCCTGTATCCTGATCTCAACCAGTATATATCTCAAGTGTTGAAGTCAATTAAAAAGTTTCTGATTTCAAACAAAATTGAAGAGATTTCATTTTGCATTTACAATTCTTCTTCAAAACTTATGGAAAAATTTGTTTTCAACAACATAAATTTTGGATTTGAACCTTCACTTAAGCTAACGGATGAATTGTTACAAGATATAAAGCAACTAGAAGATGCATTCCGCACATTTTGCCTCAAGCTTTCCATGATGGACTCTGTGTTAAAACCCCCGCAAGATAATTCAAGTTTTAGAATATTTGTGAAAACGGAAGAATCAGGATATTCCAGCATTTGTGACGATCCATCTTTTGAAGAATTCCCTTGGATTGCTGAGGATATAGAGCCAAACAATATGCTACAGGAAATAGTCCCTATTAAATCGATCCAAAACCCATCCATTCAACTTCAATTGTACGCTGAAATCTAACTCGATGAACCAATTTTATCTTTTGTAAAACTTGTTTGAAGACTGGTTTTAATTTACTGTTAGGCCTAACCCTAAAAAAGGTTTGAAGAGGTGAGTGGTTGTAATTTGTAGGCGTTTACCTTGTTTGTCATGGCTTTAATAGTGCACTAAGAATAGCCTAATATTTTTAAACTAGGCTATAAGTTATAATAACTTGGGTTGGATCAGCTAGAAAAGCTGATTGTAACTTAGCCTTAATTCATTTTTAGGTACCGGTAGTTATATCGATAACGGACACTAAAATAATATTTTTTTCTTTGTTAGGTACCGTAGCTTATTATTTTAAATAACGTTTTAAATTCAAAAATTATTGCCATTTTCCCTGGAAAATTCAAATAAACATGGAAAATCAGAAAAACGATGGCAAATTGTTTAATTAAAAAAAAAACACATTTAAGGTATCCGGTAGCCTATCTAAATTATGCAGAATTTTACGCTGATTGTGAATGTGTAATTATTTTTCTCATGAGATAAATATTAAACACGCTATCGTTGAAAAAGTTAAGATAATCTTATTTTAAGATTGTCTATTTTCATTAAAGCTAGACTAGGCCTCAGGGACGCATTTAAGTATCTGCCGCCTCTAAGTAATGAAGTTTACCGCTACCCCCTCCCCCCCACAACTTGTCAGCCCCCTCCCCGACCACACTTATGATCCCCAATGGCCAAGACATGCGCTGTCAGCTGATTTTGTAGAAAAATAATCTGTACCGGTAATTATTGCATGCTGCATCAAAAAATTTAATAATTTTTTTGAACCCTTTTATCTGACTTTTTTGCGCCATTTTTATGCAAAACATGATACTGACTTGGATACACGGAATACGTTTTTTTTTTATTCAATCAGTAATTATAATCACGTTATGCGGTGTGAAACGGCACACAAAATCGTCTATAAGGGATCTTAAAAAACTAACTTATCTGTCATTCAAGGGGATACAGTACATTTTTGAAACGTTATGATTTTATTTATTGTAATAGCATTAGACCTAGTCCCAAATGACTGCTTTCAGAAACTGACAAAAAAAAAAACATTTTAAACCATACAGTTTGACTACTGAGGCTAAACCCTCAACTGAACTCTTGAGGTAAAAAATCAGGGTAGAATATCCGAGCGGAGAGGCCAGCGGGTCGGCGCGGTTACTATAGCTACGTCCCTTGCCTCACAATGTTTTGGCACATTACATCTACACACATGTATTATTTTACCCGCTCAACTACGCTCTAGTCTCACCGCTCCACTATGTTTTCACCCCTTGACCATAATTGTATGAGCCTTAACCGCTTGCCCTAACCTCTAAAATCCAATCTACTGTAATGCTACAACAACAAACATTGAAAGAAAACATTAAGTTGTAATCTTACCAGCAGATAAAGAGTGATTGTGTGACTCAAACTTAGCGACGTTTATTCAATTCAACAGTTCACTATATATCTGTTACATTATGGTAAAAATCATTATAGGAATACCACAATATCTACACACCACATCGGATGGACTTTCAACAACCTTTCAGCTAGGACTGCTTCTGCGCTGTGTAGTTCGTCCCCATTATGCAGCCCCCGGCAACCCACTTGCGTGTCCGCCAGACCAATAGGGCAGCACAGGTATTTTCTTACTTAAATGCGTTCTGAAATAATTTTATACTTAATCATAATATTTAAATGGCTGTTATGCCATTCCCAGAATTATTTGCCAAACGTTTATTTGGATTAACACCTCCAATTTTTAACCACCCAAATTTTGCCGCTTCTAAAATTTGCCGGCCTAGGCGGGCGCCTAGTCCGCCTGTTCGGAAATATGTCCCTGCTAGGCCTAATTACTGTACGTCATTTGTGCAGCACCGTAAGGTAAACCTACCAATTACCAAACACCCGCCAAATACCGAACGCGTGGTTTTTAGATTTAAATAATAATCTGCTTCAATTTATCAATACCAGCTGAAGAGTAATTAATTTGTTGACGATATTATCGTCATTGGTTACTAGATTCAGTGAGCCTTGGTTGGTCATACTGTCCACAGTTTTGGCAAATTCCTTCAAACTGTGGACTGTTTCCTTGAGAAAACAGTCAATTTCCTTAGGCTTTAATAACGATACATGCTAATTTGTGATTAAGAACAGTTGTTAATGTTATAATTTAAACTTCTTTTTTGAATTTAAAACCATAATAAAAGACGTCTAGACACTATTGTAAGATTAATTTTTAAGCCGTTCAGAATTAGGAAGCCAAAATATAATGCCAATCCTATATAAGTTCCGGAAACTCGGAACGCAAATTCGGAATTAGGCAACTGCACTTCCAAATACCGAACGTTATGTTTTTGTGCTATAACTTATTTACTGATTACCATTGCCTTGACATAAGTACTGTACTAGCTTGTTCATACTTGTTGAAGCTGTCATCTATTTTTCAGATGTCTTCGACTAAGTATGTTATTAATCAAAAGTAGGCCTACTCTCTGTGCATTAAATTTCAGTTCACCATATTAAACCATTTTAAACTTAAAAAGTTCACCATTTTAAATTTAACACGTTGCTGCAAGACTATAGAACAGCTGTAAAATCAGCTTATGTCAATCCATAAGCACATGACAACCCAACTGGCTTCCAGCTAAAGACTGGGTTTTCTATTCTGGTTCAATAACATTCTTAGCTTCCAGTTTAGTGTGTGAAACAAACGTTGGAGTTTAGAAATATCACTAACTGAATGGTACAGTTTTGCTTCCAAATATCATCTTAATACTTTACAGCCTTTCAAACTGATCAATGTTTTTTTTTTATTACAGACGCAAAATTCTTCTTGTTTACTATGAAGATGTCTCCACCTCCACATTGAACAAAGTGACATCTGCAAGTTTTATCAACACCTGTGGGGATTCTACGATTTCTACATTTGGTTGTATTATAATATAGTGTTTAATTTGTGATTAAGTTTGTTTAGGCATATGGTGCTTAAAAGTTGTATTAACTTACAAATAGAAAGAACCATGGATTGCAAATGTTAGGATTTAAGTAATAAAGTTTTTACATTGTTTGATTGTTATTTTTATTTTTTTAGAAAAAAAAACAACATTGAACCGAAATACAAACTTAAATAAACTTATCTATAGGAGTTAGGTTCAAAAATTAGGCCCATTCGTAATGTTATAAGAGTTTAAGTATGGGATTAGGGTATTAAAAAATTTTTGCTGTACTGAGTAACTAAACATTTATTTCATAAAAAATTAAAACAATGTTAATATGAATGCTAGTTAATCACAAAGTAAAATTCAACAAAATGAGCTTTTTATTACCATTTAAGTCCTATAATAGGTAGGCCTACTCTGTACAGTAGGCTACTACAAATACATATGGTAACAAATTCCAAATTTCTGACATTTCCTATTTAGGAAAACAAATACAACCATCCATCACTCATAAAAAATAAACTACGATAGTAACACCCAAAATTTCCATCATCCGAACAAATGTTGACAACCAACTTTGCTTGTTCAGAGTCATACTTTTGAATGTTAACATTGTAAATTTATGTTTTCAATACATACTTCAGTTAGCAAATAAGGCACAACTTTCCATACTCTCACTATTAAAAGGGTTAGTTATTTCTACAGGTAACCATCTAACTAATTTTGAACCCCAGCACCTTGTAATCTGCATTAGAAAAACACAAGTTTTGAGCAACTCCATATACAAGTCTACCACAATTCCCCCTCCTTTTCCACCTCCGGTACTTCAATGATCGTAGGATTTTCCACCAACTTCGCAGTTCTATCTCCTTTCACCACTTCTCCCACAATCCACGCAGAATAGCCTTCAAGTTTCTTGATATCTGCACAGAATGCTGCGGCACGCTCTTTGGGCAGACAAATTAGAAGACCTCCTGAAAAGCAATTACTTTTTAGTTTGGACAAGTTTTTAAAAAGGGCAATTGTTTTCAAATTGTTTTTTATTGCTTACTTGGACTAGATAAAGTAATTAGACGTGAAGTTTGGTCGAAATCTTTAATAACTTGTAACTTTAAAAAATAAGATTTATAATAAACAATAATTATGAATTTTAGCCTACACTGTGCACAATTAATTAATGAACAAGTAATATTAATAATTAATTGTTTATTGCAAATAAATATCGTATAGGTATTTTGAAAATTACTTTTCTTTTAGGTAATATGTTGTATTAAAACATTTTCTGCTGTTATAGGCCTATAGAGGCCATCCGTGAAGATTGATTCTTAGCGTAAACAGCAAATGTGAGAGCGGATGAAAGCAAGAAAATGTTTGAACTCTGTTCTATTCAACAAAAGAGCTACTTTGTAGCAATTACTGTTTTTTTGTGTTTGTTTATAGCGTTCTACAAGAAATAAAGATTAAATTGCAACAACTCAAATTCACCGAGGTTGTTTAAACAAAAGAAAACGGTGGTAAGTTATTAAACAGTGGTACGACTAATAACTAGTTAGTGTCTAAACAGATCATCAAATATCGGAATAATTAATTCAACAATCAAAGCTCAATTACTATACTGTGGAACCTTGATAACAGTGTCATTTTCAAATACTTTTGATTATATATTACCCTCATTTACATGCTTTTGCAAACCTCGATAAGAAGTCAGCCTTAATAACAAGTCTTATTTGATAGTCTTCATTACATTGTTTGCTACCCTAATTAATTTAGTAGCATAACCAGCCACAATTACTGCAGGTTTTACCTGACTGGTAGTAACGTAAAACTTGAAAAAAAGGCAAACCAGATATTTCACCACAATTCCTCCTCAGTCACTTACCAGAGGTTTCCGCTGAAGTGCCCTGCAGTAGCTTGAAGTGAGCCCTAACCTTGGCCACAGCTGCCATATGAGCGATGATAGGCAGCGAGTGAACAATCAAAGACACCGGGTTCTTCTGGAACTTGGCCAAATTCTCAGCATGTCCCAGTATACCGAACCCGGTGACGTCAGTAGCGGCATGGGCCTTGTGTACATGCATTAGGGCTGCAGCTACAAAAGCACTGGATTAGATTTGACTACATTTTAAATTAAATATCCATTCATTATCATAATAATTTAAAAATCGTGAAGTAAAGACGGAAATGAGTTCAATTTCTAGCCTATAGCTTTTTATGTTCGCAGTTTCTTTTAACCTTGGCCAGTAAATATAGTCATCAAAAGACCTAAATGTGGAAAGTATCAAGCAAAGGAAGGGGTATGTACATGAACTGAGACTTACCTGTCTTGTTCAACCGTGCCATAGAGTACATAGCTCGTTCGTAAGCTTTCTTCACCTGCTCCTTAGTAACAACATGTTCAATGTTGGCCCATCGTGTCGGCATGTCTGCCCAGACGTGAACATTGACGGCCACTTGGGTGCCCAGTGGCTTGGTAAGCACCAGCACGTCTCCTTCAACTGCGTTCTCTGGCCTAAAAAATGTGTAAAACAGGAAAAATCCAAAGTGTTACCCTAGTCTGCTCTGACTTGTGTTGTGCAGATCAGGTAAGACAGCAATCATCGACTTAAGACTTAATAGTTTTAGACTGCTCTACACATACACAACATGAAAAGACGAATTATTTGCTGGTTCCCAATTTAAAATTTTAACTACACTTAACTTACCAAGCCCAGAAATAAAACCGGTTGGGAAAACTCCACCGCTTCCAAAATGGGTAAATTTCAGCTACTATATCAGTTAGAAAGTTATTTTGACCTCGAATAGAATCCAATTAGAAAATCCAACTATCTCAGGAACAAAAGTTAGAGTCCACTAACAGGGATCGTGTTTTTAAAGTTGTAGTTTATGGGACCCTATGACCTAACTTCCTGAAGACAAAAGTGCGATAAAAGCTATGGTATTGGTAGTATCTCTGTGTACTAGCATTTGTTTCTTTTGTCGGTTGAAAAGCAATGTTGAAAAGAACCATGTGGCAAAGGATAGAAGTTATAATGAGAATGCTACTAATTACTCTCACAGTACTTTATAATTTGCCTCTGTAGGCCAGCATGACTCGGTCGAGACTTTTGAGGTCCCAGTACAAGTAACTTAAACACTTACGATATAAACCCGTCTGCTGGACAAATAGATGTCGCCACTCCTCCAATAGTCACCCAGGGGTTGATGGCCGTCTCTCCTCCACTCACCAGAGACCCTGCCTCCGCTGCGGCATCCTGTCACATAGCGAAAGTCAGCCACACTATTGCTGCATTATACTTCTATTTGTGTACACAGAACTAATAGATTACATCAGCGTAAATCCTGTTTTAATTAATTTATAGATGTTAAGAAATTCAATGTGAATGTTAGATGTTTGAGAAGTCAGTAAGGCATTACTTCTTTACTATAATCAGATAGTAAATTGTTTATACTTCTTACTTTAAACCCTTCAATCATCAAAGTCATGGTAACATCTCTTTCCTTGTCAGTCATTTGTGTGGAGACAGCAAGAATCATAAGCATATTGTCTATCTCAGTCACTCCCATAGCGAAAACATCACTCACTACATTGGCACAAGCTATTCTACCTGAAAACAATGAGAGAAAATAAGTAAACTCCAAAAATAAGTAAAGTAGAATATATAGGCTTGTGGCTTTTAACACATTCAATGCGACGGGTCCACCGGTGGGGGAGAGCGCCTTTGTTTGTTTGGATGCTTGGGGTAGTTCAGCCACTCGTACAATAATGTTGGTTAGTTGCCGCATTGTCCCGAGAGATTGTATGTATTCCACAGTGCATTTTGTTTGTGTGAATCCTAAGTTTACGTTATTGTTTTAGTGTTTTGACTGTATAGGCCTGTATAAATATTTGTATGTAAATATCTAGTTGTTTTTTGTGTTTTTTTATATTCTAAAATGGACTTTGTAAAATGAACTTGTATTGCGCAACGTGCGGCAATTTAGTGGTGTGGCAGATTAGAACGCTAGGGCAGCAGCCGGCCTATGCTGTGGTTAGCTCACAGTGCTTGGGGTCCACTGGTGACTGATAAACAGTGACCTTCAAAAATCAACTATTGGAGTCTTGGTCATGACTTTTACCACAGGTACTCAACTTTTAAACTCAAAAATCTATAGCAGCTCCACAATTTTGAAATTAATACACGACTTTGAAACTGACAAAACTAAAAACAAAGCAACAAACCGGCAATTCTACAGAGATCAAAGCACCCATACAACCCTAAACCAGGAAAATCCAAACTATCCTCAACTTTCGAACAGCCTAAATGCCAACACCCCAGGCCAAGAAATGAAACGGAGCAAGAAAGACCTCCCAATGGGACTCCGCCGCTTGTCTGTCATCGTGTTGTCTGATCAAAGCAAATCGCGATACTAGTGACTGCATGTTTGTAATTATTTTTGTAAATACAGACTATAGTGTGCTACGCACCATAAAGCTTTCTATAGACTTTTCATTAACTTAGGCCTACAAAATTCCTTTGGCTATTAAGTTAGCCCACATTGAATTCAAAGTAATTTCTTTCTTAATAAAGATAATTCCTAATTTGTGTTTTATTTCTGTCTAATGAGGTAAGTCTTTATCTTAATCTTATAATATATAAATTATTTTAAGAATAAATAGATTTGGTAAGTTACAATATAAAATTTATTAATGAAATACAAATATAAGATAAGTTATTGGTTGAATTAGCTACAGGGTCTAAGTTAACAATGGTAAATTTTCAAAATGGTGGGGCTTCCAAAGTGGATGAAAAGATTCTAGGCTTATATTGGGTTGGTTTCTTGTAAAGTACTAATTAATATTTAAATATGAGCTCTTAATCTCAGGGAGGGGTGGTCGTGCCGGTTCGAATGATATATTAGGCTTCTTTAAAATGCAGATAATTTAATTAAGTTATTGTTCTGAAATAGGCTAGGTTCATGATGCTATTCATGTAATGTGGTAATGTCCAAAGAAATATTCCAAATGGTTTCACTGAATTTAATGAAATAAAATAAAATTTGAAGATTAAATTTTGAATAAAAGTTCAATTTGAAATATGTATATCTTGATGAGTTAAGTTAACTGGGCCTATTAGGCTATGCTGATTAAATGTCCGATGAAGATTAAATTTGTCCTTAGTTAAACAAGATGGATGATGGTTACCAAATTTGGAGTGTCTGTCTTCACCTTTGTACCATATGTAATAAATAAAATAGGGGTTGGTTAAAATTTGGTACTCTTCAAGGCACTTGTCCCGAATACTTTTGGATGATAAGAAATTTAAAATTTAGATTATACTTTGGGATTATGAATTTAATTTAAATCAAACACAATGTCCAATAAAATAATGTTCACACTGTGAAGAGTTGGCAGGATCTGGGGAGAGGCAATGGTAGAAGTTCAGGAAGTCCATGTCCATTGTTGAAATGATGTACAGCTGGTTAATTCACATAAATGACACTTGCCACAGTAATTTTGATTTTCTTTGGATAATTTTGAAAAGTAATACTATATTTAAGATGTTATTGCTATATTGCAATTATATATTATTCTAAGTAAATGATTATTGTTGGTTTTTGATAAGTACAGGATAGGTATGGAGAGAATTGGCATAAATATTATATTGTAACATAAAATAGGATGATGTTTTTGTGGGGTGATGGGATATTATATAACATTGAAAAAAATTGGATAAAATAACACATTAACAAGGAGAAACATATTAAATAACTGATAATACATTATCAGGGGCATTAACAGACATTATGAGAGAAAGTATACAAAATAATAGAGAAATTAATGTTAATGATGAATGAATGACATGTAATATCACAAGTGTTACTGAAAAAATAAAATGACCTAACAAAAGAAGACACTTGAATATGTCACACAATCTGGCAAAACAAATAGAGTGATACAAACATCTTACCTACTCAAGAACAAGCAACAACAAGAAAGATAAACTACTTTAACTTATTTCATCATTCCAAAGCAGAATGCTTAATTTTGACCTTCTCTTTACAGTACCAATCTACTCATTGTTTTAAAATGACAATAGCCTACATTTCTACTTCCAATGATTCAGGTTTTGCATTTTTCAGGATTTATCATCATTAGGCTTATAAAAGGCCTACTATATTCTTACATATTTTTTTGAGAATTATTATTATTTTCAAATGAAACTGTGAGTCCTTGCCGGCCTCTCATGTCAGAATTAAGTTAATACATTCAAACAACTAGGCTAACTTACAAAAGTTGCAAAAGGAACATTTTTTATCATAATACTCACCCATCATATAAGGATCATCCACTAAAGGATAAAAGTAGTCAGTTGTCTGTATCATGAATAAATTGTTGTGCCTTAATGGTATCACACAAGAGTCCATGCCAATCCCTGAAAAAAGTTAGAAAACTTAATAAGAAACTTTATTACAGATATGTAGGCTAAACCAGGGACATATTTCCAAATAGGCGGACTAGGCAAACTTCGTGGAGTCAATGTGTAGGACTAAGACAGCAAAATTTTGGGAGTTAAAAAATTTAAAAGGAGGTTTTAACATAAAACAATACACGTTTAGCAAATAATTCTGGGAACGGCAAAACAGCCATTTGAAATATTTTAATTAAGTATAAAATAATTTCAGAACACATTAAAGTGAAACAAAAGTCAATTGTTTATTACACGGCTATGCTGAGTGTTCCGTGCTGTCCTATTAATTATTGGTCTGGCAGACACGCGTGCTGCGGGAGCGTAGTGGCGAACGAAGAAAACAATTCCCCTTTTTACTTTATACTTAATAAATACGTCACTACGCAGCGGCAGCGCTGAAATCATCAGGCCTTGTTAGAACTTCGAGAACACCCGAAAGCATCGCCAGAGTGAAAGCAGCATTGGTAAGGAGTCCAAGCAGGTCTGCGCGAAAACATGCTCAAGAGTTGAACATGAACTGCGAATCGGTAAGGGGAATTCCTCGGAATGATCTTAGGGTAAGTTTCGTCCTTATAAAATACAGTTAGTGCAGGAAGAAGGGTTTATTTTCAACAGAACGGTGCTACAGCCCACACTGCAGACCAATCAATGAGAGTCTTGAGGCAAATGTTTCCTAACAAACTGATTTCTCGCTTTGGTGACATACCTTGGCCGCCTAGGTCACCTGACTTGTCCACTAGTGATTACTTCCTTTGGGGGTTTTTAAGGAGCGTGTTTATGCTCACAAACCACGCACTCTAGATGATTTGAAGTTGACAATCACAGAAGATATCAATGGCATTGAACAAGACCTCCTGATCCGAGTTTCAGATGATTTTCAGGCCAGAATGAACATTTTTAGAGAAGTACATGGCCACCATATGCATGACGTCATTTTCAAAAACTGACTGTTTTGTAACAAAAGGCAAATGTTTACCTCACTATGTACCATATTAAAACCGTTTTATTCCTTTTAACTACTGTGTACTACTTATTTAAAAAAGTCCGGTTCCTTTGTGTCACCGTGTATATTTAAATATATATCACTCTCCTTGCAATACTTTCAATGATTAATTCTTTACAAATCTTGGTTGCCCCTGGGATGGAACAACTGGATGGAAACAACAGAGCGTTGGCAGTGGAAGTTTGATGTTGATAAATAGTGGGCCCTGTAGAATAAAATTATTCCCAGAGATCCTTATAGCCCCCCCCCCCCTGTCCCTGGTACTGTTTGAAGTTCTTCCAGATTTGAAAACAAACTTAAACATACACTGACTCTACTTTTGCGCACTACCACACTAATGTTTAGTGTTGCACTTAAATGTGAATCTTTTGTAGTGGCTTCTTATATATAATAAATACCAAAACTCTTTTGAATGAATTTGTTCTACCAAGAATGAAATACCAAGGTTATTGAAAACTGAAAATTAAAATATATGACAATTTTATTTATTGCGCTGTAGGCCTACTACTATAAATAAAAAGTAGCCTACACTGGTTTCTTTAGGTAATTAAAATATTTTGACAAACATTTGAAAGTAGATAAGATATTAACGAAGAATTTAATTTGCACGAACCTAAATTGAACACCTATTACCTTGAGGAGAACGGGAGCAACTGTCCTAGAAATTAGATGTACGATCCCTGGCTGGGCTAAGAGTTCATCCCCCCCCTCGCAGTGCACTATGGGTATCGTCGTCTATTGTTTAATCAGCTGACTATTTCATCACGTCTACTCATATTAGTTTGTTGTATATTACGACAAATCAGTAGAGCGCTGACAAGTTGCGAGGGGGGCGCAAACTTTGTTGCCTAGAGGCGGCAGATACTTAAATATGTCCCTGGGCTAAACACAAAAATGGGCTAGGTACTTATTGTTACTACAAATAGGATACATTAATTTCATGTTGGTATTTTGTGACGTCCTTGATGATTTAAAGGATTTAATTTAGGTGACAAAATAAAACAAACAAGTTTTTAGCTTGAATATGACATGGTCAACAGAGAAAAGAGCATAGATTCAAGAACCTATCTAATGTCTCAAGTCCCAACAACACAAAGATTCAAGATCTTTATTTGTCATTAGTAATACAGGTATTACAATAGACATCGTCAATGTTTTCCCAAGTTGTCTAACAAAACAATTAATTTTCAAAAACTTTGATGCAGGCAGTAGAGAAATTTAGTCCTTAGTTACCTTGGACGGAGCCTTGATTATGATTCCCTGAACTTCACAAGTTTAGTACTTAATGCTAAGTGCAGAGAAACACGATACTGTAGTCTACAAAAATAAATACAAATGGGCTAAGTGTTGATTTCAATATACTGCAAAAATTATGTCTTATGTCTTATGCACCTATTATAGAAGTTACATACCTTACTTGATGTTTTGCCTATATTGATGCCACGCATCGCTAAGCTTAACTTAACTGAATAACTTGCTACCTTGTTTGATGTCCTTTGTTCTTTCTTGCAGGACGCCACGAATTAATTCAATTTTCTAACTCTTGCCACTAGGAAAATATCTAAAATCACTTCTCAAACTTACCTAGATATTTTCAAACAGCAGCACATCTAATGATGGCTTTTATGTAAATGTCATCTGTTTAATTAGAACCTTGATAACAAGACTCTCAGGGATTATAAAAAAGGACTTGTTATCAAGGTTGACTTCTTATCAAGGTGTGCAATCACATGTGATTAGGCCTACAGATAAGTAAAATAATTTCAAGGGGATTTAAAAATGACTTTTGTTACATAGGCCTATCAAGGGTGACTTGTTATCGAGGTTCTAACTTAGGCCTACTGTATTTACAAAGTAGCTAACTTACCTATTTTGGATGGATCCACCTGCTGCTCTTTTTCAGCGCCCTCCAGCTCCCGCAGAAGGTTCTCTAGAACCATCTGTGGGATTTTGCACCCTCATCCTTTTAAATCTGCAAAATTTGTCAATCGGAAATTGGGATCCAACTCATACTGCTTTGGATCAAATAGTGGTCTTTTTAAGTAGGACAATGGTTTTTCAAGAGTGTTAGTATTATCTGACCCTAATGCCAGATCTTGGCTCATGGCAATGTAGGTATATAACCTAGCTTAAGGCCCAGTTACGTTCGATTGTCTCTTCTGTCCTAAATGAACTAGGCCTAAAGATGAATGAATGTATGCGATGTTACAAAGATAGCCTAAAGAAAGAAATGTCAGTGTCGCTAGTCAAAATTTGTTAAACTTCCTATGAGCTCTTATCTTTTATGAGGTTAGGATTAGGTATGAACTCTGCAACTCTTCTGACATATGGCTTAATAGGACGAAACTGCGATAAGTTATTCTGTTTTGTTAAATAAATTAAGCTATATAATCAGAGATAAAATCACTTAACTTTTATTGTACACGGTTAACCCAAGAGTTGGGCAAATATATCACAATTTTGGAACACTTAATTTAAATAACCTCTAATTGATAACCGTAGATAACAATAATGACCAAACAAAACAACTTTCGCAATCGCAAAGTCACAACAACGTGGAACAGTGGGAACTAAACGAATGGGAGCAGCGGAATTGAAGAATGGAATCAAGGATATTGAACAGCGAACAGCTAAGATTGCGGCATGGATTATAAAGAAACGATACAACATACATGATCGAATGTAATAATCGTAGCAATCTAGGACATTTGAAAATTTATGGGTCATATCAAATGGTTTAACCTTAACTTTAATAAGCTGAGCCAGAGATGTAATTTGTGCATAATTTCATTTATACCATTATCGGTTGCACATTTAACATACGAAACCTTCCCGACAGAAAACCACCGCTTGAGCGAACCCTGGGTGAACACCATTACAGCAACGACGTGACACGTTGCTGAGCTCTCCAGCCCTCGGTCCGGTGGTGTAGTGGATAGCGCACCGGGCTGATGTTCTGAAGGTAGACGGTACGAAACCCACGGGAGATACTATAACCTTTATATAACTTTTTGATTAGGTTTTTTCATTATCAGCAAGTTTGGTTAGGTTATGACAGTTTTATTTTATAATTTAAAAAATTAAATTATCGAATTTGAGGCATTTATTATTTTATTTTATGAACAGAACTATTTTTTTCAATTAGTAAACCTTCATTCGACTTTTTCATTATCAGCAAGTCATGTACAATAATTTACACTGTAATTCCTAAAATAGAAATACATGTGAACAAAATTAAACCTACATTAATTCCAGTAAATAATGGTTTTTAATCGCTACCAAATGGTGGAATGATGGATTTCTTTATATGTGATAGAACCACAAGAGGTGTATTTTCCCTATAAGTCCCCACTTCTTATCCCTTGAGCTTCCTCCCTACAAACCTGGATATTGCAGTGTTCACTTATTATACCATCGTGTAGAAATTTGTTTTGTTTTATTTCTGATTAGTTTTCCTACAACTGTTGTTTCAAACATCTTTTCCTAAAACCAATATTTATGGAGATATTAAATTTAAACTTTTTTTAAAAGCTATGTTTTAGAGTAGCTACACACCTTTGTTTTTCTCCCTAACTTGCTGAACCAAATAATTACCCAATTCGCCTATTGGGTCTGATGTTGGAGTGTCCAATCGAAAGTATCTGGGGACCGAGCTTTGCTCGGAGAAAATCATTAGTTCACTCTGAAAGCAGTCTTAGTATCGGAGATACATAAATCTGTTCCCAACTCCACACGGCTCGCCTTTACAACGTCCTACACCATTTCCTACGTCATGGACCTGTTTCCCTCCATTCCCATAGCACTTTAGGATTGTAGATACCATAATCTAATCGTTATTAACAGTTCCCACACTCCGAACAGCTCGCCTTGACTACTTCCTTCACCACTTCCAACGTAGCGGACCTGTTTTTCTCCCTTCCCATAGCATTTCAGAGTTGCAGATACGTTAATCTAATCGTCATAAACAGTTCCCACGCTCCGGACAGCTCGCCTTGACTACTTCCTTCACCACTTCCTACGTCGCAAACATGTTTCCCTCCCTTCCCATTTCATTTAAAGATTGCAGATACATTAATCTAATCGTCATAAACAGTTCCCACACTCCGGACAGCTCGCCTTGACTACTTCCTACGTCACCGACCTGTTTCCCTCCCTTCCCATAGCATTTTAGGATTGCCCATACCCTTATCTTATCATCATAAACAGTTCCCACACTCCGGACAGCTCGCTTTAACTACTTCCTTCACCACTTCCTACGTCACGGGCCTGTTTCCCTCCCTTTCCCATAGCATTTTAGGATTGCCCATACCCTTATCTAATCGTCATAATAGTTCCAACACTCCGGACAGCTCGCCATGACTACTTCCATCACCACTTCCTACATCACGGACCTGTTTCCCTCCCTTCCCATGGCATTTTAGGATAGCCCGTACCCTTATCTAATCGTCATAAACAGTTCCCACACTCCGGACAGCTCGCCTTGAGTACTTCCTTCACCACTTCCTACGTCACGGGCCTGTTTCCCTCCCTTTCCCATAGCATTTTAGGATTGCCCATACCCTTATCTAATCTCTTTACATACACATAAATTTGATAGTGTATTACGAATCTGCTTTACGGTACTTATTTATGGTCGAGAACAGGTACTGGAAATATTGGTGAAATTGATATCTGGTTATCTTACAAAAGAAGCCAGCATAATAGTTATTTATTGGATTGATGTAGACATTTTTATACAAACTTTTAATATCGCTAGTAGAGATGAAGGCGCTTATCAAGTGTTAAAATGTCCGCTATGTGTAGAGAGGGACTTAGCAATGACAGGGAGCAGTTTTTATCAAGAATTAGTGGGTCGACAAAAAATATATTTACTGACCACGAGGCGCAGTTAGGTCCCATAGAGTGTATTAGTAGTAGATAATAGGTATTTTTACATACAAATATTTTACATGGTACTTATATTGCTAAGTACATGTTATTAAGCTACAAAAGGCAAACCCATGTCTACGTAGTTCCTTGTTGCAACCAGGGTTTTGAAGTAGATCCAGATTTAATCCTATCTCAGTTGGCCATAGTGCTAAAGTTTTTTTTATGGGTTTCAAGAATTCCATACATTGCTTTAGTTTTTATTGAAATATCGCAAACAACAGTATGAACGTATACAAACAAATATTTACAACTATATAGAAATATTATACAATCAAGCAAGGTACCCATCTCATATATATTGTAGATGGTCCCTTGTTATTATTATCTTAGCCTTAGCTATTTATCAGGCATTTTGAACAACCGTTTTGAAAACAACAGCTATAACATATAGGCCTTAAAATAAAACAAAAATTACAATATTCAGAAATACTGCTGTTAAGAGCACTCTTCAAGCAAATGTTTGCGATCCATTATGGGAAATATTAGTTTTCAGTCTCATATAACTGCATTTCTTTTAAAATATAACTAAAAAACTTTTACAATTACATGGAAAATATGTGTAAGTCTTAGAAATTACTGTGAGCCTAAAATACCCGTAAAGAGTTGTTTTACATACAATATTACTAAATATTTATGCAAAACACATGGAACAAGTCAGCCTTATAAGTTACTAGGAACCTAGAATACTCTCATAGAGATTCGTTTTACACCTATATTGCATATTCACATACAGTGGTGGAAAAACTGATGTTTTAAAAGTTTTGGATGGTGACCTTAAGGCTCCCATCTCTTGGATCCCACGATACCTGAAAAATTATTAAGTTAGATTTAGTAAGTTTTTACATACTTTTTACAATTTAAACCTCAATAACAGATTATAATGGTAGGAATAGAGTAGAGCCTTGATAACAAGTTTCTCATGACGATTATCAAGTAAGATTTGTAATCAACGTTGTCTTCTTATAGAGGTTTGCAATAATATGTCATTAGGGGTGGTAATATAGAGTTAGGAGTATTTACATATGACACTGGTTATCATGGGTTACTTATTGAGGGTCTTCTTGTTAAGGTTCTACTCTAATACCTAAAATCCACAAGATATCCACAGGAATATTGACATAATGTTTGCCTATTTCCTTGACTTTCAATGACCAGAATATTTTCCCATGACTTTCCATGACTACTATCCCTTACTTTCTTGAATGTGGACACCCTGCAGAATGTACATAATTTTAACATGTGAGACAGGAACACAGTACTGTTTTACTATTTATATTTCAACCGAAATGCCAGTGAAGGATGAGTGTAGATGGAATGAGATGCCCCGTGTATCCATGTTACCAAGATAAGCTTTTTTTACTTAGCCAAGACCATCGATTAAAAAACCTAAAGATTAAGGACAGCTGGGTACAGTTTCCGACTGAAAAGCTATTGACTTTTCTCAGAATCAAACCATCCACCTTCTGATTGCCAGGCAAACACTATAAGCACAGAGCTCCCAAGCCAGGCTTTTACACCCAGTAAATTTCATGTAGCATGCACATAGATTTGAAATACTGATTATAAATAAAATACATATGGAACAACCTACCTGTTTACCATTATAGGAGTGTTGAAAGAAACACCCAGAGGCAATACACATGTATGAACCATTTTCATGTACATGTGGCTGGATCCTTGGTGGGCTACGCCTCAAAGTCTGAGCCCAAACTTCCTCCTGAGCCACGGGCCTGTCATCATGAGCCTTCCAATGTGTATCCTTCCGAGGTCGGATTCTACTTTGATTTTCTCTAAACAAAGACTCTGGAGAGTGGTTGGAAAAGTTATCTCTAAATTGGGTTTCCCAGGTAAAGTGGGTATCTTTGTTGAGGTTATTGTTATTATTATCATCTCGGAAGTATTTACTGTTGATACGGTTTCCTCTGTTGGAATGGTCTTTCATTAAGGGATATTCTTTGTGATGGTTATATTTGACGGGAGTGGTTTCTCTACGAAAGTTGTTTTCTTTGTAATGGTGATATTTGGAGGTGTTTTCCCAGTTGAAGTGGTTTTCTTTCACCGAGGGATTTTCCTTTTTGTAATTGTAATATCTGACAGAGGGGTTTCCTCTTTTGAAGTGGTTTTCTTTGCTGTAACCAGCCCCAGGAGAGCGACGCTTCTGGTATGGTTCTGGCGCATATTTTCTCTGCGGTACAAACTGTGAAACAGAAAATTTAGTTTTAAAATTATATCAGACAATAGGACTGCTACAAAATGTGCATCATATTGTATGATAAAGATTTTGTGTTGGAAATTTGGCAGGTCAGAGGAAACAGCTGATTGTAAAGAAACAATATGGGTAATATTTCAAGACGTCACTTGACTGAGATAGAGCTGATTACAGCAACTGTAGGAAGTCACAGTCTGGAAATTAGTCTCTGAAGACAAAAACATTTAAGTGCGCTGTGTTCTTTACCCAACTTGTCCATTGTAAGATCACTGTATGCTTTACAGTTAATAGTAATTTTTAATAAAAATAATAGGTACATAATAACAGCTATATATTCAACACTTTATATTTTACACATTTTTTTAAACATTACAATATGTGAAATATATATAAAAGAAGTTACACTGACAATTGATCTGCTATTAGGCTACATCAATTTTTCATTTCTCTTGGTAAAAAAATGATATACAAGGACTCTAAACACAATATTTTTTTACAAAATTCTAAATTAACTTATGTCTGTCTGTTTTGCTAACATATTGTGCATTTCTGGTATTATACCATATCTATTACTGGTAGGCCTACTTAGTTCTAACTGTATTTCTAGGAAATGCTGCTGCTTTGTAGCCTTATATTTTGTCTCATATATATATAAATAAAAAAAAATTGTTATGATTTCCAAGTTATAAAAATGATATTTTACACTTTCAATCCAATTTAAATTTAGCTCCACTGGATCAACTCTTATCTACTGTGCCATGAAATCCCAGTTTTAATCTGCTAATTTACAAAAGAACGAGTAACAACTTAAAATCTGTTCAGCCTAAAATACTGGGTGTTTATAAATGAATATCGTGGTTTTAATGCTTTATAACTTTTATACTATAATTTTGTTATTTTCTAACACCCGCTGAAGAGTTATTTATCACCTTAAAATATTTTTCCAAATACTAAAGTGATTGTAATAATTTAAATATCTAGTATACTGTGAGATTAGAAATTTGCTTGCAGTTTTTTAATGAGTTTTATGAGTTAGAACCTCTACGCTCCAAGGACTCTTAAAAATGAATGTCCAACTTTTTTCACCACTATAAATTCGGAGGTTGCTTAATATTTTTGCAATAAAATTTGAATGGTGAGGAAATCGTCCAAGTTTCCAAAAGAGAATAAAATTTCCAACAATTTACTATTATGCCTTTTTTGAAAATACTCAATAAGGCAGCCAAAAATTGCTTAAAAAAATAAAATGTGACATTCCCGATATTCAATGTACAATAGACTCCCTCTTATCTGGACCCCTCAGGACCAAAGCCAGTCCGGATAACGGGTTTTCCGGTTAAACTAACATCCCTGGAAAAACTCTGGACTGTATACAGTATTTGACTTAAATTTAGGAGAAAATTGTATTTAGACACGTGATCACTGGTCTCAAATCTTTCCCACAAAAACATTTGTTTCAGTACCACCCACTTCCAGGGGAGCGAGCTGGTCTAGTGGTTAGAGTGTGGGACTTTGGTCCAAGAGGACCCGGGTTCAAATCACCAATGGATTTTATCTAAGTACATAGTTGGGAAAGTTAGTCAAAATTTCTAACTATAGTTCGGCCGCTTAGAAAACGACCTGCGCGCTAATGCTAAACCAATGCTGGAGGAGGTCGCTTTCTAAGCGGCCGAACTATAGTTAGAAGTTAGTCCCATAAAAAGTAAGTGATAGTAGTTAAAGTAACTGATAGAAATGATTAGTTAGTTGAAAAACTAACTGATAGAAATAAAGTTAGTTTTCCACATTTGTAGAAGATAGCTGTTTGTTGGAGGGTTGTTTCAAAAGGATTTCATAGGTAATGAAATAATGACACATCTTGGTTACTAATCATTGTGTTTTAATTAAATACGAGGTGTTAGCCCGTTCTACGTACGGGAATTCAGTAGTCAGTTAAAACCGTGTACAATTCAGATCGGCTAGTTTACGCATATAAAGACAAAGTTTCTTGCAGTTTTAATGTGAAAAATCATCTTGCAAACAAATGTTGTGTGACCAAATATGTTTTTCTTCCATCACAGGTCTATCCGATATGCATTTTAAATCCGATAATTTTACAATAAAACAGAAATTCTGCAATTTTTACGATGTGAAAGGCGTTGAAGTGAGATTTGCAGCCGATTCGCACAGACGCACACTGATTATAAGTAGCCTACAGTAGAGAGAGTAATAGTCAATTGAGAAGTGTATATACCTAGTCAACGATACCACCTTCCATAGCATACCTGCCTCTTCCATAATTATTATTATCACCACAATACAACTACTATACATAGTTTCCAGTACCTAGGTCTGAATAGAAACAACCTAAAATAAAACTATAATATCCAATAAAATTCACAGTACACATAATTTAACTTTGCTGTCCTAACATCAAAACTAATCGTCACACCTATCCTTTATATCAATTTCACTGTATTAATTGCTAAATAAATAAGCGTAAACAAAGAAAAGTAAAAACAATAACGGTTTGTTTTGAAACAGCTGTTTGGTTCAAATAACATTCATTTGAAAAAAAAGAACTGGTCACATGTAGCAGGAATATAAAAAGTAAACACGCTAGTAGAGCTAATGACGTATTGTCCATACCGTTATCAGTTCTATCCTTGATAATTACCCACCCTCATTGAATAAATGTGCATCTTAATTTCCCATATTAGTTAATTTAAACTACAATATATTCATTGAAATAAAAGTGATATTTTATAAAATTGATTTGGGGGCCTATATCAGCGCCCCCAAACGTAACCACAACTGAACACGATTTCTTAAAACGATGGTTTGTCTAATTGCAGTATCCTAGGTCAATGTTGACGTTGTGTTCAATCTATGTCATCCATCTGTTTATCTATGTATAAAACCCGGCTGAGGTTGTGGTGGTAATTTAAAATCGTGATTCCTGATTAATCTTGATCTTTTTATGACATCGATATTTCCGGGCCTAATCCAAACAAAATTAAAGCAGACAAACATTAGTTGTAAACAAAAAGCTACCATGAAGAATTAAAACATGTAAACCTTGTTATTTTTCCAATCTTTCCTTGAAAAGTGTAGCAGTAAAATAATTTGCATTTATCCTTTGTTATTAAGACTCGTGTACAGAGCCTCGATTTGTACTGTGGTTTAATTAATTTTGGTTAAACTGTGGTTTAAACTGTGGTATAATTATCTCTACTAATCTTACTTATTTCCTATAATCAATGACAAACTAAGAGTAAATAAAATAACCTCACAGTTCCATAGTTTATATTTAACCAGCTGTTAGTTAAAACAAATTATATTGCTCTAAAACAAATCGAAGATTACAGATTGCTTTAAAAATAATTTGAACATCCTAGTATTTTACTATGTATATTTAATTAATCTGTAATCCTCTTACAGAAGAATTGAACGTATCAATTATTAGCATTACACATAGTATAAATAAGTCACCCTAAGTATGTCTTTAAATTTTTATCCAAATGCTGAATTTGACACAAAAGCTTAATGTTTACAGCTGTTATGTTAAGCAAATTATTTTATGCCAAAAGCTAGTTTAGAATCTTAGCGTCGGCTGCTAGACTTTTTCAAAATTAAAACCTAATTTCTAAAAAACTGGGACCCTAAACTAAAATTATGGCTCAACATTCCCTCTAGTTCTCAAAATGATCTTTCTTTCAACACAAAAATCATGAAAATCGGTCGAGTGGTTGATTCAGAATCGTGAAATAAAAAAACACAGTTTCGTTTTAATATTATAGATTAATTAAACATCGTCACATTTACATTACATGTAATGTCAAAACATTCATTACTACAACAAAATTTACTTTAAATGCCTATGGTGTCGCTGATTCTTCCTCGTCTGTTACTCTGTTAGTGATGACTAGGTTTGCCGCACTGAACAGGCGTTCGCAGTGAACACAGGTGTTTTTTAATTTGTAGATTTATATTTGTAGTTATCTTATTATAATGTATTTGTTTCATGACTAGTGAATATTTTGTTAGTAAATTGATGTAAATTTCTAACTAAATAATGATTTACACATTAGTTTGCCGTGAGTGAATACTGAAGCAATGTCAGTGTGGTAGTCAGGTACACATCGGCAACGTCGCAGATTCACACGTGCTCCCGCCCAGCTGGGAAATATCGTACAAACACCAGACGGCCCGCTACCAGTGACGGGAGAAATTTTTGTCTATAAATATAAATCTGTTTAAAAACCACCTTTGTTCGCATTATAACATCTGTCATATTGGTGTTATTTCTTGAGTCACGGCAAACACGATGGTATTTTGAACGAAATTTTCAGTGTCTTATTAACGATGTTAGCATACGTTTTAAAAATTAACAGCAGCATAAAAACTATTGTGAATACATTTTTTTAAATGCATGGAAATGTTAACAATGAACCTACCAATAAGCCATAAAAATTGGCAGAGTGGTTTGTTTACAAATAAATTTAAACTTCAGTGTTAGTGCGGAGTTTCTTAAAAACCGGTACTTTTTAGGATCTTTCAACTATATAAATTTTTCTGGTACGGTAATCGGAAATCGGAAATTTATTTAATTGACACCATGTAAAATGTATTTAAACCAGCTTATATTTAATTTTTGTTTCAACAAAATCAAATAATTCATCTCAGATATATTTAGGCTCAAACTCGAGTGCACATAATTTATTTATATTTAAAGGTGATACAAAAACTTGTCATCACTCTGTTTTCAATACAGTAGTTCAAAAACAAATAGTGATCATCTCACCTTTCCTGACATAAACATTACTTTCGATACACAAACATAAGTTACAACTGAAGTAACTAACTAACTGAAGTCCCGGCTAGGTAAAAACACAGTTTGTTGATGTTCAATTAGCTGAATTTTACACTAAAATTTATTGTACAACAATTAATGGACAGCAATTAATGGATTACGAAATATCAGATAATTTTTTAAAGTCTGATGAAGTAGTTTTTCCAGTGTGATAAAAGTATAGTTTACTACTAAATTTAAAAGTGACCTATTTGTGGCGAGATAAAGTTAAAAAGAGCATGGTAAACACATTGAGAAATACACTATAACTGTACTAAAAAATAAAAATTATATTCATTAAAAAATATATAGGCCTATTCCACTTCAAGTTAAAAAAAGAGACCATCATACTTTTCCCCAACTAACCTCGAAGCACTTGTGACAAATGCTTTAATTTTTTTGTTTTGGGTACAAACACAATAAACATTTTAACGCGTTTCCACCCTTTTCATTTTTTTCAACTTGGCTGACTCAACTTGAACTTATCATTTGTGCACTCTTTGTAATTTACAAGAGAAAGAAGATGCTTTTAATTTTATCTCTGATTGTCCCATTTTAAATTCAATAAGGAAATTTTATTTTGGCTGTCCAATTTTGACACAGGAACAATATATAGAGATATTGAATGGGTGGGATTGGCGGGCCTTAAGTAATTATTTAAAAGATGCTTGGTCTAAAAGATGGGGGTTAATCCAAGAATTCAATCTGTGAGAATCATTTTCCCAAATGTCATTACTTTTAAAATCTTTTTTATTATAATTTTTTAGTTTCATTAACGCATCAAAATTGCATTAGTAAGATAGAAATGTATTATTTATATACCAAGAATCGTTGAAATTTATATACAGTATATTAATTTGATCAAATATTGCAAAATATTGCTAGAATGTAGGCTATTGTTATGATTCTAAAAAAGGAAAGTTTACTTATATTTTCATTATCATTCTTTTTTAATTTATGGAAATATACATAGATGAATGAATCCGTTTTAGAAATATGTGTATTGTCAAAAAATGAATTGTGTTATTATTTGATTTTAATCTGATTTATGAGAACAGTTTACATTAGTCAATTGTTGTACAAGTGCTAACCAGGTACGCCAGCCGCAATAGACGGGCTTTTTGTCCATCGTTGTATTTAGTGCTAAGAAGTTATTGTTGTACACTTATTTGTAAATAAAAGCACTTTTTCATTTCATTTCATTCATTTCATTTCATTTTTCAATTTGTTGAAATATGTCACTTAAGATTGGTCACTTGATATCACACTCGCCCGCCATTGCAAACAAATATTATTAATCTACTCCTACTTAATTAAAACTGTTCACCTTAATAACTTATGCATTTAAAATATTTAACTGTATCACTAATATACATATGACGACAAGACAACTAAGAAACTAACAAAAAATTAACACCTGTCACGGCCAGATATTGGACATCGACTGAAGTGAAGACATTGTTTTGACACTTGAGATTACAGTACATATCAATCGCCAAACAAACATTCCTCCTTCCCACCCTTCGGTGCTTGAATTGTTGTTAGGCCGGCCACACACAGAACCGGGCAAGGCGGGATGCGACAGGGCATTTTGCCCCGGGGCGTCTTGTGCGACGGGAATTGCACGGGCGCTTATGGAGCTCCACACACAGGACCGGGCGAGGCAGGGCACGTCAAAAAGACGCCCCCGGGCCAAATGCGAAGGTCTCCAAAATTATGCCCCGAGGCAAGTTGCTGCCGGGCAGAACTTTCTGCGCATGTGCGTTGATGTAATTTATTACCTTACGTGATAATTTTGGTATGGATTATTTTACAACCGATACAATTTACATATATGACTGTAACAATTTATACGACCAAAGATTACACATTTGATACGACTATACAGTGCTATTACTACAGTGGTTGAGTAACTAATACTTAAATCTTGGTATTGATACTGAGGAAAGAGAGGGCCAACATACATATTAAGGGTTTCAAAAACCACTCCTCTGGAGGTATGACTTTGAATTTTGTTTTCTATTCTGCTCCCAAGTAAAAAGTTGGCTAAATCGGCTCAAGGCTCAGAAATAAAAAATCCTATATGAATTTTCTGGTTTACGTGGGCTAAACTTTTTACTTGACGTGCCCTGCCTCGTTCTGTGTGTGACAGCAGCAGGACAGGGCAAGTCAGGTGTCTCGTCATGCCCTGCCCTGCCCGGTTCCGTGTGTGGCCGGCCTTATTGGCTGCCATTGGCTCGCCCTCCAGGACCGCTGCATACCAAAGCGACTGGACTTTGACTTTCTCTTTCCCCACCCCCCCAAGGGCGCTGACCCCTCACGTAGGCATGCAACACGCAACCCTCACTGAACACGTAAAATAAATAACCCGTACTGGAAATACTTTCGCCTGACCAGAAAAGCTAACGATTTGAAACTAGCGAATATATTATCTATTCGTTGACTATAAAAACTAACTGAGTAGAAGTTATTTCCAGCTCTTTTTAAAAACTAACAAATAAAATAGAAGTTAGCCAAAAAAACGAACGAATAGCGCAATTTGTTAGAATTTCTATTCGCTATTCCCAAGTATGCTAAGTGATAATACCGCAACCCCTAGTTCTAGGCTGAAGTAATGTGAAAAACAATCCCAGGCTCGTGCCTAGCGTCCTAGGACAAAAAAAAAGTACCGCAATCTTCCTGCGAGTCTAGTCCTCTTAAACCGATGTGCTCATAAAAATTGTCTGGTTAAAGAGATGTTTATTCCACCGAGTGTAGTCCGGTTGAACCGATGTCCAGTTAAAAGGTGTCCGGATAAGAGTTAGCCAACTGTAGAAATAAACATAGTAGGTAAACATTAAAAACGGGGATTTTCAATTCTGTTTTATTTTGAGTCAATTTTTGTCTGACTTTATTCAAGAAATGCATGAATAGTAAATTGTAGGAAATTTGATTCCTTTCGAAATATCACCTTCGACCAAAATCTATTTCCATACCATTTGAAAGTTATTTGCAAAAAACGTTAAGCAACCTCCCAATTCATAGTGGTGAAAAGAGTTGGAGGTTTCTTTTTAACTTTGTACAATTAAATCACAATTTTACTGAACCAATTTTGTTAGATAATTTGTTGTTGGAAGGCATAAACTCTTTAATTTGCTTTTTCATTCGATGTATTATTTATAGCGGTAAGTTTAATAGTAGGCATTTACAAGTTATAAAGCGTTAAACCCCCGATATTCATTTATAAACACCTGGTCTACAGTAACTTCTTACAGCGCTAATATTTTACTTGAGTTAAAAAAAAAAAATAACAAAGCACTTTTTTCTCCTTATTTAACTTCTTGACCATCATGGTAATGTTATTAATTTACTGAAAGTTAGTTATAAAAATGTTCAACTGATTTCCTTAATTCCAGCTGATTTGTATTTTTCCTAAAAAAAAGGGCTACGTTAGCCACACAACTCAAGGATTAAAATCATCCGTATCCTTTTTAATGCAGTACAGCCAAATATAGTAACTTATAAATAATATACCATATTATAACTTAAATAGTAGGCCTACCTTATAAATGTGATGTTGAAAGCGAATAGGGACCTCTTGTGGGCGATGCAAAATTTTCAGTAGGCCTACTGCCGTATAAGTAATTAAGGTTGAAAATATTGAAATTCGGTTTTTTATCAATTGCTATACCTCAATTAACATAGAACAGGACAGTATCGGTTAAAATACCGAATTGAAGATGTAAAAGGTTGAAATAAATCTTTTTCTTAGCCTCTGCACGGTCTGAGAAAAGTGACCTCTTGTCGCTCAATGTTATTTTGCCATAACGACAAGAGGCCCCATTTCTAATATTCACTTTATAAACAGACTTTAGTCCAAAAAATTAATTGTTCTGCATTCTAGTGGAAATTTTGCGGTCACGACAAGAGGTACCTTTTCTTATTTTATGGAGAAATAACATAGGGCCGACAAGAGTTCCTTTTTCTGAAGGGCGATTTTTACAACATGCTTTGATAAAACAATTATTTTGATGAAAACTACAATGAGTTAAGACACATCTTTGCATATAATGTCCAAAGAGGACATTATAAGGTTTCTTTTCATACCAAAATTGTTTCTTAAATACGTAAAAAACTGTTATTATGTGTATTTGGAATTTTCAAAATGGTTTTTCTCAAAATGGCCCTTTTCCAAAACAAAATTTCAAAGTCCTATAATTTTAACATAAAAATTCTTAGATGCATGGGACTTGCAAAAAGTAATTCAGAATTTAACAAGGAATTCAAATACATATAACCCAAAATCGAAAATTCCCGACAAGAGGTCCCTATTCGCATTCCACATCACAAATTATGTTCAAACCAAATACTGATTGATTACCTTTTTTTTTATTTTGGGTTTCTGTTTTGAGACCAATTCAGAGATGTGTTTAGACTGGTTGCTAGTGGCAGCTTCAACCGTCGCATAACTGCCTGATCCGCAAACCTTCAACGATGGTTGACTTCTCAGAAACTCCTCCAGGGAACTGTAGCTGAACTGTCTGTACGGAATCTGATTACCGACCAGGCTTTCATAGTCACCTGGAAAGTTATGTTCTGAGTTTAGTTTGTTGATATATTATTTCCTTAAAACATCATACCTTTGTGTCAGTTTTTTACAACATAAACTACTTCAAAATTCAGCACAAGGGTGCTCAGAGAGGGGTGGAATGCGAAGCCTCGTGTCAAGAGAGGCTATCAGGCGATGTTGATGGCCTATAACAGGACTTTTCTATATTTCTAACAGTGTATGAAAACTGAAAATTGTTTAAATAAGTTGATTTTTATTTTATTTGCTTGGATGTATTCACAACCCAGGAAGTGGGACATGCTCTTATTTGCCCTCCATATCAGGAGATGTTACAACTTTTGCTGCAGTAGCGAAATATTACCGTATCTAGATAGGACTGCGATAACGGATCATTGTCATGACGATATGATATGGGCATATAATTGACTGCAGTCTCATCAAAAACGCAGGGAGGTAAATAATCCCTACATTCTATTTGTACCGTACGGTAGGCCTACTTAAAGAAATTTCTGGTGACAAGTGAGCTGGGCTTTACTGAATAAAAAAAATTGCAGGCCTATATTTACACTCAAGATTTAAAATGTTGGTTTAAAATAGGTAAGTCCATAAAATTAGGGCACAGTCTTTAAACAAATTTAGTTTAAAAAATACTAACCAGAAAGTGTTTTCAGAGAAAGGGGTCCTTTACTGGAAATAACACAAGCTCTGATGTCGCCAACGATTTCAGCTAAATCAGCCATCATAAAAACAGGACCTCACTGCAAAACATAGAGTAAAATAGATTATAAGAAGGGTATACTTTCCTGTTAAAGGGAACAGTCATTGATTATCAATGATTTCTTTTCAATAGCCTACATCGATCTATATTTTATTTTTTGATCTGATATAGGCCTATGGATATTAAAACGAATTGAAACATATCAGTTGATTAACTTACCGCAGTGTTTCCCAACCTTTTTCCGTTCAGGGCACACTAACTAGAACAAGTTTGTAGTCACGGCACACTTGTCTACAAAATATCGTTGGTAAAAATTACATTTAGGAAGTGCATAAAAACCTCTTTTTTTTTACTAGTATATGTACCGGTATATAATATAAAGTTGGATTTACCAAGGTAAAAAATATAAAACTCACATTTTTTTATCTAACATGTGTACATTATTTAGTGTTTATTAGGTGGAAAGTTTTAAATAATAATAAAACATTGAGCTTGATAACAATTTTGTATGAATTTACCAATAATGAGTGAGAAATATTTAATAAACCCTGGTTTCAGTTCTAGTGGGAAATTTGTGCTCAAGGTTTGCTCATTAAAAGTTTCTTTCTTGATCAAAATTTTTTTAACTAGTTAAAATTTCACAGCACACCTACAGAGGCCTACCGGCACACCAGTGTGCCGCGGCACACTGGTTGGGAAACACTGACTTACAGGTACAATAAATAAATATTGTTCAGTATCAACAAACCATTGAGTACGGTACTTAGCATTTAACATTGAATTTATACTAGGAACAAAAGTACCAAATAGTTGTTGCAAACATGTTTGAAAAAATAAAACTCATAGGAGGATCCTCTTCCCCTGCCGTGGTTTTAGATTAAGATCAATGGCTGGTTGGTTAACTAATTTAGGCATTGTCACTCTAACCTGTTGATGTATCATCGCAAGATCGAAGACTCAGTCAGGTTTGGTGTGCAACACATCCGGAATTCAGATAAGACAATAAAATAGGCTACTTATTCAGTCGGAGAGGCCCAACAAAAACAAAAGATCGGTTTGGATGGAATAAATTTGGTGGATTCCTAATTGGTTGAAATAAAAACAGGTTGGTGGTCTCAACCTTGTATTTGCCCATCTACGTGGGCTACAGACCTGGGTGTGGAATGTAGCCAACGAAGCAAGGGGTGAGCCAGTAAGTAGGCCTAAGTGAAAAGCACTGATAAATTAGTGGCATACGAACCCACGAAATCGCAGCAGAAAAATATAAAAATAGGTACCTACCGGTAAGATACCTAGGCATCAAGTTAACTTAAATCAATAAATTAGAAGGCTTATCCCCAAAGTCGAAAGAGAAAACAAATTAGGCCAAGTTAGTTTGGTACAGATTGACTTAACTTGGTTGTGTAAAATCAGCTGAAACTATGGATTAACCCTCCAAGTGTCTCTAGTTTTGGTGTTAATGTTCGCCCATTTTTTGCGCAATCGCAGGGTTTTATTAAAATGTATCTTAGAAACTTAAAAACAATGTAAGTGGTAAAGTATACTGTTTTATATAGGCTATCATTTTGTTTGGAAAATGATGGACTTCAATGTAACATACCTATAAAACATTACAAAAAAATATTTAACAATTTTTGTGGGGTTAACATTTCTCAAAAATTATAAAATAAATGAAAAGAATTTATGTTTGCACTCAATAAATTGTTATAATTCAGGCCTATAGGTCTACAAATATTTTAAAATAGCCACTTTGTTCAGAATTTTATAAGGATTCCAAAAATATAGTAATAAGGAAGTAGGTTTCCAAATAAATAGCCTAAATTATGGGCAGAAAACAGATTTCGGTACATAGGTAGCGTTTAAGAATGCATAGCCTAACCATAGCTAGGAATCTGGCTGATAATTTACATCAATATCACTACCTACTTCTTCAGGATCATCAACCAGCCCTTCAAAATCACTTAAATCTTATAATGCACCACGTATATCACTACTTATGATTTTTAACACTAAAACAATGATAAACGTAATAAAACACATTCATACATTGAACCAATCTTAATACTACAAAAAAAAGCTTTAAGAATAATAAATGATCTTCCATACAACACACCCTGCCGACAGCACTTCAGAGAAGACAAAATATTAACAGTTCTATCCATGTACATCTGTGACACCATTCAATATTCCATACAAGAGAACAATAAGACAAGAGCAGAAATTCATCAACACAACACAAGGAAGAAAGAAGATATAGACCTCCCTTACAAAAGACTAAAGAAGGCACAGGACCAACCCTTGTATACTGGCACAAAATTCTATAACCACCTTCCCCAAAACATCAAATCCCTAAAACCTAACAAAACCAAATTCAAGCAAACCCTAACAAATCATCTCACACAAAATCCATGCTACACCAAACAAGAATTTTACACCATCAACAAAAACAGATAGACTCACACATACACCAAAACAAGAACCCAGGTCAAACTTTGACCAACAATAAACTTCCTAGGGCCTTGCCCAAAGAAGAAGACGTACCCCCTGTTTTAAGGAGAGTGGCGGTGAAGAAGAAGGTAAAGGTAAAGGTAAAACACATTCAGTCATCGGTGCGAGGTTAACGAAGCTGTTTACAAATAGGCCTAAGTTACGCACGTAAAATGAAAAGCGTATAGAAACAGACATCAGGAGAAAGCTCTGAATCTGCTGAAAAAAACGATACCTAACTCGATCCGGTTCAATCCGATTCAGTCAGTCCCAGAGCCGTCGCCGTAAACAGTGTTTGTGAGTCGCAAAAGCGACACATAACACTACAGCGGATGTGTTATAAGTCGCTTTTACGACACATAACACTCGGAGGGTTAAAATATATCTCCCATCGTAAAACCAAATGTCAAGTAGAAAAGAGCTCTGATAAACTTGGGTTATGTTCAGACCAATCCTCAAAGAAAGGTCCAAGTTTAGCCTAACTTAATTGGATTGAAAAAAAGGTCTAACAGTAAAAGGATGATTAGATTGATTCATTGATTGAGACCATGGGAAGAATAAGCTACATAATTTTGCCATATGGGCAACAGTGGTCTAATTGTACAAACATAATTCATATTGACATGATGAACTCACAAGTTGAATCGCAATAAACTTAACCGAATAAAATTTTGGTAGTGAGAGAAACAGGCAACCTCATTTAATTAAAAAGTGGTAGGCCTATACAACTTTCCAGCACAGACAAGTTTCTCTATTCTTTAATCATGTAGGGGTTGGGCCTAAGAATACAGTCAGGAACAATCATCTTGTAAAAACACTTACCCAATTTCAAATTGATAACACTGTCTTGTTGTTGGACTTGATGAACAATTAAGAAACACTGTAACGAACTGAACCCATCAATACAATTAATTACTGTAATAAGTAATATTAAACCTAAAATCTAAATCCTAAGCAAGATTAGTTTGGCTCTTGGCTGGCTCGCACGTTTTCACGTTTTGAATTTTGTTGTGTTTTTTTCCAATTTTTATGTTTGTTTGGTTAAGTTATGCCATGTTGGCCAACACTGACAAATAAAAACTACGAAATGACAAGATAGTTACATCTGTTGATTATAGACACTGGAATTTATTAAAAAGTTCTCAGTATTCAAATTCAATGTATCAATAAAGTATGATAATGCTGTATTAAATCAGTCTCTATAATCTATATAAGATTCATACAAAAAGACCCATGAGCTTTGAATAGAAACTACAAGTAAAACCATAGATTAATCATACTCATAATATCTGAACCTCATGGTACCGGTACCACTTCGACAATTTGTCACAAAAAACCGAGGTGACAAAATATGACATTATTATGAATCATTATTATGGGCCATGATGCAGCTAGTGGGGCCTTGGTGCAGATGTATCAAAAGGAAGAAGTACCTTGATCTAGACAGACACCGCACTTGGTCAATTAGTCATTACCCCTCTGAACCGAAACGCACCACAATTTCTGCAATATTGTTTGTCTTGATTCTGCACTCATTTTTAAATTCAAACCATACCTTAGATTAATGAATTAATACAGTATACAATAGGGATCTGTAGATAAACAACACGTTTTTTATGTTGGTAAAGAGGTCCATAAATATTTGTTTTTTCCTGATTTCTTCTTCTTGTTCTTCTCCTTCTGCCTGCATCAACAACATCAGATGTATTTGATTTAGTTTGAATTGCAATTTTTAATTTTTACTTAATTATTTTATTTTTGTTTGTAAATTGTTATCAACTAAATATTTTGATTAAATATAAATATCTATTTTGGCCAAACCGTTTTGATGGCTAAGACACCAATTTTAATATTTTGCAGAATAAAACCCAACATTTTATCTGAAATTCAGGTAGGCCTAGGTATAGCCTAAGTTAGGTTAGTCAAGACTTAATAAATTGCTTTAGGCCTATTTATTTACAGCTGGTGGATGGGTGTTTGGATTTCTGGGCTAAATGCAATCACTTATTATTAAAAGTCATGATTGGTTACTGTTCAGTTTCTAGAACTTACCTAAAACGCACTTAAAAACGTTCTTTAAACTGTTATTTGACATCAATATAAATAGTAGGTTCAATATTACCACTCGCTTAAATAACTTTTTTGTCGTTGAGGCTTCCTTTAATTACTACCAACAGTTTTGTATCAGCCTTACGTCCTACACTCATTTGAATGAACTCAACCGAATGAAAATGTCAATAGGCATATCGAATGAAACAATCGAATAGGCTAATCGACATATTGATCGTTAATTCCATTAGAATGAGTGTAAGCCTAGGACGTAAAGTAAAGTGTAGCCAATGGTTTAAGTTATGCTGTGTATTCAAATAGGCCTAGGTCTTAGGTTCAAATAGGTAGGCCTATTCAAATTAGGCTATTGTAGTTTTAATAATTGTAAGTTAATTAGTTTTATCAAATATAACCGTTTAGTATTAGCTTTATAAATATTGACAAAACTCCTATTTAGGCCTATGTACGTACATTGTATTCCAAAAGATGTTACGAGTTAATAAAGAATTTGAATTTGAGGTAAATAAATAAATTATGATTAATACTAAATAAACCAGGTTTTGGGTGGCTAGCGGTAGCGTACTGATTTGAACAAGACTCTAAATTAATACTAAAAGGTTGCTGGTTCTTTAATTCATCAAGCAATTAAGTTAACTGTCTAACTTAGTCAAGAGGTGGTACTGTCTTACACACGTTGCAGATTTCTTTAAACTACTACCTACAGAATTACATGATGGAATGGCATGGCCTCTGAATGATCTGAATTAACTAGGCCTATATATAGTTTTTTTTATAGGCCACTATAGTGATTTTTATATATAGTTTGCTAGGACTACAGATACAGCTGCTTCGTGCTTTGGATAGACCCACATCATAAGGTCAGACGAGATGCGACTCACCCTCAGCTGGTGCTGTAAGTTACCATGTGTTTTGTTACCATCTGATTGACCAGAATATTAAATGTTTTGTGTTTTGTTATCTTATATACTAAAAAAGTTTGCAAAACTTATGACAGTTAGCCTGACCATACTACTGAGGAACGAATTACACACGGTTGGTACCAAATGAAAGATATTTTTCTGTAGATGTGCAAAATCCCTTTATAAATTAAAATAGGCTAAAACATAACACAAAAATGAATTTTAAATTTTAAAAAAACATTAACATGGGCCTTATGGGTTGCTATGTTAGTGACGAAATAACACCAAAATATAAACAGAAAATCAAAACAGATTAAAGATATAGTTTAGTCAGGTTAGTTTTAAGAAAAACGACAAAGGGTCGTTTTGGACAGTAACAAGAAAATATAAACCCCTATAGTGACTACAGTTGGCTGGGATAACCTACTGCTACGTTTAAAATAGTAATAAATATCCATGCAAAAAGTAAATGCTTTGGGTTAGTCTTGATGTGTGTACTGGTACATTTTGGATGGTTGAAAGGATAATATCAACAGTGTAAGTTAGATCTTACCAGCTTTAATTGTAAGAGTTTTAATGATTTTTGTTTGCCAATTCCAGGAGTATGTAATAAACTCTGATCAAGATTCTGATAGTGACACCTTAACCTTGTACAAATACCAGAACAATAATTTCCTGAACCATAAGCGTGATTCCTACAGTTTTCAGTAAGTATTAAAGTAAGTGAACAGCCTTTTTACATATAATTTAATGATTTTACTATAGGTAGTGATGATTTCTTGCCTAATTCCAGAATTTCTTCTTGATGACACAATAAAATGATTTTCTAATGCTCCTGAGAGTGGGCTAGTTTTAATTCCCAACATAAATCGTAAGTTTGTTGGAATATTATCTTATTAATGTTCCATGTGTTGCTTGTAAATGGCTTACCACTTTTTTATCAGACACCTTTGTGGCTACTAAACATTTTTCATGCAGCTTTTCTGAACTACCTATAAATTATTGGTTAAAATCTGTCAAACATGTAAGTTAGCAAAATAAACCCCAATGGATAAAAAAAAACTGTTTTTACAAACCAATCTAGGTATACATAGATTTCTTCAAGTTTTTGTGCATTAACCATTATTTTTAATTACTATCACTTATGAAAAGAACTGCTAAAATTGTTGAATTGAAAAACCAGCTTATTAGCGAATTTCCCATATAGGGAATAAGCTATTACCCTAGTACTCACGGTAAGACCTGGACCCGGGACCGATTTTTTTTTTCGTTTTGAGGTCCCTAGAGGTCAAAAACACCATCCGTTCAAATTCATATATATATATATATATATATATATATATATATATATATATATGTGTCCGTTAGCGCGATAACTCGAGCAAAACTGATCCGATTTTGATGAAATTTGGTACAAACGTGTAAAACTACGTTTATTCGAACGAGTTCGCGAACCAGCATGATCGGACCATGGGAACGGGGGTTTATGGGGGCTTTTATGGGGTAAAAATGGGTTTTTCCCATTTTTGACCCAAAAAACATAAAATTTTGCAATTTCTTTCGAAACTAATTTGTAGAGCTTAAAAAAACAAATAATTTAGTATATTGAAGCGTTATAATGCGCCTAATGGTTACGGAGAAAATTCCAAAAAGTTGTAAATTTAAAATTCCCATGTTATTCTTATGGAGAATAAGTAAACTGTTGTAGTTTGCTTGTTTATAGACATATTTTGCCCAAATTTGGAAAATGTTTTTATTTCTTACTAACTGTTAACATTTTACATAAAAAACACTTTTACCCTCCCTGTTGCAGCAAACCTAAGTATGTTTTAAACTGATTCTATTTAAATAGGGAATAAATGTGATATTTTTAAGGAGTCATTTTAGTGTAAATCCATTCAGGGAAATGGAAATTCGCTTAGTCTGCAGGTTTGCTGCGGCGGGGGTATTTTTCCTAATGTTTTAGTCTGCTGGATCGGGGCTGTCAAGTTAATATTGTCCCACAGTATTATTTTATTATTTTATTTATTTATTTTTATTATTTTACTGTACACCCAAAACAAGCATTTTCTTTTACGATTTGTGATTGCAGGTTTGTGAAGGTGTTTGACCAGGAAGCCCAACAGGTCCATATATACGATGCAGTCGCCAAACCAGTCGTCGAGAGGTAAAATGTTTGAATGTGTTCAAATGTCTCTATGCTGTTGGTCCTGATAACACTGAAAATATTTCAATACCCCTAGGAGGGTATCACTCGTAAATTGTATGTAGGGCGAGTTATTTTTAACGTTCCACTCCCCAATCCATGTAGATGGATGCTACCCACCTTCCAGCAGTGCTCTCAGCAGTCAGTTTCCATGTGACGTTACCCCTAGCACACTGTATGACAATACTTTACTGTATGACAATTCCTATAAACTATCAGTACGTCAAATTTACGTATTGATACCCCTAGCACACTGTATGACAATACTTTACTGTATGACAATTCCTATAAACTATCAGTACGTCAAATTTACGTATTGATACCCCTAGCACACTGTATGACAATACTTTACTGTATGACAATTCCTATAAACTATCAGTACGTCAAATTTACGTATTGATACCCCTAGCACACTGTATGACAATACTTTACTGTATGACAATTCCTATAAACTATCAGTACGTCAAATTTACGTATTGATACCCCTAGCACACTGTATGACAATACTTTACTGTATGACAATTCCTATAAACTATCAGTACGTCAAATTTACGTATTGATACCCCTAGCACACTGTATGACAATACTTTACTGTATGACAATTCCTATAAACTATCAGTACGTCAAATTTACGTATTGATACCCCTAGCACACTGTATGACAATACTTTACTGTATGACAATTCCTATAAACTATCAGTACGTCAAATTTACGTATTGATACCCCTAGCACACTGTATGACAATACTTTACTGTATGACAATTCCTATAAACTATCAGTACGTCAAATTTACGTATTGATACCCCTAGCATACTGTATGACAATACTTTACTGTATGACAATTCCTATAAACTATCAGTACGTCAAATTTACGTATTGATATTCTTAGCGTCATACTGGATGATGATACCTTTCTAGGGTTAATATGATTTCCATATTATTGCAGTTAGACTCTGACAAGAGAAGACACATAAGCTTGCTTACTAACCTGCTGCATTACTTCAACTGCCGGTCTCCTCGTTCAGCTCCATTGGTGACGTCATGGTTCTAGGCCTTCTGATATAATTACTTCGCAACACTTGGATATAAGACGTATATAACAAAATCATAAACAACATAAATAACTTCTTGATCTATAACACATATGTATTGGCAATTCTATCTCCACCCAACCCAAGTAAAAATACTTTACTGAAAATCACAGCCTTTTATCTAAATATTGAAAACCTCTTAAATTTAGCAGAAAAGTATAACATGTATATTACAGGCTGGTACAAATTTACAACAATTGGAGTACCTAGTTTTGTAGTATGACTTGTTCATTCTCAGACGTATCTTTGGAGCAGCTCTTTGTTTTAGTATGAAAATAGTTAACATGGCACATAATTATTGTGGCATCAAAATGTAACTATAGCCACTCATTTAACAAGACTGAACACTAATGTAAATTTTTATACTACTATAAACCCCAACATATGAAAAGCACAGCAGCTGAAGTTTCCAGTGTACTTGCGCCAATGCCACCAGACGGCAGTGCAGGTCACGATGACGTGGCTCAACAGTGTACATTCACATTTTTACGTTGGAATTCAGTAAGGAATATTATACTTGAACACAGGTAACTTACCTTGATAATTTTATTTTGTTTGCAACATGATTGAAGAAAAGCATTGAAGCAGTGATCACTTATTTTGTATAAAATAATCCAATATTTCTTCAATGACGTTATTGTTTTCTACGAGAACTTCTTTTCGAGGAGAGCTCCGCTGTCTCTTTGTTGCTACAACCGTCTAATTAAATATTTTTGCATGTTTTAGCTCCCTCAAGGGTTACAATGGAACCATTTTCGCCTACGGACAGGTAAATACTTTTACCTATAAATATAAAATTGATCAATTAAATTAGTTTTATGTAATTTTGTGGTGTTCCATGGTTAGTGAGAAGTTATCATCTTTTAAATTTGGACATTCTGAAGTTAGAGTTTTCTGTGTTGATTATACGTTGTTAACGTTAGCTTTGATTATTGGCAGAATATAAAAATAGACATCTCATTGTTATGTTAAAGATGTATCAAGTTTTAGAAATTAGCTGGATTAAGTGACCAACAGAGTTTTAGCTTTGTTTTAGTTTGCTGTTCAAAGCTACTGCATGATATATGTTGAAACCGCCAAGTTTGTGTCAATGAAAGAAGAATGTAATTTTGCCAGTAAACTTAGCACACTCTATTAGATTTTCAAGTGTTCTATTTGAATTAAAAAATTTAGCTCCAATCAAATAGATAAATTCAAATTCAAATAATCTTTATTTGTTAGTAGTATGCAATACATACATAAATAGTGTCAAATACATACCGGGTGTCCAAAACCACCCGTACACCCCTTTAAAAACGAGGGAAACGTTTTCTTACAAACAAAAAATAATACAGAACTAGATAGATTGGGCACGGTCTACCAAATGGTGATAATTTCAAATCCAAAATCACACCGGAAGTGGCTTTTTCAGACCGGAAGTTGACTTTTTAAAATGTAAACTACCAATTTTGATCACAGAATCGGATTCTACGTTGAAAAATACATAACTTTTGTCTAAAACATTTTTAGAGAAAATTTGTTTTCTACCCTTAATCCCCTATTAAAGTCAATAACTTTGGTCCATTCATCTGTCAAAGTTACTTGAAACAATAATAGAGAAAATCAATAACAAAGATTACATAAAGAAATATGATGAATGGGATCAGCTGTTTATTGTAAACACTATGGTAATTGAGTAACAACTGGTGTACACATTGCTTGGTTTCATTTTATTTTAAAAATTAATCATTTGTTTTTACATTAAAGTGGTCAAATGTAAAAACAAATGATAAAAAAAATAATTTAATCAATGTGTAGACCAGCTGTTACTCAATTACTAAGGTGTTTACAATTAACAGCTGATCCTATGCATCATATGTATTTATGTAATCTTAGTTATTTGTTTTTCTCTATTATTGTTTGGAGTGTCTTTGACAGATGAATGACCCAAAATTATTGACTTTAATAGGGGATTGAGGTTAGAAAACAAGTTTTTTTCTAAAAATGTTTTAGACAAAAGGGATGTATTTTTTAACGTAGAATCCGATTCTGTGATCAAAATTGGTAGTTTACATTTTAAAAAGTCAACTTCCGGTCTGAAAAAGCCACTTCCGGTGTGATTTTGGATTTGAAATTATCACTATTTGGTAGACCGTGACCAATTTATCTAGTTCTGTATTATTTTTTGTTTGTAAGAAAACGTTTCCCTCGTTTTTAAAGGGGTGTACGGGTGGTTTTGGACACCCGGTATATTGGAAAATGAAAAACAAAGGATTCTTAGAATTAACAATGCAAAAATTCAAAAATTGACATTACTTCCTACAACTCATCGACAGAATAAATAAGATGCCCTTTTCTAGTATCTAAAAGTCAATAATGGTAGTTTATTACATGAATACTCTCACTTAATGGTTTATTCTTATTCGCAAAATAAAACAAAACTAAGCTGAAGGCTGACTACCGTAATAAATTTAACATAAGGGAATTAAAAAAAAGATCTTTCTTTGGTAAGTTGTTTCTTATGTTACAGACCGGAAGCGGGAAAACCCACACAATATCAGGTACCAAGGACAACCCTGGCGTTGTTCCAAGAGCTCTGCAAGACATCTTCTCAGCTGTGGAACAAGTGAGTAGTCGGTAATTAAAGATAAATGTTACACAAATCAGTAATTTAGAGGAAACACATCTTTTTAAAACTCCTTTGAATTTTTTCTAGGCAGAAGGTGAAACATACGACGTCCAAATGTCCTACCTGGAGATATACAACGAGCAGAGCAACGATTTATTGCTGTCGGCTGGCAAAGAGTAAGTTTTGGCCATGAATAATGACTGCAAAATTAAACCTAGTAATTTTCCTCTATAAATAGTAGAGCTGTAGACCTAATTTGCTAATTATTTGACATATCTGATCTTGTTCTTATTAGTTAAATGGAAAATGTAGTAGCTTGTACGTTTTTATGGCACTGCAATGGTAAGAACTAAATAATGTTGTGTTGATGTAATTTTCAGCCTATTGTTCTTTGAGGATTATTGTCCTTCGATCAGGTTTCGGCAGACGTTTGTGCCATCTTGATCTCATAATGTGATCATGACAGAAAAACACTCCGTAGCCTGACCGCAGGATAATTGTTCTCAAAGAACTACATAAGACAGATTAACAAAACTGTAATATTTAAAAACCCATTGTTAGTAGATTGTAAAGGTTGTGCTAATGAAATATACGTGTAGTTGATTGTGTATAATAATTAGAACTCCTATCCATTAAACCATACCTCTACATATTGATCATTTGAAATTGTAGTTTGAATTGTCTGAGATTAATGTGTATTGGAAGAGTTATGATTGTTTTATGTGTAATTTTTTTTTACTATTAGCATTGACTAATACAGTGGAGTCCCCATAAACCAAACTTTGGTAATACAAAAGTCCGCTTAATCCAAAACTAAACTAAAATTTTTTTTAAAAACTAATTTTAATTTTATTTTGTTTAGCCAGTACTTGCTGTTACTTATCGGGAAAAGTCAAAACTGCGTTGTGTGACAGCATTAATGCAGTTAATTGTAGACACAAAAAGTGATGACCCACCCACGTGCCACCCATATGGGAAAAGCCGAAACTGTAGTAACGACAGTTAGTTGTACCTCATCGAAGTATTAGCGGTCGGGCGAGATAGACTTGTTGTAGGCCTATAGTGTTTAAACATTTTGCCATGTTTTTATTAAACATTTTCATTTTCGTCCCGGGTCCCGATCCCGCCATCGGGACTCTACTGTACTATAAATTAGGTATACTTACCATAAATTAGGGTTTACTATTGTTTCACACAGCCATTGATCAATGATAATCAAAGACTTCTGATTTGAAATAAGACTTTGGTTATGGTGAATTAGTTATAGTGTTTCTTTTATCTTCAAGGAAAAAGAAGATTGCTCTGCGAGAGAACGGAGACAAACTTATGGAGTGGCACAATTTGAGTTTGACACCGATCCAAACTTATACTGAAGCTCTAGAATTACTTTCAACTGGCGATACAAATAGGTGAGCTTGAGTTTGAATTTGATTATTTTGTAGATCAAACACTACTAAGGCTGATAAATTTTCCCAGATCAAAAAATTGTGTGGGGAACCAGGAAGTACAAAAGTATGAATGTTATGATGAAGTAAGTATGAGGTTAGCCAGTGGGAAATTTTTCAAGTACCTATATTGTTCTGAAAAAGGCTTCCAGTGCAAACAAATTTAAGACTAAACACTGTTAAATACACTTTTACTGATTATATGCTTTGAAGTGGCAAGAAATTAACCTTCCTTTTTTGTCCAATATAAAATTTAGAGCAATCTTTGCAGTTGATTGGGTATATTCCTGATTTTTCATATTTGTTCATTGGTTGCCGATTATTGTTCGGCATTTTTTGTTTTATTCTAAAGGAGTTATTTCTTGTTGTAACTAATTTTGAATTTTGACTTGTCAAATGTTTTTCTGGTTTATCAATCAAAGTAACCAATGTAAGTAAGTAATGGGAGACATATAAAGTATTTTTTCTGTTTTTCTTTTTGTTTTTTTTTATAAATATTTATACATATAGATTTACTGTATATAAATACGTCCGTGAATGTGATAACTTGAGGAATATTTTGTTAGATTTTTATCAAATTTGGTTTGAAGATGTAGGGCAGTATAAACTTGAATGAACTTGTGGTGATCCGCTGTCACGGGACTGCTGCTGTGACACTGTCAAACGTGTGTTTCACAATATAAGTACTTAGGCGTTATCATGGATCAGAGATTAAGCTGGGTTCCACACCTTTGGTCTGTGAAACAGAGGCTTAGAAGGTTGGTATATGCTTTCGCTCAGCTGGGCCAGGTGTTGGTGGTGGATCACTGCAGGACGGTGTACTACGCCTACGTGCAGTCGGTGCTCCAGTACGGAATTTTGGCTTGGGGTGGCGTCTCATCCGCTGTGCTGGAGCCTTTGTTTGTATCACAGAAATCTCTAATAAAAAAAATTCTTAAAAAACCACTCTGATATCCAACAGATCAACTCTTTATTGAATTTCCAGTATTGAATATTAGGCAACTATTCATTAAATCACTATTACTGTTTATAAAGTCAAACAAGCAACAAATATTTACAGAAATATCACATTGTTATCCCACTAGAAACCGGATAAATTTTGGCTTTTGTTTACCTAGATCATTCCTCAATTCCACTAACAAGAACGCTTTCTATCTAGCACATGTTTTATACCGTACCTTCCATCAGACATTATTGAGGCGGAGGGTAGTAGTGTTGCTGTGAACAAACGCAGGATTGGCGAGTGGCTCGGGCGTATCGGGTGGGCGGCTGCAGAGGCGCTGATACAGTCCGTTTACACAGTATAATTATTTTCCATTAACTGAAAAAGATGTTTTTGCCACGGCTGATGCAGAATTCAACCATGTTTTTGTTACCGTTTTCAGTAATTTATAGTTTATTAGGATCCATTTTATTATTTTTTTTTATGTATTACTATAGACTTTAGTATTTGTTTAAATCAAATTAGGGGTTTCCTTTCTAATATTCAATTTATAAAGGTCTTTGTCTTTTTTAATTTCTAGTAGATATAGGTAATAGCATCGAACAAATTTTAAATACTTTGTATATTGCCTAACAATGGTTTACAAGAACTCTTCCCCCGATCACAGATCAACAGTCTATCCGGGGGAATAATTCCATGTAATGTATTGTTCTATTATTGTACCGTGTAGTTTTTGGAATAAAAGTATTTTGATTTGATTTGATTTGAATGAGTTTGCGAACCCCCAAAACATAAAACTTCCCAACTGCTCTAGATCATTTTAAAGAGCTTGAAAACAAATAATTTAGTGCTGTATATAGTGTTTTTGTACAGTTCTTGGTTACGGAAATAATAAAAAAATCTTAATTTTAAAACTCCCATGTTATTCAATTTTATGGAGAATAAGTAAACTGTTATAGTTTGCTTGTTTATGGATTTACTTTGATCAGACTTGGCAAATTGATTTATTTTATACTAAGATATTGATATTTTTAAATGAAACCCCCACTTCATTACCCTCCCTGTGGCAACAAACCTAGGTACTTGTTAAACCTAATGTTATTTAATAGATTTAATTGAAAATCCAATCAGGCATATGGAAATTCGCTTAGTCTGCAGGTTTGCTGTGGCGGGAGTATATTAATGGTTTGCACAAAAGTTGTTTAAATTGTTTCTCAAATACCAAGTAATAATCGGATATTTACTACAATACACCATCTCATACAGTAGTTCTCTTTGGCTTTAAATGTAGTTGATTTAGCCTTTTAGCCTATACAAGTCTTTATTATTTAGATTAAAGCAGTTACCTTTGTGGATGAACCAGAATCGCGGATAAATGAATGCCGGATATCGGATATTGGATAATTTTAGTGCTGTACTACAATTCTGTCGTCTCATAGACTGTGACTGTTGTGAGATAGTGCATGTTGCAGTTTTAAAATCAAATATGTCTTGTTTTCATTTTATTTTTTAAGATTTTCATAACTATTTAAGTTCCTGTAAGCTTTTGTTATTTTGTACACTCTTTTCGTATCGACCTTTGTAATAAATTATTAGTTGCACTTTAGTTTTTGTTTTATTATAGTTTTATTGTTATTTATTAACCATTTTAAAACTTTGCATTGAATAATTCCCGATAGTAATAAGATCCATACAGATCTATAACATGCATGTATCCAATTTTTGTTCAATAAACAAATTGACTTAAAATGGTTTACAATACCTGCATATAGTAATCCTTTGTTGCTGATTTAGGCAACTAGTTTCGGTTCTTGTTTTGAACCATCTTCAGGCCTCAAGGTGTCAAGTGATCACTTCATCCGAAGGTCGTTAACAGAGTGAAGTGATCACTTGACACCTTGAGGCCTGAAGATGGTTCAAAACAAGAACCGAAACTAGTTGCCTAAATCAGCAACAAAGGATTACTATATGCAGGTATTGTAAACCATTTTAAGTATAATACAGTAATCCGGAGGCTAAACAACTATTTTTAAAATGAAAACAAATTGATTAATTGATAATCTTGTCTCGATCTCGTCTCGATTTATGATGAGAAAATAGAATTTCATCTCAAACTTAAAATCCAGTCTCGTCCAACTCTATTAAACAGTTATGTATACTTTGGACAAATGTGCCATGTAGCAATCTTAGTGTTTGATTTTTTTATTAGAACAACTTTGGAAATTGAGAGAAGAATTGTGATATCTGATATCGAACAGTTGTCAAAATGTAACAGAAGAACTTTATAGTATTTTCTGAATCATCCTTTTTACATTTAGAAAAAAAGGAGTGATTGTGTTCTTGTACAACACTATTTTAATTAATCCGAGGAGAATATCACAAAAATAAGCTGTACGCAATAGAGTTTTGCTCCTAAAATAAATTAAATATATGTTAGCATAGATAAATGGCATCTGGGTCTGGTAAAGATCTCACTTGGAATCAAACCAGAGACTTGAAGATTAAAGGCTAGCAATAATGTTTTTGAGCTATTAAATGCCAGTTTGAGTAGGAAATTATTATTAATCATGAAAAAAGTGAGATTATTAAATATTATCATTTATCCTCTAGCCAAACTATAACAATAAATTAAGTATCCATAGAGACGGCTCATTTTCATTATTTCAGTGAGAATTGCCAACACAAGCTAATTTCTTTTACTAATTCTATTCTCTTTTCCATACGTAAGTAATTACAATGACTCATGTACTTTCTATTGCGGTAGGTGTAGGTGTTGGGTTGGCAGTTAGTTGGCTGTTGGACCAAGTCTTGGGACCTCCTCCTCCTCCTGCTGCTGCTCCTCCTGTGTTAGGTGGGGCAGTAGCGTTTCACGGCCACCCTCCCCCTCAAGCAGCCGGGGGGTAAAAGAGCAGGGACAAGTGCGGGGGTATGGCAACGTAAAACAAGAAGAACCGAAAGAAATACCCAGTAAGGGTAAATACCCCCGCCGCAGCAAACCTGCAGACTATTTAACAAGCCACGCCTTAAAGCTACCTGTAAAATGAGCATAAAATTGGTGAGCCGCTAGATGATATATGGAGTCATTACTTGGAACTGTAGAGGATCGAGAAAAAGCTGAATATAAGAAACAAGAGGCTGCTGAACAACGATTGAAACAGATCACAAATGGAGGATTGACAGGACAAAGGAGGATTGACATCTTGATCAAGGACTTGAATCCAACCATTGAAAAAAACCATAATTTGTCAAGATAAATTAAACCAAGAAGACGGACAATGAATTTTGCAAGATTTGTAATGACGACAATTGCACGACATGGAAAGAGAGATACAAACAAGGAAAATCCAAACCTGCTCAGTCTGTGAACGTGAGACCTACACCAACACTCCAGCTAATATGAAGGGACTCTAAACATGTTTAATGAAAATAAACGTTGATACATAGTTCCTTTAAAATGTGTTTTTATTGTGCATAGTATTTAGACCCAAGCAACACCAGGTTTCTCTGCTAGTTTACAATAAGCTGGCATCCATGATTATGCAAAATCGTTTTAGCTCATGGAATATCTATGTCCTACGTGTTTGTTAAGATTGTGTGATGCTAATGCAACCTAGCGAAGGATCGCTGAACTACCTCAGTCGCTTGTCCATGTGCAGGACCCATGATGTTAAAAGGTTTTTTAAACGATAAAACTACTCTGAGAGTTTATTTTTTAAATGTTCAGTCAAACAAAAATAGAAATATTGTATAGTAAAAACTGAAAGTATAACATATTAATTATGGAATACATGACCATGCTTGTAGCTAAAACTCCCGACCTAGTGACATTGTTTTGCTTCAAGCTAGTTTTGTTACCACTGTGTATGTTGTGGATGGCTTTGAATGCATGATCAATGTCGCCAATGATGAGACTGAAGCTAAACTTGATGACAGATCTCCAGTCCTTCAAAGTCTTGCATTAGTATCTTCTCTACCGGTACTGATATATTTTAGAAAATAAAAAATTGTATTATTTTTTTTTTAGTTTTATTACAACTTTTGTACCCCGTAATCTGAGGGACTAAGACATACAGTAGACTCCCTCTTATCCGGACACCTTTTAACTGGACATCAGTTTAACCGGACTACACTCGGCAAAAATGACATCTCTTTAACCGAACAATTTTTATCATCACATTGATTTAACCGTACTAGATCGGCAGGAAGTGGGCGGTACTGAAACAACTGTTCTCGTGGGAAAGATTTGAGACCAGTGATCATGTATCTAAATATGATGCTCTCCTAAATTTAAGTCAAATACTGTATACAGTATGCATTTAAATGGTCCGTTAAAACGAGTTTTTGGAGACATCGGTTTAACCAGAAAACCTGTTATCCGGACTGGCCTCGGTCCCGAGAAGTCCGGATAAGAGGGAGTCTACTGTAACAGAAAGTTAATATATCCTGCCAAATCACCAATGGATTTTACCTAAGTGATAATACCGCAACCCCTAGGTCTAGCCTGAAGTAATGTGAAAAACACAACCAAACTCGTGCCTAGCATCCTAGGACAAAAAAAAAATACTAACACCTTATCATTCTGCTTACAGATACAGTGGGTATTTTGCTCTCACCGAGTTACCAGAATGCTCAATTGAGTCGTGTCTAATTGATTTTATATTCTTATCCAGGATTGTAGGCGACACTCCAATGAATGTGTATTCCTCACGATCACACACCATCCTCACCATCCACTTGACGGCTCACGTTCACGACAGTCTAGAGATCAGACGAGCAAAACTTAACCTTGTAGACTTAGCAGGGTATGTTTACATTTATACTGAACTCATAATTGATAAATGATATTTTAAACTGAACAATTAAGTAAAACAGACGTACAATTTTGTTTTGGAAATTATCACATTTACTTGTGGTTAGTCTTTTGGACTGCATTGTGTAGGCCTACAGTGCTTCAGAGGATCAAAAATTGCTGGTTTGACCCTGAGAAAAGTCATTAGTTTTAGATTGTTCATACTGCTATATTTCTTACTAGTCATTCTTTGTTGAGAGAGAGAGCCTTGTGTTCTAGTATTTAAAGAATGGACTAAAAAACCAACAAGAATAAAAAATAAAAGTTATTTTTCTTGAACAGTTCTGAACGAGTGCACAAAACCGGAGAAGAGGGTATAATCTTGGAGGAGGCCAGACATATCAACCTCTCTCTGCATTACTTGGAACAGGTAATTAAAACATAACAATACTTTTGAGGTATTTTTAAAGAGGTTGGCCTCAGGCCTGTGCGTAGAGTCTTTAATTAGTAATACAACTAGACATTCCATCATCCATCATCTGTATTCTCTTCCTGATTTCTCTATTTTGATCTTTATTGATTAGTAGTTTATTGATTGATTAAGTTGACTATGTCCATCACATGTTCCATTTTTAATGAAAGTAAATGCCATTTTTGAACTTTGAGATAATGTTGTTGATCAGGTGATAGTTGCTTTGTCAGACCCCGGCCGCAGCCATGTTCCTTACCGCAACTGTACCCTGACTTCAGCTTTGCGGGACTCTTTAGGCGGCAACTGTATGACTGTCATGGTCGCCAACATAGCAATCGATAAAGATAATATTGAGGTGAGTTTGGGTTTGATCTATCGTGTAGAGGAATTATAAACTCATTGGGAGTTTTAGAAATTAGTCTTTTTTGGGGGACAAAAAAAAATATCTTTGTGTCATATAACGTTTTCTCAAATTGCGATCACTATAGTACGAGTTCACTGACTACAGGGTTGTAAATGTAAGTTAATTGATCTATCATACCTAATTTTTTAACCAGGCTCTAGCTCAGGATTGTTTTTCACTTTAGGCTAGGTCTAGTAGTTGTGGTTTTATCACTTAGATAAAATTTATTTGTGATTCAAGGTGCTCGAACCCAGGATCTTAGGGACCAAAGTCCCGCTCTCTAACACTAGACCAGCTCGGTCCATACCTTATCCTACCTGTTAGCTAGAATAAAAATGAAGACCACCCATAATAACTATATATCCATATACATAAACCAATTGCTTTTCAAGCCAAACAAAATAATTGGTCTATAATTTAAATTTAGTCAATGCGAGTACAAAAATTATGCTAGGGTATTTATTTCACCTTTACTGTTAGAGATTGTAGGAAGAATAAGTTCTCACAAACAGACTGCAGGATAATGATAATGTTTAACTACATTTCTAAATATAAAGAAAATGAAAATATGATTAAGCAAATTTTAAATCGATTTTGATATTAACTTCCAGGAGACAATATCAACATGCAGATTTGCTCAAAGAGTGTCGCTGGTGCCCAATGAGCTGATGTTGAACTCTGAAAAGGACTTGAGTGGAGAAAATAATCAGCTGAGACTAGAAATACATCAGCTGCGAGGACAGTGCGCTCTACTTAGAAACAAGGTTAAATGAGTTTCATCTTATCTTTCCTAAACGTATACTTTAGATTCAGCCAATAACCGTTTAATCACTGAGTTTAAAGATTTCAATATTTTTTACCAGTTAGCTGGGCGAATAAGTAGTAGTAAGTAATCAAAAAGTTGCTGGTTTACGCCTGAGAAAAGTCACTGGCTTTTCTCACAGTTAAAAATTGAATCCAATTGTGCATCTAAAGTTAGTCCAAGTTCCAAGTTATGTAAAGCTATTTACCCTTTATTTTAGCATCTGGAAGTTAAACAAGTATGTTTTCTTCTTTCATACAATCCCATCAATACCTTTGTCATAATTGGCTATTAATAACAATCTATCGTGTAGAGAAAAATTGATATTTTTGTTTCCAGGTTAAAGAATTAGAACAACGAGAAAATAAATTGTTTCCAGAAGATTGTGGGAAAAGAGAATACCAGTACACAGAAAACAAACATTTGTACTCCACACAATTAAAAACCGATATTAGTATCCTTAACATAATGGTTAAATTCCATTTCTGCTTTATTTATCCAGCTTTGCTGGCTTGTTGTAGATGTTTTAATCCAATATACCTACTGTTTAAAATTTTTGTTTTTCAAGTTTTAATGTTCTATATGCAACAATTGGAGATTGGTTAGGACTGATTTTTTCGGACATTCAGTCATTAACAGTAAAAATTAAAAGCATTATTTGAACATTTATTGATGACATTTAAATTAATTTTCACATGATTACTTTGATTTTTTACTTGTACAGAGAGCATATCTTGCAGTCTCAGCGTCATCGTAGATTGTCTTAGACCAGGCAATTTTGAGTCTAGCAACAGTTGCCCAATTAATAGGGGAACTGTTGCGCAACTCACTCGGAGACTGAAGTTTTGTGACAGTTGCGCAGGAGTACGCACACAGGCGACTGTTCAAGACGCAAATTGGACATTACAGTATGGATTTAAATGATACAACAATAGTTTGTAGGCCCTACTCTGTTTTTGAAGTTTAGCGCGTGAAAGAAGAAGAGGATTAGAGGGTTCAAATCTTTTGTAACTACTGATCCTTCATAAATATCTCCCCCCACAATGTCTTCTTCAAATTTATATCAGAATAGTCTTACAATGACTTTAAAACGTTCACGGTTTTAATGACTTCATAAATTAATTATTTAACGTCCTCAACACGCAAACTCATACTTAAAAATTCACTTTTTCCAGACAAACTTTACACTACATTTAAAGTTAAGAGAGCAAACGCAAGTGCTATTTCCCATGAGTAGCCGACTGATACTGAGCGAAACAGCGACATTATAGTCGTATGTGTGCGCGTCTAGACTTGTTTCAATTCAATGGATACCAAGCCTGGAGCGACAGTCCCGCGACAATTGAGTCGCAGAGCTGTCTCTGGCAAATTTGGTCTGGGAACAACGATTGCAACAGTTGCGCAACTGTCCCTCGATTGCTTCCTTGGTGTGTGCACTCCAATTTAACACAATGCTGAACATTTTGGTCGGGCAAATGTTGCTAAACTCAAAGTCACCTGTCCCCCCCCTGGCCTTATGATCACGGCATCACCGGCGATTGGCCATTCGGTTAACCGATGTTTCCAATGGCCGGGCTTTGAAAATCGACACTTTATTCACTGTATTCCTCAGGGCTCTGCTTTTGAATTAACACTTCACGCTGTCAACTGTGGTAAATTACCCAAGCTGTTGTTTTAAATTTGTAGCAGCCTTTGAATTATGGTTTGTAAACAGAGTTTATGTGTGTTTTCAAATTTTTAGCTTGTGATAAAAATCAAAGTATTTTAAGATTGTATTCCTTGAACACTTAACAGTTTATTTGATAGACTGGCTTCAAGAGATGAAGGGTAAACATCCAAATCTCCGTTCTGTCAGTGACTCTAGTTCTTCTGGATACAACGTTCTCTGTTTAGGTATTTTTTTTCTTGATGTCTACGCCGGCGGCATTTTTACTTGAAGAGCTACAGTACTAAGTATTTTGCAGAAAATGTACTTTATTTCATTCTATACATGCGGAAAACATTAATATGAACAGGATTTTTTTTATTTTAAAGAGGTTGGTTGCCTTTTTTACCTTTTACTTGCTCATTCACATGGGTCACAGAGACATGTGCGTGTGTGCGTGAAACATACCCAGCAAAGCAAGGGGTAGGTACCAGAATAAAACCCACGACATCACTGTTTTTGGGCCGGAAGTCTGTGTTAATGGACTCACCAGATGACATCAATTCAGCCAATTGAATCGTCCTTGTAAAGACTAAAGAGAACTATTTGATTCAATACATGCGTAAACATGCAATTTTATTTGTTTTGTTTAGATTTATAGTGTTTGTTCTTGCAAATCTAAACCCAACACATACCTAGTGTACTTGTACTTCCATGGATCAGTACAACCCATGGTGGGTAACTTAGGAATGGATCTGTCTAACCTAATACATTAATACCCCCGCCGCAGCAAACCTGCCGTCTAAGCGAATTTCCATTTGGCTGAATTGATTTTCAATTGATCTATTTAAATAACATTAGGTTTAACGAGTACCTAGGTTTGCTGCTACAAGGAAACTAATAAAGTGTGTTTTTAGTAAAATATTGATAGCTTACTATTAAATAAATAAATTTGCCAAGTTTGATCAAAATATATCCATAAACAAGCAAACTACAACATTTTACAATATTCTCCATAAGAATAACATGGGAATTTTAAATTTACCATTTTTTTAGTTTTCTCCGTAACCAATAACCGTACAAAAACACTTTGATATACTGAATTGTTTGTTTTTTTAAGCTCTTTAAGAAAGTTTAGAGAAAAATTGGGAAATTTTGTGTTTTGAGAGTCAAAAGTGAGAAAACCCAATTTTTACCCCATAAAACCCTGTTCCCATGGTCTGATCATGCTGGATCGCGAACTCATTCAAGTTTATCCCGCCTTACACCTTCAAACCAAATTTCATCGAAATCGGATAAAAATTACTCAAGTTATCGTGTTCACGGACACATATATATATATATAAATCTATATATATATCTATATATATATACATATATAAAAATTTGAACGAATGGTGTTTTTGGCCTCTGGGGACATCAAAATGAAAAAGTAAATCGGTCCCGGGCCTAAGTCTTACCATGAGACCTACGGTAATAGCTACTTCCCTATAGGGAAATTCGCTAAAAAACGAGTCTGAAGAAAAAATTGTAACCATTTTTTTTTTGATCCAGCGGAACCTGATGAAGGGTTTGATGAGTTTGCCGCTGCTACAAACGCCAGAGAAGATTGGAGCAAAGCGAGAGAGTCAGAGAAAACTGCCTCGGATGCTCTCGCAAGTCAAATCAACATTATTGATGCTGTACACCAGGAAATGTGTGAGTGATATACTTTCTCACATGTAACCTAATGACCCTCCAGAAAAGCAAACCAAATTAGTTGTTGATGTGTTGTTGGTGAGCCTTGAATAAGTTTTAATTTGATTTGTTTTTATAGTTTTTGAGTTAAAAAAAGTCAAAGTTTGCCTGCTCTAAACATTTTTTGTTCTTAGCTGCTGTGTTTCCCGGCATTGTCAAGTTTATGTTTCAAGGTTTGGCTCTAGATCCAAAAACATCTGGCCTGTAATGTACAAATGTCTGATGGAAAATGTCCGCAATTTTCCTTTAGTTTAAGTTTGTGTCTAATTGCAACGGAAATCCATTATTTTAGGTTTAGTTTCTCTCTCTAAATAAACTAACTGGCATCAAATTTTGGTTTAATTTTATTTTAATAAGTCATTTACTTTAGTGGATTGGTGGAAACAAGACGAGAAGAGTTTGGTTCGTGAGATGATGAGTGGTCGAGTCATAAACATACCCGGGACTGAGGTAAAAACTGTTGCAGACGACGCTTCAGCAACTGACATATCCATCGACCAACTGATGGGCAGACACTCCGAACTGCTCAAGGACTTTCAAGTAGGTAACCAATCAGAACTATTATTACCAGAGTTAGCCCTTAAAATATCGTTGTAATAACTGATCCCATCACTTGAATGAGCCCTGAGAGTTTATACTTTTGAGAGGGATTGTATGTCCTACAACTTTAATTTCTATCAAAACCAGTTATATAATAACTTAAATTTACTTGGCTCAAAGTCAAAAATCTGTAAACTGGAGCTAATCAGTTATTCTCTTTGTGAAATGAATTACCTTTGTTCAATTAGAAAATGAAATATGTTAGGTATACGAATACAAAACCTAGTCTCCTAAGAGTTATCCATGGAAAAAATGTTTTAGTTTTATATACAATTTATTAAAATAGTACTTTTTCTCTTCTACTTGATATATAAAATTAACTATGTTTTCTCAATGTTGGTAAATCTTTCAGCTGTTGAAATCTAGACTTAAGCACGCCAAGAGAAACTTGCAGAGGTTGAAACGTAAATACTTGGTAGAATTCACCAACTGGAAAAAGGGAAAGGTTCCGTTTGAAGATTTCTTTGATCAGCTAGGCGGTTTTGGTGATGCCAAAGTATGCAGAAATGATATCAGTGGTTTATCCAAGAACTGTTCGATGAAGAATCAAATTGATATTGATCAAACATATCTGTTCAACAAAGAAGATGTGTTTGCCAACAAAATATCCGGTCATGCAAGAAGTGACTTTTCGTTATTGTTGAACGAGTCAGGCCTGAGTAGTATTCTGGATAACAGTGCCTTTTCCACATCTACCTTGCTTTCTGATTCCAGGTAGTACTCTTTGTTAATTTCATTATTTATTAACCATCGTTCTTATAGATTTAAGATAGGAAAAGATTATATTTCATGATGGGTTAGCCTCTGCATCAAGAAAATGCAAATATAAAAGGTTTAATTTACCTGTTGCGTCAATTGATCCTTAAGTTATGAAATAACTACGGCCGTTTCATACTGCTAAGCGAGTACATCTTCAGGTTGTATGAATGTTAAAGTACGGCTTTCTCATCTGTGGATGGAGTCGTCAGCACATTTAGGACACATAACAGGAAACACATACGAAACATTAAAATATTTACAATAAAAAACTTGGCCAAGTAGTCCGAACACGAGGAACACAAAAGGCCTTATGATGCTGCATAATTTTTTGAGAGTTATGTTAGTATTTTGTAGCAACTAGCAAGTGAATTAATACTAATCAATTCATTAATTTTGTGTCTTTCCACCAAGTTAACAAAGCATCGTTGGTCATATCATATTACTCCTTGGGAAAAATCTGCTCACGGCTCCTAAAAAATTTACTCATTCTCTTATTTGTTTCAGTTTGATTGGTGGGGCTGATTGGGCAAGCGGTTTAAATTTGAAATTGCTACAGCTTAGATCTTCGGTTTAGAGTGTTTAAATTAGGATTAAAATGGAATAAAAATATATTTCTGGAGGACTAGCTAGGGACTATGTGGTATCTCCACCGTAATTTCTGAACTTGGTATTTGTTTGTTACTTCCATTAATTAATTCAATTTAATTTATATGGCGTGAATAAACAATTAAAAATTACCTGACTCAGGATGATTTTGTAATGTGTGTTTGACAGAAAATAGTTCTTCGTCTTACTTGAATCAAAGTAGCAATGCCTCAACACAATACAATAATCAGGGCCTGATTAAGGGTCTAATCGCCAGTAGGCTGACGTTGTTTCGCGCCCCCCACCCTCTCTACCACTAGCCCTCTCTGCCACCACTTTCAAAATTTCAAAAATTAAAAATGACCAAAGGCATTATACTACTATTCATTTGATTTAAAAACAAAAGAAAACTGATCATAAATTAATGCATGGTTTGAATAGGAACTTTTAAAACTGCAAATTTTGACTTTGAGATAATATTTTAAATTTAAGAGCTACACAATATGTCATAGTCATAGGCACTATTAATTCTGGTTGAGTATAGATACAGATAGTACAGACTTTGTTTAAAATAAGTTCATAGTACGACCTTATAAAGCTTCGTTCGTACTAGGGTGGCACGGCATGGACGGGCGGCCGTCACAGAATTTTTTTAACCTTGAACATAGGGTGGAAAATGCTGGCCGTCCCAGGGACGCCGGCAACGGACAACCTGCAATTTTTCACCTTATGTTCAATGTTAAACAAACGCCATGACGGCCGCCCGTCCGTGTTGTGATGCACTATTGCGAACGAGGTTTAAAATAGTAACAAATCGGTTGTTCAAGGAATGTAAAACTTTTTGATTTGAAATAATGTATTTATTTTACATTTCATTAAACATATGATTGTATTAAATCAAAAGTAGACCTAACCTAAAATATCAAAAAACCAAACAATAATATACGTACTTTCTAAATTAACTCTGTAAGGCCTAAAACACCTTACCTAGGCCTAAAACAATTTTATTAGGGCCTTTAGATGGGGCCTTTACGCCCCCGGTCCCAGCTTTAAGTCTTAGCTGTCTGGTGTCCCCCTAAAACACTTGGCTGACTGGCGCCCTAGGCTCCAGCCTAATTACCCTAACGGGTAATCAGGCCCTGACAATAATCATGCTTCACATAAAAATCTGAATTTCATAATCCTCAAAATCATTTAGAATTAAACTCTAGCCTTAACTTGTACTAACCTAAATATTTATAATATTTATGTATCCACCACAGAATAACTTCGGAAAAAGAACGGTTGGATTGCAAGGAACCAAGGTTGGTGCGTTCAGAACCTTTGTCTCTTCACTCAGCTGAGCTCGGTCTTCAAACTGGTAAATTAGTCTCTATTCCACTGACTGGTGTTTACGACATTGATGAAGAGATCATAGCTTTCTACGAGAACAAACATCCCAGCTGACTACAACTGTGTCGGGTAACATACAATCAAACTGATCCAGGCCAAAAAGTATCAAATAAGGTCAAATAAGAATAAGTGAAGGAGACGGAAAATGTTTAAAACTCAAATTAATGGAATGTTGAAATATGTTATGTATGTATCGGATGGAATAAAATTGGAATTGTAAAAGAATCTCGGTGTAAAAATAAAATAACTGATCAAAGTTGGTTTTGATTTGATTTTAGGTTGGGACGCACTTTGTAAATGAATGATAGAAATTCAATATCTTGATCAATTATCATTTAATTATTTAATATGGGGACGCCACTATGTGCATATTTTAACCTAAATATTAGTGAAGGATGAGTGCTGCGATCTTTTAGTCTCGTTAGTGACTAAGGCAGACATGTTCCTTAGACACAGCTGTTAATTAATAGCATATACAGTCAATGGCAACTAAGGGACCTACAGTTTATAGTGGAATCCGAACCACATTTTTCCTTGTAATTTACGAATTGGTCTAATTATCAGGATAGTACTGCGAATCGAATCGAATAGTCATAGTACTCACTAGTGCGGATGTTAATCAACACCAGGGAGCATCTGATCCACAGTGCATGCCTATAAATATACACAATTTGTGACCTCCTAGTAGTTGGATTACAGGAAGACGCCACCGTCCCAGTTGGATAAAATATTTGAGGTAGAAGTAGATGATTTTGGTAACCACTGTATCTGGCATGCTTGAATAATGAACCTCCTAATCATAACCATGTTGATTTTTGTCAATTATAATGTAGTCTGCATGGTACTACCTATTGTCGCCAGTACGTTTACAAATTTCAGTCATTTTTTATAGCGATAACATTTTTTTTTGTAACATTACTTAAGAACTGCCTGATTTTCCGCATAACCTCTCTATCACAATTGTATTCGCTTCAATTGGCATTAATTTGGCTAGTTACTGTTATAACGTAACGTAAGTTATATTTACCTGAAAAAATGCAGAATTAAAAGGCCTAATGTTGTTCAGATGGTTTTGTGTTTCCCTTAAATGTGAATAATGCAAATCCTTCAATGAAAGTTTTACTAAGGTTTCTTGGATGTAGTAGTCATATTATTTTAAAATCACTTGACTTTTATGAAAACATATATTTAATGTCCTTGCCGTACCAGTTTAATTCAGCCTTAGAGTGTTTTCCTTTGCCAATCATCATAAAGTTAAGTCCGTGTTTCCTACAAAATAGTAACACTTCGGCTAACATCCTTGATCGTTGTTTGTGGGAATCTTCTTGTAGGTGTTCTTCATTATATAGGATGATAACGATATTAAAAGTTTTTTTTTAATCTCTATTTCTTCTACTTGGTGGTGTTCTAAGACTTTCCTATGTTTCCATGGTTAAAAAGTCGGTTCTTTCAATGATTGCTCAAGAAATACAGTACTCTGTCAATTCATTTTTCTTATTTGGTCAAATTGCCCAGGCTTTCTCAATTTGTTACATTGTAATATGTACGAATGTAAATTAAAGTAGTAAATATTTAATTTTTTAAAAATCAGTTAATGTACCCAATGCGTTTTGTTGAATTGAAAAATAAATAACAGCAATTAAATTATACAGCTGATCAAATTGTAAACAATTATGTTCTTCATAAGGATAACATGGGAACTTTCAAAGCCACTGGGGCAGAGCCCAAGAGACTTTAAAAAAATGTAAGGCCAGTTTGCAAATCTACGCGACACGCGTAGATCCAATGAGACGTAAACGGATAAAATCGGTTAAGAAATGGCGGAGGAGTTCAATCGACAAACTTCGTGTTCCCGTATTAATTATATAGATATATATGAATTTGAACGAAGGGTGTTTTTGGTCTCTGGGGACCTCAAAACAAAAAAGTAAATTGGTCCCAGGTCTTCTCGTGATATAGTTTATCACGTGAATATATGTATATCCCAGTCTCTTACCATGAGACCTACGGTAATAGCTTATTCCCTATATGGGAAATTTGTTAAAAATAAAAATCAAATTGTAGATTAAAATTACTCCATATACATACTTCATCTAATGACAATTTGAAGGTTAATTATGTTCGATTGTTGTAGAGGGGTTTTTGTTGTTTACTATTTTTGTTTCTTGCTTTATCTGACTAACGACTTTACAAATAAATGTCTCAAACATCACTCACATGAACACACACATAAACAGTGGGAAATTTAACGCATTATTTAAAGTCAGTTATTTGATAAATTAACCCTATAACCTGTAGACCTAAACCTAAATTCTAGACCTAAATAACCTAAATTCCTCCAAAAACCATTAGAGTAAAAGGTGAAATAAACACATGTTTAATGGAGTTAATGTTTATTAAACCATCTGACATTTGAACACTTATAACACTGGGCACACCAACTACTAAGATATTGTCTGTAACTTTCTACCACACACACCCCATCTTGCGAAAGTGAATACAAAAAGGAAACTGGTGTACTAAACTATATACATGGTAAAACACTTTCGTTAAACGCTAGTAAGTTAAGTACGTTATGCCGCATGTGGAAAATCACCCAACTATGATTACAAAATAGCTATGTTTATAGATGTACTGCGATAAATACATTTTGATGGTTCGTGGGGTAATGTGTAACAGAGTTTACAGAGTGATAAACAATTATGTATATGAAGAAAGGTGCTTTGGACACATCGAGAGGCAGACTCGGCATTCCTAGTTGGTTGGCGCTTAGGGAGGATTTAGACTTTTGGCAGTAAAGATTGCGCAGAGGCGTAAATTTGGTAGGATGATTTTTTACAATTTCTCAAACCTAAACTTCTAACCAGTAATCTTCCTCTCGTATATTTAACAGTAGAACTGCATAATCCGAATCAATTCGGACTTCACAACATTCCGATGATGAAACATTCAAATAGTGGATTTTGCAAAAATTTGGTGTATTTTATTTCTTTAACGCACTACAAAGATTTTGCAATTGGACAATTCACATGATTGTGTGAGACAATGATGATGTCTACATGACCGTGAAAGATGTACTAGATTTTTCCTTGCGGAAGACGATGATGATGTACACACAACTGTGAGCGATACTCAAGATTTTACCGTGTTCACTGAAGACGATGATGATGTCTACACAACTGCAAAAAATGTTAAGGATTTTGCCACGAGCACGGCTTCTGCCTTTTTTAATAACGCTTTTCTTAGTACTGTAGTTTTAGGTTGTAAAATACTTTCTGTATGCGATTCGGATAATTAGAGTTCTACTGTTATATAAAATGAATGGATACATTTCAAAACATTGTGTTACGTTATCGTCTAAAATAACTAGATGAAGTTTAACTCCCTAAATTAACTGCCCAGTCGCCTCTTTCCTAAGGTCTTTGCACTTAAGTTTGTTAAGGGGATAACATTATAAGATTTCAAAAAATTAAACTTTTTGTCCATTAACTTATTCCACCTTAAAGAGCAGTTTCTTTCCGTTGGTCCATTCCAAAAAAAGTCACAAATAGGAATGAACTGTTCCAAAGTTGAAACTTTGCAATATTAACAAACAACAGTATATCATACGAAGAAACTACAGTTCTTCAAGTTTATTCTTAATTAATTAGCTTAGGCATAATTTTTACACTAAATTAGTTATGTTATACCTAAAGTACCATGCATTAAAACATAACTTGGATATTTCTCAATATGTTATATATATTAAACACTACTCCGCATGTTATAACTTGACAATTAAAATTTAACTAGACCAAAAAATATATATATTTGATCAAACACAACAGCAATTAATATTTTATATATTTCCAAAATAATAATATGTACAATAGTTTTGAAGATGTAAGATGTTTTACAGTAACGTCAGTAACTTTATCGAGGGAAGAGTTAGGGTTTATTGACAAAGCACAGGAAGTTTTAATTTTGTGATGGATTAAAAAGCTGTTAAAGGTAAAGAAGATACATAAAATAATTGCAATAGGTATAATGGTTTTCTAAATATTTCATTAATTAATTTTGAAACCTAGCATGCACACAACTTTAAAATTTTACGTACACAACACCTTAAAAAATCTATCAGTTCCAATGAGGAAAATTCAGAATGGTGGCCATTTAAAACTTTATGGCGTGTCTTCTAATCTGTTTTTCGATTGTGAAAGGCTTTCTAAGAATGTGACAAGGGTATTTGATCTCTTTTAAGTTTGTTCTTAAACTAAATACTGTAGTTCTAGTTCTCTTAAACACATATACAAATTTAATACATTTTTAGAGGTTACCAAATGTGTAATTGTTTTGAAAGTGACTATTTGCCATAATAAAAATGAAACTCCGCTAATTTTTTTTTTATTTACAATTGTAAAACAAAAACTAAGTTATGATTATTGGCAGATTGTCATTTTTAGGAATTGAGATGAGATGCCAGTCAATTCCTTATTAAGAATTAAAATTTCTGAATCTGTCCAAAAATGCAGTCCATGCTAGATTAGTGTAAGACACAAATTATTGTCTAACCAAGGCAGTGTTTTCAAATTTTTAAAACTTTCCAAGCCCTAACTAGTAGTTCTTGTTTTTTATAACCTTTCAAAATAAAATATAGGGTTTCTAATTGTACTAAGCAAATGGCCTTTAAACTTTTTATTTAAATAAAAAAAAACTCAAAATATGTGCCTCTTGGTTTTGTATTTAAAAAAATGTCTTTTTCCCTTTGCAGCTGAGTAAAAATCTGAAATAAATTCTGTTGATAACTTCAAATTCCAATATATTTTTTAAATTTATTTGTTGAATTATCAACTCATGGTGAGAAATAAAAAAATACAATATAAACCCACACTTAAGAATACAACAGTTAACTATTCAACCCTGAGTAATCGATTATTTAACAATATTAAAAAAAAATATACTGCATTGAATTCTCTGATCTACGAGTTGAATATGCGTCTCTTCCGTTTTAATTGAAGGGTAAACAAACCTTGAGTGCAACAAATACAACAATAAACAACGAGGGAGAGTGGCGAAGCGTCAACGATTATTTTGTCTAGATTTTATAAAATACAATCGCTAAGCTAGGATACTGTACAGATATATTGTACAGTACTGAGACTATGTACAACAAACGTACATGGCTGTGTCACTACACGAAAGCATACTAACGGTGGACGTTTAGAATGTTGTGATATGGTAAATATTATAAGAATGAGCTAAACACCTGAGGTATTTTATGTAAAGAACCTTGATAACAAGTCACCCTCAATAACAAATCACTCTTGATAACAAGTGCTATTTTCAATCTTGATTTTATACCACCCCTAATCAACGATGTAACATTTATAGAAAGTTTACTTCGATTACAACATACAAGTCTTATTTGATAATGCCACAGGCAACTTGTTATCGAGGTTCTACTGTATTAATTAGTAGTGACATATAGCATTGTTAAGAACATTATTTAGTTTTGTCGCATTGTGTAAAGAATTCTAAAGTGAAAATAATGATACTGGATAAAATAGTTTAATGATTTTTTTGTTGGAATATTAGGCTTTCTTTTAATTGGGAAGAGTCCACTACGGCACAAGTAGTAAGTGTTTCTTTTGCCAAAGTTGACGCTTTTTCCTATTCAGGTAAGCCTGCTATACCGACAAAAATCCTTTTAACCTAGGCCCATACTCTCCATGTTACATCCTTATATTCTTGACTACTTTTTAAAAACTTTGAGGTAAATACAAAAAACTAAAAAAAATATTGAAGTAAGAATTACAGAGAAATTACCTAAAACGTGTAGTAAAATAAATCATGTCTAAGAGAAATTAAAAGAGGACAAAATAAAATAAAAGTTAAACTAAAATCAAAAACTTTATTGTAGATAATGCAATTTGACATTGGAAAAGTAACATGTAAAGTACCTGTGTTGTTAAAAGTATTTTACGATGGTTTTATAAACTAACTATAAACATAGGATGCAAGTTACAATATCAACAATACGTTATCGATATCTACAATTATTTAAGTATACAAAACATAATTCTAAACTACAACAAAAAAGTTGTATTGAGTGCTTTTATTACTTTATACGACAATTAAATAGTAGTACATTATGATTATCAAGATATTAACTATCATATCAAGTTTCTCTCCTCCAAAATTGCTGATTTTAAATAAAAATGTTTGAATTTAAAAAAAAAAAGTAATAAATAATTAAACCAGAGAACACGCAACAAAGTTCAGAACATTTCTATATTGTAAATGTAAAATGCAACAAATAAATTCATCAACAATGAAAATAAGTTAAAGATTTTCCTTCGAATTAAAACTATTTGACTAGGTAAAAGGGAACCATACCGATGGTGAACTTTTTTATTAGTGATGTTTGATCACAAAATCTGTAAAATAAAAGGAAATTATTAATTAAATAGCAGTGGTTTTTCAAACCATACAACAAAATGTTAAAGTACTTTTAAAAAATTTATCTTGAATTTAAATGACGGATGTTATTCATGAAATATGTTTTTTAAAGTTTAGTGAATATATAAATAAGTAAATACTACCATAAGGGATAACTCTGTACAAGTTTATGACACATAATTATAATCCACTTAAAACTATCCTGCAAATGTAAAACAAAACCACAAAACTTAAAATTGGATCTTAAACTTGTGTTAAACTTGAAATACAACAGGCAAAGTATACCAAAGCATTAAATCCTCAAAAATTTCAAATAATGTGACAAAAGACCAGCAATTGAATCACTGTACCACAAACAAAATTACATACAAATTAGGAATGTCTACACTTTCTGACAAGCAAAGCCTAGGGAAGACAACATCTTAGAATTTAAACTTTAACGTGGGAACCTTAGGTTGGCGGAGGGGTTGAAAGTTGAATATTGCTCAAAGCATGAATACTGTGTAGCTAAGTGCGAGGGGAGGAGAGGACACAGCCATGGAGTGACAAGTTCGTCGTCTGCTAGCTCCGTCGTCTGCTATCTCCGTCTCTCTAGCCCATGTGGCTCGGGGATCCACTTTGAGTCATCCCTGAAACAACACGGGAACTTAACATGGACTTAACAGCTGATTTTAAAATTGGGAAAACTAACAAAATTTACAATATTCACAAAAGATGCCATATTGTCATTAATTATCCAACCATAGTTTATTTGATTATTCTGCAGTGGAAAACTAAGTCTTCTTTAGGCCTGAATATACAGTTTTTTTTTCCTAGGACGCTAGACACGTGCCCGGAATTGTTTTTCACATTACTTCAAGCTGACTTCGTGGGATTAGAACCCGGGACCTCAGTCCCGCACTCTAACTACTTGACCAGCTCGCTCCTCCTGAATATACAGTAGACCTAAAAGACTTGTAGAATTTTACAGTTTCAGTATAGAAAAATTTTGTAAATTATTAGATAAAACGCATCAGCTTTAGTAAAGAATCAAGTCACACAGGAAATTATCACTCAATCTCGCAATACACGATTGAAAACAGAAGATTGTTAGATTGGATAACGCTAAATGTCGGATAACCTTTACGGATATCAAGAGTCTACTGTCAATAAATACTTTCCATACGGTTAATGTACATAATGTCAAATTTAATTAATCATGTATTCCCTAATTAAAAGTTACATACTAAACTACGTTAAGATTATATTTTAAAATAATTAACATCAGTTTTCAGTTTCAGTTTCACAAAATTGTGTAAAATGTAGAATATTTCATTGGAAATAGTTTTCTGTTAATTTTTATTGAATCATCACAAAAATTGGTTGGTTTGAAAAAAAAACACCCTAAACATAAATATTTACATTTAAAAGATAAGAAAACTTCATTTAGACTTTGTGTTTGGAATATTAAAATACAATAGAAAGGTAAAAGTATACTTACATTTTGTAGGCAACTAAAACATGCTGATTATACAATATAGACACAGTATTTGTGAAAAAATACATTAATTATTAGGTTAAAAATATTTAATAAAATAAATCAACTCATTTTCTTACCAACTTAATTCTGGCTTTATCGCCATGCCTTTTTTATAGATGGTTTTATATTTTAATCTGATTTAGTTCGTTTACCGTTCTAACAACTTTTGCATTTGAACGAAGTCATATCTTTTAACTTGCCTTTTATATTAACAAATCTTTATGTACTTTAACAAACAATAATTTCCAAAACAACCTAAACTAATCGAAAATAGAAAATGTATTTAACAATTTGTATTAATTTTATAAAGTTTTCCAAACATAAACCCTCATGCATATCCAAGAGAATAGCAGAATGTAAAATATGTCAAGAAAATAACTTAAGATAAAAAAATAGTTTTAAAACGGACGGAAATGAAACATGCTAGGTTAAAACATAGGTAATGTCAAAGAGTCATAGTGTTGTCAAAGAATAAGATATGAGTGAGTTATGTAGCTTTTAGATATGTAATAGTGCTTAAGTGGGAATCAAGATCTGCATGAGGAGGTGTAATCAAATAGATAAATATAAACTAAATAATTGTTGTAAAGTCGAGGAGTCAGATACATGCAAAGCTGATATTTTTATTTGGTTACCTTCCATATCATCTCCGTAATTTTGACCTGTGATAGATGAAGTTTTTGAGAATAAAGTTATTTTAGATCTGGATATAGAGCAAATAAATTTGGATTACAAGGTAGGTAAAGCAAATGTTTTTAACAATGCAACATTTTTACCTTATAATAAGAACAATTTAGTCTTTGTCAGATATGGAAGAGTGTTTTCTTTCTCTAATCATTTTAACTGTTCATTCTTATCCTTTTAAGTAATCTGTGTTGAATTTACATAAACAACACTTTTTAACCTCTACATACACCATAAGAGTACTATTATCATACTTTCAGTTTCGATTTTAGACATTTTTTATGTCATTACCAAAGCAAAGCTAAACCTACAAATGTTATGATTGTGCAGGGTTCCCACTCAAACTTGAAAATTCAATTCAAGGTTTGTAGAAAGTTTTCACAGTCATATTTGCATATTTTTGTGATATCAATGGGCCTAAGGGTGGGTACATCAGGAGAATCATTGTGGCATAAAATACATATTTGCAGCACATTTTATGTTCTGCATGAATAAAGGATTTTTGATTGAATTATATAGAAACAGTTTAAAGGAATTACTCTTATCACTACGGTTTAACCACAAAATTAACGGGTACAAAAGATTTACAACTCAATTTGGGTTTTTCATGGTTGACAAAATTCAAAGCTCATTCACAGTTTTAAGGTTTTACGGTTGAGTGGGTACCCTGGTTTTTTTATGCTGGTCCCCTGATATTTTTCAGATGAGGAATACCTCCCAAAGGGAATTTCTCCTAATGTTGTTCAAATTCTCAATGTTGTTCAAATTATCCAACATGCACTGTGTTTTTTACCCAACTACATCCTTGGATGTAGCCCCGAATATTATATCAGGCTAGGCCTAGAGGTTTTTAATTTTATTTATTTAATTTTTTATTCCTTTATGTTCTAGCACGGCATTGTTTTCCACATTGCTTCAGGATAGGTCTAGAGGGGGTAACGACATTTTCACTTGGATAAAAACCATTGGTGATTGGCAGGATTCGAACCCACAACCTTAAGGCACAGTACACTACATTTTATCGCTAACAGTTTATGTTGTTAGTGTGTTATGGCTGGGGTGAACACGCACTACCTGGAGTGTAAGTAGTTTGCTGTTGCAAGTTGAGGGCGGAGCTCTCGCTGGGCGGCCCCAGCACTATGGGGGCGTTGCTAGTGTTGCTGGACGACTTGGGCTGTGACGTCACTGTGGGGTCACTTCCACCTGCCCCGCCGGCACCATCCTCATTGTCACTGTCCTGCAACAGGCACGTAGGGGTGAGTAAGACATTTGAGCTAACGGATTATTTAAGTCGGCCACAGAGAAGTAAGGAACAGAGGAAACACTCCGATCCAACACTTAAAAGGGCAAAGTTCATATCGCCCCTCTCCAGGGGACCCTCGCCATAATGTAGGCCTACTAAAATCCTGTGTGATAGGAATTTCCACTGTGTTTGTCACTCAAGCTCTTCCTTTTTCGTCACAAAGTTTATTTCCGCACAACATACCAGAGCTGAAAGCACATTGTCATCCTATAAGCGTGTTTCATCTCCTTACTTCTCTGTGAGTAGGCGTATCTATCATGACACCAGAGTGCTAATCTAGTTGGGACCAGACCCTATTTGGATTACCAAATTGTTAGAATTAACAAGAAATATAGAAAATTGCATGAAACATTTAACAAATTTATTTTAATCCCTGAAAATGACCACATATTGCTTCCCACATATAACTTTGTGATTATTTCCTTGGATCTTCTTATTTACTACATGACTATTGAATGGATGAGCAACATTATTATATACATTTTATATGTGACATATTTTATAACAAATTATTATATATGTATTGTGTGTGCAAAATGAGTACTCTAATAATCAATGTAGGTAGACAACACAGTAACATTTTTCTAAATCATCGAAGTTTAAACAACACAAAGTACTGTTTGGTTCTTAATGTAGGTTAGGATGAATTGGCAAGTTTAAAAGTGAAAATGACAGTCAATGGAATTACGTAACTCGTCTATAGAAACTTAAAGATTTGGCAATTACTGACAACTTGATATATGAAATTGTGTTGTGGGAACCTACTCTACAATGCGGTTTTCGGCATGTCCTGTTCTTTCACTTGTGGTTGTTCCCGGGTTACTTACAAGCAGTGCCTGATAAAAGGTACTTACGTTCCTAGACCAAAATCACCCGAGCAAAATAATCCCGTGGCTTTAGGTGGAACTTTCTCGCATTCATGGTGAAATCGTGAACATCTCCCTCAATAATAGGACATCATTGTGACTAATTATTAATTTAAAAAAATTCCATTTGTAATTAAAACACCATAGCCTTCTATTGATTGTGGCCCTAGGCCTAGAGGTAAATCTGGAACTACCTACAATGTGCGATTGTGCTTCCACTCACTGCATGTATCGACAATGTGTATTTGGAATAAACCCACAAACGTCAAGATCTCACATCGGTTTAGTTCATAAATGCTTTTCTCTGATTCAACAGTATCAAAAGTGCAACTTGATGTCACACCAGAAAAGATGTAGGCCTAAATAAAAATGTTAACATAAAAAAATGTAAACTGATTCACTTAAGTTGAAAAAATCAAGTAGAAAAAAGTAAAATAATAATAAACACTATAATTTTATTTACTTACCAGATTCGACGATGTTCTTTATAAGAGGGATTTGATCTTTCACATGCTCCATAACCAAAAAAGTAAATAAATGTTCAAGAAAAATGTTGCTAAAATAAAGTGATGATTTTAAATAATTGTAAAATAACAGATGAAATAACTAGAATAGTAAATTTTTTCCTGGGAACACTAACGTAGGCTACTACTTTCAGTCTTTTTCAAATTGTATTCAATTTTAATATAATATTAACCGTTAAATTCTACATTATCTCATGCTTATTTATGATTATAATTAAGTGCAGTGGGAAAAAAATTTAGAAAAACACGCCTTTCATTAAGAATCTCGATTATGGTAAAGTTTTGCTTAACCTGTTTTTCTTTGTGCTAAATTTTGCTGTTTATGTCTAAATGTACTTTGACATCAATTTGATTTATTTACCGACATACTTCAAACTTATCTTCAAAGACTAATTGCAAATTTAGTCACTGACTATTTGTTCCCTGGGTCTATAATTTTAGTTGAGTAAACCATAGCATTTTACAAACACCTGAAAATAATTTCACACTTAGAATACTTCAGACTAAATTTATGTACAAACAGCTAACTATTCAACATACATGCAAAAAATCAAAGCTTTCGATTTGGAATTTAAATTAACATTTCGGTGTTCCATTCAAGTTTCTAATTTTGTTAGGTATCCTAAGAAAATCAAAACCTTTGATGCAGGTTTTATTGGTATAATTTTGTTTTAGTGGAAAAAAATATTTTAAGGCAAATACTTCTTAATTTACTATGATTAAAAACAAATTCAAAATTATTCAGAGACTTGTTAAAAAATTTTATTTTTTTTTAATTTTTGTACTACAAATAACATTAAGGAAGTATTAGCAAAATATTAATGACAATAATTTGCCAACCAGAATTAGTGTACGTATACTAAAATATTGTTAACAACATTTATAAATATTAGATAACAGTTAAATATAAAATGTTTATTGACTTTTTACAAATAAAATGAGAGTGAGACTGAATAGGTAGAATCTGGCCTCAAAGTCACTGTTAAGACATCTGAAAAGAAAAGGCTGAATGAAAATTTTGATAAAAGTATAAATATTATTGAGTAACTCAATAGAAAAGCTCAAGCGCTATAGAAAGCAAAAAATGAGGTCAACGTTAAAAATCTGTTTACAAGAATATTTACAATATTTACAGTATTTACAGTTCTTTTGGTTTTTTTGAATCAGATATCAGAGATATATAAACAACAAGAAGAAACAAATTTTCTTAATCCTTAAAAGAAAAATTTACTACTTTTATTTTAATTTTAAATCAACACAATAGGTTTTACGTACCTCCGTCAAATAGTCCAACGACTAATCAATCAACACAATTGTGCAATCTTAATTTTTGGACTATTTGACCTCAGGGGTACGTAAAACTAAATAAACTCTTAAACAAAATAGTCCAGGGGCCACAAAAATTGATTAAAAAATGTTGATAAAAGTTTACATTTAAAATTATTTTTTGTATAGAGTAGTTAAATTACAGTGGAACCTTGCTGTAAACTAAACCTATTGTTTGGTATAGCGTAGTTTTTTCTAATCCACTTGAAAACGCAATATACTAATTTATTGATAATTTTATTAAATTTAATTTATACTTGCGTAGATTACAAACAACACACCCTATTATTTTTTTTTATAAATCTAAACCAATTCCCTGCATAGCACCCCCACATTAAGAATAACATCCCTGTACAACAATGGTTAACTGAGCAAAGGAAAATGTTTTTTACAGGGCAATTTTTATGTCAGATCCAATCAATACACACTACTTTTGTACCATAGTACATAGTTCCTTAAAATAGAGGTTACTTGTCATACATTACTGGCATTGAGGCTACAATTTAACCATGTTTTAGCAAACCTGTCATATTTTAGGTTAACCCTGTGTAGAACAAAATACTGTATAACTTCATAGACCGAAACGCCTAATGAAGTTCCCCTTTAACACCCAAACAAGTTTAAGGAGTTGAAAGACGCTGCAATTGAATTAATCCTGTTGAACAACAGCTTGTTCAGTATGCATTTGAGGTAGAGGTTGTTAACTATAAATAGATCCTAGATGACTCATAGGTAAAACCAGTGACTGGTTATATTCAGACTCTGGAATTAACATTACGTTAGCCGACTAAAACAAGCTTTTGACACATTTAGTGTACGTGGTTGTAATTCTGTTTTGGAACCAACGTCGTTCAGCAATTGCAGAAGTTTTATGCAGAAACTTCAACCAACAGTTTAACCTGTTGTTGAGAACTTTATTTTTAGTTGAGTCGTAGGTTTATATTAATTCTACTATCAGGGTGTCTTCATTCTGGATAGAAAATTCATGGACAATTCCCGTACATTTAGGGACACCTTGTCGTTATCTTCAAGTCGTTGTTACCAAATATAATTATCTGATTTGTCAAACTGTATTAATCTTGTTCTTCACTGTCATTGCTTGTGTACCAGAGGAAAAAGTAAGTAACAAAAGACAAAAGTTATGTTTCAAAATAGAAATTGATTGAAATGAGATAAACATTAACTTTAGTTACAGCTTTATAGTGTAACAAAAACGCAAGTATCATCATTCCCCGCAACAGTGACAAAATCCTGAATATCTTTATCGGTCCCAGAAACATGATCAACGTCGCAGCAAAATACTGACACACCTCCCGCAGTCGTGTGGTCAACATCATCGTCTCTTGCGGTCACGGAAACGTTATCATCGTCATCCGCGATCACTGCAATATCCTGAATATCTTCCGCGATTGTAGTTAATTCTAAATAAATTTTCATCTACTGCGGTCATGGAAATGTTATCATCCGTATTCGAAAAAAATTGTTAATATATCAACCGCAGAAACTTCCTAATTTTTTAAGGACATAGTCTGATATCTAAGGACAAATCCCGTACATTTCATGGCCAGCACAAAATTAAGTACAATTCCCAGTTTTCCTGGTTCGTAGACATCCTGACGATTAATTAATTGTTTTTGTAATTATTTGAGGTAGGCTGAATGTACAGTACTATAACCAATGTATAGTATAAGTATAATATACCCCAGGTATACACAAATTTCACGGTATTCCTTTTCATTGCTAAGTTAAGACTACGTGGATTTATCATCATCACAGGTGAAACTAAATAAAAACTTCCGATAATTAGGTCACCTAGTTGAAACGTTTGGCCTATCAGCACACACTCTAGTATTATTAAACATTGCAAAGTTCACTATAACTTCTGTTGTGTCATTATAAAGATAACAAAAGGAAGTGTTGGAACGCTGTGATAAAACAACTGATTTGACAGAAGATTTAACACTACTACCACTTATTAAGTTTGGACAAAGATTGCTAACAGCTGACTTTTGTTTACTTTGTTAGTTATTACATTGTTAAACCATTCCATTACTGGTTCAGATATATTTCGGTTATCATGTTTAGTTAAAGAAATAAAAAATAATAATAATGATGCTGGATGTGCTAAATATAATAAAAGCGTGATGCAGAGGTTAGTAAAAAATAAGTCAACAAGCAGCAGAATTAAATAAATATAAGAACTAAAATATGAACATGCACAATGTTTTTGCTTTTAACCACTTCACATTTTAACAAAAATATGTCTATAGGCCTATAGGAAATGCTAATTTTGTGAGTTAATAAATATCATATCCGTAATGAGAACTCATTTACATTCATTGAAATTTTAGAAGCATATGGATGAATGTATTTTACGATTAGATATCCCGCTGGGATTGGTTACTCAACAATTGAACAGAAAAAGACAAGTCAAGTTTTTAGTGTGAATATCTTATGAGGTAATGTAGCCAAAAAATAATATTTATTTCAGGTTGATACTAAAAACGGCAGGGAATGTTGCTGAAAGTCAACAGTCCCGGAAGATCAAATAATTTATACCTGTGCCGCTAGGTCAAAAACTACAATGTTTGCAGTGTCTGTAGATCAAAAATCCCAGAAAGTCAAATAGTACAGTCCGGGCTAAAAGTTTAGTCTATGTTAAAGCAATTGACTTATTGGGAATTTGACCTAATGCAACAGCAGGATTAATATAACGAAATACGGTAAAATACAAGTTCAGTTTCGCTGAGTCAAAAGTGTCGGAAGATCAAAAGCAATAAAAGTGAACGTCGATTCAGTGTAAAGTAGACCTCCTGCAACGCTTACTACACCAACAAAACTCGCTTTTAGTTACTTCGTGTTTTGTCATAATTAGAATAGAGCTAAAATTATCATATTTGGTACATAGCTTATTTATTAATGCTTCTTGCCAACTGTTTGGTCAACACTGTAAATAGGTATAGTTTATGTAATGAAAAGCCTTTCGTCAAAATTTGTGGCATAAAATACACGCAAGGACGATCTGAACATTTCTGATTATTATATACGTTTGTAAAAGGAGATCCATTTAATTGTAGAACTATTTTATGAGTTATAATGTAGTCTACATATAAACTGTGTAATGTATTACGCCACGGAAGGGTTGAAACCTGTCCAAACTATCATATATATTATTATAACGTAAATGGGGTTTTTTCACGATTCTGAATCAACCAGTCGATGGATTTTCATTAGTTTTGTGTTGAAAGAAAGACAATTTTGAGAACTAGATAATTTCAAAGCCATAATTTAAAATTAATGTCCCAGTTTTTTATAAATTAAGTTTTAGTTTTTAAAAAGTCTAGCAGCCGATGCTAACCTTCTCCAATAAGTCAATGCTTCTAGCTAGCTTTTAGTACATTATAATTTGCTTAACATAACAGCTGTAACATTCAGTATTTGTGACACAAATTCAGCATTTGGAAGAAAATTCAAATACATACTTATGGTTGACTTATTTATACTATGTATGTGTAATGCTGACCATTGATACATTTAATTCTTCGGTACGAGGATGGCAGTTTAATTAAATGTGCATAGTAAAATACAGTAGTAGGATGTTCAAATTATTTTTTAAAGTATTCTTTGTAATCATCGATTTGTTTTAGTCCAATATAATTTGTTTTAACTAACAGCTGGTTGAATGTGCTATGTATACTTATAAAAGGCAAAGCCCTCACTGACACACTCACTCTCACTCACGCATCATCACTAATTCTCCCACTTCCCATTTACCTAGGAGGCTGAAATTCGATACACCGATTCTTTGGGCATTAAATAGGAAAACTAAGTAGTTTTTATTATGATCGGGCATTCGGGCTCCGCCCCAGTGGCTCTGGAGTTTCCCATCTTAACCTTATGATTTTTCATATTTAAAAGGAATTAATGAATCATAACAGCTGTGTCAATTTAACAATTTATGACAACAGCTAATTTGCAACCAAAAGCTGAGTGAGCGTTTCGAACGAACTTCAACCTGGAGGCGAGTTAACCCCAAGGCAAGTGAGCTCAGCGAACGAGCTCCAACCTAAAGGTGAGAGAGCGTAGCGAACGAACTTCAACCAGGACTTGATTGAGCCATGCGAACGAGCTAATCTTGAAAATTAATTAGTTTAACGGGGCAAAGCCAGCGGGTACAGCTTGTTATTCTATAGAATTATTAGGTTTTTAGCTGTCATCGTTATTCGGGGACCGAGCAGGTCCCTAGCAGCGACCACAGAATTAAAATTTTAATTTTAATTCTGTGGTCGCTGGTCCCTAGGGCCGCAAAATTAGCTGCCCGCTTACTTACTTAAAACATGAATGCATATTAAATACACAATCAGTATCCATAGAATTATTTTATTGTCACCGTTGCCTAGCAACAATTTATTTTTATTTTTGCTGATGCCTCGAATTATTTCTTCACATAACCTTAAAGTTGTAGTTGTGCTAACCATCAGTGTGCATTATTATAGAGGTGAATAGTGGCAATAGGGTATAGTGTGGTGCAAAATAGCGTTCGTACCACGGACCGAAATGGTTTTGCAGCTCTCGATCGAGACGAAGTCGAACTATCTCGAGCCGGCAAAACCTTATTTTTGGCCCTAGGTACGAAATATACTATTAAATGGGTTGTAGCTTAATCGGGTTTCAACTTTATTTAATTTACAGTCTGTTTCAAAAGTAGAAAAATAAGCAAATACATTAACAATAATACAACGTTAAAAGTATAGTGATTTACCACTCTCAACACTAGCTGACAAAGATAATTTTGATAACACAGCCGAATCTGAATGGGAGGTTTAAATGTCGTAAATGGTGTTGTGATTGTCCAATAAATTTAGTGCAAGATGAGAGCTCGCCTTGTGGTCGGAAACTTGACCAAAAGTATGTATTTTTCCAACTTATCTATATTTACCCTATGCTATAAATAAGACATGTAAATGGAATTTCTTCTATTTGGTTTTATTTTCTGTTTACATTTAGTTGTTATTTCGTTACCTACATGGCAACCCATACGGCCCAAGTTATTTTTAAAATTTTAAATTCGTTTCTTGTGTTTATTTTTGAGCCTATTTTAATTTATAAAGGGATTCATCACATCTACAGGAAAATATCTTTCATTTGGTACCAACCGCGTGTAATTCGTTCCAGTAGTATGGTCAGGCTAGCTGTCATAAGTTTTGCAAAAGTTGTTTTGTATAAGACGATTTTGAATGATTTTCCAATTTGATTATCTTTTTTCACTAGATTTTGTAATTTCTTCTTTGACTTTTCAAATTCTAAGATTATTATGAAGTGTTCTGTTAGTAACAAACCAAGGTGCGTTGACAATTTTACGTAGCAATTTTGATTGGTATCGTTGAAAAATTTCAATGTTTGATGTACTTGATGATCCCCAAAGTTGGATCCCATAAGTCCAAATTGGTTTTATAACTTTTCTGCAAAGTAACATTATTTTGTGTACTAAGTTTTGATTTAGATCCAAGAAGACAATTAAGCTTAGTTATTTTAAAATTTAGATATTGTCTTTTAGTCCAGATATGTGCCTTCCAATTAAGCTTTGCATCTAAGTGCATGCCCAAGTATTTTATTTCTGTTACTTTAGGGTGGTAAATATTGTTCATGGATACTGGAGGACACGTAGCCAGATTTAGGGTAAAAGTAATGTTTTCTGATTTATTTTCACTAATTTTGAACCTCCATGTTTTAAACCAATGTGAAATTTCATCCAAGTTTAACTGTAAATTTGCTGTAGTTTGAACCGGTTTGTCGTGGACAGATAAAATGGTCATATCATCCGCAAATGTGGCAACGATAGTATTTACAATTTCTGGTAGGTCCGATGTAAAGGGAATATACAAGTATGGTTCAAGTACGCTTCCTTTGGGGATTCCTGATTCTATAGGGTAAAGGTCAGTTAAATAATTTTGATGTTTAATTTGGAAAGTTCTGTTTGTAAGATATGATTTTTAAATATGAAAAACTGAATGGGGTAGCTAAATGTGGCATTCTTGTCAATAGTTCGATATATCGATAGTAATATACACTAACACAATCGTAATAAACAAAATAATTTAATTATATTTACTAAACAGATGCTTGTTTGCATTAGCAAAATAAATAACAATTTAGAAGTCATTTTGAGAAGTTATCTTAGTATTTCTGTTAAAGAAATGACATTTCTTCATAATCTTAACATCTCAAATTACTTTAATACTTTCTTCTGAAATGGCTACCATACTAAATTCAAACTCACATAACAAGAAATTAAATAACATCTAAACATAAATTAAAAAGTTTTACACCACAATTAAAAAAACAAATGTACGATTGCTCTTGCTCATTCTTCGTCAGATTAGGCATAGGCACGAGACCCTCCTTCATTGCGCAGTCTGTAGTCTTGGAGATAAGAGAGATATGCGGTAAAGATAAGCAAGAACTGGAAAGGTCCGTTGTGGGTTTGCAATATTTATCTCAAAATTCAGCGCAAGGTTAACTAAATTTTGGAATTAGGGTCTGAATACGTGATTGGTGAAATCCAGGAGGCAATACTGAACTTGCACTACTTATGTTTTATCGCATTTTTTACCTTATCTACCAAAATTATGCTATTTTCCTTTGGCACTTTAGGGGGAAACGACTATTTCACCCTGAAAATCACGTTTGGAAATCGAGAAAAGCTTTAGAAATCGGCGATTATAAGCGCTTGAAAAATCTTTTTTTCTTTTAATGGAAGCCTATTTTTTATTATTCGAGTCATTTCAAACTTCTTTTCCTCTTGCACTTTTTCAGCAAACACATATTTCACCACGAAAAACACGTTTGAAAATCGTTAAAAGCGTTATAAATCATTAATATCGCCACATTTGACTGGTAAGTGTCAATAAAAGAGTGTAAAAGAGTCCTTGGAGCCTAGACGTTGTAACTCATAAAACAATGTAAGAACTACAAAGACAATTTATAATTTAACAATATACTAGATATTTAAATTACAATCACTCTGATGTTTGAAAAAATACTTTTGGACTGTAAATAAATCTCCAGCTGCTGTCTGAAATTAACGTAATTAACATCGCTCTTATGGGGGACAAATCCAAGATGGCTGTTAGCTTTCATTGACTCCACTGGAGAACAATAAAAAACTACAAAGAACATTTCTAATCTCACACTATACTCGATGTTAAATTATAATCACTTTGGTGTTTGAAAAAATATTTTTGGACGATAAATCGCTCTTCAGCAGCTGTTTGAAATTATCCAAAATGGCCACTAGCCTCCAAGGACTCCCTAAAATAACCTTTAGCTGAGCTCCTCAGCCCTAACCTAAGCTGGGTTTACCCAAAATCGGTAATTTTCGGCACTTTGCTGATCTAAGCATGGGTTAGGTTAGGTTAGGTTAGAGTAAGCTAGGTTGGATTACTTTGGTTTACCCACAAATTGGTAATTTTCGGCACTTTGCTATTTTTTAATAAGTAAGGTAAATTAATAAGTACGCAATTAATAAGTACGGTAAACCATATTACTGCAGAGGCCGGTCTTTATAAGTTATATTGTCTATGAGAGATTTATTTTGGACCTATTTGCATAAGTATGGTGATGCAAATGCAGTTGTCATCGAATTTATAATCATCGATCAGTCTAAGTTTTATTTTGTCAATAAATGTAATAGTTATTTGTGTAACTAGTGGTGAAAGTGGCACTTTGCTGCACACGAGAGCAATGTTTACGCACGAGCCGCAGGCGAGTGTGGAATGATCTCGAGTGCAGCAAAGGCCTTTTTCACTCGTGTTACACATTATATTTTTCCTACAGTCACTATAAAGCATATAAATAATTAGTCTTTCAAACACTATGCAACACGTTTTTAGGTTCAGCTGGCAACACAAATGGTGCCCTAGAGAAAGTAGTACCCGCGGTCCATATCACTCCGCTATTTTTCCTCGGCAAGAAATGTGCTCCGCGTTTTGAGAATATAGTTCCGTATGTTTTTGTAATTTTAAGTGGTTTCCGCGCCTAAAAAAAATGCTTAAAAGGTATTTTCTTGTTTATTAAGATCGTAGGAAGGTTTTAAAAACGTTTAAAAGAAAAGTCCAGAAAGTTCAGAAATACCGAAACTATAAACACGAAATGACAGGTTAAATCGTAGTTATAATAGTCAATCAGCTGCTCATAGTATAATTATCTTTAAGTGTTGCCAACCTATTTCCAAGCGTACACGGATTACGTGCATAATGGAACCACGCTGTTTTGTGTTGTTTCGTTGGAATCCTGATGTGCGGCAAAGTATAAACCGTACGGCAAAGTATAAACCGTACGGCAAAGTATAAATATGCAGCAATTAGCAGCTTTCTGTACTATAAACAGTACAAGGAAGCCAACTTTGTCGGGTGACTGTAGGAAAATATCCTTTTTGGTTAACAAAGGATGCAACCGAATCTGTAAATTAAGACAAGTATGCGAAAAACTTAAGTTTTCCAACCACCATTATTGCCTTGTTTACAACTATAAAATCGGAAGTAAAAATAACAATTAGGACAGCGTATACTAACTATTTGATTTTTGTTGTGAGTTGTACAGTATACAATATCACTTCTTTTTGAAATTATGTCAAGTCCAAGAGACATACATCTAGTTTTGTATTAAAGTCTTCTGTCAAGAACTACACGAATGTAAATGTTACTGTGGACAAGGTAGCTGAAACATTTGCAAATAGGTGTAATAAATTTAAGAATATTGTATTAGTAAAAGTATCATATACATTTGTCATTGATATAACTGTATTAAATAATGTATTACCTAATTATTTGTAGGGAGTAAATTAGTTAGTAGACTATCTATTAATCGATTTGCAAGGTACATTATGAATATTTCATAATGTAGCTTGTAAATCGATTAATGTATTTAAACCAGACGCTCGTCAAATAATGCAGTTCAAGGCGGAAATGTAGTGAGGGATACATCAGGATTAGAATGTGTGTTACAGAACAAGAAACTGATGACAATAGTTGGAATAACTAGTCAATGTCAACGCACTCGATAAAAGCGCGGGATTAAAAAAGGCGCGAATATGTGCAAGTACTACTGTATAACCAACGACAACACCTATGAAAAACTAGACATAAGCTATATTACAACCAGGCCTACGAAAAAGTCAAACTATGTAAATAATGAATCACTGAATATGATTAGACGAAATCACAGAGGTACAAACTATGTTAGATATTTACGTGGTAAAGGAGTGTAGTTTCCTGATAGGTCTAAACAACGTCATCAGTTACCAAATCAATTATTTTTACTAGTTTTAGTCATACAATTGTTCTCATTTAAACTTGCGCTATTATGCTAATTCAACCTAGGGCAGATGTAGTTCCCACAATATATCTATACTTACACGAGGAGAGCGTGGTTTCGGTGATTTTGTAAAGTAAGAAATAATAGATGTAGAAAGAAATGTGTAGATTTTGAACTTTTTTCTTTTTTCATTGATTTACTGTGTTGATTATGCACCACAGTGCTTTGTACTGTAATTATTTTCTGCCATTATGAAAAATTCATTGCCAATATTTCTTTCAAGGTCCCTTGCATTATTTTGCGTGTACTAATATGTACTAGGTGTACAATGCAGTTGTCTGCTTGCAATTTTGAGCGGAGCTATCATAGTACTGTAATCCAATACTTTTGCAAAGTCAATGCTAAATATAGTTCACGTAATTGAGATGTCTCCTACAAGTCCACTAAGTCAATTGTATAATTGTTTCTCATAAATGGGATGACTACTTGTAGTATCCAAAGTCAATGCTTTATCTGTTTCTCTTAAATGAAATCTCTACTTGCAGTATCTAAAGTTAATGATAAATCTATGCTAAAACTATTGCCTTGGGTGTAGTACGCCAGTGTCACGGTGATAACGGCGGGAGTGGTCGTGGTAGGCACGGATGAGTCGTTGTTCTTGCAAGGCTGTTTTTTGCCTGTCTTCTGGCTCAGTCAGCACTTACACCATCGGGAAGAGATTGTACATCCAAACTAACAAAAATAGTTTCCAAGGACCCATATTAGATTTAATACAATTGGCGGCAAACGTTATTGTTGATTAGTATGTTAAATAACAATAAAACTGTTGTAGGAGTTTGTTCCTAACCGTAGGTGCTCTGTATAATATTTAAATCGCTAAAATTATACCCCAACAATCAACGTTTACAATCGTGATACGTAAACAAATGATCCAATAATATGTAAGCCGAAGGATCGTCGTAAATTAATGTCTTTCGTGTAATACAACAATATGATAATAAACAATGTTACTATATCACTAATAACGTGTACGTAGACCGTCGTAATTAGGCTCAAATTAAAATATAATAATGCAATGTCAGTATTAAACAATCTTAATACTTGTGCGTAACAATATTGCTGTTCTACAGAGAAACAAGGGTTTTCGAGTCGCTGTTGAATAATAGGACAACAAGAAATTTAATAATAATACGTTAATGAATACTATTACTATTAAACAGTTTCAATCCCAAATATTTTACGGGCAAGCAAGTCGGTTGTATTATGCAGAAATAAAGCCTATAGTAGAATTATGAACGAGGAAACTCAAATAGTAAACCGCACGAATACCGTTATCAAACAGCTGATTGGGCCCCTCTCTTATCTCTTGCCCATTCATCCAGAGTACAATTGACGAGCTTAAACAGTGTACAGTACATTTCTTTTTACGTACAGGTCTAGAAGGGTAGGTACAGGTCGACTAGCATTTACAATTCTCACCAAATATTTGGTAAACTGAATGATAACTGAAAGATAACTGAATGCTCTGACATGAAGCAGTGTTCTTCTTTATCTATAAAACAAGGTTGACACCTTTCTTCACTGATCACGTAATGCGTGATTTTCTATAAAGTCTTGGAAAAATAAAAGGAAAAATAGATAGACTACAGGTGTACTGTATGTGGTTTACACACAAATATTCATCAAACTGTGTGATAGTTTGTTATAGCAATGAACAGTTTGAGAGTACCTATCGTATTGTTTAAGTCGATGGAAAATATCTGTTGATCCTGTTTTACAAGCAAACCAAAAAGATACAGTAGTCACCACTCTATGCGACATATTCTAGCCAGAATATTGTAATCGTATGATTCTATAAGCATTGGTAGGATTGCAAAGTACTACACAAACATTATTTCAAGGGTAATAACAGTCACAATTTCCGCTGACTTTAAAAGAGTCAACTAAACTATTATACTAATGGACACACAACTAAATGGAACAACTAATGGAAATTCTCACGATGTACATTCGTTCGATATAAGCATTGAGTATACACGTCAGTACATACGTGTATACCCAATGATATAAGCAACGGTTCTTGCAATTTATTGCTTATTGTTTTTTAGAGTTGTTTTCGGACTTACTCACACTCGTATAAGGTTTTCCACGTTTGTCATTGATAATGTAGCCATGTTGCTTTGAAATGGCGACCATACAAAATGTATGCATTTTAAGCCAAGTATGAATGGAGATGAGTGTGGGATGAGTGGAGCGATCTTGTTGTCCTGTTTGTGACTAAGGCCGACATAATCCTTAGACACAGCTGTTAATTAATAGTGCATACAGTCAATTAATAGCAGCAGAGGTCAAGTTTGGTATCAAATTAAAGGTTTTATTCATAAAAATACATTGCTGCAAACCCAAACTCAAACGAGGATGATGATAATAACGTTAATGATGTCGCTAAAACGTATCGTTTGAAATTTAACAGCTGAAAATAAGTGAAATAGAAAAGGTTTTGGTTAAATCCATCAAATTGTAATTGGACACTAGTAAATACTAGTGCACTTGTTGCTACCTCCCCCCTTCGGTTTCATGTATTCCTCTCAATCAGTTCAAACCTAGGAGGATTAAACATTAATGTTAATTAATGTTAAATCCTCCTAGATTCAAACCTGAAACACCCAGATCGAAACTCGCCTGTCGTTATTTTACCATCGCCTGTTTTTTAAATATATTTTTCAAAAAAGAAATATTATATTGATTTACTTTGGTTTTTAAAAATGTTAACGTTTTATTTTGTTAAAGATTTATGGTGATACGTAAATATTGTGGTGTAGTAGAGTATATTATATTGTAGTTAAGTGTTAAATTTTGAAATTTTAGGGTGAATCGAGATGAATCTTTGTTTATAACATGGGTCTCTCCTACCTTAACATACATACCAAGTTTGATAAACATCGGTTGGAAAAGTGCAAAGATAAATATTTGTATGTAAAAAATACAAAATGGCGGATATCTGGTTAACGAAATTATTTTGGAAAAAATGTTATCCTTGATTTTCTGTTTATTTTGACCCAAGGAATTACTAGGTAAAGTATCTCCCCGCTTATTTTAACACCCTGTTTATGATGTATTCTTATAAGTGAAAAATGTTAGCTGGTAATAAAGAAAGATGTTTTATAAATAATATGAATGTACTGGTGATCTGTATATTCACCTTTTTCTTGTCCTTAGATAAATTAAATTAGATAAATTAAAAGTCCACTCAGCAGTCGCATCGTACGATGTAGTTCTTTCCATGCGTTGCGAAATGCTACATTTGCCGTCCTCTTCAACCCAAGTTATCTACTGAACCACTGATTGTAAAAAATTCAAAAAAATATATTTTACGCATTACACTTTTGGCTACAACTTTGCCACAGACAAAACCTCTCTAACCCAAAAACAAAAAAAAATCTCGCATGCTAACTTTTTCATGTTAGAAATCACGATTTAAAACTATTTCACCATACAAATCATTTTTTATTAATTAGATCGGTAAATAGTTTAAAGTTCCAACAAAATAGTCATCGAGTAGGACTAACCAAGAAGCTCTGTGCCAAATTTCAAAATTTTAGCACAACTTTAAGAACACCAAAACACGAAATTATTGAAGACATGCGTCGAGAGGACTATCGTTGTTTTTAACAGATTATACTTTTGACCTTCCGGCACTGTTGACTCAGCGAAACTGAACTTATATTTTATCTTATTTCGTTATATTAAAACTGCTGTTGCATTAAGTCAAATTCCCAATAAGTCAATTGCTTTAAAATAGACTAAACTTTTAGCCCGGACTGTACTATTTGACTTTCTGGGATTTTTGATCTACAGACACTGCAAACATTGTAGTTTTTGACCTAGCGGCACAGGTTTAAATTATTTGACCTTCCGGGACTGTTGACTTTCTGCAACGCGTCCAAACGGCATCAGAACTTGTTGTGCCGTTGTAGTATTGTCGGCAAAATCAAAATTTTACAAAAGCTCAAACGATTTTGATTAAAATTTAGTATGTTATGGTCCTTTTAACACTTGACAAAATGGTACAATCCCCAATGCTGTAAAAATTACGGTTAGGTTATCGCAACTTTTGTGATTTGACCAATAAAATATCATACTTACTGCCACGGCTTGCTCATGACAAGCAATCGGGAAAAAGAATGTTTCAAATTGCTCACACCGTTTATTTTTTGACTGGCTACAACTTATTGTAATGGAATATCTAGTCATATCTGTCTCTTGACGAGAAAGTTTCACAGCCAAATCTATCAATAAAATGTGAAATGGTCAAAAGGCAAGCGACTAAAGCGCAAAGTGGCGGGCAAAAGCAAGCAAATCCAAGTGTATTTACCGTTTTGCTGGTGGGTTGTTGGGTGACGACGCCTGGTTGCCCCTGGTACTGGTCCCTCTACAAACAACATGGGAAGCAACTCAGTTCTACTCAACCTCTAACACACTCACACACATACACACGCACACTAGCTAATGTGAGGGGGGGGAGGGGACATGCCGTGACCACTTGTGCGCGAGATCAGTAGCAGGGACATCACGTTTAAAACCCTTTAAGGGCTGAATATTGCATAACGAATTAAACAATGTTATGTTAAGAAAATCGTTTTTAATAATTGTGACAATGTTATTTAGTTTTTAAATTTATTTTCCAGTGTCAGAAAACAGAATTAAATGAATTTGAATTAAATAAAATTTACTAAAACTATTTGAGACGAAATGGTGAAGAATTATTTAAAATAATAAAAAAAAAACAGTTTCTAAGTTGTTGTTTCTTTTTGAAGGAACAAATCAATGTAAAGCAAAAAAAGCCAATGTAAAAAGATTAGACCTAATAAAAATTGTTAAATGTACGTGATATTTTTTAATGCACTTTTCATATAAAAATATGACATACAAAAGGCAAATAAATTAGAGGCTAATTCATGAAATGAAATTTTTTATACATAAAAAGAGTAAAAGAATATAAACTGCCTTAGAATAGTTATTTATTGGATTGTTAGTGACAAAGCTGTGATAAAATTGCGGTCTCAGCCCTTAAAGGGTTAAAAGGAATGGAAACAAAATCAAGCTTTTAAGTCCTTCAATTTGTATACAAAATTGATTTTACTTGGGTTTTATTTAACAAATTTTTAGAAAGGTATTTTCATTTAATTTTGTTTAAAACTTCAAAAAATAGTAAAACTGTCATCAATAAAAATAAAATTACTCAAATTGCAAACCTAGAAATTTTTAAGAAAGCCAAAATGTATTCATCTTGACTTACTAATTGCCTTTTATCAAATAAAGCAGAATAACCGGGGAATTTTGTCAGAAATCACAAACAAAAATATGCAATTGAAATCTCAAAAATCAATCTCCCATTACAGCAGTTATTTCCAAAATACTTTCACCAATTCCACATTCACACTTCTTAAATTGACTAAAAAACCTAAATGCATACCAGAATGAAATAATAAATTGTAATTTAAATAAATAAATGATAAACATATTTTTAATAATAGCAAATAAATAAACAAACTTAGCATAAAACGTAAACTAAACACATCAATGAGGTGTTCAATAATAAATAAAAGCAAAATATTTCCCCACACCAATTCTCTAAAACCAAGCAAATAGTCACTATTGGAAATAGCGAATAGACAAATGCTACTTGAAAATAGTGAGAGGTTTCCACAAAAATACATTGTCATTTCAGTATTTTTCATAAACTAATCTGTTTAAAAATGTTTACAGTTTTGTGAATTGATAAAAATATACTTTTTCAACAATTTTTGTCTATTTTTATATTAAGATAACCGCTTTTTACTTATTTTTCTATTTGAAAGTCTATCGAACCAAAATAAATCTGAGTGCAAATTATTGTTCTGTTCATATTTTTGTTATATCGTTGGTCATTTTGAGCATCAAAAGAATTGAATCCCAAGATGTAGTTAGTCAAAAGTTGAATAAATCCAAAACTGCTTTGTCAAATTAAATTTCCGATGCATAAGTAAATTTTTTTTATTAATCAGCTGATTAAATTTCCAATGCCGATCTAAATCAGCTGATTGTTGAAAACTATTTCTCTTTCCGAACCAATCACTTTCTTTACAAAGTTTTAATTATTTCAAGACGACAATTCAAGCTGAACACAATGGTGTCTTATTCAATTCCACTAAAAGTGTCAGTAACCATCGATCAACTATTCCTTCTGAGCATACTTTCTCTCATCAAATTTCACAAAATCCACACGAAAACTTGTTCTGCAAACCCTGAAAATCACCCACACAAAACTCTTGATCCATCACTCCAGAGGGGGGAGGGGGGGTATGTAGTCAAAGGTGAAAAAATGTAAATCTAGCATCATTCCAAAGGCAAAGCAAAATCGCCACAAATTGTATGGTAACACATCAAACAAAAATATCGCATTCCAAAATTAAATAGCGTCCATGCATAAAACGAGAAACATGAACAAAATTTAAAATGAAATAAAAATAAATTAACCTACTTAAGAATAAATTATTTTAACCTTTTGCTGGAGTTAATTCAACAACATTCATATTTATTTAACAATTTAGCTTTGAACATAACAGAATGTTGTAAAGCTTTACTCACGTTTAGTTGAAATCCGGTTCCCACACATAAATGTCAAATATACTAGTATTCGCTCCTAGCGATTAAAATGTTTATTACATGACTTTTGCTGACAGGTGTTCGGTGATTCACCTAAAAGCTATGTTCACCTTTAATTACATACCGGGTAAAAGTTGTGTTACAGAAAAGTTATTTGTTGTGCCCAATGATAAGAAAACCAAAATATAAAACAATGTACACCAACACCAGATGTTTTAGCTGCTAATCAAATATATCCTAAAAGTAATAAAAAGTTAGAAAAAAAAATTGAGGAACACTTTCAGATAAAGTAATGCCTACAACACAACCAAGCTTAAACTATCCTAACCTAATCCTTAAATTTTCAAGGGGTAGCCTCAGGATTACTGAGATATAGTATAAGTGATTTAAAATACCAGTCCATAGTGGAAGGAAAAAACATAGGTGTGCTATTCCCCTCCCGTCATATTCTGACGTCACTCGGATTGCAAACAAAAGATCACCTGATTTGTAATTGTCAAATTAGTATGTATTTGTTTTGATTTGATTGTTATTATTTTTTTTATAAAAACACACATTATAAAAACAGTATCAACCAAATCAAAACAAATACATATACTAATTTGACAGTTGCAATCAGGTGATCTTTTGATTGCAATCCGAGTGATGTCAGAATATGACGGGAATAGCACACCTATGTTTTTTCCTTCCACCATGGTACCAGTCTTACTGGCAATCCAATTGGTTACTGTGGCAACTAGTTTCAGCTCATCATCACCATACAAGGACGAGATCACTTCTTCTGAAGGTTGGAAAATTTCACAAACCCTTCAAAACAAACACAACACTCATGACTCGGGTGTATTACGGCGTGACTGTCGGGAGTTTACGTCTACAAGCGATTCCGCCCTTGTAACACCTACTGATGGCTCCACAGTGAGCCGAAACTAGTTGCCACAGCAACCGATTGGATTACCAGTAATACGGGTATTTTAAACCACTTAAAGTAATCAATACAATTTGTTTCTTACTATACCATAAACCCTTTAAAGTTTTGTTCACCCACATAAACAAACAATCTTAGGAACAGATTTTCTTGAGCTTTTTAATTTAACCTGTTTTTGGCAAGACCAGATAGTTAGTTTGGGTTGGATTAAATTAGATAGAGTGATTTTCAGTGATGCAGTTTAATAAAAGATGACAAACTGATTATAAAAGGCTTGTACAAGAGTAAAGTAAGAAACTGATAGGCCTTCACTTTAGTTGTAATTAAAACGAGTAAATAATGAAAATTGTTAAATGTAGCAACTGAAATCACAGTCCCTGTGATACAGTTCTGCTCTGACTGAAAGTGTCCACAAAAATTCAACTCTTTTAGTACCAAAAAATAAGACGATTGTGTTCAGCTTTTAAGTGAGCACAATTTAAGTACACACAACATAGTTTGTTGAGAAATTGTGGTTTTCCATTATTTAAAGGGTTTCAGCCTATTCACAAAAATCACCACAATTTTTAGAATCAGGGGTTTAAAACTAACCTCATCAAAGAAGTCCCATACCTAATATTTTTGTAGGTTATGTATTACTTACAGTTGTACTGTAATTTTAAACAAGGGTTTTGAACTTAAATACAGACTTTTTTACCGTTTACAATTTTAGTATCCTATATAATATTTTCATTTATAGCAAAACAGACTTTAAACAAGTTTTAAACTTTAAAAATAAAACATTGAACAAGAAGATAACACTTAATTTACGGAATTGAATATCCAAACTATAAAAAATTAAATAGGTAATGCATTTTACTAATTCGGAAAGCAAGACCTAAGATCTTCATTAATTTTTTGTCCATAAATAGATGTTATCTGATTTACTATCCATATCTTGACAACAACTCGGTTAGACAGATAACAATTGCGTAAAAGTGGGGGGGAAACAGCTTAGTTAGTTCTCGTAGGTCTGCCTGGGAACCATTAACACCCTGGTGTTCGTACCCAGTTATGAATATGGTAAGCAACAAGGTAAGGCCAATGATCAAACCTATCAGTCAACAAAACTAAAGACAGTAGTAAACAAAAAAGTTTACTCGTAGTTAGTTCCCATAACATTCCCATGCTGCAGCATATTTTCAGGTATATTAGGTTTTACAAGTTTTTGTTTAGTTATACCTACCACTGACTTTTTGCATTGACTATTGGATACCGAAGTAGCCATCTCATTTACGGACAAGCTGTTGTCAATTTTTTTATTAAAAATGAGCATAGTTGTGTGAGCCTGAGAATGCGCTCTAGTTCTTATATTTTGTTTTCTACTTTCTATCGATAGCTAAAGTAGGTCTATATAAATTTATATAGTTTTTAAGTAAAAGTTAGGTTATGTTAGTGTATATGGCTGATATATTAGAGGGATAACAGAAAAGAAGTGTAGACATCTACAACAGTGAATGTGATGCTAATTCAAATGCTTAACCAACTTTACAAAATTTAAACCGTTACCTTAATGACGTTTTATAAACATAAAAATAAAAGTTTTCCAAACTGAAAAACATAACTGAGTTATAAATGTTCTTTTGATTTGTAGAGAATAAAACTTAGTGTAGTGTTAGTCGCTGTCTTTCATTATGGTTAAAAGCCTGACCAAACCAATAAAATGCCCCAGCATAAACGATTTGTGATCAATAAAATTGATCTAAAAGTAAAATCGTATTTAAAACATAATATTTACTTTAATATTACAATTTTAACAGAACAACTAATATTTCTAGTTTCGGAACAAAGCACAAATCGATTATTTCATTAGAATAAAATTTTATTTTTTATTATTTTGGCATTTTAAATACTTAATCTATTTTTAAAAATATTTTTGGTTTTTAACTGTCCAGTGTTTCCTTTATATTTGTTATGTTTGATTTATTTCAATAAATTAAGTATTTTGTTTAATAAACAGAATATAAGTTGAGAAAGAAGAGAAATGTACCTTACCTCACATAGAAGAGAAACCAAGAAGAGTGTTTGTTAAGAGTAACTAGGACAACTTAATGACAAAATCTAATAATAGGAACTATAATGTACTACAATTGCAGTATTCAAACCATTGGCAGATATTTCAATTTTAACATTTTCATCAAAACATATTTTTTGCGGTAAGTATTTTAATTAGCAAAGAATTAAAACAATTTCCCCACAACAAAATACAAAAAGTGAAAAATTTATTATTTAAAAAATTCTTACCAATAGTTTGTGACTGCAGTTGTGTTACTTATTTTTAAAAATAAGTGTCTTAAGAACAGTGTGTAGCTGACTTGTGTTGGTATAAGAGAAAACTACTCACGATCACAGGTGAACTTACTTAACCAGCCTTCTAAGCTTTGCCTGATTAAAGTCAGAGTTTTTTCACCAAACGTGCATTTGAGGAGACACCATTTACATGGACCAACTGTGTGCGTTCAAATTCAAAGGTTCCTAAACCAAACCACATGGTGAACTGCTGTCAACCTGGTATTTTCTCTCGACTTCTGGTTAAAGTTTATAAGTTGTTCGAAATAACCTGATGTATTACAGCACACACTACTGGTTGTGGCGGCAAGCCTGAGAGAAGCCACATACTGATCTACAAGACCACACATCGTGTAGTGTGTACTGCAATATTTTCTCAACTTCTCAAATTGCATGGTTAACATTAAAGAAGGTTTTCCAAAAATAACCAGAGGCAATACAGTAGTTGACAGCACACACTACTCGTGGTGATGATAAGCTTGCCACATACTGATCTACAGACAACACATCACGTGTACTCACATGCAAGGTCTGGTAGTCGCCACTCTCCTCTGGTGGTCTAGGCTTGCACTTGCCGCAGCAGAAGTTGCAGCAACAGCAGCAACAACAGCAAAAGTAGCAGCCGGTTATTACTCCGCAGAAAACGATCAGAGCCTGCAAAACAAATTGAAGTTAACACAATTTCAAAACATTTTTGTTCTATACAATTAGAGTTTACAAACCAATAGCTTGTGTATTTGTTGTAGATCTTCCAATTAAAAACTTTTGGATAATTAGTTAAGTAGGTTAGCGTTGATATGGTTTTGGGACACTAACTGTTTTTTTCCATGAAATAGTACATCCACCGAACATTAATATAAACTCCAACCACTATGTAACAAATAATTTTTAGTTGGATATGGCACTGGGTAACAAACCGACCTCTTCGCTGTATTTGGGCCAGTTAACAACCACTGCCCTTATGAATGAAGTTTTCTTCAAAGAGGTTTGTGGTGTCTTTTAACCTTGCTATTCTCCTGTTGTGGGCCCCTGCCTGTTCCAGAAACGTAACAAGCAAAGCAAGGAAGTAGGTTTTAGAAGTATTATTTAACTTGAACTGTATGTATAGATTTTAATTGGTTGTATCAAAACACGATTTAAGACGTCACTGTCATGGTTGTGCAGTCTGCTTCGCTAACTGAGCCACCGACCCCCTAAAGATTCAACGCCCATATGCATTATTAACCACCAGAATCCCACAATATTTTGTCTTGATAGGTACCTAATAAATACTTGACCCTTCAAGATGATTTGACAAGACCTTCTTATCGTTACACAACCGGGCAAGCATCAGACGAAAAATCAGCCAACTCTTTCGATCTAGGACTGTATACATCACATTGTTCATTCTCAATCTTTTATTTGATCACAATCGTATTAAGTGTGTTAGAGAAAGATATATGGTTTTCAAACATGGATCCTAAGAAAGGTTGGTACTACGGGAAGATTATGAACCCATTAAAGAAAAATTTAGTTGTGAATGTAGCCCTAAAACTCCAGTTAACCCTTTCCCCCCCCTAGGTAGTTTTAGGCAGTTGACCCTTTCCCTAGGTAGTTTTAGTTCTATTTTGATGAGGAAATCATGAATTGAATCATTACTAGCACCACCAGCGGAACAGCAAAGGGCAAAACAAGAGATTGTTTGACACCATTTGAAAAAAAATTACTGTAGCAGCGCCTACCAGCTGAATAATCCTGCCTTGAGCAGTTAAAGTAATGGTGAATAATGTTTGAGTTTAAAATAGTTTGGAAGAACAAGACTTTAATTACTTATCTTAGTAAATGGTTAACATCCTGACAATTGCTGGCAGCTGTCAAGTTGCCAAATTTATAGGCCTTGACTGAATGAAGTTGTATTATGATATTACAAACTATTATGGGGAGGTAATTGAGCATATTTTAACCGATATATATACAGTCTAACCTTGATATAACGAACCTCGATATAACGAATTCCTTGATATAACGAATTTTTTTTAATCCCCTAGAACTCTCCATAAGACACAATGTATATTTTACCTCTACATAACGAACAAACCATAACAACGACCTTGATTTAACGAATTTTTCGTGATTTCGGCTAAAATAAGACACCTCAATATAACGAATTTGTCATTGTCAGAACCTCTACATTGCGAATTTAACCTCTGCATAACGAATTGTCTACGTCTTTCCCTCGATATAACAAATCCCCCACCCAATTATTGTTTTGGGAAAATCTGTTTCTTTATCAAATTAAATGGAAAGGTCACATCATTGCTTGCGCTAACATTCGTCTGCTCCGTTTTACATCTTTGTCTGCTGTCGCTGCGCGCGCTATGTTGCAACTGAGAACTGATTTCATTCACTGAGGACTGATGACGATGTAATATTTAGTAAGCTGTGATTGGGCGATATGGGATAACTATGGTGAATTGTACAATTTTTTGGATAAAGAGAAACCTAAGAAAGAATATAAAAACAAAACCAAAGAGAAAGAATAGCAACATCTTTATTTTAACATTCCTTTTACGAGTGTTTTTATTATCCTTAAGTTGGCTATGATTATACACTTTTATAATGACTTATCTAATAATTTATTGTTTTCAATACGATTTGTTTCAACTAGCAACACCAATGCTATAGTTAATGATTATTATTGACATTCCTCTGTTGTGATAAATCAGTACTGTACTGTAAGTAGCCTACCGGCCTATTGCGAGCAGTAGCTTACAAAACTTTCTACTGTTTTGTTTTGTTCTTTACATGATTTATGACTACGCAATACCGTGTTTGGCTAGGTTTTAGGAGGGTTAGAACAAGCTGTGATTTTAAACTTACAGCTTTTAACCTGTACCAAGGTCAATGCCACTGTCATGATTGCGCAATATTCAAGATCCCTCCCCTTTATTATGCCGGATAATTTAGGTTCTACTGTACAATGTAAACATTGTACTGTAAAGTATTGTAGTCTATGCTACTTTAATAGTATTTTAATGAGGTCAAATCCCGACCTATATTGACCGACGCTGGTTCTGAACCTCGACTTAGCGAAATTCCTGCAAACCTAACCTCTATATAACGAACCTCGTTTTAACGAAATCCTTGATATAACGAATATTCAGTTCGGTCCCTTCAGATTCGTTATACTGAGGTTGGACTGTAAATGGAAGATGAGTAGGCCTATAGAATTGAGTGAGATACCTTGTGTAGCATTTTATTAAGACCAAACATTTCTTTAGCTAGGACTGTTTACTAAAAGCCCAATGATAAAAGACGGCTGGGTCCAGTTGCAAACCTTAATAAGCTACTGATTTTTTCTCAGGATCAAACCGGCAATTTTTTATTATCAAGCAAACACCACAACTAGGGATGGATGGGTCTCGAAATTTCGGTAAATATGAAATCTCGTTCTACGAGACGAGATTCTATTTTGGGTCAAGATTTTTTCAAGACAAGACTTAATTTAAAATATAAAAAAATGTTTATTTAAAAATTTAAAAAAACTGCGAAGGCATTTTTATTTAATTATTAATTCTTTACATGGAAATATTGCTTCAATTGTTTTATCTTTTTTTTTACATAGCAAATGATGAAAAGTTGTGTTATTGTAAGCAGTGTGAGACATGTTTTACTACTGTAAACATAGCCAAAGTAAGTCACTCCAAAACCAATCTAAAAATAACACAAGACTTAAATATTGTTACTTGATGTACTTAACCAGTTAATACTATTGTTTTAGACTTATAAATTTGATATTTTTATAGTTGAACTATATACTAACTAATATCTCCATGTTTCCTATGCCGAAGAGTTATTTTTAATAAGTTAGGCCTTATTAATATTTTTTTTTATATACTGATGTTTTTATTAATGTTTTTTAATAAAATATTTTACATATATTTTTCTATTATTATTATTTTTGTATTTACCCAGTCTGTCATAAATCAGTAGGTATTAAAAAATGTTTAAATCAGGTTAAAATGTGGAACGTGCATTTCTTGTTATGTATGAGAAGGAAAATCCCGTCTCAAAATGTTATGAGAAATAAAAATCCTGTCTCGTCTCGAACTAAAAATCCAATCTCGTTCATCCCTAACCACAACCACCCAAATAACCAGCTATATTGAACATGTATGAATATGCCAATAAATAAGTTTACTTTTAGAGCTGAAAACAGTTTTAATGCCACAAAACATTTTCCTTTACTTTAAATTTAAATGAAATTATCTCATAGGCAATTAAATTGCTTTAAGGAAAAAGTATCCTACTTCATACAAAGCACCTGCTTCATACTAAGTCATGAGAGTAGTACCGAAAGTATAACAAAAGCAATGTATACTCATTTGCAAAAATCTTTTATTGAATATGCTAGAGACATTTTTAACATTTAATAAATTATAAATACTCAGTTTTTAAAAAATTAGAGAGGTTGCAGTATTTACAGTTTTCAACTTTTATTTATTGAAAAGTTAATGGTAAACTAGTATATTTTTGGACAGTAGAAAGTTTTGTTTGAGAAGATTCAAAAGAATTTCCATCCTGTATAGATCTGTCAACTACAAACTGAGGTACGGCTAATGTTAGTAAGCTGTGTTCATGAGTTTCTTTGAAGAGGGACTTCAATCGCCATAACCACTTGACACAGTAAAACGGCAATCCAAAAATATTCTTAAAACCAGTCACAAGCTAGAAACAAAATAATGATAAGTTTATGTTTTCTACGTATTCAAAAGAAACAAAGTGATAGCTGTTAGTTTCGATTTCACTATGTCTCAGTACATTTTATGTAGTGTAAATAATACATTGATTTTATTACTTTAAGTTCTATGTTAAACCATTTTTTGACCAAGCAACCTTTACCTTCCTTCTACGGCTTTAGGTGTATGTTTTTATCTTTTTTAATTATTGAAAACAATATTGTTATAGTACCTGTAATTTATAATAGGTCTAATTAAATAATTATAGTAATATAATAATTAAACCTCTTGAGAATAATATTAAATTTCTAAAAAAATATGTTTAATGATTAATGATGTGCAGTAAATGTTTATTAATTGGACATCAAATTGCTCCAGATTTCCAATTGTCCAGACTCATTTTATGAAACGATAACTCACAATGATAACGTTTCATCCAATTACAGAGATAACAGAAATTTCAGTGATTCACTCATTCTACAAACACTTTCTTACACAACATTTGTGTCAATGACAAGACATTCCAAAATAACTATACATTGAATTTGCTATGAAACCTGATCAAAATAAATAACGAAGAATTGTTTTTCTTTTCCTCAATACAATTGGACAGTGCAACACTGTCTTAAAGCAAAAAGGGCTTTGTATGTTGTCAAAATAAAATAAATAATATCATATAACAAGCATTTTACCCTAGTTTTTAACACCTATTCTTCCAACTATTTGGGTCTTCATTATTTTAAACACGCAAGTCATAAAGTGCTTCATCTGGATTACTTATTTGGGTATAAGAGTGGAAATAGTGTTCATCTTCGACCCAAAAGATGCCAAAATGATGTTAGAAGGAGCCCAGTTGCCATTTGTCATTGGACTAATAATTTAATTAGTAATTTGTTAATTAACTAAGGATCCAAACAAAAAGTTGACGTTGGACAGCATTGACCAGGAGTTGTACAGTTCCCTAAAAAAAGGTAAGGCCGTACATAAATGTAGGTACTATCTGAGTAATGATTTTAATAATTGAATGTTAGTGTCTCAGTCCATAGCACGATTTTAAGTTTACAAATTCATGTTGTGCGTTCGCATCTTTATATCACCAAAAGAAGAGTACATTTTTAAGTATTTCGTTCTTGTACTGTATTCGCTCACCATCTCCTTTGCTTTATACGTTAATGTTATGTTCTACACACAGGTCTTTGAGGTCCGTATGAACAAACAAATGTTAATTTTAAAAGAGAAGATAACCTCTTAAAAAACACAAAGTAAAATACATGTAACAACTTATTCTTGCTCCTTAAAATTGCAACATTATTAAGTGAATTCTAGTAACAACATTTCACTTAAAATTAAATGACGATACACTAATTACTGCGTTAATAATTTATGTAAAGTTTTATATACAAAAACAATTTTATTTCTTAATTGTTTCTCTCTTTGACATTAGTTTTGATTTGACACTTCCCTTCATTTCAATAAACCCCTTTTAAAAATTTAAAATTTTTCCTCTGTTGAACAATGCTACAGCACAACGCAAAGATTGAGGTGAGGAGGACAAATTTAGCGCTTTTCTTGTGTCATGTGTTTACGTCTGACAAACACAGTTCAATAATTGGCCAGACTTCTGCAACACAGCTGTTTATATGCTCTGTGTACAACGACCACTGCCACTTGTATTGCAATCTGTATTGTGAGAGTAATGCAAAATTTCCGTATACTTTTATGAGCCTTCATAAACATTACGCATTTCTTTAAAAGGAGTACATCTGTTTTACTTGAGATATTTAGAATCTAGGGGTTAATAGATACACATTAAAAGATCACATTCAACCTAACAATTTTTTTTATTGTCTAGCAAGATGAATCTGAATCTGATTTAGTTATGTTTGTACTCCAACAGCTGAAAAGTGTTTTTTGTTGGTTTGTTATATCCAAATATTTATCTTGTAACTTTCCACTCGTGTATTTATTGATTGTAAAAATTGTGTTTACCGTATGAATAAATAAATAAACCTACTTTCTGAAGAGGTTCATTATAATGAAATATTAGTTTTGTGCTGGATGTTTCTTGGGTAAACTACAAAACTCTGTTCCTTAAAAAAAGACTCCTAGTGTGCTACTTTGTTTTATTTTAAAATAAACTTAGATAAATAAACGTTTTGTATTTCTTATGTTATTTGTACCAATAAAAATCAAACAAGATATGGTTGGGCCATATCAAAGGGTATTTATGTCTTGTATAAATTATGCTTTTAACGGTTTTTTATAGTAAAAAATTTCTTAACAAACCCCCGACATTATTATGCTGTTAATGTTTTTTTGCCAGAAGAAAAACAAAAAAATATATTTACATTTTAATTGATTTTGAAAAAAATATTTGTAAATTTGCCAAGTACTTGAGAAACAACAGTTTTTACAAATATTTTGATCAGTAATAATGAGAAAAAGGATGATTTATCTTTATGTTACATAACCCTATGGGCCTAGTTTGAATTTTACCGATTAATTACTAACATAGGTACTTATAATATAAAGGACCTTGAAATATGTCCACAATATATTTTAGATAATCCACAGTAAATTCTTATTGAGGGTAAACACAGAAATTATCACGTTCCATCAGACAGCCTAATGTTAATGAGTAAGACCTATACCTAAAAAAATATTCTTAATGTACCCAAGCGCACTTATTTTATTTTAAATACAAGTACCAAGCAGACAACAAATCCAACTATCAGAACAACAAAATATGTTCCATGATATTCCATAAACACTTTCAAACCGTAAAACTCCAGAACTACACGGAGATAAAAAAAAGAAATAAACGGATAGAGTACATCAAAGATAAACAAAGACTAACAATCAAATGTAACTTGAGACTTGATGTGTAGCAAGGATCGCCAAAAAACTGGTTCACGGGTTGCCTTAAAACTGGTTAGCTCTGTCCTAACAGTCAATTGACATTGAAATCTTTTCTGTTACGGTACTTCGAATATTCATTATTTATATTCATGATTCATTATAATTAACATATAACAAAACCATAATTATAACAATTGTACTGATAAGTGTCTTATCATTTGTACCGGTAGATTACTTTAGAGGAACAAAAAATAACCTTGAAAGTTCATATCTTTAAAATAACATATTTTCCTTTGTCAACCATTTTATTGATCAAACACAAATATGGAGAGAAATTTGTCAAATGTAAATGGTTTATTAGGCCTTCTTTTGTTTAGTAAAAAAACATATTTTTAAAATGGAATTTATTTTAAGTACGAAAAATACATAAAAACATTAGTTCCTAGGCAAATGAAAATTATATAATTTGTTTAAGAATGTTATTTAAGTATAGTATGATTACCTGAAGACAAAATAAGCATTCTTGTAATTGCCAGGAATATATTTTTTATTGCTGCTTAGGTCAAAAAACAAAAGGAAAATAAACTAACATATTGATTTCAAGCTGTGTAAGCAATCATTTAAAATCTTTAAAACATAAAAAAAATCATTAAACAAAGCATAATTATGTACAAAGGCTACAAAAAGGATGATACCCTGAACACGACGGACTCAGAAAATAACCCACAAGGACTAAATTAGTAGATTAATTGTAACTTTTTAACTGACTGATAAATGTTCTCCATAATACTTCAATAGAGGATTTGTCTATTGTCTTTTGTACTATACAGGGTGTCCCGGAACTCTCTACCAATATTTTAGGGCATTGCTCCTGGGTAAAAAACACAACTAAATATCATATTTAAACTGTCCGGAAGTCCTTAGTTACTCACACAGCCGCCATTTTGTTTTTTTTTCAGTTATTTTTTTTTCTAAAGAATGGTTAATTATACGAAATGGAAACTTTGCACAAACATTTATGGCAACTAGACAAAGCTACCAAAAAATTATCACGATTTTTCAAATTCATAAAACAAAATGGCGGCCATTTAAAATGTTTGTAAAATCAATGGTTTTTGAGTTTTTAAGAAAGAAAATTTTAAATGGCCACCATTTTGTTTTTAAAATTTGAAAAATCTTCATATTTTTTTGTAGCTTTGTCTAGTTGTCATAAATGCTTGTGCAAAGTTTCCATTTCGTATGTTTATCCATTAAAAAAAAAATAATAACTGAAAAAACAAAATGGCGGCTGTGTGAGTAACTAAGGACTTCCGGACAATTTAAATATGTTATTTAGGTACGTTTCTAACCCAGGATCAATGCCCTAAAATATTGGTAGAGAGTTCCGGGACACCCTGTATATAAAACATTTTCAAGTCCTAGTCTAGGAGAAAGGCTTAAAGAGGTTCAAGCATGAACCACCAAATCAGAAAATAGACAATTGCAAATGCTGATAGATCCCATAGGCTATAAATGATTAGAAAGAAATTCTAGACCAAAAACCTGATTAGCACAGGCTTACTAGGTTGTTGACTAGCCACAAGTGACTAAGCATCTTAGAACCATTAGGCTCAGCCAAACAAACCAATGAAGATTCTGTGTAGGGATATAATTTGCCAAAAACTTGAGCTTGGGTTACCAGCTCTAGCTCAAAAAGGATGAAATTCAAAGGAAAGGTGACCATGAGACCAAATAAAACAATGGACAGGATTTCAACAGCTGTTATAGTCTGTAAGATTGTCTGTTCAAGGCCCAGGCCAGTCCCAAGTAGACAGAGGGTCACTAAACAGGTTCTGTAATACAGACTATGGAATTTCATGAGAGCCTAAGGCTGACGGACAGTGTCAAGTGGTGGTACCAAAAGATTAGTTTTAGAGAACGATAGCCATACAAATCCCTCAACAAAAAAGGCGTTGACATTCTCTGCAGCAAACTCTTTTGTCATGTAAAGGCCAAACTATACGTAGTTTTCGTAGAAATCATATCTTACCTTGCACCAGCCGGACGTGACAAGGAAGTAAGCGTTGACGTTCTCCTCCCCGAACTGTTCTGCGATGTAGAGGCCGAGTGATCCATAGTTATCGTAGATGTTCCTCTTAGTGAGGTCGCTGAGAATAGAATGTGCTCTGTTCACATCTTTGAACTGAAAACACACCAGATAGGCCTAGTTAGAACACCTTTTTTTGTTCAAGAGGTTAGTTAAGATGATTGCAAAATTGTAATTTTATACCTAGGCCTATTGTAGAACTTATTTAGGTAAGCTTAACAGTAAAAATCAAATTGTAAGTTTTTGAATGTTGTTTTCAAAAAGCCACTAGGTTTAACCAAATAACATTATAATAGGCATAACTGTGATTTTTAAGTAACCAAATGTAATAATTGGGTCTTGTTTGTTTACGTTCAAGATATATAATTGTCTATTTTCAGCTTTATTGACATAACTGTTAAAGGCATTTCATCATAGGCCTGCCTTATTTTTGGACTCATGATGGATATATATAAAATTTATTTGGTGAAACTTAAAGATATTTCACACACCTTAAGTGCTCCGCTATAAGTCTAGTTGCTTTATTAATCTCAGTAAAAACTTTTTTTCATTTTACTAGACAATCTCTGTAAAATATAAAGATAAAGATACATAATTTATTGCAATTTGTGTCAAAACCTGTTGTGTTACTACTTTGAGAACAATATAGCCCAAAATACGTCTTTGAAATAAATTTTCAATTTAAATTCACCATGTTCAACTGAGTCCTATTTTTATTACTAAATAATCAACTGAATTTGGTGAAATCGTCAATTTTGGTATTAATTTAAGGCAATATTTTCTTTTATAATATTAGTGGATGAAAATGGATTCAGTTGTGTTGTGGACACATTTAGAGTTGCTGATAAATAAAGGAGTTATTGATAGAATTAGTCCATTATTTAAGGACAATATCTAGAAGCGGTTTTGTTCTAATTTGGTGTACACGTAAAACAAATCATGGTGCTAAACAAAATCGTGGAAATGGTTGGTAGAAATCTACAACTCATCGCTGACTACTACATCATGAATGTAGATCACTGATGACTCATTGCAATAGCCATTCAAGTAATTATCCGGTGTTGATTGAGTTTATCATCCGCACATTAGTGCCTATGCTTGTGCTTGGATACACAATCGAACCTATGAACTGTCTTCACAATTGATACTTATTATTTTTCCTTAAATACTAATACAACTAACTTAATAGCCTACATGAAAAGTTTAATAGTGAAATAAATGAATAACAATCATAACATAAGTGTGTATAAATATTTGTGAATGAATTTGATTAAAAACATTAATACCCCCGCCGCAGCAAACCTGCAGACTAAGCGAATTTCAACTTGTCTGATTACATTATTACTAAAATATTTCCATGAATAAGACATATTTATTTATTCCCAATTTAAATAACATTAGATTTAACGAGTGCTTAGGTTTGCTGCTATGGGGAAGGTTAAGTGTTTTTTGACCATACATCAATAGTATAGGATGAAATAAAAAATAAATTTGCCCAATTTTATCAACATATATCCCTAAACAAGTAAACTACAACAGTTTTCATTTTCTCCATAAGAATAACATGGTCATTTAAAATTACACTATTTTTGAATTTTCTCCGTGACCGTTAGGCACACAACAGCGCTTCAATATACTAAATTATCTCTTTTTTAAGCTCTACAAAATGGTTTTAAAAAAAATTGCAAATTTTTGTGTTTTTAGGGTAAAAAATGGAAAAACCCCATTTTTACCCCATAAAACCCCCCATAAACCCCCGTTCCCATGGTCCGATTATGCTGGTTCGCGAACTCGTTTGAATAAACATAGGTTTACACGTTTGTACCAAATTTCATCAAAATCGGATCATTTTTGTTCGAGTTATCGCGCTAACGGACACATATATATATATAAATCAAAAACATATTTAACAAAGTACCCTCTTAGTAGGCCTAATTATTTTATTTTATTTTATTTTTCATGAAATAATTATTTTATTTTATTAGTCATGAAAAATAAAATAATTACTAAAAGGGTACTTTGTTAAATGTTTTTGATTTTTATTATATTAGTAGCCCTAAACATGCAAGAAAATAATATATATATATATATATGAATTTGAACGGATGGTGTTTTTGGCCTCTAGGGACCTCAAAATGAACAATTATATAGGTCCCGGGTCCAGGTCTTACCATGAGTACTACGGTAATAGCTTATTCCCTATATGGGAAATTCGCTAAAAACAGAATATTTTATGATAAAACAGATTTACACACAAAGTAATTGTTGAAATAAGACAAACATTACGCTTATCCTGAAAACACCAATCCTTTATCATAGGAAAACAATTAAAGTCATTATGACTCTAGGAATGGTGAAACACCAATCATTTGGATTTTATTAAAATATTTGCTGATGAACTGCAAAAAACACTAGGCATACGTATTATTAAAAATTGTGTTTGAAAACATCTTTTTACACTTAGGCCTAGCAATAGGCCTACATATTTTTCGAGTACAAATAGGAAAATCTTATATAGGGATGAAGATTTTTTAAATAAGTGGGTCTGTCAAATTTTTATTTTTAGGCAGCAACGTAAACGTGCATATTTTAAGTTCAATATAAATTCAGGTTAAGTTTAGAAGGCTAAGTAAGTAAGTTTGTTACTGACTACTGTCAGCTTTTTCTAAAGCCAGGATTGTTCATTAAAAGTTCAACGATAAAGGATCAGTTATGAACCATTAAAAAAACTAATGACTTTCCAGGATCGAACAAGCGACCTTTAGACTGTCAGGCAAGCACTAAAACCACTTTGCTGCTCATCTGTATCTTAAACAAGGGATTGGATGGTTAGATATATGTTAGTGTGGTGCATTTTTAATAGGCTACAAAGTCGTTTGGAAGAGCTGGAGCCTTAGTATTTACTATGGGGTCATAAAGTAATGTTAACGATATTAAATGGTGTTTAAAGATTTTGTTATGAATAGTAAATTTAGTTTAAAATAACTATTAGCATTTACCAAAGCTACTTTTAATTTAAGTAGTTTTCATTATTAGGCTACAATGTATTCTGTATATATTTTGGCTTAAAAATAACTTTTTTTAAGGGTAAACTAAAAAATTTCTTTCCTGAACTAGGCTACTTTATCTGATTAATTGTGTGTGAACCATACCACCGGTATTAAACGAGGTCAGCAGGTAGGCAGGTTACCTACCTCAGTAAGGTCAAGTTACCTGAGGCAAGTAACCTGCCTGCCTGCTGGCTTGGTGTAGACACAACTTAAGCTTAGCTGACATTACAATATTAGAAGCCATGGGAATAAGCAAAGGCAAAATTTCTTAAAAGACATTTAAACTTTTTAGAGGAATCTGAAAACATACACTACTAGGATTTAAACACAATGGGTTTTTTTTAAGCGTGTTAGCATTAGGGGAACTTCCCCCGCAAAATCCAAGCAGCTTGGGTTATGAAGGTGAGAATGCTTGAACTCACCTTCTCGGCAGCTTCTGGGTTGTCGGGGTTCTTGTCTGGATGGTATTTGAGAGCAAGTTTCCTATACGTCTTCTTGATATCATCAGCAGTGGCGGTCTTTGGTAAACCAAGGGTAAGGTAAAGGGAGTCTCCTGAAGTGCTGAAACAGACAATTCAATTGATACTTCAACTCTAAATTCTTTAACTCCGCATACTTGAGTGTGTATTTTAGGCTGAAGATGAACGCAGGGTGGTTGTTGTATGGGGGAATTGACCTTGGAAGGGTTGTAACTAAGATCAACTGATTATTTAGCACAATGATTAGGAACAGTAGGGTTACATCCGTTACCTAGGGTAAGTAGGCTGCTACATTTGTTAACAAAATAAAACAAGAAACTGGCCCTTTAGGAGTTACATCTTAAGAAACACGCAAATACTGACCAGTGGCGGATCTAGAACAGTCCTAAGGGGGGGCAAACCAGGGGGTCGGGGGGTACTCCCCTGAAAAACGTGTGTAAACTAAGTCTCCAAAATGGCAGTTTTATACCTTGGATATGTTTTCACTTCATTGATTTTCTTTTTGATCTGACTGTTATATTTTTCTAAACTACTGTGTTTTGTTTTACCACATGTTAAATATTTTGTATTGAATTAATTTAATTGTCTGAAGATTCAGTTAAGACTTTGTAGTCCACTGTCAAATGTACACCCGTGTGCTCTTTGATGAGGCTGGTGTGGGAGTAGTCTTAATCTCTTCGTTTGACCTTGGAGAAATACAATTTCGATGGTGGCACTCTTGAAAATGGTGCGTTTGAACGCTGTGGGTAAAAAACAAAATGGCCGCCATTTAAATGTTTAAAGTCAAATTCTATGAAAACCCGCTATTAAAAAAAATTTTTGTAACACATTACTTAAAGTCCTTTTTATTACAAATAGAATGACACTTTATTTGCAAAAATCGGATAATAAATAAGAAAGTTATGTTACTTTTATTATTAATAGTAATTATCAAAATGGCAGTCATTTTGAAATCACAAAGTTAAATTCCATAGAAACTAGTGACAAAAACATAATAAAAGTTACATAACTTTTTTATTTATTATCAGATTTTCGCAAATAAAGTGTCGTTCGATTTGTAATAAAAAGGAATTTACAATACTGTGTTTCAAAATTTTGTTTTAATTGCTGGTTTTCATGGAATTTGACTTTAAAAAATTTTAATGGCCGCCATTTTGAAATTCGATGAGCCTGATCAACGATTTTTTCGGAGAATGTTTATAGTTGTAGACTGAAAGATTATACCAAGTTTCATAAAAATATCTCCAAGAGTTTTTGAGTTATGAATTATTTTCAAAAAATACAAAATGGCGGATTACGGCTAAACTAAGCCGAAATCAAAAAAATGTTATAGGCTACTAAATTTTCGACTTATTTTTGCACATAGAATCTGGATCTGCATAGCCCGTTACGCTTTACTGAAACACTCTTTATTTCTTTTTGAAATATTTAACTGTCTTGGGACCTTACTTCCACCCTGATTAATTTATTTATGAAAAATATAAAATTATGTTTTATGAAAGAATGGTGTATCCTACATAAAAACTGTAATCATCTTTTTTGTGCAGATTTAAAATAGCTACATTTTGGTATATAAGTAAGAAAAGAAGTTTGCGACGGCGGCCATTTTGTTTTTTCCTACAGCGTTCAAACGCACCATTTTCAAGAGTGCCACCATCGAAATTGTATTCCTCCAAGGTCAAACGAAGAGATTAACACTACTCCCACACCTGCCTCATTAAGGAGCACACGGGAGCCTGTATATGTACATTTGACAGGGGACTATTGGAATAAATAAAGAAGCCTACTAATCTGTTTGTGAAATAATTATTTTATCATTTCTGGTAATTATTTCAAGATTCAAAACAATATATAATGTATGCCTGAGGGGAGGGCGGTCGTCCCCTTTCCCCCCCCCCCCCCCCCACCATCTGGATCCGCCACTGATACTGACAAGGCCCCGGTCCAACTTATCCTTGAGGACGCGTTTGCTTGTTAAAGGTGTTTATCATCAGAGGATTGATCACACCTTCTTATTCTGATCTTTTTTAGGCTACTTGAATAGGCATTTTACAAGCATATTATATTAATTTAGAAGCAACCGATTGATTTTGTACTGGAGTCTCCATTTCACCAATCTGAGCTAAATTTAACTTATTGTGTCTTTGACGAAATTTAGGCCAAGGCTATAAGAAACTTTTGAAGGAACCTAAATTGTTAAGCGAGTTAGGGGCTCGGATATGATTCATATTTTGAAATGACTGAGGTTTTGCATCCCTTCAAATAATTTATTAGTATTTCCAGGCCCATTGACATAAAATTTATTACCGGTACGGTAATTGTGATAAATTAAGCTTGTATAATAGCTTAATGAGTTACCACGATGCGTAATTTGTGAGACTTAAGTTACAATAATCAGGCTATTCATATCACAAACATTCTCACTATCGGTAGCTTAAGTTAATGCCTTTTTAGATGGATCTTCCCCAATCAATTCTACCATCTGAGGGTAAATCATCAGTTGCATAGCAAACGAATATCGAGACAAGATTTGAACCTCCAATCAACAGTAGCCTAACCTAGTTCCAGACAAATCGCCTAAAAGGTTCTTGATTACACCCGACACACCCTTGAACATACATAAAAATTACTTACGGTATTGTTGCTGTCGTTGTTAATGTCATTTATTTGTTATTTGTTATATCTATTTCTTACTAATTATTTAAATATTTTCATGTATACCTGATAGCTTGCTAGTAAATTTATTTTGTGGTAGGGGCCTATGTCAATTATTAACTAGCCATAGTGTTGTTGTTGTTGTTGCTATCGTTTGTTATTGCTACTTATTTATTTGCTTGTTATGTCACCACATGTAGCACTCGGTATTCATTAATTTTTGAAGTATGTGAATAGTACCTAGCCCCATCTTTAGTTGTATTGTTATGTATAATGGTTTTGCCGTTAGAATGAAATAAATAAATAAATATGCTTGGCCATGCATCAGACCAATATTGATTTTCTTTAATTTTGAATACTCCATGAGGGAAATTCTAACAGAGTTGGCAAACCTTCAAGTTAGCCTACATTAACAGAATGATAATTTTATTTGTTTCTTATCCGAGGACTTAGCTGTTTATCGTAAGACCTCATCCTTAGATGACCACTATATACCGTAACTTACTCTGTTTTTTTCAAATAACTTAATTGTCTGGATCTATCAGTAGGCTTGTATACAGTATTGATATTTTTTATTTAAATAGTAAATAGGCCTAGGCCTATATGATGATTTGTGGTAAAACTTATTGAGCATGGAGTTTCGAGTGTTCATACCAGATCTTCCAGTACCGTACAATTTTTATAAAATACCTGAAGTTAGCATCCTTTATATGAACATAAGATCTTTTATCATGAATACCAGACCAGGCTTACTTTTTTACCCAATCCTACTTTAAATAACCTAGGCATAGTTGGAAGAGTTCATTAAACCAATATTATGGATAGACTTCCGTATCTGTTGTCAAAACCGATGAAAATATCGATCAATAACTTATATTGAATGAAATTTTTTCAAAAATAAACTTATCACACTTTTTAAATAAGCTCTACTTATATTTCGGCATAAGCCTTTGGAAAATGATTTAGCCATTTGGCAATATTATGAAGAAACAATTATATTGAATGAAACAATTGAATAATCAATATTTTCATTCGGTTGTTTTTGACAACAGATAGGCCTACGGAGGTTTAAGTACGGTACCTACCCAATATTATTTACTGAGCGAGGGTCTTAATGTCACTCATTTAACTGAAACCCAGGAATGATCTACGACTAAGCTGTTCCAAATAAAATTCTAGAAGAGCAACTTGAAATACAATTAGGCCTAGTCTGCAGGCTGGGACAGGGAAAATTTTTTGATTGGACATCTAACTTAAATTGATCAAAACTAAGTTGAAAACTAACATGAACATTTATTGGTGGTTAGGAACACGATAACTCCAAAGGGCGATACTTTGGATGACATCGATAACGAGTAGTATTAGCCTACTTAACTAACTTAAACATTGGATGAGGTAAAAACAAAACAATAGGCATACTAGTTGAACAATTGTAAGTTAAATTAGCCCTATCTTAGATTCAAGGGGGCTAAGGCCTACAATATATAAGTTAGGTACTAGGCCTACGGTAAAACAAACCCTGAATTTACCTAATTTCTAATAGATGGCCTATAAAGTAGGAAAAAATTATTTCATTGGTAAACTTACTCATAGAGGTTATTATTCACTTTCCCCAACTCACCTAAAACATCCTATAAGATGTTTTTAATCTGTTCCTAGACACCAACAATACCTACAACTTTTTCAAATAACTTATTTGTCAGCGAAACTTCCTGTAGACACCATGCCTAGATTACTAGACACCACCCCTGAAAAACTTGCTTAAACATCGTGACATGGCAGTTTACTGTACTAGACACATATCAAGATTACTAGACACCACACCCAGATTACGGTTAAGTTAGGTTAGGTAAGTTTAGGTTTATCTAAGTTAGGTAATGGTGTCTAGTAATGGTAACTTAATGGTGTCTAGTATTCTGGGTCTAGTAACTTATAGGAAACTGTGCTGTCACGATGTTTAAGCGAGTTTTTCAGGGGTTGTGTCTAAGTAATCTAGGCGTGGTGTCTACAGGAAGCCTCGGCGACAAAAAAGTCATTTAAGAAAGTGTAGTGTTTTGTGTGTAGAAATAACTTAGTTTAATAACGTCTACGTTTTAGGTGAGTTGGGGAAAGAGAAAAAATTTAAGACTTGCTGGACATTGTTTAGAACAGACAAAGATAAACATCAAATTCCATTGAATAAAAGCACACATTTCGTAACTTAACTGCAAATTACATTTTTATACATACCTTAGGCCTAGTTGAAATTTTGTTGTGAAACTTGCAAGTTACAAGGGTAGGATATTTTAATTAATTGTGGGCGTTATTTAGAAATTATCCAGTAAAATGAAAATTTAAACAGGATTTGGTAGTAAAACATAGGCTACATTAATATAAATAAATTAACATTCTCAAGAAATATGAAAGGTCCTGGAGGTAGCATAGGCCTATCTATGGGGTGAATCATATTGCATGCATTGATCTTTATCCAATTAAAACTGCGGTACTAACTATGCATAAGAAGAATGAGACAAATAAATAGCCAAAACAGTTGTTTTAGTTTACCTAAACATATCAAAATCATGTAAATAATACTGCAAAATGTAACATTTATATTCGTTACATAAACGAATGCTAACAGAAGGTAATATAACATATTTTCTATATGCCAAGAAGAGAAAATACTTACGATAATTTTCTTTTCTCCATGTTACTAGATTTCCCAAAAAATGTCTTCTACAATTACAAATAAACTAGTTAATTGTATAAATACTAATCTCAATACCTCCACATTCTCAATTAAAACACAATAAATTAACAAATTTAAGAAAATACGGCAGGAAACACCATCGAGAATTCGATTATTTGACACAACCACTGCTAATGCCAAAAAAAGCTACCACAATTCCTCTGATATATCAGTAATACCACTACATTATGGATGGAAATAAAAATATTTATTTTAAATCATTGATTATTTACTTTATTATATTAACTTTGAGAGTTGACATTTTTCAAAGGTTAAATCTAAAAGTAATGCTTACAGCAAGAATCAGGAGTCACAATAACAATAACTCAAAATATTCATTTTAGATTACATGTTACAATCATGAAACCATATGAAACTATCAACAGTAAAGACAGTAATCATTATGACTTAAATTTTCAGTCTAAAAAAAAACCTGCAACTTGTATGAGATCCAAAGGATTGCCCAAGACAGACCCCCTTCCACCATAAACAGACCCCAATAACCAAATTATATATACAGTAGCATTGAGTATACTAAGTTTTTAGTAAGGTTATTAGCCCATTTGACGTTCAAGGTAAACTTGTAATTAATAGATGTGGTTTTATATATATTATTATTTTCTTTGATATGTAGTACTCAATCATATGTTCTCAAAATTCAACTATTTGTAAACAGTTCATATTTATTTGTTTTGTTCATTCTTAAACTTTTCATTCATTTCTCTTTGCTTGAAAAGGTTTGTATTAACGAAAATTTGCAATTTTTCATGATTCATTTTCAATTATCAATCAATTATCAATTATTTAAGATGGGGACGCCACTGTGTGCGTATTTTAACCCAAATATGAGTGAAGGATGAGTGTAGGATAAGTGGCGCGATCATGTAGTCTTGTTAGTGACTAAGGCCGACATGTTCCTTAGACACACAGCTGTTAATTAATAGCCCATACAGCTAATGGCAACTAAGGGACCTACAGTTTATAGTGGAGTCCGAACCACATTTTTTCCTTGTAATTTACGAATTGGTCTAATTATCAGGATAGTACTTGCGGATAGTCGTAGTACTCACTAGTGCGGACGTTAATCCACACCAGGGAGCATCGCATCCACAGAGAATCCCTATAAATATCCACAATTCGTCACATTTATCATGAACTATAAACTCTATCAAGATCTCTTCAAGAATATATATATATACAAATATATATTATATTTGATATTGTTCACGTGTGAACAATATCAAACTACTACTACTACTGTAATTAATGTTAATAAATAATACACCATAGTACCCTTTTTTAATTATTTTAAAATGATATAATTATATCTGTCGCTAAAAAATAATTTTTTAACAACTGTACTGTCAACAGTTATTTTATCAGCTGATTGGATGCGTGTACTGTTTCTCTAGGATAGGAACATGTGAGCGATCTGGGAGATTTTGCTTTTTGCTAGCTTTGCTGCTTTGCCATCACCTACCTACAAACTAGAGCAAACGAGCAAACAGCCAATTGTCAAATTAGTGTATGTAAACCTAACCTGAGAGTTACAAAATTGTTTCGTTTCGTTTGATTGTGAGTTGGCATAAGGTAAAGATTGATCAAGAGTAATTATTTACTTTCTTTTTTGTTTCCCCTTGAAATTTTAGTTGCACTCGAATGACTTCAATGTTGGTTATAAAAACGATGAAGTAGGCTAGAAACTAAGTTAGTCAACATCTTGTTGTTTGTAAACCTTTGTCAAAGGTCTGTCAAACACAACATAAACTGAATAAATTGTTTGTGTAGAAATGTAGACTTTAAAATTTTCCAATTAATCCTTAAAGTCTGTAATGATTATTTTTGTTATTGCAAAATAGCATAACTTAGGCTAAAATACATAAAACCATATGTTTAAAATCTTATTAGGAATTTTCAAATTGATATTTTTTTTTATAGCAAAAACAGGTACCGGCAACCTAACTTAAGTTAGTAGGTTAATTTTTACAATACATCAGTTTTATTGGTAGGTTCTATGAACTGTGAGGTAGGCTACCTACTTGAGAATAACATTGTCGAGGACCCTTGGAAAAATTGAAACCAAAATCAATATCCGACTCCAGGCATATTAATATAATCCATATTTTCTCGCCCCTGAGCTGGTTCTACAACTAAATTGAAATATTAGCTACGTCAGCCAGCTCCTGTATTGTTACCAATACAGCTACTTGCTTACCAATTTCAGCTACTTGCTCGAGTGTGGAAGTGTACGTTCCTCAACAGGCCTGTTTTTTAAAACCCTGTTTTGACTATGTGTGTGTTTCGTGTAAGGTTTTTGTGTTATAACGACGCCTTTTGGCTGAATAGCCTGATGATGGTAGACCTACAGTGATGCTGAAACGGCCGTAACATTGGTAACAATACAGGAGCTGGCTGATGAAGGTAATATTTCAATTTTGCCCGTAGTTAACTTATCGATCACAAAAGTATTGATTCAATCAATAACCAAACTTATCATAACCTAAACAAAAATTGTTAGCCTATAACTTATCAATCAAATTGTAGTTGGATATCAAAGTTTTGCTAAAGTACCTAATGAGCTTTCAATTATGATTTTTGAAGCAATCATTTAGTAAAGAAAAACCTTCAAAATTTCAAACAAGGTACCTTTTGGACAACTTTACCTTCTTCTAAACTCATGAAAAAAGAGGACACAAATATGAATTGACATACCTGTGTTTGTAAATTTAAGTTAGCCTACACAACACGTCAACTTTTTTTTTTCATAAATCCTACCTTGTTCATTATTATTATAAAATAAACTAATCCAAATTTTTATCCATATTTTTGTAGCCTACTCTTCAACACCATTGGCCATAACTTATTTCTTTACCTAAGAGATGAGTCCAAACCCTTATATTGTTGGTAATTCCCATGGACTAGTAACATTGCCGATGGTCATTGAGCGGTAGCCTAACGACAATAGTCATCTTGGCTCAGAATTGGCCCTGCTTGGAGTCAAAATAGGAACCTAATACCTTGTTTTAAAAAATTTCCACAGAACTGAACTGTTCACTGTTACAGGTTTCTCCGAATAGGCTGTTTATAATGTAGAATCATAAATCAGATCCAGTCGAGATGCTACACAACGCAAGAATGCAGCCCAAGACGTCAAGGATCGTCGGGCTGTGTTCCATTGCCAACTTTATAAACGCAGCAGACAGAGTGATCATGCCGATTGCCATTGTTCCAATGACCGACCAATTCAAATGGAGCCTTCACTGGCAAGGGTGGATATTGTCTGCCTTTGCTTTCGGCTATTTTACAAGTCAGGTAGGCTAATGTGTATTTAGATCTCTTTTTGGTATTCATAGTTTGTCTACATTTAAGCTACAGCTTAAGAATGTGATTTAACAAGTTAATTGGTTATACCGCTAAAACAAACAAAAAACTTGCAAAAAGGTTGGTGGTTTTATGAAAAGATAAAAACTACACATTCAATAAAACTCTTTGATGGTGGTGCAACAAAATGAGGCACATTTCCTATAGAGTTTAAATGCAGGTATAAACAGGCAGACTGGGCATATGCCCAGGGGCGCCCACCGGGTGCCCCTTAACCACCGCCTGCCCGCACTAGGAAAAAATGGGGGCACTGCTTTTGGGTTTGCCCAGGGCTCCACTGACCCTTAACGCGGTCCTGTTTAAATGGGTGAGTAACTTTCACCTGAACCACCTTTTAATCTTGTCAGAGTCCAAGCCATACTGTCCGGTGTAAATGGGAGACTACACATTTTGTATATACAACTGTAGTAAATGAACTTATAAAGCTAGGTCAAATCAGCAGTCTTTGTTAAACCTTAAACTTAACCTAAAGGCAAATAAAACAGGAATCTTCATGAGAACTAAAATTAAACGTTTGTCAGTTGACCTAGCCTCATATTGAGCTACTAAATTAAACGTGTTCTTCCCTATACGTTTACATTTAGGCACAGTACACTATTGATAATCCGAACCCTCAGGTTATCCGAAGTCATTTTAGTCCATTATAATAGGCTATATATTTTTTATTTTCCAACAGTAATCAATAGCCTATCAAGCTACTTTATTAAAGTGTGTTTCTGCTATAGCTAAAGCGAAAGTAGCAAAGCAATTTGTGATTTATTAAAATGAAAACAGTAGAACTCCGGTTAACCGAAATAAAGGGAGAGAGCTGTTTTGGATAACCTATTTTTCGGTTAAAACCCGTCATATGCTAAATATAGGGGTATTACCACGGTGAGTTGGAAAAAATAAAGGTAAAACAATGTCTATAAAACAGTCTTTTATTTCAGCTAGACAGAAATGTTACAATGGGTTAGAAAATATTTTAAACTAAACAAATGAAATTATTAAAGCATTTTACTTGACATATTACTTATATTTTAGCCCTGTACTATTTTATGGAACCGTTTCGGTTAACTGGGGTTCTACTGTACTTGGAATAACCATTACCATAGCCTACTATAATTTTAATGTAAGAATGACCAGAGATTTGGAGGTATTCTTGGCCCCAACCCCAACAACCTCGGTTAATCAGGAGTGCACTGTATATACATCAACTAGGCCTCTTCATCTTATATTTTTATTAGTTCTTCTTTCCCTTCCCCTGCCTGTTCATGAGAAACATTTACTTTCAATATAAAAAAAATTGTATTTAACAAGGAAATCTCAACGTCATTTCCTATACATAGCTGTAGTAGAGTCATAGGCCTAAATCTAATGTAATCTAACCTAGTATTCTCATTTAAAGGTGATAGGAGCCTGTGCTGCGAGCAGGTTTGGAGGAAAAACCGTTCTTCTCTTCGCAGTATTCCTATGGTCAGTCTCCACCTCGGTTACTCCATTGCTAGCCACATCCATACCTTCGTTGATATTCTGCCGAGTGTTACTAGGACTTGGCGAGGGCCTCGGTAGGTTTGCTTCTCTAATTGTACGGTTCTATCATTGAGTTTTAGACACATCTCATTTATAAACTAGCTGAAGCCAATTTTTGATTCAAATAAATAGTTGAAGGGGCCCTCTCTTAGTGTGCTACTGTCATAACTCTATTTCCTCCAAGTTTTCAATACGTTTGTAAATGATGAGGCATAAAAGATACTAAAGTTGTAAGTAGTGCCAGTATGGCTTGTTTAAAAAGTCGGCGCATACAAAATCGGTTATTGACAGCGAAATTTGTCAGTGGTTCAACTCAACTATGTTAATTTACAGACCTTAATTGGCTAAAACTTTGGCATGGAAATGGGCAGTCTATTACTCCACATGGGAAGAGGTTCTATTTATGCAGGGTGAAAGTAAGGTTACCCCCTATTAAATTTGTAATGGATTAAACAAGGAAAACCAAACTCGGCACACTTCTAAATGGCATAAAAGTACACTTTTTTGTTGGTATCCTAATTTTGCCCAAACACCAAAATGGGTTATTTTGGGGCAGCTCAAAAATATCAATTGTAAAACCCCTTAAGTGACACCTCATTCAAAGGCAATCAGTTTAAAGAATAACAGTGAAAACTAGAGGTCAAGGTCTCTATCTCGACCCATTACAGAATGGTGGCCATTTTTATTTTTCATCAGCCTGAGAGAACCCTCATAAATAAAGATCAATATCCCTTATAAACGTATTTTATAGGTTGTACCAGGGAAATAATCCTTTTCTTAAACTGGCAAAAATACTTGAATTGAAAAATCACAACTCGCCCACCTCTAGCCTAGTAGCAACGCATCGAAAATTTCTACTTACTAGCTGACATTTTGGATGCGTTTGCTATTGCTACATAGAGTCAAGCTTAAATTGATCTCAATTATAATTTAAATTGTAAAAAAAGTAGGATAGCAGCTAGCTTACCTTGAAAGTGTAGGTAGGCCATAGAACATGTAGAAAATACATTGTGCATGTGCACACAATATTTCGACCCCTGAGAGACTTTGTCAAGTGTAGGCAATTATAATTATAATTTAAATTATCTCTTTTTTAAATTTTTTTATCTCAATTTTTAAAATGATCTTAAATTTAACTATCTCAATTATCATTTAACTGACTAAACCGATATTTTTGCCAGTTCAATGACACAGTCATCAACGAATGTCAAGGATGTTGTGTTAGTGTCACAAATTACATTCAAAGAGCAAATATATTTCATACATTGTTTTTTTGCCAGGCTTACCAACAATTTTCCACATTTTCGCACATAATGTTCCGATCGAGGAGAGATCCAGAGCATTCGGCTACCTAGTGGCAGCTGGTTCAGTTGGCCAGACTGTTGCTTCTATTGTAAGTAGTAAAAATGAAAATAAATAAAATACTTTTCTAAACTATAAAATTAAACAGTGGCGGATCCAAGGAAGGAGGAAGGGGGCAACCGCCCCCTCCCTTGGGCATATATTTATATTTTTTACTGCATGTAATGTCAAAATTTTGCTGCAATCGGCAAAGACAATAATGATGTTCCCTACTGTGGGGGAACATGCTAAAACAAAAAAGTAGGTCTCAAAGTGAGAGGTTCTCTTGAGTGTATGTATGTATGTATGTATGTATATACACATACAAACAACGTTTTAAACTATAAGCATTTATTTTCTAGTGTAACAAATCTTTATCTGTGTACAGATCTGTCCTCATTTGGCGTGGCAGACAAGTTTCTACCTGTTCGGAACGCTGGGTATCGTGTGGGTCTTCATCTGGCTAATCTTCTACAACGACAGCACTTCCCTCGCCAAAGATGAGATTCCACTCTTTGTTCCTAAAGTAATTAAATTTTTTTTTAAGATTCGTACTATAAATTTAAACATGAAGAGTTGGGTTGATGTGAGTGTTAAATTTAAAAATGTTAATAGGGCTGGACTTTTTTTACCTCGGGTTGGGTCTCGGGTAAAAGTTGGGTTGGGCCAACATGTCTCTAAATAGCCTAAAACACAAGTGTACAGGTTTAATTTTCACAAATTTTCCAGAATACCTCCCAGACCCCCTTGGTGTAGCCCCCCCCCCCTTAGCGTCAAGCTACGCCCATGAATATTATAATCCGTTGATAGGATATATTTAACCACGCAGTGAAATCTAGAACGTCTTCTGTAATTGCAGCAAAATCATAAGTACATCTTCCGCGGTTGAGGCAAAATGGCACTTTGGTATTTTACTGACCACAACTATATTGGTTAGGTTATTTTAGGTTATATTCCGGTCATCTTATAGATTATCTCTATAGGTTAACCTAACCTAACCTAGGTGTGGAAACCTAACCCAATTTAGGTGTGGTCGGTATAATACCAAAGTATCCAAAATTGTTAGTTTATCCTGCAATCTTTGCAGTTGATTATTGGGATCAAAAAATTCTGCTTTAAATTCTATAATATTAATGATCTGACAAGAGTTTTGCTTAAAACTTATTTTCAGCCCAAACAGAGAACTTTAGCCAACTGTTGGCCCAGTCAACCCTAACATTTCAGAGACCGCAGACCCCTCAAACACTCACCCTTTTATTCAGTCATAAAAAAGTGCTTGATCAAGGTTCGTACGGTCAGGAAACCCCTGGAAAACCTGGAAAAGTCAGGAAATTATGAACAAATTCTGGAAATTCTCTTGAAAGACTACTTTTTTACAGATATGCTACATTTTGCTCTAAACATGTTTTTGTCAGGGTGATGACTAATGGCAAAAAGAACGACATAAACACTGATACACATTTTTATTTCGATAGTTTGTTATCGGTACTGGGGAGGAATCGATATGTTTGAACACAAGTTTTGTGTTTGGGAGTGATTAAATAAGTTAAATATTTACATTTTTCCTAGTAATTCTTGATTTTGATTAGTCGATATCGGCTTACGGTATACCTGGAAAAAGTATAATATCAGTCTGGAAAACCTGGAAAAGTCAGGGAGTTTTATTTTCCAAATTTAGTACCAACCCTGTATGATATTAGTTTTTCTTCTAATACAGAGAGAATACATGATTTTTTAAATTGTAAGATTAAAATGTAGTAGGTATACACTTCTTGGAAAACACTATTTGTGTCTACAAACACAAACGTTTGTGGTGTTAATAATACTGTGATTTAGGTAACCAACACCAACGTGAGATGGACAGAGTTTGTATGTCATTGGCCGCTATGGGCCGTGTACGTGGCTCACTTTGCCATGAACTGGTCCAACTACATCATTATGCAGTGGCTGCCGACTTATCTCTCTCGTAATCTTGGAGCCAACAAGGAGAGCATCAGTCTCACCGCAGTCCCGTACATTGTCAACAGTCTTATCGGCATTGTGGCAGGCCACTTTGCCGACAGGTTGGTGAGCCGTCGCTGGTCTGTGCTGTCTGTACGCAGACTCATGACCAGTGTGGGACTCATCGGACCCGGGATATTCCTGTTGGCGTTCTGCGCAGTCGACAATCTACTGGCTGCTGTCGTGTAAGTATATAAATTACGAGCTGCATGTTATTTTCTTTAAATTTATGGATGCCATATAGAATTGCCTCTTAACAACTATTTTTTACTCTTAGGGGAGCCAGCTCATCTATTGGAAGAGCACAGGGCTTCGGTTAGTAATATCCGGTGTTTAATTCCGGCCAATTGCCAATGACCATGGATAATGTGGTAATGCCGCAACCTTCTGGGACCTGCTTGCATTATATAAAATGACCATGAACATTATTTTTTATGCTATGATTTTGGTTGCCTTAGGTTGATGAAAGGTATTCTGGCGGTTTCGTTAAGCTTATTGTAGTCACGGGTTTGTTTACTACGAGACAATAAGAATATTACCTCAATTTCTCAAATCAACAGATGCAGTTGTAAGACCCAGAAATTGAAGCCACAGCTATCTGGAATAGCTTTACAGTTAGTGGCACACACACATCTTTGTTAGGTCTATAGGCTTAGTTTAGTTGAATAGGAAAGAGTCCAAGTCAGCACAAGGAAACAAACAAATTTACACATACACAAAAATGTAAGTATTTCATTGACACTTTCTTAGGCTACAATTGGACCTAAAGTTCTTACTTCCAAACTGATACCTTTCTCGGTCGAAAATGCTGTCAGTGAATGAAATATTCTAATTTTTATGTACAATACAAAGTAAAAGTAGTTGTGTTTCTTGTGCCAGATTAGACCCATTCCCATTCAGGTAAGTGTGCTAATCCAACAAAATTCCAATGTGCTTCTTATCATACACATGCGTTTGATACAATAACATGTTTGCTGCAGGTTTGTATCAATATCGATGGGTTTGTGTGCCAGCAACTCCGCCGGACACCTCAGCAACCACGCGGATATTGCACCCAACCACGCAGGCATCACATTCGCCATCTCAAACACTCTGGTAAGTGCTGACTAGTGACTACTGTTAGGGTACTGTATGTTAATTAATTACTCGTTTATCTCACTTACTACTATTTTGTAACAAGTTTTTAAGAGACCGTCGTCAGCTTAAAAGAATGAGGATGGCACCAACCAGTTGATAAATGCAATTTATAAGCTTACCATAAGCAGTTACCATGACTGGGACGGTGGCGTCGTCCTGTAATCCAGCTACTATGAGGTCACAAATTGTGGAAATTTATGGGCATGCACTGTGGATGCGATACTCCCTGGTGTGAATTAACGTCCGCACTAGTGAGTACTACAACTATCCGCAGTACTATCCTGATAATTAGACCAATTTGTTAATACCATGGCAAAAATGTGGTTTGGATTCCACTAAAAACTGTAGGTCCCTTAGTTGCCATTAGCTGTATGGGATATTAATCAACAGCTGTGTCTAAGGAATATATCGGCCTTAGTCACTAACAAGACTACAAGATCGCGCCACACAACCTGCACTCATCTTCATTCATACTTGGCTTAAAATACCTATTTTGTATGGTCGCCGTTTCAATGAAAAAGTAAAAAAAAAAACGTAAAATGTTATTTACACAACTTGTAATATCTTCCTGATTGCCAAGAGTGAGAATTATACAAGTATTTTGAGATTTTAGTGCCCTACTGTTGTAATATATATTTAAGACTAATTTACAAGAGTCTTTTTTACCCTGGGATGTACTGTATTGCCTGTGTAAACGCTCATGAAACCCCATTTAAATGAAAAACCGACTGTCAAAACATCGCCTTCCCATTCGCCGGTCATGGCGAAATCTTGAACATTGTCTACGGGCACGACATATTCGTGAACGTCTTCCATGGTCATGGTTAAAATTTGAACATCTTCCGCGATCTCAACAAAATGAAGAACATTTTCTATGGTCATGGTAAAATCTAGAACAGCTTCTGCAATAAAAAAAAAAAATCTAGTATATCTTCTGCAGTCACGTCAAAATCGGAATTATCCTCCGAGGTAATGGAAATATCGTCACAATCTTTGTTCATGGTAAAATCATCATCCCATGAGATCGCAAAGAAAGTGTTACTTTCGATTGTGCATCTTTGCTAATGCTTTCCGCAACCGCAGAAATACACGCTCGGATTGATTTGGCCCAAGCTTAGCTGAGTAATTATTTACAAACTGATCCCCCAAGAGTTGACACAACCCACTCAAAAATATTGGGGACCCCTAGATCCCTAGTAAAAAGGTACACTTGGCAATGGGAAACCGGGGGAAATGTGTGAATTTTTCCCCAGAGTTCTGTGACCAACCTGATTATGTGTAGTGTTGAAAGTTGTTTGTCTACTGTAGGCTACCATCCCTGGTATACTGTGTGGACCACTCACAGCGGAGCTGGTAACCACCTCACACGGACGATGGTTCCCTGTGTTTGTACTAGCAGCTGGTGTCAACTTCACAGCAGCCATCATCTACTACAGCCAGTCCTCCGCGTCGCAAGTCCTCTGATCCCAGTAATGTGTGAGACGGTAAGTGTTTACACAGTGAAACCTCGATAACAAGTCACCCTTGATAACAAGTGTTATTTTCAAGTATCCTCGTTTTTATATTGCCCCTTATCAAATGTTTTTGCAAAGTCTATACAAAGTTTACCTCGTTAATGAGTCTTACTTAATAATCACCATAAGAGACTTGTAATAAAGGTTCTAATGTAATTTTTATTGAATTGGTCTATATAAACAATACTCGCCTTTGGCTCGCTGGGGGCTCCGCCCCCAGGCCCCCTTTTTTGGTTGGGGGTAAATGAGCCACGGGGGACAGGGCGCAAGACCTACAATCGGGCCAAATTTCAGACATCCAGTTAATCTGGAAATGGGTAAACGTGATTTAGACTTACGCACCTGTAAGAATAACATTGGGGCGGGGGATAATATAATATTTTGGAGGGGGGGGGGGGGTTGGAAATACGATAGGGGGATTAAACTTTAAGTAAACCAGAGTATATACAAAATATTAATAATGTTTGCAAAAAGATTAAACTTAAGTTTTGGGGGTCAAGGAGTAAAGTTACGAAAAAACATGTATGATTAAAACCGAAATTAAGCCAAGGAAAATACAAAGCATTAATAATATTTGCAAAAAGTGATTATTTAAGTATGTAAAAATAGCGAAAACCGGTAAAAATTTGAAAAATACCAATTTCTGAAAGTAGGACGTTTTTTAGGGGCGAAGGGGAGAAATTTTCGGAAAACACGTGTAAGGGTTTTGTAGAAAATTAAATTCCTGAACATGAAAATCCATTCAAATCTTGGCTAGCTCCTATTGCTTTTTAGTTATAGCCGTAAAAAACGTGTTATATCGTCTTTAGATATCCGCCATTTTGGATTTTTGGGTGTGTTAAAATTTAAAAATTGGACTTTTGCAAATTTCACCATTAACTTAGGATCCATTACTAGAATACTAACAAATTTCAAGTCTCTAGCACATTTCTAAACGATTCATTTGACCATACCAAAGTCATCAAATTTCAATCTTATTCTGCATAAGAATAATATGGGGCTCGTAAAAGTGGTAAAAACTTAAGTATTTTGGGTCAAGGAGTAAAGTTACGAAATGACATGTAATGTGTAAAATTTAAAGTAAAGTAAGGAGAACACAAAGCAATAATGATATTTGCAAAAAGGAATTGTTTATGAATTTAAAAAAATATTGAAAACCGGTAAAAAGTTGAAAGAAATTTATCAAATTTTGAAAGTAGGGCGTTTTTTGAAGGTTGAGGAGTGCGATTTTCGGAAAACACCTAAAAGGGTTTTGTAGAAAATTTAATTTACTTTCGCTAAGATCGTTTCAAATCTTTTCTAGCTCTTACGGTTTTCGAGCTACATCCGGTTGAAAAAATGTGTTTTTTTCGTTTTCAGAGGTCCGCCATTTTGGATTTTTGGGTGGGTTAAAATTTGAAAATGGGACTTTTGGGAATTTCACCGGTAATGTAAGATCCCATACTACAATACTACCAAGTTTCAAGTCTCTAGCACGTTTTTAAGTGGTTCAGATGAGCATACTAAAGTCGGCATTTTTCAATGTTATTCTCCATAAGAATAACATGGGGCTTGTAAAAGTTGTAAAAAACCTTTAAATTTTGACATTAAACCTAAGTTTTGGGGGTTAAGGAGTAAAGATACAAAAAAACATTAAATGAGTAAAATATGAAGTAAAGTAAGAAGAATACAGAGCATTAATAATATCTGCAAAAAGAAATTATTTAAATATGAAAAAATAGCGAAAACCGTAAAAAATGTGAATGAAATTTACAAAATTTTGAAAGTAGGCCTTTTTTTAAGCTGAAGGAGTGCGATTTTTGGAAAACGCTTAAGAGGGTTTTGTATAAAATTTAATTCCTGTTCCTGGATATACTTTCAAATCTTTTCTATCTCTTACCGTTTTCGAGCTATAGCCCTTTGAAAAGAACGTGTTTTGTCGTTTTCAGAGGTCCGCCATTTTGGATTTTCGGCGGGGTTAAAATTAGAAAATGGGACTTTTGCAAATTTCACCGGTAATGTAAGACCTCATACTACAATACTACGCAAATTTGAAGTCTCTAGCACGTTTCTAAGTGGTTCAGATGGGCACACGAAAGTCGGCCATTTTTAATGTTATTCCCCATAAGAATAACATGGGGGGGAAACCCTTAATTTCGGGGGGGTTAAAATTTAAAAATGTCACTTTTTGGAATTTTCCCGGGGGTTTGGGCACTAGACCTACAAAACACCGAAAATTTCAAGTCTCTAGCTCATCTAGAAGTGGTCTAGAATTTGTATACCTGAGTCAGTAACACATCGGGCTGTATATTATTTAGACTCGCCTTGTGCTCGCTGGGGGCTCCGCCCCCAGGCCCCCTTTTAATAGTAGCCGTGATGAGAAATGTTCACGGGGGACAGGATGTTGTCCGGAAACATTTTTTGTCCGGAAACATTTTTGTGTAAAAGACGTAGTGATAACTTGGCAGTTGCGAAGTATTCCATAGAGGGGTTGTTTAGTGCAAACTAAACCAGTCTTGACATGTTAGAGCCTCGATGTAGGGCCGGTGCTATGATAAATTAAATTTGCTAAGTCACAACCTCTAAATTTTTTTTCACATCAATAAGCATCGATATAAAGTCTTAGGAGTTAGAGTGAGGTAAAATGGCTCAATCAAATCCTGGTTGAAGTTCGTTCGCTACGCTCACTCACCTTTACGTTGGAGCTCGTTCGCTGCGCTCACTTGCCTTCAGTTTAGCTCGTTCGCTACGCTCACTCACCTTTAGGTTGGAGCTCGTTCGCTGCGCTCACTTGCTTTCAGGTTAGCTCGTTCGCTACGCTCACTCACTTTTTGGTTGGAGCTCGTTCGCTGCGCTCACTTGCCTTCAGGTTAGCTCGTTCGCTACGCTCACTCACTTTTAGGTTGGAGCTCGTTCGCTGCGCTCACTTGCCTTCGGGTTAGCTCGTTCGCTACGCTCACTCACCTTTTGGTTCAAATTAGCTATTGTCATAATTTAAAAAAGTAATAGTGCTGCACCCTGTTGCTAATGGTAAAATTTTATAAATGGGGATGAAAGATGAGGGGGGGTTAGAATGGGATTGGTTTAAATATCCTTAATTCACCTAATTACATTTAGATCTCGTTTGCGTGTATAAGCATGTTAATTTTCTATAAGGAATTCGTTAAAAAACCTTTTTGAATGAAAACCCGCCATTTTAAATTTTTTAGTTCGTTGAAATTATAGAAGGTCACTCAAGGAACTTTTTTTCAACGTTAAGACCATAAAAAGTACAAATATATGTACGAAAAGTCGTTTTATAAATTAAAAACACCAAAAAAATCAAGAATTTTCACAATTTTTGGAAGTAGGGCGTTTTTTGAAGGTGAAGGAGTCAGATTTTCGATATGACCCCTTCTTTGAGAAAAGTGTCTTGTAGAAAATTTAATTCTGAACCTACGATTTTCCCTCAAATCGTTTCTAGCTCTTACCGTTTTCGAGCTACAGAAGTTTTAAAAAAACGTGTTTTTCCCAAAAAACTAGGGTTTTAAGGGATTTCTTTTGGTGGGTTTCGGTTGGAAAAAACTAAATTTTGGGACTTTCTGGGTGGTTTGGTACCCAGACAAACCTTCAGAAAAAATTTTAGCTCCGTAGCTACTTTAGAAGTGACAAAAATGTTTTTTTCTGTCGCCAAACGCCCATATTTCACCTACTGACGTTTACGTCTAGTTTGCCTGTCGACGCATGTTAATTCTCCATAAGAAATACGTAAAAAAACGATCTTTTTTATTAAAAATCCGCCATTTTGAATTTTTTTTGTAGGTTAAAATTATTGAAGGTCACTCTAGGGACATTCCTTTCAACGTTGGGAGCATTAAAAGCAGAAATATATGTGCGAAAAGCCGTTTTAAAAATTAAAAACACTTAAAAAAATCAAGAATGTTTACAATTTTTGGAAGTAGAGCGTTTTTTGAAGGTGAAGGAGTGCGAATTTCGATATGACGCCTTCTCTGATAAAACTGTCTTGTAGAAAATTTAATTCCGAACTCACGATTTTTCCTCAAATCGATTCTAGCTCTTACCGTTTTCGAGCTACAGCTGTTTTAAAAAAACATGTTTTTCCCAAAAAAGGGCGTTTTTAATGGAATTTTTTTGGGGGGGTTGCATTTTGAAAATGTAACTTTTTGGGATTTTCCTGGTGGTCTGGGACCCATACGGACCTCCACCGAAAATTTCAGCTCCCTAGCTACTCTAGAAGTGCCCAATCTTTAGTATACCTGATCAGTGAGTCAGTGAGTTACACATGCGGTTGTATATTAATATGGACTCGCCTTTGGCTCGCTGGGGGCTCCGCCCCCAGGCCCCCTTTTTTTGGTTGGGGGTAAAAAGAAATGGGCCATGGCGCAAGACCTGCAATTGAGCCAAATTTCAGATCTTTAGCTAATCTAGAAGTGGGTAAAATTGATTTAGACCGATGCACCTGTAGGAATAACATTGGGGGGATTCTAATTTTCGTGGGGGGGGGGAGTTATATTTGTAAAATGTCAATTTTGAAAAGGGCGCAAGATCAACAATCATGCCAAATTTCAGATATCCAGTTAATCTAGAAATGGGTAAACGTGATTTAGACTTATGCACCTGTAAGAATAACATTAGGGGGGGGAGGATTCAATATTTGGGTGGGGGGTTGAAAATACGACGCCCCCAGGTCCCCTTTTTTGGTTGGGGGTAAATACAAATGGGCCATGGCGCATGACCTACAATTGAGCCAAATTTCACATCTTTAGCTAATCTAGAATTGGTTAAAATTGATTTAGACCGATGCACCTGTAGGAATAATATTGGGGGGCCCCAAATTTTGACATTAAACCTAAGTTTTGGGGGTCAAGGAGTAAAGTTACGAAAAAACACGTAGTGTTTTAAATTTAAAGTTAAGTAAGGAGAATACAAAGCAATATTAATTTTTGCAAAAACAAATTATTTAAGTATGAAAAATGGCGAAAACCGGTAAAAATTTAAAGAAATTTACCAAATTTTGAAAGTAGGGCGTTTTTTGAAGGTTAAGGAGTGCGATTTTCGGGAAACACCAAATAAAGGTTTGTAGAAAATTTGATTCCCGTTCATGAAAATCCTTTCAAATCTTTTCTATCTCTTATTGTTTTCGAGCTATAGGCGATTGAAAAAAAATGTGTTTTGTGGTTTTTAGAGGTCCGCCAGTTTGGATTTTTAAGGTGGGTAAAATTTAAAAATGGGACTTTTGCAAAATTTGCCATAAACTTATGATCCCTTACTACAATAGTACCAAATTCCAAGTCTCTAGCACGTTTCTAAACGATTCATATGACCATACCAAAGTCATTATATTTTAATCTTATTCTCCATAAGAATAACATGGGGCTCGTAAAAGTGGTAAAAAACCTTCAAATTTTGAAATTAAACCTAAGTTTTGGGGGTTAAGGAGTAAAGATACGAAAAATTATTAAAGGAGTAGAATTTAAAGTAAGAAGAATACAAGAACCAAGGAGAATGCAAAGCAATAATAATATTCGCGAAAAGTAATTATTTAAGTATGAAAAAATAGCGAAAACCGGTAAAAATTTGAAAGAAATTTATCAAATTTTAAAAGTATGGCGTTTTTTGAAGCTGAAGGAGTGCGATTATTGGAAAACGCAGGTTAGGGTTTTGTAGAAAATTTAATTTCCTTTCGCTAAGATTCTTTCAAATCCTTTCTATCTCTTACTGTTTTCGAGCTACATCCGATTAAAAAAACTTGTTTTTTCGTTTTCAGAGGTCCGCCATTTTGGATGTTTGGGGGGGTTAAAATTAGAAAATGGGACTTTTGGGAATTTCACCGGTAATGTAAGATCCCATACTACAATACTACCAAGTTTCAAGTCTCTAGCACGTTTCTAATTGGTTCAGATGAGCATACTAAAGTCGGCATTTTTCAATGTTATTCTCCATAAGAATAACATGGGGCTCGTAAAAGTGGTAAAAAACCTTCAAATGTTGACATTAAACCTAAGTTTTGGGGGTTAAGGAGTAAAGTTACGAAAAAAGACGTATCGTGTAAAATTTAAACTAAAGTAAGGAGAATACAAAGCAATAATAATATTTGCAAAAAGGAATGATTTAAGTATGAAAAAATAGCGAAAACCGGTAAAAAGTTGAAAGAAATTTACCAAATTTTGAAAGTAGGGAGTTTTTTGAACCCGAAAGAGTGCGATTTTCGGAAAACATCCAAAAGGGTTTTGTAGAAAATTTAATTCCTGTTCCTGGATATACTTTCAAATCTTTTCTAGCTCTTACTGTTTTCGAGCTAAATCCGTTTGAAAAAAACGTGTTTTATCGTTTTCAGAGGTCCGCCATTTTGGATTTTTGGGGGGGTTAAAATTTGAAAATGGGACTTTTGAAAATTTCACCATTAGCTTATGATCCCTTACTACAATACTACCAAATTACAAGTCTCTAGCACATTTCTAAACGATTCATATGACCATACCAAAGTCATTATATTTCAATCTTATTCTCCATAAGAATAACACGGGGCTCGTAAAAGTGGCAAAAAACCTTCAAATTTTGAGATTAAAATTAAGTTTTGGGGGTCAAGGAGTAAAGTTACGAAAAAACATGTGATGAGTAAAATTTAAAGTAAAGTAAGGAGAATACAAAGCAATAATATTTTTTGAAAAAAAAATTATTTAAGTATGAAAACATGGCGAAAACCGGTAAAAATGTAATAAAAATTTACCAAATTTTGAAAGTAGGGCGTTTTTTGAAGCTGAAGGAGTGCGATTTTCGGAAAACGCCTAAGAGGGTTTTGTAGAAAATTTAATTCCTGTTCCTGGATATACTTTCAAATCTTTTCTATCTCTTACCGTTTTCGAGCTACATCCGGTTGAAAAAAAGGGTTTTTTTCGTTTTCAGAGGTCCGCCATTTTGGATTTTTGAGGGGGTTAAAATTTGAAAATGGGACTTTTGCAAATTCCACCGGTAATATAAGATCTCATACTACAATACTACGCAAATTAGAAGTCTCTAGCACGTTTCTAAGCGGTTCATATGAGAGTACCAATTTCGGTATTTTTCAATGTTATTTCCCATAAGAATAACATGGGGGGGGGAAATTCGAAATTTCGGGGGGGTTAACATTTGAAAATGCGACTTTTCGGATTTTTCCCGGGGGTTTGGACACTAGACCTACGACCACCGAAAATTTCAAGTCTCTAGCTCATCTAGAAGTGGTCTAGAATTTGTATCCCTCAGTTACACATCCGGCTGTATAGTGTGCTGCACCCTGTTGCTAAGATCCCGTACTACTTTAAACACGAATTTGGGGTGGAGATGGGAAAAAAATTAAACTAAACGCATGGCTCAATCAAATCCTGGTTGAAGTTCGTTCGCTACGCTCACTCACCTTTAGGTTGGAGCTCGTTCGCTGCGCTCACTTGCCTTCAGATTAGCTCGTTCGCTACGCTCACTCACCTTTAGGTTAGAGCTCGTTCGCTGCGCTCACTTGCCTTCAGGTTAGCTCGTTCGCTGCGCTCACTTGCCTTTAGGTTAGCTCGTTCGCTCCGCTCACTCACCTTTAGGTTGGAGCTTGTTCGCTGCGCTCACTTGCCTTCAAGTTAGCTCGTTTGCTACGCTCACTCACCTTTTGGTTGCAAATTAGCTATTGTCATACATAAGTTTAAAAAAATAATAGTGCTGCACCCTGTTGCTAATGGTACTACCTAGCTACTCTAGAAGTGACAAAAGTGTTTTTTCTGTCACCAAACGCCCATATTTTATCTACTGACGTTTACGTCTAGTTTGCCTGTCGACGCATGCTGATTCTCCATAAGAAAATGCTTAAAAAATCATCTTTTAAATTGGAAATCCGCCTTTTTGAATTTGTTTGTGGGTTTAAATTATTGAGGGTCACTCAAGGGACTTTCCTTTCAACGTTGGGAGCATAAAAAGTAGAAATATATATACGAAAAGTCGTTTTAAAAATTAAAAACACGTAAAAAAAATAGAGGATTTTCACAATTTTTGGAGTTAGAGCGTTTTTTGAAGGTGAAGGAGTGCGAATTTAGATATGACGCCTTCTCGGACAAAACTGTATTGTAGAAAATTTCATTGCGAACCTACGATTTTTCCTCAAATCGCGTCTGGATCTTACCGATTTCGAGCTACAGCTGTAAAAAAAAAACGTGTTTTCCAAAAATAGGGTTTATTAATAGATATTTTTGGTGGGGTTGAATCTTGAAAATGGGGTTTTTACTAATTTCACCGGTAATGTAAGATCCCGTACTACAAAACTACAAAATTTCAAGTCTCTAGCACGTTTCTTAACGGTTCAGATGAGCGTACGAATGTCGGTATTTTTCAATGTTATTTCCCAAAAGAATAACATGGGGAGGGAATTGTTAATTTAGAGGGGGTTGAAAGAGGAAAATGCGACTATTCGGAATTTTACCGAGCGGATGGGCCCAAGACCCACGTGCGTGCCAAATTTCATCTCCCTGGCACGTCTAGAAGTGCCCGAACATGCCTGTCAAAACATGCTAATTCTCCATAAGAAAATGCGTAAAAAATTACCTTTTTGATTGAAAATCCACCATTTAAATTTTTTTTCGTAAATTAAAATTATAGAAGGTCACTTAAGTAACTTTTCTCTTAATGTTGGGAGCATAAAAAATAGAAATATATATACGAAAAGACGTTTAAAAAATTAAAAACACGTAAAAAAATAGAGGATTTTCACAATTTTTGGAGTTAGAGCGTTTTTTGAAGGTGAAGGAGTGCGAATTTCGATATGACGCCTTCTCTGACAAAACTGTCTTGTAGAAAATTTAATTTCGAACTCACGATTTTTCCTCAAATCGATTTTAGCTCTTACGGTTTTCGAGCTAGAGCCGTTTTAAAAAAACATGTTTTTCCAAAAACCGAAATTTTTATGGAATTTTTTTGGGGGGGTAGAATTGTGAAAATGGGGTTTTTACGAATTTCACCGGTAATTTAAGATGCCATAGTACAATACTACGCAAATTCCAAGTCTCTAGCACGTTTCTAAACGTTTCAGATGAGCGTACGAAAATCGGTGTTTTTCAACGTTATTTCCCCTAAGAATAACATGGGGGGGAAATCGGTAATTTAGGGGGGGTTGGACGGGGAAAATGCTACTTTTCGGGATTTTCCCGGGGGTTTGGGCACTAGACCTACAAAACACCGAAAATTTCAAGTCTCTAGCACGTCTAGAAGTGGTCTAGAATTAGTATACCTCATCAGTTACACATCCGGCTGTATAAATATAGAGACTCGCCTTTGGCTCGCTGGGGGCTCCGCCCCCAGGCCCCCTTTTAATAGTAGCCGTGATGAGAAATTGTCACGGGGGACAGGATGTTGTCCGGAAACATTTTTGCGTAAAAGACGTAGTGATAACTTCGCAGTTGCGAAGTATTCCATAGGGGGGGGGGGGGGTTGTTTAGTGCAAACCAAACCTGTCTTGACATGTTAGAGTCTCGATGTAGGGCCGGTGCTATGATAAATCAAATTTGCTAAGTCACAACCTCTAAAACTTTCTTCACATCAATAAGCATCGATATAAAGTCTTGGGAGTTAGAGTGAGGTAAAATAATATTTTAAAATAATCATAGGCCCCCTTCGGGGGCGGGGGGTTGGTAAAAATCATCGGCATGAAGAATGGACCCCTTGCGCAGTCAAAATCACCAAAAATAGGGAAAATAAGGTAAAATTTCAGGTTTAAACACGAATTTGGGGTGGGAAAGATGGGAAAAATTAAACTAAACGCATGGCTCAATTATATCCTGGTTGAAGTTCGTTCACTACGCTCACTCACCTTTAGTTTGGAGCTCGTTCGCTGCGCTCACTTGCCTTCAGGTTAGCTCGTTCGCTACGCTCACTCACCTTTAGGTTGGAGCTCGTTCGCTGCGCTCATTTTCCTTTAGGTTAGCTCGTTCGCTACGCTCACTCACCTTAAGGTTGGAGCTTGTTTGCTGCGCTCACTTGCCTTTAGGTTAGCTCGTTCGCTACGCTCACTCAACTGTTGGTTGCAAATTAGCTATTGTCATAAATTTAAAAAAATAATAGGGCTGCACCCTGTTGCTAATGGTAAAATTTTATTAATGGGGATGAAAGAGGGAGGGTTAGAATGGGATTGGTCTAAATATCCATAATTCACCTACTTACATTTAGATCTCGTTTGCGTGTATAAGCATGTTAATCTTCTATAAGGAATACGTTAAAAAAGAGTTAAAAACTACCTTTTTGAATGAAAACCCACCATTTTAAATTTTTTATCACGTTGAAATTATAGAAGGTCACTCAAAGGATTTTCTTTTCAACGTTAAGACCATAAAAAGTACATATATATGTACGAAAAGTCGTTTTATAAATTAAAAACACCAAAAAAATCAAGAATTTTCACAATTTTTCGAAGTAGGGCGTTTTTTGAAGGTGAAGGAGTCAGATTTTCGATATGATCCCTTATTTGAGAAAAGTGTCTTGTAGAAAATTTAATTCTGAACATACAATTTCCCCTCAATTCGATTCTAGCTCTTACCGTTTTCGAGCTACAGCAGTTTTAAAAAAACGTGTTTTTCCCAAAAACTAGGGTTTTAAGGGATTTCTTTTAATGGGTTTCGGTTGGAAAAAACTAAATTTTGGGACTTTCTGGATGGTTTGGTACCCAGACAAACCTTTACAAAAAATTTCAGCTCCGTAGCAACTCTAGAAGTGACAAAAATGCTTTTTCTGTCGCCAAACGCCCATATTTCACCTACTGACGTTTACTTCTAGTTTGCTTGTCGTAGCATGTTATTTCTCCATAAGAAATACGTTAAAAATAATATTTTTTATTGAATATCCGCCATTTTTAATTTTTTTTAGTACGTTAAAATTATAGAAGGTCACTTGAGGCACTTTCCTTTTAATGTTGGGAGCATAAAAAGTACAAATATACGAACGAAAAGTCGTTTTAAAAATTAAAAACACGTTAAAAAAATCGAGCATTTTCACAATTTTTGGAAGTAGGGCGTTTTTTGAAGGTGAAGGAGTGCGATTTTCGAAAAACGCTTAATAATGTCTTGTAGAAAATTTCATTCCAAACTCACGATTTTTCCTCAAATCGATTCTAGCTCTTACCGTTTTTGAGCTACAGCTGTTTTAAAAAAACATGTTTTTCCCAAAAAAGGGCGTTTTTAATGGAATTTTTTTGGGGGGGTTGCATTTTGAAAATTGGGTTTTTACGAATTTCACCGGTAACATAAGATCCCATAGTGCAATACTACGCAAATTTCAAGTCTCTAGCACGTTTCTAAGTTTTTCAGATGAGCTTACCAAAGTCGGGAATTTTCTATGTTATTTCCCATAAGAATAACACGGGGGGGAAATTGTCAATTTAGGGAAAGTTGAAATGGGAAAATGCTACTTTTCGGAATTTTTCCGGGGGTTTGGACACTAGACCTACAAAACGCCGAAAATTTCAAGTCTCTAGCTCATCTAGAAGTGGTTTAGAATTTGTATCCCCTGTCAGTGAGTTACACATCGGGCTGTATAGTTATATAGACTCGCCTTGTGCTCGCTGGGGGCTCCGCCCCCAGGCCCCCTTTTAATAGTAGCCGTGATGAGAAATTGTCACGGGGGACAGGATGGGACAGGACAGGGGGAAACATTTTTGCGTAAAAGACGTAGTGATAACTTTGCAGTTGCGAAGTATTCCATAGGGGGGTTGTTTAGTGCAAACCAAACCAGTCTCGACATGTTAGAGTCTCGATGTAGGGCTGGTGCTATGATGAATAAAATTTGCTAAGTCACAACCTCTAAAACTTTCTTCACATCAATAAGCATCGATATAAAGTCTTAGGAGTTAGAGTGAGGTAATATGGGGATATTGCGCAGTAAAAATCACCAAAAATAGGGGAAAAAGGTAAAATTTCAGGTTTAAACACGAATTTGGGGTGGAGATGGGAAAAAATTTAACTAAACGCATGGCTCAATCAAATCCTGGTTGAAGTTCGTTCGCTACGCTCACTCACCTTTAGGTTGGAGCTCGTTCGCTGCGCTCACTTGCCTTCAGGTTAGCTCGTTCGCTGCGCTCACTTGCCCTCAGCCTAGTTCGTTCGCTACGCTCACTCACTTTTCGGTTGGAGCTCGTTCGCTGCGCTCACTTGCCTTCAGGTTAGCTCGTTCGCTACGCTCACTCACCTTTAGGTTGGAGCTTACTTGCCTTCAGGTTAGCTCGTTCGCTACGCTCACTCACCTTTAGGTTGGAACTCGTTCGCTGCGCTAACTTGCCTTCAGATTAGCTCGTTCGCTACGCTCACTCACATTTTGGTTTGAGCTCGTTCGCTGCGCTCACTTGCCTTCAGGTTAGCTCGTTCGCTACGCTCACTCACCTTTAGGTTGGAGCTCGTTCGCTGCGCTCACTTGCCTTTAGGTTAGCTCGTTCGCTACGCTCACTCACCTTTTGGTTGCAAATTAGCTATTGTCATAGATTTAAAAAAAATATTAGTGCTGCACCCTGTTGCTAATGGTAACATTTTATTAATGGGGATGAAAGAGGGGGGGGTTAGAATGGTATTGGTGTAAATATCCATTATAATTTACCTCCTTACATTTTGATCTCGTTTGCGTGTATAAGCATGTTAATTTTCTATAAGGAATACGTTAAAAAAGCGTTAAAAAGTACCTTTTTGAATAAAAACCCGCCATTTTAAATTTTTTAGTATGTTAAAATTATAGAAGGTCACTCAAGGGACTTTCTTTTCAACGTTAAGACCATAAAAAGTACAAATATATGTACGAAAAGTCGTTTTATAAATTAAAAACACCAAAAAATCAAGAATTTTTAAAATTTTTCGAATTAGAGCGTTTTTTGAAGGTGAAGGAGTCAGATTTTCGATATGACCCCTTCTTCGAGAAAACTGTCTTGTAGAAAATTTAATTCTGAACCTACGATTTTCCCTCAAATCGATTCTAGCTCTTACCGTATTCAAGCTACAGCAGTTTAAATAAAACATGTTTTTCCCAAAAAAACTAGGGTTTTACGGGATTTCTTTTGGCGGGTTTCAGTTGGAAAAACTAAATTTTGGGACTCTCTGCGTGGTTTGGTACCCAGACGAACCTTTAAACAAAAATTTCAGCTCCCTAGCTACTCTAGAAGTGACAAAAATGTTTTTTCTGTCACCAAACGCCCATATTTCACCTACTGACGTTTACGTCTAGTTTGCCTGTCGACGCATGTTAATTCTCCATAAGAAATACATTAAAAAACAATCTTTTTTATTAAAAATCCGCCATTTTGAATTTTTTTTGTAGGTAAAAATTATTGAAGGTCACTCTAGGGACATTCCTTTAAATGTTGGGAGCATAAAAAGTAGAAATATATATACGAAAAGTCGTTTTAAAAATTAAAAACACGTAAAAAAATAGAGGATTTTCACAATTTTTGGAGTTAGAGCGTTTTTTGAAGGTGAAGGAGTGCGAATTTCGATATGACGCCTTCTCAGACAAAACTGTCTTGTAGAAAATTTAATTTCGAACTCACGATTTTTCCTCAAATCGATTCTAGCTCTTACGGTTTTCGAGCTACAGCCGTTTTAAAAAAACATGTTTTTCCGAAAACCGAAATTTTTATGGATTTTTTTTTGGGGGGGTAGAATTTTGAAAATGGGGTTTTTAAGGATTATACCGGTAATTTAAGATCCCATAGTACAATACTATGCAAATTCCAAGTCTCTAGCACGTTTCTAAACGGTTCAGATGAGCGTACGAAAATTGGTGTTTTTCAACGTTATTTCCCATAAGAATAACATGGGGGGGAAATCGTTAATTTAGGGGGGGTTGGAAGAGGAAAATGCCACTTTTCAGATTTTTCCCGGGGGTCTGGGCACTAGACCTTCAAAACACCGAAAATTTCACGTCTCTAGCTCATCTAGAAGTGCCCAAACATTAGTATACGTTACTAGTTACACATCCGGCTGTATAATATAAAGGTTGGGATAAGAATGAGAAATGTTACCTGACATGATACAAATAGCATATAAACAATATATTATGTGTTATTTTTTTATAACTCTGGAACTTATGGAAGTGAATTTACATTTTCTTGTAGATGTTCTTGCCTATTTTCTAAGTGCATGGAAAAGTGATTCATCTAATTGGTAGTTTATATCCATCATCCAATGTTGATTCATAATATTAACTGCTAATAGATTGTAAATAAATTCTTGTTAAAAAAATATATATATATATATTAGGTTGATGAATTCATTTACAACTTAAAAGTTTACCCGAGCGAAGAGCTAGCAAAACATCTAAAAATGTCATACTATTATTAACATACCATAACCTAAGTGCTACATCACACTTAGCAAAATGATTTTTGCTTGATAATATGTGTGTATATAACTAAAGTACATTTTTGTTCAACCATGTTTTTTTTTACCAAAAACTAGCTTAACCTAGCCTATAATCCCTAGAATCCACCCTTGTCGCTCTACTAACATTTAGTGGCTTGAGGAAAAAATTAAAATGCAGGGACACATTAGAAAACTCCCAAAAATGCGTTAACTTTTCAGTCAGTTACTATTTTTGAATGTACTTAAGGTACAACTACCAATTTATTATAGCTAGAATTATTAAAACCTTTAAAAAAATTAAAGCATCCTGTTGTACTTATATAATTTTTATGGATGGTTACAAAATCCTTTCACAAACAATTATAATTGGAGTTTCTGCGCAGGTAAGCAAGTCTGAAAATCCTTTACGGAGATGCAAGCAGCTGTCTGAGTCTTCTTCTATCTTGAAACAAAATGGCTGCTGGCTGCGTTATCTTGGATCTGACCTAACCTAACCACTGTAATAACAACTTTATTTTCCGTTCCACGAATATTAAAATTAATGTAAAATATACCTCCAAATTATATTTATTGTAAAAATGTTATAACTTTCAATACTTAACTCAATGGTTGTTATTACTGTGGACCTTTTGACTGTAAGACTACAGTTGAGTTTGTAAATATGTAGTTTAAACGTAAGTCTAGTAAAAAATATTTTTATCTAATAAACCAAATGCAAAACTGAATTTTATATTCCAAACATAACACTAACAGTTGTTATTATTTAAAGACTAAGTTACCTCTTTCCAATAAAAGTTAGACCTTTTTTTCAAAGAGACATAACTTGAAAATATAAAACCACATATTTTAATACTATGATTTATAGAACTGTCTATTTATATGTATGTTTTTGATACACCTTAGCTTTGCTTGTTGTAACCATTTTTAGTTTTGTTTCTAATACGTTAGTGAGACAAACAAAAAATATATTCCATATCAATCTATTTATGTTGAAACCCTCTGCTACATTTTATTTGACTAACTTTGAAATCAACTGACACCGGGCACGTTTTCTTTACATCTCTGAATTTGCTAGTGCAAAGCTTTATTTTAAGTTTAAAGCCAATAACAATTTCTTCTATTTCTGTACTAAGATAAATTTGTACTGTAGAATACAACCAGTGTTAGAATTATCAACTAGCTGGGAATAAAGTCTTTAATTATCTTTGTTATTGCAAAGACTAATAAAAAAATAAGAATTTAAGGTTTAAAAAAACTAGCAATTTAACTAAAAGAAACAGATAGCTCACTATAACTATTTTATGCGCCTTAAAATCTTAAAAAAAAAACATTTGTCTTCAGAACTTGCTTCAAAGTTATCAGGGATAACAATGGTATGTTAAGTGTTAATGTTTGATATGTTAATTTTTTAGAATTGTAGTTTTGTAAATATGTAATTTCAAGCTTGTGATGTTATATTGATATATCGGTAACTGTGTTATTTTACTATCAGCATTGTAAACTGTTTTTAAACAAAACTAAATCCAAATTCATTTCCAGATTATGTAAATATGTTTTACTACTTGCCAATATTGTATATATTTAGCTGGAAAATAAGTGATAGCAATTGGTACCTGGTTAAATCTTGTTCAGTCGAGCCCGTTGTATTTTGTGTTATATTGAGTTTAGCACAAGGAAATGATTATTTATTATTGTTATGTGTGTATTTTTTATTTCCTCCTTTAATCTTAAGTCCTAACGATGAAGCTTGTGCCTCACCCTGTAGTACAGGCGTTAGGTGCAGTTGAGTATGCATGAAAAGAGTCAGAGATTTTGATTTTGGTAATGGGGGCATAGGTGAGTGTAAAAATACCCCCGCCGCAGCAAACCTGCAGACTAAGCGAATTTCCATTAACCTGATTGGATTTACACTAAAATTCCTCCATAAAAATAGCACATTTATTTCCTATTTAAATAGAATAAGTTTAACGAGTACTTAGGTTTGCTGCAACAGGGAGGATAAAAAAGATTTTTTTTAATAAATTGATAATAGTTTAGTAAGAAATAAAAGTATTTTCCAAAATCGATCAAAATATGTTCATAGTAAGTAAACTACAACAGTTGACTTATTCTCCATAAGAATAACATGGGAATTTCAAAATTACAATTTTTTTGAATTTTCTCCGTAACAAATAGGCGCATAATAACACTTCAATATACTAAGTTATTTGTTTTTTTAAGCTCTACAAAATGGTTTAAAAAGAAATTGTGAAATTTCGTGTTTTTAGGGTAAAAAATGGGAAAACCCTAATTTTACCCCATAGAACCCCCCATAAACCCCCGTTCCCATAGTCCGATCATGCTGGTTCGCGAACTCATTCAAGTTTATCCCGCCTTACACCTTCAAACCAAATGTTATCAAAATCGAACAAAAATTACTCAAGTTATCGTGCGGATGGACACATATATATATATATATATATATATATATCTATATATAGATATATAAAAATTTGAAGAAATGGTGTTTTTGGCCTCTGGGGACATCAAAATGAAAAAGTAAATCGGTCCCGGGCTTAGGTCTTACCATGAGACCTACGGTAATAGCTACTTCCCTATAGAGGGAAATTCGCTAAAACCCATGTCGTCGCCTCCAGGGGTGGTCGACAACTTAGGGGTGGGGGCGCAAAGTTGCGAAAAACGCTAATCGGCAAACCACTTTTAACTCCCTTGTTATTGAACGTAAGTAAAAGATTCATTTAAAATGACTTTTAATTTTAGTAAAAGGGGCCTAGGTAAGTGTAAAAACCCATGTCGTCGCCTCATGGGGTGGTCAAAAACTTAGGGGTGGGGGCGCAAAGTTGCGAAAAACGCTAATCGGCAAACGGCTTTTAACTCCCTCGTTATTAAAAGTAAGTAAAAGATTAATTTAAAATGACTTTTGATTTTGGTAATGGGGGCCGAGGTGAGTGTAAAACCCCATGTCGTTGCCTCCAGGGGTGGTTAACAAAACAACTTAGGGTGGGGGCGCATGTGCATATACTATACAGCCGCATATGTAACTGACTCAGGTATACAAAATGTTTGGGCACTTGTAGAGGTGATAGGGAGTTTAAATTCGTCACGCTTCTTGGTCTTGGGCCCAAACCCCTTCAAAAATTTTGAAAAATGATATTTTCAAATTTTAACCCCCCCCAAATCTCGAATTTCCCCTCTATGTTATTATATCGGAGAATGCCATTGAAAGTGGTCAAATTCGTGTGCTCATCTGAACCGTTTAGAAACGTGCTAGAGACTTGAAGCTTTGTAGTATTTTTTTATCGGATCTTACATTAACGGTGAAATTTGCAAAAGTCCTTTTTTCAAATTCTAACCCCCTCAAAAATCTAAAATGGCTGACACCTGAAAACGAATAAAACACGTTTTTTTAAATGGCTATAGCTCTAAAACGGTTAGAGCTATAAAAGACTTAAAAGAATTTAAATGATCAGGAATTAAATTTTCTACAAAACACTTTCAGGAGTTTTTCGAAAATCACACTCCTTCACATTCAAAAAAACGCCCTACTTTCAAAAATTGGTAAATTTCTTTCAAATTTAATATGATTTTCGCTATTTTTGTCTACCTAAGAATTTTGTTTTGCAAATATTATTTATTCTTTATATTTAACTTAGTTTACATTAAAGTCTACTCATTAAATGTTTTTCGTAACTTTACTCCTTGACCCCCAAAACTTAGGTTTCATGTCAAAATTTTAAAGGTTTTTACCACTTTTACAAGCCCCATGTTATTCTTACGAAGAATAACTATGAAATTTAAAGACTTTGGTATGCTCATCTGATTCGTTTAGAAACGTGCTAGAGACTTGAAATTTGGTAGTATTGTGGTATAGGATCCTAAATAATTAACGGTGAAATTCCCAAAAGTCCCATTTTAAAATTTTAACCCGACCAAAAATCCAAAATGGTGGTTGTCTAAAAAAACACATTTTTTTAAACGTCTACCAATAACTCAAAAAGGGTAAGAGCTAGAAAAGATTTGAAAGAATGTTAAAAGAATGATTTGATCAGGAATTAAATTTTCTACAAAACACTGCAAGAAGTTTTCCGAAAATCACACCCCTTCACCCCTGAAAAACGCCCTACTTTCAAAAATTGGTAAATTTTGTTAGATTTATTTTTATGAATTTCACTACTTTTTACTAGATAATAATTTTAAAACTTGAGAGGAATTTACCAAATTTTGAAAGTAGGGCGTTTTTTGAAGCTGAAGGAGTGCGATTTTCGGAAAACGCTGAACAGGGTTTTGTAGAAAATTTAATTCCTGCTCATGAAAATTCTTTCAAATCTTTTCTAGCTCTTACCGTTTTTGAGCTATAGCCCTTTGAAAAAAAACGTGTTTTGTCGTTTTCAGAGGTCCACCATTTTGGATTTTTGGGGGGGTTAAAATTTGAAAATGGGACTTTTGCAAATTTCCCCTTTAATTTAAGATACCACACTACGTTACTACCAAATTTCATGTCTCTAGCTCGTTTCTAAACCGTTCAGATGAGCTCACTAAATTTGGCCACTTTAATGTTATTCCCCATAAGAATAACATGGGGGGAAAATTAAAGATTACGGGGGGTTAAAATTTGAAATTTTTGGAATTGTATGGATGGTTTGGGCACTAGACCTACAACCACCGAAAATTACAAGTATGTAGCTCATCTAGAAGTGGTCTAGAATTTGTATACCTGAGTAACAATTGCAGCTGTATAGTATTTAGATGTCAAAATTAACGCTCATTTTTCTGTATAGTAGTATTATTAAAAAAAAACACACTTTTACCCTCCCTGTGGCAGCAAACCCAAGTAGGCCTACTCGTTAAACTAATTATAAGGAATAAATGTAATGTCATATTTTTAAGAAGACATTTTAGCGTAAATCCAATCAGGCAACAAGGATTGTGTGTTGCAATCAATTTTTGCTATACAGGATGAATAACTTAACTGTGCTACCATTGGTATCTCAGAAACTATTAGATTTAGATATAACATTCAATGGGGAACTTCAACTAGTTTTTAATGATATTAAAAAATATGAATTCCAATGGGCGCGTTCTGGGAACATGTACCGGTGCACCGGTGCAGATTAACCGGTGACTTACTCGCCGGTACCGCCCCGGGGCAAGAGTCTTGCTTGGTATCCCAGAACTGTTAGTCACCGGTTTACGGTCAACATCGGATTATAATTTATTTATTTATTTATTTATTTATACGGTATTTACACATCCACCTACTATTTGCTTTATAATATTTAAATCAAACAAACAGACTTGCCCTCACGGAACAAATTATTTGAAAATTATTCTTTTATTACTAATATAACCCCCTCATTGAACAAATTATTCACTCATTACGTAACATCACCTATAAAACTGATGAACATTATTTGATGGACCCGCCATCTTGCCGTAGCTAGCTGCATGCTGTTGTCCGAGAAACTGACCAATCAGAGGCCGCCGGTGTATTATCATAGATTAAACATACATGTTTAATCTATGGTATTATGCACCGTACAATTTCTGCTGTCATAAATCTTGCACCGGTGGAGGAAAAATAGGAAATAGCTGTCTGCTAGGTTAACTCACCGGTCTCCCAGAACGAAACATTTTTTGCCCTGGTGCGGCACCGGTGCACCGGTAAATGTTCCCAGAACGCGCTCAATGTTTCAAAAATGGCCGCCATTTTCCAATATGGCAGCTAACTTTAAAATTTCTTACGGAACACCCTGTACTATATTGTTTTAGATTCTAGAAACAATTTTAAGACTTTTTTACTTTTGGTATTTTCTCTCTAAACCTACTCGTTTAGGGGCTACAGCGTGTAAAACTTTGAAAAAACTAATAAGTTTATAACCACACAGCAAGTGAATTTTTCAAAGTTTAACATGCTGTAGCTCCTAAACGAGCAGGGCCGAACTTACCTAGGGGCGGACGGGGCGAGCGCCCGGGGCCCCCGGGCCTAGGGGGGCCCCGAAAGGGGCCCCTTGCACAGTAGTTTTTATTAATATCTTCGAAAATTAATCAGACACTTACCGAATGGCCTTCTTTTTTAACAGCTTTATTGTCGTTATCCTATATTTAAGGTCATTGTTAGGTGAGTTTTAAGGTATTACTAGGACCAAAATTCTTGACTCTAAGGGACTTTTCCTCAGGTTTGCACTGGGCCCCGCGCTTAGACCTAGTTTACACGAGCATAGCTGCTAGGCTGTGACGGACCAGTTTGAGTTTCAATGAAGCTGTTCACACAAACGTACGGCCGCGGCGATCGAGTTGAAGGGGGCCCCTTCACTTGGGGCAAAAAATACAATAAATAATATGAAAACTCTTGTCCTAACGTAGAACGTAACTTGTACAATTGTGTTGGGCTATACTTATATATTAAATGGAGATTCAATGGAGTTCTAATACTTTTGAAAATAAAAACATTGCTCTGTTTATGTTTTATTAGATGTTATTCTTTTACCTCTAAGTATATGCCAATCACGATTTTAAGGGGCAGAAGTATTATATTAACCTTTCAATTAAAAGGTTTTGTAAAATAGTAATTAAGTTATACGTCGAAATTTGTATCTTCAATTTAGTCATTAAGAGTCAAAATCATACAGTGCCAGTAGGATAAAAAAATCTATATAGACATTTTATGACAACTATAGGGTCGTCTGATGTTAAAAAAAATTACATTATTTGGGAGCGGGCGAGCGTTGTCGACTGAAATCGTAAAAAAACAACAAGCAGCTGCAACAATAAATGATAATGAGCTAATAAGGGATCCTGTCTAGTCCTGTCTGTCTCACGCACGCGCATAAACATACATACAATGCCTTATCGCCTATCCAAAACCATTTAAATCACTTTACTCCCAGTGTGTTTTTGGTTGACATTGTCGTACTTTTGTGTTGTATTTTATTAATAATTCTGCAAACACTACAAAGAACAAATTAATGTTGTATTGAATGTTATGTTTGTGTTGTATTAATCTGAGATATTGAATACATTTAAACATCTTTCAGTTACTCATATAAATGGTTAGCTTGTGCTTGTGCTTGTGATTGGTTATTAGACTTGTATTGTAACATTTTACTCGTCAAGAAAAAACTCAAACTCGTTAAAGTTCTTAATGGTACTTTTCATGCTAGTACTTTAACATATTATACAAACGAGAATTCCATACCAAAACCATTATGAAAATAAACATAAGTCATAGTTTATGGTTTTATAGTTTTAGTGCAGTCAAGAAATGTAGGAAAAGGGGGTTTTAATTGCCATGCCAACGTGACCAACGTATCCGAGTGGGAAGTGACATGTATTTATAGGGAAAATAACTATGTTCTAAACCTTATAATGATTAATCTATAAAAAGTAAACTTTAAAATTGTTTTGACTTGTATCTTATAAACTTAGTAAAAGGTTTGTTAGTAAAATTATAGTAAGTTATAAAATATATTAAAGCTTTAAAAGTGTATGCATTATCTCTGACTTACATCACGTGTTTAAATATAACTTACTCCATTTATTAATGTTAGTTATTTTTTATTTGTGTTTTCATTCAAGCACCAAATAGAATGTGTATTACAGTAAAAAAATTAAATTAAACCTTTTACAAGTAGGCTACGTGTTATTTTATTTTTATTTTATCTATAGTTTTCATTATTTGTTGCAAAGGATATTACATTTTAATGTATTGCAAAAAAATTTGTAAGGTACCTGCTAGGTATATTAAAATTTTATAAATACAATTACAACAAGAACAAATCATAACAGAACACCGTACATTGTAGCTATTTTCAGACTTAAAATATTACATAAAATTAGTTTATGCAAAATACAGCATACTATTCTAACAGGTTTACATATTAATTCACCTTGAAATTGCCTATTTAAAATTAGTGTGCATGCAATATGCGTTACATTGTGTACCGTATTTGTTCTCGTATAATCATACTGGGGGCCCCATCGGCAAATTCGCCCGGGGCCTCTGAAGTCCTAAGTCCGGCCCTGTAAACGAGAAGGTTTAGAGAGAAAATGGCGGCCATTTTTGAAACATTGGAATTCATATTTTTTTATGCCATTGAAGTTCCCCGTTTAATGTTCTCTCTAAATCTAATGGTTTCTGAGATACCAATGGTGGCACAGATAAGTTGTTCACCCTGTATACTATAACAGAGGTCAACACCATGAAATACATATAAAACACTGTCAGAATATAATGTTTAATCAACGCTCTCGGTCTGCCTGCCTATAAGCAAAGGTTTTCCCTCCACTAAGATATTTGATTTCCGGCCGATGCGCAGGCGCTGCAGCAGTCTCTCATGCTTGCTCACGCTCCTCCTTTCCTTCCTGCCCTGCCTGAGTTCTGCTGGTTGGTTCTGGTTCTGACTTGACTGATGCCTGCCTCTGTATGCGTTGTTATCTTCTTATCAAAAGTGAGTTTTATATTAGTTTTTGTTAATATACTACTTATTACTTTAGATACTAGTAGATAGATCTCTGTCTCATCATAACTGAGTAGACAGTAAAGCATAGTAAGTTAGTTCATTCTTGATGGGAATTTATTAAAATATGCATGCCAGTACTGATGTATCCCTTTAACTTATCAGTTATGCTCATGGGTTCCATGCCTTATCAACTAACTCGCCTTGTGATAAGTAGGGGGGCATAGCCTACTTCCTCTTAAAAGTTGGTGCTGTAAGGTAAGTGTGGTACCGTATATTAAGCTTTCTTTAACCTTAGAAGCTAACTTAAACCGGTTCTGTGTGAATAAGTGAGTTAACCAAACACAAACATCGTACACAAAAAATAGCCTAACTTAAGACATTGTATGATCCTCGGCCCTGAGAAATGTTTGTAACAGGCTCGTCCACCTCCAGAGTTTGGGGTAGCGGATTTTTATCCCCCTGGAATCTTACCCCCTGCGCAAAACTGACGTCACACACTAGGGGGTAAAATTCCGGCTGCAAACTTTTGAGTTGCACAACACAGTTCGATGGATTAAAGGTGGAATTTAAATATATAAAAGGCAAAGCCCTAACTGACTCACTCACTCATCTAATTCTCCCACTTCCCATTTACCTAGGAGGCTGAAATTCGGTACACCGATTCTTTGGGCATTAAATAGGAAAACTAGGTAGTTTTTATTCTGATCGGGCTTTCGGGCTCCGCCCCAGTGGCTCTGGAGTTTCCCATATTAACCTTATGATTTTTCATATTTAAAAGGAATTAATGAATCTTAACAGCTGTTTCAATTAAACAAGTTGGTTCTGTTCTATGATGTTCAATAGCATTAAAGTTACAAGGATTACCAACAGGGTGCAGCACTATAATTTTTTTTAAATTTATGGCATCAGCTAATTTGCAACCAAAAGGTGAGTGAGCGTAGCGAACGAACTTCAACCTGGAGGCGAGTTAGCGTCGTGAACGAGCTAACCTGAAGGCAAGTGAGCGCAGCAAATGAGCTCCAACCTAAAGGTGTGAGTGAGCGTAGTGAACGAACTTCAACCACGACGTGATTGAGCCATGCGAATACTTATGAAGTTAAACGGGGCAAAGCCCACGGGTACAGCTAGAATTCTGGCCGCGAACTTATGAGTTGCACAACATCAGTTCGATGGATTAAAGGTGGAATTAAATGTATATTTGCACGGTTGTCAATTTAATCAGAACACATCAAATTATAAAACCTAGAGTTTACGGGCCGGAATTTTACCCCCTTCAAGAGGTCAGCTCAAAATACGGCCCAGATTTTTACCCCCGGATTTTTACTCCAGGAATTTTACCCCCTGGCTAGATATAGAAATAAGTGAGAATAATTAATTTTATTCTTTCAGTTTTAATTTAATGGTAAACAACTTGTAGCTTATCTTAATATATTTGTAACCTTAACTAATTTAATCAATCAGGGTTTGAATTTTAATATTCGAGTTTCGGGATTAAATTTTTCGGGCCAACTGTTGGTCATTATGTATAATATAAACATTTGGGTTTCCTTGCAGTAGTCAACACAAAAGTAGTCGACTACTTTGTACTGGATGCCTACAACTACATTTTACAACAGGTTTTTCAATGACCTCTCTCAGTGCAAACCATAAATAGTTCATGGTTTGTGGCTGAAGAAACAAAAAGGCGTATATTGTGTTATTGTACAACAGAAACGAAATAAATTTTTTTCCACTGTGGTATAATAAATCGTTAAAGAAATGTTCACCCAATTAAACTTATCATTTAAATTGTATAAGTTACTCAGTTTATTATACATAATTACATATTAATCAACAGTTGGCCCCAAACCCAAATCTCTAATATCAAAATTAAACAGCGAAACTTTTTTACTTGGTTGAGATTACAATTAAATTAAGATAGACTACTTAATAATAAAATGTTTATTATTAAATTAAATCTGAAAGAAGAAAATTAATCATTATCAATACAATTTCTATATCTAGCCAGGGGGTAAAAATCCAGGTTGTACATCTACAGTTGTCTAAACGCTAGTTATATGGACAGGGGTTAAAATTTAGGTTTTTATTGCTAATCTAATTTATCACGCTCTATTTTCATTAGACTTCCAAATCCGTGGGGGTAAAATTACGGCCGCGAACAAACTTTGGAGCGCTCAGGTTACTAAGTCATAGTGACATCAGCTTTGCCCAGGGGGTAAAATTCCGGCGACCACTGAGTTTATATTGTAGAACATAAAACAGTGTGAACCTAAACTATCCATTCTTAATGGAATTTTGTTAAACCCCTGGATCATTTCATGCCAAATCAACAAAGTAGGTAGGTCACTCAATCTCACCATCTTGGATTTTGATGATATCATTTTAGCCTATGATATGCTAATATTATTTTGTATGGCTGCACTTTAGTTAACCACATTCATGATTAAAACTATCAATATATCGATTGTTTCATTTGATCATTCAATCCATTATTTTATCGATTTTAACTTACTTTTTATTTTTTTATTGTTTCCTTTTTTGATAGGTACCCAAGTAGCAAAAAAATTAGAAAAAATTGTTTTGATATCAATTTTAAACTTATATTAAAACTATTATTATTGTTGAATTGTTATTATTATTGTAAAATTATTATTATTATTGAGCTGTTTAGTCGTTCAGTACCTACAAACTGATTTTATCTCCACTATAAAACAATTTTCTGTTTTCAGGTGTTTTTTGTTAAGAAAATGAGACACAAGCTTAGTGACAGAAATAAAACAACAAAATGGCAGAGTTGGTGAGTTTATCTATACTATTATATAAAAATCTAATGGTGTCAATTATGTGGTTGGTTTATTTAATCTAAAAAATTATTAAAGATCATTTATTCAAAAACTATGTCAATGATTATAGAAATAAAAAAAAATATTCTAAAAGCATTGCTGCATCAACTCAACTCAGGCTCTACTTTCAATTTTTAAGGTGTCTTTAGTGTTATAAAAATAATATTACGGTATTGATATATTTTCATGGAAACAATAAGAAAATTACAATGTATAGATGTTTTATATGAATTTGGAGTCTACTTTAAATAAATTCAAACTGCTTAACATGTGTTAGATTAACTTAACATAACTTTCACATCACATTGTTTTTTATATATATGTATATTTAGGTAAATTTAGTTATTTTGTTTTGCTAAACCTATGCTTAAATTAAGCTAAAGAATATCATCAATAACTAAATTGTATATCGTTGATTTAAATACTCTTATTTTATCTTAACATAGATTTCAGTTCACATTTACTTTATTTGATAAATTTATTACTTGTGTTTTGTCACATCAGTGATTAAATTAAACCAAGGAAAATCCTATACTCAAATACGAGCAATGTTTGCTTGTATGTATGTATGCTTGCTTGCTTGTACCAAGATCTCGAAAACGGCTCCGACGATTTTCTTCAAATGTTGTAAATAGTTTATTTCTGGCCTAAAAACGAGTTTACTGCAGTTAGAACTACCAACAAAAATCTAATTACGTAGAAAAATGAAACTGAAAATCAAATTTTTTTAACATTAGTCTTATGGGTTGCTAGGTAACCATGTTGGCTGAATTAAATAACAAGGAAAAAGTAAACAAAAGACTTGAAGTTGTAGCATATGTTCATAATAAGCCAACTACCCACAGTATACTAGCAAATTATAAATACAGTACAAAGGGAAAAAAATCACTTGGTAATATTTAGCAAAGATTATACTGAAGATTATACGATACATTGTAGCATAGACTAACCAACACAAGTAGACTTCTCACCCCATTGTAAATTTTGAAGCACGTTTTTCGTGTCTAGTTCATGTACGTGACACAAAGGCGCTAGTGTCGACGAAACATTGTTTCTATTATTTTAGGGTTAATTTCTTGATTTGTGCTTTACTGTTTGGTTATATAACTAGGGGACAAGTTATTGTTTATGATTAGATCGTATTATTTGGTTAAACGAGGTTTTAAATGGCTGTAATAACGGGAAACAAATTGTAAACAAAACACGACCTCTACATAAACCGTACATGAACTAACAATAAAATTGTCTTCAGCTGTTCCATAAGGATGAAAAATCTACTAAGGGAGTATGTTTTATCTATGATTGTAGTCAAGGGTAGTAGTGCGAAGTCTGGGATCTGTTTATGACGATTAGATTAAGGTATCTGCAATCCTAAAATGCTATGGGAAGGGAAGGAATCAGGTCCGCGACGTAGGAAGTGGTGAAGGAAGTAGTAAAGGCAATCCTAAAATGCTATGGGAAGGGAGGGAAACAGGTCCGTGACGTAGGAAGTGATAAAGGAAGTAATAAAGGCGAGCTGTCCGGAGTGTGGGAACTGTTTATGACGATTAGATTAAGGTATTTGCAATCCTAAAATGCTGTGGGAAGGGAAGAAGGGAAGGAATCAGTTCCGCGACGTAGGAACTGGTGAAGGAAGTAGTAAAGGCAATCATAAAATGCTATGGGAATAGAGGGAAAGAGGTCCGTGACATAGGAAGTGATAAAGGCAAGCAGTCCGGAGTGTGGGACTGTTTATGACAATAAGATTAGGGTATCTGCAATCCTAAAATGCTATGGGGAGGAAGGAAAACAGGTCCGCGACGTATTAAGTGGTGAAGGAAGTAGTCTAGGTAAGCTGTCCGGAGTGTGGGAACTGTTTATGACGATTAGATAAGGGTATGGACAATCCTAAAATGCTATGGGAAGAGGGGGAAAAAGGTCCGTGACGTAGGAAGTGATGAAGGAAGTAGTCAAGGCGAGTAGTCCGGAGTGTGGGTACTGTTTATGACGATTAGATTAAGGTATCTGCAATCCTAAAATGCTATGGGATATGGGAGGGAAACAGGTTCGCAACTTAGGAAGGGGCGAAAGAAGGTGAAAAGGTGAGCAGTGTGGAGTGTGGGAACTAGAAACAGTTTGTAGCAGTTAGAGTAATGTATCTGCAATACTGAAATGCTATGGGAAGAGAGGGTAACAGGTCCACGACGTAGGGGGTGGTGAAGGAAGTAGTAAAGGTGAGCAGTGTTGAGTGTGGGAATGGATAAATTTATCAGCAATGTTAAAATGCTATGGGAAGAGACTGTAGGCTGTAGGTTAAAATGGTTACGAAGCACGAATGGATACATATTTCGATACTTGCAATCGTTTACAATAGAAATTTACAACTGAGTTGACAAAAGCTGATTTTTACTCTATAGAGGCTAAAAACAATTTTTACTACCTAATGTGTAAAAATCCTACTTTAGACCCGCCACACATGCATTAGTAACCACTGTTTTTACTGCAGTATGACAAAAACAATATAGGCTAATATGAACCCTTGACGACTCCGCTCAATTTTGTGGAAGCCTCTGCGAATGCCACCTAGTTTTTTTATGTTTGCAGTGTGAAATATTGACTTGAAATAGGCCTACGTGAGCTTGAATATTACAAAATTTTACTTTATTAAAATTATTTCATTCTTTTTAGAGTGTTTGAAGTCGGTTGTTTTTTTTTTACAAAAATTAATTATCAATTATTATTAATTAATCATGATTTTTAGTGGCTGTATAATTTGTTATATATTAATTACTTAAGGTTTTTTGAAAAGCAAAATTGTTTGGACCGATCAAAAACGTCTCAGAACAATATTATTATTTTTAAACTGCTTGAGTCACCTGTTCAGGTTACATAACCAATGGTTATAAAAATGCACATTTTAATGTTTTGGTAAAACAGTTGTTGAATTGGAATTGTCAGAAATGAAACTTTTGCTCCATGGCAAGAAATAGTTTATTAATCAATATGAAGCAACTGTTTCATGAAGAACTAACTGTCTGTAGCTCAGGGACGTATTTAAGTAAATGCCGCCTCTAGGCAACGAAGTTTGCTGCCGCCCCCCCCCCCTCCACAACTTGTCAGCGCACTCCCCGACCTCACTAATATCACCCCAATGGCCAATACATGCGCTGTCAGCTGATTTTGTAGAAAAATAATCGGCAATATTGCATGCTACATCAACAAATTTAATACCTTTTTTTAGCCCTTTTAAGGGACGTTTTTTCTGCGCAGTTTTTATGCAAAACTTGATTCTGACTTGGATACACGGAATGCAATGTTTTTTTTATCCAATCAGTAATTATAATCACGTTTTACAGCGTGAAATGGCACACAAAACCGTCTGTATACAAGGGTTCTTATAACGCTTTTCATTGAACACTTTTAGTCAGATCTACTTGAGAGATGTGCTATTGGCTTTGAAATGAAACAAATATGTTTAATACCTACCACTATGACACACCTACACACAAGTATTATTTTTTACTATTAAGGTTAGATAATTTCTGCGTGAGGTTAACACAAAATATAATCCTCTTGTCTATTATTAACCTCACAAAAGTGAACATCCAACTTTCTTAAGAGTCTTCATCAGTGGTAGCCATATTGGACTTTAGTTCCATAAGAGCAATGTTAAATTTGTAACAGAATTTCTAAAAACCGTATTGTGATAAAATAATGATTGAGGTGTTAAAATTGAGGTTTAGTGGTCCTCTAGGGAGTGAAGATTTTAATTTTGCCATTTTCCCTCCACTTAATAAGTTAATGGTCATTAATTAAGCCTTCAATTAAATAATTTACTAAGAAAAGACAAAAACAAATATTTGAAATATCATTTCCCTATTCCCTAGTACTTATTATACAACTACACACCTCCTGAGTCCTGACAATTCAAACTGGGATCCTACTTGCGATAAAGACGTAGACTTTTGCTCCAGCCACTTTATCACAAGTATTCGGAGGCCGAGCTTTGCTCGGATTGAACACATTTATTCAATAAGTTAATTAGCTTCATTTAACAAATATTTTTTTATGTAATCATATATAAACATTTGAACACACCTTCATAAATACCTACAGTAATCCACATAATTTGTTACATTTCAACTTCCATGTCGATCGGGTTGTATGACAGCATTGGAGGAGCATTAGGATGATATTTTGGTGAACTTCTTTCCATTGGTTGTGAGTGTGAGTATAATTTGTTGGCGGTAAAACCACTTTCCTCTTTTTTCTAAATATATTTGTATGTTACCATTTGATGTGGAATAAACTATTTGTTCATTCATGATTTAAATTTTATTTTCAGGAAAAAATAAAAAGTTCACTGAAGAACCTCTCGTTATCTGTAAAAAAGATTGTAGAATGTCCAGTGTGTCTGGACACAATCCAAATTCCATTTAAGAAATGCAGCAGAGGCCATCGGGTTTGCAACAGCTGCTGTGAGAAGTTAAATGACTGCCCAACATGCAAAGGTCCATTTACAACAGAGAATCCTGTGTGTTTAAAAAAGGAAGCCCTTCCTCGTCAGTGCAAGTACCATGAAGATGGTTGTCAAGACATCCTGGAGCCCGGGAGTGACCACGAGGAATTTTGTGGCTTCAGACCTGCGGAGTGTAGGTAAACCGATTGTAACACTGTGACTCCTTTGATAAAACTGATGGATCACTATGAGAAAGAACATTGTAAGAAAATCTTTAAATACGGAGCAAAGTCATCTATGAAGTTTACTTTGCACAGCTTTAATCCTGAGACATACCATACTGAACATCTTCTCATATCCAAGTTTGACAAGATATTCTGGATTACCCTAACTTATAATTTAGACCGGGAACATTTTAAATTTACCTTTGAAGCAACACCAATTGGCAAGTTGAAAAATGAATATCTTTTAAGAGTTAAGATTGAAAAAAATGAGGTTTTATATGTTTCTACGTTAAATCCTTCTGTGGTAGAATGTTGTGAAAAGGGTTGGCAAAGTAACACAGATGATGAAAATCATTGCATGAAGATTCCACAAAGCGCCTTATATAAGGTTTTGCATGAAGGAAATCTTAAATATGAATTTACGTTTTTTGAACGCATAAAGTAAAATCTTCTGTGGTACATTACATTAAAACTGAAATAAAACTTGTTAAAATTGTGTTGCAATGTTTAAGTTTTGTGCATGAAGCTTTGACATTTCAGGGATTTTCCATAAGCTTGGTTGCATACCAGCTTCTTCAATCAGGATAAAACTTGAACAATCTATTATGTTATGTACTGTATTTTATTAAATTTTTAAGGTTGTGGTAATTTAAAACACATTTAAATTACAAAAGAACTCACCTTGTTTAGGCAAAAATGATAGCCCATAGGAATAGGCTATCAAACGGAATGTTGAAATGTTACAGCAAGTTTGGTTTGTTAGGTTAGTAAAACAGTTTTTATTTTATTATAACGTAATATTTTTTTAATTGTTTGTTGATACTGAACAATATTTATTTAGGCCTACTGTATCCTTATTGTAGATGTCAACTGATATTTTTTAATTTGTTATCTTAATCAATATATCGGATAGAAAAAATATATCGATATATCGAAAAGGCGTAGACTTCCATATCTGTTGTTGGCACAAACAACCGAATGAAAATATCAATCGATACCTATATCGAATGAAACAATCGAATAATCGATATTTTCATTCGGTTGTTTGTGCCAACAGATATGGAAGTCTACCCTCGAAAAGAAATCATCGATAATAATGAATGTTCCCTTAAACAGGAAAATAATATCGAATGAAACAATTGAATAACTTAATCGATATTTTCATTCGGTTGTTTGTGCCAACAGATAGCCTACGGAAGTCTACCCAAAAATTTTATTAAGTTTACGTTCTCTCACGAGTTTCATCTATTGCACTTTCATTGTATGTAGCCTGCATTCATGTAAGTTAAATAGCATTACCATAATTACCATAATTACCATCCTCTTGACCGATGACCATTTCTGGATAGGTCGCGTCAGTAATGATACAAATATCATAAAACTCACAAATAAAAAATACTTCAACATATAAATAAATAAATTAACTTGAGTGTCAGGCGGCATAAAAAATATTAAAAAACTAACTGGGCTTTGAAGTAATCCTCCAAGGAATAAAAACTCTGTTGGCAACACCACGACTTTAACTTCTTTTTGAACAGTTTCGGCTCCAGGTTCTTAATGTTCTCAGGCAGTCTATTAAACATCTTACAAGCCAGTAGTGGGAAACTGTCCTTCACTTTAGAAGTGCGGCATCTGGGAATAGAGATCAGGTCGTTGTTTCTCAGATTGTGACCGTGAAGCTGCCCTCTCATTTGAAAATCAGCTAAATTTTCTTTTACGTAGAGAAGGGAGCTCAACACGTAGTTCCCATAGACTGTCAGGATGCCAAGCTCTTGAAATAAAGGTTTGCAGTGTTGCCTATACTCAGCTCCTGTCATAATCCTCAAAACCATCTTCTGGTACAGAAGTACTCTCTCACATGCTGCAGAGTGCCCCCACAACAGCAGTCCATAGGAGATGTGTGTATGGAACAGGGAGTGATAGATGACGACAAGATACTGCAAAGTTACCAAATTTTTCAGTTTTCTGATCAGGGAGATTACTCTTGACAGTTTCTTGCACACAACGCTGACATGATCATTCCAAGAGAGCTTGCTGTCTAGATAGAATCCAAGCAATTTCACTGGCTGATTTTCTACTTCAACTCCCGCGAGGGAGCAGATGAGCTGTTGAGTCTTGTCTTTGTTTAGACTTAGTTTGTTACGCTCGAACCATGTACTGGCTTTACTGATACCGGCTTTATTTCAGCCCCCTGGAGCAGCATCTGAATGTCATTGTTGCGAGAAATTATTGTTGTGTCATCAGCAAATAAAAGGCAGTTAATATCATTTCCAAGGTCATTTATCATGACAAGAAAGAACAGGGGGCCAAGTACTGAGCCCTGTGGGACACCATGCTCAATTAGCTTTTTACTAGAGCTAACTCCCTTCACTGTGACAAATTGTTGCCTGTTCTCAAGGTAAGACCTGAGTGTAGCAAAGACTGTGCCTCTTATGCCATAATGATGGAGTTTATCTAGCAGGATTTTGTGAGAAACACAGTCAAATGCTTTACTCAAGTCGCACAGGGTGAGTGCAACCGCTTCACCACCTTCAAAATATCATTGCATAATATGGTGAAAGACTCAACAGCCATTTAAATTTTTTTGGATATTTGCTATGGAGTGTAAAAGAATGCTTAGGAACAAGAATTAATAGGCTTGGCCGGAAGGTTAACCATGATAGATATAGGCCTAATGGTTTCTTTTAATTTTCATTGAGAATAAAATGTAAAAATTGAGTAGGCATTTAGGCATACACTAAAAAACATTAAGTTAAAGGGGCAAAATTACAAAAGGATAAAAGTACGTTTTATAAAGTTTAGTAAACATGCTATTTATTCACAGAAATGGATTTTAATTTATACAGTAAAAATTTATGACACTACCTACAAGATTAATATTTTACAAAATACTACACAATAGGATAACAAAACGTAAATATCACAACATCTACATGTCCAGCGATCATAAATAAATATCACAAGAAAAATAACTTCTTTTTAATCATTACATGTAAACAAAATGAATAATTGCAATGAAATTGATAAAAACAAAATAACTACACTAGAATTGAAACTTGGAAACAAACAGCTAAACCAAAACACAGCCGAGCCGACAGCTAGAACGATACGTCACGTCTACGTCATAAAATCAAGCAGACAAAAATTGATTCTTCTTCTTCACTGGCTACTGGCCAGTTTTTTTCGTTTGCAATAGGTGATCAGTCAGGCTGTAGACGCTTGTTGGTAGTTAAAGGAGGCCGTGGTTAAAGGCGGCCGTGCTTGTTGTTCCTGCTGAGTCCCGTCGGTCCCGTCTTGTCCTGTACTGAGGCACGGCCGCCTTTCGAGCGATTCTATTCTGATTCTGCAGTCGGCCAGTCTGCTCTGAGGAGGAGACTCTGACACTAAAAGACTGCTTAGCTTCTGCTAGGCCCTTGGATGAAAAACTAAACCATAACTTACAACAAATTGTACCCGTAAAATAATAATATTGTGACAAACGGCCCCACTGCCTTCATTTGTTAATTATTTTAATTAATTTTTAATAAGTCTAGTTTATCGATTCCTTCTCAAACGCTCAACCGGTAAGTTAAACTAAATAAAATAGTAGCCTAATTTGTGTCTAACTTAAATGGGGCCAACTTTACTGATTATTTGCCTACTTGACCTAAGCAATGCATACAAACTGGTTGGCCTAGCCCAAATACATATTCCTATTATTTTCTGACTAGAAATAATGTTAACTTATAAAGTTAACTAAAATAAGTACCTTACTTTTATTTTTTGTAAAATTTTAGGCTAAGTTAGGGCCTTTATTTGAAGGGTAAACTTACACAATGGGCTGCACTTTACTTATCGATTATTCGATAGGCTATATCATTTGGTTAGTTAGGTAAGGTTAACCTACCCTAACTAACCAAACGATATATCGAATGATAAAATCGATAAATCAATATTCTCATTCGGTTGTTTCATTCAAATGAGTGTAGGACGTAAAGTAAAGTGCAGCCACTTAATGAAATAAGTGTAATAGTTAACACCCTAGACCCGGGCATAGATTAAATTTTTATTATTTTTAAACCCAATGATTACAAAAGAGATTAGGCATAAGTTAGGCTGTGTTGTTGATAATAGTAAGTTAATGTGGCCAAGGGGCCATACACATGCAGTAACTTAAGTTGCCCCTAAGGTAGGTAGGCAACAATAATATCTAACTGACAAAATCCTGCAACTAGGACCTAAACGTGAATAAGTTGAAGTAGGATAGAGGAAGCGGGATACAAATTAGACCATTGATCGTCAGTTGGCTGTTTTTAAGGCAAAAATCACAATCAGTGATTAGCACATAGTCAGTTAATAGGTGAAGAAGATTATGATTATGTAACCTACATACATCAAAGCTATTCTGGACATCGGTTGACAATCATCCTGTCAGTACAGTACGGTAACTTAAGTTTAATCTCTTCTGCTGAAAAGTACCCTAGTCCAATTAACTTGTTTTGGTTCAAGATATAGGTAAGTTAAGTAACTTAAGTCGTTAGTCAACAGTTTAGTATTAGACTTAAAGTTATTTTCAGTCAAGCAAGAATAATTAGGCCTAAGTTAACCTACGCAAGGTCTTTTACGCAGTGCTTTTCATTTTTTTTATTTGGTAGATTTTTGACCTTAGAAAATTAACCTTTTGTATGAAGCTTTGTACAGAAATACACTTAAAAAGTAAAGTTACAGTACTTTCAAGGCTGCACTTTACTTTAGGTCCTACACTCATTCGAATAAAAATATTGATCATTGGATATATCATTTGGTTAGTTAGGTTAGGTTAACCATACCTAACTAACCAAATGATATATCGAATGACACAATCGATATATCAATTGATATTTTTATTAAAATGAGTGTAGGACCTAAAGTAAAGTGCAGCCAACTTAAGTAGCCTAGGCCTAAGTTAACTAACTTATTTTATTCATACAAACGTTGCTTTTATCTTACCGTAAACCGGGGTGAAGATAAACAAAACTCGGAAAATGTTTATTATATTTTTTTTTTATAAGAAATCATAAAAAATTAAATTAATAAAAAAATTTTATGAATCAGCATCTTTTTGTCTACATAACTTAAAACACATACCATAACAATCATAACCCAATTGGTGTGTTAAAAAAAAAAACTATTTTAAGCGACCATGTTTTTTTATAAAAAAATATGTCTCCCTAAATCCAATTTGTCAAAAACAAAAAAAATTGTTTTTTTACCTTAAAATGACTTTATTATGTTCAGTTTTTTATGCTCTTTTCAGATGTGGGGTAAAAATGAACACTAGAGCAAAAATACATTGAGTGTAAAATGTATAGGGTGTTCATCTTAAATCCGGGGTGAACATGAACAGGTATAATTTATTTTTTTTAAGTTAGATTTTTTGTATTTATTTTTTTTAAACTTAAGTTATTATAATACTATGAGTCTTTTTATAAAACAACAAATACAATATATTGATATCTTATTTAACAAGAAAGTTAGCCCTATTCAAGAAAAACCTGAAAAAGTTTTCATCTTCACCCCGGTTTACAGTAGGCCTACTTATTATTTGGTTCTTTTTAGCTTGTTACTAATTTGTGTTTTGATTCTTTTTAGTTTGTTACTAATTTGTGTTTTGTTTCTTTTTCAGTTAAACATCTTTTCTGTTTTTATTTTGATAAGCTAAAAGATGTCTCAGTCTAGTCCGAGTATTTTAAACAGTCTGATGAGATATAGGTTCCAGAGGAAGGTTCAATTTAATAATAATGATTCTCTATGTAAGTAAAATGTTTTAAATACGCTACATACAACTTATTATTTATTTGGTTTATAACTACCTATCAGAAACCATATTTTTGTTAAAATATTGTGTTCATACATTCACGTCAGGCTGATAGCCAATTAAGATCTGAGTTAATGTTCTTACAATGTCAATCGAAAAACGTAGCTGATAACTTAGTTTTTGGTATAAGTTTGTATCATGAATGTTTGAAAGTACCTATATGTTTATATATTGATTTGTCATAATCTGTGACGGCCGCACATTCGTTTTTGTTAATAATTAATGTTTTGTGTCTGTGTCCGTTTATGTTTTCCAAGATCCCAATAATTTTATGAGGCCAATTTTATAATAGACAATGATATGACTGTTTCAAAAGTAGATGCCAAAGACTAATTATAGGATTGATGGAGTAATGTAGGCTAACTTTGCATTCTGTGCATTTTGATTGGGAGTTTCAGCGACACTACCAGTCCTTAACCCTTTCCACTCGAATTATTTTGCATGGCTGTTCCCTCACACTTGCATTTAATTTAAAGAAAAATGGCATGTTTTTGGTTTTTAGTGTTTTTTTAATCTAATATTAGTTATTTAATAAGGTTGAGCTATTGATTCTTATTTCAGCATAAATTATTATACAATATAAACATAAAATTACAATTTTAGTTTTAAAATTTTATTTTTGGTATGGTCATAAATAAACAAAAGCAAAATAAATTTTTACAAAATCCATATATTTAGGCAAAATAAAAATATAAAACTTTTTTTAGAGTATTGAAAAAATATTATTTACATTCCTTATGTAAAAACAAACAAAAAATATCAATTACATAAACATTTACTTGTATTATTATGAATAAAATATGTAAATTTCTAAAATTTGAGTTTTTGGAATTTTTGGTTTCCACGGCGACTTCTGTTTCTTAGTTCTTTTGCCTATAATTTTCAAACAGGATTAGTAAACTGAGATGAACAGTATTTATCTGTAGGCCTATTTATTCATATAAACCGAAAATATAAATACACCGAGATTGTTATACTAAACCAAAAATATAATTTTCATTTCAAATAATTTACTGGTCAAGGAGTCTGACAAAGAAAGTTTGTCATCCATTTTAACGTGAAATAAACAAAATTACCCGTTCACTTTACTAAATTATCGGTAATTAACCACTGAAAAATGTTTACTAAACAATAGTTACCCAAAACAAGTAAAATATAATATAAAAATCGCGATAACAGTCGCTGCGAACAAAGAATATAAACTAGCAGAAGCAGACGTTCAAGTAAACAAACACAAAACGAACCAAACTTATTTCAAAGCCAACTAAATCGTTCGTGGTTGTTTTCTTTGATCCAAGGGCAGCTAGAATAAATTGAGAAAACCATTGATCAGTCTTTCTTATCATTTTAAACATTTCTGCACTATATAAAGTGAGTTTAGAGTCGTTTAAAACAATGTCGCGGCAGCCGCGACATTCGAGTGGAAGCGTCAAAAATGGATGTCGCGGCCACCGCGACATAGGTACGAGCGGAAAGGGTTAAAACATCAGAACCTGCCAGAAGGCCTGTTATGTTTTTCCTTTATTCTTGCGCTTTTTTACTACATTCATTTAGAATTTACCAAAATTAAAAACGTATTTATTAAGATAGGTAAAAATCACATCTAAATAGAATGCAAACAGTTACTAAAATTAGTGGCATGTAGCCCTACTTATCACCAGGGTCGTGAAGACAATACAACTAACACAACAATAAACATGTTTTCAAACAGTAATGTGAATAGCACCACTATACTCCTCTGATCTTGTAACTGCAGAATGAATGTGGAATTCAGTGTAGACCGTTGACGTCTTGGCCTATATCAGAATCAAAAATCAGACATTTTTATTGTCAAAAACAAATGTTTAGGCCATCATCGGGTACCCAAATGATATATAAATATATAACAAACATAAAGTGCTTGTCTTAAAAAAAAAAACAAAAAAAACATAAACAGCCTATAACCTGTATTATATACAAAAATGATGTTACCATACCTGATAATATTACAGTACTGGTTTTTAATACCTAGTTATTTCAGTTTTTAACTAAACACTGAAATTATTTTTAACACAAAAATTACAGTGTCTACAATTTTGTATTGCAAATACACACTTAAACTGAAACTATATAATGCACCGCCATCACTAGTTTTTCTATTTGTAAATATTGGTTAACACGTTCGCTACTGAGCGTCGCATATATGCGACGCCGCGGTCATTGCCACAGACCGAGGTATACATTCGAATCTTCGAATATACATTCGCATAGACCGGCTGTCACTTGGTTAACAGTACACACAGACTACGGGCAAAAACCTGTAAAACAGTGATCATTTACATCGTAATACGCTACAATCGTGTTTGTAAATAATTTATTTTTGTTTTTTTGTATTTTTTATAATTTTTTGTAATTGTAACAATTCAATATTTTTACTGATATTTTCAATAGAATAATTTAATACCCCCGCCGCAGCAAACCTGCAGACTAAGCGAATTTCCATTTGACTGATTGGATTTACACTGAAATGTCTACTTAAAAATATAACATTTATTCCCGATTTAAATAGAATTAGTTTAAAAAGTACTTAGGTTTGCTGCATCTGGGAGGGTAAAACTGTTTTTTTTTTGTAAAATGTTAATAGTTAGTTAGAAATAAAAATTTTTCCAAATTTGATCAAAATATGTTCATAAACAAGCAAACTACAACAGTTTACTTATTCTCCATAAGAATAACATGGGAATTTTAAATTTACAATTTTTTGAAATTTTCTCCGTAACCATTAGGCGCATAATAACGCTTAAATATACTAAATTATTTGTTTTTTTAAGCTCTACAAAATGGTTTGGAAAGAAATTGCAAAATTTTATGTTTTTTGAGTCAAAAATGGGAAAAACCTATTTTTACCCCATAAAACCCCCCATAAACCCCCGTTCCCATGGTCCGATCATGCTGGATCGCGAACTCGTTCGAATAAACGTAGGTTTACACGTTTGTACCAAATTTCATCAAAATCGGATCATTTTTGCTCGAGTTATCGTGCTAACGGACACACACACATATATATATATATATAAATATATAAATATATAAATATATATATATATATATGAATTTGAACGAATGGTGTTTTTGGCCTCTAGGGACCTCAAAACGAAAAAAAAAAATCGGTCCCGCGTCCAGGTCTTACCATGAGTACTACGGTAATAGCTTATTCCCTATATGGGAAATTCGCTAAAATTTTTACCATATGTTTTATTTTTATCAATATGTCAATTCATCTCCCTTTATCAAATCTTGTATAATATATAGCCAAACAGACCAATAGGTAATTGATTCAATACAATGTAATATAGAAAATTTTCAAATAACCTAATTTCATGTAAATATATAATAGCCTATAATTTTTTGTAACAATATTGCTTCAAATTCAATATAATTTTATTTAAATAACTTTTCAAAATTAAAATTTAGCTCTCTAGCAAATTACAATTGTTATAATATACTGTATGTGTGAACTTGTGGCCTACAATTTTCTGTGATTAAGTCAGCATTGACATATGTGAGTGCAACAATGCATCAAACCTGGATCACTTCCATGAGAGCTGAGCTAGTATGAAGATATAAATTGTAAACTGTCTATTTTAATATCAAAATTTATAAAAAAAGTGCCTATATTTGAACCTAAATTAGTGAAATTCGATTGAAGATGAACCGTCCTTGTTAAGAACATTAATAATTACTACATCAAGAAATTTACCATGAAGAAGACATAAATTTTTGGTGAGATCACTCCAGTAGACATTTTTTTTCCTTGGAAGCCATTAGAACATTTTTAGGCCTAATTTTTGGAACATTTAAATACTAACATTCAAAGTCAAGAAACTAATAGAAGCTTATTCAGAACTTTAATTAATTCAACCACACAGAAAATAATTCGAATATAATTTATATTTCTAAACAAAATTTTATTAGGCTATATATAATTACAAGATTAATTCAAACGCCGCTCGATCACCCCACCTGAGATAAAGATCCATGCAATAAGTTATAACACCTGAACCTAAATTAGAACTATTGTAATAGGCTTAGCCAGTAAATTCATTCCCACTCTTTGTAAACTTTATTGTGAACCCTTTCTTTTCTTTTACCATAAATTTCGTATTTTAATTAAATAAATTTAAGTTTCAATACTGTACATGGAGTTTCCATTATATTCTTAACTTTAAGGTTGATTACATAATGTCGTATATTTGCGACGCCCGGTCTACAGCGATGACAATAGTGAAAATTATCATCGTTTTCTTGAAATAGACTAAACGTCGCATTTATGCGACAGTTCATTTTTGTTTGTGTTTTGAGGTGAAAGTAATGTAAACAAAACAGATTATTCAAGAACAGTTTATAACTGAACAAATATAAAAGCTACATAGGATAATGCAGCATACATACACACAGGGATGCAGAAAAGTAAAGACCAGTTTTTCCAACTATCATTATGACGTCACCAGTCATCATGTCCACAGACGAAGCGACACAGTTGTGAGTCAGACATCTCTGTAGACCACTTCAGGGAATTCAGTGCCTTCAAATAGACCGTTACAAAGATATAAGCATTTTAATAACATTAGAACCCCGACGCAAATATGCGACGGCAGTCTATTTTAATGTGACTAACCGTCGCATATATGCGACGGCAGTCTATGAGTGGAAACCGGCCGTCGCATATGTGCGTCGCTGGTCCATGTGAATGAAAAATTTTGTACTATTGCAGTAGCGAACGTGTTAAACAAGAATGTTATTTTTTGTTAGTTTTATTACTTTAAAATTTTATTTGACGCAGTCTATCCAACAAGTGTTGGGCAACGACCTAGGAGTTGGTAATGGTAATGGTAATAGTGAGGACTTGGTGTACAGTATTGCTAAGCCTTATACCTTAGACTACTGTATTTTACCAGTATTTTACCCCCCAACCTATCTCTGTCTGGCTACTATCTTCCCTACCATATTTTTTCCAGCACAACAGAGCGAGCAAAGCCAAGAGACAGACACTGATTCCTACGCAGGATCCAGCACAGACACAGACTCTGTCATCAAACCTGTTCAGATCGGCAACGGAAACATGATCAATTCAGAAAATCAGAGTGATGCTGCAAACAATATGGAAAGTGTTTGGAAGAATCTAGGTGTTGGTAAAAGGCTGAAAAATATTACTGTTAGCGAGGTGGTGAGTGTTAAGCAGGAAGATAGAGTTACTCACGCGATATCCGACTCTGAAGATGAGAATGAGGATAAGAACGGTCAGTCCGTTCCAGTGGAGGAAGATGATGATGATGATGTTATCTTTGTATCTAACCCTCGGTCTCGAACTCCACGTCCTATCATCTTGTCTGACGATGATGATGATCCTCCAGTTAATTGTGAGTAAAAGATATTACAATTAGGATTAGTTTTCATTTTTTACTGATACGTCCAGGTTTTGTTTGCTGTGGTACCGTATATGTTTGATAAAGTATGGTTTTGATAGAAATAAACTGGTCCATTATGCACTTGCTTGACATGATAATGCATTAAGTGTCTCGACACTCGACTTAAATGCTTTTGGATAGCCTTGTAATAGTTTTACTTGCATTTAATCAGGGTGTCTACCGGTCACAGACATCATTGAAGTTAGGAAAAAGTCAATGATTTTACAAGGGGATCATAAAGTCAAGTGGCACAAAAAGTGTTGCCCGATTACCTCATGTTCAAGTACCGGTAACTGAAAAGCAGGTTATTGTCTTATTGGGACCAAAGATTGTGCTTTTTAACGTTGTAGACACTATGTTCATATTCCACTGTTTTGATGTACCGTAAACAAATGTAAACTTAAAAAAGTTCAGATGATTGACAACAGATTCCAGCACAAACTCTGAAATTTTAAAAGCCTATAGGACGAAGGGCTTTCACGGGATATCATCCAAACCTGCAAAAGGCACATCTAGAGTATAAGAGCTTTAAATTAGTGCCCAATATGAATATAAAAATACATATTTTCTGGTTGATTTGCTGAATACAAAAATCCAACACATTCTTTTAACAATATACCTAGATACGTTTAAATTTGTTTCTTAATGACATGTGTCTGACTATTTTGACGATCTTATACATTTTAAAAAGGAACAATAATAATCTGAAGCTAACAATCTAATAGGCTACCGTACTTAATAGTGTTAGACAACGAAGGCATGTTGGTTTAAACTTAAAATTATTTATCAATCATGGGTGCAACAATGAATCTATGTTTCTGAACATGTTTGAAATCAACCTTTACATGTTTATTTGATAACATGAATGAAAATACACTTCTGTCATATTAGCAATGATTATGTATTGCCTACATCAAAGAGGTGAATCAATTAGATGTTTAGGTAAGTTTTTTTAATGAATTATGAGCTTGGAATGAGTGATGCCTTGCACAGAATTGTTGGTAAGATCAGGTGATTTTTTGTGTCGGAATCATTTTTAGTAAGCCCAGGGATCCCAATGAAGGAAAGCTGTGCCCAGTTTTAAACCATCACAAAATAACAGACCATTTTCGGGATATTAGCTTCATCAATAAATTTAATCTCTCCTTATCGTAAGAAGATGTTTTAAATTTAGACCATCTCAATTTATTGTGTTTTAATAGTTTTTAATAAATAAAAACTAGGCCTAGAAATTTAATAAAACTTCATTAGAACTTCCAGTTTTGGAAACATAACTTTTAGTCAACTTTTCACTGTTTTCTGATGTTTCAGCAAACAACCAGAATTCTTTTTGTTCCGAGGACACTAGTTTTAAGGTCAGTATTCTATTTATATCTTCCAACATATTTAACTGTTTTAAATTGGTAATTTTTAATGTGTTTTCCAACTCTAGATACTGGTAGATTAAAACTTTGTGACTATTTTGAGCTTTATGAAGTATGTTAGACAACAATAAGTTTTAGTTAAGTTTAAGTTAGTCCTTGTGAATTAATACACTAGGCAGGTACTTTTCCCGTGTTACAGAAAGAACCAGAAATCTTTATCGTGGATGACGACAGCAACAGTGTAGAAATCATCGGTAGTGATTCAGAAACTAAACCAAATGTCGAGACTACACAAAAGCAACAGGAAACCCAAGCTGAACCCCAAGTAAACGGCAAACGGAAAGCTACCTCAGAATCGCCTAGACCAAAAGGTAAATTCCCGATTTCATATTATAATTTTCTTCAAATATTGAAGTTTTAGCTGTTAACGGTAATATTTCAATGACAATAACTTCATTATGTTAAAGTCCTGTGATCCAACATATTTATCCATTCAGACCTCATTTAGGTTTTTATAACAGTTTCCTTGTTTAACAAAAGAGATTGAAATAAAAAATATAAAAAATACATGCCTAACAAGATTTTGCAAAAAATAAAATTGGAACCAAATATAGTTTCTTTTACCTCTAAAAATGTCTCTAAACTGTTTTACTGGACTTAGAAAATGAGGTTTCCTTAAACTTGATATTTTAAGTATTTTTAAGCTCAATATACCAATGACATTTGCAATGATTTATGTTTTACCTTAGCTAAAAGAAGAAGAAAGAGAAAAAAGATTAATTCAGATTCAGAAGATGAGAACTCACGAGGGCCCAGAGTGTTTGACAGGTTTGTAAAATTAATTATTGTTGGTTAATTATTTTAAAACACCAATCTAACGGTGCTTTAGGTCTTGTTCGTTTATTGGCAGGGTTGAACAATACCATTGACTATTGGATACCGAAGTAGACTTCCCATCTATATGGACCAGCTGTAGCCAATTTTTTATTAAAAAATAATGTAGTTGTGTGAGCCAATCACAGTGTCTAAAATTCTATTTTATATGTTATTTTTTGTTGCTGACCAAGTTGATGGGTCATAACAGTTGCTATAACTCATCATAAGTCATTCCCTATGTTTGACTTGGTTAAAAAGATTGTGTATTCGGCAGAATTTAGTAATTTAGATCAGCGAAATCTTTAGGTGGCTCACATAAACTACGACGATTTTGATAAAAAAGCTGGCTACAAATTTAACATGGGGATGGAATAATACTTAAGGTCAGATTAAGCCAAAGCTTGTATAATTGAGAGATACTTCTGAACACGGTCTCAATGTAACTTTTTTGTTCCATACTGATGTTGTTGATTCCTATTTTTAAATCTTTAATGCTTCTAAAATAATGAAAACCATTCAACAAGAGTTTTAACCACCCTCATTGTTTCAACAACGATTGTTAAAGGTCTAAGAATTACAGAGTTTTATAAATAACGTTCAACTAAGCATATTCAACTGTAAAATCCCGATCATGACTGAGGGTTAGGACCATTAGACCTGTGTGTTACATTTCATCTAGGGTTCACAGGCTTATTCTCCATGCCAATAAGTTTGACCTTGACCAGGATGCGGTCCAGGTCATAAAATAATTAAATGCCAAAAACTGAGCCCTGATAGCTTTGCTTACATCTTGCCTTAGAGTAGAGGTGTTTTTTTAGTGAGCAGTCTGATCAATTCAGGAGTATCAACTAATGACTACTGGCCACCTGTGTGCGTAAAAGCATTTTTACCTATAAAAGATAACTGTACAATCGTAATAAATAGTTGTGTATAATCCTATTACTTTGTCTTGGACAGTGATGCGGACACAGATGAGGAGATTTCAGGAGAGATGACCGAGTCTCAGAGTAAAGTCTTCAACTTCTTCAACACGGCCACCGAAGGGGAGCTGAAGCTTGTGCCATCTGTGACAGTCAAGAAGTTAGAAGCCATTCAGAAGTTTAGGCCTTTTAACGGCTGGAAAGACCTAGTATGCATCTCAACTTTGTAGAAATTCCTTGAAGTAGGCTTAAGGTGCATTGTCCCTGAAGCGACTCTTGCGATAGTAGCTGAGCGACAGTAGCTCAGCGATAGTAGCTCAGCGATAGTAGCTAACCATGTCATTGTCCCTGAAGCGATTGTTCTAGAGCGATTCTGTATATTAGTTTGCTGACTTTCGAGTGAATTGGTGTTATGAGTGCCATGACACCTCCTAATTTTAAGAGGTTTTTATTAGCTCGCTTTCTTGTCCGGCACAAACTTTGCAATAAATTTTAAACTAACTTCCCGACGAGCTAGAGAAATGAAACTAGAGAACACAGCTCACAAATGGATCACAATTTAATACGATATCATTTAATTTTCATATTTTCCTTGGGCTAAGCCCCATGGGCTTCCAAATTTTCCATGTTTACATTTTGAAGTCAGCCGTAAATACCTAAATTTGACAGGTCGAAAAGCTTGGGTAGAGGTACAGGTTCTGCTCCCGAGAGATTCTAAATATAAAATAAGCAGTTCAAAGGAAATATAAAACATATGACTACAGATAATAAGGGTTTGGTATGTATTAACAGGCCATATAAAATAGATTTAACATATTTACACATCAAAGACTAAGAAGTAGAAAATAAATTATAAATATAAAAAAATGTTAATGCCACGTTTTTAAACGCACTAAAAAGTAAAAATAATTTATAAATATGTGGAGGGAATAAATACTTAAAAGATTTAAAACGAAAAACGTGGGGTGCATGCAATAGATAATAATAGTTCAATAGGTTAAGATAATTGTAAATCAGCATGCAACCAACGTTTTTTTTAATCCTTCAAGTATTTATTCTCCCCACATATTTATAAACTATTTTTTTACTTTATAGTGCGTTTAAAAACGTTGCATTTTTTAAAATTATTTTCATTTATAATTTATAATACGACCAAAACAAGTCTATACACAACACAAATCGCTCAGCGACTGCGACTCTGACTCCCCTCAGAGCAGACCCGCTACAGTCGCTGTGTTCAGCCGCTAGCCGCTCCAGTCGCAGTCGCGTCAAGGACAATGGTCCCATTTAAAACAACGCTCACCAGTGCTCAGCTACTATCGCTAAGCTACTATCGCTCAGCTACTATCGCAAGAGTCGCTTCAGGGACAATGCACCTTTACACAGTGATGTTAGGTGTCAACCGCTTTGTCAGACGGAACTGTCTTAGCTGGGTCACTGAAGATGTCTCTTTACAGGGTGAAATATCTGGAGCGATCTCCAACTGAAGTCTCATTTGATATCAAAATCCACTAAGGGTTGTAAAACACTGGCCGCAAAAGCCTACTAATGAAGAATAAATTTTAGTAGGCCTACCATAATTGTTTGAATATTTTAATTGTCTTTGTAATAGTTTTAAAGACCTAAATCTAATTTAGACTATTTTGCTTCTTTGACACAACCTTATATATCTATTTTATCAACATTGATAAGTGAATTTTTGAACATCTTTGGTTAAAAAAAACATAGTTTTGTGTGTCAGAGTTTGTGAGCCATTACTGGAGCCATTGTAACTGTTCAGAGAAACTTGCTCACGAAATTACAAAATCCAACAACAATTACAAAAATAACAAAATTATAAAAAAACTAACATTTCTGTGTTTTTTTTTATGTTCAGCTTCGGTTTGAGTGATCTCCAATACATATATTTTTTTATTCTTTGTAGCCATTTAATATGTAAACATGCTCTTTTATTGTTGGCATGAACAGCTGTGTTAATTAACGTAAACCTGAAATACACCTGTTTATATTTGCACCATTATTTTTTATTCATCCCGGTAAGGATATTATTTTTAATGGTTAACACGTTGACTGCGCGCGCCGACTTTACAGGCGCTCTCCAGTGGCGGGCGAAGCCCCGGCGCGCAACCGAATCAGCGAACGCAATTGGCATTCAAATATTTCAGTCTGACGAATCACAAAAGAGCAGTGGTGACTGTGCTGCGTTACCCCGAGAGTGGATGTAGTTCACTGAAACACCCAAAGGTAGCAGAACTGCATGGATCCCTATCCAGTGTCTTTGTAATGTGGGTTGAAGAGAAAAAATACCCGAAACCGGGACAAAAGCATTGCCAGACAGGAATTTACGGGAAATTTTAGTACCAACCTACACCAAAGTAGCCTAAAGCTCGCATTCTAAGCTGGCAGGCTGGCAACGATTATAACGTCTCCGTCTGAGGCTAAGCTCACACTGACTCAATATATTTCTGCTGGTCTGGTGCTGGCGACGCCGACTAAAGTCGGCACGCGCAGTCAACGTGTTAAGGGACATTTTGTTTCACTGGAAGTACATGACTATTTTTGTTTAAAAAATAATCAAATAAACTATAGGATTTTTTGAGAGGATAGCAGGCTTACCTGAATGGGAAAGAGTCCAAACTGGAACAGGAACACAAAACATTACACTATATACACAAAACATTAGAATATATCACTGTCACTGACAGCATTTTCAACTAAGAAAGAGAGAGTTTTCTAGATGTCCAAAATGGTGGCCAGTGAGTTGTTGAGTCAGTGTTGCCAATAGTATGAATTTAAAAAAAAACACAGTTTCAGTTTATCTTATATGCACTATATATATATATATATATATATATATATATATATATATATATATATATATATATATGAATAAATATGTAAGCCTGCTAGTTGGGTTGGATGTTGAAGTGGAGTGGGTTAGATGAAAGGTATTATCTTAGGTTTAGGTTTGGGGGTTGTCTAGACTTAGTAAACCATTGCTCACTGGCCACCATTTTGGACATCTAGAAAACTCTCTCTTCCTTAGTTGAAAATGCTGTCAGTGACAGTGAAATATTCTAATATTTTGTGTATATAGTGTAAAGTTTTGTGTTCCTGTGCCAGTTTGGACTCTTTCCCATTCAGGTAAGCCTGCTATCCTCTCAAAAAAATCCTAAAAATCTAGGCCCTTGTGCTCTATGCTACACCCTTAATCTCAAATAAACTATAGTTTGATTTTATGTATTATGTTCTGTAGGTGACTAAGTTCCAAACAGAGAAGTTCCTGAGCACTAATCTGTTGAACGGAGCACAGCAAGTGTTGGAGGCTCGGGGGGCTGTGTCCTACTTGATGCGCAAGTGTGAAAAGATCGCACAACGCACAGAGAACGCAATCGCAGCCGGCTCTCACAGTATTACTCAACAGCCTTCCATCCTCAATCCAGAGTAATACCAGTTTACTAGATAACTTGGTAGATAAGTTTGTCTAGCATAGAATTTGTCTAATTTCTGAAACACTGAAAAAAGTGTTAGTTGAGGTTGAATAGTTTACTACCGATAACCAGTAATGAAATGTAATTAGGTGCTTTGGTGTATGCGTTTCTTAAAAGTTGTTTGAACTAACAAATGATCTTAGCATTGTAAAATCATACGGTAAAATTTATGTAGTTAGTTTTAATATAGGCCTTTGACTTATTGACTATGTTGATAGTAAACATAAATCATACTTACATAGGCCTATGATTTTTTTAAACCAAGGATAAAAATAAAAAATAAAAATGAAATCAAGGTCGAACAGCTTAAAAAAACAAATAATCTAGTATCTTGAAGTGTTTTTGTACGGGTTATTGGTTACAGAGAATATTAAAAAATTTTAAATTTAAAATTCCCATGTTATTCTTATGAATAAGTAAACTGTTGTAGTTTGCTTGTTTATGGATATATTTTAATCAAAAATGGCAAATTTAACTATTTATATTTTCTAAAAAAACATACTTTAACACACTTTGCTCCCTGTAGCAGCAAACGTAGGTACTCGTTAAATGTAATGTTATTGAAATAAATTTAATTAAAAATCAAATCGGGCAAATGAAAATTCGCTTGGTCTGAAAGCTTGCTGCAACAGGGGTATTTACATTTTTAAATACATACTTTAGTTATGAATCAGTGATGAATCTACAGAGGCTCAGTGGTATCCTGGCAGACGAGATGGGTCTGGGCAAGACTGTGTGTAACATGTAGCTGCAATGTTCTAGGTTAAAACTGATGCCGTACCAGATGGTAGGACTGAACTGGCTGAATGTGATGAACCTGCAGAGGCTCAGTGGTATCCTGGCAGACGAGATGGGTCTGAGCAAGACTGTGTGTAACATGTAGCTGCAATGTTCTAGGTTAAAACTGATGCCGTACCAGATGGTAGGACTGAACTGGCTGAATGTGATAAACCTGCAGAGGCTCAGTGGTATCCTGGCAGATGAGATGGGTCTGGGCAAGACTGTGTGTGTAACATTAGCTGATATGTTCTAGGTTAAAACTGATGCCGTACCAGATGGTAGGACTGAACTGGCTGAATGTGATGAACCTGCAGAGGCTCAGTGGTATCCTGGCAGATGAGATGGGTCTGGGCAAGACTATCCAAGTGATTGCCTTCCTGGCACATCTCAAAGAGACAGGCCAGACCGAGGCCAACAGTCCTCATCTAATCGTGGTTCCTGCATCCACGCTAGGTATGTAACGTGCAGCTTTGACACTCCAAAAAAATCTTTAATGAATTTGGATCACAATAGAGTGTTTCAAAAACAGTAAAAAACGTCTTTAATACCTTAGAACTTGTAGCATAGACCAGAGGTGCCCATCCCCCCTAAACCCAGAGGCGCAATCCCCCCCCCAAGCCAAAGGAGTAGTCCCCCCAATTTATGTTGTCGTCTATTTAAACCTACCCTCCCCCACCAATTTATCTGACAATTTCCCTTTACCTCATTAAACGAGTATTTAAAGTATTTAGTAAACTTGAGGTACAAAAACCAAACTTGCTGATTGAGAATCAAAATTAAATGTTTAATATGAAACGTCATTTAACAATACATATCTAAGTAATGGTTGAATTAGAAGTTTTTCAATTTACAAAATTCCGAATTAGTATTGTCAGCCAACATGTGCTCAGTATTGCTATAGACAACGTCTTCAACACGTTCAACAATAGGCCTATACTCGGTGAATTACTCTACTCCAACACAGTACTGTAACTGTACAATATATTAGGTGGATTTAATGTTTAGAGGGTATTAAGAATTCAAACAGCTTTAAGTGTATTAATAATACTTTGGCAAAAAGTATCTTAATTGTTTCAAAATTATAGGCAGAGTCACGAAATAAGTCAGACTTGTTGCTCGCCACTTCCAGGCTGCCTTCTACAAAAATCGCCGGGCAAAATACCATGTTACCAGAACAAAAGGTTTTTGTGACGAAGTAATCTTATAATTCATTTTGATAGCCCCAGGATTGCCTTTTATGACTAAAATGGTAGGAACGTATTTTGTCAGACAATCCGTTTGTACACAAAACACGAAACGATAACAGATAGGCCTATCAATCCACGCGTGTATATTGCCGCGGGAAGGACTGGAAGTAAACTGAATCAGGTTATGACGGAAAGACGTGGTCCTCTGGATTGTCGTCTGCGTTATCAAAAGCTGATATTGGACTAATTGTAGTGACGGAGTATGTTGAAAATATAACGGGATTCATAATTGAGTTTTCCATTCAAAACTATTGACAATAATAACCAATTTATATGCTGGATATAAATGATGGTCTCGAAATTCTATAGTACTGCACGAAAGGAAATTTTTAAATACTTTGAGGAGTTTGAAATATATGAATACATAAAATTGGGGACAGCACAACATTTTTGAGTGAAAACACTCAATTAATTATGAAAGCCATTATATTTTCAATACTCTTCTCAGTCACTATAACAATAGTCCAATATCAGCTGTTGAAAACGCAAACGACAATTCAGAGACCACGTCGGTCCGTCATAACCTGAACCCGATTCAGTTTACTTCCAGTCTTGCCGACGGCAATGTACGCGCGTGAATTGATAAGCCTATCTGTAATCGTTTCGTGTTTTGTGTTAAATGTTTGTAACGTATACTGACGACACCTCCAGAAGGGGATCTTTTGTAAATCCTGACTATGGTGGAGTTAAAGAACCAACAAAACATATGTAGCATGTAAAATTCTACACTGGTATGTTAAGGGTTGTCTGACAAGGTGCTTTACCATTCTTAGAAGCAATCTTAATTACGAACGGCAAAATGTTGGTGTTGATAGTGAGCTACTTTTAGTGAGAAACACTTTTTCGGACTGCTTGTACAAAATTATACAGCCATTATGACAGCTAGCAAAAATTAAATATCCCCCCCAAAATCCCTTAAAAATAGTCCCCCCCAAAAATTCCTGTACCCCCCTCTGGGCACCCCTGGCATAGACTAAACAAATCTTTATATGATCTGAACAAGCGTGTCTCACAAAAAAAAATGAAAAAAATTGCGTTGAACATCTCCTGCAATTGTGGAGACATCATTGTCACTAGTGATTACGCCATAATCGCTTACAGTTGTAACAAATCCCAATACCAAGAAAATCCTGATAATTATTGTCGATTATGTTATTGCACCCAAAGATCAAAATATATTTTTTTGAAAATTCCTGAAATTTTGGGATGATTTACTTTAAATTTACCAAGGGTTGCCTTTCCCTGTTTGTCATGGTGGATATTTGTCGCAGAGAATTGGTGTATAGAGTTTGAGAAGTGGTGTCCCTCCTTGAAGGTGGAGCAGTACTACGGCTCACCTGAGGATAGAAGATGGCTGAGACATGCCTGGTTCAAGGATGGATTCCTCGACACGGAAGTGGTGTTAACTACGTAAGTCAAGTGCATACACTTGTTTTATCTTGTAATACCATCGAAATGTGTTACATATTTGAAAAGATCGATCTGAATTCCAAATAACCCATATTTTTTACATCACTATAATCTTTGTTCCATAATTTATGTTCTAGTGTGTAGTTGTGCACAAATTTGAATTGTTTTTTTAACTTGGAACTTTATTTAGCTGTCCGAGATCCTCCTTTCCACAACTAACTAAAATAATTGAGGTTATACAGTACATGTAAAAACTAAATTCATTACTTTATGTCAGTGATACAACCACCAAACCAAAGTTTTTTTTATTTTGTTACAGGTACAGCATGGTTGGCAGTTGTTACGAGGAGAGAAAAATGTTCAGAGTCAAACATTTTCACTATGTCGTCTTTGATGAAGCTCATATGTTGAAAAACATGAACACACAGCGATACGAGAATCTCATTAATATCAATGTGAGTTTGTTGAAAACATTACAAATAATTATTAGAGTAAATTAATAAGGCTATGATTTTCTTTTAACACAAAATTTTATGAAATTCAATCCTCACTGTATTCTCTTTTTTCCTGCTGACCCTTTGTGATCTTTCTTAACACAATCCAACCTCAGTTTAACTTTCTCCCCGAATATTTTTCTTTCGCAATGTTTCCTCAAACATCTTTGAGAAATGGTTCTTCCTGTATTTGCTAGAACTCTACCTCTTTCTTGTCCTTCTTGTCCTCAAACGGTGTTTGATACACCAATTTTAAAACAATGTTATGCACGATATAGGTTAACATTTGGAAATTAGATTGATTTTACATAACTATGTGTCAGCAACTTAACAAAATAAAAATTTACTGCAGCTTATGAAATTTTTATAAAAAATGACTGGACGACTCGACATTTCAACCAGAATTATGAAACTCAAAACTAAAGAGACATATAACAAAAAAAATAATGTTGGAATAGCACACTAAATGAGAAAGATTATGACACGAGAAACAAAACAATGAAGAATTATCTTACTTTAAACTGAAACGTTCATCAGACGAAAATGCTGTGAAAACGTCAGTGAAATATTCTAATCATTGTGTTTGGGGTAAAGTTGTTGTGTTCCTTCATGAGCTACTTGGCCTGATACATGATGTGTATTGTCCAGGCCCTCCATAGAATACTGTTGACTGGGACGCCTCTACAGAACAACCTACTAGAACTCATGTCTCTCTTGGTGTTTGTCATGCCTGACATGTTTTCTGGAAAATCTGAAAATCTCAAGTTCCTATTTTCAAAAAATCCTGTAAGTATCTCTAATACCATCATTAACTTGAAAATTGAGTATATCCTTAATGTTCACTGTTATGTATAGGCCTATAAACTACTTCTTCTATTTATTGGCTGATTTCAGTGTTTCGATGGTCAAACAAATCAACCTGAAGCTATTCAATTATAATCACAGCTATCCTGAATTATGTGACATTTCCTAAATCCTACATGTTTGTGTCGGGTTAAGCCACATCAAAGCATGCATAGGCTTAGTCATAGATAACATATACTCCCTTAGTAGATTTGTCATCCTTATGGAACAGATGACGCCAATTTTATTGTTAGTTCTGTACGTCACCACAGAAAACATACTACTATAATCCAGAATGCCAACCGCATGGTAAAAGCTTTAAGTCCTTTGAGAGAGCTTTGCCTGTCAATTCGTAGGCAGTGCCACCAGCGTGACGTCACACTGTAGAGGTTGTGTTTTGTTTGCAATTTGTTTCTTGTTATTTTAGTCATTTAAAACCTCATTTAACCAAATAAAACGTTCTAATCATAAACAATAACTGGTTTTCTTGTGATATAACCAAACAGTAAAGCACAAATCATGAAAATAACCCTTAAATAATAGAAACAAAATATCATCTACACGATCAGCGTCGCCGTACATGAAGTAGACAGAAAAACAAGCTTCAAAATATACATTGGGATGAGAAGTCTACTTGTGTCGCTTAGTCTATCACTTAGCTTGTATTGAACTTTTAAATAATCTTAAAGATGACCGATTGTCGAGAAAAATCTGTATGCTATTGTCACTTTCAGAAACAAAATATTGAGGATGCACCTTTGTTTGAGCAAGAACAAGTACGGAGAGCCAAGCGAATCATTCACCCCTTCATTTTAAGGAGGCTTAAGGTAAACATTGTTGTTATGATGTAAGTATAACACACAAAAACACACAATGAAACTTATGTTCATGTTCAACAAACTCTCCCAACTCCAACTAAAAGTTTTTGTTTTAAAACACAAATTCCGGATAAAAAATTTGTAGACTTCCAAATTAGATGAATACAAGCTGCTATACCCGTGCTTTGCAACGGGAAGAAAATGTGACCTAGAGAGCTATTAAAGTAGTGCTGGTGTGTGTTTTAAAATACAGCAACTCTATGATTTAGTTTGAAAACATAAACTGATTTAGAAGTGTAAACCTACTTACTTTAAAACCCTTACTTTTGATGTTAATAGATCCATAAGATTATGACAACATACCTTAGTGTAGCAATAGCATCAATTGATTCATATTGATGCTTCATGAATTACATGTTTTACCATAATTCTTCAATTTAAGTCAAGCCTCTTCACATGTAGCTTACTATATAAATTAAAACATGAAACTTTGAGCAATACTTTACAAAACTTATATACAACCTCACTTTTAAACCAAACATAACCCTCCTCAATCTACATAAAGCGTCACAAACATCTTAATCGAGTAAATAAACAAACGCCAGTTCATTGTACTGACCAGCTGTTTCATTAACTAAATTAAATTAAATCATTTAAACATTGGAAGCATGCCAGGCGTAGCCCTTTGGAAATCAGCCTGTGGGGCAGAGCCCTTAGGAAATTTGTCCATATCAATACTTTTCAGCAAATCTACACACTCTAAGCTTAATTTTGAAGTGCCATATGCCTATATTTTTATTTGGTAAATAACCTTAACCGTTTACATAAAATTTGATTGTATCACTTTAATAATATAATAGATAGTATCAAAATTGTTTGTCCTAGCATTGATTTTGAAAAGATTTAACAAATTGTAAAAAATGAATCTGTGTTTTTCTTCATATACTAGGTAGTCAATGGATAGTCAAACTAAGTCACTAATTTAAATCATTGGTAAAAATCCTTGATTTACTTAATGGTTTTGTTTTGAATGTAGGTGGACGTTCTTAAAGATCTGCCGACTAAAACATCAACAGTGGTGAAATGTGCGATGGAGGAAGACCAAGCTGCTAAGTACGCAGAACTTCTAGAAGAGGCTCGAGACGACACTGGCCGAGAGATCAACTCCATGACAATTATGATGAGGCTGCGCAAGATGGCAAATCATCCTCTCACTCTGCGATATCATTACCAGGTAACTATTATTATGTCATAGACATTTTTTTCAGGTAGTGAAACACACACACCTCAAACTCTCACAATAACACTTACATAGATGTAATGTAAAGGTTAATTTTATTTTATTCTTTTAAATTCATTTATGTTTTTTTTTCTTCTTTTAAATATTTGTGTACATATTCTGTAAATAATTTGTTGGAATAAAGAGATAATTCATTCATTCATTCATTCTCTCTGCTTTTCTGATTGAGATATATTCTTTATTATTTATGCACATTTTTGTTCAAATGTAGCACGATTGGACATACAATTGGTTTGTTATTTAGGACAAGTCAAGCAATAGGCTACTGGGATTCCTTTCACAGACAAAGGTGTGGAACTTGCCGAAGCACTTTCCTCTATAGAGAGCACTAGTGCCCAATCAAATTCTGTCCAGGTTCTCTGTCGGTAGAACGGCTGTTTCTATGTTGCCAGTAAGATGAGCAATGGGCTATTACAACACTGCAGACTTAATTTAAAAGTCTTTGAAAAAATTAAATTTTTCTGGATATTTATATAAATTATGTACCTGAATGTTTCTTGTCTAGGATGACATGTTGGCAAAGATAGCCCAGCTGCTGTCTACTGACCCTACATATAAGGAGAATGACCCAGAAAGAATCCTGGAGGATCTACAATGGATGTCAGATCACCAATTGCACAAACTTGTCAAGGTGCACAAGGTGAGTGTCTACATGCTTTATTCTTTGTATCAGAACTCCCACTTTTCACCTACTCTCAAGAGAGGTTTTAGACGAATAACCTTAAAAAGTCTGTTAAAAAGGGGAACCATGTAAACTGATTTTTGATTTTATATTACAGTATTACAGTAGAACTCCGGTTAACCGAAGTAAAGGGGAGAGAGCTGTTCCGGATAACCAATTTTTTCGGTTAACCCGTAATATGCTAAAAATAGCATATGTATTACCACAATGTGTAGGAAAAATGAACTTAAAACAATGCCAAAACAAAAATGTTAAAATGGTTTAAAAATACTTTAAACTTAATTACTGAGGTTACATACTTAACATATTTTAGCCCCGTACCATTTTCATTTTATGGATACTGGTACATATTTTATGGAAACCCTGGTTTCGGTTAACCGGGGTTCTACTGTATATTATAAGTAAGTATAGGTTATCAATCCTTGATACAGATATGTAAGTGCACCATTATGTATACTATATTTAACTAAAACATCTCTTTGAAAGTTTTAGATTAAAAAAAGGTAATAAAGTGTTTTTTTTTTTTTTTTTTTAGGTAAGTAAAAGGTTAATAGTTTAGCATAAAATAAATACGTTTTCAAAATTTGATATGTTCTTAAACAAGCACACTACAACAGTTTACCTATTCTCCACAATAACATGGATATTTAATATTTATAGTTATTTCAAATTTTCTCCCCTATCATTAAGGGTGGGCTCTACCTCAGCTCGGAAATCTCAGAACGATGTTCGAAGTGTCCGCCAGACTGCGCCGTGTCGGTTCAACCCAGTTGGAGGGGAAGGGGTGGGAGGAGCTAGGAGGTTCGCGAGTTGACTGCCGCTCCCCGCTAGGCAGTGCAGTGCCCTGCGGAGCTCCCGACGCACACACGCGCAAGCGCAACCAGGTTGTTATTCGCGCGTCCGCATATCTTTTGCTTCTGCTCAAACCTCCATCATGCCCTGCCACCGACACTCACTGGTAGCAACGTGACGTTCGCTATCGCTCCCATAAGCTTATACAGTAAAAAGTAAAACATTCCTAAATATTTAGTCTTGTTTGTCATTATTGAATAAAAATAAAATACTTTAGTTATACTTTGTAAAGTATCACTACATTAAATTATAGTAATCTTAAGTTTTTTTTTAATCAACTGTTATAATTATTTATTTTCTTTTGTCGATGTTTAAGATTTTCATTATTATTTAACCTCTATTCCAACTGTAGCTACACCGTAATGGGCACAGAATCAGTCGGTATCTCACACATTCTTGGGGATTATAATTATGTAATTAATGTTTACAAAAAAGGCAATGGTGATATGAAAACTTCATTTTTATAGCATCTTTTATCACATAAAGAAGAAATCCATGCTCAATAATATAAATATGATTGTTCTTCCCTTTTTCTGTGTCCTATACGGTAATGTACTTTTTAGACGATTCGTTGACTAACATACGTGGCGAGTCTTGTTTACCTTTTTAATGTTATCTCGCAAAAAACGTCATAGCAACCTGTTACATACATACGCTACAACATACGCTTGTAAATTTAGTTACCCATCCTTCGTAATGTAATGACTATTTAATGTGTATTGTGATAATTATATGCCAGAAACTTTATATATGGATATATACTGTATAATAGTTAGTTATGAATTAAATATTCATAAGTAATTATAGTAACTAATAAATATTGAACAGTAAATGTTGAATTTTACTCTTGTTTGTATACAAAGTAAATCTGGAAATAAACATCTGGTATTACCAGAGGACTTTGGCAACAATTCGGTAATATAATTGACTATTGGATACTTGTATTCGTAGTCAAAGGTACTATAAAACAAGATTAGAATGACGAGAAATATATTTGTACACAATTTTGCATATTGCAAAGCTAATAATGAAAAATAAATATTACAAAAAGAGCTAGTATACTAAGTACATTCACGTTATATAAATATTACAAAATAAAATCCAACACAGTAGGCCTAACGGCTGGTGACGGCTTAAAATCTGTCCCTAACAGGAAGTCCCCTAGGATACCTTGGATCTACCAGTTCCGGTAAAATACATTTGTTGTAAAATGTCCTCAGCTGAGACTCCATATGTTTCATCCAAAACTCGTCATCCTTCACAACCTTTTCCACAGACAAACCATGGGGAGTCCATACTACAAATAAGCAGAACTTTTTATCAGTTATATGTAGTTGTCCCTGGATTTGATAATAGTAACTGTGCCGCCTTTTCAGGATCAAATCACCTTCTTCATTTTTAGTGCAGAACTTTATAATTTTCCGTTCTACTGCCTCCACTGGTGAAAACTCTTTGGCTGATGGTGGACATTTGACCTGTAATATAATTCAAAAGGTTAAAAGCATGTGTAAAATGAAAAATTACTAAAATGTTATTCATATAATATATGAGGTTAAAACATATTTTAAATTCATTAATTTACAAAGTTACATAAAATTCCAGTCACATAAAACGTGCTATTTTTGAAAAGGTCGATTATTTATTCTTTTTGGATATATTGGTAGGACTGACACTAGGAGATAAAACCGTACAGAATGTTAGGTTTAATAATTAGAAATACCATGAATTTAAGATCAATTGACCCCGATATTAGATTGTTTTACTCATTTGTTAGAAGTATGCTGGAATATTGTGGTTTAGTTTAGTTTCCTTCAAACTCACACCACAAAAATGCAATATAAATTATCCAAAATAAATTTCTATAAATAAATTAAAATGAATCTACCTCTACTATGCATTCATCATCAACAAGTCCATCAGGAGATGCTGCTAAAAATGGGAGCTTTTCATCCACGTAAAGCCCACACTCTTGTACCTTGATGCACAGGAGATCCTCCAACTCGGAAATGGCTGTCCTCTCGTTCTCCAACCCATACCTTGTTGCATTTGTTCCCGAGAACTCTTTGTAGAGGAGCTGCTCTATAGTCTTTTGGCAAGAAGTCGTTTGTTTCATCTTACAGATTCTTCCAAAGTTTGAAGCCGTAAGCCTTTTTTTCCTCTCCTGCTTCCACAACTCACTTGAACTCTGGCCACGAGACTCGTATTCTAATTTGGCCCTGCTTTCTGAGTCAAGAGCCAGTGATTTCATGAAACTAGTTTTCCTTTGACACAGCTCCTGTTCATCAAGGTCCAAGTCGGGAACATCGCCGTAATCTCTATCGGCACGATAATCAAGATTCCTCTTATTTTTCTTTTCCTTAAAAAGTGATTTTCTTGGTCTTGTCCTCTTCCTGCACCTTCTTGAGGCGAGCAACTTTGCGTGAACACCAGGGCTATGTCCAAGAGCCAACCTTTTGTGAATGCGGCGATGAACCTCTTCGGCCTCATTCATCGACAACGCCGATAGCTCACTCCTCACAGAATAGCTGTTCCTCTGCACAAAGTTGACCCTCTTCCCTCCCACCATCTTACAAACTTTGGCATTGTAGCTTTCTACAATGTTGGAGGTAACACACTGGAGCAGGCTGTATGCAAAATTACACAGAAAAGCGTTAGCAGCCATGATGTTAGGCCAGACACCATGGACTTTTAGACGTTCCACCACATTTGGTTCACCTACACTCGCGCGTTTACAGAAGTAGGGTTGGCATTTAGAGTGGTCGCCGAAGACATGGTTTGGTCCATTTTGAAGATAAAATTTTAACGTTTTGACACTCTCGTGGATCCCTAGCTGTGATACATTGCCTTTATGGTGTTTAACAGCACCAGTTACAGCATGGCGCAATCGCATCAAGCTTCCCAGTACTTTATCCCTCAGCTCTCCTGGGATCGGACCGAACTGGTTTCTTTTCTGTTCCCCGGCTTCCCGTATTTTCCTAATATAATTTCGGAGGAGATGATTAGTGCACTCCACTTTCCGTATTGTTGTACTTGGGCCATATGGTTGACACTGAGTCAGCTTGGACATTACACTACTGTCACCATCACCTAAAACAACACAACACTGATTTACACAAACATGTCAACAATATCAATATTTAATTTAGGAAACCATTACTGATAGAATAAGCAAAACCATAATGGTGTGAAATTACGTTTGGGTTTATGATTATTGATAATAATGTTAGTGAGTTAGTGTTGTTTTATGTTATGGAGGATAATAATAATATGTAGAAGAATGAAACCTCCACTATAAACAAATTGCCCGTTAGAAAACTCAAACTCTACCGCAGCACAGCTGACGGTGTATTTAATTCTTTTGTCTATGCTATTACGTTTATCTACTTACCTATTACATTGACGTATTTCAAATTATACATCTCAACACTTTTTCTAAAGCCCTCTACAATAATATCAGCCTCCATTGATGTCGACGACTTTGTCCAGTTCTTGTAGCAAACATGATCTGCCGGTTGAATTTTTTTGGACTCGGCCCGAGAACAAATGCAGCAGTACGAGTTTCGTACGCCAACAAAGAGTACTTTCTTTGTTTTAAGCCCCATTATGCAAGCCTAAAAAATAAAAAAGACAAGGATGAAAATTTATTCAAATGTTACCAAAAAAATGATATATGTATCTCAAATTACAGTATCAGTCAAGTTCTAAAGTAATAGCAAATATATTGAAGATCGACGGGTTAAACGAATTAAAATTATTTCCGTAATTAGTAAAATTATAAATTTTATATAACAATAAAATCAATAGAGTTATGTAAAAGCCATAGTTGTAACATAACTTTAATTATTTAAATTTAACTGTTTTCTGTTTAAATTTGTCTGTTAAGTTAAAACAGAAATGTAAGACATAAGTTATGGTAAATAATTTTGACTCCCCAAAGCAAATGCATATATGGGGTCACATTATAATGAAATAGCAAAGATATTTCAACACTTTTAAACATCCATGTTGCTCATTGATTATTTAAAAAAAGTAAAATCAGCCTTACTAGTCCAGAGAGAGCATTGTAGTTGGTTTTGTACGATCGCTTACTCCATGCCCCGTCAACAACTACTGTGATTTCTGGGATTCCGGTCTCGTCTACTCTTCCTTCTTTTATTGCTAGTTCAGCTTCCTCTTTAGCTGCTTCTGACATACTCTCCCAAGAGCATTCATGCACTGTTTGATAGAGTAACTGCTGGTGTTTGTGGTAAGTCTGGATGGACATACATGGCATGTCCAGATTGCAACATAGCTCCTCCAGCTGATTGTACCCTTGACCAATATTTGTCATTCCTTCAACCTAAAAAATATTTAAAAAAAGGCCTAATGAGCCATCTTTGTGTTTGGTGACTTAAAAAAGTTGGCCATGCACATAAAAAGGCATTTGGATATAAAATTTGTATTTTTCTGATAGAAAAAAACCTGTGTTGGAAAATAAAACTCAAGAGCGCTACAATAGTCCAGACAATGTACTTGTCAACCTATTGCAAAACTGGAGATTATTGCGAACAAATATGAATATCCGATGCTACATATTTCAATTTAACCAAAAAAAAAAACACTTTTTTTAAATCAATAATTTCTGTCTTGAGCTCGGCGGAGATCATGTACAGTTCTCGCAGCTAGTCTGGGCGCGCGGACCCTTGTGTACTAACCGTCCCCCACGCCAAAGCCATGAAGACAGCAGTGAGGCGCTGAACAACCCCAGTGTGCCGTGTGGGCCGAATGTTTTTGTAAATGTGCAATAAACACTCCCCTCTACACCCCCTGCCCTAGCGCGGCCGCGCGCCCAGACTAGCTGCGAGAACTGTAGTCAACGGCGGAGGCCGTGGTATGCACGACGACGTACCGAACACGGCGCTAATGTAAGCTATATTTGCATTACTACAAAAGTGTTGATAACCAGTACTTACCATCAAAGTATTGAGATTCACAACGTTTTGTGCATTAGGTAACAAGTCTGTCGAAATTTTTTCAATTTTTCGACAAAGCTTGCATTCAAATGTCAACTCATCAATTAGGCCAATTTGTCTATCTTTAATCAAACACATGTCCGAAAACTTGCAATTGAATGGTTCATGATTTTCAAGTGATTGCAATGATTTTATGAAGTGGGGAACGTTAACTATTCTTCTTCCACATAAAGGTATTTCTTTGGAACTTACATCGTCGTTATCTTCATTTCTGCAACCGAACGTTAATCTATTGTCAATGATTACAACCCATTAATTATTGTAAGAAACGTTAATAATCACAGTTTAATGAATTTAGATTAAATTAAATGTCAATTATATTATAAATCACTGGTTATGTCTGAATGTCTAATCAAATCAAAATAGCGTTTATTCCGCCAAAATATTTACAAATTACATCATATTAGTCCCATACAAAAATCTTGACAATATTGTTTAGTTTTGTAGTAATAGGTATATTAACTTAATATAAGCATAAAAATATGAACATGATTTAAATTAGCAAAATATCTTCCACAAAGAAGGAATACCTCTGTTTGTGGAAGAGAGTCGTATTTTATTGATATATATATATATATTTCTTAAAGTAATTGATGAAGGGCAAAAAATTATTTTAGAGGAAAACATCATTTTAGAACAATGTACCTGGACTCTTCTATTCCAGCAGGGATTAGTTCAATTCCAGCCAGCCAATCATCATCACTGTCACTTGAAATGTCCATAGGAGTGACATTGTCATCCAATGCTTCATTTGCTTCTTTATTCTTCGGAGTACTGCAATGGATCTCATTTTGTTCAGTTTCGGGTGAATTATTACTAGGAGTGATCATGCTGAAATATGAAATAAGATTTTTTAGTTTGTGTGAAAATCTATTAAAAAAAAATAAAACTTGAAATTAAGATAACTTTGAAAAATACCTACCATTTACACAAAATTAGTAGTAAGCCAACCTAATTATTTATTTTTTTATTTTTATTTTTATTTAATAAACAGAATTATTGTTTTTCTGTTACTAAACTTTTGTTATATTATTTAATTATCAGCAAGTTTGTTTCGGTTAGGTTATGTTAGTTTTTATAATACAAAAATAATGAAATTGAATTTAAGGCATTTATAATTTTATTTATAACTATTTTTATAACTATTTTTTATACAAGTCTAACTATTTTTTCTAACCACAAACTGTAGGAAAACCTACATTGCTACTTAGAAAAAAGCGCTAAACAACCTCAGGTGAAAATGAGGCGGAGTCTATACAAAATAGTTTACTAATAGACAACTAATAATTACCTGTCTGTACTTACCTAGCAGTTTATGTAGATCTCTATATTTTAGCAATGTTTTAGGCTACTCAGCCAGTTAGCTGTAAAGTGGCTATAATATCAATGAATTTATGCTTACTGTGATCTTTACTCACACTTTCCTCATACAGCAGTAGTAGGAATAAAAAAAAAACCTGTAGGTCTATCCTTACTTGATTGTAGTAGCCTACCCCAGTACCAACAAATAAGTAATAAGTAATATTTGGGTATTTAATTCTACAATAATATTATGTACTTCTAACTTAAATAACTCTCATCATACGTTACCTATTCTCGTCCTTATTTTTCTGTAATTCCCGCCAACGATGTAAACTTTCACTCCCCTTGTTCTTCAACCTTCTGGCACTTAAATTAAGTTTTTTCTTTTTTCTTGTCCTAGGATTGGGCATCTTGAAGCACACGAGAAATGACAATAAAGACCAAAACACTCAAAACACGGTGAAAATCAGTGCAAGTGTGCAAGCGAGTGAGAAACACGTGGTCGTGGTAGTCGCCTAGGTAGTCGCCTCAGTTGTCATCTTCCCGCGCGCGCGCATGCGCAGACGGCTCTGCGCCATGGTTTTGGGGATGGGGATGGGATTTTGAGGTTGTAGCCTAGTAGAGCAGTATAAGGCCTTATCCACTTAAAACCCCTCGGTGCAGAGTAATTTAGTATATTGAAGCGCTGTTGTATGCCTACGGTCAGGAAGAAAATTGAAAAAAGTGTTGTTAAAAATTACCATGTTATTCTTATGGAGAAAATTATAACCGTTTTAATTTACTTGTTTATGGATACACTGTATGTTGATAAAATTTGGCAAATTCATTAATTTCAGTATACTGACGTATGGTCAAGAAACACTTTTTACCTTCCCCGTAGCAGCACACCTAAGCACTCGTTAAATCTAATGTTATTTAAATAGGAATAAGTTTGTCTTATTTCTGGAAGTATTTTAGTAAAAATACTTTAATCATACAAGTTGAAATTTGCTTTGTGAATAGTTTTGCTGCGACAGGGTATTTTATTTGTAGACCCGAGTTATGACTTGTAGTGGTTTTTAACTTGAAGTTGAATGGCTGAGTGGTCAATAGTCTAGCTAGAACATTTGAGGTATCAGATTCAAGTCCCCAACTTGGAGGGGTTAATTACAAAAATTTAAAAATGCTGTTTTAATAAAACAGTACTATTGAGTACTGGTTTTCTAAAAAAAACTCTTTATTGTGGTTGTTATTAGAGCAATCTCATACCCGACGTTAATAAACAAACTTATATTTTGGTAAAGTATTAAAGCTGAATCTGTGCAAGCAAGTTGCGTTGGCTGAGTATAACTGTTTACAAAGAGGACAGTATACTCGTCTATTTACTTATTTAATACGCAAGCAGGTTTTTTGTGACAATTAATCCGAGCAGCAGGGACACTAGTATGCGTAAAAACGGCGACGACGCAAAGATAGAATAGAATCAACCGAGAGGAGGGGAAATATCGATCGATGGCTGTGGTGGGAGAGCCGACGACAGGTTGAGCCGTTGGCCGCATGGCCGCGCCACTGCACGGCGCCTTGAAGAGCGCTTGCAAGCCTTTCGAGTCTGCGTGATTACATAGTTAGCATTCAACTTTTTAGTAAACTAATTCCAGATTCTTGTTTTTAAAAATCTATTGCACGTCTCCCGTTTTTTATTTTTTCTCTAAAAATTATTTTTATGTATTAAAACTCATTATAAAGAACGCCTCTTTTTACATTTTTCACCAACCTTTGAGCCCAAAATTTTTTAAATTATCAAAATTTAAAAAAACGGGAAACCTACAATAACATTTGACGGAAAATATGACACCAAGATCTTTTAAATCGGTTCACAATTGGGGCTACAATCAGGAAGAACTAAAACCCTTACATTTGCGCGCGCCAGACGGGTAGAGCGCACCCTTAAGTGCACAACAACGCTTCAATAATCTAAATTGTTTGTTTTTAGAGCCCTACAGAATGGTTTAGAAAGTAATTTCAAAATTAAATATGTTAATGATCAAGACTAGAAAACCCCAAAATTAACCCCCAAACCCCCCCCCCCCCCCATAAACCTATCATTCTCATAGCACGATCATGCTGGTTTGCAAACTTGTTTGAAATCATGTAGGTTCCCTCTTTAGTCCAAACTTCATCAAAATGGGATCATTTTTCTCAAGTTATCGTGCTAATTTGAATTTAAAAGGATGGTGTTTTTGACTCCTAGGGACCTCGACAAAAAAAGTAAATCAGTCCCTGTTCTAGGTCTTACCACGAGACATACACTAATAGCTTATTCCCTAAATAGGAATTTTGCTAACACACTGATCTTCATTGCCTGACTCATGGTTTTTGTTGTTGCCAGTGTCTGTCGGGTAATGAACTGCCTGATCCTGTCCTCGTCCTCAGTGGTAAGTTCCTCAAACTGGACGAGATCTTGCCACCGCTCAAGGAGACGGGACACAAAGTTCTCATCTTTTCTCAGTTTGTGTTCTTGCTGGATATAATGGAGGATTACATGCGAGTCAGACAACACAACTTTCTACGCTTGGACGGCTCCACGCCTGTTTGTGACAGGTAACTGATGTTTTGTTTGATTATATCTTGGCTTTTATGGACAAGCAAATCAGTGAAAGTTTTTGTGAAATTCCCTTTGCAGAATAGTTTTGTTTTGATAAAGCCCTGTTTGAGAAAGGTAACGGATGTTTTGTTTGATTTAGCTGGACAAGCAAGTCTGTGTGAACAATTTTGTGATATTCTCTTTGCAGACTGATTTAGCTCTGTTTTGCTAAAGCTAATTCAGTATGTTTACCAGTTACAAAATTCACTTATTTGAAGACACTGAGATAGTACCCCTCAACGCCAGGTTAAGTGCATGTGTTCAGAGCACTCCCATATTGCTAAGCGTATAATGTTGATAAAAAGGCATTCCAACCCACAGATTTTTACTTGACCCCAAAAAGTTAAGAGAATAATCTGTAAGAACATTAAATTTTGAAATTAACCTTGATAAAGGGGTTTGTTTATGTTTTTCTGCATTAATTGGTGTTATTGAATAAGAACACATTTACTACAGGGGGTTACGATGGAGTGTGACATCTGGTAGGGAACTTAAGTAGTCTGGATGCCGATCAGGTCAATGTGCAGTGGGGCAATGTGTCATTCAGTCAACAGATGGGCAATGTGACTGCTGTGTAAAAGTACTGAGGGATACTAATGTTTCTTTTTGTTAAAAAGAGCACTTTTGATTCCATTCAACAAATTTATGTTAACCATACAGTTATGGAGTTATTTTAGTATTTTTGTAAAAACAAAACCCGCTCTTGGTTTCTCTACAGGCAAGACATGATTGATGAGTTCAACGAAGACGAATCCATTTTTGTTTTCTTGCTGTCAACCAAAGCTGGTGGCATCGGGATAAATCTGACGGCTGCTGACACTGTGATTATACACGATGTAGACTTCAACCCTTACAACGACAAACAGGCAGAGGACCGTTGTCATAGGATGGGACAGACCAGGTTGGTGAAATAATCTTTAGTAGCATACATGTCACCAAACCAGTCTCCAATAGTGTGTCACACAGCTGATACAGACTCACAGAGCTGATTTAAGGCTTTGAAAGATGGAATGAATTTTCTTATGTCCTTATGTTTGATGTTGCTAATATACTTTTTTCTTGCTGTATTTTGTTAGGTTAAGTATTATTAACAGCCGTGTGGTCAAATTTGCTTGGTAAAATACAAACAAATTATTTTAATTTTCTTTATTTGAAGGGAACACTTGCGCTTTACTATTTTGGCCATCAAGAGAAAGAAGATGAGTCAATGGTCGGGTATTCATAATCCATGCGAGTGGTAAGATTTTTGAACCAAGCTAAGGGTAAATTAAAAGGTTGATGATGTAGGCCTATATAAAAACAAGTGATTGTATATTCAAATAACATTAAAAAAAAAATGAGTAAAATAAATAAATTCAAGCGATAAAATAATTAAATAAAAATAAATTTCATCTAGAACAGTAAAGTGTTACACTAAGCTCCAAAATACGAGTACCATGCAAGACAAATTTTTTCCGTTCATTTATTCCAATACTTTTTCAGACCTGTGACTATCATGAGATTTGTGAGTGAAGGGACCATTGAAGAGGCGATCTTGAGGATAGCTCAAGAGAAACTGCATTTAGAAAGAGAAGTTACTTCTATTAAAGGTACGTCATGTTCTAACCATTTTTAAAATGTATCCATAAGCATAATCATAGAATACCTAGCTGTATTGTTCATGAATTACATTCAAGTATCTTGATAAGTTTTAAAGCCAGCTAATTTTCTTCTTTTTAGACGATGAAGTGATGGCAACCATCGACGTTGCACAGCTGTTGAGAGAAAGTTTGGGTATCTCCAAAGCCTCCTGACCCTCGCGTGTGCGCTGCACGGTCACTCAACCTGCTAGCACGTCCGTGCACGCTACAACAGGGCAAACGTCTGCGGACTGTGATATTATTGAATTGCTGTGAGTCAACGGTGCTACTCTTTGACCCGTTGTAATTCCTAAGGGTATACATGTAATTAGGGTTTTATGATGGAAAGCTGAAAGGTTTAAGGAGTTCTGAAAGGATAAAGTTCAGATAGTTTACTCAAGAGAGGAGTACAAGAGTTGATAGATACTTAATACAAGGTCACATTTACAAAATGCAGAACCAGAAACGTTTGGCTAGTTCCACAAAGTTAAAGTAGGCTAAATAAAAATCTGAAGACAACACAGAAAAACATTTACGAACGTTAAACAATTAGCTTCAATAAGTGATCATTTGATGCCATACCAGCAGAAGGCGATTCCAAAGAACCACATTTTCTCCTTATGAGGGACAAATTTAAAATTATTGTATTAAAGGTGACATAATGGTGGCACAGTTGCCTAATCGAGCCTGCTTTCTAAAGCAAACGAGAAAGAAAGTTCACAAAAATGACACTGGTATTTCATTCTCAGATAGGACTTTTGGAGAGTAGTTTGAAGATAAATTTGTGATGAGATCAAAGCTTGAGTCATTTTAGTTATCTTTTTTAAACATGTAGAGTACCGGTACTTTGGTTTAGAGTTTTAGTTTTAGTTATTTTAGTTGCCATCTTGATTGTTTTCTTTTTCTTTTTTTTGACGATTGTCATGAACTTTGTACTTAGTTTTAATGACAATAAAGCATTTCATTTCAAGTATATTGGCCACTAAAGAAAAAGCATATATTTACAAACAGAATGTAGAACAAAAGATGTTTTATGTACAGGAACATTTAAAAGAGGCTAACTAATAAGGTTGAAGATGTTTTCATAACTTGAGGTTAGGAAGACTTTCGGTCTTCGGTAATGTACTGGTAGTTACAACGTAACCCGTGTTTTTAAGATAGGACTTTTCAGAGAGCATAATAAAGAAAACATTAAATTTAAACGACTATTTTTCTTCACTCTCTAAAGAAGTTCTATATTTTTAAAAATCTTATGGGACCTTTTATTAGGTATGTTTTAACCACTGGACACTAACTTTCTGAGGTAAGCTAGTTCAACTCTATCCCTGTACAAAAAAAACTCCTCGACTTGTAATTAGGTACTATGTAGCATAAATGTGAATTTCTAGATAATCTGTGTATACAAATTTTGTATGTTTTGTTAACGCCAATAGGAACCAAATAATTGTTTTTTAAGGACTGTAATTTATTTTTATAGTAGTAGAACTTGAGATGAAAGGAAGGTGTGTACCTAAGTCTCGAATTATTTTGTCTCTGTTTCAAAATCTTACTTAATGAACTGGATATTTTTTAAAAGGACACGAAACAGATATGTATGAATTTCAATCCATGGCTTGGATATAATAAGGTTAATGGTCAGTAAATAATATCTGTCAAACAAATATTATTACAAACTTAAAATATTTCTATTGTTATTGTATAATTTTACATTATTGAAGTAGGAGAAAAATACAGACAAAGTACACATCGAAATAGGGAATTTTAGTTTAGAAGCTTTTTTTTATTTTTTTAGAAGTTTTGGAAGTTTTTTTTAGAATCTGATTTTAGTTTATTTTAAGTGGTCTCAAAGTTTATTTCAGTAGTTTATTTCAAAGGTCTCAGCTTGAACGATTTTGTTAGAAAATGACAAAATTAGTAAAACATTATGATATAAGAGTTGGTAAAATGTACTTACCTATTTAAAATGAGAAAACAAAAAAAATCCAATTATTTCAATTGGGTGTTTTCAACGAGTCAAAAACTGTTACCACCTAAAAGTATTAATAAAAAGCATTTTAACACTTTATGAATTATTATAAGTTCTAATTAAGATATGAGAAAGGTGAAAAACAGATCTACACATATGAAACATTCAATGTTTGTTTTACATGACAATTTATGACTTGTAAGACATTGTCATAACAGCCAATCAATTAATTGTTTTATTAACTAAGATAAGTTGTTTATTGAGTTAGGTAGAAGAACAATCAAAACCGGTCTACTTGGTATTTTATATTTTTTTCTTGAGGTGACAAATTGAACTTGTTACAACTTGAAAAAATTGTCAGTCATTTTAAAGATTCTACTTATACAATACAATGTAGTATATTTTGTAATGATTTAGGTATGAAAAGGAGATAAAGCAGACCTGTATTATTTCTATTTGCATTTAAAATGTTTGTTTCTACTTGACAAGCTTCACTTTTTATAACAGTCATTAAGTTTAACTTATGAAAATATCATAATTTTCGACTGATTATTATTTTTGATAAGAGAAATGTCACGTCAAAGATTCAAACATCAATTTGTGGTTTATACATGACAAGCTTTACTAATTAAACAAATGTTACGACTTCCCAAGATTCGTTTCCTTACCTTGAGTTGATATTGTTTTATATGAGTATTGATAAATACCCCCGCTGCAGCAAACCTGCCGACTAAGCGAATTTCCATTTGTCTGAATTGATTTTCAATTAACTTAAATCTATTAAATAACATTAGGTTTAAAGAGCACATAGGTTTGTTGCTTCATGGATATTAATAAAGTGTGTTATTTAATAAAGTATTAATAGCTTAGTATGAAATAAATAAATTTGCCAGGTTTGATATCCATAAACAAGCAAACTACAAAATTTTACAAAATTCTCCATAAGAATGACATGGGAAATTTAAAATTACAATTGTTGAATTTTCTACATTAACAATAAATGTACAAAAACAATTTGATATACTAGATTATTTGTTTTTTATGCTCTTTAAAAAGATCTAGAGAGAAATTAGGAAATTTTGTGATTTGAGGGTCAAAAATGAGAAAAACAAATTTGTACCCCATAAAACCCCCCTTAAAACCCGTTCCCATGGTCCGATCATGCTGGTTTGCGAACTCATTCAAGTTTATCCCGCCTTACACCTTTAAACCAAATTTCATCAAAATCGGAAAAAAATACTCAAGTTATCGGATTTACGGACATATATTTATAATAATTTGAATGAATGGTGTTTTTGTTCTCTGGGGACATCAAATTTGAAAAATTAAATCGGTCCCGGGCCTAGGTCTTATTGTGCCACCTTCGGTAATACCTACTTCCCAATATAGAAATTCGTTAAAAATAAACAATTCATTGATCTGTTTGAAATTTGTTATGTCAGATTTAAAAAGTTAGATTAAGACTTTCAAACTTTCCTAAAGCTTACAGACAAAGAGAATTTTCTCAGTATCACATGTAACACTCTAAAACCGCTCAGAAACCATGCAATCCTTACACTCACGACTCCTTCCTAAAATTATGTTCTTGTTGTTAGTGTCGTACATTTATCACTGTTATATTGAACCATAATTAAAAATTAGAGACAGATTTACAAAGTTTTGTTTGGAAAGAGCATTAAATAGATGTATTAGCTATGTGTCACTTCCTGCTTAATGTACCGGTACCAGCTACAATGGAACTTAAGATGCCAAACTAACTTGTTAATGTAGCAAAGAATGTTCCACATCGTTAATAAAAAAGTGGTAATGGCCTACAGATGACGGTAATGTGTCTAAATTAATAATTTTAAACAATAATAGTTTGAAAAAGTTTACAGCAACATGAGGAGGTGACTTCAGGAAAATATTTCAATAAATTGGAGTTCACAATTGATTGAAATGTCATTGGTAAGTAGTTTTGTTACAGTAACTGGCTAAAGATCACCTGTTTCTTAGCCAGTAACAGGTAGTTTACAGCAAGGAATGCATAATCTTTTGTGATTAAGTAAAAAAAAAAAACAATTTGGGGCAAAACACATTAAGCAGTTTTACTCCCTCAGTATTTAGTATAGGACACTTTTACTTTCTCCCCCTATACATACTGTAGTATGGAGAAAGTATTACTTTTGTCAAAATTTTTAAGTTTAAGTTTTGAAAAAAAAAATGGCTTTTGAAGTGATATCTGTCTGTATGTTTGGATGTGTATAGAGCTACAGACTAGACCACACCTGTAGTCTGATTTTGATGAAATTTGGTATGCAGGTACTAATTCATGGTATCTCCAGGGTTTTTTTTTTTAATTTTTTGGTCGAATTTGGCCTGAACGATTTTGATAAAAAATTATCATGAAGCCTTTTAATCATAAAACATTATAGCCCATCTGTAAAAATTACGGTTCAAAAGTGGTCGTAACTTATGTTATTTTGCATAAAAAACATAACATAGGATTTTAGAAAAAAAAACCAATTTTGAATTTAATTAGTATGTTATGGTCCTTTAATTTCTGGACAAAATGGTACAATTCCCATTCCTGTAAGATTTTCGGTTCAAATGTTATTGTAACTTATGTTATTTTCCTATAAAAAATCCAGAAAATTCTTTGTTACTCCCACCGCTTGGTGCTTACCCATGTTAAACGTTGTTGACAAGCTAATGGGAGAAAGTATGTGTCAGATTGCTGATACAGTTTATTTTGTTGTTGTCTTGATTAAAATTCTAATTCATGAGCAATTTTACATATGAAAATACCTGTGTTTGGGGAATGAGTAACTACCAGCCACCGAAAAATATGCTTAGCACATACATGAAATAAATCAATTTCGGTAGGTACGTAATAAGCCAGTAAAAAGAAAACAGAAAATCTGATCAAGGAATAACAGCAGATTAACTTAATGACTGTGTGATAGATTAAAAATGGTGTGTAAAGAGGTTTTATCACTAAACTGAAAACAAACTTTATGAACTAAAGTAACCGGTGGCGGTAATTCTATTCTCAATATCTACTTAAGTTGGAGATTGCAACCAAAATTCCTTCTAACTAGAACTCGATTGTAAACCATCAAATGAAGGGGATGTTACTCAACTCATTGAGCATTGTTTCCCATTGAACACAATGGAGGCCGGCCTGGCCTAAGTCCAGACTATCAGTGGCCAGAGGCCAAAGCATTAAGTATCTAACCTGAGTGTAGACTCCCATGCTTGTGGCAACAGGCCATGTTTACGCACATTGTCTGTCCGTTGATTGAGAAATTGTTTCTTGCTTCATCTGCTCTCTATGAGTGGAATCGGGGAGAAACTGCCAGATACTCTGACGCTTCAGAAGCAATAAAATATGATAATGGATTACCTTAAGTCTTGTGCTTTCTTTCTCCTTTAAAACAAGTTTTGAGTAACCGTTAAAATTGCAATAGGTTAATACACGTTTTCCAAATGGTGTGCTAAACATACAAGCCCTTCTAAAAAATATAATAAAAACTGAGTGATAGCACAGATTAAAGAGTTTACTCTTAAATCAGTGGTGATAGTTACTCACAAACAAAATGGGTGGTTATTAAGTGAATTGGATTTTGAAGTGCATAATGAAAATTTAAGAAAATAAGGGAAGTGAGTAATTTTTACATCAGGATTCTGTATGTGGCCACGAAGTAAAGGTACAGAGGAAACATTCAATGGTTACACTTAAGTGGTGTCTAGCACTAGCCACTGGCACTGCTGGTGTCTAAGACAAAGTCAAACCCTCCCCCTCATGTAGCCTACTACAAAGCTCATGGTGGAAGGAGGACTCTGTGGTCCTGTCTGTGCTATAGGAATTTCCGCACAGTGCTTGCCGCTCCGGCTCTTTTTTGCTTGTCCCCTTACAATAATAAATACAATAATAATGTTGTGCAATACTGGCACAACATTAGAGCTGAAAGCGCTAGGACGTCCCATAAGCAAGTTTCTTCCGTTTCCTCTGTACTTCTCTATGATGTTCTCAATTCAATTACGTACATTTTTATTCTAAAATTGGCTACAGTACAACATTGGAATGGAAAGTCTAGTTTTAAGTTATCGACAAGTCAAATTTAATAAACAAAGCTATCATTAATTTTATTTGCCTCGATCCAGTGGCGGCTATAGACCTTGTCAAGGGAGGCTCTCCGAAGAAAGAATCAAAATTGTTTTTGTGTCCAGGGATCCTCTCCTACTCCTGCAAAATGTGATATTTCTGCAGCCATTTGGTGGCCCTGTAAAGCAATTTTTAACGTCTAGAACTGTGTCCAAAACCCTCCGTTACGTAAGACGAAATGTACCATGTGATTATAGTTTTGTTTTTCGATAATTCTACGGATCAGTTTTATATTTTATCGGTGGATTATTTATATGTTCTTTATATGTAAATGGTAGATCCGTAAATAAATGAAATTAAATTAATAATAAATTTAATAAAATTGGTTAATAACGTTTGTGTTAAAGTTTATTATTCCAGAGTCCAGAGAAATGGGTGGTCTTTAGCCACCCCCTTTTGTAACCGCCACTGCCTCGATCAAGAAAATCATGAACTTCTACAGTAGGCCTATACAAGGCATTTGGTACTTTCACATTTAAATTTTATGTTTCCAAACGCATTGTTGGTTATGTTAAAGTAAGAATGTTATATAATGAATAATGACTAGCTATACCATAGATTAAAAATATTACTTCCCGATATTTTAACCTCTTTAGCTTCCCATATAACATTCACAAAAACACTAGTTTACGCAAAGAATTTTCTTCAGCATGAAGACAGAAATAATCAAGACATTACCTCCACAAAAGAGCCACCTACTGTGGCCCACACGTACGAAGAACATTTAAATTCTTTTATCCGATCGTTTTTCACGTGTTTAACCCAGCTGGTGATCTATGTTTTATTTCCGTGGTCTTTGTGTAGCGGTCGTGTTACACATTATTTGGAGGTCTGTGGCGAGACTTGGCCACGTGGAGACGCGCCAAACCATCACTCATCTTGAACATTATTTTATAACCTGTCTACTCCACGCAACCATTTTATTACCATTTTAACCATATTGTACGCGTAAAATAGGCCACGCCACTGATCGCGATTAGGTGTGGGCTGTAAAGCAAGAAATAAGAAGAGTATTGATATTTCGTTTAATTTATCGTTCAAAAACTCGTATCCTACCATTTAATTTGGATCATAGATGTATTTCACCCAATTGCAAACCCCGAAGTTTGTATTGACTTTTGATTCATGTGGGCGCTGATTAAACTTTTCCATTCAATTTTCGAACTAATTTTACTGCTGATGTTACCGATTTCTGTAAAATAGGTGAATTTTCTAACCAAGTAATGTTATAACGAAAATTTGACAGTGGCAGAGTGATTGATTGTCACATTCAACTCCTTCCTTGGTTCTTTTTTTTATCAAAAAAGTGTTAAAAGAATTACCGAGATGGGAAGTCTACTTAGTTCAATATTCTAACTATACCAAAAGTTATATAATAGAGCTATTTAGTATTTAGTCGATATTTGAGATAGAAATATAATCATTTGTAGATCGAAGTATTAAACTCATCTTTGTAACATCAATATCACAGCTATTAATTGTTAGTTTCACCATTGTCACTCATTAAACAACCTTATAGTGATTTAGAACATTTTGTTGATGACATAACCTGTTTGCAGCTTTCTCTAAATATAAACCCAAAGGCTTTTGATCAGCGCAGACTGGAACAGCTGTTTACAACTTGGACAGATCACGACAGTTTAACCAGGAGTAAAGCTTATTACGAGATCTGGCTGCTGTATAAAATGTTTACGTTTTGCGGTGACAAACACTGCGTGATAGAACCGGCACAGGTGCGCGGCTATTTTGGCGACTCGAGTTTTGTCTGAAAATAAACAAAGAGATCTCAGACCCTCTAATGGTGGTCGGTGCCAACATTCATTCTGAAATATGATGAACAGTGAACAGTGGAGAACAGAACAGCAGACGTGTCAATTAAAATTGTCACCCGCCACTGGACTTGCAGATTGCCGTGGATAGAAATAGTGATGCCGAAAGCCTGAATATTGTGTACCTATTGACAACAAAAACAGTGTTCACGTTCGCAGGAATTTGCTAAAGCGAAAACCGGGCTGCTATTCTGGGGGTTTGGGGGTTATGGACTAAAAGTAAAAGGGTAATTTAGAATACTTTCATGCTTTTTAAACACTTTAATTACATTTCAAAAACGTAAAAAAAATTATAGGTATCTGCATCTTAAATACCCGTAAAACTTGAGATTTTACTCTAAGCCATAACCGTTTTGCGCAGTACAGTACTTTAATCTAAACTTAGACCGTAGCGGAGTTATTACATAGGAAAAACCCATTAGTGATTGGTGGGACTTGAACCCGAGACATTGGGTACCGGAGCACTAAGCTCTACCAATGGACCAGCTCACGTATTGTTTATAGTTAACGATTGCACTCTTGATTCAGAGTTACAAACCTCTGAATTCAATATGTTATTTACAATGGTTATTGTTAAGCTATTTCTATTCCGTAGGCTTTAAGGTAGGCTACCTATATGGTTATTTAAAAGTATTCAAACATTAACTACAAACACTCCATTTAAAACCTGAACGCATTTGGAACTCATTTAGCAAATCAACGTTATAAATTTTACCGTCATGTAACACGACATTTTACGACAGAACGAAGTCTACTTCCTATTTTCAGACAATGACATTACTGTACATAACATTAAGTTTGCCTATTCATAGTTTTTAGGAGTTTAGAAATCAGCGAGAGAGGAGAACAAGAACGGCGTCCAACGCGGTGATTAATGAGGCGGTGGCAGTGAACCGGCGAATAACGACGACGATCAAGACACCACTGGCGGTAACAAGGGGCCTAACAGCTGGCTGTGGCTAACCTCTCATAATAACACCGCTCTATTTTATTCTACGCTATTTTCGGACACAAGTTGGGATATTTTTGTTCCTATAGGTGGCAAAACTGCGGGTTACGCCGGTTGTTCAGTTTTATTCTAACTAGGAGAACAATGAATGGGACAAAGTGTGTGTTAGAGAGGCGTGTTTTAGCAATAAAACTACTTTATTTACTTAAAACTGTTATACAGTCTAATGTTAAATAATTACGCCTACGTTGCAAAATAATGAAAACACACTTGTGCAATAATACTTTTTCTATTTTTATGATGCTAAAAACGCAACATTACATAACAGTTTACAATTCAATCAATAATACAGAAACAGAAAGAAAAATAACAAATAAAACTAAAGCTGCATATAATAATTAACAAGATAATTTAATTTTTATTGAATTAAATTAATAGTTTGGGGGGGGGGTTCAGAATGAGGCTAGGTTTCATGTTTGAAAGGAACAAATCAATGTTCTGCGGTAGTACAGTACATTGAGAAAGAGAAGTCTGATTAAAGCATGGCTGAGAGCCTGGGCAACCGGGCGGGAACCGGAGTTTTGCCAACGGGTGTCAGGTAGATGGGGAGGATGCCTTCGGCCACCTCTTGGTGCGGAGATTTGCCAACGGTGGTGGTGGGAGAAAGAGTTTGACGTCCGGAAGGGGAGCGATTGTCAGGGTTGTATACGCTTGGCAGTTATGCGCTTGTCGCAGTGGGTTAGGTTAGGTTAGGTTAAAAATGCAATACATTTCCTTTCACAGTCAGAGGTGCATAACTGCATTACATACTTTGAACACAGTCAGCATCCTGCCTGGTTTGTCCACCCCTAGCGGAAGTCACCCTCACGGTCACGTGTAATCTCTCTCCCCCTCCCCCTCTCGCGCAACCCACAACCGTTGGCAAAACTCCGCAGTATGTGGAATTCATGGATGGGGACCCTTTCTACCTAATACCCGTTGGCAAAACTCCTACACTCCAACCGGGCAAGTCCGGGCGAATGGAGGAAAAAACAAGAACAGTGATAATGTACTGCCAAAACAATCATTTCTAATAATTACCTATTTTTGGCATAACATTTCATAACCGTACTCATTCCAAAAAATAAAAGTATATGTTCGTGATTTATCCCTAATTGTTGTTTTTATTTAACATTGTTTTGTATTTTATTTTTATAAAATATCAAACACCAAAAACACGCACGGTTTGGCTAATTGTGATAAGAATTTTGGATATTTCCCAAATTAAAAGAATGATTGCCATCTTTCTCTGTTGGTGACTAAAAATAATAGTAATTCAAGCTTTTTATTAGCTTGCTAATGTCTGTATTAGGGCCTATTTTACACTTTTTCGTTTATAGCAATTGGAACTTTGGAAGGTATTAAAACTATTTTTGATTACATGTAATATCATTGCCGAAAAGTCAAAGTCCTAAAACCGTAATATTGGGAAGCAAACAATGAATTGGCCTCAAGAATGAATATACGTTAGATTGCACAACAAAGTGTGTATTTTATTTTGTATAGTTATAGTATAAAAACTGGAACAAAAAGATGTCTACACTATAAGAAAAGGACGTGTGTTACAGATTATTTTCTACTATTATTTATAAGGGTACGAATCTTGCCCAATTGTAGTTTTATCTACATTCAAGGAGACTTCATCTGTAAGTCACAATGCAAGTGTCATACTACACGCTAACGTGGTATAGGTCCACTTTCGGCCGACGCTAGAGCAAACACGAAGATATACAAAAGGCATTGTCGAGCGGGGTACGGACGCACCGGACGGGGGCCAAGCACCGTACCCGATCGGGAACGGCCACACTCTACGTGTTAAACTATAATTTAATAAGAGTTCATATAATTAATTACAGGCATACTGGCATTTGTAATTATTTGAAACTAGGGCAATATTTAAAGTTTCATTAAAGATTATAAGAAATTAGATAAATAAATAAATAATAGGTATAACACTGACTAAAGTCTACTGTGTAGTCTCTGACAGTATTAGTTCAAACCTCATTAATAGATAATTGATTTTGCATAACAAACTCATTCTGTACGGTACCTTACCCAGGGTGGATAACTTCACTCGCGGTTATAAGGCGGCGCGAGGCACGACGGCTGCGCTGCGTCGTCAAGGCCCAGACTCTCGTCTCGTTTTACCGTTCCCCTGCCCATATTTATATCACAATCCTATACTTATTTATATGAAAATGTTCAGAAAGACATTCTCTACAACCTTTAGAGAAGGCGTTTTTCATTTTTTCTACTATTTAAAAAACTACGGCAGAAAAACTGACATATCGGCTTAAAGATTTGCTTATTTTTAGAGTTTATCATTAAATTTTGAAGAAAATATTGGATTTAACGCAAAAGTGTAAAGGAACTTATTTTAGACAATTTATTTAGGAGTATAACGAGCTATAAATGATTACAATCGGATAAACCATACTGGACTTAAGCGTGATTTAGTAAAACCTTGCAATTCCTGACTTTGAGGGGGGGTGGGGGGGAAAGCACCTGGGGGATTTTAGGGGACTTTTGGGAAAATGTACATCTCTATGTGTACTATCCAGTGGTATATAGTTTTGCTTGTCACTAATTTGTTCCGACATAAAACCTTTATTGACTGGGCTACTGTCTGGAGAGGAGTTTATGATTTGGAGGAGTTTCCTAAAAATAAACCTCAGACGTTGAAGTGGAGTAGATATACTAAAGGAGTTGTTGATATAGTAGATGTTGTACTTCTGACAACACGTTAAATTAGCCCGAAGTTTGCAAGCTTGTTGAGTAAAGTCCTTATCTAAAAGGTGTAACCAGCTAAATATTATGTGTGTTTTAATACAATAAATTTTACACTGTCATGTGAAATGTGTTGTTTATTTTTCGTCTGGTTTTAAAATTTACATTTGTATCCTCAAACTAGGCTAGTTAACTAGTAGTGGTGATAAGTTTTTCTTTCCTTCTTTGTAGGCAATTCTAATAGTTAGGAAAATACACTGTCATCATCATCATACATTTTCTACTAGCCGATTTTAGAAATAATCAGACAGTCCTAGTGTTGCTCAAACCCATTATGAGCTATGCGACACCACTGTTGGCAGTTGTCGTCTGTAGATCATCTTCCCGGCATTTCGTTGTCTACTAGACACTCGGCCATTCTCTTGAAACAATCTCGAAACTAAAATATTCTAGATTATGGTTTCCAATATAAAGTTATGTGAAATCTCGACATCTGACCTACTTTTAAAAATACCCCCGCTGCAGCAACCTGCATACTATATGTGAATTTCCAGTTTGATTTGATTTTAACTATAATATTTCCATAAACAGGTCATATACTTATTCCCCCCTTTAAATAACGTTAGATTCAACGAGTAGTTAGGTTTGCTGCTACGGGAAAGGGGAAATAGTTTTTGATAAAATTTTAATAGTACAAGATTAAATAAATACATATGCCAAGTTCGGTTAAAAGATATCCATAAACTAGCAAACTAAAACAGTTTTTTTTTCTCCATAAGAATAACATGTGGATTTAAATGCACATGTTTTATTCTCAACTTTTAATTGTTTAACATTGCTTTAATATTATGAAATATTTTGTTTTGTTTAAGCTCCTCAAGATGGTGGTAATGAAAACTGGGCATTTCAATGTTTTAAGGATAAAAAATGTGAAAAAATCAATTTATGGAAAACATCAAAACCCTATGACACCCCGTTTCTTTGAACCGATCTTACTGGTTTGCGAACTCGAAAGTTTATCCATATTTACTCATTCATGCTAAATTTAATCAAAGTCGGAACAACATTACTCGATTTTTCGTGTTCACAGACACATACATAATATAAATGATAAAAAATTGTACGATTATTGTTTTGGGCTCTAGGGAAGTTTTTTGTTATCAAGCTTTCTTGAATAACTATCACAATTATTTTACTTAAAATGTCAATATTTCAAAAACAAAATATGAAAATGGAAAATTGATTGCGCCATTGAGTTCAGCATAAAAAATTAATTCAAAATGATGGGTCACAACACCACTCTCATATTTAAAATAATTTATCTCATTTCAAAATGGCGGATCCAAGATGGTGGCCGAAAAAATACATCCGTCATAACCAAGTTTAAATAGGTTGACAATGACTGGTGGTGTATACTTATCTTTATCTATCACTATTTTGCGATTATGGTCTTAGTTTGTAAATGCAATGTTAAAATAGGCTAAAAATAAAGTTATAAAAAGTTCTCATAACTTTAGAATGGATAATATTTTTAAAAACGGATTGCAGCATCGTATTCAGCGTAAAAATCTAGTTCAAAACAAAGGGTCACAACCCTACCTTTACATTTGAAAAACTTCGTATCCAATATGGCGGATCCAAGATGGCGGCCAAAAATTTGTACCCAGTAAAAATGAAGTACTTACTATTCTACAATGATCTGACGTGGTCCGGAGTTGATATCTTAAGAAATGTAGAAAAAAGTAGGGGGGGAACTCATTTAAAACTCACCTTGTATAAAAGTACAAGTTTACAACTAATTGTTGCTCTGACTAAATTTGAGAAACTAGTGGAAGATTTTTTGAGAAAAACCAAAAGTTGCCCCTCACTAATTTAGGATCAACTAGTGGAAAACTTTGGTGTAACGCGGCTATAGAGGACTGGGGAGTGGAGACTGTGTCAGTTGTGGTCACGGAGAAGACACAGTAGGCTAGTGTTGATGCTGTGAAGAAGTCAGTTGTTATATTTCCACCGCCACGGCGCGGGAGGAGCACAGCCACCTCGTCGCAGCTTTCGGTAAGTGTATTGTTCATCTCTGGAGTGTATCATTTAAATAAATCCAAGAACATTTTTACTTTGGTTTCTGGTGAAATTAAGTAAGTTTCTGGTACCTATCTAGAATAATTTAATTTTTGGAAAATATTACATTAATCTGTGATTATTAATTTTAATAATTTATAATACGTGGGGCGAATATATTTTTTTTGTATTATTTGATTTTCCATTGAGTGTCTATTTGAGGAAATATTTGTTGAAGCATATTTTTAAACTTAAATAAATATTTCCTCTTCTTTTAGAAGATGAATATTTATCTACGTTTTTTTTTATAAAAGGTGTTTGGGCAATATTTTATTTTGAATAAAAATACACGCAAATATTATTTGTCTTAATTTTGTCTTAGAAAACATATCTATCTTTGATACTTTCTGTTTTAAATATAACTTACTCTCCAAAGTGTTTAAATTGATGTCGATAAATGTTTTTACAAGTTTTATAACAATTTATAACAATTCTAGTTAAAATATACTTTAAAACATGTTAATATAAATCTAGCAAACAATAATTTTATAACAATTTTCCCAAACCTTTTGTAGTAAATTGTAAACATATAAATATGTTTTAGTGAATTTCCGTCGTGGTAATACATAACCCCTGGACGATTTAATTTTTCGTTACGACTTTCACACCTAAAAAGCACAATCCATCCAAATTCGTATATATATATATATATATATATATATATATATATATATATAATATGTCCATTAGCACGATAACCCGAAAAAACCATAAGATTTTGATGGCATTCGATAAACACGTGTAAATATAAGTTTTTATTTGAACGAAATTCATTTTGCATTTATAGGATCTATGTAGGATTTAAGCATTACTCATTAAACTTAATTTTCAACGAAATATTCTTTTTATCTGTTTCTGTGGAGTTCAAAAACATCTTAGAACGATTTGCTTTGTTTGGTTAAATATTTTTTGGATACTGTATTAGCCTATTTATGCGACTTTAATTTAGAGCTCTTAAATTTTCTTTGATAAGACAACGATAAATACTTTTACTCTCTTAACTTAATGACATAAAAATTATGTTGCGTACGAGAGACCGGTGCGCAAAATTCGCAGTTTAGGATCCAAAGCTTGTTTTCGAGCCAAAATGAACAGTGCAATTGATATTTACCTTTTCCAGATTATGTTTTAGAACAGTTATTAGATTAATAGAACAAAAAATTTACGGTAAATTTGTTGATTTTAGATCTACACTATATAAGAGTACCTACCTCAATCAGGTCACAGTTAGTTGTCAAAAAAGTAGCCTATCTAAAATACATTTTTTGTCTCTTGTTTACAATCTGACTGTGGTTAAATTCAACTGAAGGAAGAGATGTTAAGTTACAACTCACATTTAGATCTTATAAAGAAAGTTGGTAAGCATAACCGTATTTTTTAAAGGGACTCTAGAAATAAATTAAACGTGAGGGGGTGAAGCACTCATGGATATTTACTTTTTAATTTTAACTACCATTCGCAAGTTCTTTGGATCATAAGCATTGAAATGACACCTCAATCGTAAAAATTGGTTAAGTAGGACGGCTGGAAAAGGTATGTAACAGGGAAACTTATTATTGTTTTAAGTGCATAGATAATTCTGGTTTAATATACAGTATAAGAACCAGCTGATCTTAGTAAAAAAGAAGAAGGAAAAAAACTATGTAATCAATATTCGTCCCTCAATCACCGTTGCATCATAATTTCACCATTGACGTCATGTAGGCAATACATAAAACAATTTTATAAAAGAGAAGAAATCAAACAAATTATTACAACTCAACATTTACAGTATTTTGTGGTAGTCTAACTAGCAAGGATAAAATTCACAATTATTCTTGAAGCCGATTTTAACGTACTCCTTACTCGTACGTCTACGGATAATTTATATCTGTCCAAACTATCATCGATTACCTTGCTAATTAGCACATCAACAAATTAGTGCCTGTCATTCATAGTAAACGCCAACGTGTGCCCTCATAGATTTTGGCACTGATATGAGCAAAGATGTATGCGTTGAAGTTAACTTAATTCAAACTAAATATTTGATATTCCAGTTTTTAATATAATATTTTTTGTTATTGTTAGTTTAAAGAGAAACAAGGAAAGGGAAAATACTGTTTGAAACATGTTGAATAATTTTATGCTGCAGACAAGCCACTTATGGCTTTTATGGCTAAATTGTATGAGTTTGCGTGTTTGTATTTTATGTAAATATATAATACCCCCGCCGCAGCAAACCTGCCGACTAAGCGAATTTCCATTTGTCTGAATTGATTTTCAGTTAAATATATTTTAATAACATTAGGTTTAACGAGTACCTAGGTTTGCTGCTACAAGGAACCTAATAAAGTGTGTTTTGGAGTAAAATATTGATAGCTTAGTACAAAATAAATAAATTTGCCAAGTTTGATCAAAATATATCCATAAACAAGCAAATTACAACATTTGACAATATTCTCCATAAGAATAACATGGGAATTTTAAATTTACAATTTTTTTAATTTTCTCCGTTACTAATAATCGAACAAAAATACTGTTATATACTAAATTATTTGTTTTTTTAAGCTCTTTAAAAAGGTCTAAAGAGAAATCGGGAAATTTTGTGTTTTGAGGGTCAAAAGTGAGAAAAACCAATTTTTACCCCATAAAACCCCCCCTAAAGCCCCGTTCCTATGGTCCGATCATGCTAGTTCGCGAACTCATTCAAGTTTATCTCGCTTTACACCTTTAAACCAAATTTCATCAAAATCGGACCAAAATTACTCAAGTTATCGCGTTCACGGACGTATATATATATATATATGTATAAATCTATATATATATATATATATACATATATAACAATTTGAACGAATGGTGTTTTTGGCCTCTGGGGACATTAAAATGAAAAAGTAAATCGGTCCCGGGTCTAGGTCTTACCGTGCCACCTACGGTAATAGCTACTTCCCTATAGGGAAATTCGCTAAAACAAAAATTATAATTTTTTTAAATTTAAACTATTATTGGTCAGTGATTTTTTATCATCCTCTATTCCCATCGTAGACATTTCATCTATGTATATGGACTATATCCAGGTAAAAATGTAGTTAAATTAGCCTTTCAAAGGTTATGCTACTGCTAAAAGTATTATTTTTCCTACAGTTACCTAACAATGTACATGTTCTCTCACTGATTTGAGAAAGCAAAGTGGCCAATTCGCTCATCAGTGAGACAATGTCAACATTGTCTCACTCTAACTATTTTGTCTCACTCCAGATTTGCAACGTGATGGCACGAAATAGTGAGCGCGTAACATGTAGGCAACGTCGCATGCGCGCGAAATACGTTGGCAGCACTGGCTGTAAATCAGGTGGTCAGCTGTTGTACTGTTGTATTTGTCACTTCACATTAAATGTTATATTAAAAGTTCACTTCTGCGTAAAAATAGGTTATGTTTCTTCACCAATTTATTTGTTTTATGGTAAATGTAGGAAAAGTATAATGTGCAACTCGAGTTCAAAGTGCAATTGCCTCACTCGAGAAACCATTCCTCACTCGCCTACGGCTCGTGAGTAAGTCTCTCGAGTGAGTCAATTGCTCACTTTTCTCACTAGTTGCACAAATAACTATTTCTCTTAGTTGTTGATGCCATGATAGTTTACATGATTAAAAATAGCTATAGTTTTAAGAAGTAGGCATATCATCTGGCTTAATTCAAATGTTGGTGTATAACCTACAGCATAAATCACTGATTGACAATGAATTCAATTTAACAACTAACTTGTGTTTTTATACTATAATTAGGTATCTACAATATCGGAATATTTTTCATTTCTATCTAGGCTTATATTCAAAGGTAAGTAAGCAACCAAAATACTGTTTTATGCATGAAGTCAAAATAAAAGGTTCTTTACAGATACATTCTTAATTTTGCTTATCTTGATGCTCGAACTCAATAAAACTCTGTTATCAGAATTCCTGTCAATCTCTGTCGGTCTTGCTCAGCTGATTTTATCCGCCTTAATATAACCCATACAAAACACTTAAGCATAGTTTTCACAATAATTTATGAATTGATAATAAGTTTTTTAACCAATTATTTGCTGTAATGGGAGTTAAAAGCGTGCTATGTTTTACCCAATGGCTAATCACGTTTTTCATGTTCAAGGTTAAATTTTCAGGATGGTAAGTTTATATTATTTGATGTATTATTGTGGTCATTTCGTTCAGAAACTTCGGAAAATACTATTTTCTAATGTGATAAATGAAATGTATGTACAACTAATTAAATTAAACAATGCTTTTACTAAATTTAAGTAATCTTTTTACAAATCGACAAAATTATCGTGCTTCAGAAACATAAATGTACACAAATAATAATAAAATGCAACTATGAAAGTAACCAGGTAGCCTAATAAAAGTTCTTTCAGTTTTGATCGAAAATGTTAGATTTACGGTTTGAGAAGGAGTAGTTGATTAACTAATATTAATAGTATTGCTATTTTATACTCAAACTAAATCACTTTGTGAAACGTATATTATTTAGGACTACAATTAACAAAATGCTCTTCATAAAGACTCCTCAATAAATTTGTTCGTCGGCAAGTTTTATTTTTATCCAAATATGTCTTACTACAAACTCAAGTAATCATTTATAATACTGTACTGGTTACTAATTTTATCCTGGCTAAAAATAGTTGATCTTAGTTATTAACAACGCTAATGCTTTCATAGTAAGTGTTTTTACGCTGGCCTACATCAAGTTTGTCACTATGTCTAAAAAATGGATATCTTTTTTGGTAAGCAGACATGAGGTTAGCTACTTTTGAACTACAAAAAACGTAATGGATCGGACATTTCTTTGAACTATCATTGTTTAAATGAATTTTCATAAAGTGATATCTTGGAAACACAAACAAAGTAATTTTAGATTGCTAGGGTTAAGTACTACCGTTAGCCCACTTCGAGAAATAATTAAAATGTAGGTTAGAAGATGATTGTTTAGTTTCACTTCATTATAATCTAACACGCGTCATGTTTAGACACCTCTGCTCAATGTCGGTTTCTCTATTATAACCAAGATAACAGCACTTAACGTCATGTTGTTTAGAGGATAAGCGCCAGGCGGCGTTTTCAATATATTACATGTAACAGACACTTCATATAGATCTCTCAGTGCATAATCGGTAGCCTTAAGGTAAATAAAATACTGTAATTTAATCCTGTTTCGAAATTGAATACTATAATCAGCTGTGATATACAACAATGCAATACTAGATGAATTTTATGTTAGTGAACCATTGCAAATGTAAGAAAATAAAATCATGAAATAATGAATGCAATTTCCCCAGACATTCTTGAGTTGTTTGCTCCAGTAGATTTTGTCTTAAAAAATAATCCCCGATTGAATGAATGGAAAGATTTACAGCATTTTTATTCGGCTCCATGCATTATTACAAAATCAAATTTGAAGCACCATTTGTGCAACAAGGCTAGATAAAAATAAACAAAATATGAAATATGGATGTTTTACTATCTATATAAGTTAACACCATCATGTTCCATGATTTTCAAATTGCCTTAACATTTGTGGTTGATTTAAATTAATTGTTTGAATAATTAAAACGTTCTGTCTTGATAATAAACTACTTGTTTACAGACTCATGATTTAGGCCTCAGATTTTTTTATAAAATTATAGATGATGGTGTGAAGTATAAACAATGATCTACTAGACTTTGAGCACATAATAACTCTATTAAAAGAATTTTGTAGCATTGTTGGTTATTTTTTTCTTAGGAAATTTCACCCCGAATAAATCTTTGCTCAACAACTATTAAGTCAATAACTATACAGTACTACTACAATTTATTATTATTTAAATATTTTATATAATTAATTATTTTGTTGTCCAGACCAGGTAGAGATGCCACAATGGAGACTATGCTGCTTATACTTATCCTTCTCTTCTGCTTTCACCTAGCCTCTGGTAAGAAAATAAAAAATAATTTAAATATCAGTGTAAAAACATGTATTCTAAAATACTCCAATACAAAACAGTAGTAGCATAGACAAATAGAATTAAACAGAACCAAATATAGACCGTCAGCTGTGCTACAGTTACCATAGGTTCTGGCGCACACCGCTGGGAGCGCCATGTAGTTACGGCATACACGCTACGTAACTACATGGTGCTCCCAGCGGTGTGCGCCAGAACCTATAGTAACCACAGCACGGCTGACATATTTAATTCTTTTTGTCTATGGTAGTACAAACTTGTAGCCTCTATTGAATTTAACAGTTATTGACAAGAAATAAATTATACCAGAATCTGACACATACTTTTACCAATCGGATAAGCTTGTCAAATAAATGGCTAAGGTGGGAGTAGCTATGATAATTTATGTGGATAAACATAAAAAACAATGAAATAGGCGGAGGACAAGAGAGCTAAATAAGTAGAGAAAAAATGAACAAGAGAAAAAAGCATCAAAGGAATAAATTAGGATAAAAACAAAATAACACATGCGAATAATTATAAAGAATAAAAAAAAAAACACAAGACGACTTTTTAGATTTTGAAAGAGCCCAGAATCTAAAAGGAAGCTACAAATTTTGACTTTTCCATTATAGCCTAGATAAAAATTGTCTAGCTTTAAAAAAAAATTGCTGAACCAAAAAGTTTCCAATGTGTCCAGTTTGTTGTTCAGCAGGACGAACGGAGGTGAGAGTGATGGTTCCTCCTGTTGTCAGGAGAGGTTCTACAGTGACTCTGGTTTGTCTCCATAACCTCACAGCTGACAACCTCTACTCAGTCAAGTGGTACCGAGGGAACTATGAGTTCTACAGGTTCCTACCCAAGGAGCGCCCTCCCGCCACGACCTTCCCTCTACCGGGACTCGAGGTTGATGTGAGTTTCTTCATCATCTTGTAATTTCTACGATCATCTTTCATTTTGTCTTTGAAGGCAAAGCCGTACAAACTCCTCAAGAGTTAAGTACCATAATGATTTTTGAGGTTTCCCTATTTTTTATTGATTTTAACCTCCATACATGCTGATACCACCCAATTATTTTAACATTGTTCTGTCCTCTCCTGCTTGAATGACTTTCAACAAGCTCAAAAACATAATTTTGAATATCTGCCATTTTGGCAAGGATGAACTGTTTGTGGTCTGGTTTGTGGCATTGTGTTCTCCTGTTAGAGGCTTTTAATTTAATGCACTACTCAAACCTATGCTAGAATTTAAGATTTTTTGTTGGGTCCTTGTGGACCAGTATGATGGAAAAGAAATTATGCAAGTTTGAAATTAGTAGATTTTTATGTATGGAACAATGTATGTGCAAAGCTTAGTTGCATTATTTGAAATAGTTAAAAAAATAAAATTCCGTTCTGAGATTTTGAGATTTCTGTACATAATTTTTGAGTACTGAAATAAAAACGTGTTCAACAGCGAAAAACTTTTACATTCCCCAATGTACTAATGTAGAGTAAACCCTCAGAGTTTCCTGATGTTACAGATGAATGGGTCTAGTGGTCAGCAGGTCACTATCCGAGTGCTGACCCGGCATATCTCCGGTGTGTTTACATGTGAAGTATCTGCCGAGGAACCCTTCTTCAGCACAAGTTCCGACTCAGCAAACCTCACAGTCATCGGTAAAACTTACATGATATCATAAAGTCTAGAACAGGCAGCCAATACTGTTAATTTTAACCTGAGTGCGAGTAAATGATAAATGTAAAATGGAGTGAGATTACCTATACCTGTATGTAGTTTTGTTACTGACTATCTAAGAGAAGATTAGAATGCAGTTAATTTAATGTAACTCTGAAGATGACACACCCTGTGACGAAATGCGGATCGGTGAATATACTTCAAGAACACGAGACATCCAAGAAATTTATAGATAACTAAATTAAAAAGTTCTTAAAACATTGTAACATTATTAATTTTAAAATTTGTTGTCAAAGTTGAAAGTGCTGAATGGAGGTTTTAATGATTTATTGTGTAATATTTCAGATATCGGCCTCCGCAAGCCTCTAGTCATACCAAGCTCCAGCGTACATGTGGCAGGTTTACCCATCCAAGTCAACTGTTCGGCCCAGCCAACCGTCCCGGCTCCTAACATTTCATTCTACCTCGATGATGTAAAGGTGTGGTTAAGATTCTTAACTAAACATTCTGTTAAAAACTGTAGTAGTGTTAACATTGTTATAAATTTACAATGTACAGGTTGTATAAGAGGCAAAATCTACTATCTTAGCTAATATTGGTGCAGAAAAAATCCAACAATGTAAACAGATAAGACTTGACTTTTTAGGTTTTTTAATCGGCTAGTTGGCAAAATAAAGTAATATTATTTGGTTAGTTAAGCAGTAGACTTATATAGTATGCTTTAGACCTTCTTAATAAAAAAGTTGGTTTAACTGGGAAGCCCGTTATCCAGACTGACCTCGATCACGAGAAGTCCAGATATTATGATGAAGTCTATTTACAGTATCCTAAAGTCATTATATTATTGGTGGTATTTGTTGGTCACTCCAGTGTGATATTCAAAATATTTTGAACTAGCCTTGTACTTATTTGGGAGATTTTAACCCCAGATCTAGCTGTGCTGGAGGTGGACAAGCTCGGTTCCTGTATGCTATATAAGGTCTTTAAGCTATCCATGTACTTGTTTGGCAGGTCAACAAGAGTGCAGTGAGAGTGTTAGCGCCGGGTCTGGCTGTGCTGGAGGTGGACAAGCTCGGGTCAAGTGAAGGTCCAGTATGCTATCTAAGGTCTTTGAACTATCCATGTTGTTTGACAGGTCAACAAGAGTGCAGTGAGAGTGTTAGCGCCGGGTCTGGCTGTGCTGGAGGTGGACAAGCTCGGGTCAAGTGAAGGTCCAGTATGGGTCAGGTGCGAGGCAGCTGTTAGTGGCGTCTATCACTTGAGTAGTGCCAGTATACCTATACTGGAACATCATCAGGAGCTGGCTGCATCATCCAACGGTAGGCATACTGTATTACAAGATGTTATGTGTATTATTATGACCACTAGCCGACTATAATTAGGCCTATTATTATTCTAATTTTTAGAATAGAGAGTACTATCCAACCTTAGAGATAGTCCAGGTAGGCCATAGGGGGAGGGGAATTGTGGAGTTTCAGGAGGGAACTTCCAGGGGACAAAATCCATCAAGTTTTTCTGTGTCTCCTGTATGTAGTATGAGCAGTTTTGCTGCTATCTCTTTTTTCTAAATATTAAAATCCTTACCTAGAACCTTCCCTCAAACAAAATTATTATTGGTTTTTTGAGCAGAACGAACTTGGTTTGGAAATACATAATGTATAAACAATTAATTGTCGATTGAAAAGAGTTCAAGTGGTTTATTGTGCATTCAAAATTCACAACACAATTTAGTTTCAATGGCAAGACTGATTTGGATAGTTAATTATATGAGTGAAAATTTAAAAACGTACGTTTTCAGGAAAAGCACTTTGAAAATTTGTTTCCCCTTTTTTCAAAACTTTTATTATTTTTTTTATTTCATTAACATTTGAAGTTTCATAAAATGTCCATGGTAACGCAATATCTTTAGTAGTTTTCTTTTTAAAGAGCGTCTTTCGTAGAAAAACACAAAATCCTGTCACGACCATAACGGACGTTTAAATGAATATTAAAAATAGTTAATATTATTTTTATAACTATGTTTTGCTATAAACTAATTTACTTTTATGACCATTATACAATAAAAAGGTCACTGAGCTTTTGGTATATTTGGTCTTTCTAGAAAAAAATAAAAAAAACTCAAAAAATATTAAAAAGCCAATAAAATCTTTTTAAGTTTGTATAACTCCGAAAAAACTTACCTGAGACCAGAAAAATCTTTATGTTTGTATAGAGGTGTGCTTCTTTTGTGTATAAAACATTGAAATATGACGATATTTTAATTTTTGAAATTTTTATGATAGAAATCATAAACGTGATGGTCAGGGACAAGCGGTACGGTCGTGAATTCTCTGGAATAATCAAAATCTTTCTAAACAATCCTTCAATTAGACTGTTAGTTATAATAAAACTATGTGTTTCAATTGAACTAAACTGTTCAATTTACAATTATATTAAAGTTATTGTCACGACCAAACACACTATAATCCATAAGGCTGGATTGGTCGTGAAAAAAACCGCGATGGTCGTGAAACTTTGGTCGTGAAATTACGTGTTATTTGGCTCTGTTCTGGCGGTAGCCCTGCACCTCATGTTCGAGGATACAAAGTGGACTTCTAGGTTAATCTAGCAATTGAAATGTCTTATAAACAAAAATTAACACCATGTCTACTTCATCGAATGACTACGTACGGTCATGGACACACCAAAATTACAAAAAACACAATCTTTCCTTTATTAATCTTGTAATTCCTCCTTTCAACTCAAAACGACCGGCACTACAATCCTGACGTACACCCCGAACTAGTCTCTAAAACCAACTGACTCCATCGACGCCAGGCTTGCCACTGTCGTGCTCCAAAGTTGAAAATTTTTCCCAAATGGTCGTGACGCCAAATCGAGGGACAGACTTATTTTGTCATGGTAGTCAGTCTGCAATGACAATAAAATTATAATATGCTCCTTTTTTGTAAGTTTAATAACCATTGATGACATAAAAATATGGCTTTATATATTTCGGCATGAATAATTAGTCTAAAAACAGCGTGAAAGTTGGAAAATGTACCCTAGGGACACGTCATGGTCGTGAATTTTGAGACTTTAAAAATACGAAAAAAATACCTAGAACCTATTTAAAACCAAATAAATGTGTGTAACATGTTGCCCCCGTCCCAAAAAATATTAAAACACATAATAATAAACTATAAATCCAGTATCTACGAAGTAAAAGGCCAGGGACATGAAAACGTACGTTTTTAAATTTTCACTCATATACTTGCCAGTTAATTTTCCTCCGTTCACAAAATTTAGGTGGTTTTAGGGAGGAAATCTATCCCTTCTAATTGATCCTACCTTTGAAACAATAGCTCAACAGCTGAGGTTTGTCAAAACGTTGATCAGCTGCAACATACAAAGTAGTTTTCTTTTTCTTATTCTTTAAACTAAATCATTTGTAATATTTTTCAGTGTCACCTTCAAGTCTCAAGACCAATTTCATCACCACAAAGTGCCTTCTTCTTATATCTATTGTGTTTCTAGTCGAGTACAAACTAAAAATATAATTTGTTATTTAGTTCCTTAATTGTATGTTCGTTATATGCTTAAGATATTCCAATTTATTTAATGTCTAGATTTAGATTTTATTAACTTTTGTACAGAGTTTATTTAATTTCTTGTAGTATAAAACTGTTGTTATAATTTAGCTTCATTAAAATGTTATGGCTGTGAGTTGTAGTAATAACAAACTATTAAAGCTATTTAAATTAAAATGTTAACTCTATATTTAATTAAATTCCTGTGATGTTAACTTGTTAAAATATAACTATGGGGTAAGGTAAAAATTATGTATGATTATAACATTTTTATAAAAACTTTTACTGAAATATGTTATAATTTGTTGTGAGAACAGTTTATTTCATAACACCTGTTAATTTCTATTAATTATTATCATATGTTTATTTGTTATTCTATGTTTGTAAAAAGGTAAATAAAGTTAGTTGAGTTTGAGTTATGACATAAAACAGTGCATTCACTTAATTCTTAGTAAAATAGTACATGGTGGCAGCGGTTTAGAGCTATGCCTCAGAAGAGAAATCCAAGAAGGAAACAATCTGACTATGAAGATAATGAAAATGAAAGAAGCAGAGAAAATGAATACAACAATTCAACTAAGAAGTCAATCATTGTATCAAACACTCATTCAGTTATTCAACATCCAGCTAGTTTCTCCTTTGTACCAGCAGATTAGCCAAGATGGAAAACACGATTTCAAAGATATCGGCCAGCATCTGGGCTATCTGAAGAGTCTGAGAACAAACAAATCAACACTCTTATATACACATTAGGTGAGAAAGCTGATGAGATTTTTGCATCTTTTAATTTAGCAACGGAATCAACGCTAACATTTGAAGAAGTCTTAGATTTATTTGACAAACATTTTATTCCACGGAGGAACTTAATTTTTGAAAGAGCAAAGTTTTTGAAGAGACAACAAAAAATTAATGAAACAGTTGAAGAGTTTATAGTTAGTCTCCATCCTTGGCTAGAACCTGTGACTGGGGTTCACTTAATGATGAAATGGTGTTGATGGTGCTAATACTGGGTTTAAATGATGAGAAACTTAGTGATCGCTTGTTGCTAGATCCCGAGATGAATTTAGACAAGGCCATTACAGTAATAAGACATGCAGATAACGTAGGTAAAGAAAGAGAAGGCAGATTTATGTGATGAGAAAAGAGTTCAAATTGAAGCAACTACGTCATCGAGTTCAAACCAAAATCAAGGATATAGGTTTCGTCAAAAGAAACAAGAATACCCAGCGCAATGTATCTGGTGTGGTTATAAACCGTCCCATCCAAGAAGCACGTGTCCAGCAAAAAGCGCAACATGTAACTTATGCAAAAAGATTGGTCACTTTTCGAAGGTCTGCAGATCTAAAGCACAGGAAGTAACTGACGAAAATGAAGTAAGTGAACTTGGACCTTCAAATAATAAAGTATTCATAGGTACACTTGGGGATGGGTCAAAATGTAAGCCCTGGAAACTAGAATTAGTATTTGAGGGAAAACCACAAACATTTAAAATTGATTCAGGGGCATATGTAACAGTAATTCCCCCTGGCATAGTTGATCCAAGTAGGATCCAGCCGACTCTAGTTGAGTTGTTTGGGGCTGGTAGAACAAAATTAGAAACTGTAGGTTGTGTTAAAGCTAATATCCAATACAGAGATGTTAAAATAAATCACATGGTATACGTAGTGAAGGGACTCATAACACCCTTGCTTGGTCGTCCAGCAATACAGGACTTGATAATTCAGTTGCAGAGGTAGACAGTGACTTTTTTACCGAATACCATGAAATGTTTAGTGGTCTAGGCGTCATTCCTGATCCCTACACAATAGCACTTAAGGATGGCGCAAAGCCATACGCAATAACCACTCCTAGGACAGTACCTTTACCCCTAATGTGTCAAGTGAAAAAAGAACTAGAAAGTATGGTAGAAAATAATGTAATCACACCAGTTGAGCATGCTACTGAATGGTGCTCAGCAATGGTAGTGCTACACACCATAAAGCTTTCTATAGACTTTTCATTAACTTAGGCCTACAAAATTCCTTTGGCTAATAAGTTAGCCCACATTGAATCCAAAGTCATTTCTTTCCTAATAAAGATAATTCCTAATTTATGTTTTATTTCTGTCTAATGAGGTAAGTCTTTATCTTAATCTTATAATAGGCCTATATGAATTATTGAATAAAGAGATTTGGTATGTTACAATATATAATTTATTAATGAAATACAAATATAAGATAAGTTATTGGTTGAATTAGCTACAGGGTAAGTTAACAATGGTAAATTTTCAAAATGGTGGGGTTTCCAAAGTGGATGATATTATTCTAGGCTTATTGGGTTGGTTTCTTCTAAAGTACTAATTAATATTTGAATATGAGCTCTTAATTCAGGGAGGGGTGGTCGTGCCGGTTCGAATGATATATTAGGCTTCTTTAAAATGTAGATAATTTAATTTAGTTATTGTTCTGAAATAACTTAAGTTAAGCTAGGTTCATGATGCTATTAATATAATAATGTTAAATGTCCAAAGAAAGATTCCAAATGGTTTCACTGAATTTAATGAAATAAAATAGAATTTGAAGATTAAATTTTGAATAAAAGTTCAATTTGAAATATATATATATATCTTGATGAGTTAAGTTAATTTGGCCTAGTAGGCTATGCTGATTAAATGTCCAATGAAGATTAAATTTGTCCTTAGTTAAATAAGATGGATGATGGTTACCAAATTTGGAGTGTCTGTCTTCTTATAAATTGGTACTCTTCAATGCACTTGTCCAATACTTTTGGATGATAAGAAATTTAAAATTTAGGTTTTACTTTGGGATTATAAATTTTAGTTTAAATCAAACACAATTTCCAATAGAATGATGTTCACACTGTGAAGAGTTGGCAGGATCTGGGCAGAGGCAATGGTAGAAGCTCAGGAAGTCCATGTCCATTGTTGCAATGATGTACAGCTGGTTAATTTACATAAATGACACTTGCCACAGTAATTTTGATTTTCTTTGGATAATTTTGAAAAGTGATACTATATTTAAGATGTTATTACTATATTGCAATTTTCTTACAATTATATATTATTCTAAATAAATGATTATTGTTGGTTTTTGATGAGTACTTAATAGGTATGGAGAGAATTTGCATAAATATTATATTGTAACATAAAATAGGATGATGTTTCTGTGGGGTGATGGGATATTATATAACATTGAACAAAATTGGATAAAATAACACATTAACAAGGGGAACAAATTAAATAACTGATAACACATTATCAGGGGCATTAACAGACATTATGAGAGAAAATATATAAAATAATAGAGAAATTAATGTTAATGATGAATGAATGACATGTAATATTACAGTAGTAGTGCCTAAATCTAATGGAGATGTCCGTATATGTGTTGACTTAACAAAGTTGAATGAATCCATCCAGCGGTCTTATCATCCGATTCCCAAAATTGAAACGTCTCTCAGCTCAATCTCAGGAGCAAAATGGTTTTCAAAACTTGATGCAAACAGTGGTTTTTGGCAAGTCCCCTTAAATGTAAATTCCCAGGATCTAACTACTTTCCTTACCCCTTTTGGACGTTTTAAATTTCTCAAACTTCCATTTGGAATCACATCAGCACCTGAACATTTTCAGAAATGCATGAACAAAATCTTAGACAACCAGTCAAATGTCGCAGTCCATATGGACGATATTCTGATTTGGGGCAAAACGAAAGAAGAACATGATACAGTTGTTCGGCAAGTACTTGAAAAGCTTAAAAATGTAGGAATGACACTTAACAAAGACAAAACTGAGTTTGGGAAGTCAAGTATTAAATTCCTCGGGCATTTCCTCTCATCCGATGGAATTTCTGTTGATAAGGAAAAGGTTTCCGCCATTCTCAAAATGGACTGCCCAAAAAACGTAAAAGAACTTCAAAGGTTCAATGGGATGGTAAACTTTCTTGGTAAGTTTATTCCTGACAAAGCTAAGATTTTGGCCCCAATGAATTCACTACTTCAAGCTAACGTTCCATGGATATGGGGTCCAGAGCAGGCGAAGGCATTTGATGAAATAAAACTCATTTTGACTAACTCTCCTTGCCTAGCCATTTACGATGTAAATCGGGAAACAATTATCTCCTGTGATGCCTCGCTTCAAGGACTAGGATCAACTCTTTCTCAAGTTCAAGATGATGGTTCTATACGACCAGTATCATTTGCATCCCGAAGCCTTCTTCCTTCTGAAAAAAACTATGCAAACATCGAGAGGGAGGCTACAGCTGTTGCTTGGGCATGTGAAAAGTTTCAAGAATTTATTATTGGCAAGAGAATAACAATACAAACAGATCACAAACCACTACTTCAAATTTTGAAATCCAAACATCTTGATGAATTGTCTCCAAGAATTCAAAGAATTCGATTGCGTCTCATGAGATATGATTTTTCAATTACTTATATTCCTGGAAAGCAGCTTCTAGTTCCTGATGCTCTTTCAAGAGCACCTCTCCCATTTTCAGGTACTGATGACCGTGAGTTAGAAGAAGAAACTCAAGCGTTTGTTCAAATGGTTTTGTCGTTCATTGATATAAACGACTGCATAGTTGCTAAAGTATTGGAGGAACAAAATAAAGATCCGACTTTACGTGAACTGAAAAAAAATAATCATCCAAGGTTGGCCTTCTAAGACATCATTACGAGATGACCTAAAACCGTATAATTCAGTTAAGGATGAGCTAAGTGTTGATAATGAGATGATACTACGAGGTTCAAGACTTGTAATTCCGCCAGCTCTGCAGTCTTGGGCACTTCAAAGAGTACATGAAGGTCATTTTGGAATCACTAAGTGTCGTTTACGTGCAAAAGAGTCAGTCTGGTGGCCAGGAATTTCTTCAGCCATTGAAAGTATGGTGAAATCATGCCCTACTTGTATTAAACATTCAAGGAACAGTCATGAACCATTGCTTCCCACACAGTTCCCTGACGGGCCATGGAAAACACTTGCGATGGATTTGTTCAAACTTGAAGGCGTTTGGTTTTTGACTGTGACAGATGATTACTCCAGATATTTTGAGATTAGCTGAATTAGAGTCATTAACATCACGAGAAGTAATAATGAGATGCAAAGCCTTTTTCTGTCGACACGGCATTCCAGAAGAAATTAGGTCTGACTGTGGGTCTCAATTTCAAGTCCTTGAACATTCAGATTTCAAGACATTTTCCAAAGTTTATGGCTTCAAGCATGTAACAAGTGGCCCAAAATTTTCCCAAAGCAATGGAGAGGCTGAAGCGGCAGTGAAAATCGCCAAAATGATTCTAAAGAAAAATGTGGAAGACCCTTATTTAGCGCTTCTAGCCTATCGAACGACACCCCTCTGGAATGGGTTCAGTCCCTCTCAGCTTCTTATGAACAGGCGATTACGGAGCACATTGCCTCAGACAGGACATTTGCTTAGTGAAAAACCAGATCTAAAGGATCTAAAAGGGAGAGAAGAAACATGTCGTGAGAAGTACAAACACAACTATGATAGAAGGCACAAAGTGCAAACTCTCAATCCTCTTCATATAGGAGACCCAGTTTGGATTGTGGACCTTAGAAGACATGGCAAAATTGTGAAAATCCTGGACAGCCCTCGTTCATATATTGTTGAAACTGATAAGAGGAATGTGAGAAGAAATCGATTCCACCTCAAACTTGCCCCTTATTTAAGAGAGGAAAACAGTGAACAAAATTTGTCAGCAAATACACATCAAACAGAACCATACAACCGCCCAAAGAGAAATATACACAAACCAAGCTGGTTGAAGAACTTTCAAACTTAAAAGGGAGGATGTTGTGAGAACAGTTTATTTCATAACACCTGTTAATTTCTATTAATTATTATCATATGTTTATTTGTTAATCTATGTTTGTAAAAAGGTAAATAAAGTTAGTTGAGTTTGAGTTATGACATACTAGCTGTAACCCGCGGGCTTTGCCCCGTTTAACTTCTTAATTTTCAAGATTATCTCGTTCGCATGGCTCAATCACGTCCTGGTTGAAGTTTGTTCGCTGCGCTTTAGGTTGGAGCTCGTTCGCTACGCTCACTCACCTTTAGGTTGGAGCTCGTTCGCTGCGCTCACTTGCCTTCAGGTTAGCTCGTTCGCTACGCTAACTCGCCTCCAGGTTGAAGTTCGTTCGCTTCGCTCACTCACCTTTTGGTTGCAAATTAGCTGTTGTCATAAATGTAAAAGAAATAATAATGCTGCATCCTGTTGGTAATCCTTGTAACTTTAATGCTATTGAACATCATAGAACAGAATCAACTTGTTTAATTGAAACAGCTGTTAAGATTCAATAATTCCATTTCTCATAAGGTTAACATGGGAAACTCCAGAGCCACTGGGGCGGAGCCCGAAAGGATTTTTGAAATAAGAATATGCCTATATGTTAATCGGGAATGTGAGCTATCATCATGCCAAATTTCAGCCCAATCCGACCAGTATTTTTCGCGTTCACTTGTCACAAACATACATCCATACATCCATACATCCAAACTTTCTCATTTATAATATTAGTAGGAAAACAGTGCATTCACTTAATTCTTAGTAAAATAGTACATAATTTATCTTAAAATTTCTTTTGACATTTACGTAACTGATACTTCTCAACTCAGGCACCACAAGGCACAGTTTGAGGATTAGTCATAATTAATTCCATTAACAATTGGCATGTCATGTTAACAATACATTTATGTTTGAAAAAAGTTATACAATAGGAAATAAATATCCTAGCTATCACTGAAATAACACTTAGATCTTTTATTAAAATTATATAATAGTTGAAATCCTGTGTTGAACCTGAAAAATAACTCATTAATTCCTATATTTCGTAGGTTGCAACCCAAGGGTTAAACTATTTTTCATATTCCTATGCCATATGAAATTTGACAGTTCCCATCTCTTACAAACCCTATTCTTCCTACCATCTAATATTGATCTTTTGTCAGATAGCATCACTAACTGATAGCCCAACAACAACGATATCTTGGTTTGAACCTCCTCGCTCAAGATCTATATTAACCTTCTACATCAACCTTCAAATCAAATCAAATGCTACGCCATCAGTAGGTAGAAAGTTGAGACTTTTACAGTTGAGCACATAATAATGAGTGTTGTTGCCATTCAAGATTATTCACAGACATCTGTGGTAAGATTGTGAGCAGACAACCTCTTCATGTCTGTTTCTTCTTCGGCCATCGTCTGTATTTGGAACATGACAACTTCATATGTAGCAGCAAGACCAATCACCTAGGAATATGAAATAATGGATCAAAATTTGTCATATAGACAAATAACTCAGGTAATATAGACTTTTTATGCAAATAGTAGAGTACTAGCAAACAAGTAATTTTACTTTTGTGTTTAGTCTCTAGTTTTACATAAATTATTATTATCAATCACTGAGATGGGGATGCCACCTATGTGCATATTTTAACCCAAACATGAGTGAAAGAGTGTGATGGTCTGTGAAGCTTTGTTACTGACTAAGATCAGCTGTTCCATTACCGTAGTCAGTATATCATCATAGACAAAAAGAATCAAATATAGACCGTCAGCTGTGCTGCGGTTACCATAGGTTCTGGCGCACACCGCTTGGAACGTAGTTACGGCGTACGCGCTACGTAAACTACAGCAGTGCGCGCCGGAACCTATGGTAACCATGGTAACAGCAGCACGGCTGACAGTCTATATTTAATTATTTTTGTCTATGGTATCATTTATTCAAAACCCAATCATCAGGAACAGCTGGATCCAGTTTTGAACCATCAAAAATCTACTGACTTTTCTCAGGATAATATTCAGCAACCTTTTGATTGTTAGGCGAGCACTATAACCAGCCAGATCGAATAACCTTGTCCTTAATATGTGATAAACTATTGATATTGTGATTGATTCAAACTACTCACAGTCACTAATGTTGTCCTGGTCAGAATAAAGAATCTCATTGCACTGATTGCTACTGAGTCATTACAGACTTGAAACTGGAATCTCTCCACCTTAAAGTAATAAAAATAAATCTGGTTTAAAATAATAATTGTTAAAGGATAAGATATTAACATCTTAAATACAAAATTAATCCAACTTTGGTTTCTGGATATGTTTCACTTTGTCACTCGCTTTAGTCACATTGTTATTGCATAGAAGGGAAGGTGGAAGTATATTTTACCTGTGGGTACTGCAACCTATAAAAGTTACATGTCAACGTAAACCCCCATACTGTGCGGTTACCGTAATGCTGTTTGCAGCGTTGTCATTATAGAGAGGTAATATTAATTCTCCCCTCAGCCATTTTCAAACTGCATATTAAAACAGTTTTTAACCTACTCAGTGAGCAAATAAAATTTTAACTCATTAAGCTGACTTATGTAATGAATATTCAAACAATGTTATCACAAAGTTTACCTCCTCATCAAACTCTTCCGATGGCACTGAGAAGATGACAAACTTGGGTTGTTTGGCGAGATCGTGGATGGAAGCCGAGGCGAGACACACAGTGATAGTGCGGGACATCAGAAACCCGAAGGAGAGGCAGAAGTAAGCCTTGCTTGCCAGAGTGGGTAGCGGACTGAAAAAATTACCAGCAGTTAATGTTGCTATAGCTACAATCAACCATCGATCATAGATAGTGAAATAATATGGACAAATGATGAACCTTGCGAACACCTAAACACTTCTATTTCTTAAGCAAGTTTGATTTAGAACTCTTGGGAGAGTTACTGGAAATAGACTGCCAGATTTCATTCTTCAGGAGATTCTATCGAACTGGAGAAAAAAATAGCTTATGCTTGCGTTTCTGGAACCCATTATGTGACTGCAAGCAAGCTGGAACTCTAATTGCTTCAAGTTTTGAATGATAGCTTCCCCAAAAGATGGACTGTTACAATTAAGGTATCCTAAAATTACCACTATCTTCGCCAGTACAACAACACTGTCACCTCCTAAGACCAAGATTTGACTAGCAAGCCTACTTCAACCGTAGAGGTCTTTCTACTAAATTTAATAGGAAAAGATTCCAAATTTGTAAATATTTGCTCTTTACATAATCATTATTATTATTATCGACTGAGATTGGGACACCACCTATGAGTGTATTTGAACCCAAATACAAATGAAGGATGAGTGTAGAATGGTGTGAGATGATCTGTGTACCTTATCTACTGACTAAGATCAGCTATTCCATTATCCAGGATCATATTTTATTTAAAGCCCAATGATCAGGGACTAACGATAGAACCATCAAAAAGCTACTGATTTTTCTCAGGATCAATCCAGTGACCTTTCGATTGTTAGGAGAGCACTATAATACATACTGACAGTTGACTCACGTAAGACTTAAGTACAATTGTAGACATATGTGGTAGACGTTGATGATGAAAGACAGCAACACTATTGGGGAGATGTGGTTGTCTACAATGGTCACAAGTCTCCTCAACACATTGTAGTCCCTGTACCAGTCACTCCATCTGGGCCTCGAAATAGTCTGTAGTACAAAAAATTCTCAATAACAAGTAAATAGCTGTCAATTCATAGCTGGGGGAAATTAGATTACTTGAAGAGCTAACTCAAAATTAAGTTCTTTTGCTAGTGTGCCAGTGGCATTTCCAATGAAGGAATCACAATAATTTCAAGGGAAAGAAGTTTAAATGTACTACATTTTTGTGGATTTGCGAGGGAGTAAGTCCAGCAATTTAATAAGAAGGTGAATATAGTTCTAAAACAACCACAATATCTTTGTTTAGTTTCTGCCCCTTTTGCAGAACACCCTTAACATAATATTGTTTTACGAATGCATTTCTTTAGCTTTGTCATCTGAATATGTTATCACTAAGCCAGAAAATGAGTAAGGACCAAAAACCAACTTGGTAAAGTACTTATATTTTTATACTGAACAAATTATTTATCTTACTACAGTACTTTACATGACAAATCCATCTAATTTACGTTTGTGTCATATTGTTTATTCAGTTTGCTCTTTGATTGTATAAATTCACTGCTTTCAGAATCACCTGTTTAACTTGCTTGCATTGAAAAGAGTCACTTATGGCCGTAGTAATGAAGCAAATTTATCACAGAAATGTTATGTTTTTGAAAACACCATTCATATAAGGAAGTAAGAGAATTTGAAACATGTTCTCACTTGTTTAGAGGCTTCAACCAGCTGTCGGTTGAAAGCCCAAAACATTGATGATAAACAGAAGGCAAGGTTGAAGATAAGGAGATCTAGGAAGCTGAATGTGAAGGTTGCAAGAGTATTCAGCATCAGCACTAGAGGAGTCAGCGCAGGTGTGTACGGCAACACGGTCAGCAGCTGCGGAAACCATCTGCTGAAGAACCTTCTGAACACATTTCGGGCGGAGCACTCGTAAACGTTCACAATTGCATTGATGATAGCAAATGCGTGTTCCACTGGAAAAGATCAAATGCCTTGAAAGTATCTGTGATTTGCTAGGAGATAAATTCTAAGACACTCTGTTTTCAGGTGCTTTTGAAGTTTTTAAGACTAGTGCTGCAATCTAGATAGACGGCAGACACTCTGTATTGCTGTATTGCATAGTGTAGTCACAGAGAAGTAAGGTACAGAAAAAAAAAAAAAACACGCTTGGGACAACCGTGCAATTATAGCTCTGGTAATATTGTGCCAGAAATATACTTGTGACGATCGAGCAAGGTAGAGCCTGAATGGTGAGCACTGTGCGGACATTCCTATCGTACAGTGACTTCCTCCACTGTGAGCATAGAAGATGAGCAAGGGCAAGGGGAAGCGATGTTAGACTTTGCCCTAGACACCAGTGCTGGTGCTAGACACCACTTAAGAGTACGATGGAGTGTATCCTCTAACACCACTTCTCTGTGGTATTGTTTACCTGTTGTTCCTCATAGTTATGGTGCTGATTGACCAATTTAGTAACCTATAGCTTGAAAGAAAGGCAACATTAAGATAAGTGAGAAATCTACCACAATATTTTCCTTTGCTCTTTTACTAGTTTGGTATCAGTACCTTAATATCTTAATAGTTCTAATTTTTTAATGAGTTTTGTCCCACCTTCGCTAGGCCTGGCTGTGACTAGGTATTTCACACATTACTACTAGTAAGAGAGGATCACAGTATCATCCCATGGATAAATCCCTTTTACGATTGGCAGGATTTGAACCCAGGATCTCAGGGACTGAAGTTCCACAATCTACCACTAGACCAGCTTGCTTACCTTAGTAGTTGTGATGCTATATTGTACTTAAATATCCTGTAAATTGGATAAAAATTGAACAAAACAGTTTACTAGTAGTACTACCACTTAGCTACCACCACTTCTGGATGGATCGCAGCTCGCAGCAGTAATCTTCCAGCTTACTATATTTGCATTGTAAACAAATTATAAGTTTGAAATGTTCCAGTAACTCACCCACAGCTACTAGGCAGTACAAGGCAGTAAAGGTCCGACAGATAAGGGTTGTGTGAGGTCGGTAGCCGAGGTGTTTAGTAGACACTTCAGCATGTCTCCACACGTTGGACAACCGAGGCCACGCTTTACCTAGACGGTGGAGGAGCACACAGGACAACGTCGCACTGCCGTAGAACACTACTTTGGCTGAAACAACATACTCTATGTACTATCTTTGACTATTGATACAAGTACTTCAGCATCCAATAGTCAATGGTACTATGTACTACCATTGACTATACACAGACTATTCTTTGAAAGCCTACAGTCAATTGTACTACTGTACGTCACTTAAAAATGGTTCCAACGCAGTTCTGTGCTAAGAGTTGTCTTGCCTTATCTAAAATTAAGATTGAAACATGTGATTACCAGTGGAGTACATACTTGCTCTGAAGACAGTAAAGTTGAGGAAACACCAGTGAAGACCAAGCAACGTCATACCAGCTGTTCCAAAAATTGCAAGGAATGACGTCACAGTTGCCTGAGTCTTAGCAGAAACTGGCAGGAGGCCGAAGATCCTGGCAAGCAGCAACGTCCAGGATAGCGACTTGCTGAATGTGTCAGTGGTTCCTACTGGAAACACTTTACTCTTCCTGAAAATTATAAGGTTAGATCATTCTGAAAATCTATACTACTACGCACAGCCCAAACTTCTACAACCAGCCCAGACTCTGTACTATTTTCATTTTGGTATATAGTTGATACAGCCGAGCATACCCTCTTCAAAATTGACAGTCAGTGCATCGATTGAATCTAAATTTTATGGGAGACAGAGGTCTTTTTACACAGAACTTGTTGGAACTGGTCATGTGTTTCATTCAAGTTCATACTTTGAACTGAAAAGTCGATCTGAAATCATCGTAGAAAGTCCGAGTGGTATGATTTAAGGGACTAGTCTGAGATAATCAACTGAAAGTCTCAGTGTATATAGTGCACATGTATGGATGGGTGAGCTTTGCACTAGGGTTTTGATGTGTACCACACTCCGTTAGTAAAAGGAATTCCATCTACCCGCATCCACAAAAAAACAAACAAAATCCTCAATCTTTCTTTTTGAAATTCATTTATGTTTATGGCGATGGTTTTTATTATTTTACGGAATATTACGGACATTTTCCATCAAGATTAATAAAATATGTTTTCCAACTATGGTGGGTTTGTGTACTATTTTTATAATGTCATGATACTTTCTCACCTGATGACGGAAGGTTACAGGTACCACAACTTCGGAAAAAAATTGTTTTTAACTAATCAGGGTGGAAAATGTCAGCAAAATATGTTTACAACCTGCCAAACAGCTTAAGAAACTCAACAAAATTATTTGATTTAAGGAATACCTTGTATAGGTTCGATCTTGGGCATGTTATTGATTTTGGTTGTAGACCACGATTTTTAAATGATAACTTAAAGGTTTATAAACAAGAAAAGCACAATACAATCAAAAACGCCAATAAAACATAACCCCCAAAGTGAACAGAAATATTTTTGGATAAAAAGAATTATTTCAAAAATAGTACCATAATCTAAGACAAAACATTTTTTTAAACAAAAGCTAGAGAACTATATTGTATATATTCTTTAAATAGTTTTTAAAAGTGAATAAAGTAACATTAATCCCGTTCCAGCCAGCCAAAATAATAACAGGTCATATTTGATATAACATTTCTGTATCTTTGGTAACTATACATACAACACACCAAAACTCACCAAAAGTGAAGTTTAATTCTAAAAAGCGTCTCCATACTACAATAACAGTAAAACTACAAAACGAAAGCCTCAGTGGAAACACAAACAAAATATCAAATTTAATTGTACAACGCCCTATTTTTATGTCAAGGTAAATGTTAGTTGGTCAATGGCGTTGATAGTGATAACATCGAAGAGATGCTCCAAAGATAATGGTGGTAAATTTTTAATGCGGATGTACACAGTTGAACTGATATAGCTTCGTGTAATTGTTATTGTGATATCGCTGTGAAATATCGTGATATTGCTATTCCACGGACTCTGTAAATATTTGATTGGAAGATGATATGTAGATACACCAGGGCAAATCAGAACAAAGATCTAACAAATGTTAGTTTTATTATTGATAGAACCGTTTTACATTTACCGAACTTGGTTTTAGGTTAATTTATGTAGTTGAGGTAGCCCTTAGCTATAAGAATTTTGTAGTGACAAAATATTGAATTTCCACACCTAACAGCGTGGGAATTGCTTGTGTTCGAAACTGTCAAAGCTATAAACAAACAAAAAGTACGGTAATAAAGTCTATCATGAAAGCTATTTTGAGAGGTTATCTTTACGTGACAAATATTTTCGTATTCCAACATAAATTAGTTAGTTAAATAATGTTGCAATGACAAAAATACAGTTCATCACACGGGCAAAAAGTATCTTTTCAACCATCGCTCATCGTACAACATCGGCTTCGTGAAACTTTAGCTCGGATCGAAAAGAGTCACTTTACGCCCTAGTGGTGAAATATACAATTCCACCACTACATTAGCTAATTAATTTGTTAGTGGATGGCTTGCTACTAAGATCAGCTGTTCCCAGTCTAGTGATCAAGGACAGCTAGGTGTTGTTTTGTTCTCAGAACCACCTACAATCTGTTGGTTCTGACTTTGTATTGAAAATGTATTACAACATCATTATTATCGGATACGATTTCATTGCACGATGTTTTGTTACATACTGTAATTATTGTATTGTACTGAAACAAAATTTTCCTATTCTATACTGACCTGAATTATATTGTAGGACATTTTACGTGCATGTATTCTATTGTATATACAGTATAATACATGTATCCTGTATTCTACAGTACTCACTTGCATTTATTTGCGTTATATTGGGTTTACGCAGTATTGTACTGAATGTAATTGTGTTTACTGTACCGTTTTGAATAATTGAACAGTTTACAAAGAATAATTGAATTGCAATACATTTTTTCGCATTGTCTTTGTCTTTCATCGTACTTTATTCACTCTGCAGTACAGTTATATATTGCCATATTGCTTACGTATTGTCGTATTGTACTGCAGTACAGGCAGAGGTGTGTTATCAGCTCGCCTGTAGATCGATTGGATCTATCATCACGACCAGTTACACCACAGAACTATATTTGGACACATTGGTGGAGAAAGTTGTTGGTTGTTTTGTTATTGTTGACTCTGTGGTAGTGCAATCCAGCCGACATAGTGACAATTGGTAAGTTTGAACTATATTCCTTTATTTATCAGTTTTAAAGTTAGTTTAGGTATATTTGTTATGTCCGGTAGACCTTGAGTTGGATTTTTAGTTATAAACTTAATTATTGCGAGTAAACGACGATCTACTAGTAAATACGGGATGTAACACGTCCTTGCAGCGTCAGTCCACAGCCAATCGAGTAACCGTAGACACTACTCTTATTCTTCTTCGTGATGTTCCAGTCCCTAACAGAGAGCTGAAACCCTACTGGACTGAGGCTGTTTTATGACTTTGTCCTCTTCAGTCAGGGAAAGGATAGCAGCTGCAGCAGAGACATATAAATAACGAACGAGTGTGATAACGTAGCTCAATTCTGCTACAGCTGGTTGGGGTTGGGTTTAGCGGTCTTTGTTTTTATTGAGGTCGGTTGTAGGATTGGTTTATGGTTTGCGGGGTGTTTTGGACACTACTTAATTGTCTGTGGTCAGGTAGCACTAAAACACCCGCTTACCGAATAATCTCCAAACCCGCCGTTATTGTCGTCGCTAGAGTCTTGTCCAAATTTCGACGGCGGATAGTAAGGTGATTTTTCAGTTGCGTGGTGAGAAACAGGCAAGAACGGACGAGCATACCAGCACCTACCGGCCTTGGTAGGAGAGCTGGTAACAGGAGACATGGTGATGGGGAAGCTGGACGAGGCGACTGATTCAGCAAAGCTTGGGTACGGGGATATTCGGAGGTACTAGCAAGTGGATTTTTACAACCCAGTTTCCGACAGGTCACGACGATTGTCGGTCGTACCCGAGCACCTTTTGTCCGGGAACTCCCGACGACGCGGGACACACTTTCTTCTCCTCGCGCTGGGAAAGGCCCCTCCTGGAGACTCAGTATCATGCAGGACCGTTGTCAATGGACATGGTCATCCAGATGATTCAGATGACGATAATTGTACCTGTATTTTACAGTTTGTCCAGGGTGTTCTCAGTGCCAAGAATCTTGACCTTGATGCGTTCAAGGTCATAAAAGAATTAAATGCCAAGAATGGCGAGAGCCCTGAGGGCCTAGGTAACACGTTGACCTGACCTGAACATTGCCTGAAGTAATTTTACAAACAATCCCAGGTCTATGTCCAACAGTGTAAAGGAGTTTTTTTATTGAGCCGGGAGTCTCAAAATAGAGGCTTCTCAACCGTGTGCGTAACAGCATTTTTACTTCTTCTCCCTTAAAAATTAGCAAACTAAAGCTCTTCCCCAGAACTATATAAGTGTAAAGCTTGCACTGTAAAATTCCCTTTAACACAAGACATAAACCTTAGTCGTCGTTAAAAAAATTATCGGACATAAATTTTCCTTGACAACAATAAATCTTACAGCAATTATTAGACACTAAAATGTTATATTTACATCTTTTGCTAAACATACAATATTTTCTGTCAGACATTATCAAGAGCAGAACGTATGACCTTGGTGTCGCCTTGTGACCTTGAGCAGGACATAAACCAGTTACTACAACATTCTCATCATTATAATTCCGCCTTCCTGGCCAATTACTTGGATTGTCTAGTCCACATTTTACCACAGACATTTTTGTACCAGGTTCATAACCTAAGCGAATTAAAAATTGAAATTTAGTTGTGATTCTTCAATTTGAGTTATTTAAAATTACACACTTATAAAGGACAATCAATGATAAGATGTTTTAATATTATGCAGATTCAATTTCAGTCATAGATTATGTATTGTCATCCAGAGGCTTAGATACTGCTTTACAAAAAATGTATCGTACGTCTGTAAGTTCGCAACATCGTGCAAAACAGGTTAATGTCTCAATTTAATGCTGCTAAACTGATTTAGAAAGTTTGCGGAAAGTATTTACAGTATTTTCTCGCCAATCTAGAAACACGTCGAAGTTTATTGGTCCTTCGAAACTGGGATCAGCTGTCTTTTGCCATTAACATGAACAGCTGATCTCAGTCAGTGGCATCACACAGATTATCTTACTCCATTTTAGACACAACTTGCATTGATATTCAGTGATACGTTCGCAAATTACGAGTGTCGCTGTATTATAGTGAAGTAATTACACATTGCAATATTTATAAAAGTCTGTGGAGTATAACTTGAAAGACAAAATTGTTTACTGTGGATGACGCCTCAAATCTAACCTCAACCTTCGTTTGATTTGCGAATTTGAAAAACTATTACGTTTGTTTTGCTTCTCATTAAAACGGTGTATTGATATGACTAATATAAATTTCACCTGTGAAATCTCGTAAGCTATCCAAGTACGAAAGTCCTAGAACTTGCTTGAGTTCCTCGCCCACTCCACACACGTCTCGTACAAATTATGTTGAATCATGTTTTGTGTTAGTGTTATAGGCCCTAATGGAATTCACATAATCTTGTACTTTGACCTAGCTAAAAAGCCGACTTACAGAGCAGACTCCAGACTAGACCGACATTCGACCCTGGTTGCAACAATAGAATGCTACAGAGTTGTCAATTCAATTGCAGCACGCGCAGACTATAGATTGTGACGTAGAATCAGTACCAAAAGTCAATTGCGGTCGTTGCATTCCTACTTGTTGTTATGACTGGAACCGAAAACATACCAGAGTTGAAAACAACTCGTAATTGAAGGAAACAACAAATCTATGAAAATAGACTTTTTCGCAGTACATAACGCAGTACATTTTTGTGTTTTACATAACGCCAACGGAGTTTTTTTAAGTTTTTTTTTATGAAAACCGTTTAAACCGTGGTCTCGTTACTATCTAACACTAGCAGTTTTAGACAACATAATTAACTAATAGTCCATTGACAAATATCTTGCTTGGAACGATCCAGCAAAATTCAGATTTGAAGGCGAACAATAGACACTTATTGTTTATTGAAGACACTGGTATTTCATGCAGATTTGATGACAGCAATAAAAAAACACTTCTCTCATACAATAATGGCAAAAGACATTTAAACTAAACATTAATAATTGACGTGAAAACTACAGACCACAGCGTAGTATACCAAAATTAAATTAAAATGAAAACTGATATAAAATAATTCTGGTTACACCTGTATTCCTGGCTGGACTTTCATATTTTAAGACGGGATCCGAAATTGTGGGATTTTTACTAAGTATGATGGAAATATCCACAGTAATTAATGAAATAATGTAAATATGGATAACTAAATCAGTAACAACTCCCTTATAGATATTTTGGGGCGCACAGCTATGCGCTTAAATGAATTCTACCATAAAAAGCAAAACAAAATTATAATTTAGTTAACTTTTACAGCAATTAATGCGTTTCTATCTGTAACATGGTAAAACCCAGAAAACCAAGATTGTAATCTAAGTGTTAGCTTAGTTTAGCTTAGTTTAGTCCTTCCTTCTTAAGTTTATTTGTTTATTCTTCAATAAACTCACTTTGTCATTCATTCATGTCTCCAGACATATCAATAGATCAATTGGACAACGTTCTAAAAATAGCGCGTCACTGACACTTTGTCAATTGTTGACCTATGTACGAGACAGTGACGTATTCGACCCGCGATCAGCTGTTTATAACAGCTGATGGTGATAAGACAGGACAGTGTTATCAGTACACAGGAACCGGATACTCAAGGTCGTCTACCGCGAACCTCGCAACCTCAACTGTAGTGCGGCACAACCGCTGGGACCGCGGTAACCGCAGCACATCATGGAGATGCAGGTATGGTTGGTAGATATTACGTAATTAGACTATATTTTAGTAATTCAAATTACCTCTGGGTATTTTATCCTTGGGAAATACCGGGTGAAGGAGTGTAACCCAAAAGTGTATTCGTAAAACAATTAAAATAAATTTAATATGCAAATTAAGTACGGTTTTTTTGTTTTTTTCCTAGGACGCATGATCCCGGAATTGTTTTTCACATTACTTCAGGCTAGACCTAGGGGTTGCGGCATTATCAATTGTAAAATCCATCGGTGATTTGGTGGGATTTGAACCCGGGACCTCTGGAACAGAAAGCCCCGCGCTCTAACCACTAAACCAGCTCGATCCCCTAATTAATTACGGTAGGCCTATATTTTCTATAAACTTAATACAATAAGGGAGTTTCCCTGTAACACCCCTTTCCAGCCGTCCAACTTAACCGATTTGTACGATTTGGTGTCATTTAATAGCTTATGATCTAGCACACCTGTGAATTAAAAAAGGTAATTTCCTTTTGGGTTTCGCCCTCCTCACGTTTAATTTATGGAGTCAATTTTTTAAACATCCAGTTATTCTGACTAACTTTAACGGTTTAAACGTGAATTGTAATTGAACAGCTGTTCCTGCAGTTGAATGTTTACCACAGATTGTTTAAACAAGAGACTAACCGATCGATGAGAATGCATTTTTTACAACTGTGACCCAATTGAGATAGATAAAAATAATTTTTATAGTGTAGATCCAAATTCAACAAGATTATTTTTAATTAGTTTAATTCATCTAGTTTTAAACAATCATAATCTTAACAAGGTAAATGGGTATTACACTGGATTCATTTTACTCTGGAAACAATTTTTTTTAAATTGAACTGTGCGCTGGTATTTTAAAACAAATCAATTGCAATTGCAAATATTAAAATTTAATATTTATTATGATTTTTGCACGTTTTCTACCACTAAGCTTAGTTATGTCATCGTTATCTGATCTACCTCAAGTTAATCGTGACATTTTGTAATTACTTGATTTAAAAATTCCATTGTAGTGGGAATTACTTGGATTTTAATTAAGAATAAGAACTTCAATCCTGGATACGTTAATAATTAATAGTTGGCGTGAGAAAATACATACAACCACTTTTTTGCCTAAATGACTTCTTACGAGTTCGTTTTGACTGATAGTTTGTAACATACAAATACAGTAATTGGGAATTTAATTATAACTTGTCCATTATTTGCAGCGCATTTAAATAGGTAAAATGATATTTGATACATCGTTCAAAATATATTTTACTAATGGCCTATTGGACATAACCTATATATTATCCATTAGTCTCTGATTTTACAGTATAAAACATCCACAAAGGATTGGATACTTACAAACATAAAACATAAAAAATATAATAATTGTGAAATAATTCACATGAAAACTTGAAAAGAACCGGTATGGACCATAAACATAAACAAAATGACGTTTTTGGACCGAAAATAAACATTATTTAACATTGCTTAAATGGAGCTGCCGAAACATGTGTTAATGCTATTATAGGATTTGGGTCAACAACGTCATTTGTTTATGTTTATTATCCATACCGGGGTTTTCTATTTTTCGTGATAATTAAGGTGTTTCAATAATAAAATGATTATAAATTATTGTATATCAAATAATATTTTAAATATTTAAATTTCTAAATAGATAGAATTAAAATTTAATGAAATTCTTATACAGTATTAAAAAAATCACTATACGTTTCAATAATAAAAAGAATACATTGCCATGTTTGAAGGTTCAGTTACTATTTCTAAACTACGTAGATCCATAAATTCTTTCTGAAATCGTAAATAAAAATAATTGCCAATAGTTTAACCTAAAGGACCAAAATTGTCTTTAAAAAAAATTTCTTGTTTATAAAAAATAACGATTCTAAATTCCTTTAAGGGAGTATAAATCGCGTTACACAACAAATAAAAATATATCGGTTGTAGAGAAATAAGAGAAATCGGAATTTGAGTACATTTAAAATTAAATTTATTTACCATTTCATTTAATTAAGATTATTTATGGAAATATTGCCTTACTAATTACTCTAAGATTTTTTTTCTAGGAATTTGAGATACAACAATACTAAAATGTTTCAAAAGTCCTCAACATTTTCGGGATTCCCAAACAATCCTCATTTAACTTTGTGCTAATTAGTTTGTTTATCTTTGTAAATTACCGTGTTATCCGTTGAAAAGGATTGTTTGCATTTCAAGTACACGAAGCAATGCTGAGAATGCTAAGTACTAATATTGTCTTTGTATGGAATATACTATTATTTTGTTGTATTATATATTTTATTGCAAAGAAAAGGAAGTAAAATAATGATTAGGTTCAACGTAAAAAAAATATCCCTTAATTCTTTACAACCATTCCACTATTTACGAGCCTAATTTTAAAAAAATAAATTTTAAAGTTGAATCAAACGTTCGACATAGTGTGCTACTTTCAATTTCTCATTGCTGTCACATACGCGAGCTTAACTCAAAGCAAACTGAAATATCAACTTATAGAAAATTGTATAATCTGTTATGTGACGTCAACAATCATAGTATCGAAATCATAAAGAGAACGTATGATTTAAAATAAAAAAAATCACAGCTAAACCATAAAGATTTCCTATGGCCTGTTTCATAATAAACTACAAACTAATATTTTTAGTAAATCAGCTGATTGTCCAATGCAAATCTAATGGAAATTACAAATCACAACAGCTTGTAACTTAAATTAATAAATAAATTAAATAAATTAACTAATTAAGTTATTAAAAATAATTATTCATTAAATTATTAAAATAAATTATTCATTAAATTATTTAAATAAATTATTAATTAAATTATTAAATTAAATTATTAAATTAAATTATTAATTACATTATTAAATTAAATTATTAATTACATTATTAAATTAAATTATTAATTACATTATTAAATTAAATTATTGTTTAAATTATTAAATTAAATTATTGTTTAAATTATTAAATTAAACTATTAATTAAATTATTAAATTACTAATTAAATTATTAATTAAATTGTTAAATTAAATTAATTAATTAATTAACAAATTAATAAACAGCTTGTAACTTGTAGTTTATTATGAAACGGACCCCTGGTACAGTATCCAAAAATCAATGATACGCTTAACAATTTACCATGTTACAGAGATATTCAGTTATGTTAAAGAAATAAGCAAATTCAACTGAACTATGTAATACTCCTTAGCTCTTACAAAGACTGTAATTATTTTATATTACTAGTCTCAATGATATTTTTATCTTAAGAGGGAACTCTCAATGGATTAATTTTCACTCACGTGTAGTTGCCACAATCAATCTTTTCTTAAGTTTTTAAAACCCTATTATTAAAATTATCTAATAATAACCACCAATCAGATTGAAAGTGGTGATGGTTCGATATGCTCGTGAAGTTTCTTTAAATAATTCGACGTGCGAGTTTATCTTGAGTTTTCCTCATTGGATTTAATCAAATGCAGGTGAGGTTTGTAGAAAAGAAAGATACTGTATCGTATTTTAATGAAATTACATGTAGTGTTAGCACTGTAAAGATTATTTAATTTAATTTAGACGTTTGTCGTTAAACTGCATTGTGTTTGGTAGGAATTGAGCTCTAAATATCAATAGTAATCTCTTAAATTAATTTAAAAATATGTTAAAGTAAAACACTTTTTCATCACTCTGTATTCGAAAATAGCCCGTTTCCATACAGCTGAGATCTTCGAAAATCTTCAATTCCCAAGATTAAGTGATCAGCTGACTTTTCCTGACGTAAACATTACTTTCGCTACACAAACAATACTTTGCCTGACATCAACAAAGTTACAATCAGCTGAATTTTATAATACAATTAATTATACAGCCGTATTGTGTTTAGATTGGAAAAATGAATAGATTACGAAATATCAGATATTTTTTAAGTTTGATGAAGTAGTTTTTTTCATCGTGATAAAAAGTATTGTTCAATACTCGTCACGAAAAGTACCATTTCGGGACGGGATAGTGTTTTACATGCGAGTTGTTTAGTAGTGAAATATACTATTTCGCTACACTACTGTGAAATGACCTGTTTTCGTTCCATGTTTACCACATGCGAAATTTCGTCATTACATCGTTTACTACCGAAAAAGAATGTTTTCAATGCGAAAGTGATGTTTCCTATATTTTTTTGGATTTTGCCGACGTAAACAAACAAAGATTTGTTATTTTTTGTAAACTGTTTTAATTTTCAACAGCCAAAACTGTACAATTGATTATAGAAACAAACATTTTTTGAACTAATTTGTCCAAAACAATTCCTTTGGTATAATTTAACTAAGTCAAATATCCAAATTTAAATTGGATATCAATACTAAAATAAATTGAACGAAAAATAATTAGTAAATAATGATTGTATTTAATCGTCTAATTAAGATATTGAACTAGTCTACTTATCATTTAAGAGGGAAACCTGTACAGTTGGTTTATTTATGTCTTGAATTTGATAATGTTTTCTGCAGAATCATTCAGGTCAAAAATACACTGTATCAGCCGACTGGCACATACTTTCTCCTAATAGCTTGTCAACAACTCTAATAATTGGAAGGTGGTTTGAGTCACCACGAAATGTTATGGGGAAAATCCCAAACATTGAAATATTTTTATATGGGTTAGCCTCTGGATCAAGATATACCAAGTTAAGGTTTAGGTAGATTGTTGCGTCAATTTATCCTTGTGTTAATAACAACAGCTGTTCGTGCTGCTGAGGACGCATAACACAAAACACAAACACATATTTTGTGTTACAGCGTGTCTCAGAAGAGTTAGTGTAAATGCTGACGACTTCATTCATGATGGATGAGTATATTTCATCACTAGAGCCCAATGTGACTCTTTTCGACCCGAAAAATGAGCGAGGGTTGAAAAGACATGTTTTGCCTGTGTGATGAACGATATTGTTCAACATTATTTAACAAACTATGTTAGAAAACGAAAATATTTGTCACGTAAAGATAACCTCTCAAAACTAACAGTAAATTTTTTCAATTTAATTTGCTAATAGACACAAGCAGCTGTTTAGTAAGTGATGCAATATGTTCGTCTAAGATTGTGTTAGTACATTATACTATCGATATGTCAAATTATTTACAATAAGGCAACAATTAACTACAATCGATTGAAAAATCGATACATACTTTCAATACATGCAATTGTTAACAACCGAAATTTACAACTGAGTTGATAACAGCTGATTTTTACTCCCTAGGGACAAAAAACGCTTTTTAATCGGAGTAAAAATGCTACTTTAGATGTGCAACGCATACAACCGGCCGTTTTGCTGCAATATGACAAAAAACTTTTTTTTAAAGTTCTTAACCTGAAGTTGTGCTCTTAGCAGCACGAAACAGCTGTAGTTATTTATAGCACAAGGATCAATTGACGCAACAGGTAACCTAAAAATGTTATTGCAATAACTTTGGAACCATACTTTTACACTATCGTGGCTGTAATATTTTGTTTAGAGTTAAAAGGACTATAACATACACAGACGCGCACACATACATAACTTTGAAAACCGCCTTTATTGGGTTCAGGGGGACCTAAAACGTATATTTTCAGGAAAAATCAAACTCGAAAATTTTCACTAACACAATCATTTCTCCACATACTGGTATAGGGAGAGAAAGTTAAAAGCAAAGTGATTAATTAACATTCTTACTTAAAAGCAAAATGTTTACCCTCCTACCTTGCAACATCTTACTTTTGAATATTATTGGTTTAGTATCTAATCGGCTAATCGTTTTGTATAAAAAATATCCTTACATTAGATATTTACAGCAGATAAGAAACCAATGAAAACACAAACTCTCTCTACGGTTTAAATCGCAAACTTCGCGAACCAGTTCTCCAGTTTCCTTATTTTCTCTTGTTCCCAGTTCGCGAATTAAGCCCCACTCAGTCCGGGCGTAACCGGTTGGGCGGCTTTTCATTTGCAAATGAGTGTAGAGTTAGATGGATTGGTTTCTGGGGAATTTCCACTCCCCGGGTGACCAGGGACATGGTGATAGATCCTCAACCCGTTTTTGGTCAGATGACCAGTATGTGGGAATTCGGTGGTCAAGAGTTCATAGAGTTCAAGACTAAATTATTGTAGGTTTTTTTTACGTAACAAGTGTCATCCTTTACCAAATATATTTAAGGTGATTACTAGTTTCTATAGTTTAACCCTCATATATGTTAATTTGTTTTAAATATATTTTTTGTCATACTGTATACAAAACAGGTTTATATAGACTACATACATTGCGGGTGTAAAGTAGCTCCTTTTCTCCCTTGGAAGAAAAATCAGCTGTTGTCAATGGGGTTTTGCATTGTTTTAATAATAGCTTATTGCATTCTTGTCAATATAGTTCGACATATAGAAAGTATAGTGATTCGTGGGGTACACTAACACAATCATAATACACACGAATACTAGAAAAAAGCCGGTATGGATCATAAACAAATGACGTTTTTGGCCCGAATCCCATACTAATAGCATTAACATAATATGGTTTGGACAGTTCCATCTAAACAATGTTAAATAATGTGTACTTTGGGGCCAAAAACGTCATTTGTTTTTGTTTATGATCCATACAGTTTCTAGTATTCGTGGTAATACGACGAAATGATCGAATCGCTTACTAAACAGCTGCTTGTTTACATTAGGAGAATTGAAAACAAGTTGGAAGTCGTTTTGAGAGATTTGAAAATTTAAAGTATTTTTGTTTTGTAGCTCAGTTTGGGTGCAATATGACAAAAATCTAGTCCATCATACGGGCAAAAGTGTCTTTTCTACCCGTGTTTTTTAGGTTATGTTATACTCGAGAGAATGATGACCATATTTCACAGTCACGCGAAAGAAGACTTTTGTATGATTTTGAAACCAAATCTCTCCAAAGTAATCTAGATATAGGCCTACCACTATCCTTGGACTTGATCCCGCTAGTTTAATGATTGAAATAGGACCATAAAGTCAGCAAAATCTCTATCATTGAGACGAGTTCCATCTCGTTTTATCAAGAATTTCTTTCACTTTTTGACAAGTTAGATATTTTATCAGCCAATCCTTAACACGAGTTAATAGTTTGTGTAGATACCGTATAGCTAGGTCCTAAATAATCACCTCCACATATGATGAGGTTTTGGAGATTTTCCATTCTGAATGGACAAGGAAACACAGACAGGTCGTTGAGTTCTAGAGAGCTGATTGTTGTATTTAGGACAAGTGGGAGAAGGAAAGGCCAAAGATGATCCGGGAAACGAAAGGGGAAAAGAAACATCGATTTTGAAACAATGATTACTCGGAATGAATGGGGAGAGAAATAAATGAGGGAAATAGAAACATTAAACGGTATCAGCAAACTGACACATACTTTCCCCCATTAGTTTGTCAACGTACCTTATGGGTAAGCGGTGGGAGTAACTAACATTTTAAGGGTAATTAAAAAAAAATTGCAATCACTTTTGAACCAATGTTTATAGTATAAGTAAGGGTTGTACCGTTTTTTAGCTAAAGGACCACAACGTCACAAACTTTAATCAAAAACGTTTTGGCGTTTTTGTGAAAACCCGATTTTCCATGTTTTTATGGGAAATCATCATTAAAAATCGAAATTTCAAAAAATGAATAAATAAAACACTTGGGAGATACCATGAGTTAGTTCCCACATACCAAACTTTGTTAAAGTTGGAACACATGTGTAGTCTGTAGCTCTGTACGCATCCACAGACTCAGGCAGGGAGTCCAAAACGGGCATTCACTCAAAACTCAAATTCGAAAATTTTGACAAAAGCAATACTTTTTTTAAAACACTTTCTCCATATATACAGTGGGAGAAAGTAAAAACAAAGAAGTACTGTTTTTTTTTAATAATCAAAGTTGGGGTTTTTTATGTTTGACTGTTTTCTAGAATATAGTAATTGATATAAAATAAAATACCAATCACTTTTTTTTAGTTTTCTCTCACCCCTTTAAAAATCAAGGGGAAACTACTACATAAACATTTCACATAAGGAAGATCCGGTTCGAAGAAAGCAATTAAATACTTAAGCTATTGCAGGTTTACCAACACAATAACAATTTAGTTCGAGATGGGTAAACAACTAGAACCCCCACCCCACAGACCACCAAGCTTCCAGGCACAGTTCTAGTTTAGTGGTCCAAGAGACAACGTTGCACAATGTTCAATAGGATATTTGTTGGTGAACGGCAGGTAGGGATTGAACAAGTTCATACACGTTCAGATTGCTGTATAATCAAATGTCTGTAAATATAAACACGTTCATTGGAATGTGATGGTTCATTGTTGGACATTAACAGCTGTTAGAATATCTGTCTTGTAACAATGCGCTATACAATTAATATTTCAAGTGATATTCCGATTTGTAATGCTATGGTCGAATGTGCCTCCTGAGAAATTAACGTTTTTACCTGATATATGAAAACTAATATTCTTTAACGTAATACTTTTAATCACATAATGAAGAGAAAACGACAAACTTGTTTACCTATCGGCGTCGATTGTTAGGTAATAAATGTTTATAAAAAAAATATTGTTTAAATTCAAATATGTGTGTTGTTTGAATTGTAACATGTTTTACTGAGTAAAAGTATAAACTGATTTTTGATTTTACCTGTTTAAACTTATTGGTACCTATTTGAAAAAATATATATCCTTGCGATTATTTAGGAGTTTATTACATGTTTACATGTATTAGATGTTTTTAATTAAATGTTACTACCCTGATGTACCAGTTTCAAAATTAAAATATTTTTCCGTTTTGATTAGGACAAAGTTGTTTTCTACTTTATTGCACTTATTTTGAAGAAGCAAATGACAAAAATGACGTAAGAATGTTGGTGTTAAGTATCAACAATCGAAAACCCTAAGCTGTTATGTCAACGTGATAGGATATTTTTGTCTAAAACTAGATGATGTAGGCTAAATGAGTTAGAAACATATATTTTCATCGAGTAAAAAATTGGAAGCATTCCCTCCAATTCCAAAATATATTACTCATGCGTTCGGGACAAAATATAAATCTTTGTCCTTATAAAAAACTATTTCTGCTGTATACATTGAAAAACGTCATTCTAGAGAAAACTGGCGAAGAAATTTATTTCCTTTGTAGAAACAGTTGGAACTTGAACGTTTTTCATTACTGATAACAGGTTAGTCGTAGCCTTCAGTTGATAATGTTATGCAAAGTATTGCAATGTGTGCTACGTCCAAAGACCTACAAGTAAAAAGTTATGGTTATTCGATCGGGGTGTGGCTGGAATAGCGGCTTGAGTACATGACCTAGAGATCCGGGTTCAACTCTAGACAATCACAAATTGTTTTTGGTTATGATAATGAAGTGACCTGGTGGTTCGGATCCCATCTTAGATTCATTTTAGCCCATCTAGAGACAAAAAGGGATAGATTTTTAAGGTGAGAACTTTATCCGTAAATTACGTAGTTCCGGTAAAACATCTATGATAAATAATGATTACGTTATTAAACTCTAATCAAGGAATAATTAAGATTTAACCCTTTATGTAAAAAGATAAGTATTTCGGAAACAAGAGTTACATAGGTACAACCAGAATCCTTAAAACTTCGAGGATTACCAATTTTATTTTGGACTAATATTTGGACAACAAAATTTGTTGCACCAAAAATTACGCATTTTACTACTTTTTCCGATCATTAATGTGAGCTTTCCAGCGTAAACTCGATTTAAAATAATTCAGTTTTTTCTGTACATAAGATGTTGGAAAGCATGATAAACCAACGTTTTTATTTATATATCTCTGAATAAACCACAGAGTACAACTGTTTAGTATTTTACCTCAAATTCGTTATAATTAATTATTTTAAAGTCATCGTAGTAGTGATGGAATTTTATTGAATAATTTCTTGATCAGCATAGTACGTGTTTTTTAATTACCTGAAAAAAATATATACGTCTAATAACACTTGCAATAATATATTTACACTTATACTGTTGACCAACAGGAGGAATTTTGTTGCAATTAATTTTGATGACCTTTTACCAATAAGTAAAAAAATATCTTTTTCATTGATTATTGTGTAGAACATGGGCTACTTGTGCTTAAAATACTGCAAAGCTATAGCTAACCAAGTAACTACATATTGATTCAGTAAGAAACATGTCTTATTTGATTTTCACCAATTGTTGCAATAAGTTAGAGAAAATATTCTAGCTTTCTCTTCGCACCCGAACTAACACAGTTATAACTTAACTAATAGCCTTCTAGAACTAGAACTATGGATTTCCTTACTGTGTTTCCTGTTAGGGTTTCCTTATCGCTTCGAAACTCGAAGGTTTCCTCTAACTGACTTAAATATTCGTAGTTTGAATTTTGAATAGATTTTGACTTTTGAATAGATTTTGAATAGTCTCTAAATTTAGAAACGTGTAAAAAAGTTATACAATAGAGTTGTAACAATTTTCCGTTATACAGTAAAATCGCTGTTTTCAATTCGTGTGTTGCGGACTCAAAGAAGCACTTTTACCCCTTAGGGTGCAAAAATCGACATTTTCTGATTTTTCCGAAGAAAATAGTCCCGATTAAAATTATAAATATAGCCTATTCCATCGTCATCATTTTGTTTGCGTTTGTTATAGAGTCACATTTTATCTTTCACTACATAGAAATTTAACCTTTATCGACATTTAGACCAATTAGACGAATTTGAATTTATTGTTGTCTTATTATAGCGGAGTAATACTCGTGTTAGTGTTATAAATAACGTTAACAGCTGATCGTACACAAAAGTCAACAATATAAAATTATAATAATATATAAAGGAAAACAATGTATGATATCACAGTTTTGTCTTTTTTTAGCTTAAATAATTGGCGCAGTATAATTGTTTATCACGGACCAGAATTGTCTTTTTGACCTTCCCTATTTTTAAACTTAAAATTTGCACTCTTCTCAAAAAAGAGTCATTTTAGGCCCCAATTATTGTAATATACTATTTCGGTACTGAGTTATCCAAAAATAAATCGTTGCTTGTAATCACTTATGGTTGTAATCACTAATTAATCGAAGAGACAATGGACCTGTGTTTGAGAATGTAAGATAAGATAAAGCTAAATAAGGTTTCATCCTTAAGGACGACGGGATATGATGAGGTCAAAGGTTAAATGCGAAGGTAACCCACGTGAAAGGAGCGGCAACAGCCTACGACAATGTGAAGCTACTAAACATCCTATAGGACGAAGGATACCCTACAGTACAAGATAAAGTAAATGTATTTTAAATATAGCTACCCAATATTTTCTCACTGATTATATCACGCAAAGTAGTTGATTTCTGTACCCTTTAACTTGACCGCAACCATTTAACTTTGGTATTCACACGTTTTTTTACGCGAAATAATAAACACTGTTTATGATTTGAATACAACGATAACGGAAAATAAATCATTGTTGTGATGTGTGTAACAGAAATCATTGAGTAACACAGAACAGACCCGGCATAGATAATAAAGATTAACAAATGTACTGGCCCGAAAGTTAACAGAAGTGGCTGAGATGGCACAGTTTTGCCCATTAGCCTATACAATATAATAAAAATACTAAACTCTAATCTGCAATTTTTTAAAGGGAAATTGGAGCAGTTCTAAAATAATCAGGCAATTCAAACTATAGGACAAATATAATGTGTAGTTCGGAAAAAATATTTTCTCTCCGTTAGTTACAATAATTATGATTCCAATGAAAACTATATAAAAATCGTAAATCACCCACAAAATGTAATCAGAACTTGGGGTTTTGTGGCGATCACTAGCTATCTCAAACAAGTATGATTATTTATCGGATTTCAATTCTGATCAGTTATTAAACCTTTCTTGTTCTTGAATTACACTCCATACTTTAATATTATCACCTTACATACAACCTTAGATAAAAAGAAATTAATATAGAATGTCAGCCTGCTGTGGTTACCATGGTTACCACAGGTTCTGGCGCACACCTCTTGGAGCGCCGTGTAGTTACGTAGCGCGTACGCCAACTACATGGTTGTCCCAGCGGTGTGCGCCAGAACCTATGGTAACCGCAGCACTGCAGCACAGCTGACAGTCTATATTTAATTCTTTTTGTCTATGATACAGCATAGAAACTACACCAATTTATAAGAGACCCATGGAGTAGTCTCGACCTTTAGGTTAGTTTTCAAATTAATGTTTTCTTGCTCCCTTCATTCACTATTCTACTATTTAAATCAAATCTCGTGATGTTTAAAATCTGAAACACAAACACACTGGGAAGGCCGTTGTGGACATTGTTGGCCATTGTGCTTTGTTCAAGGCCTTTGAACAACAGCTGGACTTCCTGCCTGTACCGCCTAATAAGCCTTTACAACTTCACATTTTTGTAAAGCCTAGGTAATTGTGATAGTTCCTTTTATGCCTTGTTGATCATGACCTAGTAGAAAGAAAAAGTGGTTGGCGTGAAAGTATTTCAAACAATTTCCTTTTTTAATTGCGTCTATGGCGAATTATTTGAGCAAGGTGTTGTGGACTTTTAATATTTTTAAAGTACAGTATACATTTTTTTTATGTTTACAATAAAAACGTGTAAATGCTGAATATCAAATAGTGCCATCAGGGTAGAGCTGAATACTGAATAAATTATTTTGTACTTGAGAGTTTTTGTACAATTTAAGGCTTGAGGAAAAAAACTGTACATTTAAAAATATCATGTTATTCTTATGGGAAAAGTAAACTGTTTTAGTTACTTGTTTATGGATTGGATGGATTTTCATCTAATATTGGCCAATTAATTTATTCTATCCTATGATTAACATCAGGGGCGGCTCCAGGAATAATTTTTTGGGCCTGACAAGGATCAAAGGACAAGGATTAAAGGAAGTTTGATCGGGGACGAGAGGTTTGAAGGGCTTCCCCACAAAAAGAGAAGAATAACAAATTTGAATAGATTAATTGAGTTTGAATGCTTTCCCTTTATAATCAAACAAATGTTGAGAATAAATACGACTTGTTTGTCAATTATCAATAATTGAGATGGGGACGTCATCTAGGTGCGTAACCCAAATATGAGTAAAGGATAAGTGTAGAATGTTGTGAAAATATTTTATAAAAACAAATGGAAAATATTTGTTTATGGAACAAATGGGAATTTACTTGTCTACAGGTTAGATGCGGCAGGAGTATTTGCAGTTGCTTGTAAAACAGGAACATCAAAAATTTACCATTCATACTTGTGAAAAAAACAGGGTAGATGAGTTGATGTAGTGTTTGCCTTGTAGTCAAAAGGTTGCCTGGTTTGATCCACTAAACCAGCTGTGCTCGATGCAATGCCATTTAATAATTGATCCTGGTTAAACAGCTAATATTAGTCAGTTTTAGAACTGTCTTCTTATTCATTTAACATACATGTCTATTAATCTTCTCCTTAAAATACACACCTTAGTGGGGACGTAAAAATTTATTGTAGGGGAATCTAATCTTCTCATAAAACTTAAATACACAAAGCCAATAAATCACAAAACAGTGTGTATGTACCCAAAGTATTTTAAAAATAAATATGTCATTAAACATGTCAACGTTTGCGCAACTTTTTAATGAAGGTGTGCCATTTATTTAGGTTCTAATAGTACAGATACTGAAAACCGAGAATCAAATTCTTCAAGACCGGAATGGACTTCAAAAAATCGGTACCAACAAATTACATAAGTTGTTTATGTGCGACCAGAGCCACTACATGACTGAAGAAAATAAAAGTTGTACGGATACCAACAACTTGACATAACTTTTAAATTGTGCTCAAAATATTCCCACGACACCAAATCTTGTCAGTAATTATTTTAATTTGTCATTTGATCGTCCTTCTACTACTAAATCATATTATTACAAACTTTTCTGCCAAATGCAATTCTATTGTTGTCAGCTCTATCAAGTTTATCATGGGAATCTTCTCATTGACATTGAAATATGAAGGTCACAATCTTGCCCAGCCATCAGTGACTCATATAAAACTACTTCCAAACATCATAATTTCAAAGTCAAGTCAAAAGGTTCTTGGTCCAAGCAAGCATTAGGAGCTCACTGTTCTTTCTTATATTTAACTTTTTTTTATATACATCAATAAGATAAAGGTAACATCAGTGGCAGTGAAATCATGGATGAGCTAAAATCCATTTGGGGCTCCTATATACTCCTGTAGGAATAAATCATGAGTTGTGTTTATTTAGTGTTGCCTTGGTTGTAGACATTTATAGAAACGTTTTTCATAGGACAGGATATTCATTTTACAGGACAAATGATAGTCGTTTGTCGAACAATAAAAACCATTATAGTACAACGTTTTTGGCAAATACAATATTTTTAAAGGTCAAAATAGAGAATTGTACAAAGTCTTACAATTTCAACTCATATCTTGTATTATCTCATATATAAAAAAATTACTTTTCCCAATTTTACGGTATTATTTATTTCAATCCTGTTTCGAGGGGGCTGGGTCTTATGGCGTAGAACCTGAAGATTAGAGGAAAAAGTACTGCGTATGCACAAATAATAAAATTTAGTGATAAAATTTAGAAATTTGAAAATGATTCCAGAATAAGCTATGTCGAGTCCACATTGGCATTCAAAAAACAACTAACCTCAATAACTAACTATAATTTTCAATATACATATTCCATGTGTATATCAACAGAGTTCTTATCACTCAATCTTAATGAGTTGTCAAGTCATGTTTGTGTTCATGTATAACATAAAAAATGCTAAATTAGGGTATGGTTTAGGCTTGCCTATCAAGATTATTAAACGTGCCTTAATTGGACGATTACGAGTTAATCTGGCTTCTGTGATTGGCTGAAGGTGTAATGTTAAATAGTTCGAATAGAGACATTATTTTGATAGCATACTCATTATCTAGAGTAATTAGTGACAACTGTGCCTTCAGTAGTTTTTGTTGAGGTTGTACTAGTAAGTAAAACCACACCTTTTTTAAATTTAAGTAATTTGTTTTCATTTTTGTTCAGATGTTTTTTTCCAATTTGCTAAAGTTTGTATCATACTTTACTAAACGCATTTTACAGGTTATATTGGAGTTTTTTTATAAGGTAGAATGGTCATTAATTGAGATCTCAAATAAAAATTTTGTATTAAATATAAAATATTCTACTTCTTCGAGTCACTAAAGGGAATAGAGACTAAAATTTGAATGCCTTTATTATTTGCAATTTTACCCTGAAAGAGTGAATAGTTGTAATGAAACAGAATATTTTAATACAAGACACAGTATTGTTTGTATAGCTACATGTATACCGAGAATGTTTACTCCGATCATGTCAAATCATGTCAAGAGACTTTTGTTTTCGTGTTTTTGTATGTTATTCACAACTGAACAAGTAAAAAAAAAAAACAGTTATCTAATCTAAAGAACAAGGAACCTTCTCTTCACCTATGATCTTTACTTGATAATGGGACAGATGTATTTCATCAGGTCAGGATTTGTGATTCTCTTGGCTTTTAGAATATAGATATTCCATATTCATATTAGGGTAATCGCAATTCTAATTTCTGCACTATCGTCCTAGAAATAAGCAAAAAGGACAACAATATATATTTGTTGACATTTGGGATCAACACACCTGTCTTAACAAATAAAAAAGTTTGAGCTTCCATTGTGTTTACTGAAATTAAAGCTTCTGTTTTCTTGTAACAATTCTACAGATGATTAAAACTTGACCCAGCTGTTCTTGATCATTGGGCTTTAAATAAATGAAAATGATCCTGGCTAATGAATCAGCTGATATCTTAGTCAGTAACAAAGAAGAAAGCTACACAGATCATCAGACTTCATTCTACACTTTCCTTCACTCATATTTGGGTTAAAACGCGCACATAGGTGGCGTCTCCATCTCAATGTTTGATACAATTTATAAACCTCACAATTATGCTATGAAAACTCTGTATATTTCAAATTCATTCCACTTACTATAACATTATTTGCAGGACAACAAGATGGTGCTCCATGGAGTGGACAATCGCGCCATGGTGTGGGACACTTCAGATGTTCTCTCTAACCACTCCAAACCTCCACCGGAGTACAAACCTCCACTGGACCGGAAGCCCCCGCCGGAGTATAAACCCCCCGCTGTACCAGAGCTTCCAGATCATTTCCCCGCTGTGGAAGGCATTGGACACATGCAGCGGCCCAAACATCCCACATCGTAAGTGAGGTTAAGTGGTTGTATAGTGGTTGTATAAATATATTATGTGTATGATTCTACTGTTTTAAGTTGAATAATAGTTTTTGTTTGCAAAAATGAAGGGAGAAGTATGCACTTAAAGTTAACTGGGTAATCTAATAGATACGGGACTAGAAGGGTGTTATTGTGATGTGTTAGGGTATCAGTTGTAAAAGAGTATTATTTTATTTTTTGTGTTGGCAAAATAAACAGTGCCAAATTTACCTATTGACAAACGGGGCGAGTGCCCGGGGCCCCCAGACTAAAGCACAGGACAAAAGCGGCAACACCTCTGTCCTGGCAAACCGAAACAGATGTTACACTTAATAATGGAGCGTCTGCACAACGTTTATTTTTTAACGTTAGTTATTACTGATATTATTATGGAAATAGGCTGGCCGGAGCGACATTGCCACACACCAATGCCGCAGTAGACGAGGTAATGCATTTTACTCTCTTATTTTTAAATGCATCCTTTATTTTGAATTCCGCAGGTACTCTGAGACGTTAGCCCATCTCCTGAAAGGGAACATTGCGTCCGGCATGTATGCGATGGGAGACGCCTTCAAGAACGGAGGACTGTTGTTGGCTCCTTTTCTCACAGTGTTTCTGGGAATTATTTGTGTTTTCAACCAACACATTCTGGTGAGAATTGAATCATAAGAGTACTATAATAGAGTAGTGCATGAAATAGTCTAATAAAAGCTTTAGCAATATTGCTGAATTGTTAAGGCTGATGTTGACTAAACATTTCTCTCTTATTTTGTGTAGATTTCTTTTAGTGTTAGAGTGATCTAAATTACTGATTTCTGATTAATACACAATTTTTTAATGAAACCAAACTAAAAGGACGTTTTGTAAATTAATGCATCTTTTGTCACATTATATCTATAAGAGGTTAACTTAACTTTTTCTGTCCAAGTAAATCCATAAGTCGTCTATTTGGCAATTACTTTTGATGTCTATGTCGTCATTTTCAAGCTAACGTAAAATCTCACTCGTTGGAGGTTGTCGTGAATCTTAAAAACATGTAACACATACAGCCACACACAAAAACAAACAAAACTATAAAATGCCTTGCCTTCCAACTTTAAACTACAGAACGGCGGCGGGTACAAATCGACCAAAGTTCTGTGCACAACCTTCTGTGCTTTGGCCAGAGATTAATGGGGGTTCTTTTATGAAAACATTCGTGCCTTCTGCGTGACTCACTCACCTCTGCCCCTACCACTAATAATAACCGGCACTCGTATTTTTTTAGTGAGGCAAGTAGTGAACCGTCCGCACACACAGAAGTTCTTGCGGATCTGTACAGGGTACAGGTCTAGACTAGTTTATCAACATTATTATCTTTTCCAGGTGAATTGTGCCAATGCTATGAGAGAGAGAAACAAGCTAAATTATTACCCAGGGTTTGACGATACAGTAGAATTATGTTTTGATGCTGGACCGCCAATGTTTCGCCGCTATGCCAAAACTGGAAGGTAATTTTTTTTTTTATGTGAAAAGAATGGTTTCAGAAAAAATAAAGGTGTCTTTTAAAATATGTAAAAGGAAATAAACTTATAGAAAAAGCAGAGTGGAAAAGCTGTTTCCACGCGTTCTTGCTCCACTACAGCACTGGTAATAACCTATATTTGTTCCCATAATTTGTGTTTTTTAGAAGTAGGGAGATTGTATCAATAGCAAGACTCTAAATGAAATAATGACAAACTATACCTGTTATCAAGGTCAGCTTCTTGTTTGACTTCAAGGTTTGTGAAAAACCTCAGCATATTGTACAATGGGATTTGATAATAGCTCTTTTTGTTACGGATTTCTTGCTGTTTGGGTTTTGTAACAACGTTACATTTTACCGTGTTGTCATGTTCAATTTCCAAACAATACGTTAGCATACCATGTTCTAAGAATATTGGTTTTACTTACTAAGATGTATTTTTAGGCATTTTTGAACAGAATGGTTTATGTTTACTGTTCTGTGGTTATGTGTATCAACATCATAAAAAACTGTTTCAGTTTATCGTATTCTAAATATAAAGCACAGGTACAAACTTAAATTCATATAGGTATTCAATTTCAGAACATTTTCTTTACAGATCAGCTGTTAACTTCTTCATAATCACGGCTCAGCTAGGATTCTGCTGCGTCTACATGGTCTTTGTCACCAGCACGACCCATCAGGTCAGTTAACAATTCCTTAATTTACAAATTCCTAATTAATAAGCTCAATATACCGTCTCGTAAGGACACAAACTCTAACTGAAGAGTTAATCTCTTTTAAAATATTGAATAAGAATCAGCTGTTAATTGTTTTTATTTATAGTTGTTTGTTTACTTTGACCTGAGTTGATCTTTTGATTCTGCCATACAATTTATTGCAAATTTATGAACCAAAGACATATTAATTCCGTGCAGTAGAATTGAGATTTTCCTCTATAGTCAATGATGGGTGTATGTGGTTTTTACAGTGGATTTAAAAAACCACGTTATTATCCTTTGTATCCTCATCCAGTTGCAGAGCAACTAGTTTTCAGTTATTTTGATGGTGCCACTATCACAAATAAGACCTGAACTGCACTAAGACCAGTTGGCATTGCTGTTTAAAAAGTATTGATGAGGACTTACGGAGATTATAATATCTTTCACACACTAATATTTGAAACATTGTTGCAGATTCTAGAGAACTTCGGATACCACATGGATATCCATCTCAACATGGTCATCACTCTTGTGTTTATCATGGCCTTCATTATCATTCGGAACCTCAAATACCTTGCGCCGGTCTCGTTGTTCGCCACAGTCACTATGGTCGTTGGCGTCGCCCTCACCATCTACATCAGCTGTGATGAGCTCCCGCCAATTGCTGCTCGGCACGCCATCCCCACTCTGGTGCAGCTGCCTCTGTTCTTCGGTACTGTGATCTACGCCTACGAGGGAATCAGTTTGGTAAGCTTTCTAGTCAAGAACCTATAGTTCCTTTATCAGTTATTAAAGATCGAGATGTATAAACAATGTTTAGAATTTACTATCTTCCAAACATTTGTTTTTATTTTATTCCCAGTGGCAAGAATTATAAATAATTATTTTTAAGTTTCCTTGTGTCTTATAACATTATTTCCACTCCTTGATGAAGATGCCACACTCCATGACAAACTATGTTGGAAATCTCACAATGCCTCAAAAGGACAGAATGCTCTTACTACCAAACTCAATGCCCAATGCCCACTAAACCCAACAATGGCATTAAAGCTGTTATAATAAGCAGTAATGGTTACCTTATTTTTTATCTTCGCCTAAGTGATGCATTTTCGGGTTTTCCATTTTGAAAAATATATTGTGAACAATTTTTTTCTTCCAGGTATTGCCGCTGCAGACAGAAATGAGGCACCCAGACAAGTTCAACAGTCCGTTGGGAGTTCTGAACGTCGGAAACATCATCGTAACTCTGCTCTTGCTTATCATGGGCTTCATCGGATACCTCAAGTATGGAGATGATGTCCAGGGCAGTCTCACACTCAATCTCCCTCATGATAACACGTGAGTTAACTCTGGGATAGAAGATTATGCTATTTATACAATGTAAGTCAAGTACGTTTCACTCTTAAGTTTCCTTTTCAACTTTTTTCATTCTTATACCCTTAAAACTTATATGACTGTGGATTTCTATGGAGTTATGTTTTGAATAGAGACAATGCTCTTCACCTAAGGGAGCAATATTTTTTTCTTCATAACCTCCGGTTTAGAAAATAGCTAATAGCCTTTTGATTTTGAACACAGAGATTTGACGCTCTTGTACACCCATTACCATTACCATTACATACACCCATTACCATTACCATTACATACACCCATTACCAGGGTCATTACTAAAACCATTGCCTTCAACACTTCAGAACTTCAGCATTGCCTTTAACATTATTGACATGATTGAGCATTTGACTCCTGTCTCAAGTCTCTATACTTCAAATACAACTATAGTTGGTTGCTTGCTTGATAGACGAGTCCCAGTGCTCAACTATGAAATAGAAGATCGCTAGTTCGATCCTGAAAAAAGTAGCTTTTGGATGGTTTGAAACAGGGTCAGCTGATCTTGATTATTGCTCTTGATCCTGACTAACGAAACAGCTGATCTTGGTCAGTAACAAAGCTACAATGATCATCTTAATCCATCCTCCACTTGCCCAACGTTCATATTCGCCTTAAAATATGTACCTACGTAAAGTGTGGTGCTGCCTTTATCAATGATTGAGTGAAGTAATGTTTTTGTTTTAGGAGGATTGGGTTTTGGACAGTCTTTAATATAATTTATTGCTTACAGGCTGTCCCAGTGTGTGAAAATAGCCATCGCCATCGGTATCTTGTTGACATACCCGATCATGTTCTACGTTCCTGTAGCTCTGATCTGGCCGGCTGTGGTAGAACGCTGGGGACCTTTTGACAAACCTGTCAGATACGAAATCATCCTAAGGATACTACTGTGTCTTCTAACTTGTGAGTGAATACTCGCGAATCTTTTGTTTATATAACTTTTTGAAAATTAACATAAAATATATGACAGGATTAAGTTTGGAAATGTCCAGGTTACAGACGTTTTTTAATCTTTACTCCAAGAAATATTCATTGAAAAAAATTTATAATTTTTTATCATGTTTTCCCCTTATTACATCTTGGAGCGTTTGATAAGACCTAATGCCATACTAACACCACCAGTTACCCAAAGACCCAAGCAAAGTACCGTAGATCTTGAATGTCTTTCAGTTTGCAGCAAATATCAAGTAAAGCTTACAATCTTATAGTTTACCTCTTTTACTTTACCACTATACTCCGTTCACCAAATTTAGGCGGTTTCAGGAGAAGAAATCCATCCCCTCAATGTCTTGATCTTACCATTAAAACATAGCTCAACAGCTGAGATTTGTCAAAACGTCAATCTGCAATAACATACATTAAGCAGAAAAAAGTAGGGGGGATCTTCCCCTCAACAGCGATCATCCACTTGTCCAATTTTTTTAAATTATGAGCATAAAATCAGTATTCTTATGATTTGTGATTATATTAAAGCGTTCTACATTGCTTTGAAATAGCTATGGGTAGCTGAGTGGTTACAGCACTTCCCCAGTAATCAACATTCACTAGTTAAATCCTATGAGAAAATATGAGTTTTTTAATGTATTAAAAATTGACCCGGCTGTTCTTAATCATTGATTAGAATTATGGTTTTGGCTAGAGAAACAGCTGATCATCAGTAACAATTAACAAAGGTAGAAACAACACTCCATCCTGCCATCATATTTAGGTTTAATATATATGTTGCTTTTAGATTCCTGTCTCAAATCTGACTTCCTGTTTAGAGACTTTCTTTAATTTTGTTCTCATCTTTTTCAGTTGTCCTCGCCGAGGTAATACCAGACCTCAGTCTATTCATCTCGCTGGTCGGCGCAGTCAGCAGCACGGCGCTAGCGCTGGTGTTCCCCCCTCTCTGTGATATAAGCATGCGCCAGCTAGACGGAGACTTTGGCTTCCTAGGCTGGCGTAAGATGGTGAACTATCTAACGCTCCTCATCGCTTTATTCGGTTTTTGCACCGGAACGTACTTTAGTTTAGTTCACATTGTACAGTCTTTTGGCTTGCACTGATTTTGTAAAATAGTTTCTTAGACTTAGGCAGTTAACTTATTTATTTAAGTGAAAGTGTCATATGATTCTTGTGCTTTCAAATTTTGAGTGAATTTTTATATGATGATTAAAGTTGTAGATGAAAAGTAGAGAAAAAACCTTTTGCTGGATTTATCAAAAGGTGGGGTGAATGGTTTCCAACAATTTCATTGTAATTTTTGTTAAATCCTTTTCCAGTTTTATCAGGTTTAACGAAACTTAGTGATCATAAAATCTAAAAATATTTAACGCACGTTTCTTATCGTATGTATTGACTTAATAGAGTTCAAAACAATTTTTAAACCCATTTTTTCTGTTTGATGAAGTGATAAGAAACACATTTTTATCAGTACCTAAATGTTTAAATTTAAGGGGCATAAATTTAACTATGTGTAAATATTCAATCAAATAGGTTTAATATTTGATTTTTTAGGCTCACATACTTACTTTGTACTCAAAGAAACATATTAATTTTTTAAGCTTTCCTCCATCCTCAGATGACTTAAAATAATATTAGTTAATTATGGTAATTTTGCACTGTATTCTTAAATATTTATATGATCTAGTATAAAAATACTTACCTCTTAGCATAAAAAGAAGTATAAATGAGTTTAGATAATTAATTATTGTAAATATTTGTAGATAGTTTTATACCTAATGTATGTATATTGTAATTAATGTGAACAAAAATGCTGTGATACGACTTTTCCATTTTAGAGAAATTGTAAACTCGTTTTATCATTTAGGATATCGTCCATTGAGAGTAATAGAACTAAGTTAATGTTTTATAATTGATTCACTGACAATAACTTTTAACTTTTTATTGGATCGTGACAATTATTATGTATACCCTTTGACTATTGTTAGAACTTCAGTACTGGAATCCAAAAGTCAATGGTAGAGCTTAAAAGTTGTATTCATGCCACTGCTACAACTTTCAAAAAAATTATCAACTATACCAAAGTTTCTATAAAACCAACCACAAATACTTAAACAGAACCAGTATGGATCGTAAACATAAAGAAATTACTTTGCTGGCCTGAATCCTATACTAGCATTAACATGTGGTTTATACAGTTCCATTTAAGCAATATGTTTATTTTCCAGCTAGTAGCATTTTGTTTATGTTTATGATCCATACCGTGTCTGATTAAATATTCATTGAACCAACCCAAGTTAGAATTAACAAATATTCACCTCAAGTGGCAGCAAAATAAAATTCTTTGCTACTATATCAAAATTGTATATTTTAATAAGGAATGTAACAAATTAATTAGGTTAACTTGTTGAGATGTATCTTCTAAGTTGATAAGTTAAAGTTGTATTTTTATCACTGTGATTTCTGTAATTTAAAGTATTATTGTGTAAATATTTTCTATTTTAGGAGTAGGTTTTAGGAAAACACTGTATTTTGGAGAAATATATAATGATACATAATTCTTGGTGAAATTTTAAAACTGAAATGTATAATAATAATAGAGTGTATATAACATTTTTAAATAAGATTGTACATATTTATAACATGTAATTAGAAGAATAAAGCACATTTACAACATACTTTTGTTTAACAGACTTCTACGAGAAGGTGTACCAAACCTACCATGTGTTTACAAAAGCTAAAGAAACCCATTGTTAACTTTGGTTTTTTAGCTTTGCTGTTTACGACAGAATTGGAATTTTAAAACTCTTCAAGAATTAAATGCTTCTTGTTTGTTACATATGATAGGTCAGATGAATACTTTTTAAACTTCAGCTATTTCTCAACTTGATAAACCTCTTCATCTCGAGTTATGAGGCAAGTTAATTAGACTTGAGTTGGATCTTGTGCTCGGTTGGTTGTAAGTGTTGATTCACATTTCTACTCGTTCTTTCTTCAGTTGGTTGTGAATATAACATGACTTCATTTAATAATGATAAGTTGACAACTGATTCGAGTTGAGAACTGAGTTGACCACTGGCTCAGGTTGGGTTGACCATTGCCTTGAGTTGTTTGCTGACTCGGATTGAGTTGACCTTTTGCCTTGAGTTGGCTACTGACTCGATTTGAGTTGACCATTGCCTTGAGTTGACTACTATGGCTCGAGTTAAGTTGAGCATTAACTTGAGTTGACCACTGGCTGGACTTGAGTTGACCATTGCCTTGAGTTTACTACTGACTCCGGTTGAGTTGACCATAACCTTGAGTTGACAACTGACTCGGATTGAGTTGAAAATTACCCTTCAGTTGACACATGTTTGACTAAGGTATATTGATGATAACTAACATCTGACACACCTAGATAAGTAAGTACAGGAGAGAACACAAATCTGCAGTATCTTTATTGCTGTTTCCAAAGTATTCCGAATACACCTTTGAGTCTCATGGTTAAAACATGTACTAGCTATAAAGTGAAATTTACTACCCATGAAATGTTTGACAGTTTAAAAAGATATACAAGGGATGTGCAAAAACTACGAACACATTTTCACACCAGTGCAGTGTTACATAGCAAGTGACATTATTGACCAATAACACATACATAATTGTGCACATTGATTCTGAATTTCTAAAGCAAAAGAATGTTTACTTTTTGAACAAACACTTGAGTTGGCGTGAGCCGACTATTGTGTGTAGAGACAAACACCTGTCCGTAACACTAGTTATCTCAAGAGCAACAAAGAGACGAACCTCGGAGAAGATAAGTTGAGCTTATAAGCAGATATGTGATCGATATATGTCAAACCGATACTGTGTGGCGCGGCTCTTGTTGCTATAAGGTAAGTAGGACATGCACGGGTCATTGACATGATTAATTAGTCTTAGAGATAAAAATTAAGTAAGTAAGATATTACAGCAAATGGTTAGTTAGTATTTTTGTTTATTTGAGTTCGGTTTTATTTCCACTACACGCGCCACTACACATGTACAGAATTTTTTGTTTTTTTCCGTGACAGAATAAAGCTTTCTAAGAAAATAACTTTGTACAGAAATGGTGGTCGTATAGAAATTTAAGATTAGTTGAAATAAAATTTGTAAAATAAAGCCTTTACTTTTGGGAACATAAAGATTGGTGGAACAGGTTTTAAGATTGAAAATATTAAATTTGTCAAACAAAGTGTTTTAGGAAAAAGAAAATTAGGCTCACAAGATTACTGGTTAGAGATGTCCCTTAACCAAATGTTTTCTTATAACAAAATTCTTCATGATAATTTTTGTCAGAGTAGGTATTAAGTAACTAGATTTTAAAATTGCGACCTTATTGATGTCAGGGCACTTAAATTGTCACAACTTCATTTACTAAAAGTGAGCAAATATTCAAAAATAAATAACAAAGACCATAAAGGACTTGGCTTTATATTGCTGCAACCAATCTTGATTCTGATACCAGAACATACACGTACATGGCAAAAACCCTCAAATCCATCCTTCTTCTCCACAAACAAAATCTTAAATACCGTCAAATCCTCCTTCTCTGCAAAAAAAATCCTGGATATGGTATTGGGCTTACAAAATGTATTACAACAAGCCTGTAGTAATATTATTAAGTACTAAAATCTGGAACAAAACTTGAAATCACTATGATAAGAGGTAATCTGTCACTCATCATGATCGTACCAGATTTTTAAACTCCCACTGCTCTATATTAGACAAATCCATGCACTAAAGAGAGAACTTTAAAATACCCCTGCAACAGCAAACCTGCAGACTAAGCAAATTACCATTTACCTGGCTGAATTTCCACTAAAATATTACCCTTAAAATTGTCATCTTCTATTCCTATTAAATAGCATTAAATTTAACAAGTAGACTACTTAGGTTTGCTGCTACATGTGTTTTTTTATTGAAATATTGATAGCCTAGGACGCAATTAATAAAAAAATTGCTAAATTGCATTGTAGGATTTACTATAAATAAACCTTTTGCCTCTATATTTACTCTACTCCATACTTGCAGAACATTAAAATTTTTTTCTCATGGCAATTAAACTTAGAATCAGACCTTTGGGTTTTCATGAGTGTTGTACCGGATGAAAGATTACTAAAGATACTATAGTTGCTATATTTATAAAATTTAGTTTTAAATCAATTTCATAGCCACAAAAAAAAGCTTTAGTTAGCTATGTAAATAAACGGTATCAGCATTCTGACACATACTTTCTCCCATAAGTTTGTCAACAACCTTTATCATGTGTAAGTAGTGAGAGTAAATATACGCAAATGGGATTTGTACAATTTTCTTCAGAATTTAAAGGACTATAACATGCTAAATTTTTATCAAAATCGTTCGGGCCATTTTTGGGAAAATCATATTCTTCCGTTATTTTATGGGGTTTTATGGGAAAATCCCCATTAAAAATAAAAATTTCTAAAAAATTAAAAAAGACTATCAAAACTGTAAGGACTATAACATACAATGTTAAATCAAAGCTGGATTTTTTTCTGTAATCCTTTTTTCATTTTTTTATGGGGTTTTTATGGAAAAATAACATATTTGACCATAACTTTTGAACCATAATTTTTACAGATATGGGATTTGTACCATTTTATTCAGAGTTTTAAGGGCTACAACATACTAATTTTTTATCAAAATCGTTCGGGCCGTTTTTGAGAAAATTAGATTTTTCCGGTTTTTTATGGGTTTTTATGGGAAAATCCCCATTAAAAATCAAAATTTCTAAAAAATGAAAAAAACGCCTGGAGATACCATGGATTAGAACCTACATACCAAATTTCATCAAAATCGGACCACAGGTGTGGTCTCTAGCTCTGTACACATCCAGACACACAGACACACACACACACACACACACACACAGACATCACTTCGAAAACCACTTTTTTGGGTCCAGGGGGACCCAAAACGAATATATCCACTCAAAACTCAAACTCGAAAATTTTGACGAAAACAATACTTTCTCCATATACTATGGTATAGGAGAAAGTAAAAACTAACAGAATAACTAATGGAATAAGAACTAACAGTTTGTGACCTTGGAACTCTAAATGCATATAACTGTAAAGTGCAACAATATCTTGTTTAAACAACAATATACTTAAGGTGGATTATAGCTATAAATCCATCTTGTTTACTCAGAAGTGTGAGAGTGGTTTTGACGTCAGCCCCTTAACAGAAATAAGCCTATTTCAGAAACACTGATGTTATCAACAAATAAAACAATTGTTAATTCTTAAGACATTGTTTCAGATTATATTTGTTCCAGCAGAGGGGCATTTGGAGAAAAAAAATCTAGACAACACAATAAAAAATAAAAAAATCATCAGTTTAACAAAGATATAAATTCAATTCAATTCAATCAACGAGTCGATGTTTTTAGAAAACTGATTAATTTGATAGTCACTGGGCGTGAGAAAAGTCAGTAGCTTTTTGATTTTTCAAAACTAGACTCAGCTGTTTTTTAAATTTTATTGTTGCCCCTAAATATTTTTGGCTAAAATAAAACAGCTGATCTGATTCGGTAACAAAGCCATACGTCTTCCATTCATATTTGGTTTAAAGAATACCAGTTTTCTCATAGTGATGTCCCCATTTCATTACTGAAAATGAATAACTTCTTGATCAGCATCGTACGTGTTATTAAATTACCTGAAAAAAGCAAAAATATATACGTCTAATAACACTTGTAATCATATATTTACACTTATACTGTTGACTTACAAGACGGTAAATAATATAAAAGTTGGTACCAACTTTTATATGTATTTACCATCTTGTAAGTCAACAGTATAAGTGTAAATATATGATTACAAGTGTTATTAGACGTATATATTTTTGCTTTTTTCAGATTACTGAAAAGTAAATGAATAAAAGCAAACTTTCCTCTTTTGACAAAACTAATGGAAAATTATAATTAAAATGTGTTATCCTCGATACTTTAGATCAAACACTAGTCCCTGATGGATCTGAAGCCTCCTCCTTATGAGAAACCTCCTCCAATTCCGGAGTTGCCGGATCGTTTCCCGGCTGTGGAAGGGGTCGGACAAATGCAGCGGCCCAAACACCCAACATCGTAAGTCTATCCTTTCTTGCTATCAGGTTTAAATCATATAATAGGTAATGATTTGGGGAAATAGCAGATCCTTTGGTATCATAGGGGTAGGTGATGCATATGATTTTTGACTCCGAAGAATCTAAAATGCACTTGGTTTTGTTATTTGTGTCGGAAGCTTGCTTGATATTGGTGGCTGACGAAATAATTAAAGAGCTTTATGAACTTTTCATCTTCATACAGCTGCTCAAAGTTTTACACCGGTACCTATCAAAATTATTTGAATAGTGAGTCACTGCATTTACTTCTTGATCTTTAGGCTCTCTTATGAGATTATATGGTTTATTTTCTCAATTTATCTCATTACTGTAGTTTGGAAACATGCGTAACCTCATTATAGAACAGAAGAACAAGCAGAAAATGATCTTGTAAGTTTGTCCATGGGTATTCAAGGGTTACCCAAAAATCTTAATCTATGTTTGGTAAGTTTAAGAAATTTGTAATAAAAGAACATATTTTGCAGCTACGTAGAGACTCTAGGTCATTTCCTCAAGGCGAACATTGCGTCTGGAATTTACGCGATGGGAGATGCTTTTAGAAACGGAGGCTTGATCCTAGCTCCATTCCTGACTGCGGTTTTAGGTGGTATTTGTGTCTTCAACCAACATATATTGGTAAGAATTTTAAATTTAAATTGAACACGCTTACTTTACTCTTTAGGGCTAAATTGAATTTATATTTTTCAAAACATGTTGTATACTGCTTTTAAGTATATGAGTAAGGATCCTAAGCTACAATATTACAGAACAATACTTCATAATTAAGAAAATATACTTTGCTTTGGAATAAATTTAGGAAGTAAAAGTAGTGGATGCACAATTAAAAATCTTTCCTTTGAGGTTAGTTAGTGGCTCAGTCCCAAGTAACTGCTCTCCTTTTGCTCTGCTCTGGATACTTTCCTTGCTCAGGCATCTGTGTCTCATAAATGCAAGGTAAAAGAGACACTAGCATCTCACGTTCCTCATCACTAGTGGCGAGAACCTCTTGTGCGAAGGGGTGGGGTATTGTGGGAGAGCCCCTCACGCCAATTTAAGAAAATCTTTAAATTAATTTTATAATTTTTAAGTTAGAAAAATTAACTTTTTAATTATAAAATAATTTTAAAATATAAAATTATTTCAAAACATTTTTAACTATAAAATTAGTTTTAACTTAAATTTTGTTATTATAAAATTTAACTGTCATAACCTAACCTAACCAACCAAACTTGCTGATAATAAAAAAAAGATATAAGTTAAGATAAAAATCAAATGAAGGTTTACTTATAATTTTTAATTACTGTATAAAATAAATTTTCCTAAAAAGATTTAACTGTCATAACCTAACCAAACTTGCTGATAATCTAAAAAATATAAAATAAAAATGGAATGAAGGTTTACTAATTTAAAAAAAATAGTTCTTAAAAAATAAAGTTAAAAGTAAAAAATAAGCATAATCTTGGACAAAAAGTTAGTGTTGCCGGCCAGATTCGAACCGGAAGCCCTTTGATTACCAGTCTGAGACGCTAGCAACTACGCCACGAACTCCGATGGAATCTAAGCGTCTCGTTAACGGTAATGGTGTTCCCTCAAGAGTAGAGTGACGTCACGCCCCCCACTCCTTCGCACAAGAGGTTCTCGCCACTAGTGATGAGGAACGGGAGATGCTATAAAAAGAGACTGCCAATCTCTAAAAAAGTAAATAAAAGAGTTCCAAACAGTATTTGAACAAATGTTTACAATACAATGAATTTGCTATTGTTGCCTCTTCAGATGGAAGTAGTAGTATTGAAGTTTCTCGACAGTTCTCTACTACTTCCTTCTGAATTGTATTCAGGAGGTGTGGAATATAAGCTAAGGATTGTCTGACAAGGTATGTTGAGCCACTATTTGTAAAACCACGGAGAAGTAAGATACAGAGGAAACATGCTTATTGAACAACCATGTATATTAGCTCTGGAATATATGCTAAACGATCAAAGAAGAGCCCGAACGGCTATTTTGTTTACAACAGCAGTCGTAGCACACACACAGGCCCCCCCCTAAAGAGTGTGAGTGCTGTAGTATGTGATGGTAAGGGGAAGAGGAGAGTGGAAGGGGACGACCAATAGAACTTGCACTAGACACAAGCGACTGGTAGACACGGCTTGAGTGTACCGTTGAATGTTTCCTCTGTATCTTGCTTCTCTGTGGTCAAACAAATGTTTGCGAATATTTTGTGTGCATCTACTACCTAATATTCCTTTTTTAGAAAGTTTGTTGCGCATTTATTCCTCCTTTATTAGTGTATTGTACAGAAAAGAGCTTGAGGTCAAGACTTAAAAATAAGTTCAGTTCGTTTTAAAAAGGTTAATTTACCAAATGTCTTTTAAAGAAGTTATTGGCACGGTCAATGACAGTTCATTGACTGTGCTCTTTTTTTAATTACTACAAGCAAAATAACATGTCACAAGGCATGACACTTATTCCTTTACAATGAAATACTTTTTTTGTACAACAAACCCTTACACTAAAGTCGGGACCACGTAAGTTTGCAGTTGAGGGAGGAGCCTATTTACCATATGGTTTTGAATGAACCAATGAGAACCGTGCGGTGTTGCCAAATCTAATAATACCAGCACCAGCTGATTTGAAAATATTGCTTAGTATATTTTAATTAGTGTTGTCAATGGGCGATGTGGCAACGTCGCACTAGCCTTGTCTTGTGATTGGCTGCCACCAACTGCAAACTTACGTGGTCCCGACTTTAGTTGATTATTTGGCTATTTTGTTTATCTAATTTGTTCATTATCAGGTGAACTGTGCCACTGCGGTGAGGGAGAAGTACAAATTGAACTACTACCCAGGTTATGACACAACAGTGGAGCTCTGTTTTAGTTCTGGACCTCCGATATTCCAGAAGTACGCCTCCCGGGGAAAGTAAGTAAGAAACACTTTGTATCAAAACCACTACAAGGAGAAATCAGTGAGATCACTGACAAATTGTTTTTTGAGAGTTTGAAGAACAATAACTAAATATATCTAGTTAAGTTCTGGCACATCTTAATCAGACACGTATTCTGACACTTTGGTAATTTGACGCTGCACTGAATGAGTCTTCAGCCAATGTTACTGTTCTTAAATTAGATGTGTGTTTTTCATTAAAAACGTTAACACACAACATTTTTAGAGTCCCTAATTGTAAAATAGTTCTTAATAAAGTCATCATAAGTTGACTTTTTTTAGTTTGTAGGTTAACTTTTATAATATTTTTGGTTAATCAATGGTTTTTTGAGAATTAACTCAACTCCCTTCAGCCATAAAAATGAGTGTTGCACCAATAAAAGTCATCTCTATGGTAAAAAGTGATAACGCAAACATTTAACAAAGTACAACACACACTTATTTTGTTTTACTTTTAAGTATTAAAACATGTAGTATATTAAGTAAAAAGTATGGACCTTAGTATGGACTGAACTGAAGAGCCAAATTTCAATTTTGAAGACTTAACCGTACTGATCTCTAACAGTAGTTTTCACTCATGGAAATCCCTTATTTTGTGCACCCTCTGGCAGATGTCTTTTGGCAGAATTTTCTCTTCTCCAGTCATGGGCTAAATATGTGGTTTACTTACTTACTTACTTCCATGGCCACTTTACCCAAGCTGGCACTTGGCCTTGCCAACACGTTGCCAATTCTCTCGGTCCTCCAAATCTTTTTCTACTAGTCTCATTTTTTCCATATATTTTCCGGACTTGATCCCACCACCTGGCCTTCCTACTGGTCTTCTTCCCCTCAGATCTTCCTTTAGCTCATCTTCAACAATCTCTCTTCATTTCTCCTCAAGATATGGCCAATCCACCTTAGCCTTCTGCTTTTGGTCTCTCCTACAATATCGGGGTCTTGGAATGATTCTCTTAACTCTCGGTTGTGGCGGTTTCTCCATACTCCATCTTCACATACTGGACCATATATAGGGCTCTTAGAACTTTATTCTCAAAGGTTGTAATCTTCTTTTCCATGTTCTTGTCCAGGATCAAATTTTTCCCTCCATATAAAACTACTGGTATAATTAATTATTCTCTTGTATCTACATTATTCTAATTTGGGTTTCCTTTGATAAATCAAATAAATGATAATATAATAAATATAAATAAATATGAATAAATGATTCAATTATTTTTCCACATGCACACTGACTTTTATTTGCTGCATTTATCCTATTCTGAATTTCTATGTCTTATCTATATTTATACGTCAGACAGTACAACGCCTAGATATCTGAATTATTGACTCTTAGAAATTGGTGGTTGTTAATTTTCAGAAAATTTACATTAAATTTGTGGTTATTGAAACATTTATAAAATATAAAGAAAAACATTAATCCAATGTTTTAATTGTTTCCCTCAATGTTTTTTAGATCAGCTGTAAATTTCTTCCTCATTGTTGCACAGCTGGGCTTCTGCTGTGTTTACATGGTTTTTGTCACCAGCACAACCCATCAGGTAAATAATAACAATATACAATTTTTTCCTAGTTTTTAATGTAGGCAAATGAATATTTTTTTAACGCTAGGATAGAAAGTAGCGTTTTGCAGGCTGAACTAAATACAAGTAAATAAATTGGTTGTTACAGTAGTTGTTCATCTTTGACTATTAAAACAATTAACTAGACTTCCCCATGGTAAAGTTGTTCCCAGTTTTTCAATCAAAAACGTTGTTGTTGATGTGAATCACCAACAAATTGTGGTGATCTAAATTACTGATTTCTGTCAAATACACAAACTGTTTCACCAAATCAAACAGAACAGCCTTCTCAAAAAATAATTTTAAATTTTGAATACCGGTATCCTAATCCTCGTTTCTCATGAACACTAAAACATTACTTGTATCCTTGCTAAGAACAACAAACAAATTTGAGACAAACATGTGTCTCAAATGTATTTAAAATAAATTGAAATTATATTTAAAACCATGAAATAGTATTCAAAACCATGAAATACAAAACTAACATGCTTTACTTTTTCCCATTCCAGATCTTACACAACTTCGGCATCGAGTTAGAGATCCACCTGAACATGTTGGTCACACTGGCTCTGCTCCTTGGCTTCATCATTATACGCAACCTCAAGTACCTCGCACCAGTATCATTGTTTGCCACAGCCACAATGTTCCTTGGTGTCGGCCTGACCATCTACATCAGCAGTCAGGATCTTCCCCCGATCAGTTCTAGGTACGCTCTGCCGTCCTGGGTGCAGCTGCCGCTGTTCTTCGGGACTATCATCTACGCCTACGAGGGCATCAGCCTGGTAAGTTACTTGTAGAGAGTACGTAACCACTAGTATGATCGGTAGCTAAATGTTTTGCCATACTTTGTTTTAAAATTCAAACATTCAAGGTCAAAATTATCAATGCTTAAAAACAGCGACACACTCTTGAGTGTGTACTTTAAGCTAAATATGAGAGCATGAATAAATTTTGGAAGGCCTTTTATTGATTTTGAATGGATATATTTGCTGCAATAGTCTTTTCTCAATTTTCCATTTAAATAAGTAGTTTAAGTTTGAAGGATGATCCATCCTATTCTAATAACACTAATGCCCCATCCGTTTATCTACATAATGAAGAGCCTGTTGGGCATTTAGACTAACATTTAGATGGGCGAAAGCCTCTACATAACACCTATGTTCTTAAAAAAGCTAATTACATAAAAGCTAATATTCAAAAATTTTGATGATGAAGTTTCAGATTAAAACAAAACAAAAACCAATTCTTCAGCTGCGGACATGGAGAAATGTTAATCAAGAAATTTCACTAGAAACTGTTTGATGGACTAAGCAGTCAGTGTTGTAATCACCGAAACAAATTAAAACCCACCAACCATGGATTGGTCTTCTGGTAGTAGTCCTTTACTATACCAGTTTAGGATGGTTTTATATGCTACAAAAAAGACATTTGGAACACAACTTTGGGAGGATCAACTGTTGAATATCTCCCAATTGGAGTTTGATTGAATAGCTAAGGTAGCTGATTGTAGTGCCTGCCGAGAAATCAAAAGGTCACTGATCTGATTATGAGAACAGTCAGACAGGATACATCAAATAAATGAAAGTGTTTATCAAAAATGTAAAATCTTGTCACGAATATGTATAAAAATTTGTATTTGTTAGGTGTTACTTCTACAAACTGAAATGGAGAGCCCTGAGAAGTTTGATAGTCCTCTTGGGGTTCTAAATGTTGGCAACATCATCGTAACTGTACTGCAAATCATCGTCGGCTTCATCGGATACCTCAAGTATGGAGAAGATGTAAAGGGAAGCCTTACCCTCAATCTGCCTTTTGACAGTGAGTAAGTACTATCCACTGACGAATCTCAGTGTTGTTTTACCCGTGATTTTTCTAATTATTGAAAGTTGAAGAAGATTAATATCTATGAATTATTTATTAACGGTAACAGTGGTAACACTTAATTCAATTATGTAAGGACAAGATAAAAAAAATTTTTGTTGTGTAAAACTGACAAAGTAACATACGCTGATGAATTTCCAATAAAGAACATAATCGAACTAAGCCTGAAGATATTCAAATCATTTTAAGTCTTTAAGGAAAAGTCACTGAGAAACTTTTCTAACTGTTTTACATTAAAAGCTATTCTTTTGCTTATGGATATGTTATAAATAAAATTGCATGCAGATGTTATGCTCATATATACTCAAATCCAAGTGTTTTAAATATTGTGCCTTTGTTTAGTGAAAAGTAATGTTAGTTGGGTAGGTATTCCGGGTTTTTCCAAATTTAAAGTACCTAAATACGTTGTAGGGATACACCCATACATTGTATTACTGGTCCTTTTATGATCCTCAAAGAAAGTGTTCAGTTAGGCGATTAGGTATACTCACAGTGCAATGAGAATATAGCCCATGTTTCATGATTTTTTAGTTTGTTAGATGGAATAAATGGTTTTGTTTTTTTTAAATTTTACTATAACTTTGAATTTTAAAAAATAACAAATATTTTTACAGTCTATCACAGTTTGTCAAGATCGCCACAGCCATCGGGATCTTGTTGACGTATCCGATCATGTTCTACGTTCCCGTAGCCCTGATCTGGCCGGCTGTGGTCAAACGATGGGGACCTTTCAACAAATCTGCTAAATATGAAATCATCCTCAGGCTGGTGCTTTGCTTTCTTACATGTGAGTATACAGCGTAGTTGAATGAGTAGTGGCACAACCATGTAGGCCTACTCGTAAAAGTTGATTCAAAATATCTTTTTTTATGATCTGTTTGATGAAGAGCTGTGATTGCTATAGTATTGATCACAGTTTTGATATTAGGTCTTTAAAATAGAATTTTGAAGTCCTTATTGACTCTCAGTAAAAATATAGTTTATAGGTTAAACACTTACTTTTCATAATTGTCTTCAGGAAAGAGTTCTGAGTTTATAGTTCAAAGCTGTTCACTATCAGTAGTGATTCTAGGACCTTATCATGGTTGGGGGGGGGCTACCAGGGGGGTTTTCACACCCCCCAAGAAAGAATGGGTCCTGGGGGTCCCATCAGAAGGTTTGGAATTTTAAAACCATTTTCAACATCTAGAACTGTGTCCAAAAAAGGACAATATGTTTAAATTTATTATTTCTTTCATTAACTTTACCACTGTTTCTCCCAGTCATACTGTCGGAGATCATCCCAGACCTGGGTTTGTTCATCTCGCTGGTTGGCGCAGTCAGCAGCACGGCGCTAGCGCTGGTGTTCCCCCCTCTCTGTGATATAAGCATGCGCCAGCTAGACGGAGATTTTGGCTTCCTCGGCTGGCGTAAAATGGTGGATTATCTCACACTCATCATCGCCTTCTTTGGCTTCTGCACCGGAAGTTATTTCAGTTTAGTCCATATTGTACAAGCTTTTGGTTCATCGACAGAAGAGAGTTAGTGTTAAAGGGTATTTGTCACAAAAGATTGTTAAAAAGTGAGAATTCTTTACTCACAGGAAGCTCTGTTAACATTGGACTCATGGGTGTCCATATATTTCCCATAAAGCGAGCTGGGGTGTCTGATGGGGTTTGTTTAAAGTAACCTCTTAAAAGACAAGGGTCCAGAGAATTTTTAATTGCGGTGCAAAATTATTATTTTACACATTTTGATACCTATATAGTTCAGCCGCTTAGAAAACGACCTGCGCGCTAATGCTAAACCAATGCTGGAGGAGGTCGCTTTCCAAGCGTCCGAACTATAGTACCTAAATTTGCTTAGTCAATTTGAAGATTTTTTCATCGATTTTTTAATTTTAAAACTTACTTCTGTGGCCACTCCTCCAAGCAATGCATCCATTTATAACTTATAACCCATTTATAACTTATAACCATTTGTAACTCTAGCCTCTTTCTTCCTGCCAGTCTCCTTATTTCCTTCTCAACTTGATCCCATCACTTGTGGTTAATGCAAACGTGGTGTCTGGGGGGGGGGGGGTTATCTTATTAAACTAAAACTTAATTGATCAAAAAAGATAAAATAGAAATGACAGTCGTAATCTTCAATTTAATAAGGGAGCTATTTTAAATAAATAGTCACTAGATCTTGTTGAAGAGATCCTATATATCAAAAATCCTATATATTAATGAGCAAGAATGATTCTTAAAAACCTTTTTCCTCAGCTCGTAGGCATCACAGGGGAAATCTACTCATGCTGCTAGAAAGATATTTTTCTTTAGATGTGCAGAATCCCTTTATAAATTAAAATAGGCTAAAAAATAATAACAGAAAATTAATTTAAAATTAAAAAAAACTTACATGGTCCTTATGGGTTGCTTATGCTGGTGACAAAATGTACACAGAAAATGAAAACAAATTGAAGAAATTCCCATCACATGTTATAATTTACAGCGTAGGGAAAAAAAGAGATGTCTGTACATTACATTTTTTTGGTTGAGTTTTCGACCACTGGATGACCTCTAGTTTACTAATTAGAGGCACAGTAAGTTATAGATAAGCTATACATAGGTACTTCTTTGTAAAAATATGTGTTTAATTTGTATTATAATATTTTGTATTTGTAGGTTTATTTGTTTTTTATAAAAAGATGCAATGCACCATTTGTTTACTGTAAATGTACTTATACATGTAGGTTTGTTTTGAAAATGTAATAAACTTATATGTTTCATTTAAAACCAAACTATGGTTTTTGTTACCTCTCATAAAATATTACCACTATTAGTAGGCCTATGTAAGCCAGTCATGACGTGAAGGAATAGAATGTTTTTGTTTTATAAGTAAATGGGCTTTATTATACAATTTTAACATCAGTATGAAACCATAGCCTCATTCTAATATAAGGCCGCAGCGAGACAAAAGTGACAAAGCCCAAATAGAAAGCTATGGTATAAAGATACATTAGTAAAAGATGTGAATAAAAATTATAATATGAAGATTAAACTGCTTCTACAAGCTGACAACAGGAAAAAAATTTAAGGGCCAGATGAAAAGCTCCTTCAGTACAAGTCATAAGCAATTCTATGTATATTGATGACACAAAAACACACACACACATAACATTACAAACCAATGTAAATTGATTAATGGAAAGGGAAGTAAATTAAGAGCAAGGGAAAACAGCTGATAATTAAAAGGAAAAGCTCCAGAAAATACCATGTTTTATGTCAGCTGTTTTCAAAACTGGTTACATTCTATTTTGGAATAATCAAAATTTTTACTATGTATTCCAATTCCCTCTGCCTATTTTATGCACACTTAAAATTAACTAAATACAACTGTAGAAGAAACCATTTTACAAATTGATTTCTTTTACACTGAAATCATAAGCCCCACCAAGATTACTAAATTGAAGGTGGGAGATTTATAAAAAACAACAGTTGTTTGACCTCTATTAATGAGTCTTAACACCATATGTGACCTCTAAAAGGGTGTGGAGATAAAATGAGATGTAACATGTTCAAAAAGGCCGTCACAAACTCATATATACCATCTGGTTGTAATCTATCAAATGCTTGACACCAACAAACCATCTCTTGTGCTTACTAGGGTAAGGTTTTCACTTTCTCTAAGTTAAGTTGGAAAATAATATTGCATATCTTTGATTATAATAGTTATTACATACGGAGAATACATTGGAAAATTGCATAAGAGCAAAAAATTTTTTTCATCATGATCGGATGATATATGTTTAAAACAATGTGGTTTATGGGTTAAAATTACTTTTTTATCAACATACAAAGCATTTTTCATTTTGATGATCTTGTTAAAAAAATATTTGAGCAAAAACAGATCAATTATTTTACTAAATAATTACGAGAAATGGTTGGAGTAAAAAAATATCTATTGCAAGTCTGGTTGCTAAGAAAACACAATAATAGGATTAATTTAGTTCCCAGTGTAGTATTTGAAACTGAATATTATCATGTTTATGAAGATCACCATACATATTCGGCCAAAAGAATTGCTGGGTGATTTTGAGACAATACCGTAAACCATAATAATTACAATCGAATAACTTTTCAAATACCTATAAAAGATACATATTAATTTCCAAAAAGTTGTGGATGAATTTTAATTTTCCAAAATCAGGTGCAAAATCTAACCCTTTTTACTATTCAATAATCTTTTTTGTATACCTACAAAAAAATAATGTATTACATGTTTTGGATGAAATAGCACACCTAGCACATTAGCACCATAACCGAAAACAAGTTTTCCAAATTCTCAATGAATCAGATGTTCCCCTCCACTATTTCTAGTCCAGCTGATCATTTGATAGTGGTCCACAACACACAGTTCCCAGTCTGTGGTAAACTAGACCACACTTCTGTGTAGCCTAGATTTAGTAGAAAGTGAACAGCTGATTCACAGGTATTGTTGTTAATAATATAATTTGCTTAAGTTAGGTTCTTTGTCTTTGTATATTGATTGACAATATGTTCAAACTAATAAAAAAAAAAAAAAAGTTTCAGTAAATGACTAGGCAAAATGTATTACGTATTTAGTGTTACACCTGCTTTAAGTAACGTTTTAATTTATTTGTTTTCAAAATCCCACAAGTTGTTTATCAATCAAAAGATTATTTTTATCTAATTTATAGTACAAGCTGTTAAAATAAAAGGGTTAACACTATTTTTATAAACAAAAAATGTTTACCAATGGTAATGTAATTTGATGTACAAACAACACTTCAATGTTTTTCAGGTCACACAATAACTGTGAATTAATGAAGGATTAGGATAAGTGTTCTCATCGATAATAAGCTAGGTTTTCTCTTGGATTTTTGTGTATGAATTTTTGTCTAGATATAGAAAACAGCTTAAATAAATTATGAAATTATAACATTTTTCATTAGTTTTTGATTATTTTGGATGAATAGTTTGGAAACAGATAAATAACTAATTAAAAAAAAAAAAACAACTGTAATATTAAAATATTTACTTGGTGATTGTAGATAATTGATAAAACTGGGATGCGCTGAACCACACATCCCCTCAAAAAAGGGACTTTTTGTTGATACTTTATAAGAGTTTGTTATTTTTGTTACAAAACATGTCAAGGCATGCAAAATCCACATGTGGACCATCAAATCATCTCTGGCACGTAGCCAATAAAATAGAATCTTGAGAAGACAATGCATTGCCGTGAATCAAAATAGTTCTGACTTTATTCGCCCACCATACAAACATAAACAAAAGTGCCACACGCAGTTGTTTGTTTTATGATAAGCTAGAGTTCAGTGCTTTGATTTTTCTCAGATAATGAACTTTTATCTGTGAATTATTAATTTTATTTTCACTTTTATTGTATTCAAAGAGACTGACCAACTGGGATTTAATCGTAAGGTTGGTAAAAGCCATTACGGTCAATACATGAGGGATGGACCCCCTTAAAGTATTGGGATGGACCCTGCTTTTTGACATTACAATCTTTAGGCTTTAAAAAGTTGTAAGGTTTTTTTTAAGCTTTCACTTATACAAATATGTAGCTTACCTCTTCTCAACCTGCTAATGCATAAAGGCAATTTTTTGTACAAAAATGAGCGATTAAGATCAAAAAAGTAGATTGAATGGTAATATGTAGCAACATTTTCTCTAATTACGCTTAGTGAATTTTTGCTGAACCACCTAAAACTTATTTAGTTTTGTCGGTGCTTAAATTAAAATACACATAATACTGAATACTTATAAAATCATCTAAGCAACAATTATAAGCTACTATATAATTTTAATGTAGTTTTTTTTAATTTATCACAAAAACAATAGTTATTTGTGCAACTAGTGAGAAAAGTGAGCAATTGACTCACTCGAGAGAAATCCTTACTCACGAGCCGTAGGCGAGTGAGGAATGGTTTTTCGAGTGAGGCAATTGTACTTTGAACTCAAGTTGCACATTATACTTTTCCTACAGTTACCATAAAACAAATAAATTGGTGAAGAAACATAACCTATTTTTACACAGAAGTGAACTTTTAATATAACATTTAATGTGAAGTGACAAATACAACAGTACAACAGCTGACCAGCTGATTTACAGCCAGTGCTGCCAACTTATTTCGCGCGCATGACGTTGCCTGCATGTTACGCGCGCTCACTATTTCGTGCATTCACGTTGCAAATTCAATCAATCAATCAATTATTGAGATGGGGACGCCACCTAGGTGCGTATTTTAACCCAAATATGAGTAAATCTGGAGTGAGACAAAGTAATTAGAGTGAGACAATGTTAACATTGTCTCACTGATGAGCGAATTGGCCACTTTGCTTTCTCAAATCAGTGAGAGAACATGTACATTGTTAGGTAACTGTAGGAAAACTAAATTAAGGTAATTTTTTACTACGGTCAATATGGAGAACAAAGCGTGTTCATCAAGTTATAATTATGTTAAAAAACACTTCACAACAATACTATCTCTAGTAATTTCAAGTAATCCAATCAAGGCCTTCATAATCTTATCATTAAAAGTGATACTTTAGCATGGTTGAAGGGGTTATTGGTGAACCGGAACAAAGGAAGAGAATTTTAATTGGACATATCAAAATCATCATCTGTATTATCTTCTAGACTGGTGAGTGAAAAAAATCATTGAGTGAAAGTGTTTATTTTTTTTACCATCAACTGTATTTTATTGAAGCATATTAGGTAAGTTTAGTATTATTTGTTCGTTAAGTAGAACTTTATTGTGTTAAGAATGCATTGAATCTAAATTAAACTCTACAAAAATCAACCTAAAAATCATTTGAAGTTTGAAAAGCCCACTAAGAAATTTTCAAGCTTCGACCACAAACTTTTCCAATTTTTTCTGTATAAGTTATTTTTGTTGTTAAGGTTTTGGTATTGTATTCTTGGGAGTCTATAAGAATGTTTAAAATCTATTATTCTCATCTTAGTTCTAATTTCTCTTCTAACTCCTCATATTAGTAAAATTCTCATTGCAGTCCCTCACTCTTGAATCATTGAACTAAACAGTTCTGTGAGTATTCTAATGAAAGTTTAAATAAACTTGGATCCTGATTACTCTATGTATTTCTAACTTCAATAATGTATAATTTGACAGTTTACTAGTAAAATTGTTTGTAATGCACATTATTTTGTAGGTACTATCGTATTTAAAACAAAAGAAATTTTGCCCCCACTCCTGAATCATTGATGAAGTCAGTTCTCAAAAATCTTTTATAGGTTTATTTAAATAAACTTTCTATTGTTTTTAATTCCTACTTCTATTGTGTTCAATAATTTCAGTTACAATGGCTGATATAGCAACCGCAGCCAATGAAGGACCAAACACCAAACCCTTGCTTGACAAGCCTCACCCAGACGGTGATGTTAAGGTGATCAACTTCTCGGAGATGGAATTAGAAAACACCAAAGTCAATGATGAACACGGTATGGGGGTTCGTCACCCTACTACGTGAGTAGAAATGTTGAAATATCATTCCTCATTGAAAAATATTAGAAAGTTTCCCATATAGGAAAAATAAGCTATTACCGTAGGTCTCAGAGTAAGATCTGGACCCAGGACCGAATTACTTTATTATTTTGATATCCCAAGTGAACAAACACAATCCTTTAAAATTCATATACTGTTGTATAATACAATACAACAATGTAATTATACAATTATACATCCAGAAGCACGATAACTCAAGTAATTACCTCTCATAAGTGTTATGCTTTTAATAAAACTCATTACAGACGTTTAAACTAATTTGTTGAAATGAGTTTGCTAACCAGCATGATTGGACTGTGTGAACGGGGTATAGGATAAAAATTTGTTAGTCCCATTTTTGCCCCCCAAAACATAAAATTGAACAATTTCTTTCTAAAATTTTACGCCTATGGTGTTGTGTTAAATTGTTTACATGGTTCACATAAAGTTATAGCACAAATATTTTGTTTCAGTTTCTTTGAGACCCTGTTCCACTTGATCAAGGGAAACATAGGATCTGGAATGTTTGCAATGGGAGATGCCTTCAAGAACGCAGGTCTTATGCTCGGCCCCGTGCTGACAGTCTTCCTTGGAGTCATTTGTGTTTACGGGAATCACGTCTTGGTTAGTGATGTCCTTCGGTAGATAAGATTCATACAATACAACTGTATAGGCGCGTATGTTAAGGAAAGATGAAAAGGATGAGATGACAGCTATAATGTTACTTAATAGATTGGTTGTTTCTTTAGCCAAAACCATTAAAAGCCCATAATGGCCAAGGATAGATGGGTCCAGTTTTAAACCATCAAAAAGATACTGATGTTTTTCAGGATTTAACTGGTAACCCTCTGAGAGAATTAACTATAGTTTGCTCTAACACAAATAGTAGGTGGACTACCTATAGTACTTTTATGATTAAACAGTACTTTCGTTTCTATTGTTATCTTTTGAATCAAGTTATCAGTACTAAAATAACTAATCAACAAAGTTAATTTCTGTAAAATTTGAATTTGCTCAAATAATTGCTCATTTCCAGATCAACAGTTCTAAAGAGTTAGCTCAGCGGCGTAACCTGAAAGTATATCCTACGTTTCCTGACACGATGGAGTGGGCCTTCCAAACGGGTCCACGATACTTCCGTCGCTTCTCAAAAACTATCAGGTTTGTTTGAGTATCAATTACCAAATATAAGAGAGAAAAGTGAAATGTATAGGGTTCTCAGAAAAGTAAGGTAGGGGGAACATCCTTCTCTCATATTTGAGTTAAAATATGCACATAGTGGCGTCCCCATCTTCAAATTGATATTGATATAACACAAATTGATATAATTGATAAAACATTCAATGGTTCTAATAAAATGATTTTGTTACCTTACAATATCCTTGTTTGTTTTGCTAGTAAGCTACACCACGACGGTTGATCAAATAAATGTTATGTCTTTTGTTAAATGTACGAGTGTCCTGTGTTTTCAATATTAAGTTAACAATGAACCTGAGAAGAAGTTAATCCTGATGATGTGGTAGTTGCCCTGAAACATGTAGCAATTACCAACAACAAACAAGGATATTGTAAGGTAACTAAATCATTTTATTAATATGAGCAATATCCAGAAGTAGGACAATATGAATTCTGATTCAATGTGTTACACTTAAGTGGTGTCTAGCACTAGTCGCTGATGTCACGTCGGGCAAAGTCCAACACCGCCCCCCATTGCCCTCATGTACTTCAACACTCACTGTGGGGGGGAGGGTACTGTGTGCCTTGTGCGATAGAAATTTCCACTCAGTCCTTGCTCCTGGGCTCTTCCTTGCTTGTCACAAGTATATTTCCGGCACAACATACCTTAATTCTTTTTGAGTACTTTAAAATAATTAAGGTAACAGCAGCGCTCCTAGGCTCTGTGGTAGGCACTAGCAGATTCAAACGCAGGAAGAGCCCGAGTTGTGAGCACTATGTGGAAATTCCCACCCTGCACGGAACAGGGTCTTCATACACCGTGAGCGATGTAGTACATGAGGGGGGCGGGGCTATCAAGACACCAGTACCACTACTAGACTTAAGTGTACCACATTGAATGGTTCCTCTGTAGGCTACCTAACAGATTGCTCGCTTTGGTAGGGCTGAGAGGGATTGGAATTTATAGCGTTCAATTATCACATTATAATTATTGTATTATTGTTTTTTTCCAGACTGCTGGTGAAGATTTTCAACATCATTGCTCAGCTGGGATTTTGTTCGGTTTACTTTGTTTTCATATCATCAACACTAACAACAGTAAGTCACATGATTTAAGTTGATGTACCTCTGATGACAAATTATTTTAATTGCTTACATCGGTTACTGACAGTGTTGGGAAGTAGCGCGCTACAAGTAGCGACGCTACAGTAGCGCGCTACTTTTTTTGTAGCGTTAGCTGTAGCGTCGCTACTTTTAAAATTTTGTAGCTTTAGCTGTAGCTAGCTACGTTTTTAAAGTAGTTGTAGCGGAATTTTAGCTACTTTTCTCGCTACATTTACATTGTTTGAGATAGTGATTTTTACCATAACCTTAACCTTACGTGAAACAACATCTTTCAAACTGAGACTGAGATTTTCAAAACAATTAGGCCTACTTTCTTGGCTTCATACAGCTGGTTGCAGCCGTGTCATTCCCTATTACAACGTTGTGTGGACATGGAGACCATTAAATGAGTGTTATCCACATTTTTAGCTCTCATTTCCTTAATTTACTACTCTATGATTACTGTCAGATAAAATAAAATCGCTACATGCAGACGACGTTTAAACGTTACCGGTACCAGTGACAATACAAGCTATTGAACGCTTGCAAGTGATTGACAGGGAAATTAGTAATCAATTTAGTTTCTTTGTTATATCGATAGTGTTTTAACTAGGGTTTTAATGAAAACCAACAACCTTAAAATAATGTGAAAGCTGGTCTATCAACCTTTGCTTCAGCTGTTGATTGTGGTTCATCATCACAAGCCCTTCCTTGGTTAGATTACAAAGATTTTTCTAAGGTTTACTAAATTAACAAAGAGGAAATTACCTGATGAGATTTAAGATATGCCTAGACTACATGATAATTGTAACAAAAAAATCTCCATATAACATGAAACTTACATTTAAAAAATAGCATAGTTTGCTCCTGCTAACAGCTCTTGTATTGGACTATTCCTAGGCTATGCTAGGGCTTAAAACGAATACCAAGTTCAATTATTAGGAATATATCTGTTTAGTCCTTGCAAGAACAAAGCTACTATAGCCAACTTGTTACGTAGCCAAGTAGGCCTACATGTTATTTTTACTTTACAAATTTCAACATGTTTAAATTAAAAGCCGATTTCAGGATAAGTTGCTGAATACTGTTTTCTGTACCAACTAGGTTGAAGCACTTGCCCTATGCATAATGACAATAAAGGACGATTTCTTGACATTGAAAAGTGTTATTCATAGAGAACAAGTAACTTATCACTATGGTTAAAAGTTATAGCAATGTCGTTTTTAACATTAAAAGTAAAGGAAGGTAATAAACTCCAATTTCAATAGGCTAGGCTCTGTAACACAAAAAAGTATTTTTAAATAATCGTTTTACAGTTTAAGTGGTCTTAATTGTTGATATAAGACATCTATAAATAAATCTATATTAAAGAAATAAAATGAGCTTTTAAAATATAGTTTGGTTGTATGTCCTTTGAACTTATAATGCAATATTTAAAAATAAGTACTAAATATGATGGGACACCCAATTATTTGATGCTGTTATTGTAATGTTAGGTTTATAATGCCAACAAATTAAATCAAATCTAGGAATAATTTGTTTTCCAAGTAATGTTAGATACAATACTGACATTTCTTGTTTAAATGTTTGTTCAATAAAAATGTTATTGCAATTAATTTTACATTTACCTAATGTGCGTGGAATAAAAAGTAACGTCTTTGGAAAAGTAGCTAAAATTGTAGCTGTAGCTACATTTCATTGTAGCTGTAGTTGTAGCTAGCTACTTTTTCGGAACTGTAGCTGTAGCTGTAGCTAAGCTACTTTTTTGGAAATGTAGCAGTAGTTGTAGCTAGCTACATTTTAAAAGTAGCTTCCCCAACACTGGTTACTGAGATACCTTAAACAAGTTAGGATTCATTCTGTGTCTCTTCACATGACACAAATTTGATGCTCAGAGCAATTTAAGAGACTATCAAAAGGAAGTAAGTATTTACACCATATTTTCAATATTTGTTGGTGATCCAATAGAGGATACTACCTTAAAATTCAATAGTTGTTTAAACATTTTTATTTAATATTACTCTTAGCATTTGTTAGCCAGTTTTGCAATGAGAAAAGAGTTCAACTGTGCCACCCAAAGAATGTGTTTGTAGAATATTATTTTAATGTAAAAAAAAACAATTCTAGTTTACAGTAAGCCATCTTATCAGTTTGACTTGGTTACAACTTTGGAGTATTTTACACAGAGGTGTAGTCATAAACCTTCCAGTGCAGGGACACTCACCACCGTTGCGGAAAATATTGGTAGCTTATAGTTTCTTTAAAAAAAGCAGTGCGGCAACGCTGTACCCACACTTTCCTGCCCCACTACACAACTAATTTGATGAAGATCAGTAATCTACCGCAGTGTCGTCTGTCAGTGGCTCAAATCAACTGCGATGACATCAGTTTTTCAATTAGATTAAAATAATGGAAACAACTTTAACGTGGTAACAGAATGTTTAGTTCTATCAATAGATATCATAGGTGTTCAAGTTCACCTCATCTTTTTCACGATATCGTGAAAAACAAATTATATCAATAGCAAAATATGACAGTCAATGCCTCTTGAATCTACTGTATAAACAACCTGTTCAGATCCTGGAACACTACGGTCACCATGTAGATGTCCACGTACTCATGGCGCTCATCTTCATTCCGATGGTGTCTACTGCGATGGTTCGTTCCCTCAAGTTCCTCGTTCCGTTCTCGGTGCTGGCCAACATTCTGACTGGCCTAGGAGTGTTCTTGACAATGTACATCTCCATGCACGACCTACCTCCCGTATCGTCCAGGCCTGCCATCGCTCCTATTGATAGGCTGCCGCTGTTCTTCGGCACAGCCATCTACTGCTTCGAAGGAATCGGTTTGGTAATTTTTTACTGTAGATTATTTTGGTACATAACTTTTGTACTGTAATAGTCCTTTATTGTAGAAAATCTATTAGTTGATTTATTTAAAAGACAAATTATTTTCAAATTGTAAGTAACAATACTGATATATTAGATTTTGTCTGATCCCAACACAAAAGGGTGTGTACTTTAGGAATATGAAAAAAGGATGCTGGTTGAATGGGCGAGATGTTAGATTTATTACTGGAACTTGATCAGCTGATGATTATTAATTTAGTCAGGGACTAGTATCCCAATGGCCACTCAGCTACCCAGCAATGTTCTATGTGATTTAATAGTGTGATATTCAAGTGCACAACATACTATATCGATTACAGCATATTATTTTTCATGAGAAAAATTTGTTGTTGCGTGTACAATGTCGATAAATGTTGATATAATTTGGCCATTTAGCAATGCTTCACTATAGTTTATTCAGGCTACATATTAATAACAGAGCGGTTTGATGGCATCCTGCTGATGATTGTTAAAACTTGAACTCCTGATAGGTTCTGTTTTATATGAAATTAATCATAATATTTTTAACCACGATGTTTGTGTGCAGGTTTTACCACTCCAAAGTGAGATGAAGAAACCAGACAAGTTCGGAGGTTGGTTCGGGGTGCTGAACGTCGGAATGTCATTAGTCGGATGTGTTCTGCTGTGGATGGGTTTCGTTGGATACCTCAAGTATGGAGAGGATGTGGAGGGCAGCCTTACGCTCAACTTGCCTCCAGCTAGTGTGTGAGTAGCATTGTTGCCTGCGGACCGAACGAGACATTCCATTCTCGTATTCAAGTTGTAACTATATTTTTAGAATGAAAATGAACCGTTGAATTTGAAGCTAGGGAGAGATTGGGTCCATGCAAATTACTGATGATGATAGCGGAAATGATCTATTTTGCGTACTGTTTACAATGTGATCATTTTCCAGCATGCAGTGGTAGGAAAAATATTTTCATCATCCAATTTTCCATTTTCCAGCAGCCACTTCTGAATCTAATACAGGGAAAAAATATTATCCTTTTATCTATATAGCTTTCCATTTCAGGTTCTCTGAGGTGGTCCAGCTCACCATAGCCGTAGGGTTACTCTTCTCCTATGCTCTACAGTTCCACGTGGCTGTCTGTTTTGTGTGGCCAGACTTCAACAGGAAGCACGGACCATTCAAGAGACCTGTGCAGGCAGAGCTCTGCGTCCGCTTCTGTCTGGCTCTTGTCACATGTGAGACTTCATCATTTATAAACTACTCTACTACTACTTCTCCCATGGCGATACCCCAAGAGTAGTACTTGGCCTATGTCTAAAACTCAGATGATTGGGGGAAGATTCCACTTTATTACATGCTGCATCTTTGAGAGATCATCATATTTGTTTCATATAAGATTGACGTTGAGGCAATAATATCTTAAGTTGAAGACTTATTGAAAACTATTTCATGAAACTATATAGCTATTACGATAGATATCGCAATACTATACAATATATCAGTTACTGTCCCAACCGACTATAGCATGCTATATTGTAACAATACCAAAGTTAAAGTTAATGGGTAACAACTTGAAGACAAGTTTCAAAATGTGTTATTTGAAGAATATATTTTTTTGTTTTGGTATAGCTATCTACTCCAAATGTTTTTATTTTGTAATTTCCCAGCTTTGGCTAGGTGTTTGTACTGATGATGTCATTACATTACTCCATCACCTTTGTGGTTCAGTTTTGTAATGTAATCTGACCAACACTACTTTGCCGCAGGATGCAGCCAGTTTCAGGGTCTTCACAATATTCACACTTATTACTGGACACTAAAATTAAAATTACTATAGTTAGTTTCAAACATAAATAAATTACACAAGAAGTGATTGATTTTTAATATATTTGTTCCCAGTCATCGCAGCTGAGGTAGTGCCACACCTTGGACTATTCATCTCTCTGCTCGGATCTGTCAGTAGTACAGCTCTCGCACTAGTGTTTCCCCCTCTCTGCGACCTCGCCCTGCACTACGGCCGCACTCCGGGGCCGAACTACGCCTTCGACGTGCTCTCCCTCACCCTCGCACTCATCGGCTTCCTCACTGGATCGTACTTCAGTCTGCACGACATCTTTGTAGCATTCTTTGGTCAGACGGGCACGTGACAGAATGGAACGATTTTGTTAACGTTAAAATGTATGTTTTCAGATCCAAAAGTGTATACATGGTGGATCGTTGTGCTTACGCTGGTTGAATTTCACCCACTTAAAGTGTAGTGTTGTCTTGTAGTTTATGCGGAAATGTAAAATAGCGTATTGATTTAGTCAAAAATGCAATATTGTATTTAAGTGAGGAATTTGTATTTATTTTGGAGATTTCATAACGTTTTGATGTGCCTTAGGGATAATTTTTCCAACTGTTGTGTAGTTATTGATATAAAACTGTAAGAATTTTGATTAATTTACAAATGTAACTATTATTTTCATTGTTACGCTGATTACCTATGATATTAGCATTTAGCAGCTTTAATCGATGACAGTAGGAGCTTGCTTATCACCGAGCAAGAAATAGGTGTGTTCAATAACATTTTTGCTTTTAATATAATTTTTTTCAAAAAATCTAAATATTACTTGCCAAAATCGGTTTTGTTTCATCAATAACTTACACAATGCATAAATAACTTACTTCATTGACTATTGACATAAACTAACTGTTCTCTTAGTTACAACATACTATTACATACAAATAAAAACATTTTAACACAGTGCTAAAAGTAATTTAAATGTAATTAATTGAAAAATTTGTACCGTCTGATTTTATTAGGTTTCATTTCGGGTCATATTTCTTTGCTGTTATTTACATTAGTGCAATGTTTTTATGTTATTTCTAAAATACGGGTAACCGAGTGGTTAGTGTTTAACTTATTAGAAAAGAAGGTGCTTCGCCTAATAAATAGAATGGTAGTCGTTGCTGATGAGAAGAATGTCAGTATAGTTTTACAATGGTTTATAACTGGATCCAGCTGTACTTGATCATGAAGCTTTTAATTTTCCTAAATAAATAAATAAACTACTAGAAAACGCATTTTATTTTAATAGGAAAGGCATTGCTTTTTCCAGCTTTGGCTTTTCTTTGCTTGTTAAACCTCAGATAAACTTCTTGGCTTCGTCCTGGACTCCAAGTTACAGTGGGGCCCTCATATAAATTCTGTTTGTATAAGACTAAGTAGAGTAATTTTCCTCTTGAGAAAACTGAAACACCTGATAACTGCACAGTACCTGTTGACAGTCTATTTTTCGCTTTTTCATAGCCATGTGGCCTATGGCATCCAACTGTGGGGACATGCCGCTGACAGCAGTCGTGTGCTCCGCTTGCAGAAACAGGCACTACGAGTAATCACAAATAGATTTTGAGGAAGCACCAACTCTTGACCGCCCACCGCCATCTAAAGCTTAAGTTTTAAATATATGTTTTATTAAAGAAAGTTTTTGTTTTATAAAAGTTTGACGCTGTCTATCCGGCCCTGGCTAATCAGAGACGAAGAGGAGGTAATAAGGTAATAAGGTAAAGGTAATAAGGTAAAAAAGGTTTACTTTTGGAGGGTTGCTAGTGAAGAAATACTATTCTAATTTTTTATATTTTAGCTCATGATATTTATTTTTATACCAATGTAAAAAACGGTGTTTTCTGTATTTGACCAGATAAAATTCATATACAATGACAAAATTTATTACATTAGTTATTTCTTTAAGATTTTACAATTTTTGTATACAGTAGACTCCCTCTTATTCGGACACCTTTTAACCGGACTACACTTGGTGGAAATGACATCTCTTACCGGACAATTTTTATCAGCACATCTATTTAACTGGACTAGATCGGCAGGAAGTGGGCGGTACTGAAACGACCGTTCTCGTGGGAAAGATTTGAGACCAGTGATCACGTGTCTAAATACAATGCTCTCATAAATTTAAGTCAAATACACATTTAAGCGGTCCGTTTTTACGAGTAGATGTAGATGTAGATTTAACCGGAAAACGTGTTATCTGGACTGTCCTCAGTCCCGAGGAGTACGGATAAGAGGGAGTCTACTGTAAATAAAACTAGATGTAGGCTACTTATTTTATAGTGAATATTTATTAAGTATTTTTTTGTAAATAAATCTTTAGATTAGAGTTTATGTGTTATTTTTTTCCAATGCAGCAAGCACCCTAAATGATATGGTGAAAACACTCAAATGTTTTTAATCATATTCCAGTCTGCTAATTTAAAATTTAAGTACTATGTTCTTAACAGTATTTTTCAAGATTCTCAATGTGTACGGTCGTATTTGGATACATTTTATGAATTGTGATATTTTTCACCCTAAATTTACGAGATGAAATTGTGAGAAAAACAATAAAACACATTACTGTATTAACAACACTATAAAACAGTTTATCCACGGTTAAAAGTAATTTACCCATAACTTATTTAGCGGGCTTATTTGGCTTGGTAATTTTTTAACAAAAATATATTAAAAGAATTATTTAATATAAAACTCAGTTTAAGCAACATTGTCCCTTTAATTTACAACACGTATTAAAGTGAACATAATTATTTAATGTTTTTTCTCGTGTAATAAAAAAATTAAAAACCGTAAAGTAAAATAGAACAAAATTATTATCCTTGGATGGAAATTTTACAATAACAAATCTGTTGCTTGACCTTTTTTGCTCAAAGGTTTCAAACTTCTCAAAAAGATTTATGCAATAATTAAGATCAGCATAAACTCCAATATTCTGTATTCTATTTTTACCATGCACTTTTTCATCAAGATATCTCCCACTTTATTCTTATGAAGAGCAAGTTAATTACTTCCGATGTTACTTGTGACATATGTTTTATATGTCTTCATAAAATTGAGCAATTTACTTTCCTTAAGCGATTTAAAACCTCCATAAAAATATCAAAAGAGTATTTCCATTTCTACTCTTATAAGTTAAAGAGTGTGAATCCATTTGAAAATGCAATTTCCTCTCCACCGTTAGTCAAGCATACATTGTAAATCATGTCAAGACAAGATAAGAGCAACACTGCTGTTAAGTCTGTGCAGGTGAATGAATCATTTTTATATTATAACTAATTAAACTGCCTGTGCCATTGTGATCGGCGTTTTTTCCCAAAATTTAGAGTGGTTGTGGGGGGATGTATGTCGGTTGCACAAATCAGCTGGCTTCTACAGGGGCTTCTCGGTGGCTCTCCACAACTTTTCTTCAGGTAGGAAAGAGTTCAGCAAACCTACATACTCTGATAAAACTTTGTCAATAAATTACGTGCTTTCAAATTGGGCCAAGCTTTCCTTAATCATTGGGTAAAATTAATGGTACTGGCTAAAGAACCAATATCTTAACAAAATGTTCATCTCATTCATCATTCATCCAACTCGTCTTCCTTAAAAACATGCCCTGGTGTGGTCCAAATTGAATACAATCTAACTCATTTTTATCACATGAACATACAAACATACAACTCTAAAACATGTGCCATTTTCAAGACAACAGATAATGTACGTCACTTCAAAAAAATTTCCATGGTTGTAAAAATATTAGAGTTGTTTAAAGGGATAGCAAAACTAGTCTGGGATTTGTTTCACATTACTTCAGGCTAGACCTAGAGGCTATGGCATTATCACTTGGATAAAATCCATTGGTGATTTGGTGGGATTTGAACCCCTGACCTCAGGGAACGAAGCCCCACACTCTACCACTAGACCAGTTCGCTCCCCCAGCTGTGGTTATAATGCTTGCCTTACCTAACAAAAGGTCAATATTAGAAGATAAAAATACAAAAACGCAAAAAAAGTAAATGCCAGTGAAGCACACAAATACATCTTTGTGTTAGTAGGAGCGATCTGGTCTAATGGTTAGAGCGCGGGACTTCGGTCCAAGAGGTCCTGAGTTAAAATCCCGCCAAATCAACAATGGATTTTTTCTAAGTGAAAATGCCGCAACCCCTAGGTCTAGCCTGAAGTAATGTGAAAAACAATCCTGGGCTTGTCTTGTGCCTAGCGTCCTAGGACAAAAAAAGTAGCACAGTAGTTAGAAAAATATAACATCTTATACAGGGTGTGCAACTAACTGTTTTGTAGTGTTTAAAGGGATGCTCCAACTTGATGCGAGTTATGTGCTTCTGCATCAGACAAAAGAAGAGGAGGCGACTGACGACAAAATACAATCTCAAATAATTGACTGTGAGAACCTCACTGTGCCTGAAGTTAAGGAGAAATGTGATATTTGTGTAGCTCAACGAACAACGTAAGTAGTACATCACAGCATAAAATCATACTCAAAAACATAAATACTTATAAATACATAAATACATAAAAACATAAAACATTAATAAATAAATATCATACTCATAAAACATACTCCCTAGTACATTTGTCATCATTAGATTTGTAGTCATAGTAGATTTGTCATCATTATGGATCAGCTGACAATTTTATCGTTAGTTCCGTCCAGTGCCGCTAGGATCGTGTTTTTGTTTACGATTTGGTTCTTATTATTTCTGCAATAATAGTAACAACATTTTGCCAATGCTGCCCAGTGTCACCATCATGTAGACAAAACAAAAGCTTTTATATTTATAAAGCAGCTGAAAAACAATCTTCAGATTTTACATTGGGATGAAAAGTCTAATTGTGTTTGTTAGTATGATAAAATATATGTGTTGGATATATTATCACAAGCAACATAAGGATTGTATATTATAGTCTGTACACAAAATTTAGGGGGTTTGAGGGGAAGTTTCCCCCGCTAATACTTTGCTTAATAAATATATTGCAGCTGATTTGCTATTTGCAAAATCTCAGCTGTTGGGCAATTATTTTAATGGTAAGATCGTGGAGGGAATAGATTATTCCCCTAAAAATGTCTAAATTTAATGAGCGAAGTGTACAACAAAGAGTACCTTTGACTATGCGGGGATAAGTACATCATTCACATTTTAAATATGTGGCCAGTTTTAGAGTGTGAATAGACATAGTTACCGGAATAGTGTATATATATATTTAATCATAAACCATACAATTAGTATTCTACTTTGTCTAGTGAAATCAATCCTCTTGTCTGTTTCAGCTATTTTCAGACCTTGTTCCACCTGATAAAATGTCACATAGGATCGGGAATTTTTGCGGTTGGAGATGTGTTCCGCAACCACACCGGCTTATTGCTGGGACCATTACTGACAATCTGTCTAGGGATAGTCTGTATATGCGACAACCACATATTGGTGGGTAAACATTGTGGCATTGTGGTTATGGGTTTAGCTTGTAGTAGTGTGAGTGACTCAGTTCAAGGTACCAGTTGAAATAATACACATAGGGCTTATCTTCTTAGTATATTTTTTATTGAGTCACATTTTTTAGGTATTGACATTTAACGTGACATAACTGTTAAATTACTGTTACCTGGGTTCTATAGTAGCTTTTTAAATTAAATTTTCCTTAACTTATGGTTCAAATTGTAGAATTAATTGTAATTAAACTTAATACAGACCTGGTACGATTTGTCTGTGAAGGTTAAAATTTATTGATCTTCTAAGGCTTCGTTGATCAGTGTTTCCAAAACGTGAAGGTTTCAGCAATGCTTTGCCTAACCATTTGTTGCCTAACTATTCCACTGTGAAAATCTAGGTGTAACTGTTCGCACGGGGGCTGACCCAAATCGAAATGGCGGTTTTCTGTTCTTTTCATTGTCCCTCTAAAAAGAATAGAAAAGAATTTTAAATAGTAATATGGACGTTTTACATCTTTCCCAAGACCGATCAACCATTAACACTTACGAAGAATTTGAAATATACAAGGCAGTCAAAACAGATGGTCAAAATGTTTTAAATGACAAACTCTCATTCCAATCGAATTCCATTTATAACACCGCAATCAAAATACTGGATGGGGGAGGAGGAGAGAAGGAATGAATGCGAGCCGGCAGTGATAAGGAGACAACGGCTGACGTCATACCGTTAGACCACTGACCACCAGTTCGAGCTACAACTTCCACTGGGAACTGGGAAAGATGTAAAACGTCCATATTACTATTTTAAATAGTAATATGGACGTTTTACATCTTTCCCAAGACCGATCAACCATTAACACTTACGAAGAATTTGAAATATACAAGGCAGTCAAAACAGATGGTCAAAATGTTTTAAATGACAAACTCTCATTCCAATCGAATTCCATTTATAACACCGCAATCAAAATACTGGATGGGGGAGGAGGAGAGAAGGAATGAATGCGAGCCGGCAGTGATAAGGAGACAATGGCTGACGTCATACCGTTAGACCACTGACCACCAGTTCGAGCTACAACTTCCACCCGGTCGCGTCACCTGTCTCGTGTTCCTGAGTACTCGGTATTTTTAATGTTAAATGTTCGTGTCAATGTGTGTTTTCGTGTGTTCGTGTTCTATGTACTTATGACGACCTTCATATATGGAAGTGAATAATGACGCCTTGTACGGCCTGAAGATGGTTCCCTGTGAACCGAAACTATAGTTGCCACAAGCAGCATAATGGATTACTGAATGCAGGTATTTAAACCATTATAAACACTATAATCCATAAGGCTGAATTGGTCGTTAAAAAAACCCGCGATGGTCGTGAAACTTTGGTCGTGAAATTACGTGTTATTTGGCTCTGTTCTGGCGGTAGCCCTGTACCTCATGTTCGAGGATACAAAGTGGACTTCTAGGTTAATCTAGCAATTGAAATAGCTTATAAACAAAAATTAACACCATGTCTACTTCATCGAATGACTACGTACGGTCATGGACACACCAAAATTACAAAAAACACAATCTTTCCATTATTAATCCTGTAATTCCTCCTTTCAATTTGAAACGACCGGCACTACAATCCTGACGTACACCCCGAACTAGTCTCTAAAACCAACTGACTCCATCGACGCCAGGCTTGCCACTGTTGTGCTCCAATGTAGAAAATTTTTCCCAAATGGTCGTGACGCCAAATCGAGGGACAGACTTATTTTGTCATGGTAGTCAGTTTGCAATGACAATAAAATTATAATATGCTCCTTTTTTGTAAGTTTAAAAACCATTGATGACATAAAAATATGGCTTTATATATTTCGGCATGAATAATTAGTCTAAAAACAGCGTGAAAGTTGGAAAATGTACCCTAGGGACACGTCATGGTCGTGAATTTCGAGACTTTAAAAATACGAAAAAAAATACCTAGAACCTATTTAAAACCAAATAAATGTGTGTAACATGTTGCCCCCGTCCCAAAAAATATTAAAACACATAATAATAAACTACAAATCCAGTATCTACGAATTAAAAGGCCAGGAACATGAAAACGTACGTTTTTAAATTTTCACTCATAAATTTGAACAAATGGTGTTTTTGGCCTCTGGGGACATCAAAATGAAAAATTAAATCGGTTCCGGGCCTAGGTCTTACCATGCCCCCTACAGTAATAGCTACTTCCCTATAGGGAAATAGTTAAGCTTAAGTATGAACTGTACTGAATAAATTTGAAATAGTGGTATTATCGAAATACATTCACAACATAGCTGCTTTATTGGTTTTACATTCTGTCCAGCTATCCACTATAAGCCACCAACTCATCACAAAACAAATTAACAACATCAAACATTTTAAAATATGAAATTGATCTTTCTTTTTTTTCTAAGATTTAAATCTAATTAAATGTTTACAGGCTAACTGCTCCAAGGAAATCAAACATCGACAGAACCTCAGTTTCTATCCATCGTTCCCTGACACGATGGAGTGGGCATTCCAGTCCGGGCCATCCCTGTTCCGCAAATGTTCTTCAGCAGTCAGGTGATGATTGTTTTGGTTTGATTGTTTCTAATATCCAGTAATCTTAAAAATAGTAGCAAACTTGTTCTAGAGTAATCCTTTCATGATTACATGTTTAAAAGATCATATCTTGTTAAGTACTCCAATATTTTGGATTATAATATAAGATTATTAATAATATAAGATAGTGTGAATGTAAGAATAAGTAAATAAGAAAAATATAAATAAAAAAATATATATTTGTTGTAATAAGTCATGCCTGTGGTTTGCATGTTGCCCCATGGACCGGAGCGATTGTTGCCAACCACCTATCTTAAAGGAGAATTTTTCTCTTCGTTGCCCCCTCCTACCCCCCAATAAACCTAAAACTTCTTGAGGACTGGAGCCATTTATTAACGGCCCTGAAGATAGTAACAAGACTAATTGGTTAGAAAGTGTCTGCAACCCTAAACAATAACTTATGCTGCTAACACGTTTCTTTGGTGAAAGTGCATTCAGTGTCAGTATTCAAATTATTGTGTCAAAAGTTAAATTTGTGTGCTTTTTGTACGAAGGATGGACTCTTCTCCCACCAAATAAGTCTGCTATCTTTAATAATCTTTAAAATCTACGTTCTCTTCCTCTTTATACACTGTAATTTATTTTCTACTCCAGTGAGTGTAAAAATGTTGCTCTTCACAGGGAGGTGGTGAAGGGACTCAACTTGATGACCCAGCTCGGTTGCTGCATTGTATATTTCATTTTTACGTCCTCCTCACTACAATCTGTAAGTATTCGTAGGATAAACATAAAAAATATAAGTAGACTAACTAAAATTCATTTACACGGCATTATTAATCCTTTGAGGTCGAATTTCCCCCCCATTTTTTGCCGAGTATAGTTTGCCATTAGATCAGTCGGGAAAATGGCGCCATTTTACTGGAAAAATAAACTTTTTTAACTTTTGATTTTTTTTAGTGTAGGTTGCCATTTTTGAGCAGTCAGGAAAATGGCGGGTGGCGACCTATACTTGCCATTCGACCGCAAAGGGTAAAAAAAAATGGTTTTTATAAGTCAATATGCGGAGAGTGCACTGGGTACTACATCACTAAATGCTGTAGACTAAGAGCCTTTGTTTGTGTTAGTAACTGTAATAAGAAGTCTCTCAGTTGTCTGAAATAATTAACTGACTCCTTAAATTAATGAAGGAGTGAGTTTTTTTTATTAAGGACCATATAAATAATAGTCTTTCTCACATACAGTACAATCCCTTATTTTACTAAATTAATTTGGTTATTTCAAACAAAAATAATGAATAAATGTTGTAAGTTTTACGATGGCACAAAAACTAGTCGCTTAGTATACTTTCAGGGATTACCACAAGCAGTTAACTTTTTAAGCGATTGAAAAGTTGGATGGTTGTTAATGTTAGACATAAATGCGTCTAATGAGACATTGTGTTTTTTTCAGCTGCTGAGGATGCTCGCTAGACATGGAATAGTGATGGATGAGCATCTCATGATAGTTATTATTTTCCTCCCAGTCGTTCTGACAATCTTCATGGCTAACCTCAGGTATGCTTCATATGAAATTGATAAAAATACTTATTATTTTTATTGCTACACTATAGTTTCTTTAACAAAATTTAGGCTATTTGACTGTAAGTTTGCCCACTACTCATTTGCATAATGTATATGTTGAAGCTGATTGACGTTTTCTCAAAACTCAACTGTTAAACTATTGTTTTGAAGGGAGGATCAAATGGAGGGGATAAATTTCTTCCCTTAGAACTGCCTACATTTAATGAACCGAGTATAGTATGGTAGCTGCGATGTTTTGAAAATAAATGTGCGAAAGGTATGGAACATAATCGATTAAGAAAAATACAAAGAAAAATATAACCTACTTTTCACTTTTCCATTGTTTCATCAGAAAGTAGTTTTTTTTATGACAGCTGAGATCAACAAACATGTTTGAAGCTCTATAGAGCGAGGGGAACACAACCAGCAAACAAACTTTAGGAGACCACCTTCGGTACTAGTAGTGAAGTTTGTGATTTATTTTACATAAATATCTTAAATGGGTTTCTAAAATGAGAGTGTTATTGAAAAAAAATAAGTAAGATTAGCCAAATCCAATCTAAATGTTAAACATTTGTGTTCCCAGGTTTCTCACCCTGTTCTCCGTACTGTCCAGTGTGTTTGTATTCAGTGCCGTTGCCCTCACGCTGTACGTGTCTTCTTCTGACCTGCCACCCATCACTACTCGACCTACGATCGCTCACTGGTCTCAGATACCTCTGTTTTTCGGAACATCCATCTACTGCTTTGAAGGAATAGCTAAGGTATTACGCTAAACTATACAAATAAACGGTATCATGCACCAATCTGACATATACTTTCTCCTAGTAGCTTGTCAACAACCTTATCATGGGCAAGGGGTGTGAATACCTATGGTATTTTTTGGGTTGAATCACAAAAATTGCATGAACAGTTTAACTGTAATTTTTACAGCAATAGGAGGAGTTGTACCATTTTGTTAAGAGTTAAAAGGGCTATAAGATTCTAAATTTTAATCAAAATCGGTTACGGGAGATAGTTTTTGTTAAAATCTTATTTTTCCGTTAAGGGGAAAATAACCCCCAAAAAAATCAAAATTTCAAAAACTGATAAGTTGAACCAGGAAAAACCACTAAACTGTTCTGAATTTATCAAATGAATCCAGCAAAGCAAGGACTGAGCTTGTACTGTACAAGTGAACTGTATTGATACATTCTAAGCAGTCGCACAAGTTGTTTATTAAAGTAGCTGCTACACTCAACATCTTCCAACTCTCCTCCAGTTAAAGTTTGATAACATAACCTCCAAAAAATGTTAACATTACAATATAGTAAGTAAACATTTATCGTTGCAGACGTGGCCACTAAACGGATCGACTCCACCAATCATGGCTCCTCTTAGACATTGTAACCTGCTGATCGTCTTACTGGCTCTGGTCGGGACTTTGTTTGTTGTCATCGCATTCATCTGCTTCATCAAATTCGTAGACGACGTCGCCAGCCACCACCTGAGCTACAGCCTTTCACAGACGTATTTGTTAGTACAGTATCTGTTTATTTATTAGTTAGACATTACATCTGTATGGACCGGCTGAAGTCATTTAAAAAAAAATATTTAAATAGAATATAGCACTCATTGGTGAAAATTTTAACTTTCCTTGGTACTACGATAGTTGGATTTTAAATAAGATGTGATATATTTTTCAGTAAGTGTTTCTTTCAGGTTGGCATGGTTAAAAAGTTGAGACTTATTTGACAGAAATCAGTAATTGATATCAACAAACTTGGTGTCTCTTTTAATTCTATTCTAAAACTATAAACTATAGCTTCATCATGGGTGGGATTTCTACACTACTTATATCAGTAGTCAAAACATCTTAAACATAACTTGAAACTGAATGAAAGTTTCTGCTGCAAATTATTATAAATTAGTGGTAAGGTAAGTAAAAGTGTTAAGTCAAGCATGAGGAGTAATCCAAGTGTAAATATTCAAGCGAGAGGTGTAACAAAGGAGTAAATTGTGAGATAGTTCCCTTAAAATTGTTGCAGGTGTTCTGAGGTTGTTCACTTGACCATAGCCCTGGGACTCTTGTTCTCGTACACTCTACAGTTCCACATAGCTCTCATGCTGGTCTGGCCGGAGCTGGTGACAGAGCATGGACCTGCGCAGCACACGGTCCTGGCCGAGCTGGCACTCCGACTCATCATAGCGTTGGCTACTTGTAAGTACCAATTTGTGACGATAATACTAGTGCGGTAAATAAACTGTGACACAGATAGGTGTTGAAATTATGAAGCAGTGTTAAAAGGACAGTCTTGATCGAGGCTGCGGAAAAATGTAGGAGATTTACCAGAAATCTTAATTACATTTATGAGCTTTTGGTATTGATGCTATATATAAATCAATGGTAAAAGTAGTTCACACAATGCTTTGTAATGTAGCTTACCTAAGAGAAAAATAACAAAAATAATTCATTGACCAAACATATGCCTGGGCTATTTACCATGTGTAAGACCATAAAATAATGTTACAGTCACAGCTGTAGAGGTACTGCCAAGTCTGGGAGTGTTTGTGTCCCTCACAGGAGCTGTGTGCGGAACTCTACTGGCACTTATGATGCCACCACTCTGTGATCTGGCGCTCTATTGGTCCTGCCACTCGCGTCCCTGGAAACACTCGTTTGATTTCTTTTCCATTGTCCTAGCAGTTATTGGCCTTGTTACTGGAGTTTTGTACACAACAGTTGTCATGATTAAAGGATTCCCAGATGATACACCCCCTCAAAAATGACAGAGGTGTTATTTTATTTTTATTTCCTAGCTTTCGTTTTAACATTGTGTAATTTATTGTAAAAAGTTATCATTCTTTGTTTGTCCTATATATTCATTCAGGTAATGAAGTCAGGACTGACCATGGACCAGTTTTGTTGTTTATCGAAATATATGGTCAAAACAAAAAGAAAAATTATACAGGAAATTTATACACTCTCATAATTTATTTAATCTTCATCTCATTATCGCTTTAATTTGTGGAAAATTCCATATCAGTACAAATATTTTCTTTATTCACTCATCAGATTTTTACAATGCACAAAGTACAAAGACTGGAGTGGCGTTACGATATAAACTAACCCTAAACTAAAACTTATAAAAGTAACAGAAGTCTACCTTATAAAATAACCAGAAAAGACCTTAAGGCATTTGGCTGCTTAGGTCACAAGCTTGTACTTAACAAACTACTCCTACTAGGGATTAAAGGCAAAGCCCTTGTCTGGATAGCAAGCTATCTAGAAGACTGTGCACAGATAGTTTGAATACAAAAAACATTAAATGGAACAAGACACACCTTCAGATCTAGCCCAAAAACTACCACCATGGGAGTTCCTTAGGGTTCGGGTCTTGGTCCTCTTCTATTTATACTTTTCACTAATGACTTCACAGACTTTATTTATAATGATCATGCCAAATATGTATGCTGATGATACAACATTTATTATTAAGAATTATACAACTCATGGACTCTACTCAGAGAACTAACCAATAAAGCAACAACGTACTGTCTTCAAAATGACTTAGCAATAAGTCCAACAAAAACTATGCAAATAAATTACAGCAGAAGACAGCTGCAGACAACTGAAGATACCAATATCACTGCCAATGAACAATCCAAACTACTAGGCATGACCATCGATGCTAAACTCTCTTGGACAGAACATGTAAATAGCCTGAGCAAAAAACTAGGATCTGGAATTTATGTAATGTGTAGAATTAAACTGATAGGAATACAGGAGGCAACTAATACTGCATACTATGCCTTAGTAGAGTCCCACAAAAGATATGGATTAGTGGTCTGGGGTGGAACCACAGATCAGAACCTTACAAGAATACTGCGACTTCAGAAAAAAGCTACAATAACGCTAGCTGTCCTCAGCCCTAAAGAAAGCTGCAGGGAAGCTTATAAATCACTAAAAACCACGACTGTGACATCACTATACATCTTTGCAATGATTAACTATACTCAATAGAGTGAACATACAAGAGGATAATATTCTTACTCTCACAACACTCGAAGAGCTACAGACTACCCTGCAAAACATACAACTCAAAGCAGGAAGCACTACATGGGACAAAGGTCTTCAATAGCCTGCCCAACCACTTGAAGACCTTAGAAATCAAGACCTGAAGAGGAAACTCAAAGACTGGCTAATGGATCAACCATTCTATTCACTATAGGAATTCATCGATCAAAATTGTCAAGCAAGATGAAAATTCAAATTACAGTCTATTATATGACACTATTGCATTTCTTGAAGAAATCTCAATAAAGAAACTGATTGATTGATTGATTGGTTCTGGTAGCTTCAAAACAATGTACATTATAACTATATCTACTAACAATATTCGGAAATCGGTCTGGATTTGTATCCCTAACCAATAAATCAATATCTGACGCCATTTGAATTTAAATAAATTTCTTTTCTTTTGATATAATTTAAACAAATTATTAAGCTTCCTTAGGAATTCCTTTGTAACTTTATTGCCAGGTATTCTATAAATTGATACTATTAATATTACTAGTGAATTAATCTGAATAAATTATCCTCCAACTAAAAATTCTTCTTTAAATATCTTTTAAAAATCATTTCTTACAACATAAGTCAAAGAATTATAATATAACAGAACCTCCCTCCGTTTTTTTCTCTAAAATAGCCATCTGCCAAACTAAAGTTTAACATTCTTTTAAGCAAATAGCTACTATCTTTTTTACACAGTGCTCTTTCATACATACAATTTCAACATTACAATATATTTTAAATTAAATATAAAATAAACAATTCAAGTTCTTCAACTTTTTTATTTACCCCTTAGAGGAGAGAGTTGTATTTTTGAGGTAATGTTACTTTTGTTAATAGTGTTTGCTGGTGAATCAAATTGTTTGCTGGATTTATAGTTTCTGCTTCTTTTCTGGGCAAATTTCTAAAGCAGGAATATTTGATGAAGCAACACCATCACCAGAACCTGCAGTATAAACTTGATTCACATTACTGACACTGACACTTGCACTGCCCTGTATCACTGCCACATAGGAATGTGGGCCAGGAGCAAGGTGTCGGGAGGGACTAGCGCTTGGACTGGGCGTAACAGCCTGCACTTCACTTGATACACACAAGATGCTGTGGAGGGTCGGCTGCGAAATCTCGTGCTGTGGTTTGTCTAATGAGTTGGCATCCATCTGATGTTGGTTGGTGGGAAGCATCTTAGAATTACCTGCCGTGTATTAATAATATAAGATAATAAGTTAAATATAAGATTTTTACAGATAAAGATATAAAATACGGCAGTTCATTCAATAAAATTTTAGCATTGATTGTTTTGATTATCTTACATAGTTTTATAAGAATATTATGTCGATGTTGAGAGTCTGTTTTATTAGTTCCGTCTACAAGTATTATTCTGTCATTTTGATCAAACTTGTTTAAATGAATCTCTCTAATTGGCTTAAAACACTCTTCATCTAAAAAAGTAACTGAAAATTGACACATTTTTATTGAAGAAACTGATGGATACATATGGCAAAATTATTACTTTTGCAATACTTCTAGATAAATTGGGGAAGTAGAGCTAAGTTTGACTTAACTTGTTGGTCCAATTTTTCCAATAAGAGCTGAACAATATTTGTTCTTCTCGAACCTGTTTATTTTACAAAATTTGAAAGTGTGTGTGTTGGTAGTATTTGGTCTACAGTAGACTAAAATACAGTTATAACAGTCACAATTTTTTTTACAATTTATACACATAGATAATATTTTACGTTGTAATTTTCTTATGTTGGAGTTACTGTTACCTTTCTTATTTTTGAACCGCAGAGTACAAAAGTAGAAGATTTCAAACAAACTAAGGAAACTAAATCCCAAGAATAGTCCTAGGAGGCCTCCGATGTTAGCTGGAAAATAAATTAATATGATTATTAGCTTTAGTTTATTAATTATTTATTTTTGTGAAACCCACAAATAAGTGAAATTTACGTTGAGGTAAATCTGTTGTTTATGTAAATTTATGAATAGACAAAATATTTAGGTAATAGTAGAAACAGCTTTGGTAAAAGAGCCCAGGGTGAGTGGCCAAAGAGGTATTAGATATAAGCATCTAGGCAGCCAGTGCAACTCCGATGATCGTGGATCAGATCAGAAAACCCCCACCACCGCTCCGTGCCGATGGCGTGACGTCAACCATTACCGCAACAATACAGAGCTAAGTCATGAGCCTTGGTAGTGTAGTGGATAGCGTGTCGGGCTGATAATCGATAGGTGCCGTGTTCGAATCCCGCTGGTAGCGGTAGCACTAACTTTTTGTCAACAATTTTTTTCATATCAGCAAGTTTGGTTGGTTTGGTTAGGTTATGACAGTTTAATTTTATAATTAAAAATTTAAAAAATTGAATTTAAGACATTTATAATTTTATTTTTAGAACAGAACTATTTTTTTGATTAGTAAACCTTCATTCGAGTTTTTCATTATAAGCAAGTTTGGTTAGTTTGGTTAGGTTATGACAGTTTGATTACTTTTAATTTAAATTTAAGCTACAAACGATACGTTTTGACAGCGACAGTGATAGAAATAACAATTATCCGCCAACAGTTAGGCTATGCTGATGCGCCGGTATGATTCGAAAGCGTACAACATGGTGCGGTGGTGGGGGGTGTTCTGATCCACGGTCCTCGGAGTTGCACTGGCTGCCTAGACGCTTGTGTTTTAGATAAGTTGGGGACGCAAGGAAGAGATCAATCCCTTCCAGGTTGTCAATTCAATTCTGAAAAAAGTCATTTGGATGTTTCAAAATTGAATCCAGCTGTTCTTGATCATTGGGCTTGAAATAAATGGTCCTGAAAATAAACAGCTGATCAAGTAACAAAGCTACACTTATCATCTCCATTCTACACTCACCTTGTATTCAGCTAATTTATCCACCTAGGTGTGTGACACCTTTATCAAAGTATGAGTTTATACATTTCTTGTTAATTGTATTTAATAAATAATAAAACAAATATTTACCTATGAAGTCACTCAGTCCAAACACTGCAATCCGCTTCATGGCAGTTACCTTCTGTGTCTGATATTGGACTGTCAAATGTGCATAATTGTTCCTGAAAATTATGTCTTTCTTACAAATCACATTTAGCGAATTTCTGACATAGGGAATATACCTTATATCACCTAATAATACCTAATAATACTGCTAATACCTTAGGTATCATGGTAAGACCGGGACTTGGGACCGATTTAATTTTTTGTTTTGATGTCCCTAGAGGTCAAAACACCATCCTATCAAATTCATATACATCCTTTGGCACAATAACTCGAGCAAACATCATCCAATTTTGATAAAATTTAGAAAATAACTTGTAAACCTACGTGTATTTGAATGAGTTGCGAACCAGCATGATCGGACCATGTGAACCATTATGGGGGGTTTTATTAAGTAAAAATAGATTTTTTCAATGTTTTACTCTCAAAACATAAAATTTCTCAATATCTCTCTAAACCATTTTGAAAAGCTTGGAAAACAAATAATTTAGTATATTAAAGTCCTTTTGTACGGTTATTGTTTAGAGAGAAAATTTCAAAATTTTAAATTAAAAATTCCCATGTTATTCTAATAGAGAAAAAGTAAACAACTAATGGAAATCCGCTTAAGCCGGGTTTTCCTAGGCGCGTATCGGCCAGCGGAGAGAGGAACGCGGAGAGCGGACTCAGCTGGTCTTAGGTAATTTAATGTTACTGTTTTCCTAGCAGCGGAGCGGAATGCCATGTTAATTTCAATTCCGCTCTCCGTTGTCCGCTCTCCGCTGGCCGACTCCGCGTCTAGGAAAACCCAGCTTTAGTCTGCTGGTTTACTCCTACGGGGGTATTTAAAATATATTATAGTGTTTGTTGTGTCTTGTACATAAACTGGCAAAATTTTTTGTCAAACAAATAATTTAAAAACTATAAACTTTGCTGATTGAAGGAGCAAATTTTGGGAGTGTTAACAGCATTTTACATAGTTTACACCAGTATCAGTGGATGTTTTCAAGGCTTTAAATGGGCACAGTGGGCCCGGAACAAGGGCGCAAGATGCTTAAGGTTTGTTGGGGACGCAAGGAAGCAAGGGCGGTCCTAGACATATATTTTGGGAGGGGGGGTCACTGGGGGGCCTGGGGGGTATGGAATAACCCCCCAGCAAAGGGGAAAAAAATTTGGAAATAACGTGCTAAAATGAGTGGTTTTTAAGCTATTTTGAGGGCCTAGTTTAATGTGTTCAAGCTTCCCAGTTTATTTAAAGGTCAAAGAAATGTCTAAAAATAAACTTGTATAATGTCATGTTTTTGCATTATTGAGACTTGGGGTTTTAATATTAAAGGAATACCGCAACATTACAACACATTCAAGCATTATTGATTTACGAAAACACCCTTTCAACTCATGGTGGATGTATTTTCCTTCCACCATGCTTTCAACTGGTGCCAATGTGCATGCTAAACGGAAAATGTCCAAAATCAGACCAAGATTTCGAACCAGAAAACTTATTTTATCTAAGGAGTTTTTAAAAACTTGCACCCAACACGACTGTATTATACCTGCAAGCAACAGTTAACCTACACAAAGTACACTACCCAACTAACGTTGCCGTCGGCGTCCCGTCACTGCTACCGCCTGGAGAATTGGTTCTCAGTGTTCTCATTTTTTCTACGCCAGTGCCAGTGGCATTTTACAAGGGGTCAACATGAGAATAAAGTTTTTGTGCAACGTTTTTGTGGTTGTGCTGGGAATTAAATCTGTCCCTTCAACATTTAAGTCTGAGACACTACCATTTTGTTGTTGTTTTATGTCTAGCAACATGCCAATTGGGTTGTGGTATTCTTAAATATGATATCAGGTGCTCTAAATATGAATACTATTTAATATTGAAAGTTTTGAAATTTGCTACGGTAATCATTGAATTTACTGTAATTAAAAATTCTTAACGCTGAACTCAGATAAATTATTATTCAACTACCTTTCAAGCTTTGACTATTGATACAACTTCTTTTCTTTATCCAATACCCAAACCCAATTCAAGTTTTCAATCATCTAGGTTAAAATAAATGATAACATTTAATGCCGAAAAATTAAATAAGAAAAAGAATGCGGCCGAACGTCGAATGTCAGCATCGGACACTGCCGTTGCTGCATATGGCTGAAAGCGTCCGTCGTCTGCCGATCTTCCCTACTTTTCATAACGTACAAAAAACAGTCAGACTCGAACGATGAGTTTTAGCTTAGAGTTTGTAATTAGTCCTTTCGTTCGCCACAAGTGTAAAGACTACAATGAATTTCAATTTTGCAGAACGATTTGCAATAAAGATTATTAAAGTTCCCCTGGTATAATAGTTTATTTATATAAAAAATATTTTGGGGGGGGGGGTCACGACCCCCCTGACCCCCCCCCCTTGGACCGCCCTTGCAAGGAAGAGAAAAATTTCACCAAAAGGTAGGTTAGCTTAGATGGCAATTATCTCGGGGTCATAGCACATCACATGCAAGCTGTGGGCCTGGATGTTTTACCATTGAGCCTTCAGGAAAAGCTATGAGCTCAATGTTTTCTAAAGTTATATCACAGCCAGTGGATTAAGTACTTATCACTTCAAAATCAGTTACTTTCTGACGGATTTACAAAAAAGATAACTATAGGTAATTTAAATTTACTTACTCCAAGATTTGTTCAACACCTTCAAATTTGAACCCTTTGGTAGTTGCTGTTGTCCAGTTCCTCGGATAGTAAGCCACATCTATTTTGTAGTTTATCTCAAAACAAGATGGCTTACAGTTACAGCCTGTAGACAGAGGGTCTAGTAATTTACCTGAAATTGATTTGATAGCTTGTAAAAAATTAACTAAAATAATAAAAAATAATAATCAGATGTCACATTTTGTGAACTGAGTCAAAACTAAACAATTAAAGTCATACACTTTAAAAAAATCATAGTAAAAAAATGTATACAACTTTTTAAACGATGCATTTTTGTGTGCTTGTCAGAGTAAAAAGTGTTGTAAGTTGTTTTTATTTATTTCAATTATAGAATAACATTTAAATTTACTGGGGTAGAAATTATTTACAAAGCAATTCAAGCCCTCTAAGCACTAATAATATTTTTAAATTAGAGGTTTTTTTATAGTAAACTAAATTAATTAAAAAAAAAACGGTTTTCCTTAAAAAAGTTTAGGTAAGTTACAAGATTTTGAATCATTGCAGCGATGTTGAGGATTTATAATAAATAATTTTGATAGCCGAGAACCTGAAAATTATATGGGTTCTGATGATCTGTCATATGCAGTTCGAAAAGTAACAATCATATTACGTGTTTTGGCGGAATGCCATTGTAAGACACTTCAGACGAGTGGATAAATTTAATCTGCTTCATTAGCTTCGTTGATGTTTGAATACGGACACCCGTTCAACACACATACGGATACGACACAGAAATAATCAATTTTTGTAAAGAAATAAGCCAATCACAGAAACACAACATTACCAGATTTTTTGTATCTGTTTGTGTGTCCTGTGCGTGAATGTGTGTCCTTTTTAAACATCAACAAAGCTAATCAAGCAATATATTTCCTCGACTGAAGTGTTTTATGATAGCTTCTTGCCGAAACATGTAACACGTTTGTTACTTTTGGAACTGCATGACAGGTAATAAAACCCATATAGTTGAGGACTTCTTTGTCCTAAGACGCTAGGCACAAGCCCGGAATTGTTTTTCACATTACTTCAGGCTAGACCTAGGGGTTGCAGCATTATCACTGATATAAAATCCACTTGGCGCGGGATTTGAACCCGGGACCTCAGCGGCCGAAGTTCTGTGCTTTACCTATAACCAACCCCGTTAAGGATTTAACAATAGTTGTAGCATAAATATTCAATTTTGCTACAACTTTTCATTCTCTTGACGTTTTGCTTCACTCCATGCATTTCTGCAGGTCAAAAACCAAGGAGAAGGCAAAGGTGAAGTGCTCTCCTATACAATAAAAAAGTAAAAAAACTATTGAAATACTTACTTATACTTTCCAGGACACATGGTTGCTTTAAAGGTCCACAAACTGGAATACCCTTTGTACCTGGAAAACAAATTTATGAACTATAAGGAGGTCAAGTAACTATTTTAAAACTGTAATGCTAGTTGGTTAAATAATTACTTTTGGATGAGTTAAATGTTAAACCAAACAATATTGATCTGATCCAAAATTATTTAATAGCAGTTGTTTTTACAAATATGTCATACGGTTATTATTATTACACCAAGTCAGGAACACCATGAACCTGAATATGAGAGTGAAGGATGAATGGGGAATGTATTGAATGTTTGGCTTAGTCATTGACTATTGTGTTCCGAATTAGACTTCCCATCTATATGGACCAGTTTTTATTAAAAAGAACGTAGTTGAGTGAGCTAGTCACAGAATGCGCTAGTGTCTATAATTCTATTTTCTATCTTAATTTTTGTTGATGTCATAGTTGATGGGTCATCAGTTGCTATAGCTCACAATGAGTAATTCCATCAGTTAAAATTGGAAAAAAGTTTGTGTATTTAACAGAAACTAGTTAACCACCCGTGCTCCGCCACGGGAGTAATGTCATCAATAAAAACAATGTTAGAGGGTATTAACGGACCAATCTTATGGTAAAAGGAGTCGTTGATCTTAAAATTATATAGATCATCAGATTTTGAATCATCTAAGTGAGACTCAGCAGAACTCACCATTACAAATTGTATAGTTGTATGATGTTATATTATTCAAATAGTTTTTTGAAAGTGTTTTTGTTTCTTTTACATTGGATGTAGCCCCCCTGTTGATAAGATTTTCCATGAACTCAGAATGTTGATAAGGAGCAAATTTTACCTTCCCCTTGGGACAACATGAGGACAATGTATTTGTGCCCCTGTTAGTCTGTTGTGTCTCGAAAAATTCATAGATTTGCAGTATTGACAAATCCAATTTAACGATCCCAATTCAAAAGAGTCAGATTTTTTGTAGGGACTCCCAGACCATATTAAACACCATCACTGTTCTTTACTTTTTTAATTCGACGGTTCTGTTATAAAAATAATAACAAATAACTCACAGCCTACAAATGGTTTATAGCTATAACTTATTTCATATTCTTTTAAAAAAATTGTAATGACTCGGCCTTTGAAGGGCTGAATGTCGTAGCCCTTAGAAAAACGTATATACTAAGGAGATTCGGCAAATCTGCGCATTATTGCCTTCAATTTGACACATAAATCTTGTATATCGGTCCAGTAGTCACTGAGAAAACAGACTTACAACTGTGTATTAAATATATAGAGAAATTATGAATTGACATAAGCACAATCGGTCAGTGGCTCGCATCAACTACAATGATTTCGATAAAAAAAACGTTTAACGTGGGGATGGCATGTCTAGTTGTATCAATAGTCAAAGGTTTATCCCAGGTAGGATCAACTGATTATTGAACCAACACCATTAATTAACATCCCATGATCAATGGCAGGTGGGTCCAATTTCAAACAATCAAAATAATTTTGCTTCTTAATTGAGTCAAACCACACTTACGAGGGGCGTAAAAAGGCACACATCCACACCTCGACAAAGAAATATTCGCTTCACACTCGAGGTCACAGTTTTTCTCTGTGTATATATTGAAGAACTTGAGGAATCGCTCGTCCTCAAAGAAACATCCTCGTTGAGCAGGGGTCCATTTTCTCAGGATTTTGTCAGTAACTTTGATGTCAGGGGTGATTTTGACCATGGTTTGGTGATCTGTGCGTACGTACGTTGAGGGATGAGCTAGAGCGGGTAGCTCAGCTGGGCTGTGAAATGTTACCTGGAAAATGATTAATGAATAAAGTTTAGCTAACAAAAGTTTCTGCATCATGAGAAACGTGCACTGCTGCATCTCGTACAAGAGATATCATTATCTTATCAGTCCAGCAAGGTTGCCATCGATCCTGAGAAAAGTCATTTTAGCTTTTAGATCATTCAAAACTGGATCCAGCTGTTCCTAACCATAGGTCTTTAAATAAATGATCCAGGCTAATGAAACAGATGATCTTAGTCAGTAAAAATGCTACACAGATCATTTTACCCTATTCTACATTCATTCTTCACTCTTTGGCTACGCCTCCATTTCAATTGATAATCGATAATTCAAGACAGTGACACATACTTTTTCTAGGTGTGTATTGTTCTGCAATGTGGGAGAGAGTAGATTGGAGTGAGATGTTTGGCGTAGCTTTGCTATTGGCTGTAATCAGCTGTTTCTTAAGTCAGCATCATTTATGAAAAGCCCATTGACAGAGAACATCTAGAGATCTGGGCCCAGTAAAAAAATAATCAAAAGGATACATTTTATCCAGATTTAACCTGTAACCTTTTGGACAAGATTAATTTAGTTTGGATGTAACACTATCCTGACTAAGTACCAAAAATAGTTGAATTCTCAGTTTTAGCGAATTTCCTTATAGGGAAATATCTATTACCAGATGGCACAGTAAGACCTGGGCCCAAGACCAATTTACTTTTTCATTTTGATGTCCCCAGAGGCCAAAAACACCATCCGTTAATGTTAAATATGTATACGGTATATATATATAAATTTTTTTAGGTATGTGTCCGTGATCGCGATAACTTGAGTAGTTTTTGTCCGATTTTGATGAAATTTGGTTTGAAGGTGTGCGGCGGGATAAACTTGAACGAGTTCGCCAACTAGCATGATGTAACCATGGGAAAGAGGTTTTATAGGGGGTTTTATGGGGTCAATATTGGTTTTTCTAATTTTTCACCCTAAAAACATAAAATTTACTAATCTCTCTCTTATCATTTAAAGAGCTTAAAAAACAAATAATTAATTACATCAATGTGTTTTTGTACGTTATTGGTTACTGAGAAAATTCAAATATAAATTTAAAATTCCCATGTTATTATTATGGACAACATTGTAAAATGTGTAGTTTGTTTGTTTATAGACATATTTTGATCAAACTTGTCAAATTTATTTATTTCATACTAAGCTATTCATATTTTATTTTAAATAGCACTTTGATAGCCTCCCTGTAGCAGCAAATTCAGGTAATCGTTAAACCTAATTTAATTTAAATAGATTTAATTGAAAATCATTCAGGCAAATGGAAATTAGGTTTGCGCGGCGGGTTCTATTGAACTTGCTCTTCTTTAAGGAGAAAAAGTCTCATCAAGTACAGTGTGGTTAAAACTATTAAATTCAATATACTACTTATGTATAAACTGTATATGTTGTAAGTAAGTAAACAAAATACAAGTTAACTGGTTTTAATATAAAAGGCATGAGGACAAAAAATACGTCTCTTGAATGATTTTAACCTTCAGATAAAGTACAATCTAATTAGGTTAAGAAAAAGATCTACAATTGCAACACAAAGGTTTAAATGAACAGACATTGTACTAGATTGTTGTAAAAATTGATATTTTCAGCTGTACAAAATATAAGTTAAGTGTTCAATTTCAGAAAATATAATTTTTTGATTTGTTTAATGGATTAAACAAAAGCTACGTAAAAATCTTTTACATCGTTTACATAAAGAAGAGGTGTCTGTGTATCTGTGCGGGTGTGTGTCTGTCTGTGTGTTTGTGTGAGCTAATCTCAAAAACTACTGAACCGACTGGGCTCAAATTGCACACAAATGAAGCTACAGCTCCGAGGATACATATAGAACTATTCCCGCTTCGATATTGTCCTAGGGCTCTGCCCCGTGGGCTTTTAAAAATTTGAGGTGAGAGATTTTAAAGTAAATATTGATTGATGGTATCCATGGTAACAAAGAACAAACCTACAAAGTTTAAAAATGTAAACGCAGAACTAACTGTCAAATGAATTTGGATTTCACAATTCGACACAGCTGGTTCAAACATATTAAATACTGCACGAATATTAGAACAGAGAGGGTAAGAATTATAAATTTAAAATAATGATGTCACTAGCCCGAATGTAAACATTATTTAACATTACTTAAATGGAGCTGTCAAACCATATGTTAATGTAATTTCATTAGTATATTTTCTTTCAGTTACTTCATTTGTTTATATTTATGCATCTATTATACTGAGTCTGTTATAATATTTGTGAAATGCTGTAATAATATTTTACAGGGAATAATTCGTTGTAAAAAATCATTCATGGATATAGGAAATAATTAAGATTCTATAATCATTGCCGTATCAACCTAGCCCCTTATCCTGAGTTTTATGAGGCTTATTTTTTTATTTATTTTTGTGTAAACAGTAATATAAACCCCCTGCCGCAGCAAATCTATAGACTGAGCGAATTTCCATTTGCCTGATTATAATTTCACTAAAATGTGTTAGAAAACTACCCTATTTTCCATATTTATTTCTATTTTTCGGTTTGGAACTACTAATTGTAATAGCTTTTCGTTTACAGTGCAAACCATTAAACACATTCTTTTATTATACTTTAAAATCTATCATTGGTTTTGTATCTTAGGTAGCCTAAATAAGTATTTACAGTATGAGTTAACAAAAATGTACTATCAAGTTAAGTAATACAGTTCAATTTTGTTTATAAATTAAATGGTAGGAGTGAAACCATTTGGCATTTTCAAAGAACCAACATTGTCTCTTTTGCATACTGACCCCGTTGCAAGTAACGGGTATAGCTGCTAAAAACAGTAGCTATTTTTTTAAATAGCAAATACTAATACTGCAGTAGCGCTGGTTTGCAGTAGCTGTTCAAATAACAAGCGACCGGCGCTACTAATTGTGACCAACGGGATTGATTTATTTAGTATCTTATATAAATAAGAGTTAATCATGTACTACCACAAAGTCTTCTTTCTACATCAATTAAAATTCCATAATACCCCCACCGCAGCAAACCTGCAATCTAAGCAAATTTCCATTTGTGTGACTTTATTTTCAATTAAATATAATTCAATAACATTAGGTTTAACGAGTACATAGGTTTGCTGCCTACAGGGAGGGTAAGGAAGTGTGATTTTTAGAAAAATATTACTGTAATAGCTTAGTATGAAATAAATAAATTTGCCAAGTTTGATAAAATCTATCCGTAAACAAGCAATATTACAGCAGATAACTTATCCTACTAATATTATAAGTAAGAAAGTTTGGATATATGGATGTATGGATGAATAGATGGATGGATGGATGGATGTTTGTGACAAGTAAACGCGAAAAATACTAAACCGACAAGGCTGAAATTTGGTATGATGATAGCTGACTAACATGTAGACATATTCTTACCTCAAAAATCCTTTCAGGCTCCGCCCCAGTGGCTCTGGCTCTGGAGTTTCTCATGTTAACCTTATGCGTTTAAAGAAATTAAAGAATTGTGTCAGCCGTTTCAACTGTACAAGTTGGTTCTATGATATTATATAGCATTAAAAATTATAAGGCTTACCAACAGGGTGCAGCACTATTATGTTTTTTGCATTTAAGACCACAGCTAATTTGAAGCAACTAGCACCAAAAAGTTGGGGTACACAATGAGAACTTTTTTCGATGGTTTAGGTGCAGTGGTAGAACATTAGGGATATGGTAGATGTGAGCTACACAATAGGATACCGTATAAATTAAAAGACCAAATTTTCTTAAACTGTGTCCTCTCCCATAACTGCAATAAGCATTTATACTTACATGCAAACCCCGTACGAAGGACGGGTACTCTGCTAGTTAATTGATAAAATAATCTATATATATACAGGGTGTTTTTTTTTAAACTTGCATCTTTATTTATGTAAAAACCGCAATAGATAGAAATATGCAGTTTGCGGGAATCATCTATTGACGTAGGGGGCACAATTTTTTTGAATTCAACGTTACATTCACATTCCCCCCCCTTTCCCCCCTGCCCCAACTTATTTTTTTTAAATAGCAAGGTTCCCCTTGTGACATATCAAATGAAAGAGCATAAAAAAGAAAATGTTTAATGAAAAAAAATTGAAAATCGGTTCATAAATTTGTGAGATATTCCCCCCTCCTCCCCCGGAACTTAATTTTTTTTTAATAGCAAGGTACCCCTTGTGACATATCAAATGAAAGAGCATAAAAAAAAAAATTTTTGGTGAAAAAAATTTAAAATCGGCTTATGAATTTGTGAGATAATCCCCCCCCCCTTTTCCCCTACCCATAACTTGTTTTTTAATAACAAGGTACCCGCCATTGTGACATATCAAATGAAAAATAAATTTCACCAAACATTTTCTTTTTTCATGCTCTTTTATTTGATATGTCACAAGGGGAACCTTGCTATTTAAAAAAAATAAGTTGGGGGCAGGGGGGAAGGGGGGGGAATGTGAATGTAACGTAGAATTCAAAACAATTGGGCCCCCTACGTCAATAGATGATTCCCGCAAACTGCATATTTCTATCTATTGCGGTTTTTACATAAATAAAGATGCAAGTTTTAAAAAAAACACCCTGTATATATATATATAGATTATTTACACTGTACTATATATAATACTATATAATCAACTGTACTATATAATCCAATGTATGTATGTTTGTCCTTTATGGACACCGAAACCGCTCGACAGATTGTAATGAAACTTTCAGGCATTATTAAGCATTATTCAAGGATGGTTTGTGTGAAGTTTGGTGCAGATCCGTCAATAGAGCTCCGCCCCAGTGGCTCTGGAGTTTTCCATGTTAACCTTTTGAGTACTCACATTTAAATGTAATTAAAGAATCTAAACAGCTGGTTCAACTAAACAGTTTGATTCTGCGATTTTCAATAGCATTTAAAAGTTAATAGGTTCGCCAACAGGGTGCAGCACTACTATTTTTTAGATTTATGACAACAGCTAATTTGCAACCATAGGGTGAGTGAGCGTAGCGAACGAACTCCAACTGGAGGCGAGTTAGCGTAGCGAACGAACTTCAACCAGGACGTTAAATACTAAAAATAAATACTTAAAATAATTAAATACCTACAATTCAAAATCTTAGCCAACCTGAAACCCGTGGCCCCCGAAGAAGCAATTGCTGTCAAAGTCGTGGTTGTGGAGAGCCATTAAAAATGATACGTCTCTGCCGTAGCCTCCGCCAGACATTCTCCAAGGCGGGCTGTCATAACGCTTCTGGCTTGGGTAGCCTCTGTCAGGGGTCCAGATCATGCCTTCGTTGGACGACTTGACCGTTTGCTCGTTTTCATGAAGACTATACAAACATATTATAATTTATAGATAAATACCCACACTACTAAACACCGGTTTCAAACCACATGTCAACATTTAGTTCAAAGATAAATATGCAGGGTGTATGTATGCCTACAAAGAAATTACGAATAGATTTAATGTCTTGAAATAAAACAAAAATCAAGAATAAAATTCTTTCAAAAATGCCTTGATGGCAGGTATCCAATATTTTTTCAGTTATTTAATTTTCATTACTTTCCAACAATTCATTTTTCAGCAATAATCAACGTTGTATGTATACTCAATGATTCTACCATAACTGCTTATATCTTTACAGTTATGTAGTTAAAATGGTGTTTTTAGGTTTTGCAATGTGAAAGCAAATAGTAGGTAGGTACTCTGCCATAGACTAACCAACACAAGTGACTTCTCATCCCATTGTAAATTTTGAAACTCGTTTTTAGTGTCAAGTTCATGTTGGTGACACTGATTACTTGTGTGATGAATTTTTGTTTCTATTATAGGGGTACCGGTAATTTCATGATTTTGGCTTTAATGTTTGGCTAAATAACTAGTGGACGAGTTATTGTTTATGATTAGATGTTTTTAGAGCTGACTGAAATAATCAGAAACAAGCTGTAAACAAATCACGACCTCTACGAACGGCTCACTCAAGTTCCCTAGAAGAAACAGGCCATGCTGCAGCACGGGCAGCGCAACACTGCGTCACAGTGTTGGATAGTTGTACTAAACTCTTACCATTAAAATCTTACAAACAGCCAGCTTGTTTAACCTAAAACATACGGGAATGGTGATGACAATGAATTTATCAATGAAATCTATCCACTAGTGTGACGTCATGGATCCTGTTTTTCTAATGGGGCCTTGGTTCACTGGACAAAACTAACAATAAAATTATCTCCAGTATATAAGGATGAGAATTGATCTACTAGGGAGTATGTTTTATCTATGGATCAATTAATGGGCATTGCATATTTTACAAGTTGTAGACAAATGGTCGGTATAGCAGGTCTGCAGGAAGTGCGTTGAACGTGTGGCAAGCCCCGGCAACCATGGGAAACGGTTGTAAGATACCGGTACCGCAGGGTTGTTGAAAATTCCAATTCATCCACGTCATCAAAAAACTGACGTTGCAGTGTCCCCAGATCTCCTGCAAGAGGAAAGTTGAATATAAAAGTAATAAATAAATGCATAAGTAAAAGGTTGAATAAATAATTGAAATAAGTACTTAATTAATTGATGATTTAATAAATAGACGAAGGGACCTATGCACTAATTGTGTAATTTAATGGAATTAAATATTTGTTTCTGAGGCTAAATGAATACGGTGCAATAACCATTCGCAATTACAAGATTTTTTGGTTTAGAACAGTTATTAAGTGAATAGAGCTACTAAATTTACAATAACTTTGTTGATTTTACATCTACTCTATAAAAAGTGGTTTCCTACATCTATCGGGTCCCAGTTGTCAAGAAATAAACCATTAAAAAAACTTAATACTTTTCAATGAAATCGCGACCATACAAAGTAGGTATTTTAAGCCAAGTATGAATGGAGATGAGTGTACATCCTATCCTAATCCTATTATTATTAATTTATTATTATACGCTTGAGCAATGTTTGCTTGTATGAATACTTGTAGGCTTGCTTGCTTGCACAAAGATCTCGAAAACGGCTACAAAATTTCCTTCGAATGTGTATGGCGATTTCCTTCGAATGTTGTAAATGAATTAAATAAACAAAATCAATGTAAATAATATATAAGTCAACAAACAAATAACACCCCTCCGTTATTTACTATTTTCAAATAAATTAAGGTCAAAAGTAAAACTTTGTAGTGGTCTAAACCTAAAACCTAAAACTATATTAGATTGCAGAAAAGTTATCTTTGCTTCTAAACGAATTATGGTCTGTTTAGATTGTAGTGGGCCTATATAGGCCTACGCTAATACGACTCATTTTAAGGCTATGGATATTTCATTATTCTTTACTTACCTGATGTACCTTATTTAGAATTTCTGGAGATAGAAATTCAAGCCTGGTGTCAGTTTGGAGTACATTACAAGTCATTGTTATGTACTCGAATATCTCACGTCTGAAATTCACAACTTGAATTAACATTCGACCTTTTGAAATGAGTACATTGAAAATCAATTATGGGTTTGCGCTAAAAACTTGTTTTCAGCAGAATGTTTATATTAATTAGCATAGTACTTACTGTACTGTAAATGATTCGTGCCGTTTACACTTTTAGAACTAGAATACGTAAAGTTATTGCAAACCCTTGTTTTTTTAACGGAAAAATAATTTTGTTAGAGGATTTTTTTAAACATTCAAATGTGGTGGTTTGAGTCCAAAATTGTATTATATCAGATACAATTGTTGGGTGTGGGTCAAGGTATATTAGCAAGTGAATATTTCAAGGCCAACTATCACCGATCGTCTGTCAGTTGCAAAATTTCGCTACCCTGATTATTTAATGGGCTAACACACTGCATCCGTCGGCTTGCAGACGCGACGGAAACGTTCGGTGTGCGATTCACAGACGTCTGTGTCCGGACGTTACTTCTCTACCATTGTTGCAAAGGAAGAGCCAGAAATATGGCAACAAACCTGGGAATCAAGAAGAAGTAATTATTTACAGTAATATCAATATATTTCTAACATCTGTAAAAATTTACACAGGAACTGCAATTAGGCAAAAGGATCGTTCGTTCGTCAACAAACGATTCGGTGTGAGTTGAGTGTTGATGCTAATTTATACAGTGGCGTAACAGCCGCCCCCGCAGACCCCGCGGTGCGGGGGGGCCCGCGAGGTTTAGGGGCCCGCGAGGTTAAGATACCCTTTTCTCATAAAACCGTCCGTAAAACCGATCCTTTGTTCACGGATGTTTTTCTCTCCTAACAAATTATAAATAAAAAACGATGTGTTGGTAGATATTTTTATTCTGCCAAATCTACTAAAGTTTTATCTTTTAATTAACAATATTGTTAACGAAACGCCAACGCTCACTACGATCACCCGACGATGTGTATTGTCAGTGTGGTTGTGTAGCTTCATGCTAGCGCTAGGAGCTGTGTGCCTGCCTGCCGGCCTGCCGCCGCGCCGTGGCGACACACACTCGGAGCCAGCCCCTCGGCCCTCCCCCCTCCCTCACTAACCGCTCACGTGTACTCAGCTGACCGTAGATCACCTGATTTTGGAGATCCATTCCATGCGGATTGCGAGTGACTCGTCAGTAGTGCATGTCGCGAGAGTTTCTCAATCAGGTGTCATGTCATTAAATTGGGCTAATTTAGTGAAGCACTAACATTTACAGTTGGGACCACGAAAGTTTGCAGTTGGCGGCAGCCAATCACAAGACTAGTGCGACGTTGCCATATCGCCCTTTGACGACACTAATTAAAATACTAAACAATATTTTTAAAACAGCTGGTATTATTCGATTTGGCAACACCGCACTGCCCTCATTGGCTCATTTGAAGTCAAATGGTAAATAGGCTACTCCCTCAACTGCAAACTTTCGTGGTCCCGACTCAAATTATAGTTGGAAGCTTGGTTGAGTTTAGTAATGAATGTGAATGGTGGAGTAATGGAGTAGCCCATATATATTAATCACGGACATAACTCCCAAGTTTATTATCACTGTGACAGTGACAAAATATAAAATATGTTTCAAGGACGACTCTGGTCGTGTGGTTGAAGAATAGGTAAATACTTGATATTGCTAGAGACCATCCTCTGCCAGTCTGATCGTGTAGGCCGTATGCCTGCCGTCACCTACGTCATGTGATAGTTGTGGTGTGGTGATGGTTGTGATATATAGTGCTGTGGTGGGGAATGGGAGGGGTAGTAGGGGGCCCACAGACATATTTGCGGGGGGGCCCGGGGAAATACTGTTACGCCACTGAATTTATAGACACAAAATATACTGCAGTCACTAGTTTTGGAATGAAATTAAAATTTGGTGGGGCGGAGGCTAACAAACTTCGGGCCCAAGGCAGCGATGTCGTGGGTTCGGATCCTGGTTACAGCCGCAGTAATGGCAATACCAGAATATGACCCCTCTTTAGGCGTTTCCCCCCAAAAGAATAACATGGGGATCATTTTTAGCCACTTTTCCAAAAAATCCTGATCTTTGCCTACATATCCTTATATAATTGTGCAACCTTATTTCTCACTTATTCCCTGTAGTGTGTAGTAGTGTAAAAACGCTATTCACTGCAGGATCAGGAGGAGCAGGAGCAACCCCAAATTGTACCATAGCACCCCACTATGTGTACAGTTTACAGTTTACCAACAACTAAATGTTAAAGTTCCCCTTCGTATTGTACCGGCTCAGTCCTTACTTTGCTGGGTACATTCCACGCACTTGCAAAAAGTTTATGTGGACGGGCAAACGCAAGGTTAAAAGAAGCCGCCAACCTCTTTAAAAGAAGTAATGATTCTATTACTTACTGCTCTTGGGTCATGTTTGTGTTACCCTTGAAGGCCGAGTAGTTGAAGTAGGAAGGCCGCACTTGGTTCTCACTGCAGATAGTGATGGCAGGAAAGGGAACGTCCCATACAGGGGTGGGTTTGTCGTCTATACTGATCAGAACTGGGGTGTGTATGAAGTACATGATCTGGTCATACACTACGATCACTGCACCGACGTAGACCAGCGTTAGTGCTACTATCCAGAAACACCTGTAAGGGAAACATTTGTTTGAACTCTAGATACTTTGGCTAAAACTTTAGGTTCAATCAGAGGGTTTGTGGAAGTTAAGCTCACAGCAAGATGAGGCGGGGCCTGGGGAAGGAGAAGAGGAGCTAAAGTTTGTGAATGACACAAACGAACTGCTCTCCTGTTCAGAAATAGCTATAATAACGTCAGTAACTAGTTACAAAATCGTATACAAAGCTAAGTCACTCTCTTTGACCTCCCTTAGTTGAAAATTAACTTAGCTCTCTACACTAGACATTTGGCAACACCACAATACAAGCTGTAGGTCACACAACATATTTTACAGTTGTGTTTGGTCGTATATTTTAAGTTGGTAAAATAGCCGGTACTCTTTCAAACAGAACACATTACTAAACCCAAGCGTTTCCAGACGTAACAGTTTCCTACAAATTGTCCATAAGGTGAGCAAAAGAGTAATAGCCTACATATATAATTACTGGCTGAAGAGGACATGGTCGTAGAACGGCCTCAGTCCAATGGGGTTTCGTCTCCCTGGACTGAAACACCACGAAACAACATAATACATGTAGTAAATACCCCCGCCGCAGCAAACCTGCAGACTAGCGACCAGCATGCTATTCAACTTAATGTTATTAAAATAGATTTAATTGAAAATCCAATCAGGTAAATAGATATTCGCTCAATCTCCAGGTTTGCTACGGCGGGGGTATTATTTGGTAAAGTTTTAATAGCTTGGTATAAAATAAATAAATTTGCCATGTTTGATCGAAATATATCCCTAAACAAGCAAACTACAACAGTTTACGGAGATTCCACAAGAATAACATGGGAATTTTTCATTTCCTACTTGACCGTACAGTAATACTTTACTAAATTATTTTGAGGTTTTTAAAAGGGGTTGAAAGAGAAATTGTTTAAGTGTCAAAAATGAGAAAACCAATATTTTACCCCACAAAACCCCGTTTCTGTTATCCAATCATGCTGGTTGACGAATCCATTCAAGCCAAATTTCATCAAAATCAAAAACTACTCAAGATGTTGTGTTAACGGACACATTTATATGTATACACATTTGAACGAAGTGTTTTTGGACATCAAAATAAAAAATCATATCTGTCCCGGGCCTATGTCTTACCGTATATAGCGGTAATAGCTCTACCGTAGTTAGTTTCCCTAAAGGGAAATTCGCTAAAAAGAAGTATACTTAGTATCAAAGCTAGCTTTTGATGGCGCCTCCTGTTTTCCAATATACATCTGATGCTGATTTTAATTAGTAAAGTAGCCTACGAGCCCTGACCTCTCACTTAACGAACGTCCAGATTCAGAGAAGTACTTGAGTCCGTGCAGAGTTGTAAGGTCGAAGCACTCCTTGATCTTCAGTCCTCCAGGGATGTGGTGCCACCAGCACAGTGGGATGTCCCTTGGAACCGCTCCTATCTGCTCTTGTATTTTCTTCTGAGCGTAGTCAGTGTGCTGATACTGTAATGATATATATTAGATTACGTTTTGTACTATACTCTATACACCAAATTTAGGTGGTTTGAGGAGTGATTCCATCCCTTCTTTTCTATCCCATCATAACGTTGCAACATTAGCCGACAGCTAATCAGCTGAAATAGAAGAAGCTAAAAAGTGGTGGGGGGTACCCAGTAATTCTCCCTAGACTTCTCATCCTCATGGAACGGCTGAAGACAATTTTATTGTTGGTTCTGTACGGTGTACTGCATTTCTGTTTTGTTTACGATTTGTTTCTAGTTTATTTCAGTAATTTAAAATCTCGTTTGAACAAATAGTTCGATCTAATCATAAACAATAACTCGTCCCCCAGTTATATAACCCAACAGCTAAGCACAAGTCAAGAAATGAAGGCTAAAATAATAGAAACAAAATTTCGTTGACACTAGTGCCCATATAGTGTCGCCGTAAATGAAATAGACACGAAAAACGAGCTTCAAAATGTACAATGGGATGAGAAGTCTACTTGTGTTGGTTAGTCTAAGTTTCCCCTTATACCGCCTCAAGTTTATGAACCAACTATAAAATAGCATTGATAAATTGTGTAGCTATTTCTATAATATGTAAATTTCCTTTGAAATATATATGAGATTGAAATTATCATAAAACAATAGGCTTGTTATATTTTAAATGATATACCCAACAACTTTTCCTAGTGAAATACTTCTTTTTTTGAGTAAACCCCAGTATGTTTCATGTTAGTATGTTTTGATAAAAACATAGTCTTTTGGAACTTTGCTAGTTCCTCCACAAAATTACACCTAAAATTTCAAGAATTCTCAATTTTTTCTACAATAACTAAATTAAAACTTATTGTATTTTTGTCATAGGCTACTGCTGCAAAAATGGCTGTATTTTACATGTTGGCCTTATTAAGATTTCTTCAAGATAATCACTAACCGCCAAGACATTGTAGCCAATTATTCAACAAAAAAATTTAATTGGGTTGTGCTCAAGTAATACTTTTAAGACTGTAAAAAATAAATCGGGTGATGAAAATAAATTCTAAATAATCGTGCTAACGGACACATATGAATTTAAACAAATGGTATTTTTGCCTCTGGGGACCTCAAGTCAAAAAAAGTAAATGGGTCCCGGGTCCGGGTCTTACCATGAGACCTACGGTAATAGCTTATTCCCTATTTGAGAAATTCGCTAAAAGCAAATTTCGTCCACAATACCACGATGGATACACTATACAGTTATTACTAAAAAAAACTCACCATTTTTATATATCTCCTCAATTAGTCCTTAACAGAAAAATTGTGTTTACCTAAGAAAACATATCACGTAAAAGGTTAAATTACACAATTAACTCACCATGTTGCGTTCTAAAAGCCACTGAATAACTGAGAATGGGTGTTGCATGGTGTTATGGTTATTATTTTATTCATAAACTTTGAAGGTAATTACATGCTTCACGAAAGTGGTTGTCATTACATTTCAGTGTAATTTATAATTATTTAGATTATACTACAGCTATTGTTTCTCGTTCGGTCAACTTGTGTGTTTTAATACCAATTTATCGAAGTAGAATAATAGAGTTTATACTGTCGAAATATGCTTGAGGAAATATTGGAATAGTCGTTTGAGACAGATTGATCAAATGGAAGACTCTCAAGTTCAATGGTTCAATTTTATTTGTCATAGTTTTTGGTTATTTGTCTTTAGCTTAATATGCTCATATTACTTTACTTTTTAGAAAAAAAGGTTTGAAGTTAAAATAATCTGTCCAGTCTGAGTCTGGGAGTGTTTGTGTCACTGACATGAGCTGTGTGAGGAACTCTCCTGGCACTTATGTCACTTATGATGCCACCACTCTGTGATCTGGGCGAGCTCTATGATAGGAGAGCGAGCTGGTCTAGTGGTTAGAGCGCGGGACTCCGGACTCCGGGGCCCCGGGTTAAAATCCCGCCAAATCACCAATGGATTTTATCTAAGTGATAATGCCGTAACCCCTAGGTCTAGCCTGAAGTAATGTGAAAAACAATTCCGGGCTCGTGCCTCGCGTACTAGGACAAAAAAAAACTCCGGGATCTGGCACTGTACTGGTTCTGCCACTCCCGTCTCTGGAAACACTTCTTTGATTTCTTTCCCATTGTCATAGCAGTTACTGGCCTTGTTACTGGAGTTTTGTACACAACAGTTGTCATGATTAAAGGATTCCCAGAAGAAATACCCCCTCAAAAATGACAGAGGTGTTATTTGTCAATAATGTATTTGGTCAAAACAAGAATAAATTGTACAGTAAATTTATTAAATCATCATTCAATCATCCATATACAAATCCCAAAGTACCTATGAATTTTTGAGATAACTACAAGTCACACCCCCATAAACCATATACTTAAACTGTTCGTCATGAGCAGAAACCTTGCGTAAAACTATCCATTATTTCAATAATTGCCCTTTAAGGTCGTTATTTCTTTCTAAAGGGAACTTTCAATATACTTAATGTTAAAAATACCCCAGCTGTATTTGTATGTTATTCTTTCAATTTATTGCCTTATTAAAATCAGGTGTTAAATTTGTTTGTATTACTGTATTCTGTTTTGTTTATTTCAGCTTTATTTAACCAATCAATAGTTTTATTAATACTTATGAAGTCAAACGGGACGAAGCCCGTAATTTAACAGCTAGTTTCATATAAATACAAATAACCTATTCAAATTACATATCATTCTTTACCTCAAAAGGTCACTGAAAAGTCTAAAATATTATTGAAAAAACTGGTGGATATGGCGAAAATACTTTTTTTTAGATAATTTGGAGAAGTAGAGCTAAGTTTAACTTAACTTGGTATAATTTTTCCAATATGAGCTACTTTGCCATGAAAAATATATTCTTTAACTATTTTACAAAATTTGAAAGTGTGTGTTCGGAATTTTTGGTATACAGTTGACAAAAACACAGTTATAACAGTCACAAATTTATTTTTACACTGTATACATACAATATTCAAAGTGTTGCACTGAAATGTTACTAAGTTGGAGTTGGAGTTACTTTAATGTTACCATTCTTGTTTTTGAACCGCAGAGTACAAAAGTAGAAGATTTCAAACAAACTGAGGAAACTAAATCCCAAGAATAGTCCTAGGAGGCCTCCGATGTTAGCTAAAAAATAAACATTAATTATTAGCTTCAGCTTATTTAAGTACTACCTGCTGTACCCGTGCTTTGCTAGGGGGAAAAATCAGTTTCATAATCATTGAAATATATTTAGAATAAATAATCTATCATTAAGTTTTAGAGTGAATAATCCTACCACAGCTGTGTAAAATATATTTAATTTCTTTGGATCAGCTGTCTGAAATAATTGTGAAACGAGCATTTGGCAGTTCTGATTGTTTACATTTAAATGTCTACGCAAAGGTAAACATTGTGAATTTTCTCATGCTTCCATGGAGACCAATTAACATTTACTTTTGAAAACCTCACCAAAAAACCTTGAACTTCCAACAGGAAGGTGAATAGGCCTATGACATTCCTAGATATGTGGACCATTCTTGTGCTTTATTTTGGCTGAATCGGGTTTGTATTTTAGTCTTGAAAGCTGCCCAGACAGACAGACACGGCTTCAATTTAAAATAGTATAGATGTATTTTAGTGAAAACCCTACAAGCTAGGGAAGTAGACTTTCCATTTAAGCGAACTAGACGTACCATTTAATGCAGCCTTTTACTAGGTACTGCAAATAAGAATTCCATTAAAGAACGTGAACCAAAGATACCATTGAGTTTGGATACTCCAAGTAGACATTCCATTGACGCGAACCAGACGTTCCATTTTCTTTGGATACTGCAAATCACTCCATTTATGTGAATAAAATGAACCACTGACTTAGGATACTGCAGACATTGCAGGATGAATATGCTAGCTCCGCTCAATATTACTAGCAGACAACTGCATTGTACACCTAGTATTTGGATGTTTCAAATTCAGCTAAAATTTGTACCTATTATTACTACAATACAATTACTCTAATACAAATACTACCATACTAGTAGGGGTGTGACACTTCCTCAAAGTTTGTGTTTATGTAGTTCCTGTTTAGTTGTATTTAATGAATAAACAAAACAAATATTACCTATGAAGTCGCTCAGTCCAAACACCGCAATCCGTTTCATAGCAGTTACTTTCTGTGTCTGATATTGGACTGTCAAAACTGCAAAATTGTTCCTAAAAATTATCAATTTTTATAATTCACATAGTTAAACAGTAGTATTTGTTTAGTGTACAATGAGGTTTATCAAATTGGCCAATTTTCTGTGATACAAGGCTGTACTTAAACTTAAGTCAAACGACTAAATTCAAAACTAAAAACATTAATCGCTGATTGAGGGGAAACTAAATTAATGTTGGGAGTGTTAACAGCATTTTACATTCGTTACACCAGTATCGGTAGATGTTTTAACCATGAGCCTTCTAGAAAACCCTTCGCCTCAATGTTTTCTAAATTTATATCACAGACTTTAATAAAACTATTCTCGGAGGAGGAGGAGGTGGATAAGGAGGAGGAGGAGAGGAGGAGAGGAGGACGAGGAGGAGGAGGAAGAGGAGGAGGAGGAGGAGAAGGAGGAGGAGAGGAGGAGAAGGAGGAGGAGAGGAGAAGGAGAGGAGGAGGAGGAGGAGAGGAGGAGAGGAGGACGAGGAGGAGGAGGAAGAGGAGGAGGAGGAGGAGAAGGAGGAGGAGAGGAGGAGAAGGAGGAGGAGAGGAGAAGGAGAGGAGGAGGAGGAGGAGGAGGAAAAGAAGGAGGGGGAGGAGGAGCCAGCAATTAAGTAGGCTACTAATTCCAAGTATGTGGTTACATGAAGTAAGTTATGTTTTTTTCTGTAAATTAAGCTCATGAAATAGTAGTAGCTTTATGATGGATTAGCAAAAATGATGACTACTTAAAATTTACTTACTCAACGATCTTTCCAAAACCATTTAATTTGAACCCTTTTTTCGCTGCTACTGTCCAGTTTCTTCGATAGTTGGCCACGTCTATTTTGTAGTCGACCTCGAAACAAGATGGCATACAGTTACATCCTGTAGAGAGGGGGTCTAGTGATTTACCTGAAATTAATTTGATAATTTACACAAATTTCACTAAAATATACAAAAATAATAACCAGAGGATGCATTTTGAGAACTAAGAAAAAGTATAAACAACAAGTGTTATAACTTTTTAAATGATAAATTTGTGTACATCTGTATGAGTAAAAAGTCTTGAAAGATGTTTTTATTTATTTAAATGATAGCTAACACTAAAATTTACTGTGGTAACAATTATTTACGAAAGCAACTCAAACCCTCTATACGGTAATAAATACGACGTCAAGTTAGTAAAGTCACCACAAAGATTTGCAAATAAGTTTTTTTTTATAAAAAAACCGCGTAAGCTCAGTGAAATAACACATTGTACACATTGCATAGTTGCAGGATTTGGAACCTTTGCAGTGATGTTGAGGATTTATTAAAAACGGTAGCATCAATAGGGGAGTCAGAGGTCCTACATATCTTTGGTAATGTTAACTAAATGTCACTTTTCTCATTAGTTAGAACAGGTAGGATAGTGAAACTTGGTATACTTTTATATTAACTCAAAAACTAGTCACAGACAAAAGATTTTTCATTTAAAATTAAAAACATTTATTTTTTTAGTTTTTATAATTTTTTGTTTACAGGCTTCTACCATAGATAAAATGACTATGTTTTATCTATGCTTCTACTAGAGATATGATGAAATCCTCACGTCTGTGTTTAGAATAGTTCAGTAAGGCTACATGGAAAAAATTTCACAGCTGTATGTATTACCAGTCCTGAAAAAATACATTAAAGTTCTAAAAAGTAAAGTTGCGGAAATTGGTAAGTAAAGCCTCCAAGGGTCTACTAAGGTTCTATGAGTTTTACCTTTAAAACGGCACTGCAATGTTATGGAAAATATTTTTTTTTATACATTTCTAGGTTAGTAATTAAAAAAGTAAGTATACCATTTTAAAGAAGAAATTCTGTGCTATAAAAAGGGCATAATAAAAAAATCGACTTGGACTCCCCTTTCTGCTACTACGTTGAGTTATCTTCACCTTTTGCTCCACTCCATGCACAGGTCAAATATGTGCAGGTCAAATACCTAAGATAGGGAAAATGGTAATAAAGTGCTCTCTTGGATAGCATTTTTTTAACCATTGGAATACTTACTTATACTCTCCAGGAAACATTGTTGCTTTAAAGGTCCACAAACTGGGATGTCCTTTGTACCTGGAAAAATAAAATTTAATGAACTAGAAAGAGGTCAATGAGTTACCAAAAAAAATGTTGATCTGTTTCCAAACTAATTTTAAAATATATTTACACGCCCAAGAGAAGAGTTGGCCAAACAGCTATTTATGAAATTAATTTGACTTAAAATGGAATCAGACATAAATTTAGTTTCTAAAATTAGTAAAACCACACTTACGAGGGGCGTAATAAGGCGCACATCCACATCTCGACAGAGAAATGTTTGTTTCACACTCTAGGTCACAGTTTTTCTCTGTGTATATGTTGAAGTATTTGAGGAATCGCTCATCCTCAAAGAAACATCCTCGTTCAGCAGGGGTCCATTTTCTTAGGATTCTGTCAGTAACTTTGAGGTCAGGGGTGATTTTGACGACGGTGAGGTGATCTGCATGTACGTACGTTGAAGGATGAGCTAGAGTGGGTAGCTCAGCTGGACTGTGAAATGTTATCTGGAAAATGTTTTAGGTTATTCATAAAACGTAAGTTCCTGCAAGATGAGAAATTTTCACTGGTTGATCTCATTTAAGAAACTCTATCATTATCAGTAATTTTAAGTGACACATACTTAGGTGTGTGTTTTAAGAGTCCTTGGAGGCAAGTGGCCATCTTGGATAATTTCAAACAGCTGCTGAAGAGTAAACTGTCATCAAACAATATTTTTTTTCAAACACCAAAGTGGTTACAATTTAAACATCTAGGACACTGTGGGATCATACATTTTCTTTGCAGTTTTGAAGTGTTTTCCAAGAAAGTCCATGAAAGCCTACGGCCTAACGGCCATCTTAGATTTGCCAACCATAAGAGCAATGTTAATTTCAGTACCATCTCAAAATATGTTTTCAAATACCAAAGTGATTGTAATTTAAATAGTAAATTGTAAGATTAGAAATTTACTTTGTAGTTTTCTAATTGCTCTATGAGTTAGAACGTCTAGGCTCCCAGGACTGCAACGTGAATGAGAGTAGATTGGAGTTAGATGTTCATTGTAGTTTTCTTAATTGGCTGAGATAACCTTTTTCTATGTAAGGATCATTAAGCCCATTAATTAAAAAAATATTTGAATACAAACTTTAATTCAGCTGCATCATATACATAAGCAAAAAAGTAGTGGGGGACTTCCCTTCAAACCAACTAAATTTAGTGAACAGACTATAACAGTGTTATAGAAAAAGTATAAAGACAATAATTACTCTTTAAAAGATTTTAAACTACATTTCAGATAATCTTAAATTAGCTTAAGAAAAAAGGACAAAATTAGCAACACACAAATTTATTATTCAGAGATTGTAAATAGATTGTTGTAAAAACCATGAAATTTTCAGCTGTGCAAAATATAAGTGCTCAATTTTAGAAAATAAAAAAAATAAAGTGTTCGATTTAAATAGATTTTGAAAGATATTATTTTGCTGCTAATACATGTAGACTATTATAACCATCCCACAAATGATTATGTCTGGTGATTAGGTCAGACAAATAAATAACATAGTATAACTAATAACATAGTTAAGAACATTGCAATAAATAGGTAACCTGTGTTTGCTGCATTATTAACTTTCAAAAATTACATTCAAAAATAGTTTTGTGCAGTTCCAACTGTCATCGAATGAATAAATGGGATACTAAATCATAAAAGTCAACTAAAAGTGCACAGTCTACTACCGTTCTGCGTAATGAGACAAGCCTATGTGTAATAAATGTTTGTATCGGATTTATTTATTTGTTTGTGTGCTTGTGACAAAATGTCAATCACGCTTTTGCTACCCTGGCTATAACATGTAAGGTTAATTCATCTCTACGAACAAGTTGTATTAGATGACAAGTTAAATGTTGATGGCCATTATTTTAGAATATTAACCAACCAGAAACCCGTGGCCCCCGAAGAAACAGTTGTCGTCAAAGTCTTGGTTGTGGAGATTCAGTATAAAGGTTGCATCTCTGCCGTAGCCTCCGCCAGACATTCTCCAAGGCGGGCTGTCATAACGCTTCTGGCTTGGGTAGCCTCTATCAGGGCTCCAGATCATGCCTTCGTTGGACGACTTGACGGTGTACGTGTGTTCGTGAAGGCTATACAAACATACAGGGTGTCCCATTAACAGTCAAACGTCGGAAAATGGTTCTACGGGTCAGAGTTAAGAGAAAATCAAGAATGATTTTTTTAATGGCTCGTTGGCATGATATTCAATATTTGTTTGTGATTTAAATTTATATCTTGAAAACTACTAAAGATATATATATTAAATTTTGTATACAGTTTTAAAGAGCCGAAAACTGTTAGGTGAAAAATATGCATTGAAATTGTTTTTGTTTCAGAATGGTTGCAATTTTAATTTTTACAGCTTAAATAAAAAAAACTGGTTTTATTAAAAAACTCAATGGCACTTGTATTTAGCATTTAAAAGTTCCTATCAAATGACACCAAGTATTTGACACCTGTTGTATATATATTTACAAGTTGTAGACAGATGGTCGGTACAGCAGATCTCCAGGCAGTGCATTGAACGTGTGGCAAGCCCCGGCAACCGTCAGCATCGGCTGGAAGATGCTGCAGGGTTCTAGAAAATTCCGACTCATCCACGTCATCAGGTAACTGGTGTTGCAGTGTCGCCAGATCTCCTGCGGGGAAGTTGAAAAAAGTATGTTTTGCCCTAGGACGCTAGGCACGAACCTAGAATTGTTTTACACATTACCTTAAGCTGGGTTTTCCTAGACGCGGAGTCGGCCAGCGGAGAGAGGAACGCGGAGAGCGGAATTGAAATTAACATGGCATTCCGCTCCGCTGCTAGGAAAACAGTAACATTAAATTACCTAAGACAAGCTGAGTCCGCTCTCCGCGTTCCTCTCTCCGCTGGCCGACTCCGCGTCTAGGAAAACCCAGCTTTAGGCTAGACCTAGGGGTTGCGGCATTATCACTTATATAAAATCTATTGGTGACTTGCCGGTATTTTAACCCGGGCCCTCAGGGACCGACGCCCTGCACTCTAACCACTAGACCAGCTCAATCCCCTGAAGAAAGTAATAGATGGATGCATAAATATATATTGTTGAATAAATAATTAAAATAAGCAAAACTAAATTGAAAATTACAGATTACAGATGGTCTAATAAATAAGTACATGCATTAGACAACCAAGGGAATAAAACAAACTACTAAATATCGAATAAAGTTAACAAATCAAAAAGATACATCTAGGTAACAAAAACAAATTGGCAAATAAAATAAATAAATACGAACACAACAAATACGAAAAAAACAACATAAAACAAATACAAAGGGGAAAAATAAAAAAAGAACCAAGAAATTGATCATCCAACAAACGACTAGACAAAATAATCACACAATGAAAGTAACAAATCAACCCACAAATGAAAAGCAAAAAGCATTATATAAATAAAGAGATACAATTAATGAATACACAAAATTTTAAATCAATTTAAAAAAAACTATGTATTATATTGATATCTTAATATGTATTTAAAAATGTAATGTAGTAAATGTCCACAAACTATTAACATTTCTCAGTTATTTACTTTTCAAGTATATTAAGGTCAAAAGTAAAACCTAAAACCATTCTACATGATAGTAAAGTTATCTAAACTTCTAATGAATTATGGTTTGTTTACATTTAACAGTAGGCCTACATACGCTGAGTCATGGTCTCTTTTAATACAAGGCAGTGGCGAGAAAAAAGTGATAACGCCGCAGCCACGGCCTACCGAAACAGCTGTTACCAAAATTCATATGGAGCTTCTACGCAATATTTATATTGTTTACACGTTTGTTACCAAGACAACAGGCCACACACCAACGCCGAGGCCTTGAAAGGTGTAACAAAGGCAAGTCATTGAATTATTTGAAACAATTTAAGGTTAAGGATTACTCTCAATATTCTTTACTTACCTGATGTACATCATACAGGGTGTCTGGAGATATAAATTCTAGCTTGGAGTCTGTTATGTTTGAATTGCAACTCATTGATATGTACTCGTATATCTCACGTCTGAAATTTACAACTTGAATTAACATTCGTTTTGAGCCTTTTAGAAATGAGTAAATTAAAAATCTATCATGGTTTTGCGCTAAAACATGTTTTCAGCTGAACTTGTATTAAAATTGTGCTGTAGAGGTTTTATGCCATTTATCCTTTTAGAATAAAGATTGTGTCGTAAAAATTGCAATCACTTGTTTAGGAATATTTTCTCAGAGGATTTTTAAAACATTCACTTGTTGTGTTAAAGGTTAAAACTGTATTTAAATATTATGTACCTTTGTTGATGTTGCCTGAAAATGAGTCCCTACAAAAACTTAAGCATTAGTTAGAGTGATTTTGAATTTAAGGCAGCTTAGTAAAGAACGATAATTCAGCTTTTGATTTCAGCATGATATTTTATTGTAACAATCTTTATTGTTCTCAAATACAAGGTGTCAAGGAATTAACATAATCAGAAATACAGTTCAGGCAAAATACCATGTTTTATACAGTATAACACGCTGGACTATAAATTATAATGTCATTTTAGATAATACTTAAAAAAAACTGGTTACACTACTCAATCAAGTAATATATTATATTATATTTCTCCAAATAGTAACGTATTGTTGGTTTGTAGTATCTTCGTGGGAAGTAAAGTTAATTTATTACTTTCTCCCCCTATACAGTACAAAGAATGTGGTGAAAGTATTGTTTTCGGAATGTTTGAGTTTTTGTTGGATTATAATTTGCCCCCCCCCCACGGAAACCAAAACAGTGGTAGTCCGATATTGATGGAAGTTGGTATTTGGGTACTAATCTATTGCACCTTCATAAGTTTTTTTTACATTTTTAGGTAATTTTGTTTTTTAGACAATTTTTCAATAAAAAATAACATAAAATCACATTAAAAAAAAAAATGAAACGAACAAGTTTGATTAGGATTATTTACTATGTTATAGTCCTTTTAACTCTAAACAAAATAGAACAACCCTATTAATGTACTTAAAAAGTGATTGCATCTTTAGTGATGTTACCCATAAAAGATCACAATTACTCCCCCCCCCATGTTCATAAACAGGGTTGCCGATAAGCCAATGGGAGGAAGTACCTGTTAGATTGCTGACAATGTTTATTATTTACTTACTGCTCTTGTGTCATGCTGGTGTTGCCCTCGAAGGCAGAATGGTTGAAGTAAGATGGCCGCACCTGGTTCTCACTGCAGATAGTGATGGCAGGAAAGGGAACGTCCCATACAGGGGTGGGTTTGTCGTCTATACTGATCAGTACAGGTGTGTGTATGAAGTACATGATCTGGTCATAGACTGCGATCACTGCACCGACGTAGACCAGCGTTAGAGCTACTATCCAGAAATACCTGAGGAAAACATGATTTTCACTCTAGAATCACACTTAGGCTAAAACTTTGGTCCAATCAGAGAGATTGGGAAAGGTGTGATCATTGCAAGACACACTCATAAAGTTGCGTATCCTGTATCCATCTATTGAAACAAACAATTTTTGAAATAAAACAGATTTTGATTTTGATTTGATTTGATTTGCGTGAGCTGGAGAAGGAGGACAGAGTAATACCAAGGTCAGCCGCCGTCAAACTCTCCCACGCTAGTTTCCGCAAGGTCTGCAGCCCTCAACGCCTACAACCATCAAACTCTCCCCCTTGCCTCTGAGTTTGAATAGTTTGGTTTGGCCGGCCCAACAAATCTGTTCTGCGGACCACTGCCGTTAAGGTCTCCCACCGATAAAGGGAGACCACTTTAAACTAACTGATATCCTATTCCAGTTTACGGATAACTAAAGTAATGGCATTGACTGCATTTTTAAAGAATCGTCTACAAGCTAAGTAAGACCTTTTCTCTCCCTTAATTGAAAATTAATTTAAGAGCTCAACAGGCAGTTGACAAAGCCACAGTAGTTTACACAAACTTTTCTGATTGGTCTTATAATTTATTGAAGTCGGTAAAATGACCTGTAAATAAATAGAATACATTAGTGAAACCAAGCATTCCTAGACGTACAGTTTTCTATAAATAGTGTTTCAGATGAAAAATGGTGGCTTGTCAAGGGGCACCCCCGAAGAAAAAAGTTCAAGGGTCCCCTCCTAGACAATTTGGTATTTGTAAAGCAGTTTGGTAACTTTCATAATTTATTTCAAGGGTACACATTTTTTCAAAGGTCCAATGGGGAGGATCTAGTCCCTGCAGCCCAGCACCACCACCACTGCAGGTGAGCCAAAAAGATAATAAATAAAAGAGGAAGTATGTTTAAAACAAGCCATCTTTGATGGTGCCTCCTGTTTTCCCAATCTGATACTAAATTTAAGGAGTAAAGTACGAGTCCTGACCTCTCACTTAGCGAACGTCCAGATTCAGAGAAGTACTTGAGCCCATGTAGAGACGTTAGGTCAAAGTATTCCTTGATCTTCAGTCCTCCAGGGATGTAATGCCACCAGCTCAGAGGGATGTCCCTTGTAACCGCTCCTATCTGCTCTTGTATTTTCTTCTGAGCGTACTCACAGTTCTGAAACGGTAATAATATATTTATTATAAGTTTTTTGCTAAATTATGTAGCTACTGGCACAAGGTGTAGATTGACTTAGAAATATACATGACATTAATGTAGCATAAACTATACGCCTTATTTTAATATACCCTAAAAGCTTTCCCAATGAAGTTTTTGATTTGTTTGGGTAAAACCTAATAGTTTTCGTATGCAATGTGTTTTTCTTTTTTAATAACAAAATAGTCTTCTAGAATGTTGATAGATTATCCAAAAAGTTACACTATTTACCTTTATGTATGTACAATTTCATCGCAAGATTTGTTCATTTTTAGATTTTTTACAAAATTACTAAATGTAATTATTATTTACTGTAGTTATACTGTTGCATAAATGTCTGCATAAATTTAACACGTTGGCCTAATTAGGTTTTCTCCAAGCTATTGAGTATTAAGATAACGCTAAGATATTGTATCCAATTATTCAATACAACAATTTATTACTATTGTTGTGCTCAATCAATTCATTTAAGACTGAACAAAAGAAATGGGACGACAAAAATACATGTTTCTTGGGAAAAAACTAGATTTAGGTTGGAGCTCGTTCGCTACGCTACCTCGCCTCCAGGTTGAAGTTCGTTTGCTACGCTCCCTCACATTTTGGTTCCAAATTAGCTGACAAGCTGTTGTCATTAATAAAAAAAATAGTAATAGTGCTGCACCCTGTTGATAATCCTTGTAACTTTAATGCTATTGCACATCATAGAACAGAACCAGCTTGTTTAATTGAAACAGCTGTTCATTAATTCCATTTAAATATGAGTACTCATGAGGTTAACATGGGAAACTCCAGAGCCACTGGGGCGGAGCCCGAGAGTCCGATCAGAATAAAAACAACTTAGTTTTCCTATTTAATGCCTAATGAATCAGTGTACCAAATTTCAGCCTCCTAGGTATTGTAAATGGGAAGGGGGAGAATTAGTGATGAGTGAGTGAGTGAGTGAGTCAGTCAGTGAGGGCTTTGCCTTTTATATAGATTACTGAAGTTGATACAAATAGTTAAAGAGAGATAAGTAGCCACAAACGTTGGTTTTGGATGATGCACACAAAAAAATGTATATTTACGATTTTATTAAAGTTTTCCAAGTATGTGGGTGTAGTACTGTACACAAAAGGTACATAATAAAATCCACAGCTCAACTGAATAAGGATTCAATAAAATGAAATAAGCCAAATTCTCTGGTATTTTGAAACGAATTTTACTGTGGCCATTCAGTGCATTATTGAAGATTTACATGACCTAACACTGTTAATGTTGTTAAATAAACTTGATGAGTGTACAGTCAGGTCAACCATTCATGCGACACGCAACACGACACGCCATATTTGACATCATTCAGTTTGTTTGGTTAACCTTATTCACCACCATAATGTGGTATGAAGTTTGTCTTGAAAATGTATTGAGTTTGATTAGGGGAAAAATGATGTCAATAACCTCAATATTTTACAAAACCCAGGACCTTTTGTCAATTTAATTTCAAAAAATAATTTAATCATATTTATAATAAAGGCATTTAGCCAATTTCCCTATTTTAACAAACGAAAATAATAAAAAATGATCAATTAAACCATTTTTTCATCACGTATTCCCTAATATTTCCTGCACAAAAACAACAGATTGTGCTGATCTAAATTATTGATTTCTGTCGAATACAAGAATCTTTTACCAAGTCTATATAACAGTACGTTTTATTGCGAGCAATAGCAACTTTCAAGCTTCATAAACTTGATCAGCAAAAATAAGGTAGAAAACATAATTTTAGACACTAGCGCATTCTATGTCCAATCATCATCAGGGCCAATGGTTGACTTCGTTTTTAACATTCGTGAAACTGGTTAAACAAGGCTACATGATAACTCTTATTTTAGTTTGTCAGTTTCAGTTCATGGAAAAACTTAAGTCCTCTGAGTCTTTCAATTGGCTTATCACTCACTCACTGTTCGTGTTATCCGCTTATCACAGATCTGTTATAAGTTAACCACCGTTTTCCTGATAGGTCAACAACACAGGTCATTGCTTAACAAGGTTGTATCTACAAGACAATTCTCGTTTTTCCCACCCAATAACTTCCAATACTTTATATCTGACTAATCATTTATCACAGGGAAAATGAATTATTCTTGATGAAATCATTGATTCAAATGTTAGAGGACGTGGTACAATTTACAAATTAATAATTAAATTCCTTTAAAAATCGTTTGAAAACTTTTAAATCTAGAAAATTCCTATAGACAAGCATTTTTCTTGAAAACACTTTTTTCTCAGCTCGTGTGCATCGCTGGGAAAATGTATGTATACTGTTTGAGAGACAAGTATGTTTTATCTATGATATTATCCTGTAGATGTGCACAATCCCTTTACAAATAAAAATAGGCTAAAATATAAACACGAAAAATAAATTAAAAATTAAAAGGGCCTTATGGGTTGCCATGCTGGGGACGAAATAACCACGAAATACAAACAGAAAATAAAACCAAATGGAAGGAATTCCTATCAGATGTTTTATTTACAGTGGTGAAACAAATAGAGAAGTCTGTAAATGGTATATTTTTGGTAGAGTTTTCGACCACCGAACGACCTCTAATATTAATTAAAGAGTACAACTCGTCACTCAATTGTAAAATTTTAGTTGTGCTAGTATCGAAAAGATACTTACTTTGTGTCCATGTGACGAACATGATTTTTCACCGCACTGCGCCATAATTCCCTAAACGTACATTTCATGCATTAACCTTTATAAATGATCTTCCAAAAAGGTTTCATTATTGTTTGGTAATACCTAATACTATACACGAATAGCAGCTATTGTTATTTAGATGTATTGCGTACTACTTGTCAATATTCAATACCATTAGTTGTGTGAATAGTCAGATGTATTACTCTTCAAACACAATAATAAATTCATAGTTTATCGATGGAATTCTGTTACATTTCAATTAATCTAAATGTCGATATGGAGGTGTTTTTGAAGTGAAATATTGAAATATTATGTTAAAATAATGATATACAAGAACAAATGTAATGCTATGATAAGTATTTTGGTTAAAATAGGACTTTTTTCTTCGGAAAATAGAGGACAAACTTCACAACTGTAAAAGTGTACCTCCCCTGTTCTCAACTTCAGCCAACTCTTTTTCGCCCTAGGTAGAATTTTCGGTGCATTTGGTTACGGTTATTTATATTTATTTTTATTAACGCTAAGCTACGGTTATTTTGCAACGCAAGTATTGAAAATAGCCAGAGAGAAAAAAAGTGCTTAATATTTTTAGCTTTAACATTCGTTTACTAATTTTGACGGAGAAAATCGTTCCGAACAGAAAAAAACTTTAAAAGTAATTAGTTTTTGGTCATGGAAGGTTTGAAATTAAGTTTCTGACTGCGATTTCAGTATATAATGAATAAACTATTAATTTATTGACTCATTAAAATTTAGGGTAACGGAGCGTAAAAAACAAATGTAGACCTACAATAACTTGAGCTTGCGAAAACAACATGTTGGGTCTGGTTCCCAACAAATTCCTAATATCGATAATATCCAACAACGCAATTATGCATATTAGCTGATTGACAAAGAGCTAAAGAAAACAGGGATGCAGTAAGGAAACAGGGGACATATGCTTGTTTTGTTGGTAAAAAGTGTCTTGTACTTGTAATGTGGGCTGTGTTTAAAACACTCTGTATGTAATAGTCCTTTTCAGTCCCAAAAAAATTGTAAAACCCACATTGCTGTTTAAATTACGGTTCAAAAGCAACTTTTATGATCTCTCCCATAAAATATCATAGTTACTCCCACCGCTTACCCATGATAAGGGTTGTTGACATGCTAATCGGAGTTAGTATGTGTCAGTTTAGTAATGACGTTTACTTTTACATGGAAGTGTAAAACTTTAAGGACAATTTTCCAGGACACACTGTGTAATATTACATGTCATTCATTCATAATCATCATTAATATTAATTTCTCTATTATTTTTGTGTGTTTTCTCCTATAATGTTTTTTTAAACCTACTAATGATGTGTTAACAGTTATTTAAAATGTTTCTCCTTGTTAATATGTATTATTTTATAAATTTTTTGTTCAATGTTATATACGTTAGTATTCCACAACCCCACAGAAATATCATACATTATTTTATGTTACAATATATATTTATGTCAATTCTCCATATCTGTCTTTTACCTATAAAAAAACAACAATAATCAAATTTACTTAGGTTAATCATTGTAAGATAATTGCAATATAATAATAGTCAAATATAGTATTACTTTTCAAAATTAGTCCGAAAACAATAAAAATTGATGTGGCAAGTGTTAGGTGAATTCGTCAGCTGTACCTTTCAACAATGGAAATGTAGCTTCCATACCTTAACTATTGCATCTGCCAGCTGTTAACTTAATTTTACAGGACATTGTGTCAGGATATGAACTATGATATAAATAAATACCATCTTCCACTGTGATAAATACACTATACAGTTATTAATAAACACAGACTTACAATTTTTATATAATTTCCTTAATCAGTCCTAAACAGAAAAATTGTGTTTACCTAAGACCTAAACCTAACACGTAAAAGGTCAAAGTCCACAAGTAACTCACCATGTTGCGTTAAAGCCACTGACTTACTGAGAATGGGCGTTATGGTTGCATGACACGTCAACTTTTGAGGTAATTACAATATTAAGGCTTCATGCGATTGTCATTAGCTTTCTGTGTAATTTCTAATTGTTTAAATTACTGAAGCTATTGTTTTCGTTCGATCAACTTGTGAATTTTTAATACCAATTCAGCGAAGTAGTATTAATTGAGCGAAGCTCTTACACTACACTCCTGCTTTTGTTTTACAAATCCCCTCCTCCTCCTGAACGACTAAAGCGACATGCACCAAATTTAGCACAATCATAGTAACCAACCATGGGAAGGTATAAATCTGAAATGGTACAAATGGGACCACAGGGCTTTTCCCTAAGTGAATTGAAAATTTTACAAACTTAACATGGGTGTAGTAGAAGTCATTATAGTTTCATATATGAACAGTTATAATTATTAGTAACGGAAGAGTTATTATGTTTTGCGGGGTGGCTGCACTGTGCACTGAGCCCTGAAGTGGGATGATTCGTCACGGCTCCTTCTTCTATGTCCAACAGCGATCGTAAGTGGTTCTTTATAATTACTGTCCACTTTTCTAGCGTAACGTTAGGTTACGACATTTTGGCGCAGTCGGTAATAAACCTTTTTATCATAGTTAGGGTAGTACGCGATAACAGTTGTTGTTTTAGTGCGTATTATAGTTGAGATGATTAAAAATGGCGAGTATTAGTGTTGGCAGGATTTCTGAATTTAATCCAAGTGAGGAGGACATTGTGCCCTATTTGTTGCGCCTGAAACATTTTTTCAAAGCGAACAATGTCAAGAAGGAAAACGAGGTGTCGGTTTTAATTACAGTTATTGGTCCCAGGGTTTTATCGGTCCTATCCGATTTATTATCACCGGTAGAGGTAGATTCTAAGACCTATGATGAACTTGCAGCGTTGTTGAAATTACATTATGCGCCCAAGAAGTTGGTTGTGGCGGAGCGATATGTATTCTACTCTCGTGTGCAAAAGCCGGGCGAAAGCATAGCGGAGTTTGTGGTTTCAATAAAACATTTGGCTAGTTCGTGCAAATTTGGTACCTTTTTGAAAGACGCTTTGAGGGACAAAGTGATTTCCGGCATTTCTAATGAAACTATCCGGCAGAAATTGTTGTCGGAGGAATTGGACTTTGACGAAGCTTATGCGTCAGCGCTCAGGCTGGAACAGGCCGAATCGCAGTCAAGCCTATTTGTGCAACCTCGTGGGGACATTGCGAAAATCAATGTGAAAAGTCAAAATAGGCCTAAAACTTTCATGCATAGGAGTAGTGAAAATCAAAATTCTAGAAACTCTTGTTGGAGGTGTGGTTCTGCTGGTCATTGGCCTAGTGCGTGTGCGTTCGCCAGTTACAAGTGTCACGGTTGTCAGAGAGTAGGTCATCTCAAGAAAGTGTGTAAAGCCAAGAAATCTTCTAGTTTCCATGGTAAAAAGTCGACACCTAGGATGGGGGTCCATCAAGTGGAGGAAGAGGTAGGCCTAGGCCTAGAAGTTCCAATGGCAGAGATAGGTTTGTACAACCTTAAATCAGGATCAGACAACGGCTATAAGGTAGGCCTAGTGGCTAATGATGTATATTTAGAAATGATTCTAGATACAGGCAGTGCCTTGACTATATGTCCTTCTGAGATATTTTATGAAAAATTTTCTAACCTCAAACTTAGGCCAGCAAATGTGAAACTTACTACTTATTCAGGTCATGATGTACCTGTTCTGGGACAAGTGAATGTCAATGTTAAATATAATAATCAGCAGGCGAGTTTGCCTTTGACAGTAGTTAGTTTAGAAAGTAAGAGTCAGCCGATTCTGTTGGGGCGAAACTGGTTAGGCCAGTTGAGGTTAGATTGGCAAAATGTGTTTTCATGTAAAGCCACTGTGGATCACAGTTCTGATTTGGACATTGCTAAATTGAAGAGTAAATTTAAGTCAGTTTTTCAGCCTGGAACGGGCGAAATTAAGGGTGTTAAGGCTCATATTGTCTTAAAGGAGGGGACAGTCCCTAAGTTTTGTAAGGCGAGACCAGTGCCTTTTGCGTTAAGGGAGAAAGTTGAGAGTGAGTTGGACCGCATGGTTCAAGAGGATGTTGCGTACAGAGTTACTAATTCACAGTGGAGCACTCCACTTGTGGTTGTCCCTAAGCCTAATGGTGTTAGGCTTTGTGCCGATTATAAGATTACTCTTAATCAGTGTATTGAAATGGAACATTATCCGCTTCCACAGGCTCAAGATATTTTTGCAACTCTAGGCGGTTGCTCAGTTTTTAGCTGCCTTGATCTTTCAAATGCGTATCAGCAATTGGCGGTAGCGGATGAATCGCAACATCTGTTGACCCTAGCTACCCATAAGGGTCTGTATCGTTTAAAAAGGCTACCATATGGTTTGTCTTCAGCTCCTGCAATTTTTCAGTCAGCCATCGACCAAATTTTAACAGGTCTTCCAGGAACGGTGGCGTACTTAGATGACGTCTTAGTGGCGGCTCGCTCTAAGGAAGAGGGGCTTGCCCGTCTGGCGCAGGTGCTGCAACGCCTTGATGAGTTTGGTGTTCGAGTAAACCAACAAAAGTGTAAGTTTTTGCAATCTTCAATCGAGTATTTAGGACATGTGATTACTCGAGATGGTCTCCGTCCACAAGAAAGTTTGTTAACTGCGCTGCGTAAAGCGCCTGAGCCTAGTACTAAGGAAGAGTTACGAGCCTATATTGGTCTAATAAATTATTATCATGCATTTATACCTAACCTGTCTGCTAGAATAAGCTGTTTTTATGACTTATTACATAAGGATCATCCATGGGTGTGGTCGGAGGTGTGTTCTAAGACTTTTCAGGAGAGTAAATCATGGGTGTTGGACTCAAGTTTGTTAGTTCACTATGATGTTAAAAAGCCCATAGTTCTGACGTGTGATGCGAGTCCCAGAGGGGTGGCTGCTGTTCTATCTCATCTTATCGATGGTCAGGAAAGGCCAATTGCCTTCGCATCGAAAACGCTAAGTTCCAGTGAACGGAATTATTCTCAGTTACATCGGGAGGCTCTGGCTTTGATCTTTGGAGTCAAAAAGTTTCATAAGTATATATATGGAAGACACTGTATTCTACAGACTGATCATCAGCCGTTGACGGCTATTTTTGGCTCTAAAAAGGGCGTTCCTAGTATGGCGGCAGCTAGGCTGCAGAGATGGGCCTTGATTCTATCAGCATATGATTTGGAGGTTAGGTACCGGAAGGGAGTGGATGTCCCTCACGCTGATGCGTTGTCTAGGTTACCCTTAGCAGAAGCGGAACCTATAGAGCTGGATGCTAATTTTGTTTCACATGTAGATGTGTGTACAGAAGTGATGAACAATTTCTGTGTTGTCAAGGACATTGCACCTATTACTGCCTTGCATATAGGTAAAATGACGGATAAGGATCCGATTCTTTCGAAGGTCCGAGATTTTGTGATGTACGGCTGGACGAGCTCGGTTGAGCCAGAACTAGCTATTTTTCTAAGGAAGAAGGACGAGTTGTCCGTGGAACAAGGTTGTTTGCTGTGGGGTTCTCGTGTAGTGATTCCAAAGAAACTGTATTCATCTGTGCTTCAAATGTTGCATGATCAACACCCGGGAGTTACACGCATGAAGATGCTGGCGAGAAGTTATGTCTGGTGGCCAGGCATGGAGAAGTCGATTGAAGACGTGGTGGCCTCTTGTTCTGCGTGTCAGTTAACTAGGAATTCGGTACCTAAAGTACCGTTGCAGCAATGGCCTACAACATCAACTCGATGGCAGAGGATACACATTGACTTTGCGGAGGATCCAGAGTCGAGACAGCAACTTTTAGTTTTGATTGACACATACTCTAAATGGTTAGAGGTATTTATCATGAGTTCCATGAATTCTTCCAAGGTTATCGAGAAACTCCGTACCTTGTTTTCATCGTATGGATTGCCTGTTGAACTGGTGTCGGACAACGGAAGATCTTTTACTAGTCAAGAGTTCAAGACCTTTTTGCATAACAACAATGTGAAGTTCACATTAACTCCCCCGTATCATGCGGCTTCAAATGGATCTGCAGAGAGAAGTGTTCAGGAGGTCAAGAAAAACCTTTTGCGTCAAGTGATTGAGGAACATCAGCGTTCTCAGCGTACCACTCTTCAAATGAAATTAGATAATTTCTTGTTTGCGTACCGCAACACTCCAAATACAGTTACTGGCTTAACCCCTGCAGAAATGTTCCTGTCTTGGAAGCCTCGTACTCAGTTGGTTATGTTAAAACCCAATCTCCAGTCATCCATTGATCAAAAACACAGGGAACAAAAAGATGCAGCTGATAGGCTTAGGGGAAGAAGCAGATTTTTCTCAGAAGGTCAGGCAGTCTATGTCAAAACTGTCCGAAATGAAAAGATATCTTGGGTTCCTGGCAAAATAATTCTAAAGAGAAGTCCGGTCACCTATCTGGTGAGTGTTATTGGTGGAAAACCCCGATTTTGTCATGCGGATCACTTGAGAGCTCGGTATGCAGAAGAGGAGGAGATTTTTGTATCACCCAAGGACCCCGTTGTATCACCCCAAGTGCCCAAGAATTCACCCCCGCCGGAGGATCGACCAACCAGTCCCATGATGATGTCACCTGTACCTAGGCCTACGACCAGTCCCAGGGAGAGCCTAGGGCAAGCCCAGTCTCAGCCAACTCCTGCGTCGCCGCTAGCACAGTGCAGCCCACCACCCTCGCTGAGGAAGTCTGCACGGACTGTGCGAAAGCCTCACAGGCTGGACTTGTAAAATTATTACTGAATAATGGGAAGAAGAAATTTTGGTTGCATTTTATTGAAAGTGAATTTATTTTATTTTGAAAGTTGAGTTAATTTTGAATTTATGATATTGACTTTTTTTTTTATGGGGAAGGCGAGTGTAGTAGAAGTCATTATAGTTTCATATATGAACAGTTATAATTATTAGTAACGGAAGAGTTATTATGTTTTGCGGGGTGGCTGCACTGTGCACTGAGCCCTGAAGTGGGATGATTCGTCACGGCTCCTTCTTCTATGTCCAACAGCGATCGTAAGTGGTTCTTTATAATTACTGTCCACTTTTCTAGCGTAACGTTAGGTTACGACAATGGGCCTTATGGGTTAATTGGTTGACATGAGATTTTTTGCGAGACAACAATGAAAATGTAAACAAGAGTCACACCATATATTAGTCAACGAATCATCTCAATAGCACATTACAAATACCGTACAGAGAAAAAGGGAAGACCAATCGGATTAATACCATTGAGCATAATTTACTACAAAATGGATAACCAATAATTATGGTCAGCGGAATAAGGCTGATGCACCATTGACTTTAAATAATCAAAATAGCTATTCCATTAATGTGAACCAAATATATGCCTACCATTGAGTGTGGATACAAGTGGACTTTCCATTTATGTGAACTAGACGTACCATTCAATAATGCAGACTTTGAACGCAGAAGTTTTAGGTTATAATTGTATTTAATTTATAATGCTTTTATTTGTTTTCATTTGATATGTGGACCATCCATATACGTATAACTACATCGATGTATTGATATATCGATATATCGGTATATTGATAAATCGATTGTGTGGATTTTCTAGTCCGCAGCTCATCTTAATCTTTCGATTCATTTATCAACCAAACAGAAAAAGTGGAGTTCTCTCACAAGAGAAGAAATTTTTCAGTTTTGGAGATCTCCCCCCACTAATAAGCCATAACAATGGAAAAGTACTCAATCAAAATATTAGTTGTGTAAATGCATGAAAATTAGATATTACATGTTTTTGTATGGATACCGATAAGTAAATAATATAGCTTTCTAAATATTTTATGCTAAAAATATGTGATTCGTTTTATTTTACTTCTTAACTACTAACATTGAATATTTAGTCAATGCTACCACTTGATGAAATAAAAACAATATTATTGTTTAACATAAAAAATATAATTTTGGAAAATAAAGTAAGTTATGTGCCTTAATTTTATTTTTTTAGCAATTATAAAATAGCTACATACAAGACAATTATTTGTGAATTTCATTAATTTTATATGTAACATCTTTAATTTCTGCAGAGGATAAATTGTTATATTATTTTTTACAAACAATAAAAAAATACAACATTTAAGTTTTTTAGCTTTTTATTTTCCTCCACAACGTCCAGACGTAAATATACATTTTGGTGAGTTAAATACTATGATGGACTTCTCAAAGATTGGTTGTGAAATGAAATTTGATTAGTTCAGCAATACTTTAATTTTCTTCCTACACAGCTCTTGAATGTAGTGACAAACGGTCAACGTGAATTTGCTTACAGCTGCAGCGTGATCTCTCTTCTTATATTTCTGTAAAAATATAGAAAATATTAGAGAACTAACACACATTTAGGTGGCATAATGATTTGTATGAAACGGCTTAGAAAATAACCTATATACTAGCTTACTAGCGTTGACAATAATTGATACTATATTATTATAGACTTATTTATAGACTTAATTATACTAGACAAATCTTGTATTTATTTTTGTGTAAATCATCTTGCTTTGATGCGTTATTGTGTAATGGTATTTGCAGTATAAATAAATAAATAAAAAAAGAAGGAAAAAAAATTAATTAATAAATTAATTAACTAAAAATAATAAAATAAATAAATTAAAAAAATTATAAAATAAATTAATTAAAAAAATAATAAAATAAATTAATTAAAAAATAATAAAATAAATTAATTATTTTAATAATAAAATAAATAAATAATTAAATTCCAAACAGAGAAAATTGAAATAGTTTCATAAACAACTATTACATAAACTGTTATTTCATAAACTACTCGTTTTCCCGTGAAATAAGAACAAAAAAGAAATACTTGTGCGTTTTTGACCCACAGGCAGACGTAGTGTTGTTGGCTTCAATATTAAATTTAAAATCACAGGTTTTTTCAACACTAAGAAATTTATTTACGGTTTTCTATTTGTTCTGTTTATATTAGTAGAGAATAACTATAAAGCAATATGAGTGATTAAACAAATATTTGTATGGACACATAATATTCTGTTTTGCTAGTTGTGAATGTCAATTAATTATCCTATATAGTGAAGAACAATTCAATTTGAACTACATTTCTTAGAAACTAAATGAACTAGCTACCTTAATAGGCTTAACTTATGTGTTATGGAAAGCAGGATAAGAGTTCGCATGAAAATAAAAAAAACACATATTTTATCGAAAAATTGAGATAAATGACTGAAAACGCATTTATAAAATGTTTAGGGAATACGGATTTTTATCTTCCAATAACAAAAGAGTTTGCAGGTCAATTTGATTTTTACTTTATGACTTGCGCAAGTTATATTTGATCGTAGCCTCAATCTGTACAAAAGACAGGAAATATTGCATTACAGTCGAGTTTTGGTCATCGGGAAATAACCGTGTTTTGATTTTGCGAAAATACTGAAGTTTGAGATACGTCCCAGAAATTCATGTACCTATTAATATTATGAAATAAGTGAACATCAAGATTATCTATTTAAATTTCACTGACTTAAATTGTTCGATCATTTACAAAAATATTAATCAGTTCATAACTGACAAAAATTTGTTGACCAAAAGACTGCACGAACATGAAAAAGTCGTATTTCAAAATTATAATACTTCTTTAAGAACATTTTTTCTCTGACATAGGATGTGTGGACTTTATCAGTTTTGTGATCATACTACAAACATTCGCAAAGAGACAATTATCAAGTCTGTTCCCGCGTGAGAGTCGAACATTTCTGTATAAATTCATAACATTTATAATATACAACAAAGATAAGAATTTTATTGCCTGCAAAATATAGGTTACTTCCAGTAAAAAATGTTTTATGCTTTTCTAAATTGTATAGATTCGACACATATTCTATATTTATTTCAGCTTGGTTTGAGTAATCTCTTTCTAAACCTTCGGTCTATGCTAAAAACGTGTTTAAGTTAACAATGTAGGCAATGCTTTCTCGAGATACCGGAAGAATATTTTCATTGTTGTATGGTACTGGTTTTACCTAACCAGTTTTGACTTTTGATTTGAAATTAATTCAGTTATGTATTATGTAAAATCCCCTTGATTGATTTTCATTATTCGTGCATGTTGAAAATCTTAGTCGAAACATGTAAAGACGTGTCTGTGTTATTTTTACCTAGGCTACGACACGTTGACAATCAAGATTCTGCAACCAAACCTCAGGATGTACAACAATATTAATTATTTTAATCTGACCCACATAAATTAAATATTTAGATGAGGTAAAGCCTCTTTGATAATTTTATTTCACATTGTTCTACGCAAAACAATCACATTATTCATTCACAAGCCTATTAGTTCTGCAAAAACCGTACCTATAAAGTACTAGCTATTTAAAAACGGTGGATTTTCGTCGGTGTTTTCAAAGAACTCTCACCCTACTTTCCAAACTAAATTACTTTTTCCGATAATAAGGGTGGAAAATAATTACTTTTCTTCACACAAGTCCATTTGAAATCCACAGACTGTTTTTAAGAACTCGTTCAGGCCTTCGCCACGATCTTTCTTTTTAGGTGTCTGAAAGAAAATTAATACAAATTTACATTTTTCGATTTCATAGTTTCTATTTGCATGCGAACTCTTATCCTCCTAATGCTTTTGAGAAGTTCTGTTGGTAAAACTGGCCCAATTGTAGGTCTCTGGCATAACTACGACTAATTTTATCATAGCTCATGAAATTATTTTCTAAGTAGGCCTATTATTCCTTTGAACTTATCTGACACATGTTTACAAAATGGCAAAAAACAAAAATAACTATAAAAAAATTAGAAAGACCAATCGCCTGCAAACTCTTCAGCGACTCTTGCCCTGCTGTCCTTCCTAACCTAGAATAATCTAAAAAGTAAACAAAGAATTACTTCTCTTCGCACAGATCGAACACAATTCGACAGATTAACTTTTTGAAATTTGTCAAGGCTTGGGCATGGTCTCTCTTATTGAACAGCTGAAATACAAAACAATACGATGAAGATGTTACTAATAGACTACAAGTTTTTAAGCGTATTAAAACTATCTATGGTTTATTAAGACCATTGATAGCTGGTTTTAATAAACCAGCTATCAAACATAACCTGTACAGTAAAACCTACAGTCAACGGTAAAACTCAAATGTCTTTGGCTGGTGAGTGGAACTGTGAATTATTTTAACCTGAGTAAAACCCATTTTTCGTTTTTCCCACAAACAATTTTCTTTTTGGTGGGGTGATTGTTTCAAGAAAGATCACCATTATCTCAGTGCAAAATATATATTGAGCGTATGGTACTCTTTAAACTCTATTTAAATATAACTTAATTTAAACATTATTTAATCTATAATATATTTGGCTTATTGTGCTGTGTCATATGGAAATAGATAAAAAATGTAGTAAATCAGTTTTCGTTACAATGACGAACCATTCTACTAATCCAAGTAAGCACTTTTTCTGGGGTATGGAGATGACTCAAAATTGCACGAATTCTAAATACATTTTAAGTAATGCTTAGTTTGCCAGTAACTCTAGCCTGAGTTGGTGTCCTTGATCATCAAGCTCATTTTTCATTGTTTTTAGCATTGTGAACTTGTTCAAAGGGTTATTTCGGTCGAGCTCCACCGATTCACACAATTTTGAACTCAACATGAACAAAAAATATTATTCTAAGTATTAATAACTTTTTTGTTATCTAAAAGTGAAGAACTGTTAAATTTTTCCTTGAGGTTTCGTACTTACATCATTAAACACTATCTTAGGTAGGGAATCAAGCTTCTTGGGGAACATCTTCTGTGTTCTGATTCCGTGGTTGACGACCAAATAATCGGTGTCAGGGGAGTTGACACAATCAATGAACTTGTGAGCGTCTGGCCTGATGTGGATCTCGTCCAGGCACTGAACAATCAACAATCGATTAAAAAGGTGTTATGTAATACCAATATATGCATCATTATAGTTGGAGCTATCCGTTGTGAATGAATAAATAACAATATATAAATAAATAAATAAACAAAAAAATGAATAATAAAAAAAAATATAAAAAATAAATAATAAATAAATATTTTTTTATAATTAAGTTAGTAAGTAAATAGGTAAGTGGGTAAGTAAGGAAGTAAGTTAGTTATTAAGTAAATAAATAATTAATAATAAAATCAACTAAATGATAAAATGTAGAATCCCAACTGGAAGTCGAAAAATTAGTAACTATTTCGATATTGAACAAATTTTAAGAGAGATGTCTTGATAAATCACTAATGTACGATACAACTGGGTTGTTTAAACCTAAAAATTGAAACCTTCACAAAATTCTAAAAAGGTCCTAGGCGTAATAGCTATTTACGTTACAATCGTAGTAAGAGCGTTTTTACATCACGCAGGTGAATGTTGTGCAACGAGCGGAAGGGAGTTGATAATTCACCTAAGTGATGTAAACACGCTCTTGCGTAACGTGTAAAGTAGCCTACATTTATTCCACCTTAAAATTTTCCTAGTCCAATTAATTAATACTTGATTTAGGCTCACATAAGACTTAAATTCTTAACAAAAGTGTTACACGACTTACGTCTGGTAGTCCGTCCATTTGATCTTTCTTGTTGATCAGACACTTGATCACCTTGACCATTTTCAGCTTGTGCGCGTGCATCTTCTTGATCACACAGGCGTGCAGTTTGTTGGCGATGCATTCTTCTTCTCCTCGAGTGCAGACGAACTCCAGATGAGGTTCTGGCTCTTGCTCCACTGATACCTGTCACAGAATTTACATATCTCTCAGTTTATGACGTGATAAGCCAATCAGCTGTTCGGAACAAAGCGCAGACAAAACAATTGGATTGGACTTTGGATGATATTTTATACATGTAAAACCATTGAGCATTTCAGAAATTGAGTTTGTGGAAATGCTGCATTCATCAAAGCGAGTTATTTTGTTGATTTAGATACAATTTTAAGATAATTGACACAAGTAAATTTAATGGTTCAATTTGGACAATTCTCGACGGCTGGCTGAAGACACCAAATTATCTATTAATTTATTTTAATGAATACTCTACAACTCACGTTAGTTTTTCCGAAGGGGACGAGCTCAATCTCGATACCCTCTTCAATCTGTTCCCAGTGAGGTGAGAACTGGTTGTTGATGAAATCCTTGAAAACGGGATCCATCGCTTCGTAGAACACCGTCACCTTGACAGTCTGAAAAACATATGCAGTAATGAAGATAAAATACAACACAACAACAGCAACAACAACAACAACAACAACAACACGAACAACAACAGCCAAATATTAAACCAGACCAGAAAACATTCAAATCTTTGAAGAAACCTGAGGGGGGTAACGTATCTGAAAAAAGTTGATAGGAAGCAAGATTCCACCAACATGCCATTTTGTCGACAAGCCAGTTGACCGACATTATAAATTAAATATCCACAAGAAAACAATGTTGCTACCGAAATATAATTTTGCCGACAAGTTAGATAATCGAAAATATTTAATCATTTTCTGCATATGAACATAGTAAATATTGTTGTACAATAAATTGATAATATATATATATATATATGTCTCAACGGCAATTGACGGTAACAGCTCATACCTTTGAATCTCTGACAGCTGCGTGGAAGGCGGAGCTGGCCGCCACGCATAGCAGCAGAATCACACCTGCAAGCCTGAAAAAACGTAAAATAACTATAGGAACACAGCTACAATTACCATTAACAATACCAAAATAAAAATCCCGTCCAATTTAGCTGTAAAAGTTATTTTTATTTTATAGAACTTGATTTAATAACCACGTTGGTTTAACACTTACTATAGTGTGCAATTGGCCAAATTCTATTTTTAGTTTTGGGTTTTTATACTTTGACAATAGACGAGACAAAAAAGTAGTTAATGCAGAATATTCTAATAGTTCAATGTTTTCCATTATTTTTTATTATTAGTAAAAGCATAAAAGACTTATCGCCAAAATGTGTATACACTATTTTAAGTTATGTCACTACGATCACTATAGGAAAAACGTCCCATCTAATGTAAAAATTTGAAGCAAATAAAAACGTGGCGCAATCTGTTGGGATGGTAAAAGAACTAATGGCGATATTCTGTGTCAAGTGGTAAATCAATCAGCTGATGGCTATGATTAAGCTAGGATGGATCGGTGGTGAGTCGGTGGCTCATTCGGTAGCGACGCGGACTTCGGGCCCAAGGCAGCGATGTCGTGGGTTCGGATCGGGTTCGGATCCTGGTCACTGCCGATAACATTTTATCAGTACAGTTCACCTTTGTACTGTACCGGCTCACTCCTTGCTTTGCTGCAAACGATCCACGCACGGGCGCTTAGTCTATGTGGACGGGCAAATGCAAGGTTAAAAGAGGCCACCAACCTCTTTTTTTTTATAAAAAATAAAAAAATAATGAAACTGCATGTATTAATTAATATGTATTTAATTTATAGTACTAGGAGACTGAGCATTGCTCAGATTGAATTAAACATTAAATATATAAGTCAATCAGCTAAGTTAAATATATTTATTATGTACGGTAAACAATATCAACAGATATTAGATTATACAAAGTACACATTTTAGTACACCTTTATAAACACATAGATTGCATTAAAAAACCTGCATCAGCTGTTTTTACAGCAGGTAAAAAAGCGTATTGACGATAACATGGGGACTTTAAAGGGCTGTAGGGCGGAAACTGGATTTTACAGCCTTGTGACCAAGTCCAATCGATTTCTCGTGGCCAAATACCCCATAATAAAAAAATTAAAATTACTCTGACGAAAAATAAAAATTTGTCTGTACACGCGCTTGTTTTAGAGTTTAGGACTCAACTCAATTATAAGATGGTCCTGAACTTCATACATTTTCTTGGCTTCAAATTTTACATTGGACGAGGAGAAGTATACTCAGAGTATAGTCAATACCACAATTAATTCAATAATTGGGGTATTTTTAATACAATATTTTTAATTAAATATTTTTATAACTATTTTCTGAGTTGGATTTACACTCTGAAGCCAGTGTCACATTCATAAAACCGTTTTGACATAATTCGACATAAATCTAAGTTTCCAACAACTAAGGTGCAAAGTTATCTACAAACATATGTTTTATATCACTACGTTTCTTGCAGACGTCATCGATGTACAAGGAAGTTACATAATCGAATCATGACGATAAAACACGTGGCAATTCTACTGCAGCCTACTTTTCTCTGGCTAGAACTCATCTATTTGTAAAGCTTAGCAAACTATAGTCATTAAAAAAATGTGTAATTTATATTAAAGTAATAAAATATATAATAATACTATGTTAACGTAATTGTCCTTATTTCCCCAAACTAGAAACTTAACATACAGTACCCCACTTAGTGAAATACGCTCAATATGTAAAATGGCGTCGATTGAGTTTATGTTTCTATTGTCACTATGGTGCAGTTTAAAAAAAGTCTTTTTGTAAATTTTATTTTTTTCCAATTTTTTACATTAATTGATTTACCATCTCACAAACTACCTACAGTAAAATTATACAGTAATTATGACTAATGCAGTTAATTTTTTATTCAATAATTATTATTTGGAAAAAATATGCGTGTACTCAATTGTTTTAAGCACATATTGAATTGTTGCTTATTCAAAATAATCTATCACACAAAAGGTGCACTGCATGTAAATAAGTTGGAATTTAGTTATAACTACGATTTTAAAGTTCATTTATGCAAGACCTAATATTATAAAATACACAGTTTTTTGCACTCTAGAGAAATATTCCATTTAAAAATCTAAAAGTACATTTAACATTTTTCTACAATACAAAAACGCAAAAGTACCAACCATTGACAAAATCATCGATACATCGATCAAATGCGATTTTAGGAACCGGCGAAGGTTTTTAATCCGCAATGTGCAATCATTGTATGCAATCATTGACTATGCAATTCAATAATAAATTACGAAGTAAAGACCAAACTGCATTATTGAACATATTGCAGGGTAGGCAGGAAGGTGTTTTACTTACATTTTGCTTGTAGCCACCGTGTTGACTGATAAAATCATTCCAACGTTTGCCCTGATAGCTGTTATCTTTCTCTGTTACCATACGCGGTTCGTATTCTATCAATGATGCTTGGTTGACTAACAAAATATCACGAATAGATTTTGTACTTTCCCCCTATGGAGGAAGTATTGTTTTCGTAAACACAGAGTTTAAATTTTCGGTGGATATCAGCTTTGGGGTCCCCTGAAGCCAAAAGAGCATTTTCAAGTATCTGTATGGGTTTATGTATATGTACAGATACAGACCACACCAGTGATCCCATTTTGCTGAAATTTGATATGTGGGTAATTTATGGTACCTCCAGTTTTTTTATTTTTTTTCGAAATCTCGATTTTTAATGGTGATTTCCCCATAAAATAACGGTAAAGTCAAATAAAACCCGGCTCAAACTACTCTGATCATGATTAAGTATTTAATAGTCGTTTTAATTCTGAACAAAAATTTAAACCCCCAATTGCTGCAAAAATGACGGTTAAATAGTTATTGTACGGTAAAATTTGTGATTTTACCTATACATGATCTTAGTTGTTACTCCCTCTGCTTACATAAGTTAACTGCTTATATAAGTGTTGTTGAAAAGCCCATGGGAGAAAGTATGATTATCAAAGTAGTTTATTTACTGACTAATGGTGAGTTTATTGTAAATAGTTGAGAAATCATAGATTGCTCAGTTATATTTCGTATGTTTATTAGAATTGGATTATCATTTTAATAGGTTTATATTATTCTCAATTAACAATAAATGATGTCATAACTCCCGCTAATCCGAACTAATTGGGACTAGATCCTTTTCGGTTTATCTATTAGTTCGAATAAGTGAAAAACGTATTGTAATTTATTACTTACTTACTTACTGGAGTGGCCACTGGTACCCTAAGAGGTACTTGGCCTCGCCCACACACTGCCTCCAGATGTCTCTGTCTTTGCTGTCATTTTCACTCCTTCCCAGTCTTCTTACATCTTTTTGTACTTGATCCTTCCATCTAAGTTTGGGACGGCCTCGTGGTCTCCTGCCTTCGGGGTTTCTATCAAGTACATTTCTCGTAGTGGAGTCTTCCTCTCTTCTCGAAATATGTACTTTATATTGTAATTTATTACAAAATAAAATAATGCATTTTCAATTGATCCCACACTACATTGTTTTAATATACTTTCCATGCAAGAAATTAGTGCAGGTTCAGCTGGTTGCTTAATAAAAATAGGGCTTTATTACGTACCACTGTATTGTTATGAATTTTTACCGGACACCAGCTGATTATAATTGGCAATAAGTCGACTTAAAATATCCTCTCTTAGAAGTTAAGTGTAGTAATTGTCCTTTAGTAGTTGGGAATATACCACGGATTTGTACAGTTTTCACATTGTTCGGATAGTTTAGAGTAGTAGCCTATGGCGAAAATATCGTACGTAACTCGTCCAAAATGTGTTTACCGGACTAGTAACGTAATATAACGGGTTCATAATGACCGCTAACATTTTGTTTTGTAGCTCAGCTAATTCATGGGTTTTTGTTTTCGTTTAATGGTTCATTAATAGAATTTGTTTTAAATTATAAGTTGTTGAAACTATTCAGATTTTCTAATGGCGGTGGCATAACAAATAAATGAGGTGTTGTTTAATGGTTTTGCGGGCGTGAAGAAATAAATAAAACAACGCTGTGTAAAATAACAATTACAGTTTATTTAGACTCAAATAAATTCAAGAATTTGCGTTTTGCTCATATTTCTTTGAGTTTTAATAAACTAATTGTTATTTTACACAGCGTTGTTTTATTTATTACTTCACACCCGGAAAACAAAGATTACATTGATTTCACAAATAATTTATTTGTTATGCCACATCCATCAGAAAGGTTTAATAGTTTGAACAACTTATAATTTAATAAAATACTATTAATTAAGAAACCATTCAACGAAAAAAAGCATCTCTCTTGCTCTAGCCCATGAATTAGCTGAGCTGTCATAAAACAAAATGTTAGTGGTTATTATGAACCACCCTTTACTATATTTAAAATTTATTATGCAATGTAAACTGTGTTCTGATTAATCATTACCAAATCAGCTGTAAATAGCATTATAATCAGCTGTAAAATCAGCATTAAAATCAGCTGCTTGTATTGTTGCATTGTTTTCCTCAATACATTGTTTCTACAGCTGAGGCGGTACCGTAGCTTGTTTTTTTTATATTTTTGGAGTTAGCTTGTACACTTTCATTGACTCAAATCGTTAGTTCCTTGTTAGTTCTCATAAAATTAAAAGTTGAGTATTAATACAATGAATAGGATAACCTCAAATAAATATCCTATTTCTAACTAAGCACATTTAAGTTTAATGCTTCTTTTAAACGTTTCGACACTATTTGTTATTAACGTAAATTAAAAACAACTTCCATAGAAAATAGCTTGGAAATAATTGTTCCTATAATTGACAATTACATTTCGTCTTTATTTGCTCAAACATTTTTTGTTTACCTTTTTAACCTAGCATACATGTTAAAATGATGTCAAACGTCAAATCACACAAACAAGTCTTTCAACAGAATGAAAATAAATATTTGCATAGAATTATAAACACGCGAAGTAACGGAAGGGCTCTTGAAACACATGCAGACGTCATTCAAAAATAATAAGCCCTGAACCATTGACTACAAATTGTACATAATCAATGCTTAAACGTTCTTATACACATTGTGGTCGAGAGTAATCGTGATCAGTGTTTCAACATGAAGAGGATTACAATAAAAAGGGTATATCAGTGTTTTGATTGATAGAGCACAACGGTCAAGGTATTAACGAATTTACTGTTACGACTCTTTGAGATTTGAGAGGGATTATGAAAATCAGTTCAATTTTCTGTGTTGCAACAACCTCTTATGCTAAGAGAGGCATAAATAACATTAGGCTGTTATAGCTTTTGGAGTTGTAGGTTTTCTAAGGCTTAGAACTAACACACTCGGAGGATATGATTATTAAAACTTAATTTTGTATAAATAGTAGTTCTGTATACATGGAAGTTTTTTATGCATAAAACGATGTATATTTATTTGATGATTTTCCTGATGTCTGTAATGTTATCTTAATCTCTTCCTCGATCTTCTTCGTTGCTATATTTTTTTTTTAGTGAGTAATGTAACTGTCATCTTGTCTTCGCCTACATACACATACAACACAGGCACAAATTGATAAAACTAATTTTGGCTTTCTTATGCAATAACATGTAAAATTAATTAACACTTTTTATCATAAATTGTTTACTTATTTTCCTAATTCTTTTTTACATAGATGGGCAGTCGCCGACAGCTCTGGTGGGAGCTGCTGAAGGAGAAGGGTCCGGACTACGTGAGACAGTTTTCCGAGATGACAACCCTACATGGAGTCCGCTACCTGGCCGAGCGGAACAGGAGCTTACTGGAGAGGTGAGGTACCTTGCTTGAATTTTCATCTGACCTGCTACAGGTGACAATGGGATAGTCAGAAAGGTCCATGCGGTAGGTAGTTAGATAGTGCAACAGGGTAGGAGGAAGAAGTTGAGAGGGAGGGGAGGGGAGGTATAGGTATAAAAGCAAGTGGTCGAGAGGTATAGAAAGTTATGGAGGAGGAGGTGAAGAACGAGGTAGAGAGAGAGGAGCTGAAGGCAGAGTAAGAGGTAGAAGTAGAGGATGAGATCAAGATGGAGTAGAGGAAGAGTTAAATGTGAAGGAGATAGAAGAGGTGGAGGAGGGGGTTTAGGGGAATGAAGGTGTGAAGACGGAGGATAGCTAACGAGGAGAGCAGAGGTGGAGGTAGAGGTAGATGTGGAGGTGGAGGAAAAGACGGAGTTAAGGTAGAGGTGTTAAGAGTAGTGAAAGTGGAGGTAGATAGAGATGTAGAGTTTTAGGTACCGGTATTGATGCTATGCAACCTATATCCCTACCACTACCTCTTTACTAATTGTCTACCCTAATATGCCAAATTTTGTGTTAGTGTCATTGAAAACTATTTTCTCTCTAAAATTGTAAATATCTGGATTAATCAATTTGCCAGATTGTTCTGGGGCCTGGCCATGGTAGTGACGTACTCCAGTTGCTGGTACTTTGTCGCTCTGGTCAGTTCAGACTTCTACACCACCCCTGTCGTTATGTCTGTGGAGACCCGAGCCACATCTAGCTGGTCCATCCCCTCCCCAGCCGTCACTGTCTGCACATCCAGCCACATCTCTCATGCCAAGGTGGATGTCTCAGCACTCTACAAGGAGACCAACCTCAACGATTCAATGTAAGAATTAACTGTAACTAAGTTGTGTAGTTACCCCCTTAAAGCTGTACTGTAGCATTGCTATTTTATAAAACACAAACCATGGTAAATGTCCTTGGCAAACGTAGTCCCTCGTAATTTCTGCGATGAAATCTTAATACATCCAAGTACCACTTTTTCCAAAGTTGATATCAAGGATCTTTCAAAAGACCAACCTTCAATGGCCCAACCAATAATCTCAACAGTTCCAAGTGAGGTTTTAAAAGGCAATCTCTTTTTGACCAAAAACAAAATGTTGATTAAGTTGAGTCCTCATAAAGTCAGCTACATCTCTCTTTTCAAATTCGAACTATCCACACTTCTTTTTACAAGTGAAGTAGAATAAGCTCAAATTCGAATTTAATTTTTAATTTTTTGCAAGGTTTTGAAATGCTATACAGTAATTCTGGGGTCTCTCTTGGTGAACAAAGAATTTATCATTATAGTTTCTAAAATTAATTAGATCTCAATATCTAGAGATCTGAAAACAAGTAAGGTGTAATGTATTTTAAGTATAAATGAAAGATGAACTTGAAACAAGTGAAATGTGTTATGTAGTTTTGTAAGTTACTCAAATTTTGGACTTTTGTAATTAGTCCGTTAGCAAAATTTAGGCGGTTTTACGGAAAGGGAAGTTACCCCACTACTCTTTGCTTAATGTATGTTGAAGCTGATTGACATTTTGGCAAACCTCAACTGTTTAGCTATATTGTTTTAAATGTAGGATCAAGCGGAGGGGATAGATTTCTTTACCTAAAACTGCCTACATTTTGTGAGCATGAGTATAAGTTTCAATATTAGTTATAGAGATTATGACGTGTGTCTTTGCATCTCAGGAAGGCTCGGCTGGACGTTGTGCGTAACCTTTGTGGCCATGCTGGAGGAGGATCTGACTATCTTGATGATGAAGCTTTAACCCATGTAATTAAAGTAAGTTTTCAAAATAGCCACAGTCAGACAAAAAATTCCTATGTAGAAACTGAATAAAATCTTTAGATTTCCTAAGTTAGTAAAAATACCATCAAACTATAAAGGCCATTACTTACCATCTCAACAACAGTGGTGTTGAGACATTATATTGTTATTGATAAGAATAAATAGGTCAAGAGAAGATTTTATAACAAAAGATTATTTTGTACTGATAATGTATCTGTAAACTACTACATGAGGAAAAAGAAATTAACATCAACTGCTAGTTGTGGTTGAGGAAAAGCACGGCCACCTTTAACTCCAGACCGCGACCTAGTTGAAATGGCGACATTGCAAGTAGTGTTTTGCGGCAGACATCCCATAAAATAACATGACAGACAGGTGACACCAGCTAATTTAATTCACATACTATTTATTTAAATTTTAGAATGTATCTATATAAATAAAATTATAGTTTTGTCAGTACATTGCATACAATAATGCAGTTTTTGGTTATTTTTACGTTTCATAGCCTAAGAAAGCCGAAACGAGTCTTATCTCAATTTCTGTCTGTTTGTCTGTTTGTCCATTCTGTGGTTCCGTCTGTAACGCCAAAATGTCATTTTACGCGGCCTACTCCTAGAAAACTAGAGTACCGATCAAGGTTCTAATCATTTTTCTGTATTTACTGGAATGGTGAGAGTGTCTTTGGCTATAAAAACATGGCCTCGATTCTTAGAAAACAAAATAACGAACCATCAAAAACCCCAAATTTTATCCGAATGTTTACTATGAATTTTATGAAATAACGATCAGCTGTTTGGATTAGTTCTCACTTCTAGCTGTCACTGATATGTTTACATTAAAAGTTGTTTACAAATACCGCAACCATTTCCGATCAAGTTTTGTTAGCACATCCAAACCAAGTGAGATTAAAAACGTTGTGCCTTACTTAACCGGTTTAATTAATCGCAAGTGCAACGATTGTTCTTGAGTTTTGATAACCGGGGGAAATACTCTGCGAATCAGTGTTGTATTAGTGCTGGGAAACTTACAATTTTTAATCATCGTCACCAATAGCTTACAAAAAAGGTTTCCACTCATTGACGGCGCTTCAATGACAGTTGTGTAAAGTGCAAAGTAAAATATCACAACTGCAGTGGGTGATCGTGGATGTTGCTGCGTTCTTGGAAGATCTTTCTGATTTCGCTGTGATCGTAACAGAGGTTTAACTTACAGATGTAGCTAAACTCGCTTTTCCAATGTGTCACTTTGGTTTCTACTTACAGTATACTTACATTTCGACAACGATATCGGTACTTTTGCTACTTAAGAAGTAAAACTACAAACGTCCAAAACCCCAGATTTGTGCGTTTTTTGTCACATTTCCTCCGAATATTTGCTAGATATATGTACCGATTATCGTTTAGAGATTACGTAACCTTTAAAATAAGAAACCATTGTTTGGATAAAGGTGGTTTCATCAAACTGTCATTAATATGTTAACATTAAAAGTTGCTTACAAAAAATGCTATTAATGGGAATTAACTTTGATTTTCGAAAACTAAAAAAAACCAAGGGATAACTTAACTTTGGTACTGCACCACATTAACTGATGGTTTTTTGAGCAAACTATAGGCCTAGTGATTGTTTAAAGCTTTACATCGTTAACGTTACATGTTACATGTTTTGTGGCCTGTGTATTTATTTATTTGCCAACGGACCTATAATACAGTTTGATTAGAAGGACGGTTTGAATTGGTTATAAGTACTATATAGTTCTTTTCTTAAATGTAAACGTTGGTTATTGCATGGTTTTTTTGCTGCTTTTCCTTAGAACCGGTGGTAGTATTAAGAATCATTTTTACATACAAACGAAACCCAGAAACATATCACTATTTACAACTATAGTTAGGCCTATCGTTAGTGCTGCACCTTATTTCTTATTAAATTTAATTGATGTATTACTGTATAATTTTTGCATTTTCTGTCTGGACTCCAAAATGTTAGTTTATGCTATGAAAATGATAAAACATTAGTGAAAGATTTTTTTAGCAAACCATAATGAATTTGTAAAGCTTGGCGTTGATAACGTATCAATGATTTGTGGACTGTGTATATTTATTTACTTATTTATATATTTGCCAACGGATCTACACACTAATTTTACAATTTGATTAGGCCTAAAGACGATTATCATAAAATTTGATGACACTATCAAAACTTTCAAATAATTATTTTGTTTGTAATTTGCTTTGGTTAAAGCGTAGCAAATCCCCTAATTTAATTTTGTATTTGTGTGTGTATGTCTGTTGGTAACGCATTAATGTCCTTATTTCTCAGTGTTTCATGGAGAAGACAAGAGCGCCTTTGTTAATGAAAATTTCAACCCGAATAAAGTGAATTATAGACATCCCAAGAACAAAACAACCTGCGCAGAAACGAAAAGATCACGTTGTTCGCGCGGTAGGTGTGGCGTACCATTCAAACCTGCGCGGCTCGAAACGGCCCAGGGATCTTTCGTTTCTGGTATTACTATAGTGACCCGGTGGCTCAGTCGGTAGCGTCGCGGACTTCGGACCCATGGCAGCGATGACGTGGGTTCGGATCCTGGCCACTGCCACTAAAATGTATCAGTACAGTTCACCTTTGTACTGTACCGCCTTGCTTTGCTTTAACGTTCCACGCACGGGCGGTTAGTCTATGTGGACGGGCAAATGCAAGGTTAAAAGAGGCCGCCAACCTCTTTTTCAAAAGTAAAGTAGTAAAGTAAAGTGTGCAGTACTGAGGTTGATGTAGTATTTTAACTACTTTTAACCAGTGTCAAAAGTAACTTTCAATTACAGGCCTACCTTAGGGCTATGCCTCATAGATTTATAAAGCAATTCCTTTTATCATTAGATATAAAATATGGACTAACACGATCGGGTGACATTTAATTGCAAAGCATTCGTTTTGGCTTTGAAACTGTCAGATATTGTATTTGCGAAGGTTTATATGCATTCCTATACAGTAATAGTTTTGCCAGCATATCTGGAAAATGCACACTAAATATGCAAACCAACTCCTGTTCTGAATATAAGGTTTCAACTTACTACAAATATTCCCGTACTTTTCACAACCGATTGGATTATCGACATTACAGGTATTTAAACCACTTTAATTGTATCTTGATAATCCGGAGGCTACCCATTCGAAAAAATATATTTTAAAAATGCATCCTATTCCACCCCGAATGTATACTAAAAATATTTTAATAAAATATTTTGTTTTAATATTTTATAAATGTTATAAAAAAATTATTAAAAAATGTATTTAAATATTTTAAATAATAAAGATTTAGTGTGAAAAGCATAACTATTAGTTGAGTAAATTGATTAAATAGTTCATAAAAACAAATTTTGAAAAAAATCTAGAACACAATTTTTTTGCCAGGACGGGGAATTGAACCTGGTACCTTTGTCTTGTGAGCCTCCTACCTTACCTCTGAGCTATCTGTGTTAATTTGTTTTGAGGGGTTTCTAGTGGTGAAAGAGTAGCCGACAGTTGCAATGGTCGCAATACTTGAAATATTTTTGATACCACAGTATTTTCTGTTAATCTGTTTAGGCATCAAGTAGATGAATTGTTTTTCTGGGAGTTGGAGAGGGTACTGGTATTTGAATAAAGATTATTTAATTACAATTAGATTAGTAATGTTATTATAATTTATTATTATAACATTAATTAATGTTTCCCCTTTAATTGTACAACTATTAAAAATTAACTCAAATAAGTTAAAAAATATTAATAAAAAAATTGCATTATTTAATTGTTCTATATTAAGCAGGTGTTCCCTGCTCTATAATCTATAACTAAATCTATAATTTATTATAGATCCAATTTACTATAGATCCCATAACCGTACCGACCATTTCCCAACGTTGGGCCAACAATAACAATGTGTGCTACATGGGCGGACATCCGGTATGTTAAAAGTTCACTTTTATAAGATAGTCTAAACATTTTGTTTAACTGTTTGGAAAAAAGGAATTATTTTTGGGGTGATTTTAAGACAACTGTAATATACATGCGATTTATAGTATAGGCTACTTGAATTATTTAAAAAAAAAGTCTTTTACCTAACCCGCCATGTTAAACTTCCCTATCCTAAGCGTGATGTATACAACTTCCTTACTACTCGAGTGATGTAAAGTATCAAAAAACTCACTCGGTGATGTAATGAAACCCATTTAAATAACATTGAGTGGATAACTTAAAAAATATAACTCTATGGAGCCAACGACGTTTAACGCTAGAAATCAGCTGTGTGCTTGAATTTTATTGTTATTGTTATGTTTTGGAGAATTTTCCTAACCTAGCTTTTGTTTGTAAATGAACCTTACTGTTATAAGATGAGTGAAATGGGTAATGAAAAATATTGTTCGTAACCTCCTGTATATTGTCGGGTCAGGTAAAATCTTGTACGTTACACGTTACGCAAGAGCGTGTTTACATCACTTAGGTAAATTATGCAACTCGCTTCGCTCGTTGCACAACTTTCACCTGCGTGATGTAAAAACGCTCTCACTACACTTGTAATGTAAATAGCTATTAGTCATGGCCCTAAAACAATTCTTTAAGGAACAAGAAATTTGCTGTCAAAATATATTTTTTAAATGTGTGGGAAATATATTTTACCAAGCTCGGTTGAAACAAATTACCAAAATATATTTTTAAAACTTAAACAGGCTATTTATAAAATATTTCTATAATATTCTTTATAAAGGTGTTATAAAGTGTTTTTAAAAATATTTTTACAGTTACAATTCTTTAAAAATATTTTTAAAAGCTATTTTTTATGGTAAATAAAATATTTTAAAAATATCTTTTACATAAAAAACTAAATTATTTTGTCTTAATATATTAAAAATATTTTGTAAATATATTCAACCGAAAAATAGAAAATATTTACAAAATATATTTTTAAGACAATTAAAAAATCATTTTAAAATATTTTAAAACTATTATGTTAAAATATTATTCAAAAATTAAAAAAAAGTATTTTAAAAATAATATTAAAATATATAAAATATTTTAAAGATGGATATATATTTTTAAAATATTTATAAAATATCTTTGTGCTGTCTGGGATTGAACACCAAAACAAAAAAAATTGAAAATCTATTTCTGTACATTTAAAAGTGGAGTCAATATTTTCAAATCCCAGTAACCAAGCCTCCGTATAAAAAAAAATAAATCGGAACCTGGTCCAGGTCTTACCATGAGACCTACGGTAACAGCTTATTCCCTATATGGAAAATTCACTAAAATACACAAAATACCATTAGCTGCCACCAAACAAAACAGCTGTTACAACACTAGTTGCGACGTTTTTGCCACTTCAAAGGCCGCGGTCTGGAGTTAAAGGCGGCCATGGGAGAAGTATGTGTTGACATGTATTGTAATAGTGACAAAGATGAACATATCCTTTTCATTAAAACCAATTACTTGGGAATTTTTGGAGAAGAGGATGGACTGCAATACGTTTCGGGTAGTTAGGAATCTCCTCCTGTTTTCGAGTGACTCAACCTACCTAACATACCTAAAGTTTTTTCCAAACATTGACTACGCAACAATTATATATTACATAACCAAAAAACAAGTTTACCTCTCGAAACGTACAGTTTTCAATTAACGTACCATAAACTAAAATTAAACTAGTTACCAGTAACCATCACAATTATGCACTTTAAAACACAGAAGGTGATAAGAGTTTAGCTAACTCTGAGAAAATTAGAGTTCAGGGGACAAAAAGAAAGAAATACGCTCACTCTTTCCAACAATTTTACTGAACTAAAAATCAACTCAGTATTCTACCACAAACTAGCACAGTTTTCTAAATATAATCTTGACTGTGAATGTAATTTTACTCATCCTGTTGCCAGAATTATCTGCCGGATGTACGCAACGTTTTCATCTCCGTCACCAGGATGCACAAGAACATAGAACCTCTCCCGGCGCATCTACAGACCATTATAACTCCGTCGTCAATCTGCTTCGTCCACAACATGCTGCCGCTGGAAGCATTCCTCAGACCTGAGTTTCTGGAAGTGTGAGTTATCAGTCATTTAGCTTCCATATAGATGTCTACTTCAGTATCCAACAGTCAATGGTGCACTCTTACAGATTGTTAGTAAAAGTCTTGTTACGACACTCTTTGATGGCCAATAGCACCCTTTGGGGGATAATCTAATTGTCAAGTTGTATTTTCCTCTTTTATAAGTGGCTATTTTATATTTGCCTGATAATTGCAGGTACAAGAAGTACGGACTGTTGGACGGGAAGAGAGTGGACCACAATGTGTGGACTCCAGACCTCGGGTATCAGAGTGAGCGTTATGACGCTCTACCACTCAGATTGTGGGGTAACGCGTACTCCAGCAGCACACGGTACTTGCTGAGCGTCCGGGACAATGACTACGATGACGTTTGCAGCTTCAACAATAGGGCGTTCTCGGTAACTGCTTGGATATTGTTGATGTATTTAATTCGAATTGTAGATTTTAACAGGTTTGTAGTACTACGAGTAGTTGTGTCATAAAGAACTAAAAAAACTCACTTTTTAAAAGCTTTTCTTGTTTTCCAAGAATTTTAAAGTTTTAAAAACTAAAAAGTTATGTGAATGAAAATTATGAATAAAATACCCCCTTAAAGATTGGAATTGTCAGTTGTTTACATGAAATTAGCTAAATACTTGCATAAAGTAATCTGATTGCCAAGGTAGCAACTAGTTTGTTTCTTAAGAGTCCTTATGGAGCCTAGACGTTCTAACTCATAAAACAATTAAAAAACTGCAAAGCAAATTTCTAATCTCACAGTATACTAGAAAAAATATTTTGAGCTGGTAAATAACTCTTCAGTGGCTGTTTGAAAATAACAAAATTAAATATTGCTTTTATGGCGGGCAAATCCAAGATGGCCGATGGCCGTTGGATTCCATGGACTGCCTTAATATAAAAATACATTCAAAACACAAACAACATTTCTAATTTGACAGTATACTAGATATTTACACTATCACCACTTTGGTGTTTGAAAAACAATTTTTGGATGATAATTTACCCTTCAGCAGCTGTTTGAAATCATTCAAGATGGCTGCTAGCCTCCAAGGACTCTTAAGGAACCATCTTCAGTCCTAGTAGTTTAAAATTATCATTTAATTTGAAGGTCATTCACAAACTTCAACAAAAATTAACACAATTGAAGCACAAGATGTAACTAGCTCTAATAAAGGAAAAAACATTCAGTCACCATAATCACACTCAAAAGTAGACAATATGATTCACACTTCTTTTAAAATGTTATGAGAAGTCTACTTGCACTGTTCAAAATCAATAATGAAAATATACCAAAAACCTTTTCTTAAGAAACTTTAAAATATTTCCTTCAGATATATCTTCACAATCCAGCTGAAATACCTTGGCGAGTACACAGCAATATTTTTCTTAAGACAAATTACCGAGTCATGGTTTTCATAACTCCAGTTGTAACAAGTAAGTGTTATTTTTATTATTTTCATATGCCTATATAGAGTTTTAGTCTATTATTAAGTTAATTTTTGTATTTTTATCACAGAAACTACTATAAGCTATAAACAATGTCATTTTAAAATTAATTTTTAATTCAATTATTTGTATTTCTATTAAGTTTTAATGGAGAGATAACATACCAAAAAATTTAATTTAACATAAAAAAATGAATTCAACAACGAATCCATGAATTTAAAATAAAATTAAAATTTTGTAGATTTTACATTGGTTTCCTATAGTTTAAATTTTTTATTCTAGAATGGCCATTTTTTACTTACTTATATCTTGGGGATTTTCAGGTACTGATGATGTGGTGAAGGTATGGAACCCTATGAAGAGAGGATGCTACTTTGAGAGGGAGAGGTATCTCCGCTACTTTCACATCTACACGCAGCGCAACTGTGAGAGGGAGTGTGATTCTAACAACACCTACGCTAACTGCGGCTGCGTCTCGTTTAGCCACCCTAGTAGATATCACTTTTTTATGTAACATTATTTATATCCACTCCATGAGAATTAATTTGCTTAGGTTTTCTCTAAAGGAGAGGTCTAAACTCTGGTATTTTCCTAAATTTTTTTAAACGTTTGTGAATTTGACAGTATAGAAATTGACATCAACCTCTTGTGGTTTAATTCAATTATGTTATTTTCACTTTACGTCTAAAACTACAGCTTTAACATGAAAATAGAATGTATACTTCTCTTAACAGCCAAAGAAAATATGCTCTTAAGTGTAAGCTATAAATATGAAACTAATTTTACAAATTTTTCAGGAAATTTATCAATGCCACTTTGTGGTCATAGCAGACTGCTATGTGTGGAGAAAAGTCAATGTAAGTCATAACTTTTTTTACAATACGTAGTTTAAATAATTCATAACAAATTATATGTATAGTGGATATGGTGTTTTTAAAAATCTAAAATATTAACCTAGTGTTAGAATATAGTCAAGGTAATTTTTAAGTACTGAAATGGCTCAATACTCTCGGTATCATTACCATTATCAATTAGAGATGGGGACGCCACCTAGGTGTGTACTTTAACCCAATGAGTGAAGCATGTGTGTAGAATAGACAACTGTAACATGATCTGTGTAGCTTTTGCACTGACTAAATCAGCTGTTTCCTTAGTAAGGATAATTTATTTAAAGCCCTATGATCAGCAACAGATGTATTTAGTTACAACCAAACCATCAAAAAGCTACTGACTTTTCTAAGGTTCCGGCAACCTTTTATCAGGTGAGCACTACTGAGTTTGCCAAAGTGTTGTGTGTTTAAAAGTCGTTTATTGTTAAAGCTATGATGATCAAGCAGGAGATGCGATTGAAAGGCAAGGATAACTGTCAATGTCTTCCGTCGTGCAACGAGATAGACTACTTTCCGGAGATTCACTGGCGACCCTGGGAGTTCATGGTTAATTCTTCCTTCGCCACCATCCCCGGAAAAGTGGACCTCAAGTAAGGCCTCAAACATCTGTTTGTGGAAAAATGGAAGTGCCCAATTTTACAGCCATTGAGTTAATAGAGTCTGCCGGTTTGCAACAAAATTTTTAATGTTAACCGTTATGCGTGTTTAATGACAAAGACGGTTTTGTTGAATTTTCTATTTTAGATTCAATTTTCTAGTCAATTTCCCAGTACTGTTGGATTTGAAACTGTGTCATATAGTGCTAAAGATAATAGAATAATGATATTTTCTTAATTTCAGCACAACTTCAATTTCCCTCCTGGCCATTGCGGTAAAAAAGAAGTACATGAACATGACAAAAAGAACTGCTTTAATGGGTTCTGCAGCATATGTTGGTGAGATTTATTTAGCCCATTAATAGATAGTTTGATAGTTTAATAGATAGTTAGCTTGTGTAAAATTTGATAACTAAAAGTGTATATGTACCAGGTATTGGTTTAGTTTACACTATTTCAATAGTAGTAGTCCTCAATTATAAGAGATGTAACCTTATATTTTACAGATAAAAAATATATTGATAAAATTTGTGGTACAACCTTTATTGCTGTATTGTTAAAAAGTCAAATAAAACCCCCCCAGATTTAAAGGAAAATAAAAAATGTCTCGGATTACAGAATTGATTACAGCGTTACACCGTGGTTATTTTAACAGACATTTGATGAAAACATTCATTTAGCTTGGGTTTTTCAGCCAGCATTGGAGGGATTTTGAGTCTTTTCCTTGGCATCAGCGTGTTGAGCCTCTTCGAAGTTCTGTACTTCATTACGTTCCGTGCGATAACCAACATCTGGAACGTTTATAAGCAGGAACACCAATTGGAGATGAACCAAAGAACATTGTGGGCGTTCCGAAGCAGGAAAAATCCTTTCATACCTTAATTGTTCAAATAATTATCATCAAAAACAATTATAGTCTAGTTATATTTTTTAATTGTTTTACCTATACCAAATGTGACATTAGTGCGATAGTTTATTATGACTTTCCCTTAGACGATTCATCAGTTTTCAAATAAATTGATAAAGAATGTGGCTTTTCGTTGTAATTAAGAAGTAATCAGTGAATCATCCAAGCCTTGGTCAATAAAAATTTACTATTAGTAATGAATGATGTTAGATCAGTAAGATTATGATAACATCTTAACCGAATACATACCTCGAGCTTAGATTATAGATTAGACCTTAGAGTAGGAATGTCAACATTCTGTAAAAGAATAAAGGAATAAAGTCTAAAATCAGCAAACTGTATTAACTATGGAAATTACCAAAATAAAATTATACGGAATCCTAATCGAACTAATTTCCATCTTACACTATAGTGTATTTTGCTAACATGTGTTGTTTTATGTAAAGTCTTTTGGTGTTAATTTAAGGGAATGAAACTAAAAAAAATAACTAAATATAACTTAGAGATAAATTAAACATAATTTTTGAAAAACAAAGCATACACAATGTAATAAATGCCTGTTAGATATAATTTTTATCTATAACATTTAGATGACTATGACTAATAGGAGGCTTTTTGTTGACGTTTCTGAACAGGAGAGTTTTTTCCGGGATAAGGTTGTCAGCCTTATGCCCAACCCCAAACCTGGAGGACCAGGGTATCCCTTCTTGTCTGTCTCCTACCTCACGTTAAACCACCATACAACCTGTAGTATTGTATGGGTCAGAAGTATGGGCAATGTCAAAACAGGCTGGAAAAAAGCTGATGGTGTTTGAAAACAAAATTTTAAGGTGCATCTATGGTCCCATAAATGAAGATGGAATATGGAGAATACTCACTAATAAAGAGATTCGAGAGCTATACAGAGACCCGGACATAATAGCCCAAATCAAAAGTAGAAGACTCAGGTGGGCAGGCCATATCACAAGAAGAGAACAAAATGCAACAGTTAAAGCGATAAATGAAGGACTACCAAGAGGAAAGCGGCCCTTGGGACGACCACGACTTCGCTGGAATGACCAAGTGGAAAAGGACTTGAGAAGATTGGGGGCAGAGGCTCAATGGATGCAAGACAGAGAGAGAGGGCGAGGCATAGTTGGCGAGGCCAAAAACCTTCTGAGGTTTGAGTGGCCTAATAGGTAAGGTAAAATATGACTAATAGGAAATAATATCAGTATTTTATTTGCATCCTTACGATATGTACGCACCGCGATGTACGCAGACGCACTGAATGTAATGAAATATGTAATGTAATGAACTTGGTTTGATGGAGCTGAAATATAAGACTGCACATGGAGTAAAACACTGTTTATTGAAATATGATGATAATGCTAAAACTGTATAAATGATAATGAGTAAATGATAATATGTAACATGAAACTTGAAATGTAAACTTGATTGTGATATGTTAAATGAATGAAATTGTAATGCTTGAAAAATGACTACCGACGCGACCGAACGTTGGTGCCTTACTGACCTGTGTCACTCACACCCCCGAAGCCCCTGGGGTGGGGACGACACTTGCCGTTTTGGCGCGAACACTAATAGGAAATAATATCAGTATTTTATTTGCATCCTTACGATATTTACTTCAGAAATGACTCTTATTCTTTCTTATCCATGTTAACTTGAAAAAAAATTTTGGAATCTGTTTGAATAGGTATCTATTTATTAAGTGTTTATGAGTGAAAATTTAAAAACGTTCGTTTTCATGTCCCTGGCCTTTTACTTCGTAGATACTGGATTTGTAGTTTATTATTATGTGTTTTAATATTTTTTGGGACGGGGGCAACATGTTACACACATTTATTTGGTTTTAAATAGGTTCTAGGTATTTTTTCGTATTTTTAAAGTCTTGAAATTCACGACCATGACGTGTCCCTAAGGTACATTTTCCAACTTTCACGCTGTTTTTAGACTAATTATTCATGCCGAAATATATAAAGCCATATTTTTTGTCATCAATAGTTATTAAACTTATAAAAAAGGAGCATATTATAATTTTATTGTCATTGCAGACTGACTACCATGATAAAATAAGTCTGTCCCTCGATTTGGCGTCACGACCATTTGGGAAAAATTTTCAACTTTGGAGCACGACAGTGGCAAGCCTGGCGTCGATGGGGTCAGTTAGTTTTAGAGACTAGTTCGGGGTGTACGTCAGGATTGTAGTGCCGGTCGTTTTGAGTTGAAAGGAGGAATTACAAGATTAATAAAGGAAAGATTGTGTTTTTTGTAATTTTGGTGTGTCCATGACCGTACGTAGTCATTCGATGAAGTAGACATAGTGTTAATTTTTGTTTATAAGTTATTTCAATTGCCAGATTAACCTAGAAGTCCACTTTGTATCCTCGAACATGAGGTGCAGGGCTACTGCCAGAACAGAGCCAAATAACACGTAATTTCACGACCAAAGTTTCACGACCATCGCGGTTTTTTTCACGACCAATCCAGGATTATGGATTATAGTGTATTTGGTCGTGACAATAACTTTAATATAATTGTAAATTGAATTGTTGAAATTGTTTAGATCAATTGAAACATATAGTTTTATTATAACTAACAGTATAATTGAAGGATTGTTTGGAAAGACTTAGATTATTCCAGACAATTCACGACCGTACCGCTTGTCCCTGACCATCACGTTTATGATTTCTATCATAAAAATTTCAAAAATTAAAATATTGTCATATTTTAATGTTTTATACACAAAAGAAGCACACCTCTATACAAACATAACGATTTTTCGGGTCTCAGGTAAGTTTTTTCGGAGTTATACAAACTTAAAAAGATTTTATTGGCTTTTTTTCTATTTTTTGAGTTTTTTTATTTTTTTCTAGAAAGACCAAATATACCAAAAGCTTAGTGACCTTTTTATTGTATAATGGTCATAAAAGTAAATTAGTTTATAGCAAATCATAGTTATAAAAATAATATTAACTATTTTTAATATTAATTTAAACGTCCGTTATGGTCGTGACAGGATTTTGTGTTTTTCTACTAAAGATGCTCTTTAAAAAGAAAACTACCAAAGATATTGCGTTACCGTGGACATTTTATGAAACTTCAAATGTTAATGAAATAAAAAAAATAATAAAAGTTTTGAAAAAAAGGGGGAAAAATATGCAAAGTGCTCTTCCTGAAAACATACGTTTTTAAATTTTCACTCTAATATCGTTAGGTACTTGTAGAAACAATATTAAAAAATAAACTTGGTTTTCATTATCTAAAGGTTTGGTTGTTCTTGAATGATAGCCTCTTAAGATCTGGTTATTGTTGAGAAAGATAATGTCAAATGTTACTGATTGTGGATAGATACGTCGGAATTAATCCTATGCAAATTGAACAACCTTCTTCATTCAGTTTGGTGAGAATTTCTTAAAAAAATATCTGTGAAAGGCTATAAAATGTAAGTATAGTAGATTTAGATAGAACTCGAACACAATTTTTTTTTAATCATGCATTAAATTACACAAAATGTAGCTTTAAAAAAATGTTTTTACAGTTGAAAAAAAATTTGTCGGATGTTTCTAATTTTAGTAACTCAACACTCCTTTGGAGGGTGAATAGCTTATAAAGTTTGGCTTGATTTCTTAGTCGGATTTCACAAGATATAGTTTTAATCTGTGTGGTATTATTTGAATATTAATGTACATATTTTCAAAAAGCAAGGTTAAATGAGTATTTTATAACCTCTATACCATTTGTTTAGTTTAACACAAAAATGGAAGAATATCTTTAATAAAAAGGCGTTTGTCCTTGCCTAGATCACCTATAGATTATTATTCTAGATGCGGACCAACAGTTTGGATGGAAACCAACAAGATGGAAACCGCTGTGTCAACATTATCACACACCAAATTGCCAGTGATAAATGAGATTTGAACGTGCATGCTTCTTCAAGGCGCACGTCTTCTAAAAGACTTGTGTATTGATTTCTGGTTTCTTTATTAGACTAATTGCACCCCGTCAAAATCAATTACCCAAATGAATGTTACAGGTTTATCAAAGGCGGTTTTGTTGTTTTTAGCATTCTTCTAGGACTCCTCAAACTATCAGAGCAGAAAGTAAGTTGATATGAATTTTTAGATTTAAATTTCATCCAAGATTTACAGATGTTTGATTTTACATTACAAATTACATAGTGTCATTTTGAGTCAAATATTTTTGGGTGTCGAAAGAACAAATTGCAATGTGTAAGAAGGTTATCTGTAAACAGGCTTATAACAAGCTTTCAATGCGGTAAAGGGAGCTAAATAAAATCAGAAATCAGCTTCTACTACTACTTCTTGACTTCATTCACCAAAATATTCTATGTGGTCCTCTTGCGATACAACGATCCATCTCGTCAAAATAGCCAATGATAATGAGGGTGAAAACCGACAAACCCGCTAAGTACTATCCCTTTCTTGTGATTAGATTTCTATGGGACGAGAGTCAAACTCTAATTCCTCTTCAGGTTTTCAAAGTAGAAAATGAACAGCTGAAGTACTTCACTACAGCTGATTTTATTTAATGAGGAAATTGGCATGAGTGAAATTCCAATTAATTGTAGCTGTGTTAATGATACAGATCAGCTGTTTCTTTTAATCAGTACCATCAATAAATACAAACCCTAAGAAGCTAAATGCTTATGGAGAATAGTCAGAATAGTCTCCTGTTCAGCTGTTCCATAAGGATGGGAAATCTACTAAGGGAATATGTTTTATCTGGCTTTAAAATATTGATTGAAGAAGAAATCAAATCTATATACAGCCATGAACAAAGAAATGTTGCCATTTTACATTAACTGCTGTATGGGCTATTAAATGATAGCTGTGTCTAAGGAACATGTCAGCCTTAGTCACTAACAAGACCACAAGATCGCGCCACTCATATTTGGGTTAAAATACGCACATAGTGGCGTCCCTATCTTAAATAATTGATATAATTGAAACTGCTAACAAATAACTTACACCTTTCAAAAACTGTTGAAGGTTTTTATTTTTCAGGAAACTGTTAAGATTACTGTGTACTACGAGACATACTGCCCAGACTCTATTGATTTTATTCAAAAACAGCTGACTCCACTTATGGGAGAGTTCAATAGGTATCCTAACTGGCTGGAAATAGATCTTGTTCCGTTTGGTAAAGCTAAGGTACTGTAACATTAAACAAATGCAAAATTTTTATACAAATTTTATTTCAGGAAACATTAAAGATCACAGTTTACTATGAAACTTACTGTCCAGATTCAATTGGTTTCATACAAAAACAGCTGACTCCACTTATGGGAGAGTTCAACAAATACCCTGACTGGCTTGAAATAGATCTTGTCCCCTTTGGTTTTGCTAAGGTATTCACAATTAATTTATGTTTTTAGCTTAGACTGTTTTTGTCAAGAGGTTTTTAAGATGGTATGTTACAAGTTTTAAAAAGTGTAAAAAATAAAAAACATATAATAAACTACAACAAAAAACCAAACTTACTCACTGGGAACTAGTTTGTTGTAATTTAAATTGATAATTTCCTTAAATATCTTATTACTTATTTATACTTTTGGTCAACTAAGAAATTTTTTTTATCATATTGTCAAGAAACATCCATTTTTAGTTCTCTACATTGTCTGCAAAATCATCGTTTTCAGTTAACTTCAAAGAGGGAACAGAAAAAAACATACATTTTTGCTTCACTAACCTCCAAATTTGTTTGCGAACGACGATATTTTAAGCTATGTTTGTAAACAACAGAAATGTTAACATTGATGACGACTTTGTATAACCTCAAATTATGTCGTGTAATATTGTAATGATTAGAAGGTTATTTCCACAGTATGATGAAAATGGTTGTTCATCACACGGAGCGAAAGTGTCTTTTTGGTACTTATTTGTATCATAAAACACGATCGCATACTAAAAAGAGCCATTTTAGCTCCTAGTGATGAAAACTACTATTTCATTCCTTTACATTCAATGATTTTTTTTAAAGTAATTTAAACATTGTCATGTTGATTCCAACTTTAGGTCAACCAATAAAAAATATTTTGGTTCCTTTTTCAATAACTAATTAGATTTTAAGGTTATCTGATAAAAAGATAGGGCATTTGCTAGGAATTATTAAGGAAATAAACAGGAAACCAGGCTTACTTTTAAAAAAGTCCATAGAGACACATAATATATACCGGTACAACATATATTAAAGGTAAGCCTGTTTTCCTGTCAATTTCCTTAATAATTAGATTTTAGTAAGTATTTCCCGATACATGACTAAATTGTTTTATGATGTGGAGTTAGTTTAGTATGGTAATATGTTGATTTTTTTTACACAGGAGGTTGCACACTTGGAGTTTGAATGTCAACACGGACCAAAGGAATGTTTGGGTAACAAACTGAATGCTTGCGCTATCAAAAGTTTAGTGACTCACTCTAAGAAACCCCACTACTTGAAACTTATCAACTTCATATACTGCACCATGAATGCAGAAAACCAGATAAAAGCTGCATACAAGGTATTTAAGTGTATCATATGTTTGTTAAAAAAATGAAATGTATCTCTTATTTTTTTTTGTGACATATATACGTAAACTGCGCTGCTAGTGAGAAAAAAAAAAAAAAAAAAAAAAAAAAAAAAAAAAAAAAAAACTATAGTAAACCCTCATTTATTGTGGAACCAGATGAGATTTCTACTTCTAAGTTGTCAAGAACAATTAAATTATAGATTTGCAAGCTGGGGATTTCCATTTAAGAAGGGCTTGAGTCAAGCTTTTGGTAATACAGTAGGCCTACCTCAAGCTTTTTGTATATTATTTGTTGTAATGTCATATAATAAAGATTATGTGTCATAATTCTTCTTTTCAAAATGCAATTTAAAGTTAAATGATGTGTAGAGTTAATTATAGATTTTAAGAAGATCTGAGCAAGATGAAACAAGGAATGAAGGAACTGAGTATTATAAAATTGTACCTCATTTTATTTTCTTCAAAAGGCAATGTTTTCTGAAATTAGTAGTCATGAAGACCAAGAATACAAATAAATGCTTAACTTATAACCATTAAAATTAATCATGTAAAATGAAATAAACTGCACAGAGAAGTAATGTATAGAGGAAACATGCTTATGGAACGACTGCGCTCTTTTAGCTATAGATTGTTGTACCGGAAATATACTTGTGATGAGCAAGGGAGAGCCCCAGGGGCGAGTGGAAATGAAATTCCTACTGCACAGGGTACAGGGTCTTACTCCACCGTGAGCGTTGTAGTACACGAGGGAGAGGGAGGCGGTGTTGGACTTTGCCTTAGACACCAGTGACTAGTGCTAGACACACCACTTAAGTCTACCGTTGATTGTTTGTTCTGTACTTACTTCTCTGTGCTATAAGTAAAATGCATTAGAATTATATCGCTAAATGTAATCTAATCTAATCTAAATCTAAATCTACTCACTTCACAGTAGGGGACGAGCGGGTCTAGTGGCCAGAGCGTGTGGGACTTTGGTCCTTGAGGTCCCGGGCTCAAATCCCGCGACCAATGGATTTTATCCAAGTGATAACGCCCCAACACCTGGTCTAGCCTGAAGTAATGTGAAAAACAATTACGGGCTCGTGCCTAACATCCTAGGACAAAAAAATGAATATTTCCTGCAAATGGCGGAGACGCAATCGTTGTCCCCAGCAATCGTGTAGTAATCTTTTGACGGCACAAGCTTTGCTGAAGCTTTTTGTCCTATCTGAAAACGAAAAAACGTGTTTTATTTAACGGCTATAACTAAAGAAGTAAGAGCTAGCAAAGATTTAAAAGAATTTTCATGGTCAGGAAAAAAAATTTTCTACAAGACACTTGTGCGTTTTCAGATAAACGCACCCCTTCACAAAAAAAAAAAAAAAAAACGCCCTGTTAAAAAAAACGTAAAAAAGGCGTTAAAAAAAACGCCCTCCTTTAAAAAATTTGCATTTATTTTCAAATTTTCAATTGTTTTTACAACTTTTTCTACCTAAATAAATTTTTATTACATGTTTGTTTATTGTTAGTTCATCTAAAGGACACCATATTGACAACCTGTAAATGGTATGTAAAAAAACTTTAATGGTTACTCTTTAATATAAAATTAACCTCATATCCATATAATTATTAGTTTTCAAATTATAAACCTACAAAATCAGATGATTCTTTTTGTAACACACTGTATTATAATGCCTTAAAAACCATGTTTTACAGTACAGTACTGTGATTCGAGAGTGAAAAAACAATTCATTGTATAACTTACCACAAAGAATGACGAACAAATTCTGACGATGTTCACAGTGTGCTCAACAAACTTCGGTCAACTACGCAAGAATGATCCGTTGTTATGTGGATGGGACAGGAGACAAGCTTATAGAGGATTATGGGTACAGGACTGCGGCATTGGACCCTACTCTTTCATGGGTACCCACCATCGTCTTCAATGACGTGCGTAACATTGGATATACTTAAGTAAATTTTATTCAATAGCTGCCAAATGAAGCCAAACGCTGGCATCATTTTTGATTAGCGAATATAAACTTAGAAACATTTCATGTTAAATTATTTTGAGAGAATGCTACATGCATCCAAAGTATATTATGATTTGACGCAAACAATTGCTACAGCCACCACATCCAAAGTAGCTTTTGTTTAATTTGTTTCAAACTGTTGTAAAAACACATAGACTATTAAATTAAAAAATAAATTATAAAAACAAAAGTTTTTTAATGGTTTCATTTTGAAAAATATAACCTACTGACTGATCAATCTTTTAAGTATTACTAGTGTATAGGTTTACTGATGAAAATAAACAACTAAACACATCAAACAAAGACTTTTCAGATACACTTTCTGTGTGTAGTCGAGTCTTAGTGGAAGAAGGAGCGAGTACAATCCGGATATCCTTTGCTATAATCCATTTACCTCAGTAAGATTAGACTGCTGTTTAAGCCTTTCTACCAAAAGTACTTAAAAACTGGCTAAAACCATCTTTACAATAACATTTTGAAACATTTGATTTTCTATTTTTCAGGTGTTCAACAAAACAGAAAGTGACGAAGCTCAACAAAATCTATACGGCGTAGTTTGCAGATACAATCCTGACGCTTGCACCTAAGAAATATCAACTTGGAAATTATAGGAAAAAGTTATACTAAGCCAAAATATTAAAGAAAGGACAAAAATATATACAAATATTAACTTGGATCTATAGATGTATTATGCTTGTATGTACCACTTGCCTTTATTTTTATGTGACTGTGAAAAATAAATTTATTAAAATGCTTGTCATGTAATAAGCCTCTTTAACACGTTCGCTGCTGACCGCTAGATGTCGGGACGGCGCCAGGAGCTGAACTAACGCTCGCCGCTGTTTAAACATTGCTGCCGATACATTGAATTACAGTAAAAACAACAGTAGTTATACTGGATGGCAATGTTCTGCAATAAAACTGGCCTTGGACATAGTACTAAGTGATTCTGATAGATAGCAGCACTACCCAGGTTGCAGTCGGTAAAGTGGTGTCGCTATCTAGCAGGAAAGAGGTGGGACAAAGCCCTGTTCTTAACGACCCTGGTTGTGATTTTGGGAAACTATATTTTTTATTGTCAGAAAAGTACGTCCCCACAAGCTGCAAAGTAATATAGGACGCTCGTGACGAGCTGGCTGATCCATGGCAACGTTAAACAACAATGAACAGCGACGTTCCGGAACGTTCCTAGCTCCTGGCGCCGTGGCCCGTTTGACGTTCCGGAACGTCCGTAGCAGCGAACGTGTTAAACACTTCAAACCCGTAACTGTAGTTATAGAGTAGGTAATTAGGTAGTTGATCAAAGGCAAATTTGCACGCTTTATAATTTAATCAATTAGATTTAAGTAAAATTTTCAGTAGTGAGTCAATATTTAAAATTATTTAAATGGGTTCAAATCTCTTTTGATTTTGAGAGGAAGATATCCAAATTTGTGTAAATATTTATGTGTCTCTAAAACATAAAGCATGAAAAAATCTCTTACCAAAATTATCTACCCAAAACTAATTAGCAGTTTTAATGCAGGATAACTCACTTGATAAGCAGAATGCAAATTTGAAACTTTTATTTAATTACCTTCAATAAGGTCCAAAAGTGAAAAAAATCTGTTTTTTAAGAAACCAACAGACATTTTTAAGAGGCTACCGACCTCTTCTAACCTTGCGTTTGTTTGATAGGATGGGCCTCTACAGTCTTTTCATGTAATATTAAGTAGAATGTATCCAACAAAGCAGGAGGTACAGTACAGTGTAAGAACTATTAAAATTAGAAGTAGCAACACTAGAACCTGATCTCACGTCATTGCTGCCTTATTTTTAGTTGTTTTAGTCTGTTGCGCTATAGGCTGAGCTATCAACTCAACATACTTTTTTTTAAATATTTGAACCCAAAACCTCGTGAACCAAAGCCACATGCTCTACCCACTGCAATACTGGAAACTTGTAGCACTTCGAATTGCTGCCACTACCAAAAGTTTTCCCAGAAGGTACCAAATTACTAAAATAAACAATATATTAAAAAACAAAACTCATTTATTATGTATATAAATAACAGTTTCAGTAATTATATAAATAATTGTAGTAATCGTGTAAGGAAATTAATAGATGGTTTAACGTTATAAATAAATTGCACTAGTATACAGATTTATCATATTTGCGTAACCAGGCTTGTTTTAAGGTTGATGAGAGCCAAAGCTTTTTGATTCACTTACTTACTTTTTGATACAATTACGTAACAGCTGCTTGTTTGCTTTAGCAAAATTAAAAAAAGATGTTGGAAAACGTTTTGAGACGATATCTTAAGATAAAAAGTATTTTAGTTTTCTAACTAAGTTTGCATAGTGGTGCATTATGACAACAAATATAGTTGATCACATAGGCAAAAAAGGTTTTTCAATCTTCGCTCTTATTTTACCTCGGCTTCTCCTCGCTCGTGCAAATTGAGCTCGGTTTGAAAAGATTCACTTTAGGCACCAAAAATATTTGACCATAAGTTTGACTTAATTTATATTTATTTAGTAAACATTATATGTTTATGTATAAAAAAAAACTAACAGCTAAAAATGTAAACAAATGAACACATGCCTGTGAAATTATTAAATAATTCATACTTGCATATCTGCAATGAAACTCATATACTTAATATTTGACTATTTCAGTCAACCGTTAATTTTTCATGGTAGCTTATCTGTAAAAATTAGAAATCCCAACCAGAAGGGTAGCAATTGGTTTGTGACAATGATTGATTTAATTTTTATAATACTTCAAGTTTTGATAAAAGAAAATACAATTGACAGATTGTTTATAAGATACCTTATCAAACGAGTGTGGGATTAAAATAAAATATTCGTTACTTGATAAGTTTTTTTGAGACATTTGGAAGATGTAACTTAGCCTACTATGCAATTTTGCAAGTTTCCAATAAAAAAAAAACTAAAAAAATTGTGAAAAAATACAATAAAACAATGTTTAACTATTTCATTCATAATTTAAATTATCTCACTTTGATATATTTGTATTGTTAATATAATGATCTGATAAAACGTAAATCATTACACGAATAAATGTTTTTACTGTAATGGATTAAAACTAATAATTTATGCATATGTACAAAAACAAGATTAAGACACATTTTCTAATAATATAAATCTATATAATAACAAGAATAGAGTACATTCGATAACAAACTAAACCAAGAAATACACCTCAAAATAATATACCGAGCATTCAATTATGTACAAGATAGTAATGCATACATACGACAGTATAACACCATATAAAATATTGGAATGTGTCATTCATGTATTGGACATATCACCTCAAGCATACCGAATTGAGAATATTATAAACAAATACTTCAATTTGCATTCATTGAGGTGGCATTTTTGTCCTTTAATCATAACACAAAATAATAAAAAAAAACTGCTTGCTTTTGGACTACTTGCATTATTGAAGTACACTTGCATGGCATTGCATTTTAAACTGATCTTTTTCAAATTTTAAATTTTAATCTTACAACTTTAATAAAAATAATTAGTTTGATTAGAAGTTTTAAATAACGTAATCAGGCAACATCACTATTGTAAAAACTGTTACAGATAACATTTTACTCATTCTACTACTTTGGGAAGTTATCTTTGTCTTTGACAGAACAATCAAGTTAAATATTTCCAGCCTAAGAGCAGTTGAAACTTCAAGTAACAAGTTATCAAGAAAAAGTAATGAATACACATTTTGAGAGACTATCTCACTCATGAACAGATTTCCAGGCAGATAATAGCACACAAAAAGTTCACAATGATTAACTTGATATTTTAACTCTAAAGGGCTTCCTTAAAAATAAGTAGTAGAACAGAAGTTTTTAAAACTCCCATTCTACTACCTCCCAGAGAAGCAGCCCCCTCAGAGGACGAAACGTTAACGTTGGACTACTTTTTGCATGCTATCTGGAATTTCTTTCATGAATAATTTAGATCTACCATCCATTCCTTCCTCAAAGCATTCCTAATCCTAAGCCAAGCGTTCTTTCTTCCAAAAACCGAGTTACAAGTTTATCTAGAGGTGGGTCAAGTGGACAAGATAGTTTGTATCTCGATGAGCAGTGACTGAGCCAAGCTCTCGGAGGAACTCTTGGCTTGAACTGTGAGTTGTTGCGGGTCTGACTTGACTAGTAGACAAACCTGGTGTCCCGATAAGGAGGTGGTGAACAGTGAGGCGGCTTGATCTACTTGCTCTACTACAGTCAGACGACATTTGGAGCTCACTAAACTCACCATCTGTGTAACAGCAACAATGCATGTCAAAGTTTAGCAGGCGTTGATCATAGGAGGGGGGAGATATTGTGAAGAGGAAGTGTTTGGCAATGTTGTGCGAGTTGGGTGGAAGTGTTGTTGAACATTTGTCATGACCTACAGTGGGTTAGGTTGGTGCACTTGGACTGGGGTCAGTTTTGTAGTGGTGTGGATTGGAGGATAGGGTAATGCTGGGGAGCTAGAGCTTAAAGCCTTTGGCGTTGAGTCCATTTAAGACTATTCAAATTTGGGGTTAAGAGTATTTTATTAAATTGGGGTTTCAAATTGTACACAGTTCTAGTCTACTTAACTTTTTGTTCGTTATTAATTTGTCTGCTTTGTATTATTTAATTTGTGGGCTAATCAAGTTGGGTTTTGTAATCGAGTTCTGAATTCAATTCCTGAGTTACGTCGCCAAAGTAACAGTGAGCGGGGCCTCAACCCTGAGGTTACCTACTATTACAGCATTATGGAAAGAATCTGATTACGAATTAGTTATAACATCCTACCATTCCACGACAATCAACCTTTTTCACCATGTCAGAGTTTTTAAGCCCCTTACCCTTGATAACTTTTCAATACAAATATTTAAAGTTGACATTTATACTTTATCACAAAGTTAGATTTTTCAATTTAAATCTTTTTCATACCTGAGGAAAGTCCCTAGCGACCACGGGACGTAGTGTGATACTACTCTGGTGCGTCAGTTGACCTTCAGACAGGAGACTAGAGAACGCATCCTGGCTTATCTTGGTATCTCTCAGGAAAGCCGTCACTCCAACTTGCAGCCAGAAGTCTACCTTGTCTTGGACAGCACTGCCGTCTTGAACCTAGAGGAAAATACTGTTTAGACAAAACATGAATGGCACATTGGCTGTCGACTACTACTCAACGATGCATTTTTTATTTGAAGTCTTCGGGGTCATATGTTGGGTCAAAATCAATCTTCACCTTATTTTGGAACAAGAAAAGTGAGAGAAATGACGAAAGGAGACGATTTCCCCGCTAACGCAGAATATATTCACGATTTTACCTCAATCCTGGAGGAGGTTCATGATGTGCATGATTCTCCATGGCTGTAAAAAAAGATGTTCACGATTTCACTGCAATTACAGGTGACGGTCATTCTCAGTATAACATTATTATCTTCCTATGAATTTCCTAAAAATATTTTGGTAAGGACATGAAGTAAGGACAAGAAAAATTTACCAAGACCTCTGCAAAATAAAATATTTTCAAAATCTAATTTTTTTAAACAATTCAATTCAATTTATTTGGAAAATCTCAAAAATATTACAACATTTCATAAACAAAGCTTGCTGCAAAAGCCAGGAAAAATTGGCTTGTCTGCAGCTCATAGAGATAAACTTGTTCTAGATAACAATGTACTTTGTCCCTTGGTCAGTCTTCTCCATATTACACTCTGGTTTTCCTTGTTTCTTGTCAAGATCTGCTACAGTAGAACCTCTTTAATCCGAACCCCCGTAATCCGAACGTCCACTAATCCGAACCCCTCATTGCTGTACTCTATACACAGTACTGCAGTTCTTTATTGTATACTGTATTTAATTTACAGTACTGTTTATGCACCATGGTTACTACTGTATTAAATAAACACTGTATTTTACTTTATAAAACATTTTTTCACTTTCCCCAAAATAATGTTGATCAATTTTAGCCATGTTTTTGCTATTGTTATGTAAAAACAACAATATGTTCTGTAATCCGAACTATTCAATAGTCCGAACTACCCCTGGTCCCAATTAGTTCGGATTAAAGAGGTTCTACTGTATTTGTTGTTTTGACTTATTCTCTACCTTTCTATATAAGACTAGCTTGCTTTAAAAACAACTTGAAACAATTATCTTAAATAAATAAAATATATAACAATAAATAACATGCATTAAATACTTCTCAACTTTAACAATAATATAATGAAATAATTTTTTTAACAATACAACAATACATAACTAAATAAATAATTAAATAATTTATAATAACAACAATATTAAACCAGTTTTAATGGATTCCTTGAGATGACAATACTAAAATAAATAACGTGCATTAAAGGATTTTAACTTTAACAATAATATAAAAAGAAAGTAATGTAATAAACAATGTTTAAATGGATTTATTGAGATAACAATGCTTAAGCCTAGATTTCAAGACTCTAAAACTAGTTATATTTTCTATTTCAGTTGGCAATCTATTAAAAAACGTTGGAACTAGAAATTTTCTAACTCTTTTTGAAAATTTGTTTGTGGTCTTAGGAACAATATAAAACTGTTTGCGTGAATTGTATCTATGGTCATTTTTTACTTTAAATTCATTTGAGAAATAGTAATCAAGTAAAATTATATACTCAAATAATACATCCACTGGTAATACCTCAACTATCCTATATCCGAGCAGAGGGTTTTCTGACAAAACAGTAGAGTCAAGCTTTGTCATAGTTTTTATGATTCTATTTTGCACAGTTTTTATTTGATTTATGGCTGTGGGTGATGCTGATCCCCATGATCTTAAGCCATATCTAATCACTGACTCACATATGCCTGAATATATGATTTTCATTGTTGTAAAAGGTAAAAAATCTTTTAAATAGAAAAATTTTGCTGCACAAACTCGTAGCCTGTTTGTTACTGTCTTAATTTGTAAATACCATTTCATATTGTGGTCAATTGTTATACCTAAATATTTGTAATTCACTACATTCTGTAATGGTAGGCACCCACATGCAGCATTTTCAAATTGTTTATTGTGTAAGCAGTCATGACAATGGAATTTCACCTTTATTTCTGAGCATTTGTATGACGGTGAATGTATGTGCATCAACTTTGATTTATCTCCATTTATAGCTAGACCATTGTCGTGGCACCACATGGTTAAACTTAAGAAATCTATTTGCATTTTTTCAGTAGCTTCCTGAATGTTTTTGTTGGATAATACAAGCGCAGTGTCATCTGCATACATATATATTCTACTAAATTGTAATATTTCAGGAAGAGAATTAACGTACAACAAGTATATCAATGGCCCTAATATACTACCTTGGGGTACCCCATACCTTAAGATTTTTTCCTCTCCATATGTACTCTTAATTCTAACCTTACATTTTCTATCCATTAAATAACTTAAAAACCAGTCTTTAATTTGCCCTCTTACTCCTGCTGTGTCCAGAGCCATTGCAATTGTCTCATGCTTTAAAGTATCAAATGCCTTACTAAAGTCTATAAATATTACTAAAACCTGTTTTCCTTCACTAAGCTGTTCATTTATATAATCTGTAAAATCTAAAAGTAGCTCGTTTGTTCCTTTCTTCCTCTGATATGCATATTGCTGTTTGCTAATAATACTATTCCTTTCTAAATGGTCAATCAAATTATTTGCAATATATCGCTCCATTAACTTACTAATAGCTGGTAAAATAGATATTGGACGATAATTCAAATAGCTCTCATGCCTTCCTGCTTTATAAATTGGTCTAATTACTGCAGTTTTTAACAGTTCTGGAACGCAAGATTTTTTAATTGAAGTATTTATCAGTCTTATTATGGGTTCAGACAGTAAATCAGAATTGTTTTTATGTCCTGCATGCGTATATTATCTAAACCAGGTCCCTTTTTCTTCATAGATTGTACTAATATATTAAAATTTTCCTTATCCAGGTCTGGTATGGTTAGAGTCTCCTTACATTTCTTTTGCTCCTTATATTGTGACACAATTATCTGACAGTCATGTAAAGATGCATATACACATTCTGTGAATTGTTCTCCAAAGGAATTGCACACTGTTTCTATTTTGTTGTTCTTATCCAATAAATATTTCTCTACGACCTCATCTATATTTTTTGTTTTATTTTTTCCCAAAATTGTATTTATATTATTCCAAGTCACTTTGTTTCAATTACCATATTATTTTATCTATAGTACATTATTTATCATCAACTGTTGCAAACTTAAATACAATTAATAGAAATCCGATTATCCGAGCCGCCGAACTAACCAAGGTAATTACACTACTGAACATAGCCTAGCCGTTTTTTTTTCAATTTTGTTCCAGGTCCACAATATTGATAGCCGGGGAAATGCAGTTCCACCGGTAATAAATTGGTTGTTGGTACAAGTTGGTAGAGAAACACCTTTTTATTTGATTATAAATCACTTATTACTGTAATAATAAAGCGTATTCTCAAGTTTGAATTTGATTTTTGTCTAGTAATAACCTATAATTTTTACCGCTGTGTTATCCAAGTTATTGATTATCCGAGGTAGTCTCGGTCCCATTTAGCTCGGATAATCGGACTTCTACTGTACTATATAAAATTTAACTCTTTTGTACTAAAACTACCATAACAGTACACTACAGTCTCTCTAAACAGTCTCTACACTTATACTGTATTGCTAAGCCGTTCTGACCCGTATTGTAAAACAAGGAAAAAATCATTTCCCTCCCCAAAATTCAAAATTGATGTCCTAAAGATCTCTAATATTTGTCACTAAATTGTGACAGTGTAGTTGTATTTTTTTACCTGATGTATATAAGTCAAAGTCCCTCTGACTTTATGAGGCCTCGTCGTGTCCGCCACTTCCACCAGTAACTGAGCCACTTCACTACTGTTGCCGTTCACTTGGACCCGCAGCTTTCTGCTCATCTCGTCTTGACCGTTCTGTAAAATATCACATCTCGTATTCAATTCCATTATACAAGTGTAGCAAGGGAATGCAATCTTATGTCATTGTTTCTTAAAACTATTGGATGTAACTAAATAACTAATTTGACATTTTTCATTTACAAGCAATGGTAAGGGAAATAATTTTTTTCTGTAGGAATATGGTCCTAATTATTTAGCTATAACTTATAAAAATTACAATATAGCGAGGTGAAAATAAATAAACTACCAAATGACATAGGAAGTTCTCAAAGATTATGAGTGATGAAAGTTATGAACCTTGTAAAGTTTCAAGGATTAAGAGTCACAAAGTCTATTCAATTCAATTCAATTCGTTTATTCACGGCAGAAGCCATTGTACAATAAATGCCATTACATACGGGACGGTCTAGATATTAATGACCAGTGTTCCAAGCAGGATTACCACCCTTCCCGATTCAGTAGGGACAGAAAATTTGGCCTGTGTTATGTCTGTGTCTTGGAAGGAAGGGGGGCCTGTCCTGATTTTTTCCTAACCAAAGGTGGCAACCCTGGTTCCAAGGCTAATGTTACTGAAAGGCTATTGTTACTGAACGTTTAAGAGCTAGAAGATTCTAACACTAAGTCAGCAAAAAAGTATAACGTTCCTTAAATACCTGATAATATTCGTTTATATCTACTTTTAAAATACTAAAGTAGATCCCATCAATACGGACCAACTTTTACCTATTTTTTTTTTTTTTAAAGAACATAGATAATGATGATCAAACAATGATCAACTTAAAGGAGTGTACTACCGTATATCATTATTCTTGCTCCTTTGCTTTAGTGACCAAGACAGTTGATGTAACAAGATTACTTACTTTACAATTAGTTGTCCTATTTGTTTGACTTGGTTAAAAAAGTTGGAGTATTTAAACAGAAGCCAGTATTTTACATCATCACAGGGGCAAAATTCAATTATGTTTAGGTACATGGGTACTTCAATCCATAGACAAAACTGATACCAAATAAATATTTAATGCATCAGTGCAGCAATATCTAGATGCTAACAATCTTTAGAAGCTAACCAACTCACCTGTTGTACAAATTTGATGTCTTTTGAGTGAGACAGAGTAATCTCAAAGTCCCTCATAGAAGCAGAACTGTGGTTGGCCAGACTGAGTCCCACACAAACGTACGGACCAATGTCCGGTCTGTCGTCTTGAGCCCTCACCTCATAGTCCTGAGGAAAAACATATAACAATTAGTCAGAACAAAAAAGAATAATAAACAATATTCAACTAAGAACTAGCCACTACTTAACTTTAAATACTTATTAATTACCTACTAATAAAATATATAAAAAAACTGTACATAAAAATGGGTTTTCTGGAAAAATTAGGGGCATGTGCTACAAGTAAAAATGTCAACCAAAACTAATTTTTACAAATTTTATACTCGTATTTTAGAAAAATTTAGAGACATTACTCATTATTTAAGAACAAAAACACTAAATAATAACATTTTTACCTGTATAATATGTACATTTTCCGTCTATTTCAAGTATATCAATTGTTAATTTTGAGTTTTTTTAAAACCCTAGAGGACAGAGTTAATTGACCTTTCATAGTTTTCAATCTAATTCTTAGTCAGCAAAGACCCAGTTTTAAACATTCAAAAACATTTCTCAAGATTTAACTGGCAACCTTTAACACAGTTCGGTCGGTACTAAAACCACTTAGGCATAGCTAAAGCGAACTCCCAACATGAAATGATCACAAAGCCACTTACCACAGTCAAGACCTTGTTGCATGCTAGTCTGGAGATGACAGGTTTGTCTGGGATACAGAAGATCTCCTTGGAAGGAGTTGATATTCCCAGAGCCTCTTCATATCCTTCCTTCAGCTTCACCAACTCATCTTCGCCTCTGTGTCTCTTCTTGTCTTTCTTTGCTAAAAACATCAACAAGATTGAGATGTAGCCAATATGACATCTGTTCAAATAATCACCAAGTGTGGCTTTAAAAACGGGGAGTCGTGCACAGTAGACACTCCATCCCCCTGTTAAAAGTTGTTACAGGTTTATACCATAGTTGAATTGAGCCAGTGAAATTTTGCTGAAAATAAATAGCTGACTCTTCTACCAATGATTTTTTTAACAAACCACACTGAGAGGACCTACAAAATAAACTATACCATCTTTTGTGTCTCGCCAATTATTAAAAACTAAGAGAAATAACGTTTTTGCAGTAGCATACACTATGAAGCAGCTCATTAAGCTATGTTCAATTTGAATGAAATAGGTATAAGCAATCTGTCAAATACTTTCTCCTATCAGCATGTCAACAACCCTTATCGTGGGTAAGCGGTGGGAGTAACTATATTTTATGGGGAAAACACAAAAGTTGCAATAGCTTTTGAACCGTAATTTTTACAGCAATCGGAGTTGAACATTTTGTTTTGAGGGCAAAGGACTAACTTAAAATACAATATATTGATAAGGTAAAACCTTTAAGATATATTTTTAGAAAATTAAATTTTTCCAGTAACTTATTTTATGGGAAAATTACCATAAAAATCAATATTTTTCAATAAATGAAAAAAATGTGATGGATTGGTACCCACATACCAAGTTTCATCAAAATTGGACCACAGATGTGGGTCTGTAGCTCTGTACACATCCACACACACATACAGATATCACTTTGAAACTCACTTTTTTATGTTCAGGGGGACTCAAAACGGATCTTTTCTACCCAAAACTCAAACTTGAACATTTTGACAAAAACAACACTTTCTCCATACTATGTATATAGGGAGAAAGTAAAAATCGGCTACCTAGTTCCTAGGGATGGGGTGTTCATCCTACTGTATCCTAAAGTGAATGGCGTCGCATACAATTTAAAGAATTGAGGATATGAGATATGATGGTCACAGGGTTGTGTGTCTCCATACAGTATGTTGCTACTATACTATATCTTTCTATATGGATTGCTATACTTACTCTTTGACGATGAGTGTTTCTGCTTTTTTGGTTTTTCACTTTTTTCTACGCTTTTCTTCGACTTAGTTTTCTTAGTTTTATGACTAGATGTGGATGGAACTTCTTGGTACTCGGATGGAACTTCTTGGTACTCGTCGTTAAATAACAACATTGAAGGCACTTCCTGAAACACACATTTATTTAAGAAAAAATCAGTCTATATAGTTTAAAGATATAGATAGGCATGGGAGATGAACACCAATAGGTTTGCATCATTATGCTTGCAGTTGTAAATTGAGTAACTAACTTGAATAATAACAATATTCGGTCTCGTTTTTTTTCTTCCACCTCCAATCGTTTGAAAGCCTCCATGAAAACATCCATTGAATTTGACTACCCCTAGTTTCACTGCCCAAGATATTTTGCAGCTATTAAACAAAATTACTAAAAGCATAACAATAATATTTTTAATTTGGTTTACCTTTTCTTTCTTTTTGGACTGGCGAGATTTAGGAGGGTTCGGAGTATTTGTAAACCTATGTTCTAACACTGGAAGCCTCTCTTCTTCTCTCAACGGTCTGAAACAACAATTTTATATGGTGATTCAGGCCACAAGACAATTCTGGTCATTGAAATTCCAATGCAGAAATAATTCATGGTGAATGGTTAAACTATCATCTATCTGCGATATATATATCTACCAGTATTCTTTTCAAAGACAATATTATATTAACACAATAAGGTTTGTGGCTCTACTTACTCGTCTAGATTGATGTCGAGAGCTCTATGAGGATCGTCGTGGTCCCTGGCATCACTGTCACCTCCGTCAGAGTCTTGAGCTCCCTCAGGCATCTCCCCGACCCCTCGATTGACCTGTGGGAAACATCCACAATGAGCACAATGAAGCTAGCACTCAGCATAGCAACGCTGGTGGCGCTGCCTACGAATTGACAGGCAAAGCTCTCTCAAAGTACTTAATGCTTTTTACCATGCGGTTGGCATTCTGGGTTATAGTAGTATGTTTTCTGTGCTAAGGTTCAAGTGACTAAAACATATTAAAAAATAATAATATGATAGATTTTTTTACTGAGAACATTGGGCACTTCTTTCATTTTAAAAATCAGTTTACATAACAAGAATGAACAGCTTATGCCCTTGACACGGGCTGAATATTTTTGTCACAGAAATAAAAAGAATTACTTAAACCTGGAAACTCATAAATTGAAAAACGTTTTTACAGCAGTGGCTAAATATTAATTTAGCCTATAGAGCACTTAACAAGCCGTTTTCTAAAGTAGGGATAAGATTGACAGCTTACTCACCTCAACTGGAATAGGTTCCACAGTTTCCTCGTCTGAACTATGATCTTCTACTTGTCCTGTACTTTTCTTCTTCTTGCGTTTCTTAGACTTCTTTTGCGTCTTCTTGTTTTGGTAAGTGAGACCTGTAAAATGCATTATTAATTATAATTATCGATTATCAATCATCGAGATGTGGACGCCACCTAGGTGCGTATCAAAACCCGAATATGAGTAAAGGATGAGTGTAGAATGGTGTGAGATGATCTGTGTAGCTTTGTTACTGACTAAGATCAGCTGTTTGATTAGCCAAGATCATTAATTTATTTATAAGGAACAGCCGGATCCAATTTCCAACTATTATAAATCTTACTGACTTTTCTCAGGATCAAACCGGCGCGACCTTTTGATTGTAAGGCGAGCACTATAACCACTCGGCTATCCAGCCAATCAAAAGATTTAAAGTAAAAAAAAATAACCAAAATGAAAATTATTACATCACTAAAATTGAAAGCGGCTATAAAAAATCTACAGTGATTAATTTTATCCTACATTAGAATAACTTAGGAGGCAACATATCGTGTAACCAATGGTAACAGAATACAAACTCAACAACGTGAATTGTTCAATATCAGCTGAATTTACATTGTAGGTACAGATTTTGTGTCATAGACATTTTGTAAATTGTCTTAAGAATCTGGATTTTTTAGTTACCTGATGTTATTTTCAGCGGAACCTGCAGATCTATTGGAGCAACCGGGATGTTGGAAACCGAGTCAGTCATCTTGAGATAGTGAGGATTCATAGATTGTTCTACCTTCCTTGCCTCCCTCATCTGCACACACAAGATGTCATAAGAAAAATGAGATAAGCCTCCAAGATATTTTCAATAGCTTTGAAAAATGTGTGCCACTGCTTTGTTGCTAGTAAATTAAGGTAGAATGAGGAAACTTAACCATTTACGCTCCAAAAGCAGATGCACAAGGTCATCACAAGGTAAGAAAAAAACATGGTTAAGGCCCTGTATTATCTCTGGAGTTGAAAAGGGTAAGGCTATCAATCTAGCATTTCAAAACAAGAATTATGAACATGACAGTAAAAAAGCAAACCATAACGAAGCAGCATTATAACATAATGGTCACCATCTTAAGAAAAGTCTGTAAAAATAAACAAATCTTTAACTATCAAGTCTGGACACTAATCTTAACTAAAAAGTTAAAGAATTAGTTAAGCAACAAATTTACCAATAAAAATTCCACACAATGCGATGATTTTTTAAATGTTTATCCAAACCCATCCAACATGTAAATTTACCTTTAATAGTGTGTCAAATGACTTGGCAAAAGGATTAGATGCATGGCAAAAGGGTAAAGATTAGCACAGTATTATATGCTCTCAGAATTTTTTTTGGTATTTTTTACTTGACAAGAAGGTAAAAAATAATCATCAAACTTAGAGCGTATTTTTCAAACCAACCTTTTTCAATTGTTCTTCAGTAGGTTCAGGATTACTCTTGGGCTCTGATGTCTTGATGAAGATGTCCGCTACAGGGTTGGTCGCCTCTGCTTCTTCTTCTTCCTCCGATTCTGATGAGGGAGGCGGAGGCTCATTGATCCAAGCGTCCAGATCCAAACTGAAACAAACATCAGGAGAAACTATCAATAAATTTAACCTAGGCTGTGACAAAGCCTAAGAGCTGTCTAATACCCATTAAAAAAAAAATTACTTTGGCCTTATGGTTAGGGTCTGTGGGTCCCCGATATTTTTGGGTAAAAAAGTGGAAAGGGTCTGCGATCAAAAGTGACAATTCCATCAGATTTTTATACGTGACGTTTACTGCTATGCAGTGATCGTAGGAGACAATAATTGTGTTGCTGTGAGCACAAATAAAGATGTTCTTCAATTCCCCTTGAGTACCGTAAATTTTGCAATTTTACCATGACCTCTCAAAATATGTTCAAGATTTTATCAAGACTTTGGAAGACGTTCACGGTTTTGTTGTGACCGCAGAAAATGTTCATGATTTCACCAACAATACACGGGAGATTGTAGCAATGTTGTTAACGGATTTGAGTGATTAAGTTAATTTTTTATCAATAATTAATTTACAAAGCAACCAATCTTAGCCCGGCCTTAATTTTGGAGACCCCAACAAAAGCGAACATTTTTTACCCGACTCAAAGTAAAAAAAAAGTCCTGCGAACTCCTAGCTATTAGCAATCATTAGATTAATCATTCAAATAAATAAAAATTATTATTTTGTTCTTATGACACTGGCATCTATTCTTCACATTGGACACTTTAAATTTGCTATAACTAATCCTTACCCTTCGGGTATTTGCACTTTCTTCTGAGCCTTTGGAGCGACCGGGTTGAGTTCTCCACTGAAGAGTGCTGCAATATCTGCAGCAACCTGCTCAACATCTCCCTCATCCTGCAGTCTGCTGCGTACCACCTGCAGCAGCTGCACAGCACTACTGGCTCTCTCCTGTACCTCTAGATCAGCACTGCTCACATACTGCAGTAGCCCTTCAATCACCAGGTCACACTCCTAACAACATAAAAGAGCATAAAGAACTTGCTTTGATTGCAAGTGAAAATGATTATGTCTCTCAGACAGCAAGAGATGTTTACAAAATTGCTCCAATCAAATATTACTTTTTGTACACCCCTTGAAAAATGCACAGACAACTTTTACATATGTCCACACAAGCTGACAAACAAATTTGAATGAATAAAAAACAATCGGAAAAAGCACCAGATGCTTCTGAAAAAAAAACAAAAAACAGTAAACCTTTACAACACAATTTAAAATGTTTGATGGACCCATACCTTGATCGCCTTTTCCACATCAGACTGGCCCAAGATCACTGAGAACACTTTCAGTATGTTCTGCACATAGAACGCCTGTATATGGCCAGGAAGGGCGTTCACTCTGCCGCTCAGCATGGCTTGTAGCGTGGCTTCCGGATCTGTTAACTCCCTGCAACACCAATAATTACATGGGTCATGTTCTGAGTAAAACAAAAAAAAACTTGTTAAGCAGAATACTAAGTGGAGAGAGAACGTTCCCAAAGTTGATATGAAAATGTTTTGTCGTCTATGTATAAAAACTATACAACATTCTTAAGATGGTTAAAACATGTTGTAAGACTTTTCTACAAATGGACCAAGCACCCTATGAGGTTGTAAACCCCATTCTAGGCAAAGGAAAGTAAACCAGTTATTTACAGACTTAAAGGTTGGATTAGACATATAAAAGACCGACACACCAGGTGGTGTAGTTTAACTATAAGTGTAAAATGAAAGAGATGACAGCTTCCTTAACTAAGATCAACTTGTCCTTTAACCAGGACAATTTAAAAACCCAACGATCGAGAACAGTAAATTTCAAACCATCAAAAAGCTTCTGATATTTCTCATTATTAAACCAGCCAATTTTTGATTACTAGGTTATATCAACTGATTTCTATGATTGCTACCCAGCTATTCTCAGTCTTGAAAGGGTTAGATAACGTTTAAGTTCCACCTTGATCAACTCACGTTGCAAACTCTCCCGCGATCCAGGCGGCAGCGTACAACACGTCGGCCATCTTGGAGCCAGGTTGTGTGAGAAGGTGAGTGTTCTCCAGCAGCAGAGCCATGTGCCGTACAGCGTATCCACGGATAGCCTGCACTCGGATAGCGACATCCAGCATCTGTGTGGCTACTAGTGGTCCGTGTTGTGTACCTTCCATCCGGGTCAGCTCTACTAGGACACTCACATACCTGCGGGATAAAGTCGTGGTTAGGTTTTACGTGTTCTAAACAAAAGCAACATGAGTAGTTTTGGGAGGATATGTTAGCTTTTGGCTAAGACTATGATAAGGGAGAAGGAATGGATAGATAACCATAACCATTATGGATAGCGTTTAATTTAACCAAGAAAAAAGCTTTAGATTTTTACAAAGAGTGTCACAACCTCAAAACACTTTCAAATCTTATTTTCAGTTTGAATCTGTATAAAATGTAAAATGTTGATTTAGTGGCTCATATAGGTACAATTTTAGCAATTTTTAGGGCCACAACTTTTAAATTTATAAAGTTTGGTAAAAAACATGTTGGGAAACTTTTAATAGGCTAAAAAATATAAAAAAGTAGCCTATGTTACCAAATAGTTTTCCAAAATACTACTCCAAAACTCTCAAGTTGATTGATTTGAAAAAATAACAAAATTGTGGATTAGGGCTAAACAACTAAAATTGGATTATGGCAGTTACCAAAAAAGGCAAAAAACACACGGTTCCGGTGCAATCATCAAAATAACTCGCGGTCATGATCGCCGTGATCGTTGGTATAACTCCAAGGTCAAGGAGGGATAGTCAGTATGACTACACGGTAACGGCGCGATCGTCGGTATGACTCTGCTGTCACAGCATGATCGTCGGTATGACTCGCGGTCTCGGCGTGATCGTCGGTATGACTCCGCGATCACGGTGCGATCGTCGGTATGACTCCGCGATCACGGTGCGATCGTCGGTATGACTCCGCGATCACGGTGCGATCGTCGGTATGACTCCGCGATCACGGTGCGATCGTCGGTATGGCTACGCGGTCATGGCGTGATCATCGGTATGATTCCACGGTCACGGCGCGATCGTCGGTATGACTCGCGGTCTCGGCATGATCGTCGGTATGACTCCGCGGTCACGGCGCGATAGTCAGTATGATTCTATGGTTACGGCGCGATCGTCGGTATAACTCCGCGGTCAAGGCGTGATCGGCGGTTTGACTCCGCGATCAAGGCGTGATTGTCGGTACAACTCTGCGGTAACGGCGCGATCGTCGGTATGACTCCGCGGTCATGGCGCGATCGTCAGTATGACTTCGTGGTCACGGCGCGATCGTCGGTATGATTCCGTGGTCACGGCGTGATCGTTGGTATGACTTCGTGGTCACGGAGCGGTCGTCGGTATGATTCCGCGGTCACGGCGCGATCGTCGGTATGATACCGCGGTCACGGCGTGATCGTCGGTTTGACTCACGATCTCGGCAGGGTCGTCGGTATGACTCGCGGTCTCTGCGGGATTTTCGGTATGAATCCGCGGTCACGGCGTGTTAGTCGGTATGACTCCGCGGTCACGGCGCGATCGTCGGTATGACTCCGCGGTAACGGCGCGATCGTCGGTTTAACTCGCGGGCTCGGCGGGATCGTCGGTATGATTCCACGGTCATGGCGTGATCGTTGGTATGACTCGCGGTCACGGCATGATCGTCGGTATAACTCCGTGATCAAGGCGTGATTGTCGGTACAACTCTGCGGTAACGGCGCGATCGTCAGTATGATTCCGTGGTCACGGCGTGATTGTTGGTATAACTTCGTGGTCACGGCGCGATCGTCAGTATGATTCCGTGGTCACGGCACGATCGTCGGTATATTTCCGCGGCCAAGGCGTGATCGTCGATATGACTCCGTGGTCACGGCACGATCGTCGGTATATTTCCGCGGCCAAGGCGTGATCGTCGGTATGACTCGCGGTCTCGGCATGATCGTCGGTATGACTCCGCGGTCACGGCGCGATCGTCGGTATAACTCCGCGATCAAGGCGTGATTGTCGGTACAACTCTGCGGTAACGGCGCGATCGTCGGTATGACTCCGGGGTCACGGCGTGATCGTTGGTATGACTTCGTGGTCACGGAGCGATCGTCGGTATGATTCCGCGGTCACGGCGCGATCGTCGGTATGAAACCGCGGTCACGGCGTGATCGTCGATATGACTCCGCGGTCACGGCGCGATCGTCGGTATGATTCCGCGGTCACGGCGTGATCGTCGGTTTGACTCACGATCTCGGCAGGGTCGTCGGTATGACTCGCGGTCACGGCGTGATTGTCGGTACAACTCTGCGGTAACGGCGCGATCGTCAGTATGATTCCGTGGTCGCGGCGTGATTGTTGGTATGACTTCGTGGTCACGGAGCGGTCGTCGGTATGATACCGCGGTCACGGCGTGATCGTCAATATGACTCCGTGGTCACGGCACGATCGTCGGTATATTTCCGCAGCCAAGGCGTGATCGTCGGTATGACTCCGCGGTCACGGCGCGATCGTCGGTATGACTGCGGTAACGGCGCGATCGTCGGTATGACTCCGCGGTCACGGCAGGATCGTCGGTATGACTCGCGGTCTCTGCGGGATTTTCGGTATGAATCCGCGGTCACGGAGTGTTCGTCGGTATGACTCCGCGGTCACGGCGCGATCGTCGGTATGACTCCGCGGTAACGGCGCGATCGTCGGTTTGACTCGCGGGTTCGGCGGGATCGTCGGTATGATTCCGCGGTCATGGCGTGATCGTTGGTATGACTCGCGGTCACGGCATGATCGTCGGTATAACTCCGCGGTCACGGCGTGATCGTCAGTATGACTTCGTCACCTGCGTTTTTACTCGTGAAGCGGCAAAATCTCCGATGATCGGATCAAATCCCATCCTGAAAAATTCCGGAATCAAATGTAATCCTGTCCCAAAAAATGGAAATATTTTTTCCCGAAATTTCTAACATGAATAATACACTAATTTGTTAGAGATTATATGATTTTCAACTAACCACTCAAAGTTGGTGATATACTGGTAGTTGTTCTGTGAGCAGATGTCTATGATCTTGGACAGTAGCTCGTCTCTGTAGGTCGTACCCTCTGCTTTGTCCATGTGAACCATCAGCTTCTTCACTATCTCCACCAGTGTCTTCTTTGACACCTGGAACACAGAATAAATATAGACATAACGTAAAATATACTGCAAATAGTGAGTCGTTAATTTATTCAGTGATAATAGCATAGACTAATATAATAAATATAGACTGTCAAAGGAAGGTTCCGCGATGTGCCGCTAGAGTGTGCTCGGTGTTTGATTTGCTCCCGCTGTCGGCTCCTCGCTGTCTGCTACCAGCACTAACACTCTTGCAAATGAAATGCTACCGAAGTAACAGACCTACTTTTCAATATTCCTTTACCTCCGGCTTAACCGTTTGCAAATTGCTGTAGCTCTCCAAGCGTTTAAGTTACTGCTCAATATTAATTAAGTCAGTAAACTCCAATCCCCCGGATTCCAGGATTTCCGAAATTGGCAACACTGGTCCCAACAAACAAGTTGTCATGGCAACAGTTGCTATCACTTTAGCCGCAACAGTGTTTGCCATACCTTAACAGCACTCCTAGAGGTGGACACCAGAACATTGCTAACCACAACACTAGTGTCCGGTCTATGTTTAATTATTTTTGCCCATGATAATGATTCTCAATAGCTTGTGTCTTGTTCACTAATTGATTTTCAAGACTACAAATTATTTGTATTCTGAGTTTACAAAATAACTCTCTAAAATAACTTAAGGAATTATAAAGTAACTATATGAATCACTGACCATTCCATAGAGCAGATCCAATGCTCGCAGCCTGATGGATTCGTCCTTATCATCTAGACACTGCATTACCAGATCCTTATGTGATTGGACAGACTTAGGGTGAGACTTGAGTATCTTGGACATGGCAAGTAGGCCTAGGTACTTGACTGAAACATTGCACAAGAACATCAATGAACAAGCTGATTAAACACTTTCCTGTCAAAAATGGAAATTTTTGAGAACTCCAGAGAATTTGGAGTAGAAGAACAAAGAATTCTGAACTTTAACTTTAACTGACAGGCTGTATCTATTCAATCTTGTCGGGTTTTTTTTCTGAAGAAGTCTAAACACCTCGATACTGATCTCCTCTTTAAAACGTTCTACATCAGGATAAAATATCTTTGTTATGTTTAGTTACCTTTTTTGTGTAAATTGGACTATATTTTTTCAGTCATTGTAAAGTAACTAAACTCTATTTATAAAAAAACAATGCTTATAAATTCCATGCAAAATTTTTAAAGACTTGCTTTGAAGTTGGGTAAATTTACCTCTTAAATTGGGTTGAGATATTTTCCACGGTTGAACTTGTGCCTATTCAGTTTTGAAATTGGTAGCCTATATAGGTCCTGTAATAATAATAAGATAAGGCTGATCTGGAAGATTTATTTTGCTCGAGTTATTTTTATCATAAAGTTATCCTAGCAGTAATTTATTTAAACTTATAAACGTTTCGTTTTGATTCTGTATTTGATTCAATCTGTAAATGCTTAATAATCGGACGATAAGGCTACTTAAAATATAAGGCTGAACTTCAATGGCTACTTACGGTTTTGGTCTGAATCTTCAATGAGGATCCTTAGCTTCTGCACACAAAGCTAAAAAACAAAACACTGTTATTTTGATAATAATTAAAGATATGCAAACAGAAAATTTAGTGCCGTAACGGTGTTGGGTTTTAAAATTTTGCAACCCACCCCCACCAAAATTAGAATAGCTACTATATTAAAATATGTTTTTAGAGACAATTTTTGAAAATAATGAAAGCAAGAGAAATAGAAAAACTAAATGTTATCAAAAGAAATTTTCTGATTTATCAACACATAAAAAAAATAAAAAATACAAGAAACACCTAATTTTAGTTTTATAACTGTCCAGTTACTAGTTATTATATGCTTGCAATTAAACAAATAATTTATTGTATTATTAAATTGTATGTTTACCTTGCTTAAATACAATATTTGATCATGAACGTTACCTGAATGGAGGCACTGTGGTTGGGCATTCCAGAGGAAATGGAGATGAGAACTGAAACAGTTGAAAAAATCTATTAAAAAACCAAAATGTATTATCAGCGGTCTGAAAACAATCAGATAAACAGTAGACAGAAAATAACACATGTGGGAAATGAAAACAATCGGATAAACAAGGAAATATGGGAAATCTACCTCCTGTATACACCTCCTGGTTAATGTATTATACTTAAATTCAAATGGTTTACAATAACTGCTTTTAGTAATCCTTGGTTGCTAGTGGCAATTAGTTAGTTTCGGCTCTTTCTCTTAACCATCATCAGGCCCCCGGTTCATAAAGAGTCATGTCGTAACTACATTTGAAGGTCATTAATAGTGTTCAATAAATAACAAACAGACAAGAACTTGAAGAAACATGAACGGATATAAAAAAAAAACACTGAATAAAAAAGTCATTGACATTTTTAAGCGAACACACAGAGAAGTAAGGTACAGAGGAAGCATTCAATAATACAAGTAAGTGGTGTCTAGTACTAGTGCTGGTGTAAAGCGCAAAGTACAACACCACCCCCTCGCCCTCATGTACTACAATGCTCAGGATGGAGGAAGACCCGTGCCCTGTACGATAGGAATTTCCGCACAATGCTAGTCGCTCAGGCTCTACCTTGCTCGTCACAAGTATATTTCCAGCACAACACACTAGAGCTAAAAGCGCACAGTTGTCCCATTAGCAGATTTCACCTTCTCTGTGGCAAATGTGACCGTGCTGAAGTAAAGTATAGACTAGCGGTCAAGGTGGCTTATGTGAATGTCCTTTTGTTAATTTAGTGTTCTTTGTAAAAGTTGTAGGTTTTATTTTTTTGTCTGTTGTTATTACTATTGAACTACATTAACAACCTTCAAGTAAGCATGACTAGACTCCTTATAGGCCTGATGATGGTTCAGATTAAGAGCCAAAACGAGTTGCCTACAACAACCAGGGATTACTATATAGGTATTGTAATCTATTTTAAGAAAGCTTTTTGTTGCCAACTTCTTTTAAGTAAAGTTACAGTACAATAACAAAATATAATAGGTAATAGAAAATATTTAGGCCTATTTAAATAGTTACCTGCAATTACAGTGTTGATGCACTCATAGAGCAGCGACATAGCCGAGGTGCTGAAAATACAAATACATGTAAGATTAAGATTATAGGCCAAATCAATGATCACAAGCTATCTGTTGGTCATAACTAGAATTTTCAAAACTTTGACTTGGTTATGGATGTTAAATGGAACGTGACAAATTAAACAGCGTGCAGTTGTGAGAATAATCACATAATTTCTTGGTTTTTACTCCTCTAAGAAATTTGACAAAATGTTTCAAAGTTATAACAAACAATTATCTTTTTACTTCTAAGTACCCTTTTGGAATAAAAACTACACTGATCCCATACCAAAACACAAAGTCTACAGTATAACTACTTCCCAAGTGGAATTTTACTTAAAGTTTTGCTTTACAAAACCAATTTCAACACCTACGTAAATTGTGCCTCCTAAAACAGCTCAACAATATAATACTTTACAAAGACGCTAGTTGTAAATTATTGAAATTATAATTTAATTAAAATTCTTACATAAAACTATAAATACTGGTAATAATTACCTGTGGATGAGGTTGGTGAGGGGTTCTATGAGTTTCTTACCAAGCCGAGGTTCTAAAGGGGTCAACGCTCCAAACTGCAACAATACAGGAGGATTACTACGAGAACAAACATGACTAAACTAGGTTACCTGCAGATCAGTTCGATCAGTGGTTGAGAAAGTTTTCTGCCGATCCGTGGCTCTATCAATGTCAACACTCCAAACTGTAACATGCATGATTAGAACTAGACAAGGAAATAAAAATGATCAACCATCTTCACTATCCAGTTTTGGAAAGATAACATAGTTTTAGTAGAGGAGTCATCTCAAAATAGCATACAACATATAGATGGCAAGACACATCCGTGGATAAGCTCACATCTAAATATAATTTATTTTGCAAATAAAGATATTGGGCTAAATAATTTAAACTCAGTACAAAAATGTATTTTACTTTTGTGGGCCTATACAAATTTTCTGTAGAAAGCGTTTGAAATGAAATTACGGTAATCAAAATTATCTCCCACATAAAGGAGAATTCACTTCTGTGCGTGGAAGTCATTAAATTTTTGAAGATTTTTTTCCCAAATAGGAGTTTGGTACGTTGGAAAGTTACGCTGGAGGGCTAAGTGAATGGTGGCTGACATTCCATTAATTGACAACTGGAAAAACAGTAGACCCCTCCCCCTAAGAAATAGAATAATTCTTGTTCTAAACGGACAAGAATTATTTTACAAACAGAATTCATATATGAACACATACCTGATGGTGTTAATTAATCATTATCTTATTTGTTGTTTTTTATAATGGATGTAAGCAGAAATATTTTTTTTTGTTCAGTATATTTATTAGGCCTAGTTTACTTATTAGCATGACGACAGTCTTTCTTTGTACTTTGTAGCCTACTTTCCAAGATGTTATTAGTGAATATAGAATTTGAAATTGAATTCTTGAAATTTTCAGTCATTTTAGTTTAAAACCGTACATTTAACTAACCTATAAGGTTTTCAATTTCTGCATAATCCCATTGGGGAAATTGATACATTATTTTAGGCTACTTTTTTTAATGTAGGTAGGCCTAGTTGACACAACTAACCAATTTGATGATCTTGATTAGCATCCAGTTGTTGGTAGATGTAGTCATCAGTTTGAAGAAGACAGGCGCAAGACTAAGGTAGTTCTTTGGGTTCTTCCTCGCCAGCTCACAAACTACATTAACTGCGGCAGACTGCACTCCTAAGAAATTAAAAATAAATTGTTATTTTTTTATCAAGATATAATACATTGTTATAGTACAAAATACATTGTTATACTTAGACTTGTCATTGTCATAAAAAGTGTGAAAATTAGTCTTCGGCGTTCGCAAGGTTAATACCGCTTACTGTATTTCTGACCACTCACTGTATTTCTATGTTTGGTTGCAGCCACAACAATAGCTTCTTCTCACCAGGACCAGGTTTTCTTTTTTTAGTTTGAAGTTTCTCTCTAGGTACGCCTTTCACAATTAAACAAACATAGAAAAACAGTTCTTCCAAAGCTATTGGCCTGCCAAGCGTTTAGGAGTTTCCATTGTCTGTACCCCTGTACCTCCAAACTACAAGGACAACCAAAATGAAATTCATCCCAGCTCACCGTTTAAAATACTGCGGCCAGTACCCATTAAGATTTAACATAAAAATATTTTTTCCGATCAAGGGTTAGTGTAGGCCTAGATACTTTCACTAACACTATATACCTGACTATGAACGTGTTAATGCCCATAATTAGCCTATAATGACTATCACAACTTTTACTAACCTGAATCAGGATCTTCCAACTTTTCTTTCAGCCGAGGAAAAGCAGGCCTTAGGGCTTCAGGGAATCTTAAGAACACTTTGTACATCATCAGCACTGCCTTTTTCCTTAGATAAGGTTTTGTTGAAGTCAACTGTAAAAAAACGCAATTTATTTTTTATTTTATTTTATTTTATTTTGCATGCTACAAAACAGAATACAAATCCCATTAACATTGCAGCACTATTCTAGTTTGTACAAAAATTGAGAACATGCTATGAGTTCATAAAATTTAATAAAGTGAATCGTTCATAGACTAAGAATAATAAATATTAATTTACTATTGGAAACCGTAACATACATGCTTAATTTATTTGTACTTCCTTAATTTTAAAACCTTAAATGGGTAATTCAAATATTATTTTTGATTGCAAAATTTTAAAGCATTGTACAACTAAAGTTGACTTCCTCTTATCACAACTCCTCGGGACAAAGGTTAGTCTGGATAACGATCGTTCTGGATAAACCAACATTCCCTAAATGTCCCAAGGACGTTAGGCCTAAGTTAGGAACGTCTAGAATATCTATCACTCATAAAGTAATTAAAATAAGTTATATTTTACTTAAATTTGGGAGATCATTTTATTTAATACGTACGTCAACGCTGGTCTCAAATTCTTCCCACAAGAAGTTGTTTCAGTTCCCCCCACTTCCTGTCAATCCAGTCAACTTAAACAGAAGGGGGGGTCTACAAAATTGCCGGGTTAAAGAGTTGTCACTTCTGCTAAGTGTAGTCCGGTTGAACTGATGTCCAGATAAGAGAGAGTCTACTATTTTATTTTAAGATTTAAAAAAAGAAAAACGCACAGAAAACAGCATCCACGCGAGCACAGTGTTTTAATAGGGCCTAAAACTGCAAACACATGGTCATGGCTTCACTCCCCACTAGTCGCTTGCTGACCTTTTGTCATTATTTACCATTGGTCAATCACTTTCCCACATGCTTTTTCGGTGCCAACCCTCCTGACTTTGACTAGTCACAGTAAATTTGTTTAACATATCATTGTGCTGTTGTAATTTTTCAGTTTTGAGCTTTTCATTAGTTTAAGCATTGTTCAGGATGGTAAAAATCAAGCAAAATATTTGACTAAACCCTTAGATTTTTTGTTTGTTTTAGGACGCTAGGCACGAGTCCGGGATTGTTTTTTGCATTACTTCAGGCTAGACCTAGGGGTTGCGGCATTATCACTTGGATAAAATCCATTGGTGACTTGGCGGCGCGCTCTAACCACTACAGCAGCTTGCTCCCTCGACTAAACCCTTAGTAGGCCTATTTGAACCATCCTAGTTCCATTCTACAAGCTAATATTATTACCAGTGTCATAATGTCATTAGCCAGATCACGGGCTAGGTCTGGACTGATGAAGCAGGACAGTGCAGAGAGAGCAAGTCCTGCGTCGTACTGGTTCTGACTGTTCAGGTCCTTTCTGATCATGTTTGTCGTCAACATCAACAGCTGTCAACAAACAATAAACATAATATAGGCTATCTTTCTATTTAAAAAATAAACCTAGACCCAGGGAGTTTGAAAGATAAAAGTATGTCAAATATGATCACTAAGATTCCCTATACTGTGACCTCAACACATTCCAGTTAAGTTTAAGAGAAAGATAAGTAAAGAATGAATGTAATTTAAATTTAAATTAAGGTCATATTACTAAAACAGTTGATTCTAAGTCTAGAACACAAATTTCATGAGAAATATTGAACAATAGAGGCCTAATCCAAAGATTAAAAAAATAGGTTTCCAAGCTTAGGCCTACTTATAGAGGAGAACAAAACCTTATTTAAAATATTGGTGTTCAGGCTATAGAACAGGCTAGAAAAACATGTTTTACCAGAGGTAACAATTTAAGTTTAAATGTTAAAAATATAAACATATATTTAATTGTGAAACAAATATCACTTCATACTGACCTCTGTGTCAGCATGAAAACACTGTGAGGATGCTAAATATCCTATGCGTTTATATGTAAACTTAGAAGAGCTCATTACTTCAATGATGTTGAATCCAGCCCAGCTCATATCATAGCCAAGCATTTGAAGCTGAAACAGACATATAAGAATTTACACAAATTGTAAAACAATTAGGCCAACAGGCTACATTCTCTAGTCATTTGAAAATGAGTAGATTCGTTACCAAAGTAGGCTAATATTGAAAGCAGAACTTTGTTTTAGTGAACGATAAACTCATCTATGATAGTGGTTTAAATAGTGGTTTAACCTTATTCAATGGATTAACGTACCTTATTGTGGATAAACTCATCCTATTGGTTGACGTAAAGCAAAATCAATAATATTTTCAATGGTAAACCTTAGGACTTTGTTCTATCAGCTAAAGTTTTATAGCTTGCAATTGCACTATGAACGCAAGGCACAATAGGCCACAATCTTTTCTGCATTTAGGCCTAGCGCACACGGTCGATTTTTCGATCGGCCGATAAAAAAATCGGCCAAAAATAAATCCCCCTTGATTTTTGTCTAGGCGCACACGTGGCGATTTTTTAGTCGAGAAATTGATTTTTTTTTAGTGCGTTTAAGCTATCCTAAAATTGAATTTGTTGAATTAACCTGTGTTTGTGCTCTTCTAATTAGACCAAAGAAAAAAAGAAGACAAATTAAATATTGGGTTAATCCGATAGTAAGTCAGAGACTTTAAAATCGACAGTTTTATAGACAATACACTTTACGTGATGACAGTAAAAAGTTCTCTAATTACTATATAATGTCTGTTGAAAGTTTCAGTTTTTATTATAGGCTAACAGCTGTGGCCTTTTTAGCAAAGAAAACAACACAACTCACACTACTCCTGTGGAGAACAACAAGTCACTGGCCGATTTTTTAGTCGACCGTGTGCGCGGACTGATAACAATCTGTACGTTAAAGATTTTCGGGCGACAATCGCCTCGCCTACGAATCTGTGGCAAAACCCAGATTTTAAAATCAGCGCAATTCTCGATCGCCTGTGTGCGCGCTTCCATTCAAATACATGATGCACAGATCGGCTGATGAAATAGTCGCCTCAAAATAATCGCTTGTGTGCGCCTAGCCTTAAAGAAACCTCAACAATCTGCAGTTCTAATATTTTTCTGTATTTAGGTGGTAGGCTATTCTGGAAGCCCTCACTTTACTATGCTAAATTGTTCTCACAGTAACCACCCTTTACTTACATAGGTTAGTTTAGCCACAGCAGTAGCTTTGACGGCAAGGTTGTCCTGGCGTAACTCTTGCTTTATCTCTTCTATACACTGAGCAATGTACTTTGCCTGTAAAAGAATAACTTGTTAGTCAAAACCTAAGTGTGGGTTGGAAAATGTGGGGTCGATATAATTCTAAATTTTTTATATGGAGCCTCTTTGGGCTTTTGATGGAATGATAGGCCCATATTACCTACTAGCCTATTAAAATAAAATCCAGTAGATTTAGTTAGCGTTTTGTTACAGGTGATGTTACTAAATGAAGCTTTCTAACAGACTGTTAGGATTGGATGGTTGTCCTAAAAATAACAGGCTTCTTAGACTGTTCCCTTAGGCCTACACACTTTTCAATGCAAACTGTGACACCATCTTGGTTGTGATGTTTTACTGTGGTGTGACTTTGCTGGAGAGGCGGTATGAGAAGGGTCGGGGTTATTTATGATCTAGGCTATTGCCAGTTTCACGTGTCTTTACAAGAGCCTAAAAAAGCTAAAATAAAAAAGGGATGTTTATAGGAATGCACCTGATGTTTATAATGGGAATCGCTGGTGGCTCTTAGGCTACCTACATCTTATAATATCTGGAGTCTTCTCCACGATCAGCCAATCGGGGACTACTCGTCAATATTGCTCAATTAACTTGCCAAACATAACTTCAGATATATCTCACAAACGTTAACACTAGGCTATTTGGTAGGACTGGGGCAAAATTACTTAAAAATCATCAAAAATATAAGCCTAACCTAAGTTACCGGTAGCCTACTGTAGCTAAACAAATAAAGTTAGTTTTTTGCAGAGAATTTGGCCCTAAGTTAAGTTAGGCTATAACAATCTAGCAAGGTGATGTGCATGTTTGTGGCAAATCTCTCAGTTATGAGAGATCATGAAATCATACTTAGGCCTAGGCATGGGCCTTAACTTAAGTTACCTCTGGCTTGATTAATTAAGAGAGCTATCTGCAGATAGGCCTAGCCTAGCTTAGTGAACCGCAAATAGCCTACCTAGTATTGATCTGAGGATGTGACCTCTAGTGGCCATGCCATGAAACCTAAGTTAGGATTGGTGGAAGATGACCATTGACGAAGTAGGCCTAAGTCAGGGCCAAGAGCATGGAGCTTGAGAAGTTCAAACCCAGTAAGTTAGGTAGGCCTACCTATTTAAACAATGTTTTGTTTTTAGGCCTTAGCTTAAGTTACGACTACAGTAAGTAACTTAGGTTAAATCCTAAAATAATGAAAAAAGCTCAACAGTAATCTTGGCCTAGGCCTATGCCTAATCTTAAGATAACACAGAACAGACACATTTAAAATTATTAACTCTACCTACCTCATTGTCTTTATTATTCCTGATTCCTCTCACTAAATCAGTTAAATTCTTGTCAAACATCCTTTCCATAGTCCCCCGCACTTTCTTGAGAGCCATATTTATATCACTGTTTCAACACTATAAGTTAATAAGTAAACAAAACCTATTAATGCTATTCCTTTAGAGATTTTAGAGGTTATTTAACTAGCCAACTAGGCTCAGCCTTTGACATCTCCAGATTTATGTAACACAATATGAAATGAATACAAACAGCTGTTGAACACCGATTTCCTAGATTCGGGATTATTGTCTAAATCCACTATAAACAAAATTTAACCTTCCAGAGAATTTGCATGACGCTTGAACTAGCTCATGCTCATGAAGATAATGAGAATAAACAATTCACATCAGAAACAAATCCGAACAGAAAGTTTAAAGTTAATAAAATCAGTGTGTATACTACTATGGATAAAGTGAAGACAAGGCAAACTCAACTCACAAAGGCTATCTATCTATATGAATCTGACATGCGGATGAAAAGAGGCTTCACAAACTTTAGACACATTAATCGAAAACATCGCAGTCGAATCGCAACGATCATTAGTTCGAACTTGAAGTCGATACTTCCTCTACAACATACTCTGGCCTAGGATCAAGGCCTAGGATAGCATAGCACTGGCAGCAGTGAGCAGTGCAGCAATTAGTGCAAAGCAAAAAACGATTGGTTCTTTGTTCATCGAGTGTGAAGATGCTTCATAACTGCGATATGAGCTATCGGTGACGAATGTTTGTGAATCCTATGCTATCCGGTATGTATAGTTCCTTTTTTTTATTAATCTTTAGCAACACAAAACTAGACTAACTGTTTATCATGAAGCTGCTTAGTTTTCCAGCTTGCCATACCAATATATTTTCCCATACAGTATATACTTTCATTGATTAATGGTATTTGTTATTTAACTCTAATATCCAACAGCTATCTATGATTGACGATAATAACTACGACAAGGGCCCAGACTTCGGTTTTTAAATACACATTTTCATTTTCATAATAATTTATTTTTGAGTATTAAGTAGGCTATTAGTTCACAAAGTTCAAAAGGGAGCTCTCTGAAATGTAGTCCTATACAGGGCATAGTTTTGGGAAGGCCATTTCACAGATGCTTCCTTTTGAACTAACCTTTTTTTAATAGTTTTGTAGTGATTCGAATAGTGTATTATTGGAATAATGCCGCAGTTTTGGACGATGGTTGCAGGTAATATGGTATTAATAATGTATTGTGAAATAAATGTATTCTGTAGGCTACTATTTGATCATATGGATATTGCAGCATAAGGCATATCAAGGGCACTGGGCTTCGCACCTCTAGACACATATGGTCTCAGCATCACAGCACTGACGAGGTATCTCTTCATCTGCCTTGTTTCGCTTTGAACTTTCTATAATATCGTAGCATTGTGTGGACTCCCTCCCGACACAGTAGGGGAAATTGGCCGCCTTCAGAAAATCCAAAGAAGGTATTTTTTCGAGTTGTTGAACTCAAGATGGGTTACAACTTACAACTACCGGTATACAGCGATATCCAAGCGAGATCGTAACTCAATAATTGGGCTTCAATCGTTACTTCCGAGAATAGAGTTAGCTGATGTTACATTTATCGTGAAGTTTCTAAATGGCGATATCTGATCTGCTCCAAACTGTCTGGCCAGATTAACTTTCGAGTCCCTGGAGGAACTACCAACAACTGAGCACAACAGCGTGTAATCCCTCGTCTCCATAGGATTGGGAACATCCCGTCACACTCTATGTTAACTTTGGAATACCTCAGTTGGAACCACCTAAAAATTGCATCTGCATTTCAGAGATCCCCAATAGACTCCAGCATCACTACTATAATTGTATACTCTTCATACAATGATCCAATATTTATATTTTCGCTCTTTGTGCTATGAAATGGTATACCTCTTCTGAAGAAAGTAGATGAGGCATAATCTTGAACTAAGATAAATATTTAAAAATTAGCAACTCGTACAAAAATGATTTGAACAAAAATACTTTTGAACAGAGAAAGAAAGTGGAAGTAGTATTTGTTTGGTTCCAGTTCTTGTAACTAGTAATTAACTGTATAAAGTTGTGAGGTAGTCGGGATCTTAGTCTCATGTAGCCCCATCAGTCAACTTGCTATTGTCTAGTTAATATTAGAGATGAGATAACTGGCTCAATAACTCACCTTAGCTTCATCTAGTGACATAGCAGTGACCAGCAACAAATCGTTACATAATATCCATTTACTTACAGATTATATTACAAGACTTACGTGAACATCCGTGCGCAAATTGAGCATTTTAATAGAGTTTGAAATTTGTGCCCAAGAATAATTGTGTTTCTAGTAATATAGAAACAGGGTAAATTTGCATTAGCCTTTTACGTTTCAAAGACGACTTCATTGCTGACAAATTTAAATCCAAGAAATTAATATAATCTGAATTTTTTTAACGATTAGACTGTTGTCAATGACTTTTTCCGCTGACTCTTGTACGGTTTATATCACGAAAGCTTGTATTCGTGGTTTATATACTATTGACACTGTATATTTTGTACAAAATGAACAAAGGATTATTTGACTTAACTATGCAAGGAAAGGTAAAAATAAACTAAAAAAATAAACTAAATTCTTGGGTCTCATGGTAAACAGTTCACTGAACTGTAATCACGTAAATTACCTTAGTACAAAATTATCATGGTCAGTTTTTATATTAAGAAGATTTGGTAAAGTATGTTCAATTGAAACTTTGAAAACAATCTACTACTGCTTTTTTATTCCTATTTAACGTAGGTACTGTGTCGAAATATGTGGATACACTACCAAAACAAACATAAATCAACTTCTAGCCATTCAACAAAAAGCTTTGAGGTGTATGACTGGACTGAGCTTTGGGAATTCTTGTGAGGGAACTTTCAAAAATCTTGAGATTCTTACCGTTCCTTGCATAATCATTTACCGAGTTTTAATATATTTCAAAGCTAACATCTTTAAAACAACAAATGAACAAATTCACTCATATGACACTAGAGGTAAAAGTAACATCCATATCAGTAGGCATGACATAAGTCGACAAGCATTGGCAAGTATTTTTTTTGCTCCAAGACTTTGGAACCATCTACCAAATCAATTTCAAAATTTCCCTCTTAATTTATTTAAAAAGAAGTTGAAGAAAATTTTAATTAAGCTCTGTTTGTTCATAATAGATGCATTTTGGCTAGTGACTAAAGATGAATTTAATTTACAAATTATAGAATGTTAGAATATGTTATAAGGTGAAGAAGTTAAATTGTGTAAAATTATGTTTGTTTATGTTTAGGATTAATTTAAGAGTCAGGAGATACTAATGTACCGCATTATGTATTTTACTAACAATAAAGTTCGTGTATCTTGTATAAAATAGCACTAGTGATTTGAAATATTTAAAATATGTAGTTTGTACATCTTATACCGCAAAGGGTATAATTTACCTCATATTTCAACTATCAATAATGTAGCCTATTTACGATTTACCATTACTTTTCACACATTTTGTTACTTGTTTACATCAATTCGACAGTTGTAATAGATAACCAACTGAAGGTAACCAGCTCTAAACTACAGTGAATTCCCAAATTTAAAAACCTTTATAAACAAGTTGATCATCAACACTGGACCTTAAAAGCACCGGTTAAATAAAAGCATTCCCTCGGTGGTAGGGAGGGGGTCTGTTAAGACCTAAAGATAAAATGCACTTTTAGATTGACTTTGCTATTAAATATTATAGAACCATCTTGTAAAGTTGAAACAGCTGACTAAATTCTGTAATTCCCTTTTAAATATGAATACTCATAAGGTTAACATGGGGAACTACAGAGCCACTGGGGCGGAGACCGAAAGGATTTTTGAGATTAGAATATGCCTATATGTTAATCGGGAATGTGAGCTATCATCATGCTAAATTTCAGCCCAATCAGTCAAGTAGTTTATGCGTGATTGAGCAACACACAAACACACACACAAACGCACAAACTCACAAACTTTCAGATTTATAATATTAAGCTAACGACAATTTAAAAACTAGTATACTAATTTCTGCCCAATTTGTGTCAAGGGCGCTTTAAAAATAAGTAGAGTGATATGTTATAGTATGGAGGATATGTTTTGGGAAGACAATTATATAAATTAAGGTCCAAGCCACATAAAGAAATGCTACTGGGATTGCTCCAAGTTTTAGGTCAGCATAGATACAGTTTTTTACAGTTTCAACCATATTGCAATAGGCCTACTTTTACCAATATCAGGGAGTTTTAACCATATCCTCACCAAGACCTTTTTTCAATCGATTAATATATTTTACCAAATTGAAAGTCTGTAGACCTTAACAATGTTCTTAAGATAAGTCTTAAGATCGGAGTATTTGTGTTGCCAGGAAACAACATTAAAAACAGGTTCCTTTACATTTTAGCTTTTGGATTAATTTATTGACATAACGTTGATCAGCAGAGCTAATTATTTGCGATATCGAGGGCAGTGGGTCGAGGAGATCTGGATGGCAGTGGACAACCCACAAACATTCTCGTCACCGCCCACCAAAATCATTTAAATTTACAATATATATTGATCAATTTGAAATGTAGAGAGTGGACAAGATTTTACTTACTCTTTCCATACAACTGGTTTGTATTAGTTAGGATTTGTTCCAAAGTTTGTAAAAAGTAGTTTTGAGTTGGTCGCTTTTGTTGGAATGGATACGAATCGAGGACAGCGATGTTGTACGTTTTGTCCTGATGTTGATGTCGTTTAACATTTATTAGTATGGATCTTCTACATTGCAATACTGTACCTGTTCAGGCTTGCTCACCTTGATAAGTTCCACGCACATGCTTAAAAATCCACGATGAGGGACAAACTAAAAGGTAAAAAAATCACCAATCATCTTAAAAATAATAATAATAACTTTGTGAGACAAATTGTTTGTTTAGATTCTATTTAGAAATTGGTTATATGAAAAGAGGAATTTTCGATATGCAAGTTTGGAAAATGAAAGAACAACAAGCCATTTTTGAGCTCTTTGAACTTCACTTTCACCTTCCTAGAAAAAGTGTTATATAGTGCTACAAACTTCAAAAATAAAACTTAAAAATTAGCTATTTCATTATTTTTGCCCAATCTTGTAAGAACTATCTCTTACTTCGGGTTCGACCCTCACACATGCCGAAGAAGATGTAACGTGTAAGCTACGTTAATTGAGTCATGTTTATCAATAGTCATGTTATCATATAGTTTGTTTCAAGTAAATATTATTATGGTAAAGATCAACAAACGAATACAATCGTGTCTCCACTCTATTATTTTGAGTTGAATAAACTTTGCATTAACATACGTGGAACTTGAGACGTCAAGTTTACTTTACGAACAAAGCATGTATGCTATATTTCTAGAACAACAATAAGCATTGTGGTTTTAATTTGAAGCTAAAAATGTCCACATGAAGCAGGATAAATTTGGAATATTACATATATAAGAAAAAAATACGTATTTCGAATATAATAATTCGTTTTCCACAGTATAGAAAGTAAAAGTAAGAACAAGTTAGGTAATGTATTCCCAAATAATTTATTAGTTCAACAATTTCGTCAACCTACAATTAAAAATTAACCTACTTCAGGTATGCTGTTACTTTTTACAACTGCTATTTACAACTAAAACGGTTAAATAATTAGTTCGTAGACTAGTTTAAGCACCGACTAACTTAAAACTAAAGTAACAATTGAGTTGGTTTATTCATTTGGCATTGAACTTTAACAGTCTTGTTGGTGAACTACTTTACAATTTTCAACGACTCTTCTTCGTCCGAACTGTTTTCGTTTTTCTTCGACTCTTTCAACATGTCGTAAATAGACATTTCAAACTCGTGGAGTGAATCGGTTATCGAAGACCTTCTACTTGAATTAATCGAGTCTTTTTTCGTAACAGTTTCCTTACTATTTCCATCATCTACGCAGTTATGATGAAGCGTTTCTCCATTTACATTCTTTTTACTGTCACTTTTACCAGCTGAGTTTGAACTTTGCACATCAACGAAATGTCTACCTTTGATTTCCTTGAAGTCAAAAGAACTCACTACGTTGGACCTTTTATCTAATAAACTATTCAATCCGGAGTCAGCTTCAGCGAGTTTCGGAGTTTGGAACGAGTAATCACTCAAGAGAGTTTTGCAACTTAACTCATTGTCCGAATCACTTCCATTCAGTCCAGAATGGTCCGTAAGTTTATCGGACGACAAAGATTTGTAGATTATGTTAGTTTTAGTGTTTGTCAAAAATATCGATTCCTCTTTGCAGAAGTTTGCAGTGTCACTTTCCTTATTGTTTTGGAGGATGTCCAATAGCACGGAATGGTTAGTGTCTCCGAGAGGGGAGGAATTCACCCCCTCAGCTGTTTTCGTTTCAGGCATAAGATGTAAATGGTTCGGCAAAGAGTTGGGACCGGTAACATCTTGGGAAGGTCTTACTGAATTTTCTGATCCTCGCCTATCTTTACTGATATCTGGGGTGAAATAAGGCTCTGAATCCACATTCAGGATATTTTGCAACCACGCCTTTTTGCTGACAGCTGTCTTTTCCCGTATGTCATTGTTATCTTTTGCATTGAGCTGTTGAGCCTCACTGCTTTCTTTCACGTGAGTGATATTTTGTGTTGGGTTGTTTGCGTTTTGTATTTCACTTTTGGTCACTTCATTGGCATGTGTACCATTTTGAGACTCAGTTTCGGTGACATCTAAGTGATGTAGGCTTTTATTCTCTTTCACTTGATTCATATACTCGTTGTCAAGAACATGATCTGTCTTCAAACTACTTTTCTCCTCTGGTTTAATATACTCAGCGTCGAATGTATTAGCTGTATCAACTCTGACCTGACAAACATTGTTGATATCCTGTATGTGCGCCAAAATGTTCAACGTTTCTCGCACACTTTCCACACTTGTCACACTCGATTCCTCACTGAACTTCAAATTCTCCTTGTCTTCAAACCCGCTTTCAGCTGAAACCTCTGAGATCGCTGATAGTTTGTCTACGTAGCCTAAACTAGAATGTAAGAGAGTCCTTGAACTAAAGAGTGTTTCGTTTTCGATCGGAATGATTTCAGGTTGATCAATATCTTCTTCGCTAGTTTGAAGATTCTTGATGTTTTCTTCGTCTTCGTGTACTCGAGACTCGAGGATAGGAGTGACGACCATGGTAGTCCTTGAGGATAAGTCTGGAAGAGAGATTGTTGATTTGCTGAGACAATCAGGATCGAGATTCAAGTCGTCCATGGACACTGCAGCTCTCTCTAGGTCCTTGTTCTTTCTTCTCTTTTTCCTAGGTGGCGGCACCGGCGCTGCCTGAGCTTCTGGTACGACCAGTGTCATCGACCTCCAACCGTCCGTTGAATCCTCTGGGACTAGCGTAGGGGAGCTGATGGTCAACCTCTCATTGGTCCTGGAACAAGCACGATATGAAATTAGAAGATTTAGATTATATTTCTTATTATAGATTATAAAGTCACATTTTTATATATGTGGCGCCATCACAAATAGTGTGTATTTTAAGGGGAAGGTGAGTAAAATCTTTTATTATGGATACAACTAGGAACATTCCATACCCGTGTTAAATATGTCATAATTTGTCTTAATAAAAAATCGTCGTAATTGACGATAGCCACTGACGTATTGTGCTGATGTATATTACTGATATCTGTCGAATACACCAACATTTTAACCAAGTCTAACTGATGGATCAAATGTGAGCTATAGCAGCTGTTACGACCTATCAACTAAGTTGGAAACAAAAAGTAAGCTGTAAAATAAAATGTTTAACCCTAGTGCATTCTCTGACTAGATCACACAAAGAAAAAAAATGGCGACAGCTGGTCCATAGATAGGATGTATACTTCGGTATCGAATAGTAAATTAATTGTAAACTGTAAGTGTTCAAAGACTTCAATAATAGCTTTGTTACTGAACAGTGAACACGATCCATAGAAAAATATCCAACATTTCAATATTACACTATTTTTTAAAACTTAAAACCTCTTTGACTTTTAACCTACAAAGCTTTGTTAGACACTAACAAGTAATTCTTGGTAACAATTTATCAAACGTCAAAGAGTAGAAGTACAGGTAACGGAAAGACAGCTGTGTCATCATCATATCGAATATTTGTTGCAAAACCAAAAGTAAAAGAATTCAATTTTGTTTAGTTTTTTTAAATAAGTATGAGGTACAAAGTTTACTTTTAAGTTGAAATCGCAATATTTTAATGTATTACATAAATGAAAATATCTATATAGTCTATTAATTTTATTTAAATAAAGTAAACAGTAAAATCTTCACCGCAAAGCTCATTATTACCTCAATGGCTTGTTAGGTGGTCTGGGAGGTCTGTGGTGGTGTTTTGGTTTTCTGTACGCTTGTCTGACCTGGAACACGTAAAAGCATAGATTAAACCTTTGACTATTGATAGAGCTATACATACCATTACCATTTTAAAGTTGTTGCCAGTTGTTCAATAAAAATTTACGCAGTTAAAGTGAGCTACCGTCAGATTGTGTTGATTTAAATTACTCATTTTCCGTTGAATATGCGAACTGATTAACCAAGTAACATTGACAGGATGACTTATTGTGTAAGTTATAGCACCAGAGAGCACAGAATAGAAATTTATATTCTGTGCTCTCTGTATAGCACAGACAATGGAAACCGCTATAGCATCTTTTTTATCAACTCAACTATTTCAGAAACACCAAATAAGGTAGAAATATAATTTTAGATATTACAAAATTCTGTGACTGGCTCACTCAACTATGTTCTTTTCATAACAAAATTGGCAACAGCTGGTCAATAATGAGATATATACCTCATTTTCTAAAAGTCAATTAATTATTAAAAATGCTCTGTAATACTACTGAGCAACTGACATAATGTATTTCCCATCTGCATATCAAACTTTAAAATAATTTACACCAGCAATATGTCAATACAGAAATAATTAGGTTCATCAATATTTCAAGGGGTTTGTGGCTTCTAGTTGAAATTGGTTGTTTCATGTTAAGCTACATGATACATTTTAAATAGTTGTATGACTGGAAACGAGATCGTTGCCTTGATTTCGTCAGAGATTTAAAAATAATATGTTATAAATTTATGAATAATTGTCAAAAAAACTATTTCAAGTAATAAAGACAATAAACAGTAAAGAAAAGTCTTAAAACATGTACTGAAATAAGAAAGAGTTATTTAGTCGACATAAGCGCACTTAAAAGAACATAAAAGAACACCAAGACACTCTTCAAATTGTACAATAGGATGAGATAAACTGCACAAATTAAAGTCAACAATTTTACTTTGTGTACTTCAGCTTTTGATTATAATTTAAGATAACAAGCAAAGATAACAAACAATTTGTAATGTTTACTGAAAATAGCATTCGGTAATTTATAAAAAAATTAACAGCAAAGCGCACTCTTTATAAACCATACATATCTAACTAACCTTGAAACTGTCTCTAGTTGTTCAACGAAGAAGATAAATTTATGTTGTAGTATGTATGTGGTTTAAGTTGGCTGAAATCAGCTGTTTGCATTGTTTTGTTCAGTGTGGTTTAAGTTGACTGAAAATCAGCTGTTTGCATTGTTATTCTGTGTACTTCAGTGTGGTTTAAGGTCTACATAGCCACTGCGTCTAACTACCTAACGATGAGCTAATTAACTCCACTAACAGGAAGCTTTGTAAGAGTCAAAGGCGATAATTGAGTTTAACAAGTCTCCTACAAGATGGCGGCCTTTAACTAACTTGTGTACAAACTGGCCAAACTGTTGCTTAGACGCTTCCATTGTAAAGAGTTTCTGTTCTTGGTAACAAGCGCTGAGATTTTTCTTTTGTACAGTGACAATTGGTAATAGTTAATGAATAGGTGGTTAAATGATAAGCTGCTAGAAGACTCAGCTTTAAATTAGGTTTCAAATGATGTTTTTCCTACAGCATAAACGAATTTGGAGATGAATTTGGAGATAATTAATTCTACTAGTACTGTGGGTTAAATACTATAATACTAACACATTTCCTTCAGTTCTCGGTTAATATTGAGTTTTCACCACTGTGACTATGCAATTTTAAAATGTTAACCCATACTTTTCTTATGTAGGTAACTAACACTGGTGAAAAACAATTGAATAAATAACGTTGTTAATGACTAATTTCATATATATGTATGACCATTGATTAATCTTTATATTTCTGTTGTATGATTTATTGGTGAAGATTAACTATCACATGTTTTTATTATTGTTAAATAATGAGTAAATAAATAGTGATTGAAATGTTGTACTAAAATTGACTATTCTTATTTTGACTTTGATAATTGACAATTTAATATTGGTGCCGAAACTAAAAAAGAACCATGTCTTACAGAAAAAGTAATAGGGAATTTAAACCTCCAAAAAGGTATACTCCTGATCAGAAAGAAAATAATGATACCGACAAATTATCAAAGAATGTTTCTGAGAATGTAAACAATGACACTCAAGGAGTAGCATTGAGACAACCCAGCATTACTTCTATTAGTTCAAGGATGAATCCACAACATCAAGCAACACAACAATGCACACAGGAGCAAACAAGGAGGCAACAATTTGCAACAGGAGACAAATGGAAATAGAACTTGAAAAGTTGGAGGAAATACAAAAACTGGAAGGAGAAAATGAAGAAAAGGAGCTGGAAAGACAAAGACTGATGGAGGAGAAGGATATGGAGCGACAACGGCTGAGAGACGAGAGGGAGCTGGAGCGACGTAAACAAATGCTGGAAATAAGGGCTTCTATGAAATCCCTATCGGCAAAATGGTAGTCAAGTCTGCGGATCTGAGGTAAGCATAAGTCAAAGCTTAATATTTCAGTGAGAGAAGAGAGAATCTGAGAGTAAAGTCGTAAAGTGGATAATGAACCGACAGTTCATCAGTGTTCATCAACCGCTATGACCACGGCTGCACAGTTACTAGCAGATTCAGTCAAAAAAGTTATTCAACCAACCTCTCTTTGCCGCCAACATCTACCAAACTTTAGTGGTAGACCAGATGAGTGGCCTACGTTCTTTTCTGCATTTGAAAATACCGTAAAACTGTATTCTGATGATTACAACCTAGCTAGACTTAGAAACTGTCTTGAAGGCGAAGCCTTCAAAATGGTGAAACCTCCTTTTTGTTTCCAGTAAAAACTTGCATGCCATAATCAAAACGTTACAGATGCATTTGGTAAACCTGAGTTTATCATTGAGTCTATGATGAACCAAACTAGAATGCTAGCCCCTGTAACATAAGACAATATTGTTGGCCTCATAGAATTTTCTACAACCATTCTTGACTTTACCTCTACAGCTGAGTCTCTTCATATGGAGTACTACATGACAAAACCTGTACTACTTAGTGAACTGTTAGAAAATTGCCAAATGAAGTAACATGTGAGCAGTATGTGTTTAACTAGACCTAGCCTAAGTGATTTTTCAGATTTGTTAGAGAGACAATGTTCTATCACGAGTATCTATTTTCGCCCAAACAAGGAAGTCCCGACTACAAAGAAAAATGACTTCAAACCTGTGTTGACCAACTCTTCAAAAGCAGCAGTTCCCACAGTTGGCCCACTTACCTGCGTGTTCTGTGGTGTTAAGCACGATAATGACAAATGCTCTATACTTCAGAAAGCTGATATTTCCGAAAGGTGGAAAATGAACCAATTTCATATCCACAGCATCAAAGTGAGAAAACAATGAGTAAACAAGTAAAATTTATAAAAACGTTTTCATAATCTCCGAAGCTCGTAACGTGGACAATCAGATCGTTGCTACAAGAGGCTGTTTGAGTAGTTCCAGCCTGGTAAGTTATTATTACGAGCTCGGCTCGATTACATGAGATATAACGCAGTAAAAGTCCCATAAACCGGTAATAAACCGTATCTAATACTCTTAATTTCCTACTTCTTGAATATCTCGTTAAGTGAGAAACGGGGGTGTAAAAGTATACTAATTGATTGGGAACAGATTTGTTGAGACATTAAATTGTTGTTAATGTTGTTTTAAAACAAATAATTTAAATATTGATTGATTGTAATGAAATAACTAATTAAAGAGTTCCTTGTGTACTTTTCCATTTTAAAAATGCATTGAATATCTTATTACTTATATTTCTGACCAATTAGATTTATTTTAAATTGAACGAAAAAACATGGAATAATTAATTCGATACAATACAATAAATTAAAACATTCATGCATTTTTCTGAACAAAAATGTGTAAAACTATTGATTATATAACGGATTACCCAACTCGAAAATTGATAACTGACATTGATTACAAATTAACACCCCATTACAAGTTATACATAATTTATCTTATAGAAACTATTTATCAGTTTCCCTAAAATTTAGAGTAAATATGATGACACACTTTCTTGCGAAATGGTCTTCAAGCAAACGCAAAACTTAAACTTTTTTAGTTTCTGTTTTATCAATTTTATCCCTTCTCATTGTTTAAAACTGACCCATATTTGTCCTAGGACGCTAGGCACTAGCCCAGGATTGTTTTTCACATTAGTTCAGGCTAGACCCAGGGGTTGCGGCATTATCACAAAACAAAGTCCATTGGTGATTTGGCAAGATTTGAACCGGGGACCTCACGGACTGAGTTCCGTGCTCTACCTATAGACCTGCTTGCTCATCAGCTTGAAATTGATACATTCATCATTTATATTCCCCTGTATTGATTTACCAATGAAGATTCACGAAGTGAAATTACGTTTAGGTAAAACCTGTGAAATAATTTACCTTACAAAATTTTAACACTTATCTCGTCATCTCGAATCCCTTTGAATCCATCAAAAGCAAAGACTTTCCCGTTTTGTAACAGAACTACATAACAGATCTGAGATGGAATGAGGACCGGTGAGGCCGTGGAAAGTAAAGTAGGTCTACAATCATCATTTTGGCGGACAGCCCACTTGGACTGGCTGTAGCGGTATTGGACATTAGATATTGCTATTGGACGTTTGGTGAAACGATACTTGGGAGGTGCTATAACATGCTTACTTGATTGAGATGTAGTATATAAGTTCTACATTTCGAATATATTTATAACTACTAATTATTAACGGCAAATGGATATTTTTGACACAATGAATGCACGATGAGTGTAGAATGGAGTAAGATTAGCTGGTTCTTTAGTAGCCTATATATTAGTAGGCAAACATGGACATTTCAAACTCGAGGAGCGAATCGGTTATCGAAGACCTTCTACTTAAATTAATCGAGTCTTTTTTCGCAACAGTTTCCTTACTATTTCCATCATCTACGCAATTTTGAAGCGTTTCCCCATTTACATTATTTAACTTTTACTAGCTGAGTTGAAACTTTGCATATCAACGAAATGTTTACATTTGATTTTCTTGAAGTCAACATTTTTGATTTTTATTTTAAGTTAACATGGGCCTTACGGGTTGCCATGCTGGTGACGAAATAACAAATAAACATATAAACAGAAAATCTAAACAAATGGAAGTAATTGCAATCACATTTACAGCGTGGGGTGAAAAAATATAAGTTTGCCACGAATACACTGTTCAAGTATTCGTAAAGTTTGCACAATACATATTTTTGGTCGAGTTTTTGACCACGGGACAACCTGTCTTTTATTAAAAGCCCAATAGTGAAGGTTAGATGGGCCTAGTTTCTAACCATTAAAAAGCTGTCCATAAAACAATCTTCCCAATACTATAATTATAACAAAACAATTAGAAACATTCCAACATAAAAAGTCTAATGCTTAATTGTTTACTTGACACTAATAATTCTGCCCTTACATCAGAAGAATTACTAAAAAAAAGTTAACAAAAAATTTCTAAAATAATAAAGGATGAGTTAATCTATAGTAGATTTAGAGCACCAAAATCTCCTCTTTTGCGTCCACATCCCATTGTGAAGCATGGGTAAAGCAAATTAACAAATCCCTCCTGTCAAAGTAAAATAAATAATATAAATATAACAATGAATGAGAATAACCCCATAGCATTATAAACATTTATAAAACCATAACAAATCGTTTTTTATTCCTCTTCAACGTTCATTCAATCAGCTGTTTAGACGTTTATAGTATTTCCCCCATATCAGCTGATGTGTAAGTTTCTAGCTGACAGCTGTCAACTACAGAGGTTGTCTGTATCAGCTGGGCAGAGGCTTGCAACAGCTGTTGTGTTGGTAGTACTGTGTAGGTTTCATGCTAATTATGTCACGTTGGCCAACCTGCCATTGTTAAACATGCAGAGGATTGTTCGTGGGATTCGGTTATGGCAACAATGAAGAATGTGTTATGTAGTGGACCTATAAGTCCGCACTTCTTCGTTGCACTGTTGTAAAAACAGCTGTTTTCAATACATGTGTTGCGGGAACAATGAGGTTATTTTTATCCTCAGGGAGAAAAAAGTTGTGATGTGGAGTCAAGGATATCAACTGGCAATATTTCTGGGTTTAAAATTCCTTCACCGATATTCTCGAAGAAAATAGTCCCAAATGAAAAAATATAAGTTAATATATAATATATACAAAATATAAAAGTTTTTATTTTATTTATTTTAATTGTTTACATACTTTCATAACACTCATACTGTGATCATGGCCTTAGTGCCGAAATACGTATCAGTTTAAATAAAAAATGAATTTCAGGGTACTCTGGTTTTTATTATTTTGCTTATTAAAGAAAAAATATAAATATAATGGCTATACCTATTAGTCGATGTCAATTTAGGCTAACTTAAAATTTATATTAGAATAATTCCTACTATAATATTTTGTTGCGTTTGCAAAGTAATGTCTGATGCATCTAATTTACTTCATAATGACGAAAAGAGGTCAAAGTTGTATAAATTGGTAACATACGTTTGTATACAGGGTTAGGCAAAAGTCTGGAACCCCCCCCATTAACTTTAAAACGAATCACGCCAAGGAAGCTAAACTGAGCACACCTTTATATGAAATGAAAATGCACTTTTTGGTCAGTATAAAAATTTTTTCCGGGACCCCAAAATGGGGGATTTTGGGGGCAACTCAAAAATTTCAAATGTTAAGCCCCATCGAGTGACACCTCATTTTGAAGGTCTTGATTTAAGAAAACAAACAACGCAAACTAGAGGTCCCTATCTTAACCCAGTCAAAAATGGCGGTCACTTGAAATTTCAAAAAAAGCAATTTGGAAATTTGAATAAAAAGTAATAACCCCCCTTCTAAGTTTTTTCTAATGTTAATTACAAAGATATCCTTTTGGTGGTTGTGCAACCTTCGCAGGTACTTTATTATTGTCAATTCAAAAATTTTGAATTTGCACCGAAAATGGGGGATTTTGGGGGCAACTCAAAAATGTCCAATTTTAAGCCCCATCGAGTGTCACCTCATTTTGAAGATTTTGATTTAAGAAAACAAATTGTGCAAACCAAACTTTGTCATCTACTTCCAGAGTAATTTTATTAGTTCACTTACAATTATTGTACATTGAGGAAAACCAGCCGCATTACTCGAAAAACCCACATTGGAAAACAATAACTCTTGAGGGCAACTTTCACCGGCTTTGACATTCTAGGACCACAACCTTATCAGTAACTATCAGACTGGCATTTGGGTGAGACTAACCACTAGCCAATATGGTATGTTTCATAATTTTACTGTAAAATGGAGCTGAGTGAACAAGAGCGGATCACTATACTAATTATGCGAGGATATGGTGACAGAATCAGAAGTTATGTACAGGTAAAAAACTTATTTAATGATTCTTTTCCTAATCGTAACCCTATTTCAAAATCAGTAGTAATAAAAACTGTTCAACGTTTTGAAGAGACAGGCAGTGTCAAGGACCGTCCCAGATCAGGAAGACCGAAAACTGCTACAAACGAAGAAAAGTCATTGGATGTTTTGCAATCTGTTGTAGAAAATCCCCATGTCTCAACAAATGTTGTTGGCCTAAGTGTAGAGATCTCCCAAAGATCAGTGCGTAGAGTTTTACACGACAGCGGTTTTAAAGCATACAAACTTCATTTAGTTCAGGAACTATCTGAGGATGACTTCGATCGTCGAGTAGAATTTTGCGAGTTAATGATGTCACGTATTGATAACAATACTATTCAATTAAATAACATTGTTTTCTCAGATGAAGCAACTTTTATGGTAAACGGAAATGTCAACAGGCATAATTGTCGCTACTGGTCTGATGAAAACCCTCACTGGATGAGAGAACAACATACACAACATCCGGAAAAATTAAATGTTTGGCTTGGTATTGTAGGAGATAGATTTATCGGACCGTTCTTCATTGAAGGTAATCTTAACTCTGCAGTGTACCTGACAATGCTCCAACAGCAGATTATTCCCGCTGTCCAGTTAGCAACTAATAACAGTGATCAGATTTGGTTCCAGCAAGATGGAGCACCTCCACACTATGGCCGGGATGTCCGCACGTATTTGAACAACATGTTTCCAAATCGCTGGATAGGGAGACGAGGGGCTGTCGAGTGGCCTGCAAGGTCACCTGATTTGTCACCACTTGATTACTTTGCTTGGGGCCACATTAAAGATAATGTGTATAAAACAAAACCACAGTGCATCAATGATCTGAGGAACAGGATAGTTGAGGAAATTCACAATGTTCCACGAGAATCCATTCAACATGCTGTTTCACATTTTTACAACAGGCTAGGACATGTCCAGACAGTACAAGGGGAGCAATTCGAGCATCTTTTATAAGGAAATTAGGTGAGTAGAAGCAATAAAATTTGATAATAATTATTAATGTTAAGATGTTTTCCTACGCCATATTGAAAGATAGTGATTAATAAGAATTGTAACATAAATTACGTCTAATAACGTTTTGCTTTTTAATAAAACTTAAGTACGCACTGTTTATTGACTGTTTATTGATCAAGAATCTTCATAAGAGGTTATTAAATAGTGTGATGCATTTTCAAGTGACCGCCATTTTTGACTGGGTTAAGATAGAGACCTCTAGTTTGCGTTGTTTGTTTTCTTAAATCAAGACCTTCAAAATGAGGTGTCACTCGATGGGGCTTAAAATTTGACATTTTTGAGTTGCCCCCAAAATCCCCCATTTTCGGTGCAAATTCAAAATTTTTGAATTGACAATAATAAAGTACCTGCGAAGGTTGCACAACCACCAAAAGGATATCTTTGTAATTAACATTAGAAAAAACTTAGAAGGGGGGTTATTACTTTTTATTCAAATTTCCAAATTGCTTTTTTTGAAATTTCAAGTGACCGCCATTTTTGACTGGGTTAAGATAGGGACCTCTAGTTTGCGTTGTTTGTTTTCTTAAATCAAGACCTTTAAAATGAGGTGTCACTCAATGGGGCTTAACATTTGAAATTTTTGAGTTGCCCCCAAAATCCCCCATTTTGGGGTCCCGGAAAAAATTTTTATACTGACCAAAAAGTGCATTTTCATTTCATATAAAGGTGTGCTCAGTTTAGTTTCCTTGGCGTGATTCGTTTAAAAGTTAATGGGGGGGTTCCAGACTTTTGCCTAACCCTGTATGTATAGCAAAGCCGAATCAAAGCAATTTTGGGAGCTATCTGATAAAGTTAAACATTTGAAGTTTTTGTTTTGTAAATTAGTTAGCTTAACGGGCTGACTAGTTCACTGGCCAATAATTCTAACTAATCCCAGGCCAACTAGATCAATACATTTTGCAGGTCACTAAAATCACAATAAGTCTTAAAAATCACAAAAACTCTTACTTGTATAAAAAAGGAATGTCCTTAGTAATTTAAAAACATACCATTGCTCAGAGTATATTTATATTTTTGTAAGAATATATAATTTATTTTATTTTATAAATGTGTGGAATATGTTTTAAAACAACCAAATTTGTGCTAAGCCACAAAGTTTTCAAGATATTTCATAAAACAAAAACACTACAATATTTCAACTTTTCCCACCTCTCCAAAAACTGACGCTCTAACCGATGTAAATTTTTACCATTGAATACTGGGACTATATTGAGCTTAGCATTCACTTTAGATATTGAGGTTTAGTACCGCACTAATGAGTACTACGACTATCCACAGTACTGTAATAATCCTGATAATTAAATCAGTTCGTTAATTACAAGGAAAAACGTGTTTCGGATTCTACCATTATTCCACTTGTAAGACTACAAGATCGCGCCACTCATCCTACACTCATATTTGGGTTAAACTACGCACACAGTAGCATCCCCATCTTAAATAATTAATATAAATGGTCGAATTACACCGTACTATATAGGAAATTCGCGAACAGAGTAAATAGTAACAAACACTAACACACTAAACAATTTACGTTCACATATTTATTCCCCACTAGGACTGGAGTGGAATTCTCTGAACTGAGTACAACAAATGTAAACATCACCTTCTCCCTCTGTTATCTGACCCGATTAAATCGTGAGTAACAAAATGAAGGTAATTGGTTCAAAACGCTCTCTGCTCTCTCATATGACGGTGTAATTAATGTAATTACTGTTGCTAACTGAGAGCTGCAATAACAACTCACGGTCTGCACACATTGGTACAACATGTAATTAGGAATTACAGTGAATTGCAGGCAGAGTAATTATTGTTTGGCTACATTTGGTCAACATAAAGTGTACGGGTTTACAGACTGGTCAAAAAATAAACCTTTAAAGGAGACTTTTCAAGGATACAATAGACATTTTGACTTCAACATGTTAAATCCTGTATTTCTAGTTATTCAGTTTTATACAGGGCGTATAAAAACTCTGTGGAACGCTTTATTATTTGTTAGGTCGAAAAAATGGAAAGACATTAAACATGGACTTAAGATGTCCGGTTTTCTGTCTGTCTAGCTATTTGTTATGTTATTTTCACAAATGTAACCAAACCTAACCCCCGAAAGCAGTGACAGATAGGATCAACCTTAACATTTTTTCAAATTAAAATGGTGGCCCTTTTAAAAATTCTTATCTTAAAATTAGGTAAATATATTGAGTTATTTTAGAGGTTCAAATTTGATACAAACATACATTTGTAACAATGCTGATACATTTGTAAAGTATGTATCAATACTACAGTATATAATAGCACATAATTTATGTAATTGGAGAAATCAAGTGCCGAAGAATCAGATGGGCTGGTCATATATTAAGAAGAGGTGAAGTTTGTAGACTGGGAAGAGTTTTAAAGGGAAACACTACAGGAAGACGACCCCGGGGAAGACCTAAGCAGAGGTGGTGGAAGCAAGTGCAAGAAGATTTGGAGAGAATTGGGGCAACGGAGGATGATGCGAAAGACCGGTTAACTTGGCGAAGACTTGTTGGTGCGGCCAAATATCACCTCCGATATAAATGGCCCTGTAGGTAAGAGTAAGTAAGTATCTTTCATACGCCTTGAGTAAGTATATACATACATTTGTAAAATCACATAGACGCAGACAGACAGAAAACCAGTCATTTTAGACCCATGTTTATGTGATGTTTTTTCACACCTTCAAATATACAAATGGTTTCCAGAGTATTTGTATACACCCTTTTACGACGCCTTTAACCAATGTCAGGGTACTAAAGTATAGCCAAATTTGAGCTAGCCTACTTTCAATATCCAAAGTCAATGGATATACTCACTTGATCGGTCCACCTTGACAACGTAGTATTGAAGGGCTGTTTGTGGCTGAATGTCCTTTGATTTTTATCAGTCTTGCACCACACTCCGCCCATCTGCAACAGAATACATCATTTACAGAGTTATTTTATATTATTAAGTGTGTATGTAATATATTACGTCCTGGCCTTTTGCCGAAACTATTCACAGATAAGATCTCCGCTCTATCGAAACTCTCTGTAAATATATCACATTATATTTAGGCCTAGTTCAATTGTATCAAAGGTTCCTAGGCCATTGCTAATTTATGTTACTTTAGCTTGGGTGATTGATTTTGTACGCCCATAAAATGCAAGATCGAAGTTAAATTGGTTAAATGAAGTTAAGTAAAGGCAACTTTAATAAAAACCATATCACATCAACGCAAAACGGGCATTAAATATGTGTTCACAGTTCCTACAACATCATACCAGATTTGTACTGGGTGTCCCAGAAAGGAATGTATTTTTATTTTGGAAAAAGCCGAATGTCCAAGAGAGATGGGATAAGGAGCTAATCAGGTCTTTGTAGCTATGCCCGTGGAAAATCATTTGCCATGGATTGCTTTACCGATAAGCAGCGTGCTTTCTGTGTACGTGACTATTACCAAATGCTTTCTTATGTGATAACAACGACACTTCCACGCTTAATACAGACTGCATGATCTCAACCAAACTCTAGTGAACATAATTAAATGCTGGGTGTGCAAATTTGAAGCTACAGGATCGACTATGAACCCTCGTCTCATCGGTCGCCATAGAGAAGTGCGTTCTGAACAAAATAACGAGCGTATTACTAAATTTGACCGTATTTCTTTGAGGATAACCAAGGGAACACTATGATAGTAAAGTCCCAGTGATGAGAGTGGCTAGTTGACACTGTTAATGAAAACTTAAAAACTATAGTTTAAAAGGTACAGTTGGGACCCGCGACCTAAATTTGGGTACTCCGGGCACCCTTTTCAATCTACATTTTGGAGGGAGGTCACCTTTAGCACAGAAAACATACTACTATAACCCAGAATGCCAACCGCATGGTAAAAAGCATTAAGTGTTTTGAGAGAGCTTTGCCTGTCAATCGTAGGCAGCGCCACCAGCGTTGCTATGCTGAGTGCATGGCAACGCTGGTGGCGCTGCCTACGATTGACAGGCAAAGCTCTCTCAAAACACTTAATGCTTTTTACCATGTGGTTGGCATTCTGGGTTATAGTAATATGTTTTCTGTGCCTTTAGTTATGTTTCACCCAATATTTTTAATACATGAAAAAAATCAAAAGATTATCCACCAATCAAGAGTTTTGGAACTGAAGTTCTCACTACGGCATTAGTAACATTAATCAATACGGCAAGGTTGAAGGATCCTGATGCAGTTTGGCAACGATTTCAAGTTGGTAATTATACGATTAGTCAGAGTTCGTCTCCATTTAACTACCTACATAAATCATCAAATGAGATCGCTTCTGAGTAACAACTTTGCTAACTTGACTGACGGATCAGTTCAATTAGTTTATAGTTTTTGCTCAAAGCTTCGTCGTCTTTGGTACACTGTGAAGTGAGTAGTTAGATGATCAGGTTTAATATATCGCTGGTTTTACAAGAGGTTTACCTGGTGTAGGGGTTAAAAAGTGGGAATTATGGTTTGGAAGTATGAGTTTACATCATGCCAGTCAGCAATGCAATGTGATGATAACCCACTTAATAACTTGTACTCTTAAAATATAAAACCTGAAATATACACGAGTACAAACCGGAAATTCTTGGTATAACTCGTCAAAAGTGATCGACATTGTAAATTCTATAAATTTTACTTTATGTTTAATAAATATTTGTTGTCCAATGTTTACAGTATAAGTGTAGACATACTCATAATACCTATTCCATTATCACGTACCCATTTTCCGTCTATTTATTTCTCGTCATGATTCAATTAAGTAAAAAATGATACAAATTTAAGCATGGCTCAAGGGAATTTTAGGTTAATAAGGAATGCTTTAATGTTTAATCCTTTTTAAATGTAATTAATGGTAAGTTTTCTTAGCAGTGTGTATTTTTTATGGGATTTACTTTAGTTATTTTTAGTTTTAGAGACATTTACAAATTTACAAATTTTTTGGCAATAACATGATTTTGATTTATATGGAAAATATTTAGAAGCATTTAATTCAACTAAGTAATGCACTTCTTATAGTGAAATGCTAACACTTTAGTTGCAATGACAACATACTTTACATGGAACTAGAGGTGCGACGGTATATAACCAAACCACACACCTGAAGGTCTAGGTCAACCTGTTATTTGTCACTGTTACTTTGGTAACTGTTGCGCAATCGTTATAAAATCCCGTTATCGTCTCGGAACCGGTTTCTTAAAACCTACTGTTAAGATGTTTAAGCTATTGGGGAGACCTTTTGATGTTAGAAAGATTAGGCTTAGAATATGACAAAGTCCAGCTCCACAGAAGACTAATTTTGTAAAAATTTTATCAAAAATATTTCAGTGTTTACAAGGGAAATTTAGTTTCAAAAAGAAGTTTTTATCATAAGTTACAGCACCTTTTAAAGTCACTTTTATGTTAACAACAAAGTTAACAACAAATGTTAAGACATTTGTTGACAACACTTGTTTGCAGCAAATGTGTAAGCATGTCGTTGTAGATTCCGGTGTAAACGTGGCATTAACTATTATTGTAAACTTATGTTTCTGAATTGTTTTGAAAACAAATTTTCCTACAGTCACCTGACAAAGTGGCCTTCCTTGCACTGATTATAGCACAGAAAGTTGCTAATTGCTGCATTTACTTACTTTTGCCGCACTCTTTTTACTTTTGCAGCACTCTTTTTCCACACTCCAGTATTCCAACCCAACAACACAAAAAAGCGTGCTTTTATTAGGCACGTTATACGTGTACGCTTGAAAATAAGTTTACATTTATTACGACTACGATCAGCTGTTGCAACGTTTCCCATTCCGTAAATGTTTGGATTTACCCTAACCTAAAAACGTGATGTAATAGTGTTTAAAAGACTAAATATTTATATGCTTTATAGTAACTGTAGGAAAAATATAATGTGTAACGCAAGTGCAAACTGCCTAGTCCCTTTGCCTACTAGTTACATAAATAACTATTTCTACTGCAAACATTGTAACACTTTTAAAAATTTTATCGTGTTTTATGTTGTGACACCAGTGTAGACGAGGCTTGACTAATAAATCGTCGAATTGTTCAAAGAATTATTAACGTTTTAGCCATAGATGCACATGATAGTTTGCGGAATTGAAGCAATGTATCAAACGAGTAGCAGGAAAAAAGTTTTTAACCTTATGAACAAACACAAATATTCAACTCTTAAATTTAAACCACCTAAGATAACAATGGCGACATATAAATCACACGTGGCTAATCGGGGTTGTAAATTGAGGTGAATTACCATTGAAAATTTACAGAGGCCGTGCGGCTTGATTCGGCGAAATTCACAAACAGATTACAAAAGGCGGCGTGTAAATGTGACGGTATCACATGACGTCATTAGTCACGTGGTTTGGTCGACCAATGGCAGGCGAGATACGTGTCACGTGATTTATGCGACAAAAACTCCCTTTGTCCCCATTTGTATCCTCTGCAGTGAAGAATTTTGATTACTATTAGAAGTTGATGGAAGTATTTAAGGGAATTATGACGTTTGTATGTTTAAAATTAGTTTGTAATTAAAATAGAGAAACAATAAAAGAAAATACTGATTAGGTAACTGAATAGTTTATGACACTGAATACTTTGCTCTTATTATTCTTGGTTATAATATTCGTAATATGTCAATTTAATTTGAAATAGATAAAGAACCAACACAAGAAACTGTTGAGGATTTTGAATATATTCATAGCTGGTTAGATAAGTAGTCATAGCACAGAATAATAATAGAGACACTCCTCATTCTGTTGTTCTAAAAATCGCCTACCAATCTAAAGGTCATTGGTTCGACTCTAGGCAAAGCTAGTAGCTTTTTGATTGCTAAAAACTGAACCCAGATGTCCCTGATCTGGCTTTTAATATCTGATTCTGGCTAAAGAGAAAGTTTATTTTAGTGGGTAACAAATCTACACACATAATAAAATCCATTTTACTCCTACTTAGCTTAAAATACCTTTGCAAAGGTAATTAAGTAGGTTCTTTATTAAAGTTATCAAGCGATTAAGTTCATATAGCAATCTAAAGGTTGCCGGTTTGATACCCAAGAAAGTCATTCACTTTTCCTTATTACAATCTCAAGTAAAACAACAGCTATGAACTGCGTAGGTAAGTAAATACAGTGTTCGCCTAGGAAGGTTCGGCTTTGACTAACCTAACCTCCTACCTAACCTAACCTATATTTGATCGTTTGAATGTGAACCGGGTTATTCTTTATTAAGTGGCTTTTAGCCTTTTAGTAAATGGTCCAGACTTATATTTAAAGCTACACAAGTCATATCAGCCCACCCTTGTATTACATACTAACTTGTAATACACTAGCGTTTTTAGTTACCTACATAAAGACTAAACCGATTTGAACAAATCTAATAAGGGATTAACTTTTATACACTTTTAAATTTGTTGTGTTCCAAATACCAGTTGTATAATCTACAAGTAAAACGCATCACTAAGTATACAAAGGATATCATTAATGAGATAATCTACAAGTTGTGCGAATGTAATTTGAAACCCAATCAGAAATATCGTATAACTTGAGAAGGCGGTGCCTCGTCATGGACTGATTCCTTTGTAGATTGACAAACTGTATCTCGTGTACAAATAATATCTAATACAAATATATAAATCAGTTTCCCAGAAGATAATTTTTTACAAAACTAATACATCATCGTTCTTCATATAAAAATCGCGAACCTAAGCAGTTTTCTGTGCAATCGTTCAATCAAGTCGTACTTATAAAACACATTTTAATACATGAACACACAAATTAGTTATAGGTTCAGGCTTTGAAACCAATAGGAGCCTAGTAGGTAAGATAGGAGCCAATTTGTTGTAAAAAGGTCTGTTTGAATAATTTTCTCGAAGGACTTTTATTGATACTATATTATTTTTTTTCTGTGGGTCTCTTAGGCAAATCAAGAACATTTTTCAATTACACCGACGACCAACCAAATAGACCAAATAGACCAACCAAATAAATCCGTGATATAAAAATACCTTACATTTGTATATTTTATACATTAATATCTTATCTTTGAAATGCGGTGTACAGTACATGACAATGACCTTATTAACTGGAACAAGTACTAACGGGAACAGTGAAATAAATATTTTATTGGTTGATTTAAAACTTAGGTTAGGGCTGTGCTGGAGTGCTGCGTTAAGTTAGGTTTAGTTTAGGTTAGGTTAGGATAGCTAACACGCCTGTATTACACTTACATGTATGTTATACAGTACATTTATTTTATACATGAGTTTATACATGTTTATATATGTGCATTAAAACTGTTCCATTAGTGAAAAAACCCCGAAAAAGACGCAAAATCCTGTATGAAGCAAGGATAATCAAACCGAGACAGAAAGGACCGTCAAGAAGGACATTGATCCTGGAGAAGATCGCCTTACACCATTCATCAATGTCTACAGGACGACAACCGGGATAAAACTGGGCTGAATATCAGGCTGAACAATCCTACAAGTGATAGTGATACTGCCACTTACTGGGATAATGGGGATGTTAGTCCAATGCCTTGTTTACAAAATTATAAACTGTATATAGCTATGTGTGGGGAGAGAGAGGGGGAGAGCGAGGATAATTTATGAATCGAGATAGCGTCGTTATCACTGTGAGTTGTAAACATTAACTATGGCCTACAACAGGATCCATTGTAGATGCTGTACTATGACCTGTGCTTTTTGCTTTTGCCACACCTTCATATTCTAGGGCGTTAAGTTATAGCCCTGAAAAGTCTTCAAATTTTTCACGCTACGCCGCGGTATTATACATTAGACACAATTCGTGATTGGTTGGATTTGAACCCAAGACCTCTGGAACTGAAGTCCTGCGCTGACCACTAGACCAGCTCCCATACTCTCACCTGTACTAAGCGATCCTCTATATGACCTCCTTTTTCCTTTATGCCCCACCTTTACATCCTAAGACGCTAGTTGTGGCCCTGAACCTTTTTACACACTTCAGACTAGTGACAGTGGGTTGCGGCATTATCACATGGGTAAAATACATTAAAGTTAAAGTTAGTTAGTCCATTGGCGGGACTTGAACCCGAGTCCTCTGGTACCGAAGCCCCACCCTCTACCACTAGACCAGATCGCCCCCCTTATAGGACTAGCTCCTTAAGACTAGCTACTATAGCTATGGCTTGGAAGAGGGTGCAATCCAAAGGTTATGTCCTATTCCGCCCGAGTTTTATTTCGCCCGGAGCCTAATTACTCCCAATTCGCCCGCGGTCCCAGATTAACCCCTATAATCCTCAGCTCTACCTGCGTCAGGAGTCCTATTCCATCCACGGTGGCGAAGCCCCACCTCCTAGGACCCCACCCACCCCCAACTATGTAAAAGCCCTCCCCTACCCATCACCCCGTTATCCACCTCCGACTACACGGCTATTTAAACTTAAAATATTTATTTGACAAACCAGACAAACCAAGCGAATTTCCTTTATATTAATGTAAAGTTTAAATACGAAGTTTTAAGCATTAAAATATAAAGGGGCATGTGCCCTTGATGTAGCCGCTGTAAAGATATGTTAAATCTTTCTGGAACTTTCCTTTGCGTTGAAACGCTTCAACAATGATATTGATACATGTTTACGACATAACAGATTAATAAAATTTGCTACCTATGTGCTGTTAGTTACTGTATGTTTGTCTCCCTATCCAAAATGTGCAAATAAGCAATTTAATTATTTAAAATATTGCGTTTAACGGCAAACAGCACACCTAAAAATAAACTTTTTTAACGAAATATCAATTTTCTGTCATATAATTTTGACGTCCCGCAAGGAGTCAGAAAGAAATCTTAAATTGAAGCATAGGTTGACATACATCAAATTAAAGGTGTTTAATAGCAGAATATAATGCCGAAAATTTGAACTCAAACAGACAACCGAGCCAAGAATGACAGTGGTTCAAAGATCCATTTAATTTGCATTGCTATTATACGCTTACTCCTAAGGGTGGTAACCCTAGGAATCGGAAGAAAATCGTTAACGTAAGAATAGGTCGATATGCACATCAAATTAAAGGTCTTCACTAGTAGATTACAATGCCGTAAATTCCAGTTTAAAAGAACGCCTGAGGAAAAAATGGCAGTCGTTTAAAGATCCAAAATGGCTGTTCCAAGAAATCTTTGACCGACTGCAATTTTTTATTCAGCTATCCGTTTGAGTTCCAATTTGTGGCAGTATATTCTGCTAGTAAAGGTCTTTAATTTTATGTACATGTCAACCTATGCTTCTATTTAAGATTTCATTCTAACTCCTTGCGGGACGTCCCCATGATATGACAGAAAATTGATAGTTCCTTAAAAAAGTAGATTTTTAGGTGTGGTGTTGATGTACCAATTCTTATTGATTTATATGCTGTCGTTTTGAAAATATTAAACCGGTCCGGGACTTTTAGGACAGCCTGTATATATAAATGTGCCTGTTAGCGTGATAACTCAAGCAAAAATAATCCGATTTTGATTAAATTTCGAAAAATACATTTACTCGAACGAGTTCGCGAATCAGCATGATCAGACTATGGGAACAGGGTTTTATGGGGTAAAAATAGGGTTTTCTTATTTTTTACCCTTAAAACACAACATTTTACAATTTCTTTCCAAGCCGTTAAGTAGAACTTAAAAAACAAATAATTTAGTATATTGAAGCATTATTTTGCGCCTAATGGTTACGGAGAAAATTCCAAAAGCTTGTAAATATAACATTCCCATGTTATTGTTATGGAGAATAAGTCAAATGTTGTAGTTTGCTTGTTTATGAACACATTTTGATCAAATTTAAAAAATAAATTCATTTCCTACTAAACTATTAACATTTTACAAAAAAAAAAACAAAAAAAACACGTTTTTACTCTCCCAGTTGCAGCAAACGTAAGTACTAATTCTATTTCAATAGGGAATACCTACATGTGATATTTTAAGGAGGCATTTTAGTGTAAATTCAATCAGGCAAATGGAAATTCATTTAGACTGGAGGTTTGCTGTGGTGGGGGTATTTTAATCCTTACACTGTCAATTTAAAAACAATCGTGGGATGGTTTAATTTACTTTTAATTTATGGTGCAAAATGATAAAATAGTTACCGGTATTAGAATCATACCAGATGCCATAGAATTTACCACTCAATCATGCATAAATGAATTATAATAAGAACATCTATAAATCTGTAAACCCTAAAATTGTTCTTATTTTTTGCCGAAAGAAACATAATTTTCAAGCAAAGTAAACGTTAAATTTTAAATATGTTTTCAGTATAGTACTATCTTTGACTATCCAATCGTTGAGTATCCAACAGTCAATTGGATAACATAAGCATATATTTAGAATATGAAAGTTACGAGGTAAATTAATAATTTGGATGAAGTTGACTTTATAATGCGAAAATGCGCGCTTGTGTCTATTAAATATTTATATTAGCATAAATAATCACATAGATTTATATAAATGTGCATTATGTTTCGAATAACCTGTTTTAACTAAATAGCAATTATGCAATCAAACTGTATATGTCAACCTATGCTTCAATTTAAGATTTCCTTCTGACTCATTTCGAGACGTCAAAATTATATGACAGAAAATTGATATTTCGTTAAAAAAGTTTATTTTTAGGTGTGCTGTTTGCCGTTAAACGCAATATTTTAAATAATTAAATTGCTTATGAGCACATTTTGGATAGGCAGACAAACATACAGTAACTAACAGCACATAGGTAGCAAACTTTATTAATCTGTTATGTCGTAAACATGTATCAATATCACTGTTGAAGCGTTTCAACGCAAAGGAAAGTTCCAGATTATAAAGATTTAACATATCTTTACAGCGGCTACATCAATAAGGGCACATGCCCCTTTATATTTTAATGCTTAAAACTTCGTGTTTAAACTTTACATTACTACTAGCTGTAACCCGCGGGCTTTGCCCCGTTTAACTTCTTAATTTTCAAGATGATCTCGTTCGCATGGCTCAATCACGTCCTGGTTGAAGTTCGTTTGCTACGCTCACTCACCTTTAGGTTGGAGCTCGTTCGCTGCGCTCACTTGCCTTCAGGTTAGCTCGTTCGCTACGCTCACTTGCCTTCAGGTTAGCTCGTTCGCTACGCTCACTCACCTTTTTGGTTGCAAATTAGCTGTTGTCATAAATGTAAAAGAAATAATAGTGCTGCACCCTGTTGGTAATCCTTGTAACTTTAATGCTATTGAACATCATAGAACAGAACCAACTTGTTTAATTGAAACAGCTGTTAAGATTCATTAATTCCATTTCTCATAAGGTTAACATGGGAAACTCCAGAGCCACTGGGGCGGAGCCTATTGGACGGATCACGAAATTGATGGTGTATAAACCTATTCCATGACATTCTACACGTATGTACCAAGTTTCGTGGCAATCGGTTCAGCGGTGTCCGAGTTTATCACCCCCAAACAAACAAACAAACAAATATATATACAAACATCCTCTTTTATACTTATACTTAAAGGAAATTCGCTTGGTTTGTCTGGTTTGTCAAATAAATATTTTAAGCTTAAATAGCCGTGTAGTCGGAGGTGGATAACGGGGTGATGGGTAGGGGAGGGCTTTTACATAGTTGGGGGTCGGTGGGGTCCTAGGAGGCGGGGCTTCGCCACCGTGGATGGAATAGGACTCATGACGCAGGTAGAGCTGAGGATTATAGGGGTTAATCTGGGACCGCGGGCGAATTGGGAGTAATTAGGCTCCGGGCGAAATAAAACTCGGGCGGAATAGGACTACACGCAATCCAAAGGCCCTTCTAGGTCATTTATGGCAATGTTCCTAAATAGTCAGTGCGTTCAAACAGCCGTGGCATCTGACGGATTAGGAGACCCCATTTAAACCCTTGGGGTCTCCTAATCCCTCAGGTGCCACGGCTGTTTGAACGCACTGTAGGTGTAGGTATGGACGGTAATCACGACTTTAGGGTTATGTTAAGTACCTCTCGCTGCTGAAATGATTTATAGCGGAAGAAACATTTATAGATCCTGGGGCTCAAACACTGTGCATTATAGGGGGAGTCATATTTAGGACCTGAAAAGAACCAAACTACTGTATCAACCTATATAAAACAATAGGATCATATGGGGAAAGCACGGATTAAGTGCTGTAATCGTGATATGCCCCGAGGAATCCTTTTTAGGGCCTCCTATAGCTTTTATAGAAATGACCAACAAAAGTGGAGTACTCAGTAGATTGGATGCTGTAACAGAAACCTAGGATCCATTCTAGATCTAGGTGCACATTGTCACAATGGCCTACATCAGTGGAATCCGTTACGGTAAAGTCACATGGATGAACCATTTGGTTTGGTGACTGCATTGACAAGATGCAGGTGGTCGACTGGTTTATAGTAGAAATGTTTGGCTAGCCTTGAACAGTGAACACTTGTCATTAAGGCTATCGAGTTCTGTGCCGCTCCATATTGTTAGTATTTCGGTTTTTGGGAAAATTCAAACAACATTGGGACTAGTTTACATTTTTGTTTAGATTCAAGTTAACTACGATTAAAATAGTTTTTTTCATATTAGTATTGATTTTCCTACCTAAAGCATACGAAGCTCTTTCTAATTTCTCCAATTATCGTTTTGGAACCTAAATTACTGAATTATAGCTATGTCTATATAGTTAATACGGTTAAGGGTTTTCTCTGTAACATAACTTTTTCGATAGTCCTTGTAGATTTGTACGATTGAGGTGTTATTTTGAAGCTTATTATTTTGTAGAGAGACGCATGGTGACGAATTAGGTATTTTCTTTAGGAATTTGCCCCTCCCCCACTTAATTTATTTCTAGAGACCACTTTATAAGATCCAGGTACGTTGTCCAATTTTCTTTATAACAGTTAAATGTTAATTGTAACTTAACAGCTGATTGCTTGATAACTCAAAAAAGTTGGCAAATCTGCTGGTGCTGGAAGTGCAGTAAAAATTGAATTGCATAGAAATCAGCTGACGGCGATGAGCGAGCTATAATCAGTACGGAAAGTGTTGCCTACAGCAAGTCTCGGTCATGGTCCTGACATAGATACTCGCGTGCCATTGCAATCACGTTACCGTTTACTTCCGGGCAGCTGATTAACATTTTCTCTGCGACTCAATTATTGCCGAGCAATTAATAGTATTTAATTAGGTTTGATGTAATATATTACCCCCGAAGAAAACTTGCAGACTAGGCGAAATTCAATTAGTCTGATTGGATTTTAATTAAAATATTTCATTAAAATACATTGCAATATTTAATAAAAAACATTTGACTCGACGATTACTTAGGTTTGCTGCTACAGAAAAAGTGGAAAAGTATGTATTTTTTTGGGACATGTAAAAATCTTAGTATGAAAAAAAAATTAGAAATGTGATCAAAATATATCCTTACAAGATCATCACATCTACATCAGATTATTTTGTCTTTTATATGGATAACATAGAGATAGGACTATTTAATGTAGGCCTACAAGCTTTTTAGAACTTTCTCCGTAACCAGACTCATAACCACGCTTCAATTTACCAAATTATTCGTTTTTGTATTCTCTGCAAATTGTTTGATCAAAAATTACTAAGTTTCATGTTTTGAGCATAAAATGGTTAATTTTTGAACGGATAGTGTTTTTGGCCTTTGGGAACATCAAAACGAATGGAAATCGGTCCATAATTCAGGTAATACCACTTTTCCTACGGTAAAACCTTATTCCCTCTATGGAAAAATTGCTAAAAACAGTCAAATTCGGAATTCGAAATTTAAAATACGAAAACCACATGTTATTACACACCAGTTTTACTGCATTACACAGTAGTTGGTCCGCAACGAGAGGAGTTGATAAATGAGTTCTACACGGTGTAAGAACACTGCGTCTAATCGGGCGATTCTCCAATCAAAGTTGTGAGCTCCATCAATTGACGTCACAGCCTTTGATGGATGGAATCAACTTGCTCTGTTGTGAATTATCACAGTTTCTCGCTCCATTATAGATTTACGAGACTTTCCAGCCAAGTTTTTTTCCCCTCAAAACAAAATACTCGACCGTCTTACACCATATTTAGACATTACTATCAGGTTATCCATGATATAATATATATATATATATACAAGTTTAAGTTTGCTAATTTCGTAATCAGATTGAATTGTTACAATGTTATTCTATAAAACTATCGAAGAAAAAAATCACATTCGTATAGTGCAAGTTCTCATCCTTTTGTAAAATTTATAATCAGTAAGTTTGTATGTGTGCATATCTTTGGGTTTCTCATATTCTTTACCATTTTTCCTGAACCATTTCGTAATTTTTATTTTTTAGACTATTATGATTGGTTTATATAATCCAAAATATTATAAATCTATCGGGGAATATGTAAATTTTTCCCAATATTAAGATCCTTATGGGTCAGATGAAGACAGCTAAAGTATGTTTTGTCCGGCTTATGTAGTGGGATTGTAGTTTGCTATTTGTTTTCTAAATTAACTTAAAAATAAATTTGACCAAAAAACAATTGATTTGAAATATATTTCTTCGTTGTCTATTACCTTAACCAAAGGGTACAGAAAAAAATTGCAAAATGCACCCTAAACACTTAGTTAAAATAATCATTGCAGTCAAACGTCACCAAAAGAGCACATTTAAAAAATCATACTGTAAGATTTTAATCGCGAAAATAAGCACATTAGAAGGAAGAATACTGCAAATTGGAACACTTTATGATGTTTGAATACCAATTGCTATGCTATTCGTTGGGATCTGTATTTAGGCCTATACAGAAAGAAACAACTACATAATCAGCTGTTTTCGTCACTGAGAATTCTCATTGTTGAGACTATTTCATTAACCGCATAATTAGTTTATGTGGCAACGTTTCTTTGACGCACAACGCAAGTTGCTTCAGGCCTTTCTAAAAAATATAACATTACATTTAAAGTCAGTACGGATATCTGGGTTAAAAAGTATGAAAGTGTAATAAAAATATTTTCCAGGAAAAAAATTAACACTTAAGAAAATCGTTTTGTTACCGAAATTAATCCTTGTATTTTCAGCACTTTAAACCAAAAAGGTTTTATGTTATTTCAACTTGATTCTTCCATTATTTAAAATGACGGTGTAACATAGAAGCAACTATTTATAGTTTTCCTCCGATTACATCAAATCAAATCCTTCTCAAATAATCCTGTGACTTGTATTCCAATCTCTGTGGAATTTCAAGATCGTCGGTTTTGGAACGATTTAATTGGTTCCACGAGGAGAGAAAAAGTAGTATTTCCAGCCAAAGGTGTTTTGGCGTCAGCAGAACGGGTTTTGCTGATGCTTCACAAGTCAGTAGGTCGGCCAGGTCAGCAATGGGTGGCAGGAGTGTGGCAGAGAGATTATCAAGTGGATTGAGATACAAAGTTATATAAGCCAGACTGTGAAATTTAGGATACAAGCTGTGGCATAAATGCACATAAAGTAGACAATATCAAATCAATTTTATAGAATGTGATTGGTTAGATGTGCACGATTATTCACCTTTTAATTTCCCCACTCACATAGTACCTATGTGGAGAAAGAATTGTTTTAGTCAACGTTTTCGAGTATAGGGTGGAAATATGTGTTTTGGGTATCGCTGAATCCAGTAATGTGGGTTTTGAAGTAATGTCTGTGTGTATGGATGTGTACATAGCAACAAACTACACCTGTGATCTGATTTAATGGAATTTGGTACGTGGTTAATCCATAGTATCTTCAGGAGTTATTTTTCAATTACAGATATTTTGATTTTTTTTGTGGCAATTTCTCATAAAAACCATAAAGAAGAAGATTATTACAAAATTGGCTTTACCGATTTTGATTAAAATTTCGATTGTTGTGGTCCTTTAATCTCTAAACAAAATACCACCACTAATGCTGTAAAAGTTACAGTTCAAAAGTTTATTACTTTTTCTGTGATTTCACCCATAAAATATCACTTATTTCCACCACTTAGCCATTATAAGGGTTTTTACTATTGGGAGAAAGTACTCGTATGTGTCAGTTTGCTGATAAAGTTTATTTTCATTAATTATACTTTCTATGACCACAAATTTCATAAATACTAATAACGTATACTATCTTTATACTACTCAATTCATTATTATTCCCACCTACCCACATTTGTCAAGACAATTTGTCAAAGAAATCACTCTTATCACAAGCAACATAAAGAAATTAAACCACTAAATATGAATAACTAGCGGATAACAGTGCAGTTAGAGCTATAAAACAAGGCACACCATAAACCGAGCAAATTGATGGTGTATCGTAAATTTCTAAAACTGTTATCTTCTTGTCGATAAAGAGTGTTATTAGCCTCCCCGACCCGAGCCATCTCGGAGTGAGCTACCCTGGATGTGTGCCTGGAGCCCCCGGGAATAATCTGGTATACATGATACATAGAGTACTTTTGGAATTGTACTTTTTGTATACGTAAAACATTGCTGGACAATACGTTTTTATTTTATGCTAGTAGCTATTCCTGGTCTTTGCCAACGGGGGTGAGGAATAAATCGTATCAGCTGTGACATATTTTCTCACCTTAGTTTTTCAATAATTCTTCGCTGGGAGTAACAATGATATTTGAGGGGTAAAATAAGAAAAAAATATAATAACATTTGAACCGTAAGTTCTGAGGCATTGATTGTTGTACATTCTGTTTTGAGTTAGAAGGGCCACAATTTACCAAATTTGGATCGAAATGATACTACTAATCTTTGTAAACATTCCTTAGAAATACTATTGACTACCTATGTACTAAATTCCAAAACACAATCGGAACTTAAATGTAGTTAAACATGTCTAGCCTCTGGATCACGTATTTTACAAATAAAAAGGTTAAATAGCTGCTCGGTCGGTTATACGTTTATTTCAGTCAGCGATCAAGTTTTCGAGCCTAAAGGTTTATTCACAATCCATATACTAAAGTGTTTGAAAAATTCCTTTCGTTGGGGTTGTGAAGAGTCGTCAAATACATTAAACATTTACTGTGCACAACAACATTTACAAAAATAATTTTTCCAATTGTAATACTGATACGGTTGCGTGGTCATGACTGATCTTTAGATCTCTACACCGCACGAAGGTTAAGAGAAAGAAGGATGATAGGAGAGTATTAAATACATTTTGTTTAAATATCAATAGGCCTACCAACATGTAAGAGAACTAATTTATAAGCACGCTGATACCTAGGGCTGGGACAATATTTACCTAGAGGAAAGCTTGACAACTATCACCTGATTTACAGTCGAGGGTAGATTCGTGACCAATCAGCTGTTTAATCACCTGTTTCAACAGTGCAAGCCTACAAATATTTGTAGACGGATGGAGATTAGAAAACAGGAAGTAAGCAAGAATGCAAACATGAAGAAACATCTTTAGGAAACAGAGATATGTTGCACTGGTTGCAGAATTTAGGGTCTGTAAATGTCTTGTTCGGCATTATCATTAATTTAGAAGTGCAAGTAAACTTGAAATCATAGTTTTAAACCATACAAATTTCCATGATGAATTAATAATTTCGATGTCTTATAACAACTTGGTTTACATTTTATTAAATCATAAATTAATATCTGCGTGAAATCATTATGTTACAATATGGTGTAAAATATGTGTGTTTATTTTATAACACAGTAGCTATAAGATACTGTTATCATCTCAAGTCAAGTTTCCTTGTCCCCAACCCACTTGATAATGCTTCAAGTTCAGCTTGGTTCAAAGGATGTTAGGGAAATGTATTTGAGTAAAATACAATAATTCATTAAACGGAATTAATTTAGGATGGAAGTCGTCCTAGTGCATGAAAAGACGGATACAAATAAAATTAATGTCATATTAAAAAAATACATTGTTATTTCGGGGCCGTTTGTATCCCCCTTCTACACAATGAAACGCCATTTACAAAAAAATATGTATTCTGAATTTGAACAAGTGAAGTAGCAATCAAATAATTATACACTGTACAATAGTGATTAATTTATATTTCAACTGTATAAAAAATTTGTAAATTGCTATCAAATGCCTCTCCGGACTAAGCAAATATCCGTATTCAATATTTAGGACATCTGGGTCCTTATTAATTGATAAGGGTCAGGATTAATTATGATTTACTCAGTTCTATTTTTAGTCCTCAAAAGCATTAGTTTTATTTACGTGGAAAACATAGAGAGGCACTCTGATCCACCAGGATTTCCAAAAGTAGTCTTACAATTTATAGTACCGAATGCATGTTAAAATTCCGATGATGGAAAGTGATTCTAAGTTTGCTCATAGAAAGGAGATTCTTAGTACGAGAGATATTTAAACACGGAACCTTCCACGGGTGAAAGTGTTTGTCAAATTTGGAGAAGAGCAATGTCACTATTTAGGTTAAAGTATTCTTGGCCTCTGGAAAACTAGTGCAAGAGAAACCCTCTTTTGGGCTGAAGAGGTCGCTTTCAATTGGAATTCACTTGATCAGGAAATTCTATTTCTTCCAAAACGTTACAAAACGTAAAGGACTAATTTCTGTTCAACGATAATATTAATAGGCATAGTAATAATTATGCAGACATGTTATTTACCATATGTCCAAGCGTGTTTTTGACAACGTTTAGTTGCATGGACAATAAATTGAACCTACACAAACCATTATGTTGGTTCAACTAAAATCAAAGATAAGTTACTCGGTATTCGAGTTAAAGATGAACTTTTTGGTTCGAAATCATTGGTTGCCAGCAAACCCAAGATTGGCCTACCTGGGCCTGTCTTCGGGAACCAGGAACTTATCAATTGGTATCCTGATAATATGTAAATATGAGGAAAGTATTTTACTGATATCCTACAGATTGTAGATTAAACATTTGTCCTAAAATTCCATAAGCTATGAAATCCAGTTATGTAAACCTGTACAAAAAAAAAATACTTTGGAATCAGCTTAGCGTTTAAGCTCTAATACAAATTAGATTAAAATTAATCCATTAGTTTCTGAGACATGAAAATAGTATAATGTATATGGTTTTGGTTTTACAGAGAAAAATTGTTATTGAACACCGAAATATATCCTTTCAAGCCTTTCAGTCCTTTCAGGCCCACAATATGAAAGTAGGTTCAACTTGTAACTGGAAAAGCAAACTCACTTTTATATCACACAGCCCACAAATTTCCGTATTGGATAAATTCCTACAGTAAAAACCACACAGAATGTTGTTCAGAACTCCATACACAGTCGTGGTATACGATTTACTTTCAGAATCATTGACAAATCAGAACATGTTTTGTTTTCAGTCTTCACTCGTCATAACACCAATAGCGTTGTGAGAAAGTGACAGATGGCAACAATGAACAGCTGATCGGATAAAGCTCGCGAACAATAGATGGACCAAACCATACAGGGATTTAGTGCATAGAAATATAGAATTTCGAATTTATGTTGGTAAAACTGCTTAACTGTTAATTGTAAAACCAACCTGAAGTGGTCCAATGAAGTGTATTGATAGTAAGGTAAAAAAAAAATAATTAGACACAAATTAATTGAAGAAGTTTATGATATAATTAAATATTGAATATATATAGTTAGGTATACAACGATAGGCCTTAATGTTTGTCAATATGTATTAATTTTAACCACAAAAGTTACAATCATTTTGGGTAAAAATCCGGTTTGCTGGCTAAATTCCTAAAAGGAAAAATTGGGTAAAATTAAGTTTTTTTCAATTAAGAAGAAATAATTATTTTATTTTTCAAAATAAAATAAAATACTATCAAATATATACACACGTAGAAATAACTATCCTAACAGAACCTAGCTTGACTAGAATTAGGACTTAAATTATTTGAAGACATTTGACAAATTTGACAAAATTGAAAGAATTCAACCTTATTTTGGTTACAAATATTTTTAAATATCAACAGTGAACTGGAAATAATCACTGTATTCTTATAGATTAAACATAAAGATAAACATAAAGACGTATACAATGCACTTACGTACACGTATTTATTTTTTACTTCGAGGTCAAGCCCTATGCTTAGCATAATTTTTAACCTATGTATTATGTAAGGGGCTTTGAGAAGTGTGTGCCGTGTTATAATTTCCATTACATATTAAACCTTATATTTCTGGACAACAAACATGATCTTCTACAAGCATACAGACGTTTAAAAAATATCATACATCTACGTAGTTTTTGAAATAGCAATTTTAACTACGCATTTTGTTGAAAAGTTTACAGTATTTTTGTGATTTTCGATAAAAAGGTGTTTTATTATTGGTGTACACAAAATACTCCTACTTTTTCATAAGTCTACTTCATACAATCCGGACGCTTTGGAACCCAACAAATCTGGATAAACTAGGGTTGACTGCCAATGGTTTTGAGATGAGCATAAACCAATAAAACAATGAATAAATAAGAAGTAAATAATTTATTTACCATTGAATCAGTGTAATAACATTTTATTACAGTAGTAAATATACGAAAAGCGTCGATTTGTTTGGAATGTTGACAAACAAATTGGCCATTTCACAAATCAGTTCCAAAAGCAATCCGCATTCAACTCGTTCATTTCCGTCGTGTGACACTTGGACTTCCGGTTTCCCGATGTTCCGGTTATCCGACTTGTATTCCAGTGGTTCACTTTGAAAGTTTAATGAACGTGAAATCGATATTTCAATGTAAAAATTGCTCAATTAAAATATGTATTTATTTAACTTATTTAATATTTTGTTTTCGACAGAAGAAACAGTAGTTGTTGACACTAAAAAAGGTTAAAAAAATTTGTAAGACTCGAAACACCAATAATCGGTAAATGACATTAATGTCATATGTGACCTGTTCATGCTTTATCTGCAAAATAATGTTTACTTAAGTACGAGATTTAAAAACATATAAACAAATTGTAAGTCATGATATTCTTAGAATACTATACAATAAGAGATCGATTCTTCTTCCAGGCAGAAGTAATTTTAAAATTAACTTCAATCAAGTTACCAATCTTGTTCAATGAAAATGTTTGTTGAAAATATTTAGTTAGTTTTCCACACGGCGTATTCTCTCATTGTAAAATTACACGGTCATATGTTTGCTTCGAGACGTACTTTAACCTACTATTTGAGTAAACGTACAAATCACCATGACACATCAAATTGGTTTTGGATTTTACAATAGTATAAGAAGTCTACTAGGAATTTCCCATATAGAAAATAAGCTATTAATGTAGGTCTCATGGTAGGAGCTGGACCCGGGACCGATTTACTCTTTCGGCGAGGTTTCCAGAGGCCAAGAACACCATTAAGATTTATAAATATATTTTGAGAAAAAAACTGTAAATTTAAAGTTTCAATATAAATTATTATGGATAAATAAATAAAGTGTTGTAGTTTTCTTGTTTATGGATGTATTTTCATAAAATTTGGAAATACTAAAATAACATTTCAATAAAACCACAATTGTTACCTTCCCTGTAGCAGCAAACTTAAGCACTCATTCAAATCGATAAATGAAATAAATTTGACAATTTTAAGGGAAGAATCTAGTGGAAATCTAGCCAGAAATGGAAATTAACTTAGTCTGCAGGTTTTGCTGAGGTGTTTGTTGTTTACTATTCCTGTTTTGTACCCAACATTAAACCTGTTTTGACAATACGTAACTATCTATATACTATTTCTTGTTATTTGATTATATAAGAAACAGGAAAGAGTTGTACAATTTACCCTTTAGGGTAACATTTAGCCATAATGAGCGCACTCTTCACATGAAACATGGAAACACAACGACACAGGTTTGGTTTTGGGTTGAGAAGTCCACTTGGATTATTTTAAGTCAAAACTTCAACCAAACCCTAGATTGGCCTCACGCTGTAAACTTCCAGGATTATACATCAGATCTACGATGCGGGTCAAAACCAGTTCTATGGGAACCATTGCCACCGTGTGAAGGTGAAGGTCAAACAGAGTCAAGGTCATGATGATGGAACTTGGAACTGCAGAATCGAATGTTTACATCACCTTGACAACAGGTCAGATCAGGTAGGAATGTGATGAGCAAAAAGAAGCAGAATAACAAAGTCTGAAAAGTGAACGATTCTTTGCGTTTGGTACCATAAAGGTAAGGTGAAACAGAAAGCGGTATGGATCATAAACATAAACAATTGACGTAACTGACCCGAAGCCTATACTTATAACATTGACATAATGGTTCGGGCAGTTCCATTTAAGCAGTAAATATTGTTTACTTTCGGACCAGTGACATAATTTGTTTATGTTTATGATCACTGTTTCTGTTCTAGTATTCATGGTACAATCCTTTACGATAATATAACGTACAATCAAACCATTCACATTGAATTGTGTAATAGGACTTCTAAGCCTATTTTAAAATTTGAAGCCTGTTCTATTTTTGTTGAATTTTTGTTTCATGTTCAGTACGATTGTATACTGGTGGTGACGAAGACTTTTATTTCAGGGAATATTTTACGTTTTATAAGATTTACTAGCAGAGTACCCGTCCTTCGTACGGGGTTGGAATATAAGTATAAAATGCTTATTGCAGTTAAACTCAAGCTTTGCGTTTACAAATACACAGACACAGTTAGATAAAATTTGCTTTTTTAAATTTACAGTATTCTATAGTATTACGCATCTACCATAGCCGTAATGTTCTACCACTTCACCTAAACAAAAGAGAAAAATAAATTATCAACAATTTGCCAAATATCACAAATTATTCATAAAATGAAAAACATAAACATAACTGTAAACAATCCTACTTTGACAGTTCTCATTGCGAATCACAGTTTTTTGTTGCTGCTTAGTTCAAATTAGTTGTTTTCATAAATGCAAAAAAATATAGTGCTGCACCCTGTTGGTAAATCTTATTTTTTAATACTTTTCCATATCATAAAACCAACTTTTTTTAGTTAAAACAGCTGACTAGATTATTTAATTCCCTTTAATTATGAATACTCATAAGGTTAACATGGGGAATTACAGAGCCACTGGGGCGGAGCCCGAAAGGATTTTTGAGATATGAATATGCTTATATGTTAATCGGGAATGTAAGCTATCATCATGCCAAATTTCAGCCCAACCCGTCCAGTGGCTTATGCGTAATTGAACTTCAAACACACAAACAAACAAACATACAAACTTTCACATTTATAATATTAGTAGCCTATGATATCCAGTATCATATGGAACAACCGCACACCACTGATTGTAAATAAATAGTTGTATTTGTTAGAATTTTGTTAAACAATTTTGAATACTAAGAAACAAAATAAAAAATGGCCCTCAACATAAAATGGACGATGATAAACTTAAACTGTAAATAGCTAGTGTGTTTAAAAGTTTTGAACCTTTCTCAGATTTGGCTCTAAGGATCGCCTTTGCATATGACTAGTATGACCTTACATACACTAAGGTTAACTTAAAAAACAAGTCCTAGACCAGTTTTATGGTGAACGTTAACCTAATTTACCTAAAATAAAATATTTACGTGAAATTTAACATTGACTTAAATTAACTTAAACAATCAGCACGGCTTTTCTCGTGTTGGTAATGAAATGACACATTTTTCAAACGTAAGCACTGGATGAATGAATTGCAGCAAAGTCTTTGGCGACTGAGTTTTACAATTTAAGTAAGTAATTTTGTACGCTTACTTAGTACAACCTTTGACTATTGCTACTTCTGTATTCAATAGTCAATGGTACAACTTTAACATGGAAGCGTCTATCTTTTCATTGTACAGCTGTCATGTTTTCCTGGCTACATGCGACTTGCAGTAGACTGACAATTTCCTCAGTAATTGTTATCTAGCTACGTCACACTGTAAGCTCAGATAAGCCCGGCGTGTCCCAAGGCCTCCGTAATCGCGGGTTTGTTATGCCATTATTCGTGGTTGATTGCGCACTAGTTCCTTGCGCATCAGATCATTGCGCGTTGTAACCTGCCTTGCGCATAACTGACCTACAGCAGCGCTCGAAGCCACTAGAACCATTGATTAAAGTTCTTTTAGATTCATCCCCTTTATGGATCGGCTGAAGATTTTTACTTTTTCATTCCCATGTTAATCCGTAGCGGTAGAAAAAAAATGATCTTAGCTGAGTCTATAAGAAATCGTGTGGATGACAATTTATTTGTAAGCTATTTCTAGTCCAATGGTAAAAGCACGAATGTAAGAGAAAATACTTAGGTACAATTTACCACTCAACCGTCACCAACGTGGACATTGGATATGAATGAAAAAGATATTTTTGTAACAATTTTAAGTTACAATTTTTGATAGAAATATCTGTTTTAAATTTTTTTGTATATAATGTTACTTTGGTTTTTGATGAATTAGAGAATAGATCAGGGTACATTCAATCACAAGAAATATTTGAATCGTTCATTGCAGAAACCCCATAGGCTAACCAACATATTTTTCGATTTTGACTTTTTAGTATGTTATTGACAAATTGAAATACATAGTTTGGTACAGAAATCACACAACTGCGAAAGAATGAACGGGGCTGCTGCAGTAAACAATTAATTTACTAATTTAGTTAAACAACTTTTTATTACTGTAATTATTTTTTCGTCCAGTTGCCTTTTAGTGAAAAATAACACTAAATATTTTAGGGGAAATGTCGCTCAATTTATTCTGGATAAACTATGAATCGAACCCATCCCACTCGTATTTAATTCCAAAACAGTGACAAATAATAACAACACAACAGATTTCACACTATGTAGTAACAAAAACAAATTTCTCATTTATCCATATAAATTCATTGAAACGTCTACCATACATTGGCCTTAGAACTATCCAAATGACACACCTCTGATAGCTTTATGGACAGTAATAAACCCCATCAAAACAAATAATTTAGAAAAAGACACTCATGTAAAATCTAAAATGTTCTCAGCTTATATAGTGTATAAACATAAACAATCCAAACGTACTACATCGAAATTCCATAAATGTACAGACAAATCCCTTCTTTTTATACATCAGTAGAACCTTGATAGCAATACCCTTGAAAGCACCCTTGATAACAAGTAATTTTCAAATCGTGAAACTATCCACCCCTAAAACCATATTGGAAACCTCGATAAGAAGACTTTGATAACAAGTATATTTTTTAGGGACATCGCGAACGCATACGATATTCGTCTATGGATAAGTTAAGAGCTGTTTGTTTTGGTTTTTTTTCACTTTCCCATTCTTATTATCGAGGTTCTACTACTAATATTTAAAAGAAAGGAAACAAATCTGACCTTGTACTGTTGTGACTGGTGAAGTAGGCCGTAGAAGATCAGGTGTAAACCTCAGCACTAAGTAACGGGTCCCATACCTCACTAACTCACTGGCTCCCTAGCGCACTGTGCTCACCAGCGGCTACAACCACACTGGCTCACTGACGGAAACCTGGCGCTAGCGGTCATGTGACCCATCTCGGCCTACTGGGTGCCAGCCTGCTAAAAGGCAAACAAGTGTTAATAGATCTCTAACACCTCGTTGAGCAATTAGGAATGTAAGCTACTTCATTGACCTTTGTAGCTGAAGATGTAACGTTTGGATATGTAGCTGATTTTCGTCACTAAGATGACTTATAGTGCGACAGTTTAAAATCCGTTTAACTCTCGTTTTAGTTTTTTTGATAGTAGTTGAAAGGTACTTAAATGATTTACAGCATTCTTGACTATTGGATACGGTACTGAAATACTGGTGGTCAACGGTTACGTTATATTTTGTCATTCTGACTGTTTTTAGCAATTTTCCATATTGGGAATAAGCCGTAGGTTTTTTGGTAAGACCTAGGCTCAGGTCGGATTTAATCTTTCGTTTTGCAGTCCCCAGAGGCCAAAACACCATCCATTCTCATACATTTATCAGTGTTCGTTAGCACGATAACTCAGGTAAAAAATATCCGATTTCACTGAAATTTAATTCTAATGTGTAACCTACGTTTATTCAAAAGAGTTTATGAACCATCGTGATTGGACTATGGGGCGGGATTTGGGGGAATTTTATGGGGTAAAAATTAGTTTTACCACTATTGAGTCAAAAAACATTACATTTTATTTTACTTTATATTTATTTATATTTATAATTTTTTTTATTTATTTATTTATTTTATATTTTATTTTACCATTTATTTTTAAACCTAAAAGCTTAAACAAATATTTAGTACACTGAAGCGTTGTTGTACAAAATTAAAAGTTACATAAAAGAAAAAACTGTAAGCTTAGAATTTCATGATATCCTTATGGAGAATAAATTACGTGTTTTAGTTAGCTTGTTTTTGGGAACATTTTGATCAAATTCAGCTAATTTATTTGCCCCCCATTAGTACCCATAAATAACTGTAAAAATAAAAATCTAATTTTACATTTTTGCTCTATCCAGTGATGTCACCGAACGTCAACTTCATTTTATTCCACAGCAGACAGATCAAATTGAATATTTTATCCGTTTTGATTTTCGTGTTTTATAAACATGGCCGAAACATTTAGTTTGGGGAACACACTGGGAACGTTCTACCGATTCAGTAACGAACTTGACAATGGGCAGTTCTCAGTTCGTTAGAGTGTTACAGTCCAACGAGTAACACTTCATTTTCTGTTAGTTTCTTCTTTGCAGATAAGTGAAAATAACGTTTAACTATTGATGAGAACAGATTGTAGAATGTTTTAGGGCTTTTAATTTTACAAATTTAATAAAAACACTTAAAAGTGTGTTTCCTTTTTGTGTGATTTATTGGAATGCAAAAACTTGTTAACAAACTAATAAAAACTTATTGTCTTCATACAATAAAGACCAGAAACTGCAATATAATTAGATATTTTTGTACATGCTCAAAAGAGTTTCAAATATTCCCCAATTAAGTTGTTCAACCGTCTACCAAATAATGTCAAAGTATTGTCTTTAGATAAATTTTAATATCTATAAGTAAAAAAAGTCACTCAACCTAATGACAACGTAACAATACAACTTAATTGTTTTCATTTAGTGATATTTTAAATTTCAGAATTTTCCAGTCTTTTTGAATTCCAAAGTATAAGCCTATACAATACATTATAAACAGTCCTAATTGCTTTTCGGCCACTTTTAGTTGGTCACTACATGAACCACATAACTAAGACATTACTTTCTCTTCAGAATTTGGGCTATCGATCTATTACAGTTCCTCACCGAGAATTACTACAGAACTTTATGGTGAGAAAGTAGAATCACCCAGAATAGAAAGCTCGTTTATGGGTCAACTATTCGGTTGTTCAGGTGGTCAATTGAAACCTAAACTTGGAACAATGACCAAAGTGAAAACTTCATGTCACTTTCGTGACAATGGCTCGTGATGGAATTAAATAATTGATGTTTGACATACTACAGCGAAAACAGCTGATTTCAACACCGGCCTTGATTTGTGGACCTAAATTAGTTACGGTAGTTTTATTTCTAGAGCTAACAAAAATTTAAGATCTTGATTATAAGCTTCCTTGGTCAAAGTAGACTGATCATGCTCTTCAGGAAGGACCAAATTACAATAAATATACTGTTAAACAGTTATTTTAAGGAACCCTTGATACTAAGGGCGGTATTATTTATTTATTTATTTACGTAAAAAGACGAGAATTCAAGTAGATCAGCTGAAATTTTGTCTTACTTGAAAACTTTATTGTTACTAATGATTGTAGTTAAATCATTGTTGCATTGTAGTAGACTGAATTGAACTGTGCTGACTTGAGTATGGCGAGTTTTGTGACACAGAAAATATTATTATCATCATCATTATGAGATGAGGACCCACCTAGGTGCGTATTTTATCTCAAATATGAGTGAAAGATGAGTGTAGAATGGTGTGAGATGATCTGTGTAGTTTTTTACTGACTACGATCAGCTGGTTCATAAGTCAGGACCATTTATAAACCCATTGATCAGGGACAGCAGCTGGGTCTAGTTTTGAACCATCAAAAGCTACTCACTTTTCTCAAGATCGAAACAGCAACTTTTTTTATTGTTTGAACACTAAACAACAAAAAAATAATCAATAATTTTTTTAAATAATTTACAATTGTACTAAGTAGCCAACTAAGCTGTTAACAACTGTTTATTCGACCACATTTGGGGAGCGAGCTGGTCTAGTGCTAGGTGGGACTTCATTCCCTGAGGTCTTACGTTCAAATCCTGCCAATTACCAATGGTTTACAGTGATAATACCGCGACCCCTCTACACCTAGCCTATAGCAATGTTGAAAACTATTCCGGGATAGATTTTCCATTAACGTTTAATACAAAGTTTAATACATAGTGAATATGAACAATATTTTTCTTAGAATAATTTTCCAATTCACACTTCACGAACACTGAACGTCCTCTGTGTCACACACGTTAAATTTGCCATCAGAACCCAAATATTGACAGGAGAAGCAGAGCTAATTAACACCAGTTAATGAACTCTTCGACGACGAAATTGAAGGAACAAAGCTCCGCTGTTAATATCACCAAACGAGGGGAAACGTAAAGATGCTAAAGAGAATTCCTCTTAATTGAAGTGAATTCGATGTCGATATTTGTAATGATTTTTTATCAAAGGTAATTTTGTATTTTTTTTTTAAATTTTAATTCGATGGAGGACTTTTTTGGTGGAAAATATTCTCTGTAGTGTTGTTCTTTTTTGTAATTTTCTTTTGGATCAAATTACAAAAAAATAGGATTGGTTAATTGGGAGCTTTATGTTTTCGGCGTTATTATTAAACGGTAAAAATAAGGACATTTTAATTTTTGTTCTTAGTGAGGTTTACCTGGTGTCTTGAGCAGAGTTTCGGTCCTGAGGACACGGGTTCGATCTCGACAATGCCGTGAGTAGGTTCTTCACCTTTCTTGGGAAATAATGAGTTTCTTCTCTGCAACAAAGAAATACTTCAACTTAAAGTGGTCCAATAATTAACTGGATACAAATTGGTTGCAGTTAAGAAGCACAACAGTAAAACAAGGAAGAGTGATGTGGTGATAATGTTTCGTCTCTTAACCCTCATACAATATAAATGAATATGGTGGATGGTATTTATGGACACTTTTTGCATTAAAATACAAGTACATCCAAGGATAAAATGTCGTACCATACATTTTTAGTACAGAAGTATACCAAAAATGTACTTGAGACAATCAAGAACCAGGTTTATGAATACGATGATGCTTAGTACAGCTAGATTTAGACGTTAGCAAAGCTAAACAGGACAAACAAGTTATTAGGCATATATGTTACCGGAAAAGTATATAACCAGGGTGTTGAATAGCGTAAAAAATCGGACAAAGTATGAAATAGACCTCATTATATACTTTGCCTAATGATTCTATAGAATGGCTTTACAGATAAAGTATAAAATATGCTATAAAATGACTTTTTTAGGCTTTTTTCTTTGTTTGGCATTCATAAATAATAAATCCAATCTAAAATAAACCAACTAAACCTAACCTTATACAAAATGTATTTAATAATTCTAAAGGATATTTTTTAGACTTGTGGTTCCTTTTTAAGCATTTGCCATTGTTATCTAAACTAAACTTATCCAACCTAACGCAACCATAGAAAAAATATTGAAATTTTGTATAGTAAATAGTTTTTAGCGAATTTCCCATGTAGGGAATAAGTTTATTACCGTAGGTCTCATGGTAAGACCTAGACCCGGGACCGATTTTTTTTTTCGTTTTGAGGTCCCCAGAGGCCAAAAACACCATCAGTTCAAATTCATATATATATATTTATATATGTGTCCGTTAGCGCGATAACTCGAGCAAATTTGATCCGATTTTGATGAAATTTGGTACAAACGTGTAAACCTACATTTATTCGAACGAGTTCGCGAACCAGCATAATCGGACCATGGGATCAGGGGTTTATGGGGGGTTTTATGGGGTAAAAATGGGGTTTTCTCATTTTTGACCCTAAAAACTTTAAATTTCTTAATTTCTCTCTAGACCATTTTGAAGAGCTTAAAAACAAATAATTTAGTATATTGAAGTGTTTTTGAAAGTTCATTGACTACGGAGAAAATTAAAAAAATTGTAAATTAAAAATTCCCATGTTATTCTTATGGAGAATAAATAAACTGTTCTAGTTTGCTTGTCTATGGATATATTTTAATCAAATTTGGCAATTTGGTTTACCTATTTCATACTAAGCTATCAATATTTCAGTTGAAAAAACACACCTCAACATCTTCCCGTAGCAGCAAACCTAACTACTCACTAAAATTATTGTTATAGGAAATAAATCTAAAAATTTATAGGGAATATTTTAGTAGAAACCAAGCCGGGTAAATGGAAATTCGCTTAGTATGCAGGTTTGCTGCGACGGGGGTATTTAACAAATATATTTATTTTATACTTTGCATGACGAACTATTGGCATTCTATAGAACGCTTAGACATTATACACAATGCCTAGTCGAATCGTATAAAATCCTATCGAAGCTTCAGGAAATGTATAGAATGCCTGCAGTATACTCTGCCAACAACATATCCACTAATCTTTTATTCATACTTATGGTAAGATATAACTTAGCTGCGTTCTAATCCAAATCGTGGTTTGGGATTTACGAGTATTATATTATCTGTATATACAAGTTGTAATGGGGCTTGATTTCAAATCTGAAGGTCGCTTGTTCGATCCAGGACAAAGTCAACTCTGAACCCAGATGCCATTTGTCATTGAACCATCATTAGCCAAGGGGTAGAGCTCGGGGCTTTGGAGCCCAAGATCTCGGGTTCAAATCCCTAAAATCACTAATACATTTTTTCCATGTGACAATGCCGCGGGAGTCTGAAGTAATGTGCAACATAGTTCCGTGCTCAAACTTAACGTCCTAGGGGTGACGGTGAGACATAACCAATTGCAATGTTTAATTAATTATGCTATCTCATGGTTGTCGTTAGTAACAAAGAGTTAGAACCCATCCCTTTCAAAAAAATGTAAAAAAGGTCAATGGAGTTAGAACACAAAATACAAAATGGCGACGAAAAATACACCCTTGTATGCGTACGAGTAATTTATAACCATGGAAAAAGCCATCCAGATCACCTTAAACCCAGATAAACCCTCAGCTGACAAAATGGTATAAGTTCAAAATCTCAATTTCTTTACCCAAATCAAGCACGGCCATAGAATAAAGTTTCTATATTCCGTTAACCCCTTCTTCTCTGTGCTAAGCCCTGCTTGTCAAATACTATTGGCACGTCTTCGTTCAACACCCGCCAAATTTACATCTTATGGTTATGGCGGTCCCGGGCTTTTGTCTGCCGAGCCGCAAACGTGAGCAGCACGGAGATGTCTTTATTCAGATTTGACATGTATTCTGTTGTCTGTGTTTAGAACAAACTGTTTATGGTGTTTTTTTTAATTTTTTCAATACAATTATTTTTAGAAACTGAAGTGGACATTCGTTTAGACCCTGTGTATACTTATTTTCATAAAAAAAAAAAATAGTTTCAAAAGCCACCCAAAAGTGTATGCTAGTGTTAAATTTTTTTATTAATAGCATTTTCATGAATGTTACTATATTATTCAGTTTTGATTCGACTTATTTCCAAATTATATTATTTTTTCATTACATATTCGAATCGTAGAATCATATTTAATTTCAATTCAATTAACACATATTTCGTTTATAGAACGTTTTTCATGGCGGAGCTAAACTAATTCAACTTCGCTGAATCACACTACTAGAGTGATTTATCTAATTCGGTAGATACAGTTAGTTAAACCGAATTCAAAATCCAATACAAATGTTAAATTGGCAAACAATCCAATTTTAAATAACGCACAGCCATTCTGCTGCCAATCCAAAGACGCATTCACATGACACGTCCAGTGTCGATCTTGCTGTTTTTGATTGGAAGGTGTTTGGTAGCACTGAGCTGGAGATACTGGAGGCAACACTGGACTTCAAATCTGAGGTAGACACTGTCAACTTTTGTTATGTAATTTGTATGAATTATATATTTATATAATTAGTTTTTTGTAAGCATGTAGCAAAAATCACTTAATTTTGAAACAATTTACAACTTTGAAACATGTATTTGGAATGTGTCTAGTGTATTTGTATTCTTGAAATTAAATGGTTATTAGTTTGTGTAGGTTTTACTTAAGAGTGTTAAATTTAACACATTATTTCAATAGTACTATTTATGTCAATAAAGATTTTGTATATGAAAATTTTGAAGATTTTTTGAATCATAACTAGTCGAAATGTATAATTCATCCATTCTTGTTTAAGAATCCATGCTTGTTTAAGAAGCTTGATTTTCAAATACAATAAAATAAACAACAATTACAGTAGTAATATGCACTGGTTTTAACCTAAAAAAAAAGATTCCAATTTTTTTTTTATATAAACTTTAATAGTAGCACACATATAATGATTAAATTTGTAATAAAAAAACATTTTCGACACCTCATACAGGATTGACATATATTAGCAAATTTCCCTATATGGAAGTAGCTATTACCATAGGTGGCACGGTAAGACCTAGGCCAATGAATACAAGGGCCCGGGACCGATTTACTTGTCATTTTGATGTCCCCAGAGGCCAAACACACCATTAGTTAAAATTTTTATATATGTGTCCGTGAACGCGATAACTTGAGTAATTTTTGTCCGATTTGGATGAAACTTAGTTTGAAGGTGTCAGGTGGGATAAACTTGAATGAGTTCGTGAACCAGCATGATCGGACCATGGGAACCGGGTTTTACGGGCGGGTTAATGGGGTAAAAATTGGGTTTTCTCATTTTTGACCCTCAAAACACAAAATCCCCCAAACTCTCTAGACCTTTTTAAAGAACTTTAAAAAATAAATAATTTAGTATGTCAAAGTGTTTTTGTACGGTTATTGGTAAACGGAGAAAATTCCAAAAGTTGTAAATTTAAAATTACCATGTCATTCTTATGGAAAATATTGTAAAATGTTGCAGTTTGCTTGTTTATTGATAAATTTTGATCAAACTTGGCAAATTTATTCATTTTATACTAATCTATTAATATACTAAAACACCATTTATTAGTTTCCTTATAGCACACCTAGGTACTTGTTAAATCTAATGTTATCGAAATAGATTTAGTTGAAAATCATTTCAGACAAATGGAAATTCGCTTAAATAGTCAGCAGGTTTGCTGCGGCGGGGGTATTTTAATATGCTTTTCCAATTTTTCGATTTCTATTTACACCAATGTAATTTTTTACGTTTTGAAAAATATCGATCCAAACCCAAGAGAACGGTCCACCTGGTGTTAGTAAGCATCATTAATTAATTAGCCCAATGACTAATGGCATCTAGACCCAGTAAAGACCTCGCTTGGAATCGATCCAGTGACCCTTAGATTTAAAATCGAGCACTATAACTACTCGAATAACAAAACAATTGAATAATGCTTACCCCAAATGTTTGAATAACATCTTCGGACCTGAATTAATTGATTAAGAATTAATTAACTGGCTGTAGCACAGGTAAATAAAACTTAGATTTGTTCATATTTTAATGTTATGTGATTTTTAATTTCTCTCCCTACACATAGTATATGGAGATAGGATTGTTTTCGTCAACATTTTCGAGTTTGGGTTTTGAGTGGATATATCAGTTTTGGGTCCCCCTGAACCCAAAAAAAGTTGTTTTATAAGTGATGTCTGGAAGTGGTGTGGATGTGTACAGAGCTACAGACCAGTAGTGATGTAGGGCCTGTAGTCCGATTTTGATGGCATTTGGTGTATAGATCATAACCCATGGTATCTCCAGGAGTTTTTTCATTTTTTTCTAAGTTTAGATTTTTAATGGTGATTTCCTCATCAAAACTTATAAAATAACGAAAAAATAGGATTAAAAAGAATGGCCCGAACGATTTTGATTTTATAGTCCTTTATATCCTGAACTAAATGGTACAAATTCCATTTCCGTAAAAATTACGATTCAAATGTTATTGTAACTTATGGTTATTTTCCCACAAAGAACCCCTTAAAATAAAAAAAATCGGATTTCTGGAAAAACCGGATTTAATTAAAATAATGTACTGTGGTAGTTATAATTCTAAACAAAATATTACAACTCCCCATAGGTGTAACGATTACGGTTAAAAAGTTATTTCAACTTTTGTGATTAAAAAAAAAGGTTGTTTACAAGCTTATGGGAGAAACTACGTGTCAAATTGCTGATACCATTTATTTCAAATTGAATTTGTTCAAATATGCTTGACTAGAAGCCGTCAATATTTAACCTAGATAGTAACATTCTGAGCCAGCCTGGTTCCACACGTGGGTACCGTTGGAGCCTAAAATACTTCATACTTAAGCATCGACCCCTTTCACCTGCAGTTTAGTCGGCGTAGGGTGTCACCATTGTCACAAGGTAAGTCGAACTATTAAATATCTTCCCTTATAAAATTGTCGTTTTAGATCACATTAAGCATGCAATATTACAAGTAGAAGTAGGGGTCTTATTGTTATAAATATTATCAACAATCCGACATATTCTTTCTCCGGTTAGTTTGTCAACAACCCTTATAAAGCAGTAGGAGTAATTTTGGTATTTTATTTGGAATATTGAAAAGTTGCTATAGCTTTTGAACCGTAATTTGTAAAGCAATGGGAGTTGTACTGTTTTGTTTCGAGTTAAAATGACTATAACATCCTATACCTATATCAAAACCGTTTGATTAGTTTATAATTCAGTTTTTCCTTTATTTCGTGGATTTTATGGGCAAATCACTATTGCATTTAATATCATTGTTTAAAAATTTAACATAACCCCTAGTGATACGATATTAGTATCTACATACCAGAAGAAAACTTTTTTTGGTACAGTAAACTGATATAGGCCTACCTAAAACCTACTAAAACATTATGCCGTTATCAATAGCCTACTCTATCCATATCCTGTTTTTTGTGTTTTGGTTAACGTGCATTAATGTCAATTAAAATGTTCTCTCTTAATTTAGGATACGTTTACTAATTTGTGATATATTCCTTGACTATAATACCAGATTTTACTTCACATAGTTTTTAATTGGTTAAACAAATAAGATAAAAATAGTAAACAACAAACGCCTTTTATGTAAACTAGCCCAATTAACCTTAAAATCGTTTCAGCAGACCTGTATACGGATTATAATTAACTTTTATATAAGATTTTTGGATTTAACTTTTAACATTGGATTTAGTTTATGGCCAAAAAATCTCTCCTAAAGATTTATTTTTATTTTAAGCAGAACAAATTAATTTAATCTCAGTTTTTGTGAGGTAAAAGTATATGGTTTTTTTGTTTTTCTACTATTTTTTTACTGCACTCTGTATGTGCTTTAACTGAGTAAAGTTATCAATAATTTTTAAGTTATGTATTTGTTGCTTAGTGCTATAATCGACGTATAAATCCCAATTATAAAATCCAATTTAAAATAAGAGAGAAAAGTTGGTCGAAAACAGCGTTATTAAACCATCTGGAAACAACTATACGCGGTTTATAGGGTACCTATAAAAAGTATACGGGTTATCTAAAGTCAATGAAAACTCAAGCGATTTCAGAAAGCAATAGAGACTTCCTCAAACACTACAAACACTTACATTTATTTACTAAGTTTACTCACAAAATATTCAAATGTACACAGATAGTACAATTTTTAAAAGCACTAATTGGTACACTTAAACTTTGAATTTTAGGAAGATGTTTTTGTAACTGCACCAAACTGCCCCCATTTTAAGGTAGACAATATCTTACTCGAAAAACTAAATATATACTCAGTTTGCCTAGAAATACATATTATAACTTTGTTCAACAAGTTCAAAGTTACAACAATCCAACAAGCTTAAAACCGCTACATGATACACGTAGCTTATATTTATGTGGGTCTGTTATAAAAAAAGATAAAAAACCTAATCACACTATTTCGAGAGAAACAATATCCCCTGGCAAACAAAACAGGTGCAATATTCCGGGGGTAAATTGTCTGTCGATTTGAGTGTCAAAAACACACCTTACACCTCGAATCCGATCACTCCCTGCTGAGAGTATTAATCTTCCATTGTAACAAGTGAAATTAAAACTTTCGCCTGACATTGTTTACAAGTTTTACACAATAAGTGATCGAAGTTTCTAAGAGCAAACCTAACTTGGTATTGTGAGATTTTGAAGTACGATTTTGGGGTTAGGTTCTGATTTTGATTACTTGGGGGTTGAAGTGTAGTAATTATATTTTATAATGTTGTCGGTGTTGGAAAAACAGTGAAAAGTAACTCGTAAAGACGTCTTTTGAAAAGGAAAAATCAATCAAATGATTTCTCAAAATAATTATGTAACTTATAATTTAATTACCTAATGAAGCTGAAGGCAATAGGTGGGTCAAAATAAAGAGCACCAGAAATCTGTTTTTTCTAAAATGCTTCGTTAACTAAATATTCGCCGTTTTATATTACTTACACAAACATATTTATCTTTGAATTGGTCCAGCCGACATTTATGAAACTTGGTATGTGGTTTGAGGTAAAATTACTAGTGTAAAAAAATTAACTTTGTTAAATTCAAAATTTCAAAATGGGGGCTATTTTACTTTTACAGTTAAAAATAAAATTGCCACATTTTTTGATATGTTTGTTTGGAAAAGTTTAGTGAAATCGGTTTGGAATAAAATGTTTATGTAAACAATACAAGATGCAGAATATCTGGTTAACAAAAAGATTACAGTAAAAAATAAACGGTATCAGCATTCTGACACATACTTTCTCCCATAAGATCGTTCTAGCCAATTTTGGGAAAATCCGATTTTCCGTTATTTTATGGGGATTTTTATGGGAAAATAACATAATTTACCATAAATTTTGAACCGTAATTTTGACAGAAATGGGATTTGTATCATTTTGTTTAGAATATAAAGGACTATAACATACTAAATTTTTATCAAAACCGTTCGGGCCATTTTTGAGAAAATCCTATTTTTCCATTTTATTATGGGGTTTTATGGGAAAATCCCCATTAAAAATAAAATTTTCTAAAAAATGACAAAAACTATCAAACTTGTAAGGATCATAACATACTCTGTTAAATCAAAACCGGATTTTTGTCTAAAATCCTATTTTTTGTTATTTTATGGGGGTTTTATGGGAAAATAACATAATTTACCATAACTTTTGAACCGTAATTTTTACAGAAATGGGATTTGTACCATTTTGTTCAGAATTTAAAGGGCTACAACATACTAAATTTTTATCAAAATCGTTCGGGCCATTTTTGAGAAAATCCGATTTTTCCAGTTTTTTTATGAGTTTTATGGGAAAATCCCCATAAAAAATCAAAATTTCAAAAAAATGAAAAAAACGCCTGGAGATACTACGGATTAGAACCTCCATACCAAATCTCATTGAAATCGGACCACAGGTGTAGTCCCTAGCTCTGTACACATCCAGACACACAGACACACAGACACACACACAGACAGACACACACACACACACACACACACAGACATCACTTCAAAAACCACTTTTTTGGGTCCAGGGGGACCCAAAACGAATATATCCACTCAAAACTCAAACTCGAAAATTTTGACGAAAACAATACTTTCTCCATATACTATGGTATAGGGGGAGAAAGTAATTAATAATTCATGAATTTCCCTTTATTTTGACCTATGGATATAATTTCCCTACGTTATGCTTTTTACTTACGGGACCCTCTGTACGATGACCATTGCTGACTTAGATCAGCTGTTTCGTTTACGTATTAAAAGCTGATCATCGTAGACAGCTGGTGGTATTATTTTTCATTGTTTAAAACTGCACCCAGCTGTCGTTGTTTATTTTCGCTTTCAAATATAGTTTTGACTAAATAAACAGCTGATCTTAGTCAGAAACGAGGCAAAATTAATCACACTCAACTGTAAATGGTGTTCAGATTAAAATACGTAGAGACCTTCACTGTCAATAAACATTATAGTATCCTATATAGGGTACTGTACACAATAACTGTAACATCCCTTTTTACCCGCCAAACTTAACAGATTTTTACAATCAATGTGTAATTTTAGAGTTTATAAACGAGCAGAAGGACGCATGGTAACGAAAAAGGCAATTTCCTTGAGGACTTCGTCCTCCTAGCGTTTTAAATATTTAAAATGCTAGTAAAGATTTGAGCTGCTGACCGGTTCGAATGCCAATTGTAATTTAACAGTTGATAATTCAGTAGAGTGTTAAACCACAGTCAAATTTTAAACAATAGATTAAACATTTTATAAAAAACTACATTGATTTAATGCAGTTTCTAATTTTTTTTCAAAAAGGTTACTTTTTATAATTTTGACCTGATCGGGGTAGTTAAATCACTCTTTATAGTGTGAAATAAAATCATCAAATTTAATTGATAGTGAATTTGTTTATTCACATAATTATTGTCTTACAGTTGATAAATATAATCTTAGAAAATTAAAAGGTGCAAAAGTAAAATTGCATTATATTTTAAGCCTTGGAAACAAGTTTTGAACTTTAAAAATCACAATTTGTACACTCATTTCCTTGTAAAGTAATTTTTTAATCAAGAAAATTTATAGTTACATTTTCGACTATTTTCACTGTCGGTTTCGTTGTAACATTTAACATACATTTATCGTCGACAAGTGCACGAGCAGTAGTGTTATTTCTTTATAAGAAAGAAGATATTATTAATTTTCTATTATTTATAGTTTTTTCCTCACCGAATCAATACTTCACTGTAATTGTTTGGAAGTCAATCTCGATGTCTGCTACACTCTCCATCATTGCCTAAACTTTCAAAATCACCCGCTGGGTTGGATAATCCATTGTTTCGAAGAAAATTAAAAACTTTATAATGAGAAAAATTCCATAGAATATTGTTAGGTGTTCTTTTGGAAGTGATAGAAACTAATTTGTCAAAGACAGACGTGTTTTGGCGTCTTGATGTTCTTTTATATAAAAAAAATTCCAACATAATATTGAAAGACTATTATATCTTTTCGAAATTAGTTACGGATTTCCATAAAGTAAGTTAATTAAAAATTTATAATTCTTAACACATATATTTTATATAAGTTGGAAAACAATGGTTTAAGTAAGTACAGCCACAAGTGCAATAGACCTTCATTAAGTTTAATATAAGTTTTGGTTGTGCGAGTAGAAAGAGTTCTACGGAAGAGAACTAATTTATTTTAATTATCAAGGAACATTTTTCAATTTAAGGTTTTGCCCTTGACTTTGTTATTATGGATCATAGATTAAAGGAGACATTCTTTTAATCTACTCTTTGTCTACTCTTCAATCTATGCTTGTATCAATCTTGCTTTCAAACAGCCGATTGTAAAACTAAGTTGGCTACAATAGCTATAAATACTTGTAAACCAGCTTTTGCACTGTTGTTCCTTTTGTTTTAGAATTCCTGCTGTACATGTAATATTTTTGTAAGCATAACCTATTAATCAGTGGTTTAGTTATATTTTTAAACTTTTAAAACAGCTATTAAAGTTTTAACACAAAAAAGAAACAAAGCCACTTTTCAGAACTGCAGAACATCAAAAGAAATACGCAACTACACTCTTAGTTCTTGTTGTGTAAAGAAGAAACATAAACAAATTCAATAAATGTATGACGTATACTGGTTACAGTGCGGGAAATTTTATATTGTTGTTCGCGTAAACTATCTCCACTACAACCAAACACTATTTGATATGCTTATCTCTCGAACTTAGCAAACTGCTACTTCTCGCACTAGTAACACAAATTAATATTACAATTTCAACACAATTCCTTTCGTCAATTTCTTTCATTAGAGTACAAAAGAAACCAAGACTCTAAGTCACTCTAAATCCCCCACTTTTTATACCGAGCGAAAATAAAATCTACTAATGAGAGTACTAAAAAACAAATAAGGTCTTAAGTTGGTTCGAAATGATGAGCTTTTAGCGAAGACGCCATTAGTGTTGATGACGTCACAGTCGTTGCACGTCTAGCCGAGCCATCACAGCCTCCATCGTTGTGCCATCATGGCCATCAGTGGAACAGCGGCCATCTTTGTGAGGGCACATACGTGGGGCTTAGTAAAGAGCGATTCTCTGAACATGATAATGCCAATATCTCCTTTATACCCCACAATAAACAATACCTATAACCTTTTCTGATGTATTTTTGATTGGGGGTTTGCTTGGGTCATAAAAATGTTTGGTGGTAACGTAGGAGTAGAGTTTTAAAATTATAACTAATGAAGTTTTTCATAAGGGATTAGTGTGACAGATGTATCACATTGATTCAGGATCTTGAATAATTGGTGTTATATTTTTAATGGGAAATACCTAGAAAAGATTATTAGATTTGCTTAGAGATTAACCTTTATTCTTTGACTAGGGGGGTGTTGGAGTAGGGTTTATTTTAAAATTACGATTGAGGATATTTCCCATCACTACAAAAGTAGTTTCACGATTTTGGGATCTTGAATTTAAATTCATTTTTAGGTGGAGGAATCTAGAACATTAGATTTGTACAGAAACTGAGAATTTACAGAACACCCGTATTTGATTCATTTGTAGATCAAAAACCTGCAGAACATGGTAAAGAAAAGTTGGCGATGTACAAAGTATAAGATGGAGTATTTTATGCGAAGTAAAGAAATGAAATATTAATGTATAATTATCTCCTGTAAGTGACTCCGATCCATAATATTCTTATCAATAGGTCGATGGAGTTGAAGTTGATACATTTTTATTAACGATAAACTTAAAGTCAATAGCATTGTTAGTGATTTATCATCATATACGTGATTCGAAAAAATCCTTACGTGAAACTATTGCCTTTTAAAACGTCTTTAGTTGCAAAGATATAGCTATAAGGCAATTTTGGCTGCAAATATAAAAAGAAACTTCGCTATCGGTAGCTTAACAGTTTTGTTTGTGATTGCCGGGAGTATATAGTTCAAATGAGAGCTTGATAGTAGATTAGGAATATATTAAATTTCAGTACCAAAGAAAGAGAGAGAGAGAGATGGATCTTGCTAAACAGAGGTGAACAATGCAAGCCTACTTTTCTTCTATGCTACCAATTTTCTATGTCGATTAATTAATAAAAAAATCTTGTTTCAGATGCCTCGACTGTCACTGGTTTCAGCACTTCTGCTTTGTCTGTTTCTACACCAAACAGTAGGAATCAGTCTCCCAAGCATATTCGGCACCAGGGTCACAAAAGACGACGTCAAGAAAGATGAGGTGAAGGAAGATGTTGCTGTCACTTCCAATAAGGAAGATGGCGAGAAGGATGAACACCACCATGAACACCATCATGAACATCATCCAGAACACCATCACGAACACCATAAGCCTACCAGACCTCCAATAATCTTTAACATACCACATCCTGCTGACCACCCCCTGCATCCTCATAATAGGCCGGATCATCCCCTCCATCCTGATAATCTTCCACATCTTCCTCATCTGGAACTTCCTCATCTTGAACTTCCTCATCTAGAACTTCCTCATCTAGAGTTGCCACACTTACCTCCCTTGCACGAGCACTTGCCTCATATACATGAGCATCTTCAACATCACTTCCCTAGAGAGACCATTCATGCTACTAAGACTGTTTTTGTTGAGGTGGGTATCTGATCTGTTAGTGGCTAGGGTGAATCTAATGGTGGTACGTGTAGTTTCACTACTTCAGGGCTGGGCCGTTCCCTTATAAAATAGATGTCAAAATCCCAATGACGTAGAATTATTTGAACAAAAGTAATCTATTTAAAATGGTCCATCAAGTATCATGGCACACTTCACAACTGTATATAATTGAATATCTAATTACTTATACTACTTTATAATAGCAATTTTTTAACACTTTGGTAGGAACGTGAACCATATTCCTTGTGGATGATCCTGATGTTAAGATGGGGAAACCTATAACCATAGATGAAGTGTTTATTTATTCTATGCTATAACTATTTGGGATATGCAGAAAACAGATCTGCCAGTTTACGTAGGTAGGGCCAATTATTTCGGTAATTAAAAAGTGTGTTCGAAATTGTTGGTATTAATTTTACACCTATTATTTTTATTGAAAGTCTTCATCATGTTATTCAGAAAATAAACAGATTTTTCCTATTCCTCTAAGGTCTAATGAATTTTCTATAGGCTTAGAAGGTACCAAACTGGTCCACCGAGGAATTGAAATTCACAGATCACAGTCTGGTTTATTAAATTCCTCCTGCTTAACTGTACGTCTATTACCTGACCAATAGAATGATCCATTCAGTCAGCACCTACAGGAGGTCTTGCATTGTTAAAGTAACAATTTACTAGAATCTATGATGTTTCAGGTAACAGACCGAGTAACCGTGCACCCTATTTGTATGACGGCAGCCAAGGGTACTCCAGCTTGTCTGCCTCACCATCATGAGCATGAGCACCATGAGCACCATGAGCACCATGAGCGAGACGAGGTACAGGATAGAGAGGGAGTGCAGGACTTCGCCATCAACCCTACAGCAGCTCCAGAACTGTTCAGCATATCTCCTACTGCCACAGCCATGGCCGGCGACTATCTTAACCTGGAGTGAGTATTTTGGGAGAGAAGTTCACAGTTCGATCAATAGAAAAACAAGTAGTTTTTTAATGGTTAAAACTGGACTAAGCTGTCCTTGACCTTTGGGCTTTCAACAATTGGTTATTGCTAAAGCAACAAGTGGTCATGATCAGTAACAAAGTTATGCAAGGTATTTCACAGGATTGTATACTTATCATCCACTCAATTTAAATCAGAATACGCAGCAAGTGAGCCATGTGGGCTAGTGTCAGATACTCAGTCACTGAGGTCCCGGGTTCCAAACCCAAAAATCACTAATGTTTTTATCTATGTGATAATGCCTCAGCCCTCTAAGAGCCTGATGCAATGTGTCAAACAATTCTGGGCTAGACTTATATATTAGGAGGTGGGTTATAAGATGAGACAAAAAGTTGAAATACACAGAATTTTTCCCTAATATGATTGTAATTAACTTTGTTTTAAAGTGTTCACTTGTTTATCCTAAAGTAAGAATTAACCAAGTGTATGTTAATGTTGTAATCTTACATTTAGAGACTAATAGATAGTAAAAAGGTAACACGATTTACACATTTACCATTACTATTACTAGACTATAATCTTACTTGACAGCCGGCTATTAAGGGCCACTACTCAGCAAAAGTAATAAAGAGCTTCAAATGTAAAATCCATTACGACAGCAAATGTTATTATTAAAAATACATATTCATCAATGAAAAATAGAGCTGCAACTGGAGAATCTAAAAATTTTTGTATTATATCATCTTTTTAGTGTCCAATTTAGTAAATTTATCATTCCCCTTTTTCCAGACCAACGAGAATTTTTGGTGGCGAGTACATCAGCGAGTCCTCCCCCTCCCCTTCAGAACCTGCTGACCCAGTAGACGGAGTAGACGAACTTGACTCCCAAGGAGGTAACCGAGACGGCCGCTGGGTCCGACTGACTCCTCCCATCAAGGAAGAGCCTGGAAAGCTAAAAGACGATCAACCCACTGAAGAACCTGCTCCAGCAGAAAACAGTGGTCACACCCCTCTGGACATGGTTCACCACCTGATCCATCGCCCTGTCATCAAATACAAGACGAAGACTCTCTGGGTGACCAAGGTAGAGAAGGTGCTGGACACCCGGGTCACTGCTACGATGGAGGCGAAGAATTGTGTCCCTGTGAACTCACACTTTCCATTCTGCGAACATCATGAAGTTGAACACCATCACGGGTACCACCATCATGGGTACCATCATCATGGGCTCCACGGAGGATTCCACATCGGTGGAGTGTTGTCCACGAACAAAGTGGACGGTGGAGTTGATGGGGACGCAGAAGAGTCTGAATCTCAAGCAGTCGTCGTAGAAGCGCCCGCGGAGGTGGAATCCGAGAAGCTAGAAGACATTGAAAGTCAAGTGGTGGAAACTACGGAGAGGGAGGTTGAAGTGGAGGATGACAGAGTTGAAGAGTCCAATGCAGAACAAGTTGCGGAGTAGAGTAGAAATGTGATTTAATTTATTGTTTTATTTATTGAGAATATTTATTTGTATAATAAATGCTGTACAAAATAGTCCGTTTTATTTACCAGGTGCTATTTTACAAATTCTGTTTATATATTTAAGCAGTAATGGCTGTACTTTGGGTTTGTGAAAATTTTTTTATCGTTGTGTAATACTCAATGCCACACGAATTGATCTATATCTGATGAAAAACAGTCACCCTAATGCCATTTACCATAAAAATATACTTTGTACACTATTAACACTGTTCTCTGGTTATAAACAAATTAAGTAAAGTGCCTAATGTAGACATAACAGGTAATATAGCTAAGGTATAGCATGTGGTAGTGTTGGATTATAGCAGCCTGTCAAGTAATTACAACCAAGTGGGAACAGAGCCTGTGGCAAATCAAGATCTCTCACCATCACTCGAATTAACACCTCAGAAATACATTATGCTAATTGAATCTCTCTAATTTTCTTCAACGGCTACATAATGTGCTAAGATTGACAATAAAAGGAATGTTTTCTCTCCCTATCATCTCACAATGTCCCTCTATATTAATATCGTTCAAAATGGTATCGTTGATAAAATACTAATTTTTCATTAAACTTACTTATTGAAACTCAGTTTTAAAATTGTGAATGATACTTTATAGCGAAGAATTTTGTTATATCCATACCTTAGCTATTCTTTTGTTTAATTTAGATTCCTGGATGGGTTAGTGGGGGTTTAAAATAATAAAAAAGCAGGACGAGATTAAAGATTTGTGTATACTAGTTATAGTGTGTTGCAATTAGACCTAAGTCTCAACATCAAAAGTGAAAGCAATATTTTAAAACCAAACTGTTCAATGTAGTCTCCGTATTGTTTGATAAAAAGTAACACTATTTTGAGCGTTAGGGAGGTGGGGGTGATGGGGTTCAATTTGAAAATTTTTTCAATTTGGAAGTTTTTTGTTTTCATGAAATATTTCGAAGACATGTGGTTTAGTGCGAAATAGGTACGTTAGTAAATTTCATCATCATCATCATCCTTTTATTGATTTCCCTCAAGGGGTACATCAAAAAATACAATTACAAAATACAATTACATGCAAAATAACCAAGGTTGGTAAATAACTTTTACTAATAACTAATAAGGCAAATAAATAATCATATAAATATTAACATGCAATAAATAATTCAATAAATATTTATTTTATTAGTAAATTTATCAATTTAAGCAGATACCACATATATGACAACAATAATCTCCAAACATTAATATCAGTGACACAAACAAGGACATATATAGAGGTTAGTGTAAAATAGTTCACACAAACGAGGACCTACATAGATGTTATTACAGTGATATTTTCCGTGTTAACAATTTGAGGTAATTTTTTTCATTTTTTCGGCGACCTTTACTTGCCATTTGACCGCAAAGGGTTTCAAAATCCCGTACCTTTATACAGGTTTCTATACCCTCAGTAAACACAAAATATGGACATAAATTCAAGTAATTTATACCAAAACAGATAGAAACCAATATCGTAGTAGAGGGCTCTACAACTACAATATTCAGTAGGCCTACTATAACTGGGGGAGCGAGCTGGTGTAGTGGTTAGAGCGCGGGACTTCAGTCCCTGAGGTCCCGGGTTCGATCCCCGCCAAGTCACCAATGGATTTTATCTAAGTGATAATGCCGCAACCCCTAGGTCTAGCCTGAAGTAATGTGAAAAACAATCCCAGGCTCGTGCCTAGCGTCCTTAGGAAAAAAAAAAAAAAAAACTATAACTGACACACACTACGTACTAAAAAGTTTTATCCATAGAGTGGCACAATTCTAGTACAGTTAGTCAAGCTGTATGTTTTCCCAAGGGTGCAGTTTCTTGGTTTGAGCATAATATAATTTATTCCAGAGGTTTTAATCTTCCCCCAGGAAGTGTTGAGCAGAGCAGGGACCTCAGGCTGTTTAATTAATTGTCATCCTTCCTGTGTAGGCCAGAACAAGGATTACTGACATTCAATTAATTGGCTTCAAAACACCATTGTCGGGTTGGGATTTCTAATTACTTAAATGAAAGCCAACATTTATGTACAAATATTACGGAGTTGTCATGAAATGCGTCTTTTAAACCAATAAAGTTAAAGTGAAAAAAAACAATCTAAATATATAGAGTTTGTTTTAAATAATAAATAACATTCATTTCAAAAGTACCAATTCAAGAATTATGCCAAAGAAATCATCGTCTATGCACAATACCTTTAGAAAACCAGACAACATACGTACTACTTATCACAGGGTTGTATAGTTACAAGTGACAAAAAAACTTCAATTCCTACTATTGTAGAAAACACATTTAATTTCAGTTTATTATTACTGAGTAAATATAATTAGTGTAAATATTAAACATACATTAAGGGACACAAAAGGTGAATTTTATTCCAAGTTCCCATTTATCTTTCTACATATATATAGACGATACTAATTTGAAATAACAACTTCGCCAATATTTCTGAATTTTTAATTTTTATAGTAAAAATAAAAAATTCAGAAATATTGGCGAAGTTTTTATTTCAAATTAGTATTAATTACAATATTAACAGTTCTTCTTGAAGATATATAGACGATGTTGAACTGTTAACTTAGTTTGCCATTTTCTCATCTTTTAATCTTAAAGTCTATAACTTTTAAAAGTTGGTTAAAGATATAGATGGTTTGTAAACTATAAATAAAAAAATAAAAATTCTAGCTCATTTCAATACTTAAGTGTAATCCACCAATATACAACATTGTGCTTAAAAATTTGTTCCTTCTAAACAATATTATAACAATATTCTAAACAAAACCAATCCAGACATACTACGAAAAGTTTTAGATTTTAACTTTGTTGGATTAATGCTATTTATATTACTAACGTTTGCAAAATTTCAAAATGCCAAAGGAGAATACTTAACTTACAGTAGTTTCAGTATTTAAACACTAGGAAGTAGTTTTAGTATTGGTAGAAAGTCGGTATAGCGAAGAAGAAAGTATAGCAAGCAAGGTGTCAAATTTTAGAAAATATTTACACCATGCAGTAATCTGCTACAAACTAGTTCTTAATCTAATCGAAGACAATCATCAATCTGAATCCGGAACCAAAGTTTGTACTTCAACAAAAGACAAGTGTAAATACAAGTAACTCGGGTTCAGTTCGGTCGTATTCCAAGTTGAAGTAGAAAATTTACTTCAAACTTTGTCTTCCCTAAGTGGTTTACATCCCTGCATGATCCGGAGTACTCAACTTTGATTCTTGGAGGATTTGATTCAAGTTTCTGTAATTGATTTTGTTGAATTGAATTCAATGTTAGAAAAGTATCTATGGTGTAAGACTTCTTTGAAATTTCTAAGCCAATGGGTTTTCCGTGTTTGGTTAAGTTTGTAATCAAACGTGTATCGGGGATCTCCAGAAATTGGTTAAAATGTTGGCTCATTACCTAAACACTTATGTGTATACATATTTACAAAGTAAATTTTATCATACCAAAATCCAACAATAGTAATCTTAGGAAGGACCACTAAAGTAAAATTTTTGTCAGACATGGACAACATTTTCATAAAAAATAACTTTAGCAAAGCTTTTTATGTTACTAACGAATAAGATAGTAAATAATTCCACCAAAACGCTAGTTAAAGCTCCACAAACATAGATTTTGTGACAGTTCAACCTGAACAGCCTCTTTGGCTTATACAATACATTCAACCCTATAATGTAAGTTGTTGGTGTGTATACAATTAACCATTACAATTATCTACTGCTGCTGTCACCACGATTTCTGTTAAAATACGACAACTTTTTATGCAAGCCAAACCGACTGGGCCAGTTATTGTGAACTTTTGCATCTTTAACCCCAAAATAAAAATTAGAAGTGCAGAAAAAAATAATATCCAATTTTTCAAAAGCATGATCTATGGGTAACATATTCAACAACATACGAATTAGGTAATCTTTGAATCTACCTAATCTTTAAAAATAAAGTAGTTGCACATGGTTTATAGACACTATAGGCTCTATTTACGAAAATATCCAGTGTTACAAATAATGCAGTTATATTAACTTGTTCAAGAAGACAAACTATTCACGGTGTTGGATGAAGAATCGAAAATATTTTGGACATTTTTTGTTATACGGATAACACAACATTTTTTAATATAAAAGTTATAATATGCATTACAGCATATATGCATTATGCAGTTACATTATCTACAATAATTATTCTCGCTTAGGGTTAAATTAGGTTAGGTTGAGTTAGGCAAGGTAAGGTTAGAATAGGCTAAACCGGGACAAACAATAATACTCTAGTTTTGTATTGTTACATAGCAGTCTTGTAGGGCCTAATTGTAGGCGTATAAAGGAATTAATCTATTATTTATTTATATTTTTGCTATATAACATTTATTATAACTTCAATAGTTCCTGCTTAGGGTTAAGTTAGGTTAGGTTGAGTAGGGCTAGGTTAGGTTATGATAGGCTAAACCGGGATATAGAATAAAACTCCGATTATGTATTGTTACGTAGAATTCATAGTTGTAGTTAGTAGTGTAAGGAAATACTGTACATCCAATATTAATTTTATACTGCATGGCTACTGTTAGTTTTACAATAAATCATGAGGTATCGGAAACTCAGTTTTTCATATTTGGACTGTCACAAGCCCAACCAACAGCTGTCGTGTCCAACTTTGCCAATATCTTACAGTGAGAGATGATCAGTTTACTTATTGGCAAACTTGTGGTTATCTCTGTACTTTGAACCGTCTTTGTCTTTATGTGATCTAAAAAATAAATAAAACCAAAAAACAAGAAAGATATATTTTTTATACACAAATTTCAATTTTACTTGGAAAAAAGAATTTTCTTAATTCTCCATTTTCAGACTCTTTCAATCTTTAAGGTTAACAATTGTTTAAGATGGGGACGCCACTATGTGCGTATTTTAACCCAAATATGAGTGAAGGATGAATGTAGGATGAGTGGTGTGATCTTGTAGTCTTGTTAGTGACTAAGGCCGACATGTTCCTTAGACACAGCAGTTAATTAATTAATAGGGATTAAGGAACAAATTTATTAATCCGCAGTACTATGCTGATAATTCCCTTGGATGTATGGGAATACATCCAAGGGAATTATCAGCATAGTACTGCGGATAGTCGTAGTACTCACTAGTGCGGACGTTAATCCACACCAGAGAGTATTGCATCCACAGTGCATGCCTATAAATATCCACTATTCGTGATTGGATTACAGGACGACGCCACTGTCCTAGTCTAAAAGTGAGATTGTGAGTAATATAATATAACATCATTTTACTATTTCAAAACCCCTTATTAATATTTGTATCTTAATCATAGGAGTATTGGGCGTTAGCAGTATTAATGATAGCAGAAACATCATAGACATAAATATGTTTGGCAATTAATTGAAGTTTATAATTGAGTAAAAAGTACAGCTGATTGCTACCACCTACAAAGTAATATTATAATTTACTACTAGACTCGTATGTAAAACAATATCTCGCCCCGAAATGGGACTTTCGTGACGAGTATTGAACGATACTTTTTATCGTGATGAAAAAAAACTACTTCATCAAACGTACGGCTGTACAGTTAATTAGTGTAAAATTCAGCTGATTGTAACTTTTTTGATGTCAGGCAAAGTATTGGTTGTGTAGCGAAAGTAATGCTTATGTAGCGAAAGTAATGTTTATGTCAGAAAAAGACAGCTGATCACTATTTGTTTTATGTGTATGAAAATTGAGGATTTTCTAAGTTTGGTAATGGGCTATTTTCAAATATAGTGTGATGAAAAATGGAAAATACATTCACATTAAACTATATACAAGATGCAAGATAATTTACACGAATAAGAAAAATAACTTAGGGTAATGATCGTTTCTATGTCAGCTGATCCAAGAGAAAAGAAAAATAACTTAGGGTAATGTTCTTTTATATGTCAGCTAATCCAAAATGTTACAAGTTAAGGTAGTATAGTTTGTTTTAGACAAAACCAACCCGTTTCACTGCCCATTTTCCTTGGGTACACAATAAATAAAACTATGGAGACATACGAGGTACAATAAAATTACTTATGACTAAACCAAGAGAGATTCACCAGCTAGCTGTGAATTAGTATTGTCTTTGTTTGCACTTACCTACCTTTTTGTGATGTTTTAAGTTTTTAGTTCCTATGGCTGCAAGATATTCACAGTATAAAAGCAGGATTCCACATAAATACACTTTTTTTACCAATACTCCATTTACATAACTTTTATTAGCAATGGACGAGCTGTGAACTTGATTGAAGTAACCCCCTTCTTGAAAAGACCCAAAATGTAAGTTAATGTATTCTATTACTATTTAATAATCTAGTATAGTTCTACCATTTGTGAAATAAAACGTGAACTTCAATGGCTTGACCCTTTCTTTATAAGACCCAAAGTGTACGTTAATGTATTCTACAACTATTTAGTACTCTAGTATAGTAATATTATTTGTGAAATAAAACATCACAGTCACAATGCTAAATTTGTCCCAAGCCTTTTGCTCCCCCATACATTTTACGTTCTAATCTGTAGCCTACTATTAAAGGATAAAGTTGCCAACTTGCCGTGTTTGCCAAGTAACAGTGCACGTAGAATACAAAGTTAAAGTTGCAATAAAAGCTAACAAGTTTGGCAAACGTTGCACGTATTGCACAGATGCAAACTACATCTTACATCTGGGCTTGGCACGAGTATACTGCATTTCTGGCTACTGTGACCGTAATTAGGACTCATAGCTTGCAATAAAGATAAAGAGGTATTTGGCAATATGGTTGCAGTATAACAATAAACCTCCTTGAAATGTATTCCCATGTGTATTTATTTATCTGGTATATATACACTATTTTGGCATCCGATTGAAAAGTATAGTTCCAGTATATCTCCAATCCAACATATTATAATTCACAAATTACGATAATAATAGTCCGGAAAATACCGGACGATTGTGGTTGTTCCCATACGAGTACGGTAAACTTTTTGCCATACTACCCTAAAACTATGTAGAAATAAGAAGAAAATTGGCAAAACCTTTATATGTTCCATGTCTTACGGAATCACAAGCTTTAACTTTTCTGAGAGTTTTTGTTTTCGTTTATAACCGTTAGAATTATACAGGGTGAATAAAAAGTCAAGACCCCCCCCCCTCTAATATTTTTCCAAGTAGATATACAGAGATATCCTTTTGGTGGTCGTGCAAGCTTAGCAGGAAGTTTCATTTTATGATTTTGAAATTTTTGAGTGTCCCTCCAAAAGGGGGGATTTGGGGGGTAACTCAAATATTTTAAATGTAAACCCCCTTCAAGTGACATCTCATTTTGAAGAGCTTACAAAAACTTAAATAATGGTGAAAGCTAGAGGTCGCTATCTCTTCTCTATCCAAAATGGTAGCCTGTCAAATGTTGTAGAAAATCAATGGTAAAATTGGTTTGGTAATGGCTACCATTTTGGATAGAGAAGAGATAGCGACCTCTAGTTTTCACCATTCTTTAAGTTTTTGTAAGCTCTTCAAAATGAGGTGTCACTTGAAGGGGGTTTGCATTTAAAATATTTGAGTTACCCCCAAATCCCCCCTTTTGGGGGGACACTCAAAAATTTCAAAATCATAAAATGAAACTTCCTACTAAGATTGCACGACCACCAAAAGGATATCTCTGTATATTTAATGGGAAAAATATTAGAGGGGGGGGGGTCTTGACTTTTTATTCACCCTGTATAATACTATTTAGAATGAAACTTCGTTTGATTATTTTAACTTTAGAAATAAGTTTAGTGTAAGTTTTGTTCGAATGAATATTAATTACGTTTTATAAAATGTTCAATAATTAATTACGTTCAGTTAGTATCCTGCAAAATTTAATACCATATAGTAGTACCAATGATAATACTGGTGAGTCTATGGTGGTACAAAGGTATACGTAATAAATACCTATTTGAATCGCAGGTGTCAAGCAGCTGTTTTCCGGACAAAATCCATGCGTGAGAAAATCTAATTCAGGTGGATTAAAAGAGTAGTTAATTGAAGCTAAAGGTTTATATTACTTCGTTACATAAAATTAAATGGTGATTTTCAAAATTTGTATATTTTCCCCCATAATTCCAAACTTAGGTGCTGTAAAATTAAATAGTAAGCCTGAGATTTCACTGCAATATTTATTGGGTTTTGTAATTTTTGTTTGTTAGGACTTGATTGATTCTATAATGCTTTAGACGTGGATATTATTGTCATCAATAATTCTATTTGTTAAGTAAAGAATAGTGCACCAGAAAAAGACTACACGATGTGAGTACAGGGAAAAATAATTATACGAACTTGCACATTAAAAGAGTGTGGGAGTTTTTTTTTTACATTTTATCATTTTACGAATTTATGCAAATAGTGTGAAAAAGTTATAAACTTACAAGAGTAAGCTTGTTTTGTGTAAAAAGTTAATGAGACGTTAACACAATCATTACAAGCTATAAAGTTCTCTGGTGTGTAAAATATTAACTCAAGTGTTTTAGACAAGATTCAGATTATGCTTGAACAATTTCAATCTCATTATCATCTGGAAACTTATAAATCTATAGGCCTTACTTATGTAGCTTAGATTTGGAATATTCTTGTGATATAATATACAATGGATATACGGAATTATTTTTAGCTTATAGATCTGTTGGAACAACTTAGCGTTGGGTGATCTAATAAGTTAGTTATACTCATTTCAGTGAATTTGTTTATCTATCGTACTGTTTATGAATATAAAGATTCTGTGGAGCTTAGGGTGTTCATATGGATGGAAAATTCATAAGATATTTAAATTAAACTCTGCTAGTTAACAGAATAAAATATTTTTCAAACTAAATTAATCCTACTGTATAACCGAACTAAATTTTCTTTTACTCATAAATCTTTGATCCCAAATTCTGTAGTAAAAAGTTTACTTTTAGTACATTAGTTGGATACTCGAGAGAATTCTGCTGGCTTTGAAGACAGCGTGGGATTCTGTCTAGACTTTCAGGCCCAAGTACTGCTAATCTCCAATTACTTTGAGGTACGTAATAATTTATTCCGTCCCATTTTTCACATCATAGGATCTAGTACATTACTACATTACTTTATGATAGGGTTAGAGAATTGTGGCATTATGACTTAAAATTAATTTGTGATTGTTGGGATTCGAACCAAGGACCTTGGGGACTGAAGCGCAATGCTAATAGCCCAAATTGTTCGTCTGGTACGATAATTACATGTAATGGTCAATTGATGAGAATGATCAATTTATAATGATAATGTTCCATACTGAAGATATTTTAATCCAAAATATAGTCTTCTCAGGCATATGGATAGTTCTGTAAGAATTAAAGTAGGCCTACCCTCTCAACAAAAAGTTATGATTCAAAATGTCCCCTTCAAATTCATTCGATCACCAATGAACTATTATGTGGAATTAATTTGAACGTGATTATATAAAGTGTATTTTCGTTTGACAATATTAGGCCCCGGCCACACGAGGCGGTTTAACCGCGCGAAGTTAAGCCGCGCGAAGTTAAGGGCTTCGACAACACATTGAATCAAATGAGAGTGGCCACACGAAGCGAAGTTTAGCCGCATGTGCGGTTGAGCCGCAACATGTCGTCCCCCGACCGCGCGAAGTTAAGCCGCGTTGGAGGGGATGACACATGTAGTCTTATGAGAGTGGCCACACGATACGGTTCGACCGCGCGGCAGCCGCGCTTATTAGAGATATTCTTCGGACATTTCCAGTGATTTTTGAGTTTGTTTTGTGTATTTTTTACCGGTTGTGTGGTGTTCAAACAATGTTTGATACATATGAACTCCGAACTATGGTTTCGCATGTGCTCGTAAAAGGTTTGGAACACAAAAAATTGTTTTTCCGTTATGAAGGGATGGACCCAATGATTTATGTTAACGTTCCAGATCACCACACGCTTTTAATGCACAAACTAACATTTAAGTGTTTCACCCATGACTAAAAAGAGTGAACTGAACTATGTTTTAATAGAGTACTGATACTGGGAAAACCCAACAGGAAGCGGTTCATCCGCCCCGTGTGGCCAGGCACTTCGCGCGGCTTAACTTCGCGCGAAGATAAGCCGCGCGGCTTAAATTCGCCTCGTGTGGCCGGGGCCTTACAGTACGACGTGTCCACGAGGTTTGGTCAAATGTAAACATTTCCGTCCACCTCAGTCACGTCCACACGTGTAGGACGACCAACAAACAATATCTGTGTGATTAAGTCCTGCCGTGGGTAAACATGTAACTCGGAGGACATATTTGTTTAAGGTAAATGCGTGTGTGATATCTAATTTAAGAACTCTATAGAACACGGTTTTAATATCATCTAGTATGGTTTTGTGGTATTATGTTTCGTTTACTTTCAGAATTATTTGGTGGCTTAGTCGGTAACGCTACGAAGTTGGGGTCCAAGGCAAGCGATGTCGTTGGTTTGGCTACCTTCCACTATTTCTCATTAGTACAATTAGTTCACTCTTGTACTTTAAGCCAACTCGCCCCTTACTTTGCTGGATATTTCCCACTCACAAACCTCTGTGGCACATGTGGACGGGCAAAAGAAGCCGCGCACTTCTTGCTGTCCGACCAGGTGAAAAAATATGCGAACAGCTGTTTCTGTTAAATTTTTTGATCTTGAGAACTCGGTTTATAAATGGTTATCTACCTTTGGATTGAGCTATAGCTCTTATATCAATCCAATTGGACCCATCTGATCTTGGTTTTTTTTCAACATCCCACATTCACATCCTAAGAAGGCGGCTATAACCCATAATTTATCTGCAAATAACTTCCCACTAGGCCTAGAGAGTCATGGAATCATCACGTTAATGAAATTCATTCGTAATTGGCGGGATTTGTACCCGGAACTTTGGATAAAGAAGCCCCTTGCTAACTGACAAACTCGCTCACATACAATTTCCTTGATAATTAGCCTTTAAATAATTGACCAGAACATTAATACTCACATAAACACTTTGCTTTAGAAAACTTTCTTGAAATGCAGCGGCATTAAAAAAAATACCCCCGCCGCAGCAAACCTGCAGACTTAGTGAATTTCCATTTGCCTGATTGGATTTACACTAAAATGTCTCCTTAAAAATATTACATTTATTCCCTATTTAAATAGCATTAGTTTAACGAGTACTTAGGTTTGCTGCAACAGGGAGGGTGGTAAAAAAGTGTTTTTTTTGTACAATGTTATAATAGTTCAGTATGAAATGAATGCATTTTCCAAATTTGATCGAAATATGCTCATAAACAAGCAAACTACAACAGTTTACAATTTTCTCCATAAGAATAACATGGGAATTTTAAATTTACAATTTTTTGAATTTTCTCCGTAGCCATTAGGCGCATAATAACGCTTCAATATACTAAATTATTTGTTTTTTTAAGCTCTACAAAGTGGTTTGGAAAGAAGTTGCTAAATTTTATGTTTTTAGGGTAAAAAAATGGGAAAAACCAATTTTTACCCCATAAAACCCCCCATAAACCCCTCTTCCCATAGTCCGATCATGCTGGTTCGCGAACTCGTTCGAATAAACGTAGGTTTACACATTTGTACCAAATTTCATAAAAATCGGATGATTTTTGCTCGAGTTATCGCGCTAACGGACACATATATAAATATATATATATAAATATATATATATAAATATATATATATATAAATATATATATATAAATATATATATATATAAATATATATATATATATATGAATTCGAACGGATGGTGTTTTTGGCCTCTAGGGACCTCAAAACGAAAAAGTAAATTGGTCCCGGGTCCAGATCTTACCATGAGTACTACGGTAATAGCTTATTCCCTATATGGGAAATTCGCTAAAACCTGTTTTTAGTTTGCTCACCTTATGACGATAGGATGGCCAAGAAAACGTTTGCACTTACAGTATTATGTTTGTGCTTAAACAGCTAAGCCAGACTACTTGAGTCTAAATTACATCCACAGTTGGCCAAACTGCTATGAGAGTAATTAGAGTAACTAAGACTGTTGGCTGCAGTGTCGTGTCATGTTATATATGACAGCTATATAACACATGTAACACATGTGATAATGTTAAGGCCTTGTTAACTTTTAATTGATGATTTTAAAGCACAACTAAACATGATAATCTATATTACAAATTTAAGCTATTCCTGAACAAGTACATTGTTAAAATTTTGAATTGAAAGACACATACAATTTTGGTTATGTTAACTTTCCTAAACTTTTTTAAGTTGAAGCTTTGACTGGATGGGTTAGGTTAGAATACTTGCTTTATTTTCATCAAGGCAAAAAAAGATGATGACCATACAGATGTGGACGCCCCCTAGGTGCAATTTTATACAAATTTGAGTGTTTATACCAATTTCAAACGTAAAAAGCATTCTCTGTTTAATTCCATTCGAGGAAAGTTGAATAGTTATGTAGCGTAAAAAAATAAAACTACAAAATGCATACTACCCCAACCCTACTTAAATCGTTATATCCTTGTTTAATCCCTATGTTTCCAGCGTTATCTTGGGGTGTTTTGCAGTGCCAGTAAATTTGCTTGTAATCCCAACCCCTTATCAGAAAACCACCGAGGCATAGCAGCTGGTTTATCTTACTCGTTTATGCTAGTTTTTCGCACAATAACTTTGTACTATAACAAAATCTGCCATTGAAAATGATCTTTAAACATAATACACGAATAGGTATCAGCATTCTGGAGAAATGACATACTTATAATACCTTCCATATCTCAGTTAGTGATCCTCTACATTATGATACTTCTTTAAACTAAGAATGTTTTTGTGATGTATCAAAAAAGGAGAAAAATATAGGCGTTTATAGAATAGTAGCAATAGAAAACTTTTAAGGATGAGTCAAACTTTAGATTAACTACGTGATGAGCGTACATATCTTTATTAAATGGTATTAATTATGAAAATATCACCACCTCCAATAGATTATACAATTTTTGTGTTGCAATTACACCTGAAGAAGGCTGCTTTATTTAGTTGACAAATATAAGTAAAATATTTGCAATATATATATTTGCATTGATTGATAATACTGATCAGTTAATAGTATATTTCGTACCTAGGGCCGAAAATGAGGTTTTGTCGGCTCGAAATCATTTTTTAAGTTCGAGATGAAGTGAGAACATAAAATTATCGAGAGCTGCAAAACTTTTTCGGCCTGTGGTACGAACGCAATTTTTCACCACGCCATACGAAATTGAGAAAATATAATACATTATACACACTCAGTCAACACAACTGCGACTTTAAGGTTATGTAAAGAAATATTTAGAGGAATCAGAAAAAAAATTTTAAACATTTGCTAAGCAGTCGTGACGATAAAACTTGTCTATTGCAATGCATGTTTACAGATTGTGTATTAAATGTACATTAATGTTTGAGGTAAATAAGCGAACAGTTGATTTTCGGCCCTAGGGCCGCAAAAACCTGCTCAATCCCCAAATGACGATGACGGCTGGCATGAACAGCAACATACAGCCTTCAGCCTAGGCCTACAATTCACGTTTGTAAAACGGCCAAATACATCGTAGTGTGGTGAAAATAAAATGGCGATAGCTTGCCAAGTTTAATTTCTCCTAACTACTGAACTATCTGGTCTTACGGTGAGAACCGCATTAAGTCGGTATTTGCACTACTCACTAAACTAGACTTTTCGTCCATTATAGGATTTAGCATTCTCAGTGGCAAAGCTCAGAAAGTGTTACTCTAACCTTTGCCACTGAGAATGCCAAATCCTAGAGTGGACGAAACGTCTGGTTTGTAAATAGTGTAAATGGGTTTGTAGTGTAAATACCGTCTTGACGCGAAACCCACTGGAAGATCGAGAATTCAGTTGTCTTCGGACACTTCAGCATTCGAATGAAGTATCCTTCATACTGGAATCATTTAATATAGTATTGACGCAGCAAAAGAGTTTATGATAAATTATAATCAGCGGTTTCTTAATTAATCAAAAAAGTGGGCATAATACAGGGTGTTTCAAAAAGAATCATCCGATTTTGAAAATTAATAACTACTCATAATTGTATCCGATTTGATCGAATAATATATTGTTAGAAAGAGGGCGTTCTCAAGTTTAAGGGAAAATATCCAAAAGTTCCATTTTTATATGTTAACCCACCAAAAATCCAAAATGGCGGACATATGAAAACGGCAAAACACCTGTTTATAAACGGCTATAACTGGTAAGAGCTAGCCAAGATTTGAAAGAGTTTTCATGGTCAGGAATTAAATTTTCTACAAGACACTTTTAATCGTTTCCCGAAAATCGCACCCCTTCACTACCCCCAAAAAACTCCCTACTTTCAAAAATTGTCATTTATTTTTAAATTTTCAATTGTTTTCACAATTTTTTTCTACGTAAGTAAATTTTTAAGTTAAGTTGCACAAATGCTGTGCATCTAAAGGGAGCCATATGAATCACCTGTAAATGGTATGAAAAAAAATTTATTAGTTACTCTTTAATATAAAATTAACCTCGTGTCCATATGATTATTAGCTTTCAAATTATAAACCTACAAAATCGGATGATTCTTTTTGAAACACCCTGTATGTTAAGAAAACTTTGCTCATGAAGAATTAAGTACAAAGTCTACGATAAAGTCTTAATGGAGTTAATAACGTTTATTTATGAAGAATGGCTTTTGACTGTGATCAAAATACAAGAAGCAAAACACACACACTTCTTGAATGATTATTACAACTATCTGTTTTGTCAAATTGTTAGGTTTGTAGTGAAATAATTCAGACATTTGTGATTAAGAGATTTAAGAAAATAATTTACACCTAAACTATGAATAGCTCCATTCAAATATCCTATTGTAACATTGATTCAGCTTATCTTGGTTTAATCAATATCTTTAATCTGGTCAAATGAATGTGACATTTTAACTAACAAGCGTGCTGTTGTTTTTCCCTCATTCATTTATTTGTATTGCGATTGGCTCGTTTTCTAATTTTAGAAGGACTGTGTTATTTACTACTAATCATTTCTTGAACATGTATGTTATTATATTATTATCATGTATGTGTATCGACTAAAATTGTTACGTATTTTTATAAAGTTTCAATACAGTTTTATTTTGTCACATAAGGGTACAAGTAAAAAGGGTACAGAACCTAATAGTATTTTTAACATAAAATATTACACGCGTGATCCAGTTATTCTGAATTGTGAATATTTACAGTCTTGACTTACAATTTAAGAAATTACAAAGGATAACGAAGCATTAAAAACAGTGCTCCCCAAATTCATCAGTAACAGGTAATTTTACATTTTTGCTGTATTAAATTAAATTTTGGAACGTATCCATCAGAAGAAGAAATGATTTATTGCTTGAAATCAATCTCAAAAACAACCAGGAGGAAATCTGGCAAATCCAATAAAACTTGTTATATATGAGGCTCTTTTTACAGAGTGCAAAGAAGTCATATTAAATTGAAAAGACACATTGTCAAAGGTTAACTGTAGCAAACGATGGCAATACTGCTTAGATGTATCAAGAAATTAACAAAGATTGACAATGAACCTGTACTTGGTCATTAGGGATTTAAAAAATTCTGACTGAAAACGACCCATTTTAGTTAGTGAGGCTAAAAACCTCATTATCTTATTAGGTTTGGTTTATAATATACCCACAAACTATATTAAATTACACTTTTCTTATAAACATTTAATATAATTGAAAAGTTAATAGTTTGCCCACTTCTGGACAAATATCTGATCATAGAAAAAAGAGTTCTTAAAAATTTAAAATATTGATATGAATCTATGCACAAATCTACATGATGTTTTGTGATAACAAAAAACTATTAATTTATTGACCTATAAAGTAACATAAATTGATATGAAATAAGAAATCTAAAGACCTAATAGTATAATATTTTCACAATATGATTCATATTGGAATTTGATTGTTGAATCTTATGAACATTGTATTGTTTGGCATCCCTAATTATGTTTAGTAAAGATCCTTACTCGGAGCAGGTTAAACAAGACTAGTAAAATTCTGTATTTTGTGAATTTACACAGTATATATCAGTGACCAAAAAATGTTTTGGGACAACATATATTGACTTAGCTCTTATTACAGTTTAAGTTTAAGTAATTATTTTGACAATCCGAATTATTATCGGTCCCGTAAAAATTCAGATTATCTCGAAAACCAACTGATAATCGATTGTGTAATTTATTTATTTACTACCAATTGAGATGGGGATACTAAGTGCGTATTTTTACACAAATATGAATAAGGGATGAAAGAGGTGTGATGATCAGTGTAGCTTTGATACTGACAATCAGCTGTTTCATTAGACCGGATCATTTATTTAAAACCCAGTGATCAGGAAAAGCTGGGTCCAGTTTTGAACCTTGAAAATGTTATTGACGTTTCTCGGGATTCGAACTGGCAACCTTTTGATTGTAAGGCGAACACTTTAACCACTTACTACCTAGCCGTAGCAATTCAATACGAAGTTGAAAATCAGTACTCTTTCACTAGAAACACTAATTATGAAACATTACAAGTAATTGAACGTCACACGTCAGCTTAACACTAAAGACTTACAAGTTACGCCTTCACTAAGTATTTAATTGCCTCCAATGAAGACATCAAAGGCGAAGTCTCCCTGAGGTGTATTGACTCTGGGTAATATTACCTCCAGAAACTGTACATTATGTTGACGTATCTTAGGTAATATTACCTCCAGAAACTGTACATTATGTTGGCGTATCCTAGGTAATATTACCTCCAGAAACTGTACATTATGTTGGCGTGTCTTAGGTAATATTACCTCCAGAAACTGTACATTATGTTGACGTATCCTAGGTAATATTACCTTCAGAAACTGTACATTATGTTGGCGTATCCTAGGTAATATTACCTTCAGAAACTGTACATTATGTTGGAGTATCCTAGGTAATATTACCTTCAGAAACTGTACATTATGTTGACGTATCTTAGGTAATATTACCTCCAGAAACTGTATATTATGTTAGTAGAGAGTAAATGTCTGTTCTGGAACTTGATTTTTGGAAAAACACTGTCTCTTCTGGAACCGAGCTTTTTGTTTCAAAAGGCGAGTGCTGGTTGAAGCTGGGAGGCAAGAGAACCGCTGGTATGGCTTGATTAGTGCAGCATCGCGGCCAGCTGGTGTCTAGTAGCCTCTTCATTTCTTTTTTTGATAAATAATGGAATAAATCCGATTATATAGTTCCAATTTCACAAGTGAAAAACCAAATGTGAGACCACTTTCAAAAATTTAAACCATCGAACGCAGGTATTTGAACCAATCTGTTTTTCGAACTAGTTACTGCTGCTGTCTTACATACCAAATTTCAACTTGATAGATCAAATAATAACTGAGTTATTAAGAATTGGGTGAATGTCAATAGTTAAACTCAAGTTTTTATGTTTATGATTTGTTTAAATATCTTTACACTTGGAAATACTGCATTTTATTCCTAACCAAATATATATGTACAACCATGAATATATGTATTTGTAAATATACATGTACATATATATATATATATATATATATATATATATATATATATATATATATATGAATCTGTTGGTAAATAACAACATGGGAAGCAAATTAAAAACATTCACACAATTGCATGCAATACACGCAGGTCTATCCACCAATCGGATTGTTTTTGCATTTAAAAAAACTAGAGACTGCCATCAACCTACATACCAAATTTCAACTTGATATCTAAAATAATAATTGACATATTATGCATTAGTGTTTAAAATTTCGTGTTCTGGAACACGAAATTCTAAGCAAAACACTGACTATCATGGAACCAAGCTTCAGCTCCTCTGGTGAGGTTTAAGTAGTGTTGCATTGCAGTAATTTTTAATATTAACACAAATAGAGACTGCTTCCATCCTACATGCCAAATTTCAAATCTATAGCTCAAACAGTTATTGAGTTATTAGGTATCTGGTGAAGGTAAATAGTTAAGTCCAAGTCCTACATTTATGATTTTTTTTCAATTCCTTGCATGTGAGGCAACTGTATTTTATGTCCTTAACATATGTACAAAATTGCATATAAATCGGTTAGTAAATAACCAAACGCAAGGCAACTTTAAAAAATTCACAAGTCAAATTTAACGTGAAAACAGCATCTTTTCTGGAACCATATGTTCTGGAACCAAAACCCGCAGTGACAAAAAGTAAACGCTATAACCCAACAATTGTGAAACCAAAACTGTGAAATTTGAAATGAATTTCACAGTGAGGCAAACCAATTGAAATGCTTCATGAAAATATAGTGCTAATTTATAATAACTAAATTAGCGAAACATCATAAGTAGAATAAAATAATTAATATTGCTTATAAACAGAAGGCTAAAGACTAATGCATTCTAGTGGGTGAGTAATAAAATGAAATGTATTATTTAATTATTGTTTTAATTAGTATATCAATGTAATACCCTTTAATTCTAGTAACTTCTGTTGGATGTTTTTGATTCCACTGATTATTTTAGACTGTTTTTGTAGCTATACTGGCTCTAACATTTAACATGTCACCAGCAGGGATAATAGGTAAATGAATCACTAACACATGTTATACACAATTATTTATTGAAAATTACAATGAATTTGTAGTATTGGCTCAGTTTAACGCTGCAACTGGTGCATCTAGTAAAGATCATCATCATCATTTAAAAGTTCTCTTAAATGATGGCTATTTTCATCATCTTCACTAGATGTTACTCTCGGGTCCTGCGCTGCTCCATTAAGGGTGTTAGATGGAGCATATACCGTCTGTGCTTTGTACCAAGTAACATCATATGGTGTTCTAGAAGTTGATGATATAAATCCACTTTGGACAGAGCGTCGTGTGCGATGGACCCGATTGTAATAAACCTCATAAGGGTGAAAGTGAGCCAAATAGAGGTTTGGCTGTTGCTGTTGCTGAGCCTGTTGCTGGGGATCTTGCTGTTGTTGCTGAGACTCTTGATTCTGCTGTTGCCTGCCTTGATTATTCTCTTGATGAGACATCCTGTAAAAGAGGGATATGTAATATTGCTTATCCAATGAAGGTTTAAGTCAATTTGTTTAGATCAATGGTAAAGCGCATGCCTCTAGAGTATAGCATTGATTTAACTTGCATCTTATTGAGTAAAATACTTAAACTTTTTGCTAGTTTAGTTCTTTTAATTTCCACTAGGTTGTGTTACGTAAAGTACTACTAGTACATTCTATTGGGTATTATTAAAACTTAGTTTTAGTTTTATATATTTCTCGTAGGTTGTGTTGAAACACTATTAACACTATTGGAGTAATGCAGTGTTTTAGATATAACCAGTTATATATTACAGCAAGCTGCAACAAAAAGTAAACACTGCGACCACCAAAACTATGAAATTTGGTATGAATGTCACAGTGAAGTCGAGCAATTGACTAAAATAAAAACGCTTCATGAAAATGTAGTGCTAATTTATTGTAACTAAATTAGTTTAGTTCGTTTATAAAGTTAAATGTCATTATAAACAAGTTTTAATCAGAGATTGAGTTAGATCAATGGTAAAGCATGTGTCTCTAGAGTTAGCATTGATTTAACTTGCATCTTTTTGAGTAAAATACTTAAACTTTTTGCTGAAACCCACCATGACAAAAAGTCTTGAACTGTGGAAGCTACAACTAGGAAACAGAAAACACAACAATTGTATTTAAATAATTCATGATAAAAAAGTTAACTGTCATGACTGGGGATTGAACCAGGGAAGCCGGTTTGCCATCAACTTCTAGCAACCTGATACTTGTACCATAAAAAATGGAAACATATATTGTCTGTACTTGTGGTCTTCATTTAATATTGACTGTCCTATTTTTTAAGGCGGTATAGCCAACTGTATGCACTCAGTCTTGGTGTGACTGTTAAATTGAACAGTACAATGCCACATCCTGCTCAAGAACACCTAAATTTGTCTAAAATATTAATGAAACACTCAGGCCCGGACTGGGGCCATTTGGGGCCCTCAGCTACATACTGTGAAGGGGCCCTCTACCGGAGGTTTATTTTTTATTAGGCTCTTGTAAACGAGTTTTTTCTCACTATTTTGACATTTATAAGAATGAAGAAATTCAGCTATGTATTTATAAAATATTAGGGTATTTACTTGGTCTATTATTTATTATTAAAATCAACTTTATTTTTAAAAATAACAAATTACATTATTTGTAGGACACTACAACAATACAATACACATACTGAATAAGTGTCAATAACCGTTATAGCAGAGTTCAAATTAAAGTGCACTATTATTCATGCCAAAGTTAATAAATTGTGTCAACATTATTTGTGTGGTAATAATTATCACAAAAAGATTTTAGGGATTTGAAAAATAATACTAACAAGATGAAGAATGCATTAATCAGGAGGCCTACTTAACAACAATCAATAATATTTAACTATAAACAATACACATAACATGAGTCATAACACATGAAATATTCACAAAAATTACACATACATTCACAATTAATAAGCACTGTCTACAAGCTGAACATTTACTCACAAACGCATACCCACATAGGCTAAAACTCGTGTAACGAAAGAATATTAGGTTCTAATGGTTCTATCCTATATAAACCATCAATAACTAGATAGGCTAAACATACTCCCTAGATTAGTCATCCTTAAATGGATCAACTGAGGACAATTTTGCTGTTAGTTCTGTCCAGTGTACTGTAGAGGTCGTGTTTTGTAACAATTTGTTTCTTGTTACTTCAGCTATTTAAAAACTCAATTAACGAAATAATACGAAGTAATCCTAAGCAATAATTCGTCCTATAGTTATATAACCGAACAGTAAAGCAAAAATCATAAAATGAACCCTAAAGTAATAGGAACAAAATTTCCTCGACACTAGTGATAAGTGTCACCGACATAAACTAGACACGAAAAAAGACCTTCAAAATTTATAAGGTCAAGAAGCCCACTTTTGGTGGTTAGTCTATGGTTGTATTTATCAGTAATAACCAAGTTATATATTGTTGTTTAAATTCCAACTGATGCTTATATTTTGTCATGTAGGAGGCCTTCTTAAAGAACACGATTAATTATTGTGCTGACAAAATAGGCTACATTTGGCTACAAGTTTAATATGGGAATGGAAGGTCTAGTTGTAATAATAGTCGAAGCTATTATGTTCATAATAAAAACATGAATTTAAAATATAATTTTCTTTCCAATATAGCAATTTATTAATGCCCTTAATATCACAATATTTTTATGTAGGTAAGATGATGCAGTAGCTGGTTGACTGACATTGAATTGTCAATTGTGCAATACTAGCTCTACTCTCTGAATTTTCTTGTGTTAGAAATTTTTACATTTGAATTTATGTGCTAGCCGTGTTTCGTGCGTTAACGCAAGCATACGTTAATGTTAACGTGGTAGCTGACCTTTATGTTACTGCTTTTAGATGTGGTAGTGTAAAAAAAAAGGAAAGTGTTTCAAACACTCGAATTAGTATAATTAAAGAACTTATAAGAACTTTTAATATCTAATATTTAAACTCTGTGTTTACTAAGCTACAAAAATAATGAAACAAATGTTATTCCATAGTAAAAACATCTATTAGCATTTTGGAAATATTCATTTAATAATTTAAAAGAATTTACTGTACAACTAGCCTACACTAAACCTTTAATAAACCACTTATCTAACCTAACAAGCCAATATTGTCCTCTTGCAAAGTTAGTTTAACAATTATTCTTCAATAATCAATCAATCAAGTATAATATTAATATCAAGTATGGTGTTAATATTGTACAGCTAGCATATGCTAGAAATTTGTGTTATTCTTACACAATAAATATAAAAAACATTTAATTGAGAAATATAAGTTCTTTAACTAACTTTCCATCTGTTATTTTGAGTTTAAGTTTTAAAATGGTTAAACAACCATTGTGGTTTTAAGTCAAAATATTTTAAAGTATTTTAATTTAACAATAAGTCTTATAAACTTACATGGCTTGAAGCTTAAAGATGTAGTGAGAGATGATGAACTGGAGGAATTGAGTGTTCAAGCTGAATGTTCCATATTTTTATCCACTATTTATACTAACACTCGTGCATCACTAGATGATTGCTTTTGTGATCAGAGTGCAAATTACATCAGCAAAAGGCTGATGTGAGCAGAGTACAAGTTGCACCAGAAAAGCTGATGTGAGCAGAGTACAAGTTCACTGAAGTAAAATGATTAAATAAACAGAAAATAAGCAAAAATATGTTGGAAAAGTGAGAAAAGTTTGAAACAAAAGCCAAACAAATCAAGTAATTTTCAAACAAAAATATTAAATTGAATGGATTTAAAATATTCAAACAATTGCATGCAACATGCTTATTTTCTGTTTATTTAATCATCTTACTTCAGTGAACTTGTACTCTGCTCACATCAGCTTTTCTGATGCAACTTGTACTCTGACCACATCAACTGTCTCTGATGTAATTTGCACTCTGACCACAAAAGCAATCATCTAGTGATGCACTAGTGTTAGTATAAATATTGGAAAAATGATGGTTTAGTTCATTCAGCTTGAACACTCAGTTCCAGATTAGCTCATGCCTTCAAGCTCCAAGACATGTAAGTTTAAAGGACTTCTTGTTAAATTAAAATACTTTAAAATATTTTTAACTTAAAAACTACAATGGTTGTTTAGTCATTTTAAATTCAAAAACTTAAAACTTAAATTCAAAATAACATATGAATAGTTAGTTAAAAACTACTTTTTCAATTATGTGTTTTTTTTATTTTTTTTATTTATTGTGTAAGAATAACACAATTTCTAAGCGTATGCTAGCTGTACAATATTAACACCATGTTGATTGTTTGATTGATTATTGAAGAATAATTCTTAAACCAACTTTGGAAGAGCGTAATATTGACTTGTTAGGTTAGCTAAGTTGTTTACTAAACGTTTTTAGTGCAGGCTAGTTGTACAGTAAACCCTTGTAAATGATTAAATGAATATTTCTTAAATGTCAATAGATGTTTCTACTATGTAATTACAGTTGTTTCATTATTTTAGCCAACATGGAGTTTAAATATTAAATGTTTAATATGTTATATGTTAATATGTAATATGTTAATATGTTACATGATTAGCTTATTCATTTTGTTAGTAATAAACTAACATTTTAAAATGTAAAAATGGTGGTCTAATGATATTGGATGATACCAGTTTGAACATCTTGCTGCATAGCTCCAGCCCATTACACCTATATATTCCACACTACCTTGTTGCTCAGCTCTAGCTCAATAGACCCATACGCTTTACATTTTTAAAACTTTAAATAAGTTTTTAATGTTTGAGTAATTATTTTTATATAAACTCAATTTTTGTTTGTTAATAATTACATCATGTTTTTTGTCTTTCATTACACACATTTTAACACTTGCATTTGTTAATATTAAACCTATATTTTAATTGAAATCGTATATACATTGGATTTTTGCACATTTAAAATTTTGTGATTTAACTTATATATTGGGATACAAATTGTCGTCCTAAAAATATACTACAGTCACCAACATTTGTTTTACAATTGGCTATCATGGAACCAATGTAACCAATAACATAACTAGAGAAATCAAAATACCTTAATAACAATAATTTATATCTAATCATCCTTGCAACATGTATATGTATTTTATTATTTCCGCTCTCAAAAATTCAATATTAAAGCTTAATTTGTTTAGCGTAATGAAGGTTTGAATCACCTTAGTTGGCTTGATTACAAACTATACTATTAGTACTTCTACCCCTAGCAACACCCAAAGTGTTATACATATGTAGCAATCTGTAGCAAATGTGTTAAGTAAAAAATAATGTTTATCAGCTAAAGATTTAACAGATGAAATACCATACCCACTAACAATAGTCTAAATCATGATAAAGTGTTTTGTTAAGATTTTAGACTGAAACCGGATATTGTTTGCTTAAGCGGGGTTTGAAACTGCTTGTGAATATTACACCCAGGTTAAACATTATAGCCAGTCCAGCAAAACTGGTTGTTGCAATATAATGTTCTCCCCCCTTTTAGCAAATAGGGAAAGTGAATTTCAAGATATTTTTTGGAAAATATTTAATTTTTGCAATATTTACAGTCAGATTTATGAAAAATAAATAAAGGAACTGAACAAATTTGACATGTTTCTATTGGAACTTTAAATTTTGGATACATATGGTTACCATTATGTTTTAAGTAAGAAGGAAGATTGGCCATTTTTCCACAGTCTAAACACAACCTATTACAGTCTCCAAAAGTCTCATAGTAGTTTAGAGTTATGTAGCCACAATTTTCTCGATGATAATTTAAAATGTCCTGCCTTAGTGATGATGGAAAGTTTGTAATTTCTTTTACATAAGGTAAAAGGAAGACATTTATGCAAATCTTTCTAATAGAAAGCTCGTATAAGGACAACATGATACAGCGGAGGCTAGCTATAGAGTAACATTTCAATATTTAAATCTGTTTTTAAATATGCAAATAAGTTATTATCATGAGCATGGCACCAAGTATGCACGTGGTACTTGGATTAACAGTTCATTATGCAATCAAATTTTTCACAAACGTTTGCAAATAAATTAAATTATATTTTAAAATTGATGCAACAGAGTAAATTGATGATAAAACCAAATTTGGGTAAACAAAGTCTCCCAAAGGTCAGAAAATCCTTGACAACCTAAGATTGTTACAATATTCTGCTGCCCTGATAATAAAAACAATAAATGTCCATTAACTTTGATAGACTGATATTAACTTCAATATATTCATATTAATTTGGAAAATTTGATTTATGAAATCTGATGTTATTGTAATTAAATTTGATAGCGAATGTATTCCTATTTTAATGTAATCCTAATAGAGGAATATTTGATACATACACAAAACTCAAATGCAAAACCTTTGTATATTATTAATGGATCATTCTTGTTATAAATGGTTGGTTAGAGGTTATACAGAATTGTGGAGTAATTAAACTCAATTTCTAAGTTATTTTTTAATGATTTTATTTTTTATCCTTTTGGATCTTCGTAAGGCTGGTGTTTCGTGGTTGGTAGCTAGAAAAGATTATAAATAATTGTTAGTTGTTAAAATATTAATGAAACACTCTAATGAATTAGTATAATTAAATAACTTATATTTAAACTTGTTTAAAAGAAAGCTTAATTACAAAATCACCTTTTTATGGGTTTCCTTATTTTTATTAATTGGTAAATCTTAGGGGTATCAGGCTGTAAACTTTTGTTTATTTGTTTATACTCAGCTTCTGGGTCTCTTGATGTAATTAACAGGTTATTTAGGAGTCAAGTACATGTACTCAATGATTTCCTCATCATATAATCAACCTTTTGCTTATTGTCAAGCTTAAAACTGCTGTAGGAGTGTAATGTTTCAATGATATTAGAACTTTTAAAGACCGTAAGTTTATAAAGATTTTATCTTCCAAATACAATTTATAATATGTACTTACAGTGAAATTTTTTATAAATATTAAAAAATTGCTCATGCCCTTTCTTTATAGTCTGCGGATAAGTTATTATTCATTTTTCTAAAAAATAAAAATAATTTTATAAAATATCCAATTAAATACTGTAAATTAAAAATACCATCAAAAAGCTCTTTTAATTACAGAAATAAAATAAATACCCTGCTATATAAATAAAATAGTTAATAAAGTTTTTTTTTTATATTATATGCAGTTAATTTGATTTTTATAAAATTTATTTTTATAAAATATTTTTTATTTTTTTGATCAATTCAGGAATTATTATTTTTGAATAAATATAAACAAATTATTTGTTGGATAAATTTATTACAATTGTAAATTTAAATGATTTTATGCAAATATAGGGTTTTGTTAAATTTTTATTGTAACTGATTATTTTGAGAGTTTTAAAATTGTTCTTACCCCACAAATTATAAGTTTTTGTTCAATAATGATAAATCAAATGAATATATGAAATAATATGTATGTATTTTATAAAACTGTTTAATTGTGTTGGTATAAACTATATCTACTTTTTGTTAAGAATTATATCCTAGGTTCCCAACATGTTTGTAATAAACAAAAAAATTGTTTTGGGAAACATTATGAATGCAAGAATCAGCTATAGCTTTTGTATAAACATAAAAACGAGTTTTAGATAAATATACTGTACACACAAATAAATACACTGCTGTTTGAGTGCTCAGGTAAATTTTAGAATGGATTTATTTAAAAGTTTTATTATTACTCATGATATGAAAGTTGAATTTGAAAATGTGTAAAAAACACGATGATTGTTTGAATTTCAGACTCCAATTTAAGTAGATGTGTTTTTATTTGAATGTGGATAAGTGAACAGAATTCAAAAAGAGCATAACATATATAGACAACAAATTTTATAAAAGATTCAATTACCAATATTAAATGATAATGATAATTAAGTGACAGTTTTTGTATTATTTGCAGGTAAATGGAGTTTATACTAGACTTCCAGGGATTCAGAAATGAGGAGAACAAATTTGTTATTAAGGAGTTGGCTATTATATCTACAGATGGACAAATTTATGACTTCCAACTTTTTTTACCCCCTTGTAGTATACATAGTTTGTCAAAAGAAACAAGAAAACATATTCATTGGGTTGAAAAACATCTTCATGGCTTAAATTGGAGTTCTGGGTTCAAAGAATATTCAAAAATAAAGGATATTTTCAGATATGTTGATATAAAAGGAACTGTATATGTAAAAGGTGCAGAAAAACAATCATTCATAGCGCAACTTCTATCAGAGTTTAATGTTACAGTGTCAAATCTAGAAGATTTGGGATGTCCGAGTCTATCTGTGTTGAAACAACAAACTCATTTAAGTTCATATAAGCCTTGCAGTTTTAACCATCCTTCAACCAATTGCGCATACATCAACGTTTATATATTATTACAATGGTTAAATATTGAAAACAAGTTGGTTTCTAGCCATGTTATGAATACTGATGAAGCTATTAAAGAATGGAGTCAACGAGGTTACCAGATGCAAGATGAATTAATTAAGTATTTACCCAAAGAGTTTATAATCAACCAAATACCGCATATAGAACTTATTTATCAAAAGCTTCCATTACATGTGCAGACGGATCCTGACATCATTGAAAATTTGCGTTGTCAAGAACATTATGCTGTAACGGGGGATGTAAATGATGGACCTAATATTAAAAGAAAGTTCTGCTATTTTTGTAGAAATGGGGCAACCTTTGACGTTCACAGCAAAACAGCAGGGAAAATACCAGCCCATTTCAACACTTCATAAGAGCATAGAGAAATCTTCATATTCATCAGCATCATGTTCTTCAAGTGGAGATAGCTTGTGTTGTGTTTTTGTCAAATTTTAAAAAGGTGATTTAGCTAAATCTAGATTTTATCGGACTAAAAAATTATTTCCTAGGTTCCCCATAAGTTTGTAATAACAAAAAATTTGTTCGTGAAAAATTATGAATGCAATAATCAGCTATAGCTTTTGCATGAACATAAAAACCATTTTTAGATAAATATACTGTATTGTTAAACTAGTATTGTTAAGGTTTTTGATAAAAAAAGATCTGGCAAAAATGCCATATAGCAAGCAGCAGCATCTTTACAAACTGTTAAATTTGTAATAACCAAACTTATCTGGAAAATGTCTTATGTGAAAAATTGATGATGAAATTAAACTATCACTTCTAAAACTAGTGGAAAAAAATCAACCTTTAAGAATCATCTCTAAGAGGTGGCAAATGCATGAGTAATCTGTGCTTCCTCAAACCACTTCTCAAACATGGGCTGTTAAGACACTATCAGTCATTGAGAAACCTAGAATGTTATTGTAGGTTTCCAAACTGAACGTAAAGATAAAAATAATAAAAATGCACTCTACTAACTCTTGTTTACATTCTCTCATAAAAATTAATTAACATGTGTTTAATTATAATCAAGCATTCTAATACACATTAATATTAACATTTGCTAACAGCCGGCAATTTAAAACCAGTATAAATTAAACCATTGATTAAAAGAAGTAACCACCTAAGCATATATAACATGACCCATTGAATGGAAACAAAGCTTTGTTATATGAATACTATGCAAAGTTTCAATCTTCTTTCTATGCAGGAAGTGATGATCAACCATGTGTAAGCAAAAAAGATTTCATCAAGAGTTAACCATTATTTGTATGTGATTGTTCTAAACAATCTGAATCTTTAAAAAGTGGCACAATTGATGTACGTCTTGAAATTAAAACTACAAAAACAGTTCCTACGAATACTGCTGCATGTTGTTTGATAATAATTAATGGATTAGTGTATTACTCTCTATTGTCAGGAACTGTCAAAAAAGTTATGTAAATAGTGTTTAAAAAAATAAACCTTGGTTTTAAAAATATGTTGTTATATGTTCACCTTCTTCCATTATAATTAGGAAAATTAAAAATCTTGTGATGGATCATTGGGGAAAAACTAAAATAGTGTTGAATGCAAATGCCGAGATATGAGTGAGCAGCAATTAGGGATTTCCAAGTGCAGGATGAGAATAAAATCTCTTAATTTTGGAATTACATTAAACAATTGTTCTACTGAGTTTAATCCAAGAGTAAGAATTATTAGGTTTTATACTATATGCTGTAGAATTATCATGTCCACTGTAGATTTTACAACACTCTCTTAAACTGGCTGTTTAGATGGTGTCTAAGGGCTCATGACAGCAAATATATAAAAACATAATAATACTAAATTTTTCATTTTAATTTACAATAGCATTCCACGAAATAGTTATTTTTTTTAACCTTGGGTTAAAAATTTTCTTAAATGAAGTTTACATTCTCACCACCTACCCACTATTAAATTTATAACAGTTCTAGGAAAAGAAAATAGTTTATAGCATTTTAAACTGCATTTTTAATAATTTAACTATGTACATACCTGATTAATTGAGGGTTTAGCTAGAAGTCTGGAAGATGGGTGGTTAAAGGGTAAGGCCGGAGGTTGAGCAAAATTTACACACGCAGATTCCTGAAACCATAACAGTAAATTAGTAAGCTGTAATCAATACTATATACTAGTTTAGTTTATATTCAAACCAACTTAGATGGTTCAAACCTTTATTAAGCTGAAATAAATTAAGCTCAAGTATTGAATTTTAAATTCAGCAATAATAAAATATATATTTATGTCACAGGGATGGTGAGATACAAATATTATTGTTATTAAGATATTTTAGTACTCATGTTATGTTACATGGTAGTCAATTGTAAAACAAAAGCTGGTATCTATTGTATTTTATCAGGGTAACAGTTTATAACACAATATATGAGTTAAATAAAAAAAATATGTGTTAAAATCCAATACCCATATAATTTTAATGACATTATAGATTTGATATTAAAACAATATAAGTGTTAAAATGTGTGTGATAAAAAACAGAAACATAATGGAATAGAAGTTTACGTAAAAATAATTACTTAAACATTACAAACTTACTTAAAGTTTTACGGTATAGAGCGTATGGACGTAGTGAGCTAGAGCTGAGCAACAAGATGGTGTAGGATATGTACTGGGCTGGAGCTAAGCAGCAAACTGGAATCAACCAATATTATTAGACCACCATTTACTTTACATTTAAAAATATCAGTTTATTACTAACTAAGAAAATAAAGAAGCTAATCATGTTTCACAGATTTAAACTCTGTGTTTACTAAGTTACAAAAATAATGAAACAAATGTTATTCCATAGTAAAATCATCAATTAGCATTTTAGAAATATTAATTTGATAATTTAAAAGAATTTACTGTACAACTAGCCTACACTAAAACGTTTAGTAAACAACTTAGCTAACTTAACAAGTCAATATTGTACTCTTTTAATATCTAATATTTAAACTCTGTGTTTACTAAGTTACAAAAATAATTAAACAAATGTTACTTCATAGTAAAAACATCTATTAGCATTTTAGAAATATTAATTTGATAATTTAAAAGAATTTACTGTACAACTAGCCTACACTAAAACGTTTAGTAAACAACTTAGCTAACCTAACAAGTCAATATTGTACTCTTTTAATATCTAATATTTAAACTCTGTGTTTACTAAGTTACAAAAATAATTAAACAAATGTTACTTCATAGTAAAAACATCTATTAGCATTTTAGAAATATTCATTTAATAATTTAAAAGAATTTACTGTACAACTAGCCTACACTAAACCTTTAATACACCACTTAGCTAACCTAACAAGTCAATATTGCACTCTTGCAAAGTTAGTTTAACAAATATTCTTCAATAAGCAATCAAACAAGTATAATATTAATATCAAGTATGGTGTTTATATTGTACAGCTAGCATACGCTTAGAAATTTGTGTTATTCTTACACAATAAATATAAAACATTTAATTGAAAAATATAAGTTTTTAACTAATTTTCCATCTGTTATTTTGAGTTTAAGTTTTAAAATGGTTAAACAACCATTGTGGTTTTAAGTCAAAATATTTTAAAGTATTTTAATTTAACAATAAGTCTTATAAACTTACATGCTTGAAGCTTTAGAGATGTAGTGAGAGATGATGAACTGGAGCAATTGAGTGTTCAAGCTGAATGTACCATCGTTTTAGCCACTATTTATACTAACACTCGTGCGTCACTAGATGATTTCTTTTGTGATCAGAGTGCAAATTACATCAGCAAAAGGCTGATGAGAGCAGAGTACAAGTTGCATCAGAAAAGCTGATGTGAGCAGAGTACAAGTTCACTGAAGTAAAATTATTAAATAAACAGAAAATAAGCAAAAAAATATGTTGGAAAAGTGAGAAACGCTTGAAACAAAAATCCACAAAAATTAAGTAATTTTCCAACAAAAATATTAAACAAAATATTTAGAAAATTCTGAAACAGTTATTACTAAACAAAATATTCAGACAATTCTGAAACAGTAATTACTAAACAAAATATTCAGAAAAATTCTGAAACAGTTATCCGGCTGGCAGAATGTAGTAGGAATATAGTTACAATAATATCGAACTGTATAAATCGATTTTCGAAATTAATATCGATATATCGAATCGAACTAAATGCCGATATATCGAAGTTAACAGATGTTTTTACTGTTTTGGGTATCAGGGCAACAGAATGTTGTAGCAATCTTTAGCTATCAGCGGTGCGCTGACCCTCGGGTCACCATGTTTGATTACCAATCACTCATTAGCGCATTTGCCAACTTCTGTACTTCAGTGGAAAATTTTGTTGCACAGTGGACTGTTAACACCACGTGCGTCCTTTACAACATGCTCGTGATTATCACTCATTTGCGTCAGCCAAAATTATGATAGATTGGGTATATTACTTGATGTCTCTGTTCAATCAAGTTGTGGTTTTGTGCTAGCTTCAGTGAGCATCTCCTTCCACTAACTTGGTGAGTAAAACACAATTTAAGAATTAGAATCATTTTGAAACTTAAATATTTTTTAAACCTTAACTTTTTGAAATTTATACTTAAAATTAATTTTGTTTCTCCCAGTAAATTCTTTAACCGCTTGTATCTTGGAAACGGTAAGAGATAGAGCAAAAATAAGAAAATTTTCAAGATATTCCATAAAGAAGGTTTATATATATGGGCTATAAGGGTGTTCATTTGAAAACTTTCCATATCTGTTGTGTGCAAAGGTAAGGCTTTTAACACTTGTTTGTTCTCATTTCCCCCTAATTTGGACATGCCAAATCCAATAAAATTATTTTCAATTTTGAAAAATGCCCCAAAAGGGCCCGATTTGGGGGGTAGGGGTGCTTTTTGAGAAATTTTCAAATGTAAACATGGGTTGTGTGATACATCAATTTAAAGGTCTAATCACCCCGATCATTTTGGTGCAAAAAAAGTTTAATTATCTTTAACCGTATTTACAGGGTGGGTCAAAACGTTTTAAAAAAGGACTTTGAAGTTAAGTACCGTATTACCCTAACTACTGAACGGAACAGCGCCAAATTTCTTTCCAAGCTTATTCTTGAGCTACTCTTTAAGATAACTTGTAGTAAGGGCATTTTCCAAGTTATTTTCTAATTTTTAAAAAATCTCAAATTTTAAGAATAAAAGAAAGCTGAAAACTCAAAATTCTTAAATAGCAAGGTATAACAAATTTCATACCACGTGAAAGGTCCTTTTTTAACAAACATTTTACGTATTTAAGTTTTCTTTCTATCTCTTACCGTTTAAAAATTGCAGTAGAAAAACATAATTTTCTGTGTAACTAGTTTTCTAATAAAACAGCCAAAATTCGTCTCTAGACACATTAAATGGTGCAATAACTGAAGGAAACAATTCATAATTATTTTTAGGCAGATAGGCAAACAAGTCATTACGTTTTACTTTGTGAGAAACAAGTTTTATAGCTGATGAGAAAAACCCAAGCGTGGGCCGCTTTCTGTAGTACCATTGACTAGTCAATGGTAGTACTAATTTCAAAAGTACCATTTCCTGTAGTACCTAATCAAATATGGTGTAAACTTAAAAAAATATACTTTATTTTACTTATTGGCCATAACAAAAGTGTTCCAGGATAACTGCAAAGTGTTTAACAATAGATATCCAGGTATAACCTTGAGTCATATGGCTGTAAATGATTTAGTTAGGAAGTTTTCTGAAACTGGCTCAGTTACCAATGAGAAAAGAACAGGATGAAGGGTCCAAGATGAATTCTGACACACGTAAAAGTAGTCGATCAATTTGTTATGAATCCTACTACATCGTTGAACAAAGTGCAATGTGTTTTATTAGAAAACTAGTTATAATTTTACCATGGAAAATTATGTTTTTCCACTGCAATTTTTAAACGGTAAGAGATAGAAAGAAAACTTAAATACGTAAAATGTTTGTTAAAAAAGGTCCTTTCACGTTGTATGAAATTTGTTATACCTTGCTATTTAAGAATTTTGAGTTTTCAGCTTTCTTTTATTCTTAAAATTTGAGATTTTTTAAAAATTAGAAAATAACTTGGAAAATGCCCTTACTACAAGTTATCTTAAAGAGTAGCTCAAGAATAAGCTTGGAAAGAAATTTGGCGCTGTTCCGTTCAGTAGTTAGGGTAATACGGTACTTAACTACAAAGTCCTTTTTTAAAACGTTTTGACCCACCCTGTAAATACGGTTAAAGATAATTAAACTTTTTTTGCACCAAAATGATCGGGGTGATTATACCTTTAAATTGATGTATCACACAACCCATGTTTACATTTGAACATTTCTCAAAAAGCACCCCTACCCCCCAAATTGGGCCCTTTTGGGGCATTTTTCAAAATTGAAAATAATTTTATTGGATTTGGCATGTCCAAATTAGGGGGAAATGAGAACAAACAAGTGTTAAAAGCCTTACCTTTGCACACAACAGATATGGAAAGTTTTCAAATGAACACCCTGTATAATGATATAACTTTTATTCCTCTGGGACGTGTTTGGGCTGGACTTAACTATTGACCTTTGCCCGATGTTAAATATTTCCGTTATTATTTAAGCTATCAAGTTGAAACTTAGTATGTAGGAAGGGGGTAGTCTCTAGTTTGTGGTAATGCAAACAAAATTCGGAATGATTGATAAGCTTGCACACTGCACACGGTCATGTGAATTTTTAAAAGTTGCCTGGCGTTTGCTTATTTACTAACCAATTTATATGAAATTTTGTACATACGTTATGGACATAAAACACAGTTGATCCACATGTAGGGATTTTTTAAATAATTATAAGTGTAAGGTTTTGGGCTTAACTATTCACCTCCACCCAATAATTAATATCTTCATTATTATTTAAACTATCAAGTTGAAATTTGATATATAGGACGCATTTTAAGGTTTAGAATCATTTTTAAAACTTGAATATTTTTAAAACATAAATTTTAGAACTTATACTTAAAATTAATTTTGTTTCTCCCAATAAATTCTTTAATCGCTTGTATCTTGGAAACGGTAAGAGATAGAGCAAAAATAAGAAAATTTTTAAGAAATTCCATAAAGAAGGTTTATATATATGGGCTATATAATGATATAACTTTTATTCCTCTGGGACGTGTTTGGGCTGGACTTAACTATTGACCTTTGCCCGATGTTAAATATTTCCGTTATGATTTAAGCTATCAAGTTGAAACTTGGTATGTAGGACGGGGGTAGTCTCTAGTTTGTGGTAATGCAAACAAAATTCAGAATGATAGATAAACTTGCACACTGCACACGATCATGTGAATTTTTAAAAGTCGCCTGGCGTTTGGTTATTTACCAACCGATTCATATGCAATTTTGTACATATGTTTAGGACATAAAATACAGTTTACTCGCATGCCAAAATTAAAAAAAATCATAAATGTACAACTTGGGCTTAACTATTTACCTTCACTGGATACCTAATAACTCAATAACTGTTTGATCTATAGAGTTGAAATTTGGTATGTAGGATGGAAACAGTCTCTAGTTTGTGTTAATATGAAAAATTAGGACCAACTGCAATGCAACACTGCTTAAACCTCACGAGAGAGGCTGAAGCTCGGTTCCATGATAGTCAGTGTTTTTGCTTAGAATTTCGTGTTCTAGAACACGAAATTTTAAACATTAATGCATAATATGTCAGTTATTATTTTAGATATCGAGTTGAAATTTGTTATGTAGGTTGATGACAGCCTCTAGTTTGTTTTAATGCAAAAACGATCCAATTGGTGGATAGACCTGCGTGTGTTGCATGCAATTGTGTGAATGTTTTTAATTTGCTTCCCATGTTGTTATTTACCAACAGATTCATATATTATGGGTTATGAAAAAAATGCAGTAGATCAAAGTGTAAAGATATTAAAAAAATCATAAACATAAAAACTTGAGTTTAACTATTGACATTCACCCAATTCTTAATAACTCAGTTATTATTTGATCTATCAAGTTGAAATTTGGTATGTAAGACAGCAGCAGTAACTAGTTCGAAAAACAGATTGGTTCAAATACCTGCGTTCGATGGTTTAAATTTTTGAAAGTGGTCTCACATTTGGTTTTTCACTTGTGAAATTGGAACTATATAATCGGATTTATTCCATTATTTATCAAAAAAAGAAATGAAGAGGCTACTAGACACCAGCTGGCCGCGATGCTGCACTAATCAAGCCATACCAGCGGTTCTCTTGCCTCCCAGCTTCAACCAGCACTCGCCTTTTGAAACAAAAAGCTCGGTTCCAGAAGAGACAGTGTTTTTCCAAAAATCAAGTTCCAGAACAGACATTTACTCTCTACTTATGTTGACGTGTCTTAGGTAAGATTACCTAAAGAAACTGAACATTATGTTGACGTGTCTTAGGTAATATTACCTGAAGAAACTGAACATTATGTTGGAGTATCCTAGGTAATATTACCTCCAGAAACTGTACATTATGTTGGCGTATCCTAGGTAATTATACCTAAAGAAACTGTACATTATGTTGACGTGTCTTAGGTAATATTGTCAAAAGATAGTGATGGCTAAAGTAAAATATTTTTTTTCAAATCTACTCGATATATCATAACAAATTTATAAACACTAAATATATTTCAAAAGTGTTGAAATGTTGATCGATTTTGATTAGTGGTGCCAATCAACATGCCCACTAATTAGAGACATGAATCAAAGAAATATTTGGCTAGATGATTGGTTGTAGTACTCACCTCATAGTCATAAGTCATCGGTTCGATACTGAGAAAAGGAAATAGTTTTTAGATGGTTCCAAACTCAACCATGAGCAGCTGTATTTGAGAAATGGTAATTTTAATCATGATCATGGATTCAGAAACATCTGATATTAGCCAGTAACAAATCTACACATACTATAAAAATTTGTCTCATATTTAGCCTAAGCCTGGATTATGAAGCCTAGATATTATGAATTGCGCATAAATGTGTAAGAAGTACGCATACATACACATTTATGCGTACACATACAATGTCTTAAAGGATTGATTTATTGACAACCTCAAGAAATAATAACTTATAATAATAATAGCAATGTTTTAATCAGTAATTTTGAGTCAAGTAACCATATAATCAAACAAGTGACCACCAAGTATCGACTTGAGCAAACATTGTAACTCTGACACCACATTCAACAAACTCAAAGTAAACATGACGCTATGTCAAACCAAGCGTTACCTTCAAAGTAAATTAATTACGATTTCGTCATACTTTAGCAAAAACAGCTGTTTTGAATACATGCGTTGCAAGGATAAAAATTGGAACTGTTATTATTAGGGTAAAAATTGTCTTTGAACCAATAAAATTGTAGATGTGCTCTTGCAGAAACGAACAGTGGTGTAGTGGACCTATTGGATACTGAGTAACTGAGTAAATGCAAAACAGCTGAGTAAACAGCTCAGCTCAGCTGTACTGAGTTATCAGCTGATTTCGACGAAGAAAATAATTCCCAAACAAGAGTAAAAGCAAACTGGTATTCAAATTTATTTTCGTGACTAAAATAGATAGGAGCGTAAAAAGTATAAAGGGGTTTAAAAGATACCCTTAAAAATAACAGTGAAAGAAATTATCACTTTTTCTGTCTTAATAGTCTGATATGTTTACAATTCAATAAAAATGTTATAAGCAACTTTCAACAACCAGTTATGCATGCACAGCGCAAGAAAAATGCCAAAACGAGTTTCTTTGAGCAATTTATATAATGCCAAAATGTAGGGTGTATACATTTTCAAAAATCCTTTTGTGTTGTAAGACCTAGTTCAAAAAATTATGAAATGGATACACTTTATCTTACAAAAACTTATGACATAATTGCCAGACAGTGTAATAGAGGTGATATAATTTTAACCAATTATCATACAGGATTAAAGGATTCCAAAACAAAACACAGCCATGACACAGTGTCCTGATATATTCCAGTTATTACCATGTATACTCGAAACATCAGAGTTTAATTTCACACCTTGTGGCCAGCTGATTTAGGCCGCCATCTTGTCAACATCTGGATGGTAAAATCCCACAAAATATCCACTGAATCATATGTGTTTGTATATTTAAACATATTTAATGGTGATTATGTTTATAGTAGATTTGCGATTCAAAATAAACCCCATCTTATAAAGTTTAGAGGAGGTGAAAAAACACGAATGACTAAACATAGTAAATTATATTTACTACAGTAGTAAAAAAATAAACAATAAAAATAATGTTAAAAAAAATAAAATGATAAAATAAAGAAAACATTTTTTGAAACGTCGACTAGAAGGACGCTTGAAGAACAAACAGCATGTATTTTGGTATGACCTGTCAAAGACACAACGTTAAAGATCTTCTGTTGCCATAGAAACGTGTAAACAACTGTTGATACTGTTGTTCTTTGCAACATTGAAACGTTGGTAGGCGTTTGAAAAGGAAGGCTTATTCTACATATTTTAAATTATTACTTTTTACAATTTTTTAATAAATATGTAAGGATTCATTGGCTTGGGCAATTGTTTATGACACGTTATTTAATACTTTTATTATTTATTCTAAAATGGCGACCATACGAATGTAGGCTTTTTAAGCCAAGTATGAATAAAGATGAGTGTAGGATGAGTGGCGCGATCTTGTAGTCTTGTTAGTGACTATTTCCGACATATTCCTTAGTCACAGATGTTAATTATAGCTCACACATCCAGTGGCAACTATGGGACCCACAGTTTATAGTGGAATCCGAACCACATTTTTGCCTCGTAACGAATTGGTCTAATTATTGGATGGTACTGCGGAGAGTAGTAGTACTAGTACTCACTAGTGCTGACGTTAATCCACATCAGGGAGTATCATATCCACAGTGCATGCCTATATCCACAATTCCATTACTAAAGAACTCTTATGGTTTTAAATTGAACGGTTTTGACTTATAATTAATTGTGTACGGATAAAAATATGTTTTCTAGCACTATCAGACATAACCTACGCAGTCAACCTTTACAAGACGAAAAAAACAAGTAAAGATGTAGCTAAATGAATAAATAACTTACCATATATACTAGCTGTTACGCAAGGTTTCCCGTCATGACGAACATTTTAAGTATATGGTTTATGTGGGTGTGACTTGTATTTTTCTCAAAAGTCCATGGGTACTTTGGGCTTTATATATGGATAAAAAACATATGTTTATACATTGGTGATAGATTTTGGCCGATCACAGATTCAGTTATCATCAGGCCCGAAGGAGAACTGAGATTAGGAAGACGTGCATTTTTACCGTGTTATGAGGAGTTTAATGAGGCAAAATTTTGTTAAAAGAATCTTTTTATCGCATCCGAAAAATATCACTAACATATTCTGCATAGAACGATAATAGAAAATGCTATTAATAAAAAAAACAGTAGTCACAAAATACAGCTCCTATAAAACTTTTAAGACGTTATTTCCAATAAAGCCAAATGGATTTACGTACTCATTACATACTCGTTGTTGTAACTCAATATTCGTTTATTTTTGGAGCGTACTAGTAAAGATTCAGGGTTTTACCAAGAGAAAGAATTGACGACTGAATAGTGAATACCCCACGTTCAAAGGTAATGTTGTCATTACTATTTATACCACAAACCTTTGCCCAGGAAATCCTAGGTATCAGCCTTTATGCGGTTTTGTTAGGTTTTAACCAGTATTTCCCCCGTCCCTTGTAATTAGGAGTGAAATCTATTATAAACTAGCTAGTGTTACTATTAATATAATTGTATGTAAGTTAAAAATCATTAAAATGACTATAGGAATATTCGAGTATTCCCAGAACTTGAATATTGTATTGTTTAATTACCTGTGTGGAAAAAATGAACAAATAAATGCTGGATTTGAATAGTCACATACAACTAGAACAAATCGAAAAAAGGTTAACAGTTCATTGTTGATTACTGCAGATCCTGATCTTGGTAATTTGTAGATTGTGGTGTGAGTAAAACAAATAAATTCCATAATAACATGTTATTGTATAACCTGTTGAAGAATTTTGTAAATTTAAGTAATCTAACAAATGTTTAAAACGAGTCTCATAAAATACATACATGTATTTTGTTTGGTTATCACATAACTAATGGTCATAGAATCTAACACAATGTCAACTGTTTTGTTACACATCGTCGACTAGAACTGTCTTGACGATAGTTTTCCTACAGTGATCTCTTCGGTATAGGGAAAAATATATGAATCCAACAATATTTTGTCAAATACCTCAAAATACAGTCAAAATCCACAATTCTATATCATTTGGCAATAATCAGCTTTTGAACAAACAACCGATAAACTGTATTCTCACTATAGACTAAGGAAGTGAACTAAAAAAAATAGTAGGTTTTATAAAGTAAAAAATAAAAATGCCCCTACATCATCAAGTTAAGTAACGTTCGATGTTCTTTAACAGCTTCTAGGACGGAGTACATGGATCGGAAAATCTTAAAGATAGATTGATGTAAAACAACGCAAAAACCTGCGACAGAGACTGATAATCGAAGACGTTAAGTGTGGCTTGTTTAAAAAATTTAAACCGTCTAACAGTTAAAGATTTGATTTTTTATGTGTTTGTTAACCTATAATGTTTAAACTCAACACATATGAATAGTTTTGTATTTTTAATACACTTACGAGTGTAATCAAAAACTTATTCCAAACTCTCTTAAATTGATCTACAGTAACTATGTTAAGATATACACAAGTCGGTAAATATATAGAAATACACAAAATCGTGTCTAGTCACAACCAGACATACACACTGGACATCATTAGGCCCCGTCGGAGGTAAAACAAATAAACAAACATAGACAAAGAGAATTAAATATAGATCGTCAGCCGTGCTGCGGTTACCACAGGTTCTGGCGCACACCGCTGGGAGCGCCATGTAGTTACGACGTACGCACTGCGTAACTACACGGTGCTCCCAGCGGTGTGCACCAGAATCTATGGTAACCATGGTAACCACAGCACGGCTGAACGTATATTTAGTTATTTTTGTTTATGATACAACCCACTGTGGGAGATGAAATGAAACACGCTTTTTGGTAAAAAATAGGAACTATATGAAAACTAACTTTTATAAAAGATTATAAATTGTAAAATGAAAAATCATCGTGTGTATTAATATCATTGAGTGTGAACATTAATTAATTATTACAATCGTTAATACAAGGTGAATAAAAATTCAAGAGCCCCCATGTCTAATATTTTCTCCAGTAAATAAAAGAGATATATTTTTAGTGATAGTGCATTTCTAGCACGTAGTTTCATTTTATGATTTTGAACATTAGTAATTCTTTATCCCATAATTTAAATTAAACCGTTAAATCCACAAGTGTCCATAAGTGTAAAATTTGGCAGGCATCTTACTTACAAAATTAATAAATATATTTTTTTTAAATAGGGGATTTTGGGGGCAACTTAAAATCTTTAAAAGTAAACCCCCTTCAAGTGACACCTTATGTTGTACAAACAAATAAAAGAATTGTGAAAACCAGAGTTTGCTATATATTTTCTATCCTAAATGGTAGCTCTGTATATTTACTGAGACAAATATTAGATGGGAGGCCTTGACTTTTTACTCACCCTCCATTTACAAAAGACAACGAACGGTCGAAACAATAAATAAAATGCACGTGTTTCTCATTCAAACTGAAATGGTAGTGTAATTAAATTAGTATCAACAAACAAACCCTTGAAATTGTTTGTACAATTTTAATTCCTCTCAAGGTATAAACGGTTTTAATTCATCAAAATATAATGTTGCCTTCTAGAAATACAAGAAATTCTTCATTCCAAAGCTTAGATGCCTTACACCCTTCTAAAAGGCAACAGTGTAAAATTTGGCCGGTATCTTACAAGATTAATGCATAATTTTAACATAACAAAATGCCTATAGTGTATAACTCCTTAACCAGCATAATGCTTAAAAATGTTGAATCATAACTGTAATTGAAAAAGTTTAACTATCCTTAAATAAAACTGTAATACAATTAAACTAAATTATATCCCTCCAACACACAAACCAAATAGTGTTAACGTGCCTATAAAAGCAGTCACGTGGTTTGTCACGTGATCTTCCTTTGTTGTTAAAATGGTTACAACGTCAAATCGTGTCACGTGGCCAAGCCGCATCCAAGGTAATTATGAATTAATTATGCAAGACAATGATTTTTAATTAAATTCCACTAGCTTTTAGCGAATTTCTCTATAGGGAAGTAGCTATTACCGGAGGTCTCATGGTAAGACCAAGGTCCGGGACCACTTTACTTTTTTCATTTTGATGTCCCAAGAGGCCAAAAACACCAATGTTTATATTTGTATAATATATATGTGTGTGTGTCCATTCAGATGATAACTTGAGTAATTTTTGTACAATTTTGATAAAATTTGGTTTGAAGGTGTAAGGTGGAATAAACTTGAATGAGTTTGCGAACCGGCATGATCGGACCATGGGAACGGGGTTTAACCGGGGGTTTTATGGGGTAAAAATGGTTATTTTCATATTTTTTACCTTTAAAAGTCAACATTTATCAATTTTTCTCTAAACCTTTTCAAAAAGCTTAAAAAACAAATAATTTAGCGTATCAAAGTGTTTTTGTACGGTGATTGGTTACGGAGAAATTTCGAAAAATCTTTAGTTTAAAATTCCCATGTTATTCTTATGGAGAATAGTGTAAAATGTTGTACTTGCCTTGTTTATGTATATATTTTTAACTTGGCGGATTTATTTATTTCCTACTAAGCAATTGATATTTTATAAAAAAACACTCTTTATTAGTTTCCCTGTAGCAGCTAACCTAGGTACTCGTTAAACATAAATGTTAATTTAATAGATTAATTGAAAATCAATCAAGGCAAATGGAAATTCGCTTAGTCGGCAGGTTTGCTGCAGTGATTTTTACAGCTTTGTTTAAACTACACTAGCCTGGTTGTTAGAAAATATCATCACTAAATACTGACAATGAACTTCTGACAAATAATCATTACGGTGCTAATTTAAAAATTAAGTGTGTAAAACAGTAAAATATCAACTAAATTAACTTGGAGCTTAAATTGTTCACTTTCTTTTTTCCACTGTAATCCACAGGCCTCCTTTTACCCTTGGGGAAAAACCTTTTGGCTCAAACTGAATTGGAAGTTTCATCTTCTTACTGAGAGAGACTGTGTACTGCGACATAATTCTTGAAATGCAGACTTTCATTTCCAAAACGACAAATCTCATTGCTGAAAAATAGAAAACCATGCCCGTTGTGAATTATTGGATTGTATTTTTCTGTGCCAGTAGGATATATGAATAAAAATAGTACCATATCTACTTAAATTTTACCCCTTTCAAAATTTAGCAATGAATTGAGTCCTTTAATGCAAACTTCTCGCTAATTGAACCTATTAGAAATTCTCTACTGTATGGATTAAAATTGATATTAAGTATAAAGGGAATAAAATTATAAATTTATAATTTTTCAAACAGTGATAAACGTATTAAGATTAGAACCTAGTTTATCCATTATCAGTTTATGATGTCACTTGTAGAAGGATTGTGTGGTTTAATTTATTATTAAATGTATACTGTATAAATGTATGCATTCTGCTACCCTGCTAAATATTTTATTTAAGAGAACCTTTAATCTCCAATAAATTAATCAGTTAAACAAGTTGATGAACTATTATTTGAAAAACTTAATCAACATCAAGTATCATCCACTACATAAAAATGTATTTGAACTTGAGTGGATGGATAAAAAGTTATTATTCGTTGTGTTCACATTTCAGAATCATCTAAAGAACATGATCTGTTTGGATTTTTGAAGAGGTGGACTAATGAATGATCTATTTCCAATTTGTACTTAAGTGTACTAAATTAGTTCTTTTAGACCACAATTTATTTGCAACATCTTAAAACAGCAGTTATTATTATTTTGTTTACATTATAGTTAATCTCCTATTCAAAATTAAAATTGAAAATGGATTTGACAATTTATGATTATTATTAACACCAAGTATTGGTGCCAATTACGAATTAAAAGTAATATTTTGTATTTAAGTGGATCAATAATAATAATAATAATAATTTATTAAAGATTGAACAGTAAATAAAGGAAAATAGGAGATTTTAAAAAATCTTGAATACTATGATTTTACTCAAAGTCAATTAATAACATCGGCCTGATTTATACAATTTTAAGGTACATTTTTAAAGCAACTTAGCTGTTGAGTTTGGCCTGGAGATTTCCAATCGAATTAGGTAAATACCTGACCAAACCAGAAAACCTAAGCCCGAAACCTGACCAAAAAATTACCATTTAAGTTACCGTATGGAAAATTATTAAGTTAACTCACCAATGCATATTCTTGGACCATCTCCGAACGGCAAGTAGGTCGGAGTTGGTTTGTAGTTCGGCTCCGGGAAACGCTCCGGATCGAAGACCTCAGGGTCCGGGTAGTACTTGGGGTCATGGTGGATAGCCCAGACCGGGATGTTGATCCGGGTGCCCTTCTCTATTACAACGTCAGAGTCCGGGACTCGGTAGGGAATGGTGCAAACACGGTTAATAAAGGAGTTGATTGGATACATACGCATTGACTCTGCAACACGAACATTTTAATCGTAAGGACAGGTTGTAAGTAACAGTTTAACTTGTGGGCCAGTTACTATAGAATTACGACATGACTCCTGTTGAAGCAGGCACTAAAGTACCTTCTGTAACATGACTTGTGGAACAATTACGAAAATAACATTTTTTTGAGCAGCAGTTAGGTTTACTATCAAGTAACTTGGCTCCAGGTTATTATATTTTCAACTTAATTCAAATTAGAAATTGACGTTTGAGACTATACCTGTAAATGCATAGATTTCTGGAAAATTGAGCGAAAATACATTATCTACGCAGTAAAATTTGTGCTGCATCAAAACCTGTGGTTAACCCAACTAAATCATCAGTAAAATTACAAAACCTACACATACATCTATCTTTGTGTGCTTAACTCTTTGGGGTGAACTGCAATTTAACTGAAGAGTATTTTTCCTAAGGATGGATTGCAGCAACCTTACACACATCTTTGTCAATTCAACAACAGTCATCTCCCAAAGATCAAGATTTGATGAACAAAATAGGTGTTTAGATTCTCTAAACTATTTTCAAATATTCATAAGGTTAAAGACTGTGAATCAGGAAGTGTTTTTTACCCTTTCGATAACTGGGAAGTTTAGTGAAAACAGACCTTTGAAAATGTATACGAACACAGAACATTACCGAAAGGTGAGGAAAACTCTCCGATGGAGTGGATGAGGTACTCACCCTCTAAACAATGGATACCATTAGAGGGCTTAAACACAGGGTGTTGGGCCCCAAGAAGTCAGTTGGGGCTCTGGGCCTGACCCCGCAAGATCGACAAGCTAAGTTGCCGAAGTGGAACCTTATGAGCGTGTTGAACACCTGAATTCCTGCATGGGTATATTAAGCCTGCAAACACCTCGAGGGCTTGTTGAGCTACCAACATCCTGCATGGGCATGTTGAGCCCGCAGTCACCTGATGGGTGTGTTGAGCACCCAAAATCCTGCATGGGCATGTGTTGAGCCCGCAGTCACCTGATGAGTGTGTTGAGCACCCAAAATCCTGCATGGGCATGTGTTGAGCCCGCAGTCACCTGATGGGTGTGTTGAGCACCCAAAATCCTGCATGGGCATGTGTTGAGCCCGCAGTCACCTGATGGGTGTGTTGAGCACCCAACATCCTGCATGGGCATGTTGAGCCCGCAGTCACCTGATGAGTGTGCTGAGCACCCAAAATCCTGCATGGGCATGTGTTGAGCCCGCAGTCACCTGATGGGTGTGTTGAGCACCCAACATCCTGCATGGGCATGTGTTGAGCCCGCAGTCACCTGATGGGTGTGTTGAGCACCCAACATCCTGCATGGGCATGTGGAGTCTGCAGGTCTAATCACCTTAAGTTTGTACATTTGCAAATGCATTGACAGCATTTTACGTCAGGATTGCATACCGAGTAGATCTTGAGAGAGAGATAACATCATAACTGTGTCCAGTGAAGCACAACACAACTTAACCTGCCCAGCTTGACTTCTGCACACTAAATTCAAAACCATCCCCAGTAAAGTGCTGCAGCTTAAGGATTTCTTCTGGGCCGAGGATTTCTGGTTTACGAGTACCAATGTGATTGAGACCACAGAACTACAAGGATATCTGCGAATAATAGGAGTGTTGTAAACCACAGGAACAGTAAGGACCTACGCAAGGACTGATCCAACCTCTGTTAAACCTTGAATAGATCTCAAAAGCACTATCCAAAAGGAGGAATACAAAACAAGGATCATAAAAGTAAAATTGTATATAGAATGGTTAATGGCTTGAAAAGTGAATAAAAGCAAGTGTTTGAAATTAATTTAAGTATTTCACTTAGTGGACCCTTGCCATTATTGAAAAGTGTTTTGGAGGAAACTTCCTTACAAGACAATTATTGTTCAGAACAATCTCTTGCAAATAAACCTTAAAATGATGGTTACTTACCACATAACACTTTGTCCAGGTAAACCATTTCCTTAAGCGCCTGATGGCTTAAATTTTTGTGCTTGGTCAGGACTTCATCTATTTCTTGCTGCAGTTTTTCCTGTATTTTTGGGTTCATTGCGAGAGCGTACATAACATACACCATGGCTGATGACACCTCAGTGCCGGCCGCCAGAAAGAGGAAAGAAGTGGCTGCTAGGCATCCTTCTGTCATCACTATTCAAGAAGAACGATTGTTAAGTTTGAATAGAAATAGTGTGTCTACCTAGATACGGAATTTTAATATTACAAGTAGTGTTAGGCTACACCTTTCACGCCATTGGTAAAAATTTTTTCAAATTTTCTAGAGCAAGGTGTCCGGAAAATGAGTACTATTCGTTACAGTGTTCGTATGAATTTGACAAGCATTGAACAATGTGCTTATTGGAAATTTATTCAACGTTGCTGATGATGGGTTACAGACGTATGTGTAAATATTTAGCATTTTTTACACCATATTTCAAACAATAGAGCTTGTCTAGACCTCATGAGCAATTTAAGAGCCAACCATCAATCTTTTTCAAATCATCTGATAGATTACATTGTTTGATTAGTTATGAATGAAAATGACTTTTTATGAATGAAAATAAGCAATTTAAGCCAGCAATGTAGAATGGTCAAAATAAATCAACTAGAATGTTTTGTAACATATGATTGTGAATTTTTCATACCATGATGATGCTACTGATTAAAGTAGGGGCTAAAGTTTGTTTAATGGTGATACAAGCTGTCATTAAAACCTATCTGGGTTCATAGTCTGTGACAAAGCCATAACCTACTTTAAAACAAGGCTGCGGCATTGGTAACGTGGCACCGGCATGCCTATTGCCATGTTCATAACAGTAACAACAAACTTGTTAACATAAACATTGTAGGCTATACGTCAGCTGTTTTGCCACTTTTGTCTTGCCACAGCTTTGTATTAAAGGAGGTTTTGGTAAAGCTGATAATTTTTAATAATAATATTATTATAACTCAGCAATAACTAATTACCTTTTTGGTTTTGCAGGTCTTTGCTGTACACAGATGAGAATTTCAGCTGGTTAACAACATCATCCTCTTCTACATCATCATCTACAGAATTCGAGACATTTTTGTTTTCCTCGTTTTCTTTCAAGTTCATCAACAGCTGAAGGAAATCGTTCCGTTTGACTCCTTGCTCTTTCCTGTATCGCACGGTTTCTTTGCTGAGATTCATAAAATATTCTGTCACTTCTTTAGAAAACATTGTGATTCCTAAAAAGGAGGCAAACCTGGTGTATAACAACCTCAGCAACATGACAAGAGAAGCAAATCTAGTTGCTGGAAAAGCCTTGAAGACCATTTCTTTAAACCTTTGTCCTTCCTGGCTGTCCATTTTGAATTGTAGTCCGAAAGCACAGCTGGCTATGACGTCGATGGTGAACTCGCTCAGAATATCCCTGGCTTCAACATCTTGCTTGTTGCTCGCTAGCGTGTTAAATTTGCTCAAGAGGCTCTCTCCGCTGTTTTGGATCTGCTCGATCATCCCTTTGAGTTTTCCGGAGGTGAAAGTAGGAGTAAGTTTATGCCTCAATGTCCGCCATTCCTGTCCAGTTAGTGTTGAGATCGTATTGGTCAAAGGGTCGTTCTTCGGGTCAGTCGGAAACATCGCTCGGTCATGAAAATGGGCAAAATCTTTCACCAGCATTTTGTATATCAAATCTGGGTCTCTGATCATTAGATTGGGCATGTTGAACTCATAAAATCCACCGAATCGTTCTCCTTTCAGCTCGTCATAAATTCTGTTGTGAACCTCAAAAACATTTTCTTTTCCAAGTAAGTTGTCTTTGAAGCTTCCAAAAACCAGTAGAGGTTTGACATAGGGCACTCCTCTGTTTTTCCAATATTTGTACTTTTCATTGAAATACAGTATTATAACAATTATGAGAGTGAAAATCGCTAAAGCGACATCTACCCAAAGTGAATTTGTTAAGAAAGCCATGAATATCTGAAAGAGCAGAAAGGTTTGTTGTAGTTGTAAGTTAACACAATGTTATTTTCTACTTTTAAAATTCCATTTGAAAACTATTTTTTATGTTTAAAGCTAAGTATGATTTTTTTTCAGCGTATCAATCTCAACTATTTTTTCTTTAGTTATTTTACAAACTTTTAAATTGTTTTAACTAAATTATTTTAAAACTATTGCCCATCATCTACATTTTTGTGAAGCATAGTATAGAGTACACAGTTAACTTTACCCTAAATAAGATAAAAATTCTACATTAGCTAACTGAAATGTAACTAAACTTGAAACCGGGGCAAAGCCCGTGGGTTGCAGCTAGTTTACTTATATGCTTTACGAATTCTACATTATGTACTCTTTTATAAGTATGTTGCTATAATTTAATTTTTTTTACGAACTATGAATGTTTTGTAAAACGAGGTAATGGACTTCACCAAATACAAATAACAGTACCTACAGTTATTACCAAATTACTCTATAATAATGTCCGTGTAAATGGGGTTTTAATTAGTTTTCATCCATTTGACTAGAAAACTTACCAAGATTGGCAGGTCTGGATATGATGAGCAATAGTTCCATTAGAACCACTAACACAACTGTCCTACTGTTACTCCGTTCTTATAGAAAGAATTTATTGGCAATGGGCCAGTAGATACCAGTGTTGTGTTTTGAGTGGATTGTACTGATATCTATAGATAGTGCCAATCAATTAGAATGACTTCGCAGATTCAACAAGTAGAATGATTAAGCATTTTAGTATTTACTTAGACGAAATGATTAGGTAATCATTTTATCATTTACTTAGACGGTTATCTTAAGTGAAATTACTGAAGATTATTTACCACTGTTAAAATATGAAATTAAAGTCATTTTATCTGTATAGCGTATTTTATTCCTGGTCAGAAACCAATGAGAACCTCTATAGCGAAAGAGTGGGGTGCGTAAAGTCACTCTCTTCTCTTGAGGGAACACCATTACCGCAACAATACGCGTGCAGCCATCGGTGTTCGTGGTGTAGTGGATACAGTATTAGGCTGATGTCCATATCCAGATCGAATCCCATCGGTGACTCTAACTCTTTGTCAAAGATTTGGCTTAGAATGCGATAATTTCTTAACAGTATATCTTTTGTTAGAATTTGAGGCATTTAACATTTTATTTTATAAACTGAAGAATTTTTTCGATTAGTAAATCTTCACTCGATTGTTATCTTATATATTTTTTATATTATCAGCAAGTTTGGTTGGTTAGGTTGGGTTATGACAGTTTAATTTTATAATTGAAAAATTATAAATAAATTATTTCTGACCAGGAACCTTTTGATTGACGCCAGGAACTATATTGACGCCATTTATGTATACATATTGTATATAAAAATGAATAAAGATGATTTTGATTTGATTTGATTCGAACCTGAGACGCTAGTATTGTAACCGTGTCACTGTTGTTTCATATCCGATAATTTGAGTATGTTGATGTTGATTAAATGTTTATCTTTTAACTCAGAGTCATGTGCTTTGCCCTTTGGAACAAGGGTAGGGACAACTTTGTTCAAATACCCTTTCTCCAGTGGCCCGGCCTAGCTATATATTCTTATGTTTTCATACAATTTTTTTAAGATAGATAATTTACAGGCAGTTTAACAATCAAAATTGAAGATTGTTATCATTGCAAAGCATTCAGTTAGGTAATCGATTCCTTTATTTGTATGCAGTATTTTTTTCGGCCTTTAACAAAGGTGGTAAGTAGATTTGTCCTTTTAGTATGTAAATGCACAATGACAAGGTTCGAAGACTAAAAAATCTACAAATCACAACAATATCCACTAGTATTATATCGCCCAGAGGGTGAAGAGTCACATAAGCCTTACTTACTTAAAGGTTGTATTAATAGTCAAAGCTTAAAGCCATTTGTACCCTATTTGGTACTTGGCCTCAGCAACACAGAGCCTGTCTCTGTGCTCAGCATTTTCTTCTTCAATTCCCAAAAGTCTCATGTCTTGCTGGACCTGATCCCAATATCTAGTTCTTGGCCTTCCCCTGGGTCTTCTTCCTTCCAACGTTCCCTTCAGGAAGTTTTTCAGTTTTGATTCTTCTTCTTAGTAAGTGTCCATTCCAGCTAAGTTTATCATATTTATCAATTATGATGGGGACGCCAACAAGGTGTGTATTTTAACCAAAACATGTAATAAGGGAAGGATGAGTGTAGAATGGTGTGTGATGACCTGTTTAGCTGACTAAGACCACCTGTTTCATTAGTCAGGACCATTTATTTAAAGCCCAATTATCAAGGACAGCTGGCTCCAGTTTCGTACCATCAAAAAGCTTCATCATTCTCAGAATCGAACCGGCGACCTTATGATTACCAGGCGAGCACTATTATCACTGAGCTACCCAGTCTCCTGCTTCTTGTCTCTCCCACAATGTCCAATTCCTGGTTAATTATTTTGTTGTTGGGTACCCAGATTTCTGAGTCATATACTGTAGAAGTACCGAATGGATAAATATTTGATAAAAACGTAGTTTTAATATGTGGGATTGTAATTTTTAGCTCAATTATTTGTTGCTAGCATAATACTTTTATTCGCCGTATACAGCATATTCTGTACTTAAAATTCTTCTCTGCACACTATTAGGTACCTATGCTTAAATGAATAATGACATTTTTTATATCCTACTATAGTTCGGCCGCTTAGAAAGCGACCTCCTCCAGCATTGGTTTAGCATTAGCGTGCAGGTCGTTTTCTAAGCGGCCGAACTATAGTAGCATTTTAACACTTAACCCAACTACCTCAATTATCATAAATGTTACATATGTAAATACTTTGTATCTCCAAAGTTTTTCCCACATACAAGACATCAAGTATTTCATGTCAATACGTATCCCACTAATTAATGTGGTTCACAGGGAAGTAAACATGTGAGTTGTCAGTTGACAGTTGCTTGTGTGTTTTACCGTTTAACTCTGTGGCTCTTACGCTTTGACTGGCTTCTGGTTCTGTTTACTCTATGTATACTCCATTACGAGTGAGGTTCTGGTTTTTTTTTTAGTAAAAAATTCAGAAATTACTTTACTATTATTCTGTGTCAGTCATTCTCATTAGTTGTAACAATACATTTTTACTATCTTAATATCACTGTGTAAGAATTTTTGAATGTCGAGATAAATATGCGTGTCTTGAGTTTTGCAACTATTTGTTACAACAAACCTTATAAATTAATGTCAAAATTGATTAAAATGTTAAGGCTTGTGCCTTATATAAATATACTAACACAAAATAAGTTAATTAAAAGAAGAGATTATAACATTGAAACACTTTTGTATTATGAAAGAACTACAATAAAATCAAATATATAGTTTACAAACAGTCAGCTGATCATATGATAATTTTAACATTCAAAGTATAGTTGAGACAGTAATTAGCAGATTCAAATTAATGGCAAAACCATGTAGCCACATACTCCCCTCCCAGTGTCAACGAGGAATGTAACGATGCGGGGGATGAACACTACGACCTGATCTTGTAAAAATCAGTGTTTTTTTAAGGTCAACATCTTCATTTCTGTCTTTGATCTTGTCTACTTGAGTTTCTCTAGATTGCATGTCATTTTTTCTTACGTTAATGGTCGTATCGCTCATAGAATCTTGAAGGAAGAATGCCGGTTTGAGTCGGTCAATAGAAATCGACGTAGGTCATCGTGGAGTAAGAACAGTAAACCACTTGTCAGATCGCGAAACCACTTGGTAAGGACCATCATAGACAGCTTGCAACGGTCTTCGGGATGAATCATGACGAACAAAAACATGGTTGGATGTTCTTAATTCTGGATGAACAAAGACCTTCTTAGAAGAATGGTATTTGGCTTCTATTGGTTTGAGATCATTCATTTTTTTTCAGATTGTACACTAAATCAGGAACATTTGTTGAGGTATCTTCTGTGATTTGAAAAAGATCGCATGGCAGTCTGATGGACTGACCTAGTGTCATTTCTGCAGCAGTAACATTGTGTTCTGGAATAATATAAGATCTTAGTCCCAGTAGAACCATTGGTAACGTCTGTGTCCAGTTAGATGTGAGTTGAGCTGTTAATGCAGATTCAAATTAATGGCAAAACCATGTAGCCACAATGTAAGGTTTTAAAATTATTCTAAAGGTTCATTTATGTAGAAATGTGGTTAACCCACAAAAAGGTTATGTTAGCTTTTTGTAAAATATTTGAAAAAGAGACGAGCTATTCATTTTGATTAAGGTTTTTTTTTTATTTAGTAAACAATAATATGAATAAAATTATATACAAATCTTGCAATAATATTCAATATATACTTGCCGTAACCTTCGGCAGTAATTTCTAAAATATATTAAAATGGCATGTGGTTTAGATTAGTCATACCAGTAATCATCATACTCGATCGGTCACTCGTGAAAAATGATGTCCTTGCTGAAATGAAATAAGCATGTACCTCATGGTGGACTGTGTTACTAAACGAAATCTATTGGCCATTGTTAAAAATTTTGTTTTAGATATATTGAAATAAATTTACTTACGTACAAAGTTTACAGAATAGGTGTGAAATACATGTATAGAATGTTGTTTTTTATTTAATCCATACAGCATAGGCATATACTGTATGCGTAAAAAACTAATATACATATAGCCCCACTTTTAACTAAGAATATGAACTAAATACTTTACAAAATCTTAGAAATTAAACCGTTTTAAGCCCAAATTAGTTAAATTTTATCCAAGAACGTAAAGATTAAAATAAGCATATGTAACACATTCCGATGATAAACGGAACAAAACATTGTTTGCAGATTAACAAAATACAGTTTTATATCAAAGCATTAAGAGTCCTTGGAGCCTAGAAATTCTAACTCATAAAACAATGCAAGAACTAAAAGACAATGTCTAATTTAACAGTATACTAGATATTTAAATTACGATCACTCTGGTGTTTGAAAAAATCTTTTTTTGACGGTAAATCCATGGACTTCTTTGGAGAACAATTCAACCCTGCAAAGGACATTTCCAATCTACTAGATATTAAAATTATAACCACTTTGGTGTTTGAACAAATATGTTTGGACGATAAGTAGCTCTTCAGCAGCTGATTGAAATTATCCAAGATGGCCGCTAGCCTTCTAGGACTCTTAATTAATACACGAACAGAGAAAAGAACGTCGACTTTTCCTTGCACATCCAGTGATGATGGATAACTAAAGTTACACGAGCTGGGGTCGGATCTGATATCTTTTCTTCAACTTTTCATAATCTGTATTCTTCTGGCTAGCTCAACTTTGTACAATACAATACAAAAGAACTCCTCCATATGGCTGAGGCGAAACAAAAAATTGTGAGCTTCCATATTGTATTTCGTTGATAAAAAGTATAATGTTTTTCTTGTATGTATGTTGAATATTTGTATAATCTATTTTTACGGAACCTAGCTAATGTAAAATTTACATTACCAATACAGTTTATTTACTAATTATGAGCAAAAACAAGGTTCCGAATTGATACACAGCAAAATTATAAAAACTTACATATATTGCACGAATTAAATAAATTATCGTACTAAAAAGTAAATAAAACTATAGGCTGATTTAAATATTCTTTACTGTGATTTACACCTAATAAACCATTACAGACGAGTAACTTAAGTTTGATTGTCAGTAACACTTATAAGAGTCCAATGTTACTTAGAGGTGGTTAGTTTCCTTATGATGTACAAGTAGTATTCTGTTAAACAAATTAATTTAATACTCTCTGTTTTCAATAAGCTTTCATTAAATACGGAGAACCTAAAATATACTTCTGCTTTCTATTGCATAGCCTTAATTCAATGTAGTTAATCATAGCATACTTAGTAAATACTGCGTATTTAATTACACAACAAATACAACTAACTGTTGGTCTGGGCTTCATTCTATGACATCAATTACATACATAGTAAATGCATTGTACATTTTAATTACATCACACAAACTAAACGCTGCTGTTCATTATACAGTGTGTAAATTAAGTATGGAAACAAATCTGTATTTTTTAAACCAAAATAGATAGAAATATTTGGTTTGTGGCATTGACTGTTAACCAAGGTTCCGGAATTTTTTGCATCAGAAAAAAATTTTCACCCCCTCAGGGGGGGTAGGGGTAGGGGGTAACTTAATTTTTTTAAATAGCAACCCCTATTGAGTGACCTCTCATTTTGAAGGGTTTGTCAAAAGAAATACAATGCCGTAAACCCGAGGTCGATATCTTACCCCTAACCAGAATGGTGGCCATTTTAAATTTCGAGATGGGCAAACGAAATCCAGTGTGGATACCCATAATTTACCTTTTAAATGGGTTACATTGGGTAAGCCGAACTCCAGATACCATTATTAGATTGAAAAGTGGATGTTTTTATCGTATTCAAAATTTTGCCCCAGCCCCCAAAATAGGGGATTTTGGGGGCAGCCCCAAATTTTTAAACGCAAACCCCTATTGAGTGACCCCTCGTTTTGAAGGGTTTGTCAAGACAAAAGCAGTGGCACAAATCTTAGGTCGATATGTCATCCCTAGACGAAATGGCAGGCATTCAACATTTTTAATTGGTGAAATGGGCGCTTTTTTACCCAATCAAGTTTTTGAATGCCTGCCATTTCGTCTAGGGATGACATATCGACCTAAGATTTGTGCCACTGCTTTTGTCTTGACAAACCCTTCAAAACGAGGGGTCACTCAATAGGGGTTTGCGTTTAAAAATTTGGGGCTGCCCCCAAAATCCCCTATTTTGGTGGCTGGGGCAAAATTTTGAATACGATAAAAACATCCACTTTTCAATCTAATAATGGTATCTGGAGTTCGGCTTACCCAATGTAACCCATTTAAAAGGTAAATTATGGGTATCCACACTGGATTTCGTTTGCCCATCTCGAAATTTAAAATGGCCACCATTCTGGTTAGGGGTAAGATATCGACCTCGGGTTTACGGCATTGTATTTCTTTTGACAAACCCTTCAAAATGAGAGGTCACTCAATAGGGGTTGCTATTTAAAAAAATTAAGTTACCCCCTACCCCTACCCCCCCTGAGGGGGTGAAAAATTTTTTCTGATGCAAAAAATTCCGGAATTTTGGTTAACAGTCAATGCCACAAACCAAATATTTCTATCTATTTTGGTTTAAAAAATACAGATTTGTTTCCATACTTTATTTACACACATGTAATTAACAGTCAAATTAGTAAATACCCTGTATATTTAAAAGACATTTTACACGTAACCAGCCATTTATCTGCCTTCATTCTATTTAAGCAATTACATTTTAAAAGAACTGATCAGGTAAACATAACATGATATTTTTTTCAAATGTAATACTGCTTAAATATTTTAATCTAAGAAGAATAGATTTGTTGTCCTAGAACGCTAGGCACTAGACCGGAATTGTTTTTCACGTTACTTCAAGCTAGACCTAGGGGTTACGGCATTATCACTTCGATAAAATCCATTGGTGATTTGGTGGGATTTGAACCCGGGATCTCAGGCTCTAAAATGATAATGCCGTAACCCCTAGTTCTAGCCTGAAGAATAATAATAAGATTATTATGGAATATATCTATTAATCAGAAAATAAAGTATTGATACCAATAGCAGTATTTAGAACTGAGTGTCAAAACTGGATTATCCGTAAAAAGTTAGAATATTTTAAACTAGTAGAAACTGGTTGGCATCTTTCATTTGAAGCTAACCAATCAAATAAGACACTTCATCAGAGTTAATTAAGAACAAATCTCATGTCTCGTTTGGATGTGTCTGGACCCATCGGTCCGTGTGACATGAGTTGACAGCCCGCCATAGTGTCAATGACGGAATACTGTGGGTGTAGCAAATGTGGCCCTACATAGACACAATACACTATATATATAACCTTTAAAAACAGATATTATCATTGTATAAATGAGAATCAAATATGAAGCACCAAAAATGATAGAAATAGGTTATTGAAAGATTGTAGAATAAGAAATGGTCCGATTTATATTTTCTGTATGTTCATTGTTTAGTTATATCAAGACCTGTAAAATGATACCAACCTCGACCATACTTCCTGTTTGAAAATTGTAAGCTACCCCCAACCACCACTACCCCTAAGGGCAAAATTTTTTAAATTAATTATCATTATTGTAGCCATTCATGTCCAAACAGGTTGTCGCAAACCAATTTCAAATATCTCAAATGGTTGAAAAGTTAAGGGGAGGTGCAAGTTACTTTTCAGCCAACCTGTATATTACCTTTATAAACAGATATCATCATTGTATAAATGAGAATCAAATATAAAACACCAAAAAATTATCGAAATAGGTAGGAGAATAACTATCGGAAATAACCAATCAAAACCATCTCCTAATCACCCAGTGCAAATTGAGGGTATATTTTTGACATACAAACTTTGATGTTGCTCCCTCTAGCCATAAGACAGATAAGTGCACCCTGTAAGTGCCATGTCTCAAGTGCCGCACTTCACAGACAAGCTCAAGCGCTCTTGTGCTTTGATGCTCTCGGACTTGTCAGAGCTGGAATTAAAATTAGCAAAAAAGTAATGTTTTGGTAAGTGAAGGATATAGTTTACACAATGGTGTGTGTTAGTGTGTGAGTGAGGTATAAATTCGTATATTATTGCAACAGTGTTTATTTGAGTTAATGGAGGGGCTTATTAAACAATGTCTTCCAACGCTATTTTGTTCACTTAATCATGTAATATAAAATTTACAATACTGCACATACGTTAGCGTGGTGACTAACAGAGTTTTGGCTCGGGCAGGTCTAATCTAAGATAATAATAATAATAATGTCTTTATTTCGCAAGCGTTTTTCAGATACAATATTTCTGCTTTTCAAAACAACTCTTGTCCTTAATACTAATAAACTATTTATAAAAACTAACTATAAAACAATATATAAAAAATCTATGAAAACAATGTAAAACAATCCATACCAACAATCTATTAAACAATCTTAAAATATTAAAAAAAATCTATAACAAACATTACTTAAAATAACCAGAATCTGCAATGCTAGGACTAGACCAATTAACAATAAAAACATACATTTACTTTAGAAAATTACTTTTAGCAAACAAATATTCCTTTAACCTTTTTTTAATAGTGTTCAAAGAGTTGGCTCTTATTACTTGATCGGGGAGAGCATTATACATGGTAGGGCCGAAGTATGAGAAGGCGCGCCTCCCCACTTCATGCCTGACTCTAGGAAAGTGCAACAACTTGTCCTGTCTCGTGCTGCGGACAGAGACATCTCGACGAGAGAGAAGTTTCTCACACAGGTACTCAGGCTGGCCGTGCTCTATAGCTTTACGTATGAGGCTGCAGGTTAGGTATATACAATTATCTTTAATTTGCATAATGTTTGCAGCGTTTCTGTAAGGAGTTATGTGATCTCTTCTCGTGCAATTATAAATAAATCTAAGTGATGCATTTTGTATTCGTTGTATTTTATTTAGGTCGCCTTTCGTAATGCTATTTCCGTATGCTGGAAGACAATAATCAAAAACTGACAATACCAAGGCCCTTACTAGTTTTATTTTGGCGTTCTCAGGTAAAATTCCTTTCAATCTATATAGACCCCGCAGCCGGCCAAGGGCTCGCTGACACATGAGGTTTACATGGTCAGTAAGCGTCAGGTCTTCGTCAAGAAGTACTCCTAGCGTTTTTAGTTTCTCGCATATATTGATGGCTGTCCCATTTATTTTAATTTTACTGACCATGTCTTGCCTAATTTCGTTTAAAACGTCTTGCGGTGCAATATGGAGAACTGAACATTTATCGTTGTTCAGTTTCAATCCATGGCTCTTTGACCAGACAGATATAGCATTCAGCTCATTATTAATGACATCAAAGGCTTTAGCGTAACATGTTTTACCATAGGACAGGTGTATCTGGCAATCATCAGCATACAAATGTAAATTGCACGTTTTTACAATTTTTGTGATGTCAACAGTGTATATATTGTAGAATATTGGACCTAAGCATGTTCCTTGGGGAATTCCTCTTTCTTTTGACAGGGGAGATGATACTTTACCGATGATTTTTGTTACCTGAGTTCTGTTTTTGAGGTAAGATTCGACCCATTTTAATGCTGTGTCATTAAATCCGAAATAGTGTAGTTTGGCTAACAACAATGTATGAGATAATGAATCAAACGCTTGAGAGTAATCCAACATGATTAAAGAGCTACATTTACTATTATCTTTTGTTTCTAAGAGATCACTATACAAATTTAGAAGCGAAGTGCAAGTGCTGTATTGTTTCCTGAAACCTGATTGTTGTTTTGGTAAAATGCTTTCTTTTTCGATAAAATCTGAAATCTGTTTGACTACAATTTTCTCTAAAACCTTTGATAATGTTGGCAGTACTGATATAGGTCTTAGATCTTTAACATTCGTTGGATGCTTAGTTTTAGGCAGTGGGCTCACAATACTTTCTTTCCAGGCATCTGGGAAGTATCCTGTAGCTAGTGACTGGTTGATCAAATAAGTAATTGCTGAAAGACAGTACGGACTCATTGATTAAATCATAAAAATATTTATACCATCATTTCCCTTTGCTTTTGAGCTTATTTCATTTATTGCTTTTTGGACCTCTAGTTCTGTTACGTAAGCAAATTGAAATGCTTTGATGCCGTGTAATTTATTGGTCATGTAATATTCAATTAAGTTTTGATCCGGGCTTGAGTTAGATCCCATGTCAACGAAATGCTTGTTAATTTCATTAATACTTGCAAATGAATAATCGTTTGGTCTACTATCATCACCTACATTGCAACTTCGCATGACTGACCAGAATTCACTAGGTTTCTTTGAATTACTCAGGGTTTTCATGTAGTAAGACCTTTTTGCTTTGTGTACTAAAAGATAAAGAGAAATTATTAAATGAAATAAAAATCCTTCTTCATTGAGGCGAACTTAGGACCTCATGGTCCTTTCTTACAGTTAACCTCTTACAGTTACAGTTATGAGGATGTAATAGTTGAAAATGCACCCTTTACCCGTGTGATTAATAAAATCTTTTTTCGTCACATTGCAAAATTATTAAAAAAACTAATTTATAAAACAAAATACTATTCATGTGAAGATAACCTTACAAAAAGGCCTCTAGCTTGTTTTCAATTTTGATTATGCAAATAAGCTGCTGTTTAGTAAGTGATTCGATAATTTTGTCCATTACGATTGTGTTACTGTACATTTTACCATTGATATGTAAAACTATTGACAAGAATGCAACAATAAAAAACAACCAATTACATCAATCGAAAAGTAATCTCGATAAATATGATTGCTTACAATCGATGTTTAAACTATTAACAACAGATGACGTTTACTCCTTAGCGACTAAAAAGGTTTTCTTCTCCCTTAGGAGTAATTTAAAAATACTTTATTATACGTTTTCACCTTATAACAATGGAGTTTGAAAATAAACGTCTCTTATTTGGTAATTTGCATATCAACAAATTTAATTCGTCGAGTATTGTGGCAATGGTACAATAAAGGCACTATACACTCACAATACTACTTGTGTACGTGGTTCTGCCCTTGTAAGTATCACGGGAGCGATTCCGGTTTAATTAAATTATGCAGATTAGCTTAACAATAGGTTTCTGTACACAATTGAATCACAAATTAGCTATTTTAAAGCTATGGAATGGATAAAAAGTAATTATAATATAGTTATTGTTGTCTGGATGGTGTTTGAATACGTACAAATGAGTCATAAATTATATCAGTTTAAGAAAAACAATACTAAATATTTTTTGGATTAGTTTTTTCGTTACCAATCTTTTTGTGGGTTGGCCGTTGTATTAAGCTTAAACATTTTCATTTGATATTTCGGTAAAGTGAATGTTAAACTATTTGTGAACCGAAATGATTACAAATATTTAAAAAATACCATTTTCCAAATTTAATCAATTAGATGTAATGGTCACTATTATTTTTTTACACAGACAGTACTGTATGCAAAAACTAGGATACTTTTTTAAGTGATCATCATTACCTCAGGCTGTGCCTAGTCACAGCATTTTTAAACTTAGGTAAAGCCCATTGGAGAATGGTGGGATTTGAACCCGAGTCCTTGAGGTTTAAAACCTTTTACACTAGACCAGCTCGCTATCATTATAACATCGTAAAAATTTATAAAACATCTTACCATAACAAGGGGTTTTAACAAATAACACAGACCTCAGGATGAAATATTACAAAACCCAATAGTATCAAAGCGATTAAAACGATTACATAAAATGAGGTTACTAACCTGTTGTCAATCAGTCCTATATTGTCGTGGATGACTATAGTTCCGGGGTCAAACCCCCATTTTTAAATCTTCTCTTCAAAATGGGGTTTTAACCTATAGTCATGCACGATAATATAGGACTGATTGACAACAGGTTAGTAACCTCATTGTATGTCAATAAATCAATCCTGGAGGCAAATTATGTAGGAACGGCCAGACTCCAAATGAACCTGTTGATTATCAATGTAACTGGTTAAATAAATCAGCAATCAATATTTCCCAGTCTTTCGAATTATAAAATAAGCAAACATGAAAGTGTTTGGAACTATATTTCAGTATCGATAGAAATATACTTATTATGTCACTGTTTAGATATTGAAAAAAAAGATACAACATTGTTTTACGAATCATAAATTCGTATATCCTTACATCTGCAAGATTTATAAGAGGAACAATCAAATAACATCTGAATGTTGTTTGCTGATAGCCTGTAGATATTTGCAAAATCTCGCAAAACAAACGGAAGGGAAAGTTTAATTTCTTTCCATGCATATTTATACTGCTCGTCAGTTGCGTATGTTCTGTATCAGAATGTGATTTTACTCATCTAAGCGAAAAGGGCCTTACAATTTGTATTGAAAAGGTGTAGCTTTTAAATTTCAAAGAAAAATACTTTTCATATAGAATATTAATCCACGACTCAACAATATTATTCACTAAAAACAATTCCCTAGTAGCCAACATGTATTGACTGATCAAGTTCTATCGATTGTATTCATTCATTTATAAGTCCGCAGAAAAATTATCAATTAATATAAATAATTAATTTTAAAACAATACATTTTGTTGTAGTAATGTTAAAACATACTTAAAATGGGAAATACACGTTTGAAAGGGTTGAAAATTGTTTTTAATTAGAATTTATAGTGAAACATATAAAGTAAATGTTATCATACATCATCGTTCAAGAACTTTTGGCGTATTTACATCTCGAAATACAATTTAAATACTAAGTTGAAGAACACTTGTTTTAAATATCTCAACAGGAAAAGAAAATCTTAGTTTACCGCTGAGAATTTAAATGAAGAAAGAACTAAATTAACACTGACCAATGAAAAGTTGTAAAGTTTTCATAATTATAAATACATCATACTTGGGGACCATTAAATATGGTCCAACATTGTCAAATCAAATATTGGAAAATACGGTCCAACTTTAGTTATAATTTTAACTTCTGTTGACCATACCAGTGATTAACAAGGTTTTTAAATATTTAAGATTAACTTGATTTACTTTAGGATTTGTCATTGGTTTTATTTAAAATAACTAAACACGATAGGATATAAGTAGATGCGCTTTGCTTATTCAAAGTTGGCTATGGACCAGAAACCTATAAGTACCAAAGATTTAGGAGAGTAACATTTTCTAGCTTAACATAATTCTAGCATAAACTAGAATATATGTTGCACATTTTCTTGATGGCAAGCTGCTAAAGATACAGCAAAAATGTCTGTTACCCATTGCTTTGCAAGTGGAAATTGATCACATATGATAATTTTGTATAAAAGCTATAAATGTCTATTTTACTGTCCTAAATAGTTAAGCATTCGTTGTTTTCAAGATTTAACGCACATAGGTGAGTATTTCAACCTAAAAAATATTAAAAGTATGGGAAACTGATACGGGTATACCATGAAGATTTTTTACTGAATAAATCAGCTGTTTCGTTATCTACGAGTGACAATTAAAAAACCAGTGATAAAAACGTGAAATTAAAGAGCTATTGCCATTGCTAAGGATTGAACCAGCACCTGATTGCTACGCAATCTGTTCTGATTCAAAAGATTAAACTTTGCCCTACCACTTAGTTTTATTAGAACCTTCAGTATCCAATAGTCAATGTATAACTTATACTGTTTAGTTTATCATGTATGTGGAAGGATACAATTGTTTGAGATGCAAACAAATTCAATTCAATTAATGATAAAGTTGATTGTTTTAAACATTAACTTTACACACAGACAAAAAGTTTACACTAATAACAATGTAAAACAACTTAGATCATCACGAAAGCTGTTGCTTACAAGAAATTGAAACGGTCCAATATAAATTTGGTAATACCTCCATAAAGAAAAAAAAACTCCAAAACAAAATACATAGTCATTGAACTCACTTCTCATATTAATCTTATATGAAAATTTGGTCATCAGCCTGTGGCCATTAAACTTGAAATCTGGGTTTTGATAATTGCGGCCCACTCATTTCTGGTATCCAAGTCTAATAGGCCCAAAGCGTGAAGGCATACCCTTCCCATCCTTTCTTTTATCAGTGTAAATAGTTGATGATCAAAAACGGGGAAGATGAATCTTATTTCACATAACTTTTTGTTTCTTAAGTGTGTGGACCTCGTTTTACACTGTCAACTAAAATATTTTTAAGAACAAATCAAAACTAAACTAGGTACAGCCAAAAGTTTCCACATATCCACAAATTATTTGTTAACATTTGAATATAAGGCTTCACGACTTGCCGTCCAGTCTACAATCAAGCAAACAAAAAAAATTTGGTTTTTATTTTGGTCCATATAAAAGCCCGTCCCAAAAACTTTGGATGTTCATGGGACGTAGCTAGAGGCTATAATTACATGTATAATAGGAATGAACCTATTTCGCATGATATAATGGAGTAGATTTCAGTATCTAGCCAAGATGGAGTGCGATATACATTGTATGATTGGCATCATCCAATCAGCGCACTGACCAATTACGTCATGTCTGTGGATTAGCATAACTAACGCTCTGTGCCTCCCTGTGGAGCCAATCCCTACGTAACTATACACACGGAATCGGGTAACCCTAACTTTGGTCACCGATAAAATAACAAGATACTTAACAAGTTTTACCCTCACATTGAATATTTTCAACGTCATTAGAAATATTTTTTTCAGTATTTTTTATCTTTTGTAGACAACTTTAAGTGTTAACGATGTTTTATAGAAAACCCACTTCAGCAGATTTTCCTCATAAACATTTAATACATGTTTACCCAATCAAATATTAAACCATTTAAATAATATTGCATCAAACTGTTTACTTTTAAAGATCAGTTATAAGTTCAGAGAATTGACTTACAGTACCGGCTAACACCTTAACAGGAAAACTGAAAGTTAAGAATCCCCTAGCTTCTAAAAATACATCTGCCACGGTTTCACTGCTTTAAAACCCCTAAAATATTTAACTACACATTTATTTGTGTGTATTTACAGTTTTGGAACTTTAATCATAAGAAGAATGATTACCATGTACAATGTTTTAAACATGGTAAAGTGTTACCGGTAGTTACTTATAAATAAAATAACATTGAGTTAAATCGAGCTACCAAAAGAGTTAGGTGATGACAAAAAACTGATCCCTGTTAAATATTCTAACATTTTAACAAATTCAAACAAAAACTATTTACAGTATAGATTTTTTATTGTAAACTATAGGTCTACTGTAGTCACCAAGGTGGGAAAATAACATAAATGAGATAATGGAAAATTTTACTGTATAACACTCTGGAACCAACTCATTTAACTAAGTTATTTTTATAAAAATTGCTACACCTTGTCAATATAGATTGTGTCCGATTCAGTATTTAAAAGTCAATAATTAAACCACTTGGTACACTGCAGCACTCGAAAGAGTTTTGAGCTCGTATTTCATTGTTGCGTTTCACGTAAGTAACGGAAGTAACGTAACTGTGACTGAAGACACGACAAACTGTTATAAACACGCAACCTCGCTAGCCCCCCCCCCCTTTACAACCTTTACATCGTTGTTTACAACTCTAAGATGCTACACCATCCCTCAAAGTGCTAAATGGAAATAAAATCTACTAAGCTATTTCTAGTTCTCACTATCCAAGTTCTTCTTATTATTATTTTGTATTTTTGCTTAGAAAGATAAATACAGTTATAAGTAACTGCTCAATGTCACATCCGGAAATATGAACAAAGAAGCACTCAAATGAAACAGAATATTTAACATTTAGGAAGTCCACAGCAGATGCCAACCGGCATCTCACTGAAGCATCCCGCTGGTTTGAAGGAAATGGTTTCCAGCTCAACCAGATAAAACCCAGGCACTGGTCTGCAGTCTGGCGAGAAATGCCCCACGGGATGAGCCAGTGAAGCTCCTTGGATTTCATCTGGATAGGAAGTTGGCGTGGAACGATCACATCAACAAAGGTAGTAGAAACCCTTTTAGGGCATTTTGCCTGCTGCTCAAGCTACGGAATTTCATCACTCAGCCATACCTGCTGAACATCTACCATGCTATGTTCCACTGCCATGTGAGCTACCCTACTGCTATGGGGCCATGCTGCGGATGTTGAGGACATCTTAGTGCTGCAAAAACGTGCTCTAAGACTCATTACTTTTAGTGACCGCATTGCCCACTGTAAACCCATCTTCGCAAGATTGGGAATTCTCACAGTTTACAGCCATTATATCCTGGCCTGCTCACTACTGGTATATGACAATTACGACAATCTCCAACTCCGTTCAGCATTTCAGAACCACCAAAAAAGGCAGCACGAGCTACTGGATGTGCCTAGGGTTAGGCTTGCAAGATCGCAAAGGAGCTATAACACAGTGGCAATTCAAATTTTTAATAAGCAGCCTCACTCAATCAAACGTCTTGGGCGTAAACGTTTCATGAAGAAGCTTGTCCCTCTCCTTAAGTCAAGAGCGTACTACTCACTAAAGGATTTTGTTGAGGATAGTTTTCCTGAATTGTCTGACTAAACCGCATATCCACATGCCAAAGTTTTTGTAAATATTTATGTTTGTATCTACTCAAATTCAGTTGTTTTTAAATGCATTTTGTATATTGAAATTCTGACGCCATCAATACCTTATTGGGTAAAAGATGAAGACATGATAATAAGGTAATAAGGAAAACCGCATAGGTGTGCGGAAGTCGGTGAGGCAGGACGACAGGAGGTAAAGTTGTATATCTCTAGCCCTGAGTACAGAGTGTGGGGTGGCCGTGGTAACGGTCACATGTTCCATTGGTTCCATCACACCACCTTCCGTTCCCACTGCTACCTGTAACTGTAGTAAAAATGTAAATCGAATAAACTAACCACATTTGGTTAGTGTTTTCAATCACGCTATATAACATCCCATCGTATGGTGTAACGGTATACGGATCGAGCTAGCAGATTTATTACAAGTCAGGAGAGTTACAAATCGAGAAATAATGGATTTAAGTTAATACACAATACTTAACTTTTCATAAAAATTGTTAATTGAAAAGAACCTGTTTTTTTTTATTGATGGAAAATATTTGTCGCTGCAATTATGCAGTTTATACTAAATATTTTAGATTGAGTTTGAGAAATGATTACGTTTCTGAAAAAGATATTTGAACAATAAGTAAAGTAGTTTTTAAATACTTGTATATGTAAATCAAATGGGGTTGCTTGAATCCCGAAATGTTTATATTGTACAAGTTACTGAATTGTCACAACAATACTGTAATTAGTTTGCACCACATAATGAGAGATAGCAGATAAATGATATTCTGTCCCAACTGGAGTGGATTGAACGAGTCACGTTCATGATAAATGGATTGTGTGTTAATTCAAAACCAGTGTGACTCACATAACAACGAGAGATTGTGTACACCCTGAATTATACTCGGTTTCCGTGTTTGGGGTTCTTATTTTGTATGGAAATTCCAGTTGGGTTGCAATGCAAGTTTAAAACATTGGAATTTGTGTATCTTATAGCTGACAACAGATAAATTAAGAAATTAATTGAACAATATACTGGCTTGTGTGAAATGGCCCTGTCTTAAGAACCGGGGTTTTTAGTACAAAAGTTTTAATTTAATTCATTTAACACTTATTTTTAGCCTTTTTTTGCCTTAACATGCAATCCATGTCAATCTTGTATGAATCTCAACCAATAAAATCCCGATAAGAAGTTTCTTATATGATTCATAAAATAAAGCCTCGATGTTGGATATAGTATAGAAACATTTGATTTAAATAATCTATGGTTTATATTTTGTATTGTCTTTTCCAGCTGCTATGAAAATATGAACTTTTATAATTTTGAGACATATGATGTTTGAATGAATTGTTATGTTGTGATTTACAGAAAATATAGTTTGGTAGCATTTTACTATGATTGAGTATCTTTTCATTTGTGAATAATTAAATTATTTTCTGCTCAGTATCTAGTCTATTTCTCTTTCCATTTTTGACTTTTAACATTTGGCGACCGTGACAGGACTGTATGAGTTCTTAACCAGATAGTCACTATTGAGATAATGGAAAGAAATAGGAAACTAAGAAAAACCTTCAGAACAGCATTTACCAGAATTTATAATGGGATAAATGAGGAGCTATGCAAAGATGAGCAAGACCTACACAATATACAGGGTAAATTGAGCTCTCTGGAAGGTAAGATAGAAGAACTAAAAACTTTGGACAGGGAAATTTTAGATTTCTTGCTTGATTCTGAAGCAGATGAAGAAGAGTTAGATGAAGAAGTTAGGATAGCAGATGAATATGTAGAGAAGTTTAATCGAATTAGTTTAGCTGTACAGAGTAGATTGATTAGGGCTAGGGCCACTTCACCTAATTCCAATGGGTCTGTAATGAGTAAATCTACTGCTGTTAGGACTAAGCTGAGGCTACCTACTATTGAATTCACAAAGTTAAGCGGGGATTTGAAGGATTGGCTACCTTTTTGGGCACAATTCAAAAGAATAGATGATGACGAGAATATTGACGATATTGATAAATATCATTATCTTGTGCAGGCTACTTTAGCTAATTCTAGGGCTCGTCAGCTGGTCGAAAGCTATCCTGCTACCGCTGAGAACTATTCAAAAGCTTTGCAAAGTCTTAAAAGTCGTTTTGGTAGAGATGACCTTCTCATAGAAGTGTATATTAGAGAGCTTTTGAAGTTAGTTCTGAGTAATTTAAACAGTAAGGTAGAAGTTTCTTGCATTTACGATAAACTGGAAACCCAGTTAAGAGCATTGGAGACATTAGGAGTAACAACTGACAAATGTTCTGCTATGTTATATCCTCTTATAGAGTCTTGTTTGCCTGAGGAATTGTTGAGAGCTTGGCAGCGTCACTATGGCTATGAAGTTGATGCTGAACTTAAGGATAGACTTGATGGCTTGATGAAGTTTCTGCAAAAGGAGGTTGCTAACGAGGAAAGGATTACTCTAGCCGCATCTGGTTTTGAAAATAGTAAGCAACCTAACCTACAGCCTAAAGTAAGTAAATCTACTGTATTTCGACCTAAGCCTAGTTACGCCAGACATACTGAAATGATGCCGACAGCTGCTGGTTTAGTTAATCCAACGATGTCTGATAATTCAAATACTAAAGACGTTAAATGTATGTTTTGTGGTTCTAATCACTTAGCTGAAAACTGTAAAGACAGTAAACTGACAGTAGATGAGAAGGTGAAAATCGTTGGGAAAAATGGTTGTTGCTTTACTTGCTTGAAGTATGGTCATAGGAGTGCGCAATGTAAAGTTAGAGTAAAATGTCCCATCTGTGGAAAGAGGCACACTGCTGTTATGTGTAGGGCATCTGCTGCAGAAGGAAGTTCATTGAGTGAACAACCAGGCAAAGAAAGTTCTCTAGCAAACAATGTTCACACAGAAGTGTTTTTACAAACCTTTTTAGTAAAAATTAGAAACCAAAATCGAGAGCGAACAGCACGTGCTTTAATAGATACGGGATCACAACGGTCTTATATTTTGAAAAATACAGCAATGGAATTTGGCTACGACATAGTCAGAAAGGAGAAACTAGCTCATGCTTTATTTGGTGTCACTAGTACTGAAACAATTGAACATGCGTGTTATAAGGTTAGACTAAGTGACTTAAATAACAGTTATGCCTGCAATTTTGACGTTCTTGATCAAGATATAATTTGTAACGATGTTACAACAGTTAAGCCTGGTCCTTGGTCCATTGAGCTTGGAACACTGGGAATTAATGTAACAGATGGAGACGGGCCTATTGAAGTTCTGATAGGTGCAGACGTTGCAGGGAAACTTTACACTGAGAAACGATATCTGCTTTCCAACGGTTTAGTTGCAATGCACACTTTGTTGGGCTGGACTTTAATGGGAAGAACCACAGTTGAAGGGAATGACAGGTCCAGTTCTATGGCAGTAACTTCTTTACTTTCCCCTATTGATAATAAATCCATTTCAGATTTGTGGAGTTTGGATGTTTTAGGAATCAAGGATCCAGTGGAGGTCAAGAGTGAATCTTCAGTTAAAAGTAGAACAATGGAACATTTTGTAGAATCTGTTTCAGTGGAAAATGATGGCAGATATCAGGTCAAATTGCCATGGGTTGATGATCACCCGCCGTTACCTACTAATTTGAAAGTAGCACAAAAGAGACTCGGTAATCTTACAAATAAACTTATTTCTAGTGGATATCTTAGTTCATATCAACAGGTGTTGTCTGACTGGGAGGAATTAGGTATCATAGAGAAGGTTAACGATGCTGATTTGGAAATTGGTCACTACCTACCCCATCGACATGTGATAAAAGAAAACAGTCTTACCACGAAATTGAGACTTGTATTTGATGCATCTGCTAAAGAAAAGAATCATCCCTCGTTGAACGATTGTCTAGAAAAAGGTGACAACCTAATTGAATTGATTCCGTCCATATTAAATCGTTTTAGACTACACAGATATGGAGTTGTTGCTGACATCGAGAAGGCTTTTCTGCAGATTGGTGTACATAGGGACGATAGAGATTTTCTTCGTTTTTTGTGGATTAATGAAGAGGGTCAATTGGTTGTTTACAGACACGCTAGAGTGGTCTTTGGAGTTACCTGTAGCCCATTTATGCTAAGTGCAGTAATAAAACTTCATTTAGAAAAAACATTAGACTTGATAGATTCTGGATCGTTAAACTACTCAAGAAAAGTAGTAGAGACACTGTCGAGAAGTTTCTATGTAGATAATTGTATGGCAAGTTTTGATGACTTTTCAGAATTGAATCAATTTGTAGATCAAGCGACTTCTGTAATGAAAGATGCTAGATTCTGTCTTCGGAGTTGGGAGTACACAGAAATTCAGAGTTTTAAAAATGATTCTACTTTGACACCTATTTTAGGTTTAAATTGGAACAAAAATACTGACATGATTGAGTTGAATTTTGAAAACTTTGAGTTTAAAGAGCCTGAAATAGTCACAAAGAGATCTATTTTGTCTTTTGCACACAAGTTGTTTGACCCCATAGGTATAACTTGTCCTGCTACACTCTTGCCTAAGATATTGCTGCAGAAAACGTGGGAAAGTAAAATTGGATGGGATGACAAGGTTTCAGAAGAGATAACACTTTTGTTTTTAGATTGGGCAAAGCAACTTGAGATTTTTTCAAATTTGAAAATTCCAAGATATTTTGGAAATGAAATTGAAGGGAATATTTCTTGGACAGTTCACTGTTTTTGTGATGCAAGTCAGGACGCTTATGCGGCCGCGGTTTTCCTGAGGGGTGAATCTAATGGACGTGTCACAGTTCAATTAGTTCAAGCGAAGAGTAGAGTTACACCTGTCAAGAAGATGACTATTCCTCGACTGGAGTTATTGGCGGCTACCATTGGCGCTCGTCTAACTGACAACGTCTTAAAGAGTTTGGGATTTGAAAATGTCAAAACATTTTATTGGACCGACTCAACCACCGTTTTGTCATGGATTCGTCGAGAATATTACTGGGGAGTGTTTGTTTGGAACCGAGTAAAGGAAATAAGATCCCTTAGTAGCATCGAATCATGGAATCATGTTCCAGGCCATATGAATCCAGCTGATTTGCCGTCACGTGGATGTTCTCCTAAGCAGCTAGTGGAGTCGAAATGGTGGGAGGGACCACAATGGCTAAGAAACTCATCAAACTTGTGGCCTAACCAAAACTTCAGTGATGATTGTGATGATAAAGAAGTAAATTCTGAACTTAGAAAGATCAAATCAACTACAAAGATTATGATGAATTCTAAACCTGAACCAGATTGTTGGTATTACAGATATTTCTCCAGATTTGATAAAATCGTCAGATTGGTAGGCTGGATTTTGAGATTTTGTTCTAACACAAATATGTCTAAACAAAAGATATCAGGAGGATTGTCGGTTGATGAATTGATTAAGGCTCAAAATAAAGTGTTTAAACTTATTCAGAAAGACATGCAAGTTTTGACACCAGCTATGTTTTTGAATGGTACGAAGGAGTATGGATTTATTGTTTTGGACCAGATCAACTACACAAATTTGTCTCGACGTTGGAACTTTAAATTAAAATTAAAAGAAGATCTTGAAAAAAGATTTAGAAGTGAATACTTAAGTCAATTGGTGTTGCATTCGAAGAAGAAGAAATCTCATCAAGTGCAAGTTGGAGAAATTGTTTTACTTGGAAGCGACAATAGCAAACGGATGGACTGGCCTTTGGCGAAGATTGAGAAGATAATTCCTGGAAAAGATGGCAACATACGTCTTGTGGAAATGAAAACATCAAAAGGAACAGTGCTGAGACCCATACAACATGTGTTTCCACTTGAATTGGTCCAGCAGAAAGACAATCAAGATGGTAATGAAACATTCGAAATGGAAGATGAACAAGTGGCTGAAGGTGTTGGTCGTGAACATGATCAACCTGTTTACACACAAAGAGGAAGAAAAATTATACCCCCACGAAGATACCTGAAGCGATAATTAATATTTTGACTTTACAAGTCAAAAGGTGGGAGAATGTTGGATATAGTATAGAAACATTTGATTTAAATAATCTATGGTTTATATTTTGTATTGTCTTTTCCAGCTGCTATGAAAATATGAACTTTTATAATTTTGAGACATATGATGTTTGAATGAATTGTTATGTTGTGATTTACAGAAAATATAGTTTGGTAGCATTTTACTATGATTGAGTATCTTTTCATTTGTGAATAATTAAATTATTTTCTGCTCAGTATCTAGTCTATTTCTCTTTCCATTTTTGACTTTTAACACTCGATATCATGGTTTACTTCTTATCAAGGTTTGCAATAACATGTAATTAGGGGTAATGTAAAATCAAGGATGTGTTAAACTGACACTTTGTATCAAGGGTACTTGTAATTGAAGGTCCTTGTTACTGAGGCTTCAAAGTATAATCTAACTCAATACAATCTAAGTGATTTGGGCTAAAAACTATTTTAGGCTAAATCTAGAGGGTTGCTTTATTATTACAAAGCTTAAACATTTGGTTATAGGAGAGATTTGGGCTTAAAACTAAGAACTTTTGTATATTTAACATACAAATTTAAATATAGTGTAAAATTACGTAAAGGTAGTATACAACTTGGCAAAAATATTAATAAGTCCAAATCAAAATCTATTATGTTCTTTGGATTGTGTAGTGACTAAACCCACTTCCACCATGCTTAACCTAACATACTTTATCACGTACTATTTAATTTAACAAATCTTTCCATTCGTCTTAAAAAAACATCAATATAACATTAAAATGCTAAAAACTAAAGTAAAGCATACAACGATAATTGTGTTATTACAACGGCGTTTAAAATACCATATTTTATCATAATCTCCAAAAGTATATAGCATTTTATGAAGGATAAATACCAATAATATATACTAATAACGATTAATGGATTAATAAAATAAAAAGCAAAACACTTTTTTCGTCATAAGCAGTAAATTTTGTTTAAGTAGAGTTAAATTAGAAACTTTTTTATTGCTCGCAGATCATCCATCCGCAAAATAATTATCAACCGAGTTGGCCTCCGGAAATGTGTATTCTTCTGGAGAAAACAACTTGTTTTTACGCATCCATAGTTTTAACACTAATTTGATTACACTTATACGAGCTGAAAATAAAATACAACTTATCTTTTATGTCGCAGTGAATAAAAGGTTGAATTAAATATTTTACCGTTTATTATTAAGTACTGAGGCTGTGCTGCTTTACTGCATATTATTTGAATACCACAATTGTCAACAACTGATATCCGGCCAATTGTAGAGAAGTTTATATTATTTTTGAAAATACGTTTTATATAATGTATATTTTGTACAATTATATTAGTTTTATTTTTTTTTATTGGGGAGCAGAATAAAAAAGTACTTTGTATTTTAGCCAAAAAAATTATCACTGTAAACATTCCCTACAGTTCAATTTTGATGTATATTATTTCATAGAAATTATCTATATTTACTTATTTACATAGTTAGAGTTAGAAAATGCTCTAAATAAAGATTTTTCTTTACTTCTTCTTCAATAGTAAGCCTTGAATGCTCCCATGACATGATAGATGTTAGATTTGCTACAAAGTTAGGTGAATAATTATGTTTTTTATTAGCCTCATCTGTTCTCATGATTTTAAAATAAATTAAACAAATGAAGAACATCAGCTAACTAGTCAAAAACTTAAATACTGTACCGTATAACTATAAAACTTAAATATATGTAAAAAACTATAAATACAACTAAGATATACTACTTAATACTACTAACCAATTACAGGTGGACTAAATAAAAATAATACTATAGCAAAACTACTATTAATATAACCAATAATTTTTCCCATGCATAGGTCGGCCCAACGTATTACCCAACTATGCATGGATTGTGAAGTGTTTGAATAAATATTACTGTGCATGCTATTTTTGGAATATACTTATGATTTTACCGAACAAAGCTGCTAAGAACCAACTGGGAAATAATACTTTTATTAAGTAGAACCTTATAAACTCAACTCTTCATCCAACAAAGCCATTTTTCGTTTAATTGCATTTAATAATTTCGAAATATCATTTAAAACCCACCGTATTTTACCAAGCGCACTACGTGCTATTCACAGCAGCATTATCGGTAATAGGCGAGGTGGCAAATCCAAAATAGGCCTATGATTTAGCCAAAGCAGTTTGCATTCTGAATGCGCCAAATCCCGCATACAACGCAATAAGCCTGTTTGAGGGTATAAATATAAAGCCTTCGCACACCAGGCTCATTTTGAGTTAACAAAACTAAGCCTCCAATTTACTCTCTTGGCACACTGCACGTCGTTTTAGTTTAACTTGAGCACTCTCTGGGGTTGGATTTTAACTGGTGCCACATACCACATAACTGCACTGTTGTAGTGTTGTCTAGATTATTTGGCTTCAAACTTTTACATCACATGGGGAGTCTATTCTGTGTATAGTCAATCATTTTACGTATAAAAGACAACGTGGATTCCTGAGAATATGTTGGTGAGTAAAATGGGGCCTTAGTCACCTTCCATTTTTCTATAATGTTTATTTAAACTTTGATTCGAGCCATTCCAAATTATGTAAAAAAAAAAAAATTATGCCACATTATTGTACTATTTTTTACTCTAAAGATACATGAGTTATAATCTAAACGCTAATAGTAGCAAAACCAGTTCACGTGAAAAAGCTTATTTATACCATAGATAGTTTGGTGGCGAAAAACAATTTAGTTAAGTTTTAACGTCATCATACTGTAACTAGTGACAAATATTACTCAGTGAAACATTCTTAGATATTGAAGGGACGTATGACTATAGAGTTTATGAGTACAATACAGTTTTAGGTCTATTTGTTACATCGTTGGGTCCTTAAGAATCACGTGGCACCGAAAGAAAGGAAAATGTTAAAGGTGAAGAATGAAATGCTTTAAGATGAGGTTGGAGGTTGAATCTCCTTAAATTTGTCCAAACCTTCATGTCAAGTACTTTGATTGGATTGCAATTAATCATTTTAATCACTTTTCTTACGCTTTTTGACTACACTCTGTTTCCTAGAGACCTAATGGACATTTAGCTCACTTAACAATTAGGGAGTTCCCTTAACCACAAATTAAAATAGCTATCATTCGCAATAATACACTTTTAAAATGATAAATAATTATTACCTTTTGATATTTCAATTATAACAATCACAGTACCTTTCACCAGCAACGGACACAATTCTGTTTTTACCCGAACTCATCTAGCATTTTACTAGAATATTTACTAAGATTTATAAGATTTAGCATTTAAAGATTTATTTTTCAAAATTAATAAAATTAATTTACATTAAAGTTTTAAAGTGTAAATCTCGTTCACAAAACTGTCCAATAAAAAAATCTGTCTACGTAGGAAAAATTACGATATAGTTTTATTTACTTTGTCATATTTCCCCTAGACTAACAGTAGGCACTATAGTCCATTAGGAATCTTATATTGGTGTCTTCCATTGTTAATGTCCCTTTTGTTCCCATATGTTTGAACAGGAATTGATTGAAGCAGTAAATCTAAGGAAGTAGCTTCTGTAACCGCAATAGTGTAGTAACTGTCCTGTGAGTTTTTAAAATTTTGTTGTATGTTTTAAAGGTGTTAAGCAACTATATTTTCCCCTACAATGAGATGTATCAACTAAATGTCTACATATGAACTAGCCGAAGACAATAGGTTTAGTAGCACACTCTTCAATTAAATAAAATATTTTTAGACGTACCATAATGAAGTGTGCTGTTTTTGAATATAGACTCAGTACGGTAATATTTAAAAATTGTGTAATGGTTCTATATTTTCATACTCTGGATAAATTATTTTTAATTACATTTGTCAAACGTTTTTACGTAGTTCAAAACCAAACTTATTTTTATAAAGAGGCTGTTATTATAATTACACCCTCTTATGACTTTTACATAATATACATATTTGATGTAAAGCGTAAGTTATGGAAATGTACAATTTATCTTGCAAGTTCCCTTCAACAGATATTTGCCTAAAGTGGTGAAGTTTTCCCATGATGAGATAAGTAACAAGTTGGGAGGAGATATTCGAGGAATCGGTTCGCTTTAAGAGTTTGCTCAAAAGTTTAATGAATTTCCAAACGAAATTTGTATAAAATATTAAAAATACTTTTATTTGTACGAATAGCAAAAGTGTAAACAACACTATAGATAACCGTTTATTAATATATGTTGTCTTTGCTGTTCACTGTTGTTGTTGTTTAGTTTCGTGAATTGTTTATTGTATTGTTGTGTTGTTTACTTGTATGGAACCACCTAAATTTGTTCTGTGTATGCTTCAGTACTATTGTTGGAGTGCTCAGTTACACAACTTATATGGCTATGGATTTCTTAAACAACATGTTTCAAAATGTAACCAAAAATCATACTGAAAGGATATTTTTATTTGTACTCGTATATTGAGGGGCTGATATTTACTAAACGTAAATTAATATATACTTACCTTGAAAAGTCATTAAAAATTGTTCAACATTGTACGTATAGCGTTGTTGGGGAACCCTAAGATCGTAGCAACAATATAACTACCTAAAAATCACAAAGGAAACAAACTCTATTCACAACTAGTAATTTGAGTATTCTTTCATTTATAGGTAAAAAAATTTATACATTTACTGCTTGTTTCTTAAACAAGATCACAACGTAATTATTGTTTGGATTGTACAAGGCAAGCCATTCTTTGAAGATAAGATAAAATGTTTTAGCAGACAGAACTTATATTGACTTGAATATACGCTTTAAGATACCTATTACAGATTTAGCAACTTATATGGACATTTTTCCTACTGTTATCATGACATTGCTTGCAACTAATGAAAGTAACTAATAAAAGTTGTACCAATTAATTTGATAGTAGTTGTACTACCTTATGTCGTAATGGTTGTACTGTCTGTTGTAATATCAGGTGTACCAACTTACGTCACCACAACACCTGTACTAAATGATGTCATAACAGTTATACAAACCGTCGTGTCAGTTGTACCAAATGATTGCACAACATCAGTATTAAATGACGTCATAACAATTGTACCACCTATTTAGCAAGGCGTGTGGTTTATACATTATTGACCATCTAAACGTTGAAGGAAACGTTGAGGGTATATCGAAGCCCTCAAAGTGGTGCTTGAGTTGACCGGAGTGGCTTTTCCAGACCAAACGGTTCACCACAAGTTGGCTTCCTGTGGCTTTTGAACAGGAGACTAAAGATATCCACATCCTACTGATTTATTCTTAGTTAAGTTTAGTTCTTAGTTGTTCTTCTGATTTGTTCATAGTTAAGGTATTTTAACTAAATAAGATTTAACATTCTACTTATTTGTTCTTATTTAAGATCATTTTAACAAAATAAGAGTCCACATACTACTGATTTGTTCATAGTTAAGGTGATTTTAGCTAAATAAGATCCCACATTCTACTTATTTGTTCATAAATAAGGTGTTTTTAGCTAAATAAGATCCATTTAGTGGTATGAACTTATAATTAGATAATATAATTCTTGCACCACTATACTTTAAAACAAGACAACTTTAAATTACTATTTCCTAATTCAGTAATGTTGATTGTTTTTTATACGGAGTCTTGTATTAAAATAAATTGTATACACACTTTAGTGTAGCTAAAAGTAGATACAACTATCGACGAATATCATAAATTGTGATGATTAAGGACAAAGCATCACTAGCACATCTTAGCTTAAATCATTGTTACCTAAAATCACATAAAATAATGACTAAAAAGATTTGTATATTATTAAAATGTCACTAACTGTCTGAAGAAAACTTTGAACGTGAGTTTTAAAGCATACAAAACCAAGAATTATGATGTCCTGATATTTCATACAATTTTTTATAATCATTTCCAATCCTAAAAACGTATTTAAAACAATTTATTGACAGATCACGTAGATAAATATTATATCCGCATGTTTTGGCTTAGCACTTGTTATAGCTTTAGTATTTAGTGTTTAAAATAGTAAGGAATCCTGATAGTCTACATACAAATTATACTCATATTCTTATAGATGAAAATAATAAAAGAAATAAATACATATTCACATAAACAAGAATCATGGTTTTATTTTTTTTTAAGGAAACACTCACTATTACAAAATTTAAACTTGTACTTGAGTCAAGAGTTGGACAAATGATGTGTTAAGGAATTGACTCCATAGCTCACCCAAGTGTGTTTCTGTGTTTCCGACTTTCGTACAAATCATTCTGTTGTAGATTTTCTAATTAACCGATTTTATATATTCGACAACAGTATATCTGCCCTGCATACAAATGTTCCTTCTTTATGGAAGTTAACCTACTTTGTTGCAACCCTCACCATTTGTAAGCAAATTTATACATCAGCATCAGCAATAAAATAAAAATTCTACTATTTATTTTATTTCGTAATTGTACTGGAACATAGTAAATAAATTCAAACCCCATACCTTTATTTCAAATGTATTGATCCATCGAGGGAAGTAAATATGTAATTTTATCAAAGGATAACTAAAAGTTGCAAAGGAACTTAATCTGTGCAAAATCCCTTTAAAAAACTGCGTTCCCTTTTTCGGGCCATAAGGTCAGAATTTAGTCAGTGTTGTGGTAAGCTGACTCAGAAGCTGTTATAGATAAAATTCTGTATGCATGATATTGGTGTTTTGTTGCAGCGATCTCGGTCTTTTAGTTAATATTTATCTTAAAATACAGATTTTTGCACAGTAAATGAAGGCACATAAACACCTTAAACCCATAAACTAAGGCGGATATAACTATCACTGTTTTATCATAATCAAGAAGACAAATTTAAACACTAACTCAAAACAAATTCATCGTATCAATACATTGTTGGAATTGGAAAAATTCAAAGATTTGCCCACCTAGTTTTGCACCAGGGATCTCCTCTTAATCTGTACACTTAACCTGACCAGCTGCCCTTTTGGCTGGGGAGACAAAGACTTATACCACTTGAATTGGTAAGACGAAGCAAATGTCAGAACTTTTTTGCTTTCAGCCGATTTTGATTAATTACTGTTGCATCAATAGGGCAAGTGAAGTTTATTAGGGCCTACGTCAATTTTATGACCGGCAATGATTTGGTTTTTGGTGGTCAAAAGGTTAGGTTTAGACTCCAATATTCCTTGACTACTTAACATTTAGGCCTACCCCGCCTACCTCGTACAGAAGCAACAATTCCTTGAACTTAAGGTGATTTTACTTGTTCATCGACCCGTTTTTTACACCCAAATCTACATAATATAACAAATATTTTCGAATGAAATATTTTAACCCTCTAGAATAAATCTAAGATTAATATAAGCAATAGAAGTTTGCCAATTTGTCACAAAAGTTGGTTTAAAGTGTTTATAACCGCAAGTGGCAAAGTTTGGTCATGACGAGATAAGTAGGAAGTTACAGCAAAGTCTTAATGGATATATTTACGTTCCGTCTTGACGGATACTTTCCTGACATTGGTACTTTACGAATTATGTAATGTATAACGTCTTAAGAATGTTAAAAAATGTATATTTATGTTGCACAAGCCATAAGTCCTTTTAGTGTAGTTATTTAGGTCTTTATAGTAAAGGTAACCGGTTCAATACTGGAAAAAGCCAGTAGATTCTTGTTATTGTAACCATGGACCCAGATGGCTTTTAATAAGTCTTTTTCTGGCTAAATCGATAGACTCTTAATTATCAGTAACAAAGCTACACAACTTTATTAATTTTACTCTTGTACTTCACTCATATTCGTGTTTAAATACGCAGAATTGGGTCCCTGTTCCAAAGCAGATATACATGGTGATGATAAATTCGGGTTAAAACATTAAATTTATTCAATCATATCCATTCTAATTATCATTCTAATTCTAGAAATGTTTACAAATTTTGAAGAGAATTTGATTGATAGTGGAATAAAACCACCACATAAGTATATAGGTTAGATTTGATAAATTTACATGTTACGTTTTACTAAAAAGTCCTGCCTAATGATGCCAATGGTCTTTTTAGGTGATTAGACACGCCTGGATAGCATACCCATTGATATTCAATACCAAATTCAAAATTAAACCATATAACTCAACGATGAAAAATGTATCCTAATTAAAAGCTTTACTATATAAAAAAAGGTATTTAGACTTTATGGAACACCATATCAGGTTTTTTAAAGCTTAAAGAATATTTATTAAATGCAAACCTATAATACGCCAATATTTGTTCAACTATTATATCGACGGGGTTGAGCTCGGTGTATAGGCATTAAATCTCCATTGTGCCAAATCTCTTCCCGATATAATAACAATAGCTTCTGCATGAATATATGAGTATATTTTGCATTGAAAATGGGGGTTTTAAATTTTGTAGACTATACATTAGTAAATAGTTTAGTTTTTGTATCTTTGCAATTTTTATAATCACCGTTATTTTTTAAATAACGAATTTATTGATAGCAGTGCTGGGATTTGTTCCATGAATTTTAAGTTTTTGTAAACTCTAATGCTTCTTAATGACACGAAATGCGTTTTACGTACCTCTATAACCCTACCTATTTTTCCTAAGATGTTTCAGAAGTTGTTTTGCGCTGTAAGATAAAATACGTCTTTTAAAAATAATATGTTTCAATAGTCAAAAATAAATTGTACAAGATTATTTTTAATTTACAAAGGTTAGGTATGAACCTATCTAAGTTAGGTAGGGATTGAGGTGAATATATGAATAGGTTATTGCGTAGCTTAGATTAAAGTATTTAAAAAACGAAAACCAATAATGTCAACTCTGGTTCAAAGTACTGTGAAAATGAACTAGTAATCATGAATTATAAATTAATTGGCAAATTTAATAGGGGCGGTCTGCAAATTAATCCAGTAAAAACAATTCCTATAAATGCAGATAATATGCATATGTATCTTGTTAAATTAATTACCAATCTGCCACAAAATTAATTACCTAGCGAGTGATGAACAAACGTGTTCTGAAAACACATGTGATTAATCAAATCTTTTATACCATTGGTTAACACAGTTTCACATTTAAAAACGACCTTTTTAACATTTTATTTAATAAAGCATAAGTTAAGTTGCACAAGAATAATTTTTTCTTAGACTGATTACAGAAACACAAAATAAATGCAATATTGTTATTATGAAAATCCAAAGGTTTTTAAGATTCGTAAATAATATTGTTACAGGTTACAATGTTTTTTATTGATACATATTTTGGTAATTTGTTATTAACCGACCACGCCGATAAATCGACTTCCAAATAAGATTTTAATAAGTATAAATAACAAAATATTTCTAACCTAAAACCACCATTAGGTTAGGTTAGGGTATAGTTTTATTAGTATCAGTCGTTAGGTGTGGTCGGTATAATACCAAAGTACCCATATTTTTGTAGTTTATTGAAATTGTACACTGGAAATGACTTTTAGTAAAATTATAGGTAGGTAGTTAGTTTGTAATACGTTAAAGTAACCTTCACCTTCATATCTATATTTTTGAAGAATTGTAAACTCAAAGAATAGTTTTAAATTTTTTTTTATTACTTGTTTTTCTGAAATAGATTCCGAACCATCAGGTTGGATACGTAATTAAAATAACTTATGGAGATCTGCGAGATTCAAACCTGGAACCTCTGGACAGAAGTCCTGTGCTCCATTTGGACCAGTCTCTTGTCAATTTTAAGAGATCATAATTGTTTAGGAAGCCATAAACCTTCTAAAACTCAACTTTATAACTTAAATCGTTGTTCCGGTTAATAATCAAGTGTGAACAGTTTCGAAGTTGTTGAAGCACTAAAGTTGTCCACAACAGCGCATTTATATTTGCTTTCACTTAACTTGAGAAGGGTGTAGTAGCGTCTTGGATTAATTTATATTCACCAGCTTCTGACTAAGCAATTTAAGCTCTTAATACGAAATACAATTGGACGAACCACCGCTTACTCGATCGGTAAAATTTGATTATTCAAGATATTGGTACTTTGGTATTATATTGACCACACAAAAATTGGTTACCCAAAGGTTAGGTTAGTTAGCTTTCCTAACCTAATCTAACCTAGGTAACCTAACTCAATTTAGGTTTTTTTTTAAGAAGGCCAGGCTTATAATTAGACCATGGGATTATATCGGAGTTGGAAAAGCTTATTGTGCACAAATTAGGTGTGGTCAGTAAAAAGAATTAAATATAGACAGTCAGCTGTGCTGCGGCTACCATAGGTTCTGGCGCACACCACTGGGAGCGCCGTGTAGTTACGGCGTACAAGCTACGTAACTACACGGCACCAGCGAACTAGACCACGGCACTCCCAGCGGTGTGCGCCAGAACCTATGGTAACCATGGTAACCGCAGCATGGCTGTCAGTCTATATTTGATTCTTTTTCTCTATGGTATAATACTTAAGTACCAAAATATATCCATGAACTGATACCGATGAAAAGCGTTGCATACCTAACAATTATTTAACATGATTGATCGATCGTTAATTTCACCTTTTTAACACTTAAAGTGCCGTTGACATGTTTGAACATGAAAATTGCATTTATTTCAATGTTAAGCGATGGCGGGAATTCCCGTCATCAGCACCCAACGTGTTAAAAGAAATTATTATTAGGTTTATATCTACCTAAATCTCCATTTTTATTGGAGATGTATAATCAATGTTAAAATACTGTACCTATTTGATCCTTGTATTTACACATGCCCTGTAATACTTTCTGTATATTTTGTTCAATGGTCTTCACATAAATGTATCAAAGTTTTGTTGTTAATATTTAGCATACACTGTTATTTCGTACCCATCATGGCAAAAACATTAGCCTAATGTAGAAAACTTTTATCTTTATCTCAGTTTAAAAATCGTATTAGCATTATAAATTTGATATATTTGTTGCTTAAAAACTGTCCCGCTGTTTGTTGAAATAACCTTAGTAAATATGGCTAAAATATGTTCAGCAATTATTGTGTGATGAGGTTACAAAGTTCAAAAAAGTCCTACTAAATTAAAAGTAGCAATTAATTTTAAAGATAGGTAGAAACAGAAACAAACGTATTAACGGGACAGTATGAACACCATATTTTATTTGCATATACATTTTTATTCTTTGTAATTGAGTATATTTTACCTGTGTTGATAGTTTATAAATAAATCATTTCGAAAAAAAGAAAAAAAGGGTTACACCCTGACAGACCACGATAACTTGGGTCTATGTAGTGTGTAGTGTTGGGCCTTCATAGTGGGAAACACCATGTGTGGTTGGTCGTGTCGTCTTTGTTTACACTCAAAGTGCCTCTCTTTCATGTTGTTTTTGTAAATGTCTTTCACACAAAGAAAATAGTTTCCACTTGGTTCACCCAAATATATCCGCTTGGTGAAAATAGGTTGAATCTTTTCTTATGTTGAATGAAAATGTGACTTTTTAGATGTAAGATTTGTTAGGTAAAATGGGGGTTGATTGATATTTCAGTGTTTGATTTTCACCCAAAGATATAGGTTTTTGACTTCGTCCACCCTAATGTATAGGTTTAGCGGAAATTGGTGGTTCCAATATGTACACATACAATTTGATTAAAATTCTTTTATTATATTGCACCGAATTATTCTTAAAAATATAAACTGTATTTTTTTGCCTTTTCAAATCAACATTTTAATTCTTCCAACTCACAACACATTTCTTTTATTGAATAATATTATATTGTTTGCAGTGTATGTTTTACCACTAAAATTAACTTACAACAATTGCTAAAGCTTTACTGTGTTGCTATGTGTCATGGGTAGTTTTTTACTCATGTAGCTTAAAAATATTAATGCATTGTCGTAGCTTTGAAAGCATACGATGTTGTACTTACATTAAAAGTTAACAAGTTTGGCAAACGTTTCATGTATTGCTTTGTCTGAGTCTGTTTGGCACAATGTGTGTGTATCTTGTAAGGTAAGACAGCTGGAATCAAATAGATGCCAAAAAAACAAGCTGATCCTAAACGTGATCCAAGAATGCGATTTATAAAGTGCAATGGTAATTCGATTTTAAAGGCAAGAAATAACATGATGATCAAATTAGGAACACTCTTTGGTAAAAAAAATAATTCTGCCAGAGTTTACTGTGTGCCTGTTTCGTATTATATCTCAAATATCTCAACGAAAATGTACGTATTCCATTTGAAAACTTTGGTAGTTATATTGGATTGTCAAAATCAGTGTACAATGCATTTTTCAACCTATTGTGCAACAAAATTTCCAAATAGTTGTGTAACACATATTACAAAAATGTGTCAGAATTTTTAATTTATTCCTGTATAAGAGATTTTAAAACAAACCCGTTATCTTGAAAATAAGGAAATCGTATACAGTAAGAAGCAATTTGCAAACTATTTTGACTGTGGCTGATTTTTTCGGACAAGCGAAAAATTGGAATTGCCATAATAGCAAAAATGTAATATTTCTTCAGTATATCGAATGAAGATGTTTTTTTTTATATATTTGAATCAAAGTGCTGTGATGATATATGGTGCTTTGAAGCAAATTAAACTAAAAAGAAGCGTTACGGTCCGCTCTAACAAAGTTTCACTTGTCTTACTGTTTATTAACACCTTAGACGTATTTGACCAAAGAACATATTCTGCAACAATTGTTATCATTAAAAACATCATCCGAAACTTACGTTTCAAACATCACTAGTCTAAGAATCGTCATCTCTTCTCTTCAATAATATACAATATACCAATTAATGATAGATTTATCATTCAGCAGATAAATTCAAAATACATCTGTTGCGACGTGTCCACGAGGTTTGGTCAAATGTAAACATTTCCGTCCACCTCAGTCACGTCCACACGTGTAGGACGACCAACAAACAATATCTGTGTGATTAAGTCCTGCTGGGTAAACATGTAACTCAGAGGATTTGTTTTAGGTAAATGCTAAACATACAATTTAATTTAATTAGTTTATAGTTTATAGAACACGGTTTGTAATATCATGTCATTTGGTATTGTCTGTATTCTGTTTCTTGTACTTTCTGATTAGTTTGTACATGGTCCACGTGTTTATTATGTGGAATTTGTGTTGTTGGTAAAAAACAATTGAATAGAAATTGGAGAATATTCGATCAGTTGTTTCCAAAACGTTATTTTTGAGAAAATCATATGATAATTAATTGTTATCCAATTAACAAACTGCATTATATTTTGTGGGTTATTGTTACGGAGCTCTATTAACTCAATTCAGTTAATTTAAGTCAGTAAACTGATTCAGTATACAGCTTGCTGTGACGGTTTGGCTAGGTCACAGATGGATTAAAACAACTGCAATACCATCGCAAAGAAATTAATGGGAAATATTGGATAAGTTTTTTTCTATTGCATTGTTCGATATTTATAAGTCGGTTGGTAATTGTTGTCAATTCGATAACCTTGACTAAGTTTTTTGAGGTATTACAATCCAATTCGATTGTTTTAAGGCAGCGAACTGATTTTTTTTATACAATTATGATGCAGTTAAGCTAGATTAGCCTACAAAAAGTCTGTCTAAGTATAAAAAAACTAATATTACCTCGTTTTAATTGATATTTTATTCGGTGACACAACCTCACCATACCAAAGCAGCGTGTTTAAAAAAAGGGTACTCTATAACTTTAACCTTTTTCCTAAACTGTTTTACCTTGTTGTTACCTTCTTTTCTTTAAAAACTAAACAAACTTAATCTATCCCATGTTGCCTCCAAAATACCAATGTAGTCTTACTAGCACATGGTGACTTTATACGAAAAACTAAAAATACAAAGCAATGTTTAAAAACATTCATTTTTTTATGCTCTTCATCTCAGGATGGTAGTACGGTCGAGACAACGTTTGCTCAGACAGTATTATGTTCGTGCTTAAGCACCCAGACCACTTGAGTCTAAGTTACAACAGCCTCAGTTGGCTAAACTGTAATGAGAGTAGTTAGTGCGACTTTGTGTTGGCAGCAGTGCTGTGTCATGTCATATATACAGCTGGGCATGTAATAATGTATTGAAAATATGAACATCTGAAAGAAACAGTAAAAGAAAATAGGTTTTACGGAGATAATTTACACTATGAATAGTTTTTACAAATAAAATCAACCAGTGATTAAAAACATTCAGGTTTACCTTGCTTTAATCGATGTCTTTAATTTGGTTAAATCAATGTGACATTTCAAATTAGCCGCTCTGTTGTTTTTTGCTTAATTCACTTAGTTGTGATTGTGGTCGTCTCGTTTCCAGTCTGAAATAAAATCAAACTTAAACTCATTTACAGAACAAAACATAACATCATTTGTAATAACAATATGATCAGCTGTTTCAGTATATTACACAGACTGTAGAAGAAAACAAATAACAAACAAAAAAAAAAAAAAAAACTAGGAAAAACAATCAGTTCAAAGAAACTTCGAATATAAAAAGTGTTATTGAATGAAAAGGATTATATTTCCTTCAAAGGTCCAATACGGGTTTGATGTACGAATTTGTTAAAAACATCAAAACTGCAGCCAGATTCTATGATTATTGGAATTTTAATAAGTGACTGGCTGCACTGTTATTGAACTTTTACTCATGGTATCTTGAATATAAATATTATAATTTTTATCAGTATAAGACTGGTGTTGTATATTGACATAATATTTCATTATAATTTAAATAGCGAAATGTGCCCTACTAAACGAATTAAGAAAACTACCATTTATTATGTAATATGTAAAAAATGTTTCAATGCATTTTTAACTTAAGATTAGAGAATTAATATATGAAAGTACAATGAACAAATTCAAAACATTGTTCACATCGCTTATCAGGAATAAACAATAAAATTTTTAATTTAGTTTGACTTAATAAGGTGGAATCTGGATCCATATGTCCTTGATTGATGGATTTTAAAAAATGGTTCTGGCTCTACATCCTATTTTAGTCAATGGGACACAGGAAATCTCATTGTAGACCATTGATGTATAAAAGGTGTTAAAAATACCTAGAAACCCAATGAAATAGCTTATTTTTCAGTTAATTTATGGATCTTGTTAAGAATAAGGATTTGAACCCTAAGTTAACCATCACTACTCGGCAGTTGCATCTACACGTACACAAAAAATTATGACATTTTAAATTTAAATATGATATGACTTAAATATTTTTATATATCGATTTGAATTTACATACTGTTTAAAGCATCTACATGTGTTTTTTTTATGGTAAATAAAACTATATGATAAAATTAATTGCCTTAAAATATAAATAGAAACACAATAATCATACCACAAACCAAATAATTAAGTAATTATGTACCTAAGTAGTGCAACGGATTCTTGGTTCAGTAAGTATCAACTAATAATTTTAAAATATCAACAGTAATTTAATTTCCACAAAACATTTAACCAAATTTGCACACTGTAAACACCAATAGTCACACGTCAGCTTAACACTAAAGACTTACAAGTTACGCCTTCACTAAGTATTTAATTGCCTCCAATGATGACATCAAAGGCGAAGTCTCCCTGAGGTGTATTGACTCTGGGTAATATTACCTCCAGAAACTGTACATTGTGTTGACGTGTCTTAGGTAATATTACCTCCAGAAACTGTACATTGTGTTTACGTGTCTTAGGTAATATTACCTCCAGAAACTGTACATTGTGTTTACGTGTCTTAGGTAATATTACCTCCAGAAACTGTACATTATGTTGACGTGTCTTAGGTAATATTACCTCCAGAAACTGTACATTATGTTGACGTGTCTTAGGTAATATTACCTCCAGAAACTGTACATTATGTTGACGTGTCTTAGGTAATATTACCTCCAGAAACTGTACATTATGTTGACGTGTCTTAGGTAATATTACCTCCAGAAACTGTACATTATGTTGACGTGTCTTAGGTAATATTACCTCCAGAAACTGTACATTATGTTGACGTGTCTTAGGTAATATTACCTCCAGAAACTGTACATTATGTTGGCATGTAAATGGTAATTTGAAATAATATCAAATTATAAGTTCTAGTTTATACTATTCTCATTACCACTACAATTATAAAATGCATGAACAAATCAACCATATCTTTTTATGATGTAAAATCACATTTAAACTCAAGAGCCTCACACGAAGCAAATTGTTTAAGCCACTTTTCTGCCATTTTTTTGCTTCAACTTCAAACATGACTTCTTTGATTAATGTTGTGGTGTTTACGGATGATTCGTTATGGTATAACTATGATTCTATCACAAAATATATTTTGTATCCTACAATCAAGATGCCAATAATTGCAAGATAATTGCATATCATTGTAAGATTTTGAGATAATCACATTATAACCCCCCCCCCCAGAAATAAGTAATTGGATTACTTTTTACAACTTAGCATTGATAAACAGTACCAAGTGACTATACACCCTTTTAAAGTATATAAAGTGTTATGCAAGTAAAAAAACCGTTTTCATCACTCATAAGAGCAGTTTTCCTTTACTCAAAGGTTAAGTTCCTTTATTTTCTGTTAAAGTTCCACGTTTACTCACCACTAAAATGGTTTATGACTAAAACTTAGAGGTTTTAGTTAAATTAATTACTGTATTATGCATGCAATTACAATCATATACAATTGTCATCTGCGGACAACGTTGATGCCTCAACAATGCAATCCAAACAATAGATCTGAGATGTTCTATTGACATATTCTATAATAGAACTTCTACCATTGTTTTTGTTGTGCAATAACATGTATTCATAAACCTTTAAATGATATGCTTCGTGTTTGTGGATTGTGTATTGAATATGAGTTTTCTAATTTTTTAATCCAATAAACTCGAAAACATTTTTATTAGATGATGTTTTTATATTTTAGGTTTAATTAATAAGGCTATGGTTAAGAAGACGTTTTCACTGTAAAGTTTTTGCCAAACTTTTATAAAGTAGATATTTATATCTCGTCTGTGTGATCATATCTATATTCTTTAAACTTTGAACAAAATATTACAAATTTAATGAATTCATTGATTTTTTAATAAGACTTTGGAGTTATTAGTAATTGTGTGACAGTTTATAAACTATTTATTGATAAATATACGTATTCATAGAAAGATAAAATACTCCATTAGAGAAATGCCTCAAGCAAACTGACTATAGGAAAAATGACTAAACTGTCACGTTGTATTTAACCATCAGAATATGTTAAACTTATTGTTTGAAAACACCTCTTAAACACATTAAAGGCTTAGTTAAAGAGATTGTTTACAAAAGCTCAACAACCACTTCCGACCTTTTAACTTTAAGAAGAGTTTAATGGATTATGTCAATTTGTTTAAATATAAAGACGAGTTAATATCTTGCATAATTTAATATGAACAAACTTGTATATATTTAATAGTCGTTTTTGGTAGTTTTATCAACAAAATAGGTTTCTCGGTTGATGATTAAAATGATGGATAGGATTTTGTTGAGTCATGCACCTCATTTTGTAATAAATCATAACAAATAATCGGTAAATCAGGGATGGTTAAGGATCAATATACAGTTACCCAGCTAATAAAAGTATAGTTTTTATAATTTCGAAACTATCTTTTATTTTAAGATATCACACTATTTCAATTTACACGATTTTGTTTATAGGTCATAAAATCATTCCATAACCTGCATAGCTTTTAAGTTCCTGATTCCAAATGTTATTTCAAAATCTACTAGGGTACCGGTTGCTCAAATTTGAGCAATTGCTAAGTCTTACGGGCGATATTTTAAAACGAATAACAGTCATAATTTCTGATTACTTTAATAGATTCGACTCAAAGATTATGGAAATACTCAATATGTACATAACAGATCAATATAATTAACATGTCTTGTAAATATCTTATCATTTTTCAAAAGCTGATCTTCTTTTTTAGTGTTTTCTACAAATAGCCTCATAGCCACATTTGTCCATAATAACTATTATAAAAAAGGCTATTTCTATTTCTTCTCCTAGGCGGTGTTCAATGACATAGGAAATGTTTCCATAGTTTGCAAATCGGCTCTTTCAATGATTACTAAAATTGCAGCACAGTGTTATTTCAGTTTTCTTTTTAGTGTATCAAATTATCCAGGCTATCTCGCTTTTTTCCATTGTAATATTTACGCTAACCCAAATTCAAATGGTAAATATTTAATTTCAACCAAGTCAGCAAACTGTTAAATTAGCAAACTTACTGACTGTTTACAATCAACATATGTTCTTCTTCTAACTTTTAATTTCTGACAACAGCTGGAGTTTCATAACAATTTTTATTTCCCATGTTAATCTTATGGAGAAATACGAAACTTTAAAGGGCCCCAGGGCCTCACTCTCTAATTATTTCCCTAAAAAGAAAGTTTCCTGCACGACTTCACGTTACGCTCTTTCCAATGACACCAAAAACATATCAATCGGTTCAGTAGTTTCGGAGGAGTAATTGTCACAAAAAACCTGCTTGCGTATTAAATAAGTATAGATTTTAAATAAAGTTTTTCGAAAATTCATAAACATTTGTTGTTTCAAGAAGTGGAAAATATGCACATCAAAAGAGGAAAAGTTACAGTCTACCTTTTTTTAGCGAGAAAGGTTTAATAAAAGTGTTTACTTGTTTTGCCAAAACTGCTACCCTTTCCTGTTATTCCAGCCAATGGACTTAGCGCTGCTAAAAACAAACATGCTTTTCAAGATCAACATTTAATCATTTTTAATTTCTTGTTTGGTATTTCCACAGTTTTAATATGGATATTAAGTTTAGGTTGTGGAAAGCAATTTAGATCCAAATAACCATAATCAAACAAGTGACCACCAAAGTATCGACTTGAGCAAACATTATAACTCTGACACCACATTCAACAAACTCAAAGTAAACATGGCAGCTTGTCAAACCAAGCGTTACCTTTAGGGTAAACTAATTAATATTTCTTCATATAAAAAAATACTTTCCAATACTTGTGTTTAAAAAATAACAGTAGTGCTTATTCCTAGGGTGAAAAATCCCTTGAAGTTAATTGGACTGTAGACCTATAAGTTAACACTTTAACAGCGGATTTTGATGAAAAACATAGTTAGTTGCAATTAAGATTCATGACTGTTAAACGAATTTATTTGTGTGACAAGAAAAAATTAACTGAATCTTATAAAAAATGCTCTTGAAGAAAATTATTGATAAATGTTCAATGGAAACGTGTACGGTATTAAGAATAGGGAAAAAACCTGTCAAATTGATGGAAATAAAAATATATAGGCCTACACAGCCTAAAGGGCGAAGAGTAGTTTCTTATGGATATAAGCAGGGTGTATACACCGTTTTCTTAAATAGTTTTCTTTTGTAAGGCTTAGCCCATACATGCTTTAATGACATTCTAAATCTTACGAAAACCCATAAAATATATGCTAGACAAAGAAATGGTTATGATATTTTTTGCCGTCTGATTATGACACAGTATAAGAGACTTCACGAACAAAAAACACATAACGTAATAACACATCCATTGTATCAATCTTGTATACACGATTACTTTGGCGTTTAATTTCACACCTCGTGGCCAGCTGATTTAGACTGTCATTGTAAAAACGATGATGGTAAAATACCGTCATAAACGTTTGTGTTTGTTTATTTAAAACCCACTAATTACATCTTCTTAAAATAATGGGATGAATTGCAATGTTTGAGAAAAACTAGTTTTCTGTAGGTTTGCTGCAGCGGGGGTTTGTTGTTTTCCAGCTTTTAGCATTTATGAAATACAACCTGATAGCAAATTTGTTTTTAATCTATATTTGGCAAAACTTAAAATTATTAAGTACTATATGCAGTGTGCTATGTTAATATGTGTATATGTGTGGGTTGTCAATATTACATTTTTTAATTCAGGTAAAGTTAAAGACTAAATTTAATTAGTAGGCCTACTTTTGCACAAGTTTAATGATTCATTAGTGCAGCTCGTCATCAATGATTTTACACAAGGTGTTTACTCGAAATTAAGATTTCCTAAATGAAGATCTCAGTTTACAGCCCCATCAGGTAAGCGTTACGCTGAGATAGATTTTTAATGTGTAATCGTAAAATGAATAAAGCTCACAAACAAAACTTAAACCTGCCTTAATTAATTAATTACGATGGATTGCCTACCCGACTGGGGCTGATTAATGTACCAATACACTAAAATTTGCCGCTGCCATTAACACATATATGTTTATTAAACATATTCTTCTTCTACTTATACTCTAATTATGACACACGAAAAAACCAATTCTTGCTTTTTTCCACATTGCCGCTCATTTTATTTTCAATTGAGGTTGAGTAAGCATGAAAATAAGTTAGTTGGTAACACTGGCTTTACAAACCCATTCGTCAGCTGTTGCTGTTGTATTGTTTGTTTATTTCATGAATACGATCAAGTATATTGGATTTAATTACAAATTGATAACCATGGTCACTTAATATTTACAAAGAAATCGCACAAACATGATTCTGCTCCTATTTTACCATCCAGATGTTGACAAGATGGTGGCCTAAATCAGCTGGCCACGAGGTGTGAAATTAAACTCTGATGTTTCGTGTATACGAGGTAATAACTGGAATATATCAGGAGACTATGTAGAGGCTGTGTTTTGCTTTGGTAACCTATTACTGAATATTGTATGATAATTGGTTTATAAACTAACTGTTTGATTATATCATATGACATTTATTTTCTACAATATAAATTTATAGGCTAGGTCTTAATCGAAAATAATTATTTATATTATGTAATCTATACTCATTTATATTTTGTAGAGTGGCAACACTGTTAATTAACTGTCATATTAGCTGGGATTCATTTTTTAAATCAGCTGTTTAAAACATCAGTTCCAAATGGTATTTTTAATAGACGTACTGCAGAAGGCTGGTTAACTCTGAGTATTAACAATTTTAAGAATATCGTATTTGACTAAATTAGTCAAGTATATTACATTATTATTAGAGCGTTATTAGTAATTAGTTAGTATTAGTAATTCTAAACACAAATATTTGTTTTTCTTATCCTTTTGGAGGAAAAAAAATTTATTTATTTGGCATAAAACGTTGTATAATTCTACCTAAGTACTTCTAGCTGCTACCTAAGTATATGCACATAATGGCACTTATTTTTGTATAGTCCGAAATATATTTTATTTTTAATCATTACAAATTAATAAACAGACTGTAAATTTGATTACCATGCAAAATAAAGTATTGCAACAGTGTATTTTCATACGATTTCCTTATTATTTTGATTTTATACATGGTTAAACGCTGGTGACCATGAGACTATATAGTGCTACTCAAATATTTGAGGGTCAACGAATCTGATTTTGAGAAAAATCAGTAACTTTTTATGACTCAAATTAGACGTAGCTATTATTCTTTTAATATATTTATATCCTGTTTAATGTAGCTGTATATTTGTGTTCGTCTCCCTACATTGTAATACATTATACATGCTTTCATGTTAAGCTTAAACACATCCATAGTGCGTGTATTTTAAAAAACTAATATATTTGATTACAAATTAAAAATCAAGATAAGATTGCAGTTAAAAGCTTTTATTATAATGTATATTATAAAGATATAGTGGAACACCTTTGCTTATTGATAGTAGCAATGAAGATATCAAATGGCAAATGAAGAAATAGGTTTTATAAGTTTGTTTGGCATTTTTCTTCGAATATACGGTTGTTTATAGCTGAGCAAAGTCCACTGGAAAAATAATCTAGAATGGTAGCTTTTGGGTCAAAATGAGTATAGTAAGCACTTTTATAAAATGTGTCTCGCCAAAGGAAGCTAGACTTAACGTTTTACTTATTTTTGTGCACATCTTTTACTTCACGTACAAACAAAAATTTAAAATATTTATGTTGGATTCACAAATAAAACTAAATTGAGAAAACCCTTAAGTCAAATAGAACTTTATACTTGAAGAAAAGCAAAAAACACGTGAAGCTAAGTAGTGATTATGTTTCATGATTCATGATCCTCTCACTAAGAGATGTTATGTTTTTCTTTATAACCATTCATTGCTATTTATAATCATATGGTGACCCCATTTGATTAAGGGGGTGGCAAACAGCTGTTTTCTTAACTAAATCCTTACGGGGGAAGTTCGCTAACAGTGTGGTGTATAATAGTAGTTTACGCAACGATTGCGTAAAGTTGGTGTTAACGACGCGAGTAGAAAATTTAAGTTACGAGCCTTGGCGAGTGCTTAAAAACCATCTACGAGTGTCGATAACACTATTTACGCGAGTTGCACACTACTTTACGTACGACAGTGTTTTAATTACTAAAAGTCACTACTCATAACTAACTAACTCTAAGAGAGGTTATTTTTTCGATTATAACCTCTCATTGCCACTGACAGTGGCGTTACATTGTAACAAACACTGATTGTACCACTCAACAATTAAATTGGCTTGAACAGCTGATAAGTTGAAGTTTTAACTATTACAATTTTACTTCTTCTCTCTCTATCCTTGAACCTCATTGGTCCGTGACCCATTTTGTCATGAGTAAAACTATACTGTTATGAGAAACTTTTCAATTCTAAGAACTGATCTGAAACGGCTACTAAAAAAAAAAAAACTGCCGTATGTAAAATAATTAACACTTCAATGTTCAATGATAACATTAAAACAACATAAAGCTACAAAACAATTTGTATTTTGTACAAATCAAATAATAAACATCTTTAAAAGGCGATGGCCTCATTAAGTCATATCCCTTTGACTGTGTGATGCAGTATTTTTAAGGCTGCACTCGACCTTGAAAAGGTTTGGTCTAGGAAGTGAGGATTCTCCAGGATAACCTCGAGAGGTCCAAGACTCCCTTTTAGATCAGCTGGTCCAAGAGATCAGCACAGACACGCTTCTGATCAGCGAGCAGTGCCGTGACAGGATCCTATACTTTTGGTTCCAGAATCTTCGGTACTGCAGTTGGCTGGGTTCGAAACAGTACAGAAGCACCAGTGCGAGAACATGGACGCGGCCGTGGCTTCGTTTGGGTCAGGTGTAGGGACGTCCCTTTTTAGTTTCTACCTTACACCCAACGAGAGGACTTGCAAGTCCTAACTTCACCTCTTAAATAAAGCCATTTTTCATTTTCATTTCATTTTCAACAAGCCTATTTGTGGATTCCGGCTGAAGATTGACCTCCTAGAGGAAATTGTGCTTGGCAACGCTGGGTATGTCATTGTGGCTGGAGATGTTAGTGCGAGGGCTGTAGAGTGGGAAATGACCTCTACGAACTACCAGGGGCAATACATCCTCGACTTTGCCTCCAGGGCCTGACTTGTCGTCGAACCCACGAAATATCTATTACAATGATAGGCATTTATGAGTTAAATCAAGATTTAAAAAGGAAAATATATCCACACAAAAGTGATATACGTTTCAATTACCAGGATATATCGTAAAAAATATTTTAACTGGACAATCGTCATACTCACTCCATATTTTCTTGTGAAAACTGTTTAATCAATAATCAAAAGTTGTCAACCTATAGAAAAAGTCTATCGACACTTTTGACGAGTAACTTTTAGATTAAAAGCAAATAGGGAGAACCTAAACTTGGTCAAAAGTTTAGCAAGGGTTCTACCTTAGCAACCTTATTAAGCATTGGGTTCTGCAAATGATTTTACCGTTCTTCGTATCATTAAATCGAAACTCGAACACTTCTCTAATAATTTTCTCTCTAAGTTTAATTTTGTGACCATTACGCCCCATTTAAAAGATATAAATCTGTATTCAAAGCTTAACGAAATGAAAGTGACTGTTTTTGGTTTATTTACTTGTGATATTTGGAAACTCTTAACATGGAGACTCTATGAACACGGAAAAGAATCATTTGATAATCTAAAAATTAACACTATACAGCCTATCGGTACCTATACAGATAAATACTTATAAGCATAAATACAAAAAAATTATATGCATTTAAAACTCATAAATTAAAATATATTACCATAATTTAACCACTTTTGCCAACATTAAACAGTTGGATATCATCCTAAATCAACCATATATAGGAAGAAAATACAAATAATTCGATTTTAGTTTGGGAAGACGCAGGCTATTTTACTTCTTCCATATACATTATAATGATATTACCTAAGAAACGTCAACATAATGTACAGTTTCTGGAGGTAATATTACCTAAGACACGTCAACATAATGTACAGTTTCTGGAGGTAATATTACCTAAGAAACGTCAACATAATGTACAGTTTCTGGAGGTAATATTACCTAAGAAACGTCAACATAATCTACAGTTTCTGGAGGTAATATTACCTAAGAAACGTCAACATAATGTACAGTTTCTGGAGGTAATATTACCTAAGACACGTCAACATAATGTACAGTTTCTGGAGGTAATATTACCTAAGAAACGTCAACATAATGTACAGTTTCTGGAGGTAATATTACCTAAGAAACGTCAACATAATGTACAGTTTCTGGAGGTAATATTACCTAAGACACGTCAACATAATGTACAGTTTCTGGAGGTAATATTACCTAAGAAACGTCAACATAATGTACAGTTTCTGGAGGTAATATTACCTAAGACACGTCAACATAATGTACAGTTTCTGGAGGTAATATTACCTAAGACACGTCAACATAATGTACAGTTTCTGGAGGTAATATTACCTAAGACACGTCAACATAATGTACAGTTTCTGGAGGTAATATTACCTAAGAAACGTCAACATAATGTACAGTTTCTGGAGGTAATATTACCTAAGAAACGTCAACATAATGTACAGTTTCTGGAGGTAATATTACCTAAGACACGTCAACATAATGTACAGTTTCTGGAGGTAATATTACCTAAGACACGTCAACATAATGTACAGTTTCTGGAGGTAATATTACCTAAGAAACGTCAACATAATGTACAGTTTCTGGAGGTAATATTACCTAAGATACGCCAACATAATGTACAGTTTCTGAAGGTAATATTACCTAGGATACGCCAACATAATGTACAGTTTCTGGAGGTAATATTACCCAGAGTCAATACACCACAGGGAGACTTCGCCTTTGATGTCTTCATTGGAGGCAATTAAATACTTAATCAAGGCGTAACTTGTAAGTCTTTAGTGTTAAGCTGACGTGTGACGTCTAATTACTTGTAATGTTTCATTATTAGTGTTTCTAGTGCAAGTGTACCAGTTACTTTTAAAAACTTGGACTACCGCGTAATATTTATCTATCCAATATAAGAGAGTGCTATGTTTTTAGTTGGTTACTTTTTAATACATTACACTAGTGAAAAATTTCCTTTTGTTTAACAGGTTGTCATTTTTTCATATGAACCTATGAACTTCATTTTTTATTGTAGTGACCATCTTCATAGCTGAAGGTCGCTGGTTCGATTCTGGCCTCGGATGTAATTTTTCGTCCCTGAGCTACCGATAACAAACTTTCTAACAAAATGCTGACGTCAAACATTAACGAGATCACCGTTTAGACTATTATTTACTGTTTTACTATGATAACTGCCCAGCAATGGTGTTCAACTTAATCTTTAGAAATATTTTATATGAATATTGATTTTTCATGGGGTGGCCTTAATTGAATTTAGTTTGGATACCTAAATTAAATGTGCAACCCAAACTATGAATTACAACTTTTTTATCCCAATCACTGTTGCAACTTTTAAACACTTATCCTCAAACAAAAATGCAAACTTATGACACATTATTAAATTAAATTTGATACCTAAATTAAATGTGCAACCCAAACTATGAATTACAACTTTTTTATCCCAATCACTGTTGCAACTTTTAAACACTTATCCTCAAACAAAAATGCAAACTTATGACACATTATTAAATTAAATTTGAACGTTAATGTTTTTACCGTCAAAGATTTTCAGTAAACTCTTTTTAGTCGGAATCATTTAAAAGCCCAATGGTCAAGGACATAAGAGTCTTGTTTAGAACTTTTAAATACATTGATACATCGAAGTAGTATTGTCAGTATTTCCCATATTTGTAAGCGTCAAGCTTTGACGGAAATATAACCTTTTTTCAGTTAACTTCTTTACTACCTTTGCAAAGATTCTCATATATTGCAAGTTTTATTGGATTCGTCAGTTTTTTTTCCAATCGTTCTTGTGATTGGTTCAAAGAAAAGAGTCAATACCTTATCACATGGATAAGAGATATATCAATAATCATTAAAATATATGACATTATAAGTTATAGAAATATTTTTTGGAATTTGTTTTTATGCATCTTAGCAGGAAATAATAATTATCAGTATATTTTATTTAGTATATTAAAAACATTGTTTAGTTTTCATTATTCGTTTTACTTGCACAATTGCATTGAGGCGTTTGAGTAAATTAAAACTTTATCATGACATTCAATGCTAATCAATACTTATATACAAATGTATTAATATTTATATACAATCATGAACTGGTAAAACAAGCAAATATGTCAAAAGTTGTGGAACGAGGCAACCTGAAACGCAAGTGTACAACTTAAAACAGAAAGCGAGTTAATTGACCACAGTTTTCATTTGTGACATATTTTACATACATAAGACATTTTTTTACAAATTAATAAGCCATTGATTATTCTTTTCTTGGATATTTGTGTTTGGTTGGAATTGTATGTGTATCAAAACCCGTTAGCCTTAGTTACTTCAGTATGCTTACTAACTTTGGAGGGATTGAAATTGGTTTAAGTTACTAGTATTATATTCAATCGAACAGTTTTATCACATACAAACACAATGTTAAGTGAAATTTATTAGAAAATATATGTTACTCATATCAACAGACCGAAAAGGAACTTTTCTTGAAAATCTGCAGGATGGTAGTCTTCGATATTACAGGTTACAGGCTGTACTATAACTTCAAATTGAATCTCGTATTAGTATAATTTCTTTTTCAATACATCGCTTACAAACTTCACAGTTTTCTCTAGAAGTACGCAGAAAAAATAACCACTAACTGAAATACGAACTACGGATGTTTTCGTTCCTCTACAACATTATTAAATTAAATAATATTATAAATAGTAGTTTATTTTCAACAATGATTATGCTATGCAATACAATACATGATTCTATGCTTGCAAAAAAATAAAATAAAGGACTAAGATAAACCAGCTGCTATGCCTCGTTGGTTTTCTGATAAGGGGTTGGGATTACAAGCAAATTTACTGGCACTGCAAAACACCCCAAGATAACGCTGGAAACAGGGATTAAACAAGGATATAACGATTTAAGTAGGGTTGGAGTAGTATGCATTTTGTAGTTTTAATGTGTTCTTCCAAAACTATTACTCTTTTCTTAAATCGATCTTTAAGTATAGAAAATACCCCCACCGCAGCAAACCTGCAGACTAAGCGAATTTCCATTAACCTGATTGGATTTACACTCTAATGCCTCCATAAAAATAGCACATTTATTTCCTATTTAAATAGAATTAGTTTAACGAGTACTTAGGTTTGCTGCAACAGGGAGGGTAAAAAAGATGTTTTATAAAATAATAATAGTTTAGTAAGAAATAAAAGTATTTTCCAAAATCAATCAAAATATGTTCATAAACAAGCAAACTACAACAGTTGACTTATTCTCCATAAGAATAACATGGGAATTTTAAAATTAAAATTTTGTTGAATTTTCTCCGTAACAATTAGGCGCATAATAAGGCTTCAATATACTAAATTATTTGTTTTTTTAAGCTCTACAACATGGTTTAAATAGAAATTGTAAAATTTTGTGTTTTTAGGGTCAAAAATGGGAAAAACCTATTTTTACCCCATAAAACCCCCCATAAACCCCCGTTCCCATAGTCCGATCATGCTGGTTCGCAAACTCATTCAAGTTTATCCCGCCTTACACCTTTAAACCAAATTTTATCAAAATCGGACAAAAATTACTCAAGTTATCGTGCGGATGGACACACACACACATATGAATATATATATATATATATATATATATATATATATATATAGATATATAAAAATTTGAACGAATGGTGTTTTTGGCCTCTGGGGACATCAAAATGAAAAAGTAAATCGGTCCCGGGCTTAGGTCTTACCATGAGACCTACGGTAATAGCTACTTCCCTATAGGGAAATTCGCTAAAAAGGAGCACAAAAGGGTTAAGTAGACTTCCTAATGTTACTTGTGTATTTTAATAATTAAATACTATTGTAATAATTGAGCCATTAAAGTTTTACTAAGTTAAGTAAAAGTCCATGAGATTTAGGTTTGGTTTATAAATTATTATCGTGATGGTTATTGTCTTTGATATTGTATTTTATTGTTTAATTATTGTACCTAACCTGGTCCATCTTGTAAGAATACTATGTACTATCATCAGATTATTATAACGAACACTTAAGAATTGATTTAAAATCGATAAAAATAATCGTACTTGGTACTTCAAATGGAAACCCAAAATAATGGTAATTTTGGATGCTCACTTGTTACTTATACTCTGAAAAATCTTCAATCATTATCAAACTAATTAATTAATAAAGGGTAACCTTTTTACAAATCCAACTGTCATAAATAACATGTTACAACACTGCTGCCAACACAGCATTGCAATAACTACTCTCATTACAGTTTGGCCAACTGAGGCTGTTGTAACTTAGACTCAAGTGGTCTGGGTGCTTAAGCACAAACATGACTATTATGTTGTGTTGTGCAAACTTTGTCTCGACAGTTTTGCACAATTTTTAACACAATGATATATTATACATAAATGAATAACAAACACTTAAAGCAACTGACACCCATCTAACATTACAAATTTATCAACTTTTGCATCCAAAATTAATCTAATTTTTCGTAAAAAGATTTAACCCCTATTTTTACCAAGCGTATATATTTGGGTGAACAAAGTAGAAACTATTTTCTTTGTGTGAAAGACATTTACAAAAACAACATGAAAGAGAGGCACTTTGAGTGTAAACAAAGACGACACGACCAACCACACGTGATGTTTCCCACGACGAAGGCCCAGACACTACACACTACATAGACCCAAGTTATGGTGGTAGGCCTATGTCGTGGTGAGATCTCGAATTGTTTATGCGTCCAATTCAATATTATTTTTAATGATTTGTAATACATACAATGGACCCAGTAGCAAACCACCATTGGAACACGCATGGAAATGAGGAATGAAGCAGTCATGGCAAAATGTTCTTAAATATATAAATTATGATCTTAGTAAAGTTAAGTTTGAACGTGAGGTTTCTATTTGGTATGTGTTCAAATTCCGGTGTTTTATAATGTTTTGTGGATTTTCAGCATGTTTGATTATTTATCAATGTTAATTGGGTAGACAAATTCCAGTTCATGAGCTAGCAAGGAATTTTATTATTTGTAATTTTAATCGAGCTAAAGATTGTAAAGGTTTTATCCTAAAAAAATTAAACGTTATGCATTGCTTATGGAATTTCAACGCTTCCAAATTCAATCTGCTTGTAATATCAAGAACACTTTTTTTAAATCTATGAAATAATTTTTCTCTGTACTCTTACAAGTAAGTAAGCTAAGTACCGGCAATTATTGGCTAGTCAGAATCTGAATAACAGTAATTTATCCAAGTCACTATACCCCTCTCAAGTTAAATGAAAGCAAATATATAAACGCTCTGTTGAGGACAACTTCAGTGATTCAACAACTTCGAAAATGTCCACACTTGATTATTATCCGGAACAACGGTTTAAGTTATATAAGTTAAGTTTTAGAAGGTTTATGGCTACCTAAGTAATTCTGATCAGAGAGAAAGGGGCAGTTTGATAGTAAATCCCTTTTTAGTGTTATATTTCCTATTACGGATAAATGTGTTAAATGAAACATCCATCCTTCAATTGAATGACCCATATTTTATTTAAAGGAATTGAACAGTTGAAGGAGGCTAAATTTTACCAAAATTACTGAAGTTCAAACTAAAAAAAAAGTTAAGAGGTTAACATGGTTTATTCAATAGTATATGCAATTTAAGTAAATTTTTTCTTAAGATCTTGTTGGGTGAAATTATGTGAACCAAAGTTTGATGTGGATTTTCTACTTCAACTTCCGATTCTACTCAAGTTTAATTTGCCAGAATCTCTATCTGGAGAACGCAATCTTATTTGATTATATGCTCCTGATATGGAGAATAACTTTAAATTCAGGGTTTTTCTGAAAATTGTAATATAACAAGTACTTGTAGTAAAACAATTAAAAAAACACACAAATTTTTGTAAGCTAAAATCTATCTTAACTGAAAATACTATAAAATTCTCTTTTATTTTACTCTTAACGTATATTCCATTTTTAATGAAAATACAAACGGTATTACATGGTCCACCATGACCGTTTATGAGAACAAACATAAATATAATGATAAATGCTTACCTATTAATAAGAATTATTATATGATGTAACATATGAGTAAAATATGGGTATAGCCTTTATCATGGATATTGATTAAATTATCATAAAACTATTGATAAATAAATTATGCCTTTATTGATTGTTCCTCACTCCTATACATACATCCACCATCAATAGTGCTATTAAGTTTGATTTAGTTAATGTCAATTGTTGGATATTTAGGTACATTTTTAAAAATTAGTATGTTTTTGCCCTTTTAATGTATTTTAGTTTATTTTTCTTTGAGTAAGGGAATTAGTTATTTTATTTGGTAACTAAAAATGTTGTCTGGTTGTTGGAAATTTTTTCAGAAACATTCATCAGACTACAAACTTGTAACATAAACTTTGTTATATTTACAGCTTGTAATAAACATTACTACTCAGTCATGCTTATATTACAGTGTTTCATTGTTACGATTTTACTTTAAAATATATCCGTAAGTAAATATTTTATTTTAATACTTTTAGTATGACATTTTGTCAGATTCTCATAGAATATTTATTTTTAAGCTTTTAATCGAATTAAAGCTTTTTTATTATATCTTAAATGTTACTAAGCGTTTTTGAAGGCTTTAAGTGCTTATATTCATTTATAAGAACCCCAATGCTCGTAAGACATATTTTTATTTGTAACACTATAAACTCATAATATAGTTGTTAAGTTATCAATTTTAATTTCTACTGTGTGCTCAACTAGTAAGAAATCCGACTTGCACAACAATATATTCATTTGTATTGAGTTACTAGAACCATAAACTATAGATTAATAGACTGAAAATCTTAATAAAGATTAATACTTAATTATATTTATTGGAGATATTTTTTTTGTTATGCGAACTTAATATTCTTACGATAAAACAATTTAATTTACTATCTATATTGACGTGTAATATATTTTATGTTCAGGGAGTATGTTCAATATACTTGGTGCCTATGGTTTTCATTTAAGTAATTAGAAATCCCAACCCGACAATGGTGTTTTGAAGCCAATTAATTGAATGTCAGTAATCCTTGTTCTGGCCTACACAGGAAGGATGACAATTAATTAAACAGCCTGAGGTCCCAGCTCTGCTCAACACTTCCTGGGGGAAGATTAAAACCTCTGGAATAAATTATATTATGCTCAAACCAAGAAACTGCAAGACCACTGGAGACAGCATACAATTTGACCAACTTGTCCAATAATCGGCGTTCATATATATTATTCTATTTTGCAACATTTCATAAATTTTAACTTAATTTATGGCTAAATTCAGCACGTATTCAATTCAATAATACATTACCTATTACATTTCTAAGGGAGTAGTAGTGAGGACAAAATATACAGTCCGAGTACTCAGGTTAGATTTGTCCTAGTTAGATAGTTATTGCATTTTACTAAAAATTCCTTGGCTAAAAACGACTGATCTTAATCAGCAAAAAAAAGCTACACCAAGACATTAAACTTATGCTTAGTTAAAAATAAGTCTTAGCACAACATTTTTCTCAATGAGAGATGGAAAGGTAATTATCTTGAAGGAAATAAATACTTTAAACTTTTGTTGCCAGCACTTACAACTGCAAAAGTGACCTTGTTTAATCAAATATATTATTCAATGTTACGAATGTTATTAGGTGCAATTGAAATTACGGCATAAATTGCACAAGTCTCCTGACAAAACGCATATATCAATATCATCAAACAGAAAATTATATATTTCAAATCACGTTTATATTGCTTATTATTTATTCCAGATAATTGTTCAAGAATGTTAATTTCGACAGAAGAATCAACTATAAAACCTAAACCCTTGGAAATGGTACAATATAATATATTAAATATAATATATATATATATATATATATTTTAATTTAGGTGTTCACTTAATAGGGCTGCGTGATATATTAAATATTTAAGTAAATAAGTACAACTGAGCACCCTGAATATTATATTTTATAAAGAGAAGTTCTTTTTATAAAATATAATATTCAGGGTGCTCAGTTGTACTTATTTACTTAAATATTTAATATATATATATATATATAAATATGAATTTCAACGCTATTAGCAATATTTCAATTAATTGTAAATATCACACACGGTAACTATCCTCATACCCTTAATCATTACGTATAAAATTCTTCATTTCGATTGATCGAAAACCCTTTTCTGATTTCTTTAAGTTTAAAGAATATTATTAAATGCAAACCAATAATCCGCCAATATTGGTTGAACTATATCGACGGGGTTGAGCTCGGTGTATAGGCATTAAATCTCCATTCTACTAAATCTTTTCTCGATATACTAGCAATATAGCTCCTGCATGAATATATACGAGTATATTTGCTATACTTGCATAAACATTGTTTAGTATATGTGGTTTTAAAATGTTGTACCTAATGCTGATACATTTTATTGTAATATCTCTTAAATGTTTTTTTGTTGCTGCAAACTCAAACAAATGTATTGAACTTTAATTGAGTCAATTATATTAAAAAATGAGTTTTAAGCTCCGAGCTCTAATTATTGAAATAAAAAGGTTTTACGTGCATCTGAAAAACCCTAGATATAACTATACATACCTATTAATGTACAGCAATGATAAAAATGCTTTATGCGAATCGACTATCAATCGATTTCGATAATTCACCGGGATTTTCATCAGGAACAACCCAAAGACTGAGGTACTGAAAGAAACTTGATACTTGAGATACTGAATAAAATGTAAAACATGCGAAGAAGAATCTTATATATCATAACGAAATGTATAGATGACACAAATGTATAAGAGGTCATTGCAAACACACTAAGGAATGCATGATTTTAATCAACTAGAAGTCTCAGTTTTATTATTAAGAGTCCTTGGAGTCTAGACAGACGTTCTAACTCACAAAACAATTAAAAACTACAAAAAAATTATAATCCCCAGTATACTAGCTATTTAAATTACAATCACTCTGGTATTTGAAAAAAATATTTTTTACGGTTAGTAACTACTTTTTAGCGGCTGTTTGAAATTAACAAAATTAACAATGCTCTTATGGCGGGCAATTTCAAGATGGCCGTTAGCTTAAATGGAATCTCGTGGAGACTACAAAGAAAATTTATAATCCACAGTATGCTAGATATTTAAATTAAAATGACTTTGGTGTTTGAAAAAATATCTATGGAAAATAATAACTCTTCAGCAGCTGTTTTAAATTATCCAAGATGTCCGCTAGCCTCCAAGGACTCTTAATACCAAGGAGTGGCCTCAGATTACAGAATATACTGAAATCGTTACATTTGTGGAAATAATTGATCAATGGTTCTATTCAATAAGACCAAGAACGGTAAAATCACTTAGAGAAGCGCCTAAAGGAGTTGTTAAGGTAGAACCCCGTTCAAAACTTTCTACTAAGTTTGAGTTCTGCGTATTTGCTTTTAATCTAAAAGTTACTCCTTTAAAGTATCAATAACATGTGTTTCAGACATTAAAAATAAAATGTACATGATTCATTTTAATTTTTAAAAATATTTCCAAAGTTATACATTAATAGGGATGAATAGTTGGATTAGTTATGGTGTAGCTCGATTTTATACGTAATTTATAAGATAAAATTTAGTATTGTAGACTCTGGTTGTACAGTACGTTAAAACTCGTGGTATAGCATAAAAAACTAATGTATTTCATAGCAAAGTTCATGATTATGATTACATTAAAAACTTATATCTAAATCCATCTAGTATGCAGATATTTCTATTTAAATTTTGTGACGGATTGGTAATCACACAAAATTGATGATCTCTCGAGTAATGAAAAAACATGTACTAAAACAAATTAGATTTTTTGTATTGTTTTCAATTTTTCGGTTCACAACGTTTTTAGTTCATTGTTTTACTTTCTCCCCCTGTAGATAGTATTTCGAGAAAATATAGTTTTCGTAAAACATTTCGAAATTTTGATGTAACTTACCTTTTTACATTGCGTTTCACAAAAAAAAAAAATACATAATCTTTTCGGTTTTGGGATTCTTGTGATCTTACACGAGAAAGTTTTGGTAACATTTTGATCACCTCACTTGATAACTTTTAAAAGATTAATGAGAATTTCGTATAGTTCCATTCCATCAAAAAATGTCTAACGTGTCTCAGGGTTAAACTTTTATTAATTTTTGTATTATGACTCGGAAACTACAACAACTACTTTAGAGTTTCCACGCGAAGTTACAACATAAAATAATGTTTAAAACATACCTAAGACGTTATACATTACATAATTCGTAATGTACCAATGTCAGGAAAGTATCCATCAAGACGGAACGTAAATATATCCATTAAGACTTTGCTGTAACTTCCTACTTATCTCGTCATGACCAAACTTTGCCACATGCGGTTATAAACACTTTAAACCAACTTTTGTGACAAATTGGCAAAGTTCTATTGCTTATATTAATCTTATATTTATTCTACAGGGCTAAAATATCTCCTTCGAAAATAGTTCTTTGAGTTTGGCTTTGACTTTAAAAAAAACAGTTATTAATATTATGAAATAGCTTTAATTAAATTAATAGTACCTTAAGAATAAATAGTAGGCTTGAGTTTTTATAAAAACCATTGTAGCCTAACTTATTTCCATTTAACCACCAAAGACATATTTACTGTAAATCGTAAGGCTACCGTAACCAATCTTCCCTTGCAATTTTAATGCAAGTAAGTCAAGGAAAATAGACGTATAGCTTCCTGGAGATATGGGCCAACCTTCGAAACATCAAATATCTTGTCTAACAACAACTTTCCTACATGAAAGCTGAACCATCAATTTTTGTTCGCCTAAAAATGTTCGAATTCCGTTTATAATCTGTATCACACAAACGTCCTTACGCTCCTAGACAGAACTACAGGAAGTTAACTTATGGTAAACCGTAGGCAATGGATACAGTGTGTTCTACTAAAGCCGCGAGAGTGGAATGGACTCAAGCACTTTGAGGAGTGTTTATTTACCTTTAACACTATCTTTAACTATAAAATGGTTCATATAAACGACGGAAGTGTGTATAGTGGTTGGCACAACTGCAACGACATCACACAATTGTTATGGCATCAGTTGGTACGTCTGTTATAAAATCAGTTGGACATGTTTACTTTGTATACTTGTCTACAACCTATAAAGTATAGCCAAAAATGTATTCGCAATAATAATAATCCTAAATAATAGTTATTTTGGTTTTTTATCCTGAAATTTGTATGTTATTTTCATTGCCGTTGCGTTTTTTACGTCGCCTTTAAAAAGCTAGACCTATTACATGATCATGTCAGTCATCCTACAATCATCTCCATTCATACTTGGCTTAAAATACCTAATTTGTATGGTCGCCATTTCATTGAAAAGTATTTAGTATTTAATATATTGAATTTTCAAGAAACATACTTAAAATTTGACTTACAATGTCTAATTAATTCTTCAATGTTAATGAAACTTTCACTACAGAAACAACGTATAACACATCTACTAACGCTGTGTTCTACTAATATTCTAAACTGTGGTTTAAGTAATACAAAGTTATGTAAGTTGTGTGACTAAGCAATGAAAGAATAGTTTGATGAAATGTACATTTATCAAATTATTTGCAATGTACGATACAAGTAAACAAAACATAATACCCTAAACTATACAACAAACAACTATAACTACATATTAATAAACATTTACGTATAAAATTGATACACTGTTGTTTTGGTATAAATATAGGTATTTATAAAATGTTATTCAAATTTGTATATGGAAATTCGTTAAACTTTGAGCAAACCCTTAAAGGGAACCGATTCCTCGAATATCTCCTCCCAACTTGTTACTTATCTCATCATGGGAAAACTTCACCACTTTAGGCAAATATCTGTTGAAGGGAACTTGCAAGATAAATTGTACATTTCCATAACATGTTCCATCTAACATGTAAAGGTCAGAATAGGGTAACATAATATTCAAAAGTCATTTGTTGTCGATTAAAATTAAGAAAAAAATTATATTCAAAATGAAGAGAAAAAAAACCATTGAAACCACGATATGAATGATAAAAATTACTAAAAGAGACAACAGTGTCTACTACTTAACTCTATCGATATTAAAACATAAAACAAATTCCAATTTAGTACAATATTTAATTCGTTTAACTCTTAGCTAGGCCTACTCAATACCTGTAGAATTGTAGTTGATTAAACTTATTACAGTGTTACTGACTATGACTTGGTCAAAGTGGAGTCGTTCTGAAGGTGCAGACATTAAACCTCCCTTAGGTTTACTGCTCTAATTACACTCATTGTTGTGTCTGAACATTACAGCGTCACTGGCTGTTACTTGGTCTAAGTGGAGTCGTTCTGAAGGTGCAGACATTAAACCTTCCTTAGGTTTACTTTAACTACACTCATTGTTGTGTCTGAACATTACAGCGTCACTGACTGTGACTTGGTCTAAGTGGAGTCGTTCTGAAGGTGCAGACATTAAACCTTCCTTAGGTTTGCTTTAACTACACTCATTGTTGTGTCTGAACATTACAGCGTCACTGACTGTGACTTGGTCTAAGTGATGTCGTTCTGAAGGTGCAGATGTTAAAGCTACTTCCTTGGATTTACTGCTCTAACTACACTCATTGTTGTGTCTGAACATTACAGCGTCACTGACTGTGACTTGGTCTGAGTGGTGTCGTTCTGAAGGTGCAGATGTTAAAGCTACTTCCTTGGATTTACTGCTTTAACTACACTCATTGTTGTGTCTGAACATTACAGCGTCACTGGCTGTTACTTGGTCTAAGTGGAGTCGTTCTGAAGGTGCAGACATTAAACCTTCCTTAGGTTTACTGCTTTAACTACACTCATTGTTGTGTCTGAACATTACAGCGTCATTGATTGTGACTTCTGAAGGTGCAGATGTTAAAACTACTTCCTTGGGTTTACTGCTCTAACTACACTCATTGTTTTGTCTGAACATTACAGCGTCACTGATTGTGACTTGGTCTAAGTGGTGTCGTTCTGAAGGTGCAGATGTTAAAGCTACTTCCTTGGGTTTACTGCTCTAACTACACTCATTGTTGTGTCTGAACATTACAGCGTCACTGACTGTGACTTGGTCTAAGTGGTGTCGTTCTGAAGGTGCAGACATTAAAGCTCCTTCCTTAGGTTTACTGCTCTAACTACACTCATTGATGTGTCTGAACATTACAGCATCACTGACTGTGACTTGGTCTAAGTGGTGTCGTTCTGAAGGTGCAGACATTAAAGCTCCTTCCTTAGGTTTACTGCTCTAACTACACTCATTGATGTGTCTGAACATTACAGCATCACTGACTGTGACTTGGTCTAAGTGGTGTCGTTCTGAAGGTGCAGACATTAAAGCTCCTTCCTTAGGTTTACTGCTCTAACTACACTCATTGATGTGTCTGAACATTACAGCGTCACTGACTGTGACTTGAGCTAAGTGGTGTCGTTCTGAAGGTGCAGATGTTAAAGCTACTTCCTTGGATTTACTGCTCTAACTACACTCGTTGTGTCTGAACATTACAGCGTCATTGATTGTGACTTCTGAAGGTGCAGATGTTAAAGCTACTTCCTTGGGTTTACTGCTCTAACTACACTCATTGTTTTGTCTGAACATTACAGCGTCACTGATTGTGACTTGGTCTAAGTGGTGTCGTTCTGAAGGTGCAGATGTTAAAGCTACTTCCTTGGGTTTACTGCTCTAACTACACTCATTGTTGTGTCTGAACATTACAGCGTCACTGACTGTGACTTGGTCTAAGTGGTGTCGTTCTGAAGGTGCAGACATTAAAGCTCCTTCCTTAGGTTTACTGCTCTAACTACACTCATTGATGTGTCTGAACATTACAGCATCACTGACTGTGACTTGGTCTAAGTGGTGTCGTTCTGAAGGTGCAGACATTAAAGCTCCTTCCTTAGGTTTACTGCTCTAACTACACTCATTGATGTGTCTGAACATTACAGCATCACTGACTGTGACTTGGTCTAAGTGGTGTCGTTCTGAAGGTGCAGACATTAAAGCTCCTTCCTTAGGTTTACTGCTCTAACTACACTCATTGATGTGTCTGAACATTACAGCGTCACTGACTGTGACTTGAGCTAAGTGGTGTCGTTCTGAAGGTGCAGACATTAAAGCTCCTTCCTTAGGTTTACTGCTCTAACTACACTCATTGATGTGTCTGAACATTACAGCATCACTGACTGTGACTTGGTCTAAGTGGTGTCGTTCTGAAGGTGCAGACATTAAAGCTCCTTCCTTAGGTTTACTGCTCTAACTACACTCATTGATGTGTCTGAACATTACAGCATCACTGACTGTGACTTGGTCTAAGTGGTGTCGTTCTGAAGGTGCAGACATTAAAGCTCCTTCCTTAGGTTTACTGCTCTAACTACACTCATTGATGTGTCTGAACATTACAGCGTCACTGACTGTGACTTGGTCTGAGTGGTGTCGTTCTGAAGGTGCAGACATTAAAGCTCCTTCCTTAGGTTTACTGCTCTAACTACACTCATTGATGTGTCTGAACATTACAGCATCACTGACTGTGACTTGGTCTAAGTGGTGTCGTTCTGAAGGTGCAGACATTAAAGCTAGTTCCTTGGGTTTACTGCTCTAACTACACTCATTGATGTGTCTGAACATTACAGCGTCACTGACTGTGACTTGGTCTATGTGTTATCGTTCTAAAGGTTCAGACGTTAAAGTTCTTACTTATCCTCTGATTCCATAAGTTTTCCACTTCTGTATGCACCACTAGCGTAGAGGTCAGATCTTTACCCCTTTATTCAGGAGACACGTGTTTGCATCCTTCCAGGCACCAAAATATTTTACTCTTGTGATAATGCAGTGACTTTATGTCTTAGAGCCAATGTAAAGAAGTTAATTAATCGATTATTTCATATCTTTTAAGTGTTTTGGTTATTCCATATTGGAACACTTTCTCTACTATTATTGAGAATCTAACTTGATTATACACTAAGTTTAGATATGTTTTCATATGTTATGGTTCCCATCAATTCCCATCCCTAACATATTGTCACAAAAGAGACGTTTGGACAATATACCATTGAGACAATGGGATACACCAATATACGGTTACTAATGGACTTTTGTAGTGCACAAATAGTCTAGGGGAAATGTGACAAAGTGAATACAAATATATCGCCATTTTACGGTCGCAAACTGTAGTCATTCAAAGGAATAAGTTGCCAGTGAGTTTGTAATTATAAAACCTGTTTATCCTATAAACGCTGTTTGTTAGATAATTTCATACCATAACTGATAAATCATCAGTTTTCCTGTAATTGTTTGAGTCTAGTAAAGTTGGTTTACTTAACTTGAGTGTCTAAAAACCATCGAGGTTTAGTAGTTTGAGTTGTTTTATAGTACGAAAACTGTTCTATTTAAATATCAATTCGTTTTGTCACATGCCTACCTTCACAAAAAAAATCTTTTTTGTATCTAACATGGTGGATCCAAGATGGTGGCCGAAAATGGGTACCCACAAAAATGATTTACAAACAATCCAACAATGTTTGGGTGTGGTCTAGGATTGATATTTTAAGAAATGTAGAAGAAAGTATGGGGACATTTAAAAATCACGCTGTATGTATAATCTAGGGCCCATTGCAGTTATACAAAGTGTATGGCACCAGTTATATTCCAGCCCCAGAGTGTGCTTAACTTAAACTAAAACGACGTGCACGGTGCCAAGAAAGTAAATTGGAGGCTTAGTTTTGTTAACTCAAAATGAGTCTGGTGAGCGAAGACTTTATATTTAAACCCACAAACAGGCTTATAGCGTTGTATACAGGATTTGGCGCATTCAGGATACAAACTGCTTTGGCTAAATCATAGGCCTATTTTGGATTTGCCACCTCGCCTATTACCGTTAATGCTGCTGTGAATAGCACTAAGTTTGGTCATCAAAATTTCCTAGAATTATTAATGACATTATTATTTTTTATTAGATTAAATTAATAAAAATTTGTTTAGTACATGAAGATAGGTTTAGAAAGTATTCCGTACCATTTAACCTATAGAAAAAAATATTCTTAGTAATTGGAGATAGAGTTTTGTTCAGAGAACCAATGGTAAATTATAACAGTAATATTTGTTATTGCATTTATCCAAATCTTTCTTATCGATCATCTGTAATTAGTTGGAATTATGACTGTAGTTGGCTTGTTAAATTTGTACATGTTAGGTATAGTAAGTTTCTGCTGTTCTTCTGTTTGAATTTCGTAGTTTATTAACCAGGAAAGTAAACCATATGAGAGATTTTACACTTTTTTAACTACTCTACTTTATCGCAAACAAAAAACTTATATTGTCATGAGACCGCAGATATTTCTTGAAACCGAAGTAATGAACTTTTATTCTTACTAATGTTTATACCATATTAATGTTGTGGTAACTTTAATAGTTCACCATATTATTTTCTAGTTTGTAAATGACTTTGCACTCCGTCGTACAATTAAAAATATTTTAGCTTTTTAGTAAAAAATATAATTAAAAAAGAACACCTAATAGTAAATTGAATCATCTTCACATTTTTAGCTATATCAGAAACTGAACTTAATAGACTTTAAACAACCCAAAACAAAGTAATTGTTCAAAAACTTACACTAGCCGATATGAAACGAGCACTCAAAATAATAAAAAAGTTTCACCACTATATTTAAAGGAGATCAAGAAAAAGGTTATCAACATACCATCATGGGTAATAATCAACCGTGGAATATTCGAATTCAACTTTTCCCACACTGTGACATAAAAATTGGTTGTTTAACTCATACGAGAATAATTAAATTAGTGTTAAAACTAAGGAAGCGTCAAAACAAGTTGCTTCCTCCAGAAGAATAAACATTTCCGGAGGCCGAATGAATTTTATTTTACGCTTGGATTAGTTGTAAGCATTAATAAAGTTCATAATGTGCTATACTTTTAGATTTACTGTTTTCGTTGACAAAATTTGTTTACTTTATATTTTACTAACACCTTTGACTATTAATTCAACTATTAATTCTTGTAATAGTCAATGCTAATACACAAAATAATTTGTTAGTTTGTAACTAATAATATTAGTCTATGGCAATAATAGTATATTTCATAACTAGGGCCTAAAGTAACTCTTTTTACCCGAGGTCAAGTTTTGCAATCGAGGCGAAACCGAGGTTGGAAAATGAGCGAGGGTTAAAAAGTCACTTTTGCCCGTGTGGTGAACTATATTTTCCGTCATATAGCATCATTAATTAACAAACAAAGATAGAAAACGGAATAATTTGTATGTACAGATAACCTCTCAAAACGACATTCAGCTTGTTTTTCAATCTACTATTGAAACGAAGCAGCTGTTTAGTAAGTGATTCAACAATTTTGTCTATTACGATTGTGTTACAGTATATTTTACCATCGATATGTTGAGCGATCGATAACAATAGGCTAAAATCTTACCTAATAAATCAACCGATAAATAATTTCGATCGATAAGATTGCCACAATCGAACGAAATTAACAACTGTTTACAACAGCTGATTTTTACTCTATAGAGACAAAAATATTTTAACTTCCTAGAGAGTAAAAATGCTACTTTAGAACTGCAACGCATGCATTAAAAACGGCTGTTTTTACTGCAGTATGGCAAAAAATATTAAACTTATAGCCTACTGTTATTCATAATAACTAAGTATAATTAGTAAAGGAAATTTAGTGTAGGAAGGCGAAGAAAAGCTCTTCTAAAGCTGATACGGACGAAGAAGGAGAGACTACAAGTAACCCGGACAGTGATTTAGAGGTTAGTAGCCTAGGGGTGCAACGGGCTATTTTGTCCAAAGTCACATTACTGATGGACATGAAGGGTAAGCTGGATAGTATAGAAACATCTATGAAATTCCTAGCGGAAAAGTATGATACACTGTTGGAGGAGGTCGTTGGCCTCCGGAATGAAAATAAAAGCCTTAAATCAGAACTTGATATCCTTAAGGCTAAAGAGAATTCGACTCAAGAGACCATTGACAAAATGGAATTAGATTTAGCTGAGCTTGATCAATATGGCAGAAGATTTAACCTCGAGATACAAGGCTTGCCACAACAACCAAATGAAGATATTCTAACTGTGATGGACCAGCTAGCCAAGAAGATCGGCGTGGAGCTTGAGCCTCACCACATCCATCAGGCTCACAGGCTACAGGCCAGGCGGGATGGCAATCCGCCGACAGTCTTGGTGCAATTCTACTCTAAGACAACAAGGGACATCTGGCTGAAGAAGGGAAGGAAGGCTAATCTGAACAAAATACTTTTCTTCGAGAACATGTGCCCGTACTACAGAAGCCTACATAAAGAAGCGAAAAATAGAGCTACAACTCATAAGTATGAATTTGTATGGTTTAGTGGTGGGCGGGTTCTGGCAAGGAAAAAGGAGAATGATAACATCATTGTTATTCGATCTAAGGACGACCTGAAAAAAATAAAATAAAGTTAAGCCTACCTGATTTATTGTCTCACTTGTCAAAGATAAAATTCTCCTTACTCTTATCAGAACTGATAACACTTTTTCCTCGCCAGATATCCATGTTAATAAAACTAATTTGTCTTTCCAAATACTATATAATACTTAGGTTACTTTTCACTGCTTACTTTTATTGTTTTCTGCTTGTTAACCATAGCCTATTTCTTGTTGTTTATCTTTCAACATCTTATTTAATGTTTCTAACCTTCCAGATTTTATTAGTTTTGTTGTTGTTGCTATTGCTATTGTTGTTTTTTTATTTCAGAGTTTACATATTGTTATATTTATTTAGGACTAATAGTTTATTTACTGTCTTTTTTTTTCTTGTCCAGAGTCTATTGTTATATTGTCCAGATTGCTTTCATTTTTGCAGACCTACTCATGCACAGATGTAATCTACTTATAATGTGTTACTTTAGTTCATTACCAATGTTAGACAATAAAGTGAGATTATGCTAGACAATTTACAACTTTCAGATGATCGCCTCGATTTCAGTAATTTTGATAGCTTTAAAGATTGGGTACTCAACACAGGGAAAGAATATCAGTGTATCCAGTTGCTTCACTTAAATATCAGATCAATTAATAAGCACTGGGATACTCTGAATGTACAATTAGGCTCAAGTAGCTCTGCTTTTGATATAATAATTCTAAGTGAGGTAGCATGTGATGAAAATAATAGTGTATTGTACACTTTGCCAGGTTACAACACATTTTCTTGGCTTAGGGAAGACAAAGGTGGAGGAGGCCTTATAATGTTTATTAATACACAAAGGTTTACTTTTACACCAATCACAACACACACAACAAGCTATGAAAACATAACAGGGGAATTAGAGCTGCTTGGATCGAAAGATCGTACAAAATGCCTTATTCATGCGGTATACAGACCCCCTTCCTCCTGTAGTGGCTTTCCCCTCCCACAAGCAATCAAAGAGTTAGATGCAAAAATAAGTAACTACGACAATTATAAAAACTTTATTCTGGTTGGTGATGTCAATATAAATTTAAATGATAAAACTAATAATTATGTTCAAGAATATGAGACCATGCTGATGTCATGGGGCTTAGATAGAGGCATCTGGGACAGTACACGAGAAGAAGTAAGGCTAAATACATTAACAAAATCATGCATAGACCATATCTACTATAGATTCAGAACCCCCTTTGAGAAAATTCAAACAGGTGTGATAAAAACAAAAATCTCAGATCATTACCCAATTGTAGCAAAGATAGAATTATCGGGAGGAGGAAAAAGAGACACACAGGTAGAAAAAACTAGATTAAATGAGCCGCTTCTGGAACGAAAGCTAAAGGAGGAAAACTGGGATATTAAAAACTACGATGATGTAAACAAAGGTTTTGAAGAGTTAATTCTAAAATTTAAAAATATTTATCAAGACAGTACAATTACATTTACCACCTCAGGTGGGGGGCACACTGGGCAAAGAAACACTCACAAGAGAAACAAGCGAAAGGAATGGATGGATAATAGGACTCTGGACCTGGTAAAGGAGAGAGACAGAATTTTTAGGTTATGGAAAGGTGACCCCTCAAACAATAGATACAGGAACCTATATAAAACCTTAAGAAATCAGGTAGTTAACCAAATAAGAAACACCAAAAATAACTACTATAAGAGGTTGTTTGAAGAGAACAGTAAAAACACAAGGAAGATATGGGAAAATATAAACAGCTTGTTAAATAGAAAGAAAAAGAACAGTATTGATGTTACAGTAAGAAATGCTATGGGAAATATATTAAGCGAGAAAGATATTGTGAGTGGTTTTGCTCAGTATTTTATTGATGGAGTGGATAATATTAAACATGAATGTAGTGCAAACAGACCCTTAATATCACAGGCAGATCCCACCACAGAATCGCTAGAAAGCCTATACATTCCACCTGCCACGACAAAAAAAGTCAAAGATATAATTAATAGTATGGATTCAGAAAAATCACCAGGTATAGATGGCATCAGAATGAAGGATGTCAAGTTAGTAGTTGAAAAAATATCAGAACCTCTATCAAAACTAATTAACCTCTCAATTTCACAAGGAACTTTTCCAGATTGCTTAAAGACTTCAATAATTAGGCCTATTTATAAGAGTAAAAGTAAGAAAGAATTCCAAAACTACCGTCCAATTGCAATTTTACCATCATTCGAAAAAATATTAGAGAAATATATATTAAACCATCTCTATAGCTATATAGAAAACAATAACTTTTTGAGCAGGAAACAATTTGGTTTCAGAAAGAACTGTAGTACGGAGCATGCCCTAACAGATTTTGCAAATACTGTAAACAATATCTTAAATAATACCTGCCACGGATTAGGCCTATTCATAGATTTTTCTAAAGCCTTTGATACTATAGAACATTTAAAAATAGTCTTAGCTCTCAAAAAACTAGGTGTGAGGGGCCCTTATTTGAGATTATTTGAAAGTTACCTTAAAAACAGAAAGTTTGTAGTGAAGGTTATGAATGAATTTAGTGATGAAAAGGAGATAAAATATGGGGTACCTCAAGGAAGCCAAATTGGACCAATACTGTTCATTATATACTTGAATGATTTACTAAACATGATAACCAATTGTGATATATGGGCATATGCTGATGACATCCTAATTTTCTCAGGTCATAAAAACTTTAAAAATGCAGTAAACATTTTACAGGAAGATTTTAACATACTTAACAGATGGACACATGATAATGGGCTAATTATTAATGAGCACAAAACCTGTATCCTGCACTTTCACCCTAGAAATATTAAACTAGAAGGAAGTGTTATGATTAAATACCATGATTGTGACTGTCTACAAGGTTTAAAAGAGTGCAACTGTAGTAACATAAAGGTCACAGACAGCACTAATTATTTGGGCCTTACAGTAGACAACAAACTCACTTGGAAAAACCATGTAGCTGCGCTGAATAAGAAATTAGGTTCATGTACTGCACTGATGTACAATTTAGAAAATAAAGTTACACCAGAGGTTAAAATAGCTGTATACAAGTCTTTATTTGAATCAGTGATGAGATATGGCATAAATGTGTGGGGAACCGCTGCAAATAGCCATTTGAAAATAATAAATAACCTACAGAAAAGATGCTTAAGGGCTTTGGGTCTTAGAATGGATAACATTAACCAAGTTGACACTAAATATTGCATAGGCCTATATAAATTACTTACACCAAAGGGAATCTTCACTTATAATGTGTTAATTAAAAACCATGGAAATAGTGTATATAAAATCAAATCTCGAAGACCAGTACAAACTAGAAATGTTATCAAATACATAACACCAATACCTAATACTATGTATGGGCAAAGACTGGCAGAGTATCTGGTCCCATACCTGTTTAATAGGCTACCAACAACTATAGAAAATATACAGAACAAAAAAGCCTATAAGATAGCAGTATTTGAATGGCTCTCAAGCAGTGAAGTAAACTTACCTTAGGTTCACCCAGCCTAAATATTATGTTCCAGGCAAAGTAAAAACGACTAGGCCAAGCTGGCATCTAACTACATCGGATAGGACACAAAACACACACATATCACATAAATAAATAAGACACTTCACAAAATTAGGTTAAAACTTTGCTAGGGCACACAATTACAGCCACTGTTAAATACAATTTTTACAAACACACACAAAACCCACCACATCAGAAACACAGTACAAAAGACATCTATTAGGGAAGAAAATATCAAAGAAAGCTTCTCAAACATATTAGTTTTTTATTTTTTCTCCGCTTTGTATAAATAAATGCCTGCATGGGCATAACTTTTCTTAGTGAGAGGTTATGTCTCAATTCATCAAATTTTCAGGAAACAAGAAACAAACGACAAACAAACGAATACTTTTTTTTTTCTCCAGTAGACACTGCCTCTTCAATATTTAGAAACCCCTGGTCTATGAACCAGGAGAACAAAGACTTCGGAATGAAGCATTGATTATAAATCAGCAATTTTTTTCAAACCATGTTAGAATTTTACATTTCTGCTGCCATTATTATGTAGCTTAGATAGGTGCCTGCCACAAACCGCCATGGAATTAGTAGCGCTAGAATATTTATATTTGTAAAAGAAAAAGAAAAAAAAATGTAAATTTTGTTTGTTACATTTTTGTGAATCAATTGGACCTCGCCGACAAGTTTTGCAAACTTGGCGAGGCCAGATTTTGTATTATCACAAATAAATAAATTTGAATTTGAATTTGAATTTGAATATCTTATATTCAACTCATCTGAGGTCAGAAAATAAGCAAGAGTTGAAAAGACATTTATTGCTTGTGTGTTCAACAACATTTTTCGTCATATTGCACAACATTGTTTAACAAACTAAGCTACAAAACAAAAATCGTTTCTTGTAAACATAACCTCTCAAACGACATCCAACTTCTTTTCAGATTTCTAATGCAAACAAGCAGCTGGCTGTTTAGTAAGTGATTCAATAATTGTGTATTACGATCGTATTACATTTTCGATATGTCAAAATATTGACAGGAATAAAGCAAAAAGCTACAAACAATTAAATCAATCGACACATAATTTCGCTACATACGATTGCTTGCAATCTTTGGAAGTTTACAATTGAGTTCTCAAAAGCTGACCTTTACTCCCTAGGGACTAAAATAGCAACTTTAGACCCGCAACGTATGTAGTAAATAATTTATAAATAAAAATACTTTCTAAAAAGGAACGTTTTAAAACGCAACAAAAAAGTAGAACATAATTTATAAATATGTTGATAGAATAAATACTTATAAGATTTAAAACAAAAAACGCATGCTAATTAAATGTAAATTGAATCATCTTCACATTTTTAGCTATATCAGAAACTGAACTTAATAGACTTTAAACAACCCAAAACAAAGTAATTGTTCAAAAACTTACACTAGCCGATATTAAACGAGCACTCAAAATGATAAAAAAGTTTCACCACTATATTTAAAGTAGATCAAGAAAAAGGTTATCAACATACCAGCATGGGTAATAATCAACCGTGGAATATTCGAATTCAACTTTTCCCACACTGTGACATAAAAATAGGTTGTTTAACTCATACGAGAATAATTAAGTTAGTGTTAAAACTAAGGAAGCGTTAAAACAAGTTGCTTCCTCCAGAAGAATAAACATTTCCGGAGGCCGAATGAGTTTTATTTTACGCTTGGGTTAGTCGTGAGCATTAATAAAGTTCATAATGTGCTATACTTTTAGAGTTACTGTTTTGGTTGACAAAATTTGTTTACTTTATATTTTACTAACACCTTTGACTATTAATTCAACTATTAATTCTTGTAATAGTCAATGCTAATACATAAAATAATTTGTAACTAATAATATTAGTCTACGGCAATAATAGTATATTTCATCTCTAGGGCCCAAAGTAACTCTTTTTACCTGAGGTCAAGTTTTGCAATCGATGCGAAACCGAGGTTGGAAAATGAGCTAGGGTTAAAAAATCACTTTTGCCCGAGTGGTGAACTATATTTTCCGTCATATAGCATCATTAATTAACAAACAAAGCTAGAAAACTAAATAATTTTTATGTAAAGACAACTTCTCAAAACAACTTCCAGCTTGTTTTCAGATATATAATGCAAACAAGCAGCGGATTAGTAAGTGATTCAATAATTTTGTATATTACGATTGTATTAAATTTTTCAATTTGTTTAACTATCGACAAGAATGCAGCAATAAGCCCCAAACAATTGACACATAATTTCGCTATATGTGATTGCTTGGAATCTAAGTTTACAATTAAGTTCTCAACAGCAGACCTTTACTACCTAGGGACTAAAATAGCTACTTTGACCCGCAATGTATTTATTAAAAACGGCTGTTTTTCTTGACGAAGAAGTGTATTTTTAGACTTCAACTGTCAACTATACACTATTCAATGTTCGACGGCTTCGTTCGATCTCAACACATTTCTGTTTCAACCCAACTGGAATTTCCATACGAAATAAGAACCCCAAACACGGAAACCACGTATAATTTAGGGTGTACACAATCTCTCGTTGTTATGTGAGTCACACTGGTTTTGAATTAACACACAATCCATTTATCATGAACGTGACCCGTTCAATCCACTCCAGTTGGGACAGAATATCATCTATCTGCTATCTCTCATTATGTGGTGCATACTAATTGTAGTATTGTTGTGGCAATTTAGTAAATTGTACAAATTATAAAATGTGAGTGATTTAAAGTAACCACATTTATTGTAGGATGTTTAGTTAGCATTGTACGTGATGGCCATAGGTTATATTGTATGAATCAAATTACTAAACGATTAGTAATCTTCTTTTTCTACTTCTGTTCTGTGGGTTGTGACAGATTGAAACCAATCGTTTTCATAACATCTATTATTATATTGACTGGTTGTTTTTATAGTAAAAATAAAAATACTGCATATCAAATCGTATTAGAAGACACTCTTTAAACCCTTTTACTTGGATTTGGTTAGGTAAAGCTTATTGTATTGGCAGTGGTCTATGTAATATTTTCATATGCATTTTAAGCCTAAGTTAAGGAACTACAGTTCTTAGGTAAACATAATACTTTATTGGCTTACAATATTAATTTTAACTTCTTATGCAAAATACGATGAAAAATAAAATGATGCGGTTTTACTTTACAGCACTGGTTAATTATGGGAGTATTTTATATGTAAATTTATTGATAAGATTATTTACTTTATTTATGCTACAAAACTAGATATTTCACAAACATGATACATCTTCATATTACATAGATATTAATTACATTTACTGATAAAAAGTGAAGCTTATACTTTTTTTTAATTTTACTGTTATCAAAAATACACGACAACAACAAAAATGTAATTTTTGCAACAAAAGAAAATACTCATGCAAAGAAATAAGCTGGAAATAACTTTAGAAGTATATACTACATAGTCAAAGATACTAAAATGTAATTTTTGCAACAACAACAAAAATACTCAAGCAATGATATCAGCTGGAAATAACTTTAGAAGTATATACTACTTTGAGGGATGATTCAGTATAGCAGGGTGAAGGGGGAAGACGGCAGGGTTGCATGTCTACAATCGTCGTTGAGTCTTGGTACTTCCGTTGCTTAAGTGAAACGCAACGGTGAAATACGATTTCTCCAACTCTTCCAACCTCTTCTACCTAATGGTTTCATCATTGAATTTTGGAGACTAAAGTAAACATCCCATGGGTGTAGACCAGGTGCAGTCTGTTTTTCAATGGGTGAACACTTATTTGTCTAGGTAGCCAAATGGTTGACTATTTCAATATTGAGTTGGCTGGTTTAATTGCGAATAAGCTGGGTCCTAGCTGGGTTTCCTAGGCGAGGAAGTGGAGAGCGGAGAGAGGAACGCGGAGAGCGGACTTAGGTAATTTAATGTTTCTGTTTTCCTAGAAGCGGAGCGGAACCCCATGTTAATCTCATTTCCGCTCTCCGCGTTCCTCTCTCCGCTCTCCGATCCCGCGCCTAGGAAAACCCAGCTTAGGGGAGAATATGGATCCAGAAGCAATGTTCTTTTGGCTATCAATTGCTGCGCCATCAAACAAAAATTGCGTTAAATTTTAGAAATACCATGGTCTGGACTACTTGTTTTATATACACGTAAAATGTTAATGTCAACACAAAGACCCCTGCCAAAGCAAACCTGCAGACCAGGTGAAATTCAATATGCATTCCTTATCTAAATGTAATTGTATTTAAAGAGTACTTAGAACTGCTTCTACAAGGTAGGGAAACAGTTTTTTTTTTACAAGCAGTCGAATTAAAACAGTTTTTTCCTCATTTAGAGTTTTAAATGTAGGCATACAGTTTTTTGTAATATTCTCCGTTCCCTTTAAATGTACAACAATGTCTCAGCAAACAAAATTGTTTCTTTTTTTCACGATGGCTAAAATGGAAGTTCGCAATTCCATGTTTTAAAGGTAAACATTTGACAAACAAATTTTTGAAAAAAATCCAAACACCATTACATTTACGAATTCGTTCAAGTTTATCAGCTCTATAGATTCACGTCAAATTCCATCCAGATTGGACCAAAATTACTCGAGATATATTTGGGAACACATACATACAAGTTTTAACGAATTTGTGATTTTTTACCTATTTTGACCTTCAAAACGGAAAATACCCCCGCCGCAGCAAACCTGCCGTCTAAGCGAATTTCCATTTGGCTGAATTGATTTTCAATCGATCTATTTAAATAACATTAGGTTTAACGAGTACCTAGGTTTGCTGCTACAAGGAAACTAATAAAGTGTGTATTTTAAGTAAAATAATTATTGCTTAGTAGAAAATGAATACATTTGCCAAGTTTGATCAAAAGATATCCATAAACAAGCAAACTACAACATTTTAAAATATTCTCCATAAGAATAACATGGGAATTTTAAATTTACAATTTTTTTAGTTTTCTCCGTAACCAATAACCGTACAAAAACACTTTGATATACTGAATTGTTTGTTTTTTTAAGCTCTTTAAGAAGGTTTAGAGAAAAATCGGGAAATTTTGTGTTTTGAGGGTCAAAAGTGAGAAAAACCAATTTTTACCCCATAAAACCCTGTTCCCATGGTCCGATCATGCTGGATCGCGAACTCATTAAAGTTTATCCCGCCTTACACCTTCAAACCAAATTTCATCAAAATCGGATAAAAATTACTCAAGTTATCGTGTTCACGGACACATATATATATAAATCTATATATATATATATATATATATATATATATATATATATATATATATATATATACATATATAAAAATTTGAACGAATGGTGTTTTTGGCCTCTGGGGACATCAAAATGAAAAAGTAAATCGGTCCCGGGCCTAAGTCTTACCATGAGACCTACGGTAATAGCTACTTCCCTATAGGGAAATTCGCTAAAAGGAAAAATCGGTCCAATAAAATCATATTCCCTACATGGGAAATTCCCCAAAGGTACACCAGTTATAGTAATACCTTTGACTATTAAAACAACTTATATTAATACTTTAGTATCCAATGGCAATACTCAAATGAGAAGAATTATTTTGAATCAAGAATAATACTTTAAATCGTTCATAATGTTTGAATGAAAGATTTTGATTTGGTGTAAGTAGGCCTAACTCATTATGAGGCGTGTTACCCAATTCCGTGTGTATAGTTACGTAGGGATTGGCTCCACAGGGAGGCACTGAGCGTTAGTTATGCTAATCCACAGACATGACGTAATTGGTCAGTGCGCTGATTGGATGGTGCCAATCATACAATGCATTTTGCACTTTATGTTAACTAGATACTGAAACGTAGTCTATTTATAAAGAATTGATGGTTAGACTCAAAACATTTAATTTTACTGAATTGGAATGTCAGGCCTAATAGGAAAATGTTTTGTACATGGTTGCAATTTCTGAAACACTTCCGAATAGTGTGTTAGGGCCGGTTTTGGTTGTTAGTCAAAAACTATTTTACTTACTGAAAAGTTGTTTAAAAAAATAACAACCTACCTTGCATACAACTTAAAATGGGGTTTGACCATTTAAAGAAAAACAGTATAGTATTTAAAGTCATATTAAATGCTTTACAATTCATTTTAAGTCCCTTCTTTTTTAGTCCTAGGACGCCAGGCACGAGCCAGGGATTGTTATGCACATTACTGCAGGCTAGTCCTAGGGGTTGCGGCATTATGACTTACATAAAATCCATTGGTGAATTGGGGGGATTTGAACCCGGAACCTCTTTGAACGACGTCTCATGCTCTATCCACCAGACCAGCTCGTTCCCCCATTTTAAGTCCCTTGGAATTGGTGTTATAAACAATGTTGTAAAATCTAAAGTAAAGAACTTATGCCGGTACCAATTTCTTCAAAGATCCCTACTACGTCTGTATTATGCTATCTAAATATTTTTATAGGTGATAAAGTATTTCTAGTATTACAAAATAAAGTATTGCAGTACTTCAGCTAGTGAACATTATAACCAAAGTTGGTCCATATTTCGCCTTGACGGTCATCAAAGGACAGTAAGATGAATTACTAAACTTAACCACTGTTCATTATCCCGCTCAATATTGTCCGTCAGATCATTTTTTTATCTAAATTATTATCGGAAAGTGTAGGGTCTTGGAGTTTAATTTTCTTTGTCTTATTCCATTGAATGTATAATTTGTTTAACTATCATTGCATTTAGAGATTTAAATTCGCTCCGTTAATAGAAAGGTAAAGCATAGTGGGTAACATATTTGCAAATCAAAACTGCCATTCACTGAATACACCAAAAAAGTATATTTTACCCCTGTTAAAATTTAATTTCCCCATGTATTTGCTTCTTTTGAAATACTAGACATACTAGTAAATAATTAAAATATATAGAAAATAAATTAGTTATTTTATTTGATATTTTAAATTTCAAAAGGTAATTTAATAAAACTAATACAACAAGTGTTGATACTTTTTGGTTGAATGCAAAATGTCTTTTGAGTGCTGTAAGTTATTACTTAGTAGTTTTGGATATAAGGAATATTCTGTTTAGCTACAAATTAACTTCTAAAATATACTACCTTTTTATTTTACTAAAATTCACATTGTTAGATGGTTTTGTTTCGAGTAAAATCATATTTTGATTCAGAATATTCCCAACCTTAGAGCATTATAAATATGCATAAAAAGAAATTAAACTCCCCCTTGAGTTTGTTTTGCAAGATTTCGCAAACAACTACAGGCTATCAGCAAACAATATTCGGATGTTATTGAATTGTTCCTTTTACAAATCTTGAAGATGTAAAGATATAATAATGTATGAATGTTCGTAGCGAAAGTGTGTCTCCTTGTTTCTATATCGAAACGGGAATTTTACAGTAACATGTAAATCTATAAAACTTGGCAACGGATTCAGAAACTTATGTCTTTCAACATTATAGTAATTCACAGTTATAATACAAGCCTTATAATGTGGCCTGAACCAAATTGATTTTTACCTTATCATAAACAATCCCATACAAACACAATTTACAATTGATCAAGAACTTACTTAATCCGAGTCACAGCAAATCTTAACAGCGCCATTGCAATACTATTTTTGTTTCTATGATATTGGCTTTTTCATGTTTTTTTTTTAATGGTCTAACCCCTAGTCTAGTGTGGTCTAGTCACTACTGACGTCAATCTTTTATTAGATAGCGTTCAACCAATAAATCAATGACTATTGGCATCTGGAAAAGAAACGGATTCGCTATGGATCTAATCAGTGTCCTACAGACAAGCACTATAACCACCCGGGTAAAAAACCGGTTATCTATTTCAACCTGCCTCTCCGGTCATTATCAGGCCCTGCGATCTCCTGTTCTGTCTGTTTAAAAGGCTTCTTGTTTAATCCTAAAAAAATAATAATTATATTCAACGGATCTGAACTGTACTTAGCATTGGTCATTGGGTTTTATCATTGACTATTGATAAAGGATTAAGTAAAAGTTTTTTATTCATCGTTCACCCATATTCGTCTTGAAATACACATTCTGAAATATCAGCGTCATAATAATACGTCAATTTTAAAAATCCATTTGTAATGGCATTTTTCATTTATTTATGCAATAAATTAACAAAAAGTAAATATAACCCTGCATTGATTATAACACCGATCTTTTGTAAAACTTGGTATACATACGAGGTTTATAGTAGGAATACAAGATTGTAATAAAAGAATCGTTATGAAAATGTGGTATTAATTTAGTCAGAAATAGTACATTAGGGATAATCATTTTAAAGAACCTTGTTACAAATGATTTAATTCATTAATTTCATTCATAACTGTTACCTCGAAATACCACGTGAATCAGTTGAGTGTGAATAAAAATTTAGTATTTTCAAACCTTTATGTATTTTGAATACGTAGATGGAACGAGCTAGTCTAGCTGAGCAGGGGGTTTTGTCTCTGATGTCTTGGATTAAAACCCCGCAATCACCAATGAATTTGTTCTAAGTGATAATGTAGTGATTAACTAGACCAAGGCTGAAATAATTTTAAAATGATTCCATGCCAAACCATAGCGTCCTAGTATACCGAAAAGGTTTGGCTTAAAACGATTTTCGATTCTCCCAAAAAAGGAAAACAAGATCGGACGATAAACAAGATCGGGTCAAGTAGGAGACAAATGCCCAAATCCCATTTGACAATGTCGATCACCTCCCGGTGTGATTTTATGTGACCGTATATCCCAGGCAATCTTAGAAATACCTTGGTGAAACGGGAGGATTTGTTTTGAAATTCAGACGAACTACGACCACAGAGACGACTTAAAGAATTAGTACAAAAAAGAACAAAATTTAGTATTTCATTTTGTAAATTCAGGTATACATATAATATTTATTTTTAAATAACAAGTTTGGTCATGAATTATTAACTAAATAGCAACTATTATCCTTACGAAAGGGGTTTGTATTCTATTAATGCTTAAATCATATTTTCTTTATATTGGATCTTAAACCTGAATTGTAATTGGTTGAACATAACTATTCAAATAGTAGAGAAAGCATCACCAAAACCTCCTGTGATATGAGGTTACGACGAGACAAAAGTGGCAACGTCGCATTTCCGGAATAATTGGATGTTGCAGTTCGTAATAGAGCTTCTGCGCAATGTTTAAGTTTACACATTTGTTATTACTATTGCCATGGCAACAGGCCGGCCTGTGCGACGTTGCCACACCAACGCCCAATATTATTGGACGTAGCCCAATATTAGTGTTTAGGAAAATGAATAGTCTACAGAATGACGCACAGCTTTTCAATTAAGTATAGGACGAACATATTTTAGACATTTGTTTTATAAGTGACTACTTTAAGTGGCTACACTACACTAAGTGGTGACTTTACACTACTTTATACCGGAATGTTATGTAATAGAAAGAACGAGTGGTATATCTCCAAAATTACTTAGGATTTTGACTCATTCCCAGAAAACGTGTGTAATTCCGTCATTTAAGAGGTCATGGCTGACACTTACGGAAATCAGAATTATAAAAAAAATTCGACAATGATTTCTCAACAAAATTAAAAACTTTCTTTGGCGTATTTAAACATTGTCCTGAGCCTGTAATATAATGATAATGACTGTTTATATTTCTTTATATATAAAATAGCTAATTTGTGATTCAATTGTGTACAGAAACCTATTGTTAAGCTAATCTGCATAATTTAATTAAACCGGAATCGCTCCCGTGATACTTACAAGGGCAGAACCACGTACACAAGTAGTATTGTGAGTGTAGAGTGCCTTTATTGTACCATTGCCGCAATACTCGACGAATTAAAATATTTGTTGATATGCAAATTACCAAATAATGGAGTTTTATTTCTTCAATCTAATAAAACTGTGAGTATCTATGAAAAAAATTGTGGAATCAGTTTATTGCTATTAGTGGGTTAGGATATTTAAAACAACACTGTTGTGTCTTTTATTTAGAAGGAAAATAAAGATGGTGAATGTAAATATGGTTTCTGTGTTATTTTTGTACAAGATGACCATTCTAAAATCATATACAAAGATCATTATAAAATAGTTTATTCCTACTTGGCCTATCAATTTATTTTTTTTTATAACAACGTTAGGCTGTTATAAATGAAGGACGAGTGATCAAAAAAAGAAAATATCAGTGTAGCCAACGACAATATCCTTGTTTGTCCTATATATCCTTCACTTATGAAAACATCACTTATGGTAATTTTAACTCTTATGTTCAAGCTCTGACAAGTCCGAGAGCATCAAAACACAAGAGCGCTTGAGCTTGCCTGTGAAGTGCGGCACTTGAGACATGGCTCTTATCTACAACACTCCAAAAATACAACCTACGTTTATCTGTTGTTGGTTAGTGGGGATGACATCAAAGTTTCCGGGGGCAAGACTTATTTTCCTAATTTTCATATCGTCTATAAGAGGGGTTGAGATGAATAGTTTTTTGTTTAGAGTTTCTAGTTTATACCTAAGTTCTATCATAAATTTTTTTGACATTTAACTTTCATTTACATACTAGTAATACTGTTTGTATTTAAAAGAATGGATGAAGTTCACAGACATAGATTTATCCAAATTTGAGACCGTTTAAGTAGTTAACTAATTAAAACAGTAGTTAAAAACCAATGGGTACACGGATAACATACTGTACATATTGTACCAAAATAGATGATAAATTCCCAGAATTTCTCTGATGACTGTGGGATATGCTGTCATCCCAGATTTCACAGACTGCTGATTTCGATATACCCAAAGAGACTTTGTGGTTGATTCTAATTAACTTTCATTAAGTGTCTGATTTGATTTATATAACCAAGAACTACTTCTTGAGTCATATAACTAGATCAAATTACCCATCATAATAAATTAGTTGTATCATTTAAACAGTAATTGGCAAGTCAGTTTGAGCTGGTTGTAAAAATCATTTTGCTGCACATGGATTTATTTTAATTTTTGCACTTACTTGGCAGTAATATACTTTTAATTGTAGTACATTTCTTACATAATACCTATAAGCTTTGTTTTCTAACCGATATTTTAATTATTTAACAACTTGTTAAGCAGTCTGAAATGAAAATCCATGTATGTATATTTCATCCATTCTTTTAAATTGTAATCGCCATTGTTTACATAACATGAAGGCCAAAACAATAGATCTTGTATGTGTATTATATATTCAATGTATTTGCTAAGTTGGCTATTAAATACATAGAATGTTGGGCAAACCAACAGTTAGCTGTCTCCGTGTAATTTTAATGAAGATTTTCAATAGCTAAAAAATAAATAAAGCTAAAATCAACATGTTATTTAAAAAGAAACCAAAATCATAAATTTTTTCAAAAGCTCAAAAAACTTTTTCGTATGGTTTTTTTTTCAAACATATGGAGGAGCTCTTTTGTAATCTACAAAGTTGAGGTAGCCAGAAGAATACAGATTATGAAAAGTTGAAGAAAAGGTGATATCAGATCCGACCCCAACTCGTGTAACTTTAGTTATCCATCATCACTGGACCTGGACGTACTGTAAAGCAACTTTCCCCTCATGTTTTTAGCAACTTTCCCCTCATTTTTGTCTGTATAGCAATTAAACTACGTTTATCACTACTCCTACAAAATAGTTTATGTCAAGTAAGCCAACGAAGTGTGCTAATGACGATTTAAGATTTGGGTTTTGTGTTCTTGATTACACATTAAACTTTGGTAAAAAATATTTTGATATTTTAGGTTTCATTATAAAAAGTATTCAGTGCAAATGCTTACTTTAATTTGTTATCATTTGTATGTATTACATTTAATTATGTTTTTAGCGAATTTCCCATATAGGGAATAAGCTATTACCGTAGTACTCACGGTAAGACCTGGACCCGGGACCGATTTTTTTTTCGTTTTGAGGTCCCTAGAGGTCAAAAACACCATCCGTTCAAATTCATATATATATATATATTTATATATATATATATATATATATATATATATCTATTTATATATATATATGTGTCCGTTAGCGCGATAACTCGAGCAAAAATGATCCGATTTTGATGAAATTTGGTACAAACGTGTAAACCTACGTTTATTTGAACGAGTTCGCGAACCAGCATGATCGGACCATGGGAACGGGGGTTTATGGGGGCTTTTATGGGGAAAAAATGGGTTTTTCCCATTTTTGACCCAAAAAACATAAAGTGTTGCAGTTTCTTTTGAAACTATTTTGTAGAGCTTAAAAAACAAATAATTTAGTATATTGAAGCGTTATAATGCGCCTAATGGTTACGGAGAAAATTCCAAAAAATTGTAAATTTAAAATTCCTATGTTATTCTTATGGAGAATAAGTAAACTGTTGTAGTTTGCTTGTTTATAAACATATTTTGCCCAAATTTGGAAAATGTTTTTATTTCTTACTAACTATTAACATTTTACATAAAAAACACTTTTACCCTCCCTGTTGCAGCAAACCTAAGTATGTTTTAAACTGATTCTATTTAAATAGGGAATAAATGTGATAATTTTAAGGAGACATTTTAGTGTAAATCCATTCAGGGAAATGGAAATTCGCTTAGTCTGCAGGTTTGCTGCGGCGGGGGTATTATAAAATTTTATATGATTATAAAGACAAAATAAAATACATCATGCATCGACGTTTATAACCATACTGTAAACATTTAATGCTGTCAAATATGTTAAAATTTTGATCGATTTCGATCAGTGCATTGTTTACATCCATGTTGAGATATCATACCCAATAGCGCTCTAGTAAGGGTGTTATTTAAAGCTATCAGCCCTCAATTCAGTTTAAACAAGTTCCGACATTTTTAAAATCTTTAATGTTTTGGAATAGAATCTTTCTCTCAATATTTTTCTTGATGCTTAATGATAGGCGTAATTATTTCTGTGTAGAGGAAATTAATACTGTACAAACAAAAATAATATAGACAGAAAACTTCATTACTTTCGACTAAAATAAAAACCAGAACCTCACTCGTAATGGAGTATACATAAAGTAAACAGAACCAGAAGCCAGTCAAAGCGTAAGAGCCACAGAGTAAAACACACAAGCAACTGTCAACTGACAACTCACATGTTTACTTCCCTGTGAACCACATTAATTAGTGGGATACGTATTGACATGAAATACTTGATGTCTCGTGCTATGTGTGAAAAAAACTCTAGAGGTAAAAAGTATTTACATATACAGTATGGAACATTCGTGTTAAAAGCACCTCTATTACTGACAATGAACGGAAAAATCTTATAATTTAACTAAAAACTACATTTTATAAATTCCTTATTTCAAAATAATGAAACATACTGTATTAGAAAAGTAATCCTTATCTAAAATTGAAATTGACATACTTTGGTTTAATTGATATCTTTAAACTACTAACTCCAATATAAATTTGACAAGTGTTTAATACTACAGGAAAAATAACTCTCTTAGATCAGAAAAGCATAAAAAAAACTAAATATTAGAAAAGTAATGCTTTTTGAAATCCACACATCTTGATTAAATTGATATTTCCAAACTAATAACTTCAATTATGACGTTGACAGTATTGCTGGTTTTGAATTGTAAATTAGAAAACAAATTGTGAAGATTTCATTGGAGTTATTACTTTTTAATTACTGAAACGAATACAACAAATTCAGAGAGCACAGTACAAATTACATTATTGTCTCATGAGTTTTCTATACTATGGTGATGACATTGACAATACGTTGTAGTTCCAACATGTTTTCCTGAATTGGTTTGATTAAAAAGTACTGTAGTTAAAAATGTTACAAATCAAATAATGGACAGCAGCACACTCTCAGGATGAAATTAATTGTAAGTTCAATTTAATTTGATAACGCAAATTTTATTTTAAGTGTTTTAGATCTTTTTGTACGGTCGACTAAAAAACATTACCTCGATACTACATTGAAAAGCATATATTTCTTTTTTTGAATACAAATTAAGGTTCATATTGGACTTTTCTTTAGCTTGTAGGATTTTCAAAATTCTTGAAGCTTTCTGTAGATGCTATACACACCATGTATAGTTTGGCAAACTTGTCATTTAATTCCCAACAATCGTGTAATACGTTGTATGTACAGGCCCAGGCTGACACTCGTAGTGGCTGTGATGGCTTGAGAAATATTTCTTTTGTGGTTTATTTGGAAGTTTCTGTTGATAAAGTGAGCATCAGTCAAATAATTGCAATGTCTGATTACGAAACCATCTTGGTATACTCCTTTACACTGTAAGAAGTATCCAAGTAGCTAACTACTGTTTAATTTTCTAAATTAAGCAAGTTTTGACTGGGGACACACTTTAAGTAGGGTATTGAAATTTCAATGTTATTGCGCTTTGAAATATTAAGAAATAAACTTATATGGATTTACAGAACCTGTCAGTAGTTCCAATCGTAAAAATTGCGGTTGTTTCTAAGCCTGTTCTGTTTGTTCATGAAATGCCAATCGTATCACCACTACGACACATTTTGTTACATTTATCGTGTTAAATATGTGTTTTAAAGTTTAAATTAATCATAGAAAAGCAACTCGAGTGTTATTAAGATTCTTACTGGAAGGCGTTTGAAAATAGCATTCTATTAAAACACGAAACACAATTGTTACAATTTCAACTGCTGAAATGCAGATCTAATGTAAACTTAATATGAATGCTGTAAATATATAAAACATCACAGACTATTATGGTACAGTCCAATGGTCTATTGGCTGTGATAACATTCAAGATTGCATTTTTAGGCTATGAATGGTTATGGAAGGAGGTAAAATTTGACTTTTGAAAGTTTTGTGAATGTTGATTCATTTAAAACAATAATTATATTAGTATTATCTGTAATAAAATTGAGGATTGAAGTTAATGTAACTCAGTTCAGAAATGTGTTGCTCTCAAATTTACATCATTAGTCAAGTTTTCAACACTTCCATCGATGCTGCAGTTTTGGTGTGAATATTCATACAACCTCCCAACATAGTACACAAACATGAAATAAAAAAGTGTATTAGGGTTTACTCAAATTGAAAAAATGTTTCATTTCATATTTATATAGATATATATCTTCATTTCTGTCAGTTGTAATCTAATGAAAATTTATTGAATAAGTTTTGACCACATCAATCTTTAGATCGTAAATTTTAAGGGTAGCTAATTCCTTAACTGGCCGCCAGAGATATACCCCAATGCCATCTGGGGGTAAACCCCTGAACTAAAATTGCAGGCCCAATGTAAACAAAGCAATATTTTGCATTGCGAGAGCTCTGTTTTATACAGGTTATTCAATTTAATCAAACTTCTGCTATCGTTTATATATACAAGTTTTAAAGGCTACTTAACTTTACTATTATATTTATTAAACCCATAGTAAGTTTTTTTTACTAAAATACATAAAATGTAAATAATTGCATTTGCCTCTCACAGGGATGTAAGTAAATTAATAAATCCATATGAGAGTATGGATAACATTTCTGTATCCATTGCTGGTATCGTGGTATCAAAAAAATCTCTGCCAAGCTGTGACTCGACTCGCCCGGGTCGAAGAACGGTTTAAAATTAATAATGATAATTTAGAGAAAATAACATAATATACCGTACTTGTACACTATCTCCTCTAGTCTCTAGTCCAATCCCACTCCTGCATTAAATCTGAGACAAATCATAACATATTACAACTGAAGGTAATATGAAAGATTCGGAAGTAAACATATCACACACATTAGTCGACCTCTTATGTCTCAATGAGATATCTTTTGACAATAACTTAGAACAATCTAAAATTATTTTTATAACGCAAACGTTTAAACAGAAATGTTCTTTCAATTTCTAAAATTTGATAATATTTAATATAAAATGTTATTAAAATATGACGTGGTAAAGTAATCCAAAAATCAAAATCCAGAGAGATTTGAGTTAACAAATAGGATAACCACAAAATATATGATATTTAATCAACATTATAGTAGTGGAGGGGCTTATCCAATATCTAGGAATAACTTATGATCTAATCTATCTATCCTTGTTTTGTTTTCTAGATACTGTAGATCTTGGGCCTAGTTAAGGGTCCTAACGCAAAGTATTGCGACCTTATTGATAGTAACAATCATATAAAATTATGCAATCATTACGCAATAAAAATTTACCAGATTGATTTCTTTGTCGTCCAACTTCAAGTCTCAAAATAATGTACAGTATTGCTTCCTAACGTTTTACTTCCTGTAGATTTTGTGTGCTAAGTTTGTTTTTTAATCTTCAAATTATGCATTTCGAGCGATTTATATTGCTTTGGATTTAGCCCTATTAACATTAATTGATCAATTACATTCTATTTATGTGGGCTATTGCTCTTATATTAACACTCCATAGACGTGTACTTACTCAATCAAATAGTACAACGTAGCTGTTTATTTATCCACACATTTGACGTGACGTGACAATCTGTTATACTTTTGAGCCTTGAGAGGTCTGATCCCATGTCTTCCGGGTTGAACAATCTTCTTAGGAGAAGACAGATCCACTTGTTTATGCCAAGAAGTTACCTAATGTAGCTATATTTGTTAAACTAGGTTACGTTAAAAATACTGCGTGCATTGATTGAATAAATATAAATGCTGTTTTCAATATCCATGGAAACAGGAATTAATCGTTTGTATGAAAAACTATGACAGAAGCGATAAACTAAGATACAACAATGATTTTAAGACACATTTAAGTTGATGAATTAGTAATTCTACTGAATTATTAATATTAATACTTTTTTACCATCGTATTGATTTAAAGCCTTTCAAAATTTCAATTGTAGTATAATGACACGTTTTCAACGCTAAGTTAAAAGTGTTAAATCTTATAAAAAAATAAGTCGGTTAATAGATCAGAAAAGCATTTTCATCTAATATGATTTTTACCAATCTCCTAAGCCTGAGTAAATCAGTCTTCAAAAATTTTTTTTAGAAATATGGTTAAACATTGACTCTCTTGTAGCCTACAAAAGATGAAGTTTAAAAATATAGTTGAGTAGACATCGATTATAATGTTGTAGTATGAGTAAAAGGAGTACTGTTTATACAGGGTGTTTTTTTAAAAACTTGCATCTTTATTTATGTAAAAACCGCAATAGATAGAAATATGCAGTTGGCAGTAATCATCTATTTACGTAGGGGGCACAATTTTTTTTGAATTCAACGTTACATTCACGTTCCCCCCCTTTCCCCCCCTGCCACCAACTTATTTTTTTTTAAATAGCAAGGTACCCCTTGTGACATATCAAATAAAAGAGCATGAAAAAAGAAAATGTTTGATGAAAAAAAATTGAAAATCGGTTCATAAATGTGTGAGATATTCCCCCCTCCACCGCCGGAACTTTTTTTTTAATAGCAAGGTACCCCTTGTGACATATCAAATGAAAGAGCATGAAAAAAGAAAATGTTTGGTGGAAAAAAATTAAAATCAGCTCATGAATTTGTGAGATAATCCCCCCCCCCTTTTACCCTACCCATAACATGTTTTTTAATAGCAAGGTACCCGTCCTTGTGACATATCAAATTAAAAATAAATTTCACCAAACATTTTCTTTTGTCATGCTCTTTAATTTGATATGTCACAAGTGGTACCTTGCTATTAAAAAAAATTAAGTTCCGAGGAGGGGGGGGGGGAAATATCTCGCAAATTTATGAACCGATTTTCAATTTTTTTTCATCAAACATTTTCTTTTTTCATGCTCTTTCATTTGATATGTTACAAGGGGTACCTTACTATTAAAAAAAATTAAGTTGGGGACAGGGGTGAAAGGGGGGGAATGTGAATGTAACGTTGAATTCAAAACAATTGGGCCCCCTACGGCAATAGATGATTCCCGTAAACTGCATATTTCTATCTATTGCGGTTTATACATAAATAAAGATGCAAGTTTTTAAAAAAACACCCTGTATACTGCAGTTTGTGGGGTGTAAAATATTAACTAAACGTTTATTTTAACGCCGTTTTTAACGACGAAAAGTGCCTCGAGGTTATATAAAAAAGAAAGCTTCAAGACAGCAGTCGAACTGAATGTTCCCTTATATTATGGTCTCTTTTCCAGCATAAAAGGTACAGTTGTTTCCGGGCTCTTAACAGACAAACCCCTAGCAAACTAAATAAGGAAATATCAAGTTGAAGTAATCAGAAAGCCGAATTTCAGAGTTTATCTACAGAACATTTCAAACGGCACATAACCCCTGCTGAAGATAAAACGTATTTTACCTTCCCTGTATTTAGCTACAAGCATAAGATTAAATGGGTCAGAAGCTACAACTACGAGGGATAACACTCAAATGGCTGAGGTAGTGGACAGCAAGAACTTAGCGCCTATTGAGGAAAAACACGCAAGTCAAGGTTAAAAAGGTTACTCTCTAGAGAGGGACTACCAGACTCCCTCTTAAAAGAGCGAGTAACTCTTTTTTCAAAGTTTACTGTCCAAATTGTATTGACTTATTCATTTAAAAATCAATGCTTTTGTAGCTTAATACATATACTGCTTACTGCAATCTATGATAAGTTAGTACGGCCGCATTTATAGTAACTCAATCATAGAGTCAAGTAGTATAGTGCAAGACTTCAGTCGCCGAGGTCCCGGGTTCAACTCTTGACAATAATCAATATGCAAGGTGGCTTTTTCATGGTGATTGTTGGAAATCAAGTTATTTTGATATAGTACAGATTCAAGATTGACCAACATCAAAATATAATTATTTGTTAGGCTTTGGTTTTAATTAACATATGTTTCATTTTAATTGATCAAAAACAATTGAGAAGAGTTGTGTTAAGAATTTAAGAAAGTGATCAATAACTTAACAATTTAGTTAAATAGAAATGTTATAAAATATTTGTTCTTCATCAGAATTAAATCAGTTCTTTATTTAATAATAATAGTAAAAGTTCTTTATTTCACGCGAGTTCTAACATAGTGGCGACCGTGACAGGACTTTTTTTTTGTTAAAATTCAGAGTAGGACCAAGCTTATATTTGATTTACAATGGATAAGCTGAAGTCATTAAAGACAAAAAGGACTCAACTAAGAAGGACTTTTACGAAGTGTAGTAATGAAATGGATAAATTACTGGCAGAGGATATTTAAGATGAAGCAGCAATTAAAAGTAATCTAAACAAGTTGCAAGATAAAGCTGATAGGCTTTTTAAGCTAGATGAAGACATCGAGGAAGCCTTGTTTGAAGATCCTGCAACAAAAGAAGAGGACTTAGAAGCTGAATTTGATACTACAGAATCTTACAGAGACATGTTATCTTCAATGAGAGCTAAGTATGACCATTTCATTATTCAGGTTGGCCTAAGCCAACAGTCAAGAAGTGAAGTCGGGGATACCGTTCACAGTCTTAAATTAGTATCTAAGAAGGGGTTAAGTCTACCTAAATTACAATTAAACCAGTTTGATGGAGATGTAAAAAATTGGATAGGGTTTTGGGGGCAGTTTAAGAAGGTCCATGAGGATCCTGATCTAGAACCTGAGGATAAGTTCCAATACCTCATCCAATCTTTAAAGTCAGGATCATCCCCTAGGGAATTAGTAGAAAGTTTTCCCCCATCTGGAACTAATTATGTAAAGGCCCTAGAACAATTAAAAGCAAGATTTGGTAGGGATGACTTTTTAATAGAAGTATATGTGAGGGAACTGCTCAGTTTAGTGCTCCAACAAGTAACACTAAGTCCTAATACCAAACTGTGCCGACTGTATGACAAACTAGAAACACAGTTAAGGGCACTTGAAACTTTAGGAGTCACTTCAGACAAGTTTGCTTCAATGCTGTATCCTCTTGTAGAATCTGCTTTGCCCGAAAAAATATTACAAGCCTGGGAGCGGCATCGTTCAGGTAGCTTACTACACATACCCTCAACTTCTACATCGTCAGATCTAGTAATTTCTAGTAATTTTCTAGAAGAACTTCTTGATTTTCTAAAGGCTGAAGTGGAGAGTGAAGAGAGGCTGGTGCTTGCTCGTTCGAGTTTTAAATCTGCCACTCCAGGAGACAACAGCAAATGCAGCAGCCAAAAGAAAATGTCAACTGTACATGAAACTCGTCAGAATGAACCTACGGTAGCAGCTCTATTGACAACTGGTATAGAGGGTCCTAGAAGGTTGGTGAGTAACTGCACTTATTGTTCTAAAGGAGGGCACAATACTCAAGATTGTTCCTATTTTCAAAAATTAACTTTAGATGGAAGAAAGGAGCATCTGAAAAAGAAAAGTTGCTGCTTTGTGTGCTTGAAGCAAGGTCACACAGCAAAAAAGTGCAAGGTGTTTGTCAAATGTCTCTTCTGTGGTAAAAGGCATTATGGGATCATGTGTAGGGACTTATATGAAAGTAGACCTCGATCTAAAATTGATGTTGACAAACCAGACTTACTGCAGCAGAGTATAACTAAGCCTAAGTCAGAGGTTCTCAGTAATTTTGGAAATGGTACAGGAGAAACTCTATTACAAACTCTATTAGTTAAGGTTGCAGACGAGAAAGGTAAAGAGTATTTGGGAAGAGTACTTTTAGATCCAGGTTCACAGAGGTCCTACATTACTAAGGACTGTGTCACTAAATTGGGTCTAAAAGAAACAGGCAGTGAAGTCATTAATCATAGTTTGTTTGGTGGGGTAAATCTAAAACAAAAATCTCACGAAAATTACCTTGTTACTCTTCAAAATGTAAATAATTCTTTCAAGATCTCCATTCCTGTGACAGACCAAGAAACAATTTGCAACCATGTACCTAGGCTTAAGAGTGAAGAGTATTTTGACATCTTGAAAGAAAAGAACATTATTTTAACTGATGTTGGTGAAAATGTACCAGATGTAAAAATGTTACTTGGTGCAGATGTATTAGTGGATTTGTATACAGGAACTATCCAGAGGATTGACTACAAATTAGTTGCTATTGAAACGTACCTTGGATGGACCGTGATGGGGAAACAACCACGCAGTGGAAGTCGTAATACGTCTCTTCTAACTTTATTTTGCCAGAGTAAACCAGAATTCAGAGATCTAGGGAGCTGGGAGACAATCAGAAGAAGGAATCCTATTGGGTTGAAACAGAGAGACTCCATTGATGCAGAAGTGTTTCAACTTTTTAAAGAAAATGTAGCGGTGAACGTTGAAAACAGATATGAAGTCAATTTGTCATCAAGCAAAAGACTAAATACTCCTAACAAATTAAGTGACTGTGTTAGAGAAATTGTTTCAGATCCAGCAGAGTCGACAACGGTTCATCAATTGCTGCATCGCCCAGTGACAAAAGACAGTAGCTTAACTACAAAAATAAAGCCAGTGTTTGATTGGTCAACAAAGAACAAAAGAGGTAATTCTTTAGAGGAATGTTTTGCAAGAGGTTCAAATTTCTTAAATTTAATACCATCCCGTGTAATGAAATTCAGGAAGCCGCTGGATTGGAAAACCATGAAACAGAAATTTGAAATCCATCAAATAACTTGGAAGTTCGATCCTCCGAGTGTCCTATGGTGGGGAGATATGTGGAAACAACATGTGAGAAGGATGAAAACATCATTAAAGAGATCAAGATTTAAGAAAAGGTATCATGCAGTGCTTGTATACTGTATATTGAAAAAGGAAGAGAAGTCATCTTTCTTGACTCCATGAAAATAAATTCAAAAGACATGTCAAGGAAACAGGATGTAGATATTGAAACAAAAGATAATTCATCAACACACCAACAGAATCAAGAAGAAGGAAGATAAAAATCCCTAGGAAAATGAACTTGTGAACTTAAAAGAAATATGTAAATAGTTTTGTTTGAAATTTTGATCATGTAAAACAAAATTCCAAGGTGGGGAGGATGTTGGAAATCGAGTTATTTTGATATAGTACAGATTCAAGATTGACCAACATCAAAATATAATTATTTGTTAGGCTTTGGTTTTAATTAACATATGTTTTATTTTAATTGATCAAAAACAATTGAGAAGAGTTGTGTTAAGAATTTAAGAAAGTGATCAATAACTTAACAATTCAGTTAAATAGAAATGTTATAAAATATTTGTTCTTCATCAGAATTAAATCAGTTCTTTATTTAATAATAATTGTAAAAGTTCTTTATTTCACGCGAGTTCTAACAGTGATAATGCCACGAACCATTAGAAAAACCTGAATTAATTAGTCAAATAATTCCGGACTAGAACTTAAGTCCAAAGGATGTTGAAACTAGTGAACTATTCGTCGAAGGAGTCATTTTCCAAATCATTGTATATTGCTAACACATACATGATTGGAGGAAAAGGGAATCAGACTATGTCTTTGCATGTTTCCGAAATATTTCAATGAAATAATTAAGTCTGTAGTTTCTTTTACTTGCTCATCCTACTAATATTATAAATGAGAAAGTTTGGATGTATAAATGTATGTATGTTTGTGATAAGTAAACACGAAAAATACTGGTCGGATTGGGCTGAAATTTGGCATGATGACAGCTCACATTCCCGATTAACATATAGGCATATTCTTATCTCGAAAATCCTTTTGGGCTCCGCCCCAGTGGCTCTGCAGTTCTTCATGTTCACCACAAAATATACAGTAATATTATTTTAACTTTGTATACTAAAAATGACTTTTTAACCCTCTCCGATTCCTTGACCGAAAAAATAGAGCTCATGGCCATAGTTAGTGATGAAATATGTTTTAGCTCTAGTGTAAAATTTAAGCATTTCAAAATTGAAGTTTTAAATTTGCGTGAAAAAATATTGCGCAAACAATTTAAAAGTATCAAGATTTATCTGTAAACACGAGATGAAATATACGATATCTTGATATGCGAGTCACACAGGTTTTGAATTAACACACAATCCATTTATCACGTACGTGACCTCTGCTATTGCACCACAGAGCAAAGATTATAATCCATCCCTGTGGTCGTAACACTGTTGTCATGTATAAACTGAGGTTTCTTTTTGTCGGCTAATATATGTTCATAACGTTTTAGAATGTAGGGCATTGATTAAAATACAACGAATTTATTTCATTATTTCAATGAACACTTAGTACCTGTATAATATAACAATGAGAGCTTTTTTCATAAATAGACTTCAAAACTGATATTTGCACGTAAAGATTATCTACTTTCCTACAATAACATATATATATACCCATAAATCTATCACCTAAGTTTGATATTAGGGAGTATTGGTTTGTCTTAAGGTAAACAATGACAGAAATACAATTATCACTTTTGTTTGCATGCCTAAAATGCTCCTGATTTTACAATATAATACCTATTGATAATTTTCTTATTTAACTTACCATAGTCTAGGCCCATCATGTACATAGCTACAACTTTGTAGTGCATATAAACGACATTATTTTCACCTAACACTAACAACAGAACTTACTCAACAGAACAGACAGTTCTGAACAAAATCACATCCACCCCTTAAACATATCACCTAGCAACTAACTAGTTACCCTTTAAAATCACATTCACTCCAATCATTACCTGGAAAACAGATATGCATACACTCTTCTAAGCAATATCTCGCTCATTTAACCAATCATTGTTTTAGCTAGTTATTTACAAAAATGTCATTAATTCCTCCAAACAATCAGTACATAGCAAATATTTATACATTAACCCTAATTTAATCCCTTGATTGCCTAGAACAATTACTCATTTAACCAAACATTGTCCAACAAGTAGATGCATACACGAATTACATCCAACCCTTCAAGCAATAATCATAGTCTGGTATACCATTCAACCCTAGGCAATACAATACTAGTGGACCTTGTTGTGGTATGCAGATTTCTCAGGCTTCGTCCCTTGTCATCGTCTATTTACATACTAAAAGGGCAAAACTGCGCACCACCCTTGCCTCAATTTTGGCTCAATCAAATACTGTATCCTGATGAAAGAAATACATTTTCCACCTAAATTAGTTTATGTACAGTATCTAAAATGTGTTTTATTTGACTAACTGTAAATTAGTCAGCTGAATATGCTGAATATGAAGTTATGGATTGAAAAATACAAGTTTGTGATGGTTTGGAACTTAACCTAGCAACTCCTAATCATAGGGATTGATTATTGAGCTTTGATAAGTTGTAAAAAAATTCAATCATTTCCACAAGGTAACCAACTTGTTCCTCGTCTATCTTTCATTCATTGTCAGGTTAACACACGTTTATCCACTCTAACAATAATAGTAGAGCATGGGACTACGGTCCCTAAGGTTCCGGTTTCATATCTGTCAGATCATCAATGGATTTCATTTAAGTGCTAAAAACGGCTATGTCTAGCCTAAAGTCATGTGAAAAACTATACAAAGGTAGGGCCTGGCGTTCTACGAAAATAAATCTAACAATAGGGACAATAGTAACAACAGTAACCATAGTAACAACAGTAACCTATAACAACAGTAACAATAGTAACAACAGTTACAATAGTAGCAACAGTAACCATAGTAACAACAGTAACAATAGTAACAATAGTATATATTAGTAATCTTAGTAGTGGTTTTTCACGAATGGAAATGTTCACACGTCTTTTATCGACAACTTATTTTACTCTATACTGACAAGATTACTCAATCCGTCATTTCCAAAAGGTAAAACCTCCTGCAACATTTAGTTGACATCAATCAAATCGACATCCTACCTCACATCGTCCTAATGGCTACATAATAGTCTTCGCCACCATATACATTGGTTTTGTTAAAGCAAAAGTATTTTTAGTGCCTAGGTAATAAAAGTCATTTGTGGTAAACTCAGTTGTAAACTCTGCTAGTAAGAAATTACATGTATCGAAAGTATGTATCGATTGTTTTAATCAGTTGTAACTTCAAGAATCACTAATTTTTATTCGTCATTTTGCGCTATGTACAATACATGCATCGGATGAACGTTAATAAAAACCATTGTTTTTCACATTACTTCAGGCTAGACCTAGGGGTTGCGGCACAATCACGTGGATACAATCCATTGACGATTTGCGGGATTTGAACCAGGGACCTCAGGGACCGAAGGTCCCACGCAATAACCACTAGACCAGCTCGCTCCCCAACTGCTGTATAACGAACACTAATACAATCATAACGAATTAAATAAATAAATCACTTAATAACTGATTGTTAGCATTACAAAAATTTAAAATAGTTTTGTGAAGTATTTTCGTATTAAAACCAAATTTTCTTATAATGATGCAATATGATGAAAAATATATTCCATCACACATTCAAGTGTCTTCTTAACCCTCGCTCAACTTACGACTTAAAACTGAACATGAAACTTGAGCTAAGGTCAAAAAGAGTTACTTTACACCCTGGTAATGAAATATACTACTATTCTATAACATTACAAACAGGAAAGGTTGAAGTTAATTAAAAAGAATTACGTTGTATAAATCAAAACCTCTTCCAGATACGGCTTGGCCACGTGACTCGATTTGACGTTGTGACAACAAAGGAGGGTAACGTGACAAACCACGTGACCACTTCTATAGTCACGTTACAACTAGTTGTGAGGAAGGCCTCTGTGTCGGCACCTAATCGAATTTAAATAAACTATTTTTTAGTTATGGATAATTAAAGTTATTCAGTTTTTATTTTGGGATTGGGTATCAAGCAAAAGAAATAAAATTGCTTTTTTAAAACGAAATGTATTCATAGAGATAACTTTTTGTTTAAAATGCTCAAATTTTACACAGATGTTTAAAATGGCTGTATAAATCTTTTTGACCACCATCTTTATAAATTACATATGTAGGTTATGGAATAAAAAATTACTTGTAATCAGTTAATCACTAATTTAAACAAAGATTAGCACAGATCATACTCTGAGGGGAAAAATGGCTCTCACCATTGTTTTCCAATGGCTTATTATTTGCTGAAGGTATTTTCATTATGGCAACCCTTTCATTAGGCATTGAGAGATATTTGTTCGCTAGCTTAATCGTGGCAACTCTCATATTTTTCAATAATTTTCAATTTACATAATTTTAGTTCTTCTATCAAATTATTTTCACCATAAATATTTATATGTGAATAATACCTCAATTATTTACCCCGATTGGGCCTAATGATTTTCGGCGTACCTGAGTTTTTTTTAAGTGTTCACCATTTTAACATACTTAAATGCCTGTACATTAACCGTCTTGTATTACGACATAAAAGATAGATATTGATGAGTATTAGAAGAGGTATTTTGTTTTACTCTCGTAATATCACAATATCATCGATGCGGTCAAAAATTTATTTCCACAACTTTAAAAATATTAAAAGTTATACAATTATTGCGATTATTAATACAATTGTAATATTTTACCATAGTACACGATGATTAGTATAACACAAATTTTAGAAATTTATTTAATCTGTAAATATATTTTTATATACATGGTTAACACTATGATCAACCAACAATGAACTTATTTGGAATTTTGAATTGTTTGGGCAAGCCAAACTTAACCACTTCGATTATCAGTCTCTGTCGTAGGTTTTTACGTTGTTTAACATCAATCTATCTTTAAGATTTTCCGATCAATCTACTCCACCCTAGAAGCTGTTAAAGAACATCAAACATTACTAAACTTGATGAAGTGAAGAGGTTTTTTACTTTGTTAAACCTTTCACACATATTATAGTCACCACACAATTCTTAAAGAAGAAGTTAATTAATCAGTTTTATAACCAAAATTCCCATACAACAAAGAAAAATCTATTTTAACAGTTGTTTGTTACCTATCAATAATTAAATTTTGGCTAGAATATTACGTGGTTTTTCTGATTAATTGATGTAAAGGGGTTTTCAATGTGTCTGCTATAAACATGTACCTATTTGTTTAATATTACCGTTGTTAAAATTGTTCAGAGTTCTATATATGTTTCTAAAGGAATTGAGTGAATTTAAATGTCCTTTGCGTTGAAATTAAGGACGTTTTCGAACCTATTTCGATACTCTTAAAATTTGAAACGTGTTCTTTCAACTGATCAAAAATTGTAATTAATTGATCTATTTTTTATTTTTCCCTCCAGATGTTCCCTAGTCCCAGGTTATAAAGAGAATAAACAAAAACTGTGACTTGCCATACCAAAGCTCTGCAAATAGTTCCCCACAACAATATATTTTTATGTTATGTCCAACTCAAAAACATAAGTTATAAAGTTCTCATTTCTTCTGATTATTTCTGATTTCCTGATTTCTTATTGACAAACCCTATAAATAGTTATTTAAACTATAAACAATGTTAAGTAACTTAAATTCAATCGGAAGATTAATATTTGTAAAAATGTTTTAACGGTTTAACAAGTCACGTGATATCCTATAACCTATGGTCTTACTTCCTTGTATTCAGTTTTCATGCCTAATAACAAAGGTTGGGTAAACCTACTAGTTAAAACACAGACATCCCAACAAAACCACATAAAAGGCTGATATCCAGGATTTGCTGGGCAAAGGTTTAAGGTACAAATGGTAATGACAACATTACCTTTGAACGTGGGGTATTTTGTCGTCAATTCTTTCTCTTTTTGGGTAAAACGTGAATCTTTACTTGCACGCTCTGAGAATAAAATACTAATCTACACCAAAACATTAATTTAACATGTACAGAGGATACTGAGTTTGAAGTGGTTCATAGATGTTTGTTTATTTTAGTGACTTGTTCCTCATTCTGTTTACTTGCCTTTAAGTTTTAGTTATTCTAGATGGATTATTTAATATAAGGCAGAAGTTTGACTGCTAAGAAAATACCTGGAATTGAGCCTTACTCTCCAAAATTAATACATTTATGAATGAAAAAATTAAATTTGTAACATTTACATTGAAAATTGGAATTTAATCGTGCATTTAACTACAGGTGAATTAGGGCCTAAGAAGGGAGAATAAGCGTAAAAAATTGTTTAAACATGATTAAATAGCTATTTTTTAAATAATTTTATCCATTACAACTACAATGACGTATTAATTCAAAATTGGCAGCCGATAAGGCACATATAAACAAACATTAGTTGGAATGTATTGATATATGATTAGAATCATTTTAGAAGGCAGTATGGAAAGATTTTCCACAATTTAAATAAGATAAATAAAATCAAATTAACATTTGTTAAGTATCAACAAAATATTTAACGCTATAAATCAATTACTGCTTTCACATTAACAGTTTTAAATTGTGACAGTTTTAACAAATTTAACACACTTTTTAAGATTGAAAACCTAAACAGAAAATATCTTGAAAATTAAAAGACCTTTCAAACTAGACAAGAACCAGGAATAAGCATATTGCGAGTCATTTTATAATAACGTAAATAGACATCCTTTTTACAAACTCCTTCAATAATGTTACAAAGAAGACACAGCAGTCTCAACACTCAGTTGTTTACATGTTTCTATGACAACGGATCCTTTACGTAGTGCTTTTGACAAGTCATATAACAAAATACAAATCGTTTGTTCTTTTAGTCGAGGGTTCAAATACAGGATTTCTGCAAAGAGTGTATTTATTTTTCTTATACTTGTTAATATAATTTATTTGTGGTATTTATTTATTAATGGTATTTTATTTATTTAAGGTATTTAACTAATCGATAAGATACCATGTCATAGCAAAGGAGATCCAAATGTCTAACATCAAAATTTTAATGTCTAAAAAACGAGAACAGACAGATGTTTTAAATAACAAAATAGTTTTTTTCCTATACAGCAAGTGATAGGAAACTACGGTTTACTAATTATTTAAAACCCTGCTTATCGTCTATCAAACGAACAACCCTAATTATTGATTACTTTTTGATGTCCAAGAATATATTAAAAATCCCCAACCACGTGGGTAGTATTCACCCAAAGATTTGTAAGTAAACTACAATGATTGCGTACACGTTTTATGCTCTGCACGTGATGTATCATTTGCACCCAGAGGAGATAAGATTCACAAAACATCACAACCACGTCTCTGTGTAATGATCTCGTTAACCTTTATGCCTTCCAACTTTGGCCTTAGGCTGATCGGACAAAACAAAACTACAGTAGCTGAGCGAATACACGTATGTCTGCTAGGAAGAAATTAGATAGTAAAATAAAGTTATAACACTTAGGCTTATAGTGTATTTTTCATATTTAATAATAAAATATGTGATTTGTTGTACCTTAAATATCGGAGCAGATAGTGTGTAATCTAATTTTCCTTGTATGGAAATCTTAATATTCTTCACCCCTTCCTAAATCGCATAGCAGTAGCCAAGGCTATAATGATTTCCTGAAAACTGACGTTACCGGTCCTAAGCAAAGCCTGAATAAATTCAATGATTCAATATAGGATCCACATTTGTAAATAGTCGTAACTAAAAAAGCGAACGTATTCCTAGCCTAGTGTTTATCGTACCCTTTAACATGTTGCTTTAATTTAAAATTTGTAAACACAAGTGCAGAACTAATGAGTATTTCTTTCATTAATTAAAAAAGTTAATTTGTTTAAGCCTGTAATTTTGAATTGAGTTTTAATCCCCTTATAAGCGTTTAAAGCCAATTTATATACGATCTAAATTAATGCCAAAAGATTTATGAATCCTGTTTTTTAACTAGGTGAATTTATCTAATAGTTTAATTTTTTACGCGTTATTTATTAGGTTTACACATTTGGAATGAAGAAAGCCCGATAATTATTTCTTCGTGAAAAGAAAAAAAGCAATAACGACAAAAACAATAATCCATCATTGAGTTAGCAGCCATTTATGTTACCCAAGTCCATAAAAAAATATTTCCAATGTTCTATCAATAAATTTTCCTCATAACTATATTTATCTCACCAACAATGCTTATTAAATAATCACAAAACCCATGTAGCCTATTATCAAAATGAGCTTGCATATAAATCTTTCCTCAAAGGCCTAAAACAATTCCTGCAAAGTTAGATTGTCAACAATACTCAAAGAAGTTGATTTCAATCTTGCAGTATGCGCGGAATGAAACATCTTGTTCTTTTCAAAGGTCAATAACACTTGACAACAGATTGCCAGTTGCCATGGCAACCAATAAACAACTGTTGATGTCACCGTATTCTCCATTGTATCCAGTTCTTTCTAAACAGAATGTTTCAGTTTTTCACAATGATCAGATTTCCTTTCAACTCTGTATGTTTCTATTTGAAAACGTTTCAAAGTAAGAAGAGTTGTGCTTTTTAATGTTTTGTAAAATTTGACAGTAAACTTACATTTGTAAATTCATTCATGTGTTTATTTATTATCTGTTCTGTTTGTGTAAATAAAGTTATATAAACACATAAAGTTGAGAAACAATTACAACGCATACTGTTGCGTTATAAAGTAGTACGTTATGAATAAAAAAAAATTAAAACCTGTTATAGAACTATAATTTTTAACACAACCCTATTTATTTTAATATATTTTGTTTCTAAACAATATTTCTACATACTCCAATAATTTACACATTATCTACCCATTACACATTAACTCGTAACAAAAATTTGCAAGCTTAAATTTGTATTATATTTACTAATAGTATCAATGCAATAGTAATTAGTAAGTTTATGATTTATCAGTTAATAATTCGATTATAGTTTGTTTTTACCAGGGAAGGTCTATTTGTTATGTAAGTATTTTATACAAACACGATATTTTCCCTCCAGATTTTCTCAGCGCACTTTTCTCTGCTAATCTTTCGTTTATAAAATAGTCACGAACCGCATAAATCAGAATAAAACAAACAATACAGCAACGCCAGTGTAAAGTCACGTGTTTGTGAGTTATATGAGAAACACGACGTTGTGAGTTTCGAAAACTTGTTTTCTACTGATTAAAAACACGAGAAAACATTTCAGTTTTACAAAGCAGGATTTCTATGAAGTTTTTCTATCGAATTCAATGTTTTAATTATTTTATGTTAGTAATAACTTATGTTTGTTTCATTAAAACCACAATGAATTTTATTATCGTGATGAAGCGATGAGTAAATAAATATACATTATTCGGAAGACTATTTTTTGCTTAAAATTTAGTTTACTAAGTACTCTTTTGTCAGATCTTCCAGAAAAAAAGTAAAAATTGTAGTTATTGCATATAGTTGCATTATTCGGTAACAATTTTGCTTTTAACATCCATCGCCGTTGCCAAAGCTAAGAGCTGATTTGTTTTGGTGTTCATCTTTTACTGTCTATTTGATTGATTAACAGAAAAGCTCCAATTGGCTTCTTTATGTTGTATTTCAATATTTTAACACTGAATTGCTTAATGATAAAGGTAAAACATATTTAATAGTAATAGCTCGTCCCTCACGATATCCTTAATAGAGAACAAAATAATAGTTTTTATGTTTTCAATATCTGGAAAATTTCATTATTATCTTTTTATGATTCATAAATTGTTAGCTGATGAAGAAATTTAAGTTGAAAACAACGATTTCCTCATTATACTCAACATTTTCAATAATTACCTATTTACTACACAACTCGCCTTTCAGTAAATTAAATAATCTGGTTAACAAAAGAGTAATTACGCAGGTAATAGATACTGAAGCTGTAAAAGGACTGTTTACACCGTTGTCATGGCAACGCCTTCTTGAGACATTGATTTATCAGAAGAAATGCGATATTCAATAACCAACAATATTGCGTTCTTGATGGGAAACAGATACTGTGGCTTTAAAACGCTTCGTACAGCTTGTCGTTCGACTTATAATTATAAAGTTGACATAATTAATATTGAGACACGATTAATGCTACTGAAATACCTGGATTGCTAAGTATTACAAAAAAGAAATCTTTTTACAAAATAGTCAGTCTTTTCATGCTGAGTTATCAGTCATAAAAAAAATATTTATTGTTTATTAGTGTAGTTTCATATTTTTAATTGTTCTGAGAGTAGTTTGAATTTTAAAAAGCATATGATTTCATTGGGGGGATAATATAACACAAAAAAGTAATCAAAAAAATATACTACTATCGGGATTTACTATCTATTAATCAGCATTTTTATCAGCGTAATAGGTGTTATTAATTTTACCTAACCCGCCATGTTAAACTTCCCTATCCCAAGCGTGATGTATACAACTTCCTTACTTCTCGCGTGATGTAAAGTATCAAAAAGTCACTCGGTGATGTAATGAAAACCATTTAAATAACATTGAGTGATTAACTTAAAAAATATACCTCTATGGAGCCAACGACGTTCAACGCTAGAAATCAGCTGTGCTCTTGAATTTTATTGTTATGTTTTGAAGAATTTTCCTAACCTAGCTTTTGTTTGTAAATGAACGTTACTGTTAGAAGATGAGTGAAATGGATAATGATTAATCTTGTACGTTACACGTTACGCAAGAGCGTGTTTGCATTACTTAGGTAAATTATGCAACTCACTTCCGCTCGTTGCACAACCTTCACCTGCGTGATGTAAAAACGCTCCTACTACACTTGTAAGGTAAATAGCTATTACGGAGAGTAAATAAAATTCATATTATAACACGTGAAACATATATTTACACTTATACTGTTTAAAACAAAACAGTAAATATTTATAAAAGATGGTAATGGTGACCATAAATAATCAAGGAAAACACAGAGGTATTTTTCATCAAGAACATGACTAAACAGCTGTACTGTGAGAAATATGAACTAAATTATACGGCTATTGGATCTGATGATGATTGGAGTGTACAATCGAAATCGATCACCATTACCATATCTTATAAATATTTACTGTCTTGTTTTAAATGGTTTTAAACCGTATAAGTGTAAATATATGGTTCAAGTGTTATTAGACTTAGTAGTATTTTTATTTACACTCCAAGAAATTATTTGCAAAACACTAACCAATAATAAATTTTAATCCATATGTCGTCATTAAACTGTTACCGAAACTTGTAAGATAAGAAAACATATTTTTATCATTTTGCTGAATTTGATTGCGAATCTAAAAAAAGGTTTCTTATGAGGTGGTTGGAAGTAATACGGGTAGAGACGTTGAGATTTAAGGTTTCATGTAAAGTTTCTCAATATTCAATATTGCTTTCACCAATAAACCGAATGCCTTGGATCCGATGTGATAAGTGTTACCAGAACAGCAATGTTGCAAATAGTTAACACTTTAACGAAACTTAATTAGTATGTTTTTACATTTCCTATTAATATTTCATTGAGTTTAAACATTTTAGTAAAAGGAAATAAACTTCTCCAATTATACAGTTTCATAAAACTCTCATCATATTCGTACATAAAACTCTACAGACCCTAAAACCTTAAATTACAGTAAAAAAAAATAATTTCAATTATTGATAGTTGGTGTTATTTTACTTATGAGATAATAATAATAAAAATTTTGTTACTTGAAATTCTAGTTAAACTTGTTATGCTCTTGATAGTTTGGGTCCTAAAACAACTGTCCACTATTCCTAGTCCAGTTTAAATTTCAACAACCAGATTTGGATATGAAAACATTTTAAATGGATTCATCAATATAATACCCATGAACAGCAAAGCAAAATTTATCAGATCAAGACAGCTGATTAAAATCCTCAACCTATGTAATACCTGTAATATGTTATGTAATAACTGTAATACCTCTATTGACTGGGATGGTGGCGTCGTCCTGTAATCCTAGGATGTCACGAATTGTGGATATTTATAGGCATGTACTGTGGATACGATTCTCATTGGTGTGGATTAACGTCCGCACTAGTGAGTACTACGATTATCCGCAGTAATATCCTGATAATTAGGCCAACTCGTTAATACCAAGGCAAAAATGTGGTTCGGATTCCACTATAAACTGTAAGTACCTTAGTTGCCATTAGCTGTATGGGCTATTAATAGTTATGTCTAAGAAATATGTCGGCCTTAGTCACTAACAAGACTACAAGATCGCACTTCTCATCCTACACTCATCTACTTGGCTTTTAATACCTACTTTGTATGGTCGCCATTTCAATGAAATGTATTAAAGTATTAAAAGTGTATGAATTTGGAAAAATGACACCTTCTCACATGATAAGCCTATTTGACCATCAATTATACAAGTTTTTATTTGTAAATTTATTTTCGCCAGTTGTTTTTTTTTACATGTCAAGTGATATTATTTAATTTTCATGTCACCATTACGTTGTTCAGTTATTATTGTTGTTGTAAATTTGAAAACTATGTTTGTTCATCTAATATTGTTTATGTGTATCACTCACTTTTATCTTGTTGATTCTCGCTACAGCTTAGACACTCAAGATTTTAAAATGCTTTTCGTCTTGTTCTTAAACACACATATTGTAATGATGATTATTGTAATAGTATATTACGTTACTATTCCTGAAAATAAGTGTTTACCGGACGAGTGTGGTCGTTCCCGTGCGAGACGAAGTCGAGTACGGGATTACCATACGAGTCCGGTACACACATTTTGGACGAGTTACGTACGATAGTTTACGCCATACTACTAAATCCGTACAAATCCTTATATATTTCCACCAGCTAAAGGACTAACAATCACTAGTCATAACCTCTAAGAGAGGTTATGTTTTTGTTTATAACAACTCACTGCCATCTAAATACAGTATAATCAGCTGATTGGTGTCCGGTAAAACTCATTGCAGTACAGTAGTACACAATGCAACCCCATTTGAATAAGCTGGTGGCAAACAGCTGTTTTCTGGACTAAATCCTTGCGTGGGAAGTTCGTCAAAATTATGTAGTGTGGCGTAAAAAGGTTTTCCATCAATAAAGAATAAAAAAAAACAAGCTTTACCTCTAAAACACATAAAAGAGTGTCTCCTGCACTTTAACTTGATCAAAGTTTGCTCTATCAATCATATCTAAGACCTTAGGCTATTGCAATATTTAGCTTCCATCAATCTTATAGACCTCTTACATCACCTCGGTGTTTACGGACATTTACTCGATTTTTCACAAGGAAGCCGCCAAGAGGAAAACCTAGGTTTTAATTACATTTTAATTATACTGAGTTTATATTTATAAGTATGATGTAAAACATTTTAAAGCCCACAGAGTAGATCCTTAATGGACAGATTTTAAAAGATATCCTTATGCGAATGAATACATATGGAAAATAAACGGTATAGCAATCTGAAACATACTTTCTCCTATTAGATTGTCAACAACCTTTGGTAAGTGGTAAGAGTATAATATGTTACAGGGAAAATCACAAAAGTTACATAAACTTTTGAACCGTAATTTTTACAGCAATGTGGGTTGCACTGTTTATAATTACAAGGACAATAACACACAAATTGTAAGCAAAACAGGGTTTTTAAATCAAATTTTTGTTATTTTATTAGATTTTTTGGAGGGGAAATAACATAGGGTACAGTATTTTTGAACCGTAATTTGTACAGCAATTGAGTTATACAATTTTGTTCAAAATTTAAAGGACCATAATATACTTAGGTTTTATTAAAATCATTTGAACTGTTTTGGAAAAAAAATCTGTTTCCGTTATTTTATGGGTTTCTATGAAAAAAATCACCATTGAAAATCAAAACATTCAAAAAAATTTAAGAAATGCCTGGAGAAACCATAGATGAATAATGCTGAATTACTCACGCACCGGGTATTATTTATTCACGCTACCGAGTGTTTTTTTGGTTTTAATATGTTTTTGGTGCATTACATGCCAAATTTTATCAAAACCGAACAACAAATTGTAGTCTGTAGCTCTATACACATCCACATGTACAGACAGATAGACAGACACATACACAGACATCACTTCAAAAACTTTTTTTGTTCAGGGGGGCCCAAAACGGATATATCCACTCAAACTCCAAAATTTTTACAAAAACAATACTCTCCATATACTATCGTATAGGGGAAGTAAAGTAAATAAAAAATTAGAAAAATTAATCCTGAGAAATTGAGAAATTAGGAATTCCTCCTAAGACCAACCAAAAGCTGAGTTTTGTATGTATAAAATTTAACAGTTAAAAATAGTATTATAGATTTACATTGCCAAAGTCTAGTAATATTTGCAAACAGTCTGTATACCACTGGTAACAGAAAGATATACATCCTCTTAATATGCGAGTCACACCGGATTTGAATTAACACACAATCCATTTATCACGTACGTGACCTCTACACCGGGTGAGATTATGATCTATCTGTTGCTGCAACTCACAGCTACGAGTAGCTTGTGGGCTATCTCAAAAAGATGAAGCTAAAGTACAATGGAGGAATAGTAGTAAAATTTTTATTTTTCTATTATAGGCTGAATAGATTTCTAAGTAATACAATGCAAGCTTCCCTGTAAAAAAACTAAAAAAAATAAATAAAATATAAAAAATTACTATTAAATTTAAGTATCAAAGCCCTACGGTACATTTTTTGTATTGCTTGAGCATGAGCAAGCTTTTAGGACAGCCGTAGCATCTGATTGTGGTATACTTACAGGACACAACTAACTACATTTTAAGGTCATAATAAGAAGGTTGTAAATAATCTAAATCTTAGCAAAGAAAATTGTTTAAAAAATTTACCTACGACCGTTTTTTAAGCTAGCCGTTTCAATTCAGTTCTTAGAATTAATAAGATTCACTAAAAAAAACATTGTTTACTCACTAGCATTGTTATACTTAACAACACGGATAACGGACCAGTAAAGTTCAAGGATTGAGAGAAAATAATTAAAACTGTAATGCTTCGAACTTCAACTATCAAGACCAATTTAATTGTTAATGAGTGGTGCAATTACTGTAGTGTTTGGTACAATAATTCATTGCCAGTGGCAATGAAGGGTTTCAAACAAAAACATAACCTGTCTTTACTCGATCGTTGCGTAAACTACAATTACATATATGTACTTGGTCAACTATTAAAGTTTTTTTTAATTAGCTTGTATAGCTATCTCTGATTGTTTTAAATCAATGTTCATGTAATTGCCTTTACTATTTTAGGAATTATGTAACTAGCTTTGTCTTGTAGAAATTATCTCAACGAGACTGGGACAAAGCAGAATGGAAAAGTATAATTCTTTGCAGCAGCTTTGCAGAAACATATATAACACAGGATCCCCACTGATTAAAAAGAACGTCACGTTGTGTTTGACCACAATTCGTTAGTGACTTGCTACATTTGCTACATGACCAACAGATCGGATACTAACTTCAGTCTGAAAGTAAACAAAATGACACGAGATTTAATATTTTATAAATGTAAAATCCACCCCAAAATTTTTTTAGGTACAAGTAAAACAATACGACTAAAATATATACTCTGTACATTACAGAGTAGTCGTATGAACGTTTAGATCCCGCAGAAAAGCACAGCCGGTCTTATGGACCGTTAAATGGTTACAAACATAGCGTGATCTCGTGTCAGTAGGAAACTAAAGTCAAAAGGTCTTATTGAGGAAGAACCCCCAACTAAAGGGAGGGGGGATAGTCACTTTGCTCTAGAAGTATTACTACTCAGTAAACCCAAGTACATATTCCATCCATGTGCACCAGTTATTTTATAAAGAATATTTAATAAAAAAAAGTGATATATCAGAACCTTAAAGTGATCTTTTTCAACTGCTTAAGTCTTAAAATAGAGGCAAAGGAGGGGTCGGAAAATGAGCCAAGATGGAAAAGACACTTTTTGCCCATGTGGTGAACTATATTTTTCGTCATATAAATTAATTAACTAAGCCAGAAAATGAAAATACTTTTCATGCAAAGAAAACCTCTCCAAATGACCTACAGCTTGTTTCCAATCCTACTAATGTAAATAAGCAGCTGTTTAGTAAGTCAATCATTTCGTCTATTTCGATTGTGCTACGATATGTCGAACTAATGAAAGCAATGCAAAACAATACCTGATAAATCAACAGATAAACAATTTCAATCCATGCCACTGCAACAATCGAAATTTACAACTGATTACAACAGCTGATTTTTACTCCCTAGGGACTAAGAAGGCTTATTACTCCCTAGGGAGTAAAAATGCTACGTTAGACCCATAACGCATGTACAAAAAACGGCTGGTTTTGCTGCAGTATGACGAATAATAAGTGGCTACACAGTAAAAATTCTTATACAGTGAAGCACTACTCCTAAATATGATTTCTATTTGTTTTAAATATATGATAGTTTTTGAGAACATAAAATAGAGTATAATTTTCAAGACGTTTCCCTTCTTTTATTACAGTTACTTTTAAGTTTATGCCCCAATATGTTGCTTTATGAGAAATGAAATTGTATTTTATGTCAGCGCTGTGTTAGTAACTATATTGAATATCTTTTAACTTTATATCTCGACAAACCTTCTCATGGGAATGTGAAGTCAAGTTGTTTAGTTATGTAGTATTAGTAAAATATTCTCAGTACTTTGTGAAACAAAATATTTGCATGGGTTTGGAAGGGGCCTTGTTTAGGACACACAAAACATGAACGTCTGCCTTTAAATGACAAGATTTGTTCAATCATTTACTGAATATGTATTGGATGGATAGTCTCTAACTTCAGTTTGAATCTAAAAAGGCATGATCTCAAGATAAATAATCTGTTTCACATAGTTAAGTGATCTTGAGACTAAAAAAGATTCTATAATCATTCTTATTTATAAACCCATTTTATATCTTATATTTTATTTTAATGCAAATCGTCAGCTGTATTGTAGGATATTATACGTGGAAACAAAATCATACGAAACAACCCAAGGATCTGCTGGGACGGGGATTTCCTTGAACCGATAAACACAACGACAAATCAAACGACATCGTCTCAAACCAAAATCACAGTGTCAAATAACGTTTTTGATCTTCTTAGGACGACAGTTGTGTGTAAATTTTCAACTCAAACAGCAAACTATTGTATTGTAATTGATATTTTCCTTGTTAAATGTTTTCAATTAATTGAATGTTTTCCTTACTCGAAAAACCATTCACTATTTTGTTTTGTAGGAGGTTTTTTATAGGTTGGATTCGAACCACCAGCCGGTCGCGGTACTAAGTATTTTCACATGGCTAAAAGGAATGTTTGCTACCCTACTATTATACTAGGCCTACTAGACATGCTTAATTTCTAGATGCATCGAATAATTGAGCGGAGCGAGCGAAGCGAGCGAAGCTCTTATACTACACTCCTGCTTTTTTATTACAAATACTCCTCCTGAACGGCTGAAGCGATCTGCATGAAATTTAACACAGTCATAGTAACCAACCATGGGAAGGTATAAATCTGAAACGGTACAAATCGGACCATAGGACTTTTCCCTACATGAATGCAAACTTTTGGAAATTTAACATGGGCCTTATGGGTTAATTGGTCACCATGTCATTATTTGCGAGTAAACACGAAAAAGTAAACAAGAGCCTCAACATTAGTCAACAAATCTACCACATGATAAATACAGTACAAAAGAAAAAATTGGATACTACTAAAGATCATATTATAGTATATTGTATGTAATACGAAATGATTAACAATCAGTTCTATATTGAGTGATTAAACTCCATGCCGTTTATATTTAATTGTAAAATGGTTCTGTTCTTTTTAACAACAATGAATAGTTAACTAATTAGGCCTAAGTTTATGTTGCTTGGAGAAGGAGAAGATAAAACGAGGTCATTAAAAAAACACTACAACATAATTATACCAACAAAAATCACACCGCCCTTGATTTGCAAGAAACTTTGTAAAAAATGTTCTTGTATCTAAAAATACAAAATCGTTTTACGAAATGAAATCACAACCACGTGGTTTACAGGTAAGGTTTAAGACTAAATGGTGTAACTTAGACAATAAAATAGTTGTATTGATAAATTTTATTGCACAATAGGGAAATTTTGAAAGTGGTTGACGACAATTTCTTACTTTTAACTGCTAAAATAAAACTAGACCTAAGTTATAGGCCTATACTAAGTGAGGCTAACCCCAATCCCTCACAACAATAATACTGGTAAACAGTTATTGAGGTAATTGAATTGGTGAGTTTTATGAATGTTCAATGCAAATAAGTCTTCTGTACAAATAAATTATTCTTTTTTTAATAATGAAGAAAGAAGACATTGAAAAAAAATAAAGAAAAGCAAATTCTACATACAATGGGTAATAATAATATAATAATAATCGTTATTGCCTTTTAATAATACAGGTATTGCTTAGGCCTACCATGATTCATTTGCAGTATCGAAATTATTGAGCGGAGTGAAGCGAAGCTCTTATACTACACTCACTGCCTTTGTTTTACAAATACAGGTCAGGCTCCACCTGACAGGCTTAAGCGATCTGCAGGAAATTTGGCACAGTCATGTAACCAACCATATGGGAAGGTATAAATCTGAAATGGTAATATTCGGACCACAGGACTTAAACCAATAATAAGGGTTGCCGGAATTAGGCTGAGTCACCATATTGCGTTTGGAATCTGTAAATAACTTACAGCATTTTATGTGAGCAAGACGTGCAATTAATGTAGACTTTGAATATCTATCTGATTGGAACATGTTCAATTCCTATTTGCAGTCTACAAATAGGAATTCCACTAATGTGAACCAAATATAACACAATTCGTTGACTTGAACCCGACGTATCATTGACTTTGAATACTGCACATAGACATCCCATATAAGTGAAGCAGAAGTAGGCCTAAGCCTACCATTGACTTCGGATACTGCAATTAGGCATTTTATTTATGTGAACAAAATAAATGGACCATTGATTTATTGAGGATACTGCAAGTAGACTATTCATTTACATGTACCATTGGGTTTGGATACTACAAGTAAACAATCCGTCTACGTGAACCATACGTACTATTGACTTTAGAATCTGTAAATAGGCATTCCATTTATGCGAACCAAATATATCATTGGCATTGGATACTGCAAGTAGACATTTAATTTATGAGAACCAGATGAAACATAGAATACGGTTCCTGCAAGTAGACGATTCATTCACTTAATCCTGACTTATGATTGACTTTGGATACCTCTGCAAATAGGCATTCTATTTAAAATGCAAAAAAATCATTGATATTGAATATGCTGGCTCCGCTCAATATTGCAAGCAGACAACTGCATTGTACACCTAGTATGTAACTGGGTACCGAAATCCGATTGGTTTTATTGATCGCCTCACAATGAAAAGGGCACCAGTTTGATTGCAAGAAAAGTCAGTAGCTTTTTTATTATTCGGAACTGGGCACAGGTATTTTTGATAATTAAGATTTTACTAAATAACCGTAAAAACAAAAACAGTTTTTCTTTATTTGTAACAAATATACAGATATCATATTCTATTTCACATCCAGATCCAACTCACAATCATCCAGGCTTGTATGTGCTCTTAGATCTGCGTATCTTCCTAAAATTAATAGTAATGGTAAGTACAACTATATTGAGGATAACATTTATTTATGCCACGCTGTCAAATAGGTATTGTAGTTGATAAGCTCTTAATGCAACATGGCTGGATTGGTAAGCAATACCCATAATTGTTATCTGTGTATGAACAAACATCATGTTAACCATGCTTTACACATTACACTAGTTTAAGTGAACCAATGTTCTGCAGTCAGTAGTGCATTTGTGTATTTTGAGGTAAATTAGCAATACATAGTAAACATTCAATTTGAAATAGGCTTCTGGTGATTTTGCTAGTAAACAATCATGCAGATAGTCATTCTAAAGTAAAATGTTGATAAAAGCCAATATTATTGAAGTCAGTTGTGTCATATTATAACAACAAATTAACAATACTGTATTTGGTCAGAAAACCGTTAGCTTCCTCGAACTTGCTAATCGATTAGGTTAAGTTAAGATGGTTATTACATTATCGTGGTTTGCTATCTAGTATTCTATTCAAAAAAACATATTATATTCTGGCTAAAAAAATTAACTGATATCATTAGCATTGAAACACTCTAAATAAATAAATATAAGAAATTATATAACAAAAGCATAACTGGAATACAGTTAGCAGTCAGTAGACGACGATTTCCGGCCCAATATCTGTGCATAACTTGGAATAATCAATGAGTACCTATATGAAATGTATTATGCAATATAGGTTATGAAATATCAGCTGAACACCTTAAAGTGTAAAAAGGCCATCGATGAGATAAGCTCAGTTAAATTATGAAAATATGAAGTTGTAGTAAAATAAGTATCACAGAACATGCATTACAACTCTTGAATGTGTTTTGATACAAATAAATAAAACATTTTACTACAGAGAATATTAATTTTACACAGAATTGTTTTTACTCTGTGTCATACCCAGATTCAAACTTCAGAACTTGTCGCTGAAAATCTGATCTCCCGCTGTTTAAAATTAGTGTGTCGCACACAGAAACGCCTTATACAATATTTCAATTGTCTCGTGCATATTTTCCTTCGTGTAGAATGTTCCAAAATATATTCCAGGTCAGGGGAAAGACTAATAACGAATTCAGTACATCAAATTAATACACTAAAATACGTAAATAGGTCACATCTGTCGCAAAATATTTTATGAATGTTGATGAATGTATTTTTGAATCTGATGAAACATAGTTTCTTTCTCTTCATTTAAATAACATCAAAACTGGATATGTAAACGTGAGTAATTTCCATTTCAAATTCCCACAATGAAACTCACTATTTTTGACAGTCGTGCAGATAGTAACGAACCCAGTTCATGTTACAAAAATTGTATATATGAAATGTTAATTGAGGTTGTGGACATTTTTGAAACCAAATTTTACGTGTTTTCTTTCATAATGCCTTATTATTCCAGATTAAAACAGTGTATTTGTAACTTACCGTTATATAAACCCAAATATATTATTGCAATTTATTTCAATTATTAATATTTTCATTAAATATGAATTTTGTGCCAGTGGACTTCTCATACTAAAGTACAGTATGTGGATGACTATTTGTTTTATGTTGGTTTTTGTTTAAGTGTTAATGTCAAATACATTTTCCACTCCCATTATTAGAGCCAATTGTAGTACGGTAGTTGTTCTTTGCATTTTTAATGCTTAAGGAGAAGTGAATGTATACACTGTTCTACGAATGTATTATTATATTTAACAATTTTGATTTACAGCTGGTTATACAATAATTTAAACACCTTAAAAAAGTCTTTAGCTAATCTAAAGGAGTGATTGTTCCGATGGATTATGCTTTATCTGTATATTTTAACCCTTAAACCTAATTATACGACAATTTTCAATAAACAGATAAATTCTTATTTTAATAAACAAAAAATCATATGATTTAACCGTGTAACCCAAAATCGTTACCAGCAAATCTATTTTTGACGTAGTACTTTAATTTTATTTATAACTATACATTTTTTACAGAATAAACGGTTTCAGTAACCTTTTATATATGGCCAATACATTTTAGTAGAGGATTTTAGAAGTTACACAGTGAATGTTCTTCTTGGGTGACGTACATTTTAATATTGGATGGAGTAAGAAAAAAGAAATTGTAAACAAGACTTATAAAATTCCCTTCTTTCAGTTATTTTGCTAACGGTTAGTTTATATACCACTAATTAATGTGGTTAGAAGGCAAGTCAACATGTGAGGTTGTCAGTTGACAGTTAGTTGTGTGTTTTTACTCTGTGGCTCTTACGCTTTGACTGGCTTCTGGTTATGTTTACTCTATGTAGTGTGAGAGTTCTAGGCTTTGATTAAATCGACAAGTTATAATTTTGTCCATTTTACTGATTGTTATAAAATAAGTTGTATGAATATAACTGGAAAACGCTAATCAATGTGTTGTACGGGATGGGATGTTTATAATGTTATTTACTTTTTTAAGTATATTTAAAACCATTTTTTTAGACTGTTTTCTTTAAACTAGTAAAGCTGATTGTTGACGATAAACAATCATAAACATGAAAAGAGGAATTGAAGAGATCAATTTATTTGAAGTTTCATAGATTTAACTATATAGACAAAACTATATAACTGTACCGAATATCTTCTCTTCTCCGTCACCATCTTCTTCGTCGCCATCTTCCTCTGTCGCTCTTTTCTCCGTCACCATCTTCTTCGTTGTTCTCTTCTCCATCGCCATCTCCTTCGCCACTCTTCTCTCCGTCGCCATCTTCTCCGTCGCCATCTTCTCCTTCGCCATCTTCTCCGTCGCCATCTTCTCCGTCACCATCTTCTCCTTCACCATCTTCTCCGTCGCCATCTTCTTCGTCACCATCTTCTCCGTCGCCATCTTCTTCGCCACTCTTCTCTCCGTCGCCATCTTCTCCGTCGCCATTTTCTCCTTCGCCATCTTCTCCGTCGCCATCTTCTCCTTCACCATCTTCTCCGTCGCCATCTTCTCCGTCGCCATCTTCTCCGCCGCCATCTTCTCCGTCACCATCTTCTTCGTCGCCATCTTCTCCGTCACCATCTTCTCCGCCGCCATCTTCTCCGTCACCATCTTCTCCGTCGCCATCTTCTCCTTCACCATCTTCTCCGTCACTCTATTTCCATCGCTCTTTTCTCCGTAACCATCTTCTTCGCCACTCTTCTCTCCGTCGCCATCTTCTCCGTCACTCTCTTTTCCATCGCTCTCTTCTTCGTCGCACCATGTACACCATTACATAGTACATGCGCACCATTACACCTTACATTTTACCACCACATTTTTAAATTATACAAATTTATTTTTCTTCGTGTCATTATGAATTAATGATTTTATATTCGCTTTTATTGCTTAGCAACAGACTTGTATAAATATCCACTTACCTTGTGTATATTTCATAGTGTGTAATATTTATGGCTACCGAAAAAGAAACTAGTAAGATTTGTTAATAAAATGATTTAAAAACTGTTATAATTATAGCTAGGTATTTTGATAATTTTGTAGAGACTTAAACATACAATTTATGACAAGATAACATGTTAAAAGTGCTTTTGCAAGCTGTATGTCTTAATGCAGAATTTCAGCACTTTTGGTCTTCAGAACTTTTCAACAAACGAAATAATTCATATGTCTGTTGATTAAATCAAAATTTAGTGGAAAAGGTTTTGTACAAATATTTGTAGAGCATTTGATGGCATAGTTTAAATTTACAACTAATATTTGCGGTGTTAAAACCTTGTTGGTTCACTTGTAGTAAAATATTCTACTCAAGAAAAATAGTACAAATAATGATTTCTATAGCCTTTAAATTTTGTTATGAAGATCAGATAGGGCTACAATTTAAACATTATATTTTCTTGGATTTAAATAAAAATTGGAAAGGATTGCGAAATAAGCTGTTCCAGAGTGATTTGACATCAACACCTGTCAAACACAAAGATAGCCGGAGGTAAAATATTTGTTTTTTTGTCTGCCCTCTTTTGTACTACCACATTGTAATACATAGAATAATAATAGTAATGATGGCGAAAAACATAATTCTTTTGATTTATTTTTGTATTTGCTATCTTCATAAATACAAAACATCACTATAGTATCTTCATACGTTAGTCAAATAACAAGTGGTTTAAAGGTACGAACGAAGAGTAAAGACTTAGCAGGGACAATTCAGATGTGATCAGAGGTCCTAGAAATATTAGTTTCGTTTTTTTATGAATAATGATTAAAATGCTACCCATTTAAAAATCTTTTCGATTTTTCGGTGGTGTACCGTGACGAAATGTTAACAAAATCTTTATTTCCGTTACCAATCTATTGATTGTTTCAATCATAAATAAGAAAAGATTAAGGGTTAACCGTTCCTTTTGCTTAGAAACCCTTTCCCTCATTGTTATCCTAAGCGATGAACCATGCCCTCGAGCCTGCCCCCAGACTAACGAAATGGAAGCGTGATCCAAGCGCAGGCCCGAGGAGCGGCTCACAAAACTTTACTTAACAAAATGAGAACCATGGATGGAGGCTCAAGAACAACACGCCATTTGAGAGAAACGAGCTGTAATTAACCATTTAAAAGAACAACACAACAATAATTAACAATAATACATGAATTAAATACTCTCAATAAAACTTTAAAAAATTTTGATACCACTCTGACCTACTCACTTACAACATTATTTTAAAAAAAATTCAAAATAGGCTAATTTCAGTCAAGGTAAAGTTTAATCAGTTTTAACCTTTAAATTAACAAATTACAACAATGAAATATCTAATGACTCCTTTAATAAATTCATTTCATGGTAACTATAGAAAATTTAGGGGCCCCAAAATTGAAATTTAATAGAATATGTATTTGATAATATGATAGAATTTAAAAGTGTCAACAAATAGGCTAATACACTGAAAATAAAATTTTAAACAGATAACAATAAATATAACTTTGTAGGCCTATGACAAATAATACTGTAAATAGTCTCTTCCTTTTGTAGAATAAAACTATAAAACATAACAACAACAGCAACAATGGTAACTTGCGGTAGGGCGGTGTAGAATGTCACTACTTTCGGGCGGACAGCACCGGAGGGGAGATGCAGCAGGGCGGAGAGGGGGCCATAATTCAAGAAGCAGCCAGGGTGTTGCGAACTTCCCCTCTGCTGTGGTAGAACATGTCCATCTTAGTCCTCCTCACGGGCCCCAAAAGGCGCGCGTGGCGCGATAAATTTATTCCATGGTCGACGTTTGTCTCCTCTTGAACCAAATAGGGGCAATTAACATTAAAACCATGCCACAAACTTTAAGATGAAATCGGATAACCAAAATGAGCCGACCCGGAGTCGAGCAACGCCACACAACCTATGAGTTGCTGGCGGAAAAAGAGTAATAAGAACAAAACCCACAGCCTTGTTCGGGGGCCGTGGAGTGACAACGAAACACTGAACTAGCCTACTATAAAAAAAACACTTGAACCATTGATCATGAGTCGTGACATTCGCCCGGTGGAAATAGTCACGGCTCAACCTCCCTCCCCAAAAGAGGACACTCCTCTCCAAAAGGGACAAACAAACAAGCCTCTCCCCCACTTCCTGAAAAGAGATTGACCTGAAAGACAACTCAAGTGTCTGTGGTGGGGAACGCCAAGGGACTTCCAAACTGAGGGGAAAACTCACCCCCAGGGTTTGCTCTGGCCAGAGCTGGAAAATTTTGTGAGGGAAATTCCTTCGCAGAACACAGGGGACAGGAGAAGTGATCAGGTTCTCTGGCCCAGTGCACTTCCCACCCAGACACAAGAGGAAAGAAAATTGCCTACGGAAGAGTTCCGCGGAAGGGCTTGAGATGAGAAATGTGCGCCCTCCGGAAAACTTTTCCAGTCCGCGGATCTCCAAGCTCCGCCGTGACAGGCGTCAAAAACCTCAGGATGCGGTGGGGACCTGACCACCGATGACACAACTTTGCAGCTCTCTTGTCCACAGCCGAACTGGCTGGATGAGCTTTACAAAACACCAAATCCCCCACCTGGAAAGGGTTGTCTACTCTACCACGATTGTGCTTCCTCCGGACCAATTCCCTAGCTCTGATCAAGTTTCTCCTGGCCGCTTGCCAAGTTGCCTTGACATCAGCCGCACCAGGAGGTGGCAGAAGGTCGCCAATTCCCCACACATTCGCTAACGGGTTGTTAGGCGGATAGCCTAGAAACAGCTCGAAAGGGACCGCCTTGTGACTCTCATGGTGAGCAGTATTGAAAGCAAACTGAAGCCAAGGGAGTTCCTGATCCCAGGTGGTCTGCTTGTCAGCATGGAAAGCTATGAGAGCGGAACGAAGATTGCGATTGAACCTTTCAGCATGAGAAGGCTGTGGATAGTAAGGGGAAGTAGTCACATGGCGGATTCCGTGCCCAAAGCACATTCTTTTGAACAGATGGGAAACAAACTGTGTTCCGTTGTCGGAAACAATGGTGGCGGGTATTCCAAAATGTTGGAAGAGGTGAGTTCGAAGTACCTGCACGGTGAGCTGTGCAGTGGCATTCCTTAAGGGGAAAAGCCAACAAAACTTGGAGAAGGCATCCACACAAACAAGTAGGAACTTATTTCCTGACTTGCTACGCGGGAGAGGCCCCACATAGTCAATGAAAACCTTCTCCAAAGGTCTTTCCGCCACCTCAGATGACAACAAACCAAACTTAGAGTTTTGAGCGGGCTTGCTCAGTGAGCACGTTTGACAAGAACGCACCCTAGCAGCAAGATCCCGATCCATACCCTTCCAGATGAACATTTCCCTAACCTTCGCAATGGTCTTGTGGATACCTAGATGCCCACCCACAGGAGAAGAATGAAAATACTCAAAGACCATAGGGATTAGAAGACTAGGCAGCACAACTTTAGGTTTACCTCGCTGCCGAGCGCGACAGCAAAGGGCACCCTGGGACAGGAAATATGGGGGGTGGGCTCCCCCATTTTGAAGCTCACCAATGATCTTTGCCAGCTCAGGATCCTTCAGCTGATGGGGAATGAAATCAGAAAAGGCGAGTGGAAACTCCAGGAGCACGGCACAACCCGGTTGCTCTTGGTCAGAAGGAGGATCGTCGGGTGAATGGTACATCCTAGATAGTGTGTCCGCAATCACATTCTGAGTGCCTCGAACGTGTTGCACTTGGAACTTAAGGGACGATATTTGGACAACCCAACGACCAATTTTCCCAAGCTGGCGTGGATGTGCAAGAAGCCACGAGAGTGCCTGGTTGTCGGTTTCCAATAAAAACTCTTTGTGCTCCAAAAAGCGTCTGAATTTATTGACTCCGAACACGACAGCCAAACACTCGAGTTCATACACAGAAGAACTTTTCTTTTCGCAGGGACTCAAAGTGCGTGAGGCGTACGCAATTGGCTGCCTAACACCATCCACCTCTTGTGACAACACAGCCGCAATTGCGACGGAGGAAGCATCTGTTTGCAAGACAAAGTTTTGATTGAAATCCGGCATCGCCAAAACAGGGGGCTGCATGATAGCCTCCTTGAGAAGATCAAAAGACGTCTGCTGCGCTTCACCCCAGACAAACTTGGCGCCCTTCTTCCGAAGCTCATTGAGAGGAGCCGCCAATTCAGCAACATTGGGTATGAAGCGTCGGTAAAAACCTACCATGCCGATGAACCTAGCAATACCCTTGACATCTCTGGGAGGAGGAAACTCCCTGATAGCCTGGGTTCTAGCGGGGTCGATGCAGACGCCTCTATGAGAGATAAGATGACCAAGGAACGAAATTTCCGGCTTTGCAAAACTAACCTTGTCAGGATTCACGGTAAGGCCAGCCCTATTCAATCTACTCATGACTTCTTCAAGATGAATCAGGTGATCTTCGAAGCTCTCACTGTACACCAAGAGATCGTCGAGGTAATTGAACACAAACTTGAACTTGACATCATGAAAGATGGAATCAAGGAGTCTGGTGAGAGTCTGGGCCCCCACAGCAAGACCCATCGGAACTCTTGTGAACTGATACAAATTCCACGGAACGCAGAAAGCAGTGAGAGGTCGAGACTCAGGTTTCAAAGGAATCTGATGATAGGCCTGATTCAGATCAAAAACAGAAAAATACTTGGCCTTACCGAACCAATCAAACGCAGAATGCAAATCGGGGAGAGGCACAGAGTCGATTTCAATTTGCGCATTCAATTTGCGATAGTCCAAAACCATTCGGGACTTGCCATTGGGTTTTGGGACGAGAAAGGCTGGACTAGCGTAGCTCGAACGGGAAGGTTCAATGACACCATTTTCCAGAAGTTCGTCAATGATTTTTCTGAGAGTTTCCATTTTGGGTGGTGCTAATTTGTATGGGTGAGAGCGAACGGGACGGGTATCTGTTAGACGAATCTCGTACTCTAACAGGTTAGTGACTCCAAGCTTTGGCGTCAGCACATCTGGGAAACGAGAACACAAGGTTCTGATGGCTTCAGCCTCGCAAGTAGTCAGATGCCCTAACGGATCAATTGTTGGCTTGCTGGGTATCTCAGGCTCGACTACCGCAGCACCACCACCAATTTCATCAGCAAAAGATATTAATACCCGTCTCGCAAATCGGAAAAAACACTGACCTCTGCCTAAATCCAAAATTAGGCCAGTGTGCTTGATAAAATCCGCTCCCAAAATGACAGGGAAACAAAGGTCCTTAGCCACCCAAAAACTCCAAACCCAAGAAAAATGTTCAATTTTGAACTTGAAACGGGCTTCATAGATGATGGGAAGGGGTGAATTTGACGCAGTCCAGCAGACAGGGGTTTTTCGCTCAACTTGCTTGATAAGCCCAGACGATTCAAGTTTTTCAAAAAGGGACAAGGAAATGAGGCAACGGGCTGACCCAGAATCCACTAGGGCCTTCTGCACCGTGGAACCTATGAAGATGTTGAGACGTGGGCAAGTTGAGCGCGCCGCTTTCACGCCCATGGTAGCAAGGCCCGCAATCCCCCGCAGCAGAGGCTCGGTCACAGGCACAACACTCCCAGAAGGGGAGGCAACAGAAACATTAACTGACTTTAACTTAGAATTTGACTTACTTGAAAAAACTTTCGAATTATTGCCCTTTACATTATCACCAACAACCTCACAGGAAGGATAGGGCAATTTTTCCTCCTGTGAGCAAACTAGTTTTTTGGACCACGTCCAAAATTTCCACCTTGACGGCAATGCCGCCGAATGTGACCTGGTTGCCCACAACCAAAACAAACAACAGGTTGCCTCTGCCACTGCGGCGGTTCAGGACCCAACACTCCCACGGGTGCTACGACAGCATGATGACCAGCTAGGGGAAGATGCCCCGCCGCTTGGTCTCTCTGAAAATCAGCGTCCTGGACAGATCTCGAAAGGATGGAAAGTCTGTCCAGATCCGCAAAAGATGCAGGCCGTGGTGCAAAAACCAGACGTGAGCGTTCCTCAGGCTTCAACCCCTGAAGCACAATGTCAATGAGTTCAAGCTCACTGATCCCCAAACGCAAGACCCTTTCCACCGTGCGAATGTCCCCCACGTACTGGCTGAGAGACTCGGCTGGCTGCTGAGGACGAAAAACTCTCTCAACTTTCAGCTTCTCCATGACCCGACGGGGCATGAAAAGCTCCAAAACTTCTTTATGAAAAACATCAAAGGTGACGCCTCTGCGCAAACAATCAAGCAATCTGTCCCCCAACGGTTTCAGACAGTATGGAGCAATGAGTTCCATCAAAGTTGCGTCTGACATGCCAGGGTATTCACGCATGCGCAAAACACTCTCCAGAAAAAAACAAAGACCATTCACATCTAACCCGTCCACCGGCCGGAAACCACTCAGGACAGAGGCAAGGGGATGGGGAAGTTTGCCAAAGGAGTTAGAGATGGAAGGGGAACTATTAACTTGAGAAGGAAAGGGAGATGGGGACTGGACATTCAGCGTAGCCGCAGCCAAGGTGGACGTGTGAGAGGGGGACGGTGTGACATTTGCATTTGACATTTGAACATTTGCAGGCAACTGGAGCAGTGTACTTGGCGTAGGCGGAGCCTGGGGGGTACCCACTGGAGCCACAACTTCAACAACAGACTTTGGCACTTCGTTTGAAATTTCCAAAGAACGGTTGTCTTCAAAAATTTCGACTTTCTCTTTGACAGACTTTCCTGCCTTAATACTCTCCAAAATTCCTTCCAGCTCAAGAATTCTGGCTTCCACCCAGCTCTTGTCCTCATCTTGGATTTCAGGTTGCCCCAAAACCAAGAGTAGACGCGTACGCCAGTGCGTCAGCTGTGTGATAGCAGAACCCTTAGCTGAGCCCGTAGGCAAACTACTCCAACTATCAATTTCCCCACTTAGCTCTTCCATCCTCTCTTTACATGCCTCCAGTTCCTCATCCAAACTGAGCGACTCAACCCAAGCTTGAGGCATGCTAGCAATTTGTCTGAACTGTGTACGCAAAGTGCGTACATCAGTTCCAGGAGTCTCCCCCCGGGACCGCACCTCGTACACCAGCTCCGGCTTCCTCAAATATTCTGGCACAATTGACGCCATACCGAGTCTCAACCAGCACTTGACTCAAAATAACAGCCAACAAAATTTTTTTACAAAACAAACACAGAAATTTAATTCCTAAGGCTTCTGGACGTTGATGCCTGCGCACCTGATGGGGCCCAAAAGAAGAACCTGCCCATTCATACCGCAAGTACCGCAAGAAAAAACAACAACAAATGACCCACGAACGTACACACACACAAACATACACCGATACATACACTAGACAACACCTAACACTTGTGTGATGGGGTGTACACACAAACCCTTTTTTTTTTTTTTTTTTTTTGACACAAGACCATGCTTTTGACACTCTTGCTCCCGAAGGATGCAAGTCATTACCACCGATTCCACCCGGTGCCTCGGCCAAAGGGCGAGCTCCTAATAAAATGTGTTTACGCCCCATTACAACAACAACACGACCTTTTTCCAAAACTGCCAGGCCAGAACATTTCCAAGAAACCAATCCATCCACGGCTCTTCAAAACAAAACAAAAAACAGAACGCGGACAGTGATCGCATCTCTAAGTATCCGAGTCGTGAAACCAAGTTTCACGACAAGGCACCCAGGACGCAACCCACCAACCACGCTCTGCTACCAGATGAACCATGCCCTCGAGCCTGCCCCCAGACTAACGAAATGGAAGCGTGATCCAAGCGCAGGCCCGAGGAGCGGCTCACAAAACTTTACTTAACAAAATGAGAACCATGGATGGAGGCTCAAGAACAACACGCCATTTGAGAGAAACGAGCTGTAATTAACCATTTAAAAGAACAACACAACAATAATTAACAATAATACATGAATTAAATACTCTCAATAAAACTTTAAAAAATTTTGATACCACTCTGACCTACTCACTTACAACATTATTTTAAAAAAAATTCAAAATAGGCTAATTTCAGTCAAGGTAAAGTTTAATCAGTTTTAACCTTTAAATTAACAAATTACAACAATGAAATATCTAATGACTCCTTTAATAAATTCATTTCATGGTAACTATAGAAAATTTAGGGGCCCCAAAATTGAAATTTAATAGAATATGTATTTGATAATATGATAGAATTTAAAAGTGTCAACAAATAGGCTAATACACTGAAAATAAAATTTTAAACAGATAACAATAAATATAACTTTGTAGGCCTATGACAAATAATACTGTAAATAGTCTCTTCCTTTTGTAGAATAAAACTATAAAACATAACAACAACAGCAACAATGGTAACTTGCGGTAGGGCGGTGTAGAATGTCACTACTTTCGGGCGGACAGCACCGGAGGGGAGATGCAGCAGGGCGGAGAGGGGGCCATAATTCAAGAAGCAGCCAGGGTGTTGCGAACTTCCCCTCTGCTGTGGTAGAACATGTCCATCTTAGTCCTCCTCACGGGCCCCAAAAGGCGCGCGTGGCGCGATAAATTTATTCCATGGTCGACGTTTGTCTCCTCTTGAACCAAATAGGGGCAATTAACATTAAAACCATGCCACAAACTTTAAGATGAAATCGGATAACCAAAATGAGCCGACCCGGAGTCGAGCAACGCCACACAACCTATGAGTTGCTGGCGGAAAAAGAGTAATAAGAACAAAACCCACAGCCTTGTTCGGGGGCCGTGGAGTGACAACGAAACACTGAACTAGCCTACTATAAAAAAAACACTTGAACCATTGATCATGAGTCGTGACATTCGCCCGGTGGAAATAGTCACGGCTCAGCGACCTCAAGTTTAGTCATGAACTGAAATCGAAAAGACACCATACGAAACTAAATAGGAAGTCTATTGTAAAATAAACCATACTGCCCTGTGAAGAGTAGGTATTATACAAATAAAGAAAGCAAAAACCAGCTTTCTTTGCTGCACGTCCAGTTATGATGAATTATCAAAGTTACAAAAGTTGGGGCCGGAGCTGATATCATGTTTTCTTTAACTTTTCAGAATCTGTATTCTTCTGGATACCTCAACTTTGTAAACAAAAGAACTTACTGTACAATGTCTGAGATACAGAAAAAGTTAAGTGAGATCGGAAAAGCAGTTTCTTTTGTGAACATAAATAATTTAATAGTTTTACCTTTCACCTAAATATGCAAATAGTATGTAATTAGGTAAGTCTCAAGTAGGGTTTAATTTAGACCCAAAGAAATTTAGTCCCTGACAATCAATATTAATTATCCATCGATGTCTCTGTTCTGTGGTTATTGGTCTGTAAAATTACCCTTGCCGCAGCAAACCTGCAGACTAAGTGGATTTCAATTCGACTGTAACATTTTCATTTAAATATTTTTCCCTTTTAACCTTGTTCCTTGTTTGAATAAAACTAAGTTAAAAGAGTACTTAGGTTTTCCATTACAGAGGTAATAAAGTAAAATGACAAATTAAATCGGTCCCTGGTCTAGGTCTTACCATGAGACCTACGATAATAGCTCATTCTCGATATTAGCTAATCGACAGTTCAATAGCAACAAGAACAAGCTTTGGGAAACTTCCTTGCAAAAAGAACTTTGAGCTCACGCAAAATATAGAAGGTTTAATTTTTTATGACGGACCACTTCAAACACTGTTCTTGTAACCACCCTAAGTCGACCCTTTTTTACATGGCAATATCTGACAGCCCAATATACATCTGGATCTATAATCTAAATTCTTTCTCTATCATTCTAGAACTGTCCGCAATCTGGACCCAAATCCCTAACTTTGAAATTTAAAATAATCCCTATACCCACTTTAGATTATTTAAACTTACTTATATAAGTGAATAGGTTTTTATTTATTTATGTTTTAGAGGTTAACTGGTAGAGATGACTTACAAGTCCTAACTTCGCCTCTTAAATAAAGAATTTTTTCATTTAATTTAATTTGATATACTACACAGACTATCAAATTTCATTAACTATGTAATCCCTTTAAAGTCACAATGCAGTTCTGGATATGATGTTAAACTATAACATGCACTATGCACAATAGCATCATGTAACTGTAAACCTACCAAAAAACTGATTGTAAGCGATTTAACACAATGTAGCAGTTTGTTGTTACGGTGGACCATCAACGTAACAAAACATAATACACAATAACCACAACAAAATTGCATTTGGAAATCAATGGCCAGTGGTAATAGTAGAATGCTTTGATTAAATTATCTAAGCGACTGTTTGTATAATGTACTGTGCCACTTTACTGTTAACTACATTATCTAGAAATATTTATAAATATGACCATCCCAATATTTTTTTTCTTAAGTTTAATTATTTGTAAACTATACAAGTTTAATATCGTTCAACAATACAGTAGTGCTATGTACTATACAATTGATAATCCGTAAATTAAACAAATAGTGAAGATAAGGAGTTTTTACTTCAATGAAGAGTTTTATTGTTCATCAATATTGATATTTTCTGTCGTTTGTATTTTGTAAATATCTCAGAGGCATGAGCAAATAAATTGTCCGGATGCTATTTAATCTAGCTCTAGGTCGTGGCTTGAATTAAATACGCAATATGTAAATTACAAAAAAGTTGGTTACATTTGCTAGCACATTGTGATATATTATAAATGTATAGACTTTGTTCTTAATCCATGCTTTTGAAAAATAATTGCTTGATGAATATGTTATTATTTCTACACCGTCACACACAACTTCAACTTATTATCAAAGATGGGATTTTTAATCAATAATTTTGTATAAAATGTAAACATTTACTTTGAAAATATGACCCACAGGTGTCCAGGCTTAAAAGATAATTTTTAAATCATTTCCTGGTTATTGCATGCTAGTGTGATATTTTATATTGCATTTTTGTGTAATTATATCCTGTTTGTTAATACATATTATTCATCTATGTTTTTAGCACAATATTTATATGTTTGCTTTAAAATGTTAATAATTAAAAGTAAATGTAAGTTCATAAAATAAAAAATATAATTTTAAACGGATGAAAAATATAGAGTTGAATCTTATTTGTAAAGAAAAATAAATCTGCAGTGTTCTTTCAGCGGTATTTCTAAGATTGCCTGGGATATACGGTCACATCAAATCACACCGGGTGGCGATCGACATTGTCAAATGGGATTTTGGGATTTGTCTCCTGTCTGGCCATATTTTATGGTGACCTCTTTATAAAGATTTATATTTGAAAATTTGAAACATACAGTCTAAAAATATCATGTACTATAATAAAAACTAATGTAAAACAATGGAAATATATGAAGAGGAACTGTCTTAGTTGAGGATAAAATCATATTATTTTGTCACCTTTTAATATTTTAACGATAAAATATACATAAGATGGGTTTGTCAACTATCATGTTATTCAAGCCTTTTCCCCCAAATTGAAGTATTTGTTGGCTAATAGTTACAATTTTGGTTATTTTAGATACTTATGATACTTAGTATTCAATTGTTTGACGCCATTAATATGCAGCTTGCCGCACTTTTAAATAGAAACCACACGAGTATTACGATTCAATTATTAACAAACATAATTTAAGCTAACGGGGCGTAATAAACCCCAAAATAATAATAAAGAATTAGTTTAGAATGGAGTGCATTGCCTTATGTAGCTTTTTCAAAGACGATAACAACAGTATTTTTTTTCTTTAAAATATCTACCAATTAAAATCTAATGACTATGAACAGTAATCCTGTTTCAAACAAAGGAAAAAACTACAGAATTTCCTTATAATAAATCTAGTGACCCCGACTATACGTTATCCTCACAGAATAAATTTACCTTTAATTATTCGCATTTGTTAAGCAATTTTCGGTTTCGCTAACGAAATATTTCCAAGCTTAATCAAGTCGGATAAAAACGTAGTGCTACAAAAGAGTGGCGAGACAAGATGAACTCAGTGTGATCTACGACCAATCAGGACACAGTGTCTGTCACATGTCCTGGATATTGCGGTCCTTACAGGAACACAATATCTTTACTGGGGACTGATATTGAGATCCTTACAGGAGTGAGGTATTTATAGAAGTGGTGAGACAAGATGAACTCAGTGTGATCTACGACCAATCAGGACACAGCGTCTGTCACATGTCCTGGATATTGCGGTCCTTACATGAACACAACATCTTTACTGGGGACTGATATTGAGATCCTTACAGGAGTGAGGTATTTATAGAAGTGGTGAGACAAGATGAACTCAGTGTGATCTACGACCAATCAGGACACAGCGTCTGCCACATGTCCTGGATATTGCGGTCCTTACAGGAACACAATATCTTTACTGGGGAGTGCTATTGCGATCCTTAAAGGAAGTATGTATAGTAGTTGTGAGAGAAAACTGGTTAAAACTCTGAAACTGTAGGCTCGCTTCTTAACTTTATGGCCATTATCGCCTCATTCTATAATATTCGAAAATTAATGGACGTTTACGGAACTTGATACACCAGTGTTCACTCAAATAGAACCAGTTGGTATATCTATATCACTGATTTAATACAGTGTTATGCTCCAAAGTTATAAGTTTAAGTTGAAGATTTTATCTATTAAGGTACATGAACATTGGGCAAGAGGTACTCTTGCATGAGGATAAGTAACGACCTAAGAGGAAAATGATATTTGCTTTTATCCTGATATTAGAAAATTCCATAATCTTAGTATCTGCATTTTATACAGATACCAATGCTCTTTCATTTTTACTCTCTCCAATGTATCTCGTTTTTGAGCACATTCTATACATTGCACGCTGAAGGTATAACGTTTTGATAAACTCTTGTCCAAGTATGTTCAGGAAGTCTGATAAATGACGTATACTGTCCGCAAGCTGTGAAGAATGGACCAATCACGTCGCAGCATCTCTGTCACGTGATCTACGACTTGACAATGACGTCACTCTCACAAGAAATACGTGGACAATTACTGAACATTGTGATGTAGTGAATAGGAAATATCCCATAAATAGGAATACAAACTAATTATTTCCGGGCTTGGTTTCAGTTTTGTTACTTTTTTATTGAATTAAGTTTTTAAGATATTAAGTATTTTATCATTTTTTTAGGAGTTTCATCCGGTGATGATACATAAGCACATTCAGATTCTCAGGTTTTGGCATTTCAGATTTTATTTCTAATGGACCAAATATACAATGAAATTAGTATTTTCATCTTCATTGTATCATACAATTAATTATTTTTTGTAATAATTAAAATAAGTTAGCAAATAGGTATTTAAGCTTTTAATGTAAAGGAATAATTGAGTTTAATTTTAGTTGCTCTATTGTTGAATGAGTTTTATCAGTGTTATAGGTATTTAAGCTTTTAATGTAAAGGAATAATTGAGTTTAATTTTAGTTGCTCTATTGTTGAATGAGTTTTATCAGTGTAGTACCTTAATCAAAATTTGGCCATTTTCCATTCTTCACCTTTTGCAGTCATTTTTTCTCATAATACACGAAGGACTCAGGCTATTTTCATACTTCTAAGTGACGGACTTTGAAACCAAAAATATAAAAACCAAAAATAAAATAAACCACAAATAAAACCAAAACTAAAATAAACCAAGGCGGAGATATTTCAGTATTGGTCCAAACGCTTGAAAGTTCACGTGGACGGAAAATTTTATGAATACAAAACCCTGGACTATCAAATAAATTAAATACTTCTGTTCTATAATAAAATATAGAACATAAAATATAGAAAAGTTAAACAGTAACCAAAAGCGTTAAACCACATTGAAATTTTGATCAACCACATTGTTTCTAGTTTGACGTATGTTATGGTAGACAATTTTGGAGTATGAGTTTCATCTGGGAACTATTTTATGTTAGTGACAGAGTAACTACCGTTCAAGGTCATAAAACTAAACGAACATACGAGTTAATAGACTTTGACCAACGGTCAGTAATTAATGCTTGTCGTAGTTAATGAGTCCGCGTTAGCATAGCGAGCGACCTAGTGAATGGCACTGGCCAGAAATATACGATATTTATGTGTACCAATTCCAGAGTAGTTAAAAGTATTAGAACTAAAATTGTGTAACATAATAAATATGTTGTAACCCTATTTACTACAAATATTTTTTGTTTGCTGTCAGAACTGTGTCTAGTTAATTACATACAAAAAATATATTACGGAAAACATATTACTGACAACCAATAGATAAACTGCACGTCATGGTTAGGATTTGTTTGGCCGGAATTGTGGTATATTGTGGTGTTATAAGCTATTGATGTGAAGTTCAACAAAGGGCTTTGTCAATGATTACTCAAAGCATGTAAAGAAACAGAAACATGTAGCATAGAATAAATCTACACCGATACTCCTTCACATCTTCTGTGTAATCATTATATCAATAACTCATTTATTGAACCAACTATTTGTTTTGGCTACGTCAAAATAATATATAGAATGGAATTTAAATTGAATTATAAAATTAACTTAAAAAATCATCTTTGTAAATCGTTTTTTTTTTCAGGGATAAAGCATCTAGCCGTCAGTCAGGAAGTCACGGACGCTGTAGTAGCATTTATTTAATAGAAATCATTTTTACTTCCTTTTGAATTTCAGATGTTCTGACTCTGCCTTTACATGCGTTGGAAGATTGTTAAAGATATTTACTAAATTGTAACGGAGATAAAAAAAGTTGTATAGTGGACAGGGACAGGGAGATTATAAGAAGTTCTACCATTGTAATCATGGTTATGAGATACATTTAGAATATTTTTTTGATCACTTGTTGGCATTGACGATGCCTTTATCTAATAAAGCCTCTATAGTGGTTAAGGGTGTCATAATCAACATATACGTACATTTGAGCGTATCTATGGTTGGTACTGTAAGTGATATACCATCCACCCCTCACAGCTCGGGTGCTAAAACTATGTTGTTTAAAACCCTGTTAGACGAAACAAAAAAAACTCAACAGCCAGATTTAAAGGTAACCACTTGGACACTCTAAGGATTAAAGTAAAGTTGACTCATTAATTGTAAATATTTCATTTTTCGCAAAGAAAACATAAAATTTGATTACTAAAATGCATAAGGATACAGTTGAAGATAACTAGTTCATTAAGAAGATTAAGTTTAGGGTAGATGTGTTTTTTTATTATTTATTTCTTATATATCATATTTGATAGCATCAGCTTGATCACAGTAAGAGGTAAAATATAGTTGTTCATATAATATTAAACGTTAACCTTTTTTTCAGCTTCCACAAAATTTTGGCAGCCAAATAGTTTAGTGCGTGCTTTCAAATCTGAAAAGTGATACTTTCATACCTGGCAGAGTCGACTTTGAGCCATAATTTCATTTATCACTGGCCTGACAATCCATGTCAATGAATCCAAAAATAGGATGACTTTATATTGTAACAAGTGCAGTATTAAGCCCCCTCCCTTAGGCCTTAAAAAAGGTCACACTTCAATATGTCCCTACTTCAATATGTCTAATATGTAACCTACTAGAAGCTAGGATATAACCGTAAATTTATGACAAAAGAGATTCTGTAGCAAGCGCTTTAGCATAATGGCATCACAGTTTATTGTTACGTTTGACCATCCACGCAACAAATACACAATTGCGTCAGAACTAAATTACATTTGGAAATCAATGGCTGGTAGTAATAGTAGAATGCTTTGATTGAATCAACCAAGCTACTGTTTAGGTATTGTGAGCACCTCTTTAATATGTATTATGCCCCAAGTAAATTTTGAATCATATTAATAAAATTATTGTTGTAAAGGTTTAAAGCACAATAATTTTATATCATAAAAGATGGTACAGTGTAACTTATATCTACCTTTATAAATAAGCAAAGATGCAGTAAATCCTTGTGGACTTGCATTGCTTGTCAACGAAATTGACATTTTCTGGGGTTTGTTTTGATGGATTTCGTAAACACCTATATTCACGAGAATCCACTTGCTATTAACTAATACCTAATTTTAGATTACATTTTTGTAGGTATTTGCCATTTCAAAGACAGAAATGCATTATATTTTCCGTTGCATTGCCATATTTTAATATTTATTAATAAGCCTTGACTTTTTGGTGTTTATCATAAAAATGATAATTTAGAGAATATAACTAACCTATCAACAAGAATATCATTTCACATCAATAACCACTTTGACAAAATAAATAAGCCGCATAATTTGATGAATTACCCACAAGTCTGAAAGACATTTTAGAAGTTATGTCTAAGCTATTGTTGGTGAGGTTTTTAACTTTTCCTATTCTGCGAACATGTTTTTACTGACAGGTAATAAAAATGTATTAGTATTCCTGTAACAGTATTAAATATTGCTTAGATATCCTTGAGAAGACTGAAAAAACTTATTTTTGTACTCAATAAATAGAATTTTGTTTGTTCTTATCCTATGTGAAGTATAAAGTATGAAATATTGAGGTCCTTACAGGAGTGAGGTATTTATAGAAGTGGTGAGACAAGATGAACTCAGTGTGATCTACGACCAATCAGGACACAGCGTCTGTCACATGTCCTGGATATTGCGGTCCTTACAGGAACACAATATCAGTACTTGGGAGTGATATTGAGGCCCTTACAGGATTGAGGTATTTATAGAAGTGGTGAGACAAGATGAACTCAGTGTGATCTACGACCAATCAGGACACAGCGTCTGTCACATGTCCTGGATATTGCGGTCCTTACAGGAACACAATATCAGTACTTGGGAGTGATATTGAGGCCCTTACAGGATTGAGGTATTTATAGAAGTGGTGAGACAAGATGAACTCAGTGTGATCTACGACCAATCAGGACACAGCGTCTGTCACATGTCCTGGATATTGCGGTCCTTACAGGAACACAATATCAGTACTTGGGAGTGATATTGAGGCCCTTACAGGATTGAGGTATTTATAGAAGTGGTGAGACAAGATGAACTCAGTGTGATCTACGACCAATCAGGACACAGCGTCTGTCACATGTCCTGGATATTGCGGTCCTTACAGGAACACAATATCAGTACTTGGGAGTGATATTGAGGCCCTTACAGGATTGAGGTATTTATAGAAGTGGTGAGACAAGATGAACTCAGTGTGATCTACGACCAATCAGGACACAGCATCTGTCACATGTCCTGGATATTGTGGTCCTTAGAGGAACACAATATCTTTACTGGGGAGGGCTTTTGAGATCCTTACAGGAGTGAGGTATTTATAGAAGTGGTGAGACAAGATGAACTCAGTGTGATCTACAACCAATCAGGACACAGTATATGTATCATGTCCTGGATATTGCGGTCCTTACAGGAACACAAAATCTTTACTGGGGACAGGAGTGATGTTTTTTATATTTCAAACAAAAAGTGAATAACTGCTTTGTAAGTACATTTCGTGATAGTTAAATCAAATAATTATTCAAACACTTTATACTATTTACTTTAGTGTTTTATACTGTAATAATATATTTGAACATAACAGATACAGTACAAGTGTTTAAAACAACTTCTTCTAGGATTGATCAAACTTAAAATTTGTTAAGAAATAAAACTATTCTCTACAGCTGCCAATGGGGTTTAAATTAGAACCTATTTGTTACAAATAGGTTCTAATTTAAACCCCATTGGCAGCTGTAGAGAATAGTTTGTTCTATAACACATTCCATCTTTGATCTTTAGTACTCAACAGTATTTTTTTTGTTTTACTCGATTAACAAGTTGGTATTTTGCAGTAAAATGAGTAATTAACAATTAGTAACTAATAAGTAATTACGTCCGTAAAACTAGCTACAGCTTTAATGGGATGGTTGGCAAAATCAAGTGGGTCTTGCGTGACATCAGAAAAAAGCTTTCAGGTCTGTAGTGATATTTAAATCGGGATCCCTTGATTGATACTTAAAGATGCATGATAAAGGATAGTTTAGTTTCGATCTCAGACCGAAGACTACACTATCCTCATTTGAGGATATTAGGTAAATAATACATTACGTTTCATAAAGTAATGGACACTAATTAGGTATTTAGTGTAACAGGGCCTTATTGCATGCAACACTAAATCTAAACCGTATTATGTAGCCAAGTTTTAAGTTAATATTGAATATTTCAAGAATATCTTCAAGGTATGTAAACATTGGGCAACAGGAACTCTTGCCTTAGGATGAGTAACGACCCAAGTTGAAGATCATGTTAGCCTAAGAGTGCTTCTTGATAGCATTCTTCTTGGAAACTTTCCCTAATCTTTATCTTTTGCATTCGGATTACCAATGCCCTTACCCATTTTCTCTCTTATGTTTAACAATTTTCAATAACTCTTTGGATTTTAATAATATACAATATTAAAAAGTGGCGTAGAGAACGTATTAGATTCTTTACATCTTAAAGTTCTAAAAACTGTTACATGATTTTTTGTATTAGAATTTTTTATTTTTGTAAATAGGATTGAGAACAGTAAATGTGAGTCTTCTTTCCAAGTCTTTAAAACCTTTTAATTGCTCAAGAAATATTTTGCTTACGTTGTGTTGATAATAAAAATAACACATCTTGTATTTCTTGGCCCATTTAAGTGAGGATAAATCTTTTACCTCGTTGCACTGTTGCTGGAAAGTACATCTAAAATCCTATTTCCCTTTATAAGCCAGACACATTCTTATATGTTTAATGGTTTTCATTTTTGACCACATATGGAGTCACATACTAATTACATTATCTCCATATTTTGAATATTCATAAGATTAGCACCTTCTAGGTTGCTGAAACCAATGTACTAGATTGGTTAAATTTTTAGTCGTTACTATCTAAACAAATGAAAGTTTATTGGGAATAATCTTTTTGGAGAAATGTAATTGTTGTCATTGATTACAATCCAGCAATGCCTATAATGATTTATTTAGGCTATCTATTTCACGTACCACAATAAAGGTCACCACATACATTGCACACTTTCAAGTGAATTCTAAATGTATCATTAATGTTTCGACACTTACTCGTCCCACTATTTCCAGGAAGACTGATAAACGACGTATACTGTCCACAAGCGGTGAAGAATGGACCAATCACGTCACAGCATTGCTGTCACGTTATTTACGACTTGACAATGTCGTCATGGTCACAAGAAATACATGGACGGCTACTGAACATTGTGATCAAGTCAAGAAGAAATGTTAAACATAATTAAGAAGAATCAATTCCTCAAGGAGTCTAATTTTAATTAAATTTTGATAAAAATTAGTATTATATGCATGTAAAGTTGTTTTATAACCGGTTTTCCAAGATTTTATTTTCCGATTACTACAACATTTCATGAATCACGTTAGATGAAATCACTACGGCAGTGCAAAGACCAAAATTTGCAACCATGCTGCAGTCCCTGATTTCTTTTCCTTGACGGGGCTTGATGTTTTTGACGAAGCACTTTAAAGATTTATTGCGAGGCACACATAATCTCTCTAACGCAGTATAGATGCTCCCAGGGTTCCCTCTTAAGGGCGTAAAAATAAAAAGGAAAACTTCTGAATCGGGGTTGAAGGAAGAAGAATCTCAGATAAGGACAAGGACAAAGGTTACAAGGACAAAACCCAATATGTGAAGGAAATTGGCCTTAGAGATAGTTATGAGCTTGAAGAAAAGGGTCTCCCAATGAATCCTCACCTCTTATGACAAGCTGCAGAAGACTGCGGTTCTATTCTAACCCAGAAAAGCCTAAGGAACAGTGTTGATCATGTTGTCATTTCCCATTCCTCATTAGTTATATTAGTTTTGTGTCATAGTAACACTACAGAAACAGTAGCTATTTCGGTTCCTGCATTCAATTTGGCAGTGAGGCGGATGTTGTAACCAAGACAAGGATGATGTGAGTTAAAATTCTGGGGTAGCCACCTAAAATTTATCCGTGAATTTTATCCTTATACTGTACCTGCTCACCCTTTGCTTTGTTTACTACATTCAACGCACACTCCTTTAAGGATTTTTGCAGGTAAATCTAATTGTAATAGCGCTTCCTAGGTCCAAAGATAAATAAAACATCTTCCACAAACATTTCACGCATTACATTTCAACATTAAGGTTCTTAAGAACCACATCGCTTCTAGATTGACATATTGATCCGGTAAACATTTTGGCGTTAGTTTGAAGTTTCATCCGGAACCTAATTTATAACCTAGTGAACGAGTAACTAGCGTTGAAGTTCATAAAACTAAATGGCTGCACGAGTTAATAGACTTTGACCAACGGTCAGTAATTAATGCTTGTAGTTAATGAGTTCGCGTTAACATACATAGCCGGTAGAGTAGTGTTTTGTACTATCCAGAAACTTACGACCTTATTCGTCGTACACAAATTACAATATAGTGTATTTTAGTTCTTTTTTGTAAGGAATGAACTAAATGATTGTCATATTTACCACACATGTTTGATATCGATAACAACCGTGTGCGACTAAACCCATTTAAAACTAGATGCTACTAACAGACTATATAATTCCTCACAAACCAGCTTAAACTCTGCTTGTGGAGGTTATAAAATTTTTCACAACAATGGTGGCATCAAGAGTTACTCAATGTAAAGTTCAATATGGCTTCGTTTTACCACAAAAAGCACATGAAGAAACATAAGTAAGAACATGAGGACTTCTTTGCATGCTTTGTATAATCATTGCTAAATCCTTCGACTGAACTTGACAACAAACCGGCTGATGACACCCCTACTGTGGAAAAATCTTCCCTAACCTACAACGACAAACATTTTGATTTACGGGCCTTTGGAATTTAAACATTACTAAAATACAGAAAAAAAAACTGTCCACCAGATTTTGAGTTTGCCAATTTGAACACTGCTACGTGATCACTCTAAAGAAAGAAGATCCAATTATTGTTTTCTCCTTCTTTACTCAGTTAAAAATTCCAATTTTGATCATTCAATACATATAGAAGAGAATTAAATTATTGGGTCTCCAGCTAAATTCCAAGAAACTTATTTAAGAAGTTGAACACCTTTATAACTGGGATTTTAATGTGTTTTTTACGTTATTGGAGGTTTCTAGGTTTTTATGTAAGGGAATTACTGTCCAAACCCTGGTATTATTTCTATCTAACGTAAATGATTTTATTTGATATTATCATATTATTGATTCCATATTATGACTAAGAGAAATTAAGTTTTTGGGTATAATGAAAAGGTGATCTCTTGAACTGATGCGTTTAAGGGGATAAATGATTCTTACGCTTATACATAGCTTAAGTTTGTTGAATTTAATAATTAATTTTTAAAAAATCTTAAAAATATATGGTTGTAAAAAATATTAATTTTGAATTAGAAAGCGAAATATGGGTAGTAGACATATATAATTACTTTACAATTATATGTGGTTGTTGTTGTTTTGGGTTAACAATGAAAAATATTTTATATAAGTGAATTCACAAAAGATTTGAAAGGCGTGTTAGTAATTATTTGTCACAATACTTTTCATTAAAACTGGATATGAATGGTCTGGTTTTACTTTTCGAAGAGGAAGAAGATGAATTACGAAAGTTCCGAGGCAGATCTTGGCTAATAGCATCCTTCCGCCAACGTGGCAATCCATAATCCTCAGAATTTCAACTTTAATGTTGAGGATTTTTTTATAAATTCAACAGTTAAGTAAAATATGTCGTCCAACACTCCTTGCTACTTTTCCATGCTATAAACATTATAAAATCAGCACAGTTCTGGCAAACCTAACTCCAACAGCCATAAAAATGCCCTGAATGAATGAATAAAAATAGTTATGTTAAACTGAGGTGAACAATACATCACATCCTTGTCCCTCTGTCAAATGTCCCAAACATAATAAATATATAGTATAATCTGAATTAAAATATGTTAAAATCAAAACATTAACACATGCAAAGAAAAAAAAAACTGAACTATAAAAGTAATATGTACTAAACTACAAGCATTGAAAATATGTTTCAGATCTGTATATTCTACTAGGCTACTGAAAGGCGAATTTAGTTTTTCTAAACTTCTTCATGAGTTCCACATCTGGGTTTTTAACACAACACTGTCGCGAGGTTAGTTCAGACGACATTTCACTTCTAAGCCATAAGCTAGTCCTCAAGCAAGGCTTTTTTGCTTGGGAAACATTGTTTCTAGAAGTGGTGGCACTTTCTACAACGGTTAAAAACTGACTAGAAGAAATAGCATAAGTAACTTTTTGGACAGCTAATTTTTGTAGTTTTTACATTGATGTACTTTATATTGTATATATTAAAAGTATGGTATCCAGCATTAGCAGTTATACAATTCTTTCATACATCTCTATTAATTAATTGCTTTTGAGTTTTCAATTTTTTCTGCTATAAGAATAAATAAAAAAAAATATTCATGTACTGATTCTAATTTAAAAAATCATCATTCACTAAAGCAACTTACGCAATAAAAATGTAGACTGCAAACGCAACATAAAATAGAAACCTCCCAAGAGTCTTACAATTGAATAAATGTTTCCAAGGAATTGTTTAATAGCAAGAGCGCCCCTGAGTGTTGGCTCTGTAACGTTGGACACTCCGAGCATACGAAGTACTCCCTCTGGCTCTGACGGTCTTGCAAATAATTACATTTACTTTACTCGATTTTCCTTCAAAACATCACTAATAGTATTCTCCTTAATTCAAATTCACAAAAGGTAATCCTTAGGGGGATTTTATAAGTTGTGTGAATCATGATGTAACCCTTATGTGAACTGATTTATCTGGAAGTTAGGGGTGTAGCAGGTGTGGTTAGAGCGAACCTATACCACGAAGACGCTAGTGCACAATAATCTAAACGAGTATTTAATAGTCAAGAGATATTGACTCAATGTACAGTTTTAGGTGTTATGATTCCAACGAAACAAAATTAATTATTTCCAATATTTTTAAATAAATTACATGTTATCCACAATATTTTACGTTTTCCTTATTCATGTTCGTTGTGTTACGTCAAAACCAAGCGTTGCTGTGGAGACAGTTTATTTGCGTCAATTTTGGGAGACCAATTCTTTTATTTTGTTCATTAGCTTATACTTGTGTGAGGGAATGATTTTAAAATCGGTAACTTCTTGTACTATAATATAATCAAATGTTTAATAATGATTATAAAATACTACGATGAAATAAAAAAGTCTTATGTTAAAGAATTGTAACGCAAATTACTAAAATATTTTACGTAAAGATATAATGTAAAGATGTAATCCACGTATTAAGATAGAAATTAATAAGCTTGGTTAGTTGATATTTAATTATAAAATTAACTGATTATTTTTTAAATGCTTTTACACACACTTAGAAGTGTAATAATAATAATAATACTACATATTACGCATAAATGGATACAAAATGCTGAATATTGACAAAAAAAAAAGCTTAAAAAAGTGATGTTAACTGTGAGCATGTTTCTTTTTGCAGACTAAAATCAAGTTAGCCCACAGATTAAGCGTTAAAAAAATAGATCATTAAAATGATTTTATTCAAGTTAGTTTTTCAAATTTTCTCATTGATGATATCGGTAAAGGATTTGTCTGTAAACTATATTGCATATAAAACTAAGAATTTCCATATTGGCTGTGTATTAGTATAGGTTTTCGATACATTTACGCAAATACGCATTCATATTGACTCTTACGTCGATCTCTTTGAAATTAATACAAAATAATTTTGTATTACAGTATAAAAAATAATCCTCCATTGGTTCAAAATGTTATTTATTAGTATGTTTGCTATTGTAATATTGTGTCCTTGTTGGGTATGCTAACCACTAAGTACATGGTATGGTTTGCATGATGTAAGTGTTTCAAGTGGTACTTTGGTACTCCTGTTTATCGGTTTGGTTTTACAATGCCTCGTAAATATACATACAATTCTTTACCTCGAGGCTGTCTGTGCAACTGTATATCTCGGGATGAAAATTGTATATAGTGTTTAAACCTATTCGAAGATAAGTATTAGATATTTAAATATATATCTAAACGTATAGTTATATGTAAAATTTATATTTATATGCATAAATAACAATTTGAACGAATAATGTGTTTGGCCTCCGGGCACATCAAAATGAAAAAGTAAATTAGTCGCGGGTCTAGGTCTTCCTGTGCCACATACGATCATAGCTTCTTCCCTATAGGAAAATTCGCTAAAACACAATGCTTTTTGTGGCTCTGCTATGACTAAGAGCAACAGTTTCTTTTGTCAGGACCATTTATTAAAAGCCCAATGATAGAGAACACCTGAGTCAAATTTTGCATTATTAAAAATCTGTTGACTTATCTTAGGGTGGAAACAGTAACCTCGATATTATTAGGGTAGCATGAAGGCCGCTTATCTACCTATCTATTTATCTAATAATAGTAATAAAGTTCAAAATTAGGTAATAAAAAACATGAAAAAGATCAACACTATTACATCCTCTTACTAAAGGAAAACACCTATAAATACACGTTAAAAAGTAAACAATAAAGCTAGTTATTAGATAAACTACAAACAAATTTCACTTGAGTAACTTTCTTTAACTACAAATTTGTTGCTCCTATCAGAAATACGTGTATTCGCTCAGCTACTGTAGTTTTGTTTTGTCCGATCAGCCTAAGGCCAAAGTTGGAAGGTATAAAGGTAAACGAGATCATTACACTGAGACGTGGTTGTGATGTTTTGTGAATCTTATCTCCTCTGGGTGCAAATGATACATCACGTGCAGGGCGTAAAACGTGTACACAATTATTGTAGTTTACTTACAAATCTTTGGGTGAATACTACCCACGTGGTTGGGGAATTTAAATGTCTTTGAAAATTGTTAGCTAGTATAAAATGCATATAATTATTATTTATTTTGAGTAATTAGTAACTAGTTCTCTCACTTGAATATTAGGTGAGACATATTTTGTAGCTTTCTTTCTGAGAGTTTAGCCAACAATTTATTTTTGACTGAACCGTTTTATAGAGGTTCAAAGGACATAGGAGCAGTTTTGAACCATCCTCTTAAGTTTCTAAGGATTCAAATTTTAAGTGCATTGGTACTAAACTAATGTATCTGTTGCTCAAAAGTGCTAAGAGTCAAAGAAGTTGATTCAAAATAAACTCCGCACAGTAATATTAGACAAATTTAATGGATTAAACTTATCAAATGTTAAGCTACTGGAAGAAAACAGTTAATTAAAGTTTAAAACGTATATTAAGAGTAACGTATGAATTACGTTCTATCTCTTATCTTCATTTAAAAGAAGTGACCAAATATTAAAACGTTGTTAAAATAATTATTTTATTAATCGGTGATGCAAAACGACCCCTTCAAATAAATACCAAATTAAATTAAATTAAGATACACAGTTGTAGTTCTTTGCCACTAGTGAACATACTGTTATATTCCCCTAGTGGGCTGAAATAAAGTTACAACTGGTAATATGGAATTGTCCGGGTTAATAGGATCATCCAAGGATATAACGCTTGTTGGTGTTATGGCGGATTTAAGCAGATGGACACGAAACTATCTCCAAACTGCAAATAGAAAACTATCTGCTAAATTGTTTCTTTCAATGTACCCTTTTGGAATATAAATGTCAAAATTATGATTATTGTAAGAAATGTGAGTGTAAAAAGTGTTTTCTTGATATTACAGAATACCTCTATAACAAACCTCGCATGGGGATGATTAAATCAGAATTGTTATCAAGGTTAATTGAAGGTCGTATGAAATCAAGATTATTTGAAAATCACTCTTTTTATTAAAAGCCACTTATTGTTGAAGGGCTTCTTATTAAAAACACACTGTACCATTTAATTATCCAAATTGATTTAAAATGGTATGAAACGTAATAAAGGTAAAGAACTTAAGAATCGAAATGTATGCAAAAAATAAAATAAATATGATTAACTTATTCCGTGGATATTAATACAAGCAATGTAAATAATTCCATTTAATTCTACGTCTCTGGTAGGAATGTTAATTAAGTTTTATATTAAAAACAATCTAACAACACATGATAATCTAATAACAAATAATAATCTAAAATAAATAAATAATCTAATATCTTGATCGAGAAACAGCTTTAAGATATAGCTGTTAATCTTGGTGTGATTTGATGTGACGATTTATCCAAGACAATCTCTCTGACTTTAACGATGAAATATTGTGGATTCCATCTTCTATCTAGGACATTAAACCAACTAAGGTTTTATTGTTATCATAATACAGGCTCGTATTTTATAGGCGGCCTTGATTTTAATGTTCATGCACAGTCATGATCTAGTTTTGTTTTAACAGATCAAAAAGTGCATGAATGGATATTTTGTTAAAAATACATTGAATCGAGAACTTATTGAAAATACTACATCGACGTATTTAGTGCACGTATTCTTAGCTGACTATGAATTCAGAGTAAAATTTTAATGGATTTAGATGTGTTTTTTTTTTTTTCATAAAATAAACCAGGCAACTTTCTGATTCTGTTCTGTTAGGTGAACACTATAATAATTTAAAACCCAGATAAACCATTTAATTGCGTTGACTAGCATAGCCTCTACACCTGAAAGAATGAAATACACGCTCTGAAAGGTTATTATTTAGATTTGTCACTTTCAATCGCAACAAAACATTAGAATCGGGAGAAACAGTAATAAATTTATTTAGTGTAGTGAAGAGATGATAGTCGTGTTTTCGTACTATGGATTGAAGTGTATAAATATTATAGGGTTTTACCCTACATGCTTTAGGCCTACTATCTTTTCCAGATGAGAACTGGGAGGAAATATAACAGATTAATTTGCGAAACGTTGTAAAAAGTTATTTACAGTTTGTTAAAAGGTGGACACATATTTATATTTCCTCTAAATCCAAAACCTCCAAGATTTCACCCACACTTGTCACAAGAACCTTCGATAATGAAACAACTTTCACAAAGTTGCAGGCAATATCTCGATGGCAATCAATGTTTGGTGGACCCGTTCTAACTCGGTTCAGATCCTAATTTAGGGACTGCAAACAGAGAGGATCCCAGTCAATGAGAATTTCATTTACCCTTTGGTCCAATATTTAAGAGAAGTACAGGTCCAAGTGTAAAACAACATCTAAGAGGATTCGATGACGAAACAAGGCTTAGACAAACTTGTTAAAGGAAATAAATTGATGGATATAGTCCGACTCGAGATTAAATTAATCTTAATTTAGGGGGCTGCAAAGAGACTGACTGCGATTGAGCGTTTCGTTATGCCTGGTGGACCAGCAATTATCACTTATGAATCATATATGAATAATTCTGTAGAGCTTTTGAAGATGAAACCAGTATTGCAAAGTTGAGACAATATCTTGATGACAAAATAAATCAGAGTTTGGCGACCTTGTTCATCCCTAAGCGAATTTTAATTTAGGGGTTGCAAACAGATGCACCCAATGAGCATTTCATATGCCTGGTGGTCCCAAGAAATACATTGGGATTTTGATTACCTGTGAACAAAGCCCGAAGACTTTGATTACAGGAGTTGTGAAAGGGGACGTCTACACAAAAAATACTTAATTTTTACACATCGTTTGTAAACTATTGTATAACCCTTAGGAGCTTTCTAAAATGAAACAAGTATCGCATAGCTGAAGTCAATAACTCGATAGCAAATCATTTTTTGGAAAACTCGGTTCATATCTCAATTAAGGGGTTGTAAACAGACGCAGTCAATGAGCATTTAATCTGCATTGAGGTCCAGCATTTATTATTAAGTATAGGTACTTAAAACTATATGTATAATGACTCTAGAGCTTTCAACAATGAAAAAAGTATCGCAACGTTGAAAGTAATAACTCGATGGGAAATGAAGTTTTGGTGGACTCGGTAAAACTCGGTTCAGATCTTAATTTAGGGGTTGTAAACAGACCCAGTGAATGAGCATTTCATCTGCCTGGTGGTCCAGTAATTATCAAATATGTACAATACCATGTGTACAACGCCCTGTGGGTGAGGATGCTGCGCAGGCTGGTGGGGGCGGCGGGGGGCGGTGGGGGCGGCGGGGGTGGCGGTGTCGAGGGTACGGGGGCGGCACACACTCGGTCAGTTGTGTCGGGCGTCGGACCGAGGACGACTTCATCCCCGTGAAGTGTTTACACAAAGGGTCGAAAGTTTATCGAGCTATCGATCGAATACACCGAATGATCGAGTGAACAAGTAAGTTATGTTGAGTTTGTTTGATTTATCACTGTAGTTTATAAACGTGTTGAAAATAATTCATTGTTATATTGTGAACTATTTTGTATGCTCATCGGCAGCAAAAATACTCATTTTTTATATTCGCTTCCCAATCAAAAAATTGGTTGCACGTCAAACTATTCGGTTGGTAGTAAAAACTTTACATTGAATAGCTTGTGTGTGGATTTTTATTGATGGATAAAAAATTTCCCCTAAAGAACTTAGAATATCTATTAACAATAGCTTTACTTTGTTTCAATATTTACCGAATGCAACCACACCATTTGTAATTTATGAGTTTAATAGTGAAAAAGGTAATTTAGATAGGTAGGTTATAATATACTTCGTTCAAATAGTTAGTTATTCAAATAGGATGGTTCAAAAGAAATTAAAATAGTTTCCATTTGTTTATAATGTATTTGTAAGGTCTTAAAGGTATGTTATTTGGTTTGGACCACCGGATTTATTATGAGACTCCGGTTCTGTGTTCTAGCTTTTGATTCTTACTGCAAAACTTCCGTTTCTTTTTTCTGGCGCTGACTCTAAATTAGTCAGAGTCTTCTTTTTAATGTAGCTAACTATATAAATTGAAAACGAAATTCAGTGATTCTCTAAACCCCATGGTTTTACATAACATCAGCGATTGCCTTAAAAGTCCTTTTGCATCCGGGATTCAAATCTGGTTGGTGAATTAAACAATTTAAAAATTTTAGTGGAATAACATCCTGGTACGATATACATCATTTTGCAATAATAGGTCACAGCAGAAGAAATATATTGTAATGAACGTGTGTAAATATAGTAAGATTCTTATAAAAACCTATAAAACAAGTACTCTAATAAAAACTGTACTCTAGTAAGACAGGCTCATGAGAAAATATTGAAACCTAACTTCAGAATTTGAGAAATTACTCTGCTTTTGGAGAACATGAAAAGAAGATGCATTTTGTGGTGATACCTTAAAGCAAGACTATTAGTTTTTCATAAAATTTTGGCCTACTAAACTTCAAAATAATTTGTTTTTGTACTATGTTTTCTAACTAAAGCAGTGTGGTTTATATCGCAAGAACTCTACTAATATTGTAATCAATGTATTACAAACCTTTGGGTGGCAGCCAAGGTCTAGGCTACGATCCTATCAGTGAAATGAAAGAAAAATGTTTTAAACAAAAAATCTATATTTTACCTATACAAAATATGTAGGCCTATTACAAAAACATCTAAAAGATACAAAAATAATCAAGAGTAATAGTTGTTCCAGCATTGTTACAGCAAGATAAGTTAAAAAATTATATTTAAACATTATTAAGATTTTAGGAATGTTTACTTAACTTAAAAATTTAACAACAATATGTACTACTGTTATTTCGTCAGTATACAAAACAACACTTATTACACACTCATTGCCCTAAAACCCACTCATTAAAACACTTACTCTATATCAGTAGCGAATCAAACGTACATTTTGATTAGTTGTTATCTTTAAGTACCTATAAACACCTTTAGGTTATTCAATGAGATATTCAACTGTAGTGGACATTGTGGACTTTTGGTACACTTTTGGTTTTTACAGTGCATTTTCGGTACGCCAAAATATAAAGTTCCGTTTTACTCTTGGACATGAAAACTTGATAATGTTCCTTGAGTTTTGTACTTAACATACGATACTATGAAATTCGTAATGTGCCTCATAGTATATAGGGGTCATCTACGTTTATACGTAATGCTAAATAGTAAATTTGTATAGCTGAACTGCTGAAATGACGCATATTATTATTATGTTTAAATATTCTCATAGAATATTTCGGAATACATGTAACAGTTTCTTCTTAGCTTTCATTCGGTGTTTTAGCAAACGACATTTGAAAGCCGTGTTTGATTAGGTACTAATTACTAACTTGTGGTTCAATTCAGAGTTTGTTTGCGGCATTGAGGTCTAATTTCAAAAGCTCATTATTGACTTTAGAATTCCACACACGCTACCTTGAAATGCAAATGTATTTTCCAATGAATATTGTTAACAAGTCTTCCAGGATATATAATTGGAAACTAAATAAAGATACGTCTTATAACACTTCAAACATATATTTACGCTGTTACTCACAAGACGGTAAATATACAAAAAAGATGGTAAGTGGTGATCGACTTCGATTGGACACTCCAATCATCATCGCCCAATAGGCGAATTCGCTATTTTCCTGTGTCGGGTACACATGGAAAATCAATATTAATCGGTAATTTACTGGAGCACTCGCCCTACATTGAATTACCTTGATCTAAATTACCTTGATGCAATTACATTGAATTACAAACATCCTACTTTATTGAAACCCCATACTATTGTTAAAATCTATGAATAGCTTCTTCATCATCGATCGTACTTGATATTAAATTACCTGAAAATATAAAAATACGTCAAATAACACTAGTACAAATATATATATACATATGCTTTTACTGTGTACTCGATTCCGATTGGACACTCCAATCGTCATCAGACCCAATAGGCGATGGGCGATGATGATTGGAGTGTTCAATCGAAATCGATCACCACTTACCATATTTTATATGTATTTACCGACTTGTGGGTAAAAATAGTAAATGTAGATATATTTTTACAAGTGTTATTTGACATACTTTTGTACTTTTAGGAAAACCCACATGACTCTACTTTCTGTTTCTCTAAATGCCTAATAATGTATTAATTAATAAATTATTATTAATTAATTAATTATTATTATTAATTATTTATTAATTTAACTCTTACTTTGACCCATTCTGACGACTAGAATCTAACAAACTACTAATCAATCAACGGATTCAAAATCAAAAATATTTCTAACATCAATAAATTTAATCATTGTCAAAACATTAGGCATTTTAGCCCATAAAATCACCCAATTTTCTATTCATAAATACACCCTACTCTTAAATGTTGTACTTTGCGCAAATGATAAATCTAGGTGCAAATGCGCCCACTTATGTAGACTGGCGACAAATGTATGCGCATCTTAGCCTAAGTCCCTGGGAGCGATGACATGATTTGTACCATTCGTATACGGAGCATCTGCTGAGGAATGAGCTGCATTTTTCATGCAGATTCGTCGTTTGTGTAAGCTTCTGTAACATTTCCTCAATCCCTGCTATTTGTATCTGCAATTCTTTGCGAGTGCCGACGTGTGAAGTACAGTGTTAAATGGCACAAGGCTTTACAATTATATTGTAACTTCTTGATCAGCATTGTACGTGTTATTAATTCTTGGGAAAGTGAATAAAGTATACGTCTAATAACATTTTAAACATATGTTTACGGTTATAACATGAACTCCCAAGACGGAAAATATACGCAAAAGATTATAGTTGGTAGTCGATTTCGATTGGACACTCCAATCATCATCAGACCCAATAGGCGACTTGCTAACTCACAAGACGGTAAATATACATAAAGGTTGGTAAGTGGTGGTCGATTTTGATTGGACACTCCAATCATCATCAGATGCAAATGATTGCCCAGATGATTGGGATGACCATTTTAAATATACCATCTTTACTATCTTTCATGTATATTTACCGTCTTGTGAGTTAGCAAGTCGCCTATTGGGTCTGATGATGATTGGTATGTCCAATCGAAATCGACCACCACTTACTATCTTTTATTTGTATTTACTGTCTTGTGAGTTGACATTATAAGCGTATGAAATATTAATTAAGTGTGTTTTAAGTGTTATTAGACGTATTCATTATTTGCTTTACGTGAATTTGTTTATGTTAATTGATGGGGTAAAATGTGTATTGTACTTTTTAATAATATTTAATTTCACACTTTTATACGTATTGTACTATACAAAATATTGCCTTGCACCTGTAATTCGACTTCAAAGTTTATTACATAATGAAAAACATTTTTATATGAAATGTAAAACTTTTAGTGGTCTTAAAAGTTATATAAAAAATGTCCGATAAATACTATAGACGATAATGTACTTTGTTTGATAAAGAAAGTTTTTTTGTAGCAAATGTATAAACTACGGCTAAGCACCTTATTTCGAGATTGTTGAAATGTTATACCCTATTAAGGAAAAAAGTGTCAATTTAGTTTGATACACAACTGGCTCAAACCAATTCTATTTCTGATTGCATTGTACTGTATATCCCATAGCATATTTTGTAGCAAGTAGCATATATTCTACAGATCATACGTATGTGTATGTTATAAAAACTATATACATAATAGTGTTTTATTATATGTATATAGTTAATCCACGGTAAAAATTCGGTAATATATCACTTAAATATATATCTTAAATATATTCATAGTAAAGCAAATTGGCACAATCTAATATTTTACTTAACTATTCCACTCACTTCAACACATATGAATCTATTTTCTGAAAAATCAAATTATGTATGAACATATAATATTTAAATTTTAATTAATAAGTAAACAAGTGAAATATTAGCTATTTAAAATCATCTTATTCGTAAAATTAGGGGAGTCACAGAAACGAGAGATATTTTCAATATTCAAAACGATAATAATTATAATTTCATGATAAAAAGAATGTCTGAACTAAATGAATAAACTCATAAATCGCTTCCTAAATATGAAATCAATGATAATTCTTATACGAAATTAGGTACACTCATTTCTGTTTATTGAGTCATTTTCATCTAGAACCGAACCATTTCCATTTAATCATCATAACATTTATATTCTGATTCACCTGCAGGCTTCGAGCAAGTGTTTCATTATACATACAGTTCTAAATTATTGATTATTTAGTGATATTGGAACAATGGTAAATGCAGGAATTTCCTAAATATTCAAAAGCAACCTTTAGGATTTTGTTATTATATTGCCTATCAATGATTACTAGAGGTCGTCTAGTGGTCGAAAACTCGACCAAAAATACGTAATGTAAAGAATTCTCTATGTTCACCCCAACGCTTTAAATAAAACCTGATTGAAATATTTTTCCATTTGTGTTGAATTTATGTTTATATTCCGTTGTTATTTCGGCACCATCATGGCAACCCATGAGGCCCATGTTATTTTTTATTTGAAATTTATTTTGTGTGCTTATTTTTAGTATATTTTAATTAGAAAGGGATTCTGTACATCTACAGAAAAGTATCTGTTACTATGCGTAAATTTTTCCTACGATGCACACGAGCTGAGAAAAAAGTTTTTAAGAAACATGTTTGTCTATCGATATTATAGGATATTGTTACAAACATAAAAAGCTGTTTATGCGTTTATTCAAGCTGTATATCTTATCCACTGTATGGGAACCTAAAATCTTATTCCTAAAACCTTTTAGGAATAAGGGTTTTTCGTGGAAATAAAGTGTCAATCCATTGTCAAGGGCTAGGATTCCTGGCTTTAAAAAGAAGCCCAATGATCAATAAAATATAAGATTCTTAAATATTTAAGAAACTCAGCACGCTTCGGTTAAATTGTACGAACAAAAATAATCTTAAAAATTAAGAAACTGAACGTAAAGACAGGACGAGGCAAAGGCAAGTCAATTGGAAGTGATGACAATCGAATGATATTATTTGCATCACTTGTTTTATAAGACTGTGTTCGGTTTGTTAAATTTAATTTGTTCCCTTATCATATAATTTTACAGGAAGCTTTTTGTCAGAAGAAAATTCCAACAAAAAGGCTTCGATCATTGTTTTACTTATAAATGACATCTCTAAGGCATATTTTTCATTTATTAATTATAAACCGGTAGTTTTTTAAAATACTCACACGTATTAACATATATTTTACATGTCATAAGGTAAAAGCTTGTTTTAGAAAGTCTTTTTACCGATTTACTTGATTATGTTTTTGGAAACCCATTATTAATGTGTATTAGCCATTAATAAGTGTGGATTGAAAAATAAAATTGGTGGTATCCCATATTGGAAATGTTCATAGTGCTATTGGGTAGTCCAGAGGAGAAAAAATTTTGTTTGCTACGTAGGTTTTAGTTTCGAATTTCGGTTCCGTTTCTCAGGTTTAAATTCATACAACACAAATCAATATCTTTTTCGGTTCACTCATTTAATTATTACCTACTTTAATTTCTGATATGTATATTTTTACATTTTCCTTCATAACTTTTACTGTCTTTTACCATTAGCTGTGGGATACTGCGGATCGTCTTAGAGTACTTAAAAAAAAGAATATCTACTTACTATTTGATTTTAAATAGAATTTTTCACAGGCATATTACGTCCTCAATTTAAAGTTGGCCCTTGATAATCTAAAATTTGCTTGTGCAACAATGTGTACCATAGCTTTGTTAAAAAAATTATGTCTTTTCGTTTTCAATTATTATGGAATTATTTTCGTATTTTTAATTACCAAACATTTCTTTCAATGAAAAATAATTATAAATAATAATTCAAAAGATTGCTGCATTCCACCTCTATAATTCAAACTCCTAGAGGTTTCTGAATTCTAGAAGGTATAAAACGTTTACTTAGATCAGCTTATTAGTTAAAAAGTATTATTTTCGTGTACCCAATATTTTTTTGGTAATCCGTCAGCTTCTTGGCTTATAACCATCACATTATCAGGTACCAACTGTATTTATTAAATGGAATTCTGTATTGGTTTAGTTCTTATTCAGTGGAACCTTGTTTGTAATAATTACTCTTTAAAACTGCCCATTGTCTGGTGTATTATTTCGAAACATTTCGCTACCCTCAGCCCTAGGGATTGTTTTGGTTTGGAACGATTATCTGTTATTGTGGCGTTTCCCTCCGAAACTGGTCGGTTTAGTGTTATTGCATTTCATTGCTAAAGGGATTCACTCTGTTTGAAATTTCATACTATTAAAATAAAACGAGGCAGTTTAATTAAACTAAAAGCATTCTGATACTTTTCGTGGACAATGAAAATGGGTAAGCCTTCTTTATTATATAAAGATTAAATGAAATTTGCTGGATTAGAAGAGTCCCATTCTAAAAGTAATTGTTTTAGTGGTGGCTTTTTAGTTATTACAAATTTACCTGGCACTACTAAATATTAACTGGTTTAGCCGTGCAATAGTTTCTTGTCAAATAGCTGACGTTAAACTAGCGTTGAACTAGATTTGAACTTGCAACTTGCTAAATATTGCTCATTTCAATGTATGTTTTACGTTGATATGGGTCATCTATTCTAAATATATTTTATATACTTACTTTTTAAAACAATACATAGCAGAACATACAAAATTACCGTAAACATTACTTTAAAGAAATAGGTATGAAGTTTACTATTCAAAGAATTGAATTAAAACATTATGAACATTCTAAATGTTATTTTGTAATAAAACTGCTGAATATGAAATCGTAAGGATGCCATTGAAGCGTCTCTATGGAATTCAAGCTTGTTTTAATTAAAGGAAATATCGGTTGACAAACGACAGGCATCGGAAACAACAATATCCTCTTAAAAGCAGTTTACAAAAAACTCATTTATTTGAATATTTTTCAAAGTATATCAATTTACATGTAGGCCTTATGTTTAAATTTTAAAATCTCAACAGACAGTAGGACTTCAAACTTTGAAAATCAGGCTTTAAATAATATAAAGCATAGTTAGGAAAATAATCGTTAGGAAATTTGTTCATATCCCTCCTGTTTTTTTTTTTTTTTTTTTTTTTTGCACTAATGAGATTTGTTTACAATGTCCCATTATTTTAATCAATTATTGATCATTCGGATGGGGACGCCACCTAGGTGCGTATTTTATCCCACATTTGAGTAAAGGATGAGTGTAGAATGGTGTGAGATGATCCTTTTAGATTTATTACTGCCTATGATAAGCTGTTTAACTAGTTAGGATCATTTATTTAAAAACCAATTTTCAGGAACAGCTAGGTCCAATTTTGAACCATCAAAAAGCTACTGACACTTCTCAGAATCGAACTGGTCACCTTTTGATCCTTTTGTTAGAACTATAGACTCTCGGGTACCCAGCCAGTTTCATCATTTGCATGCTACCCATTAAATACAATTTTTTAAATACCTCGCAATTGATATAAGATTTATTTAAAACAAACTAAAACAACTAAAGGCATTGGTGAGTTTTAAACTAAAAGGATCATTTTCAAGTCGAATGCCAGTTTTTTTCTGGAATTCTTAGCATTCCAGCAATTCAATATAGATAACCATATAACTTAAGTTTAATATTCTAGATAACTTAGAATTGCAGTTCAAAATGAACCAATTATTGTATAAAATTGATCCATACACATGATTTGAAGCTAGGAAGCTAGGATACTATTAAAGAATAGTCAAAGACAGTGATATATGTGATCATTCAATGTTTCCATTTTCAACAGAGAAAAGTGAATACTCTTTTATAAACGATCCGACAACAATAAAACAACGCACTGTTTAAATGGAACACAATAACACTAAAAGTAACCGTTCCCAATAACTGTTACAGTTACTGATAATAGGTGCCAAACTCATTGTCGCTTTGAAGATATTGATTGTGTTTAGTGCCAGGGAAATAATCAAGTTTACTTATTGTAAAATATTTATATTCTTAACTGTGATGGTTTATTATAAATTGTAGTTTGGGAATATTCTGGGATTTATTTCAAACGGAAGTGAATTAGATTCAACTGATCAAATTTGTGAATCAAGTGAAGCAAGTAATATCATTCGTCCTCACTTCTGGTTCAGCTGTTTGCTGCCTTTAAAATCTTTCTTTTGAAAGATCAATTAAATTGTCACTTTTACCATTAAAGTTTCCAAAATATAAACTTTAGTCTCCATATAATTATTAGTATAATAATTTGTCTTTAAATAGGTATTGCTTTCTTATAGTACAACGATTCGAGCGTTATGCATATAATTTTATATTATTATATGAAAACCAATTTATATTTGTTTTGTTTCAAATTCATTAGACCAACCGCGTTTTTATATTTAACAAACCGTAACTTTTTTATGATTGGTAGTATTATTGTGAATAACTTTATTAATAACACTTTTTTAACGTATTCTTTCACTGTTGATTCCCGATGTGTAAAAAAAAACATTTTAATACCAAGGCCAAAGAAACAAAACAAAACAATTATTAACAAAACCAAAATTATGGATAGTGAAAAAAACTATTGCCATTTGCAGTCTTTAAATATAAAATCTGTCACATTGTATTCAAATTAACAAAACAAATAGTTATTAAAAATTAACTATAAATATAATGAAATCATAACTATTTGAGTTTTATGTACGATAAACAAATTTAACATAGCACATTAGCTATTTTCAGTTGTATTTGATGTAAATTTCGACTGTGATAGTCATTAGTAAAAATATTAAATAAAAATGAGGAGAAAAGGAGAGTGTAATTTATTGCTCGCAATACAGAAACGAACCAGCCTCATAAGCCCCTTCAGGAACATATGGTAATGATCACCTGATATTGTGACAATCAGCTGTTTGATGTTATTGTGTTTCTAGTCATTGAATTTACTGACTTAACTTCTAAAAATATACATCGTTAAAGTTGTTCTGCATCATAACAAACACATTTTAAACTTTTGAATTTATTGTTTTGCAATTGTATTAGTTTTTAGCCCAAAACTGTGTTCTTCACGCTCTTCACGCTTACAAATAAATAACAAATCAAATAAAAAACATTAGTTTACTTTCACACTATAAATAAAGATATGCGATTAAATTTAGAATCAAAGTATAAATATTGATAACGAATACTCACCTTAAAAGAGCAGTAACACAGAAAACGAACACTTAAAAAAAAATATAAAGAGGACTATGTGTTTATCTACTTAGCGTTTCTCTAATATATTAAATTTCGGAACAATAGTTTTCGTCAAGCCCAAAACTATACAGTGGAACCTTGATAACAAGACCCTTAATAACAAGTTACTCTTGATAACAAGTGTAATTTTTAAAACCTCTAGAATTATTCATACCTCTAATCACATTTTATTGCAAACCTCGATAAGAAGTCAACCTTGATAAAAATCTTACTTATAATTTATTCTCGTTATCGAGGTTCTACTGTATTCATTCTACTCTATGGGTGCTTCATACTTTTCTCCCCGCCTTTACACCTTATGATCTTTAGTCATAAAAATAAATATTCCCGGGTATAATTCAGACAATACCCAAGGAGTCATACTTTTCAAAACTTATAACTAAAACTATATGTCATAACCAAAACGTTTTATTTTATGAAAGAAGTGTGCAGTAGTAGAAGAGTGTTTAGTAGTTTATAAATTATCAAATAATCTATTCACAAAATGCACCAATGAGTTTTTAATGTTAATTAAATTTAAATAGGTCTTAAAAGTTTCATTGACGAAACAGACGAGTAAAAAGGCATCCTCGTTCAGAAAATTTAAAGATGCAAGAGGAAAAAAGGAATCCTTTGAGAATTAAATTAAAATCTTTAGTGTTTGAACTGTCAGGAGAGTCTTCATCTTAAAGTCGAGCTCGTCCTGATGCTCATGGCCCTTTGGGGCTTTAAGCAAATTAAGCTTTATCTTCATAACAAGACTTTCTTGAACTTAAATCTGAACACGTAGAATTTCTATATGTTTACATGGGTTGCATTTAAGATGTATCGAATGACCATGTTTGCCAATTGTTTTTGAAATGTTTAGTACATTTTAGTATTAAGTATATGAAAACATAATGATTGAAAATTATATATTTTTAATCCTTAGATACCTGTTCTGTTTTGAAGTCAACTAAACAAGTACTTGATAAATAATTAGTATAAAAATGTATGGCATTGAATAATTTGAATTGCCAAAGATACGGGATCTTATTACTAAGGACCTGATCAATCTTTGAATTGTGTATTTAGTGTATTATATTAAATCTATTATGTACAGTAGCGATACACCTAATCTCAAAGATGGAAACCTTTTATATTCATAGTACTTCAGGGAAAGTACTATGAATGGAATATTATTGAAACTTATTTTTTTGCATAAAACTAACTTTTGCATAAACTGTATAAGCAAACTGACACATACTTGATCCTTTTTGCTCGTCAAACCCATTTTAATAAGACTAAAACCAATAGCCCAAATCAATTTATTCAGCTACTGCAGGTCTAATTTCTTTTCTACTGCGGATCCGGTTTCCTTAAATTTTTACATGCCAATAACAGTCAATTTATTAGGTAATGGAAACACTCCTGGTTACTCAATGTCCTCGGCATAAAATCAAACAGTTACTTTCAAACTATTCTTTAAAATATTTTAAATTTGAAAAACACCATGTTGAATCTTATTTACAACAAATTCCTAACTAAACCTCATAGATAACTATGCAACAATGCAGATCAGCTGATCGGCAATGAAGTGAAGAAGGGATACCAACATAACCTGGTTTCGTCGTTAAAATGTGTCTCACAGTACTTGTGATTTGGTTTGCGTTAAAAAAACAACATCCTGAATTACCTATAATCTCACTGTCAATCTTCATGTTGTGGTTGTCACATCACTATATTTGTGAACTCGTTAGTGTCGTCATGATGTTGAGTTGGAACATTTCAAAATTGTCCGCACTCAATTTGCATGCAACATAATCAGTTGTCACACTCGTATGGACAGTTTGTTTGCAGAAAGTCTTAATGATCGATTGGGCGTTAAAACATAAAGCGGTACACTTTTGATAATCTTTAAAAGTAATATTTAGTTTAAATCAATGTGGAGATTAGTTTTGTTATAACTCTGAGGTGATTGATACATTCCATAAGTAATTGTCATAGTTGTGTATTTAATTGTTTAATAATATTCGCTTGGTAATGAAAAATTAACCACTTTACTCCGAGAATATTCGTAATATAATGAATTGCACGAATTTATATGTATTAAATGAAAAACATTTCAAAATGAAAATATCAAGTGTAAAACATTCCGATGTCAATGTAAATGTTTGAGTTTTATTAAAAGAGGGTTCATGTTAAGTAAGGGAAGAAAATTAAATTCGACGAGGAATCAAATTTATGAAATAGCTGAAGCAAGTAATATCATTCGGCTGTACTCACTTCCGGTTGGCTTGATCGGTTGGTGTTCCTTCCAATCTTGTGCTTATTTGTTTTAATACAGTTTAATATTTTATTTCTCGACCATTTACCAAATGTATATTTAGTGTTTATTACAAATATATTTACATTAATATGTTAAATTATATTAAGGAAAATTATAAGTAACTCAGTAGTTTTATATTTTATATTAATTTTCTTTCATTATACGTTTATAATTGATCTACTGGGCTGGCCTTCAAATGGATTTTGTGACATACTAACTTAAAAACTCATAACTTATTGCAAAGTTTATGTAAAAAGTCGTTATTCAGTTTTTTTTTAGTAAATAAGTATTTTTGCATATTTGTCTGTAAATATCTCCATACTAGTTCAATGTTTATGAGTTGGTAATGTGTAGCAATTGAAGAATTTGTAGAATTGTAGAATTTGAAGCAAAATGATAATTAATTGTAAGTGCTTAGAATTGTTCTCTATTTTACGGAAAAGGCCTTAGAAACCCTAAGGAAAGCAGTAAAAGTAAGGATATTGGCATTTTTTATCTGGTTTAAATTTACTAACGACCAATTAAGTTAATCTAAGCCTAAATCTAGTTGTTCATAGCATACATTTGTTAAATTGTTATTAATGTGTATAATTATTTGATAAATTCAACAACAAAAAACTCACACTTTTAAAACCTCCGATTAAAAGAATAAAATTGAAAACTTTAATTATTGTGCCATAATAAAACTACATACCAAAAATAGAAAATATTAAGCTAAATATGATTCTATGATCCCCAAAAATGCAACTAAATATAAATATAATTTAGCTAAGACAAAGTGTTATTTTGGGTTAAATTAAACATAAAGAAGTGTAACATACAATGTCTGGCCCTTCCTAGCTTGCAGGAAGATATGATATTACTTTGGCGCGGAGTATATGATCTTACCCAATCATATCTCGAGTCTACATGGGTTTATAAGACCAGCTGTTCAACCGTATATTGTGCATCTGGAGTCAAAAATGAGAAGAAATTGCTATAGCGTCTAGCTTTATGGTTGGATTAAGGGTTAGTGCTTGAAAAATGTTCCTAGTTATAAGACTTGAGTTATGGGTAGTACTAGGTTTTATATACCTAGGCAAGTTTTGCAACAAATCAAATTTATTGGACAAATAAATGCTTTGTTTGAGCTATGATTCGTTTTATGTGTCTTTGTATAAACTTTAAAACATATAAACTAGTGGTCGTTTAAAATAAATGTTATGATAAACAGAAGAATTAAAGATTTTAGACTTTTGATATTATAACTAAGGTTCTATAATTAAATTATTTAATTTTGTACTCGTATAGCAACTGCTTTATTGAATATGTAGTTGCTGTTATGACAGTAAAAACCTACTTCATATGATGTGGATTGTTTAACTGGTCTCTGGGTTGTAAAATATTTTTGCCAAGGTTTTCCTTCTCCTTTTTTTCCAAGGCACCAAATTATGAGCAAGGTAATTAGGTATGTTAAGTACCTTAGAAACATCTAAATATAGAGTTTATTAGGTTAGTGAAATTTATTTATTCTATTGATACATGTTTTGGGGGAGCGAGTCTAGTGTTTAGACTTCGGCCCCTGGGGTCCCGCGTCCAAATCCCGCCAAATCACCAATGGATTTTATCTAAGTGGTAGTGCCACAACCCCTAGTTCTAGCCTGAAGTAAGGTGAAACAACCATCCTGAGCCCGAGCCTAGCGTCCCAGGAGAAACAAATAATGCATGATTAATAACAAATTAACGTAGCTGATGGCTTATAATTAAAACAGCATGAGATTGACACAAGCCAAGTTTTCAAGACTATCAAGATTTTAGAACAGCCAATGTCATGAATTTTGTTTAAAATGTTTCCTTTGAGAATTCAATTAAAATGTTTAGTGTTTAAATTGTCTAGAGGGTCGCCATCTTAAAACACATTACAAGAGTAAGACTTGACTCTTGCCACTAGGGGATTTGTGCAAACTTTCTTTTATCTAAAAAAATGAGACCACTTTCCTTTTAAATTACTCTTCAAATTTAAAAGGAAAAAATACAAATTTCAATAAATAACAAAGGACAATCGTTTTTGTAGAATACACCACCATAAGCCCTTAATAATTTTAGTTCCAGGGGGTGTGGGTTCATTAAAAATCAGGATTCTTCAGCAGTGATTCCTCTGATAAGATAGTTTATATATATTTGAAATAATGTTTATATGTCCCCAAATGTTTTGTCAGCAACCACTAATAACGAACACACATAGTTAGGACAAACTAAATCTAATATGTACGATATATAGAATAGAATTTAACACAAAGGGATTGTTCAGAAGCTAATAATCGCCTGGTATTTGAATCACCTCTCCACTACTTGCTAATAGACTGAAGTAATTAAATTACCTACCCTATAACTTATGGCTATCACTGTTGTATGAAACCAAAGGGTTATTAATTTGCCCAATGCAGTGTAAGTTACCTTCTTATATTTATTTAACTGGAATGTATTTACTGTGATTCTAGTTCCAGTTTATATTATATTGTAAAAATACTCTACATGAAAAGTGTAAAAGTGAAAAAAAAACGTTTTTGCTACAGGGACCAATGTACATGTTCTCTCACTGATTTGAGAAAGCAAAGCGGCCAATTCGCTCATCAGTGAGACAATTTTAACATTGGCTCACTCTAATTATTTTGTCTCACACTAGATGTGCAACGTGAAGGCACGTTTCTTTGCCAATTTATTTGTTTTATGGTAACTGTAGGAAAAATATAATGTGCAACTCGAGTGCAAAGTGCAATCGCCTCACTCGAGAAACCATTCTCGAGAGTAAGGATTTCTCTCCAGTGAGGCAATTGCTCACTTTGCTCACTAGTTACACAAATAACTATTGTCGTCAGCTAGTTCTATGAGTATCCTATAGAAATACACACTTTTGAATATTCTTAATGTGTTTTAAACCTATACAACTTTACAACCTTTCTCATTTTGGTCTGTCTTCATCTAATTATACTTTATATATTTTTTTCTGGCACAAATCATGATCCAGAAACTAGGATACTAGGAAACTAGGATGTTGACAACAAAACAAAACACTACTTCTCTATTACTCTACAGTATGCACGATTCAGTTTTACTACAACATATTTTACTACTTTCTTTAGAATTAGACACGAATTTGGCGTCTTGCTTACATACGCGACCTTCTAACAACAATCCAGGATTGGTAAATTATACAACACTTTCCTAAGCTATAACTTTAGGTGCTTTTATGAGTCTGAATTAAATCTCACCGACAAGTTTTGTAAAGAATAAAATGTAATTATTTTGTAAATACTGTATCTGTATCATTCCATAGCAACATTTCAAAAAGCACTCACACTCATATGATGAAATCATACGAACCCTTACACTAGAAAGACCTTTTTTCTGACATAATTGATGGTTAACCGTAAAAGAACACATTTTCAAAACTCTTAACGCCATTATCAAGTGGAGTGAGCCCACGGAGCCATCTGGGAAAATTTACGTTAATATTGTCTCATTTCTCACCTCAACATTCTGCGTTATTTCACTTTCACATTCAGCTTGTAACTCGCTTTTTTGTAAACCACCCTAAACCCATATATAACTGGGGTGTTACTGAATATATACGTTGCAGTGTTTAAAAGTGGTAAAATAAATTTTAAATAATAGTGTAGATTAAATTTGAATAAAACATAAACATTTAAAATCTTTGATATGGATTTACGAATGGATTTTATAAAATAAGAGTCTAAACAAAGAATTGGACTATGAAATATAAAATTTTTTAAATTATATCGTTTACTTGTTACATTTTTTAAAATTATATTGGATAATAGAGAAACTTACATCTCTGTAATATAATTATTTGTCTTATGAGATGTTATTTTATAATGAGTTATTTGCATTTTATACAGAATTTTTCTGTCCTTTTTAAAGATATTAAAACCCAAAGTCATAGTTCCAAGGCTCTAATTTAGTGATGTTCAAATTCAAACAGGTTACAATTTGTTAAACGTTCGTTATTCGAGATCATGTTTAGTTCATCATTAATTCAAAATATGTTTTTAAATATCAAGTATAGTCTTTGTTAACACACTATGAAAGTAAATAACCATCCAGACTGTTTCCTCGCAACATTTAAAAGCTAATAGATTCCGATTATTATCTCTTATAAAAATATAGTTTTTTTGTTTTTTTTATAAAAATACAAAAGTGATCATTAATGCTACATTGTGATGGGCAACAAAGCGAACCCCAATACTAAATTTCATTCCCAAACTTCAGTACAAACATACTGTACTTTTATTTTAAATTAACACTACTCAAAACTTAAAAATTAAAAACACATCACAAAAACATGTACTACCACACAACAATATACTACCTCACAATACAGTACTAACATTACTTAGATTACATTAACATTACTTAGATATTTACCCGAAACAAATCTATGCACTTCTACTTTAAATTCTTTAACAGACTGCCAGAGGAACGAGCTGGTCTAGTGGTAGAGCTGTGGGCTTCAGAACCCGAGGTCCCGGGTTCAAATCCTGCCAATCATCAATGAATTGTATCCATATAATAATATCGCAAACCTCTAGGACTAGCCTGAAGTATATGTAAAACAGTTCTGGGCTAGACCTAGGGCCCTGGGATGCAAAAAGGGGACAAAAAAAGAAAAACTAAAAACTCCAACACACTTATGAAAGTCGGATTGGAAGGTGAAACAGACAGAGGTTACACGGAGTACAAAGTGCGCCCATCGTCCACTTTTCAGTCCAGTGCTTTAATTGGCTTTTACGATCCCATGAATACTCTAATTGTTCCTTTGAAGAGACATTTTAATTACACCCAAGGTGTCAAACACTCTCTGGCTCGATTTAAATTAATATTTTCAGTCGAATGTCTTTCCCAAGCTCGTGATGGCTACAGAACTTTTCAAAACTCTTTGGAAATAATGCTGAAAAGACATTTTCGTTTCCGGTAATTTTATTTTCAAATCACGGATGATTAAGTTGTATTATATTTGTAAGGGGAGTTTTAGGGTAACTCACTGTACTAAAAAGAATATATAGTTTCTTTATGTCTGTGTGTTTGTGTTCCAAGTGAACGGTAAACACTTTTCAAACCTTCAAAAACATGTCACACCCTTAACAAGTAGTACTAGTGCAGAAAGTGATTGGAAGAAAAACTATAATCTTAACGCATATTTATATTTTTAAAATGGGATAAAAATTAGATGCATTTTTAAAAATGTAGTTTTCAGTATATGTTATATATTCTACAATTTATTGAGAATTGAGTTTGCTTTTTCCAGCTTCTTTCTTACATTTTTACACAATTATATTAATATTTTCGCAAGTCATTAAGGCGATTCAATGCCTATCCATTTTGATAATGAAATTGAGTAAAGATTTAGTTTATTTAAAATATTATCCGAACTTTTGAACATGTGGTTTGAAAACAGTTCTGCTCGACTTGGTATTATACTAGTAAAGGAAACAAAACTTGTTAATAATCAATTGGCTTGCTTAGCTAGTATATACCAAAAATTAATAAACGTATAGTTTCCAGAATGCTATATTTTGAAACAAATCAGTTGTGTTTAAGATATAGGTGTGGGGTCTTTTTTCAGAAGAGGGCAGCCACTATTTAATCTGTGGAAACCCCCACCACAGTTTAGGTTAAGTTAAGTTAGGTATTTTATTTTACAGCTTTACTCAAAGGTTTTTTAAAAATTTTATGAACAGAAACTGTCATAAAAACTCAAAAATCACCATACAAAAACTGTAGTTTTCCACATTTTAAATAGTTACTGCCCTCTTCTGAAAAAGACCCTAGATGTTAACCTTCATTTAAACACAATATTTCGTCACCTTCGGTTATGTATTCTGTATAAATTAAGGTCACACATTAAAATTAGATCATACGTTTCTAAATTCGGTTCACGCTGTATTTAAATAGCTGTATCTGGGTAAAAAATCAGGTTAGTCCAATAAACGCAAAGGTCTCAAGCCCGATCGTTTCACAGTCGAACGCCTGTTAATGACTTTGTGATCCAACTAGTCTCATGAATACGTTGATCGGCCTGCCTTCCCTTTGATTCCACTGGTTCCCTCCAAATTTGAACGTAAATTGTAGCATAAGTGCCTACACGCAATCCTAGAATGCCTTTAAAATCTTGTCACAAACATTTTGTTGATAAATAATTATTTCTTAGTAACAGACAGTATATTACAAAAAATACTTCTACGAAAAGTCAAATTTAAATTTAAAAACACAGAGTAAATCGTCTACAAGAATAGGAGTTTTGTGATTTTTTATATAAATAACAATTAATAATCATTATAGGGTTATAGTACATATTAGGAATTTTGTAAACGTCTATAAATGAGAGATTGGTCAAATGAAAAGGGACTATATAACGATAGTCATGGAGATATAATTACAACTAGTTTGCTTATAATGATTCAAATAAAAAATCATTTCCTAACCGGCCATGTTAAACTTCCCTATCCCAAGCGTGATGTATATAGCTTCTTTACATCTCGAGTGATGTAAATTTGAAAAAACTCACTCGGTGAGGTAATGAAACCCATTTAAATAACATTGAGTGTTTTACTTAAAAAATATACCTCTATGGAGCCAACGACGATCAACGCTAAAAATCAACTGTGCGCTTGAATTTTATTGTTATGCTTTGAAGAATGTTTCTAACCTAGCTTTTGTTTGTAAATGATCGTTACTGTTAGAAGATGAGTGAAGTGAATAATGAAAAATATTTCTCGTAACCTCCTGTATATTGTCGGGTCAGGTAAAATCTTGTACGTTACACGTTACGCAAGAGCGTGTTTACATCACTAAGGTGAATTATGCAACTCGCTTCCGCTCGTTGCACAACATTCACCTGCGTGATGTAAAAACGCTCTTACTACACTTGTAATGTAAATAGCTATTACATGAGATCATGAAAAATAATCAGTCTCAAGATAACTAGATTATTAGAGTATAAAGGAATCATATGACGTGATTTGTAGGTTTATTAGTGATCGGAAAACACTACTATAGTCTTAGACTTCTAAACTTCATATTAAGAGCCGTTGAATTATCAAAGGAATATCCTTACTAGATGATGTAAGAACACTAATATCACTAATGTTACACACATACAGTGGTTTCAATAGTTAGTAATTACGAACCATCAAAGTAAAACTCTAGTATAGAAGTAAAAAAACTTACAGTAGGTTACTGTCAAAAAATATCAATTAACAGCGTAGATGATATGGATAGTTTTCAATTTATCCATTAACAAAATTAATTAATACATTATTAAAATAATTTTATTCATAATGTGCAAAAACAACATTCATCTAACGATTCTTGGTTTATAAAAACCTGAAGGAGCTAAAAATTAAAACAAAATTAAAAAATCAAGTTAGGCCTAGAGAGCAAGGTAATTATTAACACCTAAGTGAGATGAGCGTTAATCCGTGAACTGAAGGGCTTCATGCAGACTAATCATGCCTGGTGATGTGAACACAGATGAGGTACACGACTCGAGATCACTTTTAATATCACTGAACCCTTACAAGCTAATAAACTGACTTTCCACTCTTTTTGGCACTCGAGGGTGCTCATTCAGTGGAGCTAATTGAGTTATGTTGACTTGCTAAATACACCATGCATTGATTTACAAACGTTCTTTATTTTATACACAATATCATTCTACTTGTTAGTTGAGGGTTAAAGTAAAAAGAAAACTAATTAATAATTGTAATATATGTCACTTTCTCACCACTGTTTTTTATGATTCATAATTGTATTTTGTAAAGAGTATCTTCTACGTTTTGGTGGGAAATTTTGAACCCTGGCCCCTTTCCTATACTAAATACTGTACACTTTTGGTTCTATGGAATTAATAATAGTCCAATAATTATGAATGTCGTATTCTTGGAGAATGGATTTTCCTTGGATTTGAACCAGCAACCTTTAGGATTGAAGGTGAACACTATCATCACACAGCCACCCAGACAGTTTTATGGTATAGGTTCTAACTCTGACATTAAATGAATAATATTTACAATCTTTGGTGTAACTTCTGATAACTATTGATCCAGGATCAAGTTGAAGTAATGTAAAAAAGATGTGTTAAATTCGGTAGACCCTGGTATAAATTGAAATGAAATGAAATGAAATGAAATGAAAAAGTGCTTTATTGTACAAATTACATAATAGTCTACCTCCATATATGTACAACATATACAACTCTAACTTGCACATAAAATAAAATACATAAGGTACTGCTAAAAATAAGAAACTAACACTCTTTTGTTAAGGAGAAGGTATGTATGTTGCCAACCAAACAGACGGTCAAGTGTTCCCTGGTATAAATTATTGTGTTTCATAAAACTTATCAATAGTAAAGGTTTTGTTTTTTTAATTTATAATAAAATAAATAAGCATTTTTTCACATAAAACTTAATTTAATCTATTTCTGACCAAAAAATACTTGATTTCAAAGTTGTAAAATCCAACATCTTTTTACACACTAACAATGAAGTCAACTCAACGTTTCGATGATAAAAGCTTTTAAATTGGATTGAATATTTTGTTGTTTAAACTACAGGGTGGCGTATTCCCAGAGGTCGCTTAGCAAAAAGGGAAACAAGACTAAACAACTCTCCATGGAGAAGCAGAAGATGTTATTGTAATGAAACAGTCCCCGTTGAAGACCTCTCAAACACTTGGGATTTAATAGAACTCTTCCAACATCGGAGACTTCCGTGCCTTGCATTTTGTGAGTTGAAACTTTGAATCAGTGTCTCAAAACAGTCTTTACTATTGTAAATATGATTTTACGATGTTCTGATTCTTTTGTTTGCTTTATATTTCAAAAGGTTCATTTCATTCAAAGAATGCGATTTTTCTTTTTGATTCGGGAAGATTGTATATACCTTAAAAAGAGTCTTTTAGAGTTTATAGGCCTAGGTGAAAAATGTTACGAGAAATAAGATAGGGGCCAATAACAACAACTCTATAAAAAGTATTGACAGAAAATTCTAACTTGTATAAAACGATGGAAGAGAATACTAATTAGCAATTATGAGTTGTAAATTTGCTGTAAAAGATTTGAGCTATAGAAGCTCGTTTAACTTCATTACTTTATGTAAGTAAGCTTTCAATTGTAGACTTACCGAGTTTGCAGTAACACTATTATCAATTAAAGTTGAAACATAAAGCATCTTGAGTCCTCGGATAATGAATTATTTATTTCAATGTATGTTTGCAAATAGCTTGTTTAAAAGTATACCAAGAATTAGAAAAGATCGTTTAATTCCAAGCGATTTTATCAAATTAATTTACAAACAAATAATGTTTTTTTGGGTGGATATTTAATATAAAGTTTAAATTTCAACTTTATATTTTCCCTAAAGTTGAATATTAATCAGGTTCACCAAGGTTCTGACCTCAGCACTATGTCCACATCGTTGATCAAAGTTTAGCCAAAGAGACGACTTCCTGATTTAACGAAACTTCTTGCTGGACAAAAATATATCCCGAAAGCCAACTAAATTATATAAAATTTTTAAATTTCTTTTAATATTCTGGAAAAATACATAATAAACTTGTATTTTAATTAATAAAAATTCAAGCTTACTTTTTGAAAATGCTTACATGAAAGTTGTTTTTTGAAAGTTGTTTGGCTCTAAGGTTTTATTGACTTCATTTTGTAACCAATATGATTTAAAATTTGATTCTGAGAATAAATTATTCGATATATTTTATGAATCTTGCGGAAGTATTGATTTCTTTGTTGCTCACTAAAAGTACAAACATAGTCTATAAACATAGTTGAGTAAACAAAATATTTAATTTAAAGTGATTATTTGAATGTGTATTTCAAGTACAGTTGATAATAATAATAAACTCACGTTTACTACACGCAACCAAGACTACACATTTCGTGCAACAAAATATATACAAAACTAATATAGAGAATATATAGCTTAAGATTCTCAAGGGATTTATTTCATATGCATTATGTGTTAACGATATATAAGATTCTGATTAGTTATATAGATTGTTTGAAGCTAATAGTTTGATACCGAGGAGAAGAATTCTGGACTCAAATTTAATTTTGCCATTGAACTACAAATTCCCTATGTCAAAAAAGTTTGCATTAAATGATAACTAGAATAGAGTGTAAAACTTTTTTTGTATTTTTTCATCGCAAATATTTACTCATTAAGAATCCTTGTTTCGTTCCCACTGTCTGATTCCGGTGGTTCAAGATTCAATAGTTTTACAAAAAAAGACAAGATGTTTTTTTTACGAACGAGTTAATTAATTTAATTTATAAATATATTAATCTGTATCAATTTTCTCTAAAGCTATCCTCCTACATGCTTTCAAACCATATATTTTTATGGCACAATTAACGTTAGTCGTTTGCGTAGTAAGTGGAGGCAATGCAATATGGGTAGATCGTTTGACTCAATGTTGGCCAATTATGATCAGTGAAGCAAACTAACATCAAACATCGACCTTTACAAAACATCTCCCCTTTGCAAACCAATTCCCATCCTTTATCTCTCCTTTCTAACTCTCTCTTATTTTCCTCCCTTATATTAGTAGGGTAGTAATAGAATAGTGTTGAAATAATGACAAAAACTAGCATAATAAGGATATAAACAAATACCAAATATGCATGTTTGGGAATTTAATGGCAAAATTGTTTTGCTTATTCAAAGGTGTTTTAACTTAATGTCCTGTAAGGCCAGTGTAAAAATGTTTTATCCAGACACACACAATTTGTTCTGCCATGTTTCACCGCTTACAACTGTAACAAACCAAGTATAAGTAGTGAAATAGTTTTTAAAAACAGTTTCAGTCCAAACTCCCTAATTGCACGTTTTCCTGGTTTGGACGAAATCCACCCTGAGGAGTTCGCTCCATTAGATTAGTTGTCACGTTAATGTAATGGAAGGTTTTTGCGTTGAATAAAATAATTGAAATGTAATTGAACACGGAAAAACTCAACCTTTTTAACTAGCCCTAAGTAGTAAAAAAATCTAAATTACTGGAATTTATTTGTTGATTGTATCGACTTAGTATTGAATAAAGTGCATTGTGCTAGATTTAAATAACGGTTTAGCTTGTAAGTAAAATATTTCAAATAATAAGAAAGTTAGATACAGCTATCTTATGGTTTTTTTTAATTTATTAAAATGTTTACTTTATTTATAAGATAAAGTCTTAAAGTAGAGTCTTAAACCATTTTTTTTATTCTTATATATGGCTTAAGGTTTGGTTTGTGTTTTAGGGATTGTAAATCAAATTATTTTAAAACTTTTTTTAATCCATCGTACGTTCCTTAAAAACTAAAATATTTTAAAATGATGAAAAATATCTCTAAATACTAAACATGTTTGATGTTAGGTCCTATATAGTTTTCCTTCAAGCAAAATTTTCAAAATACGATAATATATTGAATATTTTGTATTAATGATTAAACTATTTACGCATTATAACTGTTCTAAAATTTCTATTTAAGGTGTTTGACTAATTTTGTATTGAGCTTTGGAAAGTTAATTAATTTTAATATTTTTCAACAAAAATCGATGTTTATAATGTCAATCAGGAGTTGAGTTTAGAAATCTGTTACAAATCGTACTATATGGAATTCATGTCGTAAACAAGATCAATATTAATACAACGGCGCTGTCTAGCAATACATAGCCACGCGTGTACTGCGTGTATTGCGTCGGAAAAATGCAACGGCACGACCTGATAATATGGATAAAATTTTCATAAGATATATTGCGGCTCAGGAATGGAACTTCCTGACAAACGGGCTAACTAACAAATCCTTATATTTATATTTACCCGTTATGAAATCACGAACGAAAGACAATTGAGAATACATTTAATCACCCTGTTCCCATCACCTAATTTTGCTTGTTTGCGAACTCATTAAATTTCGTCCATTCCTACACATACGTACGAAATTCCAAGAAAAGTGGACAAAAATAATACGCATTATCGGTTATCTTACGGGTATAAAATCTTACCGTGCAAACTACGGTAATAGGTTATTCCCAGTAGGGTAAATTTTCTGAAAGATCAATGTATCAAATAACATGTTTTATAGCAAACTGCAACAAAAGCGGCTGATTCCAAATCCATTTTACCCCAAAAATGGATTATTTAAACAACTAATTCTTAAAATTGCTTTCCCTTAAAAAAAAAAGGAGTTTCAACCTTGACTCCTGCTCATGTGGTTGTAAGCTTGTGTAAAAAAGCACTCCCTTTTGAAAGTAAACGTTCTACTTCAATGGTTTAAGAATACAGGTTTAAGAATAAATTGGACCAGCAAAATAATAATAAAAATAAGGTCTTCATCGTCGAAACATGTTTCAAAAGCAAGCTTTATTTTAAAGACTCTTGACGTTAAATGACATATTTTAACCTGACGCCAACACTAACAACATGTCGTTTGCAATTTCGCTCCCTCAAGCGTTCGCTTGACAATTAACGTAAGTGGTTAAAGATTAAAAAAAATTAATATCTAGCTTGATTGCAAACTCAAACATGTCCCATAAACACTCATTTATTGTTTGGAGTACGAAATAAGGAATGAGTGAAACAACAACACACTTGATATCTTAAATATAGACTCAACCATACATATTGTGTGTGACATATGCTTGTTAAGTATGATATTAGAAAAAAAGTAATCAAAGAATATAAAATATGTATTTTAAAAATTATTATATGAATGTTTAATGACTCATCTTGTTTGTAGAATTAATAGTTGCCTTACTGAGTAGATACAATTAATATTTGCATGAGAAATATCTAGAGAAATGTCTACAGCTATTTGACCGTCCGAAATTTGAGCTAGCTATCCTTAATAATTTAAATTTGAAAACTGTTTTGACTAAAGAACTGATTTATCTTAATTTGTAAATTAATAAAACTACGCAAAACATTCACTCTAATAGATACTAACTTCATAAAGATTTCATCAAACATACATGCATAAAGAACGCGGCGATTTCATAGTGAAGTAGTTAAACTATTAGCTAGAGTTTGAACAGATTGACGTATCAATGTTAAGGAATAAAACTGGCCATCAATTCTTTTATGAATTTGAACCGGTACAATCCGTATTAAAAGGAAAGTATTACAATGTTAGTTAGTTTCAAACCATCGCTTAACCATATCATGAGAAAGGGAATTTGCCTAATTACTCCTTTAATATATTCAAGACGTGTTACATGTATGGTTGACAATGTTATTTCACATTGAAACACTACAAAAGTATTTTGTTTTGTTTCTGATGGATGTGAAAAGCCCGCAGCATTCACATCCAGGGCTGATAAACTCTGGCTGGCGTTTTATAATATTATTCCCTGAAGGCGTTACTGTTTTCTGCGTGGAAAATGTTTTATGGCCAAAGATTTACATAAACACCAAACAGCCCTGAGGAGATCGCTGTATGCAGGAATATTATGTCAATATTGTCTTTCTTTAGGAAAATAATAGAACGACAATGTAAACATTTGATCCAACATGTATAATGTTGAATAAGATGTTTGTTGTAGAGAATATTTGTTTGCAAGTTTTTATCTCTATTTGTCTAGTAGCAGAACAAAAAGAAAAAAAAGAAAAGTGAATGAAACATGTTTTCGTATAGTTTCTAATCTAAATTTTAGAGCAGAAACTTTATGGTTCTTAAAAATAAACAAATTATGTCATTGGCTCGAAGTAAACCTTATTTAACATTATGGAACTGTCCAAGATGTTATTAATAAAGGATTCGGACCAGTTAGTCATTTGTTTATGTTTATGGTCCATACCACTTCTGTTCTAATATTTGTTTTATCTAATGAATGATTAACACTAATGCATAATGATCTACTAAAATACCTCAAGTCCATCAACATATACAATGTATTCAACTAATCTTAGTTGAGTGATAACGTTATTATGGCTATAAATAAACATGAAATTTTTATATTTCTGTAGAGTTTACTATAAAAAGCTAGAGATTAATGGCTTAAGACAAAAATTTCGTTTTGATCTGATAGAATTAATAGGAGAAAAATTCAAAATATAATTTCTGGAACCTGCATTCAAAAACTAATGATAAAACTGCACAGATACTCTATTTTTTGTTAGCTTCTGTAGCCTATCAATAATTTGTGATTTACCCTAATGAAGAACAATAGCTTACAGATATATAAATTCAACCCCTTAATGTTGGAAACACAATTTCTTATTCAAACATATGCTAAAACCGCAAAAACACAACAAACAACTAACACATAGAACCATACAACCTAAAATTCCACTCTACGATAGGCTAGGGAATTTTAAATGTATTTTAACGTTAAATCTAATTAATTCTCAAATAAACAAACCAAACAATTAAACGTAATGAAGAGAATTGCTAAACAGCAAGGGAAATGAAGCGAGACCCAGCACAATGTATTCATTCAAGTATCTCTAGGGCGGTGTAAAGGAGGTTCTTCATTAGAGCAAACAGAAGCAACTCCCTCGAGTGTAATGAATATAATCTTAGAAGAAAATTGCTAAATTGTAATTTACTAGTTTCAGATAAATGTAGGTAAAAGCTTAAGATGTAGTTAAACAACTACATTAGCTAAGAAATTGACTGTTTTGTTTATTTTACCGAATTTTCCTGTAGGGTAAAAGTTATCAGTTATTGCACTGTTAGACCTACACCCAGAACCGATTCTATAAACCCAATAGTATATTTCCCCCTTCAAAGATAAGAATTGCCAATTATAATTACAACCATCGTGTTAAACTTAAGGAAAAAATTATATTACATATTGAAGCATTCTTGTTTATGAAATTCTTCCATAAAAACGTTTTTCCTTGTATCAGCAAACCTAAATACTCGTTCCTACAAATAAAATAATAAATCCGAAATTTGCTATACATTTTTTGGTCCAAATTCAGTTAGACAAAAAGAAATTCACATTGCATGTAGGTTTTCTTCAAAGAGGGGGGGGGGGGGGTTTGTTCTATAATCCTTCTTAATTAAATGTTCAGAAACTATTTGTGGTTCTAGGCCAGTAGAGTGTATTATCTTACCGCAACAGCCAGTGCAGAGCTTCCAATGTTAATTTTATTCTTTTTTATTTATTTTTACTTATGTTTATCTACTTTATTTTCACGTTTATTGTAAAAGGGGGTTTGAAACTAAGGTCTAGAGTTGATCCTTGGACCGTTAGTAAAACTTTATCATAGATTTATCAACTGTTTAGTTATAATAGTACAACTACTTAAAAGTATTAACCTTTAATCATTAATCCCAATCATTAATTAAGATATAATATGTTTAAAAAAATACAAATTTCATAACTAATACTAAAAGCTTTGCACTAAAAATCATCATTACCTATTCATGAATTAAAATCTTTAGGCATACATAATCATAAGTTTTCCTAACAAACATTGTACTATAAACAACCTCAGGAAGGAAAATGTATAACATGGAAAGGAATGTAGAAAATGTTATCCGTGTAGTTTAATTTGTTTCATAACTTGTTATTCAGGATGACTGTAATGAATTATTCATTTGTCAGAGAAAACTTGGAAGAGGTTTCATCAATTATGTATAAGATATGCCTGAAGCAACCTTTACCGGTCGTGCGATGATAATGTTATTTTGGGGAGCGCTTACAGCATCGCTGGCGTCGAGAACCTCTTTTACTAGGAAAGAAACTGATTGTAAAAATATAATTTTGCAAAATTTTCTGAAGGGTTAGGTTTATTTATGATTATCCTTCTTTAAACCTAATGTTCAGTTTGAGTGTGAAATTTACCATTTACTACATTTAGCATTTATTATATTATGTTTTAGTATATGTAAAACGAGTGAGCTGATCTAGAGGTTGAGCAAACTTTGGTCCCTGAGGTCCCGGGTTCAAATCCCACCAAACCGCCGACATGTTTTTATCTAAGTGATAATGCCGCAACCAATAGGTCTAGCCTGAAGTATTTGAAAAACAATTCCGGGCTGGGGCCTAGCGTCCTAGAACAAAAAAATGTACATCAATGTTATATATTTGTATCGATTGTACAAAGTAAATGAGGCATAACTCTAAACCAAATGTTCTGTTTTTTAAGCAATTTGGAGCATAATAGGAAGCTTCACCCGTTTTTATGCAACAAAAAATAACTATGATAGTTAAATATTAATTTTACTATAATTTTTAAGAAAATGTACAGTTTAAACTTTTACTCATCAATTTATCAGTTTAAATACCTACTCATCAATTTTATTCTTTTGTGTATAGTATATCTAGAGAACTTTGCCAATTTAGGGTCCTAGCAAACTACTCAAGATTAAAACACATTCAGTTGAAATAGGTCCAACAGTTTCAACATCTAGTGGTGTTAATATTGAAACGAAATCGTTGTGATGATAATTTATGAAATGTTGTACCGAAGACACTTATACATCGCCAATATTTCCTTCATACATGAAAACGTATGAATTCAAAAATCGAATTGTCTGGTGAATTTTTTAATAATTGTGTAAGATAAATAGACACCACTAACAAAACATTTAAAGATTGAATAGAAAAAAGTAGATATTAGAGAGATGAGTAGATTAAAATGAAGCTATTAATATTCATTGCAAATCTTTTCATATATTTTATAGGTGCTCGTAAATAACCGTTACAATTTTAAAGTAATCCGTCGTTATAAAAAACTAAATTCTAAATGCAACAAGAAACCCTCAAAAACAATATTTCAAATAGCTCTGTTTCTTAAAAAAAAATATTTCATCCTTTGGAGAAGACAATAACACAATTTGACAGCCTGTTGAGAGTTAACGATGATGTTCACAGTTTTCAACATCATTCACTCAATCACTACAGTTCTAATGATAGCAACATTGCTTGGAAATAAATCACCTAACACGTTCGGCAAGATTTTGTTCAGCAAAATAAATTGTGTTAAGTAGTTGTCATTCGAAATGTGTTCAAGTGTGTGCAGCAATAGATTTATACAAATTGTAAAGGTAGTTCATTAAATAAAAATAAATAATTTAAATTATTTCGTATTTAAAAAATATTTATTTTTAAGAGAGCAAAGACTCTCTTCAATATCTCTTCAATAAAAACACATTAAACAAACTAACTTTAGTAATTGTTATATGGGTTAGTTTAGGAATTAAATATTCACGATAGTTTGATAATTTTTTTTAATTATTTGTATTACACTAAAACCCACATTATATAATGTGGTCATTTTAGTGAATACGTATAATATCAAATAATAATTTTAAGAATAGCATTCTGTCACATAACATGTTACATTGTGTGAGTAGCCGTGTGTTTATAGTGCTCGCCTTCAAATCTGAAGGTCGCTGATTCCAAGCGAGATCTTTTCCAGACTCAGATAACATTAATTTGTCATTGGGCTATGAATTAATGATGATATCTAACAAAAACTTCGACGTCAGATATGAAGAAGACCAGGGTTTGGACCGTTCCCTTTCAAAACGTAAAATAATCTATTGCAGTAGAAAAAACACAAAAATTAATTACATAACAAATATGAAAAGTAGTTTGAACAGTATTGAGCATCAATAAGTGTTTTTTTCATATTCAGATTTAAAGTTAAAGTGAAAACATTTAAAACTCTGTAATCGGTACTCTTACAAAACACCCTTTTAAGAAGAAACCAACGGAAATAATGAAGAGGATGTTAACGCTGTGTTGGGATTTGTAAAACACTTGTTTATGGAGAGTTCATCAAAAGAAGCACAATGTAAATATTTATCCTCTCTTTAAAAGAGTAATTAGCAAGTCATGAATACTGGTAATATTCTCAGAGTTTCTCACCAGGATTATATTTTCAGTTATGTTTGATCATTAATAAGTTATTAAATAACTTCTTGATCAGCATTGTACGTGTTATTAAATTTACGGAAAGTAAATAAAAGAAACGTCTTATAACACTTGAAACATATATTTACTCTTATACTGTTATATACTTATATACTTATACTTTCGTCAATGTTATACTGTTACTCACAAGAATGTAAATATACAAAAAAGGTAAGTGGTGATCGATTTCGATTGGACACTCCAATCATCACCAGACCCAATAGGCGAATGCCAATAGCGCCTATTGGGTCTGATGATGATTAGAGTGTCCAATCAAAATCGATCACCACTTACCATATTTTTTGTATATTTACCATCTTGTGAGTGAACCTAACTAAATTGTTGCCTAACTGTGTGTTTGTGAGCAACACACAAGATAGAAATTGTAGCTACTTATAGATGCTAAATGCTTATGTTTTAATTGAAAATACTAGTAGTTAAGTGGATTACCAAGAAGTTTATGTTGTTGCAACAGATATAAAATATTGTAAGAATTACATGTTGATCTTATTTATGTATACACGCAAATAGTTTTAATAATTATGTACTTTTTAGCGAATTTCCCTATAGGGAAGTAGCTATTACCGTAGGTGGCACAGTAAGACCTAGACCCGGGACCGATTTACTTTTTCATTTTGATGTCCCCTGAGGCCAAAAACACCATTCGTTCAAATTTTTATATATGTATATATATATATATATATATATACGTCCGTGAACGCGATAACTTGAGTATTTTTTGTCCGATTTTGATGAAATTTGGTTTAAAGGTGTAAAGCGGGATAAACTTGAATGAGTTCGCGAACCAGCACGATCGGACCATGGGAACGGGGCTTTACGGGGGGTTTTATGGGGTAAAAATTGGTTTTTCTCACTTTTGACCCTCAAAACACAAAATTTCCCGATTTCTCTTTAGACCTTTTTAAAGAGCTTAAAAAAAAAACAAATAATTTAGTATATAAAAGTATTTTTGTTCGATTATTAGTAACGGAGAAAATTAAAATAATTGTAAATTTAAAATTCCCATGTTATTCTTATGGAGAATATTGTCAAATGTTGTAGTTTGCTTGTTTATGGATATATTTTGATCAAACTTGGCAAATTTATTTATTTTGTACTAAGCTATCAATATTTTACTCAAAAACACACTTTATTAGTTTCCTTGTAGCAGCAAACCTAGGTACTCGTTAAACCTAATGTTATAAAATATTTAACTGAAAATCAATTCAGACAAATGGAAATTCGCTTAGTCGGCAGGTTTGCTGTGGCGGGGGTATTAATATATTTAATTTAGATCAAAATTATGTTTATACGGTAACATCTTCAATCCTCTAAATAAAATATCTTAGAATTATTTAAAAATAGATTTAAATTTGATTTTAATAAGGCAAGTAAAAATAAATAATTTTATCGAGGTTTTTGTAGGAAAACTGTGTGAAGGAAACGAACAAGATTTAAGTGGTTCCCAGTTTTGGAGGATCTGGGGAATGGGGATATACCGCGGAAGCTGACACCACAGATAAACTGTTTTCGTCAATCCTAAGTCTGCCAACAGCCACTAGCTTATTGCTTGCAACTCGTCCTTCTATGTAGTATATAAAGACTATTCCAATATCTATGATCATTTATTTATATTGAATTGAAATAAGAAACATATATTTAGTATAACAGTTTAATATAATAAAATTGCATTTGTTCCGGCATCGACGAAAAACCTTAATAAGGTATAAAATTATGTATAAAGTGTGTACAGCGACATAGACAAAGACTTTGATGTGCCATATCGTTATTATTCTTTTAATACTATCCACTAACATATTAAACAATGTATTTTATATCTTTAGAAAAATTAAATGGGCAAAATAAATTTTTTTATTAGCTGTGACATAGAAAAACCCAAAACTATTCTGGTTTATTGTATAATAAAGTTTCATTCCAAATAGGGTCAACCCCGTAAGCTGGCCCCGACCCCTTTAAATACAAGTTGGGACGGTTTAATTAAGTTAGTTGGGATATTCGGATGCAATTTCATTCCATGCATTTATCATGAATAAGAAATACAATATTATTATTTTGCATTTAATCAACCCAGTTGCATTTCAAGTATTTGACCGATGTGTGAGTTTCTCATGTTACGTTAAAAAATGTCTACTTACATAAAATAAAATATTTCACATGGTAAAAATAAGTCAATATTGGCTGGTTGGTCATGTCTATCTGTCTATATGTAATGTAAATGTTTAATATTTTAAGATCTATTTGAAGAGCTTCTAGGCTGGCCAGGTATGGAAAACATGTACTTGTTATGGTTCTAGTGTTTTAACAAAAAGATAGATCTTTGTCACTTTTAAGGTAAACGATCTAAATTTTGATAACGTTGTTCCTGGTTTCAAAATGATTTAAGCTTTGCATCGATCAAGCTGTAAAACCATTAAGCGTTATAAACATGTAAGTTCGTATGTTTTATACCATCTCAGAACAGACACCATTAGTTGAATTAAACGTGACAGCACAAATTAAACTCAGCCTCTTACAAACAGATTCAAACCCCGACTCAAACAATTAAAGTGATGTCGCAAAACAACTCAAACTGTGGCCAATGTAAAGCGTCAATATGGCGGAAAGTGCGAATTAATCAAGCCCTGCACAAAGGTGTGGAACTTTACAAGCGAAAATATACGAGGATTTAATCCGCGACCGGATGGACAATGTAATTAAATTTCTAGCAGATTTCCAAATAAGAGGAACAACGCCCAGGGTGTAGCAGGCGGGGGTGGAATTGGCGGGAGTCTGCGCAAAGACAACGGAAGTGACAGATCTACCAGTGATGACGTGGCGCTCCTCGCAGCTTGGTGGTGCATGACTCGGCGGTGTGGTGGTCTTTGGACACCTGGTGTAATGGGTGAGTTACAGCTGTTTTGTGATTACATTGTTAGCATTTGTGTTGAGTATGCTGCGTTGTAAACTGTTGGTCGGATATTGGTATAGAGAAGTTGGCTTAGAGAGGAATAAATGGTTAGATGGATATTTAAAAATTATTTGTTGGTTGTTAGCAATGTGACGACTTGTTTAAAAGTGTAATTAAGTGGGAAAATTGTAATATTTGTATTTTTGTATTGATAAAATACGCGTTTTTACAATTTCTTATTTACAATTTTATAATACGAAATTAATTATATTTTTGTCATTTCCATTATTTTACATGTGTTACATAGTTATAGTTTAGGTACTAAATAAAATAAATTTTAGTTGGATGGTAAAATACTAATATATCAATACAATTGTAATAATATAAATATTTGTACAAAGTTGACGTACTAACTAAAGATGTATAATTTACACTTTACAAAAATGCAAAAACAAACACCCTATAAAAATACAATATATATTTTTTAAATATCGAAAAATCTATGCCATCGAAAATAACTTTTTGTTTTTACATAAATAATATAGTGTTTTGCTGTTAAAAAAATATACTACTATTCTATGTTAAATAAAGTTTTAAGTCTTAAAATAATTCACAGTAGTCTCTACTTTATCTTTTATAATTATAATAGTTTAATTATAAATTACAATTCATTCTGATAATGCTTGTGAAATAGTGGTAAAAATGTGTTATAGATTATGTAAAGTATTTTGTGTGAATTCCAATCATCATAAAAAAATTATTATTCCAAAATAAACTTGTTTAAGATCTTGAATTATTATTAATTATTTGACTTCAACACATAAATAAAAGAAAAATGCGATAAAATTATAGCATATTTTCCTTAAAAATACATAAAATATAGTCAGTGAAAGGGAAAAGTCATTATTTAAATGGATTTTAATCATCATTAATCTTTATTAATAATATTTATAATTAAATCCTCAATGATGTGCAATTTAAAAAATAAAAACAAAAAATTACTTTCGAAACTTTAAAATTCACCTCGCTCCATTAAACGTAATAAATACGAAGATAATAACATTTCCCAAGCTTGAAGGCAACGTTTGAAACTTATGACTTGCTAATTACCATTTGAGGGGAGGAAAAATGTTTACATTCCGTTTCTTTTGATGAGCTCTTCATAAACAACAGCTTTACAAATCTCCACCGCATTTAAATCCACCCTTCCTCTACCACTTGGGGCGGTTTCTCTTTGGATGCTGAGTGGCGTTTGCGAAGTTTTGTAATAGTTTTTCACACTTATCTCGAGCGTTTCACCCCCTTTTTTTATTCAGAGAGTCATTTGTGAACAGATATTTCTGTTTATATTTTACTGTTTTATTTTTATGTGGATTAATTAAAATGAGTAACACATGGTGGTGAATATAAATGTATACTTAAAGATTTAATTATATGTAGTATTGTTTAATTGGGGAAGGAGTTGATCTAGTGGTAGAGCGCAGGCTTTGGTTCCTGAGGTCCTGGGTTCAAATTTCACCAAATCACCAATGGATTTTATCCAAGTAATAATGCCATTACCCCTAGGTCTAACCTGAAGTAATGTGAAAAAAACGATCCTAGGAACTAAACAAATTGTTTTAAATAATTCCTAAGTTGGCTGTACATGTTGGCACTATTATAATGATATTATGAATTGTGTTTTTCAAAAGTAATCCATTAGACCTAAATCATGTTTAATACTTTTTAACGAGACTGTAAAAAACCAAAACCTAAGTTATAGTTTTCGATCAGTTACACGGGCCATCATCAGGCCTGAATATAGAATATAGTTTAAGACTGTTGATAACCGTGGTTACTGGTCGAATTCGATAGCCATTGTAAAATGTTGACAAATGTATTTACCCACAAGTAATGTTACTGTATACTTGAAGATATAAAGAAAAGTTTTGAAAGGATTTTTTTTACAAGTACTCCTGATAAACCTTAGTTCCTGGTTTATTGTTATCACACTTTCATATGATTAATTTATATAAGGATAGTATCTAAGGCCAAATTTGAACGAATAATAATTGTGGACTAGTGAACATGCCTTTGGTAACTTTTAAGAAATACAGTACTTAGAAAGTTAGAAGACATTGCTCTTTCTCTAGCAATTTATTAGCTAGAGATTCAAGTAGAGGTATTAGCATTACTAGCTGTTACCCACGGGCATCGCCCCGTTTGATTTCATAAGTATTAATAAAACTATTGATTGGTTAAGTTAAGCTGAAACTAACAAAACTGAATACATCAATACAAACAAATAAGTATAGCTGAGGTATTTTTAACATAAGGTTTATGGAAAGTTCACTTTATTAAGGAATTTCCTTAACGGGTAATTTATGAAATAATGGATAGTTTTGTGCAAGGTTTCTCGTCATGACGAACATTTTAAGATGGTTTATAGGGGGTGTGACTAGCAGTTTTCTCCAAAGTTCATGGGTACTTTGGGATTTATATATGGATACGGTTCAATGATAGCCATCTCAGTTTTGAAAGATCAAAAAGCTACTTACCATTCTCACGATTGAACTAGCAACCTTTTATCTGTCGGGAGTGCTGTAACAGCTAAACTATCCAGCTGTGATATGCAGTCATTTGCAGGAACCTAAAACAATTAATAAACACTGTACGTACAATAGTAACCCAACTCCAAACAACGTTTGAAAATAATTATCATCATACAAATTACAAGTTTTAAAAATATAACTTTTAGGGTTCCAATATAGAAAATACATATTTAAACCATCACAAGGGCTATTGGCCTTTCGCAATTACAAAAGTTGATTACAGCTGCAGGATTTTTCATTACAGTGTATTTCAGTGGCAGATGGGAACAATTGCCACCTGGTGGGAACCAATGCTTTCAATAGATTCTCATACCTCTACACCTATAAAGGTTTTACTGCATTGTTTTGTTTCACACCTTAAACACATTTTAATTTTTTTACTATCACATATTAATGTGTATTAAAAATGAAAAATGTTATTCATTATGTCAGCCTTTATGAATTTTCTTACTGACAACTATTGTTTGTAATGATTAGTAGACCATTTTATATTTTATTTAAGTTACTACGTGTCATTCAGTTATAATTTGGTATTTAACCCTAGTGCATGGGAGTTTTGAACGTAATTTCATGAATTTAAGGTCTGATTGGAATTGGACTGGTGTCTGTAAAAGTATCAATGAATAAATAAGGAATATCTAGGGAAATAATTGAAGTGTACCTTATACTTCAATAATTGTACGTAAACAAAACTATACTTTAGTACCAATACAGACTTTTACAACTAAGTAGATTCAGAAATCATTTTAAATTACGCAATATTTTCTCTGGTGTATGAATATTTTTACCATAATTTCTTTTTTCGAAATCCCTGAACTATGAGATTTCAAAACTTTGGATAGAATATTTTAGTAAGTAAGAAAGCTATTAACTTACACCAAAAAAAACTTTCAAGGAACCATTAATATCACTCATTAAAGTCAGAAAATGCTATTGTTATAATTAAAGCTGTCCAAAGATGACACGTAAGAGATCTTACCTAAAATGTATGTTTGATTTGTATTGATTTGAATTGTATGTTTTGTAGAATGTATGTTTATGCGAAATGGTTTTGATATAAAGATGTTCTTTTTAAATTTAGCATTAATTTTCCTTTATATTTATACATTTGCAGTAGATTATCCATTATTTATTTAAAGCTGGATTTAATGTATTTTTTTGTGTATTTTTTCGTCAAGTAAATCCCTAAACAAAATCTATATTTTTAGTAATTTTACCATCACTTATATTTTAACATTTATAAAATATTTAAAAATTGTGTAAGTACTTTTATAAAGCATTGAAAAGGATCCAAAGGATCCAAAGAGGAGCTCGTTATTCAAGGATCACGTGTTCCAAGGACAGACTTTGTACGTTTGAGTGACTCAAGTCAACATGTACGAGTTTAATGTCCTTTTTATATTCCATGATACTTTTGTGTCTTGGATCTCTTGTTTTCTTTTTGTATTTATAATAATATTATTATTTATTTTTCATATAAAAGAGGCAAGCAAAACATCCTGACTTTGTTTTGTCTACATTTATAACCTTTTCTTCGTGATTTGTATCTTAATTTAAAATTAAGATTCCCTTAACGATCTATTAAACATACTTTTTATCTATTCCCTTAGAAGATTTGTCATTCTTATAGATCTTAAGCTAATTTCAATTTTAGTTTCGTCCGGTGTCTACAGCGGCGTGTTTTTGTTTACTAATTTATCATTATTTTAGTCATTTGAAACCTCGTTTGCAAATTAAACCAATCTAATCATAACCAATAGCTCATCCCGTGGTCATTTAACCAAAAGATTAAACAAAACAGTAAAAATAACCCTTAAATGATATAATCATTATTTCGTCTACACTCCTCAGTGTCACCAACATGAAACATGAAATACCCCCGCCGCAGCAAACCTGCAGACTTAGCGAATTTCCATTTGCCTGATTGGATTTAAACTAAAATGTCTCCTTAAAAATATCACATTTTTATTCCCTATTTAAACAGAATTAGTTTAATGAGTGCTTAGGTTTGCTGCAACAGGGAGGGTAAAAAATTTTTTTTATGTAAAATGTTAAAAGGTACTGTGGTTTAGTTAGAAATTAATGTATTTTCCAAATTTGATCAAGATATGTTAATAAACAAGCAAACTACAACAGTTGACTTATTCTCCATAAGAATAACATGGGAATTTTAAAATTACAATTTTTTTGAATTTTCTCCGTAACAATTAGGCGCATAATAACGCTTCAATATACTAAATTATTTGTTTTTTTAAGCTCTACAAAATGGTTTAAAAAGAATTTGTGAAATTTTGTGTTTTTAGGGTCAAAAATGGGAAAAACCTATTTTTACCCCATAAAACCCCCCATAAACCCCGTTCCCATAGTCCGATCATGCTGGTTCGCGAACTCATTCAAGTTTATCCCGCCTTACACCTTCAAACCAAATTTTATCAAAATCGGACAAAAATTACTCAAGTTATCGTGCGGATGGACACATATATATATATATATCTCTATATATAGATATATAAAAATTTGAACGAATGGTGTTTTTGGCCTCTGGGGACATCAAAATGAAAAAGTAAATCGGTCTCGGGCTTAGGTCTTACCATGAGACCTACGGTAATAGCTACTTCCCTATAGGGAAATTCGCTAAAACGAACATAACATTTTACAATGATGAGAAGTCTACTTGTGTTCATTAGTCTATGTCCTAACCACTACAAAACCATAACAAATCAAAGCACCTATGTCAACTTTATCAAAATATCATACATGTCCAACACTTTTGAATATTCCATTAATCTACGCACTATGACTTAAATGTATGAACATTTCTCAACGTGCAATGCACTACAATTACGAGTAAAAAATAAAAAATAGCTTACACACAGAGCTTAACAATGCGAATGATAAATTCTATTGTTATTTTCACTCAAATAATTGTAACACGTAACACAAAGGGTTTCATGATATGTATCGGCTGAGTGGTTTCATAACTCCACGCGTCACCGGGCCCGAGCGTTGTAAATGTAGCGCTTGGTTAGGTAGCTGCCCGCCGCAACGCTTTTTATCCTTTTAAAACGTCCCATCATTTGACAATTACCCATAACTGTATTGGGCTGAACAAAGACTGACATGGATGCTGTACAGTAACCACATGAATAGGGTTTTTTAGATTTTTGAGAGGGGATGGGACAAACTCATTTATCATTATATAGTTAGATCAAATATACAAGTGTTAGCTTGTCAGAATACTAAATACGAAAATTGTGAATTACACAATAAAGAACATCTAAAGTCGAAATGGTGAAGATTCTAGAGTTTATATTGTTCCAATAAAGAACATTTACATGGGTAAGAGCTTCAAATCAAGATCAAATATCAGCATTAATCTAATGTATTACCCTATTTCATTCTGAGTTATTCAACAAATTTCTTTTGAGTGTATATAAAAATGTGTATAGCTACATTATTTCAATGTTTCGGATAAGGAAGAAATTAAATACCATTCAAGGTTGCTGTTACTATCTTAAAAATAGCTCTGCTGGGGTGGAATTTTACATCAATTGTTTATCAGACAGTTCATGATGTAATTAAATCATTCACGAAAATGTATAACTCATTTAGATCAACAATTATTTAAATACAATTCCACAAAGGCTGTCAATATTGAATTTTAGCAGCCAAGTTATGAACGGTTACTCTGAAAGTTTGACGTAGCTTAAACTGATGACGTAACTGGATAACATTGTACATGAAATCCCTGATCGTTAGTTACATACAGCTTTAACCAATCAAAGGTATCCTGTGTTATTCAGTGTCTGATTAAAATCAAACAACAATCATTACCTATAAAAATAATATACACTAAAACAATAAATAACCATTATTTAGAACATTTTTATATGAAGGTTAAATGTATGGAATTTTTCTATTACTATCGTTTTAACATCACTTCGTTTGGAGTTAGAAAACTTATTAAAATGTAAATAATTATCTTTCGTGATAATCAACTTTAAAATGAAGAAAACATTTACTTCTAAATTAAAAAGTTGATAACTTTGATAAGTGACACGCTTGACTTACCAACTTATTAAACAAACCCACGTGATAAAAAGTCACTTATAAATTCAAATTTTAAATATTTCTTTTCGACTATTTTTAGAATTCATTATATGGTTTCGGTTCTCCAATTCAGAGACAGTTTTCAAATCTAGAGAACATACACTTTGTTTTAAAAAAGATAAAACTATATATGAACCACGAATCAGCTGGTAAGGACATTATTAGCTAAAAGAATTTGTCGATCTTCAAGAATTGAACCGGGGACTTCATAGCAAAAGGGTAATGCTCCAACTACTAGCTCAGATGTACCTCTTTTTTAACATCAACAAAACAACTTTGGAAATAAAAGTTTGTTGATTTAAAATGTTGTTTAATGAGGATTAAATGTATTTTTACAAGTTGTATTATTTTACTATCACTCACATGCAATACGTTAGCAACGTTATGACAAGCTAAGACATTAAAGTGGTAAAGATATACGAGCTTACGAACATTATACGATGCTATACGAAGATTATACGATGTTTAATTTTCAGTGATTACCTAGATAAAACCAACGTTTACACCAGCTTGATGAGGCTTGCTGTTAATCATCCGACTCCCTGGGAACTTATTTTCTGACACAATAACTTTTTAATATAGATTTATTAAGTTGTTGAACAAAATACACGTAAATGTATAATTTGGTTTATGTTTTGACTCTACTAGTTGTTTGTAAGGGGTGTTTTGCTAAACTATAGGAACATTTAGTTTATATTGGTAATGAATCCGAAAATGCTGAGTTTAAAATCTTTATTCTTATGGAGAATTAATAAACTGTTGTAGTTTACTTGTTTATGTTAATAGCATTTGGCTTATCTAAAGTTATCAAGTTTCAACAATAATACAAACCTTATAACTTTCCCTGTAGCAGCAAACCCAAGTACTCATTCAAATTTATGTCATTTCAATAGGAAATAAATCTGACAATTTAAGGGAATAGTTTAGTATAAAACTTTCTGGGTAAATGGAAATTCGCTTTGTGTGCAGGTTTGCTGCACAGTAGGGGTATTTTAAATATTCAAATCAAATCAAATCCATTTATTGCCATCAACATTATAAGTACATGTATAGCAATTCATACAATTTCATCACAGTATATCCATTAACCTACTTAATATGTTCTACAAATTCTTTGACCTTATACACACATAAATCACACAAAATCTTTCTAATAGTAAATTTAAATTGTTGTATTTCAAGACATTTAATGTGAGCAGGTAACATATTATACAACCTTTTCCAAATTCACTAAAGTTATTGATTGCGGTCATAAAATTATATTGGTTTGGACGGAGAAAAGTGTTAAATTAAATATAACACTGGTGTGTGTATTAAATATATTTATAGTAAACAAAAGTAATAACAACAATTAAAAGTATTGTTTCCTCAATCCTATAAAGTATAAAAATACAAATTGTATTTATTGAAAAGTTTATTTCAATCGGAGAACAGTTACGGGTGTATTTGGTTTCAATAACAAATAAAATATACTTATTTAATGACCCAAATACAAAGTATTCAAATGCAAATGCGGCTGTCAGAATAAAACTCTCGTTGGGGGAGAATTCTTGCAATTGCTGTTCGTAATGATCATCCGATACTGTCATGATGAAAAACAGATTTATCGTTTTGTCAGAGTCGTTTGGTTAAACTTTTATGAAATGTGGGAATGTTGACGATGTGTTGTTACATTAGGTTCTCTAGAATGTACGGAACCTCAAAATGGTGTAAAACCACAAAATAGTGGACTTATTTGTCTATTGAACTTGAAATTTGTTCTAAGATTATAGCCTGTTTGTTTGTCATTATAGTTACATTATGAATCCGATATTTTGAATTTGTACGATAAAAAAATTATAATTTTAAAATACCCACCCATTTGGAAAGGATACTTTCTCAAGCGCACCGTTATAAATTACGATAATTATTAGTCAGTAACAAAGCTACACTAGACATATCACTCCATTCCACTCATCCTTTACTCATATTTGGGTTAAAATACGCGGTGGATAGGCCTATAACACAGAGTGGTTGAAAAGTCCTGGAACAGTGTAATATATTTCTTACTAATATATATACTCTCCTTAAACCAACTCGACTTACGCTGTCATTAAGAATTTTATCTGACTCCTCGTAGGCCATTGTCTGACTCCTTAAGGGGTAAAAAAGTGATAATAGATTAAAAGAGTGTATATTGATGGCTATTATTGATATACCAGGTCTCATCACTTTATCTATATTGGTAAAAATATACTAGGCCGTTCAGGGACTTCACATTCTATATTTGGGTTAGAATATCAATTATCAATTATCAATCAATCGTTGAGATGGGGACGCCACCTAGGTGCGTATTTTAACCCAAATATGAGTGAAGGATGAGTGTAGAATGGTGTGAGATGACCTGTGTAGCTTTGTTACTGACTAATATCATCAACAAAGCTACACAGATCATCTCACACCATTCTACACTCATCCTTCACTCAATATTTGAAGCATGCATTGTGATTGTTGTGGCGTCCTCATCTCAAAAATAATAATAATGATAACGATAACATTAAATGTTCTTCACCGGATCCTTGGTGATAATACGAGTGAATGTGTTTAATACTGTACGTGCTATATGACTTCATAAGATTCTAGTAGTCAACGATTGTTGTTACTGGATTTTCTAATTTTTCTAACAGTGTATACACTATACTAAATGCCATTGTATAATTATTTTTCTACGTTATTAAAATCGCAATTATATTGATTTCACCTTACTACTCGTCTCACACACCAGTGTAACGCTGTTCTTTGTTGTCCGCCATCTTTAATATCAACTCCGTCGTCGTGTTATGCTCCATTGGACCACTTTTATAGCATTTTATATGTCCTTACCTCCCCCGGCTACTGATACACGTTTCAAAACATCTAATAAAGCTAAGTAAAATATCATCTTGAAGGTGTTATAATGTGTCATGACATCGGTATGGTCAGTAACTGTTAAGTAAAACAAGAAGTTAGTTATACTCGTATTTAAGGGTTTTAATAAAACCTAAAAACAGTACCAAGTTTTGTATTGTAAGAAAATCTTATTAAATTTTGTTTCAAAAACGTATTGAACTTGATTCTATAATGATTGTTTTTGATGGTTTTAAATGTTAATTTGTAAGCTGGTTAAGACAAAATGTGTGTAGAAATCAGTTTTACAGGTAGGTTTGATCATGTACAAGTTTTTTGATAGAATTTTAAAGCGATCTAATTTGAAGATATATAGTCGGTTTTTAGATTTGATTGTGAAGGATCTTTGAAGTATTGTATGTAGGAGAGCTGGTATTCTGGGCCCTTTCTATGTAATTTTTAAGGCCATTTTGTTGGTTCCTTAGTTGGTCTTTTCCCGGAGTCTTCTAAGGGCTGACCGGGAACTTATCGTGGTGGGGGGGGGGGGGGGGGGTTGAGTTGAAGACAGCTTCTGCTGGAGCTTCCTATGGTGGTTTAGTTGCAGTATAAATATTTTTATAATATAGATTATTAAAGTTCATACAATGTACACTTAATTTATTTTCTAACGGACAAATTTGTGTTACAAAATCAAACTAAGATATAAAAACTACAGTAGTAGGAATTAATAATTTTAAAAGTCTAAATAGCACCAAGAAGTGTGAAGGGACATAGACAGAGAAGGGGGGGGGGTTACCGCATACCAAGTCTAACCCCTTCCATGTTATATTAACTCAACCTTAATACAACATTCTAGGATTTATCATTATTTGTGGTAGATGTTCAGTTTTAATATTCGGAGACCTTGACGTATAAAATACCACATATAGTACTACTTAATATAGTTTGGAAATATCAAATGAAGGCTCTTGAACTATTTATTTTCACTATTGCGTGTACAAAATATTATTTGTTTATTATTATTGTATACTATTTGTTTTATTTAAGAGGCATAAAGATCTTGGTAAATTTAATTTGTCAACAGTTTTTTTTTATGTGAGACATAGAGTTTCCTTCATGTATGATACACATTATAATGTAAAATATTACAATTTATAACGTTTAACCATGGATTATGGACCAGCTGAAGACAATTTTTAGGTTAGTCCTGTCTATCTAAGGAGGGAGTGTGATGTTTAATATTTGTTTCTGGTTTATTTTACATAGAATAACTAATTCTATCCATAAAATAAACCTTGTTTAGTTGAATAAAAACAAAAATTAAAGCAAAATCTGGAACATCTGCTCTGAAATATAAGAGAAATATTCAGCTGACATGAACACAATCCAAACGTCACCAACATCAAACTAATGTAAGCTAGGCTTCTTATTTTACATTATGATCCAGCTTTTCAAAAATAGTAGCTTACCTATCATTACAAACGTATATTTATCTATATGGATATTTCATGTTTGATGTGATGGTTGTTTGTATGGGGAGAAGGCTATCAGCACAACAAATGTTTACATTGGCCAGTCTGGCCCTCCCTGCTTCAACCAATCTTCGGCAACAAAAAATTACATAAAATATATAACTATCGTTTGATTGTATCTTTGAATTTTAAGTTTTTACTGTCAGAAATGTCAAAATTTGATGATATTAAAACTGTTATTATATACATTACAAGTTTATTGTAAAAATGTTAAAATTCAATTAAGGTATCAAAATATGCATTAATTCTCAATAAGCTATAGTAAATTAGTGGGATAGAAATATTTGGGTTAGAAACAGTTAGCTACATCAAACCCCTATAACTGTAAGTCAGGTAAATTTATCAAATACTGTATAATATACATTTTAACCTAAGAAAACCAACCCCAACTTATATTTAAGGAAAATACATTTATTAAAATAAATAACACAACTGTTCACATAGAAATAAACAGTTATTTTGTAGGTAGAAAATAAAAATAAAACTTTTAAAGTTTAACAAAAGATTAAGATTAACAAAATTACTATAAGAATACGAGTATTATATATGATTAAACTGCATAAAATGAAGATAAACTTAGAGTTTATATTAGTAGTATTTTTATGTGAAAAGTGTATTAATGTTGGGTAGGTTTAAAATGACTAGGTCTAATATGGCTGAGTAGAAGAGTCCTCATAGAGTACAGATCCGAGGTCTCTAGATTGATCCTGATAAAATTTAGTAGCATTTAAATGTTTTATTATTATTATGAATCAAGATAAAATCTTAATGTACTTATGTTCCTTGTTTTGATTTATTACAGCCTAACACTCGTTTTTCCATTAGCCAGGACTATGTATTTCTGAAAAATACTGACTAAACCAATCTTAACAAAGTATATATGTGTTTTAATTTTACCCTTTTCATTAGCTAGGACAGCTGGGCCAAATTCCAATAATCATAAAGCTACTTACATTTCGAAGGATGTAGGGGGGGGGGGGAGCTTGACCACTAAACTATTTTAAAACTTTGCTCTGATGTCCTGGATTATCAGGTGACACAAAATGGTCCTGGAAAAAATAAATAGTTAGTCCAGGAAAATAACAAAGCTACATGAAGCATCTCTCTCCAATCTGCATTCATACATAGTTAAAATACTGTAAATTTTGGTCTACATTGTAATAAGAAATATTATAATACAAGATCAGATGATCCAAAATATTTCTCCTTCACAAATTTCCATTGCTTCTCTATCACAACAGAGAGTAATAAAAGGCAATCATATCGAAGTATGCTTGCAAATTAATTGCCACTCAACCTCTTTAAAGCGTTGTAAACTTGCACATGGTTTTCTGAATTTAAATTCACCTACTCTAGCGTTAAGAAGCAAATTTCATCAGGCTAATTTAATTTCAAAACCATGAACGACTGACGAAACAATAATAATAGTTCCTTTCAAATTATTCCACAGTGTTTGAAGGGCCTTTAAAACAATGACATGTGTTGAAAACGAGATAAAATATGAAAAGTCGAGAACACATGTAAGGAAAACGATGTGCAAAGTTGTAATGGGTGAAGCAGGGGTGAATACAAATGAAGGAGTGCAAATTATGGGCAATCACGGAGAGCATGCCTTGCTTAAAGCAACACATTTAAGACACACATTCAGGTTATGTTCGTACTGGAATCAAGGGTTTCAAAGTGTTGCACACTCTACAATCAAGATATTCAGCAAAAATAATAAGCTCTCGTTTATGATCCCTTTTTTCAATTTTCTTACAGTAAAGTTCTTTATGAGATTGCGTAAGAGATTGTAATAATGGAGAAGTAAAACTTTTTCAAAAGATGAAGTCTGAGAATGAGCTAACTATATTCGATAAGAACATCCTCAGTTAAAATCTGTTTGTGTACAAATATTTCTATATATCCTTATATTACTACTATAAACTCAAAGGTCGAAAATAAAAGTACTAGTACAATATATTAGAAATATCAACTGTCTTATAATGGTATGCTGCAGTATAACTCTAATAAACCATCGCAATTTGGTTTTTATATTGCGTGTTTGTGAGTGAGAGAGTTTTTTTCACTTATTAAGGAATTTTGTTTTTTGGCGATGATTTCCCATAGTAAAATAACATTAAATATGGTTGTCAAAAAATGCCTTTATCAATTTTGATTTAAAAAAATATGTAATTGTCATTTACACTGGCGCAACCCCAGAAACTAGTAATTATGTAAAATTACCGTTTAGAGGTTACCCATAAAATATCATGATTACTCCAACCGTTTACCCAATAAAAGGGTTGTAGACAAGTTAATTTTACCATCACTCAGATTGCTGATATCGTTTATTACGAAAATAGGTAAGTCAAACGTCTGTCGCCTTTGTTTCCAAACAATTAAACTGTTTTTCTATTAACGATTTCCAAACATTTATAGTCGTTTATAGCTTTACTACATGCTGCAAAAGTTGGGTGAATATAAACGAGTATTTAATTTACCGATTGTAACACAGGATACCTTTGATTGGTTAAATCAGTTTGTTACTAACGATGTGGGATTTCATGTACAATGTTATCCAGTTACATCACCAGTTAAATCAGGCCTTCAGCGTAACAGCTGATAACATTTCAAAATCAATAGACACAATGGTAGAAAATACATTCCCCGATTATCTATACTTAAAAGGTCCAATACCAGCCGTCACACTTCTCTGTATTTGCAGTCTACTGACACCTGGTAGTGAATAAGTTAATTAATGAACCAATTGATTATTTGATGATACACTATAATTTACTTAAAGATGCTTAGTTACATCGGATTAAAATATATTAGTGATGTCTTAGGTTCATGTATAGAACCATGGATAAAAAATACTCCAGTAGGTTTCTCTTTCTTATGGAACAGCTGAAGCTAATTTTATTGTTAGTTCTTCCCTGTAGGAGGTCGTTTTGTTTATAATATGTTTTTTGTTTTGTTTTAGTTATTTAAAACCTCATTTAACCAAATAGAAAAATCCATTCAAAAACTCGTTCCTTATGTGCACAAATCATGAAATTGATCCTAAAATAAATAATATAAACAAAATTTCGTTGACACTAGCGATCAGTGTCACCGGACACGAACTAGACACGAAAAACGAGCTTCAAAATTTACACTGTAATGAGAAACTCTACTTGTGTTGGTTAGTCTATGATAGAACTTTACCCTCTTTAAATAGGATAATTAGTAAAATAATCATATAAACATAAAAATAACTAAATTCGTCATCTTTTAAACACTTAATAATAAACACTACGTGATATGGAGGTGGAATGTGGTGTAAACTGTAGTGCCAGAGTATAATAAGGTTAAAGTTAATTTAGCGCGTTGCGAGGGCACATAGTTGGCCAGTAAGGTATGCACCCCTTCCCCTGTCTGTTAACACCTTCCTAAAACTTGGCTCAAATTTACTTTAATAGCCACTTGTTACCTGGATAAAATCAAAACTACATGTCGTAAGTAAATGTAAACATTTAAATTGATTTCAGTTTTGCGTGCTCGATCGTTTTAAATATATAGGAAATAAAAATGCATTATCGTTTATTTTTATGAGAATTTAGTTTTTCCTTGGACATTTACATTGAAATTTTACCGCAATAAATTACATGCTAAATAATAATTACATGTTTTTAGTGCAAAATGCTTAATGTGACTCTATGGAAAATCTCGTGCTTATGTGAGGGTGTTATTATGATTAATTTATCGAATTGTGATTATTTTAGAATACATTTTCTCCTTAGTAATCGGAATTTTATATTTTCAATCGAATGTGGGATTATAACAAATCATGTTCGTCACTATTGCCTAAGCAGACTGTGTACGTCACGAACCCAAGTCTAACGACAGAAGTGAATCTGTGCGAGAAAAATGATTGAGTGTCACAAAGTAAATTTTAGCCCGTGTTATGTGACTATAATTTATGTAATACCATTGCCTCCTTTAATACAAGGCCATAGCGCTGGTGTGTAAAAACGGAAAAATGGATTTTTGAAAAAAAAAACTATTCTGATTGAAATTTTTCTGTTACGGTCCTTAATTCTAAACAAAATAGTGCTCCCCTTCATTCCTGTTAAAATTACTGTTCAAAATGTAATGGAACTTTTGTAATTTTACCTATTAAGTATCATAGTTACTCTCATCGCTTACCCATGATAAAGGTTGTTGATAAGCTGATGAGAGAAAGTATGTGTCAGATTGCTGATACCGTTTATTTTATTTCGATGTTGTTGTTTTAAAATATATAATTTTACACGATGATAAACACAGCCTTTATATAATAAAATGGTTTTCAATCAAGACTATTTCCTTCCGCAAAATTGGCAGATGATATTTTCACTTAAAAATGTGTAGCTGATTTACTCTACTCCAGCTGAAATTTTCGACACGTTTTTTAGGAAGAAAAGAGCTACTATTGCCACAACGTATTGTAAAAATACCAAGTTTTACTACAGTATGACAGAAAATGTGTCTCATATAAAAAGTATTTTTTGAAAGAAGCTCATATTCTTGACTTTAACTTATTTTACTCTAGTCATAAAATTAGCTATTTTATCATCACAAAATTTTGAAAACAACCATTTTACCGTATAGCGTAACAAATTTTTATTTACCGACCAACATTAACTAGGTTATGCAACTTCAACCCGTGGTCTCATTCCGTCTATTAATTACCAATGATATGTCATTAATCACGGGATCCTGGGTAATTGGTTGTGTAATGACACCCTATAAGCATCGGATTGATAATGCTCGTTTGGTATCACTTTTCCTGATTAATAAATGTAATTAAAATTAAATGTAAAGCAAAATTTAATCAACGCTTTTTGTCAATATTGACAAAATGATACTGAAAACGTTGACATCTATTAGTTATCAGATTGGATTGCAAATTAATTATTTTTATTCAGTGACAATTTTTCAGTATTGTCAAATTGTAACTGTAGACCTACTCTTTAACATTTATTGACTATCATATTAGATTGAAAATAAATTTACAGTTTATTTCATCCTTAGTAAAATATATTTAGAAGATGATTGTTCAAATTAGATCACAATATATGATACCATATAAGTTTAGGAGTAAACTTCACATTAGTTAAATTTAAAGAATACAAAATGCATAGGTTGGAAAGTATCTTTAAATGATGAAGATAGGTTATTATACATCATAGTTGAAATCAAAAATTATGTTGGTTCTCACCTATCATAATATAATAAATCTTTGCTATCATTATTATTATTGGTATTTTCTCTTCGGTTAAATAATTGTCTGGGTAGCTGATTGGTTTTAGTATTCTCATTCAAACATGAAGTAGATTCCTCTATAGATGGATGGAATTATTGATGGATTCCATGGAAGTAATTTAGGAAAGCGATCTGATGTGATGGTACAGAATACTGTATGTATGACATTGTATGCACTTACCTTTAAAGTAGCAACGAAACACATATTTGTGGTTTTCGTAGTGGCAAATCCCAAATTAATTAAAAAGGTCAATATTTATATTGGCTGTGGAAAAATTATTCTACTTTGAATTTTCTTACTATTTACATTCCCACCAGAAGGTATATTTTACACTACCTATTTGATTACTCTTCATAATAGTAAGGGTGTCGATGTCAATTGTCAGAACTGATGAAACTTTTAATAAAGCTCCAGTTTAGGAAAACATATCCCCCCACTCGACCAAACACCTCATTGTCTTTGTTGTCCCTTTTGGTGCTCTGTTTATTTTTATCTTGGTCAAAATGAAATCTGCTTCAAAATGAATGCTTCATTTTCACAGCTTTCACTTATCTCATTTATACTGCTGTTGGTGCATAAATGTGTTTGGAGGGTCAAAATATCCAAAGAATGCGTTAAATGATTATCACAAAACATTCCTATACTTTTTAACTATATATCTTTTTTATCAGGATGTATAAACTTATTTATATTAAAACATTAGCTTATTCGTATAATTTAGGTCTTTTATCAACTTGTAATCATTGGTAGCAAACAAAAATAATCAACCTTTTTAACTTCAGAATTACTTCCAATTTTATTTATTTTCTATTTGCAATTATTTTTACATCCATAACCTGTGTAATCATTCAATTGTATCATATATTGTGAATACTGTTAATTCTAGAACCAATTCCATTTAGTTATTCCATTTAAGTATAATTTCAATCTCTAATAATGATCAAGCTTCAGCTAATATGTTTAATTAATTATTTATGAAAAATATTTCTCGAACAAATAAAATTGAAGGACTAAAAAAAATTATATTGAAATGTTCATAAATATTTCAAAATGTTTTAACATTCAATTTATAAAAAACATCAATTGATTGTCATTAGCAAAACATAAATCGTGTTTATTTTATACATAGAGATACTAAGGATTAACAATTTGTTGTTTCAGAGTAACATATGAGTTAGCGCTTTTACACCAACGAAACTCTATTTTCTTTTCGATTCTTAAATTAACTTTCCGGACACTTCTAGATGTTGGGTTTCGGTTGGTAATTTGTCCCATGCTGAGAACAGCATTTCGTCGTTCCTCGGGTCAAAAGGTTCCACTGCAATACTTTACTGCGTCACTTTCTTTCAGGAAAAACTTAGTTTTTAGAAGAAAAGTAGTCATAGTTTTTCATGGTACTAATAAAAAATACCAATAATAATTATAATTATAATAATTGTTGAATTTTAACATTGCGATAAAATAGGATTTTTTATGCCAACCTTGAAACAGTGTAAACAACAAATGAGCTGTAAATAATTTCATATAGATTATTTAAGTAACTCATAAAAAAAATTGAGCAATATGTCTTGATAGCTAAATACCAATTAAATTCACCTTCACACATGATATAACAGTCTTTCCATGATAAAAGTATTACAATAAGATTAATAACAAAACTCACTATGGGTTGTGATGTGATAACAACCCTAAATGCTCAATAATTTGTGTAAATATTATATACATAGATTATTTATTAAACATAGAATATGGAATATGATATAAATATACCATCTACTTGTGTTACAAGCCATCATGAACCGTCTAATACTACAATAATTATTCTGAAAAAATATGTTGATAAAGGCTTTCAAAGAAAGCATGAAATATTTTCACTTAATATTGATAGATAAACCATGGAAAAAGCAAATTATTGGATTTAAGACCAACTAACGCAACATTAAAACTGAACTGCATAATATATTACCTAGTTAACAACTAACTGTTATAATAAAAATGTCCACCACAATTAATTTATTAAGACGAATTTTGTTAAGAATCATTAAATAAAATTCAATATTAAAATCAGATTGTTATGAGAATATAAATATGTTCAAATATTTTAAATAGATTTAAAACACATCAAAAGAATAACGGTTGTAACTAAATGATTAAATGTTGTTGAAACATGTTTTACATGATATTCGTACCTAACAAAGCTAATTACTTTGCAAAGGTCATTTCAGGACAAACAAACTTCAACACTGTTCATTAGTTTCGTTACATCTCAAATTACAAATTGTAATTAGTAAATTAACCGTGCGTTTAATTAACAACGTATCTTCATCAATATGTAAAAACAATAAGTATCACTCTTCTAAAGGTCTTAAGATACTAAGATACTAGCTGTTAACCACGGCCTTCACCCCTTTTGACTTCATAAGTCAAAGTAATAAAACTAATAATAAGTAATAAGTAATAAAACTATTGATTGGTTGAGTTAAGATGAAATTTACTAAACGGAAATTATTGTTTACAGTAATACAAACAAATAATCACACCTGGTTTTAATAAGGTAATAAATTGAAAAAATAACATACAAATAAGTACAGCTGAGGAATTTTTAGCATTAGGTATATGGAAAGTTCCCTTTAGAAAGGAATTACGATCTTAAAGGGCAATTTATGAAAAAAATGGGTAGTTTTGCGCAAGGTTTGTCGTCATGACGAACATTTTAAATGTTTTATGGGGGTGTGACTTGTAGTTTACTCAAAAGTTCATGGGTACTTTGGGATTTATATATGGATGATAGAGTTTACAAACTTAGCTGCAAAACATACTAAAATTATTGTTTGTACGATTTAATTAATTCATCACATCAACATAGTATTGTTTTGAAATTAAATTAAAATAAATACAAAACAACGCAATAACTATAAGAGCAGTTATAGTGTTTCACTTTACAGTATATACGAATTCCCTAGTTAAATCCCGAGCAAATGGCATTATTTGTCATTTGACGATCAAATTATGCAATCTGACATAACCACAATATGGACTGTTACCTAAAAAAGTTGGAAAAAAATTGCACTGTTAAAACATTGTATTTTTTCAAAATCGTTTTCACAGAAGGATAAATATTTTCTAGTTTGGTCCTCGCAATCTAGTGAGAGCGGATACTTTACTAGCCGCAAGCTTGGAAAGTCCGTACGATATGAAAGAGTCGATCGATAGCCAAGCTGTGGACGACAGATATTGAAGAGTGTGGGTCTTCGTTGAAAATATACGTCCGAATTAGTGCTACTGGTTTTGTAGGTGCTTATACATAAAGAAATATTCAATATAAGATGTATATTAATGTGTTTAACCATTGAGGATTGTTCTTTCGTGGAATATATGGCAAACTATGGTTTGATGTTTTATTGCAACGTGATTTTACAGGAGATGAAGTTTTTTTAAATATTTTTTGGAAAATTTTTAATTTATATTTTCTAGCTCAAATCATTGTTTAAATATTTTTTCCATTACATCTTTAGTAAGTAGCTTTAGAGTAATTTATTTTGCCAGTTAGATTTGCACCCCGGACTAAAACTTCAATTGTGTTATCTATTTTTCGGCTTAATAGCATTTTCTCGCCAGTTGATAATTAATTGATTTCAAATAGAAACATGAATTGTCCAGTATATATAGGTACATAAATATTAAATATGAACGTTTTAAATTCATTTGCAGGATTTTGTCATGACTTGGAAGATTACATAAACGAGTAATCAAAATTACTCTAAATGTATTTGCTTATTTACTCACTGTGTAAGTGACATTGTAGTAGTAGTTGAAGTAACCTTACTATTTGGTAAGGAAGAAAAAAAATATTTTACATGTAAATAGATTCCGAGAAGTGATCAGTTTCAGATGCTAATTACTGTATACTGTATGAAAGATATATTCAGATTAATATTGCTACCAAAGAAATAGACATTTTTGACCCTCAAGCGATTGTAACTGGTCAAACTGTAATTAAATGACCACTTGATAGTAGCCACAAACGATCCAGTGCATTATTAGATCGGCTTGTGGTTAGCACAGTCCAAACCGAGTTGGTCATCCTAAGCAGTGATCTTAAGCCAATTATACTCCGGTTCAAATCAATAAATCTCGGTTTAACAAGATAACATTATAGTATATTCATTGATTTACACTTAGGCAGAATTTCAAGGAGGATAGCTAAATACATAAACATAATTTCTTTTAAATTAATAACCTTGTGGATCAGCTAAAGACACTTTAAGATTGGGCTCTTTTAGAGGGGGGTTGTTATAACATTTTTGTTTTAAAATCAGTGCCGTGATCGGTTAAGTGTTGAAGGCCTAATGCTTTTGTTCGTACGTGCTAAAATGTGTACATTTTTATGTTTTAATGTAAAATTGTAGCATTTGACGAGTCTAATTCGGATAAAATGCTTCTCTATACCAATTGAAAATGTCAAATAAAGCCAAACATATGTACTGGATTAAAACACACTATTTGAACTGCAAAACGAGGTATGTGTCAGTTTAGTCTAATCTAAGCAGTTCAGGGGCTACAAGAAGTAATATAAATCTTGTTTTATTCTTCACCTTGAAAAATTTATCATAATAAAACCATTTATTTGTATTGCTATGTATACATATGTGGAATATGTCGGCCTTAGTCTTACAAGGCTACAAGATCGCGCCACTCATCCTACACTCATCTATACTTGGCTTAAAATACCTACTTTGTATGGTAGCCATTTCATTGAAAAGTAAGAATATTGTTTGTATTATATGAATAAAGTTAAAGAGCAAAGCATTAATTATGGGATCTGCACTAAAATAAAAGAAAAACTAGTTTAAAAGTCCACGTTCTGATAGTATACTGCACAAGGGTGAAACTTTTTAATTATACCTTTAAACTGGGGACAACAACAATACTCAGTAGGTCCTACGTGTACGTACATAGGATTTTAGATTAAGTAAACCTTTCTACATAATAATATAGAGTTGAAACCAAATAAATCATGATACATTTAAAATTCAAATGACTAAAATTAAAATAAATATTATTAGAAAATGTTAAAACTAAAAAAAAAATTAAAATAATATTAGTCGATATAGGTTTTAGCCAATTGTATGTTTGGAACTGGACAATTGCATAGAGTATTCAAGGATAACACACAATGTATAAAGCATTCCGCCGGCAATTCCTAAAACAACAGTGGGAGCTTTGTAGCTCACTGGTCACTGGTCAAAGAAAACGGGAGAAAACCCCCTATGAGGAAAAGTTTAACATCTTCAACATTTGCTTTAAAAGTTTGATTTTGTAAAACGCCATTTTTATCTTCAGGTTTGAAAACAAGGCATCTATATGATATTTCAATAATTTAGGTGGTGTTTTAATAATTAAACCATGTTTTGTTTGAATACATTTTCGTACCATGATAAAACTTAAATGTAAATAAATAAGTACTTGGAGATTGAGGTTTGTATGTGGACCTTATTAGTCATTGTTGTTTATATTAAAGGATATTATTGTTAATGTCTTTGTTGTATTGTTGTAAAGAGCGGATCTCCCCAAATGTTATTTAGCTATCAAATAATTTTGTTTTCCTACAGTTACCTAACAATGTACATGTTCTCTCACTGATTTGAGAAAGCAAAGTGGCCAATTCGCTCATCAGTGAGACAATGTTAACATTGTCTCACTCTAATTACTTTGTCTCACTCCAGATTTGCAACGTGAAGGCACGAAATAGTGAGCGCGTAACATGCAGGCAACGTCGTATGCGCGCGAAATACGTTGGCAGCACTGGCTGTAAATCAGCTGGTCAGCTGTTGTACTGTTGTATTTGTCACTTCACATTAAATGTTATATTAAAAGTTCACTTCTGTGTAAAAATAGGTTATGTTTCTTCACCAATTTATTTTTTTTTATGGTAACTGTAGGAAAAGTATAATGTGCAACTCGAGTTCAAAGTACAATTGCCTCACTCGAGCAACCATTCCTCACTCACCTACGGCTCGTGAGTAAGTATTTCTCTCGAGTGAGTCAATTGCTCACTTTTCTCACTAGTTGCACAAATAACTATTGTTCGTACAGTATATTGTTGTTGGCTTGTTAACTTGTATATTTTGCAGATGGTATTAATTTGTTTACATTTTCGATGTTTTTATCAAGATAATAGCCCGTGGTCATGTTCACTTTTGTTCTTCATTATGTAATGAGACTTTTTTAAACTTATTCTTGAATACTAGAGCGTTTTCTCATGTTAAACAATATACTGTACAAAATTGAATTAAAGTATATAACAAACTTATTCTTTACTAAAATAAAAACAGGTTGAAATTTAATATCCAAGAAAACCCATGTGTTAAAAACAATTTATGTTAGCTTTGAGTAAACAATAATTTGACAGTTAAGTATACAATCCAAAAAAGCTAACATGTAGTCTAATAAAACTTTAATGCCAAAAACATAAAAAAAAAACTCTAAAAACGGAGCCTTATTTGTTGCATTAACAGAATGTTATTCTCAAATCTAAATACCACCGTAACAAAACCGATGAAATGTAAATGTAACAGCATTTGTTATAAAAATGCAAACGAACCAAGTCCAACTCTGGTTGACAGTGATACGTTTCTGATTATGGACTTTCTAATCAAGTTTGGATGGCCAGAAACATTAAAACAAGCCATATGTATGCGTCATACTGTAGAAAACTGCAGATGTAATACATTCTATGTAGGGTTAAAGTATTTTCTAGATTAAATCTTTGCACTGTAAGCCCAAGAAATACAAAAAAATCTTACTCGTAGTTTTACATATCGATATTTACCGATAGTATAATGGACACAAACACAATTTAGTTCAATAGTTCAATAGCTACTTGTTTAAAAGCAAATTTGAAATTAAATATGGAAGTTGATTTGGGAGCTTATTATATAATAAAGTTATTTTTTGTTTCATTTTTAGGGAGAGTGTTTATTTGAATATAAATTATTACTCTGCTAAAACCAGAATCGAAATAAGTTCATAATGTTACAAACAAATATTACAAACGACAGTAGAAAGTAAACTTATCGGATCAATCTGTGTTTAGTGTTTGTTTTATTTGTCCTTTTGATACCATTAAATTGTATGATGTACTCTATAAGGTAAGGTATAAGGTACTCCATAAGGCTGCTAAAGTTTAAGACTTCCCTCCCAGAGGTCATTGGTTCAAGTCCTGCCAATCATAAATGACATATAAAATTACCACAATTTAAAGGTTCGGATCCAACCTGAAAATAAGTTTCACTTACCAGGAAAAAGATTTATTTTAAATGAGAATAGGTAACGTTTTTGTAATTAGAGTTTTCCTTCTAACAAAAACCCATGAAAAAGTATGATTGCACTTATTTACTTTTACATAAACAAACATTGCACATTTAAAACATAATAATGTGTATGTTCATCTAATTATAGTATTCCAATGCGAAAAAATTTCATAAAACTACAATATATATATATAAAAAAAAAAACAGTTCATATTTAAGTGTTGTTTAAAAGTGACAATCGGCAGTTCTTTGTTGGCCGATTCATATCACTACGGCCAATTTTTTGAATCGCTTTATTTCGAAACGGTTAACATTAAATGTGTTCTGATTCAATGGAATTTAAACTGAACAAACAACTTAACACAACAGAGAGATGGTGACAACACAATAAAAGCAGAATTCATTACAAATCTGACATTTAATGTTATAGTAAAACATTATAAATAAACATTTAGGACTTGCCACTATAAACAGTTTTATACCATGATGAGAGTTGTCTTATCTAAGTAGTGATTAAATTGGATGACTTCCGTTGTGATTGATGCCTTGACTATTATGACCAGGAAACTGTTGCTTGTTTCAAATATTTTATTACCGTACATTTTTATTGGTACATAAGCATTAGGGACATATAAAACACATTTTTATACGTTTCACTTTAAGCCTGGAACTTTTATAATGCCAATTAAAATATAATGTTTATGAATTGTTTACATTAGTTTAATACACAATTATTTCCCCAACATGGAGACACATGTTGTATTCTCTTAGTACATGAAATTAAATTGCATATAAAACGGTAAAAGGACAAAATCAATAGTTATACGAGAAGATATTTCAAGGATGCAATAACCGTAATAAGTGCTATTTTACCTTCAACTTTATTGCTTCAAAGTTCATATCTTCTTTAATGAAATAATTTTGAAGGGTAAGCGTTTTTATCAGATCCTAATAATTTGATTGCTTAAAATAATGTGTAATATTTCTTTATTAAAACAGCTAGTATATACATACAATACTCTTATAAAATTTAAAATACACGTCCAAATTGAAATTCAAATCATCAATATGCTGTGGAGTAGATTTATCTTACATTCTCTTTTTTTACTGTATCTAGAGAAAATTAAAAACCCCCTTTGGATTGCGCAATTTTTTATGAGTTGGTTGTAAATATTTTTCAAGTCTTATTTCATAATGATAAGGAAGTATCAAGGTATTTTTTTCAAAAGATATCAAGGTTTACTAAGGCTAACGTAAAGCTATTTATAATCCTCATAGACTCCCAGAGGACCCATAATCCCAGAGGACCCATAAGATGATGTATCATAATGTTGACAGAAGCCTTATATATAGATCTCAATCATGTTAAGCAACAGTAGTTTATTTCCTGCCAGAAATGAAAATGAAAATGTTAGATAATAATTATCACTAGATTTTGATGTGCCTATTCATTTTCTTTTATGTAATTATTTTCTTACTATAGGTTGGTGTTGAAGAGAAATACTCCAGATACAGCATGAGAAAAAATCCAAATTGAACATCCCATACCACAAAACCTCCTTTTTCAAAAAACATGTTTTTTACAATTCCATCATGCTATACAACTCACTGCCTGACAATCTTAAGTCAGTTAGTGATATTAGGGAATTCAAACGTAAACTCAAACTATATCATTTAGAAAATAGTTTTTACAGCGTAAAATATTATGTTAATTACAACTCATCATAAATATGTTATTTGTATTAGGCATGATGTGTTTCTGTAAATGTGTAATAGTCATTGTTTGTTATGTATTTTATTTCAAAATTGTGACGCAAGCCAAGCATATATATATATGTTAACTGGCAACAAAGGAATATTTGATTTGATACACTACATGCTGCAATTAATTTCCACTTTTGGCTATTTGGATTAAGTAAAAACTCATGTTATTAAAATTCCACATAGCCTTATATTTTAATAATTTTTCGAGGTTAAACGAAATAAATACAAACTCGTGCCATATTTTGAGTATTTATATAAATAATCTTAGAATTTATGAAAGGTTAATATCGTGGCAACAGTTTGAACATTTTTTATTATTATTGAAAAACTACACTTTGTTTCCACTTTCATAAAACCAGTCAATTTTGTCCATGTATTGCAAAAACCCAGAATTTGTAACCAAACCTTACGTTCTGTAACCAAATAGCAACCAATCAGGGATTTGTATATAATGATAACCAGCCAAGGAGATAACATAATTAATAATAAAGAATAATATTGGAGATATACGTGCAAAGGTAGGACGTTTTCGTTCCTTACACAAATATACGTTATCACAAGTAAAAAATGAATAACTATTTAACATAACCCTAATTGTACTTAAAACCTTGTATATGTTAGCATATAGAATAATATTTTTTTAATCACAGTGTATATACCCATTTTAAATCAAAACAAATAGACAATTTTAATTTAACCATACCCTGTTGAAATATTTTATGGGCTTTCAAGCGTTGGTCGCTTTGGATTACTAAACCACAATAAATGCTCGCTATAAATCAACAATATGTTACGGCGTTGACAAGATGGATGTTGTCATTCAAATGTCACATACAACGCTTGGTGGACCACCATCAATGGAACTGTCACTAAACTGCAATCTACGCGTTCGTGTTCACCTGCACATAACACATTCGAATTGTCAGATACAATAAAAGGTTTGTGAACTTAAATGTAAGAAAATTAGTTTAGTGGAAAATCACTTCGAAAAACTCTTGTTAAAAGGGAAACTAAAACTGATAACTCCATACAAAACTCAGACTTGAAAATGTTTGCCAGAACAAGTGTTTCTCCATATACTGATCTTTATATCTTTATGGAAGTAAGGAAAACCCAAAACCTTTCATAAGCAAAATTAATTCAAATTCTCTTGTAAAGCCGTGTTTGAAATAATAATAAACGCAGAGAACATTGTTGTGCTGTCTATTTATAATTTCTGTCGAATACCTTAAACGTTTGACCAAGCCAATTTAGGGAGTATTTTTGTTTAAAACAAAGTATCACAAACAGAAACTGTTGACAGTATTATACTCTTGTAGAGGTTTATTCAAGTAAGTTGTATTTAGTACACAATTGGACAGTTGGACACTGTTGGTCCAAAAAATAGATCACATGTCTACATCCGAAATATTTTAGTTATTCAATGGCTTTTCTTCCAACTGTTAAATTGAGACCCTTTTGTGCGCTTCATGTTGGTATAAAGAGTGCTTGTGTCGTATATGTTTGTTTCAATGAATCTTATGATAACTGCTTTACATTTTAGTTATATTGTCTGAAGACAAATTAAAATTAGTTTAGCTTTTCTTTTGTATCTTGTTAAATAGTCAAGCAAGAACTAACCTTTTAGTTTAGCCAAATGAAACTAAGCTGATAGCTGTCTTCAGCTGTTATTTTAGGTTTTATTTAGGCTTATCAAAACAATTTTAAATCGTCAAAAATATTTGTTAACATGCCAATTTTATATTGGACCAAATTTTACCACTATGGTTCTTTGGGTATGCAGCATTTAACACATATGCTTGTTAAATTAAACTCGAATAATGTTCTGGAATGTGTGAAACAAAATGCAGAACTCGCTAGCTGTTGAATTGCTCTCAATTTTAATGACACCAAAACGTTATTTAAAGTACTACTGGCTGAATAATTGTGGTTGATTAAAAACAGTAAATGTTTTCCAGTAATTAACAATCTTCACTGCTACAGATACTTTTGTTGTATGTTTAAATTGATCATGCCTACAAATAATAAATTGAACAAAATGTAAAGTATTTAGGTTAATGAGAAATGTTTTAGGTAGAATGATAATTAAACTCTCTCAATTTGTATGTGTTAATAAAACAAATTTTTATTGCTTAGTTGTATTTGTCGAGTATTTTTGTATTGTAAATTTTCAACAATGTAATTTGTATAAGAAATATTGTAACACATTACATTTATTGAGTTTTACAACTGGTTAACAAATATATAATACATACAACATGCCTACGTCAACCTAAAACCTGTTACAAATTTGTAGAACAATGTTTTGAATATTTAGTTAGTGCATATATTCAATGTTTGCTTAAGAATCTGCAATATTTTATGCTGTGAACTATAATGAGTATTTGATGTCTTGCAGTTTGTTGTACAAATATATGTTGTTGTTCAGTATTTAACGCAGAACTGTGTTTGATACAATAGAGTTTTGATGCCATATGCAATAACATGAGATTTGGAATGTATCAGTTTCAATATGATATTTTATGGAAACAGGAATTTTGTGTCACACAATGTTTGCACAATGTTTGGTGCACCTTATTTGTTTCAATATAATTTTACGGTACAATACCCGTCGTTGCACGCACAATATGTTTAAAATGTTTACTATCATTGTAACAATAACCCCTACTATTAAAACGATAACACGTAGCAATAACAACACGATATCGTGTATTTAGCTTGCTAAACATCGGTTATTTGATTTGCCAATATCTCTAGCAAGATCCACGGACTGCCGGAATCACAATATTATCCTTTGAATATTTATGAAGTCTCCGTTCAATAGAAGGTTTCCCCGTATATCAAACGTATTCTGTGGAAATTATATCCGTGCTTTCTCCCGCATAAGTAACTCTGGCAAAACAATATTACCTTTCATAAGCATTATAACATAAATTAATTAGTAATACACCAACAATTTATTCAAACAAACATTATTTAAGCTTATAATATTGATTAATTGCTAACTCTTCTTTTTCACCACGTTCTCCTTCTTTTGGCTAGATGGTTTAAATAGCAACCACAAAAAAATCGCACAATCATAAAAAAAAATTGTAAACTAACATAAAAAATGTATTGATTTCCTTTCAAAAAATATAAATTGAAATAACACTATAACATTTTCCATAGGAAATGAGTTTTTAAAATACAGGATAATATTTAGGTGTGTATAAGATATATGCATTTACAAAGGATTTATCATTACACTGTAATCATGTACTGTATTTGATATTACAAGCTATGTTGTCATTACAGTGTATGAGAAGATTATCTGATGATATATGTAATCCTCTTCATGTGTAACAATGATCATATTGTTGCACAAGATGTATCACCTTGCATACACTATCATGTATTGTACGCATTTACAAGCTAAGCTGTCAACACAATACATTGGAGGTTTATCTGATGATATATGTAATCCTCTTCATGTTAAACAATAATCATTTTGTCGCACAAGATGACCTTATAATACAATGCCATATATTGTAAGCATCTACAAGCTAAGCTGTCAACACAATACATTAAGAGGTTTATCTGATGACATATGTATTCCTCTTCATGTGTAACAATGAACATATTGTTCCTCAAGATTTATCAAATTGTTAATTCAATGTCATGTATTGTAGGCATTTAAACGCTAAGCTGTCAACACAATACATTAGAGGTTTATTGGATTATATATGTAATCCTCTTCATGTGATCATATTGTTGCAAAAGATGTATCACCTTGCAAATGCACTGTCATGCATTGTAGGCATTTACAAGCTATGCTGTCAACACAATACATTAGAGGTTTATCTGATGATAAATGTAATCCTCTTAATGTATAACAATGATTATATTGTTAAACAAGATGTACCATCTTGTCATTAGATTGTCCTGTATACAAACAAACAATGCCTTTACAAGCAAAGCTGTCAACACAATACATTAGAGTTTTTTCTTATGATATATGTTTTCTTTTTCATGTGTAATAATGATCATATTGTTGCACAAGATATACCACCTTGTCAATACACTGTCATGTATTGTAGGCTAAGCTATCATGCTAAGCTATTTTGACAAGCTAAGCTGTCAATACAATACATAAAAAAGGTCTTAAAAGGGGTTAAAAATGAAATAAAACTATCGTGTGTGGCAGCATTCTAAACATGTATTATGAAAAAAATTTCAGAAATTAATTCCACAATATTCTAAAATAGAAGAAGACAACAGTATTTTTATACTTTAAATATCTCATACAAAACGTTTGATATGAGTAGAGTTTTCCTAACGAAAATGGGAATAAGCATGAGTTACTACAACATAAATTGATAGTAAATTACTCTCGTTAATGACTCCACAGCGTTGGTTTATGAACATGGTCCGCATAACTGTGGTCAATCGAAAACAGCTAAAACATTTCCAATGATGAATGATTACCATTTTTACATCGTTAGTTGGTTTCAGGTTGAATTTCACATTGTATTCGAGTTTGATAATGAAGTATGATTGGGTTTTGTTTCGATTTAATGATGACTGAATTTAGTATTGAATTGTCAATACCAATAAAATATGTGGTTAAATATCAAGTAGGAAAGTCTATTTTTACATGCTAAGCTGTCAACACAATACATTGGAGGTTGATCTGACGATATATATAATCCTCTTCATGTATAACAATGATCATATTGTTGCACAAGATGTATCACCTTGCAAATACACTGTCTTGTATTGTAGACCTTTACTAGCCAATCTGCAAATACAACACTTCTAAAAGTTCTTTAAAGGTTTTAAAAATGGAATAAAACTGTCGTGTGGGGCAGCATTCGAAACATGTATTTAGAAAAAAAAAACATCTTTTACAAATTAAAACTATAATAATCTGAAATATAAGTAGAAATCAGTATTTATACTTCAATTATCTCATACAAAACGTTTGATATGAGTAGAGTTCTGCTAACGAAAATGGAAATAAGCGTGAGTTACTACAACATAAATTGATAGTAAATTACTCTCGTTAATGACTCCACAGCGTTGGTTTATGAACATGGTCCACATAACTGTGGTCAATCGAAAACAGCTTAAACATTTCCAATGATGAATGATTACCATTTTTACATCGTTAGTTGGTTTCAGGTTGAATTTCATATTGTATTCGAACTTAATAATGAAGTATGATTGTGTTTTGTTTCGATTTAATGACGACCGAATTAAATTGTATTGAATTGACAACGCCAATAAAATATGTGGTTAATATCAAGTGGGAAAGTCTAATTGATAAGTTTATATTGTTGCCTGATATTTTAACCATACATTACTATTCAATCAAGATAAATAAGCAACAATTTCGCGTAAACTAAATTGTGTAATTTTTATTAAATATTTTAGTTTATTAGCCATTATACAGTAATTAATCGGTTGACAAATTCAATTTTGAAATAAGCTTTCCCTTAAATTGTATTAAGGCTTATAACATGAGTTTGTAGTCTGTATGGTATACCTTTTAATTTTCAAAAAAACTAACAGATTCTTTCTTTTTGCAGGAGTGGCTACTTCCCGATCTATACAGAGGTAAGTTGAAACTGTTATTAGATTTTTCAGATTATTGGAACAACATTAATCAAATGATTAATCATAATCATTCTTAGGAATATCTTTTTTGTAAAGTTTTATTTTATTATCGATCAGTAAGTGGTTGTAAAGGGTGGCACTCAAATAGCCTATTTTAAAAATATTTCGTATTTAAATTTGTCTCTCTTCAAATTTACTAATTATTTATGATGTTAATTTGAAAATAATATTTTTAACCATATAATATTGATTATTTAAAAATAAACCCAAGCAAAAATATTAAATCTGATACTCTATCCACAAATAGGCAATTGCCGTTTAACTAATGAAATCAATTATAGCAAAAGATTATGTCTCTGAGTTACTGATTAGTGTGCTTACCTAAATACAAAAGTTATTGATTTAATTTAAAGCAGATTCGATTCTAAGCCAGACTTCGATTCTAAGTTGACATTTATAACTAGGCTTTCAATTATTGATGCTAGAATACTGGTTAGATCAGTTCCTAAAACACTAAAAATATCAATATCATAGAAAAACACAAATTATCATCCTTCATCGTCATCATCATTATCGTACTTCTTTCTTATATTTACTTACTCCACTATCCATGATGAAAAAATTTCCTATTATTGAACTTAATTGAGGACGTTTTAACGAAAAATAAATTTCAAAAACTGTTAGAATACGTACTAAATTATATTTTTATATTAAAAAAAAAAATACATAAACTCCATTAACAAGACGTATTTTAAGACTGTCATTGGGTTTCAGTTTGCCATTCATCATTTTGACAAGAGCAGGTAGATCTGCCAAGACCAGACGCTCCTTCCCACGGTTACCCAACCGTACTTGATGTACCGATTATTAACATCTCTCAACACCTTATCGATGCAGTAATCAATATAGGACACATTCAACCATTTACACTCATCAAATTCAGATTATTTTAAAACCTTGTTTAAAACAGCAACAGCAATTTTTTGTGATTGCTAAGGAACGTAGAACGTCTAGCATCGACTTTTGTTAGCTTCCATCATTAATTTATTGTTAGCAAAATGATGCAAAATAATACAAAATCACATCTGGGGCCCGGAATCGTCTTCACTAGGAATCAAACTAGAAACTTTCAGATTTGAAGGCGAACACTAGTGAAGTAGGCCGAGACTCGGTATATAATATCATAGATTAAACATACTCCCTTGATAATATGTGTACACTTGATTCAGTGAGCCTACAGTTTTTCGTTCCTTTCTTGATGTTTTGTGTGTTTATCGTAATCTCTTACTTGACCATCCCAACAATGGTCAATTTCTTCAATGTTTTTATGTGAAACCTAATTTAAATGTATTTACAGCCTCTAGGATGCGTAGTATTTTCAAGGCAGAAGAATCATCAGGCTGTGCCACGTATTTTAACCTTTTTTACAATATCGATTAATGACATTCGGAATAAACAACACAACATGAAGTTGTACATCATTTTTGCTGATAATCTTTTTTTTTTATAATAACAGCTATTCTTTTTTTAAGGGTCATTAAAACTACCCAAAATCTAGGAAGACTAATTCCAGTTTCGAATCATAAAAATACAATTAACTTTGCCCATTTATTCGGCTACCTTTAGATTATTTTTCACTCTAACAAATAATTTATAAATTACTATGGTCAGAGCACATATATCTAACTAAGTCCAAAAGTGCATGACCATTTCTGAATTTTACGACGAAACGTTTTGAAAACACTAATATCTGTAAAGTTTTAATTTTATCCACAAATGTAATGAATAATTTATGATCATTAAAACCCAATATTGAGTAGCTTTGAATTCATAACGAAGTTCAAAGCTTTTTAAAAATGCAGATTATACATTCATAATATAGATTTCCAATAACGAACAATCATTACTGCCTTTATTCCCGTATAGATTTTGTGGACCCGTACATTATATAACATGAACAAGTTTACTTTAGATACTTACTAAAAATATATAATTTTGAAGTTTTAAAGAAATTAGACCATGGACGCTATCGAACGTATAATTTGGTATAAAAGTAGTAATATTTGAATTTTGTGGGAAACGATCTAAAACAACAATTAACACATGTATTTCTAGAAAAAAAGATCACACAACATTAAATGGGGTCTTATGTGGATGATATATCAAAGAGTTTATTGAGCCCAATAAAGCCTACTTTTTAGTCACGTTGCAGCTCAAAGGGCTAGAAAAGTGGATTTTAAAGAACGTGGTGATTTGAAATAAGATCACGGATAATATTGAACGTGGAATTTCAGAGAAATAGGATCACCGACTGTAATACATGCCACCACACGCAAAGTTGGATGGTGTCCAACTCATACTGCCGGAAAGCATTGTTTACTGAATTTTCCTTTCTTTAGAGTTTACGTTACTTTCAAAGAGTTACTGTATACGATGAAAGCGAGATTTATTTAAATGGGACGAAGGTGAACTAGATTTGTGTTTCTTATAATGTTTTTACAATTTGAAATTGAAATAAACAGTCTTCACCTTATTTTTTTCGTATGAAGTTTGGTAGGGGCAAGGAAACAAAACACAACTGACTGAATAGTATTTTATAGGGAACTCTTTTGGAATTTACAGATACACTATTAATATTTTTCGAAAACCTGTTACACAAAATAGAATAATTGGGTTCATCGGTTTTGTAGGTTTTGTGGGTTCAGTAGAACCTCTTAAGACACTCTTAAACTAGTGGCCCTTGAAAAAACTTATTTTTTTATACTCTAAATTAATTGTACACGATCCTTACTAAGATTTTTTGTAAACCTCCCCTAAAATTCAACCTTAATAATAAGCCTTATTGGTCATCCCCTAGAGAGCCTTCTTATCAAGGTTAAGACATGCTTCATTTTGATTCAAAATGGCCACCTTACGTTATAATGTGATAAGATTTAAATTAAGTAAATAAAATTGCATATCTGGTCATTTTTTGCATCTAAGAAAACTTGACGAAAACATCGTCTACTATCACCCTTGAATGAATTGTAGATTGAGTATAAATCAAACTTGATATTACATAGTTTCTAGTCCAAGCCTCATCGGACAGCTTTTATTATTAAGTCATAAATATGCAGATTGAGAATCACCATTCTACGACCACTGTTGGACGAATGGTTTGATATTTTTCCAGTGAGGAGATTTCAAATAACATCCCTTTGTTATTGCAAGATGTATTTAACCATCTACTTTAGTTTCGCCACAGGTGAACTACAGAAAACTGTGCACAGTTCTGGTTTATTTTATTAAAATAAGCTTTTATAGATAAAAGTAGACTACCTAAAAATAACAGGTTAAAAGAATAGTAAGTATTTGAAGTATCCTATAAATATTCTATCGTGATCGTCAGTTTATGAGATTTTACAACAGTAGTCATCGTGATTCAAAATTGATGTCAATTTATAATAGAACCCTCGAGTAAGCTCATCTCTATTGAATTAACACCCAATGACACGGAAATACTCGAGAGAAATTTGAAACGGATACGCCACTCCAATTTAAAGCTTCCTCTGAATTAAACTGTTTTACCGTAGTCACTTGTTAATTTTATGCAATCGGTCGCATTCCAAATAATAATTTAATAATACTTGCAGGATATTATAAATGCTATTGGCCATTTCCATGGTAAATATTTTACCCAGGACCAATAAATAAATAATGATTAAAATTTGTTGTATAAGAAACAATAGCGAACTCATGACATTGCGTTACTGAGAAATATAATTTGATCTCTAAAAATCAAAATAAACCCGTTTCCAACTAAACTAAAAATTTCTATTGGTCTATTTATAGTGTTGGATAAAATTATTTAACAAAACAGCTGATATAAATTATTAGGTCTAATTTATTTTTTGGCAGAAACTGCTGTTTTAATAGCATGAAAATTCCAAGCATAATTAAATTTATTCAAAAAGATGTTGTTTACTTAAACAGACGAATAATTCGTATTAATTGCATACTAAATTATAAACACAAGAGTGTTCGTTTTCATGGAGAGTTCGTTTTTAGAGTAAGTTGGATTTCAGTTTCGATAACTAGCGTGGAGTGATTGATTACAAATTGAGTTGACTCTTTTAATTATGACTGTTCTGCTTGTAATACTTTGAAATTGTTCGAATTCGAGCAACAGGTGCACTAGTGATTTAAAAAGAAATAAAATAAAACAAATAATATGAACTGTAATTTTTTTTGAATACTTCAAATCTCTCTATCTTACATTTTAGATGGGGCAAAAGGTATGAAATAAATAAGGCCATTTAAAACCAGCGCGCCTTTCCTTATCGATTTAGCATTACTTAAAACTTAACCACCCTCCGTCCTTAAAGCCCTCTTCATTAAACCACTAATCGAGTTTTAACTTCCTTCAGTTATCATTAAGGCTAATGCTATTGATATGACTTCAGTCTCGACGGGCTTAAATTTTTAATGATCAATTTAACATGCACTCTACAGATTACTTTTGTATAGGTGTCAATTTTACTGTTTTATTGCTGTATAAAACGTTAGTCTATGTAAAGTATTTTAAGTTGGGTTGGGTTAGCATTAAGTTATCCTACACAAATTAATCTGTAAGTTTTTAATGTAAATTTTGGCACACAATGATGCACAATGATTTGGTAGGTTTTTGGAGTAGGCCAATCAACTTGACATACCAATTATGTCTAGTCATATATATTCTTTACTTTATAAACGACCCCACCAAATATAATTACAATCGTAATGGTTTCGTCACAGCTACGTTATAAAATAAAATTCTATCTAAACAACTTAAAGATAAAAGGTTTAATATAAATAATAGGTTTAAAATAATAGGTTTAATACATTATGAGTTTTAAATAAAACATTGATAATATTTAACTCATCTCATTTGTTTATATAGATAAATACATTCAAAAGTAAGTTTAGATTAACCTTATTTTCATTATGCTATTAAAACAATCAATCAATCACAGTAACTTTATTTTACTACATGTGAACACGAAATACACGAAGTAATAAATAATTAGCGTAGCTAAACATATTTACACGAAATGTAGTCAATAATAATAAATATGGAAATAATATGGATCACTCTTTATGCTAAAAATGTTCTATAAATATTTTGTATCATATTATGTTATTGTTATGTTTTTCAATGGTATTATGATTAGTCAGTTTCACCTCAGCTGTGATATTAAATCAACAGTATTAATTTGATTTATTTCTCCTATAGACTAATACTTATGTCATACTGCTATTAGAAGTACCAGTTTTTTGTATTCACTATGTCCAACCTTAACATTTTATGACTAAGGCCTCAAAGATAGTTAGGTGTGTTTCAAAATGCAATACGAATTGCATTTAGTACAATAAAAGAAATTCTTATTTTCATATTTTTAGTTTTATAATTTGCTAATGTCAACACCAAAAGCAACACATTAACACTAGCAATCTAAATGGTACAATTTTTAAACAAAATCTGTTTTGATATATGAGGTAAATAAGCCTATTGATTTTTACCAGGTACTGGATTTTAAACGCCACAATCACAAATATTGAACAAGATTAATCACCGAAAAATTACCTTCCGATTCGGTTTTGAAATATCCGGATTTAATCTACAACGCATTGCAAACATTGTGGTAGGAACATCCGTTTCCCGTTTAATATGACGCTTATGTCAACATGGGATCGTTCATTTAACTTGCTAAACATTTGCTGTTTGATTTGCCAATATCGTTGCCGAGAGACGGCGGCAAATCATATTACATGTTGAATATTTATAAACTGTGAGAACCAAAATGCAATGGAAAGTTCATGTGGAAACCTAAAAGGATTACTGAAATATCAATGTTGAGGTTTTTGTATTGAATATCTTCTAGATTAGCATAGCACGATCACTGGTGTTATTGTTCGGGTTACGGAAATGCTATACTTCTAAGACTATGTTATATTTGTCAATAAATTATTTGAGATGGGGACGCCACTAGTAAAGGATGACTGTAGGTAGAATCATAGACAAAGCTTTTTCTATGGCAGAATGTTGTGGGACGATTTTTGTAGCTTTGTTACTGACTCTAGAATAAAGAATTTTAATTTCCACAAATGCAGGGTTACATTACTGGAAAACATCAGTACAACTACAGTTAAAATAAAAACTAAATTAAGAGAATGGCCTAAGGATCAGGAACAGCTGGGTCCGGTTTCGAATCATCTAAAAGCTATTGACTTTTTTAAGGATCGAACCGGCGAACTTTTAATTGTTAGTCGAGCACTGTAACCCAGCCAGTTTATTTTAACATGTATTTTAACGTGTGCTGTAAACATAAGATGTTACAATAGCGATATACTTTTATAAGCCATCAGGGTGAACTTGCCATGCACTGAATTTTTGTATCTCCAATCGGTACTTGTTCAATATACTAACACAAATTTAATTATCTCCTTGTAAAGATTTACAGTATAAGTGAACATTCATAGATTTTTTTCAGAATACGCAATTTATTATATTCGAATCTATAATAGTAATGTATAATACTGAAGAAGTATTAGTCTATAACGAGGGGACCCCAGCGCAAATTGTGGATTTTTAAAGGGTTCGATTCCGAGGAAAAACAAATTATGCAATACCCTTTTACTTTTCAAAAATTACATTTATTTATTTATTTATTATTAAGGTAAATAAAAACCCTTAAGTAAATAACCTTTTTCCTTACCATTCGTCACTCTGCTAGATCATAAGCTTTAAAGTGACAACATCAATTTTGAAGATAGGTTATGTAGGACAGTGAAAAAAGGATTTCCAGAGAAACCCCCGTATTGAATTAATTTTATAGATAAACAGAAATGCGAAGGACACCTCTGCCAACCATTATTGCTGGTACAAATATTCCGTATACATACAAATTTCAGTAAAAAGCTTCAACTCCTGACTTATCGATAAAAGTCAAAGCATGCATACAAGACATATTTTGTGCGATTCGAGAGTTAAATAAAAAGCCTGATTGTTCCATGGGTTTTACAAATTTGGAGAACACTACAACGGACGACAACAATGGGAGGGTTCGTTGTTTGGACATGTGTTGTGTTACATCCGTCGTTATATTTTATTGTCTTTGTATCGTGGCTCTTAACGTTTTATTGGCTCCAATAACGTGCATTTGTAGACAATAACTTACTTGGCGTCATAAGAATCACAGTGAAATTATTTCGTGATTCTGTTGATCATAGATCGCGATTATGTATCTTAACTTCTGTGGATATCTTGCTCATAAGACAAATAAGTCGCGAAACTTTTCAGAGAATTGTACATATGAAGAAAGTGGATTTGTTTAGGTTAATTTGTGGTATTTTAAATTTAGCAGAAGAAACGTCAAGGCTAAATAAAATTTGTCAAAATTTTAAATTTTGTGGAAATAATTTGGGACTTATTACTACTTTATTAGGTATTTAATTACGTGAACATTATTAAAGATGGCTGTAAACAAAAGAAAATGGGTATCATAAACCTGACATTTAACGGAAAAAATATATGTGACTTAACAGGATAATTGCATTGGAAATCAAATAATAATTATTTGAAAAAGTTGTGTAGCTTTTTTAGCTGTTTTATTGGTCTATACAGCAAATAAAATTACTCTGGTTGCTTAATTTTTTGCAGAGCTGTACAAAGGCGTTACAGCCAAGAGATAAACATAATATTTTGGAATTAAAGAGTTAAAAATATCTAAAAGCATTATCTATACTGTATATGGTTAGCTTTATGTTTTTGGCACATATATAGTTTTTTCTTACTAAAAAGTATAAGTGCTACAAAAAGTAAATTTAGTTTGAGATCGAATCGGTGCAATTTGAAGAATTTAATTATGTGGTAGAATACATCAAACTCAAAACTCATACAGAAAATTGCATCTTCAAATTCATTTAATTCATTTCCTGTAACATGATTTATCCAAAAACATTAAAATCCTTTGAATCCGAAGTAAAATTTTTAAGGTATAGTAAAAACTTAACATTCAACTGGGGTAACTAAATGTCACATTGACAAGTCCTATTTTTTTCATTCCAATCATAATATTTCGATATTTATACAACACATGTAAACTACATTTTGAAACCAATCCATTGGCATGATAATCATTAAATCCCAATCGGAAATGTAAGAACACTCGCATACAAATTATACTAACGACAGGATATATCACAAATTTGTAAAACAACTCACTAGATTACAATAGTTACGTCACTCAAGCGCTTATTACCAAGCTTAGTATAATTGGATAATATAGTATAATTGGATGAGGATGATTGGATCCGAACTGCTACAATCCCAGTGACACATTCACCCTGTGAGTTATTGCAGGGGGTTGGCCACCCTGATGCGGTCATTGTCCTGCTGATGTTCCACAGCCTCCCTGATTTCGTCGCGTATATTGTTACTGTAAACATTATGTTGGTAGCAGTGTAATATCGTAGCCTTCATCTCTTGAAGTATTAACAAGTTTATCCATTATTTGAACTTGAAAAGGTTGAATGAGTCTTTAAAGGAGACTATTCATGTTTTTTTTTTTTTCATGCAATATTATTTTATGAGGAATAAACAGGTGAATTCGTTCATCATAGGATTCATTTTTAGCTTGGCGTTGTACAAGAAACAAAATGTATAATTCAAAGCTTTGTGTTATCGATGACTCGATTGAACTAAAATCTTTTTATTGTAATGACTTCTACAACTTAAACGTTAGAAAGAAATGTATACTACAAAGTAGTTACACGTGATTATTAAGTAATATGGATAAAATAATTTCCTTACAAGATTATCCTCCTTTCAGAACAGCTAAAGCTAATTTTAAATTAGACATCTCTTCAGTCTGTCTAATATGACGTTTGAATTCACTGAAAACTCATTTTAAAAGTATTTTTTCACTGGAATCAAATTCCGTATCATCATGAGAATTGATAGTCAAATAGAAAAAAAATTAAATAAACCTTAAAAAAAGAAACATTTAATCCAGACCAGGGCACTCAAAGCATACCATTATACAGTCTATTTTGATAACAATAAGATAAAACTCAATTGTCAAACTATGTCCCATATTAACACCCTTATGGTTCAAAAAAGCTCAATTAAATTACTTCTTCTTCTAGACTACTCAAATAAAACCTAGACCAAATAATATACTAGAAATTCGAACTACAAAATATGAAAACAAGTAGTAAATCGTTGCCCAGTACTCTATTCAAAGTTGCAATAAATTTCCAACTTATCACCAAGTATCGTTGCATCGAAGATACCTACATATTTAGTATATTTTACATACTCAGATCTTCCATTTACACGTAATACATTGCTTGCATATAAAAGAGAACTTATGAATCCAGTCACGACTCTGCTACATTCCGAACTTCGTCCCTCGCCTACATCGCCTCCCCTCGTGCCGACGATGGGAACTTCGGAAATGCGAATGCAAAAAAGGAGGCCTCTTTTTAAAATTATAATATTCACTTGGCCAAGGGGAATAACAGTATATATTACGCATTATTAATATGTGTGTTTCAGTTGGCACGATAACTCAAGCAGAAATTATTAGATTTTGATTAAATTTTGTATAAACGTGTGAACCTACATTTTATTCAAACGAGTTCGCAAACTTGATCACACTAAGGAAACGGAGGCCTAAGAGGAAGAATTGTTCAATTTATTTCAAGAGGTAATGATTTAGTGTACTGGCACTGAATCGTTGTCATAAGCTTTGAGAAAACTAAAAAAACTCTACATTTAAAACTCGTTATTCTTACGGAGAACAAGTAAACTTATTCAACAAGTAGGTTGCTTATTTATAAACGGTTTGAATAAAGTTTGAAAAACATTTTCTTAAAGGTTGGCGGCCTCTTTTAACCTTGCATATGCCCGTCCACATAGACTAATCGCACGTGCGTGGATCAACAGCAAAGCAAGGAGTGAGCCGGTACAATACAAAGGTGATCTGTACTGATAAAATGTGTTTGGCAGTGACCAGGATCCGAACCCACTAAATTATCAGGATCATACTAAATCATCAACATTTCACTACAAAAACACTGAATTACTTTACCTGTAGCAGCAAACATAAGCACTCTTCTAATGTTATTTGATTGTAGAATAAAATATTAAATCTTAAAGAAGATCCAAGAGTAAAAATTCAAAACAAGAAGAAATTTACTCGATATGCAGGTTTGCTGTGGCGGGGGTATTTACTTGTTAACTATATTATTTCTTGTTAAAACATTTCGACTTTCACTTTTATATCCCTTAACTCTTTGGCAATGTCTAATTTATTTATATGTCCAAGTATGTGAATATTTATCACCATTTTGATACTTAGATTGCAAACAAAACCATCATTTCAAAAACCATTCGTCAAGCCAAATAAAAATAAACTGCGCTTGCAAAAGCAAAATACCGGATGTGTACAGTGATGGGACGAGAGCGTCGCAGTAATCGTGCGATATCTATATTTATTGGCACTTCATTCTTGTTGGCTTGCAGCAATAAGTTGTCTTTGTTTTCAGACTACTTTACGGTCGGGAATTGTTTGTATGTTATCATATATTGTTATTGTAATTGTTACTGTTCGTGTTTTGGTTGTTCTGACAAGTGATGAATTATTATTTATCTCAGTGTGTTTATTTTCAGGGTTGTTTGAAAGGGGCTGAAAGTGGGTCGCACAATATTTAAATATTGGTTAAACAGAACATCGTCAGTTTTTAGTGCTGCAAACTTGTTTATTCATCACAATAGATGTTTTTACAATTTTCGTACGCATTTTATAATTAATACAAATACAGAGAGACTGAGTGAATAAATATAGATTTCAAAGACTTGTGACACTTTTTTACTGCCTCGATCATCTGGTTTTTTAGCTAAATCAATTGATTTAAACCCAAAAGACCAATGGTGAGAAAATATTAGCACTCATTATCAAATTGATTGGTTAGCAATTAAAATTTGAGCCAATAAATGAAACATAGAGTATAAAATCTAATATTTTCTGCATACATTTTATGTTTTTGTATGGCGAAAATGTATTGGAAAAAATTTTTAGGAGGCTAAAAATTAAAATAGTAATGATTCAGATGTATATTAATGATATTATAATTTCTAGGATATTTTTTACAAGAAAAATTAAGTGATAAGATTTAATACTGATCGTTTTTGCAACTCTTTAGAAACTTGGCACTAAGTTACTCGATAAATGACACGTACTTCTTTGCTTCTAAAGACAGGAGGGTTTCAAGATAAGACGCAAGCTATTCAGACTTTGACACCTCCCTTGATCAATCATTACCAACCCCTAACAATCTTCATTAACCGATAATCGAGTTTAATGCTAGGCGTCGTTGAATACTATCAGGTTTGCTATTCTTACTGTTGTAGCTTAATTTGAGAGTGATGTAGGCTGCTAATAAAGTAACCAGCTTATTCACCATTTAAATTTACCAACAATAGTTGTAACGGTGAAATAGTTAGTATTTAATCATGACTATAGTATTCTGGTAACTTAATTGTGTTATGGACATGTGACAACGGTAGTTCTGAATATTTATATACCACAACAGTGGCCAAGAAATATATACTATGTACTGTATTGTTTTTTAATATAGCTTGGGTGGACATTCATCTTTTTACTACCATGAATTTCGGTATATTTAGTATTTAATTGACCCGGTAAATAAAAATATTCCATATTGTTAGCGAATATAATTTGACGGTAGTGTTATATTATTTTACAGAAAAGAGACAGAATATTGAATTGAAAAAAAAAATTAAAGTACAATATAAAAAAAACGAGTTAAGATTGAGCAAGTGTTCCTAGGAAGTAAGTGAGTTGGAGTAGAAAGTGATGAAAAATTCAATTATTGTTGTGTATAACACAAATAAAATTATTGTTGGACATGTCTTCATGTCCAATACCATGGATATAAAACTACCTCAAACTAACCTCTAAAAAACTAACTCCTGATCATAGTCTATTTATCTCTGGTTACGGACAAGATCTATTAATTATATTGTTACGTATTTATATCCTGAGTACTATACATACAAATTTTTATTACTAGACTACGGTTTTTTTTTTCAAAACCCTTAAGCTACACAAATCTACATACATAAACTTAAACACTACTTAAACCCCTTCCAAACCCAAACAATGAATACATGTGTGTTTTAAAGTTAGTCCTGAGGTGTGCATTGTTTTTGAAACCCTTGTCTAAACAAAGGGTAGTGGAATGAAGGCTACTCCAGCCTGAATCTAATCGATCAAAACAGGCTCTGTCTACTCGGAGCTGTTTGTTTCTACTTCTCTTAAGCCTTGTCTCCCAACTTTTACGGGTGAAATTAAGGATAGAAACGATGTGAAGGTAAATTCTAAGTTTAAGAACAAAGTTATATAGATCTAAGTAACCAGATAGAATAGAGGTTCTGTTTTTGATTTTATATGAAAATATTTTGACGTATTAAATTTTTTTATGTATTTCAGTTTTATAAGTCATATGCACTACTTACAGGTCTTAAGAAACATAACCTTCAGTTTTGCATTTTGGATTCAACTATACAAAGCTTGTAGAGTAACGTAATAAATAGGTGACATTTTATTACAATATAAAATTATGTATTGAGAATAGCAATGTATATAAAATCTGTACGAATAATTCTAGAGTTGAATTGAATTTGTTAAGTAAATGTTAGATAGTTAGTATAAACATTGAATTTGTAATTTTATAAAACGGAATAATTTTAAGAAAATATTTAAGTTATATAAAATTTATAGAAGAATTAGTTTACTATTTGAAATAGTTCATTTGAATACTGTATTGTCCAAATTGTGTAGACCCTCCTTGATATAAAATCACAACTTTATTCCAACATAGAGTGTTGTTTACTTATACTTGATTTCCACACATAGCGAGTTTAATTTGCTCAAACGTTCAACGGGTTAAAATTTGTACTATGCACTTCAGATCATAAACTAAGATAAACATTGTTATTAAGTATAGTAACCAAGCTTTGAAAGGCCTTTGAAGGTACACAAAATTAAAAACTAATCCTCTTAATACAATCAAAATCGTCCGACACAACAACACATTGTTATGTGTATTCAATACAACACCATTCAATTAGACCTAGCTTGCCTCGTGTATTTTTCATAAACAGTGATTAATTCATTCCCGCAATATATGTGAACCTCATAAAAAACAAATAATAGCAATTTATTTCACGACAATCTATCAGATACAATACACCCTGCACATAAACTTGTTCATTAGTTTCATGATATATTTACAATATAACAAAGAATTAATTACAAAGAATTAAGTACACTGTTCTGAAAATGTCAATAATAATTTGTTAAATTCAAGTTTTTATTACAAGAGTCTTCATAAAAGCTATTAATTGGGCAGCCCATTCACAATACTGCTCCTTTGGTAACCTTATTTCATAAGTTTCTAATTAACTTTGCAACTTCTTTGTTCGGTAACCATACCGCAATCTTCTTTGATAAAGTAAAGTTATACGGGTTCTTCCAAAAGGGGCACAAATATAAATAATAATCTTTGATAATGTATAGTCTGTAAATGAGGCATTAAGAGGATTTTGAAAGAATTTTAATGTAATTATTTTCATGAAGATTATTAACATAGGTTCTTACCTCTTGGTTGATCATTTGTAGAACGTTTTCTAAGGGCTAAAGGCTTAAGTGATACAAATTACATTGGATTTCAAATCAAACCTTGTATTTACTTTCTCTTAAATTTGCCAATGAACCATTTACTACAAAGTTTAATATGATAATAATTTTGATCTACCTTTAATAACAGGATATAAATTATTTGATTCGTGTTATTATTTCAATCAAACAAATGCATACACTAATTTTGTCATACGATTTACCATTATTTTTGTTGTTGTAACTGTTATTATATTGTGTTTAATTGCAAATACTTTCATATTAACCTTTCATATTAACGATGTTTTGTAAGAAAGGACCTAAATTTACCAAAAATAAACAAGTATGTTTCTACATTATATTCATTCAGGTATTCATTCATTCAATGAAAAAATCGTAGGCTGAAATAATTGAACATTAAGAAGTAGTAAAGTATACGAATGTCTGGGCAGAACGAAAAATTCCTATTTCGGACAGACAAAAAAGTTATAATATTAGAGAAGACGTTATACCTTTTAAGGAAAACTAGGTATCTGGAATGAAATATAAACAAACAGTTTGTATACTTTTAGGTATATTTTTGTAAAATTGTATTGAATTACGTTTAATTTTTAAAAACTAATTGTAAATATTCTGAAATTTTGCTTCTTACCTTTTGATTTGCCACCTTTAAACCTCATTTTCTTTTTGTATGTTTAGCTACAATATGTATTTTTTTTTTACATTTTACGCTAGGGAAAATCCAAACCATCCAATTGTTACCATACCGTTTCAACCTTTGATTAGAGATAACATCAAGAATGACAAATGAAATTACCCACAGGCCTTAGATTTAAAGGCAAGCACTAAAACCTCTTGGCTATTCAGAATATTATTTTTTCATTCAATAGCATTTTAATTGTTAGAGAAATTCTGCAACGAAGTAGAAGAAACAAGGACAAAAAAATCATAGTAATCACCAAAAATAGTTTTCCACCTTAACGATAAACTGAACCTTTTTTTAAGGAGATTCGCCTAAACTCTTAGTGGTTCACCATTAATATATATTGTGTTGTTAATTAAATCGTCTATAAAATTCCAATTGAAATATTTTATAAAAACAAATTTTTCAGCAAAAGTATGAAACAATGAGTAATAAATTGAAAATAACAAAAACAATGCTCTAAAAGGTTGAAAGGTTGATATTAAACGTTGATGGCTCTCTTGGTTTACACGAGGCACAATACCGTATGTTTACAGTGACAGGACGAACGTTGTGCTGTTCAAATGTCAACCGTAATCATGAAATGTCTGTATTTATTGGTGCTTCATTCTTATTTAGGTGGTCTATTACAACGTTGTGCCCAGCCACTACTGTCCTGCACTGACGGACATTTTGTTTTTGGAATCATTTATGCTCGTCCATTTGACTTTTTTGACATTAATATTAGTAGAATGTGATGAACCAGTACGATTTCACATTCGTGTATTTTTTGCTATTACTTAGAGAAAGAAATTGAATACTGTTAGAGCGCAGGACCTCAGTCCCAGAAATCACGGGTTCAAGTCCATCCAATGAACTTTATCTGATTGATAATACCTTGGATCTCTATGCCAAGCCCTGAAGTAATGTCCGTTTTAAGTAAATTTGGCATGTTACTAGTAATTAGATAGATGTGATCACAACAAAAAAAATCTAATTAATTATTACTTATCAATGATTAGAAATGATGATTACAAGTTATAAATTAACTTATCCAAATATGTTTTACTGTTTTGTTTGTTGTTCCTAAAACACTTTTATAATGTATAATACAGTGCGGGCTTGAGCCTACTTACTATGATGTGATGGTTGACAAAAAACAATGATGTTAGACGACATTGTTTTTTTTTTTAACTTTTTACTATTGTTGTGATTTAACACTATTACAACTTTTTTCTTCTTTTTTGTAAGGACTGTTGAAAATTATAAAGATTGCAAACTTTAAACATTGATTTTTAAACAAGCCTTTTCAAATCAGCTCTCGAATTCACCTTACCGCATTTTGTTTTTACTTTACAGCACTAGTAACGGACCAATGAGGTTCAAGGTTAAGAGATAATGAATAAAATTGCAGTGCTTCAAACTTCAACTTATCATCTGATAAGACCAATTTAATTGATCATACAATGAGTGGTTGCATCAATATCAGTGGAATCTAAAAATAAGTCAAAGAAAAATTATCTTCATCGGTTCTGACGCACTGTCTATACGCAGTGGTGTGAACCAAGTTTAAAGTTGTCCATTCAACTTTGCACTGAAGCCTCCCCTCTATTGATTAATCATTATATCAACACCCTCTCCCGTCTTCAAAGCCTTCTTCATCAACCGATAATTTTATTTGAACGCTAATCGTGCTCCAAGTTTTCATATGGAGGAATTGAAAAGTTAAATTCATTCGTCAGGTTATAGCCTAATATTACTTTGAGCTTAACTGTGATAAATAATTATTTGTAATAACAGATTTTTGTTTTATTGTTAACTAATTATTGTGCATTTTTGTAATGCTAAACACAGCAAGATTATAAAATAAATATAGTGTCCGGATAGTATCATGGATATGTTGTTTTTTCATGAAAACAAAATAAAATAGTATCAAACACCGAAAAAAATAATAGTTTATACTTGTTAAACAATAAACCATCATTACTTTAGTTTTATTTTAAAAGATGCATTTTGTTAGTAACTGAAATCGATGCGGTTTGTTTTAAGTAAATTTGACATATTACTAGTTGAGATTGATGTGATTACAACTAAAAAAGCTAATAAATCTTCACTTATCAATAATTATAGATAGTAACAAGTTATAAATTTATTTTTCAAAAAAATATTTTACTGTTTTGTATGTTGTTCCTAAAACAGATTCCACAACATGGTAGTTTCAACAAAGCCCAAACTAAGAGAGTATCGTCGTCGGCGTGAGCTAATCCTGTTGGTTCCAAATCGATTCTGTCTCTCAGTCTCGTCTCGCCAGACAGTCTTGTTGCGTTCTCTTAAAACTAAATGTCTTCAAGTTATTTTTGAAGCTACTCATTTTGAGTGCTATTTTCTTAAATTGATATATTTTTTATGTTTAATTAAAAAGGAAACCTACATGATAAGGCTAATTATGGTAAGGTTGGTTACTTGACCGTTATGGATCAAACACCATAACGTAGTTATATCTTAGAGGAGAGTTATCGTCTAATATGTACAAATATTTCATATATACTAAACCAAATTTATTTAAAATTAGTTAACAGAAAAATATCCCCACTTAATTACTCTAACCGATGATGCAAGGTTTACTAAGTACTAACAAATAATATATATCAAATAAATAACTAATACTCACTTTAAATGTAAGTAAGATGAATTAAACTGACTTTTGTATGGAATAAGAACGTGATACTTAGTTATTATTTTATGAATTATTTCAATACATATTGGATCATAATCCTTAACGTTTGTATTTTGGGAGAGCGAGCTGGTCTAGAGCCTGAGGTCCCGGGTTCAAATCCCGCCAGATCACCAATGGATTTTATCTAAGTGATAATGCCGTAACCCCTAGATCTAGTCTGAAGTAATGTGAAAAACAACCCCAGGCTCGTACCTAGCACACACAAATTAGCAGTCCCAGGAAAAATAATTTTGTATTTTAGGCGAGCTAAATCAATAATTTTTAAGGATTTAATCTCTTCAAACGATTTAACACTATGTCAAGAAACACTAATTTTACATATTTATGTATTATCTATACAAGAATTACAAAGCGGAATATATAAATTTCTCTATAACCCATATACATTACATGTGTGTTATCAACAAGGCAGCAGGCCATTGTTAACTATAGTTACGAAGGTATCCTCACGGGAGGTTTTGTTATGTAACTGTATATTGCCTCGAGTATTAACCACTCATACAAGGTATAAAGGCTAAGCTTGGGTACATCCAGTTTCTCTATGATAGCTTTAATACATCTTCTTACAAATCATATCAATTTGTTTGGAATCAAATCATCACATAGATTCTATACAATAAAACACTGTGAAATTAGGTCCCTGCAAAGTTTAGGCTAAAGTGTGGAGACCAAACCGTAACATTAAATGAATATTGCATCTCTGTCAGAGTGTACTCTATACATCAAATTGAGACAAAACTATTGCACTGTCAATGTCATAGGTCATTGAAATAAATAACTGTAATTATGTGAAAAAAATTGAAGAAGGTACTCTAATTTCAAGAGACTTCAAAAAAAAAAACCACCTATCTCTATAGGCATCAGAAGTATTTATGATTGAACGATAGTATTTTGGCAAGTAACACACAATTTTGATTAATTTTGTCAATCACTGTAGTTTCTCAATAGGTGGTTGGAATTACAGTAGTTCATGATAAATCAATATTTTTGTCGCAATAATTGTATATCCTACATCAAACAAATATTATATAGGCTATCTAGGTGGTTTCTGTATTGAGAGTACGGAATGAATGAGTAAGGGAATGAATCTTTTTCATACGAGTGGCTAAACATCAGCTTAAATCGTTTACGTTTTTTAGTACTCTAAAAAAATTAATTTTTTTACTATGTTTTCTCCTACTCTTTTTTTACAATCAAGAAAACAAAAGATGACCTAAGGTGAAAAGAACTTCCATCATAGAAAATAAAAACTTTCAACAAAATCCTAACTCTTGCACACTTCATGCATTAAACTCACATTAAATATGCATTTCAATTAGTTTTACCTTTGTTTATTAACTGTATTCAAAACATTAGTATTCAAAACAGCTGTTGTACTTAAAACAGCTGTTGTATTTAAAACCGCTGTTGTATTTAAAAAAAGCTGTTGTATTGAAAACATTTGTTGTATTTTAAACAGCTGTTGTATTTAAAACAGCTGTGTTTTGCACCGTTTAGTCAGAACGTGATTCGCTAATGCAACAATCATCGACTGACAGCTCTCTCGACGCCACCAATCATATTATTGACATTTTACTGGGCCTTGGTGACACGTTGTAATGGCCGAGGCGAGCTGTTGTAACTCTGCGTCAAATGTTATGGATGCACATTGCATTTTAAGTGACGCTTTTAAATCAGCTGATCCGTCTTGTCAGGTGATAGCAAAAACAGCTGCACATTACAGCTTTGATTATTGTTACAAAACCTATGTAAAAGCACTCCATGTGTAAGTTAAGGGTTGGACTATTGAAGGAACTATTGGTTCCATCTCTATGATTAAGTTTTATCAGTTAATAAATAAAAATTGAAGTAGTTTAAGTGAACCACTGACAGATTGCATTGATTTAAAATACTGATGTGGAGTATGCCAACTTTTTGACAGAAAACAAGATGAGAAGTTTTTTTTGTAATCATCAGTTTTTTCAGTAACACAAATTAGGGATACAAATTGTTTAGACTGCTACAGTTGAAGTGGCTACACACTCTGTAATTGATTTATTTGACTTTATTCATATTAAATGTAAGCTAAATTGAGAATAAGTTATAAATGGATGCGATATTTTAATCAAATGTAGTCTTTATACAGAAACAAGCTCATAATACACAATTTTATTGTTGTGAGATAAATTTTCTTGGAAGTATTCATTGATCGTAATGATTTTTAAAATCTGCCTTAGTTGTAATATGTTGGCAATATATAATATCTCAGACTTTATCTTATAACTTTGAATATTTTATCTTTCTTGCTATCTTTGAGCTAAAAATGTTTTTTTCATGAATTCGTAACATAGGTAACACTCTCCGATGGTATATACTTATCGAGCCTAGAATAATCTTCATCTCCGCCAATTGGTTGCAGCTTCTATCGATTGGAATCTGTCGGTGGTGTGACACTACGGGCACCCATTTCACAAGTTTTTCTCATAACATAGAAACTGAGACGATAAACCATTATAACATCACTTCCCTTTAACCACATCCTTGAAAATCTTACAGTTTTAACATTTTCAAATCTATAACTAAACTATCTAACCATATTTTGTTCATACACATTTTGTTTTTTATCATAATAAATAAATTAACATTACTCGTTCTGGATTCATGCCAGTTCTTTCTAATTTAAATCCACCACTTTTTCTTTCTCTCGTTCTCTATTTGCTTTTATATGTGGCATATTTCGTTCATATATATATATATATATATTTCTTATAAGTAATGTTTTTTTTAGTTAGTCAGTATAAATCACAGTTTTAAATTAACCTTTCTCGTGCTAGATTCATGTCAGTTATCTTTTCTTCCAACCCATTTTAGCCTACTATCTCTCGTTCTCTAATCCTTTTTAATCCGTGGAAATAAATTATAAAATTCACATTTGATTTAAAATATTTTAATTAGTTCTACATTAGCACTATTACTAAAAGCATATAATACGTCCTTCGAAAGTTCTCAATTACTAACACGAATACTACCATTTTGTACTTGAAACAACAATCATGTTGCTTATTATCTGATAGAGTATCGCCAAATCTTATTGTCTGACTGAGGCTTGTATATTATTATCAAAGAACAAATTGAATTAGAAGAATGTATGATTAGTATCGAATTTTTTTCTAATAGACAGCAATTATTTCAACATTGTTAAACATTAAAACATCGTTATCTCGTATTTCCTAATAAAACTTCACCACTGTTTTTTCGTGTCAAACAGATTAATTAAAATAAAACTAATCACGGCCACCAACCAATATTTATTTAACTAACAATGTATACAAATGTAGCAAGTGGTGAACCACACGTAACAAGCTCTGTCACAATGTCAATCAATATAATGAATTTACAACGGATTGTGCAGCTGGTGGCGAATGTCCAATGTTAATTAATCTGATTTACATTAATTCTGAAATAATTATTTTTAAATATCTCTGACACACTGCTTGCTTTGCGTGACTTGCACAAATAATTTACTTCTAAATTATCCATGTGTTCACTACTATATAAATATATAATTTACCTCTAGCACAGTTGAATTATCTATACATAAATTTAATACGTTTGAAATAAGGTATTCTTAAACGATTTATTAATAGCTTTTACTAATAATAAGTGACCCAAGTCATTTTCAGGGACAATTATTAGAGGCTGACTTGGAAATGTGTTTGAAGACGTAAGTTGTTTTTTTATACATATAACAATACAGGTGTAAGACGTAAAATTCTAATCAAGACGTTTTTAAGAGGAAACCTATTGTGCCCACTGAAAAGGAGTACCTAATACTTTTTAGCAACTTTTGGTTACTTAAGATGAATAAATATATTTCTTGAAGAAACTAAGAGGGTCTTCTCTTAAGATAAAAGGGTGCTTATGTGATAGAAATTATTTGAACAGTACTCAAATTGCTAATTATTTCGACCGTTATATTTTTATTTCTAAATAATATGCACCAATAATTATCATGTTAATAGGCTAAAAGTAAAAAACCGTAAAATAAAATATCACCGAAACGTCATTAAAAGTCTCTCAAGCCATATTAGCTTAACAATAACTGGGTCTGAAAATTCAAATTTAAGAAAAATATACTCAAGGTAGCTCAGTTTTTTTATTGTATAGGTTGTGTGTTTTCCTTTCCACGATATAAAATTCGTTGCTAATTTTCCTGTTCTGACTTTCATTTCACATAAAAACTTTGAACCATTTATTAGTTGAAACTATTTTTGTTTAGGTATTATGGTTTTTATGAATCATTTTGGGTGAACCGTGTGCGTTTCCACCCAAAGAATTTTTCACAGTTATTTGGATTATCATGCGTGTAATATGAAAGAGAAACATTATAAAACTACTAAACTAGGGTTGCTTTCAGAGAGGTGAAAGCCAGTTGAGCGGAACAAACGTGATTTGATATTTGTATACGTGTTAGTTTTGCTATGGTCAAAGGTCCAAATCCAAATGTTCTCTTTTCTTTTGGTCAGTATGTAATAATTTGCTAGAATCATTGACTTTATATAAAGTCAAAGCTAGAATACTGTAGATGGTTTGTTAAGTTAAGACCATATGCAAGCATTTTTGAAATCGTTTCCCCGTTTTACCTTAACCAACTATTCCATTCCAAAAGTTAAAAATTATATGGTTCAACACAAATAAACAACCCGATCACCTACCTATAGGCCTAACATACACTTTACCTTCCTAATCTAACCTTACTTCTAAACACTTAATGTAGTCACGAAAACTCATAAACCCCGACCTACCTCCCCACATGCCTAAATTAGATCAGTGTTCAATCTGCGTTTTATATAAGTGTAATAACTTACTGTACCGTCGATGTAATTCAACATAATATAACCTATGAGGTATTATCGGATTAAATCCCGATTTCGATGCGGTTCGATATATCGCTTATTAAATCCTGATTTCTAACATTGGCTGTTTCTAATCAGCTGGCAACAAAATAGGTTCCCAAGAAAGTAGTCACCGGTACGTATCCCTCCGCTCCTAGTTTATGCTCCGCGCATTGAGAAAGTAGTTCCGTATATTTTCTCGATTTTCAGTGAATTCCGCGCCTTAAAAAAATGTTTTAACGGCATTTTCTTGTTTATTAAAATCATAGGAATGGTTTAAAAACGTTTAAAAGAAAAGTATAGAAAGTTCAGAAATACCTTATGATTCTCTTGTTTACATTTTTCTTGTAAACAAAAAAACTGTCATAGCTACTTTAGTCCCATAAGCCTAATGTTACAAATTTGAAATTTTAAGTTCGTTTTAAATTGCATTAGCATTATCTAATTGAAATTTGTTTGTTTACAAACCATCTCAGTATTAGTCTAAGTAGTCTTGTTAAGTTTGGCTGAAATGTGTTCAGCCGTTATTGAGTGATGGTGTTATATTGTTCGCATTGAAGTTGATCCCAAAGAGCTTCGCTCGCTTCGCTCGCTCCGCTCAATAATCCATAAAACAATTCCTGTTGCTCAAAGAAATAATATATAATATTTTAAGATGTTGAAGCAAATGTTTTTTAATTATAAGGTTTAAAGGTTTAAATATATATTTGAAACCATTTGACATTAGAAACCATAGCTATTTTGATAAATAATATTTTAATTAAGCTTTTTATATTTAGGATTTTATATACTTATATAGATTTGTGTATACCAAAAGCAGAAACATTTAAAAAGGATCAACAAAAACAGTTATACTAACAACAAATAAATAACAATATAAAAATCAATAGATAACAAAAGAAAACTAGCAGTAAGTCTCTATTAAACTCGAAGTATCCAAGATATAAAATTTAATAACGGAGAACTTTTTACTTTATCTGATCAATAAAGTAATATTAAACTGAATGCTTTGATCAATTGCAAGTAGAAGTGGAGGACAGATTAATTAAATTACCTGGTACGACCAATTACTTGAACATTGTTGTCTAATCAGACCTTCTGTGATTGATTAAACCCTATGTCCTAGTAAAGTGGTTGATTAGTCGTCTCTCTATTGTAATAGATATCAAAAGCTGTGATTCAATGTGGTTTAGGTTGCCATCTTTACTTGTTTTTCTTTGTGTGTTTCTAACACCATTGGTTTGTTTGTCTTATCTATGATCTTGTTACTATCATTGTCACCCTTTTTATTAGTTAGCATGGAATATAATATCGTCATACAGCATGCTAAAATGCTTATTATATATTTATTATTAATTTTTAAATAGATCTATCATATTATTATTTAAGAAGGCGCTGAATACAATCATAAGACGACCATTTGACCTATTTTGACATTATAATGTCCTGCAATATATTTAAAATATTTTTACCATATAATGGAACCTTGATAACAAGTCTCTCATTGAAATTATTCAATGATACTTGTAATCAAGGGTGACTTGTTTTGAGTGCCTTTTTATCGAGGTTTCATATTATTATTGAGGTTTACTTTAAATATGTATAACAGTTTTGTAGAACCTTTTTATTGCATGTGGTACCCACTTAAGGTACATTGCCGAACATAGTGGCTAACACTTTTTTTACTGTTAGTGTTTAATATATGGTTTAAAGCGAAGCGAAAAGAATATTCAAAATATTATATTCGTCAATAATTTGAATAAATAGTTCAAATTAAATACGCATAAAAAATATAAACAAATCCATGCTAAAGTGGTAAAAGCGTTTTTTTGTCCATTGGAAATGTTTTTAAGATAATGTTGGTCTAGCCACTAAAAAGGAGGTTACATGAAAATATCAAATGCAAATTTTAAATCAGTGAAGAACAGTGATAAAAGGACAAAGGTATAATCCCCCAGCCACCCCTATATTCCATTGTTAAGAGAAATGTTTGTAGCCATTGTAAAAGCTACAAAACGGTAGCTTTTTTAGTTAGGCTTTAGCGGTTTCTATTATATAGTGTGTCATCACTTTTTCATGATAGTTTTTCTATTATGTAATAATACTAATTCAAAATGAATTTTTTTAATAGATAAAGTACATTATAATCTAATAAATAAAATTATTTGTGATATTTCTAAGACAAGGACTCACATTAATTACTAGAGGTTTAGACTATTTAAGAGTATCTGCTTAAAATTCTTCCTCATTATCGATGTTTAGGTAGTTATGCAGTTATTGTTCAGTTTTGAATAAGTCTTAAACCTACTAATAATTATATCAATTGTTCCTTTTATGGACATAAAAATTTAAAAAAATTGTTTTATTGGAGATTGGTCATTTGCTATAAAATATGGTCTAATAAATCATTTGAATTGTATTGGGAAAAATATATGTTATTTGAAAATGTGATACCTGATTACATTTTCATTGTCTATGTACAAAACTAAAATACAATGCCAACCACATAAATGTATCGATTTACAGATGAAAATAAGTAAAATCGTTAAATCTCAAATTTCGTTTTAGTAATTTTGCAGAAAACATTACTAAGGAAAAGTATATGGGATTGGTAAGGAGTTATGTAATGGTCTAAATTAAGAGATAAAAATTGTAACAAGTTTATCAAGTTAATTTTAATATATGATGGGAGCTTAACTTAAGAGAATATTAGGGTAATATTCAAATAATACACTCGAATACTATATACACGAGAACAAACACATTTGACAAGATTCGCAAGAGCTATGCAGGGTTTGGATTTTTTTTAATTTGACAAAATTATTGATCAAGAATTTTGCTCCTACAAAGTTAGTATTTCACGGTTATTTCTTCATAATCACTAAAAGGTTTTCAAAAATCATTTAGTGGCGCGCAACCCTGGTGAAAAGCCTCACACATTTCTAAAGCCTCAATTAACCACAGTCAGTGGTGAGTGACAGCAGGCCTGCCACAACAGTAGCATTAATGCAATTTACAACCTGTCACCGACACTCGAGGTGTTTCATTGGTTACGTTGGTAGCACTGGCAATGAATTGACGACGGCTAGCTGCTTACTACCATTGCAAATACATCGCCATTGTGCTGTATGGGTTTTATTTCGTTATTATATTTGCTGCTTATTAATATCAAACATTTTTTTAAATATATAATTTATAATTCCAGTTGAAATCTACGTCAAAAATACGATTAAAGGATTATTGTTACATAAACGACATGACAGCTTTGTTACTGACGAAGAACAGCTGGTTCTTAAGCCATAATAGTTTGGTTAATGGCCACTTATTATGGAAAGCTAGTCGTGTCTAGTTTTAAACCATTTGGGATTCCACTGATTTGGGAGAACGCTGTTGGTGCCTAAAGATATTTTTCACAAAACAGGGTTGTTAGAATTATTATCAAGGCCTGATCAAATTATTCGTGGATTTTGCGAAAAAAATCTACCATGAAGCACTTAAACTTAAACTTTTAAGAAAGAAAACTAGTTATGAAAGAAAGCTAGTTATGAAAATATAACGAAGATAATTTAATGACCAGAGTGGTTTTTAAAAAGCATACTTTAATGGAAACGGATCTCGATGGGTAAAAACATATTTTATTAAATATTGTCTACAGTCACAGTGACTTTTCAAGTAAAGACGAGAAAAAAATTTAACCGTTTTTCTATTTATAAATAGAAAATAGGCGGGCAAATCACACAAAAACAAGTAATTCTTGTACTTCCTGGAAAAGTAAAACAGATCCAACAACAATTCCCAAATAAAGACAGAGGACCGTAATGAGGTTTTGTGGTCCGGTTTATTTTATCGGAATACGTGATCTAATTTCACAGCCTAATTTATTGATCCTCCTGCCACTAGACTTGCTTGAGGATTTCATTTGTGAAAAACGCAGTCTAATTTTAAAAAGAAAATCATGAATTTGACCACAAAACTGTAGAATAATGAAAATGATGGAATATGTCTAATAATTCAAATAACTTATACCCCAAAAATATCCAAACATATATTTAAATAAAAGAATTATTTCAGACAATAGCCCACAAATAGGTAATTCCCGTGGGTACGAACTAGGAGGAAGAAGATCATAAAACAACGCTTACAAATACAGATGTAAAATCTGTATACAGAAATTATATTATCAATGTACATCTATAATCTGCTTACAAAAGTTTTACAGTCAGTAATAGGCGACGGGAGATACAAAAGCACCTCGATATAAAAATATTGGACTTTGCAGGCTTCATATTTAAAATATTGCTTTGAAAATGTCTCAACAGTCTAATGAAATGTAATAAAGGCCTAAGAAATATATGAAATTAAATTTATATGTAATTGTACAACTTTGGCGAGAGAGGGGCCATTGCCCTAGACACCATCACTAACTCTAGACACCATTTAATGTTTATTTTGCAACTAACCTCTCGGCTTTGTACTGATTTTAAATCATAACCTCCTACCACAATAAACTTTACATCAAACAAGACTTTTACAAACTTTATAAACTACTACTAAAATAATAAATTCTGTTTCACTTATCTTACTAAGGTTGCAAATAGTGAAGAGATATTGCATACATAAAATTACTTTAGCATTGACTATTGCCTGTGTGCGATAACAAAATTTTAAAGGTCATAAATGTACAAGTAATGAAATAAAAAAAATGTTCCATAAAGTTGATAAGAATATTTGATAGTAAAGTAATATATTTTCATATCAGTTTCCAATACTTCATTAAATCCAAAAGCTTGAACGATCTTATACATCATCCGACACTCTGCGAGTCAATAAGGAAAGAGAGGAAAAAGAAGATTAATGATTCTCTGGTAGTTTATTGAAAGACATTACGCGGGACTGTATTGACGCGATCGTTGTAGGAGCAGATTGGAACAATGGAAGTAAATTAACCTGAAACTGAACGGAGAAAGCAATCAGGGCAATATTGTGCAGATTAATTCCCGAGAAATTAATTAATATTCAATGCTGAAATTCGTGTCACATTTTTGAAGGGTTTTTACAGTGCAATTCACAGATTATATACAGGAAAATACACTCAATATGGCCGTTTTATTTATGATATAAAAAGTGATAAACATCTTATTGAGATTTGCTTAGGTTTGTGTATTACCATAAAATATTTTAAAGATTATTTGAAGTAATAAATACCTCTTTTTAAGTTATCTTATCTGATATAAAGTAAAAAGAATAATTTACATGCCTGCGCCTTATTTAAATTAAGCACAGTATACTGAATGATTAGGTAACTGAGTTTTTATTCAAAATTGAACTTTTATATATATTTTAATAACAAAAATCCAATTAAATCACTATCTTGGGTATTTATAACAGAATTTTATAAAAATTGTTAAGACATGTATAGGCCCACCTAGTGATTGAAAAACCAAAGTTCTTTTGTAATTGATGTTTTTACAAATTAAAATCAAAATCTTTTGATTTGGAGTTAAGCATACCAACAGCAACAGTATGAACCAGGTGTTTTCAGTTGAGCAAAACATAGTTGAGAATTTACCATGTCGAAATTTGTTTTACTATCTTAATATAAAAATTCAATATTTTATATTACACAAGTGTTTTGCTTGGCTTACAATTTTGACAAACCTAACAGAAATAAGTAGTGAACTAAGAGTATAACAAATCAACGGCTAAAATTAACTACTTTTTACGCCATCAAAAATATTTTAAACTCTGCACATCTCAAATATTTTTTGACTAACAACACTAGGAATAGTTAAATTTGTGATTTTACCGTACATTCATATTTTTTATAATATTATTTAGAATTAATTATCATAATGATAAAAATAGATTAGCAAAGGTGAAACCAATTTATCCTATCCTATCTTCTCTAGCCAAGGTTTATCACAAAAGTCGTGTAGCTTGTATTCGAAGTTCCCCGACGGGTGTTACATCAATGAGCGTATCCCCGCAGCATATTGAGTAGTATACTCCTTGTGCATATCGACTACTTTACAAGTCTTTCACACAACACGAGAGGAATCGGGACCAACTTTAGACCAAGATAGACTAAATGATCAGTTTTAAAAGGAACCAGACTGTACCTATACCTAAAGGACCATACTGTACCTTAATATAAGATTAAGATAATCAACCATTATTATAGAATTTATTGTCATAAAATCATAACACTAAATCTAAGAAATATTCCTATTTAATACAAAACAAAATGGCGTAATAGATGGTTGAAAAACTGAATGAAACCCATTTTGAAGCTTTTGGGTATTCTATTACCATTGCAATTTTACACAGTGTTTATCTAAAATTGTTGGCTACTAACTTGTTTACATTTTATGTATTATAAATATTAATTGTTTCGATATTTGTTTCAGGATAAAGAATTTTGATGTGTGCAGATCAAAAAGGTAATTATTTTACAAGTTAATTGTCAAACAATGTTGTTATTATATATTTACTTTATAAAAATATATTATAAGCTATATATGGTTTTGTTTCATACAAAGACGAGTTATATCACATAATTATTTTTACTTCCAAATCTAACGTTGACACTACAACTATTTAAAAGTTTGATTGTTTCATCTTATTTCTTCACATGAAGTTTAATTGAAAAGTGTTTCTTAATTCATTGTTTACATTATTACTTAATTAATTAACCACCTCGCTATTACAAAGTAGTCTAAGGAAATGTTAAGCATAATATGAATAAATGGTAGGTTTAGAATTGATGAGTATTTTTGTTTACTTTATTTCCGACAATGATCAGCTGTTTCATTAGTCAGGACCATTTATTGAAACCCAACAATCAACGGCAGCTGGGTATAGTTTCACATTACCAAATAAAACTACTTAAATTCAGTTATTACATTTTATTGCAAATCATTACGATTTCATGAACACAGCCCTGAGATGAGCGGACGATCAAAAATTTGACTAAAACCCTGATATGAAAAACATAGTTTACAACACGAAAAAACCTCTATAGAAGATAACCAAAACGTATCAAACAATACAAAAGGTTTAGCCGTGATTCTTGCAGCAGTTGAAGGTAAAACCTACAAAGTGATATAATTTCACCAAACGTAAAAAGGAAGTATTGATTTTCAGAATCGCCATTTTACACAAGCGGGTTGGATCCAGAACTGCGGTTGAGTGTCGGAGTTTGTCGAAGCATCTTCCTCTAGAGGCCTGTTAAACTGCACTTTATCTATCCTCTGTCCCATTGCGATAGCCGATCTTCTGCAAAGCGCAAAAACATTTGAAGAGGCTGAAATCTCAGTAAGCCTTTGAATCACCTTCCTCACTGTGTATCAAAGCCAACGTAAAATGTCAATACTTTTTTCAATATTGTGAAATAAACTCGACCTTCATAAGTATAATCTTGTTTCGCAGTCATGCTATTCATTATATTATTTATAATTTGGATTTCATTTTGTTTTAGCTCATATAGGACAAAATTAAAACAAATAGATTCATTAGCAGTTTTTTAATAATTTCAAAATATATTTTTATGCTTTGCCAAATACAGTATATATAGGCTAATACGTCTGGAGTTTAGGAATCATATGTACAAATAAGCCCTACTAACATTTTCCTGTGAATGTAGGCCTGTTCAAAAGGAATTTCAAAAAGAATGGTGGTCTCAAAACATAGTATTTGCTCGTCCATATGGACTCGGGCCTGTGGGGGCATTTATTGAGGAGCCTGTAGTAAGAATAACGTTAGTTTTTTTTTATTAGATTGATTTTATTGATTGATTTTTTACTCATAGAGTATCAACTAAATTATTTTAATTTAATATTGACATATTTTAAATAATTTATTTAAATGTAAACTAGTACCATCTAAACTTTATACCATCTAATTTTGTATGCCTTACTTATATTTCAATTAGCTCTATTCCTCTTATTCGATGTTGGTGACCTCCTATACTTTACCCCTTGCATATCATCATCCCCTCACATGTAAAACTAATCAAGAAAATCTAAAGGGTGAGCCAGCAATGTGCAATGGATAACTGAACTGATAAATATTATCAGCGGCATCAGGACACGAACACAAGCCCATTAAACTATAGTCCGTTGCAAAATTGGCTAAGCCACCGACTCATCTTTCATTTATACACTTAAGAAACGGCGCAAATGGACTACAACTAGTTTTAATAATCACAACAGTAGTAATCCACAAACACACCTAAAAATGGACAAGGAAATCCAAAGGCGATTCGAAAGCGATGTATTTGCAATGGTAGTAAGCAGCTAGCCGTCGTCAATTCATTGCTAGTGCTACCAACGTAACCAATGAAACACCTCGAGTGTCGGTGACAGGTTGTAAATAGCATTAATGCTACTGTTGTGGCAAGCCTGCTGTCACTCACCACTGACTGTGGTTAATTGAGGCTTTAGAAATGTGTGAGGCTTTTCACCAGGGTTGCGCGCTACTAAATGATTTTAGCAAAATTGTTATGATTATTAAAGATAACGTTGAAAACACTTGATTTAAAACTTTGTTCAAAAAATATTTTGAAACATTATGGCCTCACACACATCATCACATCATTCTCATCATATCATATCACCACATCATATCATCACATCATATCATCACATTTCATTTTATTAGCGCATTTCCTAAAGGGAGGAGCTACTACTGTAGGTAACTTGAAAACACTAAGACTCGGTAATGATTAAATTTTTTTCACTTTGATGTGCGCAGCCCCCAATTTTGAACAACGAAAATGCCACTGACTTCTCAAAATCAAATCTTTGACTTTTGAATTGTATAGTAATAAGTAGAAATAGTCAGCTACCCAGCTGTTTAATATTTTTTTAGAGCCTTCCCCTAAACATTGAGTTTAACTATAAAAAAATAATATCCAAATTGGGACAGGAGCTTACTAAAAAATATTTGCAAAAATACCTAAATTTAATTAAATTAATATAGTAAATACATACAAATGCATCATTACTTTAAGATTATCCTTTGGATCACTCCTAACTTTCAAAGAACGACTACAAGGATACTAGTTGAGTGCTGACTGAGAAGAAAGTTACATGTGAATAGGAAAGGCATCAGGTAACTAGAATCCTATTTGTCAGTGTCAATAACATGTGATGTGGGTGAAAGTGAACGAGTTAAGAGAGAAAAAGAAATACGAGAGAGTGAGATGGATACTGAGAGATTGTAGGTGAGAGAAGCGTTCTAGTTTGGTGTGATATTTATTGGGGTTGTGTTATTAATTTGAGTCTTCTTTGAAAATGTAATTTCCACTTCGAAATCGTCAATGTTGTTTCCCTTACGTATTCCCTTATTTTTAAGGGAAAGCTTTAACTTTATAATCTGTATAATTCTTTATAAAACCATCATGTAATGTAGCATTGTTGTACAATTAATTACTAAGGAGAAATTCTAAAAACAGCCGGTTCAAACTTTAGTAGTTGAATCTATTGTTATTTAAATAGGAAGTAAATAACAATTGTACATGGAAATATTTTGGTAAAAATCCATTCGCCTATTGGGTTTGATGATCATTGGAGTGTCCAATCGAAATCGATCACCACTTACTTTTGTATCTTCTTGTATATTTACCGTATTTTGAGTAATAGTATACGCGTAAATATGTGTTTTAAGTGTTATAAGACGTCTCTTTTATTTATTTTCCGTAAAAATCCAATCACACTAATTGAAGTTCTCAAAATCTTCAAGTTTGCTGCTGAGAGGATGTTTTTATGTTTTTTTATTACATGTGTTGCACGTATATTTTTATGTTCTGGTTATTCTACCCAAAAATCACACAAATGTCCCCTACTCTTTCCGATTAATAACAATTCTTGATTTACTTCCTCCCTTAATTACCCTGCTTAATTTTATTGAAATGTATCCTTAGGTATTGCATGTTATTTAAACATAAATAACATCTTGATCAAACACAAACCACATTAAACTCGTGCTCATTTTGATTTAAAACTTCAATAATATTTATCATAAAATACTTCTGCGATAATTAAATAATTTGAAAACATCTTGAAATTTCAGCACACAATCAGAAACTAATATCGCACATAACAACGGGGGAATTTAACAGTCAGTCAGTCAAAGCAATAAGTCGTTTCTGAGCTACACTTTCCCAACAAAGGCGCGATATAATTTTGTAACTTTGTCACCCCTTGTTGCTCACTATGAATGAGATACTTTGGGTTATTTGTTTCTTTTGTGTTTACAATTTCAAAATTACTCTGAAATTAATTAGCTCTGTTCACTTGGAAAAGCGATATCGTCTTATTGGAAAGGTTTTTAATCTAATGAATACAAGTTTCTATTAAATGTTTAACACCTGAACTAGTGAACCGAACGATCATGGGAGTAGAAGTTGAAAAATGAAAGTTTACTTTTTTCAAATGAGTACCGGTAACTTATTTTCTACAACTTATTTTATACTTAGAGGAGAAGATGGAATGAAAACTCATCCTCTTACTAAAAGCACAATCTAAGACACTTGTAGTAATTATATATTCAAAGATTTATGAAGTGGAAATCTGAGTTTAACCTTGTGCGATAAAAAAATAACAGTTTTGGTGTGACTAAAATATGGTAAGGATATTATACTATTAAACATATTTAAGTTAGTCGAAATATTACACATGGTAAATTTGTTAAAATACCTACATTATATGACGAATTTAAGAAGTTTTTCACAAGGAAATCTTCCCGGTGTGTACTCACATGTCCTTTATGAGTCCCAGGAGAAAATAAATATTCTTATTCTTTTTCTTTTATTAAAGATTTAAATATATTATCCAAATCACTGCGAAAAAAAAACACTTGTCACTTTATTCAATTAATTGAAACGCTTGCAGATGATTTATCTATGATCCCTTTTCATTTCTTTAATCAAACTACTGATTGAACATATGTACTTATTACTCTAAGATAAGCTAATATTCATATGACTGATACATTGAAGGGATGAATACTTACGCTGCCCGAGACATGGGAAATCGCTCTAACAGAGTCTGTAAATCATGTAAATGACGTAGTCATAAAACAGTCGATGTGCCGCAAAGCGTCTTGCTGTGCTGGTAAGTGCACGAATGTTATGATACTTCCATCTTCTGTCGGTAGCATCATGTTTCACTCGCTTTCGATGTATTCCAAATATAACTTGTGTTAACTTTTCAAACACAATCATTGTTTACCTTTTCTTAAGCGATAAAGTGATAAAAATATAGTTTATGGCTCAATATTAATTAGTGGTTATTATTAGTGGTTAATTGGCTCAATATTGTATTTTCTCACTCCATTCTACACTTATTTTTAATTCATATTTACAATACGCGCTAAAATGTGGGTTAATGTATTAGAGGTGGCTATGGTTAATGTCTTAATGAATTGAACTCAATTGAATATAATATTGTTATTAATTGATTGTATATTATTGTTTGTTATTATTAATCTAGCTGACTAAATTGTTATTGTTATTATTAACTTATATTTGTAAAAAATTGTGAAAACTTTGATAATAAATAGGTAAAAATACATTGCAATGGCCCTTTTCGATATTATTATCAATCCTTCTAAGACGTCAAAATCTAGACGACTGTTGGAGTTAACTGGCGGAGTTTGAATGGTAGCCGTTATTCGGTAACGAAGATTATAACAGGTCAATCGAAATAGTTAGATTAGTACGATACTTCAATCATTACTTCTAAGACGTCAAAATCTAGTGTATGTGTTAAGCTAGATAGGTTAGTGTAGCATGGAGACAGATACAATCCATTAATTTTTATTTCACAGACTATGATCAGCTATTTCTCAACCAAAACCATTTATTAGACAAATAATCAAAAGGAAGTTAGGATCGGTTTTGGATCATCAAAAACGAACGTTGTGGATCGAACGACCTTGCAACCGACTGTTGAGCGGACATTGCAAAAACACAGCTACAGTTTCTTAGATTATAAACTAGACCATAAACTTTGGGATTTTAAATAGGTATGCTACTAACTAAAGAACTTTGTTAGGACATTTAAAACCTGAAAGTACAAAAATACGTCAAATAACACTTGTAATAAATATATTTACTCTTATGTTGTTTCCTCACAAGACGCTAAATACATATAAAAGATGGCAAGTGGTGATCGATTTCGATTGGACACTGCAATCATCAAGAGACCCGATAGGCAAATGACGAGAATATAGTGCGAATATCATAATATGGTGTCTCTTATATACTATTGGCTACCGGAAGTACCGGTCAAGAAGTTTCTATAAGTACAACTGGAGTCACATTTTCATTCATTTGCTTATTTCTATTTTTACATTTTTCCTTACAAATATGCAATTCCGAATAAATTATCAACCACTTCAATAAACCTATTAACTAAAAACTAAGTAGCTATTTTCAAGAACGGTAAAACATTGTAAGCATGAAATAATTAAAACAGAAATAAATTAAGAAAATAGACGAGATAGAACTTACGTTTCCCCAAACCTATTTTGCTTATTTTGATTCAACGAATCACTACGTAAATGTCTCCATATTTTTTAACACCCTGTATACACTTTATATTAGTTCTCATATTACCATACACTTGGCCATAGTGCGATATACAATATTATATCAACAATTTTGAAGGAGAAAATTACATTTTCTAAGAAGACTCAAATTAATAACACAGCCCAACAAATATCACACCTAAGTAACTCGAACGCTTCTCTCTGCTACAATCTCTCAGTATCCATCTCACTCTCTCGTATTTCTTTTCCTCTCTTAACTCGATAAGATCTCTCTTAATGATCCAAAGATAAAAAATAAGCAATATATTTGTTTTTTTTTTATTTATTATGAAGTGGTATTTCTTGAATACTTGTATTTAGTGCCACCCTAATTTGGATCCACCATACTTTTAGTCAAACCAACGTCCCAGGAGGGATTGTTGACATTTGTATACATCTGTGTACCTGAGTGATTCTTTACAATTAATTATTGGAAGGTAAAGGCTTGATCTTGAGAACCAGCGGCAACGTGGTTGTTGAAAATTCGGATAATCTGGGGCCTATTGCATAAAACTACAAGTACAAGTTTACATATTTACAGTTTACAGGTCCCTGTAATTACAATTTATCAGTTACAGGTGTTGCTAGAATAATTTGTATACTTGTAAGAACAAGTACAAAAAATGTTAACAGCTGATACGTCTTCGAATTTCCCATATAGGGAATAAGCTATTACCGTAGGTCTTATGGTAAGACCTAGACCCGGGAACGATTTACTTTTTCGATTTGACGCCAAAAACACCATCCGACCAAATTCATATATATTTGTGTGTTTGTGTGTGTCCGTTAGCGCGATTACTCGAGCAAAAATGATTTGATTTTGATGAAATTTGGTACAAACGTGTAATCTACGTTTATTCGTACGAGTTCGTGAACCAGCATGATCGGGCCAAGGGAACGGGGTTTTACGGGGGGGGGGGGGGGGTTTATGGGGTCAAAAATAATTTTCTAATTTTTGACCCTCAAAACACAAAATTTCCCAATTTCTCTTCAGACCTTTTTAAAGAGTTTAAAAAACAAATAATTTAGTAAATCAAAGTATTTTTGTACGGTTATTGGTAACGGAGAAAGTTAAAAAAAAACTTTAAATTTGTCTGACTCCCATGTTATTCTTATGGAGAATATTGTAAAATGTTGTAGTTTGCTTGGTTATTGATATATTTTGATCAAACTTTGCAAATTTATTTATTTTATACTAAGCTATTATTATTTTACTGAAAATACACTATTAGTTGCCTTGTAGCAGCAAACCTACGTACTCGTTAAGCCTAATGTTATTTAAATAGATTTAGGTTAATTAAAAATCAATTCAGACAAATGGAAATTTGCTAAGTTGGCAGGGTTGCTGCGGTGGGGGCATTTATAGTTAGTAGATTGTCTATTAAATTAATGTTAATCAATAGTTAACTAATTAATTTAGTGATCATCAATTATATATTCCTTATTTGACTATGTTATCTACAACATGTAGTTGTTTAGTTTTAAATTCCAGTTTGAAGTTCCTTCTTCGACGTTGTGGATCAAAAGAATCATCACTATTCCACATCTTTGTCTTAAAAAAGAATAACTTGTACAATAGCAACAAAGGTTTACAGGCCAAAGAAGCTAGGTAAAAAATTCTTACATTTTTACAGGTATATGTAAAATTGTAATAACTTTATTGCAAATACAAGTTTACACACCTGTAAAATTGTAAAAAAATGCCTGTAAATTTGGGTTTTTGAGTAGTTGTTACAAGTCTGTAACTTGTAGTCCTTGCAACACCTGTAATTACAATTTCTGAAGAATTCTTCAGAAATTTGCCTGTAAACTTGTAAAATTGTAAAATTGTAGTTTTATGCAATAGGGCCCTGTTCTTAATTATCTATTCTATATATAATTCAGTTTTAAAAATCTTTGTACAACTAAATCTAGAGTTCTACTGGACCGATTTTATTAACTAATGGGTCGTTGGAAAGCTTAAGTCGTGCAGATTTGCAAATAATTATGAAAGTTTGTTTTTGTTATGATTTGTGGTGATAAATTAAAGAAAACGTGTTTTCCATAAGAAATACATTGAAAACGGTGTTTTTCACACTTTTTATTTGGGCGCGACTTTTAGCTGCCATTTTTGAATATTTCCAAGAAGTGCATGGTATCAATTTGTAGGAAATTTTATTCTCTTTCGGAATATCACCTTCCACTTTGGTCGATTTCCTCACCATTTAAAAGTTGTTTGCAAAAAAGCTAAGCAACATCCGAACTTATAGTAATGAGAAAATATTGAGTTTGGGATATTTTTGTTAAACTTTGTACAACTAAATCTAGACTTCTACTGGACCGATTTTGTTAATTAATGGGTCATTAGAAAGCCTAACCCATGTAGATTTGCAAATAATTATAAAATTGTGATTTTATTAAATATTTGTGGTGAAAAATTAAAAATAACAAAAATACATTAAAAACTGGGTTTTTCAAGTTTCTGTTTTCAAGATTCTATTTGTGGCCCGCTTTTGGCTGCCTTTATTAAGTATTTTCAAGAATTGCATAGTAGTTATTTGTAGTCAATTTTATTCTCTTTCAGAATATCACATCTACTTTGGTCGATTTCCCCTCCATTTAAAAGATATTGGCAATAATCTAAGTGATCTCCAAATTTATAGTGGTGAGAAGATACTGAATTAGATATATTTTTGTTAAACTTTGTACAACTAAATCTAGACTTCTACCGGACCGATTTTGTTACTTAATGAGTCGTTGGAAAGCCTAATTTGTTTAGATTTGCAAATAATAATGAAAGTTTGATTTTATTAGATATTTAAGGTAAAAAAATAAAAAAATAATACATTTAAAACTCCTTTTATTCCAGGTCTATATTTTCAATTTTGTATTTGTAACCAACTTTAGGCTGCCTTTATTGAGTATATTCAAGAAATTCATAATAGTAATTTGTAGGAAATTTTATTCTCTTTCAGAATATCACCTCCCACTTTGGTCGATTTCCTCGCCGTTTTAAAGTTATTTGCAAAAACGTTAAGCAACCTCCAGGTTTGTAGTAGTGAGAAAATACTGAATTAAAGATGTTGTTAAACTTTGTACAATTAAATCTACAGTTCTACTGAACCGATTTTATTAATTAATAGGTCATTGGATAGCCTAATTTGTGAAGGTTTGCAAACAATTATGAAAGTACTGTTGAGGTTGCAAGCAAGATCGTTTGGCTATAAATCGATGATAAATAACTCAATTTTTTGAACAATTTGTGTTGGTCGTGATTTAGCTGTGTGATTTAATGAAATGGAAGCTGGTATTTCAATGAAGGTTCTTAGGTCAAAACAAATAGATTAACGTAATTAGAATTAAGTAAATGTATCTAAAACTAAATTCCATATCGAAGATATAATCAAATTTATATTTTCTGATCGAGCGATACAGTATCTTGAACTTAACTGATTAAAACTATCAATATCTCAAGTGAAAGCCTTTGAAGTATTTTAAGACAAAGACATATAAAATGACTTAAATAAAAATAGAGTTACGTACCATTGATTGCAGATAGTTACTAAAACGATTGTATTTATTGTTGATTCGTGATTCAGCAGTGTGCTTTAGGTAGTCCGATCTTAATAATCAATAGCTCAAATGAAAGAGCTGGTATTTCACTTAATGTTTTTAGACCAAAATGTATAATGTAATTAAAACTGCTGGAATACATCTTCAATTGAAGAGAAAAAATTCTTTCGTTGAGTAATACATTAGATAAATTAATGATGATGCTTGATGACAAATATGTGCTTGCATAGCTTTATTTTAAGACTAAAATTATGAAAATCGGGCAGGTAGAAGAGCCCTCCTGTAAACCATCGCCAGTTTGTGCATAGCTCGAAATATACGGCAAAATGAATGCCGATGCTTGATGGCAAATGTACGTCCATACCTTTAGTTTAAGGCCCAAATTATGAAAATCGGAAGGGTAGAAGAGCTAACCCGACTCGGAAAAAAACCAATTATTTTTATAGATGGCAATAATTGGTTTACCAGTATGCATAATCTAATTATACGAAACATGTGTTAATAATTCAACAGCTTATTGTTATATTGTTATCTAATAAATTTTTCTTTAATTAAATGTTGTTGTTAACAATTTGCATATGTTTAAAGTGTGGTGTGATTCCAATGTTATGTGCTTAAACTGTACCATTAATATTAGCTTTATTAGTGAGTAAAGTGGTGTGTGGATTTCATAACCATTATTTTACTAGAGACCGTTGTATTTAACCACAACGGGCACTGTTGCTAGTTCCTAATAAATAGTCCTGACTAATGAAATTCTGATGATGTGGCTTAGTTGATTCATTAAATCAAAATGTGCTTTGTGCAGGTTTATTTTATTCTGCTAATATTCTAGTCAAATATTCTTAACATACAAATAGCATTGGTAAATGTCTAAGGCAGAACTTTCTGTACCAAAGTAAAAATAGTCCAACTAATGTTAATTTAGATTATTGGAATTTTGGAGCAATACAAATTTAACCCTTTCACCACCACAATTTAATTTTCTTGGTAGCTGAGTGATTTAAGAACTCAATTTTGAATCTTAAGTTGTTGATGGTCCCGATCACTTTTGGATTAAATTGATCTTTGTGATCTTGGCAGTCACAATTATCATAACTAACAACTTACCATGCATTTTTTACCCCCAATTCGCATTTTTACGCGGCATTTTTAACGGGAGGACCAAACTTCACATTTCCTCTTAATGAAAACATCCCAAATACAATTATCGACACTCAAAATATCGGGAACAATCAAAAACTAATATCGCACATTACAATGGCCGTCTGACTCAAAGCAATATCTTGTTGCCAAGCAACGATGGGGATAGCATTCAGCAACTTTGTCAAACTCGGCTGCGGAACTGAGTTAACTCGCGGAGTTTGAATGGAAGCCGTTATTCGGTATCCAAGATTATAACAGGTCAATCGAACTAACTAGATTAGTACGATACTAGTATTAGAAACATTACTCATATTGTACTTGGGCTCGTAATGATTAGAATGAAAATGAGACCAATGTAATGTTACACTTATACCGAAAGTGAATGATAATACGATTCATAAGACTTGATAAATATATGTACACCTAAACTGTTGACTCAAGTAAATGTTGACTCCAGTTTTGTAGTTAAAGAAACTTCTTACTCGGAACTTCCGGTGGCCAATAGTATATAAGTGGGGACACTATCGGGGTTCTTGTCATTCGCCTATTGCGTCTCATAAAAATTAGAGGGTCTAATCGAAATAAATCACCTTTTGCCATTCTTGATATGTATTTACCGTCTTGAAAGTCAACAGAATAAATGCAAATATGTATTCCAAATCTTATCAGACGAGTTCTTTAATTTTATAACACTTACAATGCTAATTAAGAAGCTCTTGACAATAAAATAATAAAACGGTAAAAACATTTAATTAGGCTGACTGTTTTTAGTTGAGTAGGGAAATACGTTTACAATGGGCATGGATGCATGAGCTATTACAGGACTCGGTGGACTCTATACATTGTTGGTTCAAAACCGGAGTCTACACTTTATCAACCACCATTTTATCACAGTGCCATATTATCACAGTGACATATTATTAACAGCACCATCTTATTACATCACCCTTACCCCATTACGATCTTATCACACCACCATCTTATTACATCTTATCGCATCACCATCTTATCACAGCAACATCTTAGCACACCACCATCTTGTCGCATCATCATCTTATCACCGTGCCATCTTATCACATCGCCATGTTACAACAGCATAATATTATTACCAGCATCATCTTATTGCGTCACCATATTATTGCACCACCATCTTATCACAGTTTTATATTCTCACAGCGGCATATTATTAACAGCGCCATCTTATCACATCGCAATCTTATCGCACCACCATCTTATCATATCACCGTGCCATCTTATAACAGTGTCATGTTATTAACAGCGCCATCTTATCAAATCACCACCTTTTCACATTACCCTCTCATCACACCACCATCTTATCACATCGTCATCTTATCACAGCGCCATATATCACTAAACCAGCTCGCTCACCAATACTGTAGGTCCTAGCTGAGGATCCAGCGTATTTTAGTCAGTAAACAATACTACAAAATGCATCTCACTCCACTCCGCACTCTTTCACAAATATTTGGCATAATAAACCAAGGTGTGACCCCTTCCAATTATATATAATGATGATAATTGACTTAACTTTCGTCGGTCACCACACAAACTAGCATGCCTTAAGAGGAAGAGTAGTGACGTAAACGAATAAAATGTAATGCAATTTTGACAATGATTATGACGTATTTGAATTAAATCTATTTACAGTTAGCAATATGCTCAATGGTACTAAATGAACAAATAAAAACAATAAAACATTGAGTTAACTAAAAACAGCAACCATAATTTAGGAGCTAACACATGTTTTTTTATTAAAAAATTGCATTACACGGGCATTACATGCACGTGCGAAGTTTCCCGCGTGAATACCGAGCAGGGCCCGCGGTTTCTGCACCCCGCACATACTAAGTAGGAACACCTTGAGGATGTCGTTGTATAAGACATGAACTAGACCTTTCAATAGCTTGTAGATTTTATTTAAAATATTTTTAAAAGTGATGTAAAATTAAAGAAAACTTATTGATAAGACATTTAATTCCCATTTCATAGGTGTAGCCAGTTTAATTGGGTTTTGGTAGAGAAGATTTTGGCATAAAACACTACAATTCATTCAACTCTGTTTTATTCGAATGGAACAAAAGCTACAGCTGGTTGATATAGAAGGGATGTCTACCCTCAAAAGTCAAAGTCGAAGACAAGAACCGTACAGTCCTTTTAATAACGTAAATTGGTGATGTAAGGTTTTGTAGAGTGGTTGAAAGATTTAACTAAGCACATAAATATAGATTTTATCCCATGTCCAAGTGTTGCCACTATTATTGGTAGATCGATAATTGCAACTTCAAGCAAAGAGTTGAATACTTTAATATAAAGAATACTAGAAGTTTATAGCAGAACATTGTAGCTTAAAAGTAACTATTAAAACATTTTAACCCCAAAGGTACCGTTAATCTATTATAGTTTTGTGTGAAAGAGGAATACAGGTGGATAGGATATAGAGGAGATAGGATCTAGGATATATGATCTAGATATAGAATGTAGAGGAGGATGGGATTAGAGGAATTCAGCTTTAAAGTAAGCAACCTAATTCATAGCAATATAATTAGTGATGAATTATTTGTAATGAGTAGAGTATCGTATCGTACCCCATTTATACATCTATTTCATTATTGTAACAAATATTTTGGTACTATAAAGGGATTTTAACTCTGGTAAAACAACTAAGCTTGAATAATGAGCAAGGTAATTTTTCAAATGACTTCGCCAGCAGAAAGTCCCGCCCAGCTACATATCAACAGCAGAAACAAAATACTCATCGCCACAAGTAGTAAGTGGTGGTCCATGATAGCGCCAATCCCTTTTGTTTTGTGTAAAAAGTTTTGTTCAAATTACATTCTTATTCTATTACGTGGCATTGTTTTGTTATCTTCTATACAAAACGTATTGTAAAAAAGTTGTTTAATAATATTTATAACTCTCTAAATAAAAAAACCTATGCTTGAAAAGCATCTTAATATGGATATTCATCATAGAGAGGTTAACCATCCTATTTTTCAGATTTCCGATAAGTTTTCCCATTGTAAAAACTTTAGATACACTGCAAGGTTAAGCATAGATAATCCTGGATTTGATGAGAACTCTAAGATTAGAAAGTCGATGTTTTATTTATATTTTTACTTCGTGCCAGAATAAAACTACAATACCTTTTATTTGAAGAAGTTGATACAAATAAATATCTTTCTTTGTTACTGCAGTATTTTTTTTAATATTTAGTTGAAACTCTTGATAAGTTTACATTATGTAGATAAAACACAAAATTATTACTTGATGTTCTCGTTTTAACTATCTTTGAAGGAAATGTGTACGAGCTACACTGAGGAAAAAAAACTTATTTTCTAAAATCGAACCCTTTTCTAACTTTTAAAGGTCACGAATGAAAATAAAAGTAGTTAAAAATATACATTCAGTGGTCTAACTGCAAGAATAGTAAGCTAGAAATAAATATACATTTGCCACCAGTACGGAGATCGGCGAGCGTGGACTTTTAAGAATGGTCCATTTAAATGATTTATATTGCGCCTTTTACTTAGGCGACATTTATTTGTATCCTTAACAAATAAAAGTGTTGCTCTTAAGCTGTTTATTCTAAGAATATTTTCTTGTTAATACTGGGTTACGAAATTTATTTTCCACACGGATTTGGCTAACATTTGATCAAACTATTAAATTGATATTGTGTGAACTGAAATTTTTTCGAGTGCAGGATTTTTTATAAGCTGCATTATCCTATTTCATATAGAACACAATTAGAAAGAAAATATTCCATTTTATAAGGATTGAATTTACAACAGAATTTTATATCACCCCTATTTTTAAAACCCCGGCTACAATCGAAATTTTACCTATTTCTCTCCAGTAGGCTAACTATGATATTTCATGATGATTGTTGTTCATGTACTATTAGAGGTCTTAGGAGTATTACTATTTGGTAAAACTTTCAAATTATTTATTGTTATAAACACTGTTTCATTTCTGTATCAGAATCTCAATTTTTCTCTGACTATACACCAAGCAGAGTGATCTTAGTAATTGAATAGCAAAATACCACAAAACTGACACAGGTCCATAATATATTTATGGAGATATAAAAAAGATAAGCTTTGCATATCTACACTTTTCCCTTTGGTGCAAAGGTCATCATTCTCTACTACAAGAGAACTACTTTTGAATCTTAAAATTTTATATTTCTAGGATAACTAGTTCCCAAATAATGTTCCTTACATGAGAGTCTATAAAATTATTGCGATTCAAATTATTATCCATAAAAATCATCAAATGAATTTGAACATGAAACTAAAACATGTAAAAAATATAATTATTTTACTATAGCCCCAACTCATTATTTGACTTATTATTGAACACAACTAGTAATCCTATATTGTATCTTTTTAATCTGCTCTCAAAGAAAGGGTCGAGATGGTAAAGACAAGAGGAAGGGTAGGGAGAGAGAGAGATAGAGAGAGGGGGGAAGAGAGAGTGAGAGAGAGAAAGAGAGTGAGGGGGGAGAGAGAGAAAGAGGGAGAGAGAGCTGCAACAGGAGACGAGTTAGTGAGATAAATAAGTTCACTTCCACCTGTCAACTTATATTTCTATCTCGAGGTCTAAATCAAAACTGTAACAATCCATCGTGAGCTGGTTTATCAAACTGAGACCGATATAGTCGAAGACATAAGGTGTTGTTTATTTTATATTGCCAAATTCTCTGTGTATTTATCTTAATTAGTCATAAGATTGGTTGCCAAAATAGGCAATGATGACATTTATGGCCGATTTTGTTTAAGTTCACAGATTCTATCTTAAAATGCCCCCACCCAACGATGGTAGTTATTTACATCGTTGCCCCCACCACAGCAAAACTGTAAACTAAGCAAGTTTATATTTTCCAAATTTCCTGTTTTGCCTACACTTTTAGGTCCCCATTTCATCAAAAACCTTAATTCAACTATTTATTCTTGGTTTCATTTTAAAACGTCTTAAACTTATATTTACCCACACTAATCACGAAACAAATGTGATATTGTTAATTAGAATCTAAATAAAATGTCTTTACTGCTTGTAACATGGAAATACATGCATGCGTTGCAATATTTATAACAATATAGAGTAACTTAAGACATACAATGCAAACCTTTTTTTTAAATACAAGCTCAGAAAGTACAAATCCCATTCCTTAAACTTACTACTCTCATCAATCTCTTTATATATATTACTCTTTATATATTACTACAGTATTTAATCACTCGAAAAAAATATCTAAAGACAAACAAACCATCTACTCATACAACGCCCTTAACTTACTCCACATCTTCAAGGCTGCCTGGACATTTATTGCTAAGTCAATTTTTAAAACAATATATGAATTTTTGCTCTTCTAGTTCCTTAATGAATTTAGGGAATCTATTAAAAAACCAAGTATTCCAATGAGTAATTATTGTTACCTTTTCCAGGGAAATATATTAATTTAAAGGTTTCCTTTCATACATGATTGAACATAAAACGTCCACGCAGGTTTCTGAAGAAAGTTGCCCGTAAAAGACAACCATAAATCAAATAAATGGAACTCTATAAAACATGTGAGTCCTAAGAGACCTGTGGCTGGAAACGTGGTCTTCTAAAGTCACGTATGTGTTAGGCAAAATGTGGGTTTTATAATAAAATATAGTGCTGACGTAGTATTACAATTATTGCAAGAAGTAATTAATATTCTTACAAGCTTTTATTGTTATTGTTTGGCATTTATCTGAATTTAGTTTCTGATATTATTGTGCCATTTTCAGAAATAATAATGTAATTTGAAATATTTTTTAAAATTCCTTTAAAAAACTAGTAAAATGTTGGTTTTCCTATATAAAAAAAATATTTTGTAGTTTAAATTCATAACTAAAACTAAAACCTATAATACCTTAAACTGACACATATACAGGGTGATTGATATAAGTGTGCCAGCCGTTTTATTCGAAAACCATAAGAGATATAAAAAAAAGTTACATGGTAAGTGCCTTGGACTTTTTATTTAAAAAAAATTAGTAAAGTCGAAAAAATTATTTTAGCCGCCATTTTTCCAATATGGCCGCCAACTGTGATTTTTCTTATAGAACACCCTGTATTTTATGATGTATTCTGGTAGAAAATGTAATTTTAAGATGATTTTATTCTTGTAATTTTTTCATAAGCCTAACCGTTTCAAAGATAATCTTTGAAACGGTTAGGTTTATGAAAAAATTACAAGAATTAAACTGTGTATGATTTTAATTTAATGATAATTAACCAACAAAATAAGAATAACATTGATAATGCCACCACGAAAAAACATTGCGGAATGAATTGACACATATATCTGGGTATGTAGTATTATTGGTACTTATGCTCGCTAAGGAAAAAAAGTTTAATTTGAAAAAAGTACGTCAGTTGCTTTTGAAGGTTCGAAAATGGGTTTACGTGTTTCTTAGTTCTTAGAATTTTAAAAAATTACCCAGGGTAGAAACCAGCTGATATTGAGAAAACTAAGATATACAAAATCTAGATGCATCTTTCATTTATTCAGTTGAGTCCAATGTTAAGAGATAATATTTCTCAGATTCTACACTCTTTTAAAACTTTGTATTTAATTAAATTAAATGGATTTTATTAGCATTTAGATTACATCACCCAAGTATCTTTACATTGTAATTGTGTGCACACAAAATACATTTTTAAGTAGACCCTTTCTTTAAATAAATGGTTTTGACTTTTTAGTTCCTCTCCTGAAAGGAGATTTGTGCGGTCGGAGGCAGACAGTTAAGTGAGATTTTCGCGTCTCACTTCGATTTATTAAGGTTCGGGGTTTCCTCAAGTACGCCATATTACTTGAAAACAGCTGATGTTGTAAAACAACCTTTATAACAACTTACTGAACCCTATTGGCCATTATAAGCCACATGTTGGTTATTACAAGATTGAATTTTTACTATCAATTTATGGTACACACTACTTTTTTAAAGTTGAAAAAATATTTCCAGTAAAAAAGAAAGAAATAATGGAAACCTGTGCAGATATTTTATTTAACTGTACTTAACTTTATTTTTTTATAAGTTGGTATACTAAAATAACCTATGAAATATGTCCTAATAATTAAAATAATGGTGAATAAGAGGTAGGGAATAAACGAAAAACTAATTTCAAATATAAATATTATAAACAAAAATTAATAAGAAAATTTTAAAATGAAAAAATATTAATAAAAAAAATATTGACACAATACAGAAAAGTATATGGAGCGTAAACAGGTTGACTTGTACACTTTATTTTTGAATGGATAAATTATAAATCTCGCCTTGTAATCAGAGGATCACCGGTTCAATCCTGTCAAACGTCAGAATCCTTTTGACAACTCGAACCCCAACATTTATTGACAATTGGCTTTTAACCAATTATCCTAGCAAAAGCAACAGACTGTCATAGTCACTAAGCTACAAAGAACTTCTCAATCAATTTCACACCACTCTCCATTTTATAACTCATATTGCATTCTTTTTAAATACGTCCCCAAATTTTCACTTTTCATTCTCAAATTATTCGTTGATAAAATCCCACCATACACATGATCCTCTCGGTATCTCTTTTTCAGAAACAGCTTGTTTTTAAAGGACCCAAGCTTGTATCCAAGGATGAAATACAATCCAATAAATTCCCCCTCGATATACGTCAGGTGGGCAACTTCCTGACCTCTCACTGCCCACAAATCTTCTTCAGTCTGGATATAACCTGCGGAGAGTATTTGTCAGCTGAGCATTTATGTTTTCAGAAACCTCTCCTATGGATAATATTAAACATGTATTTTCAGACTCCCCTCCACTAGTTTGTATTTGTTTAATGCATTTATATGGTACGTTTTACTACATTTCATTTCATTACAAAAACTATGGTTTGTATAAGCTTTTGCCACTCTCTGGCTTTGTTACCAGATAGTTTCTGACTTTTTATAAATCAAATTTAAAGGGAACTTTAAGTCTTTTGAGTATTAATTAGACCTCACCAACACGTTTTGAAAGCTTTGAGAGGATATGCAACTGTTATATTAAGAATGAATAGATACGTTTTTAATTGAAGTGGAATTAAATTGACTGGGTATTTTTTTAGGAATCCATACAGTACCCTTTTAACACAATTTTAAAATAACTTAAAAAACAATGTCAGTGTTAAAAGAATTTTATCCTTTAACATAAGTAAAATTATTAAAGGTTTTTTTTATTTGTTTTGTTGTGTGCATGTGTTTTTTTTTTTTTTTTTTTTTTTTTTTTTAGGGTGAGGAGGGAAAATGCTTTTACGCACACAGATAGCCAGCCTGTAGTGTGAGACTCCTGAGTTTATCACAGACTACTCACTAAAAAAACCCCTCTACTCTGTTGGACACAGACCTGGAATTGTTTGTCACATTACTTCAAGTCAGGCCAACATGTGACCTAAGCCCACGGGGCTCGCACCGTTTCTGGCATTATTTATTTTTTGACCTACACCGCATCCCGGTCGAGGTCAAGCTTCTTGGCGCGGAGAACACCCTGGATGTAAAGTGACACACAGGTCCAATTGTCCTCACCCTCCATCATCATCGGTATGACCGTGTCCACCGACAGCAGTCCTACGAACTGTTGAGCCTCTAGGCGGGGCCTTTCCCAATGCTGGCAGTGGAAGAAAGTGTGTTCCACGTCATCGGGAATGCCTGGGCAGTATATGCAATCGGGTGACACGGCTTTGCCCATCCTGAACAAGTACGACCGGAAAAAGCCGTGACCCGTCAGAAATTGGGTGAGGTAGAAGTTCACCTCTCCGCACCGCCGATTAACCCAAGGTTGGACCTGTTGTATCAGTCGCCTGGTCCAGAGCCCCCTTGTCTCCTGTTCCCAGTTCTCCTGCCACAGCTGGAAGGTCCGGGTGCGTTCCTCAATTCTTGCCTGGTCCTCCCCACGGCGCTGATAAATTGCCTTCCTCTCCGCCGCCAAAAGTTTGACGGGGATGACCCTAGCAACCACCAGGACGGCGGGTTCGGACACTGTTCGATAGGCAGATGCTACCCTTAGTGCTATCTGACGCTGCACTCGGGCGAGCCGCATCCTATATACCTCCTTATTGAGAGCGTCTGCCCAGACCTCCGCACCGTACAGGAGCACGGACTGGACCGCAGACATCAACAGCCTTCTGCGGCTGGACCGTGGACCTCCGACATTGGCCATTAACCGACTAACGGAAGAAACCATTTTAGCGGCCTTGTCCGCCGTACGGGTGATCTGGTCTCGCCAGCTGAGCTTGCTGTCCACCATGACCCCAAGGTACTTTGCGGCACGAGTGGTTTGGACTTCAACGTTCCCCACCATCAAAGGCACGATGGTGTCAATCCTCTTTTTAGTCAGAATCACAATCTCAGTTTTGCTCAGAGCGAGCGAGAGACCATGTTCTGCCATCCATGCGTTAATGGTTCGCATGACTCGATTTAGTTTCAGCTGGGCAAGCTCAATGCTACGTGCAGCTATTAAAGCCGCAACGTCATCTGCATACCCAACTAGGACAGTTTCCTCAGGCATCTCGGATCTCAAGAGGCTGTCATAGGCGACGTTCCAGAGGTCCGGGCCCAGTATGGATCCTTGAGCAGCACCAGAAGTTACATCCATCGTCCTGGAGCCTTCTGTAGTGTCGTAAATGATGAGGCGGTACCGGAGGTAGTCCTCTATCATGCGCATGAGGTATGCCGGGACGTGGAAAGTGTTCTCCAGTGCGTCGAGCATATCGCACCACCTCGCGGAATTAAATGCGTTTCGCACATCAAGTGTTACAAGCAGCACAACCCGACGAGAATAGTTGTTAAACTCCTCAGCTCTCATTACGGCTCGCTTTACCTCCTCAATAGCGTCAACCGTTGACCGTCCCTTCCTGAAGCCGTACTGACGAGGGGATAGATTCCCTGCAGCAACCACGGCTGAATTCAGTCGGGAACGGATCAACTTTTCCAAGACTTTCCCAGCAGTGTCCAACATACAGAGAGGTCTGTAAGAGGAGGGTAGGTCTGGGTTTCCTTTTCCCTTCCCCACGAGCACAAGCCTAGCTGTTTTCCAGCAGAAGGGAAACTTCCCCTCGGCCAGACAGGCATTGTACGTGCTCAAAAGGATTTGTGGGTTTATTGAAAAGACTCTCTTCAGGGCCTCACCAGGTACCCCATCCGGTCCAGGAGCCTTGTTGTTCTTCAGGGACAGAACGGCCGCCTCCAACTCCTCGAGACTGAAAAGCGGTACGTCGTCCACCCTTCCGAACTCCCGCAATGGGCGCAGTGTGTGAGTCGGGAAAAGGGACTTTACGATCCTCTCCATAGAGGCCCCGTCCATAACGGAAGGTGGAGAGCGGGTGCCAAGCTTCTTGGTTACTATCTTGTAACCAAGGCCCCACGGATCGGAATCGACATCGTCCCTTAATTTCTCCCAGCAACTGCGTTTGCTCCGGTTAATGGCCCGGCGAAGAGACTTCCTAGCCACCTTGTAAGCGTCAGACTTAAGACGTCTATCTTCAGGTTCTCTGGCCCTGGTAGCAAGACGTCTGGCTCTCAATGCTGCCCGTCGTAGTTCTGCGATCTCGGTTGTCCACCAGTACAAAGGTCGCTTATCGCACCGGGATCTCCTGCAAGGCATTGACTCTTCGCAGGCCGAGACTATCAGCCTCGTCAATGATGTAACTGATGTCTCTGCGTGAGCCCCGCCAGATGCAGCAGGTACCACTGGCTCTCCCCGTAGTATGACTTCAGTGAATTTAGCCACGTCCAGCTTTTTGGTGTTCCACCGAACGGGCACCTGCCGAGACACGGTAGCTTGTCTCTGATGACTATCCATGACATCAAAAATGATGTACTGGTGGTCACTGGCCGTATAATCCTCTAGGACTCTCCAGGCTCGTATCCTCGGCAAGAGGGACTCAGATGCAAGCGTGATGTCTGGGATCGTTCCCCTCATTCCGGGACGCTGGAAAGTTGGCGTGTTGCCCTCGTTTATGACAACAAGTCCAGCCCTGGCAGCAAAGTCCAGGATGTACTTCCCCCGGGAATTAGTGAGAGTCATTCCCCACTCGACAGCCCTAGCATTGAAATCCCCCGCCACGACAACGTGCCCGGCGGTATCGCGCACGCTCTCTTCCAGGCGGTCTATCTTTCCACGAAAGTCACGGATAGCCTCGTTGGGGGTGAGGTATACACTAAAGTAAGTGACATCCCCGCACCGAACCCAAACGAATCCTCGGCCCTTCGCGTGACTCCTTACCTGCACTTTAGCTGTATTACGAACCCAGAACGCAGCAGTACCAAGTGTATCGGGAAACCAAAGAGATGGGTCCCTGTCCCGGTACTGGTACTGTTCGCTGACCAAGAGCGCGTCAACACCGTGTTCGAGGGCAAGCTGACTGAGAAGCGCGTCAGCCGTCCTGGATCGATCTACATTGCACTGGAGGATCCTTATCTTCGTGGTTGGGCTTTCGCTTGTTGTAGTGCGCCTTTAAATGCACTGCACTGCCCAGACCCAGCTATATGTTTAGCGTTTTTATCATTGAGGCCTTTCTCCTTACAGAGGAAACAGGTCTCAACTTTACAGTCCCTACGAGTGTGACCCACCTCCCCGCATCGAAGGCAGTTCTTGCCTCGGTCGGGCCCTTCGCAGTTTCGGGAGGAATGGCCGAAATCAAGGCATTTAAAACACCTCGTTACTTCCACCCTCCGTCTCAACCTGCAATTAACCCATCCAACCCTCAAATGCTGGAGTGCCAAAACCTTACTGGCGTTTGCGTCTGCCATTTCGGCGACCGCCATCCGCTGTTGACTCCGGTTTGGTTTCGTGAGCCACACCCTCCGACTAGCCGTTTGTCCGGCAAGCTCGGGGACAGCTTTTTTTAGGGCATCAATGACGTCATCCTCCGTTGACACACAATCCATATCCCGAACCTCGACGGACGTCTTGGGTTCGAGAGCACGAACGGTGCCCTGACCTTCCACAGCTGCCTTTAGTTCGGCAGCAAAGGCGGCTTTATCTTTAGACTTACCCAGTTCGAGGAGGACGTCCCCGTCCCGGGTTTGTCTAATCGACCGTACAACCGTGTCGGTTTGCTCTGGCTTAGCCTTGGCCTTGATAACACCCAAGACTTCGGCGAATGATCTTCCCTCCAAAGGCTTGACCAAAATTGCCTCAGTCCTGGGCTTTTTGGGCCGCGACTTTTTAGCGAGTGCCGAGCCAGGCACAGCTTGGGCCACGCCGGTCGACTGCGCCCTCACTGCCACATATGTCTTGGAGCCGACTTCCGCGTGCCTCAATTTCCTCTTCTCCTTTTTCGTAAGGCGCTTTTCCCACACAGTCCCAGATGGTGTTTCTACGACTGACCCCTTTCGGGAGCTACCCTCAATGGGTGTCACAGGTTGCTGTGGCTGTTGAGGTTTCGCTGGAGCGGCAACTACGTCAGAGAAGGACCTAGAAGTCTGGGTCGCCTTGACCTTAACTTTAGGCTTTGCTGTCTGAACAACCTCTTCTCTTTTTGGAGGGCTTTCTGATGTAGGCCTCCTGCGTTTCTTGGAAGGTCGCGCATGTGTGCATGTGTGTGTACAACATTTTCAATAATATTATTTTTTGGGGTAAATGTTTGTAAGGTTGTGCATCAGATGTCGTTTAAAAAATTGCTAAACAAACGAAATATGTTATAAAAGATACACTTATCCTTTGAGTTGTTTCCAGCAATAACATAAATCCTAATATTTAATTGTTTTTGATTTGCTTACGCATAAATTAATGGCAGTTATCCAGAATTCATTAATAATAACAACTGTATTCAGGTAATTTATGATCACCGTTTAGGACGAAATAATTGCTGATAGTGGTTGTGTCCAGGATAAGTAACCCATTTAGTAACCTAAAACCTGTAAACTTTCCATTATCACAAAAAAGTGATTTGTCATATATATTTGTTGGTCTCTTCTAGGTTTTTCCTATAGGTTTTTAATATTTTTTGGTTGCCACAATCAAATTAGGTGATATATTCTTTACTATAGAATAACACTACATGTTTATGATGTAAATACACAGCAGTGCTCTGAAATATATTTTATTCGTCTTTGCCAAACTTTTAAAATACAATATGTTCACACGAGTATTTTATTTCCACCCTTGTAACAGTATGATATAACTGATTAAGTATACAGGCTAATTAAAAAAGTGTACTTACCATTATAATTTAGGAATACAACATTTATTTCCTCGACCTAAATTAATTCCAATATTTGAACGAGTAAAATTGTACTAAATTCTGACTCTAAGGCATAAAATGTCTTAAGGGGCGTCAACCGTTTTATGATCCCCATCAACATGATTTATGTGTAGACTTTTACACGTAACAAAGCTTTTGTTATGTCTGTAAATATAATAAAATACTGTTCACGTTAAAATGCAATGTTTCAGGCGATTGCTATGTATTTAAAATCTAATAAAACATAAAAGAAGAATTTTAATACCTAAACAAACTAAGTTTAGTACAAATTTTAGTATCCAGTATGTTTTATTTCATAAAATACGATCTACAATCTTTTATCACACGTACTAGTATAGTCTAAATATTGTATATATAAGGAAATACTTCCTATGCCAAACCCTTAACACTTTCTTAAAACAGTGACGAAATTCATCTATGTATTTTATTCTGAATGTGAATTCTCGATGAAAATAGAATGGAGTGAGATGCCTTGTGTTGCTTTCTTACTGACTAAAATCAGCTGTTTCATTAGCCAGGACCATTTTATTAAAAGTCCAATGATCAAGGACAGCTGGGTCCAGTTTTGAATTATCAATGAATTACTGATCTTTTACAGGATCGAACCGGTGCCCTTACAATTACTACGCGAAACAAATTCATTACAAATTATTGGCCAATGTTTTTTACTCCCTCGTGTCTCAGAGCTCTTGAAACAATTAGCCTAAAGAAGAAACAGTTTCATTAATTATAATTAATACTTTCCTATAAAACTTCTTCCAATAACGTGTACACTTACTCTTATTCTAATATTGAAATGTAATGGTAAAATTTTACATTTTATTCGTAACAGCGTAGAATATAGTTATTTGTACAACTAGTGAGAAAAGTGAGCAATTGACTCACTCGAGAGAAATCCTTACTCACGAGCCGTAGGCGAGTGAGGAATGGTTTCTCGAGTGAGGCAATTGTACTTTGAACTCGAGTTGCACATTATACTTTTCCTACAGTTACCATAAAACAAATAAATTGGTGAAGAAACATAACCTATTTTTACACAGAACTGAACTTTTAATATAACATTTAACGTGAAGTGACAAATACAACAGTACAACAGCTGACCAGCTGATTTACAGCCAGTGCTGCCAACGTATTTCGCGCGCATACGACGTTGCCTGCATGTTACGCGCTCACTATTTCGTGCATTCACGTTGCAAATCTGGAGTGAGACAAAGTAATTAGAGTGAGACAATGTTAACATTGTCTCACTGATGAGCGAATTGGCCACTTTGCTTTCTCAAATCAGTGAGAGAACATGTACATTGTTAGGTAACTGTAGGAAAAATTATTTATTCTATGGCTTTTTAATAGCAATTTCCTGCCTCTAGTAATGAATTATAGCATTAAAACTTTATAAAAAATTATTACGAAATTTGTACATTTAGTAACCTAATACCTGTAAACTTTTCATTCACAAAAAAGTGATTTGTCATGGATATTTGTTGGTCAGACTCTTCCAGGTTTTTTTCTGTATTTATTTATTAACGGAAAACACCATTTTACATATGCATACAAAGATGGAAAAACGTTACATTTCAGGTTTATATTTGTCATACATGAAGATAGAACAGACTAAAAAATGACTTAATATATAAAAATGAATCAAATCATACTACAATCAACAACAATATATAACAATTTAACAATCAACATGGGGAAGAACAGGTTTTGTAATTAGCTAACAATGATAAAGAATAAAAAACAAAAGTAACAGTAAAATAGTTCACACAAAGATTGGCAATTAAAACAAGAAGACTCTACTAACCCAAAACAACATATATTATATTCGTTTCTGTAGGGTTTTCTTTATACTTTTTTTGACACCACAATCAAATTAGGTGATATATTTTTTACATAATACACAAAATGTTTTACTTAAATGCCCTAACATCATACATATATAATTATATCATAGATAAAAGGAAATCTATGATTATATTACCTCTCCGTTCAGCCTAGATACTGAGAGAAAGGGAATCTGCAGTTTTTACTGTTAAAAAAACTGTCAACTTTTATGTTTAATAAAAAATAACAACTTTAACCTAAGTGTAGACGCATAATTGTAAAAAACCAAGATATTCATACAGTTATTTAGACGAGTAGTTTATGTAAAAAATAAAATGACCATCTAAACAAAAATAGGTTGTGTAATTTTGTTGTTCAATAGTAACTACTTTGCAAACTCTCAATCACTTTTATTCATAAACCCCTACAGTAAACGTAAATTGTTTGTGTAAGTATGTTCTGTGGTTTCAGAGGGAAGAATTTGAAACTCCAATAAATGTAAAGTAGGTGGTGTGAAGTTAACTGAATTCACTGGTTTACGCGTGAAGGGTTCACGTTGTAGAATCTCTTCCTAGCAGTGTTGTTACATTCTCACCTTCACCTTGCATTGATTTTATGAATTTGAAATAGGATGGGATGAAAAACATCTTTTGGGTTTTGTTGTTCTGTAAAACCTTAAATTTAAAATACTGCATACGGTTTTGTTTTAAATATTCTTCCTCAATATCCGTTTGGATCAGCTAAGGGAAAATTTAAAGTATGTTTATTATTGGAATATGTAAAGGATTTTTTCTTTACTAATCGCATTTTCTTATTGTTTTTAGGCCAATATAAACTACTGTGTGTTAGCTTTGTTAAGTGGTTGGGTAGCTGAGTGGTTATAATGATCACCTAACAATCAAAAGGTTTCCAGATTGATCCTGAGAAAGGTCATTAGCTTTTTGATGGTTCTAAAATGGACCCAGCTGTTCCTGATCATTGGGCTTTAAATACACAATCCTGACTATTGAAACAGCTGACCTTAGTCAGTAACAAAGCTACACAGATTATTACACTACAATCTATACTCATACTTTATTTATTTATTTATTTTATTTCCCAAAGGCATAGCCACTTTACAATGAAAAAACATTCACAACTTGAAATGACAGAAATAAATAGTCATTTTTCACTCATATTTGGGTAAAAATACTTACATAGGTTGCGTCAACATCTCATTGAATGATTGATGGTTGTAATTTGTGATCTTATTCCACGACCCCTAAATAGTTCCCACAATGATGAATTTAGCAGAGGTGGTCCTTCACCGATGGTTTCCACAAAACAAAGACATAGCGTTGTTTTCAAGTCGTGTGCTATTCGGGAATTTATATTTATCCGTGAGAAAAAAACCGATTTGTAGTTTATGATGTTTTTATTTTTTGAAGAAACTAGCAACATATAGGCTGACAAATAATATCAAATGGATGTTTAGGATCCACCATAAGTCTATTTAGTTCATCTGTGAGTTTTAACTGTTTAAAGCATTACAGGGCAATTTCCATGTTAACTTTATATTGCATTTCAAATTGCAGAAAGATGTCAAATAGAACATAAAAAATTGAACCAAAATCATTTTTACAATTGGGCCTTGTATGATTGATGTAGAACAACAGCTAATTAATTTATTTTAATTAATTTTGGAAGTCATTCAGTTGGCTATTTTTAGGCAAACTGAAAAGGATTGTACTTGTTATTGAATACATTCGTTTATTTACGTATAAAATAGTAATATATAATATAACTTTTACTGGATAATACATTTTATCAAATAGAACACTTCGTGTGGGATAAGGGTCTAGTTTGACTTTATTTGTTGCAATAAAGAATTCTGCAAGACAAGCAGCATTGTTACCCATGCAATGCAAAAAGTGTTGGTTAGGAAAATAAATAATTTTTTTCAATCGGACAATTTGTCGAAAGACTTTGTTTTCAACCGTCGACTGTGATTTACGCCACGGTCAGAAGCCAGGAAGTGTGTCTGGCCCGGCGGGTGTCTGCGATTTATTGAGATCCGTTCTCTTCCGCCTCCTAAATTTATATGCATTTACAAAAAAAAAACATAAATAATTGAGTATAAACATATCTTTGAAGTTTGTTTCATTTATTGCAAAACAGCTCATTTGCTTATACGTTGTCTTCTCTAAACGCAAATCATATACAAAGAAAAGTTCATAAGGAGTGATCCTAGTTTCTGATATTTAATTTTTGCGTATTCAAATATGCAGCTTTTGGTCAAGGCGAATCGAGAGGATAAACTGTAGGATGTTTTTGCATATTGATTATTGTGAGAGATTCATTTAATGATCATCAGACCATTTACTTAAATATAATTTTTATTAGGGATAATATGAATGGTTCACTCTGGTATCCAAAAGTCAATAAGGTTTGTTATATTATTACAAATTTAGATAGGCAAACAACTCGAGGCATTTTAACCTGAATGTGAGTGAAGGATGAGTGGAAGATAGATTGAAATTATTAAATAGCTTAGTAAAAGTCGTAGATGCTATTTATTTAGTTTAGGTATTTAGTTGTTTACTTAGCCAGAAATACGTTAAAGGTCCTATACAATTAAGTACAGCTCGTTTCATCCATCGAAAAGCTTACTTTTCAAGGAATAATCAGGTGAAATTCTGCTAACCAGGTGAGAAAAATAACTACACGAAAAGTTCAAACTATATTAAAAATCCATAAACTATATTACATACTCAAATGAACAAATATAAATATTAGTTATAGCAATATTACATTCAATAATATAGACACAAAAAAATGTGGTAACAATTCCAACTAATCATTATTTCCAAACCGATTTCGTGGTAACGCAGCTGATGGTAACCAACATAGGTTATGATGAACAGCTGATTGTCCATATCCACACCACAAAGTGTGGACTAACTAGCTCTCTGGACCGAGCTGGAATGACTGCGGACCTAATTTAAGGTCTCGTTATCCTTTGTGTGGTCAGCACGGCGTGGTATTGAGGTGATGATGTCCCGCGCTGTGAAAATTACTGTTAATACCACATAGCTATGATCACATACTATAACACTCACTCCCATACCATACTTGCATAGTAGTATCGTTATACAATAATAGTCATCAGTAGGGGTTCGCCATTTGATAGGAATCCTATACATCATCTGCAGCTTATTCTTTGAAAAAAATAAAACAATTGATTTGTTTACATAGTGAGGTATTTTCAATATTACTAACATATACTTCCCTCTTATTTGTTAGTTGGTTTAACTGTAATACTGTAATACTGTATGCTTCATCAAAGACATTATAGCTTATGACAAATTCCATTTAGGCGTAGTTGAAAAGTTGGATTATACAAAGGAAATCAAAAAATACAATAGACAACATCATTCTCTGTTGGAGGCCCCTTCAATTACTTTTCTTTTTATTCTAAGACTGGCTGCAGGTTTTGCATTGGCAAGATTTTATCTCTATGGTCAATCGTAAAGTTTTTACAGTACATTGTTTTCAAACAGTGATCCAAGATTGGTATTCTTCTTAGTTTATATTTTAAAATTGAACCTTTTTTGTCAGATGTGTAATAAGAACAGGAGCAAAGATTTATCCTGTTATACTTCATATTACATTGTAAAGCTGATAAGTACTTCAGAACTAGATATCAAAACGTGGCCGGTTAGATCCTAAAACTGTTCCAGGATAAGGAAAATCTGTTCTTAGTCAGTAACAAAACTACACAAATATCACATTCCATCTGATACTCACCCTTTCCTCATCTTTGGGCTAAAAACGCCAAGTCGCAGCCCCAAATTAATTTTTATCAATGAAATAATAATAGATAATTTACATACCCTAAACTATAGAATATTCATTTCGCACTATATTGTTAACTCGTGACATAGACTATCCAGCGATTTGTATGTCAAATAGAGGAAGTATTTCGGCATGTTTCAGCCTCCATCAGCAAATCCCCAATGGACATAGCGAGTTTACGAGACCCCATTCCCATGATTTACAGCTGACTTTCTCACAGCTTAAGTGACGTTTGCTTTAAAAGCAGGTCTATAAATTTACTGACACTTCGGAGTTTTATGTAAATATCTAACTTGAAATATGACATTCGTCTTTGAAACTTTTGATCTGTGTGCACTAAACATGTTGGATGCATGCACACAGCTTAAGATACATTGTATGTCACATTTTGACTTTCACCATTTGCAGTGATTTTCTCCAGTCAATTTATAACGCAAGAAGTTGATCTGTAATCATTTCAAGTGGTGTTAAGGCTTCTTATCAGCCTAGTCTGACCTACCGTCTTCTGTGTTTTACTTTGAAAGGTATCTTGAATTTGCAAATAAAATATTCATTTGAAAATCAATATTTAAAATACATAATGTATAGGTTTTATCCTTGTGCATTTCTTAAAGGTTCCTATCGATATACAACCGTAACTTAAAATTGGATTTATTTTAGTTCAAGTAATGACTGATAAAACTAGTCAAAATCGTTGAAATTGTCATGTATTTCACTCTACATCTCCCCAGTATGCATCAAAAAGTGTTGTAAAGTGTATTTTATTATATTCATTATATGGTTTTATGACACATCTATGGGAAAATATCCAAGGATTAGAGGAGGTAGCTGGTTTAGTAGTAGAGCGTGGGACTTGGGTATTTAAGGTTCCGGGTTCTAATACCATCTATCACAAATTTTTCAATTCCCCAACCCTCTAGGCCTAGCATGAAATAATGTGTAAAGTTCCGGGCTACGACCTGGCGAGAAAATATTCAACAATATCCAAAAAAAGTCAGTAAAGCAATGTGGCTCTTAATAAGAAGACATAAATGTGCCTTAGGGTTTCAATGTGCCAATATATTGCTCAGTATAATTTTACTGAACCCCATCAACACCTCCCACTTCCGTATATGCGGTAGGAAGAGTATTGTTTGGCAATACCACACCGAGTTTATGGCGAGCGGAGCCATTACAGTAAACGTGTAAACTGCATTTGATGGTTTAACACTTTCGACTCTTGAAAAAGCTTCATGACCTGAAACCTTATGGCGTGTGAATATAAGTCAAACACCCATCCACTCGAGTAGTTCAATGGGTCTGCAATATAATTTTGTTTATTCATTCCAACAGTAGTTACAAAATAGTATAACAGAAAGGTTATTTTCTAATTTAAAGTAATAATAATAATTCAATAACTTCTTCATCTTGTTATTAAATTACTTGAAAGTACAAAATATAAATCAAATTACTCCTGTAATTATATAAGTACTCCCAAAAATCTACAAATGAAATTGTGTAAGTGGTGATCAATTTCGATTGGACACTCCAATCATCATCAGACCCAATAGGCGAATGACAACGGGTGGCGTCATCCTGTAATCCAGCTACTAGGAGGTCACGAATTGTGGATATTTATAGGCATGCACTGTGGATGCGATACTCCCTGGTGTGGATTAACGTCCGCACGAGTGAGTGCCACGACTATCCGCAGTACTATCCTGATAATTAGACCAATTCGTATATACCAAGGAAAAATGTGGTTCGGAATCCACTATAAACTGTAGGTCCCTTAGTTGCCATTAGCTGTATGGGCTATTAATTAACAGCTGTGTCTAAGGAATGTCGGCCTTAGTCACTAACAAGACTACAAGATCGCGCCACTCATCCTACACTCATCTCCATTCATACTTGGCTTAAAATACCTACTATGTATGGTCGCCATTTCATTGAACAGTAACAGTATTAACAGACAAGAATCTTAATATCCAATAGTAGATGACGCCATTGAGATTCTTGTCATTCGCCTATTGGGTCTGATGATGATTGGAGTGTCCAATCGAAATCGACCACCTTTCATGTATTCACCGACTTGTGAGTAAACAGTATGTGTGTAAATATATTATTACAAGTGTTATATGACTTATTTTCTTTCAGGTAATTATAGTTCTCACCTTTGAAGGTTGAATTGGTAATCGTGACTTTATGGTATTTAAGGGATTGTTTCTGACATTTCCGTAAATAATACACTCGTGATCAATGGGAAATGTTTCAAATTCTTGTAATAATTACCTACCAATTATAATAATAAACTAGTGATGGCAATACACAAGTATAAATTAGATAAACAACAATATTAAAACAATATGATATTGTGATCATTACAGAGTCTGATATTATTGTTACTTCAACTTTATACATTATTGTTGTTTTCTTCAACTTCAACTGTTAATTGTTATATATTTCTTTTCTCTTAAATATTTTTTGTAAGCTGGAATGTACCGTTGGAAGTAAAAATTAATAAATGTATGAAAATACATACCTATCTAACTCATTACTGAAAACATAAATTTGCTGACCAAGAACTCTCTGAAACCTGCTTTGAGCCAAATAAATAATACATGTAATATCACATACAACATTACCCACAACAGAAGATATTGGGGATATTTGAGAAAAGTAATATCACAAAGAAGCAGTGTGATCACGTCTAGTTTTGCAAGCCCAGACGAAGGAGATAAGACTGGATTCCACCGACAATATCTTCTGCTTAGGGGATATTTGTGCTTCCTAACTATCTCACCCGGTGGTGCAAGTCTCTGTGTAGGTTTTCCAATATGTTCCAATACACAAAAGTGTATTTGTCTGCCAAAACATATTGAAAATAAATTTATTAGGTACTGCACAAAACTAGTGGTATAAAAATATAGAAAATATGTCAAGTCAATTTCTACTTAGGTCAACCGAGGAAAGATTTACTATAGTTATTTTCATTAAATTGTTACAATTAATCAATTTAAATTTCAAACTTTTTTTAAAAAGAGAAATACATATATTAAAATCCTAAATAAATGTATAAACTGTAATTCCTACCCATTAGCGTCCTAAGAATACTTTTCGTTGATATAATTAACTTCAATCACAGATTACATTAAAGTAAATTATTTTAATTAAATTATTTGATTACCTTAATGTTTACATAACTAAACTCTTAGCCAACTAATTTATCAATAGTTCTTAACCTGTTCAAATCGAATCAGTGTGATGAATTTTGAATGAATTCTCGAGCCAACAGATTGTAAATCAACAATTGATTGAAAACATAAATATTCAACCAACGATTAATATTGAACGATGCGGCAATGAAAGCGGTATTTCAATTACCTCCGTCCGTAAGTGATTTAAGTGCATCAATAGTTTATATTTCACTATCTACCATTAATTATGTAATCCAATTACTACGAAATTCGAATTTTGTTGATAACTCAAAACACTAATTGTGCTATTATTGGGTAAGTTATTATTTGTCATTTGGTATAAGTCAATAAGTAATTTATTGGGCCAAACTGACAATAGTATTGGGCTTCATTGTCAGTTTTTATGGGACACGTGATAGTTTTGTTTAAGATTTTTTAAATGTAATTACCTCATTGGTAGTGATGAACTATGCTGGATTTCGTTTGCAAAATCCAAGGTGTGAGGGAATTTAAATAAATAATAGTTTTATGTATAAATTATTATTGAGATAGGGACGCCACCTAGGTGCGTTTTTCACCCAAATATGGGTGAAGGATGAGTGTAGAATGGAGTGTGATGATCTGTGTAGCAATGTTACTAAGATCAGCTGTTTTATTAGCTAAGATCACTTATTTCCAATGATCAAGAACAGCTGATCCACTTTCGAACCATCAAAAAGCTATTGTCCTTTCTCAGGATCGAACCGGCGATCTTTTGATTGTAAGGTGAGCACTATAACCACTGAGCTACCCAGCCACAGATTGGGAAGATGTGTGTACCTTTGTTACTGACTAAAATAAACTGTTTTAACGTATGACCAGACCCTATGTATAAAAAACCATTTTCAAGCTGGTCCAGTTTTTAGACGACCATACAAGAGAAGCACTGTAACCATCTATCCACTTATTACTTGAACTTTTTAAGAACTAAGCCATCTATCAATTATATTCAATATCTATTAACATCACACAATAGCAGGTTTCCCTGTAACATCCCTTTTCCAGCCGTTCTACCTGATTTTTATGACTGAGGTGTCATTTTAAGACGTAGCACACCTGCTGATGGTAAAAAGATGATTACTCTTAGAGATTTGACCCCCTTTCTTTCATTTTATTTATAGAGTCCATTTAAAAACCCCAGTTATACTAACCATTTTTTATAGCATTTTAAATTTGAATTGTAATTTAACAGCTGTGTCTTTAGTTGACAGTTCATAGTTTGTGAAAATAAAATTTAAATAGGTTACATTTTTTATCACTACGGCCTGATTAAGGTAGGTAAATCTCTTTATGGTATATTTAAAATCAACAAATTAATTGCAAATTAGAAGTTTTATTCACCTAACAAATGTTATAGACAAACATAATTTTGAAAAGGTAAATGGGTATCGCACTGGATACATTTTGCTTTGGAAACAGATTTTAGGCCCTAACCTGCGCTAATTGTGCACGGGTACCCTTGTTTGTCCTTATTAAGGACCAATAGATAAAATGGGTTCCAGAACAAATTGGCCTGTGAACATAAGTAATTAGCATCTTGCCATCATAGAGTCAGGATAGTTAGTTAACAAAGAAAGTTTTAATTAAGTAAGGGTCAATATTGTTTCGTGTACACACAAACTAAAATGCATTATGATACGACTTGAAAAAAGCCTTTGAAACAGCAGTTGAGTAAATATAACTTGAAATTTGAAGTCAAAGTAGAGTTTTAATGCTGCCTTGGTTTTCCGCTTTTATGTTATGGCCGGAGTTTTAATTAACCGAATGTCTCGAACATAGAATGACACCAGAAAACCCGAAACTTTCCAAACCATTACAAATTCTATTAAAAGTTTTAGACTTGTTCAATATGTTACATTTTATTTTTAAGGATATAATTGGACACTCCTGCATTTAAAAACATCCAACAGAAAAATCGTATTCCTATAATCACGCCATGTCATAATTTTGATGTAATGTATTATTTCATTTACCTGCTTAAACAAGGTTGAAAAATCAAACTAAACCTATTTGTTCATTTAAAATATCATTATTATATACTAGTACTTGTCCTAACTCTCTTAATTTGACAACTATTTATTTTATTTATTTATTTTTTTTTACTTTAAACACCAATGATCTTAAAAGTTTGTAAGAATTATTGAAAAAACAAGACAGTATGAAATGGTTCGTAAAATTTACTTAATAAAGGAGAAAAATATTTTCAAATGTTTAAATATCTTTCAATGAGTAACAAATCTATATGGGCAAATCAATTAATAATAAGGGCAAGTTTGATATAAAAGCACACACAGGCTATCGATTATATTGGTTTTATCTATATTATATATTTTATATATTTTATCTATATTGGTTATATGTATTATATTATATTACTTTAATATTTGCAATTCAAAAGTAAGAAAAGTTTTGGAACAGTAATAACCATTTCAAGAGGTTGTTTAAAATCACAAGAATACATAAATAAAGACGAAAATAATTAATTGTCTTATATGTCCGTTTTTTATGGATTTAAACATGATGGATTCAAAATACATGTATTCATATGGAAAATTAAATGCATTAAACTTAATGTATACAATTGAATTAGAATAAAAGATTTCATCTTTTATACATTTTTATGTAAAACCGATGATAACTGTTTTCAAGGTTCCTGGATGTGATCGTGAATTGTATTGAAAGAGTTATATATCAAAACAATAATACATTATGTATCGTAGAGCTATCAACTTTAGCTTGGTAAAATTAAACAATATATTGGTAGACATGTTTCATTAGCATGAGGAGCTTAGCGACTGTATAGTTTCGGTGCCGAATTAGTGCCATATTCAGGTTGTACATGAATAATATGTTGAATAGTATATATAATCTTGTCGTTCTCTATTGAGGACGCAGAACTTTAAAATGTTACCACTTCAAAGTTTTATTTAATTTTTTTATTATTCAGCAGAAAATGCATCCCGTTAACATTAAGTAACCTGACCTCCAACTGCCTTAGTGTAAACGTGGTTTTAGTGCAATTTACACAATTTATTTTGTATTCCATTTATTTAAGAGATAATAAACACACATTTAAACCATTACCAGGCTACCAGGCTAGCTCGTGTATTAGAGAACAGTTTACTGATATAATATCAGGTTGATATAGTGTTAGTGTTTGCTTTATGAGTGGAATTGCAAATGATATCAGCCAATACTGCAATGGTGGTTTACAATACTGCAATATGCATTAACTATCAAATGACCAATAATACCTGTGCGTTTGTATCAGTGCTGATTTAATGGCCATGGAATGTGTTTTAAGGTTAAAGTATCGTTTCTTAAGAAATCATTTGTTTTATTAACAAATCAAATGGGTAACTAAGAAAAACAATGAAAATGAGAAAAGAGGATGAAATATACTTAGAAGTGCCAGGATGTTTACAATGATTGATGTGACATTTATAAAAAAATACTTCCTTCAATTACTATTTCTTTCGATACCTAGTATTAGTAAAACGATAATGGCATTGAGTAATTTTATTTCATAATTATCAAGTTTAAAAAGAATTAAGTAAAAATAAATGGTATCAGCACTCTGACACATCATATTTTCTCCCATAAGCTTGTCAACATATAAGCGGGGAGAGTAAAAGTGATATTTATAGATAAAAATTACAAAAGTTAATAACTTTTCAACCGTAATTGTAACAGCATGGAGTGTTGTACTATTTTTTTTAGAATTATTACGACCATAACGTATTGATTTTGATCAAAACCAGCTTTTCACCAAAAATCCATTTTTTTGTTATTTCATGGGTGTTATGGGAAAATAACATAAAACATTATTTTAAATGAATGTACAGTAATAAAATACGTTTCCGAATACTTTTTTTCATTCCTCGTGTATTTATAAACATACACTAGGGCTATACATTATGTTACAATGGCTGTCATTTTTCAACAGTATTACTTCGCTTTATCAGGCCCAAAATAAATCCGAAATCTAAAATGATACTAAAGTCTTTTATACATTTATTTATTGACTAGTAAATCTCTGCAGGGTAGTTATGAATATGTACAATGTTAAAGTAATATTTTACCATAACCATATTTCTTTATGAATCTTTACTACAAATGTTTCAACCTAATGTATGGGAGAAGGCAAACGCATTTGTAACCTCTCAAATGATGTTTTCTAAGGCTCGAGACTAAAAGCATTGTGACTGAAGTGCTTAATGGCTTGAATTGTGCGAGAATTAAATTAATCCGTGAGCGAGAAATATTAGGCGAAGTGTTGAGTGTAAGTGTTTGAGACAGGCTCCGAGTTTTAAATATGACTTTTTATTTATTTGCTTAAAGGCGTTATTTCAATAAACAAAATCATAGTCAAATAAATTTACTATCGTTATTTCACAACCACTCTATACAAAAATATTGTTATTATTTATTTATATTATTTATTACAAGCAACTGGAGTGGAGCTCGGAAAGTTTTTTTTTTTAATAAGAGTGCGTCTGTATGTTAATCGGGAATGTTAGCTATCATCACACCAAATTTCAGCCCAATCCGACCAGTACTTTACGCGTTTAATTGTCACAAACATCCATAAATAAATCCAAACTTTCTTACTTATAATATTAGTATGATTAGTGCTTAACTTGCAGTAAATTTAACTATTTCATTTACGTTTTTACACCAGAAAATTCATATGCATCTACACATATTTATAAAGCCTTATAAAAGTAGTTCGATTTGTAAATAAATTGGTTTCTCCCCAGAGACATGTTTTCGGTTATAAAAGAACATTAAAAACTTAACTTCAAAGTAGAACACTTTGAAAACACAAGCTATTAAATATTATTTCAATTGCAGCTTTGCTCTTTATAAGTCTGCGACGAACAGTCTTAAAATAGAGACTCGTGTTTCTTTGAAGATATTAGGGAGAAAATGTTCAATTTATTTCTTCATCGTTTCATATGACTTAAAAATATTGTTGAGTTTTATATATTCAGGTAGACCTCTGATTTGTAGTGATTATAATGTGGAAATTTTTATTCAAGTACAACGTTGTTGATGAACTGGTAGAGTAAGCTACATAATATAATTTCATCCAGATTTCTGCGAAACTGTTGTAGCAACTGTAACATAAAAATGCTTTATTTCTTAACAAATCATCATTTGAGTTATGTTTGGTAAAAACCGTCAGTGTGTACCAAATAAGTAGGTAATTGGCAGAAGCACACTACGTCAATGGCTAAATTTAATTACCATTAACATAATAAAGATTAACATAAAAAAAGTTCATTAGATTTCTACTTCTGCCTAGTGGTTTTAAGGGCATGTCAGATTTATTGTCTAACATAATGTGTGTTCGTAAATGTCAAATGGATATCGTGCCTTTTTTGTTTACTTTGTATTGTTTTGTATTGATGCCAAAATAAAATTACAATTTTCATGTACAATTTGGTAAACAACATAGTTTACAGTTGTAACAAATTGGAACGAAAATGATAGCATTATCTTTCGAGGGTTTTTGCTGTAGTTCCAAATTATTTTTCGTTTACGCCTCTAAGACAGTTTCATTTAAATGAAATTTTTTATATTGATTGCGTTTTAATGAAGAATAAATATACATAATTAAAAATATTAAAATTAACTAGCCTACATGAGAAAAACTCTTTATCAATCAGTTTTTTACAGGAAGCATTAAAAACACTAAACCACTTTTGTAATCTTAGATGAGCTAAATGGTTTAATTGATAAACATTAGTTTTCCTTATCCGTTTGGTTAACAAATCCGTTTGGCTGATTTTAAAATTAATAAACTCATTAAGTCCCTACTCGAAGTTTTTAATTTTTCCAATACTGTGAAAAGCTTCATGGCAACTTTTTTTTAATGAACAGTAAAACCTGGCACCGTTTATACAACATAACATACATTTTTGGGTAGATTATAGGCTGAATTACAACTGGATTGAAAAACGATTCACATAATCGAAACTGTAAAATCCGATTTAAAACGTGAGCTCTAAAATTATGACACTCACTCATAAATATTTCAACAGTCGAAAACAGGTTAAAATCGTTTCATCGATAAGATTTGCAGTTATTGTCAGGCGTTCCATTAAAGGTAATCCGTTTAGCTTTTGATCGCGTGCGTAAATATTCTTTACGCCACAACAATGCATCACACATTATTGGAGTGGGTAATACAATTATCTGTTATGCCCGATAATGGAATAGGCCTGGATCAATGGGATGAATTTCAGTTGCTTTTCAATAGCTGTGAAAAGGGTTTAAACGGAGTACAAAATATACGTAGGTAGAAATTAGTTCTTTGGAATTAACTATAGTTTTTAACAAGGGTGTTTAAGGGAAGTAGTTGAGTATTAGATTATTGTTAAACTTCAATACATGGCTAAAATTATACGAAGCATGCTATGATTTTCAGCAACTGCTAAAAATATTGTTTACGGTTATGCCCCTAAACACAATAAAAATTGGTAACCAAACCTAAAAAGGCTGTAAACTATTCAGGTAATTTAATTTTAGTACGGTACTCTTAGTTAGTTAATTGTGGTTTAAAATAATTTAAAGTAATGAGTATAGATGCAATTATAATGTTTATGAATAAATATAATGTGTTTAGGACGTTTATTTATCATATATAAGTAAAACTGAACATGACATAAGTAATAAACTGTAGTTGGAACGTATATTTTCTTTTACAACGTTCTGAAGTAACTATTCTTAGAAACCTTTCTACATTTTTCACACAGCAGTATTTAGTAACATGTGTTGTTATATGTTTCAGATTTGCTGAGAAACGTGTATTACCAGTAAGTATTTATTATTCATCTGAATTATAAAAGATTAGAATCTAATCTTAAAGTTTGTTGCCAGTTTAGCATCAAAAAGACAAGTAATATTACAATGTTACTTATCAATAGCTAATATTCTTTTGGTAAGAATATTGATTGAATAGATCGCTAACAAATATCTCAAGGCTTAGGTCATATTTAGAAATATAGCACTTAGATTGAACTGTGTCAGATTCAGTATTGTGTTATTAATATAGACAGAATCAGAATCGGAATCTTTATTGCTGGTAAATATTTTCACAAATTCATTAGACAACCTCTAAATAAAATTGTTGTTTCAATACAGTAAAATTCTTTCAGGTTAACGGTATAAAACCTAGTACGATATTTTAGGTTACTTTATCAGTTTTGTCTTAATAATATGGTTAAAATATTAACCTACGACAGTTTTTTTAACTAGCCTTTTCAATTCAGTTCTTAGAATTGAAAAGGTTCATTTTACAGTATTGTATACTTACTTTATAGCATCGTTTTGTTACTTTACAGTAAACCCAATTTGGACCAATGAGGTTCAAGTATTCAGAGAAAGAAGTAAAATTGTAATGCTTCGAACGTCAACTTATCAGCTGTTAAGGCCAATTAAACTATACAATGAGTGAGTGGTTGGGACAATGAGTTGTTGCATTACAATCAGAGTCAAGGAGAGGTTATAAACGAAAACATGACTTCTTTTATATGTTATAGTAGTGGTTGTACTAATTAATTACAAATCGGTCTTGGGTTACGCATTAAAACGCCTTAAAATTCATTACTTTTCACGTTAAAATATACACAATGATTTAAAAGTTTTCTGACCCTACTTTATAACCATGTACGCATTTAAAGATTTACCAAAGGTCTATAAACGTTCCTCTAAATATTTTCTACAGGAAATAGAAAACATTTCCACAGACAAAGTAAGTTTCACCCAACAGAAGTGTTCTGGCGCTAAAGACTTCGCACACAAAACCCATAAGAGGATTTGTGTCTTCGGTTCGGCATTGATGTTTTCAAAGCGCAAAGTTTCCAAAGAGTCCGCAAACCATTGATTTAAATCGGAATCACTGCCTTGAATATTTATTTTGGTATTGATTTAATTTGCAATGAAATATAGATAAGTACTTTACTCGCATTCACTTAATTGAGACGGTGACGTATTAATGTACGTAATTCGTTCTTAATATTAATAGAAAGAGATAATACGTTCAGGTTTGTTTCTTATTAATCAACTGTTAAAACAGTCAATAGGATAATAATTTATGGAAATCAAAGATCTCATCAAGATCATCGAATATCTAACCACTAAATAGCTACTGACTATTTTCAGGATAAGCCCGGCGGCTTTTTGATTGCAAGGTGAGAACTATAACTTCACTACTCTATGCTCCTCTACTGTTGAAAAATTAGGAATAAAATCAATGTTTGTAGCATTGGATAGGTTTAATTTTGAAGTCAATGACATAGGCTTACGTATTTTAAATACCGAATTTATCTTTACTAACGATGCCTTTATGGGGCAAGTACGGTATGTGAATAGGTGTTATAGTATGTGATCATAACTATGTGGTATTAATAGTAATTTTCACAGTGCGGGACATCATCACCTCAATTCCACGCTGTGCTGACCACACAAAGGATAACGAGACCTTAAATTAGGTCCGCAGTCATTCCAGCTCGGTCCGGAGAGCTAGTTAGTCCACACTTTGTGGTGTGGATATGGACAATCAGCTGTTCATCATAACCTATGTTGGTTACCATCAACTGCTTTACCACGAAACTGTGTTGGAAATAATGATTATATGAAACCGTTAACACTTATTACAATGTTTTAAAACTTATTGAATGTGTCGAAAACGTACATAACATTTTAGTTGCACATAGTAACAGGCTCAGTCGACTATGAAGTCTGTATGTATTAAAATCTTTGCTATAGCTAGATTATAAATATGGATCCGTGTTAGGTTAGGTTGGATTATAATCAAGATACACTTCTTAGTAGCTCAACACAAACTTAAACACAGGTAGAGGTTTTTTTAACCAGATAGGTTAGGTTAGGATGGGTTAAGTTAGGTTAGGTTAGGTTATGTTATAGGTTAGGTTAGGTTAGGTTATGTTATGTTGTGTCAGTTTGTGTTACTATAGGTTAGGTTAGGTTACATTAGATACACGATTCACTTCCTGTTAGCTAAACACAAACTTAAACACCGGTAGATGTTTATTAATCAATTAGGTTAGGTTAGGTTGGGTTAAGTTAGGTTAGGTTAGATTAGGTTATGTAAGGTTAGGTTAGGTTATGTAATGTTGTGTCAGGTTTTCTTACAATAGGTTAGGTTAGGTTACATTAGATACACGATCCTGGTAGCTCAACCCAAACACACAGGTTGAGGTTTATTTATCGGTCCTAAATACATAGTACAACATGATACTGCAATGGCCACAGCCCGGTTAACACTACGGCTTACACAACATTAAACCTTGTTTATAGATGACACATTGACTCACAGATAAACTTCATGGCTGCTGAACATACACTTCCTTCAACCCTTTTTTTATAATCGCTTATTCAATTACTTGCCCAATTGATTTACCAATAAAGAGATACAGTATACTATGTACAAGAATTTAAGCAGAATATGAATTATAAAAGTTTGTGTAAAATATGAATGGAGTGAATAATCAATGCAGTTTAAGAACAGCTTTTTTACCAGGATTGCTTAAATCCAATGGCCCAGGTCAAGAACTTCATGGTTTATGGACGAACAAATAAATAACCCCCGCTACACACTATTTGAATTTACATCTGCCTGATTTGTTATAAAAATATTTCCCTAAACATTTTAGATTCATTTTCTATTTATGTAACATTAGCATAGACGATTACTTAGGTTTGCTGCTACGCGAAAGAAAAAGGAGTTTTTTTTCTAGAAAGATATTAATAGTATATTATAAAAAATATATTCACCAAATTTGATTACATATCCAAAAACAAAAAGCAACAGTTTACTTTTCCATTACCATAATGAGGATTTTTTTAATGTTTAGTTTTTGGGGATTTTCTCCGTAACCCTTAATTGTACAGCAGTTCAAAATCTTCTATGATATTTGAGCTTTACTAGCTCATAGTTTTTGTGAACTGTTTGAATGAAAGGGATTTAAATTAAGGAAGTACAGAAAACAGTCTGCAACGTTTTCGTCTCGAATTTCCAATCCAGCAGCCAATCACTCGGTTGGCACAGTCTCGGTTTTCAAGTAAACAAGCCGTTTCTTGGAATTGGATAAAATCTAATTCCCGTTCTGATATTGTTATATTGTACGTCTAGAGCTAAGCACAGTTAAAATAAATACGATAGTACCCAGGCAAATTGCCTCTATATGCTATATCTCTCAAATAGGGTTTCAATGCAAAAATATTATTAGATTGCGTTATATTTTTATTTTAGTTATCAAACCCCCTTTTAAGAAAGTATAAATCTGTTAATGGAGAAGATAATATTGGAACAAAAATAATATAGATCACTATCGTTGCGTTATCCGAGAAAATAACAGTTAATAAAGTCTTTTTATCTACAGTTTTATACTTTATGTTTATAAATATTTTAGAAAATCCAATTTTACCTTGGTAATAACGAATTCTAGTGAGGAAACAAACGTTTCGAAGCAGAGCGTTGTGACTGAAGTGCTTAATGGCTTGAATTGTTCAAGAATTGAATTAATCTCAGAAGCGGAATATAATTATTTAAGTTGGCCCATTGCACGCCTAGCAACTAATGTATTTTGTATTTTGTTTTGTTGTTGAATTTCTTACAAATAATGTATACCTTTTCCCTTTACCTACTATGAATTTTTATTATTTTTTCAAGTTTATTATTGTTTTAGTTGATGAATTTATTCCAAATTGTTTTTAAGGCCAGTACAAAATACTCCCTAATTCATCAGAAGAATTGAAAAAAAACTAAAGGAGCTTTGCATCTTCTAGACGGGTCAGATTTTCTTTTAACGTGTTAAGAATTTACATTTTTGAAATCTAGTGTTAGTTCTTCCACGTTAAATGTCTTAGAGAAAGATAATTCTAGGTATACATTGAAAATGAAATTTTTTGTACAAACTGTTCTGTAATCAAAATTTATTTTGGCATTATTTTGCATTGAGTCCCTATCACAGACTAGGGGTGAACTATATTTGAATTATATTCACTCAATTGTCTTAATAAAAAATACAAGTAGTAAACGTTATATAGCCTTGTCAACAAAATAAAACTTACAAATAATTTTCTAAAAATATAACTAAATTTAAAAATTCAAATAAAAGCCAAATTAGAGTAGAGAGAAAGAGTGGTATCCTAAGTACCTAGATTCTAAACTCTACACGAATAAAGTTGTAAAAGAAAGGGTTATATACTTTTTTGTAAGTTTGTCCAGGTACTTCCTTCTAAGAGTATCTTGTAGCGTGGTAAACATTTTCCAAGAAGTAAATGTTTTTCTAAGAACGATGTATGCTTTGGGATATATATATATCCGTTCGGTGTCTGAAAACGTAGCCATTGGCGTGTGAAGGGTTGTAAATAAGAGTTTTTCTCACAACCTAGCCAAGAAAAAAATACTTTTGAGGATGTAAGATTCCTATTACATTAGAACAGTTTTTGTATGTACAAGATTTTAAAATATATATTATTGTTTTGTTTTATTTACATCTTTAAAATATAAATGTCACAAAATACTAGTACTTTCTTATTTTTATAAACCATTTAATAGAGGTTTTAATATAGACTTCTTCCTTACATGTTCCTCTAACCCTTCTCGGAGTCATCCATTTTTATTCGGACGTAAATAGCAATCAATAAGGACAAGTCGAGTAACTATTACACTTCACCACTTAAAGATACTCTTTTATACATTTTTAGACATAACAAATACAATCCTTAGTATGTTTTTGACATTTTGTCCACCTATCCATTCAGGATATATGAAAAATAGGCATAAATTTACCATGCGTAACGTTGCATAACAATAAATAATATATTTATACTTATACAACAGCTATACAATTAAACAATATATCTTTTAAACCTCTGAAAAATACATAAGGAAAAATGCTAAAATAAACAAAGGCCTAGGTATTTTATGGCATAAAGTATCCCTGTCCAACGATTGTGAACGGGTGAATTCAAGGTTAAAAGATGACTATTATGTTAAATCAAGTTTAAGAATATAAAATGGGCAATTAAGTACAGCATTATATGTTTCTGTTTCATTTTTTGAAGATTTTATAGTTTGTATGTGAATGTATACATTTCCTTATAATTTCACAATTAAAGAACATCAATTCTTGTTAAAGAAAGGCAAACAGCAGCAATAAGGCAAACGTCCCGAAATGTATTCTGAGCCTAATTGCCTGACTCAAGACAAGCTAATCCGCTAAGTGGCATAGTCATAATGTTCACTGCATCTGCACCTTACTGTTCATTCTCACAGATATTAAACATTTTTGGAAGATAGATTCATTTTGTTTAAAATTCGATGGTATTTTAGTTGTTGTTAGTCTGGTAAATTATCAAATGATTGGTGTGTGTATAGTGAATGGTGTAACGTATTGAAATAATTAATTCATGTAAATTGTATTTAACACATTCAAATATATGTTTTACCTTTAACTATTTATACAACTAGACATTTCATCCTCGTGTTAAATTCTTCGCCTGTTTTCTTTAAACAAAATTGTCGTAGTTGATGTGAGCTACTGACAGATTGCGCTGATCTAAATTACAAAATTTCTTTCGAATACAAGAATTTTTTAACAAGTCAAACTAATTAAGTGACTTGTTATGAGCTATAGCAACTGTTATGATGAATACCAACTTGTTCAGCAATAACAAATTGGTAGGAAATAGAAGTTTAGGCATTAGCTTATTCTATGACTGCTCACACAACTTAGTTCTTTTTAAATACAAAATTGGCAAAAACTTTTCCATATCGATGGAATGTCTACTCTAGTATCCAGTAGTCAAAGGTTTTACCCTTGGGTAAGATTTCGAAAAAAATACTATGGAAAATATTTGTATAGCTACCATTATAACAAACTCCACAACAACAAAAAATCGTTTTTTCCAAATCAAATATTTTGGAGAAAAAATGCAATCTTCTATATATCTAATTCCGTAAGCCCAAAATTTTACAATGAAATTATGAGCGAACGGGAGGCCGTAGAAAGCTGGGAGAGGTCTCATTTAAAGGTCTGGGCATGAAGTTTTGGGGAAAATTATTCATTTTTCTAAATTATGCACCAAAAGGTCGTTACGTAATAAAATAATTTACATTTAAATAACATGGGAATCCAGGTCATGTCTGCTTTGGTTACTTAAAAACATGTGGTTTATTTAATTTAAAGCATATGGTAATATGTACTGTAATATGTATACTATTATAAAGCTGAAATCTATATATCTAATTCCGTAAGCCCAAAATTTTACAATGAAATTGTGAGTGAACGGCAGGCCGTAGAAAGCTGGGAGAGGTCTCATTTTAAAGGTCTGGGCATGAAATTTTGGGGAAAATTATTCATTTTTCTTAATTATGCACCAAAAGGTTATTACGGAATAAAACAATTCACATTTAAATAGCATGGGAATCTAATTTTATGTCTTTTTATTTAGTGCAAACACAGCTGTGATTATATAAATTGAAAAATATAACCACACCTGAATGTGCATTATTTTGTTATTGTAAAGTTGTTAGTGAAGTAGTAAACAACACAAAGTGAAAATTATATCAAATCTTTTGAACAAACAATTTGATACTTTTACACTTAATACTTTACAATGGCTTGCACAGTAATAATGTATAATGTCGGAAGACTACCACTCAGAGGTATTGTTCCTCGAAATGAGAACTACAGGCGCCAGATTTGGCACGATATTAATGGAAGAAGAATAAATGAGCATCGGATGAACATGAAGTTATTCCTGTGTATAGATTACCAATTTTAAATGAGATTGCATTACACAGCATAGGGCCAATGAACGATGGATGCATTCATTGTGGTGCATTGCACAATTTGATTTGGTGAAATTGTGGCGCAAGGCCGAACCTTCACAAAAGATGGCATTTATTTGAAAATCCCAGTGTTTACCCATGGTCAACTTTATATTGCTTTTAGATGGGTAAAGAGGGTAGATGATGTTAATAGTACTAGAACCAAAAAAAAGGCCAAGGAATAGACCAAAATGGATACCATACAACAAATGTTGTTTCAGAGAGATTTTGTTATAGAATTAATTAGCATTTTACAATTTGGATGATGACATTATCTCTATATGTGTTTTTCTAAGTGAATTTGTCTATATTTAAAGAAATCTATATATATTTAATTAATAGTCATGAAGATTGTTATTGGAAAATGTTCCTTAGTTGTATTATGATTTGAAAGTTTATATTATAAACACACCGCATATCCTTTGGAATTTGTATTTTAAATAGAGCAGACATCAAAACACATTATGCAGGTATGTAAAAACTATTATACATATCATAATAAAAAAGTTAAATGATAATTCAAGGTAGGGTAACCCATGAGACCAATAATTTGTACAAAATAATTACTATAATCTCAGAGTAAATAAAACAAATTTTGTTTTATTTACTCTAAGCTATAATATAGGGGCTATTGCCCCTACAAGCCACTAGTATAAACAAATTGTGTAATTTTATAGTGGGAAATTAGAATATGGTGGTTCCCTTGTTATTGAAATTGATACGAAATCAACATTTTATATCAAAAGCTCCAATTAAAACAGTGGATGTCCACATGGCTTCGATCCAGTGGATGTCCACATGGCTTCGATCCAGTGGATGTCCACATGGCTTCGATCCAGTGGATGTCCACATGGCTTCGATCCAGTGGATGTCCACATGGCTTCGATCCAGTGGACTTTTTATAAGATAAAGGATAAGGTTTTGTTTTATATGTGTAATGATATGTAAGAATATGTGTAACCTTAGCTTATTGGTGCAATCGTTTTTGTGTTCACACTTTCGAATAAAAATTACAGATTACAATCAAAATGGAAACATTTGTACCTCATACTTATCCTCTGTTCGAAGCACTATTTGTATTACAGGCTGGACCACAGTTCTAGGCGTCTGGCTGACGCATGCGCATTAATTTGCTGTGTTAATTCCCAATCTGTCAAAACTTGGGCTAACATATGATTAAATGCAAATTCGTTATTACGCATGCGTCAGCCAGACGCCTAGAACTGTGGTCCAGCCTTTACATCTCTTTGAAAATACCTGAAACATTTTACACCTCCAGCGATGGTAAGGCTGTAAAATAAAGAAAGAAGAAGGTGAATCGTTGAACAGTATTGAAGTCGATTCCAATACCGTAAACCATACTTAATGATGCGGAGTGTCGTGATCCTGGGCCTGGCTGTTACCGATACTGACCCTCCCCCCTCAACTGTTGCTGTTACATTTACTGGCATCCCCCCGCAGGTTATACTTTTGTATTTATTTGACAATGTCATGTAATAAAAGGTTTACATTTGTAGGAGGTGGAAGTAGTTTTAACGTATTCACCGTGGCTAAGAATAGTGGATATAAGATTAGAGTGTAATTTAAATTTAAAATAACCAAACCAAAAGTTAAACTAAACATTTACATTGATGGAAATGATTTAAAATTAAATGTAAGGCTCAAAATAAATAGAAAATTACATATTAATGTTAAAGAAGGTTGGTGAATTAGAAAAGATTTTGCGAGTGATTTTTTTTTATTGCGTAACAAAATATGTAAATCACTTAAATATTCATGTAAGAAGATTTGCTTCAATAAAGGCCTTTGAAATCATTAGCACCTAAGAACACCAATATTGACCATACATTTTACAATGTTTGTGGTGACTTTGTATCCAGGATCTTTACCTAACGTAAGAAAGCTTATAGGAATGAAAAACGTCTTGGGAGAATTTTTCTGGACATAGGTTTTACAAGCATAGCTCATTTTATCTTCGAATGTAAAAACTGATTACTTTATTATCAGTTGTAAATAATTTATCCTATGATATGTTAAAGTCGTGAAAAATTTCACTTACTTAAAATACAAAACATACATTGAAGCAAAACTTACACACCAAACATAACATCTTTACCATTCTAACTCTAGAAATTAATATATTACTTACCTGTGTTTAATTCACGATCATCTTCTCTAGTAGGAACCTTGTTGAGGTTTAACCGTTGTGTACCTGAAACAATGTACTATATGAACCTTAAACCAAATGAAACTTAAACAATTGAAAAGGTTAAAAGTAAAATGGCAAATGTCCCAGATACTTTTTAAGAAAGAAAATAAACTTTGGGGTGGCCAGTCACCTGAACGGCCTTTTGAGTCCATTCCAGCCCCGTAGACTTAATGACGTGGAGTTTGTAACCGTCTGACTGAGTGTCAGAGATACTGCTGACCCACCCTGTACTATCAGGACACTTTTGGATCAACTGTTGTGACCAAAGTATTTGAGGGGTGTAGCTATAAAAGTAGGCAAACTATATAGTTATATAGTTACATTAGTGGAACTGGTTTCGATTAAGTTACAACTAGTAGCAATTGATTTTGTTTAGGTAATTATGCCATTGACACATTTAAAGGATTTTTTTTAGTAAGGGAATGGTTTAATCCTGGTCTTGGAACCATGTAACGTCAATGTATTGTTAAATAGAATCAATAATGGTGTTGCTATCTGATGGGCTATCAATTATTGATAGTTCAGTGACAAATGGGTCTGGGCTTAGAATCGATTGGGCATGGGTTAAGTCAGCAATCAAAATATTTTAAGGTGATTAATATCTATGTAATCAACTTGCCTAGATCACTCCCCCTTACATTGTCAAAATTGCTGAATCCCTATACTGTGCTCTACGTAAATGGATAATATTTATGAAACGGTCAAGATCACTTAAAGTATTGAATATTGTAAGCTAAGCAAACATAGCTATGAAACTTACAAAATGCGGAAAAAATCACATAGTGAGCGCAGCGAACGAGCTCCAACCTAAAAGTGAGTGAGTGTAGCGAACGAACTTCAACCAGGACGTGATTGAGTCATGCGAACGAGCTCATCTTGAAAATAAAGAAGTTAAACGGGGCAAAGCCCGCGGGTACAGCTAGTCAGTCTATATCTAACAGTAAACCTTAATATTGATATAAGAAGTTGGTAAGCAATACTTTATACAAATGATAAATTGAAGCTACCAATGTTTACATGGGTTTGTATTAGATTGGATAAGAATTTGTCAGCGCTATTTCCAATTTATATTATTTAAAGGTTATGTAGAGAACGATCTATTTCGATTTACAAGACGTTTTCTGATTATTGTGTACAGTAAGGCATCGTGTCAAAAATTATTGAATATTAATTTTCTATTAAATAAAACAGATAAACGTCAAGCATAAAGTATATAAATAGTTTGAATGTTCTTTTATGCTCATTCCTTTGTATATTTATCTCGAACCATCGTGAGAATTAACAGAAGTACTCATCAACAGACATTATGACTAAAGCACTTAACATCTTAACTTGTTTAAGTCACGCAATTAGCGCGGGAATACATCTTGCAATATGGCGCGAAATTTCTCTTCCTGCATTTTGTCACTAAGAACCCAGTTTATCTTATGAAATGTATAATTAATTATGACTTTCACGTTATCATTCTTCAGCCAGAGTTATAATGTTTCACCAGCTATTAAGTAATAAGCTTAGGTCATTTAATGTCTGCGGTTTTATCGCATGAATGTGTTTAAAAAAAAGTTTAAATAAGTTTTAAATAAGTTTTAAAATATAATATAGCAAACAACAAAAACTAAAACAATTCTTTTCAGAAAGGACTTTTACTTTGTTTTGACAGTTACCATTTACAGAGAGTCCCTTAGGAAAATAGAGTAGCCTATATTTTTTCCAAAATAGTTTCTTTAACCAGACATTTGCTATTTTCCCCCATAAACGTTTTCATCTTAGAACAATTCCAAACTATCTTTATGAAACTTTGTATGTATGTAAGGTAGAAGAGACTCATGTAAAAAATAATCTTGGCTAAGTTCAAAACTTTAAAATGCCAATTAGATTAGTATAACTTAAATTACTTTAAAATGACAGATTTTTTTAACTACATCAAGTTATAAAAGATCGAATAAAAAACAGCTGTAATTTTAAGATTTTTTTTTGTAAAATGAGGTGGAATGAGTCTAGTCAGATTGAACCTCATTTGGCTTAACTTACTTTGCATTACATTTTCTGCGGTAGTATTATTGTATTGAGTGTTTACCAAACAAAGTCTCAAAAGTAATTGAAAATTATCTACAACTTTGATAACTATAATTTTTATAAATACATGTAGTATCCTTACTACTATGAAGAGTAGAATACATAACTAAAAGTTATAAAAAATATGAATTGGAAATGAGTGTAAGTAACATAGATGTAGCTTTGTTCGAATTAGAAGGCCAGTTTAACCAAACTCTTCTCAGGGTTGAACTTGAGTCGTTTAGTATGTAAGGTGAGAGCTATAACCACTTGGTTACCAAGCTGAATTCGTTCATGCCACGAGTACATACGATACAATAGCAAAAACTTTACTAAATTTCCCTGAACAAATTCTCACACAAAGATTAAAAATATGTTACAAAAGCATAATTTAAAAATTGTATTTAATCGTAATTTTTACTCTATTAATGTGTTAACATGTAAAATAAAATTATACGTCCTTATTTGTGTCTTTAATTATTTAAGCTTCTTCCAAAGTCTCACGACTCGAAGCAATACATATTTCCTCTGTCAGATTAAGCTGCACTGTGACAACTGTTAGCTCTGCGGGAATAAAACTGAACAACACTGAAGTCTCTGTGGTTTAAAATCAGTTTTCTCCATCAATCATTACCAGTAAGCTAGGTTTATCATCATTTAATTATCATATTGTCAGGACTAATATCATACGGAATAAGTGACTTAAACTATGCCATTGTTGGTACTTTGGAAAAACAGGTGCTTAAAAAACTATATTAAAATTTAAATATTTTATAAAAAATTAAAATTGAAAAGGACAATTTCTTTATAAATAATGTATAACATTGTTTATCTTATGTGGCGTTCAACTTGTAAATGTAGAATATATAACATGGTGTAGATATAAAGTCAATGTTACTATTCAGCACTTTGTTTTAACATAAGCTTTAAAATGACACATAAAATGGTTTAGTAGGGTTTGTAAAAAAGGGATGTTACAGAGAAAATCCTGGTTTTATTAAGTATATACAATGATAAATATAAACGTTTTGCTGCTATAAGTTATAGCTTCCAATAAGGAGTGATAGTAGCGACAGAAGTTGAATCAATAACTCCGGTTGAGTCGGGATGGCGAGACCCAGTAATAAGTTTAATCCTTTGTACCACACTGCCTCCAGACATGGTCCGTGTATAGCTGGCCTTACCCTGACTTTATATATTGCCTCCACCACTCGTACCAGTAGACAATGGAATGGGAAGGCTGAATAGGGAATATTAAGTTGTCGACCAAAACTTTAATACCAAAACTAATTATGTTTAAATGGGAAATGTGGTTGAATTCGTTCACATTTTCTTGTGTGATTTTTATTTATAGAGAGTACTCTAACGCAGAAAATTATCTACTCGGAAAAGGATACCAGTTTTATAGACGGGTGGATTTACACCTCAAGTCAAAATGATTGGGTTATTATATTATGTATCACACACCTTAAGGTTGTTATTCACGGATGCATTAATCTGAGCCAACATTACATACCACCAGCTACTCATACAATTAAATACCCCCACCACATCAAACCTGCAGACCAAGGGAATTTACATTTGCTTGATTGTTTTTTCAGACGGATCAATAATTTTTTCAAACGCAGTAGAATGGTAAAGAAATATTTAGTGACAAAAACTACTTGTTAGACAAACAAAAAATCTAAATGTTCGTCTTAAGATGGAGATAGTATCCGTAAATTCCATTAGGCAAGGGTAGGCTTTGTATTTAGTGACTCCGTTCGACTTGAGTTCAATTCCCTACATATTTACGAAATCGCCGAATAGTAGGTAAGCGTTTCCCTAAAAGTGTCAGTAATTCCATAGACTAAGCAACACAAGTAGACTCCTCATCCCATTGTAAATTTTGAAGCTTGTTTTTTGTGTCTAGTTCATGTACGTCCACACTGATCGCTGGGGTAGACGACATTTTATTTCTATTATTTTAGGATTATTTTCATGATTTTTGCGTAACTAGTTGGGTATATAACTAGGAGACCGGTTATTGTTTATGATTATATTCGTTTATTTGGTTAAATGAGGTTTTAAATGACTGAAATAACAAGAGAAACAAATATTATAAACAAAAACTATCTCTAGAGTTAGACGTACAGAACTAACAATAAAATTGGCTTTAGCTTTTCCATAAGGATGACAAATCTACTAAGGGAGTATGTTTTATTCGTGGTGACCCTTTCATTTAAGATTTAACTGGTGTACAATAGTAAAATATAACACAACTGCAATGCAATGTAGAAGTAAATCTTAAAAAAGTAAAAAAAAAAAAAAAAAAAAAAAAAAAAAAAAACTATCATTATTCTAGTGTTAACTGACCAGAGTGTTTTGTGATGTAATGCTGTAACAACATAGCAAAAGGAATTTTATGTTACTTCTTTAATCTCAATTAATGATTACTATGTTCATATGATGTTCATATATAATGGTTACTTTTGTCTCAACATCGAAAAGTAATTAGTTTGTTATCCTTCCTTTAGAAAGTGTGTATTAACGAACAGTTGAGTAAAGACACGATCAGGCGATCCACTTGAAATCCCCAGAACAGCAAAGCGGATACTTAGAGCAAACACTCAAATATCCAGTTTCAAGTAACTTAGTTTGATACAGTCTTCGATCTTGTGTCCAAACAGTATGATGTCACACTTGTTACACATTTTTACACTTTTTTTGTAGGTAACCACTCTGATATGGTATTTTGTATGAAAACAGCATTATGAGGTCTATACACTTTTCAAATTTTCATCCTGATAGTAAAGCGTAAATGAGGTTATAACATTGAAAGTGAAAATTACTGGTGTACCTATTCCAAAAGCCTTGGTCGCATCTTCTAAATCCATTTAACTCTTGTAAATTTGTATGGTGGGAATGTAATTTTTTTGAGGAATATTGTAAAATGCATCTTATTATATCCCTATTACAGCAACAAAGAGTATATTTTTGAGCATTATTTAATAGTAGTTGAGAAGAAAGTAATATGCTTGCCAACTTTATGATTGAATGAACATAAAAATATTATAAGCACATACTAAAATAAGAGTGGATATTTTTAAAGTGCTGCAATGAGGATTTTTTAAGCAATTTACGAGTATTCTTAACTTGATATTTTTTAAAGACAGATAATACTACATTATACCTTACTCAAAGTCAAATCATAGCTAACTTCTTTATAGAAAAATATCTATTCAACTATTCAATATTTTATTCTAATGTTTAATTGACCAACCATAAATTTCGCATTTTTCATGAGAAAGAGAATAGAACATACTATATATAAAAGCAAAAGTTATAGAAAGAAGCTAAAATGCATCATGAGCAAATTATTTTCCAAAGCTTTAAGGTTGATACTAAACCACACTTGCGAAGCTCCGGCTGGCTTGGTCCCAACAATATGTATTGGAACTGGGCCAGTTTAATGTGTAGTGTTTATAGAGAAATAAAGAACTGATAATTAAATTTATCATGCTAACTGTCCAACCAGCTATAAATCTCCATGATTTGTTTAAAAATATTATTAATCCGTGCAGTTTTCATTACAATCACTTCGCATATTTGTACGTTATTGACATTGAAGTTTGCTATTGTTTGATGCACTCTTTAAAATACCAATAAAGATCAAAAATATAATAATGACGATGAATGCTAATGTTTAATACTTCATTTTAGTTTGTTTGATATATATGATTATCACTACAACTTTACAGGATGGACATCTCAGCAATGCAACAAATGGTATTTAAAAACAATGTATTTTAGTAAACATTTTTAATAGGAATAATACCTTTTTGTATGACGATTACAATTGAATAATAATACAAACAAGTGGAATTGATTACTAAATTGCCAATTAATTTATTGTGACAGATACAGAAGACAGGTGTAAGAAGAAAATTTTATAATTCTTTGTTCTTGTTGTTTCTTTAAATGTAGAAATGAGGTATTTTGTTCCTTAATAAATAGATTTAAAACATGTGTATTACATTTTTCAAAAACTGGTTCCTGGATGATAATGTGTTAGAACCCAACCCACATTTGATCATGATATAACCACATAACATAGTATGTAGCAAGAAACCAAATGGAAAAGCAAAGTATTTCGATTTGTATAACACGATTTAAATGGTTTTTATCTTACACTGTTTTAATTTTGCAAAGTTATTATAAAAAATCCTCCCTAAATTTCCCCTTGAATGTTTTCATATAGACAAAATATTGAATTTCCTTAGCTAAAACCTCTAAAACAGATACATACATATTATTATGAATTGCAAATAAAATCTATAGCTGTCACAAAAAGTATGAATTTTGGCAGTTAATTTACAAGTTCAACGCCACATTAGATAAACAATGTAATACATTATTTATAAATAAATTTTAATTTTCAATTTTAATTTTTTTTTTAATATTTAAATTTCAATAGGCCTATAGTTTTTTAAGCAGCTGTTTTTCCAAAGTACCAATAATGGCATAGTTTAAGTTACCCTTTCCGAATGATATTAGTCCTGACAATATGATAATTAAAACATAATAAACCTAGCTTTTGGTAATTATTGATAAGAAGATAACAGATTTTAAACCACAGAGACTTTGGTGTTGTACAGTTTTATTCCCGCAGAGCTAACAGTTGTCGCAGTGCAGCTTAATCTGACAGAGGAAATATGTATTGCTTCGAGTCGTGAGACTTTGGAAGAAGCTTAAATAATTAAATAAGTAGTGGCACAAATAAGGACATGTAATTTCATTTTACATGTTAACACATTATTAGAGTAAAAGTTACGATTAAATACAATTTTAAGTTATGCTTTTGTAACATATTTTTAATCAATGTGTGAGATTCTGTTCAGGGAAATTTAGTAAAGTCAAAGTGTTTGCTATCGTATCGTATGTACTAGTGGCATCAACGAATTCAGCTTGGTAGCCAGGTGGTTAATCCGTTTTTGCACTTAAAACGGCAGCAATGTTTTTTCTCTAAATCTTTCAAAATATTTTAGTTTCAGGGTAAAATAATAAAAACTATGTACTTAAAATAATTAATGGCGATTTGTAGTGTAAAAACTCCGGTTTGATAATTATCTTGTTTTTATTCATTACCATCATAACAAGGCAGGCAACATATTTTGTTCTGTTTCGCAATTAAAGCTGGCAGGAAGAGTTGGATGATTCCCAACTAGAAGTCAAAGGACATGTCCATGTCACAAGTACATCTACAATACGTCACAATACAATGCAACTAGTTCTGCATCTCTTGGCAGTTGATGTTTGAATTAGTCAAGCCAACCATTGGTCCTCAATCATTGGATTCAACAATTAAACTGGTTTTATATGGGTTTTAAAGTCGGTGGCTCAGTCAAGCAAATCGGACTTTATAACAGTGATGTCATGGGTTCACTTCACGGTTCCACCACTAATTTTATCATTAGTACACTCTTTTATTCTACCGTCTTCACTCCTTGATTTGCATACATTTCACATACATAGATATTTGAGTTTGGATACACCACATACAATGTGGACAAGACAATTACAGATTTAAAGAGGCCGACAACCTCTAAAAGAAAAGAAAAAATAATGATTCAAAACCCGAAGTAAATAATAAAAGATTCAGCTGCTAGCCATTGAGATGTTAAAATCCTTAAAACAGCTGTTCTTTTAGTTTTTTTTTTTTTTTTTTTTTTTTTTTTTACTTTATTTAATTTACAATCTGTTCAAGTTGAACAATAAGCAAATTACAAAATTTCAAACTAATTAATAACAACTTTTATTCACCTGCTCAGGTTGAAATGCCTTCAGTTTTAGGAGATGAAACTGGATGTTTACACAGTTATGAATTAATAATAATCTATATGTAACACGAGGTTTTACGATTGAATCATTCGTTTTAATTTTACCTTAGATTAAAATAATAATCAGCAATTATAACATAGTCCAACACCAAATCAATATTAACTTAAACAATTATGGAGGAATTGCTTTATACTTACTCCTAATATCTTATTACTGTCATTTATCATAAATATGAGTGTAAAAATATAAATAGTTTTTTAAAACGTAATTTATATATATAAATAAACTTTAAAGGATAAAGGTTTCCTACAAAATCCCTACTGAGTCTGACTTGCAGTTATTACACTTCATTGCAGACGTTTCTTGCAACTGTCTCAGCGTTTATAAATGAAGCAGTCTGTTCATGACTCATACTGTAACCGTTTGTAATTATATTTGTTTTCTCATGCAACATTATACTTGACATATAGCTTTTGCACCCTTGACTCTTAAACCAACATGTAAAATTTTAAACTATAACAAATCTAAATGATTTTAACCCACTGCTGAAATGATGGGGTCCTTTGTAAAGTATATGTTATAGCAATTTCAACAATTTAAAAATTATGTTTTGTGTTCAAAAAAAGAAATTGCAATTACTTACAATTACAATCCGAAGCAGAGTCACAGGTGTTTGAGATGTCGCATTGCGTATTTGAAACGTGTGAGTGAAACTACTGCACTGCAAGTAATTGAGACTTGAAGTCTTAAGGTTTGCCTTAGAGTTGAGTGTGTTTTAAAGTAATGAAATAACATTTAATATTAAAATGTTTTGTGTATATCACCCCTAATTTATTGCATACAAGTTCCTTCATGGTTAACTTGCTAGCTAAGGTTATTGTGGACATTTTCCTTAAAAAAAAACAAAGTTTTAACGACAATTCAGGATCTGGACACCTATGTAATGTTTTAATTAAGTTTTCACCTGAGGACAGGATCGGACTCTAAAACGTCGTGAAACATTTTTTTTTTTTTGACTAGGCAAAGTATATGAGAGCATTATTTCATATTATAATTCATTTTAGGCAATGTACAGAATACCTTATTGCCTTTGCCTGTAACATATACATTATTATATCTGTCGATTACCTACATAGTGTCTAATTCGATCTGACTAGGTGTTCATATGTTAAGTGCTTTGCTATTGATCTGTCAGATTGATTGACAGATACACTAACTAACAACAATACATGCATATGTATTGTCGAACATAAGTGTTGATGTACACACGCATATGTATTGTATTGCTACTTCATGTACTATTAGGATAGAAGAAGAACAGGGTGGTTTTTTATTGTACAGAAAATCATGGGGTTTTATGTTATGAAAACATAAGGAGATTAATAAATCAAAGAAATCCAAGTTGTGGATAAAATCCCTAGTGATAATGAATTAATTGAGTACCGTTAGTTCTTGTTGTTTCAAATTACAATCACTTTATCTATGTTACAATTAAAAACACATTTCGGTCCTTTCCGTTAATTCACTACCCGACCAGAACTGTTTCATAATCAGCAAGTTTGATTGGTTAGGTTAGTTTAGAATAGTTTCATTTTATATTTTCAATATTTATTGACTAGGCTAACTTTAAAAAATATCGGAATTGCAATAAAAATAGTAGTAGTAGTGAATTAACAGAAAACAACCCACATTTCAAATACAACTGTATTAAGCATTACTTAATAAGCTCATAATCAATCAATCATTTATCTAAACTATCATGACATTCATGATCAGATATAAAGCATGTATTATAATTATTATCCTAAGCACTTAAGTTAGGTTAAAAAGTCCAAATTTTTGACAAAATCGATAATTAACAGCAATAAAATCAGTGACTCGACTAACCTACGTTAATTTTCATGCTAAAACTGACTACAATTTTGACAAGGGAATTAAATGTCTACTTCAGTAAAGTCAAACATCATGTAACCATTTATACTACCTTCCCCCTTTAGGTAATTCTGACAAATAAAATTACTTTTGTGCTTAAAAATAAACATTGCATTCGTTGAAGTAACAGAAACTGGGTACTTTTTCGAAATTCACAAATGCTGGGATAACAGGGAAGGGGTTGACCGCAACGTTCTCCTTCCGCTGGAGATAATGCAATCACATGGTAGATGATCCCTCGACGTCCCCCCTTGAAACCCCTTGTCATCCCCCCCCCCCGCTGGACCACCCTCCTCGCCATGCTACCCGACAAAACCACTTCCCTTGGGTGACCGACCTAACTTCCTAACATTTACAAATTTAAGCTTTTCACTTTTTCATTTGAATTTCCGAGATATATTTGATCTCAAAGTCTGTGATGTGAAAATGTTTTGGTTTTAATAACGTTGCAAGGGGGTGTGCTAGTTTTCGTTCTTTTTAACCCTAATTACGATGTTTTTTGTCACTTATAATGCCTGAAATTGTTGGGTACAATTATTTATAAACAAATCTTGGATGACGAAAATCTCAGCTTATTCAAATAACGTAAAATAATTTACTCCAAACCTTTTTTTGTAGGCAAGCTTAAAGGTATATAAGTATTAAATAGTGGCGTTTATTGGAATTATTACCAAATGTCCAAAAGAGTAGAATCTAAAGCAGCTAAAGTGAAGACTACGTATGCTTATAATTCAACACGGCCCTTTAAAATCTTTTAAATCATATGTGTTGAGCATTGAAAAATCTAAAATCATGTTTTCAAACTGATAAAATTGTATATTTCCCTTATGAATGGACATGAAGGACAATTTATAGAACTATCCGTTGTAATATAAAAGTGTTCTCTAAGTTCTTAACGTCTTGACATCTAGAATTCATCAATTTTGAAAACAATGGGGATCCTTTTACTTAACATATCCAAATAGGTCAAACAAAAGTATTCATCATGAACAATATAATGCTTGATATCTCAAAACTACCATCTTAAGAAAATAATAGTTGATTTATAATGTCACTAGTCTCTAAAAAATTTTGATTTCAAAAAAGGGACATACTTCATTTTCATAGTCATGTTGACACAAAAACTCAATGCAACGATACGATAATTACCTTTATAGGCCTAATATCCAAAAGAAATCTGTTTTTGTGGGTGTTTTTTGTTTGTGAAATATACCAAACCCCCAAGGGGAATGAAAATAAATTTTCATTGTTTCTGCAATATTTTGTTGTACCGGTATTTAAGTTTTAAAATTTCAAGATTCACAAAAGATTTGTAAATTTAAAAATACTTTCAAGTTGTACATACCTTCCAAAACTAGGCAGTCCTTTACATACTAAAAAGCTGAAGAAAGGTTAGTAACCTGCCTTTTTTGCTTACAAAAGAAAGAAAAAAGTCATTCTAAGAACTATTACTAAATCCAAGCTGCAGATAAATGGGCTATTCAGAGGTTTCCGTCAAATATTGCACACGGGTCATAAACTTAAGCAAATTCCGCCAGGAAATGGAGACCTAGCGACTGTGAAATGTGTGACATTCGTAAGGTAATGTTTTGTCACACTCCACACTGCTCAAGTGACTTAGACTTTGCTATTTGTAAAGACCATAAAATTACTTATTGTGAAAAAAGTTTACGAACATACTTTTCGATTTAATATTGTAGGTGTATGTACTTTATTAATTACTTTTCGTCCTTGGATGACGATTTTGTATGAGTTTGCTGATTTCGTGAATCTTATAGCAGTTTATGCCTTCTTTATCAGTTCTAGTATGGGTTAATCACATTCCTTCATATATTTATCACTCATAAGTCAGCTGGAGACATTTCAGAGGTATTTAATTTATGTTGTGTTTCAACACCATTGATAAGTTGCAAGGGAACGGTCCAAACCCTGTCCTTGTTAATTTACAATGTCGACTTCAAGTTAGATGATATCATTAGATAGCGTAATGACAAATATCATCTGGGTCTAGTGAGGATTGCCTTTGCTTGGAATCAGACCTGCAAATATTCTGGTGGAGAGTAAACTGAATATTTATAAATATTAGAGGTTTTATTACCAATAATTATTTTTTAAGGTAATATATTATTTGGATAAATATTATATATCTGGTTGTAATTTTTTATCGACATACATCGATTGTACGTATATAATTTGAATATCTTGAGGGGACGGCTTTTGAGTAGACTCTTTCACATTGTCCTGCTGTAGTTAGGTCAGGTCACCGTTACACAGTTTAGCTTAATTTACTTTATAGTACGCTACGAACAAGGTACAATACAATTGATAAAAACAATAATTGATATGTTTGGTAATGTGTTGAAGAGAAATTTACAAAGGCGTAACATCAAAACCTCTTTTTTTCATGAGTTTCAAAAGGTAAAATTTACTTTGTTTGTCATGATCATAGACTAAACTGAACTAACCTAACCTTGGGTCAGCCCCCATCTTGTAAGTACTATAATAGTAAATAAATATTATAATTACATACTTATATTGTATTAAATATATATATATATATATATATATATATATATATATGGAATAAAATTCTTTTCCGCTCATACACCAAAGTTTCTCCGCCGATCTGTATCAGTAAAAAATTATACACTGGCTGTTTCATAAGATTTCAAGAATATATAAATTCAACTTTCAGTCAATTTTCAGTTGAATAACCACAAAAACTTTATATGAAATATCAAACTTCGTGAAAACCCGTCTCTACGCGAGCGTTTGACAAAGTTTACTTGTAAGCTGATATTCCGTTGACGATATCAATTTCACCGCTAGAGGTATATTATTTTATTTTAACTTGAAATAAATATTATGTCTCTTTGACTAGTCTGCTGTTTAAATTTACCTAGTTTTTACGAAACATGCATACGATATTCAAACAATAAGACCCGAGGTAAAACATTGGCTTGTGAAAACACAATTACTTAAATATTATACTCTTTTGTAACAATCCCTAATAAAAATCACTTGTATATCATAAACTTACTTAATGGCTTAGCTTAACGTAAAAAGATAATTAGAAACATCTCATGGAAAATAAAATGTTAATAAATAATAATAAAAGAATAGTACAGTAAAACAATGTAAGCTAAAGCTATTTCAATTTTAATTCAGTTACCTTCTTACATACACAATTAAATTCAAACTAAATTAGCGTAAAAGTAAGCAACGTCCTAATCGGTAATCATATGTATATAAGGTAAAGATATACTGTATAAGTAGTAGTATTTAACAAGTAAAAAAGCAAGAGCCAAAAATAGGAAATTAAACCTGTTTAGAAACTGTTAATCAGGGTTATACTTGTGTACTCCTTTTTAAAACAACAACAAAACACGTCTGTTATTTATTCATGTCCACTTCTATTTTTGAATTTTTTTATAAATTTAAATACATCAAAGTTCTTCAATGGCATAATGTTTAATTATTTTAACAGGAATTTACAATGATCTGTTCTGATTGTACCCAAATATTCCTTGTTTCAACATCCTTCAATAATCTAATTCAAGTTCTATATTTTAATTGATTAAGCCTTAATATATTGATCTAATTAATTTAGGGTAACAAACTGTTCTTCTGTTTATGTATTGTTTTAAATCTTTGTGATTCAACAGTAAACATTGTCTTGATTTCTGAAACAGCTGATTTTATAACATTTCAACAGAGTACCCACTGTTAGGTATGTTTATAGATTAAGTCAATTTCCAATGTTTCTGCTCTATAAATCAACAAAATCAGAAGCAAGACCCGTCCATTAAGCTCAGCTCTGCTGTGCCAAGAACAGTTTCAGCTCATTCTCTCCAGGGATTAGGGAGGGATTAATGTAAGCTTTCACGTTTACATGAAGTCATTGTCTCAGAATCAATTTCGTGTCACAAGTAAACAATTAGACCCCAAAGTAGTCTTGCTATTAACGAATTTGTTACGATTATTGTTGGAAATAGGTTAACTAGTTAATATAGTAAAATAGAAATCGTACAGCGGTTGAAAACTCGACCAAAAATAATATGTAATGTACAGACTTCTCTATTTCAACCCACACTGTAAATAAAACATGTTATTGGAATTTGTTTGGATTTTATGTTTTTTGTTGTTGTTATTTTGTCACCAGCATTGCAACCCATAAGGCCCTGTTATTTTTTTAAATTTAAAATTCATTTTTCGTGCTTATTTTTTAGCTTATTTTAATTTATAAAGAGATTCTGTACATCTACAGGAAGATATCTTTCATTTGGTACAAACCGCGTGTTAATCGGTCCAGTAGTATGGTCAGGCTAGCTTTCATAAGTTTTGCAAAAGTTTTTTAGTATATAAGATTATTTTATACTTATTATTGCCGAAATGTCTCTCAGTCATGGATCCAAATTAAAAAATAAATTGTAACATAAGTAATAATAAATAATATAATAATAATAATAATAATAATAATAATAATAATAATAATAATAATAATAATAATAATAATAATTTCAATTTCAATTTCAATTTGTTTATTTTCTCGCATGCGAAAATTTGTTGTACACTGCAGCGCCTTGTATACCTCTCTAGCTGCAAGCTATTTGAGAGGAAAACTTATATCTATTGCCTTATTATACTATCTTTTACAGGTACATCGTATAAATCCATTTATTTTATTTTCGAATTAAATAATATTTAATAAACAACCATAATTTGAACAAAAACATTTTTTTTCTTTTTTTTTCTTTTTATGTTTTTTTTAATTATTATATTTGACTATGAGTTTGTATGTTTATTATATATGCGTGTGTGTGTGCATCATAATAGTATTATGGAAATAGTTAACCCTGGGCCGGGCTGGTAGCCCCGTGTTAAAACTCGGGGCCGTCAATGCCTCTGTCACCCAGTTTCACCATTCCATATCATGTGTAAGTTTACATATACATGAGACAACCAAACACAATAATACTCATACTCATAAAATACTCATAAAACAACGAGTGATTAGCATTTTACAATACCAAAAGACTTTATGAATAAAAACTAAAATAAATAATAATAATAATAATAATAATATAGAGATATTGTATAAATAAATACTATGTATTGTATTGTGAATAAACTGTAGTTAATAAATCGATTGTGTGTAGACTGTTCCAATGAATATTTTTTAACCAATCTTTTACTGGATCCAGTTTGTAGTTTTTTAGTTTTATTTTTAATACTTTATCACATAATGTACATGTTTAGATGTTTTTTAGGTTTTAGGAGAAACGTAAAGAGTCAATTTTATTGTATATGTTTTAAATATTCTAATTATTACACACATTTTTTTAGTTATCAGCTTGACAGAAAAATCCATTTCACTGTGTTGTTAAATGTGTGTATAATACAAAAAACCAAATAATTTGTCTATAAATTTGTGATTCATTTATTTAAGCGAAATAGCTAATTTCAAAATATAAATATTTACAGTTATCTTCACCCTAAAAAATATATCAATCTAAGGAAATTTAAACGTCTAATATAATTTTCTAAGTACGGTATTACCGTTTATATTATTTTGAAATATTTAATCACAATTGATTTTTGTTTTACTTATCTACAAAGAAATCCTTTCCTTTTTCACTAATCTAGTGACTTAAGTTAACTTAAGATCAATTATTTATAGAATTTCAATCACTAATATTTTACATTGTTATCTTATCACTGCGGAAAACAAAAGCGGTGCGAAATCCTTTACGAAAAATCTCACTGAGACAAAAGCTACACGCTTTGTATAACTGTTAATGGATTGCTAAGTTAATTAATCTAGTGGAAGCTCACCCTCGGATATCTGACAGCCTCTCGTCCAGATACTAGGTGTACAATGCAGTTGTCTGCTTGCAATATTGAGCGGAGCCAGCATATTCAATATCAATGATTTTTTTGCATTTTAAATAGAATGCCTATTTGCAGAGGTATCCAAAGTCAATCATAAGTCAGGATTAAGTGAATTACTTGCAGGAACCGTATTCTATGTTTCATCTGGTTCTCATAAATTAAATGTCTACTTGCAGTATCCAATGCCAATGATATATTTGGTTCGCATAAATGGAATGCCTATTTACAGATTCTAAAGTCAATAGTACATATGGTTCACGTAGACGGATTGTTTACTTGTAGTATCCAAACCCAATGGTACATGTAAATGAATAGTCTACTTGCAGTATCCTCAATAAATCAATGGTCCATTTATTTTGTTCACATAAATAAAATGCCTAATTGCAGTATCCGAAGTCAATGGTAGGCTTAGGCCTACTTCTGCTTCACTTATATGGGATGTCTATGTGCAGTATTCAAAGTAAATGATACGTCGGGTTCAAGTCAACGAATTGTGTTATATTTGGTTCACATTAGTGGAATTCCTATTTGTAGACTGCAAATAGGAATTGAACATGTTCCAATCAGATAGATATTCAAAGTCTACATTAATTGCACGTCTTGCTCACATAAAATGCTGTAAGTTATTTACAGATTCCAAACGCAATATGGTGCATCAGCCTAATTCCGGCAACCCTTATTATTGGTTTAAGTCCTGTGGTCCGAATATTACCATTTCAGATTTATACCTTCCCATATGGTTGGTTACATGACTGTGCCAAATTTCCTGCAGATCGCTTAAGCCTGTCAGGTGGAGCCTGACCTGTATTTGTAAAACAAAGGCAGTGAGTGTAGTATAAGAGCTTCGCTTCACTCCGCTCAATAATTTCGGTACTGCAAATGAATCATGGTAGGCCTAAGCAATACCTGTATTATTAAAAGGCAATAACGATTATTATTATATTATTATTACCCATTGTATGTAGAATTTGCTTTTCTTTATTTTTTTTCAATGTCTTCTTTCTTCATTATTAAAAAAAGAATCATTTATTTGTACAGAAGACTTATTTGCATTGAACATTCATAAAACTCACCAATTCAATTACCTCAATAACTGTTTACCAGTATTATTGTTGTGAGGGATTGGGGTTAGCCTCACTTAGTATAGGCCTATAACTTAGGTCTAGTTTTATTTTAGCAGTTAAAAGTAAGAAATTGTCGTCAACCACTTTCAAAATTTCCCTATTGTGCAATAAAATTTATCAATACAACTATTTTATTGTCTAAGTTACACCATTTAGTCTTAAACCTTACCTGTAAACCACGTGGTTGTGATTTCATTTCGTAAAACGATTTTGTATTTTTAGCTACAAGAACATTTTTTACAAAGTTTCTTGCAAATCAAGGGCGGTGTGATTTTTGTTGGTATAATTATGTTGTAGTGTTTTTTTAATGACCTCGTTTTATCTTCTCCTTCTCCAAGCAACATAAACTTAGGCCTAATTAGTTAACTATTCATTGTTGTTAAAAAGAACAGAACCATTTTACAATTAAATATAAACGGCATGGAGTTTAATCGGGTCGCCGGAATTTTATCCCCCTGGAATTTTACCCCCTGGGCAAAGCTGACGTCACTATGACGTAGTAACCTGAGTGGCCAAAAGTTTGTTCGTGGCCGGAATTTTACCCCCGCGGATTTGGAAGTCTAATGAAAATAGTCAGAGCGTGATTAATTAGATTAGCGATAAAAACCGGAATTTTACCCCCTATCCATATAACTAGCGTTTAGGCAACTGAAGATGTACGGGCCGGATTTTTACCCCCGGAATTTTACCCCCCGGAATTTTACCCCCTGGCTGATTTTAGAAATTGAATGATTGATTATCTTATTTCAGTTTTTAATTAATTGTAAACATTTCATTATTTAGTAGCCCATCTTTATTTATTTATTTTGTAATCTCAACTAAGTAAACAGAATTCGCTGTTTTATTTTTATCATATTAACCAACAGTTGGCTTCAAAGATCGAATCCTGACACTCGAATCTCAAAATTAATATTAAAACCCTGTTCGATTAGTTAATGTTACATATAAATTAAGATAGGCTACTTATTAATAAAATGTTTACCATTAAATTAAAACTGAATGACGATAATTAATCATTCTCACTAATTTATATCTGGCCAGGGGGTAAAATTCCGGGGGGTAAAATTCCGGGGGGTAAAATTCCGGGGGTAAAATTCCGGGGGTAAAATTCCGGGGGGTAAAATTCCGGGGGTAAAATTCCGGGGGGTAAAAATCCGGGACGTACACTCTAGGTTTTTATAATTTGATGTGTTCTGATTAAATTCACAACCGTGAAAATATATGTTTAATTCCGCGTTTATCCATCGAGCTGATGTCGCGAAACTCAAAAGTTCGCGGCCGGAATTTTACCCCCTGGTTTGTGACGTCACGTTTGCCCAGGGGGTAAAATTCCAGGGGGATAAAAATCCGCTACCCCGTTTAATCACTCAATATAGAACTGATTGTTAATCATTTCGTATTACATACAATATACTATAATATGCTCTTTAGTATTATCCAATTTTTTCTTTTGTACTGTATTTATCATGTGGTAGATTTGTTGACTAATGTTGAGGCTCTTGTTTACTTTTTAGTGTTTACTCGCAAATAATGACATGGCGACCAATTAACCCATAAGGCCCATGTTAAATTTCCCAAAGTTTGCAATCATGTAGGGAAAAGTCCTATGGTCCGATTTGTACCGTTTCAGATTTATACCTTCCCATGGTTGGTTACTATGACTGTGTTAAAATTCATGCAGATCGCTTCAGCCGTTCAGGAGGAGTATTTGTAATAAAAAAGCAGGAGTGTAGTATAAGAGCTTCGCTCGCTTCGCTCGCTCCGCTCAATGATTTGTTAAAATACCGAAATGCTTTACCTTTCTCACTTGGACTTTCCTCAGAAAATAAAATTTGTATTTTTTAGGCTATTTCTTAGTAGAGAACGATTAGAATATTTTGTGCTCTGCAATAATTATTTAATCATATCAATGGTGTTGATTTATATTCTCCAATTGCATGTATTTTAACTGTATTTAATGTTAGCGAATTCCCATAAATGGAAGTAACTATTACCATAAGTGCCCGGGACTGATGAGTTCGCGAACCGGCAAGATCGTGCGATGGAAACGTATTATCGCGTTTTGAATTGCTCATAGATGTTTTTTTTACAGATTTTCCCCTTGAAACCCATGTTTCCCATCCCATGTTTAAGGCATTTCCATAAATGCCCAATTCTCATAACAGCCATCGTGTAGAGCTTAAGAAAACGAATAATTTTGTTGTACAAAAGGTAAAATAGAAAATAAACAAAACTGTAATTTTTTATTTCAATCTTATTCCTATGGAGAAAAAGAAATCTGTTGCGTTTTCTCATTTATGGATAAATGTTCCAAATTTGGCAAATTTAATTTGTTCACCCTATACTATTAATGTGTGGTAAAAACGCAATTTACCTTCCCCCGTAGCAGTAAACTTAAGCACTCGTTTAATATATTGTTATTTAAATGAGGAATTAATACGCCTTGTTTTGTGGAAATTAATTAGTAAAAATCCAATAAGAAAAATTAAAATTCGCTAAGTCTGCAGGTTTGCTGTGGCGGGGATATTTTAACATAAGTTGACCTTAAACATGAAAACAACTTGCTTTACTAACTAAATAGATTACTTTTATTTAAAAAATGTATTAAACATATTTCTGTTAAGGAATACGTGGCTTTATTAAATTAAAACCCCAGGGTAAACACATGTTGTGAGGTTTTCGTGTTATTTCAACGTCAACCATTGTTTACCTTCTGATATTACTCCATTTGCATATTGTGTTTCTACTAATTCGATTTTTTTTATGCTCTACTTACAATTATCAAGGAAGAGAATTAACTACACCACAAAATGACGATTGGACAACCAGATTTTATTCAAAAGATATAAAAAGTGTTAAAAATCCCGGGAAATGAGTGTTTTACATTTTGTGAGGACAGAAACACGACCACAGATCGTAAATTTGGCGGTTGTCATGACGACTGCGGCAAACATTCAAATAAAATATATTTAAAACTCTTTCTTGGTAAAGAAAAACACAAAAAATGACATTCCTGCTGGGATTGAATAAATTATTTTTATATAAAGGAGGGGCTTTATTACAGTACGTTTTTGATATTATTTTGTTAGCTATAAGTTATTGGATCTTTAATTTTTAGGTTGCTTATAACTAGATTTATTGACAAGGTAAATTTTAATAGGCCTATGTAATAGATAGATGTGATGGATTGTAAATTGATAAAATTGACAATGCTAATTGCAAATACTAAATATTAAACCAAACATTTTTGTTTCAGATTGAGTTAGCTGTCCAACTTTTCTAGTAGCGATGGTATGTTATACATATTTTTGTATTTCATTTATTGGTCAATTACTTACTACATTTAATGTAATTGGTACAATGTTTAAGTGTAAATATATTACCAGAACCCTACTAAGAGATGAAAACAAGAGTTGGGACGGATAAGGTTAGATTGACCCAACTCATTGTATTTGTTTATTTTGGGGTTTCCCCGTAAAATTATGAAAATTAAAAAATAACCATAACCGCTATACTGACTAAACTTACATTCAAAATGCTAAGGGCAACTTATTGCAAGATGTTCTAAAAAAAAAAACCGAAAAAGTATGCAATTAGTATGTCAATATCTAGATAACATATAACATTGTTAATATAAGAGTTTATAGTTACCGATAATATAAATTAACACGAGGTAAGTGTAAAATGAGTTTAGTGTTCAACGTTTTTATATCGTTGCTTCGTAAATTTGTGTTTTAACAACTAACGCACATTAATTTCCAATTCTAATGAAAATCATCGATTCAGGAAACCTTCTAGGGTTCATATATCATTTAATAAATGGTTTTATGAAATATTTAGACGCAGTAAAGTTTGAAAATCTAGTAAATTATTTACATATTGTTGCACTCAAAGATGTCTCTAATGCATAAATGATATAAAAATTCTAGAAAGTAAATTCGACCCTTTAAACAGATTTAGCAAAGGCGGAAGGACTACTAAACAGGTTAAAATTATCTTCTTAGCTCAAGTTCCTGGTCAAGAAATAACCTAAGTTAATTTTACTTATTTTGATTTGCTTGTAATGTGCCTCTAAATGTCTCCATGAATGTCTACAAGACAAGGTTTACAAGCTAGATATTGAATAATCCACAAGTGGTGTATGTGGTAGAACTTCCCCAGAGGCCTGTAAATCTTTGGGAGTTGTCTTAACATTGAACGCACACTTGATATATCGCTTACGCTCCTGTATATAGTATCTATGCTTAACACTATTAACGTTAAGAATCGTTTGATGTATACTCAAGGAAAATTTTTTTGAATTTTAGTTACTTGTAATTAAAATAATAATTTACATAAAATTATGCATACAACAATTGAGACAGAATTAAAATTCTAAGCTGTAAAAGTAAAATTGAAAATTCTTCCTTTCATCTCTTTCTGTATGTGTCGTTAGACTGTTTTTGTTGTTTATTTTCTTGCTTAAATAAAGTTAAAACTAATCACTTGAAAAAAATAAGTTGAATAATTATCAAGTTTTATCAACTACAAGCTATAAAATATATAAGCTGAACATATGATAGTTAAATTTAAAATATGGGCAACTTTGTTTATTTTGAGAGCTGCCTAGGCAGAAATGAACTATTATTTTGAAACAATAACTTGTTTACATAAGTTTTGCGATTATAAGAACCGCGAATCAGAAAACTGTATGGATCATAAACGGAAAAAAATGAAGTCTAACCCGACGAACTCGAAAACAAACATGTTTGTATTTTATTTAATTGGAACTTTTAAGAAAAGCCATACGTTAAGATTGTCAGAATAAGATTAAGGTCAGTGACTTTATTTGTTTACGTATATGATCCATGTCGTTTCTATTCTAATATACGTGGTAACACCTAACAACCTGTAGATTTTACTAGCTTTCGATTAAATATACCCACCAATCTTATGAATCAGGTGGATACAAAGTCAAAGATACAATTTTAAAGTTAGTTCTCTCTTATTTCAATAGAGGGTGTGTTTTGTTCATTTATTTTTTATCGAAACTTAAAACCTATTTTACTAAAAATTATAATATTCTAAATAAACTGTTGCTTACTCCTCTGTTATAACAACCAATTAAAAATCATGTTCGTAAAATCCACCCTGAAATAAAAGTAAGAAGCAAGTAGTAATCATCAGATACTTATAGGCCACCACAATTTTACCCAAATAAACACGTGCTTAACGTGATTCAATAGGATAAGAAGTCGAAATTCACAGATAAAAGACAATGCACTGACTGAATAAAAATTCATAATTAAATAAAAACTGGGACGAAAATGTTATACTGTTCATGAGTCATATGAGGAGTTTTACAATCCTTATATGACTCAATACTTGCTCAGCTGATCAACCCCTCTGCCAACCCCCATCTTGGTTCAAGTTGTAAGTGGATATCTTAGTGTTTGCCCAAGTATCGGCTTACCCCACTGAGGGATTGAATGCGAAGGGATTATTGTCAAGCTTTGTGCGAAGACTTACCGTCAACTACGATTGTAATGGCTTCCAAACTCATTGTGTGAATTTTTTAGGATTATAATTAGGTTTGTCTAGATGTATAAGGTATTTCTATCTAAAGTCTTTGACTTTATGATGGTAGAGCAAGTTCAGAGATGGTAGTCAGTGTCAAAGATTATAAGGTATTATGGCCGCAGATTTCGATAAAATAAGCAACTTACTCATATTTTAATTTGGATATATCTCACTCTTCCTTAGAGAAACATATATTTTTGGATTTTCTAAATTTCTTGATGTTAGGCTACCCTTTGAAATCTTACTTAATGCTACTTTTAGTCGATATAGTGGATTTTGTTATATCAGGAAAAGTATAGTTTGATAAACTGATTAAGATTTACTTCAAACCTGGTAAATTCGAATTGAATTATACATTTTGAAAAATATATAAAAATAGTGCCACAACTTGCTTAAAGCTTTTTTTACATTCTTTTAGAACTTGACAGATAGTTTTAAAAATTGTTGCGGATATTAAGCTTTAAACTATATACAGCATCTGACATTTTATTCCCACTTTAGGGGAGTCATATTGCGTAAACCATAATTTTAATATTTTAACCAACACCATTAATTAATTTAATGAACATATCTACTGAAAATAGTATTCGAAAGGTGGTAAGCTTGTAAAAACTAACCATGCAGTGCAGCTTAAAGTAGCCGTAGGGCAAAGAATGTTAGGTAAAATAAAAACATAGTATTTATTATTTAGGACACAAGGTTACCAAAATAAACAGTGCACATATTCGTGATAATTTAATTGTATTGCCAAATAAATTTTGAAAATATAGAGTAAAATAATTAAAAATATTTAAAACAGACAAAAATCATGTAAAATCTGCATCCTTGGATTATTTTAGTAAAATCCTAGAAAGAAAGGAAATTACTTATGGTAATAAAACTATTTCGTTACTAATATTTATGTGAATATTTAATTTTTATTTTCGTAAGGCTTTCAGCAGCAAGCGAGTAGGACTTGTTATCTTCGTCGTGTATTCTCGGGGTTCATCTTAAACAGCCTCAGTAAAGGAAACCTTTCTCTGTCGAGATCGTTACAGGCAAGGGAGCTCCACTGATGAAATCTTGATGAGAAAAATCCGTTCTCTCTTTCCTTGTCTGTTCTTTTATGGAAAACACGACTCGTCAATAACACAAACAACGTCATTGACTTGCTTTTCTGAGGTGGGTTTTATGGCAAAAATTATAACTTGTTATGATGTCAAATTAAATCAGATGTAAATAAGCATAAACAGTATGTTTTATTTAACAACTTGAAAATGTATACATGTGGTCTTTATCACTCCTTAAAGATGAAAATATGAACTTTAAGAGCAAAAGTGTGTTCAGTATGGCTTTCATGAGGATTGCGCAATTTTTACAACGAGCCATTAAAGTGTCCCGAAAGTTTTCTTTAACCTACTTATTTGGAATAAATTAAAAACAAATTCTAAGACCAGGTAGTTGATCAATATCCTACACTACAAAAGAGGGAAGCGAACTGGCGTAGTGGTTAGAGCGCAGGACTTCAGTCCCTGAGGTCCCGGGTTCGATCCCCACCAAGTCACCAATGGATTTTATCCAAATGATAATGCTGCAACTCCTAGATCTAGCCTCAAGGAATGTTAAAAACAATCCCGGGCTCGTGCCTAGCGTACTAGGACAAAAAAACATTACAAAAGAAAACTATATACTTAAAATAACTCACTATATAGCAAGCGTCATTTTAAGAGTCACATAAGTTATGTCATTTCAATATGTACTATTTAAATGATATACAAACGTCGCTATGTAAGTGAAGAAAATATATTAGACATACCTAAAAAAATAAAAATGAACAACACTAATTTTTTTTTACTTGCCACAACTTATTGTAAATATAAGATTTGGATTGATAATGTTTAAGTTTTATCAATATACAGTATATACATATATTTATAATATATTAATATATATATAATTTGAACTACGAGAACAAAACCAGGTTAAAAATTAAAAATACAAAACAGTTGTATCCACAGAGAAGGGTCTGAATCGCTGCAAGATCTCAACTCCATCTTAATTCCTAACAATCAAGGAACTGTTGTTGTAGTTAAGCCTAGGATACAGCCTGTACCTGTTAGTCTTAGTGGTAATTACAATAGACTCCGTTACACAGAGTTTCCCTTAACTTAGAATAGTAGGTAAACAAAGGAAAGTAAGGTGAATACTGGCTTTGCAAATTTAACAAATTAAGAGGAGAAATCTATTAGAATCACATTACAATTTCAGTTGAACCGTGATATAATGAGCACAAACAATTTAAGAAGTATGAAGTATTTGTCTCCTTAAAGACTCACAACGCCATAAATTGAATGCTGCATCCCAAAATATAAAATCGTAACCAGTATATACAAGATTAATTGTGAATGTTGTGCCAATTGCTAGGATGGACAGGCTATAAATATTTTCAAAATATTTTAAAATGTAATCTCTGCGTGAAAACCAGAAAGGTTGGAATATTGTGGATAACATATTTGAAAAGGCTTCAGCTAGTATTAAGGAAAAATAAAAAACCTTGAAGTTTATGTAATTATTGACGTCCACGAAGAAAATATAATGAATACTTGGAATTCTGTGAGTTTGTAAGGCTAATATAAATAGTGACAAATTTAAAAAAATACACATCGACTTCACCTTCTTATAACACAAACGAGCAATATTATTAATGCAGGAACGAAATTTTGATTTTCTCGGTCTGCGATCCTTATTATGTATGTATTTATTTATATTATCAAAGGTACCATAAGGAGAGTTAACATTAACAATACATAAGTCAATATTTACAAATGATTAAATGAAAATACTAATAAAAATTTGTAATTAACGACTTGTAATTAACGACAGTTTATTGATTGCACCTTTTGATGGCCTGAGTATTTGAATAATATTGATCTCCATTGTATTATTTGCAATATGTTTACCATCCTAAAAAAGTTTAAAATATAAATAATTACATAAAAATCGTTTTTGAATGTGTTATATATGTAAAAGTCATGTTATCAAGCTGTACACGTTTACTGACAAAGTGGGCTACATGGTGAAATTGACATGCTGCCCGGCAAGAATTCAAAAAATAAGCTAAATTTATCCTATATGTAATTATGTTTTTTTTTAGTTAACCAGAATAATATCTTAAAACATTTCCTATTACAAATATTTAGTCATTATATGATTTTCCTATTACAAATTCAATGCAAAAAAATAAAATAATATAGTCGAAGAGGCAATAATGTAGTATCTTGTACAAGAAATCTATCAATAGTTAGATTTGCAGACCAAGACAGGTTGATTGCATTCTCGTTGAAAGTTGCTGAAAAGTTTTCAGCCGACGAAAACTTCAAACTCTGCAATTAAATTTTATCCCCTTGTTACTTTGGTCTTGGAAAGTCAGACTTTATTATCTGTGGCTCTTATTTATTGGGATCGTAAGGCCTGCCAAATTTTAATAAATAAATATGAATATTAAATAGTTATACATTTTATGAAAAAAAAATAATTTTATATATTGATAGCTATAGTTACGAATTACAATAAAGGTGTTTCTATGAATCCTCATATACTGCATTTACGAGTTATCACCAGAGTATGTTTATATTAGTAGAAACTTTTTATAATTATTATGAGTTTTTTTAACTGTTAGTTTTAGTGTGGTTAACACAACCATATTCGTATCTCAGATGATGTAAGTAATTTGAAGCTAACATCTTTAAACCATCCTCGATACTTTATTTTTGCTAGGGACAACCATTTATGTAAGCATTAACTACAATAACATACTAGTTCAACAATTAGCCTAGGATACACAACAATGAAATTATATTTCTCTTTTCAGCCAATAGATACAAGAACATAGTGAGAAGGTGATTTCAAATGAGTTACAAAATACACATGTATATGTGTACGTACATGCAGATTAAATTACAGGGGAAGGATCTATAGGCATAATGCATATTGGTAGCTTAATCAAACATGTAACAATAAATGAAACTCCATCGGACACCCGAAATTATCATAAAGGAATCTTGGTTATTGGTAGACGAGGGTGGTTGAGTTGGTAGCGCCACAGACTTTGGACCGAGGCAGCGATGTCGTGGGTTCGAATCCTGGTTGCTGCCACTACTTTTTATCAATACAGTTTACCCGTGTATTGTACCGGCTCACCCCTTGCTTTGCTGGATACGTACCAAGTACCTGCCCAATTTCTTCAAGGGATTAAAAATAAATACCCCAAAAGAGTTGTTTTAGTAAACAATCAATGACTAAACGGCAATGCAATAAAAACAATTATATAACTCCTAAGCTAAACTCTCCAAGATGTTTGCAATATATACGTACTATTGAGGTTTCAGATGTGAGTTCAACGTAAAGGAAAGTTTGATCAAAGTCTTTGAGCCAAAAGAGGTAGAGACAAGCTTGTGATAATTATTTACGTTCTTTGTCAGCATCTTCGGTTCTCTTTTACAAATTTATTATTCTGGATGCTCAGTTTTGCACTAAATCTTTTCTACTGAAATATAGTTAACAATTTTTAACTGTCTTGATTTCCTATTTGACCCTTTTGACAACTATTCTGTGTTTATTTGTATGTAAATTTAATATTTTCGTTATCTTAATTTGTTATATTTATGAATTTGGTATAACGAAAGGATTACAATATAATTAGAGATATTATTGCTCTACTCGGCCATTTCTTAACATCTTATTGACGTGTGGGTTTGATTTAATAAAAACAATTATTTTTGTCACCGATTTAAATCTTCTGCTAATAATACATTGACGTTGTTCTAGTAGGTTTTTGTATTCCTTTGTTTGTGTAGTAAAACTTTTTTTATCATAGTTTGAAATTATTTACATTATCCTGCCTTTGTGTGTTGCATTTATTGAGCATCATCAAAATAATTTAATTCGCCCACTTAATGGATGATTCTTTTACTAACTTTGATGACTTACAAAACGACAAAGTTACCAAGTCTTGTAAAAAACTGCAAATCATTTCTTATAACATTTTAAAACAATTCATTATGAATGATTAATGTCAAAAACAAATCTGTATTAATTTGAAAGCAACTAATTGTAGACTAACTGAATCTGATTTTAGAACTGGTTAAATAATCTATTCCGAATTTTAGTTTGCAGAGAAACTCAAAGTTCGATCAGACAATCTTGATCAAGACAGATTAATGAGGACTGACTCTTGTCTAAGGGACAAGCCTGATTGAGATTATATTACAAACTTTCCTACCAGTATTTAAGTTTCTATGACCTTAATAAGGTTTTATATAATAAATACCCCCGCCGCAGCAAACCTGCCGTCTAAGCGAATTTCCATTTGGCTGAATTGATTTTCAATTGATCTATTTAAATAACATTAGGTTTAACGAGTACCTAGGTTTGCTGCTACAAGGAATCTAATAAAGTGTGTGTTTTAAGTAAAATAATTATTGCTTAGTATAAAATGAATATATTTGCCAAGTTTGATCCAAATATATCCATAAACAAGCAAACTACAACATTTTACAATATTATCCATAAAAATAAAAAATAACATGGGAATTTTAAATTTACCATTTTTTAGTTTTCTCCGTAACCAATAACCGTACAAAAACATTTTGATATACTAAATTGTTTGTTTTTTAAGCTCTTTAACACGGTTTAGAGAAAAATTGGGAAATTTTGTATTTTGAGGGTCAAAAGTGAGAAAACCCAATTTTTACCCCATAAAACCCTGTTCCCATGGTCCGATCATGCTGGATCACGAACTCATTCAAGTTTATCCCGCCTTGAATTTTTTAAATCGGATAAAAATTACTCAAGTTATCGTGTTCACGGCCATATATATATATACATACATACATATATAAACATTTGAACGATTGGTGTTTTTGGCCTCTGGGGACATCAAAATGAAAAATTAAATCGGTCCCGGGCCTAAGTCTTACCATGAGACCTACGGTAATAACTACTTCCCTATAGGGAAATTCGCTAAAAGACTGTCCCGAAACTACATAGCAGCATTAATAATGTTTTATCAGTAGAGGGAATACGGGGGTTCTACATCGCCCGAAGAGGACCCTCTTTGGGCGAGGTGAGTTATTGGTTGAGATGTGGGGGCAGGTGGTATGCGGGTGTGGTTTAGTATGTAGTGTGTACGTACTAACCTTACTTAATGTACTGCATACGTAGGTTGTCTGCTTTCCCGCCATAACGTTACATTACGTACTTATACGTAGGTACCTTTGTTTATTAAATCAATTATTAAACTATATTTGTTTATTTGTTAAATTAAATTATGAATAAAAAGTGTGCCTCGACTGGGTATCGAACCCCGGTCTCCTAGATGAGGGGTTGACGTCATATCCATTGGGCCACGATGCCAGTTACAGGTCCTGCGTTTATAGTGGTAAATGACAACCTCATACATTCCTAATGTACATATGTACAGAGTGTGTAATATACTTAAAAACATTATACTTTTATTCTATTTAATATATCTATATGTTGTAGTCCGTTACAAATGTCAAACAAATGATAATTATGGTATCCGCTGTTAAAAACGGTTGAAAAAAGATTTAAACGGAACTTAAACTTAAACGGAGCTTAAAAACGGCCTTTCTAAAGGCCACCAATTGTTAAATGTTAAATGGACATTTCATAGATGTTATGTTTTCGTGGGATGATATATTATCTGAATAATGTTTTTTCTTAACAGTTGACTGTGTATGAGCCAGAGGTTCATGGGTTCGATCCTTACCAATCACCAAAATGTTTTTTCTTCTGGTAATATAGCAGATATGTTGTAAAAATAGGTTTTCCTATTTTTGACCCTAAAAACCCAAAATTTCAAAATTTCTTTCCAAACCATTTTGTAGAGCTTAAAAACTAATAATTTAGTATATTAAAGCATTATAATGCACCTATTGGTTACGGAGAAAAGTCCAAAAATGTTTAAATTTATAATTCTTATGTTATTTATAGGGAGAAAAAGCCAAATGTTATAGTTTGCATGTTTATGAACATATTTTGATCAAATTTGGAAAATGCATTCATTTAGTACTAAACTATTAATAAAAAAATAAAATTATAACACTCTTTCACCTTCCCTGTTGCAGCAAACCTAAGAATTCGTTTAAATCATCCAATTTAAATATATAAATGTGATAATTTTAAGGATACATTTTAGTGTAAATCCAATCAGGTAAATGGAAATTCGCTAAGCATGCAGGTTTGCTGCGGTGGGGGTATTGCTAGAAGTATCGTGTCTATGGCGGAGTTTAGTAATACATCCTTCATTCTTCACACCCATTTTGTTATAGTAAACTTAACACAAAAAAGCTTAGAATTAAGATCTTAAATCCCAAACTGTAAGTTTTAGTAATTCAGAAAAAAACACACTTCCTGTTGTGTTTATTGGTCGGTGGTTCGTTAGTTAAAAAGCCTCTAGAGAAACGTCAACCTCACCACCATGCTAGAGGTCCCTCTTTTTCTTCTTTTATTATTTTTTCATTTTTCTTGTTTTTCTTCTTTTTTAAATTTTTCTCATATACATTTTCTTCTTTTTTATTAATAATTCCAGTTATTTATTGGGGGGGAAGAGGTTCACACAGGTCTAGACCAAATAACCCTGTGCTATGGAGACCCCCCTTATGCAAAATTACTTCAAGCTTAGTCTGTCGAAAGTGAGTGTTCTTCTTCCATCTCTACGAACTCTTCTTGTGGGATTTTTGAGTGTCCCCACGGTAAGGAGCTTATCCCATTGGATAAGATGTATCTTTTATCATCATTAGCTGATAATGCAATCTTGTTTAGCTCAACACTGTATAAATCATGCTTGTAGCTTCTTATCATATTCATCTTGCAATACCGGTCAACACGTGTTTTTAAACAGTCCTTATAGTCTTGAAAAGATATGGTATTTTCCACTACTGATTTGGTTATACCTTTACATTTTTTTATGAGATGTTCATCTTCAGATCTGCTTGCATACATCTTTGATCTTAACCCTGCGTGTTCATACATGATTTTTCCTTTGAGTTCATCTTTGAATTTTCCAATAACCTTCTTGTTTGTGGTGCTGAAGCAGGGGTGATTTGGTGGATAATCGCTAGTGTCAAAGTAATTTATCATCTTCTTCATGTCATCATAGAAATCCTCGGTTTGTATGTGATAGGTCAGACTGTCTGTATCAGTATATTGTAATTGAGCTTTGTCCTTGTATCGAGCTTTTATTACATTGTAGTGGAAATCGTACATTAGCGTCTTTGATATATCTAAGATACTCATACCCAAATAAATAGGTTTGTTAAATAACAGTTTTGTTTTACTCATATGGAGAGCTGCCAGTTGATCTGTAAAAATCGTTCTCCTCTTGAAGTTGGGTTGTGCCAACCACTTGTCTACTTGTTTTTCTTTCGTTGCCAACCGGATGTCTACTCGATTTCTAACATTTTCCATCGTCTTTCCAAAAACACTATTATTCATTAGTTTGTAAAAGTCCTTGTCAAATTGATTTGTAGCACTTGTTCTCTTGTTGGTATTCAAATCTATGTAGGGTTTGAGCCAGTTCTTTTGTTTAAAGCTGATTGCTCTATGGATTTTCTTTACTTTCAAACCGAGAGACATATATTGTTTTAGGTTTCTGTAGTGTGTGACGTATTTTTCTTTATCGTATAATGTTGCTAGCAATTTCTCTTGTCTGGATCCTGGAGGAATTCGGCGTTCAGGTGCTAGGGGGAAATCAGAGTGTAGATCGTGCAATTCTTTTGGATACTCCAAGTCCACTTCTAAGATATATCCAATGTCACTATCATCGGGAACCTTTGTTACGTCAATAAGGTGGGCATCTTCAACCCATTTGAATTCTGCATATGGCATGTGTTGGCACATTGCCCATCCATATAAGTTGTTGGCATCAAGATATGTTAGGTATGATGAAGGAGTATCTTTATCATAATTATTCTCATCCATATATTTATTGTTGGCGGCTGCGTAGCGGTTTGAAACTTGTGATAGACCTCCCCGAATTCCGTTGCCAATCATCAAAATCATGTTGTAATCAGTTAAAAGTTCTAGTTCTATCCTGGTAGTCTTGAACATGGCACTCCACGCTAGTCCGGGAGCTGTATAATACCATGCAGGGTCGAGCTTGTAGGTCTGCATACACACATTCCTAAAATTTTCCATGACGTCGGCTAACTGTAATACATCTGACTTGTTGTACAAGAGAGTATATTCCTTCATATTCTTTATCTCAAAAGTCCTCCATACCTCACTTGCATGCTGGTAATCTTCTTCTTTAATTTCAGACATGGTCAACTTGTTGTAAAAGTCCGTTTTTGGTAGTAATGATGTACGCTCATATTTTTCTAATGAGTCCATTGCATCATATGGATACACACCCTTTTGAAGCAGGAGTTGTAGCTGTTTACCTGAGTAGTATTTTGATGTATGTTTGAACTGAGAGGGTGTCAAGTTTTTGACTAGTTCCCCCAAGCTACTCGACATGAATTTCAATGAATCTACGAATCTCAGATCAATACCTCCTTTCACATGAATAGTATATGAAATATATCGTTCTTCGTTGTTAGGGATAACATCGATGGTCTCATTGTTTAATCCAAACATTTTAATAAATATATGAGTATCGTAACCAGAAAGGTTATGGATAAATATTGGGATAAATGATGGTTTTTTAAAGTTTAAGTTACAGCTATTGTGTGCAGGACCTCTGAATTTTCCTGACAGATGATCATGATCCCTAACTAATGGATCTTGTGTTGTAAACTCTCCTCCACAAATGTGACATTGAGTAGCCATTGAAATAGTAGTAAGATTCTCCTCTGAAAGTATCATGGGTTTGACAGCTTCTTTAGAATATAGATGTCGTATTTTCTTCGTCTCTTCGAGCATCCTATCTACAAACATGCGGGGTGCATCCTCGCCAAAGTATGTTACTGGCGTTCCATAATTGTGTTCTTCATTTACTATATAATAAGAAAAACTAATTGCATCATGTTTCTGGTATTTCTTCGTGTACGATCCTGTCGTGTCTTCTTCTTCTTTGCTGGTAGACTGTATTTTGCTGAGCATACATTCGAAGTCAGCATATATTGTGAATGGCACTCTCATACTTCTGTTGTAATCCTTAAACTTCAATACTTCTCCTTCATTCGGCATTATAATTTTTACTGGTTCATGTTTTTTGCAATATTCCTTGTGCATCTCCAACAAATCTTCTGTTCCAAAGTGTAATAAACATCTCCTACATAGCCAAATACGATTCTCGTGTTTTGTTTTTTGTGAGCGCACGAGTCTACTAAGGTCATTAATTAGACAATAATGTGAATTTCTTCCGTCTTTTAAGTAAAGCAAGTCTACATGTAGCTCCTTTTCTTCGTTGGTTGTAAGTAGGGGGAACACTGTAAATTTTTCATCATAGCTGTATACATTGATAGATATCCCAGATCGCTTTTCAAACAACTTCACATTGTTTAAATCTATCGGAAATTCGATCCCTTGTAGAACACTATCAAACTCGTGTTCATATTGTCTGTAGTTATGTACTCTATGTGGGTTCTCGTTAAACCCTACTGGATGAATGGCTGCGAGCACTGACCACAGGAAACATTTATAGTCGTTGTTTTGAATATTGATGATAGCTTTCTTTAGTTTTAATGGTGTCGGTAAATCGATGTAGGACGATCCTCTCAGAGGAACATAGCGGTTGATTCGTAGTTCAGTGTTAATAATTTTACTTAGAGTCCAGCCCGAGCCTTTCGATTGAAATTCCTCCATCTCTTTCAAAATCTTTTCCTCCTTTCTTCGCAGCTGTTCTTCGATGTCATCAGTAGGATATAACGTTACGTTTTTTGTTTTGAAGTTCATTTCTTGCATAATTTCTTCATCGTTACTTATTTTTTTGTATTCAGTCAAGAGTACAAAGTTTATTTTAATGTTGTGCTTTTGCAAGTTTTCACGCACCTTATCACTTAGTAAGTTTCTTGAAAGTTGAAAAAACTGCTTTGTATCTTTAATGGGTGATTTATTTTCAATTAAATATGTTTTCATCCTGTTCTTGAACGCCTTTTCCACTTCAATTATTTTCAAACTTTGTTTAGGATTTTTGGTTTTAGCGTTGTTAGGGTCCTCGATGAGTAATGATGATCTGATGTTATCAATATTGGAGCTGGCAGTAGGTTGGGTGATGCTGGTCGATGGTTGTGTATCCGCTGGACGTAGTTTCTTTGGAGCTGGTGCATATTCACTTTCACTTTTCACTCTGCAACGCTTAAGATGACGTGTCCTATGTGATAGTGTAATCAATGTTCCACAAAAATCACATGGCCTCTGGGGTTCGATGGTGTTTACTTGTTCCCCGAAACATTTTTTCAAGTGACGCGAAAAGTTTTTTGATGAAATAGTCTTTTTACACTTGTCACAAGTTTTTCTCTTCATGTTTTTTTCAATAATTCTGTTTTTCTGCAAATAAAAACAACTTTCTAACAAAATTTCATAAAAAGACAAAAGTAATGTAAATACAAAAAACTATTCAAAAACTATTAAAAAGATAAATCCTCAAACGATCTAATATTGGTAGTACAGAAACTGTAGTGCAAATGATCTTCACTCCTCGGCAGTCGAAGACTTAATGACTGAGAGGCTCCTGCGGTTCTATTTATACCCTCGGTTATTCAGGTTTCGATAGAATTTGGTATTAAGGAGACAAATTCACAAATAATGAATAATTGGTAGAGTTTTGGCTTGAAAAGCCAATTATTGATCGGTAATGATCTTTACTCCTCAACAGTCAAACAACAGCCAAAAGAATCAATGACTTTGAGACTCGACCTGCAACTCTTTTAAAGTCCCTAATCGCCTTATTTTAGTAATATTTGACGTGAAATAGTTAAATACCTCCTTTCGTTCAGTTTTATCAAACTTAGTATAAACATGTTATACCACATAAATTTAATTAATTTCATGAACTAGGATAATATAACTATAAGATGAGGGATTTATGGGTATTTAAATGGGCTAGACATTGATTTGTAAGATTTCTAAACTTAAGTATGAGGGTTCTGCTACTGTAGTGTATTTTAGTTTAAATATCAACCAGTTATAGCATATAACGACACATTAAAGGTTTATTGAAATATATTTATAAAGAAGTAAGATATAACTTCTTGATCAGCATTGTACATGTTATTGAATTTACATGTCATTCGCCTATTATATATATATATATTCGTCTATATCCTATTGACTGGGACGGGTGGCGTCGTTTTATAATCCAGCTACTAGGAGGTCTTGAATTATGGATATATGCACTGTAGATAAGATTCTCTCTAGTGTGGATTAACGTCCGCAGGAGTAATTACTACGACTATCCGCAGTACTATCCTGATAATTAGACCAATTCTTATATGCCAAGGCTAAAAAATGTGGGTTGGATTCCACTATAAACTGTAGGTCCCTTAATTACAATTAGCTGTATGGCATATCAATTAACAGCTGTGTCTAAGAAATATGTCGGCCTTAGTCACTAACAAGACTACAAGATCGTGCTACTTATCCTACACTCATCACCATTCATACTTGGTTTAAAATACCTACTATGTATAGTCGCAATTTCATCGAAACGTTTAAGTATTGGGTCTGATGATGATTGGAGTGTCCAATCAAAATCGATCACCACTTGCCATCTTTTTTTGTATTTTGGCCGTGTTGTGAGTAACAGTATAAGCGTAAATATATCTTTTAAGTGATATAAGACAACTTTTATTTACTTTCCGTAAGTAAGATATGTTATTTTATAGATTATCCTTGATAATGAAGGTTATTCCAAGAAAGCTTTTAGTTTTCCTCCTGACAACTTAACGTGATTTAATAACTCGAATAAGTGGGTTTTAAGTAGTATTAATACTCCATGTCAATATTGCGTCATTAAAACATACCATTTGACACAATAAAAAAAAAAGAAAAGATTTTTGAAAACATTTTTAAAACCTTTTTAAAACCGTTTGAAACCAATTTTGCCTAATATAAACATAAAATATCAGTAATATCACATACACTTATTCACGTTCGTGAACAAACTTGATTAAACCATAACAAGGAGGAATTTGGCATGAACATATAAAGTCACATAATCTTATTTGCGTTAAACCGTCCATGTGATATGAAGAGATGAAGTTAGATGTGAATTTGATAATATATAGATATATATATATATATATATTTTGTATATATATATATATATATATATATATATATTTTGTATATATATATATATACAATGATATGAACAGGTATTTTATGTAGGCATAATTCAGGGATGAACATAAGATCACATAAGCTTATTTGAGTTTGACCAAAATGACTAAACCACGGAATAATTAGAGGTTTAAATGGGTCAAAAGAAGGAATTTTTAATCTATTTGTATCGTTTTTTAAATATAAGTATTGTAATAGAAAATACCATTACGGTATATTATTAATAAGTATATAATTGATTTATAATCATTAACTCAGCTTGATCGGTAAAGAAATAAATAAAAACATACACCCTTAACAGCAGATCAGCGCATTCAGCAAATTTCCAATATTTTTTTCTCGTCAAAGAATACATTAGGATATAGGTATATTAGGTTAGCTGTTTCAAAAGTTTTTAAATCAAATTATTAGTAACACCTAAAGGAAGACACATACCGATTTCAATGAACATATAAAAATCGATAAGGAAGGAGAGATAAAAAATGTTTATTCCAACTTAAAGTTTCTATCCATTTTTACTGTATAAATTTAAGGATATAGTTGCTTTTTTATAGTTTTTACAGATCAGCAATAAATAAGAGATGTTTCTATGTACGATACGTTTCCTCCCCTTTGACTTTTGGATCCGGAAACAATAGATCCGGTCTATTGTTTTCCAAATCTTGGAGGTACTCACCCTATGTAAATTAAATGTCGGAATGTAAAAAAAATAACTTATAGAAACAAGTTTTAATTTTTTATGCCTATTACTTTTTGTTATCAGTGATAAAAATCTGCACTTATATATATATCTAAATCTATATATATATTTTTTTTTTTTACTTTTAAAATAGTTTTATATGAAGGTATTTGTTGTTGGTGCCAAATTAGTCGATGCTTGGTTACAATTACCAACTAAGCTCCTTTGACACTATACGATTTTTGCTCGTGTGGCTATTAATCATTATGTAATCGATCATTGGAGCTTTTGACTCCATTCACATTAATACGATTAGACTACCAATCGTGTACGACTTTCACCCGCGTAGCAACCGTAGGTGACAACGGTTGTGCCACGGTCCGGTATCCGACTCCCGTACAAGTAATAACCGTGTCTAGAGCTGGAACCGTGCGGCCATACGTCTATTACTTAAAAAGTAAAATATTAATGGAAATTCTGTGACAGTGTATAGGTAATTTGTCCGGTTAAAAGTGATAATAGCTGAAACATTGTTTAGAAAATTAGTCAAACGAGCAAATAATAATCTAATTCATCACCTATTGGCATACATTCGAACCAACCTCCTAGTCCCTAAATACCCTCTTAAGTATGTGGATCAGTCTTAAAAATTCATAAATGGTTAGTACAACCGTTTAAAGATTATGTCAAGAAGGTAGGTTTTATAAAAAGAGATTTTTTTTAACCATACACTCCATCATAAAGAGATATAAACAATATTTATTTTGTATATAAAACAAATCCATGAAGTCATACGATTTATGAAGTATATTAGAGAGTAAACTTACGATCGTGGTGTTTTTATATTTTTACTTTCATAAAGCAGCAGTTCATTCTAAAAATGTTTTGTTAATTTTAATATTTTTTTTTATAATATTTTAAAACACGCTTTTACATGTTGCTTTCACCTGTAGAAAGCTGTTTTATTTTACGCTAACTGAATAGTTAAACAGTCAAATAAACACACGTTTTTATCTGTTTCTAAATCTTCGAATGTAGCAAACGATTAAATAATAATCAACAAATTAAATAATTTGTTAGAAACAAATTTTAAACATCTATATTTGTGTTGTCAAGGCTCACCTACATTATTTATGCTATAATTTTTTTTACTGATAACTTCTAATGAATGCTTAACGATCTGTTTCAATTTGAGTTAACATGTTGCAACAAAGTTTTTCCAGCATTGGGAATTAAAGAAAACTGTTACCTTACTGATAACCTGTCATTTAAGCTGGATCATTTTATTTCTTTGATTTGAGACATCCCCATAATCAAAAAAATTTTCTCTGTACAGAATCCTGAAAAATGGGGTGATATCAACCATTTCATGAGCTCCATTTTTTACCCAAAAACTCTGGGTTACCAGCTGGACAGTGATAATTTGCGTTGAATAGGCTAAAGCAGCAACACCATTGAGAGTTGGTTAACGTTTTTTAACGTGTTGTCTGTAAGTCACAGTATATGCCCCACATCAGAAAATTCTCACGTTGTTCAGTGGAGTTTCTCTTAATACCTGTCCCAAAGTTTGAAAGTATAGACTCATTTGTCGAAATAGGTTGGATAACTCTTGTAGCTATAAGATTTGAATTGCAATTTTCATTTCCTCTTTTTGAACATGGAAACTATTTGACTCTCCTAAATCATAAAAATAAACTTGACCGTATCTAATCGATCGTTGAATACATAAACACTAATTCCTTCACTTATGTTAGGTCTAATATTTTCACTAAAACTTTCAATAGTAAATGAGTTTTTGAAACTTCGTATTTTTGACTTAAAATGTCTGGATTGTGTTGGTGAATTCAGTCAAAAAACATTTTATAAGTTTGTCAGAGCAATTGGCAACATAACCTAGAAGTAAACAATCCATTTTGCGTTTTTTCTCAATTGAAGTAGAGCGAGTAATACAAAAGTTTACAATGAAAACATAAGGTCCGCCAAGATTTGGTATAATCTTACTACTTGAACTTATCATAGTCAAGGCATTAATATAGTTTGTACTAAATGTGTTGAAATATCTCGATCTATAAGTGTCAGAAGTAAACATTTCTTGCATATGCATTCGTTTGATCTGACATTAGGCAAAAATTAACATCGACCGAATGGGTTGCCATGCTGGTGACAAAATAACAATGAAATATAAACAGAAAATTTGTGATTTACTTGTATATAGAATGTATTTTTTGATAAAACTTGAGAAATCTTTTTATGTCATTGTAAGCTATTGAAAATTCAGGTAAATAACATTTTTTACCTTTTGTTGCAGTGAATCTAAGTAGGATCTATTCATAAAAAATAATGCTATTTAAATTGCGAATAAATCCAACATGCTTGCTGAGTGACTTTTCATTTAATTGCCTAACTCAAAACTCTGGATTGTGTTGGTAAATTCAGTTAAAAAACTTTTGTATACGTTTGTCAGAGCAATTGGCAACATAACGTAGAAGTAAACAATCCATTTTGCGTTTTTTCTCAATTGAAGTAGAGCGAGTAATACAAAAGTTTACAATGAAAACATAAGGTCCGCCAAGATTTGGTATAATCTTACTACTTGAACTTATCATAGTCAAGGCATTAATAAATGTGTTGAAATATCTCCATCTGTAATTGTCAGAAGTAAACATTTCTCGCATCTGCATTCGTTTGATCTGACATTAGGCAAGTTTACTTTACCACCTTGACAACACTATGTGCTTCGATCATTTTTTCTATTCCAAATCAAGTTGGCTGCAAATCTGGCAAATATTATTCATCTCACCAAGTGAATGTGTATCTGGATGGGTATCTGTTAGACCAGACCTCTCTTTTTCTACTCTCCACATACGCATAAGATATCTTATTATTAATTGTCTCCTCCTTCCGTTTTCAATATTTCTTCTTTAAACTTGAGACATTTTCTGTTCTTCCAACAAAACTGATTAACTGTCTAACTTGGTCTACTGAATCTACTGGATCTACTGAATATTAAAAACATTAATATTTACTCTCAAAAAGCTAAATAAGTTTCTTTTTATAAACAGCTGTTTCTTTGAGAAGGTCTCACAGCCTTAAGAGAAGGAACTTTACAATTCTAAAACCTTATTGCAAAACTACATATTGAGACGAATCTTTTAACACGTTAAAGATTAAAATTGGTCAACAAATAAGGGAGGAGTTGCGTTAACAAAAAAAAAACTGCTTCACGTATTATTTAAAAGCAGAAAAATGAATATTAAATTTATGAAAAATTAACATGGACCTAATGGGTTTCCATGCTGGTGACAAAATAACAATGAAATATAAACAGAAAAATTGCGATTTACTTGTATATGAATGTATTTTTTGATAAAACTTTTGAAAAATCTTTTTATGTCATTGTAAGCTATTGAAAATTCAGGTAAGTAACATTTTTTACCTTTTGTTGCAGTGAATCTAAGTAGGATCTGTTCATAAAAAATAATGCTATTTAAATTGCGAATAAATCCGACATGCTTGCTGAGTGACTTTTCATTTAATTGCCCAACTTAAAATATATATATATACACTTACTAATATTATAAATGTAAAAAATTGTGTGTTTGTTTGTTTGAAGTTCAATCACGCATTAACTACTGGACAGATTGGACTCAAATTTGGCATGATTATAGCTTAAACTCCCAAATAACATATAGGCATATTCTTATGCCAAAATTCCTTTCGGGCTCCAACTCAGTGGCTCTTATCTGTGGTTCCCCATGTTAACCTTATGAGTATTCATATTTAAAGGGAATAAAAGAATTTAGTCAGCTGTTTCAACTAAAAAATTTGGTTCTATGGTATGCAAAAGCATTAAAAGTTATAATATTTACCAACAGGGTGCGGCACTATTACATTTATTTTGCATTTATGGAAACAGCTAATTTGAACTAAGCAACAACAAAAACCTTTGATATGCAATGTCAAAGAAGAATTGTTGTACAGTTACTTTTATGTTTTAAATTTAATAAATAATTTGTGATATATTAGTAATATTTAATAATTAGTTTTTCTCTATTGTTTAGGTGGTTTAGTTGAAGTGGTAGGACATTATGGCTATAGTAGATGTGTAATAAACTATACCGTAAATTTAAAGGAAAATGTTATCAAATTGTGTCCTCCCCATTGCAACTGCAAAGCTTGAGTATAACTGCAATAAACATTTTATACAGGGTGGCGCAGATGGATCGGGTGGTTTTAAAATACTTGTCAAACTGTCAATTTTAAGGGTATTGGATTGAAATAAAGTGCAAAACGTGTAGTTACAATGGAAGTTTATTGACAAAAAATTTGTTAAGTTAGTTTTTAAAAATTACATACATTAAATGCCTTCCTTCTCGAGCGACGCATTCTTGAAGTCGGTCTTGAGGTTCCGCATTGCTCGCTCAAGCACATCACCAGGAATTGATGTGATTTCGTTGTGAATTGCAGCCTTCAACTCCTGAATGGTCCGGGGTTTGTTCATGAAGACCCTTGTTTCAGGAGTTGAAGGCTGCAATTCACAACGAAATCACATCAATTCCTGGTGATGTGCTTGAGCGAGCAATGCGGAACCTCAAGACCGACTTCAAGAATGCGTCGCTCGAGAAGGAAGGCATTTAATGTATGTAATTTTTAAAAACTAACCTAACTAATTTTTTGTCAATAAACTTCCATTGTAACTACACGTTTTGCACTTTATTTCAATCCAATACATTTGAAATTGACAGTTTGACAAGTATTTTAAAACCACCCGATCCATCTGCGCCACCCTGTACTTATATGCCAATCCCGTACGAAGGATGGGTACTCTGCTAGTATATATATATATATATATATATATATATATATATATATATATATATATATTAAGCTGGGCAATTAAATGAAAAGCACTCACAATTTGATTGAGAGGTCAAGGAAAAACATCCGCCCCTGCAGCACAGCTATCAACTGAGTGACTTTTAATTTAATTTCCCAACTTAAAAAAAAAAAATGTACACATATATATGCTCGTTGTCCATAATGTATCAAATTGTGCTTTTGAACTGTATAAAAACATGTCCTTGACAGTAAGCCAACCCAATCTTCTCAGTTTATAAAACTTTTTGTTATTTTACAGTATCGCATTTTACCTTGTTATTAATAAAATACCCCCGCCGCAGCAAACCTGCAGACCAAGCGAATTTCCATTTACCTGCTTTGATTTCTGATTAAATCTATTTCAATAACAATAGGTTTAAGTACTTAGGTTTTTTGCTTCTACAAGGAGGGCTATAAAGTAAGTTTTTTATTAAAATATCACTTCCTTAGTATAAATTAATAAATTTGTCAAGTTTGATCAAAATCTATCCATAAACAACCAAATTATAACAGTTTACTTAATCTCCATAAAAATGTTAAATTGAAACTTTTTATTTTCTCCGTTACCAATATTCGTACAATAACACTTTGATATACTAAAATATTTTTTTTTTTTAAACTCTTTTAAAAGGTTTAGAGAGAAATTGGAAAAATTTCATGTTTTGAGGTGCAAAAATGAGAAAGACCAATGTTTACCACATAAAACCTGTATAATCCCTTTCCCCATGGTCTGATCGTGCTGATTTGCAAACTTTTTCGAATAGACATGGCATGTACGTATTTATATAAAAAATGTACCAGAGTACCCATTTTAGCGAATAGCCTCGGGACCGATTTACTTTTTTCATTTTGATGTCCCCTGAGGCCAAAAAAAACCATTCGTTCAAATTTGTATATATGTATATATTTGTAGATTTGTACATATGTATCGTATATTGTATATATGTCCGTGAACGCGATAACTTGAGTATTTTTTGTCCGATTTTGATTAAATTTGGTTTAAAGGTGTAAGGCGGGATAAACTAGAATGACGAACCAGCATGATCGGACCATGGAAAAGAAGTTTTACAGGGGGTTTTATGTGGTAAAATTTGTTTTTATTATTTTTGAACCTAAAAACATAATAGTTTTCAATTTCTCTCTAAACCTTTTTAAAAATCTCAAAATAATAATTTAATATATCAAAGTGTTTTTGTACGATTATTGGTAAGAGACGAAATTCTAAAAATGTTAATCTTTTATTTCTATGTTATTCTTATGGAGAATATTGTAAAATGTCGTAGTTTGCTTGTTTATGGATACATTTTGATCAAACTTGACAAATTTATTTGTTTGTACTAAACTATATTTTAGAAAGAAAAAAAACACTTTATTTGTGCCCTCATAGCAGCAAACCTAGGTATTCGTTAAACCTAATGTTATTCAAATATATTTAATGGATTCAGTTACGTGTAAATTCGCGTAATCAACAGGTTCGCTGTGTGTTCACATTATCTAATATGAATTTGAACGGATGGTGTTTTTAGCTGCTGGAGACATCGAGACATCATAACGAAAAAGTGAATTGTTCCCGGGTCCATGTCTTGCCATTAGCCTGTGGTGATAGCTGATTTCCTAAAACCTTTTTACTTTCACCCCTATACATAGTACGTGGAGAAATTATTGTTTTCGTCAGAATTTTTGAGTCACAGTTTTGATTGGATATACCGGTATCCGTTTTGAGTCACTTTTTTGCCCCTATACATAGTAAATGGAGTAAGTATTGGTTTCGTAAAAATTTTTGAGTTTGAGTTTTGAATGGATATATCCATTTTGGGTCCTTCTGAACCCCAAAAAAGTGGTTTTCAAAGTGATGTCTGTGTGTCTGGATGTGTTTAGTGCTAGACACTACACCTGTGGTCTGATTTAGATCAAGTTTGGTGGGTGGGTTATAATCCATGGTATCTCCAGGCGTTTTTTTTCCATTTTTTAAGTGTTCATTTTTAAGATTTTCCTATAAAAACCCTATTGAATAACGAAAAAAATCAGATTTTCTAAAAATGGACAGAACGATTTTGATAAAATAATAGTATGTCGTAGCCCTTTAAATTCTGTACAAAATGTTACGACTTCCATTTCTGTAAAAATGTACGGTTAAAAAGTTATTGTAAATTATGTTATTTTCCCATAAAAACCTGATAAATAAAAAAATCGGATTTTCGAAAAAGAAATCGGTTTTATTTAACTTAGTATGTTATGGTCCTCAACACTTTAAATGTTTTTTATGTTTTTTTTTTATTTAGATTTTTATTGAAGATTTTTCTATAAAACCCTGTAAAATAGCGGAAAATCGAATTTTCTCAAAAATGACGCGAACGATTTTTTTAAAACTTAGTATGTTATAGTTCTTTATATTCTAAACAAAATAGTACAAGCCCAATTCCGTAAAAATTACTGTTTAAACGTTATTGTAACTTATGTTATTTTGCCATAAAACCATATAATTAAAAAAGCCAACCTTTTTTTAGAAAATCAGGTTTTGATCGAAATAATATGTTACGGTCCTTATAATTATAACAAAAATATAGTACAACACCTCATTGTTGTAAAAGTTACGGTTTAAAAGTTATTCCAACTTTTGTGATTCTTCCTACAAAATTATTATAGTTACTCCCACTGCTTACCCATGATAAAAGTTGTTGACAAGCTTATGGGGAGAAAGTATGTGTAAGATTGCTGATACCATTTATTTAACAAATTTTTGACAAGTATAACTTAACGATGATTAGATTTGCTCCAGGGCAACAATAAGGGAAAAATAAAAAAAGATATTCAAATCTATTACGCGTAACAATGGTTTTCTAAGAATGATGGCACAAAAATACAAAATGTGTTTTAATGTAACCATCGATAGATTATTTTCTATACGCGTAAAAAAAGCTCTCTGTGTACTATAGTTAGTTTTAAATACAGTACATTTAAAATTGGAAAATTTAAGTGGCCACCTCACCATGTTTAGTTAGTTTTAAGTGGAAACTTTCTTTTAAATTTCAACTTAATACTTTGTATAGCTATAGGCCTATTTAACCACAATTCATGTACCAAGTTTGTATACTCTAAGTAGTCTAAAGTGATGCAAGAGAAGCAAGAATAAAACGAGAATGGTTCTACTGTAATAATGTTTATGGGGAAACTTGGATAGTTAATATTTCATATAAATAGTTGCGAGAAACATAGTATATGCTATACAATAAATATGTATTTTTCAGACTCACTTCATATATATTATTGGCTATGTGTTATTTTGTATTTTATGTAAGTGAATAATCCTGTACTATTACATCAAGTAAGGTCGTATAAACTTAAACCCGACATCCTAAATATACAGTACTTAATGGTTTTGAATAAAGGAATCTATACAGTAACAATTTCGAACACTCTAAAAACAAGTACCTGACCTTAATACTATGAACTGTAATCCCTGTTGCAGCAAACCTGCAGACTCAGCGAAATTCCGTTTGCCAGATTTTACGTTTGATGAGTTTAATTGTTGATTGTCATTTGAACTCATTACTTTCAAACAAACTCTCCATCAGGACATCAGGATAACACTACTTTAAATATCTCAGTTACAAATGGTATTCTGAATGTTATTTTTAAAGCCTAATGCGGTGATGATAAAAACATATACGTCAACATTTTAAATTTCATGGAATAACATAGTCACATACAGTAATTTAAAAATAGTAATATTTAATAAGGTGAAAGTTGTACTTTAAATTAATAACTATTTATACGTCTCTTTTATTTCCTTAATTGAAATTATATCATATTACTATTATTTATTGTCTATCAAATAAAAAAATAAGGACTTATGAATATTATTATACCGAAGCATAAGGCATTTGAAATGTTAAAAGTATTTAAGATATTATAAAAAATGTGATGTTTTCTAGGGAATTAAAAATAGATTAGGAAACCCTGCAAAAACCTGATAGCTGGAGTAAAATTACATTTAGAAGTTTTTCAAATTAAGTATAAATAGGTTTATCCAATTAAATTACAGTTGCAAAACGAAGCCTTTCTATTTAAGTGTAGCTAATACTCAATTTTTTTTGTAATATTTGTTTACTTTTAAATAATTGATATTAAATCATAATAGCTTTAACTACCTACCTCATAATAGAGCGGAGTGAAAGCGAACTCTGTGTTGTTGCCTCCAGAGCTGACCGCATTCTGCCCTTCTTTGTCAGAAATGCTAATCTCAAAGCGGAAATATATTTCCGGTAGAGCAACCGGTAGGGCCAACGATACATCGTTGGGTAGGGCAGGTGGTAGGGCAGCCGGTAGGGCACCTGTTAGCTTCTTGGCAGTAAATAATTAGCCCACATCCGCAGTACTGAAGTTTTGCAGTATACACTGTTTTAGGAGTGGGTTCAAGTTACACTGTGTAGAAACTCGAGAAATCTAGTGATAACCGTTTGAGCATAGATAAAACATACTGGAGTTATGACTGAGTCTATTTTCGGGTAAATGATTTCTTTGTTGTCTTATTTTTTTTCTGTTGCATTCAATTGTTTTTCATTAAACACATATACATATGTTCAGTGTGAATAATGTGTTTACGTTTGCGTCCAGATCAATTTTAAATTATGATAACAGAGATCTGCCAGCTTCTATTAATACAGCGTAAAGTCGGATAAGTTTATTCCTAATAACCTTCATACATTTATTTTCATTATTAGTTGACCGTTGTTTGTAAGGTATCCTGTGCTTTTACTTTGATATGACATTTTCTAATATATTAGAAACCAAATATCGTAATTTCTTTTATTGAATTTTAAATATGATATTGCAAATTCAATGGTAAATTTGTTATTTAATTAGTATTTGTAATATCATGGCTAAAACATATGTTAGTCTATAGTAATATTACCTGGAGGGTAATACTTTGGACAATTACCAAAACTATTAACTTAGTTTTTTTTTTTTTTTTTTTTTTATCAAATGATACATTAGTCAAACTAACCAATCTTGGGTACAACGTGTTCCGTTCCTGGTCAGAACTATTTTCAGGGATTATTTACGCCTGAGTGTTTGTAAGGGGCTTAATTATTTTGTCTAAATATGAAATGACCGGTTAAACGATAGGCGTATTGTTTACTTCTGTGTGTACATACGTGTCTGTAAATATCCGACAAATATCACATAGTTGGATTTATCTTACTACAGTATTATAAAGCTGGGCTCAAATTGACCAAAAATTAAGCTACAGTTACGAGGATACTTATAGAACTGTTCCCGCTCCGATATTGAGCTAGGGCTCTGTCCCGTGGGCATTCAAGTTCTGAGGTTAGAGTTTTTAAAGTAAACATTGATTGGTATCAATGATAACGAAGAACAAACCCACACAGTTTGAATGTAAACAAGCAGAACTGTCACAGGTAAATAATTATAATAAAAAAAAAAATTAATCCAGATTTTATTAATTAATTAATTAAGGTTCAGAGTGTTTTAATTAACCCTGTGTGGTAATTTTTTTTTTATATTCCCAAATTATAATGCTGCTATTAACACTGTATAATAAATATTGATTTTATTCTATATGTTAATGTCATTAGTATAGGATTCTTTAAGTTTGTTATGTTTTTAGTCTACACTGAGTCTGTTCTAATATTTGTGGAATGCTGTAATAGTATATTAAGTTTCTGGTTCTGGAAATAGGTTTTTACCGGACGAGTGTGGTTCAATAAACACATTTTAGCCGAGTTGCATACTATATTTTATGTCATACTACTCTAAGTGAACGTAACAATAAAAAATCTGTACAAGTCCTGATATATTTCCACCGACTAAATTACTAACAATCACTACCCATATCTCCTAAAGAGAGGTTATGTTTTTGTTTATAATCACTTATTCTTAAATATAATCAGCTGGTTGGTGTCTGGTAAAAACTCAATACACTACAATAGTGTATAATGAAACCCCGTCCGATTAAGCTAGTGGAACAGCTATTTCCAGACTAGATCCTGCGTGATAAGTTTAATCATGGATATTATATTGATTAAAATTTAATAATCAATGTCATATAAACCTAGGCTCTTATACTGCGTTTTAAAAGAATTAATTTTTATGAAAATCAATTCAAACAAATTGAAATTCGCTGAGTCGGCAGGATTGCTGCGGCGGAGGTATTTATATATATTTTATTTGTAAACAGTTAACACTATTGCGATATTTTTTCGTTTACAGTACAAACCATTCACCATGTGATTAGATTATACATTAAAATCAATCATTAGTTTTGTATCCTAGGTAGGTTATATAAGTTTTTACTGTCTGAGCCAACAAAAACGCACTACTGTATTATCAAACTACTCAATACGTTCAATTTAGTATCTAAATTAAATGGTATATGTGAAACAAATTTTTCAGACATTTTAAAAGACAACCAAAATTGTCTCTTTTGTATACACTGACTCCGTTAAACAAGGCACGAGTAAAACTCCTACTAATGTGTAAACTAGTGATTTGTAGGCACAAAAGTAAAAAAAAAACTCTGATGTGTAACAAATTATTGTTATATCTCCAAAATAAGAACTAAATTGTCTATGTGCCAGAATAAATGTCACATGGCAAAACTACTACAATACTGAGTATGTATTTTTTAATCTTATACTCCTTTTGAAAAGGCCAAGCAAAACTCGTATAAAGTTAGGGTATCAAGCAAACATTACCTTAGATTTATGTTTCTGGTTAACATCAAAATGTAAATTGAATTCTGTGTAAGTTTATGTGGTGCAATTCCTTCAGATAGTGTTCTTAAATTAACTCGCTCCAAATAAATAGACTTATTTAAAATTTAGCAGGTTCATCAATGATAGATGCCTAGTGATAATGTTGACCATACAGTACTGAATTATTAATTTGTTTCTTAATCCACATTTTTAACTATTCATTTGTAAATAGTATTGTGATTTTCTTTCAACGAAGCCATTATTATATCGTTAAAAATCTTTAAAATGTTTTTGATAATCATTGAAAAAAACAAAGTTTTGGTTGATTAAATAAGAGTATTTCCTAGTTGTCTAAGCCACCCACGGAGTTCCTTTTCATTAATGTTGACACACGTATTTTTTAGTTAGCTTAAGAAGCATAAAGAAAAGAAACACCACTTTGGGTTTTATAGTTATGTTTGAATGCTCTCCTTAAATTTATGTATACAATTTTAGTATTTACCCTGCATGTTAGGTAACTATTTAACGTTTTATTTAACAATTGGAGCTGACACTCTGGCGTCACACATTTACTTACTGAATGACTATCAAAGATTTACACACTCTTAAGGCCTTTTCACACCGGCGTACTGGACGTACTGTATGTTTGGTACGGCCAGTTCGTACAGTACGCGGTCCTTTCACACCGCACAGAAACTTCCAAAACGTACACTTGTTCGTTTGCAGTCAGACAAGTAACACTGGCTGAGCACGTGGTTTTGAAGTGTTCACTGCGCATGCGCGAGCCCATGTACGCCACGTACGATTTAGAAAAATCGCTCTCCGAGCGATTCTCAGAAAACCATCGCGTACGTGTTCTGTACGCGCGGTGTGAACGAGCTTATATGATAACATGGACAGCGATTTGTTGAAAAAAAAAACCTAACAAACGTACAGTACGTCCAGTACACCGGTGTGAAAAGGCCTTTAAACTTAATTCATACTTAAACAAAAGTTTTATTCGAACAACTTTTAAAGATCTATACGTTTATTTTACTAATAGCAGTTTACCTTACAAATGGAAAAATATTTCCTCTAAATATTTAAGTGTAAGGTAATTAAAACCACATAGTAAAGAAGCGTTACTTATTATCGCGATATTATAATTCTACACTACTTGACTTGATGAGTTATTTGCAACCTGAAAGTTTGGTGTAGGTATAACTAACACGTTTGGAAAATTCAAAGATGAACTCAAAGGAAAAATCATGTATGAACACGCAGGGTTAAGATCAAAGATGTATGCAAGCAGATCTGAAGATGAACATCTCATAAAAAAATGAAAAGGTATAACCAAATCAGTAGTGGAAAATACCATATCTTTTCAAGACTATAAGGACTGTTTATGAGGTTGTCATTTACCACTATAAACACAGGACCTGTAACTGGCACCGTAACCCAATGGATAACACTTCAAACCCTTACCTAGGAGACCGGGGTTCGATACCCGGTCGAGGCACACACTTTTTATCCACAATTTAACAAAAAACAAATATAGTTTATAATTTATGGTATACCTACGTATACAGTACGTAAAGTGAGGTTATGGCGGGAAAGCAGACAACCTACGTATGCAGTACATTAAGTAAGGTTAGTACGTACACACTACATACTAAACCACACCCGCATACCACCTGCCCCCACATCTCAACCAATAACTCACCTCGCCCAAAGAGGGTCCTCTTCGGGCGATGTAGAACCCCCGTATTCCCTCTACTTTTATCTATTGTATTCAGACAAAAACTCATTTCTCAATAGGCGGAAAATCTGAACTCGCCTTTCTGTATTTGATTTTCCTTATATTTTACTAACGTACACATTAAATTAGGCGTATTAAATTTTATTTCAACTGCTGAGTTGAAACATAACATATGTTTTTTTTGTTTTTTTTTCACCAAGTATAATCTAAAACATATACCAAACAAACATTGCATTTCTTAAACACGCAAACAATAATTTTTTTGTGAGAAGTTTGAAAATCGAATATTTCAGTAACAAATTAAAATTAAAAAAAGGGAAATAACAAATTTATATTTTTAAACTAACTCATTCAAGATATTATTAACAACCCAAACAAGTTCTTAGTTAACGATTGAATCCATCTCTGGACCTAATCAAATAGAAGGTCCTTTTATAAAAGTCCATAACTAAGAATATTGAGTGTAAAATCTTTATGAGCTTCCTTACTCTGTTCATAAAAAACAGTTTCTAGCTTTAATCTTTCGCAATTTTGGCTTGTTTAAAACATTCTACCTAAATAAAATACCCAATATTTACATGATACCCATTTGTAATAAATATGTTTAAATTTGTTCCTTTAGGCCTACAGTTAGCAGTGGTTGAAACATGAACCATTTATTTTAAGACTTTTGTTCTTCTGTTGAACAGAAGTTTTCAATTTATAAAATTTTCTCCTAAGAGATACCTATTTTTACCCCGAATATCTATGGACGGCGTAGGATTGGCGATAAGCTGCTAGTTTGTAGCGTCAACACATGGCTTAAACACTTTGGTGATCGGAAGGATTTGAACCGGGCTTTCTCAATATAATATAATATAATGTGCTAGTTCCATTTGTTTATTGTTGAATATTTTGGCTCATTAAAACTTGTATGTATTTTACTATTTTTAGTGTCATAAGTCTCTGTTAAGTATATTTGATTTTATAATCACTGTTTGTAGCCAATGTTTTTTGGAATAAACTATATATTCATTCATTCATAAGTACCGGGCTCTGACAACCATGCTCCATCTATATCATTAATACCCAATTCTCACCAGACATGACAATTTTCTAACTGTATAATTTAACTGCAATCAAGATGTTAAGCCGTTAATAGACCTATATGCAGCACATGCCACCTACTTATGAAGATGTGGAGTGATCAGCCTCATCACTTCCATATCCCCCCCTCCGATTTTCTCCCACAACCCCTTCACCTAACCCTTATCTTCACATTTCAACATTACTTCACACATCGTTGCATTTTCACTAGTGCATTACATAACCGTGTTATTAATCCAATTGTAATATTTCAAAGTATCGATGTAAATGTTATAAAAATAATTGCAAGCTTCACTAAATTCTCCTTCAGTTACTGTACATGTCGGTGTCTTTCTATAACTCGTTAGCCAATCATATTTTGAATTCAGTTCATTGTTTTGGATTAATCTGGTTGGGATATTCAAATTACATATATTCCTGTGGTGAAATTATTTAAATTAAAGCTTTTTCCTGTTTAGTACCATTTAAAATGTATAATATTTTCTCAAATTATTAAGAATAGCTAATTCAATATTAGGTACAATAATTTTTCAGTTTTGATAACTTAGCATCAAATGAATTACTGTACCTTAATTATCTCAATATTATTTATATCATTATCCGTAAAAATCTTTATTCAGTTAACAGTTTCCAACAGAATGAGAAGAGAAGGTACTATTAAACATTAAAAGAGGACCAACGTACTCAAAAATGTGAAATTAATGTGGTTGGATGGGATTATAAATCACAATAGTGATAGTATAAACTTTGGTACAGGGGTATAATCGTCAAGGATCTCCGGAGTAGTTCCTGAAAGAATAATACAATAGAATTTTCTTTTAATAAATAGGTATGTAAGGCTTATGAAGGGTATCCAAATTCCGAGTACATCAAATAGTCGGAAATTGTTTTTCAATTATCAATAGCCTATGAAAACTCAATTATGCTTAGTCATATACCCTACGACAGTTAATGCTTCAAATTGATCATTGGCAGTTAAATTTTATCACCAGCCAACTCAATATTATACATGATTCAATTTAGTTGTTTATTTTCTAGTACAGATGTAACGTTAATTGAGAAAACGTTTTCCACAAACATTCACGCTTTCATATAACAATATGATTTAAGCTTGGTTATTTAAGCAAACTTCAATAATACAAACGATGCAAATAACTGTTTTACATAGACTTTTTTTACCATAAAAGCCACTCGGACTTTTAAACATGACTAGTAGAGTGAGTTTAATATTTGAGTCACGTTAGAACCATCGTTTTATTTCCAACTTTATTACCATTGTACAACCACATAAAGTCCATTCAAACTGTTTTTACGTGGTTAACCACTATCTGATGTTACTACTAACGAATTAACCACAAATCTCGAATTAACACAGCCTAATTGCTAATTTAATGGAATCATGTTTTAGTGGTCACTCTTTAAGTTTATTGTTAGAGCATTAGTACATAATTTTGTGTCTCGTGGTAGTAGGTATTTTTTCAGTGTTTACTATTATTTAAACATAACTATCATTCTAATTTTTGTTAAGTAAAAAACAAATATATATTAAATCTTATTGCTTTGGGCCGTTCTCGTAAAAAAAAACGTTAACACATGCGACTCGCATAGATACACAAAAAGTTCGAAAACAAGTTCTGGGTACGTCAATGGTTCAGAAGTTAGCATGGCAACACCGAGAAAGAATGTCGTGCGTTCGATCCCCGGTGAAGCTAAAAATTTATTCGTACAGTTCTTGTACTTTTTTTGCTAGCTTTTTCACTATACGTTCCACGAACATGAGGCTCAAATAGGGAAAACTTCCAGAATAAAGAAGGCCAACGATTCCTTTATAAATAAAACAACTAAGTAAGACTCCCGACCCGAATACACTGATACTTGTAAATAAAATGCAATTACATGGTAAACAGTGTCTCGGCAAAGCCATGTACGACGGAAGTGAATTTTCCATCAGCATTTCATTAGGGACGTGATACTGAACATCCTTGGAACGATACTGCTACCAAGTTTCGGCCTCATTCTGTAGGCTCTTCCTAAAAGCTCTTCTACACTAAGTACACTTCTTTGTCGTGAAATGCAATCAGTTAATTTGTAAAAAAAGTCAAAATCAACTAAGCTTTTTAAGATTAAGCAATGTTTTGAAAGTAAATATATAGCCCTTTTTTAGTAGATGGGTTTGCAAATTTGAATTTTGTCACTTACTGTTTGGAAAAAGTATAATCAACAGCCATAAACAACATATGAGATCGATTGCAAATTGCTGTAGTTATAACAGTTGTTCGAAATATGTTTCAGCTAACGTTTTTATCGTCAAAAGTGCTGTGTGTGTCAAGTGTATTTTTTATAAAGTATGTACATATTTCAGTTACAAAATCACTTTAGTGGTAAGTAAATTTATAACGGAGTAGCAAATATAAAAAATATAAATAAAATAAATCGTGGAGTAAGAAATCTGGATATTTCCAGTTTTCAAATAACATACGTACAAAACCCATTATCATCCCAAATTCCTAGTTTTAATAACACAAAACTTAACATTAAAATTTATGTTGTAAATTTAATTCCTCTTCAACCAAAACTGAACAAATTGTGAACTATATATTTACTAAACACATAAAAATATCTCCATTTCATTTAATGTACACTGCATATGCACAATATTTGCGACACCCTATGTGGCACGATGCAAACAAAACATGACACCACATAAAACAACGCGATGACAGCTTGCTGTGTTTGGCTTGAAATACGATGTGTCGACCAGCCAAAAAAGATGGCTTCCCTGTATGGTTAACATTCAATGAATTTTATAATAGATAAAGCAGTTGACTTTGGTAGTTATTGAATAATGACTTAGGAGAGATTTTGAAGACAGGGGAAGTTATATTTGTCAATAAAGCTAATTTTTACCTGGTGGTGCACTTCTAAACCACAGGGAATCGGTTTTAACACGTAACGAATTTTGTTAGTGAACGGCGGGTTTTGAATCCGCGTTTGCAAGGGAAGACTCATGTCTACAACTAGGCTAAACTTTACCAGCTGTAAAACTACTTAATATTATATCTGCTGCAAACATTGAGTTGTTACTCATACATTGATAACGTGTCTAATGGTGATATATGTTTAAAATCTCTCAACTGCTCAGGCAATATAACTTTTTTTAAAACATCTTGACAAAACTTTTTAAATGGAAAAAATACTATCCATTTATATCTTGTATAGGTTCATATTGCGTCAGAATGAAAATAATTACATTATATACCTAAGCCATATAATATCGTACTTTATTGGAAAAGAAATCAACGTAACTTGTTGACAAAGATAGCCATTGTAAACTCTTTTTACTCAAATTCACCCCCTTGAGAAATTTTACGGTTTGGTCGTAAATATGTTTAATAGTAATTTATTCTTCAATTCATTACATTCGTATTTTTAAATTCCTAGCTTAGTAGACGGTAAAGTACTAGAATTTACAGACTTATTAGAAGTTCGTAAACACTTAAATGAAAATACAATCAGTCTCTTGTAATTGAACTTCTGGTCTTGGTGTTCGTTATCTAAGTTTGATTATAACTTGTAGAACTTCAATTGTAGCAAATAGCATTTTTCCAAATTTATTGATTGCAAATAAAATTGTAAGAAATCATATTTTTTACGAAATAAGATTGATAGAGAGCGATCCTTTTCGAAACAAATGTTTCATTTTCAAACCTCCTGTCCTCTACGTATAAATATTTGAACACAGTGTCGTCGTCAATACATAAAAATACAAAGATTTCACCTCATAAATAATAATAAATAAATAATTTATTTTAATCGCGTAAAATTTTGTATAAATACTCCTGTATCAGACTAGAAAGTGTCATATCTAGTGGTTGGAACGCAGAAGACGCCGACCTTGAAGAATCATGTTAGAATCTCACTATTCACCAATAGCTATGTTATATTGCCATCGCCCAATATTTCGGAACACACTGTAGGCTACATCACTTAATTATAATACCCCCGCCGCAGCAAACCTGCAGACTAAGCGAATTTCAATTTGCCTGATTGGATTTACACTAAAATGTCTTCTTAAAAATATCACATTTATTCCCTATTTAAATAGAATTAGTTTAACACATACTTAGGTTTGCTGCAACAGGGAGGGTAAAAGTGTTTTTTTATGTAAAATGTAAATAGTTAGTAAGAAATTAAAACATTTTCCAAATTTGGGCAAAATATGTTAATAAACAAGCTAGCTATAACTTTACTTATTCTCCATAAGAATAACACGGGAATTTTAAATTAACAATTTCTCCGTAACCATTAGGCGCATAATAACGCTTCAATATACTAAATTATTTGTTTTCTTAAGCTCTACAAAATAGTTTGGAAAGAAATTGCAAAATTTTATGTTTTTTGGGTCAAAAATTGGAAAAACCCATTTTTACCCCATAAAAGCCCCTATAAACCTCCGTTCCCATTGTCCGATCATGCTGGTTCGCGAACTCGTTCGAATAAACGTAGGTTTACACGTTTGTACCAAATTTCATCAAAATCGGATCATTTATGCTCGAGTTATCGCGCTAACGGACACATGTATATATGAATTTGAACGGATGGTGTTTTTGGCCTCTAGGGACCTCAAAACGAAAAAAAATCGGTCCCGCGTCCAGGTCTTACCATGAATACTACGGTAAAACGATAAAAGATTGTTCCTTCGGTGAATAAGTTATGTTTCTGTAAATAACTCCCTCTAATAATATCCATGAAATCATTTATTACTGTCATATTTTTTTATTTTGTACGATACTTAAAAAAACATTTTCAATGCTACTTTTCAAACAAGAGCAATACAGTATTGAGGAAGATGTAAAAGTTTTGTTGATTCCTCAACAAACTTGGAATATTGTTCGTTATAAATTAGCATGACCTTAAAAATAATACTAATGGACTTCGGAAGTTTTATTGGTCTATATTTCCAATAAAACTTCAATGTAGTCAACTCTCTTTCTTTTCTACCCTCTGTTATTGAGTTATATTCGGAATGACTTACCTTGAGTGATTTTATTTGCGTAATATGCATGGAGAATTCTTAATGGTAATAATTTAATTCTGAATTGAGGGATAAAAGTCATAATTACTTCGTCCCCGGCTGTTTTAACCTAACCTTTGAAAAATAAAAATTATATTAATTGATCCTAGTAAAAGTTCACGTCCATATATCTATACTCATGGTTTTAAATTTTAACTTAAATATTTGTAGTAACCAAAAGCAAGAGCAAGAACTGATGGCATATTAATCTTAGCAATCGATTGTTTTTGTTAATTTCTATTGGGTGTTTTAACATATAAAGGTGCGATGATGGTAAATGTTCAAATTTAAATTCTAATTAATGGTTACATTTAACTTCCCTTTTTTTCTAATGGATTCACATGATTTGATAAAAAATACCTATACCTTACTAAATTTTTATAGAAATAAGATAAATCCTAAGAACTTTTGAGAGGTTGGTTTCTTTGCTTCGACGAAAATGTAACATGAGCTTGCGTGCTGGTGTAATCTTATTCGTCACCTTCCTTTACATGGTTTTATCTTTCTGTATTTCACTTTCTAGTGGTTCATGTCTGATATCCAGGAGTTCCTTACTCGTCTACCTTTTATAATATTTTTATGTTAAAAGTATTTGTTATTCATATTTATGTGGGATACACAATATGAATTCATTATTTATAATTTTAATACTTGTTAAATTACGTAAGCGAGACTTTACTTAATTAATGGTTAAAAAAATTGTGTTTACCACTCATCAAGACAGTTACTTAGTTCTCGTATGTTTTTAAAAATTTTCATAAATTCAGAACGCAGAATGAGTATTTATCTTGAAATTTAGTGGAGAATGGAATGATGTAACTCATGTAACATCTGTGTCTGAAGTCAAAACCATTTATAAAATACCATCATTAAGTAAACCTTGGTCCAGGTTCTAAACCCCAATAAAAAATTGGCTATATGTTAACATCGAACTTCCCAGTTTACTTGACAAGTTTCAGGCGAAACCAGATCCCAGTTTACTTGAAAAGTGTCAGGCTAAACCATATCCCAGTTTACTTTACAAGTGTCAGACTAAACCAGATCTCAGTTTACTTTACAATAACTAAACCAGATCCCAGTTTACTTGACAAGTTTCAGGATAAACCAGATCCCAGTTTACTTGACAAGTTTCAGGCTAAACCATATCCCAGTTTACTTTACAATAGTAAGACTAAACCAGATCCCAGTTTACTTGACAAGTTTCAGGCTAAACTAGATCCCAGTTTACTTTACAATAGTGAGACTAAACCAGATCCCAGTTTACTTGACAAGTTTCAGGCTAAACCAGATCCCAGTTTACTTGACAAGTATCAGACTAAACCAGATCCCAGATTACTTGACAAGTTTCAGGCTAAACCAGATCCCAGTTTACTTGACAAGTATCAGGCTAAACCAGATCCCAGTTTACTTGACAAGTATCAGGCTAAACCAGATCCCAGTTTACTTGACAAGTTTCAGGCCAAACCAGATCCTAGTTTATTTGACAAGTTTCAGGCTAAAGCAGATTCCAGATTACTTGACTAGTTTCAGGCTAAAGCAGATCCCACTTTACTCGACTAGTTTCAGGCTAAAGCAGATCCCAGTTTACTTTACAAGTGTCAGACTAAACCAGATCCCAGTTTACTTGAAAACTTTCAGGCTAAATCATATCCTAGTTTATTTGACAAGTTTCAGGCTAAAACAGATCCCAGTTTACTTGACGAGTTTCAGGCTAAAGCAGATCCGAGTTTACTTGACAAGTGTCAGGCTAAAGCAGATCCCAGTATACTTGACAAGTGTCAGGCTAAAGCAGATCCCAGTATACTTGACAAGTGTCAGGCTAAAGCAGATCCCAGTATACTTGACAAGTGTCAGGCTAAAACAGATCCCAGTATACTTGACAAGTGTCAGGCTAAACCAGATCCCAGTTTACTTGACAAGTGTCAGGCTAAACCAGATCCCAGTTTACTTGACAAGTGTCAGGCTAAACCAGATCCCAGTTTACTTGACAAGTGTCAGGCTAAAGCAGATCCCAGTATACTTGACAAGTGTCAGGCTAAAACAGATCCCAGTATACTTGACAAGTTTCAGGCTAAACCAGATCCCAGTTTACTTGACAAGTTTCAGACTAAACCAGATCCCAGTTTACCCTCGCCCTTAGAACGAGTATTTGTGGCAGAGGGCGTCTCGTATTACGATGAAATCTTGATGAGTAAAAGCCAACCCTTCGCCCGGATCCTTCCCAAAACATTTTATTAAACTGTTTTTATCACGGAATATTAATCAAAACCTCTTTCATCTGAAAGATGTTTACTTTGAACGCAATCTATGACTATGGTTTCTTACAAGAAACAGTGCAAACTGATTTTTACATTGGAATTTTATAGAATAAAATAAAAATAAAATAAAAAATAAGATAAAAAACAATGTACGACAACTGTAAGAATATTTTTAAGTCTTTTGAGAAAATCACGATTTATTTTTAATATTTGGACTTCACAGTCATTTAATTGTGTTTTTATAAACGATCTATAAAATATTTTAGATGCCATATAAACTTTACGTTAGTGTATTCTTATAGGACACTGACTAGTATTTGATAGTAAATTAATATCGTACATGTTCCTGCAAGTCATTGGGAAACGTCTACCAAAATAAGAATGCTAGAATATCAAAAGCAAAGAAATAAAGATTCAAAAATATGTTTTTAAACACCTATATGCAACCTGATTTAACGAATAATTTGTCTAACATAATATTTAAAATAACTCTTAACTGTAAGCTTGCCAAAATGGTTTGGGTGGGGTTATATTTTTGCTTTTTTACATGTTTGGTAAGGGTATGGGTAACCCTTGGTCTTTTGACCATTTTAGTAAGACACGGTAGCACCATTAATTTGCATCCCAAAGCAGTTTTGTATCTAGATCCACAATAACCAGTCAGCTACTTAAACAATGTACCTTACAGTAGCAAACCTACGTACTCATTGGTCATAATGTATTTTGCGAGGATCAAGACTCGAACCATCTTTTGTTAAGAATCAGATATGATGATAAAACCAAGGTAGAGACTGTAGATCCGGCGAATTTCTAGATTTGCTGCAATGAGCGTATTCTGGCAATAAACAGTATTAATTTGTAACCCAAGGATGCAATAAATAACGAGCTTTAGACAGCAAACAAAGCAACGTAATTTAACCTCCGCAACTGTCAAGACTCGTCTTGCTTATCCTTCTCTTTTATCTAAATTCCGTCTGATTTTCTTGATACTGTTACAATTCTAGAATTAATTTATTATAAAAACATATTTTTGAGTCTACTCAATCACAGTTATAAATTATCTCCAGGAATGTTATGGTGTGATTAGAACAACAAGTTATTTTGTTGTTTTTTTTTTAAGATCTACGTTCGATTCAATTCTTTTATAAATTGTTCAGGCAGTCAAAGGTAAAATAAAAATTCTATCTAACTATCCGACTTGTTAAATTATGTTTTTATTGGAAAAACGTATGCTGGTTCATAAAGAAACGTTCAATTTGTTTCTGATATTATGTTTAGTTAAACTAATATGCTGTACGAGTTATATAAAGATAAACATTTTACTACCAAACGAAAATAATACAATTCATTACTAGGGCGTAAAGCAACTCTTTTTGACCCGAGTTCAAGTTTAACTCAGAAAATGAGAGGATTAAAAATGGTCTACGTCTTTTGTATTGATCATTTTTAAATGGGAAGATTGCTAGTTCGGTCCTCATATGAAACAATTCTAGGTCGAGACACTATCTACCATAATGGCTACCACTTAATGATGCGTTTTAGCAAAATATTTACTTATATAGTAATAAACCCAGGTTTTTTACGATTGGGTAGACTTCCGTATCTGTTGGCACAAACAACTGCATGAAAATATCGATCAGTATAAGTTATTGATTATTCGATATATCGTTTGGTAAGTTAGGTAAGGTTAACCTAACCTAACTAACCAAACGATATATCGAATGGAACAATCGAATAATCGATATTTTCATTCGGTTGTTTGTGCCAACAGATACGGAGTCTACCCCATTTGCTTACAAAATACGTAACAACTCAACACTTGACCATATAAAAAAAAAAACTACCAAAATTGTCTTTGACACTAAACACTGTACATTTAAAATCTTTGGTTTTCAAACCATCTTATAAATTGGACTCCCTTTCCCGTTAAGACAGTGTCCGACCATAATCCACGGTTGTTTCTGTGGAGTATCCACGAGTGGCAGGAGCAGATATGAGATCACTCGCTTTATAGCCACTTGGGCACATTTCATGGCGTCCCCTATAACGCAACAACTGTGGCGTTATAGCTGTGGATGTACACAATAACAGAAGTCTTCAAACATTTGTTGTTTTTTTAGAGTGTGTCATTTGCCCCAGATTACCTGACAAGCACTATAACCTCACAGCTACACAGGTTCTTCGGTCTTTAACTGATAAGGAGACAGTTTTTTATGTTTTACTTTTTTATTCAGATCCATAAATATTCTTATATTGGTAACCATGGTCCAGTTGTGAAATCAAAAAGCTGTATGTATTTTCAATATTATATCCCGAAATGGAATTTTGTGGGGAGTAGTGAACGATATTAATAATCGTAATGGAAATCGACAGATTTTTTTAATGAATAAAACATTGTTCTACTGTAGTTATTCTCTTTTAACAATCGATATTATAGTTTTACGATTCATTTGAAAGTCAGAAAAAAAGTTCTGTAATAAAATAATACAGACACTAGCACTCCTGTTGACCTTAACAGAAACAATTTTTGTATGGGAAAGGAAAACCTTTGTTAGAAACAGGCAAAAGATTGTTCGGGGCGGAAAATGTAATGTTTAGGACAGACAAGATCATAGAATTTGAAAGAGTAGAAAATTTAGATTGTTTTGAAGGCTGTACGGATTTGAGCTATTCTCGTGTACAGAGTGATGGAAAAACATATTTTCACAACGCCTAAATATTCTTAATAAATATAACAATAATATAACTAATATAACTAATAATATAACTATGGTTTAGTTTGAAATCGAATACATCTTTTTTTACAAGATGAACCCCATTGTACTTTGTTACATGTAACCTCTGTCATCAAAAAGATATAGGCTAATCATACCTAACCAAATGAGATGGGATACCTATTTAAATGTTTGCTAAGACTTTTTAGATCCATAGCCATAAGTGTTTACCGAGATAAAAGCCCAGTAGCGCTACTGAGGCTGTTTTTGCCCTCATCTGTGGAGGGTGATTGTGACAGAGGGCGTGTCGTGTTCTGATGAAATCTTGATGAGTAAACACCGACCCTTCCTTTCACATTTTCCAGTCACGATTTTATTAAACTGCTTTTATCATGGAGGATCAATCATATTTCTTCTCAACGAGCGCTTTTTTTTCAAGGTTGAAAATTAAGGTTGGTAAATCCTATTAGTTTATAGTTTGATAATTAATTATAAACTTTTTTATTAGTTGAAATAAATACTTTAAAATATCTGTATAAGTGATTTTTCTTAGGAAGTTTGAAGGAATAAATCTGTACAGTCCAAATAATATTACTGTGAAATATTAAAGGTAATTAATATTGTACTTGTACTCCGCTGTACTTAAAAATATAACATTGCAATTTCATCTATAACAGATCGTATTGAATGCAACAACTAGAGCAGCAAATTTTGAAACTTTTGATATTAATGTACAAATCATAATTTAAACATGGTATAACTTATGTGACAAATTCAACTAATATAACTTTCCTAATTAACTAGTATGAACTTGTTCAACTAGATATTAGTTCCAAAACGTACATAAATAATTTGTACAACGTGCACACGCTAATGTAGATGTAGTTCTCAAATACATAGAAGTTTCTCCTCCTTAGAAGCTCACTATACTATATTATATTGTTTCATGGATAGGTAAACCTACTGATTAACGCAGCCTCCGAACCCCCCCCCCCCAGCCTACACGGTGTTTTCATTAGAAAAACTCTTTGGTGAATGGCAGGATTAGAACCTAAGGCCTTTAGATATGAGGTCCTCTAATCGACTACTGAATCAGTTGAGCTTCAAAATGTATGTAAAATAAAAGTGTATCCTATTTAAAACAGTTTTTATCGCCTTTAAATTTCATTAAACCACTTGAATGTTTATCTTATATTATTCTTTTGAAGTTCGAAAGACATCCAAACAGAAATCAAAATATTTTAACAAATTACAGTAAATAAATACGCTTCAGTAGAACAAACACTGTAAAATAACAACTAGAAGAGCTTTTTACGACATGACAGTTATGGGTTTTCAAGAGCGACAATAACATTGTGTGATAAAAGCGAAAACAAAGACCGCGCCAATGTAGGCGGTGAGTGGTGCGGGGTCCAACATTTTATTGTGAAAAACGTTTCGTCATTTAAGATCTGTCAGATTGATTGTTACCTACTACACATCTACAACGTTACAATTCTCTTTTACTAAATTAAATTAGGTCAAAACATTCTTTGTTCTATTCTACTATGTATACTTGTTTGTACAGTTAAAATGTATTTTAATTGTGTTCTATCTTACAAAGGTTATACATATAGGTATATTAATAACAAAAAGAATTTGAATGATGAAACAAAAAATACTGTGGATTTGGTATGGAATCTTCTTGGGTGAACGCTGGTTTTAAATCAGTCCGTCTACAAATTGTTATTTTTTTTTATTTAAATTTGAATTACCTAACTAATTGAAGAACAGATTTCGTTTATTTGCTCATACTTTTTAATTTAGGTAAAAATTCAATCGCATTTGATTACATAGCCCATGTTATCATCTACCTCTACTACCTCTAATTAATTGCTATGCACTATATACCTAAAACTTAAGCATTACATGCTTCCTTTACAGACACTATATACTATTCTTTAAACATTTTTAGCAGTATAATTTTGGTGGTTTAAGGACGATTGTCATGTATAACTACCTCAATCCGTCAAAGCTATCATCTTATTCAATCCACTACTACACTTAACACTCATGTATAACAATTTTACACTGCATTTCACGATTAAACCTTTTATTTTATAAAACACCCACTTAACTTTTTTAGTGCTGTACAGATCTGTTAACAATATATTTATACCATTTATTTTTAAACCAAAATATTTTGAAACTAAAGATCACACTTTAAAATTATGAATTAGAAGTTCTAATATATAAATTAGATAAACGAAAAATTGTTAGAATGGTGTAGATATTAAGTAATTCACAATTTATAATACGTGCTTTAGCATTTATAAAAAACCCTGGTTAACAATAGTTAAAAAGAAGATAACCGATTTTTAAACCACAGAGACTTTAGTGTTGTACAGTTTTATTCCCGCAGAGCTAACAGTTGTCGCAGTGCAGCTTAATCTGACAGAGGAAATATGTATTGCTTCGAGTCTTGAGACTTTGGAAGAAGCTTAAATAATTAAATGAGTGGAGATGTAAAAACGAACATACCGTAGGGCCTATGATTTTATACTAGCTTATTGCTAACATATTCCCTCATAATTATCTTTAAATCAAGAATTGTAAAAAAAATAGCGTCTTCAAAGAATAGATGTACATGTAGCCTATAACAATTATAGGCTAACTATAGGCCAACGATAACTCGATGCTCTTTATTTTGTTGATACTGTAGTATGAACCACGGACAACACAGATAACTGTATGAATCATAAACATAAACACAATTTCAAATAAATAAACACATGTCCACTTTCAAGCCAGTGACGTAATTCGATTTGGAAACACACAGCTTTTGTTCTAATAGCCGTGGTAAACTCCAAATATATCTCTATAATTGAGAGGTACACGCCTTATAATCAATGGTTCACCAGTTTGATTCTGCATGACGTCAATAATATTTTGATTATTCAAAACTGAACCCAGTTGCCCTTGAAATGGTCTAAGATTATAAATAAACAAGTTTTAATGTTTTATTTTATTTTTATAAAATTTATGGTAAAGAAACAGCTGATAGTAGTCAGTATTAAGCCACATAGATAAAGAAACAGCTGATAGTAGTCAGTATTAAGCCACACAGATCATATTACTCCTTTTACAGTTATTTTGCATTGATATTTAGCACACAATAGTCACATTTAATGTTCTGGAAATCTTTTTAATTATTAATTCATCACTAATATTAAATATAACAAACTCCAAAATTTGTTAAAGAGGTTTCTAGGTGTGAAGGGGATGTTTAAAGTTGTATTAAAACCCATGTGCACTGGCCAAGCAGAACAAACAGTGGAAGTTTCGCTGTCTACAAACGTTGGGTCATAATCTTTTACGACCAGTTGAGGCTGTTTGCTGACTTATGTTGGACGGCTTTCACGCTATGACTCCCAATGTGGGTTGAGACTCTGATATAACATACAGTCAATGTTAAAAAAAGATTATAATAAATATGCTAAATTAATTATATTTAGCTAACTTGATATAGCAATTTTTTACTATAAGGTAAAACTACTGTTTCAATTAAATTCGTTACAACGTTGAGGTACTTCTTTTCAAGTATTTAAATTACTTTAATACTTTTCATTGAAATGGTGACTATACAACGTAGGTAGTTTAAGAGTATGAATGGAGATGAGTGTAGGATGAGTGGTGCGATCATGTAGTCTTGTTATTGATAAAGGCCGACATTCCTTAGAGACACCTGTTAATTAATAACCTATGCAACTAAGGGACCTACAGTTTATAATGGAATCAAAACCACAATTTTGCCTCGATTAAGGAATTGGTCTAATTATCAGGATAGTACTGTGGATAGTCGTAATAATCACTAGTGCGGACGTTAATCCACACCAGGGAGTGTTGCATCCACAGTGCATGATATTAATTCAAGAATAATCATCGTAGGTTGGTTTTAAGAAGGAATAGACACGATTAAAGATAAAAATAATATTATATCGTTGTTCAAAGTTCATATTCTGCGTTTGGTTTTTTTTTTCAAAAACGCTAAGCACGAGCCTTGGATCTTTTTCACATTACATCAGGCTAGACCTAGAGGTTGCGGCACTATCACTTAGATAAAAATCTATGGTGATTGGCGGAATTTGAACACGGAACCTCGGGAACCGAAATCCCACACTCTAACCACTAGACCAGTTCACTCCCCTCATATTATGTATTTAAATTTAGATATCTTCAAAAACAGCATGACGAAACAGTTTACTGTTTATAACACAAAAAGTGTTTATTAAGTGCTGGTTTTCCATTTTCACTTCGACTTGGTCCTTAAAGATTACAAATTCTATACCATTGAATAAATCTGCATTAGCTGTTTGTTCACGTAGTAAAACCATAGTAATTTGGGAGGTAACGCCAAATGGCAACCCTTATAGTTGCCTTACAGAGTCAAACATTTTGATTTTCGATGATTAAATTAGTGTTAGTTAGAAAATATATGATGGAATACAGATCAAACGGAACAGTCATTTCAGCTCTTACCCATTTTCCAGCCACTGATTCATCTCATTAAACATGTGTTTGTGTCTAATAAAGCCACTTTAGACTCTAATAATGAAATATACTGAGCCTGGTATTGATCATCATGTAGTCTACCCTGTTTAGAGAGGGTTGGGTATTTATACAAAGACAACAGCCATAAACGTTTTGGCACTGCAAGCAGCGCAACTCTAGGCCTATCTGCAAGTCAAATTTAATCCTGCCTAATCGGTCGACACCGTTCGACAACATCTGGGTTCCCGGAATTATTTTAGTTCAGTTAGATATATTGAAAGGTTCGCGCTCACATCCGTGTACGTTCCATTGTAATATGGAGTGCAATGTAGGCTGAAAGGTTCAGTATGGTTCAAGTTTACACAAAAAATCACTATTCTTTGATTAAGTTCTTAGTAACTAGTTTCAACCGTTAAATTTGGATACGGAAGTATAAACACCCAGATAAAATCTTTCGGCTTCTATACGTCTATACGAAAAGCATTGGAAGACCTGTAGTACTCACAGTTAATTCTTTTTTTCCACTTTTCAACGAACCATAGGGATTATATCCAAAGCTGTTTGTATTAAAAGATAATTTTAAAATACTTTTTATTCCCTTAGTTGTGAAGATTTGCATTGAATACATTTTCACACATGTCTAAGTGGACACAAAAGCCTAAAACAACAATTGGGCCGAACGATAATTATGCTAGCGGATGCAAATGTTGGTGGGATGTGAAGGGTTTTTTTACAATTAGAATTCCTCCAAGATGAAGCTTGGTGGAAGAACGGTAGAAGTCTTGGGTGGAAGTTGCTGGTTTTTAAATACTTTGTGAAAACCTTCTAATGCGCTACGATTTACCATGTTGTACTTACTGTTTGTATAGGTTTATAAACTTGTTAAAACTGACTTGTATCTTTATTCTCCTGAGTTACGGAAGAACATTGTAAAAATAGAGATAATTAAATGTCTTAGTAATCCATGGTGTTGGGGAGCGAGCTGGTCTAAGTGTTGAGCACTTTTCCCCTAGGATTAGCCTTAAGTTATGTGAAAAACGGTTCCGGGCTAGAATTAGAGTCCTAGTATATGAAGGTGCATTGAAAGGAAAAAAGAGGGAAAAGTATTTCATGGAGTTAAAAAAGTAAACTAATTCCTTTTTTATATAAATTCTAAACCTCCTTCGTCGTGTAGTTGTAAGAGACAACACCCAATAAGCAGTTTGTTGTCAAGTATCAAAGACAGCATCAACGCTTCATTACCCTGCGAGAATCTCCCTTTCAAATATCATCAGGCTTCGTCTCAGCAACATCTTGATTCTCCTTGTATTCGTATACAATGTTTCTCGATAATGTAACTGTTAATTATGGTTTTTAATTTCCATTCTTTTTTAAATAAATATTGATATGGTAAACCCTAGGGTCTGTACGTGTTTGTTGATTAAGAAATCGAAGTGTACAGTACTTTTCACACAAAGTAGCTTCTGTTTTTACAAGAGACATTTAGTAGGTCTGATTACTGAGTTTGTTTGTTACTGTCGGTTACTTTGTTTGTGCCACGACTGCGCTTGAAAAACAACGTAAGCGCTTAAGCACTGATCTTTAATATTAAATTTAACAAAATTTAATCCGCTATAGAATTTTTGTTCCTAAGAAGTAGCATACAAAGAACTAAAGAGAATGTTAAATTCAACTGCAATTAGCGCAATATATTAGGCGTCCATACTACTATTAGCTTTAGTAAAAAATGGCTAAAAATAGTCCAGGACACTCTTGGATTTAATACCTACTTAAGCGAATGAAGTTAAATTTTAATTGTTGGACGCAGGTTACAAATAATTGAGTTTAATTGGGGATCTCAAAAAGAAAACTAAAGGAAAAAGGATGTAATTACTTCAAGTAAGAATATTACTGGTTGATTTTTAGTTTAAAAAGTATATTCCCTGTCCATCGATGATTTGTTAGCTTATAATATTATATATTACTAGAAACACATTCTGATTTATTTCTAAATTAAATTTTTATCTAAAACAAACCAAACTTTAGTAGGCCAAGTGTTGTAAATCAAAAACATATTTATTTATAAAGACTAATGTTTACTTTTACGAAATGTTATTTTAATAAAGTAAAAAACAACAAAGAGAGCTGTAATGGTGTCATGACAGTTATGGGATTACAAGAAAGACGGCAATAACAAAGAAAAGATAAGAGCGAAAACAAAGAGGGTTCCAAAAGCTGCGGCAGACAATGTAAGCTACCAAGCTTTTAATGGATTGTTGTTTGTTACTTTTAAAATCTTATTGTTCCGTTATTATTGGTAAAGCAAAGCTGTTCAGATTAATTTGACTTTTTATACGAGCGTTTTATTTATAACTAACCAATAAAATACTATGTAAGGTAAACGCACCAGTAGCTGACAGTATAAGAAACTATACGCACTTAATAATCCGTGGTTTTGAATAAATAGGAACTAAAGAGATATTACGGATTTTATGTGATTCTAAATTTAGTGTAGTTTTCAAATTTGTCATACAAAAAGGGTTTTTTAAATATATTTTATAACATTTTTAAACTTAATTCAACCTTTGTACGTGTTCCAGTGGCTGACAGTGAAAAAAGTGCTTGTACCAGTAGCTGACAGTCAGTTGTCCCAGTAGCTGACACTGCAACTTAAATGTATTAGCTGCTAAACCTAAAGGTTTTATAATTTATAAGACGAATAAAATCTAACTTAATAATTAAATTATAAAATCACATAAAACGTTATTAAGAAAATTTATTTTACATATTTTAAAATAAATAATATTTACATTAAAATATATATACAGGGTGACAAAAAAGTCTGGAAACGGCTTGATATCTTTTTAACTAAATTCGTTTGAAAATTCAAACTTTTCACATCAACTTATATGTATGATAACTACTTTTTGCAAGCATTACCATTTTTTGACCTCTACCAGGGGACGACCCATGAGGAGTAGGTACATAATCTTTGATGTAAGCATAGGTTGATATGCACATCATTTTAAAGGTCTGGTCCAGTGGAGTTCATTGCCGGAAACCGCGTCAAAAAAGGTTCATCCGTTACAAAATGGCGGCTGTCCAAAGTTCTTGCGGAATATACCTACAGAGGCCTTAGTATTGGTAAATACTCATATTCAACATTAGCCGGGAAATCTGAAACTCGGTAAAATTTGTTTTGAAGATTTTATAATATTAATCTATGAGCTAGTTGACTTAAAAATACAGTTTCAGCTCTCAAGCTAATGTTTAATACGAGTATTTACGAATACTAAGGCCTGTGCGGGTATATTCCACAAGAACTTTGGACAGCCGCCATTTTGTAACGGATGAACCTTTTTTGACGCAGTTTCTGGCAATGAACTCCACTTGACCAGACCTTTAAAATGATGTGCATATCAACATATGCTTACATTAAAGATTATGTACCTACTCCTCGTGGGCCGTCCCCTGGTAGAGGTAAAAAAATGATAATGCTTGGAAAAAGTAGTTTTCATACATGTAAGTTGATGTGAAAGGTTTGAATTTTCTAACGGATTTATTTAAAAAGATATTAAACCGTTTCCAGACTTGTTTGTCACCCTGTATATATTTTATACAGGGTGGCTGGTCATCAGTGTCACAAAATTTTTTTGGCGTAAGTACAAAGTAAATGCAGTGTAATGATGCATATAAAAGGTTCCAAGTCCAAAAATTAGCTTCCCAAAGAATTATTTTACGTTTTTCAAAAATAATTATGTTTTCAAACTTAATACAGCTATTTCTCAACTATCTGTAAATGGATTTGAGTAGACAATGTCATATTCGTGTTCTACATTAAATTTTGAATAAGAATAATAGAAAATGACGGAGGATCAGTTGTAAAAACTCCATTTTAAATAGACTCAAAGATAAAAATTAAGATGTTTGATAAAAATTTAAAAAACATTTGTCTATTGTATTTGTTCACACCCTGTATACCAGAAAGTGTACGAATATGTTAAAAGCTGCGCCATTTCATTAGCTTTCCAACCATATGCTACACTATTGAGGTTTAGATATTCTGTTGTTTGTTTTGGTGGTTTGAATACCAGAAAACAGGGTGTCTTTAACATTTAAAACATAGAAAGCCGGTATGTATTAAGTAAAAGTTGTATTTTTGTTTCAGCTTTAACAGTAAAAAAAGTAAAAAAGTTCCCTGTTTTCTGGTATTCAAACCACTAAAACAAACAACAGAATATCTAAACCTCAATAGTGTAGCATATGGTTGAAAAGCTTATAAAATGGCGCAGTTTTTAACATATTCGGACACTTTCTTGTATACAGGGTGTGAACAAATACAATAGACCAATGTTTTTTTTAATTTTTTTCAAACATCTTAATTTTTATCTTTGAATCTATTTACAATGGAGTTTTTACAACTGATACTTCGTCATTTTATATTATTCTTATTCAAAATTTAATGTAGAACACGAAAATGACATTGTCTACTCAAATCCATTTACAGGTAATTGAGAAATAGCTGTATTAAGTTTGAAAACATAGTTATTTTTGAAAAACATAAAATAATTCTTTGGGAAGCTAATTTTTGGACTTGGAACCTTTTATATGCATCATCACACTGCATTTACTTTGTACTTAAGCCAAAAAAAATTTGTAACACTGATGACCAGCCACCCTGTATATATTTTAAAAAAATATACATTTTTTAAGATAATTTGGCTTATAAATTAAAAAATTAAAATCATTTTATAAAAATGTGAGATCACATAAATTATAAATAGCATGCAAATTTCGTTGGGTGAAACCAATTTAATATTGTGCAAGTAGCAAATATCCCCTGTCAGCTATTGGAACTTGTATGGATTTTGTGTACCAATGCCTGACATTGATATAATTTTAAATCCAAAACCCCTAACGCCCCAATTTTTTCATGAAATTGTCAACAAAGGTATAATTGATCAAAATAATGAGCCTAATCATTAATACTATTTAAGAAATTTAGCGAAATGACAAAAAACCAAACTAACTTTCTTAACAATTTCATTAAGGGAATCGACTAAATGTGATGTGTACGGACAGGGTCGCTTTCAAACCACCACCATTTCGCAAGTATGGGCTAAATTTAACTGATTTTTTTGTAAACAAATCAAGAATAAACATATGTTCTTCTAACAATGCAATCATGTGTAAATATTTTTAAGAGACCACATTATAATGTAAAGAAACTCAAACTGTCAGCTACTGGAGCACTGTCAGCTACTGGTACATTTACCTTAATTTTGATAATTTACTCGTTTTAGTTGGATTGAAGTTACTTTATATTTGCATAGACATTTAACCTACTTATTGACTGTTTCAAAATTCGATGCAAATTTTTTATTTTTTTATATTTTTATATGTAGGCCTATGTGTTACTTGATTACTATGTTATTTATTCAATCTGGCGTTTTGTACTACCAATGCTTATTTGTTACTGTCGTGCAATTTGCATTAATTGGAGTTGAAAATTGTACATCAAACCATCGCTTGACTTCAAAACCACAAAGTGCTGATTAATCTTTTAACATACGATTGATAGTTTTGCCTGAAATTAATGGAAAAAAGTTAAAGTCACTGAATTATTAGCCTCTGAAATCTCTCAATCGGAAAAAAGGTTTTATTCCATAATATGTCAACTGAACCATGATGACCAACTATTGCTTAAGACTTAAGACCTGCTAGAGTCATAATGCATATATGCTGTTTTTGCATCACTGCATGTGTCCTTACACCAATCATAAGTCAATTAAGTATTTAATCGTATTCAATCGTCGTGTGCACCTGTGTGTTTTTTTTGCGTGTAAATTTATTGGTATTGATTATTCTGTCTAAATTGGCAAAATGTTAGATACCTTTGATGCTCGTGTGACACTAAAAATTTACTCTAGGAGTCTAAAACATGTAGACATTTCACATGAATTGCCCAATAAATCTGTCAACAACCATTTTTGTAGTTAAATAATATTTGTATAGAGACAAATAATTATAACCTCTACAACACTCGGTTATGGTTTTGTGAAAAGAAACTGTTGATATTGCGCAACTGTTATAGCTTACGTCTACAAAAAGATAAAAGATGAAATAGAACACGAAGAGGCAGAGCCTAATGGCTAGATCTCCTACGTGGTTAGATTGACCAATGCAGCTGAAGTTAGCGACCGTAAATACCCTATACCGACAATCCCTTTGTTGTTGTGTGAAGTGATCTTACCAATCTTTTGATAACGTAAAGGCCTCAAATAATAACAACTTCTATGTCAAATGTCTTATTATTTCGGAAAAAATTGTTTTTACTTGATGAGAGTATGTTGCATATATTTTTTAATGATTAAGTAAATTTAATTAGGCCTAGTACCGAAAAGAATACTCACAAACCAAAACAATGGTAAAATTTGCTATGAAATGTGTAACAAAATAATGTGCATAACCACTATCTGTTTTTGACAAGCTGGACATGTGCAGTCAAAAAAATACAGTTTAGAACCGATTGCACTTGGAGTATTCTACCATTAGAAAATACAAGCAGACAAAACAGTAGTTTTTAGGATACTTCCTAAATTCTAACAACATATATAACAACTTTACACATCAGCAAATTTCAAATACATTTTTATCTTATCGTGATGATATTTTAATATTTTTTCAAGTTTTTATTCCAAATCCATTCGTAAATTTAGATTGTTTGATTTTCATTTGATAAATAATTTAAACAAATTATGAAATTAGTTATGGTCTAGTACACATAGGAAAAAGTAATGGGTAACTTATTTCTCTGTTCAATTAACATCATGTAACATTACGTCAGTAATTTGCTCGTTGTGCTTATTTATATAGGTATAGTAATTATTCCCAAAACGAAAATAAGATGAAATCTTTCTTGATTTAATAAGTAGTAATTGACTCATTCCTTTTATGTTGTACGCTCGCAATTGATTATCAATAACAATTAAACTGCTTGCAAAGAACTCAATCAAACATTAATTACTAAAAACCAATTTCTCCCTGCAATGTTAGAGACAACAATAAGCAGTTTGTTGTCAAGTATCAAAGACAGCATCAACGCTTCATTACCCTGCGAGAATTTCCCTTTCAAATATCATCAGCCTGTGTCTGTGAGATGGTGGAGAAACGCCTTGTTCCTCAATGCGTGGCAATGTTGCCTACGATCTTTGGTAACGAGAAACAGTTCCATTTATATCAATTAATCAATTGAAACAGTTAATTGAAGTGATTACAGATTACGGTAGTTAAAGATTTGTTAATACTCTTCCAGAAACTATTTTACTCATTAATTCGGTTTAGGCCTAAAGGGTTGGAATGATCACTTATAAATTTATTGGTGATTGGTGGGATTTGAACCCTTTACCTCAGAAACCAAAGAGTTTCGCTCACCTTTGATTGGCTCAATTTCAAGAAGAAATGGTTTATTTATTTTTTGATGCCCCACCTTCACATTCTAGGAGACTATTTCCATCCCGGAACTGTTTTACACATTACTTCGGGCTAATCCTAAAGGGTTGCAGCATCGGATTTGAACCCGGGGCTTTGGGCACCGAAGCCCCGTACTCTACCACTAGACCAGCTCACTTCCCAAACTAAAAATAGGTAACTGATATCCAAGAAACAAAATACTAAATAACCGTTATTACTTTAACTTTACTAGGGTTGTATTGGGCAAAAACTTTGGGTGAAAGAAGAAATTTTAAGAACAATTAGCTACAGCTGATCTATTTAGAGGGGATATCTACTTCTGTTCCCACAAAAAATTCTTCATCTCATGAGCTGTACATCATTGTATGCTATTAAATAATTAAATAATATCGGTTAAGTACAAAGTCCGTTATGGTAGAATAAATATTGTATTAACATTTGGCTACAGAGGATCATGTTCATAATGTTACACGATAAGGGGATCCCGTTCCACATAAATAAACACGGCACATTGCAAACGACTGGGTTGTAGATATTACTACAGTTGAACATGTTCCTAAACCATGTATAGTGTAGATATTGTAGTGCACATAACCTACAATTTCTACAATAAACATCGTTTTAGGTTAAACAAGGTTCGTAATGCTTATAACACATCATGATCATAGTTCAATTATTTTATGTTGTAAGATATGATTTTAATTTCGTGTTTTGATGTTTAACCGTTTGATAGCGATTAAATAATTTAAGAATTAATATTATATTACATTTAATTATAACAATTTTGTTTGCACCAACCATGAAACTTAATATACTTCGATAATTACTATTTAACCTTTCAAAATAATTAATTTTTCATTAAATAATCAGTAGTAATATCATGAATAGCTAATAAAGCTAATGAGTTTTAAAAATTACGCTTTATACTTGAATGGATTAATTAATAAAACGGTACATCTATTTTACATATTATCGGAATCATCTAAGTCCAACTAATAGTTATTCCCTGGTCGAAATTTGTAAGTAATACGATTATCCAAGTGTAATCTTAACATAATCGTAGTAATGCATTACCCTATAAACCATTATTAGATTGTTCCAGATTTACATATTTACAACATCCTAATACAAACAGGTATCATGACCACTTTGTTTACATTTTGTTGGTTCTGTTGTTTTCTTTTTTTTTTATTAAAAGTAAATAATAAATTAAAATATTATTTCTATCTGTTAATCTTTTTTTTAATTTAAATAATTAAATGCATGATTTATCATTACAAAAGCTATACTCTTTTGACACCAAGAGTAATCCACAGTTAAAAATACTTAACTACCGGATAAAATAAATATTTCTCAACTATTGAACACATGACTACGATAAATATTTTTTGCCATCACTTATGCCCTAGACTAAAAACGTAAACTTCGCATTATGGATAAAATGCTAAAGCAATGCATTAATGTATCTCAATAAAAAGATAACAGTTCTGTACATCATTTACACCATTCTAACTCCTATAAATCACGTTTTGTCTGCTGGTCTACCATCAAATATTTAATTTTTAAATGACAATAGTTAAAGACCAAATCCCTAGACAGTGATGGTCAAAGTTTAAAGGGCGCCCAGCATAAGTCAACAAGCAGCTTCAAATGGCCGTAAAAGATTATGACCCAACGTTTGAATGGTCTCTGTTTACTCTGGCTAGTGCAAGAGTAGGGCTCAGGGTTTGTACAAGTATACAATTGTTCAATATAGAGTCCCTTACCTCCCTATGAGCCTAAAAGGTTTTAGGCAGCAATTACAAATAACACTCAAATAACCTAAAACCTGGATTATATTTAGTTCAAGTTCTGGATCAGACTGTAGGTCTGGTTCAGGTTCTGATTACACATTTCTCCTTAATCAAATCCTGATTCGTTTTAGCTTAGGTTCTGAATCACATTTGAAAGACCTGATTCACGGACTAAATATTAACTAACTAGTAAGTTTACTAGTTAGATAACTGAATTGAATCAACTGTTAGTTAACAGTAAATTTCTACTTAAACTATCAAGTGGGAAGTGCTATTGTTTTTGTGGATGATTTCTAGGTCCATAACTACGACACGTGACACATTATCTATAATGTAAAGTATCTTGACCCTAACAATATAGACTTTTCTTAACTCATCTTAGCCATTTTACTGTACCTAAGCTAAGAGAGGAATATGTGACTGCATTCAACGTAGTTTTGTTGTACAATTTGCTGTGCTTTCAAATATCAATGAAATATATATTTTTAAGCTTTCTTTCAAAAAGGCTTTTTCATTATGTACATTAAATATTAAATTACCTCGAAATACTGCAGAATTTCTTAAGACAAAGTTTATTTAACTTGTTTAACTAGGCTATCATATTAGTTATCCACAATTATATTTATAATATAATTTTTATTTAGGACATTAAAAAAATTGTGTTAAGTACTTACAAACTTAAATAAATATCCTCAAACAAGTTTTCATTTGTTGAAACTTAGGTTTCCAAAGATAGGAATCGGCCAAAGGTAAAAAGCATGCTCAACTCTTCTAATGGAAGGATAATAACAATGGAACAATAAAACCCGGTTTTAATGGCCAATTGTTTGAACCTTCAAAGCGTTTAGGTTTAATTGTTTAAGGCACAATCAATACAATTATCTCTCCCCATTGCATTGTTTTTACTAAGCCTCTTAAACATATCCCAAAACATCTACATTTCATAATGAAAAACACGTTTGAAACTACGATTGTCGTTTTGAAAAACACAGAAGCTTTTTTTTACTAAATTTAACTGTGCCATTTGCAATGGTTGTAAAAAAATTATTAAAGCATAGAGTTGTCTTAACTTTCGGATACAGAGCTGAATCTAAACATCATTACTGTGGAGTTAACTGAAAGACCCCCTTGTGCATTTAAACAATTCTTATGAAATAAACTGAAATCAAAGTCAAAGTCAAAGTCCTTTATTCAACCAGATTAACAATACATTGCATTGGCCAAGTCAAGAGATTACATTTTTATGAAATTAATTAACTAGGTACTAAATACATTATATACAAATTGTTTTCTTTTATGTTTAATAAGGTTAAAGAGTACCAGGAAATTCCCGGACGCTGTAGCAGACCTTATTTATCAACATGGACTTAACTAATTTCCTGAATTTTCCGATGTCCTGTTCGGCTTTCAAAGGGAGAGGGAGGTCATTACAAAGTTTTACTGCATTGAAGTGGAAATTTTTCTGAAAGAAAGTGGTTGAGTGTCGTGGTACTGAAAGATTGAAATTGTTGCGGAGACGATAACTATGGATACTTGGAGAGCTATATGATGATTGGTTTTTCTTGATAAATGATAATGTTTCTAAAATGTAAATGGAAGGGAAAGTTAGAACTTTATGTGATCTGAAGACATCTCTGCAGGTTTGACGACGGTGAAGGGAAATGAAAACAATTGGCCATAAATGCCTGAACTTCAATTTATAAAATACTGCTTTTAAATATTTTTAGCACTACGAACAATACTATTTATTTTTAGTTGTTGTGCACACCAGTAGCATTTATGAAGGAAACAAAAATTTTTTTAAGAAAGACGTTGTAACCCATTTATTTTTCTAATAATCCGGGATCGAACCTCGACCCTCTCGCACTGTAGTTCGAGACGCTTACCACTAGGTTAGTAAAACGACCGTTAAAATGTTTTTAAGACTATCTTCAATATAATAGTCAATGCAATGAATGATCAAATGCTTGCACGAATGAATGATTATTCCACTAAAATGCTTCAAGGTACACATTTTTACAATATTTTTAATGGCAATAAGTTTTACAAACAAAATTTATAAATAATTTACGGAGAGGAAAAATTAACAAAACTTGTGAACTTAAATTTTGACATAACAGAACTCTGCCTGTTCGTCTGCTGGGTTTCTATGGAAATGTATTCATGTATACTATTAATTTAAAATAAAAAGATTACAAGCATCTTTCGTTTCAAACCAAAACCAACACAAGATTGATTCATTTTCTGGTTTTTCCTGGAAATGTTAAAAAATATATTTTCAAAACAATTGAGGCTTGCAGTATTTTAAAATTCTCATAAATAAATTTACGAGTACATTTAATGATTTACAATAATGTAAGTAGTTCAGACAAGTTTGCCGGAGGAACTGAAGGACAGTTAGTTTGTGTTGTAAGATACGGAGATACTGACTCTATCAAATATAGATAAGCTAATCCCTCCCAACCCTCACGTACAAACTCTTATCATCCCTCGTGAATATCTGCAAAACTTCCACGGTTAGCAACAAGGGACTGTTGGACAAATATGATCTGATTTACTTGATATATTTTAGGTCAACCGAAGGTATCCGCTATCTTAAAAAATTATATATAATTATTTTAATGTATGTTTTTGTCATTACACATATGTTTGCTTTCTCTCTCTATAAATAGTATGTGGAAAATATAGGTTTCGTCAACATTTTGAAATTTGAGTTTTGGGTGGAAGTATCCATTTTGAGTCCCCTTGAATTTAGCAGACCAGGTTAATTTTAATTTATCTAAATAGCTTCTTAAGTATTTTACGTGTTATTAAATTTACGGAAAGTAAATAAAAATAGTCTAATAACACTCTTAAAACATATTGCTTATTTACACTTGTCCTGTTAACTCATTTGCACAGGTCTGATCGAAATCGATGACCACTTATCACCTTTAATATGTATTTACCATCTCATGATTAAAGAGTTTAATGTTTAAATATGTGTTTCAAGAAAAAATACTAGACATATTTATTTACTTTCCGTAAGTAATTATCGCCTTTCTTACACATAGTTTTTAGTTGTTTCTTCATCGTGCTTGTCCACTTTCCATTTTACCATGAGCCAATTTTACTAAAAATCACTAAACGTAGATTGGTCTTTTATTGCAGACATTTAGCTCGTGATGACCATTCATACGATACTTGGACATCAATGAAACACAGCTTCGTATCGCCTTGCGGCGTATTTATACAAAGACAACAAACATGAACGGTTCAGTTTAGCAAGTAGCCCAACTGAGCCAATCTGCAAGTCAAATTTAATTCTGCCTAATCGGACGACAACGTGCAATAACATCTGTGTTCCCGCGCTTTTTGGTTAATTGGGGGATGTTTTACAAAACAGTTTCAAACCCTAGTTTTGTAATTGGTTCGTAATATGTGTTCTTGTGTTTATAAAAACTTTTTCATCAATGAATATTGACATGTTTCAAAATACTCAGGGAAGCAAACTTATTACCTATTGGATTAAAAAAAAAATTAAATGTATAATTATCGACTCATGTTTAGCTAATAGTTTTAAATTTATTCAAAATGTATAATAAATTTAAAAATAAATCATTGATGCTATTTTTCACACCCAGGTATATTTTAGCTTCATTTTATACTGAAACTAATGTCTTTATGATTTTCCTATTCAGTCTAAACCTTAGTATTTTTCTCCTATTTGTCGACCTGGTATTAGAAAGCCTCCTAAATTTAAACTCTAATGATAAACGGTATTTTTTTCAAGGTCGGCGTCATATTTTAACCTTGCTTTTGCCCGTACACATATGTTAGGTCTCATTAGCACATGTGAGTGGCTATGTGAGTGGAGCGTATCCAGCAAAGCACGGATTGAGCCGGTACAGTACAGAAGGTTGAACTGTACTGATAAAAAGTACAGTAGTGGAAGGTACCAGGATCCAAACCCTACCAACTGAGCCACCGTCTCACATAATTTTAGAATCACGATCCACGAGGGATTGAACTAGTAAACTTCTAGTTTGAAGGCGACACAATAATGTAAACATAAACAAATATGTATTATTAAAGGTGTAGGTAAGATAAGACGAATAATAAACATGTAATGCTTACAAAAACGAACTTTCAATACACAACTTTATTATGCTACAACCTCTAACACTCCTATTTGGAGGTAAATGGCAACTTTCTGTGTTATGTTATGTGCTGCAGATCAACCAAAGGTTTTACTCACTCTATGTAAGCCATTGTGTAATGCAATCAGGATAAGCTCTCCCTTTTCGATCCCCAACCTCCCCCCTCCACCCCCTAATCCACCCCCTCCAGTAGCTTCAGTCGCTCTGGGTCCTAAGCTAATCTTGTATCTGGATACCCAAGCCAACTCTATTTAGCCATTTATCCTCAAAGTTTATACCTCAGAAGAAACTAATTGATAAACATTTAGATTTATTTTTTTGTAACATTGGTAGTGTTATATTTTAGAATCTTTTACTGTCGTGGTTTTAGTTATGTACCACACTATAATAGGCACTAAATATACAAAGAAATAATTTATGTTTGCTAATTTATATATTAAGAGCTAATGAGGATCACGAAATTTTGAAGAACCCATAAAAAGCACACCTATCAACAGCACTTAAATAATTAAGTCTTGATGTAAAGCTTCCACGAAAAATATGAGTTTAAAAAAAAATCTCCCTAAAACGCACACACCTTAATTAATGGTTATATTTAATCTATGTATTTAAGCCTTGTACAATTAGAGCAAAAAATATTGACAAACAAAGCTCCCTCTAAGGAGACCACAAACATCTTACATTTTTCTTAGCCGATGTATAAGGAATATACAATTGAAAGATGTGTGTTTAGCTATAATAAAACTAATTAAATGGTGGGTAATTAACGATTTTTATTGCAGTGAACCACCTTCACTCGCCGTGGTGTAGCCCGGCTAAAAATATTATCTGTAAATTTTGAGATATTGTCTGCCTCATTTAACCCTGAAATAACTCACCCAATTTGGTCTCAAGTATATACGTTTTGTGTATTAAATAAAGCAAGAGATGAGCCGGTAAACTGTACCTAAAATTTTTAAGTATTGTTTATGTAATTGCAAAATAATACCCCAAAATCTTATGAGGTTTTAAACCTTCTATGGGTCAAGTTCGTTACTAGAATTGCAGTCAAAATGTAAAAATGTGAAATTCAATAATTTTATTATTGGCTAGGTTCAACCGACAGCATTAAAACTGGTCAAATCACAAAATATGTATCATATATATTGTCCCAAACTAGAGTAAATCTTATCTTTATCCCTGTATAAATAACTAACAAAAAAAACAATATGTGTACTAACCTCCAAATTGTAGTTTTAATGCCATAGCCTTGTGAAACGAAATCTAAAGAGATCGTGTAGAATCACTGGAAGGACAGCAAGTTTCGCAGGATGTTCTTACGACAGGTCGTAAAAGATTACGACCAAGCGGATTTCTACGACCAAGTAGCGGTCTACGACTCCAACAAAAGCCCACGATTTGTAATATAACCTACACAGAATGGTACAGTGAGATTGAACCTAAATAGATCTAGAAATTGTACACAATTGTATCCAACTCCATTCCTCTCAAACGTTGTTGCTGTATCAACTTAAGTATTGAATTATGTTTAATATTAAGGGTGATATTTGTATGATAATAGAAGTTGATAATTACTACATCGTTAGAGATTTTGTTTAGATGTTTAATGAATTGTTTATTAGTTGGGTGTTATAGTTACTAGATTATTAGACAAATTTTAATTCATTATCATAACATTGAAACATCATTTATTTCGGAAAGGAATATTTACATCATACATCATTCCAAATCTGAACAAAAACTATTTACGATATTATTTAGATCTGTTACAAATAATATAGAAATATTATGTGAAGAGCTTTTGTTAAGCTTTGCGAAATTATCCCCCACAAAGGTACATTTACTCCTGTGTTTGGAAGAGAGTCATTATATTTCTGGAGAATTTTACTTTCTCCCCATATACATAGTCTATTGAGAAAGTATTGTTTTCGTAAAAATTGTCGAGTTTGAGTTTTTAGTGGATATATCGATTTGGGGTCCCCCGTAAACCCAAAAAAGTGGTTTTCGAAGTGATGTCTGTGTGTGTGTCTGTATGTGTGGATGTGTACAGAGCTACAGACCACACCTGATGTACGGTTTTAATTAAATTTGGTATGTAGGTACTAATCCATGGTATCTCCAGGTTTTTTTTTGTTAATTTTTTGGAAATGTAGACTATTAATGGGGATTTTCCCTTAAAAACCCATAAAATAACGGAAAAATAAGATTTTCTCAAAAATGGCCCAAACGATTTTGATAAAAATTTAGTATGCTATATTCTGTTAGATTTTCAACACAATGGTACAAATTCCATTACCGTTAAAATTACAGTTCAAAAGTTATTGCAAACTTTTGTGATTTTTTCCTACATATTATCATAGTTACTCCCACCGCTTACCCATATTAAAGGTTGTTGACAAGCTTATGGGAGAAAGTATGTGTCCGATTGCTGATACCATGTATTTTTTTTATTTAAAGATGTAAAAAAGGATTATGGAACATTTGAAAATCACGCTGAAGGACTAAGTAATTGGGGACTGACATTACATTAATTTGTGTCCCTTTATTAAAACATATGGAAAGTACAGACTCCGATAAGCCATGTCTCAAGGTTACTTAATAATCTGTGTAAAAAAATTTTTGTTTCTTCTGAGACTAGCAATGTTATTTCGTGACGATGAAAAAATTACATGATCGATTAGACATTTTTTTAATGGCAATAAACACTTTTTTCACAGAGAAGGCAACGCTCATTAATTCAAGTCAAGTTTTTTACTCTGATCGCTCAAAAGATAACCGAGAAAAGAATATAAGAGGTCCAACCAATCCGGCCTCAGGCTTGTAGCTAATGTCAACTTAATGAGCAAAACATCACTTCTTTGCTTACATTCAAAATAGCCACTTAAAATTTTTAAATATTGTGTTTAATCACTTTAAGAGAAGCTACGAGTGTTTTCCATTAAATGTCCAACTGTTAATAATTGTACAAAATAAATATGAATTACATTTAGATTTACTTTAAAGCAAATAAAACAGCAATCTTAAGTTATATTAAAATTTTTCTTTTTAACTTGTTTTATATTTGGTATCTCATGAAAGCTGATGAAAGAATACAATAATCTTATAAATATTCATTAAGGTATTATGTATGAGACCTAGACTACAGTTTCACTCGTAGCCTATTAATATTTTTTGTAACAGGTTTAGGGTTGGCATAACGTACTAAAATTATCCTACTATCATAATATGTATATCGTAACCTTAAACGTTTTTTTAAAACTCATTTTTATTGTACAAAAAAAGTTTTCCCCTTTGAACTTCCTAAACAAGTTTTATTTTATAATTTGTTATCAAAATGTTATAGATTGTAATTATTATATGTATACCTAGAGAATGTTATATTTTAAGAGATTTAACTTTAAAACAAATTAAATGTGAATACATATTATTATTTAAAAACTCAATGTGGTAAAAGCAACGTAAATCTTACCGTAGAACATGTTTTATAAACATATCTAGAGGGGAACCGGAGATAGTTTGTGGGTAGATGTAAGATAGAGGACAATCTAATATAGATAAGCTAATCCCGGCGTTAGACCGTAACATAAACAGTAGTGCCTTTCTTATCATACATTTTGCTACACTTTTGGAATGTAAAGACACTTGCTGCTCGTTGTTGAATACTGTTTATGTATTTACTCATTAAAGTATGTATTATTTTGAACTTGTTTGAAATATATTTGTGTTGTTTTCTGTTTGAAAAATTCTTGTGATTTTCTTGTTAATTTTGATTTGGAATTATTAATCTGGTAGCGTCATAAATTTGTAGGAATGTTTGTCTTGTATTTTGTATAAGGAGTTTTAATATTGGTTTGTTCCTAAATTTAACCATTGTTATGTATTATTATGTATTTTTACGTAGTATTATTATTGCCTTATACTAATATATTTATATGGTTATACCACTTCTTATATGTATTTGGTTTATTATCTTTATTAGGCATAGCAATTTAAGCACTATACATTATTATAATTCCAACATCAGTACTTCAGTAAACTTCAAGAAGTTTCAGTTCCAACGTCAGCTCTTCAGTGAACTTCAAGAAGTTTCTGATAATTCCAAAATCAGAACTTCAGTGAACTTCAAGAAGTTTCTGATAATTCCAAAATCAGAACTTCAGTGAACTTCAAGAAGTTTCTGGCTGTGATTGTCCAAACGCAATTCTTGTATCAAAGGCCAAGAGCTGTGTGTTGGACATCAACGCTTGGAACAATGAATCAACAATGAATCAACAATAAATCAACAATACATCGCTGATGAGCCATCTTCATGTCAACCAGCTGTTTACAATCAACAACGATCAAGGTTCACAAAGTGAATCAGCTGATCAAATAAAAATCATCACCAACCCGACAATCGAACAGCGATTATTCAATTTCAACCATCGCGGCTGTTATCAATTAGGAATCAACAATGAACCAACAATGCAACAACGTTGATTCAACATCAATTCAAAACATCAGCTGTTTAGATTTGTCAAATATCAATGTTGTTGAGCAATGTTTGTAGGTCGATAATTTTATCATTCACATAGTTGACCTTAACAAGGCTTCGCATTCTAACATTATGAGGTAGTTTTAATATACTTCTTTATTCTATTGGCTTTAAATAGTATGAGTGGATTTCTCAACCGATTGTAAAATATGTCCTTTTGGACTTATGTAAAATAAGTCCTCTTTTGTTTGAAGTATGTGGGTTATGTTTGAGTGTGTTATTTTTGACTAGATGATTATCTTCTAGTTTATAGTGTGTTTACGAATTTTCCCTTTTCCTTTAACTTAAGCGCCAATGGACAAGCAAGCGTCTAAAAACTTATGGTTGTCCAGTTAAAATATTTCTAAGGTCACTTATAAGAACCTAATAGGAATATTGAATCTATTTTTAAGGCAATTGTATACATTTTAATTGTTTTCAAACAAATCATTAGGAGCAGTTGTTATGATTACCGTTAATATTATGTATGTCTTGCAGTTAAATCTTTTCGAAACGTAGGAACAATTTAAAATAAAACATTCTTCAAATTTAATCCTTAAACAACCAACAATATTAAATCAAACCAATCACCAATCATCAATCTTTACCAACTGAAAACTTAAGGAAACTACAAATTACAATTAGTTAACTATATAATCAAACTTGGAAACAAGTTTAACTGATGGTTTACTAGCTAGGCAAACAGTTTGATTCAAGACAAGTCTCAGAATTTAAAGCAGTCTGGAAACAAGGTAGTTCATCTATAATCAAACAACGCCATAATGTATTTCTAACGAATAATTAGAATTATAGGTAACAAAATTAATAAATATAAAACCACTAAGCATAATCGTTAGTTTCTGACTATAAATTGTGTTGAGTGTTTTTAAGCTATTCTCTGTTTATTATAATGTATTCGAATCATACATCATGTGTTTAAAAGAAGGTTAACATCTAGGTTCTTTTTCAGAAGAGTCGCGATTGAAAATGATTATATGATAACAGAATAGTATTGATTCTTTGATCAAAATATGTCATACAATAACAAAAATTTAAGTTCAAATCATGAATTCAACTTAAGAGATAACTACAGTTATTGTTAAAAATAGCATCTTCCAACTTATTAAATATATACTGTTTATACAACATTAAGTGTATTTTGGTCAGCAGCTAAAATCAGAATAAATGTAGGCCTATATAATTTTTCAAAGTATGTGTGTACAGTCGTAAACATCTTCTTTCAAAATAATTGTGTAAAATATCATATTCATTTCATTTTTCCAGTACTTTATTAATCAAAAATTTTCCACTAATAACCAGTAGTCCAGCTGTCAGGTGATCAAAATTAATAAAAACAATTACATATCTTGAATCCAAGCTACATTTTTGTTATGGCAATTAACTCATGCGATTGCTTTGGTTAAGCAAAATTGATTGAACTTCTAAAATTAGCTGAAGAAGGTTTGACCAGTCAATTGAGAAGTAGGGAAAATTATTAAAACCTAAAACATAGAGCGTTGGTAATAAGAGTTTAAATTTAACACTTTTTAAACGTATTTTAGTAATTTTACTACCAAGGCAAAGCTTGAAAACTGTAAATATAGTACAGCATAATATTTCATTAGGAGTATAAAACTAAACAAACAATAGGCGGAAGTGACATAAAGGACAATATTTGACTGTAAATATTAAGCAACTGTTAACATTTATACTGTGCACCAAATTATAGCTTAAACTATCACTATATTTAAGCTACGTTTTAATGATAGTTTACTATGAACGAGCTTAGGTAAGTAATAAACTATGTATATGTTACAATTAATTGGCCCTGCAGCTATGAAACAAGTTATGTGGTCTAGTTAAGCTCAATCAGTAAAGTAGTTTTTGCAATCCTGTATGACAAACACACGTTTTCACTTCTATAAGCAGGATTATCTAGGCAACTGTAGTGCAAAGTGGAATAGCCAGGTATGTTGTTAATCAACTAACAACTTTTCGTTCCATTTAAAAATATTATAGCCTTCATTATACTCAGGTATGGTCTTCACAACGTTGAAATCTAAATCTGAACAGTTTGAATCACTGTGTAGCCGGAAAGGTTTTCCTTTAATTCCATTCTGTTTGGTTGAAGTTATACGTAGCCAAAACACCAAGGTATGTATTGTAAGTGGATGGCGAAAGCTTAAGGAATGTAATAGTAGCTTATTCACTGACCATAATTGGCTGGTTCCATAGGAAGGAGTATTTACAAAATCTTAATTAGTCTAATAAGGACAACTGTATCTATCTTTAGACCATCACAAATCTTATTGGTAACAACTTTCTGATAACTTAGCGTAAACTAAGCGTAAATTCTCCTGCTCATTAATTAAATTGTCTATAATTAATTTCGAACTCTCGAAAATAGTTATTTTTGCATTAAAATGGTATAATATTACCGTTTCCGTCTGTGATCCTACATTTGTTGTATAGAACAAGCGGTTTCGAGGTTATAACCTTATCTTCAGGCTCTTGTTATCACTCTTGCGAGATCTTCGAGTTTTATAAACACACAAAAACTAACATTTAAATAAATAAACACGAGACATTGACAGACGAAGACGATTAACATAAATTCGGGAACTAGTTCCACACACGACGCGGCACGGGCAGACGTTTTTTCATGACTGGGGGAAAAAATGTTAGTTTTTGTGTGTTTATAAAACTCGACGATCTTGCAAGAGTGACAACAAGAGCCTGAAGATGAGATTATAACCTCGAAACCGCTTGCTCTATACAACAAATGTAGGATCACAGACGGAAACAGGTAATATTATACCATTATAATATTTAAGAAGTGATCCTGAACCAAATAACATCAATATGAAGTTATTTGTGCAGCTAGTGAGCAAAGTAAGCAATTGCCTCACTTGCACTTTGCACTCGAGTTGCACATTATATTTTTCCTACAGTGACCATAAAACAAATAAATTGGTAAAGAAACGCTCCTTCACGTTGCAAATCTGGAGTGAGACAAAGTAATTAGAGTGGACAATGCGTACATAATTTAATATTCCTATATTTAATTTGACATAATCTAGAATATATAGTATTTATGCAAGTTTAAAATTTCTTACTACAATAATATAATTATGACAAATGAAATGTACCAAAGACAAAATGGTAAGGCAATCATGAACCACCGTACGGACTGTAATCTAACCATTAATAACCATACAAAACAGTAGCAGACCATTTGATTTGATCCTGAAGTTTGGCGGATATGTTTGATTAATGTGCTGCCCAAACTCCTTAGACACTTAGTGAGACGAAGTTGATTATAGTTGTCTAACTTGTCTAACATTACACATCAATATTGTCAGCAGTCGGGCACCATTCACCACTACTTCACATAAAATAGATTAGGCTATAATAGATGTGTAATACAAAGGAAAGAATTTTTATAAAGTCTATATAATGGAGCCTGTCTCTTGACTCGTCTACCTGCAGTAGAATGATTTTTGATTTGAGGTCCGGCCCAGTCGTAGGCAGGTCAGGGAAGAGGTTAGGTTAGGTAAGGTTAGGTTAGGTTATGTCAGGAAAGGCTAGGTTAGGTTAGGTTAGGTTTTAAGTTAGGTTAGGTTAGGTGAGGTTAGGTTAAGTTAGGTTAGGTTAGGTTAGATTAGGTTGGGCTAGGAACATCACACAGACTAAGGCGTTTACTCCAGGAATATTTTTATAGAAGAATATCTAACAGTTTAAATGGAAAGTAGTCCAAAACCCTAATATTTTTGATGATATACCGGAAATCAAACTCGTTCTTCTCACCGAAGTATATGACGCTTACTGCTAGACTAGTAAAACATGTACCAATTAACTAAACTTTCAGAAAACTTTTGTTCACAAACATTTTTTCCGTTGCTTTTTTTCGGTAATTAGTTGCTATTATCTGTTTGGTTATCTTGTATTACCATTATCTTTTTTAACTCAGTTGTGGTAGGTTAGGATTGGTTAGATTCGGTTGGGTAAAACTATACACCAAATCACGTTGATATATTTATGGCTGGAAAACAAAAATGCTCCTTTTCTTGGTTGGGTTGTAATATTTCAGGTCGGCAAAGTAACGAATTCGGCTATTAAAATACGCAACGCCGTTTCATTGAAAAATCATTTATTTACTAGAATCATAAGATCTATTATTTATTCATTTCTTGTTTATTAACAATATTTCATGACTAAACTGAGAAAAATAAGATAGTAGTGGGGATCCGTTTTAGTAAGCACACTTTTGTATATAGAAGCATGTAAGTGTATCTTATGAAGCCTAGTGTGGCTATAAAAGAGTATCGTATTACTTATTAGTATTATAGTGCTAAATAGTGTTTCAAACTGGTTCATTTTGGCTATCCATTGTGATCATTTTACTGTTGTACTACTGAACTGACCCGACTAATCTTGTCTATTGACCACTAATCTTGTCTATATCCACGAGGTTAGTTAGTATTTAGTAGCAATATTGCTGGTGAGGTTTCAAGAATAATCTTATGTCTATGGATCATGTGTCCGTTCGACATTAGGATATGGTTAGTAATAAATACAAGCACTTGTAACTTGTATAATTATTTATTCATAACTGAATAGTAAATATTATGATATGAAAATTGTAAATAATTAACACATGGATAATTTATAAAAAGTACAGAAGCAAAATATATAATAACTATTCACACTTCTTATCAGGTTTTGACTACAAAATAGAGTTTAGACGAACAAATGATCATGGAAATGCGGACTTCCTTTCAAGATTCCCTATTGAAAAACATTCAAATACCAGCATGGACCAGACTGATGTTTTCTATATGAACCAAATTGCAACAATCAACCTAAACCATAACCTAATTGCTCAAGAAACGAAAAAGGATGAAAACATGCAACACTTGCTACTAGCTTTGGAAACTGGAAAATCGCTGGAGCACCATGGTTATCATGACGGTGAGCTAGGTCTACATGATGGTTGTATCATGAAAGGTTGGAGAGTAATGATTCCTAGATCTTTACAAAAACATGTCCTCGAAGAACTACATTTTGGTCATCTAGGAATGGTAAAAACCAAAGCCTTAGCACGAAGCTTTTGCTACTGGAAAGGTTTGGACAAAGATATAGAAGATAACATTTCAAAATGCAGACAGTGCAGGGAAAAACAAAATTTACCGAAGAAAGAAATTAACCATCCCTGGGAGCCAGCAAGTGAACCATGGGAGCGGGTCCACATAGATTTTGCTGGGCCGACCAACGGAAATTACTTTCTGTTGGTAGTAGACGCATTCAGCAAGTGGGTTGAAGTCATACCTACGAAGAGTATTACATCTTCATGGACAATCAGAGAGCTGCGTAAAATATTCACCACCTTTGGACTACCAAGTGTTATAGTCTCTGATAATGGTCGTCAGTTCACCTCTTCTGAATTTAGTAACTTTTTGAAGAAATGTGGAACTTTGCACAAAATGACAGCTCCTTACCATCCTTCTTCGAACGGCCAAGTCGAACGCTTCGTACAAACGATAAAGAAACTTATCAACTGCATGTCAGATGAACCTGGTACACTGGAAGAAAAGCTTCACCAACTGCTGATGAAACTACGTCAAGCTCCGAATTCAACTGGTAACAGCTCATACTTCTTGATGTTCAATAGAAGGATCCGAACATACTTAAGTTTACTCTTGCCTAAGACAAAGGAAGAAACAAAACAACCCAAAGGAATAGTGAGATATTTCAAACCAGGCGAACGAGTACAAGTACGGAACTATTCCGGCAAATGTAAATGGGGTTACGGAAATGTCCAAAGTAGAGACGGTCATGTTCACTATTTTATCAAGATGGACGATGGACAAATTTGGAGACGCCACATTGATCAAATGTTGCGTACGAAAGTTTAAGGGGAGGCCATTGTTAGGGGGAGACCACTGTTATATATTTTGCTTCTGTACTTTTTATAAATTATCCATGTGTTAATTATTTACAATTTTCATATCATAATATTTACTATTCAGTTATGAATAAATAATTATACAAGTTACAAGTGCTTGTATTTATGATTGAATATTGTAACTAATGGCTTGTGATCCGTTACCAGGATGAATTTACGTCCATAGCAATATTGGAAGAACTTTTTTAGTCCCCAATAAATTCCAGTGGCCTCTTTGTCAATTTGGCTATATTTCTCTTCTGGTTTTGTCAGTGTTCTTGAAGCGAAGACTATGGGTCTTTCACTTCCATCTGGAAATCTATGTGACAGTACTGCACCAAGTCCCACCGGAGATGCGTCTGTTGCCAATACCAAAGGTAAGACTGGATCAAAATGAGTAAGGACAATTTCATTTGTAATGATCTCCTTGACCTTCTGAAAGCTTTGTTCACATTGATCTGTCCACTTGTATTTCTTCTCCTTTTTCAGTAGTCCATGTAACGGATTGAGAATTGTTGCCAGGTTCTCGATAAATCTGTTATAATAGTTGACAAGACCTAAGAAGGTTCTTAGTTCACTAACATTCTGGGGTCTTCTTGCTTGCCTGATAGCCTTAACTTTATCTTCTGATTTGTGGATTCCGTGGGCATCTATAGTGTGACCTAAGTACTCAATTTGTTTGTGTAGAAACTTGCATTTATCTCTATTTACTCTTAGTCCGTTCATTTTTATTCTCTGAAGTACCATTTCCAACCGAGTGAGCAACTCTTCTTCTGATTTTCCTTGGATGATTATGTCATCGAAGAAACATTGAGTGCCTTCTATACCCATTAAGACCTTGTCCATGATTCTTTGCCAAATTCCAGGAGCTACTTTAACGCCGAACATGAGTCTATTAACTCTGAACTGTCCCTTATGTGTACTTAAGGTTTGTATGTCAGCACTTGCTTCATCCATTTGTAGGTGTAAGTAAGCCTTTTTTAAGTCCAGAGTACAGAAAATCTTGCCACCGCTCATATTTGCAAAAATATCTTCAATTCTCGGTATTGGATAGTGTTCGTCTTGAATTTGTCTGTTCACCGTAACCTTATAATCAGCACATAGGTATTCTAATTTCACCATTGAGTTTCATTACTGGTACTATGGGTGTTCCCCATTCAGAATTGTCCGTCTTTGTTATTATTCCTGAAGTTTCTAAGCGCTCTAGTTCTTCTTCTACTTTTTGTTTCAAAGAATAAGGTATTGGCCTTGCTTTCATAAATATTGGTCGAGCGTCAGGTGCCAGTTGTAAGTGGCCAAGTTGATCAGGTATTTGGCCTATATCTGGCTCGAAAACATCCTTGTATTTGTTTAGAAGTTCATCTAAACGTCCTCCATTTTTTTTTTATTGCTTTTACTTCTTTCCAGTCCAACTCTACTTCCCGTAGCCAGTCTCGACCGAAAATAGGATCCAAGTGACCGTCTACAATGTAGAGTTTACCCATAAAACTCTGGCTTTTGTATGAACATTGAACAAACACAACGCCTTTGGGCTTGAATAATTCACCTGTATACGTTTTAAGTCGTAGCTGTGTATTGAAAAGTCTTCTGTTTGTATTAAGTTTCTTGAACATATTATATGGTAACGTGCTGATGGCTGAACCTGTATCCAGCTCCAGCTGGACTGGATTCCCTTCTAGCAAAATATCAATAAGTATTTTATCACTACTGCTATTGTTCAATTTGTAAATTTCATGAGTTTCTTCTTGACAACTATCGTTTCCATCTTCTTCAGTCTGGTGAACTTTTGTTTGCTTTGCTTGCATACAGACACTGGCAATGTGACCCTGCTTTTTGCATTTGTGACACGTATCAGAAGCAAACTTGCAGTTGTTGGCTCTATGGTCCCGTGAACCACAGCGGTAGCACCTTCCTTTCAGTTTGTCAAGGGGTGAAGGCTGAGATTTCTTAGGTATATAGTTTGATTTTTTGTTTCCAATCATGTGAACAGTATTGTTTGTAAAATCCGTTGATGTTTTGAACAGAGAACTTTCGTCTTTGGCTAGTTCCATTGCTGTTGCCAATTTAACAACGTCTTGAAATGATTTAGTTGTTTTTTCTTGTAGTATCCTTGCTCTAACATCAGCATCCTTAATTCCTCTGATGAACTGCATGCGTAAAAGTGTGTTGGCTATGGTTTTCCCACAATTCTCACATGAAAAATCACAATCTGTTGTTAATTTTTGGAGTTCAGCAGAATACATTTTCACCGATTCTGATGGGTCCTGTACTCTTGATAAAAACCTATGCTGCAGTGCCCATGTACTCGGCTGAGGGTCAACATAATCTGATAGTAACTTTACCAGATCTGAGTAGGTCTTATCCAGTGGGTTCTCAGGCGCACACAAATCATACAATTTCTGATGTAGGGTAGGAGACAAGGCATGAAGAAGGGTGTAAACCTTGTCCCTGGGCTGTAGTCCATGTCCATGTAAATGCATAAAAATCTCTAAGCGCCTGATGAAGTTCTTGAACGTTTCATCGTCTTGAAAAGGAGTGAATGATATAGCCGAAGTAAGAGAACGGTACATATGATTACTTCTGTTGGTCGTACTACCTTGTTGCAGATCTTTTTCTAGTTCTATTTGTGTTTTTCTAATTTGTAACTGATCTTTTACTTTGTAATATCGTTCTTCCATGTCAACTCTGTATCTAACTTCTTCATCAACATCTTCTTCCTTTGACTTCAATTCTATCTTCAGTTGAACCGCCTCAAATATTTTCCAGTTTTCTTCTAATAAATCCATTCTGTTTTGTAAGACTTCTGTTGGTATGGTGGATACATCATCTAAAAGTCTGTCTGCCTTTGTAATCTGGCCTTTTTACAATAGCCCGTACTTTCTTCAAATCTGTTATTGAATCAATGTTATGTAATATTTCCATTATGTAGTTGACTAGTGCAGATATGAACAATTAAAATAGGTAATTAAATAATAAAATGTAAAAAATTGAAGGTAGTAGTGTAGTTTCTTTTTTTTATCCTCGTCGCCAATTAATAAATATAAGCACTTGTAACTTGTATAATTATTTATTCATAACTGAATAGTAAATATTATGATATGAAAATTGTAAATAATTAACACATGGATAATTTATAAAAAGTACAGAAGAAAAATATATAACAGTTAGGATTAAATATATATTTCTTATAACGATTTAAAATGTCGGATACCAAAAACAAAAGAGGGTTGCTCCTTTCTGTTGAAAGGTATAAACTAGATTTAAATACATATTAGGTGTTAAAAACCCGTTTCTTTGCAGAAAAGTTTTTTTATTGGAAATTTAACCACCTTAAAATTCAGCAGTGAAGTACAATTAATTGCAATTGCCATGGGGCTTTGGTGTTTTATATGCTGATATCACTACGTTTATGTGATTATAAAAACTGAATAACAAGATAAAAGAAATGCATTTACAGTAAATTTTCCAATTGAAATTACCAACATTTAAATGTTCCATTACAATCCCAGGATGGGTTAGAATATTCAACAAAAGCCATGTTAAACTTTGAAAGCAGCAGACACCAAAAGGTTGCAAACATTCACTTCAGGCAGCGCCACTGAAATATTCAAACGTCAACACTCCACAAGTGATTCGTGACAAACGGATTACCTGATGTGACAGTGAGGTAAATCCAACATTGTAGAGTATAGTAAATCAAGTATTTTACAAACAGAACAGCATTATGGGTAAGTTTATTGTTAATGACTGTGGAATGCATGTTTAAAACTATTGCTGATTGAAGCTGGTCATCACTGCTTAGTAAACAAGAGGTTTGAGTGTTATCTAAATTCTGAATCCATCTTCAGGGAAGAACGAGCTTCCAACAAGATTAGCACACAAACTTGGATTCTGGGAAATAAAATATTGACAAAGAGCAATGTTCAGAGCAGGCAAATTTAAACGGACAAACAAGAATTAAAGCGAGAAACCAGAGGGCGATCATGTAAACCCTCTGATATACAATGACAATGCGACAAGATCTATTAGGTTCCTGCTTATAGCTATTGTACTAACCGTATTGTGGTTCCTACCTAAAGAAGGGTTTACATACCAAATTCTGAAATGTTATAATGTCTCTGTTACTAATGGGAAATGAATCCTACTGTATACACAAATTACACAATGGACAATTTATAGAAAGAAACTACAGCAATGATTGGGTAAAATAATCTTTTTGTTGTCTTGGGGAATTTTTATTTATTTTTTTGAAGGTTTATAACTTTATTTTTAAGTAAGGGGGATTAGAGGTCATAAGGGATTAATAAGAGTGAGTTAGGTCTAATAAAGAAATACTTGCACCTCACTAAAGGTTTATTTACAAATGTAAAAATAATATCTAAAACCTATTTTCTAATACTTTTGAAAATAAGGAAAAATTTCTTATAATGGTAAAAAACCCCAAGGGTGTTGCAATACTTGAAGGGTTAATGAAGATTGTTTAAGTGTTCAAAAACATTTACAACGTTTTTAGTATCACTAATAATGCATCAAATGTGATTAATTTTTTCTGAAATAATTTTATAATGTAACTTTTGTTTAAGAAAAGGGACTATTGTTGATATTTTCCCAGCACAATGGGTAGGCATTACAGCCTATTGATAAATCCAAGGACAGACTAAAACGGTCTAATCTCAAAAGCAATTGACCAGTATAATACGGTTTTATTGTTTTCATTGTTGTTGCCCTATTAGCTGAGCCCTGCTTTCACTTTTGTTCAATGCTTTTGTTTCAATATTGTTGGATTTGGTTTCTTTCTTAATAATAGGTCTAAGAATAAAGGCTGTGAAACAAAATCTGAATTATTATTGATAACAGTTTTTTTTTTTCTAGTTAGGATAAGATTGCAATAGGCAGTGTTAGAGTTGACTTAGATCATTTAATATTCAGAAAGGATATTATTTGAAATAAATATAAAAATCTGCTTAATTGTGTAATCATGTTCTAAGGATTTTAAAAGCTAAACAACTTACGTTTTTATTTGGTTTAATCATTAATGACTCCACAAAAACAACGTAACTCAAACAATACATAAATGCAGAGTTAGTAAAATCATATGATGTATAGTATTGTTACTGACAAATATCAGCTGGTAAGCCAAGACCATTTAACATAAGGCCAATAATATGTATCATTTGGGAAATATTTTTAACCATCAAAGGTCTACTGACTTATCCAACTATCTAACCTGGGACCTATAACCACTCATCTAGGTATTACCGAAGCCTATCAATTTCTTATGCAAACCCTGTATCTAACACCACTGCCTGAAATCAATGGTTTTAGTTATTGACTGAAAACATTAAAAGGCTTCGGCTTGATTTCCAGGACCATTACAACAACGTTTGTTAAACATGCAGTACTAATACCAGCTGATATCCCCAAGGCAGGAGACAATTAACTTGTGTAATTGCTTTGGTTAAGCAAATTTAATTAGTGACCCGAAGTTGGCGTTAGCTGAAGAAGTTTGACCGCAGGAGGGGAAAACTACTTACAGCCTCTGCTTACATTCTCTGAAGTCAATACTTTATTGTTTTATTCCATTGATTATCGATTAAACTTTTCAAGTATTACTCAATTATGACAAAATTATTACTAAAACTGTGTTTTTATCAGATATGTTCAAAGTAAAATATGGAATAGAACAATTCATTGTGATTTCGCTCTAAACCTGTTGGGTCTTTCATGGTATATTAGCTTATATACCAACTTTTCATTAGAACTCTGACAAGTCCTTCTAGCGAATGAACCTAGTTTAAGCTTTTTATCTAGTCATAATCGTATTTTACTCCAAGGCTGTTTTAAACACATTATGTGTTTGTCTTTCCCTGACTTAACATAGAACACAACAAAACAATACAGGACACAGCATTATTGATCTCTTACTTGTATATTGTATCAAGGCCTATAGTTTATGACCCAAAAAGGAAAGGATTATGGTTTGATGAAAAATATATTACGTGGGTTAAATGCCCTAAAAGAATAAATAACCTGCGAAGCAACATTTTGAAAATCAATAAGTTTTAGAATTATAATGTAATCACTTATGTGTCAGTACAAAAAATAACAAAAATTCTCTCCAATTAATTATGTCCTAGGTCCTCGGCTTTTTAAGTGGTAAATAAAATAGTACCAAAAAACTGCATTTGTATATTTTTTTTCTCATAAATCAATAATATCAATGATAAATATATATTTTATTTCCAATGAACATTTTATGTATGCTAGTACTAACAGACAAAAAGCAGGTGTTCTGTATTTAACAAAGAAAGGGATTATGTTAACTACAACCAATTAGGCGTAGTTTGTTTTCCAAAGTTAAATTCTCAGTCTCTTTATTCACCTGCGAATTCATTTGCCATTTCGACCCTTCTCACCTTTTATAAACAGTTGTAGAATAATTTGCACCGATATTCTCTTCAAACTGTTTCATCTGATTTGCTGGTTCTTAAATGGTGATGAATTGTAAGATATCAAAGGATGAATTGACGATGGAAAATCTGTTTATATTTATGTTATTCTAAATTGTTATTGGTATCCAGGATTTTAAACTAGTTTTTAAAACTACTATGCTTAAAATATGTTTTTGGTAAAGTGGCATTTACTTTTTTAATTGAAATTGTTTGTGATAGTAAATTTTTTTTACTATTTCGGATACTTTCCATCATGATTATAAAATAAATAATCACTAGTTATTTTTAATATTCATTCACTATAAAAAAATTCGCATTATATTAACCTAATTATTTTATTAGTTTTGATGAAATGTAATTTTATTGTGTGCCATATTTCAAAGTGAACAAAAAAAAATATATTTTTGATTGAACCAAGTATACCACGGCACATAACTAATAGGTTTTTTTATTGATGCTTAAGAAATGTATGGCAATTTTTATTATGGTTCCTTTCCATTTTCTTACATATTTCTTAATTGGACTAAGTATGTATCTTTTTTTATTTTGAAATTTATGACTTAATATTTTTTTAAGGTTTTCAAAAGATTTTACTAATCAGCATGATCAGACTATGTGAATAGAATTTATAACTCGTTAAACCTAATTTTAAAAAATTACGTCTGGAAACTTAATGTAAATCAAATCAGACAAATAAATATTCGCTTAGTCTACAGGTTTGCTGTGACAGGGATGTTATTAAAGTATTTCTGATTCAACATTGCATCTTGTAAGAAAAGCCAAACCACTTATCATTATTCCAGTACCATCTCCTGTAAGTAGTTTTCCCCTTCTGCGGTCAAACTTCTTCAGCCAACGCAAACTTCGGGTCACTAATTAAATTTGCTTAACCAAACCAATTAAACGAGTTAATTTGTTCTTGCCTTGAGAGAGTCAGCCAGTGTTAATACTGCGTGTTAAACACTACTTGTATTAGATAATTGTAATCTTCTCATTTCCATTATATCACTGTAATACGTTTAAAATACAAAAGAAAGCACGAATACTAGTAAAAAGAATAATAGTTGATACCGCTGTGTTCTTTTTATGATTAGTTATGAGTGGTGTATTTATGAATCTAATATTTTCGGGTGAACTTTTCACTTCTAATACACTTTTGGAGAGTGAAAAATGTATTTATCCTAAATCAATCTAAGATATTAAAAAAGGGTCACTAACATCTTTAGTTTTGCAATTCTAACAGAACAACTGCAGTTTCAGAAATCAAAACTTCTAAAACTTAAACTTGCATAAATTTGAACAATTAAGGTTTTTTTTTGTTACATATATAATATCTTTAATTGAATCCATAAATAAATAGGCCTACAAATACCTACACGGGAACAAAAAAGATAATAAACATTGCTCTACTCTGTCACAACAAGCTTTTGAGTCAGCATAAATACGACTTAAAATCAGATTAATCAGCTGTAAGCCTCCTGAGAAACCAGAACTATTCTAACTCAAACTTTCTTGAAATCGAAACAGAAAAATCTGAATTCGTTGTTTTGCTATATATATATATATATATATATATATCCTCCATAATGTTAGGGATATACCAAATTCAACGTTGTTTACAAATTAATACGAAAAATGTATACATTTTATATTTATATATTTGGTAAAATAATGTTAGCCCATGGACAACGTTATCTAAATGAAATATGATTCATTAGTTTGAAGTTTAGACCATGTTTAGATAGCTTACGATTGGACGCTAGGCTTGTCAACCCTGTGGGAATTTAACATGGTAGCTGATTGCCTGCAGTGACTGTCCAGCCTTAACAACAATTTACAGAAACATTTACTGTCAACAATAAAATAAAAATTAACACAATAAGTAAAAAAAATTTCGTGAATTAAATTACCCGTTCATCATTATTAACTTTAATCTAAGTTTTCTGTTATATTTTTTCCTTGTAGCTAGATTATTTATTTGGTCCAATTCTATATTTTACAGGTTAGTATACATTAATTTTCCATCATTTTGATAAATAATCCGTCTTAAAACTGGTATATTAATGTAGAATCGTTGTTCCTAAAAAAAATGATTTTTCTGTTGTAATTGCATTTTAACTAAGCTTCAACAACAGGTAATTGAACAGTCACCGATTTTAAACAAACAAACTTGATAACTTTATAGCACCTGATCCCATCTTAAATACTAAAAGATTGGCAATCATATAAGAGTATGCTTAAGTCCTCAGCGTAAAATCGCTTTAAATATCATAATGTAGCCTAAACATGAAAATGGGACCAGGACCATCACATAACTTAGCTGTATTACAATCAAAAAAATTATTTTTATCAAAACAAGTTACTCAACACTTCAAAAGGTTGTTTGATTAATCAGATTGACTAATTGCAAAGTCGTCAACAGAAACAGGACGATAACTTGATGATGTTTTCCCGTAATGCGATTTGCAATAACGAAGTTTCCTTGGATGATAAGGGTTTCTGAAATAAATCACTCCTTAACATTAGATAGATTATATTTTAATGAATTTACCGTATTCTATTTAACAGGATTGAACTTAATACGTGGACCTAAACTAAATGTATATCCATGCCTGCACACACTAAGGTGGAAACTCTGTCTATCACAGGACTTTGTTCCCCAAGGCCCAAGGTTCTTATCCCACTAATTGCCAAAGGCTTGTAGAATGCCATGGCCTTCTCATCCTGAAATACTGAGTAACTCACTAGAACCTAGTTTTCTAGGATATGAAGGTAGTGCATGAAACATAGACTAAATTTATATTTATGTCTACATCCATCTACTTCATTTGCACATCCATACATATTCTTTTTAATTCTTTCGTCGTGTCATAAAACATGTTTTTCTTTTGAGAATATCCTTGAGAATATTTTAAACTCCATCTGAATAAACCTCTGCGTTTTCTTTATATTTTTTTTATTAATTAACTTATGTAACATCAGTTAAAGTGGATAGGCTGCATTTCTTTTTGTTTTCTTTTCGACTTAAACCATTGTAACAAACTATTTAAATAGGCTGAGAATTTTCACCCTATGATTTTTACATTATTAAAAAAAACTCAACGCGGCTTGAAGAGTACAAATCGTGTGTCTCCCAAGAGATGAGCGTATCGTCGAGTGTTCCACTTAAGATTTATAGTCCTGTGCTGTCACTAACTTGCTGAGTAACGCTACATTCTACACTGTTCTATCTAGGTTTTATAACGACTCGTTAAAAATATGGTATTATTTCATTATACATCAATGAAATTCTAAATTTGATATATAGCACTAAAGAACATGTGTCAGATGAATTTAAATTTACACATAATTTCATACAAGGAATATAATTTCAGATTACCACATCACAAATTGACAATACTTAGGAACAAACCTCAATATATGGGACTAAGATTGTACAATGAATTACTGTATCTACAAAAATTAAATACTACTCCAATGCAAAGATAAAATAAAGGGAAAAATAATTGATAAAGCTTCCTATTCACTGGATGAATATTTGGGTAACCCTATAGTGTAGATAACAATTCTTTGATATCCTAATTGAGTTTATTTGAATTATTTTAACTATTAATATATTTTATTTTTAAATACACTATTATGATTAAAAACATGTTCTTATGTATTAATTTTACTTTATGAGAAGGTTTTTTTGTATGTCTAAATAAAGTAGATGATTAAAGTGAAAAGTTGGAATAACCAAGAAGTGATCATTGTGGCAAAATCTTATTTTCACTACAGTATTAATTAAGTAATTTAATTAATATCCTGCTTGTAAGTTAACATAGTGTGTGTAAAAATAAGCTAATATTATGTATACAATATACATTGAAAGTTAAAAAAAATTTGTTTGGTTTATTTTTTTTTATTTGTTACAGTTTTCATTAAACAAGCATCAAAACATCAAACTTTTGAAGATCTCAGCCAAAAGAGAGGCACACAATATCTTGCCTAATGAGCCCCCCCGTAAAAACTTTCTTTTGGGAAAATCCTTAAAGGCTTCAGAGAAATTCTACCCTTAGAACACTTCCTATTCATTTTTTTTATATATGTTGTCTATCAGTACTTTCATAGCAAAACCCATTGGAAATTTGAAACAAAAGTTAAAAATTCTGTAGTTTGATTTATAAAGTGCGGAAACTAACCAGGCAATATTTTTAAACATGTAAAGTTTCGGATATTGGTGACAAGCATACTCTGACAATGTTTGCAGTGCTTTTCCATCATGTTTACTGAGGGAATGGCCACTGAAATATTCAACTGTGTAAATACTGAATCAGTGCGAAGCTTCAATTTCACTCAGTAGTTAATACCACAGTACCTGAAATGTTAAATACCAAATTAAGAAACACATATCCCAAAGATGACGTGAAATTTTCCTTACAATGTGATAGAATAGAATGTTCATTGACTAAGACAATTTAAATTACACTTTTTAGCAAACGTTGAACGTCTGCCATTTTTGACTCGGTTGTCCATTTGATGTGTTGTATTCTTATATTTCATTACAACGGGAGTATTTCACCCTGAATATTAGTGTATAAACAACGTCATCATTTTATGCCACTTTAAACTAGAATTCAAACAACATTACATCCTCGAAATCCCCTTTCTTATGCAAAGAGGAAATCTGGCTCATAAGCACCAGTAATAAAAAGTTCTCCCTTCAAACGAGCCGTAAAGATCTTAAGAAACCGCCATCTTGAAAACACATTAGCTGCATTGTGTCGTCTGCTCAAAAGAAGTGTCTATTGCCGCAAGATTGAAGAGTATCTCGCTTTTAAAATGATAATATGGGGTTTCTTTATAAATTTACATGTACAGCTTGAAACTTGTTGTTTGGTTGGAAAAGTTGTTAAGTATTTTAATAAAGCATTTGTTCATGCTACACATATTTAACGTTAGGCATTTAATTAAGTATGATTTCGACTCTCAACAATATGATTCAAACAGAGAAGGCAACGAACTACATTATTGATGTATTAACGCAGAATCATTTATTTGGTGTTGCAGTATAGGATTTTAAATTATAAAAAGGTTAACTAAGAGATTTTTACGTCACGCAAAAAGTTATTTAAATACTTACAACACCAATGACAGAGAAAAACATTTTCTCCGACGTGGTATTTCGTTTATTGAAACTAAAACATTATGAAAACCCGCACAGTGCCGAATAAGTGTGTAAATAAATACTGTACCACCAAATGTTGAAAGAGTTGCAAATAAGTAATTTTTTTAATAAAAGACTTGAAATCCAAACCAACCATATCGTTACGTAACACATATACCAGGATATTCATATTTCCCATTATTCTTGTTAAAGTTAAGGGAACATCACAAATGTCCAAGTTAATATTGACTGTTAAAACTCGGGAAATGAAAACTGATTTAGCATCACAATTGAGAGTCAAAAATAAACTAAGAGTATCGTTGGTAAAACAAAAGTTACTGCATTCATGTTAAATGTGTTTTAAAACGTCCATCATTGTACTCCCATAATGTTGTTCGTAATATTTCAACTTGTTTTAAGTCGAACTAAAAATAAAAAAATAAGTGTTTCCATATTATATAGGCTATAATAGATTATATATTGTAATTTAACGTTAGTTTTGATTAATTGAATTATATTGATTCGGTCAGAGGTAGACAGTGTATTGGAATTGGTTTAATCTAAAGCAAAATAAACGTTAGTTGAGAACTCATGTCATTGACAAAGGGGGATGTCAACGACCTGGTGGGACCCCCAACCAGTTACATCTGTGAAATTGGTCAAAATATAATATGATAAATATACTCGTATATATAAAATAACAAAAAACTTATAAGATATGTCAAAAAAATTTAGATATTTAAAAATAAGATTATTAATATGTATTGTATAAATAATGTAGTGTTACAAAATTCTAATGAATTTAAAAAAACTTTTTCGCAACTTTATTTGTTTAAGGAAAATTCACTAACGTTTCAGGTCAGAATAAAAATAGTAGCAACTTCTTGAAGTATATCCTAACGACAAAACAAGATTATCTCTTTGTGAAGTTGAACAAAGAATCTGTGGACACCACTCTCCATCAGAAGAACCCTGTACGTTAGCTTCTGTCAATGCTCCCTCAAGTTGCCATACCTGTTGTTAAAACTCTCATAGGTTAAAATGTTGACCCATAGGTTTAAAGGATATCTTCATCATATCCATGTGGAGTAGCAGTAGTCAATTCAATTGAAATTAATGATGATTTACTCCCAATCTGAAATGCCATATTCGAAATTGGATCACCACAAACATGAATATATCAGTCAGTTTAGCCAAACATAAAATCAAAACTATGAACTCAACACACTATTGCACTAATCCAACGTTAAAAATTCTTTAAGCGTCCCAGCTCTCTTATACTTTTATACTAGTAAAATATGAAAAAGAGTCGTAGATTTTTTGCTATTACTGTGTTTCCTTTGAACAATATAGAGGTTGATAGTCTAGTTTATTTTATTTTTTAAAGTATATTTTAAATATTTTTTAAGTTTGACAAATCTTAAACATAAAAATGACAAATTAATGAAATCATTTAGTAGATTGTATACGCAACTTCGACCTCATTTTTATGTGATGTATGCCAATGATCACAAACACAAACACAACAGCGAGTGTAGTGTTTGAAGTCATTAATAGTTGAACGTAGTGATCACTGACCATCCTGCGAGATTAAACCACATCCAAACCACATAGGCCTACTCGTCCTCCCACATATGTGTGTTTGTGATAAATACATTGGAAACATGGAAATATTATTGATCAACACATCTCTTGTGAAATGCACTTTAGTAATTTATTGGTGTGTATTGTTGTGTATATTTAACGTATGGGTGCGATTATAATGCAAAACATAGCAAGTTAAGTCTGCATATGCTCCTTAATGGTTTTTGTGCATGTAAGCATAAACTCATATCTCAAGATTAATTGTGATATTTTTAAGTGAGTTAAAAGTGAAAATCTCGTGTCTCACTGTCCATGAACTTTTGAGCTTGAGCTTATAAACCGTATATTTCATTTAACATTTAGGATTTTTTACTAAACCTCTCGAGATTAAAGATCTATCTTACCACAAGATATCACCTCGAATGTCATTTTTTAAAGCTCGAATTTTCAGGCTTTCGGGCAACACTATTAATTACATATAAAAATTATGTATTGCAGTTATAGTCTTTAATCTTTTGCAGTTAATGTCTTACTCGGTATAATAAATTGTGATACATGTATACTTTTTCATTGAGGTGAAGAATAAATGCTTTTTATGGTTGCCATACCTTTAATGTTGATGTATTCTGAAAAATTATAGATAGTGATTGTTTAATATATATGTTATTATTTAAAAATTCCTTTTTTCCCATTGAATGTTTTTTAGGAAACTCAAAGTGATTATACGTGATGGCATCATTTATTGTACTTAAAAAAAACATACCCAATTTCGTTTATTGAATTTAATTTGACAGTATTGGTAAGCCTTTTGATTTCCCTTAGTTTAAATAAACTGTGATTGTTGTGAGCTTTAATGAAAAATGCCCCCTTATAGAGAAAAAGTTAACTTTTGGAAACCGATATGATTATTTTTCTATGTATAAACCCATTTGTTGAGATTATAAAAGTCAATCCCCTTTTCAGACACACTTTGAGTGGTCAACCCACAGGGCTACCACAGACAGCGACATAACATTAAATTTCCCCAGGGTAAGGAACCTGTCACCGAATTGACTCGCTACTCAGGCCCGCATGAGAAATTAGAAGCAACGATTCTTAGGATACGTAATTATGAATTATGATATTAACCCTCCAAAGAATACATGTTTCAAAGTAACCTCAGCACATCATGTCTTAGACTTAAGGAGAAGTATTTTAAGGGTTTTTAAATTTTACTTCTCAGCTTTCAAAAAGTTCTATACTTATGTATATGGGGTTTAAGGAGTGTTTTTAATTTATATAAGTAAAATATCATCAGTATTAAGCTTTTTGTCGTATATGATGTGAGTTTTGTTCCGTACTGAAGTGTTTGAAATAGTATTCCGCCAAAATTGTTAACATGGTTATAGTACTAGCCTGTCAGTCAGAAGGTTCACAGTTCAATCCTGAGAGAGGCCCGAATTTTATGGCTCAAAACTGGACCCATCTGTCCTCCATCAATGTTCGGCTAAAGAAAACATCTGATTTCAATCACTAACAATACTAAAACCTACAACATTCTGCTTCCAGTCCTGCCCACGGCAATGCGTGTAATTGATAGGCCTACCATTAATAGTTTTTATGTTTTGTGTAAAATGTGTGTTTCATTTATTTTGACGACATCAAATAAAGTGGATACTTTTTACCCTGACGACGGCAGGGTTATGAAAAACCCTTCGAAACATATGTATCAAGTTTCGATACTACGACATGTTAAGGATTGTCTGATGAGGTAATTTTAGCCATTATTCGTCATAAAACGCAATCCTGCGGCTAGAAAAAGAATTATCAATACAACCTCATTACATTTTACGTCTGCTTGAAAGTAAATTTAAAACCATGAATTGGAACATTAGTTAAATAAAATTAATTTTATCATAAAAATCATCGTGTTTAATACAGTAAAATCCCATATCATGTTAGTAAATACAGCTATGAACATTGATAATAATAGCTACGATAAAGTTGGTATCTAACACGAAGTTAAGCTAAGTTGTCAAAGCAGTTGCCGTGGCTTATGAATGAGTTATGTTCGAACAGTGTATGTTTGTCTTGTGTAAGCAAGCTGTCAAGCTCTGTCAAGTTAACCTGCATCAATACATCGTGTTAACATGTGTTACTGCTTTTATTAGGTGTATGTAAATTTATGTTCGAAATCAGTTATATGTTTGAACACTAGGTTATCTTTGGATTTGAATAGTAGGTACGTAGAAAACAATATTGTGTACGTAGTAATTAAACGTGTTTAAGTCTCTAGCTACTTATTTTTTATACAAAAATAATGTATGGTTTTACTTAAAGCATGTCCATTTACACTGAACTCTTCAATGTTGTTGACGCAATTAAGCTATCATACATGTATACAGTATTATAAGAACTACCTCTAGCATGCAATCTCTGGTGCCTTCAGCTACACCAGATTGCAGCTCAAAACTCATTGTTATGTTTATAGCGTCATAAAAGTGTCGACTGTACTCAGCTCTTTAACTGTTATTATTTCCCCTTCCCTTTTTGGCACATAAATATCTGGTTGAGTGTTAGTGCTTACCCAATAATCCGAAAATTGCAAATTCAGTCCTACGAAAATAACAAAGCACTGTGTAGGTTTGGTACTACAGCTCAATCAATTCCAGCTGACCTAATAATCAGTAAGATCTAGCTACAGTTGTATATTAACTACAGGAAAGCCCCAGTATTTGTATCTGCTGCACTAACCCGGTCTGTCTTTAAGTTTGGAACTGTTCCAAATGCAGCCCCTGATTCATACTCTCTTGCCACAAGAATATTAATTGGGAATGTTTTTGCTGATATTGTAGGCTGCAGAAAATTTCTGGGGGTGTTCAATTTATTTTTCCTACATTTACCGGACAAAGTGGGATTCCTTACACTGATTATAACACGCCAAGTTGCCAATTGCTGTATTTACTTACTTTTGCCACACTCCAGTATTCCTACGAAACAACACAAAACAGTGTGCTTTTATTAGGCATGCATATATGTATGCTTAAAAGTAAGTTGGCAACACTATAAGACACAACGAATACGATCAGCTGGTGCAGCGTTTAAAATTTCGTTCAACGCTTGGATTTAACCTAACATAACCTCACCTAACCCACAAATAACTTACACTTAAACATTGTAAAGTTGTCTAAATTAAGAAATGATAATATTGGGTTTAATCAAACTAAAAGAACATTTACCAACATTTTATTTTTAGTTTGATTATTCTAAGGTTTGTATTTCTATGAACTTTTATTTACCCCCAGCAAACTTACACATGACTATATTGTATATCAAACAATTTAAACTTTTTCTGTCGTTGAAGAGATAAAATTAATTAATATATTCTATTCGTCAATTATAAATTATTAAGATAGGGGACATCTCCTAGGTGCATTTTAACTTAAATATGAGTGAAGAATGAGTGTAAAAGGTTGTGAGATGATTACTGTGGCGTTGTTACTAAGATCAGATTTTTTCAGTCAGGATTATTTATTTAAAGCCCAATGATCAGGGACAGCTTTTAGTACACTATAAGCTTTTTATTTCGTAAACTCTTATCTTATCGTATTTTTTTTACCTGGCAGGGTTGCATGAAATAATTTTTCTTTTACCTCCATAATACTCTTTTATATAGACAACACAAGTCAAATAAACGTGTTAAACTCACCCAAAATGAGGTTGTACTGCAAATTAAAACTTACACAAGTCAAACTTTAAAAAGGAATTCAGGCTAAGATTGCTAACCGGCAAATCATCAGTTCGAAGAAACTATTGTTGTTTGAACCAAAACAATTATTGAAGGTTAAAGGACTGATTGGTCCAACAACAGAATAAAACGTTTGAATCCCACAAACAATTGGTCATTAAAATACAGCTTTATTGTTCTCATTGTTTTGCCCCCTTAACTGGGTCTCGTTTTCACTTTCGTTCCAAAATAGTCTATTACGGCTTCTCCCATAACAATAGGCCTAATAATAAACTGAATAACGGTTGGAAAAGTGGACGTAATCTTATACATATTTTCGAACGTATTGTCAAGATTAGATTGCTGTATATTTTAAAGCTTACTTTAGTTTTCAGTCTTGACTTTTTTTCATTAAAGAGCAATATTGCTTAAGAGTAGACACAGTTAAAAAATACATGTTAAGCCATCGTTTGTTAAGTGATTCAACTAAGGGATTTAAGGGATTTATTTATGGGGGGGGTTTATTTATGGGATTCAAACAGTGACATTTAATAATGTCAGTAATTCAGAAGTTAAATAGAGTTTTTGGTATTTTTATTTATTCTATTCAATAACAGCTTAACCACTCCATTGAGACAACTAAGTGCTTTGTGTAGTATTTTAAGTTAACTATTATTTTATGAAACTAAATCATGAAAGTTCTTTCAAGAACAAAGCAAAATAACAATTAAGAATAACGTTTGGCTTAACATGCAGTACTAATATCTCCAAGGCAAGACACAATTAACTGGTGTAATTGCTTCGGTTAAGCAAATTTAATTAGTGACCCGAAGTTGGCGTTAGCTTAAGAAGTTTGACCGCAGAAGAGGAAAACTACTTACATCCAATATCATTATCTAAAATAATACCTATTTTTTCTGTTATTGAATAACGTTTGTAAAATATACTCACTTAAACAAAAGAGATAATATTTTTAAAATACTTTAATTTAGTCACTCAAATGCTTGTTAGTAATAAATTATGTATCTAAAATTCTTATTGTTGTATTTATTCAGCTATCCATTGAGGTATTCAAAGTTAAATTAAATATTTTGGGATTTGATGATTCTTTAATTGTGATTGGCTATTGATTCTGTTTAGTATATCAATTGACATGCAATTTTATAATGCATAATTTATTATGCATTGTCTTCAATTGATTTATTTTAATGCGATTTTTAGCAGTGCACAAAGATAACTATCAGCCAAATTGTAAAGATAAATTGTACCACCATTAATGAAACATACTCCCTAAGTGTTGATGCTAGTTGTGTTGGTAAGTCTATGGTATTGTTTTTACAAACGTCGTATAAATTATTAGTACATAATGATGGATACAAATTTCAGTTACAAAAATGAGGTATGACGTATGATAATATATACAAAAACACTAGGTGTAACTTATTATATTCAATTGAAAATACCCCCGTCGCAGCAAACCTGCATACTAAGCGAATTTCCATTCACCAGGCTCGATTTCTACTAAAATATTCCCTATAAATTTTCAGATTTATTTCCTATTTAAATAACATTAATTTTAGTGAGTAGTTAGGTTTGCTGCTACGGGAAAGATGTTGAGGTGTGTTTTTTCAATTGAAATATTGATAGCTTAGTATGAAATAAGCCAAATTGCCAAATTTGATTGAAATATATCCATAAACAAGCAAACTAGAACAGTTTATTTATTCTCCATAAGAATAACATGGGAATTTTAAATTTACAATTTCTTTAATTTTCTCCGTAGTCAATGAACATTCAAAAAAACTTCAATATACTAAATTATTTGTTTTTTTTAAGCTATTCAAAATGGTCTAGAGGGAAATTTAGAAATTTAAAGTTTTTAGGGTAAAAAATGAGAAAAAACCCATTTTTACCCCATAAAACCCCCCATAAACCCATGATCCCATGGTCCGATTATGCTGGTTTGCGAACTCGTTCGAATAAATGTAGGTTTACACGTTTGTACCAAATTTCATCAAAATCGGATCATTTTTGCTCGAGTTATCGCGCTAACGGACACATATATAAATAAATATATATATATATATATATATATATATATATATATATATGAATTTGAACGGATGGTGTTTTTGGCCTCTGGGGACCTCAAAACGAAAAAGTAAATCGGTCCCGGGTCTAGGTCTTACCATGAGACCTACGGTAATAGCTTATTCCCTATATGGGAAATTCGCTAAAAGGATTTATTTCCTTCGACCAATTAGGCGTAGTTTGTTTTCTGAAGTTAAACTCAGTCTCTTTATTCACCTGCGAATTCATTTGCAAACTCGACCTTCTAACCTTTAATATAAATCGTTTGAGTAAAATGTGCCCCGATATTCTCGTCTAACTGTATGAACTTTTGGAATTACTAGGTATAGGAAAGGATACAAACTTAAATATCTAGGGTTTATTAAACTTTTTGAATATTTTATTATTTACCTACTTTTTATTTGTTTTTAGTACATTTCAGGATTTAGACAAATAGTTTGCTCAAAGTTAATCTGTTCAAAGGTCTTGTCTTTCTTTTTTTCCCTTGGTATGACCACCTGAGATTTTTTTATATAATTAACATACTCTCTTTCCAAATAATAGAGAAGTTCAAAGTTTGGTGTTCATAAGAAAGTCTAAGACTCTAAAGTCATTCGTAAACTTAACCATTGTCCCAGTCATTCAATGTTTTAATTTTTTAAGTTGTTCACCTTTGTAACTAATTTATAACAGTTATTACAGAACAATATATTTTTTAAGTTTTTGACTGACAAAGAATATTATAAATTAACTTTGATAATTTTACTAAGAATTATAGGTGAAGTTGCTGTAGCTAAATACATTTTTATGTTATAAATGTTTCTGAAAAAAATATTCAACAATGTAGCCAGTATATAATAAGAAAAGCCAAACCACTTATCATTATTCCAGGACCATCTCCTGTAAGTAGTTTTCCCCTTCTGCGGTCAAACTTCTTCAGCCAACGCAAACTTCGGGTCACTAATTAAATTTGCTTAACCGAAGCAATTACACGAGTTAATCGTGTCTTTGGAGAGTCAGCCGATGTTAATACCGCATGTTAAACACTAATTGAATTTCGATAATTTTAATTCCATCTCCTCCATTCTATTGTGTATTCAGTTTATTTTACTGTGTATTTACTATTTATAGTTAGATTTCCATGATCCTGGTTAAATTTAATATTTGTAATTGGCACCAAAAAGGTCTTAAAATATTATTCCTACACTAAATGTTAGATAAGTTCTGGTCTAGGCGCTCAAAAATGTTCAATCTGAACTAATCCAAGATATTAAAAAATGGGCATGTTACTAATACACTTCTTAAACTTTTCGGTATAAACAAGTCAACTGCAGTTCAGAAGTTTGACCTTTAGGCATTTTATCTTTTTACATAACCTGTGCCATTGAAACACATTTTCTAAGTAAACACATTTACTCACACACAAACAGTTGAACAAAAATGTTTTTTTCCTGCAAGTAACAGTAGTAGTAATTAATTTCAAGGAAATAAACCTGATACTTAAACCTATCCCTCGTCTATTTCTATATCTACATTGATTCAAGAGCTAATCTAGTGGTAGACCACAGCCACTCGGTCCCCAAGGTCCTGGGTCAAAACCCGCGAACAATGGCTTTTATCTATTTTCTTATGCCGCAATCCTCTAGCTAGGCCTAGCCAGAACAAAAGCTCAAACTAGTTCCAGGCTAGAATCTAGCATCTCAGAAAACGAAGGTTCGACATAAAAATCTATCATTTTGTCACACTTTTTTTACAAGAAAATAACTCACTTATAATACAGAGGATATTTTTACTCTATTGCCTTGCATTCTTCAACCAAACCGCCTCCAACGCGGTTTGAAGAGTACAAATCGTGTATCTCCCAAGAGATGAGCGTATCGTCGAGTGTTCCACTTAAGATTTATAGTCCTGTGTTGTCACTAACTTGCTGAGTAACGCTACATTCTACATGGGTCTATCAAATTTTTACTAAGACCTGTTAAAAATAATTTATGTTATTGAAGTTTTAGATTTTTATGTGGCCACCATTTTTAAACTCATCGTGATGAAAAAATTCTATTTTTGCACAAATTTTGCATATCAATTCATTGAATTTGTTTACTGTTGGCTGTTCACTACAAAATTATGATGAAAAATATTTAAAAATGGGGTTGGGGTATTTTTTTTTATTTTTGGAAATCATTAACATAACGTCGGGAGGAAGTTGTTGGGTACCCTGTGTTTCCCTGTTAGTTGTTGATGTGGGTGTACCCGGAGTCAATCATTTATTGGCACTGATGTTCGCTTTTATTAATGCAAACAAAATGTCGCTGCAATATACACTAACCATTGGATAACATATGCCAAAACATTGTACAATACATTGTACAAAAGGCTAATATAATTCTGCTTTCCCCCAGAGTCTGAAGGCTTCCAACTTGTTTAATCTTATGGTTCAGACGGGACCTCCTAAAACATCCCTATAGATTAATTTCTTGTGGACATTTGAGTTAGTTATAGTTTCTCTTTTTATGCACTTATACACTGATCGACTTTTACTATCTCCTCTAGTTACTTCTTTAACTTCATGCATTATTACGCACTGATGCATTGGGTGTTGGGTTTACGTTTTTATGTTTACTTATTGAATGCTTCATTTTACTGATCTTGTTTTCTGAAGTATTATAAGTATGAGAGTAATAATTGTTTTCTACTATACTTCCTTATCTTCTAATCTAATTTAATATCATAAAACATTACTGTTTGGCTTCATGATGATTGTTTTAATCCATATTTATATTTTAAATTGCTTTCATAACACAGTTTTTTATTTGGATGTAGTTACAAATTTACTCATAATTTTTCTATAATGTTTTCCATTTTTTGTAAAAAGGAAGTGGTGTTTTAACTGACAATTTTGTTTTGGCATAAATATTTGGCCCTAGAAAGGTGCTTTCACTAATAAAATCGAAGTAATTCGTTTTAATGTACACTAGTACAAATGGAGATTAACTAAAGAAATAGTATAAGCATAAAGTGTGTGGCATACATATAAATCAAAATTTCAACATTATTGCTTTGAAAATATTAATTTAAAATACTTAAAATATTTTTAAGAAGTTTCAGACAAAGCACCAAACTTTTGAAGACCTAAGCAAAATGAGAGGCATTAAGAAAGTCTTGGCTAATGAACAACCCTGTAAAAACTTTCCTTTGGGAAAATCTTAAAAGCATCGAGGAAGAATACACCATTAAAGCACAATCAATCTGCAAATTTGTTTACTAATAAAAGGGTATATTATGTCAATATTTCCATCACGAAAAAAAGGCCAGACTAGATATGAATTTATGAAAACCTGTACAGTTAGTTGATTTTATAAAAGTGAACCAATAACTATTTTTAAATACTATATAAAATATATGTAAAGGTCGGTCAGATATTTGTGACAAGCACATTCTGACAATGTTTGCAGTGCTTTTCCATGATGTTTGCTGAGGGAATGGCCACTGAAATATTCAACTGTGTAAATACTGAATCAGTGCGAAGCTTCAATTTCACTCAGTAGTTAATACCACAGTCTCTGAAATGTTAAATACCAAATACATACTACATAAATAACACCTGTGTTTTTCAATAATGTATTTTTGTACAATTACTCCCAACTATTACTCGAATTCGTCCTATAATGTCGAATAAGGCTGTTAATTTGACTAGGAGTTGAGATAAAGTTTTTATGTGATATAAGACGATTTTATATTTATTGCACAGTGTACTTGTGTTCAGCGATATTTCTAAAATCGTTAGGAAAAAAATTGTTAGGAATGTCTACTCAGGCGATAAGAATTGTCTCTGATTTTGAGAGCTCCCTCAACTAAAAACTATAAAAAATTATTAATTTTCTTTTGAGGAAGTAAAATAAACCTTTAAGAACAAGAAGTCCCATTGCCAATAACCAAAATTAAGCTCGTAGATCTATAACGCTTTACATAGTATAAATCAATAAGTTATGTTTCGAATTAAAATTTCGTTTTGTTGAAAAAGTAGTATTATTGCTGCAACGGGAGTATTTCACCCTAAATATTAGCCTATACACAACGTCATAATTTTGCATACCACTTTAAACTAGTATTTAAACAACATTACATCCTCGAAATCCTCTTTCTTATGCAAAGAGGAAATCTGGCTCATAAGCACCAGTAATAAAAAGTTCTCCCTTCAAACGAGCCGTAAAGATCTTAAGAAACCGCCATCTTGAAAACACATTAGCTGCATTGTGTCGTCTGCTCGAAAGAAGTGTCTATTGCCGCGAAATTGAAGAGTATTCTGTCTTTTAAAATGTAATATAATTTCTACATAGAGATTTGTATTTTTATTATTACTACTTTATTTTTATATGGAGTATCTTTTTATGTATTTCCTTAAATTTTTTGTTGATTTGACAAGCTTTTGAACATGTCTACGCCTCATTTTAGGTAGACCAATTTCTTTCAGTTTCATCGATTTTTAGTGGTTAGTATTGAGGAGCGAGCTGGTCCAGTGGTTTTGAGCCCGAGGTCCCAGGTTCAAATACCGCCATTCACCAATTTATATATGTGATAATGCCGCGACCCTTTAAGACTAGCCTGAAGTAATGTGTAAAACAGTTCCAGGCTAGAACCTAGCGTCCTAGGATGTGAAGGTGGGACAAAAAAGTATAAACAACTTTTTAGTATTAGAGCGGAGTCATATCTTTGGTTAGCTATGCAATCCTGAATCAATGGCTCCATGTCATGATTTTCCCCTTATTTCCAAAATCAACTGGGAAACATTCGACGCTGTGGCATTAAACTTACATTAGAAAATCAAAGCAAAGATATAGAAAGAAGAACAATTAGTTAAAGAGAATTAAAAAAAATATACCAAATTTTAGATACGTTGTCCAACCAAATCGTTTTAAAATGTATATGGGGTATATTTTAATATTAATTAACCTTTATTACCTTAACAAGCAAAACTTTCAAGTACCCAAGTTAATATTGACTGTTTGAAACTCGGGAAACGAAAACTGATTTAGCATCTCAATTGAGAGTCAAAAGTAAACGAAGAGTATCGTTGGTAAAACAAAAGTTGTATTCAAGTTAAGTATATTTAAAACTTTCAATGTTGTTCCTCCTATTATGTTTATTACAATAATTTGACTTTATGAAAATTACATTTAGACATCACAAAACCGAATCAATATGGCTAGATTTATTAAAAATTTTTATTATTTGTCATATAAAGGTTATTTTTTATGCGTTGAATTATTATTTACATCAGAAAAATATAAAAAAAAACTTAAATTGAAAACTGATACTACCCCCTCTGGAGACTCGTTGATAATTAAATAAACAGTCTCCAAGTTTTTAATGTGATAAATATAAAATTATCTATATATTTAATTCCGTAAGCGAATCGGTCCCCACGAAATTACTCGAGCTAGGAAAAATGTAGCTTGGCTGTTGAGGACCATTTTAAAGCTTAAGGTCCAAGGGCGGTGGGCAAAATGTGTTTTTTTAGTGTGACCTTGCTTAGACTATTAATCATAGTAAATGCTATTAACACAACTTCAGTAGTTAATGGTTCTATTTTTGTTTGAGATAGAACGATATTGCAGTGTTTAATTGTATCATGTTAGGGAAAGACCGCGACTACAAAGGAGAGTATTTTAGGAATGGTGCACAGCATAGGGAATGGTTAAGGACAGGGTGGAAAATGATATTGTTTGGGGGAGATTTAACCAGATACTGCCTGTTGTTCCAAGCAAAAAGAGGTTCAAATAATAATCTGGAGGTAGTTTCCGTTTCTTTACGTTTCTAAACTAACTAAAATATGTGATGCAATGCAAATAAAAAGAAATTGTGTGGTTTGCTTTGACATAGGGCATTGTCAAAATAATGTTGAAGTATTTAAAAACAATCGATGATTAGTTTTTTAACAGTACAGTATTTCAACAATAAACAATATTTACTCACAAACGATTGCATTTGTTGCCTTTAGTATATTTAAAACTCTGGAAGGAATTAAATTATTTATTGAAAATTAACAACAAAAACCAAGGCAAAAGAGGTGGTTTTCACTCAAATGATTGTGTACAGTGATATCCATCCTGACACGTTGATCAATCCATTTTTAGTTTGTTTAAATGTTACAATAATTTGTTGAACATACAAGCCACTAGTTATTTTATTCCCCTCCATAATATTACAAACGTACAATACATTAAAAAAATCTGAAATTTTATTTGTTTGAGGAAATGTCACTGACGATTCAAGACAGAATAAAAAAAGAAGGAACACCTGGAAGTATATCCTGAAGATAAAACAAGATTAAGTTATCTCTTTGTGAAGTTGAACAAAGAATTTTTTGACACCACTCACCATCGGAAGAACTCTATATTGTGTTAGATTCTGTCAATGCTTTCTCAAGTTACCAAACATGTGGTGTTATGATTCTCATATGTTACACTTTTAACTTTTGGATAATAGGTTGGATGTTATACATGGACCCACGATTACTAGAAAAATACAGGTATGGGTCATAAACATAAAAAAATGACGTTATTGGCCCGAATCCTATACTAATAGCATTGAACATATGTTTTGACAGTTCCATTTAAGCAATGTTAAATAATGTTTATTTTCGGGCCAAAAACGTCATTTGTTTATGTTTATGATCCATACCGATATTTTTCTAGTAATCGTGCATGGACCTAAAGTAGTCAATTCGTAATTTGCATCAAACATATATGAATGAACCTCTCACTGAGTTTTGATTTTGTATGAAACTTTTTTATGAACATGATACTTTTGGTTTTGGTATTAGCATATTTGTATCTTTAAATAACAATTTATTGACACTTTTATTTCCAGAATCATGTTACGTGATTTAATCTGAAACTTAAATTTTTGAAAAAAAAATTAATCGTATGTTTGTCAATTTTAATGTAACTGTTATCTAACTTTTATGTAATGTATGAGAATAAACGTACACAACAGCGAATGTAAGGGTTAAACTCATTAATAGTTGAACGTAGTGATCACTGACCATCCTGCGAGATTAAACCACATCAAAACCACATACTCGTCCTACCACATATGTGTGTATGGGATAAATACATTGGAAACATGGAAATCGGGTCATAACAATAGTAGTGGTTATCTTTTAGTAAAAAATAATAAAAGGGAAATCGGCACAAAATTAACTTTGATCTAGATCTTAGTATGATAGAAATGTACCAAATAATAGTTATACGGCTTCAAATAAATCATTCATACCGTCTTGCGGAACAGACTTATTATAAAATATAAAGTTTTAGACCTTAGGGAAATTATATGTTGTGTTGCTGGCTGGTGCCCGACTCAGTCGAGCTAAAACGTAAGTGGTGGGTAGGGGGTTAGTGTGTGTTGCATTGCAGCGTTAAACTAAGGGAGTGGAAATAAAAAAACTATAGTATATTTCATCACTAAGAGAGTAAAGAGACTCTTTTCGACCCGAGCTCACGTTTCACTTGAAATTGAGCGAGGGTAAAAAGAAATTTTTTGCCCTTGTTTTAAACTATATTTTTAGTAATACTGCACCATTATTAGGAAAACCATTTTAAAAACAAAACTACTTTTCATATAAGTGCTCAAAGTGGCATCCATCTTGTTTAAAATTTTGCTAATGCAAACTAGCAGCTGTTTAGAAAGTGAATCAATCATTTCGTCTATTATGATTCTGTTGGTGGGCATTAAAACATTTATCTTTAAATTATTACATCTTACTTATAACTTTACTCCTTACGTAGTACTAAATAAAGTCGCAACGTATGAATTAAAATGGCTGTTTTGATGCATTATGACGAAAAGTAGGTTAGGTTAGGTTAGGTACAATATACCCATGGTACGAATGCTCCATGAACTCCAAAGAATTATTAAATACCGTTTATATTTTGAATGATTTACAAATTAAGCGCCTCACAACAAAATGGGTGCTTTGTTCCTCCGTTGCCTTTTTGCCTGTAATCTCAACCCATCCTTCAGGATTTATTGTGATCCCTTTAATTATGTCATCGTTAAAAGCGCGGATCCCCTTAATGCGGTGATCTTTTGTTGTCACGATTCCTGCATTCACCCCTTTTAGCCTGTAGTAGTTCACAACATACACTAAATTTACAATTTTGAATAATGGAACAATGGGTTGAATTAAATATTTAGTTTTATTTAGTTTAGAGATTTAGTTTTGATGTTATCGTGTTATATTGCTTTTTTATGGTTTTGCAGCAATTATTGATAGCCTTTTATGGATAAAAACTCAGTAAACTTAATATTAAACCTGTAAACTATCCTACTAGTAGGATAGCTAGAAATTGTATTCTGTAGTTTATAATAATGATTTTCTTTTGTGTTGATTGATTTAAGAGTGGCAAGAACCATTATAAACAATTATTATAAAAGGAATCTTTTCGTGGATATTTTTCCGATCACGGATTTGATTAATGAAAAGAAACTTATACAACCTTATTTAACTTTTTTTATGATTGTTTTAAATGTTGGTAATTTTCTAGCTAACTAGATGATATGGGTTTATTTTATATATTTACAAATCAAAGTCTACATTACTCGAAATTAGCTACATCTAAACTTAACTGTTTTATTAGTTTTCCAAGAATCTTGAAACATCAACTCAATTGAAAGTTCAAAGTAAGCTTCAATTATCGTTGATAAAACAAAAGTTGTTTGCAGGCTAAAGTACTGGGAACTTCTGACATCATTGAATACATAATTTCTTAAGTATAACATTAGTGGAATGTCTCACATTTTGACTAAGAGAAGTGTTATAATGAATTTAACTTCATACATTATTGAGAAATTAGTTATTGATATACGATTAATTAAATTAATCTGTTGTTAATATTAAAGAATAGTTTTTTGCTGATAACTGATTTTGTTACCTAGGCTACGACCGTTTTTTAACTAGCCGTTTCAGTTCAGTTCTTAGAATTTAAAAGATTAACTTTTAACTTACTTAGTTTACTTACTTAACAGGATTGTTGTTTTACTTTACAATGCGAGTAACGGACCAATGAGATTCAAGAGTGTGTAAAGAAGTAAAATTGTATTACTTAGAACGTCAACTTATCAACTGTTATGACCAAAGTAATTGATTAACTGGGTGAGCTATGAGAGGTTATAAACGAAAACATAACCTCTCTTGAAAGATATGAGTAGTGATTTTTAGTAAAAAAAGAAACGTCCGTAGGTAAAGTAGTGTACGCAACTTGCGTAAATATCCTTACGTAATCGTTGCGTAGACTTACTCTATACTCTATAAAAATCCCTTCTTGGCATCATTAATCTTCTATCTTCCCAGACAATGGCTCGAAGGGCGACAACAGACATCGAAGAAAAAGAAGCAATCAACATCACTTACCCAAGAAAAGTTTATTGCTGATGTGTCATCGAATTCGAGCTCATATTGGAACAGAATGCAATTACGAATATATTTAAATAGTTTTGCTGTTATACCTATATGAGTTACACTTTTTCTAGACAAGAGAAGTTTTAAAGGTACAGATTTCAAATTATGAATCCTCTGAATTCCGATTAATCATTGGTATTTACGAAGAAGGGTTAGGTTTTCATTTAATTAACTAAATTCATAAAATACTCTAATAACTTCATACAAAAGCCTTTAACAAACTCAACATAGTAACAATTTAAGCCCTTGGAACCCTGAACAATGGACAGGATGACATGTTTACTACATGTCTAATACTCAAGGGAGATGTAACTAAAGCAAATTTACTTCATCACTTGCTTGTTCATGTTCAGTCAGAAAACTTGTCAAAAAATAATTTAAAGAACATTTACTGTATGTAATATACGCAATATTATTAAAATGTTTAACAGCTAACGCAGTTACTTGTTTTATACTTCAAATTGGCGAAGGCTTAGGGTTACTTGATCTAGTAATAATCTGTTATGTATACTACCAACTGGATAAGATTTTCTGTATAAGAAAGGATTTACCGAAGTAATACTTGTATTGTAAACGGGTGTCCGAGATAGTGCAACAAAATAAGATAGTGACAAATCTTACTGCACCACTCGAACATTTACTATTGTACAGTATGCGTGATAACGTCCCACAACATGTATATGTCTTGTGTAACAAATGTTAGAGGTTGACAGGTCTTACTGTGACACTCGAATATTTACGACTTGAGGTTATCTATAGACCACTCGTCACAGTCTCACATATCTTGTATTGTACAGTATACATGATAACGTCACACAACATGTATATGTCTTGTGTAACAAATGTTGGACGTTGACAAGTCTTACTGTAACACTCGGATATTAACGACTTGAGGTTATCTATAGACCTCTCGTCACAGTCTCACATATCTTGTATTGTACACTATACATGATAACGTCACACAACATGTATATGTCTTGTGTAACAAATGTTGGACGTTGACAAGTCTTACTGTAACACTCGGATATTTACGACTTGAGGTTATCTATAGACCTCTCGTCACAGTCTCACATATCTTGTATTGTACAGTATACGTGATAACGTCCCACAACATGTATATGTCTTGTGTAACAAATGTTAGAGGTTGACAGGTCTTACTGTGACACTCGAATATTTACGACTTGAGGTTATCTATAGACCTCTCGTCACAGTCTCACATATCTTGTATTGTACAGTATACATGATAACGTCACACAACATGTATATGTCTTGTGTAACAAATGTTGGACGTTGACAAGTCTTACTGTAACACTCGGATATTAACGACTTGAGGTTATCTATAGACCTCTCGTCACAGTCTCACATATCTTGTATTGTACACTATACATGATAACGTCACACAACATGTATATGTCTTGTGTAACAAATGTTGGACGTTGACAAGTCTTACTGTAACACTCGGATATTTACGACTTGAGGTTATCTATAGACCTCTCGTCACAGTCTCACATATCATGTACTGTACAGTATACGTGATAACGTCACACAACATGTATATGTCTTGTGTAACAAATGTTAGACGTTGACATATCTTACTGTGACACTCGAATATTTACGACTTGAGGTTATCTGTAGACCTCTCGTCACAGTCTCACATATCATGTATTGTACAGTATACGTGATAACGTCCCACAACATGTATATGTCTTGTGTAAAAAATATTAGACGTTGACAGGTACTTACTGTGACACTCGAATATTTACGACTTGAGGTTATCTGTAGACCTCTCGTCACAGTCTCACATATCTTGTATTGTACAGTATACGTGATAAAGTCCCACAACATGTATATGTCTTGTGTAACAAATGTTAGACGTTGACAAGTCTTACTGTGACACTCGAATATTTACGACTTGAGGTTATCTGTGGACCTCTCGTCACAGTCTCACATATCATGTATTGTACAGTATACGTGATAACGTCCCACAACATGTATATGTCTTGTGTAAAAAATATTAGACGTTGACAGGTACTTACTGTGACACTCGAATATTTACGACTTGAGGTTATCTGTAGACCTCTCGTCACAGTCTCACATATCAGGTATTGTACAGTATACGTGATAACGTCCCACAACATGTATATGTCTTGTGTAACAAATGTTAGATGTTGACAGGTACTTACTGTGACACTCGAATATTTACGACTTGAGGTTATCTGTAGACCTCTCGTCACAGTCTCACATATCATGTATTGTACAGTATACGTGATAACGTCCCACAAGATGTATATGTCTTGTGTAAAAAATATTAGACGTTGACAGGTACTTACTGTGACACTCGAATATTTACGACTTGAGGTTATCTGCAGACCTCTCGTCACAGTCTCACATATCATGTATTGTACAGTATACGTGATAACGTCCCACAACATGTATATGTCTTGTGTAAAAAATATTAGACGTTGACAGGTACTTACTGTGACACTCGAATATTTACGACTTGAGGTTATCTGTAGACCTCTCGTCACAGTCTCACATATCATGTATTGTACAGTATACGTGATAACGTCCCACAACATGTATATGTCTTGTGTAACAAATGTTAGACGATGACAAGTCTTACTGTGACACTCGGATATTTACGACTTGAGGTTATCTGTAGACCTCTCGTCACAGTCTCACATATCATGTATTGTACAGTATACGTGATAACGTCCCACAACATGTATATGTCTTGTGTAAAAAATATTAGACGTTGACAGGTACTTACTGTGACACTCGAATATTTACGACTTGAGGTTATCTGCAGACCTCTCGTCACAGTCTCACATATCATGTATTGTACAGTATACGTGATAACGTCCCACAACATGTATATGTCTTGTGTAAAAAATATTAGACGTTGACAGGTACTTACTGTGACACTCGAATATTTACGACTTGAGGTTATCTGCAGACCTCTCGTCACAGTCTTACATATCATGTATTGTACAGTATACGTGATAACGTCCCACAACATGTATATGTCTTGTGTAAAAAATGTTAGACGATGACAAGTCTTACTGTGACACTCGAATATTTACGACTTGAGGTTATCTGTAGACCTCTCGTCACAGTCTCACATATCATATATTGTAGACTATACGTGATAACGTCACACAACATGTATATGTCTTGTGTAACAAATGTTAGACGTTGACATGTCTTACTGTGACAGTCGGATATTTACGACTTGAGGTTGTCTGCAGACCTCTCGTCACAGTCTCACATATCTTGTATTGTACAGTATACATGATAACGTCACACAACATGTATATGTATTGTGTAACAAATGTTAGACCTTGACAAGTCTTACTGTGACACTCGGATATTTACGACTCGAGGTTATCTGTAGACCTCTCGTCACAGTCTCACATATCATGTATTGTACAGTATACATGATAACGTCCCACAACATGTATATGTCTTGTGTAACAAATGTTAGACGTTGACAAGTCTTACTGTTACACTCGGATATTTACGACTTGAGGTTATCTGTAGACCTCTCGTCACAGTCTCACATATCATGTATTGTACAGTATACGTGATAACGTCCCACAACATGTATATGTCTTGTGTAACAAATGTTAGACGTTGACAAGTCTTACTGTGACACTCGGATATTTACGACTTGAGGTTATCTGTAGACCTCTCGTCACAGTCTCACATATCATGTATTGTACAGTATACGTGATAACGTCCCACAACATGTATATGTCTTGTGTAACAAATGTTAGATGTTGACAAGTCTTACTGTGACACTCGGATATTTACGACTTGAGGTTATCTGTAGACCTCTCGTCACAGTCTCACATGTCATGTATTGTACAGTATACGTGATAACGTCCCACAACATGTATATGTCTTGTGTAACAAATGTTAGACGTTGACAAGTCTTACTGTTACACTCGGATATTTACGACTTGAGGTTATCTGTAGACCTCTCGTCACAGTCTCACATATCATGTATTGTACAGTATACGTGATAACGTCCCACAACATGTATATGTCTTGTGTAACAAATGTTAGATGTTGACAAGTCTTACTGTGACACTCGGATATTTACGACTTGAGGTTATCTGTAGACCTCTCGTCACAGTCTCACATATCATGTATTGTACAGTATACGTGATAACGTCCCACAACATGTATATGTCTTGTGTAACAAATGTTAGACTTTGAAAAGTCTTACTGTTACACTCGGATATTTACGACTTGAGGTTATCTGTAGACCTCTCGTCACAGTCTCACATATCATGTATTGTACAGTATACGTGATAACGTCCCACAACATGTATATGTCTTGTGTAACAAATGTTAGACGTTGACAAGTCTTACTGTGACACTCGGATATTTACGACTTGAGGTTATCTGTAGACCTCTCGTCACAGTCTCACATGTCATATATTGTAGACTATACGTGATAACGTCCCACAACATGTATATGTCTTGTGTAACAAATGTTAGATGTTGACAAGTCTTACTGTGACACTCGGATATTTACGACTTGAGGTTATCTGTAGACCTCTCGTCACAGTCTCACATATCAGGTATTGTACAGTATACGTGATAACGTCACACAACATGTATATGTCTTGTGTAACAAATGTTATACGTTGACAAGTCTTACTGTGACACTCGGATATTTACGACTTGAGGTTATCTGTAGACCTCTCGTCACAGTCTCACATACCAGGTATTGTACAGTATACATGATAACGTCACACAACATGTATATGTCTTGTGTAACAAATGTTATACGTTGACAAGTCTTACTGTGACACTCGGATATTTACGACTTGAGGTTATCTATAGACCTCTCGTCACAGTCTCACATATCTTGTATTGTACAGTATACGTGATAACGTCACACAACATGTATATGTCTTGTGTAACAAATGTTAGACGTTGACAAGTCTTACTGTGACACTCGGATATTTACGACTTGAGGTTATCTGTAGACCTCTCGTCACAGTCTCACATATCATGTATTGTACAGTATACGTGATAACGTCCCACAACATGTATATGTCTTGTGTAGCAAATGTTAGACGTTGACAAGTCTTACTGTGACACTCGAATATTTACGACTTGAGGTTATCTGTAGACCTCTCGTCACAGTCTCACATATCATGTATTGTACAGTATACGTGATAACGTCACACAACATGTATATGTCTTGTGTAACAAATGTTAGACGTTGACAAGTCTTACTGTGACACTCGGATATTTACGACTTGAGGTTATCTGTAGACCTCTCGTCACAGTCTCACATATCATGTATTGTACAGTATACATGATAACGTCCCACAACATGTATATGTCTTGTGTAACAAATGTTAGACGTTGACAAGTCTTACTGTGACACTCGGATATTTACGACTTGGGGTTATCTGTAGACCTCTCGTCACAGTCTCACATATCAGTTATTGTACAGTATACAGGATAACGTCCCACAACATGTATATGTCTTGTGTAACAAATGTTAGACGTTGACAAGTCTTACTGTGACACTCGGATATTTACGACTTGAGGTTATCTGTAGACCTCTCGTCACAGTCTCACATATCATGTATTGTACAGTATACATGATAACGTCCCACAACATGTATATGTCTTGTGTAACAAATGTTAGACGTTGACAAGTCTTACTGTGACACTCAAATATTTACGACTTGAGGTTATCTGTAGACCTCTCGTCACAGTCTCACATGTCATGTATTGTACAGTATACATGATAACGTCCCACAACATGTATATGTCTTGTGTAACAAATGTTAGACGTTGACAAGTCTTACTGTGACACTCGGATATTTACGACTTGAGGTTATCTGTAGACCTCTCGTCACAGTCTCACATATCATGTATTGTACAGTATACATGATAACGTCCCACAACATGTATATGTCTTTTGTAACAAATGTTATACGTTGACAAGTCTTACTGTGACACTCGGATATTTACGGTTTGAGGTTATCTGTAGACCTCTAGTCACAGTCTCACATATCTTGTATTGTACAGTATACGTGATAACGTCCCACAACATGTATATGTCTTGTGTAACAAATGTTAGACGTTGACAAGTCTTAGTGTGACGCTCGAATATTTACGACTTGAGGTTATGTAGACCTCTCGTCACAGTCTCACATATCTTGTATTGTACAGTATACGTGATAACGTCCCACAACATGTATATGTCTTGTGTAACAAATGTTAGACGTTGACAAGTCTTAGTGTGACGCTCGAATATTTACGACTTGAGGTTATCTGTAGACCTCTCGTCACAGTCTCACATGTCATCTATTGTACAGTATACATAATAACGTCACACAACATGTATATGTCTCGTGTAACAAATGTTAGACGTTGACAAGTCTTACTGTAACACTCGGATATTTACGACTTGAGGTTATCTGTAGACCTCTCGTCACAGTCTCACATACCAGGTATTGTACAGTATACATGATAACGTCACACAACATGTATATGTCTTGTGTAACAAATGTTAGACGTTGACAAGTCTTACTGTGACACACGGATATTTACGACTTGAGGTTATCTGTAGACCTCTCGTCACAGTCTCACATGTCATGTATTGTACAGTATACGTGATAACGTCCCAAAACATGTATATGTCTTGTGTAACAAATGTTAGACGTTGACAAGTCTTACTGTGACACTCGGATATTTACGACTTGAGGTTATCTGTAGACCTCTCGTCACAGTCTCACATATCTTGTATTGTACAGTATACGTGATAACGTCCCACAACATGTATATGTCTTGTGTAACAAATCTTAGACTTTGACAAGTCTTACTGTGACACTCGGATATTTACGACTTGAGGTTATCCTCAGACCTCTCGTCACAGTCTCACATATCAGGTATTGTACAGTATACATGATAACGTCCCACAACATGTATATGTCCTGTGTAACAAATGTTAGACGTTGACAAGTCTTACTGTGACACTCGAATATTTACGACTTCAGGTTATCTGTAGACCTCTCGTCACAGTCTCACATATCATGTATTGTACAGTATACATGATAACGTCCCACAACATGTATATGTCCTGTGTAACAAATGTTAGACGTTGACAAGTCTTACTGTGACACTCGAATATTTACGACTTGAGGTTATCTGTAGACCTCTCGTCACAGTCTCACATATCTTGTATTGTACAGTATACATGATAACGTCCCACAACATGTATATGTCCTGTGTAACAAATGTTAGACGTTGACAAGTCTTACTGTGACATTCGGATATTTACGACTTGAGGTTATCTGTAGACCTCTCGTCACAGTCTCAGATGTCATGTATTGTACAGTATACGTGATAACGTCACACAACATGTATATGTCTTGTGTAACAAATGTTAGACGTTGACAAGTCTTACTGTGACACTCGGATATTTACGACTTGGGGTTATCTGTAGACCTCTCGTCACAGTCTCACATATCAGGTATTGTACAGTATACGTGATAACGTCACACAACATGTATATGTCTTGTGTAACAAATGTTAGACGTTGACATGTCTTACTGTGACATTCGGATATTTACGACTTGAGGTTATCTGTAGACCTCTCGTCACAGTCTCAGATGTCATGTATTGTACAGTATACATGATAACGTCACACAACATGTATATGTCTTGTGTAACAAATGTTAGACGTTGACAAGTCTTACTGTGACACTCGCATATTTACGACTTGATGTTATCTGTAGACCTCTCGTCACAGTCTCACATGTCATGTATTGTACAGTATACGTGATAACGTCCCACAACATGTATATGTCTTGTGTAACAAATGTTAGACGTTGACAAGTCTTACTGTGACACTCGGATATTTACGACTTGAGGTTATCTGTAGGCCTCTCGTCACAGTCTCACATGTCATGTATTGTACAGTATACGTGATAACGTCCCACAACATGTATATGTCTTGTGTAACAAATGTTAGACGTTGACAAGTCTTACTGTGACACTCGGATATTTACGACTTGAGGTTATCTGTAGACCTCTCGTCACAGTCTCACATGTCATGTATTGTACAGTATACGTGATAACGTCCCACGACATGTATATGTCTTGTGTAACAAATGTTAGACGTTGACAAGTCTTACTGTGACACTCGGATATTTACGACTTGAGGTTATCTGTAGACCTCTCGTCACAGTCTCACATGTTATGTATTGTACAGTATACATGATAACGTCCCACAACATGTATATGTCTTGTGTAACAAATGTTAGATGTTGACAAGTCTTACTGTGACACTCGGATATTTACGACTTGAGGTTATCTGTAGACCTCTCGTCACAGTCTCACATATCATGTATTGTACAGTATACGTGATAACGTCCCCCAACATGTATATGTCTTGTGTAACAAATGTTAGACGTTGACAAGTCTTACTGTGACACTCGGATATTTACGACTTGAGGTTATCTGTAGACCTCTCGTCACAGTCTCACATGTTATGTATTGTACAGTATACATGATAACGTCCCACAACATGTATATGTCTTGTGTAACAAATGTTAGATGTTGACAAGTCTTACTGTGACACTCGGATATTTACGACTTGAGGTTATCTGTAGACCTCTCGTCACAGTCTCACATGTCATGTATTGTACAGTATACGTGATAACGTCCCACAACATGTATATGTCTTGTGTAACAAATGTTAGATGTTGACAAGTCTTACTGTGACACTCGGATATTTAGGTCTTGAGGTTGTCTGCAGACCTCTCGACACAGTCTCATGTATTGTACAGTATTTGTTATGAACCAATATTCGAGTTCCGAAATTTGCTGCAGCCTACAATATTAGATTAATAAAAAAACATTCCCACTTAATATTCCCGTGGTCAGAGAGTGTATGAATCAGTGGCTACATTTGGAACGGTTCCAACCTTAGACAGAGCGCTATGAGTGCAGCAGATGCAAATACACTACTGAGAATTTTGCTGAAGAGAAAAAATACAAAGAAAAATTTAACTATGACTGCGTCAAGTAAAAATTACATGAAATAAGCTCAGTTTCTAATGTAGCATTTATATGTATTTGATAAATATCGTTATGTTTGTACTATTTATAAATTGGGGTGCTTTCATTGTCTCACCTCGAACAAAGGCTCAATCAATTTAATATCACAGACAAACGTAAGAAGATTATAATTATTTTGCCTATGGTTATACTAATTTTAAACGAGCTAACAATTTCAACTGTAACAATCTAGTAGCGGTCGTTCATTTGAAATGATATAATTTTGTACAATACCTAGGACAATGTAACTGTCAATGATGCTGTATTAAATATTATAATTTAGTGGAATTTTAGAGGTAAAAAAGATACTATAATATATATATTTCTTTAGTATTATATAATCTATACAACTTTCAGATACCACGTGACATAAAGTTGATCAAATCCCATTATTAAAACTAAATAATGGTTTAAGACTCTTTCAAAGAATTAAATTTGCTGCTAAGATTATTGGCTAAGCACCAACACTCAACCACCTAGATATTTATGTAGCCTACTAAAAAGGAAGGGGAAATAATAACAGTTATAGAGCTGAGTATAGTCAAGACCGTTACATTTATGACGCTATAAACATAACAATGAGTTTTGAGCTGCAATCTGGTGGTAGCTAAAGGCACCACAAATACATACTAGAGGTAGTACTTATAATAAACTATGGTTATATAATTTTATTTATATAGTGTAAAAAGTTGAACATTTTATGAATAAACTTACATTATTATGAGTGATACTAGTCGTAGATATGATATTTGCAGAAAATACGACTATTGATATAACTGGAAATCTTATTTGATTGATAATTGATTGATATTCCCAAAATTAAAAGATTTGGCCAAGTTTAAAACAGAAATGGACATAATAATTATGGCATTCTACTGATTGATGTATATTACTGCTTTCTTACAGATACGCCAACTGTTTAACCCAGCCAAATTAAATAACAGCTTTCTGTAAACTAAAACATCTAAATGTCTTCTTGTGATTGAACTGGCTTTGGTTGTCGTCTGTATCTGTGTATCTGTGTAACTTTGAGACCAGTACTAAAACGATCAGCTGTTTCTTTATCCAGCACCATTTATTCAAGCTTGTAATATCAAATATCATGAGCCTTGTTTCTAGCATGAAAATCCTGACCTTTCCCAGGATCTAAGTCTCAATATTCCCATTGCTAGGAGAATACTATAACCATGTAAAATGTTTCAACAATAACCTCAATACCTCTTTTCAATACCTCTGTCCAGGAAGAATAGTTGGTCCACTTGATTTGTTCTTTGACATAATAAACCTACGATATACGTCAACGATTTGCATTCTTGTGTTCAGCTTATCATGTAAACACTCTAAACTCACGTCGAACCAGCTATATACAGCTTATCAAGACGCATAAGGCAACTCTAGACTATTTTCTAAACCAACGACCTGACACGATTAAGTCGCCTTGATATATTTAGCTCTGGAGAATAGCAATCTCATAATTCATATTAATTCATCCTCAGACCTGTTGGTTCTAATTTCTCATGCGGGCCTGAGTAGCGGGTCAATTCGGTGACAGGGTCCCTACCCTGGGGAAATTTAATGTTATGTCGCTGTCTGTGGTAGCCCTGTGGGGCTGACCACTCTAAGAGTGTCTGAAAAAGTGACTGACGTGTATAATAAACACACACACAAAATGTGTCACTATAAAGTAAACAGTAGTTAATTTTAGTCTTAAAAGAGATTTTTACTTCTCGTTAATTAGGTTTCATTTTATATTAAAGTTATTAGTTTTTAATCTTTATTCAATGTGATATAACAGCACAATTGCAGTGAATAAAGCGTTACTTTAAAAATTCTAATTTAAAAACCAGGAGTATGTGTGTATACATAAAATGGTGTATAAACTATATTTTTTATTATTTCTTAAGTAAAAAACATGTATCCTAATAATGTATGGGAAGACCTTATATTTGGAAGACGACCAGGTCGAATGAATAAGTTGTATTGAGATATATTAATTATTTCTGCCCAAAACCCCTTTAAATCCACAATTTCAAGACATGTAGTTTGATCAACAGAAGAATTAAAAATTGTGATTGCATTTTTACATTTTTTTCTAAGCAGATTGCGGGAGTTCATGTAAAAACCCCTTTAACTATAGATACGATCGAATTTCACTTTTAACGATTACATAATCAAAGGGATTAGAATAAATCCTTTTAGAAATGGTTTTAGATTAAAGGGACAAAAAAAGGAAAATCAGGAATAACTTAACTAATCATAGAAAATGCTACCAAGACATTACCGTTCTATAATATAATCATACAAGTGGTTGTAGTATTATGTCAAATTATCATCTTACGGATTAAAAATCAAATATAAAACGGAATGCTACACATACATTTCCCAACCAATGCGTTGATCAATAATATTTTCCGTTATCAGTTGTAATTTTCCAATGTATTTATCACAAACACACAAATGTGGTAGAACTATGTGGTTTTGATGTGGTTTAATCTCGCAGGATGGTCAGTGATCACTACGTTCAACTATTAATGACTTCAAACCCTACATTCGCTCTTGTGTTTGTGTTCATTCGCATGCATTAAAAGGATATTTTGAGTATAGAACATACTTACAAATTTTTATTAACTGCATAACAATAGTTGAAGACAGTTTCTTACTTTTACTTTATATGTTACTGAACCAACATAGCACGATATTTTATTCTATAACTAAATTTGATACCACTAAGATCAACCCAACCCATTATTGGCCATTATTGAGTTATGTTATTCGTTCTCTCCCTTCCTGCGGTCGTATTTAAAAGTTTACTTTGGACTCACAGAAGTCAGTTATACGGTATATTTTATGATCTATAATTTTTTCATGTTGGTTTACATGAACTTTCAAAATGCCTATAAGCTTTTTTATGTATTCGAAGTAAAAAACCATTAAGTTCTTTTTCTTGATTACATAAACAAACAGCAATGCGTTTATAAGACTTTTTATTACTACTCTATCCACTTTTCACCTAACTATAGTTTACTTTTTTAGTGTCTAAGGAGAATTCAAAAAGCATCAAGGATCCCCTTTGAGTCAACCAGCCTCTTATTTCTGTGTTCATACTGACGTCAGTTTTGTCCTTGCACCTTTGATGTGTGAAGACAAAACAAACTTATCTCTTTGTAGAGCTGAACAAAGACCTTGTTGACACCACACTCCATCAGAACATCTCTTTATTGTGTTACTGTTGCTGTTTTTGTACAGCATCTAATAGTCTACATCCTCTTGCCATCACTTTTGAAAATGTGTTTTACATCAGTTTAATGGAACACGCTTTTGTTATTTTCTATTAATCATTTTCATTTTGTTTATCATGTGCGTTTAGAAACCTGGAGCACCAATGTTTACGGACTTTTAAGGTCACTGCAAAAAGGTGTTCTTGTTTACTATCTAACATCTTATGTTCTTAGATAACACCATCAATTAATTTCTCTGTGATTAGTTAATTAATAATGATTATTATTGTGTGGTCAAATACATTAAAATTTCCATAAACAACCCCGTTTTATTTGGCCTGTTCCAAATATGTATGTTAGATTTGTGATAATATTGAGTAAAAAGGTTATGAGAAACTCTTTTTCATTTCAACCAGGTGACCATTGTTTTTAATTTCATAAATTGGTAGTTTCTTAAATAATCAGTTTAGAATTTTTTTATTTAGTATTATGTTTTAAAACATTTTGCCTACGATAATTATACTTAAATATTTTATTTTCAGATTGTTTCTGTGGATTATCAATCAACCAAATACACAACACCAGATAGTTATATTTGAAACATTAAATGTCCATACATAAATAATTCTTTTGTGGTATTAAGCTATTTCTCAAATTTTCCTCCACAAATGTCTAAAGCCAAAAGGCAACGTATGTGGAAAATGATTAACTATTTGACATAGCCCTGCACAAACGTCCTTTGGGATGTGTAAAAAACAAATAACAGTTTGTAGTGATAAAAGAGCAAGGAGGACTTGGATGTTGAGGGTTTGTCCCTAGAGACTTCGAGAGTTGGCAGCTGTTGAATTCTATTTACCATGACTCAATATTTTCCATAGAGTACGAGGGAAACAGTTTATTAATTTACGTTGATCTCATTCGTGAGTAAATAAAGTTAATGTAACCAACAAACACCTGGCTGCAAATATTCCTCATCAAAATATCAACTGTCTTGTTCGTATTTCGTCGTTTAATATTTATATTTAGAAACGTTACCCGTAATCATTCTAGATGGAACCACAATATTCTTTTGAAAACAAAAAATAAGCAAGCAACACCAATGTCAAACAGTGGTGGTTGGTTCATTTTGTTTGTGTTAATAGAGCCTATATAGCACCTCTTAGGATAAGATTGTTCTATACTTATTTGGTACTGCATAATGATTGATGTATCACTGGAACAACATAGCCCAATCACATCAACAATGCTTAATTAGTATATAATTAGCATAGAGCCAATCCAATTACTATAAATGTACAATTGTAATGGATTGATAGTAATTCTCTGTATGGTTGAATCGATATGGCGTTTGCCTTCAAATAAGGTCTCTGGTTCGAATTCGTGTCTAATCGGTTTTTGATTAAAGAAGTGATTATCCAACAAAACGAAAGACTAGGATTTTTATCACCAGTTGTCTTGCAAAACACGTTAAAAATTGCAAATAGCGTAGAAAACGAAAAATCAAAATATAATAATTGAGAAGCACATAAAGACGACAAGAGAGATATTCATATAATTTCCTACCCTTTTAGCTCAAGTTTTCTTTTCATCTAAAACTCAAGTAATAATGTAAATAGTTGAGGAGTGAGCTTTTCTAGCGGTAGAGCACAGGTCTTCGGGGCCCGAGGTCACGGGTTCAAATCCCGCCAATCAACAATCGATGTGATTGTTGTAACCCTCTAGGGCTGGCCTGAAGTAATGTGTAAAACAGTTTTTGGCTAGCGTCTTAGGATGTAAAAAAGGTGGGACATAAAAAAATAATAAAGTGAATAAAGATGAATAAAGATGAAACTCTTAGGTTATAGGGTTTTGACAAATAATGAAAAACTAATCAGCTGTTTTTCCTGTTTACCTTTATTGACGCAGCTGTTGAAGCAATTAATGAAAGTATCACTTCCATAAACAAATTTTGAGATAATACTCCTCATTGTAACTGAATACATTGGGGTATGAAGTTTTTTGAACAGCCACTCCGGCACACAAAAACTCCTTATATTACTTCGTAATCAACTTTAAATATAAGTCGCAGTTAATCAAGGGCAAAAATAAGATAGGCTAATCAAACAAATTTATAAAACGTTAAATATCGTTAGTGTTGGAAATAACAGCTGTGTAGATCAAGACAAACAGAAAATACACCTGCGTAGTTTTGTACAACTATTTTTACTTTCTCCCCGATACATAGTATATGGAAAAATCAATTTTCGTCTAAATGCCAGGGTTTGAGTTTGGGTGAATATCCTATTTTGGGCCCACCTGAACCAAAAAAGTGGTTTCCGAAGTGATGTGTGGATGTATACAGAGCTACATCCTACACCTAAAGCCCGATTTTGATTGTAAAAAATTGTATGGTTCAAAATTTATTGCAACTTTTGTGATTTTATCCATAAAATACCATAGTTACTCCACCACTTGTCCATGATAAAGGTTGTTGACAAGCTAATGAGATAAAATTTTCAGATTGCTCATACCATTTATTCCAAAACTCTATGTCATCTACCCAACTCGACTTAACATCACGTGGTTTTCACATAAACCTGAAATTACATAAATCATCGAGTTTTACTCCTGCTAATATACATATGTCTGATCAAATTGAGACAAATACAAAGCATGTTTTAACCACGCCTGACACATCATTCATCATTCCACTTACAAATGTGGGTGGCGTGAATGATCTATGGTAACTCATGTTTAGAATTTATTGCTAATTACTCTTTAAACGTATCAACCTTTGCATTTTGATGACACAACAAATGTTTACCAGTTCCTTCATAAAACACTATTTCACTCCAACAATAATTATTACAGTGACAACTTTCTATGTCAACTACATTGGTTATAATTCTACAATACCAATCCCATAAGATATAAATAGCCTATTTCTGTTAACAACGTATTTTTAATTTAAAAAAAACTAATGTTTTGTTATCATATTTCCCATTATTAAAATGCGGAGCATCTTTCTTGAGAGATTATGTATTCAATCACGTTAGAAGCCCTTTTATCTTTTACCTTGTAAACAACTTTTGTTTTATCAACGTAAATTCAAACTTACTTCGAACTTTCAATTGAGTTAATGTTCAAGATTGTTGGAAAACTAAAAAAACTGTTATGTCATGATGGAGAGCTTTGTTCAAATTACGTAGACTTAGATTTGTAAGTATATCAAGAAAACCTTTTGCAAGAAATCAACAAGGAAAAAAATATTTTTGGAGAAAAAATATTCAAAGGATGATTTTTCTTCTGCTCACCATTACAATTGTTGATAATGGTTTTTATCACACTCTGAATGAACCAATGCAAAATCAAACAAATCTACTTAAAAAAAAAACTACCTATAAACCTCCCAATTATCCCACAAAATACATTTTGTTTGATTTGCAAGTAAGCTAGCTACGTTTCTATAGAGAAAAGGTAATCGATAATTGATGCAAAGCCACAAAAAATGCATTATGATAATAAATAAATTCATTTTAATGTAATTTATCCTTACTTTTATTTGAGGGTGAATTTTTGTATGCTGGCGCAGGCTAAAAGGGGCGAATGAAGCAATCGTGACAACAAAAGATCACCGCATTAGGGGGATCCGCGCTTTTAACGATGACACAATTAAAGGGATCACAATAAATCCTGAGGGATGGTTTGAGATTACAAGCAAAAATCCAACGGAGGAACAACGCCTTTCTTTTGTTGTGGAATTTTATATTATTAATAATATAAAGTTTAACTAATGTTATACAAGGAATCTTAAATGGTTCATCGTGGTTTAAAGAGATGTTTACTCGAGTAATCGGAGGTTATTATTCGGTATAAATTATTTAGCTTCATTTCAATCTGTGGGATTAACATGTTAGGAATTAAATTTTCACGTCACGAAAACATAAGGACTACCAATATTCTGATTAGATTCAGTCCCAATGTATTTATCGCAAACACACATATGTAGGAAGACGATGTGGTTTGGATGTGGTTTAATCTCGCAGGATGGTCAGTGATCACTACGTTCAACTATTAATGACTGCATCCCTACACTCCATGTTGTGTTTGTGTTGATTCGCATACATCACATAAAAATGTAGTTCAAACTGAATATAAACAAAGAGAGGTTGTTACTTTAAACTTTTTAAGTTTCAGAATCGTAAAAGTGCGTAATTACATTCTAGGAGTAATACTTATAGATAAAACCATTGAAAAATTATTATTTCGGTCGGACAGTAATGGTAATATTCCAAAATGAATTATGACTTGATTTATTTTTACTTTACCTAACTGTTACTATAGGTTTGATAGAGTAGAATGGCTTAGTAGATCGGATCAACAAGCTATTATGCTTTTTGTTTTAAACTTATATTCGATTTATTTCATTTTTTAATTAGCTTAGATTCTGGAAATTCTAGTTCAGGATGCAACTTCCAATGTTTAGTTTTACTTAATTCTATACAAGTCTTTTTCATTTTTTTCATTTTCTTGGTGGAAGTCTTCGCTAATTAAAAACCACGTGAAAACTTCCTTAGAGTAAATATTTAGATTGTTAAGAACGTTCCAATACTAAAACATTAACGTTGAAAATGTATATATATATTGTAAGAAAGGGGATTAACCCCGTACCCACGGTGCTCATCTATGCAGACACTCTGTTCACATTACACTTAGTCGACCAGTTGGTGTGAACAGAGTTGAACAGTAGCATGAGCATCGATTTACAAATTCCTTTCCCAGCTGATGTGAGCTAGGCGATGACCGGTAGGGCTGACTTCCAAGAAACACCGTTAACCTATTAGCCACACACCCTATCGGTAATCAGCCAATGAGAAGGGCTAATGATGAAGATGGAGGGGTCAAGACTCTTGGAGCTGGAGGATCTGAAGGAAAACATCGAGGAGATCACCACGGGCCACCGGAGCCACTTAAAGTGAGGCATGGGACTCGCAATATATATATATTAAGAGCGTGTTTGCCAATACTTCAATGAATAAAAACCATCGGGCGGCTTAGAATTTATACAAGCTGAAGTTTGATTTAAAAAATAACTATTAAATATTTAAATATATTTCTAGGTCGGATGTTTGTGACAAGCATACTCTGACAATGTTTGCAGTGCTTTTCCATGATGTTTACTGAGGGAATGGCCACTGAAATATTCAACTGTGTAAATACTGAATCAGTGCGAAGCTTCAATTTCACTCAGTAGTTAATACCACAGTCTCTGAAATGTTAAATACCAAACCAAAACCAAATTAAGGAAAACAGAACCCAAAGGTGACGTGAAATTTTCCTTACAATGTCATAGAATAGATTGTTCGTTGACTAAGACAATTTAAATTACACTTTTTAGCAAACGTTGAACGTCTGCCATTTTTAACTCGGTTGTCCATTATTTGATGTACATGTCAACTATTTAACCTCAAAAATCTCGCAAAAAGATCTCGTTGTAACATCTCACGGATTTATAACTTTTTAACCTACATAGTAGCCATCAATGAAATATGTTTCATTAAACTTTCATTGCAACGGGAGTAATTTCACCCTGAATATTAGTGTATAAACAACGTCATCATTTTATTCCACTTTCAACTAGTATTCAAACAACATTACATCCTCGAAATCCCCTTTCTTATGCAAAGAGGAAATCTTGCTCATAAGCAGCAGTAATAAAAAGTTCTCCCTTCAAACGAGCCGTAAAGATCTTAAGAAACCGCCATCTTGAAAACACATTAGCTGCATTGTGTCGTCTGCTCAAAAGAAGTGTCTATTGCCGCGAAATTGAAAAGTATCTCGCTTTTAAAATGTCAATATGGTATCTCGTTTTAAATATATGTAAGCTGATATTAAATTGTTTTATATTACACCTGTATTATTTATTTCTTAAATATTTCTGTCAAAGAAAGTGAAATAGAAGAGTATGTTTTCCTAAATGCTAGGCACGAGCCCGGGATTGATTTTCACATTACATCGGGCTTGACCTAGGGGTTGCGTCAATATTCCACAGAAAAGATCCTTTGGTGATTTGGTGAGATTTGAACCTGGGACTTTAGAGAGCGAAGTCCCGCACCCTAACCAATGGACCTTCTCGAAATAATAGTTAAAAGGGTAGAAAAGCCACGAACATATTTATAAGTAAATATTTCCATAATACAGTATGGATAACTCAACCAACCAATACTTAAAAAATAAACGCGTACGAAGGATTTTCATCCACTTAAATCTTTTTTAAAATAATAAAGGTAAATTAATAAAATACCCATTGAATATTGACTGTTCAAAACTCGGGAAACGAACACTGATTTAGCATCTCAATTGAAAGTCAAAAGTAAACGAAGAGTATCGCTGGTAAAACAAAAGTTGTATTCAAGTTAAGTATATTTAAACTTTTAACGTTGTTCCTCCATAATGTTGTCCGTAATAAATTTACTTCTAATTATTAGGTTTAAACAAAATTGAAAAATATAAAATGCCAAACAATTTGGGTTTTTGTTTAAATATTCTTTAGTTCTTTAGTTATTAGTTCACACCCAAAGGCTGCTTCCACTGTGGGATTGAGTCTGCCCAGAATGTTGTATTTATAGTCAAAGATATAAGCATAAAAGTCTTCGGTGTGTTTTCCTTTATTGTTGCAAACGTCTAGTAAATAAATTGAAATCTTTGTGCATTTTAATTTGTTTGAGGAAAAGCTAATGAAGTTTCAGCACAGGGAAACAATTGTAGGAACCCCTTAAAGTATATCCTAGGGAGGGAAAAAATCCCATTGTGAAGTCGAACAGAGTTTGTTGCCATCACTCTTTATATGAAAATCTATATATCGTGTTAGATTCTGTCAAAATTTTCCGAAATTACCAAGAAACCTGTTGTTGACTCCTAAATTTTACACAGACTGTTAGATATTAGGGTAGATGTCGTATCTGTATGGACCACCAGTAGTCAATTTGTAATCTAATTAAATTCAAACAAATAACACAGTCCATATCAAGACTATTAATTTTCATAAAACTCACTAAAACATTTACCTTGGAATCTTCTATCTACTTTTATTCATAGTAAAAAATGGACTATGCTCGTTTTGCAAAAATACTTAAAAAAACTAATATTATTCCTTCCCCCACTAAATTGAACTAAATTTTACCTAATATCAAATGTTCAAGTAACATTTTACTAAATAGCTTGGATTTAGTAGGCAAAAGTTTTCCTGTGCACAAAATATAACTTCTCACACGTATATCTATTACAAGAAACGGATAAAGGGATACAAAGTAATGCTTCCTGTATACATCTTAATAAAATGAAAAACTGTTTTACAAAACAAATTATAAAAATATCAAGGTAATTTCAGACTCACACTTGTGAATGCAATCAATTACATAAGATCAGTACATAAGTAAGACTAAATACAAAGAAATGTGCACTTTTATGTAATTAGTAAGTTAAAAGTTGTTGATAATTTATTAGAATTGAATCTTATGTTATACGGTTTTTCATTTCAGATTTCAAAAATCACCACTTAAACATACATCAACCCCGGACGAAGGACGGGTACTCTGCTAAGATCTTTTGGGGTAGTCCAAAAGATTTTCAACTAAATTCAGGAAATGAATCCACAAGAAATGGTTTAGGGGGTCTCGTCTGAACCATAAGATTAAACAAGTTGGAAGCCTACAGACGCTGGGGATAGTATGAGGATTTTAGCCTCTTGCCGCATACAATGTTTTGGTGTACGTAGTCTCATTTGTTTAAGTTTACTAGATTAAAACTTAGCATTATTAAAGTGAAAAAAAAATATTTCTACGTTCCTGAGTATATTACGCAATTCTACAATAAGCCAAAATAGTTAGGAATTCATCCAAGCCCAAGAGTCTTCAATAAGTAGTCCTACTGTATTTCGTATGGGGGTTGGTTAACCGTATTGGGATATTTAGTCTATAGTCAGTTTTTGTTGACAAAGGCTCGCACTGTATGCTTTAAATAATATATGAAGGTAGTGTGATGGACTTACTGTATGAATTACTGTAGAGCACTAACGCACAAGTAAAGAAATGTGGCGGAATTGTAGGCAACTAAAAATAAAGTAGCAAAATCAAGTACTAGGACCACGAGAGTCTGCAGTTGGTGGTAGCCAATAGCAAGACTGGACTAGCGCGACGTTGCAACATCGCCCGTTCACTAATTTTCGACACTAATTAAAATATACTAAACAATATTTTCAAATCAGCTGGTATTATTAGATTTGGCAACACCGCACTGACCTCATTGGCTCCCACGAAGTCACGTGATAGGCTCCTCCCTCAACTGCAGACTCTCGTGGACTGTACTGTAAAAACATTGTTGTTTAGTAAAAAAAACAAAGCATTTTACACTTTACATTTTACACTACAAGTGTTTGGCGGAATTGTAGGGAGTTAACTATAAAGTAGCAAAATCATATAAACAATCGTTATATGAAATACAAATTTAAACAACCGTAAAAAACAAAGCATTTTACACTTCTATAATGTGCAAGAAACAATAACTTGAAGTGACTATAATGAACAGTTTGTGAAAAAGAAATAAAATGTTTATTAAAGTCTGCTTTTGCAACAGTCAATTTGGGTGTGACTGTAACAAATATACAGGGTGTCACAAAAAAGTGTGATGGGCTATACAGGACCTAATTCTACATGCAAAAATAAGTCAAAAATGAAGAATAAATTTTTTTGGATTTCGGCTTAGTTTAGCCGTAATCCGCCATTTTGTTTTTTGGGGAAAATATTTATTATTTCAAAATCCCTTTGATATATTTTTACGAAACTTGGCAAAATTATTAACACTATAGTAAGTAAGATTTATAAAAAAAAAATATTATTTTAACTTTCCAAATTTCAAAATGGCGGCCGTTTGAATTTTTTAATGCCAAATTTCATGAAAACCGGTATCTAAAACAACATTTTGTAAGAGACAAAAGTTTTAGTATTTATTATGACAAATCCAACAAAACAAAAATGAATAAAATCGGTTCATAAATAAAGAAGCTGTGTTTATTTTAGTAATTTAGACTGAAATTACTTAATACGTTACATAAATTATTATTACATTACATTACATTTTAATATTAATAATTTCAGTCTAAATTACTAAAATAAACACAGCTTCTTTATTTATGAACCGATTTTATTCATTTTTAATTTGTTGGATCTGTCATAATAAATACTAAAACTTTTGTTTCTTACAAAATGTTGATTTAGGTACCGGTTTTCATGAAATTTGGCATTAAAAAATTCAAACGGCCGCCATTTTGAAATTTGGAAAGTTAAAATAAAAATTTTTTTATAAATGTTACTTACTATAGTGTAACCAATTTTGCCAAGTTTCGTAAAAATATCTCAAAGGGATTTTGAAATAATAAATATTTTCCCCAAAAAACAAAATGGCGGATTACGGCTAAACTAAGCCGAAATCCAAAAAATTGTATTCTTCATTTTTGACTTATTTTTGCATGTAGAATTAGGTCCTGTATAGCCCATCACACTTTTTTGTGACACCCTGTATTATATTCACTGAACGTTTTGGAATATTATTACTATGTTTCCCTTTTATATTCACTATGTTACCTTCAGTTCGAGGGATATTCAAAAAATCAATCTGAAATAAAAGTGAAAAACAAGCAGTTATCATAAGGATAATCAATGAAGCCTAAATAACTACGATTAGAGAACATTAAACCATAGCTCGTTCTAAGTAAAAAAATATGTAACAATTTAAATATATACTAATTATTATCCAAACAAATATTCATTTTGCGATGTCTTTTATTTTTAACGAGTCTTCGTAAAAACTTGATAGACCCATGTAGAATGTAGCGTTACTCAGCAAGTTAGTGACAACACAGGACTATAAATCTTAAGTGGAACACTCGACGATACGCTCATCTCTAGAGAGACACACGATTTTTACTCTTCAAGCCACGGTGAGTTTTTTGTTCAAGAATGTAAAATTATAGGGCGAAAATTCTAACTTAAATGATTGGGGAATATGATATAAGAAACAATAAAAGTTATGCTTATCACATATTACAACATGGATTCCTATTAGAATATGTGTAGTCAATATTTTGGAAAAACTAAAACAGGGAGATTCTGAAGGAAATCATCCAAAGACCTCCACAAAAAGCTCAGTTTTGACTGGGGAAATATATTAAAGTAATAACGGTTTGTTGAGGCATCAATGAACATAAGAAAATTGTAAATTGATGTGCAAATGGAGGATGTATATTTAGATACCCCCGCCGCAGCAAACCTACTGTCTAAGCGAATTTCCATTTGGCTGAATTGATTTTCAATTGATCTATTTAAATAACATTAGGTTTAACGAGTACCTAGGTTTGCTGCTACAAGGAGTCTAATAAAGTGTGTGTTTTAAGTAAAATAATTATTGCTTAGTATAAAATGAATATATTTGCCAAGTTTGATCAAAAGATATCCATAAACAAGCAAACTATAACATTTTACAATATTCTCCATAAGAATAACAAGGGAATTTTAAATTTACCATTTTTTAGTTTTCTCCGTAACCAATAACCGTACAAAAACACTTTGATATACTGAATTGTTTTTTAAGCTCTTTAAGAAGGTTTAGAGAAAAATTGGGAAATTTTGTGTTTTGAGGGTCAAAAGTGAGAAAAACCAATTTTTACCCCATAAAAACCCCCCATAAAACCCTGTTCCCATGGTCCGATCATGCTGGATCGCGAACTCATTCAAGTTTATTCCGCCTTACACCTTCAAACCAAATTTCATCAAAATCGGACATCAAAATGAAAAAGTAAATCGGTCCCAGGCCTAAGTCTTACCATGAGACCTACGGTAATAGCTACTTCCCTGTAGGGAAATTCGCTAACAGGCATTTGTTATCTCTTCCCTTTACTTTCTAAGACGCTAGGTTCTAGCCTGGAATCATTTTATACGTTACTTCAGGCTAAGCATAGAGAGTCGGGACTATAGCTCAAAGATTAAAAAAAATATGATTAGTTGGAATCGAACCCGGAACCTTGGGGACCTAAGCCTCGTGCCTTACCACCACACAGAGCTGCTGCCTCTGCTGTGTTGTACACGCAGATATGTTTTGTCCTAGGACGCTAGGCACTATCCTAGGATTGTTTTTCACAATACTTCAGGATAGCCCTATAGGTGCGCCACTTAGATAAAATCCATTGGTGATTTGGCGGGATTTGAACCCAGGACCTCAGGAACCGAAGTCCCGCGCTCTAACCACTAGACAAGCTCTCTCAGATATAGATGTGAGTGTCTTATACCCTAAGCAATATGGGAGCTCCCTGAACATACGTATTTTACCATTTGTTTAGAAGCACTTTTAAATTACTAAGGGTATAATCGTGGTACATTGGTTAATATAATACACCTATTAAAGGTTAAGAAGCCATTTATTTACGGAACTCTTATAATCCAACGAAACTTCGTTATGGCAAATCGCATTACGGTAAAACATCATCAAGTTATCGTCCTGTTTCTGTGTAAACGACGACTTTGCAATTAGTCAATCTGATTAATCTACCAACCTTTGAAGTGTTGAGTAACTTGTTTTGATTACAATTATTTTCCTCGATTGTAAAAAAGTTCAGTTATGTAATAATGCTGATTCTGGGTTTTTTGTGTTAATTTACAATTGAATCTTTTATCACGATAAGGAAAATCAAAATCAGTACGTTTTTCAATCTATGTGATCGAAAGTATCCGCAATAATAGCATAAATTAACCATCTCGACAACTTCAAATAAAGGAAGAAAACTATTTTTAGCTTAGACATATTCTAAGTATAGTAACATTTCGTTTAAGAAATGATTATGCTGGAATTCTATGGTTCTAGAATTCAGAATTAACATAACTAGCTGTTACCCACCGGCTTCGCCCCGTTTGACTTCATAAGTATTAATAAAACCATTGGTTGGTTAAGTAAGGCTGAAATAAAGAAAACAGAATACACACATACAGAATACAAACACACAACAAATCACACATGATTTTAATAAGGTAATAAATTCAAAGAATAACAAACAAATAAGTACACCTGGGGTATTTTAACATTAGGTATATGGAAAGTTCCCTTTAGAAAGGAATTACGACCTTAAAGGGTAATTTATGAAATAATGGATGGTTTTGCGCAAGGTTTCTCGTCATGACGAACATTTTAACTATGTGTTTTATGAGGGTGTGACTAGTAGCTTTCTCAAAAGTTCATGGGTACTTTGGGATTTATATATGGACTAGCAGAGTACCCGTCCTTCGTACGGGGTTGGAATGTAAGTATAAAATGCTTATTGCAGTTATACTCAATCACAGTTTTTTGTTGCTGCTTACTTCAAACAAGCTGTTTTCATAAATGCAAAAAAAAATAGTGCTGCACACTGTTGGTAAATCTTATAACTTTTTAATGCTTTTCCATATCATAGAACCAACTTTTTTTGTTGAAACAACTGACTAAATTCTTTAATTCCCTTTAAATATGAATACTCTTAACATGGGGAATTACAGAGCCACTGGGGCGGAGCCCAAAAGGATTTTTAAGATAAGAATATGCCTATATGTTAATCGGGAATGTAAGCTATCATCATGCCAAATTTCAGCCCAATCCGTCCAGTGGTTTATGCATGATTGAACTTCAAACACACAAACAAACAAACAAACCAACAAATTAAACACACAAACTTTCACATTTATAATATAAGTAAGATAAGATTTTCGAAAGGCAATTTATCCCTTGATTCGGCTTAAGATTCAACATCGTTTTAAGGTCTTGAAGAAGGGTGTGATTAGAGTTCTTTAAAACCCCGAAACCAACGTAATTCATATGTTAGTCAGAGTTGTAATGGGAAAATAGTATGTAAATTGGTATACCAAACAGAGCTGGTGGCTAAACACATTTTATAAGTTTTCGAGTTTCCTTTATCATTAATTTATTTTACTTTGAATACCTCAATCAATAGGTAATACAATACAACTAAGCTTAAAACCAATAATACAGTCATACTAAATATATTTAGAAATCCATTCGTCAGTAATTTTCTTTTTACATAAAATAACTTGAACCATTTATTCAATATCCGTTCCTGAACCAATGCAAAAAATTTGTTCTTGAATATTTTTTTCGTGATAAGTGAGTAATACTTGAAAAGTTTAATCGATAATCAATGGAATAAAACAATCAAGTATTAACTTCAGAGAATGTTATCAGCTGTAAGTAGTTTTCCCCTTCCGCGGTCAAACTTCTTCAGCTAACGCCAACTTCGGGTCACTAATTAAATTTGCTTAACCAAAGCAATTACACAAGTTAATTGTCTCTTGCCTTGGGGATATCAGCTGGTATTAGTACTGCATGTTAAACAAACGTTGTAATCGCTTTGGAAATCAAGCAGAAGACCTTCTTTACTTTTTTTTCGCTTGTATTATTTCAAGAATTTACAGAATTTTTTTGAATACTAGCTTTCCATAATTAATGGTAGGTTTTGTTTATGGGTAAGTAGCTGAAACGCTATAAGTATCACTTGAGCAATAAAAATATCTTTAGTTTAACCCTTAAATAAAGCTTTTGGTGTTCAAAATCGGATCAAACTATTATAGGTTATTGGGCTTTTAATAAACCAGGGCTTTTAAATATTGGGGCCAAAACAGCTTGTCTTAGACAGTATAAAAACCCCACATTTAACTTAACTCCATTTTACACTCACCATGTCCCTAAAATGCACAAAGTAGTATATTCGCGGTTTCAGTCAAGTAATTGAAATTATCAAGTTAAAAGATACGAATCTCGACAAATCCATATTTTTTATATCTTGAAATGATTAAGTATTGCAATACATAATAGGGTTAAACCTATAAAAAGTTATATTAATATGTTGATTTTTAAATAGGATTCATTCTTAACATTATATTTTTATTAATAAACACAAATAAACACTGGAACCCCTAGTGTATTAACTTTGTAATACAATTCACCACAATCAAATTTAATTTACCTAAAACACAAAACTGCTAAATTTACTATTAAAAGTCGTAGGAGTTATCCTGTTTATTTTTAGTCCTCTTGGAAAGAAAACAAAATCCGAAAATTAAGGAATGAAATAACATGAAAACAGGACCCAACTGAAATGGGGTTAAAAACAATGAGAACAATAAACCCGTATTTTAATGGCCAATTGTTGGTGGGATTTGGACGTTTCAGACTACTCTCAGACTAATCAATAGGCTTTAATGTTTAGCCACTTGAATGTTCAATGAAACCGCAATAGTTTCTTTACTTATACAAAATACGAAATAATCCAATAAATATTCACATTATGTTATGTAATTTTGTTAATGGTAATAACCCTCAAAATTTTACTTAAAACTTGAAATATGTTTTTACTATATTCGACGATGTGGATTTACCTCACTGCCACATCAGGTAATCCCTCTGCCACTATAAACTTACCCATCATGCCATGCTACTTGCTGTTTACAATCAAGCGATCCTTGATTTACTATATTCGACAATGTTGGATTTATCTCACTGCCACATCAGGTAATCCGTTTGTCACGAATCACTTGTGGATTGTTGACGTTTGAATATTTCAGTGGCGCTGCCTAAAGTGAATGTTTGCGACCTTTTGGTGTCTACTGCTTTCAATGTTTAACATGGCTTTTGTTGGTAGTTCTATCCCAAATATCTTGGGACAGTAGTTTATTGTAATGGGTAATCTAATTTAGGCTATTCAACTGTGAGACTCTTGGATAAACGGGTTAAATGCATGAACTCTTATAAATTTATTGCGTTAGGTATTACAATAATGCGGTTTTTAGTTAGGTTACAAGTAAGAGAATAAAATGTCTTCTTAATAAAATCAATCTGTATTAAAATAAAATAAAACTTTAAAAGTCGGTTTAGTTCAAAATAAAAAAATAGAACTGTTTTTTTTGTATTTCTTAATAATTCTTAGAAGTCTTACGTATTAAGTTCAAGAAATGCAGAAAGTATGATAAAGTTTTTTGACGAATTAACTTTTCCTTACTTAGTATTAGGGTGATAAATAGTTAAAGTAACCACTCCAATAAGAAGGATACGTAGAACAAGATTTTATTTTGGTAAACAAACTCGCAATGTATGAACATGAACAATCAGTGAATTAATTTTTTACTTTTTACCTGAAGCTTAGGTTTTCTAACGTTTCTCATAAAAATAAATCATGTATAAAATTGGGTCGAATATTTTATATAGATACAATACAATGCTTGGGAAAGAAGTATTGATTAAAACTATGCACCCCTATTACCTGTTTCGATATTTGCTGCAACCTTATATAAGTTGTATAAAAACATCACTTAATATTCCTGTGGTGAGAGGGTGTATGAATCAGTGGCTACATTTGGAAAACTTCCAACCTTAGACAGAGCAGTATAAGCTCTGCAAATGAAAATACCAAAACCTTTACTAAAAAAAGTGTAGCTAACATGGCAATTGTCCTATTGATTTTTTTATGTTTATGTATCAGCAATAAAGGAAAAAAATTAGGTTTCAAGTTATAGTTATACCTAATTTATTTATGTTGATATTGTTATGGTCAGCTTTAATTTCTTTAAAAACTTTAATTTCATGGTGTCATTGTTATGGTGCAGTCCTTTACGAAAAATATTGAACTCTTCTATATTTATTTCGTATATTGTATATGCTGAATTTCAGACTGCTACCAAATCCAGAAACTGGAGAATTCATGATGACTCAGGCTTTAACTTTTTCATGTTTAGATTATTTAAAATATATATATAATTGTATTTAAATATTTTTGTTACACCAACAGATACTTTGATCAATAATATTTTCAGTTATAAGGCTTCAATGTATTTATCCCATATACACATATGTGGTAGGACGAGTATGTGGTTTTGATGTGGTTTAATCTCGCAGGATGGTCAGTGATCACTACGTTCAACTATTAATGACTTCATCCCTACATTCGCTCTTGTGTTTGTATTAATTCGCATACATTACATACAAATTTGGTTCATATCGCATAACGATCCGCAGGGTCAGGTTCATACTTAAACTTTTTATGTTTCAGAATCGTTATATATTTAACTCTAGAAGTGCATTTGTTAGCATTACGATCAATCAACGACACGACCCATACATTCGCTTTTTTATTTGTATTGAAAATGCTTTGAACTCGCAAGAATCGATAACAAATTTTATGACACAAAAGTCTTCCCTTGTGGTTTACTTTATCTTTTAACATGGGAGAAGATTAAATTGTAGGCCGTTTCAATGTTGTTCAGAATTTATAATAAGCATTGTAGCCTATATCTAATAATTATATTTTTAAAATTGTTTTAAAGAATTTCCATCAGTAACACTAACTCAGTAACTTCAGCGATGGGAGTGAGCTGGTCAAGTGGTATAGCCCACGACTTCAGTCCTAGGTTCAAATCCAGCCTAACCATCAATGGATGTTATCTAAATGAAAATTCCGCATTCCTTAGGTCTAGCCTGAAGTAATGTGAAAATTGACACCAGGCTAGAGCCTACCGCCCTAGGAAACAACTTTAGAGTTTGCCTGTTGAGGTTCTTCACGTGCATTGCTCTTTACACTATCAATTTTATTTTTTGCCGACAAAATGAATTCACAATTTAATACAAGTTTAAATTCCATCTTTCCGGGGCAACTAAACGTTTAGTCAATTATTCTGTCCCAAAACAACCAACAATTAGTTTACTATTTTTATTAGTCTGTCCAGTATTTATTTACTTAAACGTTTTAGTATTTTTAAGATAATCTTATGAACAGAGAATCAAACCAAGTATACTTGAAGTATTTAAAGGAGAATTCAAATAGTATTTTTAGATCCCCTTTGAGTCAACCATCCCCTTATTTCTGTGTTCGCTGACGTCAGTTTTGTCCTTGCACCTTTGATGTGTGAAGACAAAACAAACTTATCTCTTTGTAGAGCTGAACAAAGACCTTGTTGACACCACACTCCATCAGAACATCTCTTTATTGTGTTACTGTTGCTGTTTTTGTACAGCATCTTATGTTTACACATCTATTTACTCCGTTCAAATATATTATATGTGAATTTAATGAGAATGCCTTCCATAATTTTCCGGCCCATTGACAATTTAATTTTTTCGTCATTGGCATTTTTCAAGTTTTTGTGAGGGGGCTGTTAAAACTATCTTTTAACTATCTACAGTCGACTTTTGTTAGATTAACTTTTTATGCTGCGAGAAACCCATGTAAGAGATGCAAATTTATTTTCAACAAGTTTTATAATCATTTGTTTCTTCAACAGTTGTGAAACTTTATTATTATTCACAAAAAATTGCCTAACATGATAAGGTAACATTACCATTTGACTAGCCCAAGCGGTGTTGCTGCATGCTTAAAAATACCCCCGCCCCAGCAAACCTGCATACTGAGTTATTAATCTTTTACTATATTTCATTAAATGGGCGGATTTATTTCCTGTTCTACTACTGTACAATAGTTTTAACGAGTAAGTACGCACGTTTGTTGTTACATGGAAGGTAACTAAGTGTTATTTATTTTTTTATGTTAATAGTTTAGTTTAAAAAAATAGAACATTTGCCAAATTTTATCGAAATAAATCGAATAATCGTGGGATTATACGTTTGTACAAAATTTCATCAAAATAAAAAGATTTTTGCTACAGTTCATGCTAACGGACACACATACGAGTATATATTAATTTTAACAGATGGTTTTTTGGCCTTTAGACATCAAAACGAAAAATAAACCGGCCCCAGGTTCATTTTCAACCCAACATCACAAAAAAAACACAAATCATACTTTTAAGTGTCTTAAGATACTTTCTCCAATTTTCCTCATGAAATGTCTTCTGAGCAAAGACAACTTGTATACAAAATGATTTGACATAACCCTGCACAAACGTCCTCTGGGATGTGTAAAAACAAATAACAGTTTGTAGTGATAAAAGAGCAAGGAGGACTTGGATGTTGAGGGTTTGTCCCTAGAGACTTCAAGAGTTGGCAGCTGTTGAATTCTATTTACCATGACTCAATATTCTTCATATAATACGCGAGTGAGTTTGTTATTGATGATGAACACAAATGTATATATTTTGTAGTTAATTTCAATTACTTATTTGAATTTTTTCAATTACTTAATATTTATTCTCAGTCAATTATTAGTTAATTATTTACTTTTTTATTTGTTTATTTGCTTACTTGCAAACTTTTTTACTTGCTTGTTTACTTAATATTTCTTAGATTACTTGTTTACTTGCTTTCTCATATCATAGACAAAAAAATTAAATATAGACCGTCAGCTGTGCTGCGGTTACAATAGGTTCTGGAGCACACCGATGGGAGCGCCATGTAGTTACGGCCTACACGCTACGTAACTACACGGCGCTCCCAGTGGTGTGCGCCAGAACTTATGGTAACCATGGTAACAACTGCACGGCTGAAAGTCTAGCTCATATTCTCTGAGTAGCCTAGAAGATATAATTTTTGTCTTTTAAAATTGAAGTAAAGTACCTAGATGGATTCAAGTGAGATTAAGGTATTAAGGGTGGTATCAAAATCAAGTTTGGTGATGAATATTAACAAGACCAGGATTTGAACCGTTCCCTGTTAAAACCCCTATTAAATAAAATGCTGTCGAAATGCACATAAAAATGTATCTAAAGTTGTTAAGAATTACAAAAGAGGGCATGGAAATAATATAAACTATTTCCTAAAGTATATTACAATTTGCTTACTTATATGGGAAGAAACTCGCATTCAAACGAGCATTTAGTGGTGCAACCGCTCAATAATATACAGGGTGAATAAAAAGTCAAGACCCCCCCGTCTAATATTTTTCCAAGTAAATATACAGAGATATCCTTTTGGGGGTCGTGCAATCTTAGCAGGAAGTTTCAATTTATGATTTTGAAATTTTTGAGTGTCCCCCCAAAAGGTGGGATTTGGGGGGTAACTCAAATATTTTAAATGTAAACCCCCTTCAAGTGACACCTCATTTTAAAGTGGTTACAAGAACTTAAAGATTGGTGAAAACTAGAGGTCGCTTTCTATTCTCTGTCCAAAATGGTAGCCTGTCAAATCTTGTGGAAAATCAATAGTAAAATTGGTTCGTAATTGTAATATTGGCTACCATTTTGGATAGAGAAGAGATAGTGAACTCTGGTTTTCACCATTCTTTAAGTTTTTGTAAACACTTCAAAATGAGGTGCCACTAAATGGTGGTTTACGTTTAAAATTTTTGAGTGTCCCCCCAAAAGGGGGGATTGGGGGACAACTAAAAACTTTTCAATGTAAAACCCCATCAAGTGACACCTCATTTTGAAGTGTTTACAAAAAATTAAAGAATGGTGAAAACTAGAGTTCGCTATCTCTTTTCTATCCGAAATGGTAGCCAATATTACCATTACGAACCAATATTAACCATTGATTTTCCACAACATTTGACGGGCTACCATTTTGGTCAGAGAAGAGATAGCGACCTCTAGTTTTCACCATTCTTTAAGTTTTTGTAAACACTTTAAAATGAGGTGTCACTTGAAGGGGGTTTACATTTAAAATATTTGAGTTACCCCCCCCCCCCCAAATCCCCCCTTTTGGGGGGACATTCAAAAATTTCAAAATCATAAATTGAAACTTCCTGCTAAGATTGCACGACCCCCAAAAGGATATCTCTGTATATTTACTTGGAAAAATATTAGATGGGGGGGTCTTGACTTTTTATTCACCCTGTATATGAAGATTCTAAAACACTTTTCCACACAACTTACATCAAATATGATCACATATAATAAGTACCCCTGTTTTATTTTTGTTTAGTTTGTTTAGAAAAAAAAACAAACATAGTGTAGTAAACTTCAGTTTACCTTTTGAAGCTCGTTTAGACATCAGTCATAGTTTGTTTTTGTTTTGTTAAATGGGGCAATATTAATTAAGGAGAGGTTATTTATTTTCGTATTTATTTTACATTATATTTATATACATATTTTGTTTATTTTTAAAAAAGTATATAAAGAAGGTTTAATTTAGTGTAAGTTTTAAAATTAAGTGCCAACCGAACAGACGGTTATTTAACCATTGTTTTCATAAAGTGTAATTTTTACCTGTGAATGTATGTATCAATATGTTGTAAATAAAGCACTTATTCATTTCATTTCATTCATTTCATAATAAGTACCTAAAAATGCACAAAATTATCAAGTCGCCACTTCTACTTAATGCATAAATATGTATGATCAAATTGAGACAAAACAAAACATTAACCAAGCACCTGACACCTCATTCATCATTCTAAATACATACAAATGTGAGTAGTGTAAATGATCTATGGTAGCTCATGTATCAGAGTTTATTGCTAATTCCTTTTAAACGTATCAACCTTTGCATTTTGATGTTACAACGTATCTATAGCTGTCCTTTCATATAAACGCGCATATTTCACTTCAGCTACAGTACAGCAAATTATGACAACTGGTTTGAAAATCTTAAAATAATTAGGGACAATACATATTTTTTTACCAACGACTGATTTCTACAAGAATTGTATTTCTTGTCTAATGTCAAAAGTACGTCAAATTACTTTCGTTAGGAATCAATAATATTTATTGGTTAACAATTATTGCATTAGACTGGTTTGAAGTATGAAATTTCTATTTATTGCTTACGTAATAAGCACAATATGTTTTATAAAGCTACACTGATCATCTCACACCATTTTACACTCATTTTCACTCATTTGGGTTAAAATACGCACATAGGAAGCGTCCAAGGACCTCAATTAATATTATTCAACACACATTATACGTTTGGAATCCTCAACATACATGGACATGAAAGATCAAAATGTTTAAGAATATTTAAAAAAAAGTTTCATATTATTTTTTTTATGTGAAACCAACTATAGTTCAACACCACTTAACCAATACCAACTTCAGAAAATAGTTGTCATCTTCATAGATGCAATGTGGATATTCCATCTGAGGAGGATAGAAAATCATAAACAACTATTGCGAAGCTCGGTATAACCAACCATTCATTTTATGACGTCATAACATAATTTATAGTTTTGTGCTACTGTAGAGAAAACGGCAGAACCATCGGCTATGATTGGGTTATTTTCCTGAAGTTTGTGATAAGATTGTCTTGTTTTATATTTTTCCTCAGTAGTAAATTTTTTTGTGAAATCGTAGAATTTAGATAGTGACAAATATAATAAAACATTGAAAAGATTTCACATGTTATGAAGAGTAAAAAGCATGTAATTTACGAAATTTATATCCCGAGGCTATTTTACAAATTGCATAAACACCATCAAAACCATTTGATTACGAAACGATACTTTTTCGTTTATTTTAATACTATGTATAGAAGGAGAACTAACAACGTTGTTTTAAAACAGTATAGCCTACTGTGCTGCATTTTTATCCAAAAGAAGCTTTACTACACCTTTTCCACTTTTATTTCAGAAAGGGTCAATTGTATTTCAGAATAGTCATTTGTATTTCAGAAATGGCAATTTTTATTTCAGATGTAAGATTTTAATTTTAGAAAGTGTCAATTGTATTTCAGAATAGTAATTTTAATTTCAGAAAAAAATCACTTTTATTTCAGAAATGGTCATTTATATTCCATAAATGATTATTTGCATTTCAGAAGATATCAATTGTATTTCAGAAATAATTTGTGTTAACAACTTTGTCATCAGCATTAGGAATTAGCTATGAATTCGTTATGAGAAAAAAACCTTTAGTTAGTATAATTTTTATATCATAGGATGAGATTAAACTCAGAAAAATATCTCATTAGGCCCTGGTCAAATCAGGAAAAAACGTGATAAACTTTTCTAGGCTAACCTAATTAACCTAAACTTAACCCTGGGCTTCTTATAAATTAAATTTTAATCAGATCCGCTACGACTGTGTAAAATTGTCTAATCGATCATTTCTGAAATACAATTGACTTTGTCTGAAATACATTTGACTAATCCTGAAGTAGCCTATATGTGACAATTTCTGAAATAGGTACATATGACTACTTCTGAAATTCAATTGATGTTTTCTGATATAAAAGTTACTAGTCTGGAATGCAAATACTTTCTGAAATGAAAATGATAATTCTGAAATACAATTGATGCTTTCTGAAATAGACTTGACACGTTCTGAAATAGAATTAGAAAAGGTGTAGTGTTAACGAAACTACTAGGTAGGCCTAGTTACTTAGCAATTATTATTACCAAAATTAACTGTGTGCTCCAATCATAATTTTGAATCCATCATTTTATAAAAAGTACGATTTTCTTCAAAACTACCATACGTACTTTAAAGAGGGTTTATTTTTTTGTTAGTATCTGGACTTGGGAGGATCACAAAACCCTACTTCAAGCGTGAAATTATATGATTTTCATGCTCAATAAAAATAAGATTTTCTTCTAAAATATCTATTACATACATACGAATAGCTATATCCGAACTGACGTCATCTTCACAAAGCAAGATCTATGGTATCATGCCTTACAAGCTGTAACAGTATAATCATGATTGATTGTGCAGCAGCTAATTGATACAGACTATCTATTACGTAATCAGTATAAACTGTAAGATGTATCTTCTACAATGGGTACAACTAGAAGTTTGGTTGCTGTCAAATGAAGTGGTAGGTTTTAGAATAATTGATTTATACTAACATAAAAAAACTAACCTTTGTTTCCAATTGCGCATTTCTGTTGTATACACTAAAATTTTCACTGTCAAATCACTAAATAAATATTAAAATTAAAGGGCACTAAACAAACATTGTATTTGGTCACGAATCAAAACAATAACAAGGAACAAAAATAATAAACAAACTTATTTTAAATGTCAGCTGATCAATTAAATAAACAAAGAGTAATCAAAGAGATCTTATATACTAAAAAAACTTTTGCAAAACTTATGACAGCCAGCCTGACCATACTACTGGACCGAATTATACGCGGTTGGTAAAAAATTAAAGATATTTACCTGTAGATGTGCAGAATCCCTTTATAAACTAAAATAGGCTATAAAATAAGCACAAAAAATCGTTTTGACTTGAGTTTTGTGTTTGCGATGGGGGAGGACACGGTTTAAGAAAATTTTGTTCTTTTAATTTACGGTATGGTATAGTATAGCACATCTACCATAGCCATAATGTTCGACCACTGCCCCTAAACACCTAAAACACCTATATGTTAATCGGGAATGTGAGCTATCATCACACCAAATTTCAACCAAATCCGACCAGTATTTTTCGCGTTTACTTGTCACAAACATCCATCCATCAATCAATCCATACATCCATACATCCAAACTTTCTCACCTATAATATTATATTAGAAGGATATAAAATACGTTAGTCTTTTATTTCAATTTTATTGTTTCAAACCGCTCACAAAATGTGTTCACACAGACGCGGGATATGTGAAGGCCAATATCACAGCTCGGTTGTCATCTCTATGTTGATATTGAACTGTTTGCATATTGTATTTGGATCTTATGCAACTCGATAGTTTGTCACCAGATTTGAATACTACTCAACTTTGAATGCTGCAATGCTGCATTGCAATTTGCAGTTGTCTCTTCATAATTTGCCTCATTACTCTGAGGCAAATCAAAGTTGAGATTGTGTTGGTCGTGCGTTTAAATTGACACGAGAACTTTCAAATTGGATTTAAATACAGCTTTTTACTTTGAATGGTGCAAGTAGAATCATCATCCTAGAAGTACTAGTATGTTGTCATTTCAATTTTAAATTCAATTATAAGTCATAATCATGTTATAGTACTTTACGCAACGATTAAGTAAGGATAGTCTTTACAAGAGTAGAAAATTTGAGGTACGAGCCTTGGGGAGTAACAACAGCTGATAAGTTGACGTTCAATTCGAAACATTACAATTTTAATTCTTTTCTCTCAGTTCTTGAACCCCATTTGTCAATAGCTGGGTAGCTGAGCGACTAATTTCATTGACTAAAGATTACTACTAAAGTAGTATAGTGGATACTAAAGTACGCCTATATGCCTATATGGACCAGCTGTCACAGATTTATATTGAAAAAGAACATTGTTTAGTGAGACAGTCATAGAATGCACTTTTGTCTAGGATATCTTTTGTTACCTTATTTTTTGCTACTGACATAGTTTAGTTATGGGTCATATCAGTTGATATAGCTAACAATAAGTCATTCTATCAGTTTGACTTGATAAATGGTTCGGGTATTCTACATAAATTGGTCATTCACATCAGCACGATCTTTCGGTGGATCAAATCAACTGATTTTGATTATTTCGCAACAGCTTTAACATGGAGATGGAATGTCTAGTTGTAATATAATAGTGTTCGCCTGGGATAAAAAGTTGCCGTATCCTTGGACAAGTTAGTTTGTTTTTTAAGATTCGAAATTTGGCACAGCTAACCTCGTTAATGTGTTTAATTAATAGTGACCAGCTGATTTTAGATAACAAAATACAGTATAACTATCCTCTCATCCATTCAAACAACTCCTTAAAATTTGTACCTGACTATAATGTATCAATTCATTCTTAGTAAACAACAACTGAAAACTAGTGTTCAAAAATACATCGGATTCGAGTCTGCAGTATTTTAATTTTGACTCCGTTTTTAATATTTCACTTCCATTCTTGATATTGATGTACACATTCACTCAGACATCCAATGTTGATATTCAAATGTGTATTGACCTTAATAGTACCTCTGACGTTGCCTTCGTATTGATACTGATGCAACATAGTCCATGAAATCAACACACCTAGTATACGGAGGGGTGCAATAGTACATTTCATCACTAAGGCGTAAAGTGACGACTCTTTTCAACAAGAGCAAATTCTCAAATGGGCGAGTGTTGGAAAGTCAATTTTTGGCCACGTGACTATATTTTGTCGTTATGTTGCACCATTATTTAAACGAACTATGTTGGAAAACGAACATACTTTTTCCTACAGTGACCCGACAAAGTACGCTTCCTTGTACAGATTATAGCACAGAAAGCGTTACTTTGGCGTACACCAGTATTCCAACCAAACAACACGAAAACAGCGTTCTTTTATATTATGCACGTGATCCGTGTACGCTTGAAAATAGGTTGGCAACACTACGACTACAGCTGGTGCAGTTGTTTCCCATTTTGTTCAAATGTTTCGATTTAACCTAACCTAAAAAGGTGTTGTACCGTGTTTGGAAGACTAATTATTTATATGATTTATAGTAACTTGTATGAAAAATATAACGTGTACAAGTGCAAACTGCTCAGTTACACAAATAACTATTAATGCAACGATAACCTCACTAAATACGATTGCGTTGGTGAACAATGTACATTGTATACATTCGATAGCAAGAACAAGAATGTGACAATAACCACTGATTACAACATTTAACTGATACACATTTTCGAAAAATGCGATTGTAAGTTGACAACAGGTGATTTTTGTTACCTATGGAGAAAAAGAGCTAACTTACTTTGGACCCGCAAAGCATGCATTAAAAACAGCTGGTTTTGCTACAGTATGACGAAAAAGTAGGTATGAAACTAGGAAATTGTCTATGATCTTATATTAAAATGTCAAAAAAAAGAATGAACAGCCAACAAACTCTTAGTAATGATGGACTGGTAATTAGACTAGGCAATCCTCCTACAGAAACATTCACGTCCAAATTAATTTAGATAGTTAATTAGTTCTAACTACAAATTTATACCTGAATTCTGTAATCTAAACACTAAGCAACGTACATTAAGAATAGCATGGCAAAATTTGTATCTCATAGGATCTCAACGAGTCATTTTGTTATCCTGCAGAAAATCCAACGTTAGAAAATAAACCGACAACACCATCTTATTTAGCAAAAGCTACATCAACTGTTTAATGCCAGCCAGGTGTAAAACTGACAAAGTGCCACATTAGCCCTTTGCGCCAACCTGAATAATGACTTTTGATGAACTTCTAACCAGGGCGCTTTTATAATCATCCCTGTTGCCACGATTTTATAACTCGACACGTTTATTTCAAACATTAGTTAAATATCGTCATTATTAGAGTTAAAAAGATACTCTATGGTGAACTATTGTCCTTATGGTTTATCATAAGAAGCTGAAGACAAATTTAACGTAAGTTTCTGTTCATTTAATGTAATGGGTATTCTAATGTTCACTATTTGTTTATTGTTCTTTAGCAGAAGTCTAGTATATTTTAACTAAATATTTCCGCCTATTTGCTAACAATTCCTTGTCCTCTGACGTCATTTGTTCATTTTTACCATCCTTTCCGTTTCTGTTATAATATTCTTGATTTCGTAACCAACAACCAACGTTATGAAAACAAACATTAACATCGTAGTAAAACACATGTTTTAATTCATGACAACATACGTTCTAATATTTATAAATTTTAGTATGTTTACAAATTATGTACATAAACAAAAATGCAATAACTGCACGAATCCCAAAACCTACAGACTTATGCAAATTAAAAATACGCTCCCTCAGTCCAGACAATGTTCAAGACACTGTGCAACAAATACAAGCCAGCCTTGGTTCTATCACTTATCATGGCTATTTCCCAGTTAATCATCAGGTGTGAGAGGTTATTGGTTTATGAAGTCGCCGGTTTCCCAGACACAAATCTGCATTACAAGCGGCTCGGCGATGACGACGTATGTTCTCCTCGGCCAAATCACAAGTCCGGACATTATAGTCGGGCGTACCCTGTCTTCTACTGGAGTGAACAACAGTTCGACGCAGTCTTCAACATTTGTTCTCTGTACATTCCAATTTGCTCTACGTTTTTCGCGGGAATATACTCGGACAAATATGGTGGTAAGAACGCAGTGCTGCTAGGTTTGGTTTTGTGTGTTTTAGTGACGTCAGCATCGTATCTGGTGATTCTCCACAACGACTATGTCTTCTTCTGCATGCTGTTGGTGCGCAAGATTGCCGAAGGTATGATGATAGCAGCTGTTTGCTCCCTCGCCGGAAAGTGGGCGATTCCCGGCGAAAGAACAGCGTTCGTGGGTATTCTACTGGAGGGGAAATCGTTAGGGCACTTGCTCGGTGGTTTCCTAATTAGAAGACGACCCTCTTGGAATGTCTTGTGCTACATAAACGCTTGCATTTGTTTCGTCACCGCTGTTTGCTGGTGGATTCTGTTTCGATTTCAATACATCCCAAAACCTAAGACGTTTAAAATAATTCCTTGGAAGAGTATGGCACATTCAACATCTCCTTATGTGTTGACTTTGCTGATTTTGTCTTGTACTCTGATCGTATCTACTTCCGAACAACTTTTGATCTACGCCAGCCAAGAGCTTTATCTAGATGTGTCCTCGGAACAGATTGTGGAGGTTATGGTGGTTTCATCTGAGACATTGGCGTATTTCCTTTGTGCATCGTTCAGTGACTACATAGTTTCGCAAAAGTTATTGTCTTCTTTCGCTCTGGGAAGAACAATTACTTGTGCACTCTTCCCAATCTTCTACTGCACCTTGCTCATGGTCAAAGCGGCTGGGTGTAGTCTGGAGACGGTTTTAGCGTGCTGTGTCATGTTACATTTTGTCTCAGCAAGTTTTCTGACAACCGTTAATGCAATCGCTCTTGAAGTCACTTCCGCTTATTCTGGGGTCGTTTTCGCGATTCTTTTGTGGTTCTCGCATTTGTTTGACGATAAAATCAGAAGTTTCCTATCGTACGTTTCTGGTATCAAGTTCAGTTTCAAAAGCTGGAGTGAATTATTCTTGATGTCTGCAGTGGTTGCGACTCTGCTCAGTCTTCCGTTCATTTTTTGCGGAATTAAGAAAACTACCTGGGGAAACGGAGTGCGCCAAGAAGACAAAAATCTTCCATTGGAAAGTGCGTCCAAAGATGTAGCGTCAGTGGCAGGAAATATTTCTAGCACAACAAACACAAAGAAAAACTGAAGAATTGTAAAACAATCTAAACTCCTGTACAAACTCGTGTATTAAAACATAAAACGATGTTGTAAAGTATATACGAATTCAATAACAATTTTCACTTTTTTGTAAAGTTCGTAGACCTAGTGCTTTTATCACGTGCAATAAAAACGTCCAATGTTAATGTATTTTTCTCTGTGTCTAACATAACTAATACTTAGTTCAGAATACAGCACTTGACTTCCTGTTTTGAACAAAAAGCTTTCCCTACAATAATGGCACATTTTGTCTTTTACTCTAACTCTATTCATCAGGAAATTATTTGTTTTTGTTCCTATATTTACAAAAAAACCAAGCTGAGAAATACCCACATGTTTTCCTGTGTACTACGTATTTTTTTACTGAGTACAGACTGACAGCAGAGATATTTGCCAAAGGAAAGGTTTATCAGTGGTGGGCTTAAGTGACTAATCGTCCCAATTTTAAGTCACGCTCCTTTTAACCCTTAGTGACGTGGGACAACGAGGGATGAATAGGATTAGGGGTGGTCCTGATAACAGCCACATTTTTCATCCGGATTTAAGAGGAATTAGAAATTTTAAAGTCGTATTTACCGACCTCATTTACCCTCAAATTAACTCATTTGTGTAGAAATCTTAGATATAGTGGAAAAACTTTATTTCTTGGCAATTCCTATTATACAATCAAGGACCTAGAGCAGAATTCTAGCATTTGAGTAGCAACGCTCTAATCAAAGTCCATGTTACAGTATTATGGTTCGAAATTTATACGTTTTCTTTACAAGATTAAAAGCTATCATACATTAAAACCAGCGTACATTTCAATCCACTTGTCTAATTTAAAAATCTTGAGTATCGGGTATTTTTAGATTTTTAGGTAACACCACAACAGAGTTTAATTTCAAACTAGTGGACATGTTGCTCGAATTCGAGCAATTGCAAAGTATTACAGGAGTTATTTCAAAATGAATAACAGTCATATTTAAAATGAGATTAAAAAGAGTCAACTCAAAGATTACCGGAGTGTAACTCAGACCATGTATATCTTCATTATTGATAAACCTAAGGAATTCCGGCCGACGGATTTTTACAATCAATGTGTCAAAATTAAGTATTGTTTGTGTAGATGACCCCTTTCATCAATTCCCGAAATAAAAGTCCTCGGGCTTTGTCCCACAGGCCATCAAAATCCCAATGTATTTCTTATGGATAAAATATAAATATTTTTTTACTTAAACGGACGAATAATTTGTATTAATTACAGCTGTTCATAATAAACACATGATCCACACAAGAGCGTTCTTCGTTTTCAGTGTCGATGACTGGAGTGGAGTGATTGATTACATTATCTTTGAGTTGACTCTTTTAAGTCATCGGAAATTATGACTGTTATTCGTTTTGAAATAACACCTGAATTCGAGCAACAGGTGAACAAATTTTAGAAATGAGTTGATATTTTATAATATGATAGGAGGGTCGGTATTGTAATTTATTTTTACTTTTACTGTATTCGAATTAATCTACTTCTGTTCTTCTCTAATTCTGTCAGCGTACTTCTTATAATAGTCGTATACCCGATCGAGACAACTCCTACATAAATCTTGTTTGAAAGCGAGTGTCAATGACAGGCTATGTTTCTGTGAATAACCAGCACGACCTCAGGGAAATCACAGCGAATAACCCAGTCCAGTACAACTTCAGATTCGGTGATTTGTTGCTTGTTGTCAACAAACTTGTCTACTTCGATGCCAGACACAAATTGCAACTATATTGTTGTGCGTTTCAAATTGTAGATTAGGATAGGAATTATATGGTTGTGTAGTGGCTAGTTGTGTAGTGGCTATAGTGCTCGTGCACTTTAAGAGGTTGCCGGTTCGATCCTGAGAAGGTCAGTAACTTTTTATTGGGTCCTAAATCGTTGGACTTCTAGGTAACCCCCCGTTATATACCCGTAACGGATATATCCTCCAGAAACTTAAACTAGAACATTTTTACGGAAACAATACTTTCTCCAAATACTATGTATAGGGTGAAAAAGTAAAAAAAAAACTGCGCAATACCTTTAATTCCAGTTTACACTCCTTTTTTTAAATTTTAATGGTCCCAGTTACAAATATCTGAGTAGGTGAAATGTTTGAATCTTGGTAAAAAAGAAGGTCACCCCTTGGATCCTAAGAAAAGTCAGCAGCACTTTCAACGTTCAAAACTGGACCATGATGTGCTTGAACGTTGCACTATTTTTGCGGAAATTTTCAATCACGATTTGTAAAAAGCTAATTTTTACAACCTTTAGGGATCAAGCTGGCCTTGTTTACTAATCGTGTTAGAAGTTAAGTAACTTTCTCAACTGCAATCTGAGGACGGGATCAGATTCCAGATCACGAATCGTCGTGAATATTGCTTTAGTAATCGTTATGCAAAATGTCTGCAATCATTTCTCAAACACTATAAAGCCACCATTACCAAAAAGAATTAAGAACAAATAAAATGTCAAGTACTTTGATATTAAATTATCTCCGTCCTTGGAATACATAAGAGTAATCATAAACACAAAAGACACTGAAAGATATAAGCACGATTTGTTTACCTAATTTATTACTTAGCCTATATACTCATTTGAAACAAAACAAATATACAAGAACATTTTTGCTATTTTTGCATTCGACGAATGAGATATGTATGCACATTACGTAACACTCAAATGCCATTTAGCAACCATCTTAACCTGTTCTATGAACCAACGCTAAATTTATATGCCACGATATGCAATCTGAGTCATAAATGTAATGCTTTTGCACATTTTTCAGCATAAGGCAACTGGGCTGGCGATAAGGCGGTTTCGTCTAAATCTCTTGCTTCGGGCGGAATTCTATCTTGGAGACATTAAATCTGTATTAAATCTCCTTTATTGCTCCAACTTCACTTAAAAGTAACTTATTGTATCCGAACATACAACTTTTATTGTTGCTAAGGCGTTTATATTTCATTTGGAACCTTCACTAACAACCATACCACATGTCATTTTATATACTGATGTGTAATGAAATAGATAACTTTATGTAATATTGACTACTTCAATCGTTACCATCGTGACCAACACATTATACTTCATTTTTGTATACCAAATCAGTCAGGAGGTGTGGAATACACTAAAATAAAACGTAAACTATTTTTAAAAACTTTGATTAAATTGTATTTTTTCCAAACATAGTCTTTACGTACAAGGGTGTTCACCATTTTACATAAGGGTCCAAAACACGACAGTGTGTTGGCAACAATATTGAGGCAGTGATCTCAAATTGCCGAAACTAAACAGAAACAATTCAATTTGTCGAGGGAGATTTTCAGGTTTCACAAAATCCCTTGGGAGCAGAGTTGTTTCCCTAGCCGCGGCTGTGCTGCGGTTTGTTGGTTATACAGCATTTAATTTGTCTATGGATGCATATTTTCACAATTTTACTTGTATGATATTGAGGTAGTTAATTGCAAAAATTATTACAACATAGCATTGACATAGCTGTTTCTCATTTGGAATTCATTTTTTTAGAATTGAATATAAACATTGTAAACAATAAGTAGACATAACAGCCGTTTCAACCAGTAAATACGGAACAAATGTACATTTTTTTAACAAGTATTTATTTACAATCTATTCTATACTAGAACAATAAGTAAATTTCATGACCATTTTAACATGGGTTAGATACACTCCATCAAGTGCACTAACATACGAAAACTTTTAAAAAGTTTAACTAAAAACTATTTGGAAGGTCTATTGGATTAACTCTTTTGAGCCTATATGTAGCTTCACTATTGTCGAGGAGGTTAACTGCCAGGAAATTTGGATGGATTTCTAATTTTCTTTGATATTTTTCACTTCGTTTTTTTTATTTCTTCTCTAACATAGGGTAATTTTGTATCTTGACGAATAACTTTATTTGTGACAAACCAAGGTGCTTGTAAAATTTTTCTTAGTGTTTTGGATTGAAATCGTTGAACTATTTCTATGTTCGAGTTTGAAGTGGTTCCCCAGAGTTGGATACCGTAGGTCCAAATAGGTTTCAATATAATTTAGTATAAAAGTAATTTATTTTCAAAAGATGATTTTGAATTTCGGCCAATAAGCCAATTTAGTTTGTTTGTTTTTAAATTTAAATGAAGTCGTTTGTTCCAAATGTGTGAATGCCACGTAAGCCGTCTGTCGAGATGCATACCAAGGTACTTAACTTCGTTGGATTGTGGAATCATGACATTATTCAATGTTACTGGGGGGCAATGTATTGAAATATATTGAACCTATTTTCAAAATACTGCCCGCTACAGATTTTCCTAGGAATTATTTAATGTATATTTCTCAGACTATAACAAAAATAGTCAATGAATATATCTTATTTTATCCGTCAAACGTTAAAAGTTAATCCAAGAAACAAACTGCAGCCCAGCCTGAGCCAGCTGGCGTTGTTTCAGACCGTGAGATATTAATGTGTCTGAGACAGGGAAAAAGGAACTAAACTAAATGTGGATATTTTAGCTAACTAACTAATTAGTCCTCTGTTATTCTAGGTTAGACTACCCTATGAGTACCTTGACTACTCATAGCCTAAAGGTTGTTAAATTAGTTCAAGACTTTTACCAAGTTAATGTTATGTGTTTTGAAAAATCGCGTAGGCATTTCGATGTAGTATTTCCTTTAAAAATGTGTTTCTGTCTTACTGATTTTTCATATAGCAGTCATTCGACTAAATTTGCTGACATTCGGCACAAAAGAACTCTACATTGTTGAAATTTCAAATTGTTCATCAAATACTTACTACATCTTCCCAAGTCTAAATACATAACCTAAGACAGTTTTTAGATGGTGAAACGAGTATTGCAATTTTATACTACTACATAAGAATGGCTGTTTTAATTAATAATCAAATTTGCAGAGTTTTAAACATTGCTGGAAATTTTTTCATTTGCAACTTTATTTTGATGAATAGTCAGTTTGAATAGAATGAATAGAATCAGTTCTTCAAGTAATAAATACACCTGCCAAAACAAACCTACAGACTAAGAGAATTTTCATTTGCCATGTTGAACCTTAACGTAAATATTTCCTAATAGGCCAGATTCATACCCTATTTAAATCAAATTAGTTTAAGAGAGGAATTAGGTTTGCTGCTACAAGGAAGGTATTACGGTGCGTTTCGCAGTGAAATGTTAATATCATAGGATGAAATAAGTAAATTTGCTAAATTTGATCTGAATGTATCCATAAACAAGTAAACTACATAATTTAACTACATTTAAAACTACATATGAAACTACACTATCCAAAAATTTACAGTTTTTAACGTAACCTTCAGCGTAAAAAATTGTTGTTTTTTTTAGCTTTCTGGGTTGTCAGCTAACCCAGCAGTCGTAGTGGGCCGTATATATTTCTGTATAACCTGATCCCTTTATTCTGAAACACCATAAACACGATCTTCTGTAGCAAAAATACAGTCTATTTTATATCATAGCTAACTTTTGATAAACTGTAGGCCTACAAACATTCTATAATAGACCTTACTCGATGGTTAAACACTCGATGGTTATTGAAGCATTAGTAGCGTAACACACATACAATATGCGTCAAAGCTAATATAATTTTAATCTGTACTATATTCTTTTCGCATTTTACAGCTACATTGTTAATATATTCATACAGTTTAAACTTTGTAGATTTTTCACAAAGGTCACATTATTAATGACTGTTTTTACCACGACAAGCTGTGTTTTTGAATATAAAATGTATGATCTCAGTCACTGCGGGCTACAGCTTCAGAGGCCTTTGGGAAATCAGAGTCCAAATAACCAAGTCTACTGTGTTCAGCATCTGATTTGCTGAATTGTCTCCAAACTTCACCCTCCACTACTTATCTGTTGATAATAATATTTAGTAGGGTCGTCAGTTAGGAACAAAAATAGACAAATGTTTAATCATAATTTCGTTTTGAATTGGTTTGTTGGTTTTTGTGCCTTATAAAATTTAGTTTTATAAAAGGTGGAAAATATCCTTTGGAAAATATATTCTCGCTAATTTGTATTTTGGCCATTTAATTGTTTACTATTTTTATTTTGTTGGTGTGCTTCTTGACTCAAAAGACATTTTGTAGGTGTGTGTGTGAAACCTGTGAAACTATTGTCTTTTTAATATTTAATGTAATTTTATTTTGTGTGTTTTCTACGCAAATGACATTGTTTACGTTATGAAAGGGAACGGTTCAAACCCTGGTCTTGTTACTATCTTCAACCTTTTGTTCCATAGCATCATTAACGCGTAGCCCAAGAACAAACGGCATCTGGATCTGGATACTACATCGCTTGGAATCGAACCAGCGATTTTCAGATTTGAAGGCGAGCGCTACAATTCGGCTTTCAGGTTCATCTTAGGTTAGGTAGACTAATTGATCGCCTAATAATGGTGTCTGGGACCTGTTTCAACTACGAAAAGAACCAATTTTTTTTTTATTTGAAGTCCTGTTCGTACAACTTGAGGAGACAATTATAAAATACAATTTTCTTAACATTACTCTGCCTAGTGATGAATTCAATATTTCTGTACTACTAAAAGTTTGAAAATTATACAAAATATTTAACTTACTAACATAAATAATCTTTGCGAAGTTTTGTAAGATTGGTTTCCATTAGGATCCGGGGTGAGTGCAAACTGTATCTCAGGGGCATTTAACACAGCGTTTTATTTCTGTTATTTCTCAGCACCAAATGTAAATTACAGTTGTTGACGTATATTAGGAGTTGGTGTATCGTTATCTTTGCAAGCGGTTTCTAATACAGTATAAGCTTACATTGAGTTATCGTCAGGTAAATAGTAACTGTACTTCTTTACCTATTAATAAATGGTTATCGGTATATAATTTATTGTTTAACCTAATGAAACCCACTTCTATTATTTGGGTGAAGTTATTATACATAACCAGTACTTAGTAAGAATGACTTTTTGGGGGAAATGTTTTATTTTAATCTGCATTATCTATTTATTGGTAATATTAATTGAAGTTTTATGTGCATAAATATTTCAGTAATAAAAATTGTTTTTGTTATTTAACTGCTTGTTTTTAAAACAAGTTCAAACCAAGTTTAGCAGGCTTGTATTTAAGAGTTAATACTTGTATTGTTTTAAAAAATTGCAAAAAGAGTGAATATATTGTATTAATTTATTTTATTCATTTTGAATGTAATAGTACAAAATAACTATTAACAAACAATATACATGTACTACATATGCATATACATGTGCTACATGTACTTAAACAAAAGTTTACCTAATGTTTAAATAATCTTTCAAATAATACCTTTATCATAACTTTTGTTTACATTACTAAGCAAAAAATACAATTTACCTAAAATAATATGGAATGACTAACAAACAAATCGTTAAAATTCCTACCCGTCTGAGTTTAGACAAATTAAAAAGTCGTTAGCCAAGTTAAACGCTTGCGATTAATTTAAATTATTGAATGCTCCTTGGACATATTCATTATTCATTGCTGTTTTTTTTTCAAACCTGGATTTATTTATATTTGTTTGTGACTTAAAAAGAACCATGATTACATTCAAATTAAATTAAGAACTTTATAAAGGTAAATTAATGCTATCATTATCAAGATATTTCCATGTGCTCTATGGATATTTCAGATAACAAGTACTCTATCGATAAAGTTTTATATATATTTTTTATGATAAAAAATTTACATTTTCCTTGCACTAAATGTGTGTTAAAAGCGTTACTGACCGCGATCACAAAATGTCGAAACTAAACAGAAGCAATTCAATTTGTCGGGGGAGATTTTTAGGTTTTAGAAAGTCCCTTGAGAGAAGAAGTGTTTTGAGCGGAGGCTTTTGTTTCGGGGGAACTTTTTATGGGTGAAAATGGGTATTGTTTCGTATAAAACCTGTTCCTTATTATCATATATCGATTTACCACTTTTTGGTACGAAATACTTTTTTTCAAAAGGCATGATAGAGTATCAGTCCAACTTGGTTTACTGTACTTATTAATTAAAAAAATTACTTACATTACAGAATTTCCATTTCATTTTGATTCAAATTTAATAAAACTAACATTTTTTTTACTAAAATTTGAATTTGTATGGTTTTACATGGTTAGTATACTTCAATGTGGGTTCAATGTGTGTACAAAGGACATACATTCAACAGTATGGATCCCAAAAGTTACTTGTTTACTTTTAAACTGAGACGACTGCATTTTTGGTCGTTAATTTCTCTCAGGTGAGTCAAATTTTAAATATATGTTTAAGCAATTTTTTTTATACGACAACCAAACAGATTCTCGGGAATATTTTTGTTTTTTTTAGACCATGCTTTAGGGTAACCTCACCCAATTTACCTTATCTGGGATATCTCTAATATATAAAATTCTCGTGTCACAGTGTTTGTCTGCAAACTCCTCCGGAACGACTTCACCGATCGTTATGAAATTTGGTGTGTAAATTCTGTAGGTATGCAAATCGGACGTAAACTATTTCCCGTTTCGAAATTCTTAAAAGGGCTCCGCCCCAGTGGCTCTGGAGTTTCCCATGTTAACCTTATGAGAAATGGAATTAATGAATCTTAACAGCTGTTTCAATTAAACAAGTTGGTTCTGTTCTATGATGTTCAATAGCATTAAAGTTACAAGGATTACCAACAGGGTGCAGCACTATTATTTCTTTTACATTTATGACAACAGCTAATTTGCAACCAAAAGGTGAGTGAGCGTAGCGAACGAACTTCAACCTGGAGGCGAGTTAGCGTAGCGAACGAGCTAACCTGAAGGCAAGTGAGCGCAGCGAACGAGCTCCAACCTAAAGGTGAGTGAGCGTAGCGAACGAGCTCCAACCCAAAGGTGAGTGAGCGTAGCGAACGAACTTCAACCAGGACGTGATTGAGCGATGCGAACGAGATCATCTTGAAAATTAAACGTAACGGTACTTTCTTTCCATCGGTCTGTCTTAGGGGAAACCTATAACTTAGGCGATACGAAGTTCGCCGGGTCAGCTAGTATTTAATATAAAAAGAGTTCATGTATCACTTTTGATTATTGATAGACGTAAGCATACCGTGATCATGTTAAAGTTTTTGCTAGTTTTACAATGAAATTAAAAATATATATGAATCAAGCCACGTTCAGATAGCAATAATAACACGAACACACTAACTTTTTAACCAAGCGAAACAGAAAGGAAACTTTTGTAAACCATAGCCTAATTTTGCATCAACTATCATATCAAAATTGAGCGATAAAAGACATTTTACTGTTATACTGTATGTGAGAGGCTTATTTAACCATTGTCTAAAAAATATTTGTTACGAATTGTCCATCCAGATTAAATGTCCATTTTACTATCCATAAGTCAATGGTATCACATTTGCGGGGCTTCGGTGCCCAAGGTCCCGAGCTCAAATCCCGCCAGTCACCAATGGATTTATCCATGTGATAATGCCGCAACCTATTAGTTCTAGCCTGGAATAATTTGTTAATCAGTTCCGTGCTAGAACTAGCGTCCTAGGATGTGAAGGTAGGACAAAAAACACATTTTAGTGCATTATCGACATTGCAGATCACGTAAGGATGAATTTTACCCTAGGTACGGAACTGTTATTGTTCTTCAAGTGTCCTATCAGTATTACACAAGACGAATCCTGAAACAGTAGGAACAAAATGGCAACTACCGAATTAAATACAGTAAAGTGGGTATTAACATTTGACCACCTATGTTCATAATCCTGTTGGACAAACGTACGCTATTCCACGACGATAAACACGGTATATTACTCCTATACGAGGGTTATCTCCTTTATATTGGTGCTCTAATCGGACCCACAATAAGCATCAGTGGAATGTATGGGAATAATACGGTATAGGCTATTGCAATTCTGTTTGGGTTGAGTACAAATTTAATATATATTATTACCATCTACTATCATTATTACTGGTGTAGTTAGAGCGTGGGACTTTGGTCCAAGAGATACCGGGTTCAAATCCCACCAAATCACTGATGGATTTATATCTAAGTGATAATGGTGTAACCCCTAGTCTAGCCTGAAGTAATGAAAAAAATCCCGGACTCGTGCATAGCGCCGTAGGACAAAAAACTACGAAAATGGACAGAAAACTGGATCTATTTTCGAACCATCGAACTGACTTTTCTCAGGGAATGTAAAGCAATATTTTGATTAACACTTCAATTTACTAAATTATTATTTTATCTCTACAAAATGGTTTGGAAAGAAATTGCAAATCTTATGTTTTAGGGAATATTTTGATTAACACTTCAATTTACTAAATTATTTTGTTATCTCTACAAAATGGTTTGGAAAGAAATTGCAAATTTTATGTTTTTAGGGAATATTTTGATAAACACTTCAATTTACTAAATTACGTTTTTATCTCTAAAAAATGGTTTTGGAAAGAAATTGAAAAATTTTGTGTTTTTAGGGTCAAAAATTTGAAAACCCAATTTTTACCCCATAAAAAACCCTTACCCTTAACGGTATAACCCCCCGTTCCCATGGTCTATGATCCTGCTGGTTCGCGATCTCGTTCAAAATGTAGGTATACACGTTTGTACCAAATTTCATCAAAATCGGTTCATTTTTGCTCGAGTTATCGTGCTAACGGACACACATATATATAGGTTATACGAATTTGAACGGATGGTATTTTTGCCTCTAGGGACCTCAAAACAAATAAGTAAATCGGTCCCGGGTCCAGGTCTTACCATGATTACTACGGTAAATAGCCTATTCCCTATTATGGGAAATCAACAACGCTAAAAACAACGTATGACATTTTCTAGCTCAGTGAATCGTCGTAACAGGTGTTCGACGCTGACATACCTAGTGACACGGAGAACAACAATACAAAGATCAGCTGACTGCCATGCCGTCTGGATCGAGTTTACAGTTGCGTTAGATTTCTTAATAACTATATTTCGCTATTTGCTGTAAAACATAACAAGGCCTTAGCGTGTTTTAATTAGTAAGATTATTTCTTTCTTAGTATTCCCTTTCTTTATTACCACTTCATTTAAAATTTTTAGCAGTTATTAATGTTTTTATTTTGCAAATAATAAAATAATTAGGTTAGACAATGAACTGTTTAGTTTGATTTGTCCAGTCTACAAAATATACACATACGGTTATAAATATACATAGTTATATGAGTTTAAAACATTAAACTAGGCCTCTAAAAGAATTATCAAATAATTATTGACATTAAAAACTTCAACTTAGCATTTATTGTATAGAAAACCAGATGTAAATAATGTGTAAACACTATACCAAAAATTTATAAGAGTTAAGCAGTAAAAAGCAATGGCTATAAAAATATATTAATCACAAATGCACACAGTATGTGGTAATTTTAAAGACTAAATAGAATTGAAAAGGTATTTACCTTTTTCCAGGCATTGCACTGTCTTCAAGCTTGCCTTAGACATCTTATCACTTGACACACGCATACACTTATCACAAATACTACACGAAATATATAATCTTATAAGAACACCACACGGAGTAGACAATGAATCAACGAACACTGCATGCAGCAACACGAAAGTACAACGGACCGTTCAGCGACACGAATAACACAACAATGAACCAATAAGAAACTTAACACATCATGTGAATAAAGGATCAGCTGATCAGCTGTTATCTACGTAAGAATAAATTGGCTTTAGGTTAAACATAAGCCAGCATTAACATATACTGTATACGATGATAATTGTGCTTTATTTTCTTGAAATTATTATTTATATACAGGTAAAATTATAAAGATGCATTTACTTTAATTATTGAAGCAGTGTTAGTATTAACTATTATTAGTATCACTTTTATAACACCTAAATTTACCTATTTTACTGAATATGTCACCGTTATTAAATGCAATTTATCATCATATTACATACTATTGTGTTAACACAGTATATAAAAAGAATATATAAAAAACATATCTTTATAAACCATTAAGGGAGTGAGATGTTTTTATGCGTTAAGAGTGAGATATCTCCCTTGCATTATAGCTATTTACATTACAAGTGTAGTAAGAGCGTTTTTACATCACGCAGGTGAATTTGTGCAACGAGCGAAGGCGAGTTGCATAATTCACCGAAGTGATGTAAACACGCTCTTGCGTAACGTGTAACGTACAAGATTTTACCTGACCCGACAATATACAGTGGGTTAGGTACAATATTTTTCATTATCCATTTCACTCATCTTCTAACAGTAATGTTCATTTACAAACAAAAGCTAGGTTAGGAAAATTCTTCAAAGCATATCAATAAAATTCAAACACAGCTGATTTCTAGCGTTGAACGTCGTTGGCTCCATAGAGGTATATTTTTAAAGTTATCCACTCAATGTTATTTAAATGGGTTTCATTACATCACCGAGTGAGTTTTTTTCAACTTTACATCACTCGAGAAGTAAGGAAGTTGTATACATCACGCTTGGGATAGGGAAGTTTAACATGGCGGGTTAGGTAAAAATATTTTCATATATCTATAGCCTTCTACTGACTATTAGCCTTTCAATTGTTGATAGCGGTATGACCTAGGGTATGACAGATCATTTCCCATAACAATGATACAGTTTTTAATTGTTTTGAGTGTAACATTTTCCGTTAGAATGTTCCTTTTTATGTGTCTATGAACTAAATATGAATCGACGACCTTCTGATAAAGTGATCAAGACATCCTTTGACTAGTTGAAATCCTTGGGGACTTCTTGAAAGTCGAAAATAGATAATATATGTACTAAAATATATAATATGTGAAAAGATACAAAGATAGTGGTTTTCCTCACTATTTTATCTAAAAAAAAAAGGTCCTGAATTGTAATCTGCATTATTATTTAAATATCGCAAATTAATAATTTTCATCTTTATATAGTAAAGATAGTGTTTCTTCAATATTTTAAAACACTATTGATAAGGCACAACAATATTTCTTAAGTTTAAAACAGCTGATGTTTGTTTTGTTAATGATTTATTTTGAGTTATTTGTGGTTTGATTTGAAGGAGATTTGTGTGCGTTAAAAAAAGTTTGTTTATTGAAATCAAATAATTAGTAGTTTTTAATTCAAGATTTAAATAAAAAATGGCAAAAAAGAAGAAGAAAAGTAAATAAGGGAGACGAAGGTGAATCAAGTATATGAGAGTGTTATTCGAAAAATTGGTAAGAATATCTTATATTAGCCTACACAAGATTTAAAATTAAGACAAAACTATTGGTTTCCACTAAGTTACTTGATTTAAAATGTTTATCAAATGGAGTGGTACGGTTGAATTTTGTTTCTAAAAGCGTTGGCGGATGTGTTATTGTTTTATACAACAGATGTAAATATAAAATGTTTCTATTTCAAGTCCTCTACTTCAGCTAGGTAGTGAATAATAATTTAAAGTGATTTTGTCTTGACGTTACCAGTACTTACTTAGAGCTATATACATCGACCTGCTAAAACATCTTCCAAAAATTTTAATTACTGGAGTACAGAGACAACGTTTCTTCTGAACATCCAATTCAACCGATTCTAACACCATATTTTACATATCCCAGGAATAATTTATTCCCAGTGGAATAGTTGCTAAGAAGTTAAATGAAACAGGTGGAAGTTGAAAGGAGGTTTACAAAGGAAGCCAGAATTTATAGCTTCCTCTCAATTAGCTACAGCTTTGTTTCTTGGCTTTAATCTCTGCAAATCGAGTTTGTACATTTCCTTCGTTATTTACTTTGTTTCTTGTTTGAAATCCTGAATACACTTACAATGTGTTTGAATTCTAAACTTCCACTGTGCTTTCATCTGAAGTCATTGTTTTCTTTGTGGTGAATTCCATTTATGATGTTTTATAGGGAAATTGTTTTTAATCGTTTGCTTTGTGTGAAGAAAAGTGCTGTATGATACAATTTCAGGGTATTTTATGAACTCCTTTTAAATTTTGGGTCAAGCTATAATTAGATGGTTTGACAAAGTAAATCTACTCAAAGTTACCTTAATATCTTTATTTGTTCCCTTTTAGAAGGGTTTCAATATGTCGAAGCATGAGTGTGTACCACAGTGGATTTGATTTAGGACATAGTACATTAGTTTGTAAACAAAAATAACCAATTATTCAAGCATCATAGGGTGAGTGCTAAAAGTATGCCTTAAGAGTACCGGTAATAGCTAGTGCTGCTACTTATTCATGGCACAAACTAGTTTTGAGATATATACAAATGTTTTTGAATAAACAGCCTACTGTGTTCGTCAAAATGTTTAGTTTAACTTTTGGGTAGATTTATCCCATTTTAAGTCCCCCTGAATTTAAAAAAGTGGTTTTCCACTGAACCTGTTATCCAATTTTTATGAAATATGGTTTGTATGTACCAATCTATGGTATCTCCAGGCATTTTTCTTTAATTTGTTTTTTTTTATTTGTAATAGTAATTTTTTTATAAAAACCATTAAAGATCTTATAGAATAACACTTTTTTTTTTAGTGCTTGAACATTTTGATAAAAAAAAACTTATAACCCCCATTAAGTTATTCCAACTTTTGTGGTTTGCCCATAAAATATCATAATCACTCCCACCACATACCCATGATAAGGGTTGTTGACAAGCAAGTGAAAGAAGGTATTTATTTGTCAGTTTTCTAAATTTGATATAAAAATAATTTTCCTTTAAAAAAAATGGCTTGATCGTGTAGGGCTATATACATTTGTATGAGTATGTAAACCAGCAAGGTTAGGTCATGGGGTTTTGAAATTTTTAAAAAAGTAGTTTTTCAGTTACATAAAAACTTCTACTTTTGCACTAATATAACAAACAACTAATTAGTGTGTTTTCATCACTTTGATGGACTCGTTTATACTTTTCCGTACTTGTTTTTTTTCACTAGGCCTATGTGTCGGTAGAAAATAATTTTGGTGACTAAATCAAATCTAATCAATATCGTGTGACTAATCGTCACACAATAAATCTCCAAACACTAAAACATAAACCATTTGTTTAATATACAAAAATGAAAAAACACTATGTAAATAAAACTTGTCTCAGTTCGAACCAAGCCTGGTCCGTGATCAGTCTAAGGTTGTAATACTGGTCAAGATCCTCCTCTGACCACCCGAGTTTGCGGAAATCTTCGTCGTTGATCCTCGTCTGGAGGAACTTAGGACCTCCTCCATCATAAAGCCGCTGCGTCTCTTTCAACATGGCCGTGTCATTGTCCTCCACCAGCTTCTGAATTCGGAACATTGTCGTCTGATAAAGCTTGACGAGTTTAAGAACGCGTTTGCACTCGCCGACTTTCGGATGTCTTAGCATCCTTGTGATTTTCTCATCCAGATCTTGGAACATGGTTTTATTGTTGACAGTATCGGTCTTATTCGCTATCACAACGACACATATGCACAACAGATAGATGCATTTAGAACAAAACATATTAAATCATTTTAGGGTAATATTTGCTATGATAGACCTAACCTAGCTTCATGATTATTTAGCATGTCTCTTTGCTTCACTAATATTTCTCACTCGCTCAATTGATGGATGATTGTCGCACTATGTTTACTAACACTCCACAACTCTACATTACACATCGTACAAAACAATAAAGACACATTTAGAAACATTTAGTACAACAGTTTGATGCTATCACCCCTTATCAAGCCAGTGCGATTCAAGCAACTGAGATGATAAGAGCTCTAAGTTTGTTGGCTGTCACCGGATTAGTGAGTTGTAATGAAGAATTCAACACAAACGAGACTGAAACGACAACAAGATTGTGGAAAAGGAAGAAACCGGCTTATTGGGAGTTTCCGATCACCGATCCTACAGAGAAACCGGACCTGAGTGCGGAATATTGTAAGGATGTGAATATGGAACAGCTGGGTGAAAACATAACGGGTTTAATTACTAAGCCGATGCGTGGACAAGGCGATAATCTACTTACGATGATTGTTACTTACGTCTTAACATTGCACAGATTCATCAGGAAAACCAACACAACGGATGACATCGCGATCAGAATGGCCAAAGATCTCATCAAGACCAAAAGGCCGCAGTTTCTGGACATGGAATTAGACCTTGAAACTCTAAACAAGCGAGTGGGATTGGACAAATATGAATTCCAACATTTCAAGTGGGTGCTTGAAGACATCCAGAACTCTTGGGAGAAACTGAAAGGAATTCTGTTCGGAGAAGGAGATGAGCTGTGACCAATAAAGAGAATGTGTGTTCATTTTTATCACACTAAGTTAGTAATTTTTTTATAAAAACTATATAAAATTGTATCTATAGATATTTTACTTTGATTACAAACAAGTTTTTAAATTTTGTTTAACAGAAGATGTTTTCCAGCTGTGGGTTTTCAGCACAAAACTACATTAAACCGATGTAAGTGTACTCATTGGAATTGCAATTTAATTCTAACAGTAAGAATTATTTTAGGCATCTGGTGTGGGAAGTTTTATCTGAAAGTACAATAATTAGCAATACAATAATTAGATCTACCACTAAGACCATCCCCTGTTCTAAACTTCGGATCATTTAACTTCTGTTGTTTGATGAAGGATTTTCATAAAGGATTAAAAAAAAAGTATTGAGAAGGATTTTTGGACCAATAAAAGATGGAGATTGGAGACTTGTGGAGAATAAGAAAAAACAGGGAATTGAGGGATTTATATAAGTAACCAGATATTGTGGGAGTGGTTAAGAGTAGAAGGTTGAGGTGGCTGGGCCACATTCAACGCAGAGGTGAGAGGAAGATGATAAAACAAGTGAAAATAGGTACGCCAGAGGGAAGAATGAGAATTGAATGAGATGGATTGACGAGGTTACAAAGGACCTAAGGAGTATGGGAGCAGACCTGGAGCTGGCAGAAGACAGAGGATCCAGGAGGCACATGGTTGGCGAGACCGCCTTGGTTTTCAATGCCCACAGGAGTAAGAGTAAGAGTAAGTTGTTTGATGGTGTTGGATACCTCATTGTGATGGATGGGGTAACATACCTCATAGTAAGAGATGTAATCATTAATTTTTGTTCAGTGATTTGTAAGATTTTATGAGTGTATAACTTTACAAAGCGGTCCTAAGAAATTCACGGCCACACATCTTCATCCAACGGATTTTCTACGGAAACATAAAAACTCACTTGTTAAAGTTTGCTGATGAACCACAAACGTTGGATGACTAAGGAAAAACGACAATGGCTCCTCAAAAAAGTGGTGAAAATTAAATTTTGTAAATGCACATTATTGAGCCAGCACTGGCAAGACTAGCACCTATAGTATGTGTAAAGCAATTCTAAAACAATGATGTCATGAAATTTGCATTGTAAAAAGACCAATACAATGCCTTTCAAATAATACTAACCAGTTTTATATGCTTTTAAGTCAAACTGAAAAATAACTTCACCTAGGCTAAGCTCAGTAACAAGTTTGTACAATTGAAAACATAATTAAAAAATATTTTCAGTATTGCGTTTTCAAATGCTGCAAATGGTTTTGGCTTGTAAATCAATTACACTAAAGCTGCTTTATCTAGAATCCTTCTCCATTAAACTACAGAATAACATAATCATGAAGGTTTTCTTTAGTCTAAAACTTCATGGCAATCTTTGTCAAACTAATTCTATCCTAAACCAAATACAACTTAGTAACTAAATTTTAAATCAATTTGAATATTTACTAAAAATACCTTAGTTAATTGTTTGTTAAATTTGTGTTTAAAAAATCAAGCTTTTCAATATAGACAAACCTGAGTGAATCTTAACACTTTTCACATTACTCACCTTTATAAACTAATGTATCATTATGAATAGTAAATATTTTACAAACATGAATACTCTGAAAAATAATAATAATGCTTTAGTAATGACTCTGGTTCCCTTAGTTAATGATGTGAATGTTTCTGTTTATTATATTCTTTGTTGGCCTGCACCAATAATAAACAAAGTCACAACATTAATCCACCATAATGATTAAATATACTGATAACTGTTCAATAACAAATTACGCCTTCAAGAATTTCTAGCACAAATGATTCAAACATAACCTCACACATGTCAACTGAAATATCTTTTCTAAACAAACATATGTAAATCAAAACAATGAGATATGCTATATTTTTCATCGTTCACATAATATATCAAGTACAATGCGTAACAGATCTACCGAAGATAGATCGTTTTCTCACATCCGTTTATAAAACTCCGGATCCAAATCTAAAGCAGGAACTTCTAGATCGCCTTCAACTTTATCTTATAACACTGAGAAGATATAACACGATGGTGAGGAAAGGATGTACTGAAACGTGTGAAGAAGCTTCGGCCCTTGTGCATTCGGGAGGTCCGGAGTTTTTGAAGACTCATCCGTTCTATTCCGACGAGGAACAAGTCTTCAGGTACAAAATGAACTTCACGGACTACGTTTTTCAGGAGTACCAATACTACAGGTTGGACAATGAAAATGAGTGGAGTGAATTGAAGGATCAGATTGCCCATTTGGATAGAGATAAGGAACATGCTAAGAAGGATATGCTGTCACGTTTGGAGGGCATCGGAATAACACTGTCTGAAAATTGATGGACTTCTGTGTAAGTTTTAAGATTATTTTCATTTAGCATTCAACGAAGATCACTGCTTTAACATGTTCATAATTAAAAATAAACATTTTCTCAAAAAAATAATTTGTGATGTAAAGCTAATTTAAATATGAGTTGTGATAGAAAATTAAAGATGGAAGGTGTAAAAATTGGCATAACCAGTTATGAGTTACCTGTTACCTGGTACAACGAATGTGTAAATGATACTGGTAAAATGTTCTCTTAAAATTTTAAAGGTTGAAAATGTATTGAACTATGTAGGGCAACTAATGTGTTTTAAATTTATAATATCATGAAAAATGGTTGGGTCCTGTGTGTCCCGCAAACTCGGCACTCAATAACCCGGCAGTCTGGATAACTCGGCCATCACCTGGCTCAGAAAATTAGTGTTTTTTTGAGTCCGTGTTAAACATGGACACAAGCCAGCTCAAGTATAATCATTTGCAACTCATACTAAGGATTTGTTGTACTATATCTGATGACTTAATACTGACTTGTAATATAAATCTAATTAAAAAATACTATTAAAAAGCTTAAAAATTTTATTGTTCTTATTTCTAACTCTAGTTCCCGATAACCCGGCATTTCACAAACTCGGCACCCTTCCAGTCCACATTACGCCGAGTTTGCGGGACTCTACTGTAGTACTGATTTTCTACAAGCGGAGAGGACCGCCATTGGAATCGCTTCTCCATCTTCCACACCCTGCTTCTGTGCCTAGAAAAACCTAGCTTAATTTATTTAATTTACTATAAGTTAGCTGTGACAGGATTATTTTTTGTCATAGTTTCAGATGATGAATTATAATATCATTTATAAATGATATTCATCATATGCACATGGACATAGTCAAATAAATAGTTGAGATAAGATTTCAAAACATATTTTTAACTTTGGTTGTAATATTGACTAACTTCACTAGTGTGTGTCATTTTATTTTCTTCGACTGTTTATAACCAAATTTATTTCACTGGAAAGGATTTTCCATGTTGTATATACCATAGCATTTTTTCAGGAAGACAAAATAACATCGCCTCATAACACAAAAAAATACTGTTATGAATTTCAAACTCAAATTGTCTTTAAATACTAGCAGTCATAGATTATACTTTTCTAAATTTCAATATCTTATATGTTACTTTGTTTGTGCTGTGGGAGCTTCAAGAAAGAATCAAACTGTAAGCAATACTAAATGTTTAGAAGATTTAGACCGAAACATTTTCAACATAGTTCATGAAGCATGTAGTGATCAAATAAAACATTTACTATATTACATGGAAGTGTTTGCAAATGTTCTAAAATTATACAATAAACAAGTGTCCGAAGGAAATATGGAAATCAAAGATAAAGTTTCTAAGTTAATGAAAAAAGGAGGTCCTAATTACTTTTTTCAGAATAATCTTTTCTCCAGTGAAACAGAGTTTCGAAACAAAATAAATTTTTCTGACTTTGAGTATCAAGAATACTTATTTTTAAGAGCGATGGCAAAAGACCGTTGGGATAGTATTGTATTGAAGATGAAAAACATTACTTGTTAATATTGAAAGATTGAGCAATCCAATAAATGATAGATATTAAAATATTGCAATATAAGCTATTTGTCAAACTCATGTTATAGTAACAGTGGTGGTGGAAGTTACCCTCAATCTATTATAACCAGTTTACTACTTACCTGTTTCTATAATCATAACACAAAAAAAATGTATATATATATTTCAATACATCGAAGGGGTGTTGAAACGATAAGCAACACTGCTGTTTCATTTCTTCATATTACGTTTATTTAATTGAATGCAGACTTTCAGTAATTGGGACATCTTGGATTCCCAATTAGTCTGCATTAATGAAGTTTTGTAAATTGTCTATGATACACTTTAAGGGCTGCGAGTCACCCTCTGCAGGACTGAGTTATTTTAAAATGTTGCCAAAATAACGATCATATATTAAATACTTAGCATATTAAATAACCATAACTTCAGTAAGTTTAAAAACTAGTTTTGCTAGTTAATTAAATTTTTAATCAAGCAATATTTACATAACGTCGTGCATGTATACAATAATTGTGCTTTTTAATCCCGTGTCACAATATAAAATTTAAAGCAGTTTGCCAAAAGATTTTATAAAAATGGAAATGTTTAACCGCAATTTTATAATTGTGGTTATGAATCTATGCAAACCTAAGCGATATACAATTTAATAACCAAGAAACTTATAAAGGAGCATAGACTACATGGTACTTAAGAAAGTTAAGGTTTTATGTTACTATGACCATAGACAAATAGAATTAAATATAGACCAACTGCAGTGCTGCGGTTAGCATAAGTTCTGGCGTCCATCGCTAGGAGCGCCGTGTAGTTAAGGGGCACTCGCTACGTAACTACATGGCCCTCCTAGCAGTGGATGCCGGAACCTATGCAAACCGCAGCACAGCTGTTTTATATTTAATTCTATTTGTCTGTGCTATGACTATTATAAACAACACCTTTCAACACACACTTTAAGAAACACTCTAATAAAACACATTATTAAGCCATTAATGTTTGTGAGTGTTTGTATATGTGATAAGAACAGTGCTCAATAATTTAGTTGTGCCACAAACAATATTTACTGGGTCAAAAACTTACACATACCGAATATTGCAATTATTTAGAATGATTTACTTCAAAATGTGTTTACTTACTGTTATTTAAAAGATAAAAATAAAACAAATAAATGCATGGACATAAAAATAGTGAATAATGTAATAGTATCGAATGTAAGTACCTTAGAGACTGTTAGATTTTCTTTACGTTTTTTTTCCTTTTTTTTAATTAATATGATACTAACAATAACAAAAACTGTTTATAAACACAAAATAGTTCTATTTTCTTGAATTTATTGGTGAGCTTTTTTGAAATACTCTGTTGAATAAACATTCATCTATATGCTAAGGTCAGAGCAACACATGAAACGATGTTTTCCATTGAAATTTTCAGAAAGCAAAAGATGTTTACACGACTAAAATACTGTGTTCATTTTTAGTTCACTGATAAATTCCGCACGAAATACATCATGGATATTTCAAGACACCTGCACAAATGATTCCAGAAAGTTTCTGATTCTTTGTACAGTGTAAATCTCTCGATTTTAAGAAAGTGTTAGTTTAAGACAAAAACAAACACATAAACATTTAAGAAACCTAAGGAGTTTAACTGTATACAAAACACAGAGAAACTATTTTGTTTTACCGTTCTTCTTTGTGATAGTTTCAAGCACTTTATTTTTAACTTAAAGCAAAACCTTCTACCCACTTAAAACATTTCATTCTCTTCTTCAAGAACAACAGGCACCTCAGTCGCAAAATAAGTAACAAAATTAATCTTCATATTCTTAAAATCTTCCAAAAACATATTCCATAAATGATACGTCTCTGTAAAGAGTGTTTTAAACTCATGAAGTTTTTCGTCACTCCAACCGAAACCAGCTTGTAAATACTCTTCATCTATTGGTTGTTGAAGACAGGACGGCCCACCGACTTCAACATAGTACTTAATAGTGGATGCGAACTCGGGAGTTTTCAACCGCATAATTTCAATAACATTATGGAGGCAGTGATTGAAAAGATCGATCTGATCTAAAATATATTCAGAATTCCTTGCTTTTGGTCTTGCAAATAGCTCTACTATTCTTTCATCTACATTTTCGAGAAAACGTAATTTATCTATATTTCCATAAGTGACAAAACTATTAAGGTAACAATATAGTGTAGTAAAAACGTAAAGATATTTGGAGCACATTTTGACCTTTTCTTAACTTGTTCAACTTGCTAAATTATGTTTCCACCAGTATCTCCTATAAAGATTTAAACCATTATGCAACAATACAGTAAGTGTGCTCCAATTATGTTTAATAACTATTGTTCTTTGTATATTTTCCATGATTGTTTCAATTGTTTTTGTTAATTAAAAATAAGTGTTTATTCCTAGCAACATTTGTATAGTTCTAATAATTAGTTTACTACCCATATATTGTGTATTCATTGTGTTTCAAATTGCATATATAAGTGGCGTAGTGTAAATATATGAAATACAGATGTTTTCCTTTATAGAGGCGATATACCTATACATTAATAATGGATCAAAAACATGCTTTTACTTTTATTGCTAAGCTTTTCTGTCAAAATTATAGGTCTATCGGTTGAAATAGATCTGTTAGAACTCTACAGCACCCTGGACACATTTGATAAAAAAATCGTTACATTCATTAACGATCCAGACTGCACTCTGCGAGATGATTTTATTCAGTGGCTGGAAAAGTATAACGCTAACCTCTGCCAATTGGTGTCTTACCTGAATAATAATGAAGTCAGGGCTGAGAGTATTGCGAGAAAACTCCTTAACAAGGATGGGCCTGAATTTTTAAAAGTGAAAATCGATACTGAATATTTAAAAGAGCGGTTATTTTGGGGAGAGGCAGACATCGAGGAAATGTACTATAACATCGGAGCGACCAAAGTGCTGTGGTTTGAAATGAAAAATGTCCTTTCTCCTTATGGTGAAAGACATCTTAGAAACATCAATGTTCCTTGGGAACTCTATGAACTAGATGTTCGAGGACGTCTGAATGAAGATGTTCACTTCACCAACACCGATGATATAAAAACAAAAACCAACATTTCTTGCAACTCTTCAAATTATGATTACTAATTAAATTGTGGTTCAGAGTATTCAATTTGTTAAGATTTAATATTATGAAAATGGTCATGATTTGTATCAGATCTTGAAACAAAATATCAGTTCAACTCAAATGCTGTAAGTATTTGTTCAGTTTCAAGTATTGCAAGGTTTGAATAGAATTTGGTCATTTATCGTTTTTTAGCAAAAGGAATACGGTAGAATGAATTTGACAAAAAGTTATAACAAAATTAAATCAACATCGATTCATTTTGTCAATCATTTGTAGTCACCATGTTGATTGGCCATTGTGGCCAGTTGACAAGATCGAGAGCTTATCACAGATGTTCAAAGGTGATATGAAAAACTAAAGCAGCCCAGAGATAAACAAAATGACATTTCAAAACGAAGCTAAACTGTTCCATTACTCAGCTTGCGCATTAGTCATAGGTTCCGTAATAGTTACGGGTATACGTGTCAAAGAAACAGGTTGGGATGAGCTCAAAACACATTACGAAGAGGGAACGAAAGCGTACGAGTACCAATTGGATACGGGATCAAGACGAGATGATCGACCTGACTCGGAACTTACCTATCTGGAGCTACTTGACAGAAACATATCCAAAATACTGATGGATCCTGAAAAGGGCCAAGGACCTTTCTTGATCAAGTACGTCAAGGAATTTGCTGAGCAAGCTCTTCGTTTGAAAAACATGTTGGTGACCAAAACTGAAAAAGAAGATAGTGCGCTGAAGGAATCCGCGATTAAAGTATACCAACGATGGGGACATCCGAGATTCATGATGGTTGTCGTGACAAACGCAGGGGAGTATCTTCAAAATGTTTTGGAACTTTCGGATGATCTTATGTGGGAGTTTTACGGTTATAGGCAGAAAGCCAATGAGTTCTGGGACGAAATCAGGAAGATCATGGTGCGAGATTATAGGAGTGACAAGGTTGAAGCGGATAGGTTCAGGAATCTTCCATGGCCGATGCTCGTGGAGAATCTGACTGACTTTGAAAAAGAGGTTTTGGAAAAGGGTAATTTGGATTCAGATTTTGATTTAGGTGATGTATTAAATGTTAAATCTACATTGTTTTAAATATAATGTAAAAGTTGATCATAGTTCTTTTTTTTCTTTTTTCCAGGCAAAACATATTTTGTTTATTGGTACATCCAAGCACTGGCTATGAAATGTCAATTAAAAACTCTACTTAGTTTTATCCTGAGAATTCTTGGGAATTCCTGATAGTTCGTTGACGCTTTATAACTAGACCAGATATCCTTGATCATTGGTGTTTAAATGGTCATGACTAAGAAACAGCTGATCTTAGTAACAAATACTCAAACCAACATCCCGCATTCATGAAAATTAGGTTAAAACGTTCGCTACAGCAATAGTACTAAATTTTTCGTTCATATGGACCAGCGATGCACATATGCGACGGCCAGTTTCTACCCATGGCCATAGACTGCCGTCGTCTGGTCACAATAAAATTGACTGACGTTGCATATTTACATCACAATGTTATTAGAAAGCTTATATCTTCGTAACGGTCTATTTGAAGGCCCTGAATTCTACGCATTGGTCTACAGGGATGTATGTCACATATGTGCGTCACTTGTTCTGTGGATATGATTATCAGTGATGTTATATGATAGTTGGCAAAACTGTTTTTTACTTTGCCGTGGTCTGCGTGTACTGTTAGTGTTAACCAAGAAGTGACAATCGGTTTATGTGTAATATTAAAATGTATACATCGGGCCTTAGCAATGACCGCAGCGTTGCAAATATGTGGCTGTCTGTAGCCAATGGGTTAAAATGAATCGAAGACTGTCACTGCCTTGCCTAAAAAATTGATTGATTGATACCAAAAAAGAAAATTATGTTCACCCTTTGAGATTGAACTGGGCAATTGGTATGATCATTGATTAGGGTATGGGTGGATTTAAAAATGGGGCTTACAATCAAATTTGTATTTTTTTAATACAAATGTATATTTATGATACGAGTACAAATCAAATATAGTGTTAAATGTAATCGTTATACGTTTTCATTTCTAATCTGCTGTAAAGTAAAAAGAAAATATAAAGTAAGGTAGCAGATATACTAGTTTCATCCTATATCACACAAATTATTCAAATTATTATTAAATTAATAACAAACAATTTTTTCAAAGAAAATATAGATTTGCAAATTCATCAAAATTGTAACACTGGAAAACGTCAATTTCTTATGTAGTTTGGCTGTAGCGTTGTACTGCCTTCAAACAATGTACCCACATTTCAATAAATATTTTACTAATCAAAATAAAAATATAAATTGACTCTTGGGATCAACCAAAGATCACCCATTGCATAAAGATCTGTTACTAAACAAAAAATAAGTTACTAAGCTTTTGTCAAAGCGTTCAAAGTGTGAAATTCATAAAGTGTCTATTTATCTAATATACAAATAGTTAATGGTCCGAGTTAATATTTATGTTGTCCTAAGACCTTAGAGACTAAAATTTAAATTAATACAAAAATTATTATAGTCTGTTTATGCTTTGGACCATGTGTTTGCTTTATGTCTTTTATTACATTATATAATATATAATATAGTGTCAGGTAAAAAATCAAATAATGAAACAATCTATTGTATTAAAACAGTCATAATTTACAGCTTGGAAATATCAAACCACTTTGTTCAATGTCAATTAATTATCTTACCCCATTAACTGAAAGCAGTAATCTTATCTTTGCTGGGAATCGTTTCTTCCTATAGCTCCCTGATGCCTCATCCGGCAATTGTATATCATTCTGAGTAATATACTGCTTTTGTCTGTTTTGCCCTCTCAATTCAAACCTAAGATACAACCACAGCGTTGCAGTGAATAATAAGGAATGTAGTGATACAAATGGAGGACGCTGAATACCATGTTAAAATATTACAAGTTAATTACTTGTATCCTACTCTTCAATTTAGTGGTGTATAAAGAAAGTGTTTGTGATACAAATGAACAAAAGTTTGGAAAGTCTGCTTCGAATTTATCTTCCACAAAGAGATGGTATGGAACAAAACCACCTTTTCCGAGAAGTACTGCACCGACAACTCTCATAAATACCATCAAGTTTCCGTTGCAGCTCGTGGAATTGGAAAAGGGAAAAAGGGTAATCGTACATCATAGACCTCAGAGACTTTATAGAGCTCAGTACTGCTACCCATTGAATTTCAATGTTTCTACGTTATTCGAAATATTAGATGAAGTAATTTATAACGCGATAGCAGATCCCGAAATTGGGTTTTCTTTCAAAATATTCCGAGATGTCAACTTGTTTCAATACTACTTGAAAAAGGTTAAAAGAATGTACATCGATAAATTAGATCCTCCTCTGGATGCTGTGAAATACTCAATTTTTCGACTTTACATCACAAAAGGGGGTCCGTCGTTCACGAAATTCCCCTTAGATTGTCCCGAACACAAGGCCAAGCTGATACAAGTCTTCAAGTGGAATAACCAGACGTTTCAGACACTGCAGCAACAGCAGAAACTCATAGAGACAACTTGGAATAGAATCCAGACGAATCTGTTCAATATGGAAGCACTGAGTGAGTTCAAGGGTAATTTGAGTGTTGCGACGTACGATTTTTTCAGCTCTCAGTATTATGGTGAGGTGAACCAATCTACAACAGAGAAACTGATAACTGTATATTGAACGGAATGTATATTAGTCCGAGAATTGATAAGTTGACAAGTTTTTCTAGTGTGGAGCTGATCATTGGCGCGTTTTTCGAGCGTAAAACTAAATATTAACGTTTTTACAAGCATGAAACTGCATATTGATAAGTTTATGAATTCAAGTAGAAAAAGTCTAGTGTGTCAGGTAAATCATGTAGAGGTGACTAAACTTTCCAATACATATTAGCGTGCTCACCATTGTGAATAAACTACTGTATTTTCGCCTGTAAAATTTATTTTTTATAAAGTTGTACCACAGATCAATGGAGATTACACCAAACATTTCCTAAACAAAGATATTGTGAGTTGGCTAACAGAACGGCGCACATAATTGAATCTCACATTACATCCAACAGCTCAGAAGCTAAAAAATGGGTTTTCAACTCAATAAGATGTCACAGATAGTCTTAATCAATGATGCTGTTATCAACTTGCTTGTCACTCTCATTAAATCTGTAATCTACTAATTACAACACTTACTGACAACACCTTTACCTTCCAAGCACAATCTTAATCAAACTGTTATGAACGCTCCATCATTCACAAGTGTTCTACACACAGCATGGATTTTACACAACGCTTGGTTAGTTCTCGGAGAGACACCGGTGTTTCAAGACCCGCAAGATAACGAATATCAACGGGCAGATGAAGTAGACCTTCGTAACTCTACAACAATGTTAGATTTGGACAGTTATATCTACAATGTTATGGTCGATCCGACAAAAGGGAACGGTAAAGAACTTCTCGACAAATTGGAAATTCTCACTCACTGTATGAGGAAAGCGAGAACCATGTTCGTTTATGGTAATGAAGAAGCGGATTATGCAATCAGAGCGGCAACTCTTATCTTCTACAACACCGGTGGGCCTACTTTGTCACGTATTCCTCTCTACAACGAGGAAAACACTGCACCGATCAAGAGAGAGTTTGACTGGACTGATGAAGACATAAAACATCTTGAAAAAATGCAACTGCAAGCAGAAGAAGCTTGGAACAAACTTAGAAGATCGATTTTATGAAAAGTCAAAACAGTAGGTTAAACGGTAATTTAAAATGCAACAAATTTATTTATTTCTATTTTCATTTTTTAATACTTTGTATTATTGTGTTTTGATAGAAATTTTCTATTCAGTACATCTTTTAAAGGTTTGAAAACTGGTAAAAAAGACTTTGAAAGTTGATCATTCTACTGTTTCTGTTTAAGTTTGAGCAAAACTGATTGTTATAAACTTTTAAAAGCTAAGAATTCAAAACACAAGTGTTAATTTACAGACATTTTTACTACTACCAACAAAGGCAGCTGCACCACAGCATGCACCATTGTACACTTCCCATGTGCAAGAAGCATGAAAATATTATATTGGAAACAAAACATAGTGGAATGATAAGAATCTGTTAACATGGAAACGGGATCAATGAAATGGACATAAAATTAAACAATTCAAAAGACAAAAAAGTTCAGACAAGATAATGTTGCATGAACAGTACAATATTTTACATTAATTAGGTACTCTTGCCAACAAAAAGGTTTGAAAATAGTTGCGAAGAAATATACAAGGTTTTTAACACGTTCACTGCTAATGACGCACTTGTGCGTCATAAGTTTATTAGCAGATATATAATACATGATGTATATAATTACATAATATATTTTAATCCACAATTTATAGTATAAAATTTATTTAATTAAAGATATATTGTCACTCAATTAACATGATCATGTTAATGTTTATGTTTTTTAGCCATTTATAAAAGTATTACATATCATTAGCAGTGAATGTGTTAAAAGACGAATCAACAATTATTTTTGTCAAAATTTGTACTTAAAACTGTGATGTAATACTGTAAAAGACGTAATATGAAATTAGTCTCTGGTAGAGGGCTCATCAAATTAGACAACACATTACTAAAGATAAGGTCATTTTTGGGAGTGCAACATTTTACTTCTTCCAGATTATAGGATAAATCAAATAATGAGAAAGTTCTATAGTCTCTTTTCAACTTATATGATGGAATGTTAATGGACCGTTCTTGTTTGTGAAACTTACTTGATATTGAGTACCCAAACTGGTACAGGATTTCATACATTTTAAAAACCCTTAGACTAAGAAAAAATATTTCAGGCACATTTATTCTGAAAGATCCTCATAGCAAGGACAAAAGCCCAATAACCAAGGAGTGATGGGTCCCAAATTTAAAGAAAAAATCGTAAAGCTACAGAAATTTCAGGCAGGATCGAACTTTTCAATTGTTTAGCTTTACATGAAATGAATACTAATCAAATAACTCATACGAAGATCTTAGTATTGCACAGTACTAAACAATGCCGGTTAATTTAAATTTAGTAATCTTTTAGCTTTTATTTCCTAATTTTTCCATGTATAGTTTCCATAAGTGGCAAATATTTATGTAATTAAATTTTTTTTTTCTAGCTACACAAACCATTACTTTACAAGGCTAGATTTTTTGATTTTGTGAATAATTTTTAACACACAAGCACAGAGGCGGCCCCACATAAAGGCGAACAAGGCAGTGCCTGGGGCCCCGCTCAGCCATATTTCAGGTATTAAGAGTGTATTAGGAGGTATTAAGGGCGGCTATTGAACTTTGCCTTGGGTCCAGCAATCTCTAGGGCCGCCACTGCAATATTAAACAATGTATTAATACAGATAAAAAACCCAAACATAAAGACTTGATCACCAAACGTAAATGATATATGTGTTTGCAATCATTACTAGAATAACATGGCAAATCTTATAGTACTGGCAAAGCACGACATATTAAGTTTGGGTCAAGTAAACTAACTTAACCAACCAAAAATCACCACCTAACACTCTTTAATGTGAGCTAATTTGCAACCTGTATTTTTTTAAAGCTTATTGTTTTATAAAATTCACAGTAAAGATTACGATACTATCTATGTAATTTTCTGATAATCGATGAAAGCATCGGTTTTTATATTCAAGCTTCTCTCTGACTTTCCTGTTAAGTTTACATCAAGATAGTTTCAAATCAAGATAAACTATGTAAGTGTAAACAACTATCACAAACTGTTTGCTTAGCTTGTTTTTAAAATCAATGAATCAATTTAATACTTAAAGAAAAGAAAAGGAGTTGGAATAATGCTGCACGTTTTTTGACAGATGTTATGAAGCAAATTGAAGAACTCAACTTTAGCCAATCAAACAACATAAATTAGTTATTGGAGAGGTACCCAGTTACTATAATAATTTTCTTCATGGTGCAAATGTTTTGTTTTGGTTAATAATTTCAAAACTGAAAAATGTTAACTTCCACACAAAGTTGCTTACTGGTCACAATTTCCATTTTTATTCACTCAGTGATTCCTCACTATAGCGAAACCTTCTTTAACGATTTATACTCGACATTGTACACAAATGAAAAAACAATTCTGAGGATACTCCACCAGCCCAAATTAGAAGATGGACCGACACTTTTAAGTGCGCTCGATAAATACAATGAAAAATTGGTGCATTTAGTATCCATCATTCGGGAGGACAACGCAACTTTCGATCCTGCCAGAAAGATTTGTGACGGAGGAGGGCCAGCGTTTTTGAAAATCGAGCTTGACAATGAGAATTTGAAAAAGTCTCTCAACTGGACAGAAGAGTCCCTTGAAGAAATGTATTACTTAAAGGGTGCGACTGAACTGTTGTGGTGGGAGCTGAGGCAGCTAGACGATCATGGAGAAACTTACTCCATCATTCGTAACAACACCAAAGACGAAATCAGCTTCCTACACGATCTCGACAAGGACAACCGTCTTAACGAACTTTTAGAATTTACAAAAATCAATGACTTTGAGAGGACTGATAAACCACACAAACAATTACAATCTTGAGTTGGTGTAATACGAGTGTTGTTGTAGTTTAAGGTTTTCATCAACCTGCTATTGCGAGAGACAGAGCTAATTTTATTCTGACAACAGTGCTGTGTTCTTTACTTTCTCGTCCAGTATTCTGGCCAGTTCCTAGTGATAATCAGTATTAATTAATAAATAAAAAATTTCAAAACCCACACTTCCCAAGACTGTTTGTTCTATAAATTGAAATTGGATTTCTATAATTAAAAAAGTTAACTGCTAATAATAGCTGTTTGTGTATTTGTAACAAAAAGTATGTAATTGCCACTCGAGAACTGTAGATGGTCGCACAAAGTTTTAGCTCAGTGCAGCCATACATTTGGAGAGCGGCAATGACTGTTGTGCTCGTAATACGCGCAAGATTTTTCCTACCACCAGAATTAGCTTACTCAGATTAACTGTTTGGTTGTATATTATGTCATTTAGGCTGTTATTTTCTTATTACTGGTTAATAATATAAAAAAAAGACTGGGACCGTGACGTCATCCTGTAATTCAGCTACTTGGAGGTCACGAATTGTGGATATTTATTGGCATGATCTGTGAATGCAATACTCCCTGGTGTGGATGGCGTAATAGCTATTTACCTTACAAGTGTAGTAAGAGCGTTTTTACATCACGCAGGTGAAGGTTGTGCAACGAGCGGAAGCGAGTTGCATAATTTACTTAAGTGATGTAAACACGCTCTTGCGTAACGTGTAACGTACAAGATTTTACCTGACCCGACAATATACAGGAGGTTACGAACAATATTAATCATTATCCATTTCACTCATCTTCTAACAGTAACATTCATTTACAAACAAAAGCTAGGTTAGGATAATCCTTCAAAACATAACAATAAAATTCAAGAGCACAGCTGATTTCTAGCGTTGAACTGGTTCCATAGAGGTATATTTTTTAAGTTAATCCCTCAATGTTATTTCAATGGGTTTCATTACATCACCGAGTGAGTTTTTGATACTTTACATCACTCGAGAAGTAAGGAAGTTGTATACATCACGCTTGGGATAGGGAAGTTTAACATGGCGGGTTAGGTAAAAGATTTTAATAATCACAGAACAAAAGGACAGAATTACAAACCAGGAATTAATTTTTTGGTGGGAGCAGTGATTTTCACTTCTGAGTGCAAAGAACACACTGATTTGCAAAGAAGTTGCATAGGGAACTGGCCGAAATAGGGTTAGAAAAGTAAAGAACATGGCACTATTGATTTGAACTTGGCTTGCTTTGTGATGTTAGGAGTTTGTCGGAGTCCCTTATTTATTGACAGCCCTCGTAATAAATGGGATGTAAAAAGATTTCAACAAACTCATTTTTTTTAAGTACTATAGGCCTAGTGAAATTTATTTGTTTTTCAATATTTTCTGAAGCTATGTTTTTTACTGCTTTTTGTTGTACATTTTACCTTTGTTTATGAGTGGAGGGAATTATAATAGCCCATGCTCTTTGTAGGTTTTATTTCAGTGCACCTCAATTTTTATAAATCAAGTACTAAATTAATGTGTACATAAAGTATTGATCAAAAAAACCATTTTACTAATTTTATGACAGGTAATTAGTATGGTACCTAATAATGATGATAAATTGTTTCTATAATAAGCCTGGATTTTCAAAAATACGGCCTGAACGATTTTGATAAAAATTTAGTATCTAGTCATTTAGCAATCGAGATGGGGATGCCACCTAGTAACAACTCAAAACAAAGTGTACAACCTCTTTGCTGTATGAATTACAGTTAAAAATGTATCTCCTCGTGTCTTTACACCCTTAAAACACACAAAACAAGTTATGGTAACCTATAAAATTTACATTGATTTATATACAATTATAAAATGCCAATAGGTTCATCCCTTTGGTTACTTAGAGCAAACAAAACACTCCTACCTTTCAGTTAGGAAACAACTGTTAAGACTTAGCTTTTTCTCAAACCATTTGTTATATTTGTTTACAACAAATGCAGATTGGAAACTAGGACCTGTTGGATAGCAGGAACTTAAATATTTGATATCACACTTATGAATGATTTAAATTGGTTTATTCCTATTATTACTAGTACAGTGTTCAATTCAAAATGGAAACTCGATCAAATCACATAATCAAATGTACAACTTAAAATAAATACTAATATTTTACACCTAATTTAATGAAAAATATAAAATATATCAAACAATGGCAAAAAAATCATCCACTGTTATGACCATAAAAATAATTTATATTACAGGGAATTTCGTCACTAATACCAAGTAAGTATTTGCCAAGAGAATATGGCTAACAGAGTCCTTAGTAGGGCACAATGTCGGCTTACCAACATAAACGTATGAACAGATAATTAACTCTCGTTAGTCTCTGAAGTCTTGTCACTTGCAGACACTAATTTCTTTTGGTTGTTTACCCTCCACTCCAGGGCTTTGAACAACTGGTCGATTTCCTTGACTGACGCCTGAAAAATGAAATTGTAAAATAACTTTTACAATTAATTCTACACAACAGTAGGTGTAGGTGGACCAGAACATACAGAAGAAACACTGTGCACACAATACTTCTTCCCCTGAGGGACTTACGAGAAAGTATTAGAGTTTAAATAACTCCATACATAAAACATTTTGTAAACTCTAATACTTTCTCTACACTTGACAAAGTCCCGGGTATGTTCTGTATGTTCTATGACCTACCTACACTTCTTCAAGGTAAGCTAGCTGCTATCATCCTTTTTCTACAGTTCAAAATCCTGGCCTATAGCCTTACCTTGAACAAAACTATATATAAATTTTGGTCCTTCATGCCGGATCAGCCAGAACTAAAGGCTTGACCCCGTTTGTTAACCTCAAAAGAGAGTTCAGTACGGGGCAACAGAGCGGAAATTCTACTTATTTAGGAAATGCATAGACAGTTTATACATTTCAATAGTAGTTTGTATACATGTTTATTGTTTTTTTTTTAGTACCAAAAAAACTCATTTCAAGCTCACCATGACAAGAAACACCTTGATTTCCCCGCTGCTATCCATCGCGGTTAGTCTTACACTTTTTTCACTAGGTCGACCCACAGCCATTTCTGCCCATATCTGAAAAGTTTGGAGGATTAAAATAAATTCAGGATTACACACAAGATTCTGCTTTGAGCAGGAGGATTATAATATTGTGAACATTCTGAAATACTATATAGTCTTACACATTCACACACATGGAAGTCAGTTTTGTAATACTTAGGTTCATATATGACACGATAAGAAAACTGTAGGAACTAAAACATAAAGTTATCCATTAGCTTTATTTATTTTATAAATGTATGGGATAAATTGTTTTTATTTAAAAAAAATACTGATTCTTAACTCTAAAACAGACGAGACATGTCAAAAAACAAAAAGTCTACTCTACTGTGTTACAGAATAATCTCTGTAAATTGTGTTTTTTGAGGCCTTAGTAGGATCTATTGTATGTAATTAAGTTACTTATAATAATAAGATTTCAATCCTGAATCTGAAAAACGCATATTACGGGAATTGATGGTCCCATAAACATCTGATCACCCTAAAAGTTAGTGACCATAAACCTAAAATCAGTGAATGTTTTTTAAACTTTTGAAAACATTAGATTTTGTTGGCATTTTTCGTGTCAAGGAGGTTGCGATCTAAATTAAATTAACTATGCACTCAAGTACTACATATTATTATTTTGTACCTTAGTATTGAGTACTACTCTCAGACTGCCAGACACCCGCATTACCACCCGAGACTGTGTTTTGTTGTCTACAGACAGGTCGTTCAACCTTAGTGTCCCCCTCCCTCGTTCCACCCACGTTGACTTGTCCTTGTTGAATGCAAACAATTTGCAGTTTATCTGAAAGCAAACAATTTGAAGTTTATTTGAAAGCAACCCACTATTTGCAGTTTATCTAAAAGCAATCCCTTTTACAGTTTATCAGAAAGCTAACAATTTGCAGTTTATCTGGAAGCAAACAATTTGCAGTTTATCTGAAAGCAACCCATTTGCAGTTTATCTGAAAGCAAACAATTTGTAGTTTATCTGAAAGCAAACAATATGAAGTTTATCTTAAAGCAACCCACCATTTGCAGTTTATCTGAAAGCAATCCCTTTTACAGTTTATCTGAAAACAATTTGCAGTTTATCTGAAAGCAAACAATTTGTAGTTCATCTGAAAGCAAACAATATGAAGTTTATCTTAAAGCAACCCACCATTTGTAGTTTATCTGAAAGCAATCAATCCCTTTTACAGTTTATCAGAATGCTAACAATTTGCAGTTTATCTGAAAGCAAACGATATGCAGTTTATCTGAAAACAACCAATTTGTAGTTTATCTGAAAGCAAACAATTTGCAGTTTATCTGAAAGCTAACAATTTGCAGTTTATCTGAAAAAAAACAATTTGCAGCTTATCTGAAAGCAAACAATTTGTAGTTTATCTGAAAGCAAACAATTTGTAGTTTATCTGAAAGCAAACAATATGAAGTTTATCTTAAAGCAACCCACCATTTGTAGTTTATCTGAAAGCAATCAATCCCTTTTACAGTTTATCAGAAAGCTAACAATTTGCAGTTTATCTGAAAGCAAACGATATGCAGTTTATCTGAAAACAACCAATTTGTAGTTTATCTGAAAGCAAACAATTTGCAGTTTATCTGAAAGCAAACAATTTGCAGTTTATCTGGAAAAAAAAACAATTTGCAGCTTATCTGAAAGCAACTCATTTGCAGTTTATCTGAAAACAAATAATTTGAAGTTTATCTGAAAGCAAACAATTTGCAGTTTATCTGAAAACAACCAATTTGTAGTTTATCTGAAAGCAAACAATTTGCAGTTTATCTGAAAGCTAACAATTTGCAGTTTATCTGAAAGCAACACACAGCTGTTATTTATGTTTCAAACTATCCTGAAAATGTTTAAGATCATTAAGTGTGATGCCAAACTCATTCCTTAAAAGTGTAAACATTAACCTAGTAAAAATATTGGTGTACCTCCCAAGTTACTTAGCTTACTTACTAACAAATTCGGGTTAAGGCACATTTGAGTGGTTAATGCTGGTCTACTAACTGAAGATCTCAGTAAACTTCTCTTTGATGGTTAAAAACTAAACCTAGCTGTCTTTGATTATTGGAAAATTGATACATGATTCATATCTCATAACAGTACCAAATAAATAAAAGTGTAGGTTCCCAATTAATTTATTTGAACACAAGACGGTTTGGTTACTTAAAGATCAATACAAACTTGTTGTATCATTATTAGTAGAAAACAAAAGTTTTCATGATGTTTCAAGATAGTTTTAACTGGGGTTTCAAGAACTTTAACTGGGTTTTTGTACTTTTTATGATTTAGGTATATTTTTACCTGGGACAGGATAAGATTCCAGATCCCAAAACATTGTGAAATGTTCCGCAATACCAAAAAATGAACTTTAAAACATATACCTTCTTATATGGCTTCAGATATTGACAAACAAGTATTTAGTAACTCAATGATACAATTAACTATCATTTACCTGTAATATATTAATTTCCTCCTCTTCTCCTGTTTTCACAGCAACTTCTTCATATTTCCTTTTCACAGCCCTTGATTCTTCATACTCTCGTGCCGCTTCACTGAGACTTTTCCGTTTCTTTTCATCACTGCCTACTTCCTAGAGATACAACAAAGTTTTACAGTGTAGCCTACTAACGCTGGATGGAATATTTTTGATTGGTGAGTGAATCTTGAATCACATCATGATAATTTTAAAACATGGACTGTATGAATATAAAACTTCCAATTTATTTATAATTAGCTGACTAAGTACATATCACATGATAAAATCGCCCTATAAAATATCATACAGTAATGATTCTCACACGAGCGAGAGTCTATTTCTCATGTGTTCTATGGGAATCCCACAGGGAGAGTGAATTCCTTCTAAATAGGGATGGACGGATACCAAAATCTTTGGGTCAGGATTACAGTAAATTTTAGATTTCCTCGGGGTGGAATTTGCTCCAACCATCAGTGATTTTGTCATGTTGAGAGTAGAATATGTCTTCGATTTTGTCGCTAAGGAAGGTGGAGTCCCCGGGATCATGGATTCAAGTCATGACTCATGATGAAATCATAATGATTAGGATTATACTGCTTTTCTACTAACAGGCCTTAGGACACTAAATTTTTTTTATGCACTGATAGTCGGCCTAAATACCTGTTTGTGATTAGTAAGCAGTTTTTTTTTACAATGTTAATTTCAACAAATAATTTGCGCAAATATTTTATTTTTAATTTAGCTGTTTGTAGGCCTATTGTGTTCGATTAGTTTTTATAGAGCAGTGCCTTAAAGACTCAAGATTGATTTTGTTTGTAATTGTTGTCATTTGCAAGAATTAATGGTTAAAAAGGGTTTTGAAACAAACCCTTTTTGCCCAGGGAGAAAACCTGTCTCAATCCCGTGCCAAAGTACAATCCAGACCATCCCTACTTCTAAAGGAAGTATTTTAACTATGTATTCATAATAGAGTTTGACATATCAATTCTTTTCTGTCAAATTCCATGTAGTGTAGTCTACATTTTTCTTCAAGTGACTCTTCTTTTTCATATAGTTAGCATAATTTAACCTTTAGTATCCAATAGTCAATGATCTAACTTAATTTTAGATAATATAAGGTAAAACTAGTATTACATGTTTTATCTATTTGTAGTAACTTACGGATTGCTTTTCAGGTAGTTCTCGTTGAATCACAGATGTAAAGAGCATTTCTGAAGTTCCGTTTGTTTTTGAAACCTCACTGTCACAGGAGTTTGCATCCTAAAAAGAAAATAATTATCTTATATGCTAAAAATCTTTTGCAAAACTAATGGCAGGTAGCCTGACCGTACTACTGGACCGAATTACATGCGGTTAGTACCAAACCAAACGAAAGATATTTACCTGTAGATGTGCAGAACCCCTTTATAAATTAAAATAAGCTCAAAAATATGCACAAAAAATGAATTTGAAATTTAAAAAAATTATTATTATTTTTATGGGTTGCCATGCTGGTGACAAAATAACAACAAAATATAAACAGAAAATCAAAACAAATGGAAGAAATTCCAATCACATGTTTTATTTACACAATGGGGTGAAAATTGAGAAGTTTGCACAATACATACTTTTGGTCGAGTTTTCAACCACAGGGGAACTCTCGTTTTATTCTATCCTGATTTGTGTTTATTTAGCTTAAAATCTTACACAAATTGGGCAAAGCAAACACAACTTTTGTTTATTATATGAATGTGTTATTTTTTGGAAACCTCAAAAAACCCGTTCGAGTGCACAAATACTATAGAACATCTTTAAAGCGCAGGAATACGATCCAACCGATTTAAGAGAAGTCTTCACGGTAAAAGTCACATGTGTTTCATGCAGCCCTGTATACCGAAGTTTCTCCATACGTGTCTTGCTTAAAGAACTTCTCTGCATAGGGTGTTTCCACTGACAAAAGTAGTGTGTTTTTATTATAAATTATTTATTTTGTAGTTTGCATATTAAATATCTAGTTTTAGACAGATTAATTTGAAAGAGTTTGAGTTTTAGTGTCTGGCAACGTCAAATGCAACATTATGTACAGTAGACTCCCTCTTATCCGGACTCCTTGGGACCGAGGCCAATCTGAATAATGGTTATTCCGGTTAAACCGACGTCCCAAAAAAACTCGTTAAAACACTCTGTTTAAATGCATACTGTATACAAAATTTGACTTAAAATTTAGGAGAGCATTGTATTTAGACATGTGATCACTGGTCTCAAATCTTTCCCACGAGAACAGTCGTTTCAATACCAACCACTTCCTGTTGATCTAGTCCGGTTAAACCAATGTGTTGATAAAAAATTTCCGGTTAAAGAGATGTCACGTCCGCCGAGTTTTGTCTGGTTAAAGACGAGTAAAATCCTTGCATCTTGAAAATTCACTTAAGTTAGTATTATTACCCAGTTTAAAGAACTTTTTAATCATGTTACTTTTTATTTGGTGATTGCCTTTGGTTCTTGAAGTACTTAGGTTTACTAAGGCAATCATAAAAAAAATTATAACAAAACTATAAATTAGTTTTATTGTTTATCTTCCTTGTAAGCCTAATATAAGTTAGCGTTAATTGAAAATCACAACCACAAGTTGGTCCTTTTTTCCTATGTTCTAGCCCAGGATTGTTTTTTACGTTACTCAAGGCTAGGACTAGAATGGGCCGTGGCATTATCACTTGGATAAAGCTCTTTGGTAATTACCGGGAGTTGAACCCAGGACCTCAGGAGTCAAAGTCCCATGCATTACCACTAGACTAGCTTATTCCCAATCATTAGCTAGTCCTTGAGTATAAATAATATTTACATTAGTACAGGGTTTGAAAACTAACTATTCACTCTATCAGACTATAGCAGAAATTTACTTTTTTTAGAAATTTATGTACTCAAATAAACTACCGAAACCATAGGGGGCTGTTGTTAGAGAAATCAAAATATAAATTCTATGAAAGAAAAAGTAAAATTCTCTTGTTAAATGATTCAGTCTTGAAACATTTCCTGGATTAGGTTCTAGACCATAATACTTTCACAGTTGTTAATAATAACAAAAACCCTACATCATTTGATCTTGTAAATAGTTTATAGTATTTCTAATCTATCAACGTAAAGGGGTGGTGAATGAAAAGGATTTAAAATTCACTGTACTAGTCCCAAAATATTTTGTTTTAGCAGTTTGTGAATTGGTGGATCAGTTGGTAGCACTACAAACTGTAAAACTAAGGGTCATGTTGTGGGTTCGTGTCCCTATGCCGCCACTTCCAATTTGATAGTAAAGTTGACTTTCAGCTCACCAATTGATACTTTCCACAGGCAATTGATGCCCTCGTAAGAACAAATTCAACGTTTTAAGAAGATGAATTGTAATAATTAGGATGGATTTTCAAATACCTTGGCAGTTCCCAAAGTTACAAAAAATTAACTGATTGAATTTCAATAATCAGAAATTCTACCGAAACATCACAATGATTGTTGTTCAGATGAGGCTTTTTTTCAAGCCATATTTAAAAAATATTTTAAAGCTAATTATTTTCTATTTGTGACCACTGGCCATATTCAAATTCCAAACTTAAGTAAAAAAATAAAAATAAAAACAAATAAATAAAAATGGATCAGACAAAAACATTTTATTGACAAATCACACAAAATATCAAGTACAAAAACACAAGACAGAAGATAGAAGTTCAAGTCTATCTACTTACACTGGCCATCCCATCGCTAGTTTCACTGTCTCGATGAGTCTCCTAAAACAGACCAAAACCAATGAACACAACACTGTGGGCATTGTGCATAGCAAACTTAACACAATTAGCTGCCATACTGGAAAATGGGGGCCATTTTTGATAAAGTAGAATTCATATTTTTAATGTCATAAAAAATTAGTGGAAGTTGAAATGAACTGGCTTATATTTTATCTCAAGAGAAAATAGTTGAATGACTCTCTTTTAATGTGCGTTGTTTCTTTTATGTTTTCACACTATAATAGTCGTTGATACAAAAGAAGTGTCCCTACAGTTAAAACTTTGTGTATAAAAAAGGATATACTCTTGTCAGTAACTCAATTTTAATTCATCTAAGTTATAATTCTAAAAATCTCACTTCATCATAGGAACGGAATGTGTAGGCCTAGTAAACGTTAGGGTATCAGTCAAAAGCAGAAGTTCAAATACAGAGCTTCTACATTTTTTACAAGGAAGTTCTAAAATAAAAAAATTAGTGATCGACGAGACTAGATTTTTTACTTCGAGGCGAGACGAGACGAGATTTTTTTAATTCCGGCGGGTCGGGATTTTTTTCAGGACGAGATTTAATGAAAAGTTATACAAAAAATTAATAGCCTATCTACTTTTAAGTTCAGAAATATTTAAAAAATAGACAAAAATATTTTGAATCTTTTATTAAAAAACATTATTAATAAAAACATCAGTATATAAAAAAATATTAATAAGGCCTAACTTATTAAAAATAACTCTTCGACATAGGAAACATGGAGGTATCAGTTAGTATATAGTTCAACTTTGAAAAATATAAAAAAACAACAGTATTACTAGTTAAGTATCAAGTAACAATTTTTATGTCTTGTGTTATTTTTAGAATGATTTTGAAGTGACTTATTTTAGCTACAGTAGTAAAACATGTCTCACACTGCTTAGTGCTTACACTAATAAAACTTCTCATCATTTGCAACTTCTCAAAAATAATAATACAATTGAAGCAATATTTTCATGTAAAGAATAAATAATTACATATAAACAACTTTTAAAATTTAAATTTTTTAATTTAACAAATTTTTCAAATTTGAAATTTTTTAATTTTTTTATTACAATTGTTTTTATTTATTTTATTACAATTTTTAACTTGTCTCCAAAATATCCCGTTAGCATTTCAATCCCACCCGAAGCTTCGAGATAAAAAAATTTTGATAAAATCTCTAAGTTTCGGGTCTTGTCCATCACTAAATAAAATACCCATCGAAAAAAATAAAACACTTTTCTTGCATTACCAAATATTATTAACAGTTTAACATTCCAATAATAAACTCTACAGACAGCCACTTACAACTCTTTCGTGAAGATTCTGGCCAAAGACGAAGCTGGGCACAGACGAGGTAGCGGCAGCTTGCCCCACAACCCGCGGAGTTGTGCCTGCCAGAGGAACGAACGACACCTTCACATCAGGTAAGCTATTTGAAGATGAACTATCAACCTGAAAATAAATATACTATCTAACTGTGCTTCTCTTTATTTGTGTTCAAATTATTTTGTTTTATGGTATGGTATCGAACCTAAATGTGCCATTGATCAAGCTTGCAGAAGCTACAACACTTTTTTTATACATTGTACATCTCTTGGAATCAAAAACCACTGTTTTACCCTTTTTGACATATCCCTTACTGATAGAAGATTAGTACATAGCCCAGGGACAAACAAAACTTCTTTTACCTCAGCACTGTCATGCCGTCCATCTAATTTTAAAGGAACAAGTACATTCATATAACTCATCTAAACATAGGAGTTTTTTTGGGCAGCAGGCTTACCTGAGAAAGAGTACATTTTACACAAGAAAGACAAAAATTAAAGTAAAGGGTGTCCCAATAAGAACGCCGGATTTGAAATGTTAACAAACCATATATTTTCATGCTAAATTTACAATATGAAACATGAATCTTAAAGCATAGTATCTCCGATTAGTAATTGAGTATTATGTCTTGTAAGTGCCAACCTGCTAAATACTGACAGGCCCGACATCTCTTGACAAAGTTTTCCATCACTTTTTCACACACTTCCTGTTGAATTCCATTAATGGCACGAATCATTTCCTCCTTCAAGTCTTGGATTGGTTGAGGATTATTGGTGAAAACAAGCGACTTTAAATATCCCCAGAATAGAACTGAGCCCATTTATTCGAACTTATAAATCAATCTTCGGACAGATGGATCATTTGGTGAACTGTCATGGCCGTAAATAGCGCGCAGCTTCCGTACTTGTAGTGCACTTTATCTATGATCACGCATTGATCCGTCCTGTAACGATTCATGACTACAAATGGGACCTAATACTAATAACATCTCTGATAATTTGGGAATTCCTATTGAAATACAGATAAGGATAAGACGCTCCTCAAATCCGGCGTTCTTACTGGGACACCCTTTATTATGAAAAATAAGCTCAAACGTGATTGAAATCATGCTGTTCCCTTGATTATGTACAGAATTGGACTCTACAAATGTCAACCAAGCGCAACAGATTTCTGTTATCACAAAAGGAAATAGTGGTTACAGAATGTTTATGCTGCTGCTCTTTGTGACTAATGATTTATCTTGTGTGAATGATCCATTTTGTCTATTTCCTAGTAATTTCATGAAAGTTCTCTCATGTAGCATTTATTGATTGCGATACCATTTGTTGTAAATTAAACTTACAGAAGAATAAATTCATTCGAGCATATACTATACACTTTAACCAATGTGTTCTGCTTAACTAACCTTGACCGCAGGTTTAGAGGAATCCTCATTATTAGCAGGTGTACTTGATAGAGAACTGCTCACTGTGTCACTGTCGTCTGAGATAACAGAACAAGAATTAGTTGAGCAATTAAGAAATAAATTATAGTTTTCTAAGTAGGCTATATTTTCAATATGAATCGGCACCTGAGTAGGCCTACCGCTAATTCAAACCTCCGGCTAACCCAAACCGCCTGTTCGGGAAAAAGGTTACTGTTTTTAAATTTAAAACAAAGTGGTGTGCTTTGAAATACTATTCTTTCCCAACCAAAGGAGAAACCGGGAAATCCAGGGATTGTACATGAATTTTTGTGATCAGAAAATTGTGAATGGTGCCAATAGTCCATTTTGGGTGTGCAGTAGATTATCAAGGATCGTGTAAGATGATTGATGTTAACGTCATTTTTGTTGTTATCACGAAAGCAATATATGACCATAAATGTAAATGCAATTTTACTGCATTACAAACCCTGTTTATAATCTGAACAGGGTGCCGAATGGATCAATTATTCCCGAATAAGTTTTTTCTAAATTTTATAGTTGCAGAGATATGAATGGTACAGTCAAGTATTCAACTCTTTAATAACCCGGTAATAACTCAGACAATGTTGATAGCCTATCTTGTTGCAGCTATCAACAAAGATTCTTATTCTTGCAGAAAATTTAAATCTGAGCTTGAAGAGATGAAAAAACATTAGCTACTAGAGGGAAAACTGTTGACTTACCTGTTGCTTTGAAGAAAGGGTTATTCAGTTTGGCCGGGCTTAAAGAAAACGAACTATTTGTGCTGTCAGTTGTGTTGCTGCTGACCGAGGGACCCGTCGCTGACTCCAGTTGTGAAGCTTTCAATACGACTGGTTTTTTGGATCCTGCAAAGTCGCATTTCGAGGGTTACAATATGTAAAATATCAAAATTGTTAAAATAAGTCCCAAACTCTACTCAGGCGGTAAGGATACTTATCTGAATGAATGTAGAACTATGATAATTATTAGTAGTAGGCAGTTATCAATGGTCAATGGTGGTTAGTGGGTCAATGGTTTAATCAGCTGAGAAAAGTCAGGAGCTTTGGATGGTTTGAACAGTATGCCTACTTGCCCTTGATTACTGGGCTTCTAAAAAAATGACCCTGACTTATCCAACTAATTTTAGTCAGTGAAAAGCAACACTTAATAACCTCAATCTATTCTATACTTTATCACTCTGCATTCATATTTAGTTAAATATATGCTCATGTGCATCATCGCCTTAAAAACTTGGATTGGATTTTAGCTTCTGTGGGTGATTTTTGTCAATGGTAAATGTAATTTTTCTGCCGTTGAGATAAAATGGGGGTAAGTTAAATAAAATTAAATAAGATATAACTAAATAGCCTAAGAATTAAGTAGGCCTCATCATTCTCACAATCCATCTTAGGACAACATAATTATTTCTAGGAGAAGCGGTAACTTAAATATGTTATGTTTATATTGAATTGAATTGTTTATATTGAACACAATCAGTCATTAAAATTAGAATAACTTTATTCCAAAACTAATTTTTTTTAAAACTTAATCTAGGCATGTTTTGTAAATAACGATTTTATAAGCTCTATCTAGTGACATTTTCCAAATTTTATTTTACGAACACTTAAAATCCTGGTCTACTAAAATAAATCGGTTGCCAGATCATTAATCGACGGCCCAATAACATTCACCTACTGTCCAGATTCAATCCTGCTTTGAATCGAACTTAGCAACCTTGGTATTTGGCAAACTTAACACTCAGCTTCCATTACACAATGGAAAAAATCATCTTACACTCATGCCGTGGTAAAAACTCACCTGGGTCTTTATCAGAGCTGCCGATTGCACTAAAGACGCTTGGTCTCAGACTAAATGGGTTTTTCTGCGGAGAGCTGCCAAATGTAGGAGTCGCTCCGAACGCTGACGAATGGTTTGCAGCAGAGAAGACAGACGGCCTGAGAATGTTTGACCCTCCCAGTGATGACGACATAGCTCCATTGGACGACGATTCTAGACGACAGTCAGGTTATGTAAAAACGTAACTTTGAATGAAATGAAATATTGATAGAACTTACATCTTTTTAATTCATAAAGTATAAACCCTTAAGACTAAGTCTAGGACGAAACCAAACGACTGTAAGAGAGGTAATCCAACTCCAATTAACATTAGGTAGCCAATAGTACTCATTGAACAGAAAGAGAAATCTCATATTTGTTTTCAAGTAGTGTTGAAAAAAACAGTTAATAAACTCACTTAATGCTACCAACGTTAGTAAGGTCCATCTAGGCGTTAGAGGCTCAACCTAATCTGAGGGGGAAAATGACAATGAAATGGGATTACAGTGTTTTTTTTTTTAAACATGAACTGTGCTACATTTTGGAAGCAGATAGTGCTTAAGTGAAGGCGATGAATGGAAACTTTTGCCAAGGATGAACTTAGACGTCTTGACAATGCCACTTATAATGTAGCCTACAATACTAGAAATCAGGGTACTACCACAGCACCTGTCCATAGACTAAGCTACTTATGGTGGAGGTAAATTTTACAATAGACTGCCTGATTACATCGAGATAGAAATTTATTTACATAAATTTAAAAAACCAGTGGAAGTGCTAATTGGTTCCCAGAACATGTCATGTACTGATGTACAAAGATAAAATAGAGATAATTTGATTCGATAAAGATTTCAAGGGGTTCTACTGTGTTGGATTAGAAAACCTACAAATACATTTGGTAAATGTCGCTTTTAAAATCAACGCCCATCCAAATAATTTGTCTTGACATCACACATAATGTGCAAAGACACTTAAACAATATTTGTTACGGTACAAACTAGAGTATTAATTTTTTTTTTATTTAAAGGCCCCTCAGCAACAAAAACTGTGCAAGACATAATTTTCATAACTTGTTTATAAAGCTTTAATATTTGACAACCCTTAAACAAACTTACCCCCAGGAGTATCTTGTTGCTCTACTTTATTTTTTGTTGTCACTTTAACACTGTCACTTGAGTTGTTGTCTTGGTCTTGGATATCATCTTCCCCTAAAAACAAAATTAGAATGTTATCAGTAATTTATAATGTCACAATGAACATAAAAAGTGGGGATATCCAATTGACAGGTCAGATTGTAAATGATAAACATTGGGGGATCTATTTTGGGCCCTATTTAATTTAATTGCAGTAAATAAAATTTTATATTAATTCTCCACAAAACAATCAAGATCTAAATTGAACCAGAATATTTACCTTGATAATTCAATCTTGAGCCAAGTAGAGTACGGTACACAAAATTTTTCAGATTGATATTGGATCAAAACCTAAATTGGGATAAGCATGTTACATACAGCTTACCTATGTTTAAAAACCATATACCGGGACTACAAACACAAAATACCACAAAATACCTAGGCATCATAATTGACTCCAAGCTATCATGGAAACCCCACATAGACCAGCTCTGCAAAAAGCTAAGTTCAAGTCTCTACGTTATACGTAGGATCAAGCAAGCTTGCAGCCCAGATGTAGCCAAAGTTGCATATTTTGCTCTATTCGAGTCCCACCTCAGATATGGCATTGCGACTTGGGGTGGAACATCAAAAGGCAACCTGGAAAGAGTACTCCTAAAGCAAAAAAGAGCAATTAGATGCCTTGCCGACCTGAACTACAGAGACAGTTGCCGAGAAGCCTTCAAGAACCTTAAAATTCTCACATCAATTTCACTCTACATAAGAGAAGTCATTATCCACACCACTAAAACAGCCCAGCCAAGACACAGAGACATACACCAGCACAACACACGACATGCCGCCAATTTTTCCTCCCACAACACCATCTGAGTCTGTACGAGAAGAAACCATCCTACAAAGGTGCTCTGTACTTTAACAACCTACCAGAGCACCTCAAGAGAGAACAACCCAATCTGCTCAAGAAGCACCTGACAACATGGCTGTTGGACCGGCCGTTCTACTCTGAGGATGAATTCTTAAACAATAAGCTACCATGAAAAAAAGAAGAAAAAAATTCTAATTGTAATTGCAAATTACTGTAATAGTTTACGTACATAGGCCTACTGTACATTTTATGTACCTGACGCATGAATGTTCTCTAGGAATATTTCAATAAAGATTTTGTCTATTGTCTATTGTCTATATACTTTGAAATAATAAATTCTCACATATCTTATAGTACAGCAATTAATGGAGGAACTACCAAGTAAAATTTGGACAAAATTTCAAGTTATGATGTCAGAAGTTGTTCTCTTCATCATAAAAAAAAAACACTCCGAATTATTTTCAAAATATGAAATCAATGAAACCATGAAAAAGATTGAAAAATTATCTCCTTTCATTATCTTTGTATTCTTTGGATGATTTTTGGAATTCAAGAGAAATCATAAATTATAGTTTAAAAAGCTGATTTAATTTAATTTTGTTTTATTTAGTCTTCTTAAGCTTAACATTTGTTTTGTAAGATTGATTGTTTTAGCCTTATCGCTAAGGAGTAGGTAATTTATCTTTATAATTTATTTGACACTATTCATTGTATAAAAACTTGTACTGTGAATGAATAAAGAGAAATTGATTTTTTTTTTATTGCAACAGCTGATCTACTTGCATTGGCTCTGCTAAATTAAATCCGTGTAAAACGCAAGTTTACATCTAATATAATTAACCACTGCGGACAGCCACTGTGCGACAACCACCCGGTTCAGTGGTAGTGGATGGTTGAAAGGCCACCCTATCCGTTTGGTGTGATAGCTCCCATTCTCTTCTATAAAAAAAAAATTATTCGTACAGTTTTTAAACCATACAATAAAAAACCATGTGGAAGGAGTGCCAAGGTATGTGAAGCTTTGTTACTGACTAAGAACAACGCTGTTTCTTTAACCAGGAGTGTTTTGCTCAGTTTTAAACCATTAAAAAGTTTACTTGCTAGGCCTACATATGTTTTGGCTGTTTTTTTGCTCCGCCATTGACAGGCTTAAAAAAGCAGGGTTCCCACAAACATAACTTTAGTAAACTGCCTGACCTTCCCTGAACATTTTAACTGCTGATTTCCCTAACCACGGCATATTTTAGGTAGGCCTACTGTGAGTTCTCTTAATATTATTTAGACATAAGTATTTATCAAGAGTAAAAAAACTATTCTTTATTATTTAATATTGCCTCTACCATCCCCATAGCCACCCTTATTCCTCCTTTGTAGCAAGTTTCCGTCATAAGCTAAATAAGCTATAAACATCTCATGGAGGACCTGAACCCAGACCGATTTACTCTTTTGTTTTAATGTGCCCAGAAACCAAGAACACCATCCGTTCCAATTCATATATTTATGTTCGTTAGCTAGCACAATAACTTGAGCAAAAACCATCCAATTTCCATGACATCTGGTGAAAAGATGTAATTGTAAGTTTATTAAAAAGAGTAAACAAACCAGTATGATCGGACCATGGAACATGGGGTTTTAGTGGTTCAAAATGAATTACAGTATGAGTACAGTACGTTGGCGCACGGACCTATCAGCTACCCGGGTCGGTCCTTATCTCCCCCCGGCGTTCGCAGTTGTTTCCTTAACAAGTCGCCAACTAACACATCCAATATAATTGCTATTTTTTCATAATACCTCCATATAGACTAAATATAATATTTGTAAAGTACTAAAAAAAGTAAGGAGATTTATATAAAACACAATGTGTTTCAATTAAGAATTAACCCTCCAAGTGTCAACCGCCCGAAATCGGGCGGCTTTTTCGGACCGGGCGAGTGTCAACCGCCCGAAATCGGGCGGCTTTGCAGGCAGTCAGTTTCGTTCAATATACAGCCGTACGATCGATCGATGACGCTTGATACTTATACCAAACTGTTCTGCGGACATTAGGCTACATGACAACTATTTGGAAGTGCCGTTTCTTACGTTATTTTTATTAGTATATGTCGTTTACAAACAGCAGCTGTCAGCTGGCGTTGCAAATGGCGTACCTTTGTTGATGAACTGTGTTGTGAGTTGTAATAGTGGTAAAAATGGCAGAAGATCTCCGATCTAGTGACATTAGGGAACTTTTATCTGGTGAAATAAGTGACAGTGAAGGTGATAATTTTGAAGATGACTTCGATTTAGGACAACATGAATCCGACAATGAATCATTACTTGATTTCTCAAGTGGTAGTGGTAATGATTACGTTCCAGATTGGGAAGAGTTGGACACTTCTGATAGAGAACATGACGACGATCCTGATGATCCTGATCCTGTAAATATTGTAGATAGTAGTGTAAGTCAACCTAGTTGTAGTTCTCATGATACTGGTGCAAATGTCAGTAGGCCTAGGCCTAGGCCTAAAAAGTCTAAGGCAAAAAACCTGCTTTGGATCAGAGTCTACCCTCCTGAACCTGAGAAGGAGATTGAAAGCAAATTCACAAGAAGGAATACTGGAGCAAAGAATCTACCTCCTAGAAATAGCAAACCTATAGAGTATTTTTACCTATTTTTCACTCAAGCCATATGGAACATTATTTGTAGATGTACCAATGCATATGCAAATAAAAAGTTGAATGAAAATCCAAATCTATCGGCTACAGCTAGGATGAGAAAGTGGGTGAACTCCTCCATCTCAGAAATCAAAAAATGGTTCTCCCTTTTTATAAACATGGGGATTTTGAGGACCAAAAATGTAAAACATTACTGGGATACAAAGGAATCACAAAACGTTCCTTTTTTTAGTAAGGTCATGTCTTGTAACCGCTTCCTTCTCATAATGTCTAACCTACAACTGACATCAAGCAATGGTTATCCCAGAGGCCACCCTGACTTTGACCCTTGGTTCAAAGTCAGGTATGTATTAGACCATCTAAATAATGCCTTCAAGAAGCATTTTGAACCCGGACAAAACGTGTGCCTTGATGAAAGCCTCATCGGCATGAAAAATCGCTGCGCATTCATCCAATACCTACCGAAGAAGAAACATAAGCAATATGGAATAAAGAAGTTTGAAACATGTGATTCAGCAACAAACTACGTTATTCATATAGAAATGTACAGTGGAACAGACTTTCTACTTGACAAACCAGGCCCTTTTGTGCAAAAGGTTGTTATGGAAGTGATGGAGAAAAGTGGTTTGCTCGATAAGGGACATCACCTCTTCACAGACCAGTTTTATACAAAAGTTCCTCTGGCCCTAAATCTATTAGAAAGAAACACATACCTTAGTGGGACTATTTGGAAGAAATCCCAATACCTGGCCCAGACTCTGAAAACTACCGTCTTAGGGGTTCAAGAAAGCATCTATTTCCGACACAAAGATGTACTTTTAGTTTCCTATCAGCAAAAAGCTAAACGTAAACCTGTGTTTGCCCTCACAACAGCCTGTCATGCTGAGGACAAGCTTATAAGAAGTGTGAAAGGACAACAGGCAATAAAACCAATCCTTATTGACAAATACAATAAGCACATGGGGGGGGTGGACGTTAGTGACAAGTCGGTGTACCACCTCTCATGTAGCCGTCCTACCAGCAAATATTGGAAGAGGATATTTTATAATTTCCTTGACATTTCACTGTTCAACGCATATGTCCTCTACACTATGAACACAGACAAACCAATGAGCAGGAGAAATTTCTACATTGACATTGTCGAAGAACTTGCTCGGGGCAGTGACGTGGAACCAGTACCTGGCCCTTCCGGAGATACGGCTCACGAAATACAATTAATTCCGAATAAGTCAAACAGAATGTGTGCAGTGTGCCCCAGGAAAGCAACATACTGGTGTCCTGGGTGCAACTGTGGGGTGCACAAAGAATGTTTTCATAAACTAAGTCACTATTGGAGACCTAGCTCATCTCATAAGAGAAAGAAGACATCCCATCCCTAGAAACTTAGTGTTTTCCGCAATGTATATAGAAGTCCATATATGTGTATATATTCTTTTTTCTCATTAAATTTTGAACAATATGTATATTTTGATTTTGCTGTGTGGTGTGACAGACTTTGTTTGCAAAGCTCGTAACATGAAAAAGTAAATTTTTTTTTTGATCTTCCGGATTTGAACCCATGCTGGATTTTATCAACATAAGGTAAGGACACAAAATATTGCATGTTTGTATAGCCAGTTTTATTTACTTTTATAAAATATGCTACTTTATATGTGTATTTTAATTTTTTAATTTTTTGTGAATTTTTATGTAAAACTCCGCAAAAGTGACAAAAATCGCGTGACATTAACAAAAATTTGACATGACACCCGGAGGGTTAACAAATGGCCGCAGGTCATTCAGACCTTCAGACAGCATCATTTTTTGTACACCGTACAGAACCTTGAAAAATGGGAGCATCTGGAAAACTATGTTACACTATTTAATCATTAAAAATACAATTAAATAGGCAACTCCATAAGCCAATTCAGTTATTAAAATAATAGGCCTATTTACAACATTTTACTGAATTTTCACTCGGCCTATTTTACATTTTTCTTTATCACAGTACCCTAAACTTAAATTTTTCCCTCTCCTAAATTTTCATTCAGTTTGCATATTACAGGACATAAGGGCAGCGAACCTGTTGAGATATGAACTTGAGGATGTCAAATCGTATAGTGTTTCGCTGATGTTTTTCCATGAAAGGGTAGGTGATTAAGCAAACTGAGCTGTCGTTTTGGTTGTCCAGAGTGTAGGAGAGATTTTAGTTAAGTAGTATAACAAGTAAATAAAAATTATAGTTTTCTATTATTTTTTCTACACTAGTTAAAATGGTTTTCAAATGGTTTTGATTCATTTTGTGTGTGTGTTTTTTTTTTTATTATGTGAACAAATAACTTAGGCCTATGCCGCCATCAAGTGGAAAACATGGTTTACTTACAACTCAAGCCAAAACTATCATTGTGTCGGTTTTAAATTACTTCAAGCAGGAACAGACAACAAAGGTATAACATTACACAAAAATTACCAAAACTAGAGGTTAGTTTGGGTTAGGTTGGCTTATGTTAGGTTAGGTTGGGTTATGTTAGGTTGGGTTACGTTAGGTTGCTAACAATACCCAAGTTATTGATAACCTAACCTAACCCAACCTAGACTAAGTACACACATACATACCGGTACATGATAGGCCCACATGATCTCTCCGTCCCTAAGTTAAGTTAGTCCTTCACCTTAAGGTATTGGACAGGTCAGGGTTAATACAAAGAATAACCAAACTGAACTTAAATACTAGTTTTTGTCACCGTTAAGGTAGGTAAGTAACTGTCTATGCCATGAAAACTCAACTTAGTTAACCCAACCTAATCCAACCCAACGTAACCTATCCTAAGCTAACCTAATCCAACCTAACTTATTTTTGGTCATTTTTATAATGACTCAGATTGATCTATGTGAGACTCATAGCCTAAGTCTATGCTTGAGTGTAAGTTAGGCCTAACTTAGCTAAGTTAGGCCTACTTAAGTTATCACTACTGGTAGTGGCCCCCTAAAACCTTCCATTGCTTAAGACTCAAGACTGTTAGATTTTATCTTAAGTAAAGGTCGAATATTAATTGTTAGTTGTTGAGCCTAAAACCTTTTCATGAATGAACACTTTGCCTTTAAGCAAGATAATCCTAACAGGCCGTAATGCTCATCTAGTCATCCGGCATGTCATCATAGGCGACGGCAATGACGAATGACATCTGATTAAGATTATATTTTTGTTTTCCAAGAAAATATTAAAACAGCTACAAATTTAACATGTGGATGTAATGTCTAGTTGTACTAATAGTCAAAAAGGTAAAGCCTAACTTAGGAACACTTCCATATCTGTTGGCACAAACAACCGAATGAAAATATCGATCGGTTTGGTTAGTTAGGTAAGGTTAACCTAACCTAACTAGCCAAACGATATCGAATGAAACAATCGAATAATCTATATTACTCATTCGGTTGTTTGTACCAATAGATATGGAAGTGTACCGTCAACCGGGGCTACTTTGACACCGGAGCACTATTTCACAGCTTTGACAAAATACAATAACTTACAAGACGTACTTTTACAGGGTGAGGCAATGAAATGGCACGATTTTGAAAAATCGCAAACAATTCATTTAGAAAAAATGATAGTTGTTTTAACAGAAATCCTAACATACATGAGTGGAAATTGATGTTTCACCTTCAAATAATTATATTTTTTTAATACAGAGTCAGTTAAATGGGGTTTTTGATTTTGTACACATTGTTGGATTATGAATTGAAATCAGCCCATGACGTTTTTTAGCGTTTGCATAACATCTGCAATAGTTTTATAGTGCTTTGTCATGCTGCAGTTACTTCAAAGTTATCCACCCAAAAGAGGATAGCTTTCCTTGATGGCACGGGAGCCCGCGGTGATTGACTGAACTCACAACGGAAAGTGCGCTGAGCAAAAACCATAATATTCACATTTTTGAATTATGCCTTTAAAGCAAACGCGTGTTGTGCACTCATCCAACGCTCCATGGCTACTGAAATTTCCACTTGTCTAGGCGCCTATGACCATTTACCCCTTTTTCTAATAGCCCCCAATTCCTTGTCAGCTAGTATCGGAATCGTGCCGTTTCACTGCCTCACCCTGTACATACTATTACTAATGTTTTCCTTAAATTCTAGTCTTTTTTACACTAAAAACTGGTTTTGTTGGCACATTAATCCTTTGTTTTAGGTTGGATATGATATTTTTTTTTTTAAACCTCTGTAAAGTTCGGAAATCTCGGAACGGCATTTTAAATAACCTGTCATAGATCAAATACCCCCGCCGCAGCAAACCTGCAGACTAAGCGAATTTCCATTTGCCTGACTGGATTTACACTAAAATGTCTCCTTAAAAATATCACATTTTATTCCATATTTAAATAACATTAGTTTAACGAGTACTTAGGTTTGCTGCAACAGGGAGGGTAAAAAGGTATTTTTTTGTAAAATGTAATAGTTTAGTATGAAATAAATGCATTTTCCAAATTTGATCAAAATATGTTCATAAACAAGCAAACTACAACAGTTTACTTATTCTCCATAAGAATAACATAGGAATTTTAAATTTACAGATTTTTGGAATTTTCTTCCAAACCATTAGGCGCATAGAAACGCTTCAATACTAAATTATTTGGTTTTTTTAAGCTCTTCAAAATGGTTTGGAAAGAAATTGCTAAATCTTAACTTAAGTTTTTAGGGTCAAAAATGGGAAAACCCAATTTTTACCCCATAAAACCCCCCGTAAACCCCTGTTCTCATAGTCCAATCATGCTGGTTTGCGAACTCATTCGAATAAACGTAGGTTTACACGTTTGTACCAAATTTCATCAAAATCGGATGATTTTTGCTCCAGTTATCGCGCTAACGGACACATAAGTTAACTTATATAAATATATATATATAACTTATAGACTATATGAATTTGAACGGATGGTGTTTTTGGTCTCTAGGGACCTCAAAACGAAAAAGTAAATCCGTCCCGGGTCCAGGTCTTACCATGAGTACTACGGTACCTAATAGCTTATTCCCTAGCCTATATGGGAAATTCGCTAAAACTATACAAGGTAGAACAACTAGAGTCATACCAAAATAATCATTTAATAAACCCAGCTTTCAATAGAAGTATCAAAGTAACCCCTTTAACCAGTGGTTACATTGTGACATGGCATTAAAGTTCATTATACAAAGTAGTCCCATAGCAAGGCTACTTGTTAAATGAAACGTCTCAATGGTTTGATGGAAATAAATTGGCCTTGAATGCAGCCAAAACTCAAGAAATCATGTTTAGCCTTAATAAAAATGTTTCCAGTGATGAGTCTGTAAGACTGCTGGGTTTCACCCTGGACTCGGAGCTTGCGTGGGATGACCACATAGATGCACTCTGTGTAAAGTTAAGTAGAGTAAGACATCTTTTGAGGAAGTTGACCTCTGAACTACCTTTTAACTTTCTGAGACTGGCTTTCTTTTCTTTTTTCCAGTCCCATATTGTATATGGCACGCTCCTGTGGGGTCACTCCCCGCATGCTCAGAAAGTACTGCTCCAGCAAAAAAAGGCTATCCGAATAATATGTCAGGTTCATTATCTGGAGCATTGTAGGCATTTGTTCGCTGAACTTCGTATTATGACTGTTGTAAATGTATATATTTATCAATCTTTGTTAGCTATTAAGGACATGGAAGAAGATCTGGTTTGTAACAAGGATGTCCACTCATATTTTACAAGAAATAGAAACAATGTACATTTAAGTAGCAATAGATTGAGTAAAACTAATAACTGTTTTCCTGTTACAGGCAAAAAGTTTTACAATGCTCTCCCGGAAAGTGTACGGTCATTGCGGAAGTCAAAATTCACAAAAATTGTAAAAGATTGGCTTGAAACGAATCCTTTTTATGAAACTATAGAATTTTTTGATGCTCTGAAGGCTGGCCATTGTTTTTAGTTTGTAATTTTATTTTTACACTCAGGTATGTGTCACAATTTTCATTTTCTTTTGTTTGCCATAACTGCATGGTTTGCTGTTTTGTTTGCTGTGAAGATTAACCATTTTTTATTTCAGCATGGTTTGTAATTATGAACATTTAATTATTTATATGCATTGGTTTGTTTATTTTAGAATAGTGACGTTACCTATTGTATTTATTTACTTAATGGTATAAATAAATCTCTTGAATCTCTTGAATCTCTTGAATCTCTCTTGATCCACAATTTTTTTTTTAATTTTTTGCCAAAGTATTGGACAAAAATAAGTAAGTTAATATAGATTTTTTTTCAAATGTATAATTAGCACTCAAAAGAACTAACAGAAATGCACAATTTGGAATTTTTCTCATGGTCCTATCTCTTAAAACAAAAAAGTTAAGTACCGTACAGCCAAAAATCAAAAAAAATTTTACAAAGTAGGCCTAGCCCCGTTTGACTGTAAGTACCCCCTAACTTACATAAGTTAAGGCCTATTATAGGCCTATCTAGGCCCAAGTTAGTTAGGCCTATTTTATTTAACTTAGGCCTATATACAAGTTTAGAGGTCTAAATTATCTAGCCCATGTGTGTCTGTTAGCCTGATAAGTTAACCCATGTAAATGTTAGTTTTGATGAAATTTGGTTGTTTTAACGTTTTATCCTAGGCCTACGTAAGTTGCATAATATTTCATGGAGGCCAATGTTAACGACACTCAGATAGGTGGACACACACTTAAGTTAGGTAGATAAAATCCTCTCTATTAAATCAGGTTGAATCGGTACCACAGGCCAACCCTAAGTTTAACCATCAAGACATGGATCAAGTTTCAGCCGTATATAAAAGCAATGAGCTCAACCAACCCAAACCTTGGCCTAAACAAGAAAAATAACCAACTAGGCCTAGGCCTAACCTCTAGACAGATGGAACTGTGGTACGAATCCATAGGCCTACCAGTAAGTTTATCTAATATCTAAAGGCCTACATATTGTTTCTAGCTAACTAGCCTATGCGTGTTCTCATACTGCGGCTTTTGTAGTTAAAATAAATCGGTTTTTACAATAACATGCTTTTAAGAAGCTACTATCGATCACATGACTTTTGATATCAAACCAATTACTAAATTCTGTATTAAACCTCAGGGATTCTATGTTTTGTTCATTGTCTAAAATTTAGGTAGGTAGTAATGTTACTCAATGTTGGAAACGGAAACGCGAAGGAGTAATGTAGGAAATGCATTAATATTAAGTTAGTTGAGTTTTTACAAATAAACAAACCTGCAGTGGCAGCCATCTTCACTTCACACACACAGACACACTATGACCACACAAACAAAACGAAAATCACGAAACGATTAAAAATGAATTTATTTTTCTTTCGTATTCTTGTATGTCACCTATCGTAAGATTATTATAAACACCAAAAGACTACACTCCAGCCTACACTTCACACACTTTCGCCCCGGCCGTTAGCTCATATCAGTCATATCGAGCTAAATAAACTTTCTTTCGATACGATATTATTCATTCATTCCGGGGAACCCTCTGAACTGAACCGAACCGAAATTACTGAATCCTGTGTTCGCTCTCGCTTTCCTGACTCAATATTACAAGACTGCGTTTCGTCAATGATTTTAAATGCTTAATCTATTCATGCTGACTCTCGGCGTAGTACGTTTTCTGTGCTCTCGGCTACTTACTTGTTACTTTTGGGTGTTCGCCTCCGCTGTCCGCTCGTTCGGATTTATTTCTTCACAACATCATCTGTAGTCATCAACAGCCTCAAAGAAATCATTTATTGAGAATGAGAATTTATTTGGTCTTTTAAACATGCAGTTACATGCAATGCAATGAAATGCTTTATTTCCGTGAACATGAAAATTGTGGTCATTACGTGTCAATCAGACAAGTCATTTATAATAATCATCTGGCAACAATAAGGCCCGCCGCACATTGGAGCGAGGCGAGGAGCAGGCGAGGTGCAGGGTAGGTGCAGGCGGGAGCGAGGACTTTTGTGTCACCGCACATTGAAGCGAGGCGGGACAGAGGTTTCCTAGCTTTGGTTCTACTGTCGCGAGTAGAGAAATATTCTTTGGGCCTTATTCATTCTAATTGTGAGTTTAATAATTTTGTTTGACTCTAATCGCTATCCGAAAAACGTAAAAAAACTTTTTTGAAAACGTGATTACACGAAAAAGATTAAGCCATGGGGAGTATGTTTTAACTACTGAACTGCCAGACCGGTCTTTTAGAGAACATTTTCGTGTGAACAAACAACAGTTTAATGATATCCATAACTTGATTAAAAGTGGCATTAGTGGAAAGGAATGCAAAGCTCAAAAACATATAGCCATCTGAATTAATGCTCCGTTTCTATATCTTTCACTCACAAAACACTTGAAACCCAACGCAGGCGCGAGCGAGGTGCAGGAAAACTGTATTCCAACTACAACGCCACGGAGGCCTGACAGAGGCTGCAGCTGTGCTGCGCGGAGGCTGCGTGCAGCCTCTGCTCAATGTGCGGTGCTCCATTTAAACACGTGTATTACAGAATAGCCGCGCCTCGCCTGCACCTCGCCTCGCTTCAATGTGCGGCGGGCCTAAGTTAGAGTTAGGCTAACAGTCCCAGTTAGTAAACTGGGTTGACTTAACTTAAATCACACCATGCACAAAACAGGCAAATATAATAAATAAATAAATAGTTAAATAATGGCAACTACAATAGTAGAATAGTGCACAAACTACTCTTATCTACTTTCAAAAAACACACCATGCACAATCTACTTCAAACTTCAGGCACAGCAAAAGCAATCAAAAGCATCTACTTACAACAGCTGTAGGAATTTCAAAAAATTCTTTTATAGTATACTAGCTGAAACCCGCGGGCTTTGCCCCGTTTAACTTCTTAATTTTCAAGATGATCTCGTTCGCATGGCTCAATCACGTCCTGGTTGAAGTTCGTTCGCTACGCTCACTCACCTTTAGGTTGGAGCTCGTTCGCTATGCTCACTCACCTTTTGGTTGCAAATTAGCCGTTGTCATAAATGTAAAAGAAATAATAGTGCTGCACCCTGTTGGCAATCCTTGTAACTTTAATGCTATTGAACATCATAGAACAGAACCAACTTGTTTAATTGAAACAGCTGTTAAGATTCATTAATTCCATTTCTCATAAGGTTAACATGGGAAACTCCAGAGCCACTGGGGCGGAGCCGATTGGACGGATCACGAAATTGGTGTATAAACCTATTCCATGAAATTCTACACGTATGTACAAAGTTTCGTGGCAATCGGTTCAGCGGTGTCTGAGTTTATCACTGCCAAATATATATATATATATACAAACATCCTCTTTTATACTTATAGATAGACCACAGAGAAGTAATATAAATTTATATATTGTGTTAGGTGGCACCTTTAAAGGGCCACACGCCTGAACAGGCAAATAGTGCGTGAGTGTTTAGCTTATTTATTAATTAATTAATTTATTTTTTTTTTTTTTTGTTGTATCTTCAATATCCTTGTTGGTAATAATCATTATTTACACTTGTTTTTTTCCTAGTTTCTTTTCAAAATCACATTCATTAAACTGCATGTTCCTTTGTAAATATTAAACAAAGTTTTTCATAATTGCTCTAGTCATAATCTGTTATACTTATTTAAGCTAATATTTATTCTCCCAAACATGCCTGTTTTCCTTGTTATTTATGGTTATTATGTATTACGATCGTCTTTGTTATGTTTTTGCTATAATTTATTGTTGTTAATTACTACATTATTGTTGTTAATTACTATATTATTGTTATTTGTTTTGTTGCCTATGTCTAAGTGTTAAAAGTTCACAGTTGTTATTTAATATTAGTCATCTTGAACTGTACAATGTATCTTTAGTACCACATCAAACAAAATGGAATGTCCGTTGAAATAAAATAAAATAAAATAAAAAATGTGAAAGACCTTGGACTTATTCTGTCGCAAAATCTTAGCCCACAGGATCCCATCAACCACTGTGTATCAAGCTCACTGTGTATAGGACACTCCTGGGTGTTATTCAAAGATCTACACCCAACCATGAGGGCCTTCCGCAACACCTCTGCACTGTTAACATTGTACAAGTCTCCTTGGGGGGGGGGGGGGGGGTACCTTAGTGGTTTTCCGTACATTCCAAGAAAGAAGAGAGAGAAGAGAGAGTCATCCCGCGCGTGCTTTGCATGGCACATGGGATTATGTATTTAATTTAAAAATTGCATGAATAAAATTGTTTGAATTGAATTGAATTGAATTGAAATCTGGAGTCCTTACCGTCAGAATATTTATTTGGTCTTGCCGTTTGGCGACTTTCTAAGGAAACTTTTACATCTACAACAAATTTGCCGATTTCAAAGTTGTGCACAACAGATTATCTGGGTTGTTAAGCTGACTTTTTTACAAAACTATTGTTTTTTTTTAGAAAATGTTTTGAACTTTGATATCCAAATCAAATCCCTATTGAGTTTGGGCTATGGTTTGTTTATGTTTGGTTATTGATTGAATCGATACTTTTATTGTCCACTAATCCGTTGGGATCAGATATCAAAGTATAAATTGTCTAAAACGTTTGTTATTCCTTCAAAACGATGCTGAAAACTTGTTTTTTCTTTATTTAAGTTAATTGCCATAATTTTAAGTCTAGGGACATAGTTAGGGACATCTTAGGACATCCAGGGATTTCTAGTGACAAACTTTCCTTGATCTAGGGACTTTTCACTCATAGCTAGTGGCAACACTGGAGCGAAGAGCCCAGCCATCATCATATGATCATAACCTAAAATTTAATAGAAAAAGTCATAACATAATAATTCGATAAACGATAAGTCCCAACGAACCAAGAAAAGGAACACTATTTTTGGCAACTAGAAACTTGTGATTTTTCTTCTAAATCACCAATGTTTGGACCTCTAAGTTTTCCTTCGCCAAGGAAGGATGTGAAAGATATTTCAACTGAAAACTCATCCTCTGTCAGTACTTGTCTTTTATGCGAGAGAAAATTTAACCTTGTTTTGCAGCAAGATGACTTTCTACAGCACATATTCGATTCTCATAAATTAGTCATTGCTGATGTACCTCTAGTAGCTAACTTAGAAAGGTAGGCATGTTCTAAACAAATAATCAGTATTTTTAAATATTAGCCTTAGGCTATGAGAGAGACCTGTAAAATAATCTTCATACTTGGGCATGATAACTTAACTTAGGCCATTGGGCCTTCGGCCATTGCTGAACTGCTGAGTTTAAATTTATTTAATGATTGACAATAAATGTTAAATAAGTCAATGCTTCGGATGTGTAGAAATCCAGCTTGGAGGAGAGAAAGTTCCTTGGAGGATAGGCCTATGGTAACCAAAACAAAATATTTAGCTTAGTTTCTTGTAGGGCCTATCTTTGTTTGGATTCAGACCTGTTTAGGCCTAACTTAATCATCCATTTGGTTAGTTGTGGACTACTTAGTGTAGCCTAAGCTATCAACGTGAATGTTATCCTCCTCTTTCCTGTAGAAAATTAGGCCTACCCATACTTTCCATGTAAACACAATCACTTATGTCGAAATAGGCCTAACTATCTAGAGTGAAATACCGGCCTAACTTATCGTCAGTTAGGTTAAGATTTGAGATTAGTTGTAGTGTAGACTGAACTGCAAAAGGGTACCTAAGTTAGTATGGAATTGAAGTGTCATAGGCTAAGTTAATTAAGTTAGGCCTACCCCAAAATTAATCTAAGTTTAACTAATCCATTCTACTCAAGCCAAAAGTACAGTACCAGTACCAGTGCAACAAAATATTGGTAAGTTACAGTTCCATTAGGTACCTATCCGATGAATAATGATAAATATATCAATATTTATATGGTTGGATGGGTTCACTTCCATATCTGTTGGCCCAAACAACCAAATGAGTAACTTAATATTGATTATTTGATTGTTTAACTTAATTCGATATATCGTTTGGTTAGTTAGGTTAGGTTAACCTTGCCTAACAAACCAAACGATATATCGAATAAGTTAATCGATATATCGACTGATATTTTAATTTGGTTGTTTGTGCCAACAGATATGGAAGTGTACCCGGTTGGATAATAATATTGTATTTAATAAAGGCAGAGGATATGCGTCCGGTAACCGGACGTGGATTAGGTGTCCGGCAGTTAGGCTACTGTCATAACCAAACAAACTTGCTGATAGTGAAAAAATCTAATTAAGTTTAAATTCTGTTCATAAAATAAAATTATAAATGCCTCAAATTCTATCAAAAGATGTACAGTTAAGAAGAATGGGCGGTGCTTTCTTTTTATTCAATATATTAATATAAAAAAAGGCTGCACTTTACTTGACGTCCTACACTCATTCGATTGTTTTTTCGATTCGATATATTCGATTGTTTCATTCGATATATCGTTTGGTTAGTAAGGTTAGGTTAACCTTACCTAACTAACCAAACGATATATCGAATGAAGCAATCGATTAATCGATAGATATTTTCATTCGAATGAGTGTAGGACGTCAAGTAAAGTGCAGCCTAAAAAAATTGAAACTTGTCAGCCGACAACTACGATGAGTAAATATTGTTCAGTACGTTATCAACAACCAATAAAAGAAAATATATTGAAATGAAACTGTTCTAAACTAACTTAGCTAACCAAACTTGCTGTAACATTTAAAAATTCCGTTTGATAGCCTATTCCCCATATGCCTTTTCTGTTATCAAACAGAATTTTTTCTTAATCCAATATAGGCTATAGGCAATTATTTTTGCCTGAACAAGATTAGGCTAGTTCCTATGCTCTAATACCTATTCTCTAATAACCTATTCTCTATAACTCAATAACTTGGTTATTTATTTATTTATTTATTTATTAAACACCAACGGCAAACACCATTTTACATTAAGTAGTTACAAAAAATATTATAAAGATATAATAATTAACAGAGAGGAGTAACAATGCATAAAAAAATATAACAATGTATAAAAAATATAACAATAACAAAACATAACAATGAATATATCAATAACAAGAATACAAACAAAATAGATCACAAATATTAACATGGGAAAAATCAACAACAAAGGAATAACAACAACAATGCTTTTATGGTGTACCCTCAAGGATGATGTCAGCCGCAGAACGCCGAACCACCCCCAAGGAGGCAGTTAAAAGGTCCACAGAGCTGCTTATCACATTCCCGAGGCGCATGATCCGGGGAATGGGACTAGATCTGGCGTAGTTGGTCCCAGTATGGTCCAGTTCAAATACACGCTGATGTCTCGTGATTCTCGAAGGAACATGGAAGTTTATCCTTTCCAGCAAGAAGGGGCAGTTGACTTGGTTATTTATCAGTTTGTAGAGAAAGGTCACATCAGCCACTCGCCTTCTGTTTTCAAGACTCGGAATGTCATAGATATTAGAGAGCTCAACTACCCGGACGTCACGAAAGTCAAGTCCAGCACGACATCCCAGGAACCTGATGAAGCGTCTTTGTAGCGACTGAAGATGGTAAATATGGCCAAGATGGTATGGTGACCAAACCAAGGAAGCATACTCGAGAAGCTGCAGGATGAGAGACTTGTATAGGATAATACAGGCATGGTTGCTCAAACCATGTCTAGCAGAGCGGAATACCAAACCGAGCATATGAGAGGCCCTGGTGCAGATTTGGTTTATGTGGGGTCCAAACTCGAATGAGGAGTCAATTAGAACACCAAGATCCTTGATGGTATTGCATCTCTCAACCCGGTTGCCATCAAGAGAGTAGTCAGCTAACACTGTATTTAATTTCCTGCTGAACGTGATCAATTTGGTTTTTGTGGGATTCACAGCCATGTCATTGGAGAGGCACCAGCCAAATACGTCATCGAGGGCGTCCTGCAAGGACTGGCAGTCATGATGTGATGCAACTTCGACGAGTAGCTTAATGTCATCCGCAAATAGAAGAAATGGGACTTTGATGACCTTCTTAATGTCATTAATAAAGATGGAAAATAAGAACGGTCCAAGATGAGACCCCTGAGGAACACCAGAACTTGCAGCGAAGAAAGAAGAGACTTCAGAACCAAGGCGTACAGCAAGCCGTCGATTGGTAAGGTAGCTCTTAAACCATTGTAGAATCCTTCCAGTGAACCCATAGCCTTGGAGCTTTGCAAGCAGATGACTATGATTTATCTTGTCAAAGGCTTTACTAAAGTCAATGTAAATGGCATCAACTTGATTTCTTCGACCAAAGGCTTCCAACACCAGACACTGGAGAGATAAAAGATTCGTCACAGTGGAGCGACCAGAGGTAAAGCCATGCTGCTCATCAATTATGATATGTTTAAATAAAGGCTGTACGATGTCTAAAATAAGCCCTTCAAAAATTTTACTGAGGACGGACTGGATTACTATGGGCCTGTAATTTGTAACATCGCAACGATCACCGGATTTGAAGATTGGAACCACATAACCATATTTCAGTGTGGAGGGAAAAGTGCCTGTAGACAAACTAAGGTTAAATAGGAAATGGAGCTGATTCACCAGCTCAGAGTGGCAGAATTTGAGTACTCCAGGCGTGATGTTGTCAGGTCCACTACCCTTGGTGGGGTCCAAGTGAAGAAGCTTCTTATTGATATCTTCTAGGGAGATAGCACAATCTGAGATGGTGAATGGAGTATCAAATGAAGGTACTGGCAGCTCATCAAGGGACGCATGAGAGTATACGGACGAGAAATATTCGGCAAACAGTTCACACATCTCATGTGGGTGGGAAACCTCAGTTGGACCATGTTTAAGGGAGCAGGGCATGGAAGATGTTCGATTGAGATTCTTCACAAAACTCCAGAAGATCTTGACATTAGTGGAAATGGTAGTATTAACATGGTTGACGTAGCTCAAACGACAATCCCTGGATACAGCCCTGCATCGGTCCCGAATGACGCTAAAGTTGTGGTAGTCAATCAAGTTGAGAGATATCTTATATTTCTTGTGAAGCGTCTTCTTCAGAATAACAAGTTCCCTAAGCTCTTTGGAGAACCATTTTGGAAAGACGGAGGGACTGACAGACTTCCAAGGAGAGTGAGATTTGATGAGTTCGCTGAGTTGACTGCAAAAAGTGGAAAACTGAAGATTGACATCGCTGCAATCATAGTCGAGCTGAATGGCTCTGTCCTGGAGGTCAATTTTAACCTTTTCAATGTCACATCTTCGAATGTTCCTGATGAAAGTAGGGTGCTTTGGGCGCTCGATCGATGGTTCAATATCTGCAGAAACACACAAGCTAGGATGGCAGGGTTCTTGGGCAAGGAGGGGGTCATTAGCATGTGACACGGTAAAGACGTCGGATGACCCAAAGATCAAGTCCAGCTGAACTCCTCTATCATTCACCACATCACTGATCTGATTGACACCAAGATGTGCAGCCAAGTCCAAAATGATATTGACCGGTGGAGTAGCAGTTGACAGTTCGGGGTGAATCCAGTTGAAGCCTGGTTGATTGAAGTCACCAGCAATCAGTATGTGGTCATAGTTGTGGTAGACTGACAATACTTCCACTAGTGACTCAGCAAACAGAGAGTAGAGTCTTGTTTGAGCTTGAGGAGGGATATAGGCAGCACAGACAACTATCTTGCAGCTGGCTGTAAGTTTAACAAGAACACATAGTGCCTCCACTGGTAAATCGGGCTGTACGATTTCGGATGAAAAAATAGTCTTGTGGACGGCAATCAAAACACCCCCACCATCCTGCTTGCTACTAGTTTGGGGCGAACGATCCTTTCGGTAGACAACGTATCCATCAAAGCCAAGCTCTGAAGAAGTAATAGTGGGATTCAAGTTTGTTTCGGTAAATATAATAATTTTATGCATGGAGATAGGGACAAGGGCATGCAAAGACGAGAGTTTGGAACGAATCCCATTAACATTTTCATACAAGAAGGAAAAGTGTTCAATGCCGTTGGTGCTTAGTCGTTTTTTGACTGGACAATTTTTGGGATTCCATTACTATATTTAATGGTGAGATTTTCTTCACCAGACTCAGTTCGACGGGACAGCTCAGCTCTAAGTTTTTTTAGATGCTCAACCTCATTATTAGTTCGGTCGCGGCTAATAGAAGTTTTGGAGAAATTATCTCCAAGCCCTTTTAGAAAATCCTTAGTAGCAACCTTGGTGATCACACGAACAGAACCCTCACAGCCAACAATAACTTTGATTGGACGGGGTTTGCCTCTTGACCCCTTCCCAACACGAAAGAACTTGAAGGAGTTCACATTTAAACTTGGTTCAATTGCCGTGAAAATGACTTTCAGGTGTTCCTTATCATCCATCATTCTGTCCTCGGCCGTACTCTTTGTGCTCTCACGCAACCCAAAGACCATTACATTTTTGGCCCGGAGATTTCTTTCATTAATTTCTTCAATGGTGGAGGCAAGACAGGAATCAGAAGAGGAGTGGCTTTCAAGCTTGGCTAATCGTTCGCCATGTGTATCTACCGTTGTGGAGGCTCTAGCCAGGTTCTGGGATATGGAATCCACTTTATTTTCGACAGAAGTCACCCGTGGTTCCAAACTTGATAAGGAGCTCGACCAAGTACCTATTTAACTACTTAAAAATATTTACTATGTCTGTTTGTCTGTCTGTCTGTAATTTAAATGCGTTTGAAGATATTAAAACAGATGGAATATGGATCGTAAAGGAAAACTAAAATGTCGATACGGTATATCGAAAAGAAGTCATCAATAATGAATGTTCCCCTTAACAGGAAAGTACCGGTTAGTTTATAATAGATTAATTTCTTATCCAATATATAGGCTATTATTTTATCCCAAACAAGATTACCTAGTTCTTAATCCTATTCTCTAATGCGAGCTATAACTCAATAAATCGGTTATTGAACCAAGTATAACTTAGACTTATTTGCTATGTCTGTTTGTCTGTTATTAAAATGCGTTTGAAGATAAACTTATTAAGACGGATGGAATATGATCGTAAAGGAAAACAAAAATATTGATAGGCCTATATCGAAGAAAAAAATCATTAATAATAATGAATGTTCCCCTTAACAGGAAAGTACCGAAATGGCATTCTAAGCAAAATCTTTGGCAAAAAGTTAGTGACACCGATGATGATGGAATTCGATCTAAGTACCTCTTGAAGATCAGCCGAGTACTCTATCCACTACACCACGAACACTGACCGCATTCCACCGTATTGTTGTGTTACTGGTGTTCTGGGCCCCCACAACCCGGTGACGTCACTGCCGGACACCTAATCAACGTTCGGTTACTGGACGCGTATCCTTTGCGTTTGATAAAATACCAAATGACATCAATAACCTAAATTCTTTTACTCATTAAAGGAGGTTTGACTAAGTTGGCACAATTTCTGTCCACAGTAAAAAATGTTACATAAGAAACCAGGTTTAGATAATTGGAAACTTGATATATCGCAAATATGTTAACAAGCCTTAAATAAGTGACACAATTTTTTTATACTGAGAGTAAATTGATGGTATATTGTGGTTCTTTGCATACATAACTTAGGCCTAAGGCTTTTTTAATGGGGCTCTCATTCCTCAATATTCATATGAGAGACATTTTTTTATACACTGTTAGATTGTTGAATACATTACTTATGCTTGCCACTTGGTTCTAGATATGTTAGCTATTGGAGAATGAGAATGAAAGACAACCCATTAAAAGAATTTTGCTCTACAGTCTTTGTTGATGTTGAGAAAGAAGGTAAAATTTTCCCCAATGAAAAATATTTCCTCTTATCAGATGTCTTACCAGAGGACAGACAACTAAGGGAAGGTCTTCAACAACAAAGATTGGTGAGTACTTGCGTACCGTAGGTGCTTTTTCAAAATGATTGCTTTTGTGTTAAGTTTTATTGTAAAGTCAGAATTGAATAAAAAGACCATTTGGATGGAGTAGAATGTTGTAAACCCTTAAATCAGGGTTAACATCTGTCCCTATTATATTGGAAAAGGCCCGACTATGGTCCCTTTTGCCTGTGTTTATGTTTGTGTTAATCCTGGGGGAAAGGAACCCGTCCTGATTTTTTCCTAAAAACCAAAGGTGGTAGCCCTGTCTTAGATGTCTTTATATGCATTCAGAGGCCTAAAGTATTATTACAATGATAGGTGTTTAATCCACTAAATGAAGAGAAGTTGTTTTGGGTTAATACACTGTCTTATAATCAATTGAACGTTGCAGTTAATAATCATGATGGTTCATGATGTTGTCTTTGCCTCCGGAGTATCAATTAAATATTAAAATGGCGTAAATACCTATCTCTCTTTGCTTCTCAAACCGGTCATAGAATTACGCCCAAGCAACTAGTTAAGCCTCAGATTTTGAGCCATCATTAGGTGTGTCCTGCTGAAGACCATCAATTCATTTTAAGGTTTTGTGTTTTTAATCTGACGGCCTTGTTGAATGGGAGTTTGTGATGCTCATGGCTGATTTGTTGGAGACCAGTACTACCTATTGTCAATGACTACATCAGTGACAGGTCAGTTGTATCTATGTGAGTTTGCTCCTTTAATTGGATTTAGTGCTATCTTGACACACATTATACAATTTTAATCTTGCAGGAATGGGCGTTAGAGCAACAAAAGGTGGAAAGGGAAGACAACAATTTCTCGAGGGGCTGTCTTTTTTGCACCAGCCACATATGTGGTACAAGGGCTCTTTATTTAGACCACCTGGCTTCTCAACATAACCTCCAACTTGGCCATCCACATAACCTGGTGTTTATAGACGAGCTTATAAACAAACTGCATGAGAAAATTGAAAGGTATGTTTGTCAAACCTTGGTATTTGTTACATTTGCACTTTACTCATTGAGCCTCAAATGCTGATATCAGCCATTAATGGAGAATAACTTAGCGGAAATGGCTGAAAACTATACGTTGTGGTGAAACCTGGGTGTCATGTTTACTACGTTTGGGGTTTTTGCCAACAAGTGTTGTTGGAAAGGTCTGATTAATGGCCGAGCTGTCTAAAGTAATATAACGTCTCTTCAATAAGACTTTCACCCTAGCTGTCATTTGTTGTCACTTTGACAAGTCATTTAAGCTCTGTTTTGAAGGAATTTGGATTGTTTGCTTTCATTCCCCTTGTACTACCTCCGATGATTAGGTTTAAACAGCATATAAATAGGCCAATATAACTTAGGTATAAGTAGTCATAAACTTATCAATAACATCCCTAGGGAATTTTATTATGTTTGTAACATTGTTTCTGGAATGGACTGTTTGAATATCTTAATCTTCTCTTTTTTTAGGCTTCAGTGTTTCTATTGTGAAAAAGTTTTTAAGGATAGGAACGTCTTAAAAGAACACATGAGAAAAAAGAGCTGGCACAAACGTATCAATCCTGAAAACAAAGAATATGACAGGTTTTACATTGTGAATTATTTAGAAGCTGGGAAAACATGGAAGGTAATAAATTATCTTACTGATTTTGCTGTAGACCTAGTTTATAAGTTAGTGAGGTAGGAGGCTTGACTTGTATTAGAAACAATACGAAAGTGTACACTATTATAATTCATAATATACACATTTTGATCAACTATTTCTTTCTGAAATCCAAAGAATTTTCCCAGTTATAACATATAACCCATCTATACTAAACACAGTTCTTTAAAAATGCAGAAATAAAATGTTTGTAGTTTACTCAACAATTGCGTTTAAAGATAGTGTTAATGATACTAGTAGGAAATTCAAGGTACACAATTTAATCGATCATAAGGCCTTGGCGAGTGCCTTATGGATACTTTATTTGAAAATCCGATCAGGTGAATAGAAATTCTCTTACTCAGCAGGTTTATTGCATGGAGGGTAATATTGTTAATTTCTGTCACATAAAAAAGTGGTTTGCAGTTGCGAAGTCTTTGAATTTGTAGAATCTCCTCCACAGTGTTAGCAATGCTACTGATATTTTTGATTAGGTCTACTGTGAGGTCCAAACAGTTCAGAAATAAGGTGCTACCAAACACATACTTAAGAACTTTTTCTCATCCTTATGGAACAGCCGAAGATACATTTTATTGTTAGTTCTGTACAGTGTACTGTGGAGGACGTGTTTTGTTTACAATTTGATCCTTGCTATTTCAGTAATTTGAGACCTCGATTAACCAAATAATACAATCTAATCATAAACAATAACTCGTCCCTTAGTCATATAACCAAACAGCAAAGCCCAAATCAAGAAATTAACCCTAAAATGGGTGAAACAAAATTTTGTCGACACTAGCGCGCAGTGTCACTGTACATGGTTACGAAAAACAAGCTTGGAAAGTGTTGGGATGGAAAGTCTACTTGTGGTGTTGGTTAAAACTGCTACTTGCAATGTTTTTTTTTTTCAGGAACACCAGGGAGTTGAGGCTCGTGATTTGTCGAGCAATGAGGACGCAGAGTGGTCGGACTGGACAGAAGACACAGGAGACGCCATCGTGTGTCTGTTATGTCATCACTCTGACAACAGCTGGGACGATGTCAACACCCACATGCTCTCACATGGCTTCAACTACGAACAACTCACTAATGGGCTCGACTTCTATCAACAGGTGTTGTGAAACGTTCATGGTTCTTAAACTAAAAAGAACGACCAGCTGGTAAATTGTAAACTGTTTGTGGCTTTGGTATAGAATAAGAAAATGGAATACGGTTAGTAAGTTTTTTTGCTTAATCATGTGGATTTGATTTGATTTGAAGTTAATTATAAGTCCGGTTAATCCAAATTAGTTGGCAGAGTCCACATCTGAATCCGGGTTGCCAAATTTCCGGAGAAGTTACTACAGAATAAATCTTGACATCGTGTTGATGATTGCAAATGGTACCTGCAATACAGGGTTATTTAAAATTAATGGTACATAACTAAAATGCTGGTACGTCTTTTTCCATAGAAAGATTGAGTTTATAAGTTTGTTTTGAAAAGGTTATGTTTTTTCTCAGTTGCTTAGTTGAGTACTACAAAGCCTGTCAACAAAATGGCTACTACAAAACAAGACAAGACATTTTAAGTGTTTTAGAGTTTGCTCATATTAATGCTGTTGTTAGTGTTCAGCGGAACTTTAGGACCAAATTTAGGAAGGAGGCTACTCATCTATATACACTGTATAGTCATATACAGGGTGTCTACCATCCGGGAAAACCGGGAATTGTACTTAATTTTTTATAAAATGGTTTAGGTTACCTTTTGCGTCGAACGATCCTTGTGTAGTAAGTGATAACTACAGCTGTTTCATGCCGCTGGGGCACATCTTCAGGTTGTAGAGCGTCAAGATAAAATAGCTTAATTTTTTACTGGCCATGAAATGTACGGAATTGTCCTTAAATGCCAGACTATGTCCTTAAATTTTTTTAAGGACATAGTCAAAGTTATAATTTGTATTATATTTACAAATTTTTAATGGGCAAAATTTTATCAATCGCTAGTTGGTCAGGAGCACATTTAAGGTTTATCAGATGTTTGTTTAGTTGACATTTTCATAAATTTATTACTAGGATAATTGTGTAGTAAAAAACTATTAGAAGCTCAAACCCATTAACATTTTATCACCACAACCAAGTGTCAAGTCAAGTACTTCCAAGAACCATTGTGAAAGTAGCTTAGGTCATAAAAGTTTTATCACTTTTATTCCTTTACAACTTCCATTATTTATTACTTAGGTAATTATTATGAGATCCCAAACCTATTTAATCATGGAAATAATAGTTTTATTATAATGGCTGTTAAATTTCACTTCTTACTTGTACTTTTATCTTCTTGAACATTCAATTTGCCCCTGGCCATTGCCTACTGTCATAAAACTGTTTATGGTTTCTACAGTATTATTTTGTAAGTTAAAACATTTTTTTATGGATATTACTTTCAATTGACAAAACCACAAGCATTGTTGTTTGCATTAATTGTAACCATTGCATTTTCTGTATCTTTGTCTTATATTGTTGGCTGTTCAGGTTTCAATGTTTTTGTTTCCCATATTTATTTATTGTGTTATATGCTTTAAGCAATCTAAATCTTATGAACTAGAATGATGATGGTGACTTTGCTGCTATTATAACCTCATTGTTAGTTACTCAGTTGATATAGCCCCCCCTAAATAATTAGGTCTAGGCCTGGGTATTTTTATTCTTTGAAATAGCTGTAGAATATACTAAAAAATGTAATTGATCCCAATAACTTTGCAAATGAAAAGACAATAATCTTTCTCTGTGCTCACTGGTAGCCACTTACCATACCGATTTTGTATTGAGAACCAAGGTACAATATATGTATTAAAGATTTGTTTCAAAAGTAGTCGAGAACTTAACAATGTGCTAGGGCGAATCATGCCTAACTAATCCACATAGATCGGATATGATATGATAATGTTTCCATGACCGATCGAGATGTTCAGGATTTTGTCGCTATTGCGGTAGACGATGATTGGGTTTCTCTTTTACACTAAAGCTTTACCCAATTTAAATTTTTGCTCATTTCAATAAATTTCTATTTTGAAATTTAACTCTTGTCTATTATTACTTACTTTTCTCTCTGGTACAACTACTGTAGTTGTAACAGTGAAGAACAATATTAATACAGTTTGATAAATCAGGAAAATATATTCGGTAATCGGTGCGACAACGGTTACGACAAAGTGTCCTTAAATGTACGGGAATTGTCCATGAATTTTTGATCCAGAATGTAGTAGACACCCTGCATATAGATATGTATAGTCAATATAGATGGAATGTGGCATCTAATTAGCAATAGTTGTAAGTTGTAATGTATACTTCAGTATCCAAAGCAGTGCCGGTAAGTCTATGATGAGGTTCCTCTTTTTTAAATTTTATCATAGAATAATGGTTTCAGGTGAAGTTAGTGAACTATATCCGTCGACAGGTGCACAGACTAGCTTGTATCATATGTGATGAGAAGTTTGAGTCATCCGAGTCACTGTTGAGTCACATGACTCAGGCTGGCCATCTTACTTTGCCTCATTGTCTGCTATGGGATCAGCCTGAGTGAGTTGCAGATAGTAGTATTTCATGTTATGTTATGTAACTATTATTTTTACGGATAAATCAATTGTACTATACCACCAATTGAGATGGGGACACCTCCTACGTGCTTTTTACCCAAATATGAGTGAAGGATGTGTAGAATGACATGAGATGCCTTGTGTACAGTAGACCCCCTCTTAACCGACAGTGTCACATTAACTGATTATTGGATTATCCACCCTTGATCGTAAAATATTACAGTTTGTTTTAACCGATCTTGCTTTTACAGCAGTTTGGTTTAACTGCCGCTTTCTAGGAATCTCTGCATTTCCCGCTTACCTCCACAGGAAGAGTCAATAAGAGTTAATAAGATGTGCATATTGTAAAGTGTGTTACAATTTTGATCACTGATTATCTTATCACTAGACACAAACAGCGAAACTTGTAGGAAGGGGTTAACGACTCCAAGGTCAAGATTGTTTTTGTGACTCGAACCTCCAGTGAAAGGCTGCATTACACTGATAGATCGCGGAAGTGTTTACCACAAAAGATGCACCAATATGATTTTAAAACTATTTAAAGGCTCTTTTAAAAGAAGAGAAACCGGTTAATGTTATAATAACACCGATGACTTACGGTTTGAGAAATATTTTATTCATTGAATGATCAACCATATTTTGTATCTAACACAATAATACCAATAGTCATTATTGTTTTTACACTTATTGCTCAACTCATTAAACAATGCTAAATGCTCGAAATTTGTACATATAATTTCACTCTATCGAAATAAGATAAATTAGCCTAGGCCTTGAAAGTAACTGTTGATTTCAACGGGTTTCACCTAGTAAATTAATATTACAGTACCAAAGTTATTAAAATAAGAATTTTTATTGACTCTTGCCTACAACTATAATTTATTCCACTGAAAGTATTTGACTTAACCGTGTTTTGTGTTAATTTGTGACTTTTCTACATATATTCAAAAGGAGATAGGTGTAGTTTATTTTATAAATAATGCAAGTACCACTTCAAAATAATGATTATATAATTCCAAATGAATAGCTCTTCATTATGTTGTTTTTAGAGATTGCCCTTTTTAACCAACCTTTTGAGTTATCCGGTCCCATTATGGTCGGTTAAGAGGGGGTCTACTGTAGTTATTTTTTACTGACTATGATCAGCTGTTTCATTAGCTCTAGGGCCATTTCAAGGGGCATTTCAATTACAAGGCAAAAATGTAGTTCAGATTCCACTATAAGCTGTAGATCCCTTAGTTGCCATTTGTTGTATGGGCTATTAATTAACAGTCCTGTCTAAGGAACATGTCGGCCTTAGTCAATTACAAGACTTCAAGATTGTGCCACTCATCTCCATTCATACTTGGCTTAAAATACCTACCTTCGTATGATCAACATTTCAGTGAGAATTATTAAAGTATTTACTAAAAGCCCAATGATCAAGGACAGCTTAGTCCAGTTTCGAACCATCAAAAAAAGTCTTGACTTTTATCAGGATCGAACTAGCAACTTTAATTGTTAGGTGAGCACTAACCCAATTAGCTGCCCAGCTATTAAATTGGGTTGATATACAATGTACACTCTCTTTTTCAATACGCTTTCTTAGGACTTAATACGGTCTGTGTAGCACATATTATTTATGCTGAGTGGTTATGATTCCATAGACACATCAGAAACAAGTAACAACCTTTTAGCGAATTTCCCTATAGGGAAGTAGCTATTACCGTAGGTCTCAATGGTAAGACTTAGGCCCGGGACCGATTTACTTTTTCATTTTAATGTCCCCAGAGGCCAAAAACACCATTCGTTCAAATTTTTATATATGTATATATATATATATATATATATATATATAGATTTATATATATATATGTGTGTCCGTGAACACGATAACTTGAGTAATTTTTATCCGATTTTGATGAAATTTGGTTTGAAGGTGTAAGGCGGGATAAACTTGAATGAGTTCGCGATCCAGCATGATCGGACCATGGGAACAGGGTTTTATGGGGTAAAAATTGGTTTTTCTCACTTTTTACCCTCAAAACACAAAATTTCCCAATTTTTCTCTAAACCTTCTTAAAGAGCTTAAAAAAACAAACAATTCAGTATATCAAAGTGTTTTTGTACAATTATTGGTTACGGAGAAAACTAAAAAAATTGTAAATTTAAAATTCCCATGTTATTCTTATGGAGAATATTGTAAAATGTTGTAGTTTGCTTGTTTATGGATATATTTTGATCAAACTTGGCAAGTTTATTTATTTTATAGTAAGCTATCAATATTTTACTAAAAACACACTACTTTATTAGTTTCCTTGTAGCAGTAAACCTAGGTATTCGTTAAACCTAATGTTATTTAAATAGATCAATTGAAAATCAATTTGGCCAAATGGAAATTCGCTTAGACGGCAGGTTTGCTGCGGTGGGGGTATTTATATAGTGATGTCAGATATTATTGCTTAATAGCATTGTAATGTGCTAATTTTGAACACATTGCTTGATTTTGAAGGGTATTACACAACAGGGTGTGCAGCATACCTGAAAACCAGGATAGTAGCATTCATAAATTTTGATAACTAGGAAATATTTGTGAATTGTATAATATGAGTTTTATAGTTGAAAATCACAATCACGGGGAGCTATATCGAAACCAGGGACCTTGCCGCAAGCGCAAGAATTTATCATAGCTGTTGTCACAATGATAGGAAATCATTAAGAATTTTGTTCCGATCGGAAGTTATGATCAGGAATGTGGCTGTGATCGCTAGAAATGATCACAAAATCTGTCTAAATGTTTTCAATATACTATCAGGTACAAACGAGTAGGATTTGCTTATTTTGAGTGGCACCTGGAACTGTCCTTGAATTTGATTTTGATGTGTTGCTAGTAGGTGATAAAAGTAACCTTTGAACATCCACTGGGAATAACCCAAGGGAGTTTGTAGGTCATATGTTAAATGTTCATGATCAATTTTTGTGTACGATGTTAGCTAAGTTCGATCAGCATTTTTTGCATTCATTCTGAATAAACAGATATGCATATCTTCTCTTTTGTAGGATTATAGAATTCATTATCTTTTATGCTATTGTAATTCTGTATAAGGGACAAAATTAAACACATAAGATATGAGCTCTTAGCGCTCAAAACATCCTTAGTAATTTTTTTTAACGTTGCCAATAATCTTATGTTTTCAGATACTATTTCCCGACATATGAAAATGATCTCTTCCTTTGTCAAATTGAAGATTCTAAAGATGCTGAAGAAGAGGAGTTGAAAGAAAAGCTGTAGGTATTCTACTTATAGCTATGAAATGTTAATGCTTAAGTCAGGTTCTCCATCGCTTAAAGTATCAGTTAAGATTGTGTGATAAAAAATGAATGATTTTACTGAGATTGCAGGAGACATTTAAAATTTCACCGCACTGCAGGGGACACTCGTTATTTTAACAAATCAAATCAAATCAAATCAAAATTTTCTTTATTCATTATGTACACATAGAGTACAGAATGGCGTCAACAAGTACTATTATAAACTAGAAAGTACAAGTATATATAATACAATAATAAATTAAAATTATAATCACTGTAAGAAATTAAATTAACTGTTACAGACGACATATGCTTAAAAAAATTCATTAAAACTGTACAAAGGTTTAACAATAATAAATGACTTCAATTTCTTTTTGAAGGATCCAAAATCAGTTATACATTTTATGTTTTCTGGTAATGAATTATAAAATTTGATGCCTGAATATGTTGGCTTCTTCTCATAAAATGTTAGCTTATGTCTATTAAAACAAAAATTATTTTTATTTCTAGTTTCATATCTGTGGTTAAAACCTAGCATACAATGACTATTTTGATTTTTTTTAATCCACAGAATCAGATCATAGATTAATTGGTTGTAAACTGTCATTATTCCTAAATTTGAAAAATGTTCTCTGGCTGACTCAAACCACTTAAGTTTCATTATTATTCTTATTGCTTTTTTTTGTAATATAAGTATCATGTTTAAATTTTCATTAGAGGTGTTACCATAAACCGACAAACCAAAAGAGACATGAGAGTGCACAAAAGCAAAATAAACTGCTTTAAGGGTTTTAATATCACAAAATGGTGATAATTTTCTAAGGATGAAAATACCTGTTGACATTTTTTTACAAACTTGAGATACATGAGTGTTCCAGCTAAGAAGTCTATCAACACTTAAACCAAGGAATTTTGTTTCCTTAACTTCACCAATAAAGGAATCATTAAGACAAACATTCTTTACCACAGACCCACTTTTCCTATTTGAAGCGGAAAAATTAATATATTTAGTTTTTTGTTTATTTAATAAAAGGTTTAAATCAGCTAAATGTTGTTGGATTGCATTAAGTTTTATAAAAGAAGATATTTCTATATCATTTGCATGGTATCCGGATAGTTTTATATTTACATCATCTGCATATAAAGTGATTTTACTTTGATCACTGAAATTAGCTAAGCTATTGATTTAACATAAAAAGAATAAAGGTCCCAATATAGATCCTTGTGGTACACCATATTTCAACGGACTGTTACTGGAACGGCAAGATATAAGTTGATTATATTTGTTTACGTATTTCAGTTCAACAAAAGTAGTTTGATTACATAAATAAGATTTGATCCAATCATAAGCTTTATTTTTTATTCCAAAATTTGAAAGAATACTTAATAATTTGGTATGACAAACACTATCAAATGCCTTGCTGAGGTCGATGAAAATTCCTACGGCCTTTATCTATAGAATCAATGACTGATTCTATGAAATCTGTGCTTGCACTTATGACTGACTTGTTTTGTCTAAAGCCATGTTGCTCATTGGAAATAATCTCGTGAGACTCCAAGTATTTTGTCAATTGCTGTGCAACGACTCTCTCATACAATTTGGAAAAGGATGACAGTAAAGATAGTGGCCTGTAGTTAGAAGCAATTTGTGCATCACCTGATTTACAAAGTGGGGTGATTTTTGAGACTTTTAGTTTAATAGGAAAAATGCCAGAAATGAAAGACGAGTTAATTACATGTGTTAATGGTTTCTTTAGAAAAACAGAGGCAAGTTTTATGATAGGCATAGGTATGTCGTCATATCCAGCAGAATATTTATTGTCAAATGATCTTAGTACACTCTCAAAGTCCTCTTCAGTAATAGCTTCAAAAATACCAAGTTTGCTGTTAACTTTTTTGGTTTGTTGTAAGCCATTTGCAGATGACAATAGATTTGCATTAGGTACTATTTGAGATTCCACCAAGGTGGTATAATATTCATTAAATATAGAGGCAACATATTCAGGTTTATCAAATAACAATCCGTCATGTCTTAACTTGATATTATCATACTTTGTTTTCTCTTTCATTTTAGTTTCATTGCCAATAATATTCCAAGTTGCTTTACAGATATTGCTTGAATTGCAAATAAGATTACTATAAAAATCTTTCTTAGTCTTAATAACCTGATCAGTGAAATCTTTTTTTCTTTCCTTTATTAAACTTTTTAATTTAACATCAGATTTATCTTGTCTAAGTTGATTGGTCAAACTAATCAGTTCCTCTTTAGCCTTAAACAGATCAGATGTAAACCATTTATTAGTCTTATTATATACTCTACATTTTGTTTTGGGAAAACAACTATCAAAATAATAAAAGAAAATGTCAAAAAAAGTGTTAAATTTGGATTCAACTGTAGCATTATACACATTATCCCAACTTTCTGTTGATAGCATACTAAGGAATTTTTGTTTATCATTGTATTTTCTTTTGAAATGTGTTATATAACTATTTTTTGTTACATCAGCCCCTGGCCAATAAACTTCAAGAACTTGTGCATCGTGATCAGAGAGAGCGGTTATCAGCCCATACACCTTTAATTTATTCTGAGGGATGTTAGTAATTATGTTGTCAATTGCAGTTGCAGTAGTGTCACATATCCTAGTGGGAAAATCAACCATGTATCTAAAACCATGGTTTCTTAATAAATTAGTAAATTCCCTAGTTACATTGTTGTTGTCTAAAATGTTTATGTTAAAATCTGACAAACATGACCAAAGGAGCTGTTCACAATCTCTCCTATACAGAAGGTGTTCACAATTTCATTACCACCACAGATGTTCATCATTTCTGTGCGACCGCAAGAGTTTTACAATTTAGATGTTTCATGGTTTAGCTTTAATTGATTTTTTCCTATCAACAGTCATTAAAAAATTAATAACGCATGTTTTTCTCTTTTCAGAGTCTCAAAACATCTGACAGAAAACAAGGAATTAATAGAACAGTTTCAGAAATTGCTTTGTGATTTATGATTGAAATCAACATGTTTCTCCAATATTTTGTGTATTCCTCTTTGATGGAAAAGGGTATGAAAAGATTACCAGCAATTTGTTCAGAGAGAAGTTGTAAGCGTAACATAATCTGTTCAAATGCTTGTTGTGCTTAGCCTAAATTAAAAACACATTCTGCTTGAAAAAGAATCAGTAAAACATCTTCAATAAGTTTCAATGATGCAAATATAAAAATCAATTTATATATTTATATATCATATTCCTATGATAATAATTCTTGCCTTCATCAGTTAAATTAATCCTTCAATATTTTATGTGTGCATTTTTTTCTGTGTCATTGGCAACCTTTTTTTAAGGCAGATGTATTTATTTTTATTAATACATTTTTTTCTCGGTATTTAAAAACTGAAGGAGTCATTTTGTAATTAAAAGACAGAGTATTTACTTTGAAATTGTTATCATCAAACTTTCTTTAAGGGAAAAAGGGGCCACTCCAACACATTGTACAGTACACTTATATCACACGGAAATAGTTTGTGTTTTCATGGTTCCGTAATCAATCATTTGCAGAGAGAGATTTAAGTTAACACAGAATTTTGGACGAATGAATCTCGAATATTTGACACCATTGTATTGGCAAAAGATCGTAAGAAAAACTTATTAATGTAAAAAAAATGTGTCCAAGGAGATGATTGTGTACAGATTTTTGGTGTATGCAGGGCCGTCCGAAGGGGGGGGCAACCGGGGCAAGTTGCCTCGGGCGCCGCGGCTGAGGGGGCGCCTTGGCTAAGGGGGCGCCGCGCAGCGGCCATAGGTATCAACGCACAGGTCCCGAAATTTCAGGGAATTTTCGGGAAAAAATATTCCCGATTTTCGGGACGGGATTTGATCCGATCATCGTCAATTTTGACGCTTCGCGAGTGAAAATGACGCTGCTATCGCGAGAGATGTTCACGGTAATTCCACAAACGCAGGAGCCAAAGTCATTACAACGATCGCACCGTGACCGCAAGTCATTTGGACGATCGCGCTGAGACCACGGAGTCATACCAACGATTGCATTGTGACCGCGGAGTCAAACAGACATTCGCGCCGTAACCGCGAGTCATACCGCCGATTTCGCCATGACCGCGAGTCATACCGACGATCACGCTGTGACCGCGAGTCATACCGATGATAACGCTGTGACGGCGAGACATTTCGACCGCGAGTCACAAGTTTCTATACCTGTAAATTTTTACCCTTTTTTGCTTTTGATCAGTGCCACAAATTGTAAAATTGATTTCGTTTGTCTTTTTTGGTACCTAACTGCAATACTCAAGACTTTTTATGCACATGAAAAAATCCCGTCCCGTCCCGAATTAAAAGTTCAATCCCGTGCACCCCTAATTAACATAGTATAAAAACATGCGAATGCGACTACTACTGGGGGGGGGGGGGGCGCCACGACCACATTTGCTCCGGGCGCCGCAAACCTTAGGGACGGCCCTGGGTGTATGATTAAATACAAATTTTTGAACTACCTATATTGTGATCATTAGTTCCATATGATATTTTTTTAGATCTGGAGTACCATTATGCTTGGAGGCCAAGTGGCTTGTTAATTACTGAATCAAATATATTTATTGTTATTGAGTCGTTTTCTTTCCCTCTCTATATCCCAAATTTTGCATAATGTTGATTATATTCCATTATTATAAATGGTTATTATAAGTAATATATCTCTAAGGAAATTAACCATTACTAATTAAAGAATTTTCCCTAATTAGAGAATATAAGGCATAAGCTATTACCATGGGTCTCATAGTAAGACCTGTACCCACAGAGCATAGAATAAATATAGAGGCAGCACTTGCCGTCTGGGGTGAAGCAGGCTTCTCGCACCAAGATGGCGGCCGGCCCGGTCTGAATTTACATTTAAACCATTATATTGTTACCATGGAAACCACCAATCAATATTTACTTTTAAAACTCTCACCTCAGAACTTTGAAAGCCCGCGGGGCAGAGTCCTAGGTCAATATCGAAGGGGGATAGTTCTATATGTATTCTTGGAGCGGTAGCTTCATCTAATTCATAAAGTAGCATAGAATAACACAGTGGTAATGACGCCGTGTTTTCCAAGTACCGAAGCCCAAGTACTCTCTTACCAAGATGGCGGAAATCGGCTTCACTACTGGTATAGCTGTAGGGCTGTAGGTATAGGAGTGGTGACTCTATATATTTATTCTATGATCTGTGCCTGTACCCAGGACCAATGTCCCCAGAGGCTAAAAACACCATCCGTTGAAATTCATAAACATTCATACTGTACCTACATAATATTTATATGTGTATATATCAGAACACATACTGTAATGAATAACTGAGCACCCTTTTTGAAATCATTTTAGTTAAAAATTAAGATTATTTATTAATTTACTTTAATTGTTATTCTATTGGTTATTTCTTAAAATGTCATAGCAACATAATTAATTGTCTAAACAAGTATTTGTTAATAAATATGATTTCTAAAAAGGGGATGTCAAATTTTCAGTACGGCCGATATAAGTTAGAAAATATAAAAACTCTGGTTTTTAACGATTGTTATACCTCATTTAACATAGACAAGGACAGTATCGGTTAAAATATGGAATTGAAGATGTAAAAGGTCAAAATAAATAATTTGTTTAGCCTCTGCATGGTCTGAGAAAAGTACATCTTGTCGCTCAATGTTATTTCGCCATAACAAGAGGTCCCATTTCTAATATTCACTTTATAAACCGACTTTAGTCCAAAAAATGAAATGTCCTGCATTCTTTTGGAAATTTAGAGAACTACAACATAGTTCAGTTTACGAAGAACAAAATATCTCATAAATGTTGCGGTCCCGACAAGAGGTACCTTTTTTTATCTTATGGAGAAATAAAATAGGGCTGACAAGAGGTCCCTTTTCTGAAATGTGATTTTTACAACATGCTTCAATAAAACAATTATTTAAATAAAAAACTACCGTGAGTTAAGACAAAAATTAGTATTGCCTCCAAAGAGGACATTATAAGCTTTCTATTGATACCAAAATCGTTCCTTAAATACGAAAAAACTGTTTAATGCATATTTGTAATTTTCAGAATAGTTTTTCTGTTTTTCTCAAAATGAACCTTTTTCATAACAAAATTTCAAAGTCCTATGACTTAAGCAAAAAAATCATAGATGCATGGGACTTGCAATGCACCAAGTGATTCAGAATTTAATAAGGAATTCAAATATATACAAGGTGTCCATAAAAAACGTTTCAGGACTTTGGGATATGAATCCTCATATTAAAAGGAAGAAAAAAGTTTATTATTTGAAGTTATATCAGAAAATGCATATTTACCTAGATATCTGTCATTTGTTTATATTTGAAGTTTTTCACCCGATGATTATGATACTTGGTAAGAATGTTAATGTACACAAAAACTATTACAGTATAAAAAAAAAGTTGGTCCGATTATAAAATTGAAAATGGCTGCCGTTTAATTTTTGTAGCTTAAATAAGTCAAAAATGGATAATTTTATAAAAAAATGTCAATTGTAAATTAGCATTTGTAATTCCCTATCAAACCATACCAAGGACTAGGACTACAAATAACCCAAATTTATAACATTTTTTAGTTGTAAGATCAGGCAAAATGAAGTGCACCCCGACTAAATTTGACTTATTGGAGTGAGACTATAGATAATTATATGCCGATGCTTGATGGCAAATCTGTGCGTGCATACCTTCAATTTGAGACCTCAATCATGAAAATCGGTCGGGTAGAAGAGCTAAACAAACTCGGCAAAGAGAAACCAAATTTAACTCCCATAAGAAACACATAGAGAGCAATATTCGTTTACGTATAAACCGAGTGAGACTAAAGATAATTCAACGCCGATGCTTGATGGCAAATCTGTGCGTGCATACCTTCAACTTGAAACCTCAATCATGAAAATCGGTCGGGTAGAAGAGCCAAACGAACTCGGAAAAGAAAAACCAATTTTTTTTAATATATAAGATAATTACTAGCCCAGAGCAACAGAATGAATTCACAATAACTAGTATATTATGTACATATTGTAATGAAAATACGAAACAATATTCAGTATTGCAATCTAGATCCACATCTTCATTTTGCCGTTGGTTGTAAAGGGTTTTTCATTTTTTTAAATTAAATTCTTGCACTTGTAAGGCCTCTCCCCTGTATGAACCAATGTATGTCTCTTCATACAGCCTAAGGTTGTAAATGATCCACATGTAGAGCACTTATAAGGTCTCTCCCGTCTATGAACCAATGTATGTCTCTTCATACTGCCTAAGGTTGTAAATGATCCACATGTAGAGCACTTGTAAGGTCTTTCTCCTGTATGAACCAATGTATGTCTCTTCATACAGCCTAAGGTTGTTAATGATCCACATGTAGAGCACTTATAAGGTCTCTCTCGTCTATGAACCAATGTATGTCTCTTCATACTGCCTAAGGTTGTAAATGATCCACATGTAGAGCACTTATAAGGTCTCTCCCGTGTATGAACCAATGTATGTCTCTTCATACTGCCTAAGTTTGTTAATGATCCACATGTAGAGCAATTATAAGGTCTCTCTCATGTATGAACCAATGAATGTTTCTTCATATTACCTAAGGCTGTAAAGGATTTTCCACATGAAGAGCACTTGTAAGGTCTCTCTCCAGTATGAACCAATGAATGTTTCTTCATATTAGATAAGGTTGTAAAGGATTTTCCACATGAAGAGCACTTGTAAGGTCTCTCTCCAGTATGAACCAATGAATGTGTCTTCATACTGCCTAAGGTTGTAACAGATTTTCCACATGTAGAGCATTTGTAACGCCTCTCTCCTGTATGAACCAATAAATGTTTCTTCATATTACATTTGTCTGCAAAGGATTTTCCACATGTAGAGCACTTGTAAGGTCTCTCTCCTGTATGAACCAATGAATGTTTCTTCATATTTCTTTTGAATGCAAAGGTTTTACCACATGTAGAGCACTTGTAACGCCTCTCTCCTGTATGAATCAATAAATGTTTCTTCATATTACCTTTGTCTGCAAAGGATTTTCCACATGTAGAACACTTGTAAGGTCTCTCTCCTGTATGAACCAATGAATGATTCTTCATATTTCTTTTGAATGCAAAGGTTTTACCACATGTAGAGCACTTGTAAGGTCTCTCTCCTGTATGAAGCAATGAATGTGTCTTCATACAGCTTATTTGTGCAAAGGATTTTCCACATGTAGAGCACTTGTAAGGTCTCTCTCCTGTATGAATCAATGAATGTTTCTTTATATTACCTTTGGTTGCAGAGGTTATACCACATGAAGAGCATTTGTAAGGTCTCTCTCCTGTGTGAACCAATAAATGTATCTTTACTTGATATTGTTTGAAAAAGGTTTTTTCACATATTAAACATTTAAAGGGCCGCTCTCCTGTGTGATGTAATATATGAACCTTCATTGTGTATAGAGTTGTACAGCGTTGCTCACATATTGGACACTTGTAATAGTTGAGAAAATGTTTAGTGTGAGTTAACATTTCTACTCTTGCACTTTTTATTTCCATGTAGTTTATCACATAAATCTAGTAACTAATCAATAAACTCAACAAATCAGAGTGGTTTGTATGTATTTTAAATAGTAACATTGTTTGTAGGCTAACCTCATGATAGGCTAATCTCTCATTCAACATTAAATCTTCTCGTAGTCAAATCTTGCTGTGCCTGTGCTTATTTTCAATACACTTGAGTGATAATTCTTTTTCTCTTGTCTTTTTGTATTCTTCTATTGTCTTATATAAATTCTTAAATAAATATTTTCTGTTGTTTTGATTCCTTTGACTGTCTCAACCTACAACAAAAATATTCAATATAATTTAAATTCTAGTTTGAACAAATTAATTACCAGTAATTAATTTTGCGTAGGGGAAAGAAGTGATTTAGAACGGTTCTTCAAAGTATCATATCAGGGATTATCTGGATATGCCTGAACATCAATCTTAATTTGTTTTCATGCGTTAAAAATATATTTTTTTAGGAAAATATCATACTTAATTAAAAACATGTATTTATCCGTTCGCATGGGTTGAACAGTTAATTTACAACACTTAAATCATTTCTACAAGCTCAAGAAAATCATAATGATTCAAAATCAGGGATTTGCCGTCATGCACAACATTGAAAATTAAATCCCGCTAACCAATACAAACCCCTCAAATCCGAAACCCCCGTTGCGGAGAAAACTTCACTATTTTAACCACTAGACATAGCCTGAAAAATGATTTTTTTACCTCTTTAAAGGGGATAAAGCTCAAGGGTCGAATATTAGCTTTGACTATTAATACAACATAACAATACCTTTCATAAGCAATTGAGTTTAGGTAATTTTTAGATGATTAGGTTCGATCAGCGACCACAGAACTTGAGGAATATGTTCCGATATTTGGATTGTCTGCAATTTTAGACTCCCTTGTTTGCAACTCAGGATAATTTTGGGTGTCTTTGTGCTATGGCAGTAAAGGCGATTCCCCCGGCCAACCCAAGGATTAAAAACGTAAAGATGAATTTGATTATATATCGAAGACCTATGTATTTTGTAAATAAATGTAATAAAAAACTAAGCTTCCAACAACTGAAACACTCAACTTGAATTCATAAACAAAAAAATTAAACAATTGTATTGCATATTATTAGTATACCAGATATAAATTTTATATATAAATGCTTAAAGATAGTGTTTAGAGAAGTTAATTTTTCTGGGGGAGGACCCCTGGACGGGTTTTTACTGAAGGCTATTACAGACAGATAACCAGACCCCCTCATGAATAAGGTCTATTTACGTCTACCTATTTGTTTAAATAATTTTATATTATTCATACTGTCATTTTATCTGTTAGCTCTTATTCCTTAAAATAAGAACCAGTCACAGGCTACAAAATTTTTAAAAAAATAAACTGTATATACAGGGAGCGGCAGAAATATCTGACGGTTTTCAAGCGAGTACAGTCCGGCAGCCTGAGTGGAGGGGTGGGCAGCGGCTCATTCTCAAGGCCAAGTGCCCCCATTTCAGTTGCCATTGAGCAGTGGACCGGTATACATCGCGCGTTTGTCGTTGAGGCGTATTTCAAAAGTGGCGATTCTGTTGTTGATACGCAACGTAAGTTTCGTAGGTATTTTAATGTGGCTGGTGGGGAATCTATCCCATCCCGAAACACCATCAAATTGTGGGTGGATACCTTTAGATCCACAGGATCAACTGCAAAACGTAGGCCTACAGGCTGTCCAAGGTCAGTGAGGACGTCGGAGAACGTGGAGCAAGTGCATGATACACAATGCGGGCTTGTTAGCACAGCTTGTCGCACTCACTCCACGTTCTCCGGCGTCCTCACTGACCTTGGACGGCCTACGTTTTGCAGTTGATCCTATGGATCTAAAGGTATAGTGTATTAAATGTACTATGGAGTGAAACTAAAATGTTATTATTTGCTTGTTTAGGGATATGGAAAGTAAATATAAATACACCTAATAACACTTGAAATATGTATGTATTTAAACTCATACTTTTTAACAAGATGGTAAATACATGAAAGATGGTAGTAGTGATTGATTTTGTTTTGTTACTCAAATCGTCATCAGGCCGAATAACGTAATGTGCTGATAAGTTTTTTATTGACGGTTTTGATTAAATTTGAAAATATATTTATTTCATACCATACTATAGTAATTAACATATTAATAAAATGATTTCTTATTCTGTTGAGGAAACCTAAATTCTTGATAGGGACTAACTATGACAAGTTTATGAAGTAGTTTATAATGCACAAAGTACAAGTAGTCACACAGCATATGCTCTGTGACTAGTAGTTTACAGTATTTACAGTATTTTCAGTATTTACAGTAGTTCACAAATGGAAATTAGCTTAGTCAGCGACAGAGAATGATTATTTATTAGATTTAAATTGATATCCCCGCACACAAATTTTTTAAGTCTCTTTATCATTTCTTAATGCTTATAAAAAACACAATTCACTTCTTTGGCAGGTGAATTATGGTATGTAAAACAAACAACTCTGATGATTTTCTTTACTTTTCCAAATAACTCGATGATTTCCATTTAAATACCTCTTTACAATAAGGTATAAAGCCTGTAAATAAACAATATATCCTATAGTAAAATAAAATTATATAATTACTAGCCCAGAGCAACAGAAAGAATTCACAATGTATATGTATATTTTCTAATGAACATACAAAACAATATTCAGTAATGCAATCCAGATCCACATCTTCATTTCGCCGTTGGTTGTAAAGGATTTTTCATTTAATTCAATTATTGCACTTATAAGGCCTCTCTCCTGTATGGACCCATGAATGTGTCCTCATATAGCTTTTAGTTGTAAAGGATTTTCCACATGTAGAGCACTTGTAAGGTCTCTCTCCCGTATGAACGAATGAATGTGTCTTCATATAGCTTTTAGTTGTAAAGGATTTTCCACATGTAGAGCACTTGTAAGGTCTCTCTCCTGTATGAACCAATAAATGTCTCTTCATATTGCATTTGGTTGCAAATGTTTTACCACATGTAGAGCACTTGTAAGGTCTATCTATTGTATGAACCAATGAATGTATCCTCATATCACGTTTGATTGTAAAGGATTTTCCACAAGTAGAGCACTTATAAGGTCTCACTCCTGTATGAACGAATGAATGTGTCTTCATATTACCTTTGTCTGCAAAGGTTTTACCACATGTAGAGCACTTGTAAGGTCTCTCTCCTGTATGAACCAATAAATGTTTCTTCATATTACCTTTGACTGCAAAGGATTTTCCACATGTAGTGCACTTGTAAGGTCTATCTATTGTATGAACCAATGAATGTATCTTCATATCGCGTTTGATTGTAAAGGATTTTCCACAAGTAGAGCACTTGTAAGGTCTCTCTCCTGTATGAATCAATGAATGTGTCTTCATACTGCTTATTTGTGTAAAGGATTTTCCACATGTAGAGCACTTGTATGGTCTCTCTCCTGTATGAACCAATAAATGTTTCTTCATATTACCTTTGACTGCAAAGGTTTTACCACATGTAGAGCACTTGTAAGGTCTATCTTTTGTATGAACCAATGAATGTATCTTCATATCGTGTTTGATTGTAAAGGATTTTCCACAAGTAGAGCACTTGTAAGGTCTCTCTCCTGTATGAATCAATGTATGTGTCTTCATAGTGCCCATTTGTGCAAAGGATTTTCCACATGTAGAGCACTTGTAAGGTCTCTCTCCTGTATGAATCAATGTATGTGTCTTCATAGTGCCCATTTGTGCAAAGGATTTTCCACATGTAGAGCACTTGTAAGGTCTCTCTCCTGTATGAATCAATGTATGTGTCTTCATAGTGCCCATTTGTGCAAAGGATTTTCCACATGTAGTGCACTTGTAAGGTTTCTCTCCTGTATGAACCAATAAATGTTCTTTTACTTGATTTTGTTTGAAAAAGGTTTTTTCACATATTAAACATTTAAAGGGCCGCTCTCCTGTGTGATGTAATATATGAACCTTCATTGTGTATAGAGTTGTACAGCGTTGCTCACATATTGGACACTTGTAATAGTTGAGAAAATGTTTAGTGTGAGTTAACATTTCTACTCTTGCACTTTTTATTTCCATGCAGTTTATCACATAAATCTAGTAACTAATCAATAAACTCAACAAATCAGAGTGGTTTGTATGTATTTTAAATAGTAACATTGTTTGTAGGCTAACCTCATGATAGGCTAATCTCTCATTCAACATTAAATCTTCTCGTAGTCAAATCTTGCTGTGCCTGTGCTTATTTTCAATACACTTGAGTGATAATTCTTTTTCTCTCGTCTTTTTGTATTCTTCTATTGTCTTATATAAATTCTTAAATAAATATTTTCTGTTGTTTTGATTCCTTTGACTGTCTCAACCTACAACAAAAATATTCAATATAATTTAAATTCTAGTTTGAACAAATTAATTACCAGTAATTAATTTTGCGTAGGGGAAAGAAGTGATTTAGAACGGTTCTTCAAAGTATCATATCAGGGATTATCTGGATATGCCTGAACATCAATCTTAATTTGTTTTCATGCGTTAAAAATATATTTTTTTAGGAAAATATCATACTTAATTAAAAACATGTATTTATCCGTTCGCATGGGTTGAACAGTTAATTTACAACACTTAAATCATTTCTACAAGCTCAAGAAAATCATAATGATTCAAAATCAGGGATTTGCCGTCATGCACAACATTGAAAATTAAATCCCGCTAACCAATACAAACCCCTCAAATCCGAAACCCCCGTTGCGGAGAAAACTTCACTATTTTAACCACTAGACATAGCCTGAAAAATGATTTTTTTACCTCTTTAAAGGGGATAAAGCTCAAGGGTCGAATATTAGCTTTGACTATTAATACAACATAACAATACCTTTCATAAGCAATTGAGTTTAGGTAATTTTTAGATGATTAGGTTCGATCAGCGACCACAGAACTTGAGGAATATGTTCCGATATTTGGATTGTCTGCAATTTTAGACTCCCTTGTTTGCAACTCAGGATAATTTTGGGTGTCTTTGTGCTATGGCAGTAAAGGCGATTCCCCCGGCCAACCCAAGGATTAAAAACGTAAAGATGAATTTGATTATATATCGAAGACCTATGTATTTTGTAAATAAATGTAATAAAAAACTAAGCTTCCAACAACTGAAACACTCAACTTGAATTCTTAAACAAAAAAATTAAACAATTGTTTTGCATATTATTAGTATACCAGATATAAATTTTATATATAAATGCTTAAAGATAGTGTTTAGAGAAGTTAATTTTTCTGGGGGAGGACCCCTGGACGGGTTTTTACTGAAGGCTATTACAGACAGATAACCAGACCCCCTCATGAATAAGGTCTATTTACGTCTACCTATTTGTTTAAATAATTTTATATTATTCATACTGTCATTTTATCTGTTAGCTCTTATTCCTTAAAATAAGAACCAGTCACAGGCTACAAAATTTTTAAAAAAATAAACTGTATATACAGGGAGCGGCAGAAATATCTGACGGTTTTCAAGCGAGTACAGTCCGGCAGCCGAGTGGAGGGGTGGGCAGCGGCTCATTCTCAAGGCCAAGTGCCCCCATTTCAGTTGCCATTGAGCAGTGGACCGGTATACATCGCGCGTTTGTCGTTGAGGCGTATTTCAAAAGTGGCGATTCTGTTGTTGATACGCAACGTAAGTTTCGTAGGTATTTTAATGTGGCTGGTGGGGAACCTATCCCATCCCGAAACACCATCAAATTGTGGGTGGATACCTTTAGATCCACAGGATCAACTGCAAAACGTAGGCCTACAGGCCGTCCAAGGTCAGTGAGGACGTCGGAGAACGTGGAGCAAGTGCATGATACACAATGCGGGCTTGTTAGCACAGCTTGTCGCACTCACTCCACGTTCTCCGGCGTCCTCACTGACCTTGGACAGCCTACGTTTTGCAGTTGATCCTGTGGATCTAAAGGTATAGTGTATTAAATGTACTATGGAGTGAAACTAAAATGTTATTATTTGCTTGTTTAGGGATATGGAAAGTAAATATAAATACACCTAATAACACTTGAAATATGTATGTATTTAAACTCATACTTTTTAAAAAGATGGTAAATACATGAAAGATGGTAGTAGTGATTTATTTTGTTTTGTTACTCAAATCGTCATCAGGCCGAATAACGTAATGTGCTGATGAGTTTTTTATGGAAGGTTTTGATTAAATTTTGAAAATATATTTATTTTATACCATACTATAGTATTAATATATTAATAAAACAATTTCTTATTCTGTTGAGCAAACCTAAATTCTTAATAGGGACTAACTATGACAAGTTTTTGAAGTAGTTTATAATGCACAAAGTACAAGTAGTCACAGAGCATTATCTCTGTGACTAGTAGTTTACAGTATTTACAGTATTTTCAGTATTTACAGTAGTTCACAAATGGAAATTAGCTTAGTCAGCGACAGAGAATAATTATTCATTAGATTTAAATTGATATCCCCGCACACAATTTTTTTAAGTCTCTTTATCATTTCTTAATGCTTATAAAAAACACAATTCACCTCTTTGGCAGGTGAATTATGGTATGTAAAACAAACAACTCTGATGATTTTCTTTACTTTTCCAAATAACTTGATGATTTCCATGGTAATACCTCTTTACAATAAGGTATCAAGTCTGTAAATAAACAATATCTAATATATAAAATTCTCGTGTCACAGTGTTTGTCTGCAAACTCCTCCGGAACGACTTCACCGATCGTTATGAAATTTGGTGTGTAAATTCTGTAGGTATGCGAATCGGACGTAAACTATTTCCCGTTTCGAAATTCTTAAAAGGGCTCCGCCCCAGTGGCTCTGGAGTTTCCCATGTTAACCTTATGAGAAATGGAATTAATGAATCTTAACAGCTGTTTCAATTAAACAAGTTGGTTCTGTTCTATGATGTTCAATAGCATTAAAGTTACAAGGATTACCAACAGGGTGCAGCACTATTATTTCTTTTACATTTATGACAACAGCTAATTTGCAACCAAAAGGTGAGTGAGCGTAGCGAACGAGCTCCAATCCAAAGGTGAGTGAGCGTAGTGAACGAACTTCAACCAGGACGTGATTGAGCGATGCGAACATCTAACCTGAAGGCAAGTGAGCGCAGCGAACGAGCTCCAACCTAAAGGTGAGTGAGCGTAGCGAACGAGCTCCAACCTAAAGGTGAGTGAGCGTAGCGAACGAACTTCAACCAGGACGTGATTGAGCGATGCGAACGAGATCATCTTGAAAATTAAACGTAACGGTACTTAAATTATAAATAGTCAAAGGCAAGACAACGTCTGCCGGGTCGGTCTGTCTTAGGAGAAACCTATAACTTAGGCGATACGAAGTTCGCCGGGTCAGCTAGTATCCTATAGTAAAATTATATAATTACTAGCCCAGAGCAACAGAAAGAATTCACAATGTATATGTACATTTTCTAATGAACATACAAAACAATATTTAGTATTGCAATCCAGATCCACATCTTCATTTCGCCGTTGGTTGTAAAGGATTTTTCATTTAATTTAATTATTGCACTTATAAGGTCTCTCCCTTGTATGAACCAATGAATGTGTCTTCGTTTTGCTTTTGGTAGCAAAGGATTTTCCATATGTAGAGCACTTGTAAGGTCTCTCTCCCGTATGAACGAATGAATGTGTCTTCATATTGCATTTGGTTGCAAATGTTTTACCACATGTAGAGCACTTGTAAGGTCTATCTATTGTATGAACCAATGAATGTATCCTCATATCGCGTTTGATTGTATGCACTTATAAGGTCTCTCTCCTGTATGGACCCTTGCAATATGATTCTTTAAAACAGCATTATATGTAAAGGATATTTTACATTTAGTAAACTTATAAGGTCTCTCCCCTGTATGAACCAATGTATGAGTCTTCATACTGCCTTTGTCTGCAAAGGATTTTCCACATTTAGAGCACTTGTAAGGTCTCTCTCCTGTATGAACCAATGAATGTCTCTTCATATTGGCTAAGGTTGTAAAGGATTTTCCACATGTAGAGCACTTGTAAGGTCTATCTACTGTATGAACCAATGAATGTGTCTTCATATCGCGTTTGTTTGTAAACGATTTTCCACAAGTAGAGCACTTGTAAGGTCTCTCTCCTGTATGAACCAATGAATGTCTCTTCATACTGCCTTTATCTGCAAAGGATTTTCCACATGTAGAGCACTTGCAAGGTCTCTCCCCTGTATGAACCAATGAATGTGTCTTCATATCGCTTTTGGTTGTAAAGGATATTTGCATGAAGTGCACCTTTTTAAGGGCTCTCTCCAGTATGGACCAATGAATGTCTATTCATATTGCGTTTGGTTGCAAAGGTTTTACCACATGTAGAGCACTTGTAAGGTCTCTCTCCTGTATGAACCAATGAATGTCTCTTCATACTACCTTTATCTGTAAAGGATTTTCCACATGTAGAGCACTTGTAAGGTCTCTCTCCTGTATGAACCAATGAATGTCTCTTCATATTATTTTTGTTTGCAAAGGTTTTACCACATGTAGAGCACTTGTAAGGTCTCTCTTCTGTATGAACCAATGAATGTCTCTTCATATTATTTTTGTTTGCAAAGGTTTTACCACATGTAGAGCACTTGTAAGGTCTCTCTCCTGAATGAACCAATGAATGTCTCTTCATATTATTTTTGTTTGCAAAGGTTTTACCACATGTAGAGCACTTGTAAGGTCTCTCTCCTGTATGAACCAATGAATGTCTCTTCATACTGCCTTTATCTGTAAAGGATTTTCCACATGTAGAGCACTTGTAAGGTCTCTCTCCTGTGTGATATAGTATATGAACCTTCATTGCGGATAGAGTTGAACAGGATTGCTCACATATTGGACAATTGTAATAGTTGGGAAAATTTTTAATGTGAGTTAACATTTCTAGTCTTGCACTTTTTATTTCAGTGTAACTTATCACAAAAATCTAGTAACTAATCAATAAACTCAACAAATCAGAGTGGTTTGTATGTATTTTAAATAGTAACATTGTTTGTAGGATACATGATACCTCTCTCATTCAACATTAAATCTTCTCGTGGTCAAATCTTGCTGTGTCTGTGCTTATTTTCAATATACTTGAGTGATAATCTTTTTTTCTCTCTTGTGTTTGTATTCTTCTATTGTCCTATATAAATTTTTAAATAAATATATTCTGTTGTTTTGATTCCTTTGACTTTCTCAACCTACAACAAAAATATTCAATATAATTAAAATTCTACTTTTGAACAAATTAATTACTAGTAATTAATTTTGCGTAGGGGAAAGAAACGATTTAGAACGGTTCTTCAAAGTATCATATCAGGGATTATCTGGATATGCCTGAACATCAATCTTAATTTGTTTTCATGCGTTAAAAATATATTTTTTTAGGAAAATATCATACCTAATTAAAAACATGTATTTATCCGTTCGCATGGGTTAAACAGTTAATTTACAATACTTAAATCATTTCTACAAGCTCAAGAAAATCATAATGATTCAAAATCAGGGATTTGCCGTCATGCACAACATTGAAAATTAAATACCGCTAACCAATAGTCATGAGCAATACATACAATACAAATACAAACCCCTCAAATCCGAAACCCCCGTTGTGGAGAAAACTTTACTATTTTAACCACTAGACATAGCCTGAAAAATGATTTTTTTACCTCTTTAAATAAAAGGGGGTAAAGCTCGAGGTTCGAATATTAGCTTTGACTATTAATACAACATAACAATACCTTACATAAGCAATTGAGTATAGGTAATTTTTAGATGATTAGGTTCGATCAGCGACCACAGAACTTGAGAAATATGTTCCGATATTTGGATTGTCTGCATTTTTAGACTCCCTTGTTTGTGACTCAGGATAATTGTGGGTGTCTTTGTGCTATGGCAGTAGAGGTCATTCCTCGGCTAACCCAAGGATTAAAAAACGTAAAGATTAATTTGATTATATATCGAAGGCCTATGTACAGTATTTTAAAAATAAATGTAATAAAAAACTAAGCTTCCTACAACTGAAACACTCAATCTAATTTCATAAATACCAGATATAAATTTTATGTATAAATGATTAAAGATAGTGTTTAGAAAAGTTAATTTTTCTAGGGGAGGACCCCTGGACGCCAGATGCCCTTATACCCCCCCCCCCCCCCCCAATGACGAAGGTCTATCTACGTCTTCTACCTATTTGTTTATATAATTTTATATTATTTATACCATAATTTGATCTGTTAGAGCTTGTTACTTATTCTTTAAAATATTCTACCAGTTACAGGCTAAAGAGAAATTAAAAAATAACCTGTTTATGTAGAGAAATTAAACTGTTACTATTTGCTTTTTAGGGATATGGAAAGTAAATAAAAATACACATCATAACCCTTGAAATATGTATATTTATTCTTAAATACCGTTTTTACATGATACATGAAAGATGGTAGTAGTGATTGATTTCAATTGGTTACTCAAATCGGCATTGGACCGAATAACGTAATGTGCTGATGAGTTTTTTATGGACGGTTTTGATTAAATTTGGAAAATATACAGGGTGAGTTTTAAATGAGTTTCCCCCCTACTTTTTCTACATTTCTTAAGATATCAACTCCGGACCACATCAGATCATTGTAGATGTAGAGTAGTAAGTACTTCATTTTGACTGGGTATACATTTTTGGCCGCCATCTTAGATCCGCCATATTGGATACAAAGTTTTTTTTTTCAAATGTAAAGGTAGGGTTGTGACCCATTATTTCAAAACTAGAATTTTACGCTGATTACAATGCCGCAATTTGTTTTTAAAAATATTGATCCGTTCTTAAGTTATGAGGACTTTTTATAACTTTATTTTTAGCCCATTTTAACATTGTGCATCTACAAACTAAGACCATAATCTCAAAATAGTGCTAGATAAAGATAAGTATACACCACCATTCGTGGCAACCTATTTTCACTTGGTTATGACGGATGTAATTTTTTCTGCCGCCATCTTGGATCCGCCATTTTGAAAAGTGATCAATTAATTAAAATATGAAGGTGGTGTTGTGACCCATCATTTTGAACTACTTTTTTGTACTGAGCTTAATGCCGCAATCCGTTTTTGGTTATCAAGCTTTCTTGATGAAATATTAAAATTCTCTTATTTAAAATTTCAATATTTCAAAAACCAAACATGCAAATGAAAAGCCTATTGCAGCATTGAGTTCAGCATAAAAAAGTACCTCAAAATGATGGGTCACAACACCACCTTCATATTTAGATTAATTTGTCACATTTCAAAATGGCGGATCCAAGATGGCGGCCGAAAAAATTATATCCGTCATAACCAAGTGAAAATAGTTCGACAACGAATGGTGGTGTATACTTATCTTTATCTAATACAATTTTGAGATTATGGCCTTGGTTTGTAAATGCACAATGTTAAAATGGGCTAAAAATAAAGGTATAAAGAGTCCTCATAACTTTTGAACGGATCAATATATTTAAAAACTAATTGCGGCATTGTAATCAGAGTAAAGTTCTTGTTTGAAATAATGGGTCACAACCTTACCTTTACATTTGAAAAAAAAACTTTGTATCCAATATGGCGGATCCAAGATGGCGGCCAAAAATGTATACCCAGTCAAAATGAAGTACTTACTACTCTACGATGATCTGACGTGGTCCGGAGATGATATCTTAAGAAATGTAGAAAAAAGTAGGGGGGGGGGAACTCATTTAAAACTCACCCTGTATTTATTTTATACCATACTATAGTATTAACATATTAATAAAACGATTTCTTATTCTGTTGAGGAAACCTAAATTCTTAATAGGGGAGTGAAAATTTAAAAACGTACGTTTTCAGGAAAAGCACTTTGCAAATTTTTTTCCCCTTTTTTCAAAACTTTTATTATTATTTTTATTTCATTAACATTTTAAGTTTCATAAAATTTCCATGGTAACGCAATATCTTTGGTAGTTTTCTTTTTAAAGAGCATCTTTAGTAGAAAAACACAAAATCCTGTCACGACCATAACGGACGTTTAAATGAATATTAAAAATAGTTAATATTATTTTTATAACTATGTTTTGCTATAAACTAATTTACTTTTATGACCATTATACAATAAAAAGGTCACTGAGCTTTTGGTATATTTGGTCTTTCTAGAAAAAAATTTAAAAAACTCAAAAAATAGAAAAAAGCCAATAAAATCTTTTTAAGTTTGTATAACTCCGAAAAAACTTACCTGAGACCCGAAAAATCGTTATGTTTGTATAGAGGTGTGCTTCTTTTGTGTATAAAACATTGAAATATGACGATATTTTAATTTTTGAAATTTTTATGATAGAAATCATAAACGTGATGGTCAGGGACAAGCGGTACGGTCGTGAATTGTCTGGAATAATCTAAATCTTTCCAAACAATCTTCAATTATACTGTTAGTTATAGTAAAACTATGTGTTTCAATTGAACTAAACTGTTCAATTTACAATTATATTAAAGTTATTGTCACGACCAAACTCACTATAATCCATAAGGCTGGATTGGTCGTGAAAAAAACCGCGATGGTCGTGAAACTTTGGTCGTGAAATTACGTGTTATTTGGCTCTGTTCTGGCGGTAGCCCTGCACCTCATGTTCGAGGATACAAAGTGGACTTCTAGGTTGATCTAGCAATTGAAATATCTTATAAACAAAAATTAACACCTTGTCTACTTCATCGAATGACTACGTACGGTCATGGACACACCAAAATTACAAAAAACACAATCTTTCCTTTATTAATCTTGTAATTCCTCCTTTCAACTCAAAACGACCGGCACTACAATCCTGACGTACACCCCGAACTAGTCTCTAAAACCAACTGACTCCATCGACGCCAGGCTTGCCACTGTCTTGCTCCAAAGTTGAAAAATTTTCCCAAATGGTCGTGACGCCAAATCGAGGGACAGACTTATTTTGTCATGGTAGTCAGTCTGCAATGACAATAAAATTATAATATACTCCTTTTTTGTAAGTTTAATAACCATTGATAACATAAAAATATGACTTTATATATTTCGGCATGAATAATTAGTCTAAAAACAGCGTGAAAGTTGGAAAATGTACCCTAGGGACACGTCATGGTCGTGAATTTCGAGACTTTAAAAATACGAAAAAAATACCTAGAACCTATTTAAAACTAAATAAATGTGTGTAACATGTTGCCCCCGTCCCAAAAAATATTAAAACACATAATAATAAACTACAAATCCAGTATCTACGAAGTAAAAGGCCAGGGACATGAAAACGTACGTTTTTAAATTTTCACTCAGGGACTACCTATGACAAGTTTATGAAGTAGTTTAAAATGCACAAAGTACAAGTAGTTTACAGTATTTTCAGTATTTACAGTAGTTTACAAATGGAAATTAACTTAGTCAGCGACAGAGAATGATTATTTATTTGATTTAAAATGATATCCCCGCACACTAATTTTTTAAGTCTCTTTATCAATTCTTAATGCATATAAAACACAATTCACTCTTTGGCAGGTGAATTATGGTATGTAAAACAAACAACTCTGATGATTTTCTTTACTTTCCCAAATAACACGATGATTTCCATGTTAATACGTCTTTACAATAAGGTATAAAGCCTGTAAATAAACAATATATCCTATAGTAAAATTAAATAATTACTAGCCCAGAGCAACAGAAAGAATTCACAATGTATATGTACATTTTCTAATGAACATACAAAACAATATTCAGTATTGCAATCCACATCCACATCTTCATTTGGTCGTTGGCTGTAAAGGATTTTTCATTTAATTCAATTATTGCACTAAGTCTCTCCCTTGTATGAACCAATGAATGTGTCTTCGTTTTGTTTTTGGTAGCAAAGGATTTTCCATATGTGGTGCACTTATAAGGTCTCTCTCCTGTAAGGACCCTTGCAATATGACTCTTTATACCAGCAATATATGTAAAGGATATTTCACATTTAGTAAACTTATAAGGTCTCTCCCCTGTATGAACCAATGAATGTGTCTTCATATCGCTTTTGGTTGTAAAGGATTTTCCACATGTAGAGAACTTGTAAGGTCTCTCTCCTGTATGAACCAATGAATGTTTCTTCATAATTCCTAAGGTTGTAAAGGACTTTCCACATGTAGAGCACTTGTGCGGTCTCTCTCCTGTATGAACCAATGAAAGTTTCTTTATTCTGTCTAAGGTTGTAATGGATTTTCCACATGTAGAGCACTTGTGCGGTCTCTCTCCTGTATGAACAAATGAATGTTTCTTTATTCTGTCTAAGGTTGTAAAGGATTTTCCACATGTAGAGCACTTGTGCGGTCTCTCTCCTGTATGAACAAATGAATGTTTCTTTATTCTGTCTACGGTTGTAAAGGATTTTCCACATGTAGAGCACTTGTGCGGTCTCTCTCCTGTATGAACAAATGAATGTTTCTTTATTCTGTCTAAGGTTGTAAAGGATTTTCCACATGTAGAGCACTTGTGCGGTCTCTCTCCTGTATGAACAAATGAATGTTTCTTTATTCTGTCTAAGGTTGTAAAGGATTTTCCACATGTAGAGCACTTGTGCGGTCTCTCTCCTGTATGAACAAATGAATGTTTCTTTATTCTGTCTAAGGTTGTAAAGGATTTTCCACATGTAGAGCACTTGTGCGGTCTCTCTCCTGTATGAACAAATGAATGTTTCTTTATTCTGTCTAAGGTTGTAAAGGATTTTCCACATGTAGAGCACTTGTGCGGTCTCTCTCCTGTATGAACAAATGAAAGTTTCTTTATTCTGTCTAAGGTTGTAATGGATTTTCTACATGTAGAGCACTTGTGCGGTCTCTCTCCTGTATGAACCAATGAATGTTTCTTTATTCTGTCTAAGGTTGTAAAGGATTTTCCACATGTAGAGCACTTGTGCGGTCTCTCTCCTGTATGAACAAATGAATGTTTCTTTATTCTGTCTAAGGTTGTAAAGGATTTTCCACATGTAGAGCACTTGTAAGGTCTCTCTTCTGTATGAACCAATGAATGTTTCTTTATTCTGTCTAAGGTTGTAAAGGATTTTCCACATGTAGAGCACTTGTAAGGTCTCTCTCCTATATGAACCAATGAATGTGTCTTCATATCGCTTTTGGTTGTAAAGGAGTTTATGCATTAAGTGCAGTGGCGTAACAGAAGGGCCCGCAGGGCCCGCGATGCGGGGGGGCCCGGGAGCTGAGGGGGCCCGCAAACCGGTGGGCGGGAAACAGTGAGCAGAGAGGCCCGTGAAACGAGTGGGGCCGAAAAATTGGAGTTCATTCTTATTTAAATGTATTATCAATAATTCAATAATTGTATTGAACAAGTAAAAACATTGATGTTATTAATAATATGTTGTTATCAGTTATCGTTTAATTTTGTTAGGCCTCTTCAGTGATAACGAACTAGGGTGACAAATTTTAACGTGTTATAACGTGGGTCTTTGATTATTATGCAATCTTACTTTCGTCACCGAGAAATACTGCTTATGTCGTCTGCAAACATTTTGTTACTTTGGAGCCTGGAGTCATGAACGTTGGCTGGGGCTTTTATTATTGTATTATTTTACATTTTGGTTTTGTCCTAATATTGATTGCATGTTGTTAAATACAATGTACTGCTACTCTACTGACTTTGTTTGTTAACCCATATCTTATTTTACCTCACAATTAACCAATACCACAGAAAACATACTATTAAAGACATGTGTTTTAAGATAAACGCTTACAACGTAATAAGACGCTTGACATCCATACAAAGATAAAATAAAAATGCAATGGGCTATTTTAGCCAGTGATAAAAGTACGTCAATATATTAAATTAACCAGCTTTTAGTGTATGAGTTAATTATAACTAAAGATTAAACTAACCTAATAAATTAATTAATACTTTCCCACCCTTCAGTCATATTTGAGTTAAAATACACACTAGTGGCGTCCCCATCTTAAATAATTGATTGTTTGACTTTAATACTTTACTTTGAAACGGCGACCATACCAATGTAGGTACTGTATTTTAAGCCAAGAATTAATGGAGATGAGTGTAGGATGAGTAGTCCAACCTTTTAGTTTTGAAAGGGACTAAGTCCGACATTTATAGACACAGATGTTAATTAATAGCCTAGCCAATACAGCAAAAGGCAACTAAGGGGGTTAACAGGGGAATTCGAACCACATTTTCCTTGTAATTAACGAATTAGTCTAATTATCAGGGTAATAAAAATTTATAAAATGTAAAATTTTTAACCTCCTTGATATAAACATTCTGATAGACGGATGGAAAATAAGGTATATAATGATGTAGTGATGTAACACTTTCATCAAACCACGACTGAAATACTTAACACACCCCTTTATGGACATGACATAACCCATAATTTAATGTTTTAATTTTTAATTTAATATTTTTTTCATAATTTACTTACCACTCTTTTTATGATTAATCTGTTTGATCATTGTATCGGTGGTCCAAAAATAACTCTAGGAGGAGGGGGAGGGCGTTTGATTATGTTGTATCGATGGTCTAAAAATAACTCATGAGAGGGGAGCCCAAAAAATAAGTTTGCAGGGGGGCCCGTAAAAGTTTGTTACACCACTGATTAAGTGCACCTTATTCAGGGTTCTCTCCTGTATGGACCAATGAATGTCTCTTCATATTGCGTTTGGATGCAAAGGTTTTACCACATGTAGAGCACTTGTAAGGTCTCTCTCCTGTATGAACCAATGAATGTGTCTTCATACTGCCTAAGGTTGTAAAAGATTTTCCACATGTAGAGCACTTGTAAGGTCTCTCTCCTGTATGAACCAATGAATGTTTCTTCATATTACCTTTGTCTGCAAAGGATTTTCCACATGTAATGCACTTATAAGGTATCTCTCCTGAATGAAGCAATAAATGTTTCTTCATATTACGTTTGTCTGCAAAGGATTTTCCACATGTAATGCACTTATAAGGTCTCTCTCCTGTATGAACACTTGCAATATGTCTCTTTATATCGCTGTTAGAAGTAAAGGATTTTCCACATGTAGTACACTTATAAGGTCTCTCTCCTGTGTGAACCAATAAATGTATCTTTACTTTATATTGTTTGAAAAAGGTTTTTTCACATATCAAACATTTAAAGGGCCGCTCTCCCGTGTGATATAGTATATGAACCTTCATTGCGGATAGAGTTGAACAGGATTGCTCACATATTGGACAATTGTAATAGTTGGGAAAATTTTTAGTGTGAGTTAACATTTCTACTCTTGCACTTTTTATTTCCGTGTAACTTATCACATAAATCTAGTAACTAATCAATAAACTCAACAAATCAGAGTGGTTTGTATGTATTTTAAATAGTAATATTGTTTGTAGGATACATGATACCTCTCTCATTCAACATTGAATCTTCTCGTAGTCAAATCTTGCTGTGTCTGTGCTTATTTTCAATATACTTGAGTGATAATCTTTTTTTCTCTCGTGTGTTTGTATTCTTCTATTGTCCTATATAAATTTTTAAATAAATATATTCTGTTGTTTTGATTCCTTTGACTGTCTCAACCTACAACAAAAATATTCAATATAATTTAAATTCTACTTTTGAACAAATTAATTACCACTAATTAATTTTGCGTAGGGGAAAGAAACGATTTAGAACGGTTCTTCAAAGTATTGTATCAGGGATTATCTGGATATGCCTGAACATCAATCTTAATTTGATTTCATGCGATTAAAATAGATTTCTTTTTATAAGAACTAATGTATATCAATGACAATAACTGTATAAGTCTGAAATCATCTATTTTCTCTTCTGAAAAAGATCATACCTAATTAAAAACATGTATTAATCCGTTCACATGGGTTAAACAATTAATTTACAATATTTTAATCATTTCTACAAGCTCAAGAATATCAAAATGACTCAAAATCAGGGATTTTCCGTCATGCACAACTTTGAAAACACCTCAAATCCGAGTATCCTGTCGCGGAGAAAACTTGCTGTGCCTATTTTAGACCAAAGAAACACTATAACCAAAGATTACACCTATAACTAAAACTTTAGGGTGTCCAGCCACTAAGAAACTGAGAAATGTAAGAGAACTATGAAGATAAGGAAAGGTCTGTAAGCTGTAAATACATTCATTTTTTTGGAACTGGGAAATTTTGAATAACCACTAACAGCCTATGGGCAAGTGTCCATTCGTTAACAGCAGTCATTTGGTTGTCTTTAAAGGTTGTTGAATGGTAAAATGAAACAATCACGGTGTCAGTTCACGGTAGATGACTGTAATCATTATGGGAGCTACAAGCGACCATTTAAAAAAAAAATACTCAAAGTCAAATTGTTTATTTCCATAAGTTAAACAATACAATACACAGATACACATTATAAAGAAATATATTTTTCCGCATAGGCATAAGCCCGTGTGCGGAAAAAGAGTTCTAAATCTGTAAAAAAAAACAATATCTGTTACTTTGTGGATATAAAATAATTTTATTTGTGTAATTAAAACATGTATAACAATTTTCTGGGTGAATATACCTTAAAAATAAGTAAATATTAAATAAAAACGTCATTTAGAAGTTAATATGTACCAAATTAGGACAAAATACCACAATAAGTAATTTAAGAGTAGAATTTTCTAAATGTAACCAAAGATTCAAATTAGCAACTGAAAGATGTAGCTACAATGCCACTGTCTCAGCAGTTTACTAACATGTTTACGTTTTTTTTCTTCTAATGAGCTTAATTATATGGAGATTTTACCAGCGCCTCAGTAGCTGTAAAAGTAGTTTGAGGAATTGTCTATTCTCACTATTCGACAGTTATTCATTAAGAGTTTATTAATAAACATCTTTAAAAATCATACTAATATATTTCAAGGAAAAACTCACTCTCATAGTACCCGTTACTCCACACGAGTAGGCATATCTTCACTTCAAATAAATTATACTTTCTCTAAAACGAACTCTTTCTATATTTCTAATATACTCTATCGAAATATATGTTCTCATTTTAGTAACGATAAGCTTTTTGAATCGCCTTCCCTTAATGTTTTCAAACTAAGAGTTAAGGAATTTCTCTTCAGGCTCGGTATAGATGAGGCCGACGTTATCATCACAGCTGATTACCGGCGCGCTTGACCCGACCCTGCCCCCCCCCTCCACCCTAGGCCAGCAGGAACCGTTGCCCCCACCTGATTAAAACTTTATTTCATTTTGTTATATATTTTTAATGCATTTTATTATTCGTATATCCCTAAACTAATATTTTTTAAGTAACAATTATTTAATTTTCAAATGTTTCCATTATGATTTCCTTACTAATTTTTTTTTAGCAACCCAGCGGACGCACAGGCAGCTCTTGCCTATGTCTGCTGATTTTCTAAAAAGAAAAATCAATTATGTTAGTACAGAAATTTTTCTTTTTCTTTTTATTGTAGTTTTAGTTTATATTTTGTAATTGTAACGTTAAGAAGTGTGTATTTTGTATTCTGTATATTATGTGGAAAATAAACATATTATTTCATTCATTCATTCATTCAGCTGTCCGGCCAATGCTGGCAAGCCATGTACTCACCTTTCTTTTGTACACCAGAACACTGCTCTCCTCATAGCCTACTGCAGGATTTGTGGCAGAAGATTGCGATATAGGATATGGGCTATAAAAAACGGGTTACTTTTTAGGGAGGTTATATTTAATCTAGGAAATTGGTAACCAAAGTTGATTCTATGTCTTGTAGAATAGTTATGCTGCAAATTGGTAAAAATGTTGTTTTTGTTTGACTTAATAAAGACTAAAAGAGTTTTTACAAATAATTGTCGTATATCATGAACACGAAAATCTGAGAACAGATCATCAGAGTAGGCCTACTACACTGTTAAAATTGTTTAACGCGATTTTACTTCATTAACAGCTAATCCAAACAATGTTGTCTACCCCTTAGGGTTTGGTGTAATCAAGTTTGGATTGGAGGGTTACTACTAGTGTAATCGGAATGGATCTAATATATACAATGCATTAACAATTATTTGTAACCTTAGTGTAACATATTTTCATTACAGGACTGCCACCCACTGTTAAAATGAATTCCTGCAGGGACTCTTGAATCAATGCAGTACTTTTTCATCAGGTACCAATATGGATTGTAGGGAAAATCATTAGTGTAATCACAGGTCAAGATGTAAACCATTTTAAAGAATTTGTCTGACACGAGTTTAAAACTAGTAGCTTGTAGATTCTTATAAAAAAAATTATATACATTAATAGAGCTTGGTTGATGTTGGTTAACTTAACCAACAGTTAGGTAAGGTAACTTTTATTTTAAGAGTTTTTATTAGCTCGCTTTCTTGTCCGGTACAAATGTTGCAGTCAATTTTATACTAACTTCCCGATGAGCTAGAGACTTGAAAATCACAAATGGAAGACAATGCATTATATCATTCAATTTTCATATTTCCTTTGGGCTACGCCCCATGGGCTTGTTTTTATTATCTCGCTTTCTTGCAAATTTTGATACTTCCCGATGAGCTAGAGACTTGAAACTTGAAACATGCTCGCTTTTCAAAAAATTTTTATATCGATTTTAAATGAAGTTCCTGATTAGCTAAAGACTTGAAATTTGAAACATAGCTCACAAATGGATGACAATGCAATATTATATCATTTAATTTTTATATTTCCCTTGGGCTACGCCTCATGCGCAAATTTTCCATGTTTACATTTTGAAAGAATGTAAATAGGTACCTCAACCACTTCTAGCTAAAAGAAAATCCAACTGTAGGCCTACCTACATATTTTTGGTCGAGTTTCGACCACTGGGCGACCTCTAGTACTTATTTAATACGCAAGCAAGTTTTTTGTGACAATTACTCCTCCGAAACTACTGAACCGATTTACATGATTTTGGTGTCATTGGAAAGAGCGTAATGTGAAGTTGTGCAGGAAACTTTCTTTTTAGCTAAATAATTAAAGAATGAGGCCCTGGGGCCCTTTAAAGTTTCATATTTCTCCATAACATTAACATGGGAAACAAACATTGTTATGAAACTTCAGCTGTTGTCAGAAATGCTGTTCTGCTATTTAATTTAATTTGTTTACAAGGAGAATTGTTTCTTGGTTCCATGTGGTTAATGAATTATACTTTAGCATATATATTTTAAATGCTATACACTATATAAAATGATAGTATTGTAATACATTGAGAGATCTTCATTTGAATAATCAATAAGCACGATTGAGCCTTTGCCTATATGTTTCCTGGTATGTGTGTTGTAACTGTTTCTTATAGTATCTCAAAGTAAAACCGAATTATTCGTTTCTGTATCCTCACCCCGTAGCGAAGCACGGGTAGAGCAACTAGTAAGAATACATTTCCTAAGCAATTGAGTTTAGGTAATTTTTACGTGATTAGGTTAGAACAGCGACCACAGAACTTGAGGAATATGTTTCGATATTTGGATTGTTTCCATTTTTAGACTCCCTTGTTTACGACTCAGGATAATTGTGCTAGTAGAGGTCATTCTACCGGCCAACCCAAGGATTAAAAAACGTAAAGATGAATTTGATTTTTTAGTGTGGCCTTGGTCTATCCGCTAGAAATGGTGACCCCGACCATGGACAAAAAGAATTAAATATAGACCGTCAGCTGTGCTGTGGTTACCATAGGTTCTGGCGCACACCGCTTGGAACACCACCGTAGTTACGGCGTACGCGCTACGTAAACTACAGCGGTGTGCGCCGGAACCTATGGTAACCATGGCAACCGCAGCACGGCTGACAGTCTATATTTCATTCTTTATGTCTATGCCCCGACTAACACCATATGTTCTGTATTTATTTTAATCATTTGTTTATTATTTTAGTTATCCTAGCAACCTAGGTAATAATAGTTTTTTTCTGATTTCAATCTAGTGGATTACACTAAACTATTCTCTGTAAATTAAATAACCTTTTACTAGAATGATTTGTTTTAGTGCGTCTATCCGTTAGAGAAGTTATTTTTTAAACAATTTTTTTTCGGGGGAGTACCCCTGGACGGGTTCTTCCTGGGGGCTATTTCAGACCCCCTGATATCCCCCCCAATGACGAAGATCTATCTACGTCTACCTATTTGTTTATAAAATTGTATATTATTTATATTGTCATTTTATCTGTTAAAGTTTGTTATTTATTCTTTAAAATAGTCTACCAGCCAAAGACTACAGAGAAATTTAAAAAATAACCTGTAGACTATATATAAAGTTTTACTATGGGGAGAAATTAAACTGTTATTATTTGCTTGTTTAGGGATATGGAAAGTAAATAAAAATACACCTAATAACACTTGAAATATGTATATATTTATACTTAAATAGGCCTACTGTTTTACAAGATGGTAAATATATGAAAGATGATAGTAGTGATTGATTTCGATTGCTTACTCAAATCGTCATCAGACCAATAGGGGAATAAATAACATAATGTGCTGATAAGTTGTTTATGGATGATTTTGATTAAATTTGGAAAGAATATTTATTTCAAACTCAAACCATACTTTGGTATTATTATTTTAGTAAAACTATTTCTTATTCTGTTGAGCAAATCTAAATCCTTAAATAGTGACTAATTATGACAGAAGTATTTTACAATAATCAAATCAGACAAATGGAAATTAGCTTACTCAGTGGCAGAAAATTATTATTAATTAGTTGTAAATTAAAATCCCCACACACTCATTTCTTAAGTCCCTTTATCATTTTATAATGAATAAAAAAACACAATTCACCTCATTGGCATGTGAATTATGGTATGTAAAAAAAAACAACTCTGATGATGGCTTTACTTTCCCAATTAGCATGATGATTCCCATGGTAAAATCTCTTTACAGCAAGGTATAGAGCCTGTAAATAAACAATATATCCTATAGTAAAATTAATCAATTACTAGCCCAGATAAACAGAAAGAATTCACAATTAATGATTTATTATGAACATACAGAACAATATTCAGTATTGCAATCAAACTATTTTTTTTTAGTTAACTAATTACATTTTTATTTCCTAACCAGGATAGGATACATAAGTTATTGTCTCTCAATTTTTATGCAAATGTGAAAAAGACAACATCAACAATTTATCAAGTCAAAGTCATACTACATTCTTAGATCTTTAATATCATAAAATATATAACACAATATGTACTATATCAAATAAAATTAAATCCTTGAAGGACATTTACATCTTTGACACTACCAGTAGGCAGAAGATCCATTCTAGAACCTAGAGTCTTAGGACAAAAAAGTTGGCAGATCATAAAATTATTAATTTCATGGTATTAATTATAAAATATAGGTTGAATTAGCTACAAACGGTTTAAACAAAAAACCAATTACTACATTGTTACAAATTATAATACAAAAACAATAAATAAATAGCACCAAAGCACAGACAAAATAAAGTGAACACCAGAATAATGATTAACAAGTTAATTTGTCATTTTAACGATATCTCATGTAGGAAATAAACTATTACCGTGGGTCCCTCTGATGGCAAGACCTGAGGTTCTCAGAGGCCAAAAACACCCTCAGTTCAAATTCAAAAATATACAATGTGTCCCTTAGTACAAAGCTTCGGGAATTTGGTTAAAAATAAAATGAAAATCAAGAATAAAATGTTAATAGATCTACAGACAAGTGTAAAAAGAAGTTGCAGAATGTTTGGGGGACAAAATGAGAAATCCCTCCTTTTAGCCCTTGTCCTCATCATCTTATCACACTAGTTGACTAACTCGTAAAATGTGAGTTTACACGTTGTACCAAATTTCTTTGAAATCTGATAACTTTCACAAACGAGTTATCCTGCTAATAGACACAAATAAATTTGATCAAATGGTGTCTTTGGCCTCTGGGGACATCAAAACGAAAATGTAATTCGGTCCGAGGTTCAGGTCTTACCATAAAACCTACGGTAAATGGTAATAGCTAACTCCCTAAATGGGATATTCACTAAAACTAAGAAATTGAAATAAAAGTAATAGTTAAGTTCTTTGGGTATTTGTTGGACAGAAACTCATCTTTAGACAAACATTCAAAAAATGTTTTTAAGTCAAATAACCTCTGATGGTTTCGCTATAAGAAACATTTTCCTATTATGTGTTATTAAAGTCATAAAAATTACTTTTTCCACAGTCATTCATATATAGCTTGAATCAGTTGTACCATTTTATCAGGGTAATTTGTAGGTCACTCTCTGATAGAAACCAACATAATGTATTAAAATTATTTTAAATACAATATAATTTTCCTTTGTGTGCTTTAATTTAGTTTTTTTAATGATGTAGTGCACTTATAAGACCTATCTTAAGTATTTGGACCGTATTTACTGTACCTTGATATGTGTTTCAATGCAAAGTGGGTTTTCAATAATACCAACTGCACTTTAAAGTTCCTCTCCTGTATGAACCCTTGAAATCTGTATCTTGATTATTATTGATTGATGTTGGTATTGATTGGATTGATTCATTTCACCTTTAGTTGCTAAGTATTATCCACATGTAGTGCACTAATAAGGTCTCTCCCCTGTATGTTTCTTCAATTAGCCTTTGGTAGTAAAGGCTTTTTCACATTAAGTACACTTAAAAGGTCTGTCTTCTTTATAAACTAATGAATGTCTCACCACATTGCTTTTGTCTGTAAACATTTTTTCCCATGAAGTACACTTATAAAGGCCTCTCTTCTGTATGAACAAATGAATGCCTCTTCATATAGCCTTTAGTTATAAAGGATTTTTCGCATGAAGTGCCTTTATAAGAAGGTCTCTCCAGTGTATGAACCAATGAATGTATCTTCATATTGTTTTTGTTTGTAAAAGTTTTTTCACAAACAGAGCACTTGTAAGGTCTCTCTCCTGTATGAACAAATGAATGCCTCTTCATATTGTTTTTGGTTTTAAAGCATTTTTCACATGAAGTGCACTTATAAGGTCTCTCTCCGGTATGAACCAATGAATGCGTTTTCATACCGTTTTTGGAAGTGAATAATTTTTCACATGATGTGCACTTATAGGGTATCTGTCCTGTATGAACCAATGAATGTGTCTTCATATCCCTTTTGGTTGTAAATGAATTTCCACATGTATAGCACTTGTAAGGTTTCTCTCCTGTATGAACCAATAAATGTATCTTCAGTTTGTCTTTTCTTTTATATGATTTTCCACATGTAGTGCACTTATAAGGTCTCTCCACAGTATGAACCGTTGCAATATGTTTCTTCATAGTGCCACTATGCCTAAATGATTTCCCACATGTACAACACTTGTAAGATTTCTCTCCTGTATGAACCACTGAATGTTTCTTTATATTACCTTTGGTTGCAAAGGTTTTGCCACATGTAGAGCACGTGTAAGGTCTCTCCCCTGTATGAACCAATAAATGTATCTTTACATCATATTGTTTCAAAAATTTTTTTTCACATATCAAACATTTAAAGGGCCGCTCTCCCGTGTGATATAATATATGAACCTTCATTGCGGATAGAGATGAAAAGCATTGCTCACATATTGGACAATTGTAATAGTTGGGAAAATATTTAGTGTGAGTTAACATTTCTACTCTTGCACTTTTTATTTATTTTTTATCACTTTTTATTCTCGTAGTCAAATCTTGCTGTGCCTGTGCTTATTCTCAATATACTTGAGTGATAATTCTTTTTCTCTTGTCTTTTTGTATTCTTCTATTGTCTTATATAAATTCTTAAATAAATATATTCTGTGGTTTTGATTCCTTTGACTGTCTCAACCTACAACAAAAATATTCAATATAATTTAAATCCTAGTTTCAAAAATTAATTACCACTAATTAATTTTGCGTAGGGGAAAGAAACGATTTATAGCAGTTCTTCAAAGTATTACATCAGGGATTATCTGGATAGTTGCCTGAACATCAATCTTAATTCTTAACCTCTTGACTCCCGAGTAAGCTAGGTCATGCTACTTTCCCCAGCCCGGGTATGTTTTGCTAATTTTCGTACCTTTTTAAAAAAAATTATAACATATTAAAAAACTAAGATAATATATATAAATATATATATATATTTTTTTTTGTTCAGAACAAACTGAAGAGCAATAATATAACAAACTAAATTTGTAGAATATTGAATAAAAAAAATTTTAAGTAAAAAAAGTTAAAATTTGTAAAATTGTTACAACATATTTCAAACTAAACTATCATAAAAATTATATTATTCAAATAAAACTCTTACTCATTATATACAGTTTGTAGAGAATTTATTTCCCTACATAGAAACACATAATACATGTACTATCAATATTTATTGTGTCATCATGTGAAATATAATCGAACCACTTACCCGGGAATCAGGTTTTGAGGTTATACCAACATCATACACTGTTAGGCCTAACCCTTCATCACCATCACTGCACTGAACACTAATATTGTCATTGAAATCGCCGTAATAATCCACTCCCGATATATCACACAACCTTTGATTATCTAAGTATAAACTAATTTCATTATATTGAAGAGAACACGACGTTCCGACACGATTATTCATTACTTTCAAACAAACTAGCAACATACGTAATTGCACAACACACAACAAAACGTCAGCTGAAGCTGAGTTCTAACTTCTAAACATCGCAGCAGTGATGCATGTTGAGCTAGCGCAAAACAAAATATACCACGAGAATCAGCGTTTTTCCCCGAATAGAATGGTGTCAAACACGGCATATTATTCTTCTTCCTGCAGTCGTAGTTAGCGCGGCAAATTCAAACTGCACGCGGACGCGTATACGCGCCCGTGTGTTCCCAGCGGGGCTACTGCACGGACGCGTATAAACGCCCGTGGGATTCAAGAGGTTAATTTGTTTTCATGCGATTAAAATAAATTATTTTTTATAAGAACTAATCTATATCTATGATAATAACTGTATAGGTCTGAAATCATCTATTTTCCCTTCTGAAAAAGATTATACCTGATAAAAAAACATGCATTATTCCGTTCGCATGGATTAAACAATTAATTTACAATATTTTAATCATTTCTACAAGCTCAAGAATATCATTATGACTCAAAATCAGGGATTTGCCGTCATGCACAACTTTGAAAATCAAATCCCGCAAACCAATACAAAAACCTCAAATCCAAACACCCTGTTGAGGAGAAAACTTGGCTGTGCCTATTTAAGACAAAAGAAACACTCTAACTTAAACTTTAGGGCATCCAGCCACTAAGAATCTGAGAACTGTAAGAGAACTATGAAGATAAGGAACGGTAAGCTGTAATAAGTTCATTATTTTGGAGCTGGGAAATTTTTAATAACCGCTCTCTTGCAAGTGCTCATGCTCTCGAGGCCTATGGGCAAGTGTCCATTCATTACAGCAGGTCTGTTGGTTCTCGTTAAAGGTTGTTGAATGGTAAAAAGAAACAATCACGGTAGATGATTGTGATCATTGTGGGAGCTACAAGCGACCTGTAGTGACTTGTAGTTTTAAGACAAAATTACTAGACTGTTTAAATTGTGTAACACATTACTTCATTAACATCTAATCCAAACAATGTTGTCTACCGCTTTCGGTATGGTGTAGGCTAATCAAGTTTGGATTGGAGGAACACTAGTGTAATCTGAATGGATTTAATATCCAATGCATTATGAACTATTTGTAATCTTAGTGTTAAATATTTCCATTACAGGACTGCCAACCTACTGTTAAAATGAATTCCTGCAGAGACCCTTGAATTAATTTAGTACTTTTTCATCAAATACCTACAAATATGTGTTGTAAGGAAAATAATTAATGTAATCCCAGGTCAAGATGTAAACCATTTTAAAGAATTTGTCTGACACGAGTTTAAAACTAGTAGCTTGTAGATTCTTATAAAAAAATTGATAGGCATTTTGATAGGCAAAGCTTGGTTGATGTTGGTTAACTTACCAACAGTTAGGTAACTTTTATTTTTACTATAAATTACTTTTTCACATCACAGCTGAATGAGTTACTCATTCGGCAGGCTACAGCCATATTTCCCATGAAGTGCATTGTTGAAGTATAACCTTTATATTTGTAAAACTAGCGAGGAAAGTCGATGAAACGTAACTGTCTTTTGGGTTAAGATTGTGTGGGTTGACCTCATTACATTATTTCACAGATTTATTCTAAAATATAAAAAATAGTAGTGGTGAACTTATATGATCTATCTCATGTATGAAGCAATAAATGCCTCTTCATATTGTATTTGTTTGTAGAAGTTTTTCCACATGTAGCACACTTGTAAGGTCTCTCCCCTGTATGCACCAATGCATGTCTATTCATTCCTGTATTAGATGTAAAGCATTTTCCACATGTAGTGCACTTAAAAGGATTCTCTTCACTATGAACCAATGAATGTCTCTTCACACTGGTTTTTGATCTGAAGGATTTTTCACATGAAAAGCACTTGTAAGGTCTCTCTCCAGTATGAACAAAAGAATGTACCTTCATTTCTTCTTTAGCTGCAAAGGATTTTTCACATTCAGAGCACTTATATGATCTCCCTCCTGTATGAACAAATGTATGTCTCTTCATATTGCTTTTAGATTTAAAGCATTTTTCACATGTAGTGCACTTATAAGGTCTCACTTCGGTATGAACCATTGCAATATGTTCCTTCATAACTGCATTACAACGAAAGGATTTTCCACATGTACGGCACTTATAGGGTCTCTTTTCTGTATGAATTAATGAATGTGTATTCTTATAGCTTTTGGTTGCAAAGGTTTTGCCACATGTATGGCACTCGTAAGGTCTCTCTTCTGTATGAACCAATGAATGTCTCTTCATTTTAAATTTTGTTTTAAAGGATTTTCCACATGTAGAGCACTTGTAAGGTCTCTCTCCTGTATGAACCAATAAATGTGTCTTTACTTGATATTGTTTGAAAAAGGTTTTTTCACATATCAAACATTTGAAGGGACGCTCTCCCGTGTGATATAATATATGAACCTTCATTACGGATAGAGTTGAACAGCATTGCCCACATATTGGACAATTGTAATAGTTGGGAAAAAGTTTAGTGTGCGTTAACATTTCTACTCTTGCACTTTTTATTTCCGTGTAACTTATCACATAAATCTAGTAACTAATCAATAAACTCAACAAATCAGAGTGGTTGGTTGTATTTTAAATAGTAACATTGTCTGTAGGATACATGATAGGCTACCTGTCTCATTCAACATTAAATCTTCTCGTAGTCAAATCTTGCTGTGTCTGTGCTTATTTTCAATATACTTGAGTGATAATCCTTTTTCCCTCGTGTGTTTGTATTCTTCTATTGTATTATATAGATTTTTAAATAAATATATTCTGTTGTTTTGATTCCTTTGACTGTCTCAACCTACAACAAAAATATTCAATATAATTTAAATTCTACTTTTGAACAAATTAATTACCACTAATAAATTTTGCGTAGGGGAAAGAAACGATTTAGAACGGTTCTTCAAAGTATCATATCTAGGATTATTTGGCTATGCCTAAACATCAATCTTAATTTGTTTTCATGCGATTAAAATAGATTTTTTTTAAGAAAAGATCATACCTAATTAAAAACATGTATTTATCCGTTCGCATGGGTTAAACAATTAATTTACAATACAGTAGAACTCCGATTATCCGAATCAATGAGGGACCAGACCCCATTCGGATAATCAAAAATTCGGATAATCGGAGTTTTACCGGAATTCCGGGAATTTTAAAGAAAATCCTGATTTTTGGTACTAAGTGAACTTTTAATTAGTAATAATTTAAATCAGAACATTTTACAGTTTACAATGCTCATAGTACTAGTGTTCTATACATGTTATTAAGTCAATAATGTTCCATCAAAGTCCAAAATTGGCTAAATGTGTTTAATGACAATTCTTTGATATTTTGCAAAACTTATTACTGTAGCTTTTCGTTTTTAAAATTGTTGAAATAAGCGATTCGGATAATTGGAGATTCGGTTAATTGGAGTTTGGATAATTGGAGTTCTACTGTACTTTAATCATTTCTACAAGCTCAAGAAAATCATAACCATTCAAAATCAGGGATTTGCCGGCATGCACAACATTGAAAATTAAATTCCGCTAAAAAATACAAACCCCTTTAAATCCGAACCCCCCGTTGCGGAGAAAACATCACTTTTTTAACCACTAGACTTAGCCTGAAAAATGATTTTTTTACCTCTTTAAAGGGGGTAAAGCTTGAGGTTCGAATATTAGCTTTGACTATTAATACAACATTATAATACATTTCCTAAGCAATTGAGTTTAGGTAATTTTTAGATGATTAGGTTCGATCAGCGACCGCAGAACTTGAGGAATATGTTCCGATATTTAGATTGTCTGAATTTTTAGACTCCCTTGTTTGCGACTCAGGATAATTGTGGGTGTCTTTGTGCTATGGCAGTAGAGGTCATTCCTCGGCTTACCCAAGGATTAAAAAACGTAAAGATTAATTTGATTATAAATCGAAGGCCTATGTACTGTATTTTGTAAACAAATGTAATAAAAAACTAAGCTTCCTACAACTGAAACACTCAACCTAATTTCATAAATAAAAAATTTAAACAATTGCATTGCTTATTAGTATACCAGATATGAATTGTATGTATAAATGACTAAAGATAGTGTTTAGAGAAGTTAATTTTTCTGGGGGAGGACCCCTGGACGGGTATTTCCTGAAGGCTATTCCAGACCCCCTGATACCCCCCCCCCCCCCCCAAATGAAGAAGGTCTATCTACGTTTTCTACCTATTTGTTTATACAATTTTATATTATTTATACCATAATCTGATCAGTAAGAGCTTGTTACTTATTCTTTAAAATATTCTACCAGTCACAGGCTACAGAGAAATTTAAAAAATAACCTGTTTATTTAAAATGTTATTATGTAGAGAAATTAAACTGTTACCATTTGCTTGTTTAGGGATATGGAAAGTAAATAAAAATACACATGATAACACTTGAAATATGTATATTTATTCTTAAATACCGTTTTACAAGATGGTAATTACATGAAAGATGGTAGTAGTGATTGATTTCGTTTTGTTACTCAAATCGTCATCAGGCCGAATAACATATGTGCTGATAAGTTTTTTATGGACGGTTTTGATTAAATTTGGAAAATATATTTATTTCATACCGTACTATAGTATTAACATATTAATAAAATGATTTCTTAAGTAGTTTACAGTATTTACAGTATTTACAGTAGTTTACAAATGGAAATTAGCTTAGTCAGCGACAGAGAATGATTATTCATTAGATTTAAATTGATATCCCCGCACACTAATTTTTTAAGTCCCTTTATCATTTCTTAATGCTTATAAAAAACACAATTCACCTCTTTGGCAGGTGAATTATGGTATGTAAAACAAACAACTCTGATGATTTTCTTTACTTTTCCAAATAACTCGATGATTTCCATGGTAATACCTCTTTACAATAAGGTATAAAGCCTGTAAATAAACAATATATCCTATAGTAAAATTATATAATTACTAGCCCAGAGCAACAGAAAGAATTCACAATGTATATGTACATTTTCTAATGAACATACAAAACAATATTTAGTATTGCAATCCAGATCCACATCTTCATTTCGCCGTTTGTTGTAAAGGATTTTTCATTTAATTCAATTATTGCACTTATAAGGTCTCTCCCTTGTATGAACTAATGAATGTGTCTTCGTTTTGTTTTTGGTAGCAAAGGATTTTCTATATGTGGTGCACTTATAAGGTATCTCTCCTGTATGGACCCTTGCAATATGGTTCTTTAAAACAGCATTATATGTAAAGGATATTTCACATTTAGTAAACTTATAAGGTCTCTCCCCTGTATGAACCAATGTATGAGTCTTCATACTGCCTTTGTCTGCAAAGGATTTTCCACATGTAGAGCACTTGTAATCTCTCCTGTATGAACCAATGAATGTGACTTCATATCGCTTTTGGTTGTAAAGGATTTTTTGCATGAAGTGCACCTTTTTAAGGGCTCTCTCCTGTATGGACCAATGAATGTCTCTTCATATTGCGTTTGGTTGCAAAGGTTTTACCACATGTAGAGCACTTGTAAGGTCTATCTACTGTATGAACCAATGTATGTCTCTTCATATCGCGTTTGTTTGTAAACGATTTTCCACATGTAGAGCACTTGTAAGGAACCTCTCTCCTGTATGAACCAATGAATGTCTCTTCATATTATTTTTGTTTGCAAAGGTTTTACCACATGTAGAGCACTTGTAAGGTCTCTCTCCTGTATGAAGCAATAAATGTCTCTTCATATTGCCTTTGTTTGCAAAGGTTTTACCACATGTAGAGCAGTTGTAAGGTCCATCTACTGTATGAACCAATGAATGTCTCTTCATACTGCCTTTATCTGTAAAGGATTTTCCACATGTAGAGCACTTGTAATGTCTCTCTCCTGTATGAACCAATGTATGTGTCTTCATACTGCCTTTATCTGCAAAGGATTTTCCACATGTAGAGCACTTGTAAGGTCTCTCTCCTGTATGAACCAATGTATGTGTCTTCATATTGCCTTTATCTGCAAAGGATTTTCCACAAGTAGAGCACTTATAAGGTCTCTCTCCTGTATGAACCAATAAATGTCTCTTCATATTGCCTTTGTCTGCAAAGGATTTTCCACATGTAGAGCACTTGTAAGGTCTCTCTCCTGTATGAAGCAATGTATGTGTCTTCATATTGCCTTTGTCTGCAAAGGATTTTCCACATGTAGAGCACTTGTAAGGTCTCTCTCCTGTATGAAGCAATAAATGTCTCTTCATATTGCCTTTGTCTGCAAAGGATTTTCCACATGTAGAGCACTTGTAAGGTCTCTCTCCTGTATGAAGCAATGTATGTGTCTTCATATTGACTTTTTCTGCAAAGGATTTCCCACATGTAGAGCACTTGTAAGGTCTCTCTCCTGTATGAATCAATGAATGTGTCTTCATACTGCTTATTTGTGCAAAGGATTTTCCACATGTAGAGCACTTGTAAGGTCTCTCTCCTGTATGAATCAATGAATGTGTCTTCATACTGCTTATTTGTGCAAAGGATTTTCCACATGTAGAGCACTTGTAAGGTCTCTCTCCTGTATGAATCAATGAATGTTCCTTTACTTGATATTGTTTCAAAAACGTTTGTTCACATATTAAACATTTAAAGGGCCGCTCTCCTGTGTGATATAATATATGAACCTTCATTGCGGATAGAGTTGAACAGTATTGCTCACATATTGGACACTTGAAATAGTTGGGAAAATGTTTAGTGTGAGTTAACATTATTACTCTTGCACTTTTTATTTCCATGTAGTTTGTCACATAAATCTAGTAACTAATCAATAAACTCAACAAATCAGAGTGGTTTGTATGTATTTTAAATAGTAACATTGTTTGTAGGATACATGATACCTCTCTCATTCAACATTAAATCTTCTCGTAGTCAAATCTTGCTTTGCCTGTGCTTATTTTCAATATACTTGAGTGATAAGTCTTTTTCTCTCGTCTTTTTGTATTATTTTATTGTATTATATAAATTCTTAAATAAATATATTCTGTTGTTTTGATTCCTTTGAATGTTTCAACCTACAACAAAAATATTCAACATAATTTAAATTCTGGTTTCAAAAAATTAATTACCGCTAGTTAATTTTTTGTAGGGTTATGAAACCGTTTAGAACTGTTCTTCACATATTACATCTCGGATTATCTGGATATGCCTGAACATCGATCTTAATTTGTTTTCATGCGATTAATCCTTTTAGTGCTATGCAACGATATATCTTTCTTTTTAAAAATCTCTAAGGGATATAGAGAGGAAGGTTATTTGAACAAAAAGTAGCATAACAGCAATTGGTGACCTACATGTTCATTGGATACACTAACAACCACTTAGCTAAAAGATTCGCCCAATCCAATGATTCGAGGTGTATGTCTAAGCCAAGGATTATGAACACCTCACTATGGTTCAGTGGTTGTAGTATATCGCTACAAACACACAGGTCACCAATTATTTCCCACACAGGATGGGAATCGAACCCGAGCAGACGAATGCCACTGGCCAAGTGACACACACCCTAGCCTTCTCGGCTATATGTGCTTGAATACTGAGGAGTCAAAAATCTGTTGTACTATTCATGGAATAAATATAGTAAATAAAAATGAAGCAATATACTGTTTATGCACAAGAGGGAAATATTGTACTAATTTCTTACTTAGTTTATTAGTGCAGTGTTGACTGAGGGGGAATTGCAGAGTATTTTGCCTTATATTGTGGTACCACTGATAATTTAAAAATTAGCCTTTAGATAGGTCAGTGGAAGGTCAACACTGGGCTAAGTTTGTTGAGAACTCGTCGACAAGGTACGAAATTATTTTAATTTATTTTATATTTAAGTATTGCTGAAAATTATGTTTTGTAATTCTGTTTTACAGGTCCACTATGTTCTGTCAAAGAAAGATTTTAGTTTTAGTTCTCAATGAATGGCTTATAACGTATTGTGATAGGCCTAATTCAGTTGAGTTCTCAAGCGATTTTACTCTAAATTTTGCTGATTTTATTTTGTTTGAGAAATATTTAAATAAGTGGCTATATTAATTCCTGAATCACTGTAATTATTTGATGTCTGAATGTATTACAAACGATTAATATTTTACTAATGTTTAATAATGTTTAAAGAGTGAATATTTAAATACCTAGTCATGTGTTATTTTCAGGTTAGACCTTGTTTAGACAATTTATTTGTATATTGGGTAATGTTTCAGACAAGATTCAAGGTGTAATAATTGTCTTATGTACTGCCATGGCGAGGTGTTAACAAGTATGAGTAGTAGTAAGAACAGCCCAGGTCTGCCTAACCACTGATTGAATTGCAGTGTTTTGTAAAAGTAAGATCCACCCATTTATTTTGTTTTGGAGTAGAATATAGCCAACTATTATTTAAAGTATTTTATCCTTGAAGAAAGAAATTATTTTGTTATAATATGTTTTGAATTTAAGTTCATGTGAATAAATAGCAATATCATTGGAATGATTGGGATTTATGCACACTACCTGACTACCACTAAAGGTGGTATTGAAGGTATTCCGCTAGAGTAAATAAAAGAAAGCAAGTTGAATGCTTTTCAACTTTATTAAAAAAATGGTAAGGTACCGGTAAGCAGAACTATTTCAAGATTGTCTCCTTTTATTTAAGAGGTCCAAATTGGTACTTTAGGTAAGCCTTTCCCACAAAACTCTGCCACAAACAGATAAACTTCCCACACACGACCTAGCGAGAGAGATATTTTGATTTAACAGTTAAGAGTCCTTGGAGGCTAGCGGCCATTTTGGATGATTTCAAACAGCTGCTGAAAAGTTATTTATTGTCCAAAAGTATTTTTTCAAACATAAAAAAAATATAATTTAAATATCTAGTATACTGCGAGATTTAATATTTTTGTTTGAATTGTTCTTCAATGGAGTTCAAGGAAGCTAACAGGCATCTTTGATTTGCCCGCCATAAGAGCAATGTTAATTTTGTTAATTTCAAACAGCTGCTGATGAGTTATTTAGTCAAATGTTTTTTATAAGTGATTGTAATTTAAATATCTAGTTTACTGTGAGATTAGAAATTTTATTTGTAGGCCTAGTTATTTAATTGTTATATGAGTTAGAACGTCTAGGCTCCAAGGACTTTTAAGACCATACATTGATCGGCCATAACAGTCCAGCACAGTAAAAATATCCCTGCTTCCATTATGGAAATAATAAGTTACATAATAATAAACACTTATATTCTGCACCTAAATAATACTATCAAAGATTTTACAAAAAAGATTGGAGGAGTATACATCAAATATAATAGGTGAACATCAAGCAGGCTTCACAAGAGGTAGATCAACTACCGATCAAATATTCATACTGAAGGAGGCAATTGCCAAATACTATGAATTCAATAAAACCTTTCTCTGCCTTTTTATCGATTTCTCCAAAGCATATTAGTAGAAGATGACTCTGGAAGATTATGGAAAAGTATGGAATACCCCAAAAATTAATAAACTTATCAAAATCAAGCATATCAGAATCTAGGTGTAAGGTTAAGATAAATGGCGAAATATTATAGGGATATAATATTAATAATATAATAAGCCTTACAAATTCGTCTGTAAACCATGTTAACTTAATACTTTAATACTTTCAATGAAATGGCGACCATACAAAGTAGGTATTTTAAGCCAAGTATGAATGGAGATGAGTGGCGCGATCTTGTAGTCTTGTTAGTGACTAAAGGCCGACTTATTCCTTGGACACAGCTGTTTATTAATAGCTCATACAGCTAATGGCAACTAAGTGACCTTCAGTTTTTAGTGGAATCCGAACCACATTTTAGCCTTGGTAACTTATATACGAATTGGTCTAATTGTACTGCGGGTAGTCGTAGCATTCACTCGTGCGGACATTTATCCACACCAGGGAGTATCGCATCCACAGTGCATGCCTATTTAAATATCCACGATTCGTAATCTCCTAGTAGCTGGATTACAGGATGACACCACCCTTCCCAGTTATGAAACTAGGCTAGCCAATGATAGCCTAAAGTTGGATCTTTTACACCAAAGCCTATTTAAACGCAACAAGTGCTCGGGATTGAATGTATATAGGCCTAATCGTTGACTAACCTAATTTGTGAAACAACATTGTCACATTGTTTTAGTTTAAATGTTTAAGTCTTAATCATTAGTTGTCACTATTAGCATGTTGGGCTCACAGGTGTGAGTGCAGTTGGGTGGCAAAGTGGCAGTAAAGAACAAAAAGTTCACACTGCTCCTGTGAGGCTGTGAACGAGTACAAACCATTAAGGCCGGTTTAAACACACTACCTACGATGAAAAACAATGACTTTTCTGCAACAACAAATCGTTTAAACAACAAGACATTTTATCTTGTTGGTGTTGGAGTCGTGGATTAAAAGGTTGGTGCAAAACGCCATAAATTTTTTGAGGTTGTACTGACTGTTTGGTGTGTGTAAACGGCTGTCAGACAAATCGACACCTGTTCCAGCCTATAGGACTTTAGTTTTTTATATTCGCTTCATGCAGTGTTATGTGAAGATTACTTTGTGCAGTTGGACTGATTTTAGTCTTCTTTGTGTTTGTTGTTCTGGGTGCCTTAAGTTACTGGTATCAATGTGCAATTTGGTTTTAATAAGAAAACAGTCAGACCTCTGTCAAGCTTCTCGTGAGTTTCTCTCAGAGCTAATTTTGGCTGCACTTTACTTTAGGTCCTACACTCATTCGAATGAAAATATCGATCAATATTATTTTCATATTAACCCTCTATCTGGCGCTGGTCGATTTTCGACCACTAAAACGTGAGTTCTCAGTGGCGCTGGTCTATTATAGACCAAGAGGACATGGGTCGGGTTTTTCTATTATTAAAATATGAAAGCCGTTTTAAAACACAATAAATCTGATACCATTAGAAAGATGAGATTCTGAGGATTCATTTTCATGCATAAAACATTATTGAGTGAGTATTATGTAACAAGAAACATAGTTTGAAAAACTAGAGAGTTCAAAATAGATTTTGGTGGTGGAAAGTTTTGGTCACCTGACTACAAAAACAGCTGTTTTTGGTGATTGTCAATTGAATTGTATACAATATTAGTCAATTGAATTGTATACAATATTATTAGTACATATTCTGGAACTAAAATAAATTCCCTACAATTCCCTCTGAATCTATAAGGTTGATTGTAAAAATTTTATTTGTTTTTAAAAATGTCATAAAAACTATGTTTTTGTAAAAAAATCTTCAAAATTTTACATTTCAACGTAAATTTCTCTGAAATTTTAGAATTCAACTAAATATAACTATATATTTTCAAAAAGATCATTTATTACCTATTATACAGTATCATTTTATTTTTTCTTGATGAATTCTATTAATTCCTACGTGACTAAAAGAAATTTGGTAGTTTTTCAAAAAAGAAAATATGTATGTAGAATTTATTTTTTTATAATTTTATTTTTATGAGTATTTAAATACCCCCGCCGCAGCAAACCTGCAGACTAAGCGAATTTCCATTTGACTGATTGGATTTACACTGAAATGTCTACTTAAAAATATAACATTTATTCCCTATTTAAATATAATTATTTTAACAAGTACTTAGGTTTGCTGCATCAGGGAGGGTAAAACTGTTTTTTTTTTTTGTAAAATTTTAATAGTTAGTAAGAAATAAAAACATTTTCCAAATTTGATCAAAATATGTTCATAAACAAGCAAACTACAACAGTTTACTTATTCTCCATAAGAATAACATGGGAATTTTAAATTTACTATTTTTTAGAAATTTCTCCGTAACCATTAGGCGCATAATAACGCTTCAATATTCTAAATTATTTGTTTTTTTAAGCTCTACAAAATGGTTTGGAAAGAAATTGCTAAATTTTATGTTTTTTGGGTCAAAAATGGGAAAAACCTATTTTTACCCCATAAAACCCCCCGTAAACCCCCGTTCCCATGGTCCGATCATGCTGGATCGCGAACTCGTTCGAATAAACGTAGGTTTACACGTTTGTACCAAATTTCATCAAAATCGGATCATTTTTGCTCGAGTTATCGTGCTGACGGACATATATATATATATATATATATATATATGAATTTGAACGGATGGTGTTTTTGGCCTCTAGGGACCTCAAAACGAAAAAAAAAATCGGTCTCGTGTCCAGGTCTTACCATGAGTACTACGGTAATAGCTTATTCCCTATATGGGAAATTCGCTAAAAAAAACATTGGTATTTCTACGTAGGGAACCATATTTCACGCAACCTTTACATTTAGATAAAATGTGTAAAAAAATTATTTTGTAGTTTTCTTGTGGGTTTCTTTTGAAATTTCAAATTTGCATAATCCAAAAATTTGCAAACCTTTTGCTACTACGCCTAAACGCATTGCTAAGAAAAAAATATTTTTATATTATTATATTCTAAATTTATCACTGAAACAGTATATATATATATGTGTGTACTTATATTCACAAATAAATGTTCTGTGGCAAAATATATGATACCACTACAAAAGCGCCAAAATATACCCGCCACTGGTAAATAAAATGACCGCCAGATCTAGGGTTAAGTTATTTATGGCTACACTTTACTTGACGTCCTACACTCATTCGATTGTTTTTTCGATTCGATATTTTCATTCGATTGTTTCATTCGATATATCGTTTGGTTAGTTAGGTTAGGTTAACCTTACCTAACTAAACAAACGATATATCGAATGAAGCAATCAATTAATCGATATATCGATCGATATTTTCATTCGAATGAGTGTAGGACGTCTAGTAGTCCTAGTGTTAGTGTAGTAAAGTGCAGCCTAATATATTATTTCGATATTATCTATGGCTGCACTTTACTTGACATCCTACACTCATTTGAATGAAAATATCGATCGATATATTGATTGCTTCATTCGATATATCGTTTGGTTAGTTAGGTAAGGTTAACCTAACCTAACTAACCAAACAATATATCAAATGAAAATATCAAATCGAAAAAAAAAATCGAATGAGTGTAGGACGTCAAGTAAAGTGCAGCCTTATTTATTTTCATTCAAATGAGTTTAGGACCTAAAGTAAAGTGCAGCCCTAATTTTAAACTTGATACAAGAGCTTCTTGTGCTTAAGGTTTTCTTTTCGTTTTCACACTTGTTGAAAGGCTTAACACATAATATAAGTTTACATAGACCAGTAGTCTACCACAATAAGTAGCCTAACTCATCTACCGGTACCTATTAAGTTAAGGTTAATACAATTAACTTATAGACTAGAGTACAAATAATATGGAAAACCTCAAATTAATGTCGATGCGGAGATGTTTCAAAATACGGAATATCTAACTAGCAGCACGGCTCAATCAATATCCGGCAAGATTTTGCGATTTGTTGTTGCAGACAAGTCGAATTATCTAGGTACACTAAGTTAGGCCTAATATAAATAAACAATAAACCCACCTTAAGGTTATTATGCCCTCCTCCCAATTAACACGATCTGTTTACGTTTACCTTTCATTGAGTAGCTTTTTACTTGTTTTAAAATGTTAAATGTTTTGTTAACTCGTTATCTTCGAAAGCACCACCATAGATAGGTCTAGGTTAGGTTTAGTTTAAAAGTGACCTACCCTACACGAGACCTTACCGTCAGACCGTCACCGCCCACCACCGCGCCGTGCAGAACGCATAACACCGTGCTTAGCCGAACTGATCGTGGGAAATTGTTATCTCTATCACTGTCGCTGTAAAAACGTGTCGTTTGTAGGTTAAATTTAAATTAATTTTAACTGTCATAACCTAACCAAACTAACCAAACTTGCTGATAATGAAAATTTTGAATGAAAGAAAGTTTACTAAAAACAAAAATAGCTCTGTTCATGAAATAAAATTATAAATGTCTCAAAATCAATTATATAATTTTTTAAATATAAAATTTAACTATCATAACCTAACCAAACCAACCAAACTTGCTGATAATGAAAAAATCGAGTCAAAAAGTTAATGCCTCCTGTGGGTTTCGAACCGGCTACCTCCAAAACATCAGCCCGGTGCGCTATCCACTAGACCACCGAGACACACGGCTAGGGCTAATGACAGTATCGTTGCGGTAATGGTGTTCGCTCGAGCAGTGGTGGACGGTGGCGGTCTGTCGGCAAGGGTTAATTACCCAACCACCTACCACCTTGACCGACGGTACCCAGTCAGTCACGGTCACGGTATTTTTCTAGTAATCGTATTCGTGGTACCCACCCACCACCGTAGTCGACAGTCGTTCGTTCGTAGACTTCGTTTCGTTTCGTAGTCGTTCGTAGTTGAGTTCACTCCACTCCACTCCACTGCTTCACTGGCACTCACTCAGTTCGGGCGTTCCGTTCCGATTTTTTTTCCGCTGTCCCGGCACAGCGCCATGGTGGGGGGTTTTAGTCCTCCAGGGAAGGTTTCGTTGTTTTGTACAGAATTATTATTAAAATACCCCCACCGCAGCAAACCTGCCGTCTAAGCGAATTTCCATTTGGCTGAATTGATTTTCAATTGATCAAATTTAAATAACATTAGGTTTAACGAGTACCTAGGTTTGCTGCTACAAGGAATCTAATAAAGTGTGTGTTTTAAGTAAAATAATTATTGCTTAGTATTAGCATAGATAAAACATACTCCCTTAGTCTAAAACTTGTGTTGGTTAGTCTATGGTATTAGTATGTTTTATCTATGGTATTAATGAATATATTTGCCAAGTTTGATCAAAAGATATCCATAAACCAGCAAACTACAACATTTTACAATATTCTATATAAGAATAACATGAGAATTTTAAATTTACAATTTTTTTTTTAGTTTTCTCCGTAATCAATAAACGTACAACAACACTTTGATATACTGAATTGTTTGTTTTTTAAGCTCTTTAAGAAGGTTAAGAGAAAAATTGGGAAATTTTGTGTTTTGAGGGTCAAAAGTGAGAAAACCCAATTTTTACCCCATAAAACCCTGTTCCCATAGTCCGATCATGCTGGATCGTGAACTCATTCAAGTTTATCCCGCCTTAATTAAGCCGGGGTTTCCTAGGCGCGGAATCGGCGAGCGGAGAGAGGAACGCGGAGAGCGGACTCCACTTGTCTAAAGCACGGGTCACACTATAGTCCTCGCCACCCTAAGTTGAGGCAGCCAAAGGCCGCACGGTGTATATCTAGTGCGGCCTTTGGCTGCCTCAACTTAGGGTGGCGAGGACTATAGGCTGTTCACCAGCCGCTGGTGGTCAGCAGCTGGCACCAGCATCACCGGTTCACCAATCCAGGCTGAGTCAGCTCAGTGTCAGCTGCGAATTTTGTGGTCACATTAAGCTGACAGCCGCGGCTTCTTTCAATTCGCCGCTGATACCAGCCTAGTGTGACCCGTGCTTTAGGCAATTTAATGTTACTATTTTCCTAGAAGCGGAGCGGAATGCCATGTTAATTTCAATTCCGCTCTCCGCGTTCCTCTCTCCGCTAGCCCCGCTAGCCGACTCCGCGCCTAGGAAAACCCAGCTTTACACTTTCAATAGTTATTTGTGTAACTAGTGGTGAAAGTGGCACTTTGCTGCACACGAGAGCAATGTTTACGAATGATCTCGAGCGCAGCAAAGGCCTTTTTCACTCGTGTTACACATTATATTTTTCCTACAGTCACTATAAAACATAAATAATTAGTCTTTCAAACACTATACAACACGTTTTTAGGTTCAGCTAGCAACACAATTACACAAATGGTGCCCTGGAGAAAGTAGTACCCGTGGTCCGTATCACTCCGCTATTTTTCCTCGGCAAGAAATGTGCTTCATCTTTTGAGAATATAGTTCCGTATGTTTTTGTAATTTGAAGTGGTTTCCGCGCCTAAAAAAAATGCTTTAAAGGTATTTTCTTGTTTATTAAGACCGTAGGAATGTTTTAAAAACGTTTAAAAGAAAAGTCCAGAAAGTTCAGAAATACCAAAACTATAAACACGAAATGACAGGTTAAATCGTAGTTATAATAGTCAATCAGCTGTTCATAGTATTATTATCTTTAAGTGTTGCCAACCTATTTCCAAGCGTACACGGATTACGTGCATAATAAAACCACGCTGTTTTGTGTTGTTTGGTTGGAATCCTGATGTGCGGCAAAGTATAAACCGTGCGGCAAAGTATAAACCGTACGGCAAAGTATAAATATGCAGCAATTAGCAGCTTTCTGTACTATAAACAGTACAGGGAAGCCAACTTTGTCGGATGACTGTAGGAAAACCAAATTTCATCAGAATCGGATAAAAATTACTCAAGTTATCGTGTTCGGACCGCTAGACGAGACTACAAAAAAAGGAACTAAAAAAGACAAATACCAAACCAAACTAATCCTACCAAAGAAGAAAGAAATAAAGAATAAGAATACACATACACTTTAACTAACACATTAATCAAAATCAAAATGGAGGCGTGAAGAATCAAAGAATGCAATGAAGACGGTTCTTTATGTTTTTACTTTTTGTGCCTGTGCTCGTACTTCAAAACCATCATGTTGCTTTATTATTTAGTCGTTATTACAATTTAAATTAAAGTAGTCCTTAATCTTGATCATAGAATTTAAATTAGATTGTAGGCCTACTGTCATCCTCGAAATGGAAGTATAAGTTAACATAACTTAAGTGCTGTATACAAAGGTGGCCAAACAGGAGTTAGCCTGTACCTACCAAGTGCGTAAGCACAAATTTTCTTGTTTTTCGTGATGCCGGATTCCGCTGAAAATAATGTTGCTTGTCGAATATGCATGAACCCTAAAGACCAATATGTATCTTTATTTCTCAATGACCTGTCAAGGAAAGTTATGGAACTAGCTGATGTTCAGGTAAGTTTTTGGTTGAGCCTAGGCCTTGACGTAGCCTAAGATTACCCTCTAGGCTATAAGCATAACTATTATTTATTGACTTGTTTGGTCCGCGAAGCGGGAGTTCTAATCCCGCCGAAACTTGGCACCATTGGAGCGGATAGGGACGTTGCGATAGGCCTACTAGCCTAACTTATTGCTATCGGTCTCTGTATTGAATCAAGTGATACTTTATTGGGGTTAGAATATCAAGTGGGGCCAAAAACAACTTAATGAATATATTGTTTGATAGCCTAAGATGAAGTTATTTCATTCAATAATTTAAGGTAGGCCTACGGTAAATCCACCAAACTTTTTCCACTAACTAAAAATCTGACATTTAATCTTCAACAGTACCGGTAAGCCTACCGTAAATATTGAGTAAGGTTACCCATTGTTGTTACTCTATGGATGTTTAATCTATGTCTCAGCATTTAGCTACGGTAAGTTTTTTGGCGGAAAAAGCAACGACCGTTAGGCCAAATAAAACCGGCAGTTGTAAGTAGATCGTCAGATCCATCTACACGTCTCGCTAGTTTGGCCGCTAACTGTTATGCCTGATATTATTTCTGCTAAGAACCGAAGGTAAGTGCCCTAATGATAAAATGTGTAGGCCTAGTTAACCCTAGCAGTGGCCAATGGTCCTGGCGGGACCATTTCACCGTGCACCCTTAGAATGGCCATGGTCCCGCCGAGACCATTTATGTCCAAACATTTTTTAACGCTAAAAACTAATTGATAACTATCTCTAAAGTGGATAATTCATATACCATTCGAAAGATGACATTCTAAACTTTCATTTTATTATATAAACGAACCTTCTAGCGTCAATATGTCAACGTAATTGCAATTTAAATTTGAATGAAAATTTACGCGCGAATCTACTTCCACTTGTAGTGTTGCGTACGGTAAGCGCTAAACACATAAAGTTTAGAAAATCATAGCTAGGTTAGTTTGTTCCCTATCTGGATGCGAGTTATACCACTAGATAGCAGTAGGGTTGCTGAATATTTTGGCATAGATTATTTTATCAATACCTACATTGATAGCAAAGAACATATATGATTTTTAGAAAACACGTAATTTTACAAAAATTAACAAATGGCCAATGGTCCCGCAAGGACCATTTCTAAAGTCGAAATATATATATAATGGAATATTTATAACTATTCAAATATAATATCCTTTTGTAGCGTAGGAAACGTAGAATAATTTAGTGTTGAGAAATGGCAGCCCTGCTCACTGTAATTTCCGTGTTCTGTCAGCAACAAAAGAAAATTGCCATCTGACCAAGTTACTCTGTTTGTTTTGTGCGGATCAGCTGACTCGTTTTGAAAGTAAATATTGATCGGCGAATATCTTGGGAATCATGGGGAATCATTCTCATTTCGGATATTGTAGTTATGTAGTGTTTTTTGTTAGTAATGTCTATGTGTTTTAGGCCTAACAGTAGGCCTAATCTTTATGCATGAATATAAACTGGAAAGTCTAATATCTGAATTTCTTTGTACATAAACGGTAAATTTTTAGTTTTTTTGTATCATAAACGGGTAATAAAAAATTTGTTACTGCCTACAATGTGACATATTTGTATTCCTTAGTTTATAACTTACAAGAATATGTGTACTATATTATTATCACTAATTACCTTACATGAGTTATCTTATCTCCTAGTTACTAATTATTCGTCTCACGTGACAAACCTTGCGATTTTTCGTATTTTCTTACATAACTCATGTAAATAAAAATATTTCCCCCATGTGTTATACATTTATATAAAGAAAATTGAATGTACTATAACATTGTTATAATTTGTTTGGCCTACAAAAATCTGTAAAAAAATTTTACAAAAATGTCTTTGAATTTTTTTCTATGTAAACGGTAAATTTTTGGCTTTTTGTATTATAAACGGGTAATCAACATTTTTTTACTGCCTACAATGTGACATATTTGTATTCCTTAGTTTATGACCTACAAGAATATGTGTACTGTATTATTATCACTAATTACCTTACATGAGTTATCTCCGAGTTACCAATTACTCGTCTTATGCGACAAAATTTGATTTTTCTTCATTTTCTTACATATAACATTTGTAAAAAAAATATTTCCCCCATGTGTTATACATTTCTATGTAGGGAATTGAGTTTACTACAAAATGTATATAATGGTTTTGGTCTAAAAATTATACTGTAATAATAACAAGACTTTACTTTTGAAATTTCAATCAGAATTTTTGAATTTTTTATGATTTTTTTTTATTTTGCAAAAAAGTTACCAACTCAGATTCAGTTTTTATTTATATATTCAGATTCTCCTGCTTTTTCTGAATAAAATGAATAGGCCTACAAACATTGATAGGTTGAGTCCATATTTGTAATTTTGACAGATTTTTTAAAAAATGTCTGCAAAATCGCCAAAGTGGGTTGGCCATTCCCCACTTCTAACATTGGCCCCTGCTAGGGTTAACTGTTAAAAGTACCGGTAACATGGTTAAGTTAATGTTTTTCAGTACCATACTTAATACTTTATATAGGCCCTATATCAGGCCTAATCGTATAAAACAAAGTAAAACCAAAACTGAACATTTCTAACATACTAATAAAATACTTTTTTAAGTGTCCGGATTTTAGCACGAAAGTCCTCGAGTCATGGGCGGCCAAAATTTAGTCTTTACCTATCAGCTAAATTGGAATAGGCTATATCACTTATTCTCAACCTTATTCATTATAATTCTCTAGGCTAACTTTGTTGATTTATAATAAGATAGATATGTCTGATATCATAACTAAAAATCATCTCGCTGATCTGATTTATCAATCCTACAAAAATTAATCCTAATGTGATGAATTAAAGTTTTAAAGTACCTACCATTTATTTCAATTATGAACTTCTTTGCAGGTCATGCCTTCAACACCACTGCCGCCGAAGAGACGACGATATAAGGAAGATACTTCTTATGGTAATTGAAGCCATAAAGAACGGGAAATCTGTCCGCACAGCGGCAAAAGAATTTGGCGTGCCCCAGATGACGCTCCATGACAAGATTTTGGGGAAAACGGCGGAACTTTGCTCTTTAGGGGGGGGGGGGGGGGGGAATCAATGCTCAGCCCAGAATAAGAAAATCGTCTAGTTAACTGGGTGAGAGACTTGGCTAAGGCTAAGTTTCCTGTTAATAAGGAACATCTTCTAGCCAGTTCTGACAAACTTTTTGCAGAGCTCAACAGCCAATACCTTTTGCGATAAAGCTCCAGGAGAGAGGTGGTTGGCCCTCTTCCTTAAGAGGCATCCGGACATAAGCTTGAGAGCACCCCAAGCTGTCGTAGCATCAAGAGGGAACATAACAGAAAACCAAATATCAGCATGGTTTGACGAAGTTAGTGAATATCTGGATGCTAAAGGCCTGATGGATGCCATAAAAACACCTAGCAGGGTGTATAATGCTGATAAAACAGCATTTCATCGAAGCCCTAAAGGTGGCAAAGTTCTTGTAGCAAAAGGAGCGCAAACCGTTTACAAAAGGACAGGAAACGACGAGAAGGAATGTGCAACGGTATTGGTTACAGCCAATGCAGCAGGACAAGTTCGGCCACCTATGCTTGTATATTCTCAAATCAAATCAAATCAAATCGTTAATTAAGCCAGAATTAACAAAATATTGTACAATTTGTATTGGCTAAGTCATCATTACAACTATTTACTATTCTGTACAGAGAATGCCACCAGCCATTCCCAAAACCATTCCACCAACCTGGAGCTTCTTGGGAAAAACACGACTCTGGCTGAATGATGCAAGCCTTTTTCGAATACATCTTGAATGTTTTCCACCCATGATTGATCACCAACCAAATTCAGCTCCCTTTCATTTTATTAATTGACAGGCATACATCTCACATCACTTTCCACCTCAGTGAGTTCTGTCGGAAGAACTCGATAGAACTGATTGCCCTATATCCGAATGTGATTCACATCCTCCAACCTATGGATGTGGCGGTGTTCCACCCTCTCAAGACATCATGGAAGAAGAGGGTTGATCAGTGGAGGATTGAGAACAGTGGGGGAAAAATGAAGATTGAAGAATTTGCACCAATCCTCCAAGAGGTGCTGGACTCAAGCACAACTGAAATAGTGGGTGAAACCATAGCCTTTTCTGGTACACAAGGCCGCAGCGAGCGAGAACTGCCAACGTCGCATCTGAGTCTTAGTGCATGATTGCATTACCATTACAATGAATGGAGGAGTCCCGTACAGACTTATTTATTCACGCTTTAGGATCTACTACATTAAATAATTAGTTATAACATTGAACTTGTTACTACATCATGCCAGATCTGTCGTAAATAATATTGTGCCTGGGTGCAAGAGTAATTACGAAAGCTCAATTAAAACTGAAGGATACATTCAGTGTTTTATTATGATTCCAAATGATCCGCCGCTTAAGCAACAATGGCTTCATGCTATTCTTCGGTCAGATTGGATACCTTCAAACAATTCTCGTGTTTGTGTGAAACATTTTCACAAAAATTACCTTATTTTTGTAAAAAAATATAAGAATAAAGACAATTAAATTAAGAGTGAGGTTGGGTTGGGTTAGGTTAGGTTAGGTTATATTAGCTAAGCTGAGCCTGACTTAATATAAAATGGATTCAGTAAATAACTTCCATGCTGCAATATGCCTTAGGCCTATAGAAAATAAATAGTTTTACTAGGCTAAGCATGGAATCTCTTACTGTTGGGGTTTCCTTATTATAATATAATTAATTAGTTGCTGATACATGAAAGCACTATAGCACGTTTTTTGCTTTAAGACACTGTGAGATTAAGCACTATTAGTACATTAGTTAGCAGACGTTGAGGATTAAGGTGAGGGCAGTCATGTTATTATTAAAGTGGAAGTGGCATAGACTCTATTTCTTGAAATTTACGAGAATAAATTCCATTTTAGCAAATTTTCCATATAGGGAATAAGCTATTACCGTAGTACTCATGGTAAGACCTGGACCCGGGACCGATTCAATTTTTCGTTTTGAGGTCCCTAGAGGCCAAAAACACCTCTCGGCAATGTGAACAATACGCTAAACTCTACAGGATGTCTCGTAACAAAATGTTTGCTTGTATCTTTAATTTCGACAATAAGTTCTGTACGGTATTGTATTACGTTAGATTTGGAAGAATTTGTATTGGCTCTTCCCTACAACCATAATTTATTCTACTGAAAATATTTGACTTTACCGTGTTTTAGGTTAAGAAAGTGTAGTTTATTTTGTAAAATGTATTCATGGCTTAAGAATAATAATTCAATATAATTCCGAATGATAAGCACATCATTTTTTTTACCTTGTAGGGATTGCCCGTTTTAACCGACCTTTTGAGTCATCTAACCTAGGTTTGTTATGTACTGTAAGTCCCTCGGCAACATCCAATCAGGAGGCAGAGCTAGCAGCCTCACTTATAGCTTTTATTAGCACATTGGTTTAACCCTTTGAGTGCCATGCAACGAGATATCGTTTTGCACAACACATTTGAAAAATACTTCACAACGATATATTGTCGTCGGTAGTCTTACCGAAAAATACATTTCAACGATATATCTGGCCGGCGCTACTTTCGATCATGTGAGTTTTAATGGGCATATTGGTTGACTTGGTTGTTATTTTAAAACAACGATGATTTGAATCGATTTCTCATACGATCAAGGCATGATATATCGTTCCTTGGCACTTTTGGGATGAAAATTTATACTTTTACTGATTTTTATTCTTGCGCACTAAGCTTCGTCCCTATGGAAAGCCTGGCACTTTTCGGACATACCCAGTAAAAAAACTCTGGCATCCTTCGTAAAGTACCAAAATGAATTTCTAGCACCCAAAGGGTTAAATGGACTAGATCGGCAGGAAGTGGGTGGTACTGAAATGACTGTTCTCATAGGAAAGATTTGAGACCAGTGATCACGTGTCTAAATACAATGCTCTCCTAAATTTAAGTCGAATATCACAGTAAACAGTCCGTTTTAACGAGTTTTTGGGGACGTCGGCTTAACCGGAAAACCCACTATCCGGACTGGCCTCGGTCCCGAGGAGACCAGATAAGAGGAAGTCCACTGTATGTCAATATCAGACGCGCAAAGCTATAACCATTCCAAGAGCAAATAAAACAAATACAAATTGATATTAAGGAAATAATTGAACAGGGAAATAAAACAATAACATTAGTTTTGTCTTTACCAATACCAATAGGTTAATAGGCCAAACTAGTGGTACACACAAATACCCCCGCCGCAGCAAACCTGCAGACTAAGCGAATTTCTGATTGCCTGATTGGATTTACACTAAAATGTCTCCTTAAAAATATCACATTTATTCCCTATTTAAATAGCATTAGCTTAACGAGTACTTAGGTTTGCTGCAACAGGGAGGGTAAAAAGGTGTTTTTTTTTGTAAAATTTTAATAGTTTAGTATGAAATGAATGCATTTTCCAAATTTGATCAAAATATGATCAATGAACAAGCAAACTACAGCAGTTTAAAATTTTCTCAATAAAGATTAACATAGGAATTTCAAATTTCAAATTTTTTGAATTTTCTCTGTAGCCTAACCATTAGGTGCGTAATAACACTTCAATATACTAAATTATTTTTTATTTTTTTTAAGCTCTACAAAATTGTTTGGAAAGAAGTTGCTAAATTTTATGTTTTTTGGGTCAAAATGGGAAAAACCAATTTTTACCCCATAAAACCCCCATAAACCCCTATTTCATAGTCTAATATCGCTGATTTGCGAACTCGTTTGAACAAACATAGGTTTACACATTTGTTCCAAGTTTCATCAAAGTCGTGACAATTTTAGTTTGAGTTATCATGCTAATGGACCCATATGAAACACACACATAAAATGTAAATGACACATATAAATGTATATATGAATTGAACGGATTGTGTTTTTGGCCTCCAGGGACCTCAAAACAAAAAAGTAAATCGGTCCCGGGTCTAGGTCCTACCTGAGTACTACCACAGAAAACACTACTATAACCCAGAATGCCAACTGCATGGTAAAAAGCATTAAGCGTTTTGAGAGAGCTTTGCCTGTCAATCCGTAGGCAGCGCCACCAGCGTTGCTATGCTGAGTGCATGGCAACGCTGGTGGCGCTGCCTACGGATTGACAGGCAAAGCTCTCTCAAAACGCTTAATGCTTTTTACCATGCGGTTGGCATTCTGGGTTATAGTAGTACGTTTTCTGTGGTACTACAGTAATAGCTTATTCCTTATATGGGAAATTCGCTAAAATGTATCTGATTTCTAAGTATAGCTGGAAAGCAAATCTCATGAATTCTTTGGGGGAGTAAAAAATATTGTCTTGGAAAAATCTTTTAAGAGTTCTCTTTAAAGTGAGGTGAATTTTGAAGCTCTCAACAAGGTTGGAGTTTATTGAAAAAATTAATCTTCTTGTAATGATGGCTATTAAATTGATCTATTAAGCCTAACTTGAGGTAAATTTAGATTCTGGTTATCACAGGTATTATGTATTGAAGATCCGTCCATAAAAGAGAGTTGGTTTTAATTTACATGCAAAAAGTTTATGTAACTTGATTATAAAAATAGATGGTAGGCCTATTATCATTATTTTTAATTGTTTACAAGTTTGAGTAAACTTTCCAGACTATTTATTAATCTTACAGCCTTCTTCTACCATTTGAATGCTGAGGACGAAGATGGTGCTTTTCTCCCCATAATAGCACTCCTTATAACAGTATCAAATATAAAAATTGCATAGTAAGAAGTTAGGAGAACAGCTTGGTTTACACATATTTACACTCATGTTTTGTTATAGGCCTAAACCATGATTTCAGTTCCATTTTAATTTTTTTAGGTTGAGAAAGAAGATGGTTTGCCTGAAAATATTTGTGCAGAATGTGAAAAAGAACTTGAAAAGTGCTACGAGTTTCGACTTAAAGTGCAAGTTGCGGATAAGAAATTTCGAAAGTGCTTAGGCCTCAAATTTGCTCAGGTATTGTGTATGAAAATTAGTGTAATTTTAGTGACTCTGTTTTACCCAATACATAGTTAAATTATTTGTAAGTACCAACACATTAATCTCTTTTAATCTGGCATATTTCTTACGTTGTAAATAAATAAAACAAACGCTAAAATAATAAAAGAACTATATAGTGGTTTAAATTACCTTGTTACTGTCAAAACGATCCTTTGTAGTTAGTAAGACTACAGCTGTTTCATGCTTCAAATGGAGCACATCATCAGGTGCTCTCACCTGCTCTCATCAAGTTCTGACCTGATGATGTGCTCCATTCGAAGCATGAAACAGCTGTAGTCTTACTAACTACAAAGGATCGTTTTGACAGTAACAAGGTAATTTAAACCACTATATAGTTAATTCAGATGATCCAGAGGCCATCCCACCATGTAATAAAAGAAGTATTTTTGATACGAGTTTAGTTCCTATATAGGAATTTATATACAATCACAGGATAATACAATACCACACACAATTTACTAAAAACTTGTTAACATATGAAACATACTTTTTTACCCCTAGTGCTTTTAAACTTGAGTTTTTGTAGTTAAATCAAGCGCAAGGTTTAGTAAAATTGTTAAAAACTTTCCTCCTGAACACCTATGACAGTGTTTTTGATTTATAAGAAATTTCTGACATTAAAATTTTTGACATTACAAACTCTGTTCCCATCAATCAATGGTTCAATGGTTAGTGAACTTGCTCAATGTTCTCTATGTTTCAGGTTGACTTAGAAGAACACAAAATCAAAGAGGAAAATTACATTAACGAGGATAGTTCTGATAATGAAGATGACACACACTCTGTTTGTATGGACGAAGAGAATGAACATGTAAGTGGAAGTTGTAGGAAACATTACATGTAAATAAATGTTAAGCTTTTTGCACAAATCGCCTTAAGATTGGAAGTTTGATTTTAAAAGTTTGAATCATCAACCACGCAATAAGGTTATGTGAGGAGAATTAGTAAACTACAGGACAATACTTGACCCTAGGATACATTAATAACATCTCTACTATTGAAACAGGGCTACATAAAAATGTGTTATTTTTAAGGCTATGGATAAAGCGGCAAGTGAAATTATATCAAGTTGGTTTAGGTGACTTTTGTTAACAACCAAAGGCATAACCAAATTCCTCAAACAAAGTAGGTGTTTTGGGCATTAACTCATATCCAATAGAAATTGTTTTTTACATACAGTTACTTCTTTACTAGATTTTAAGTTTAACCTTACAGAACCAAAGAAGCAAACATTCAATCATTTCATCATTGAGACAGAAACATCCTTGTGGCTAATGTCCTGCAAGATTCCTTAGCATTGTTATTGACTTTTGAGCTATTGGTCTACTTCAGCCTAAATCATTAGTTTCAATATCCAAACATCTGTATCTCTTTGTTTTTGTTTTTTAGGAACCTGAAGACTCCCAGAGGATAAGCGAAGAAACTGAAGAGGCCACACCTGATCCACTGGTAAGCATTGACACCAAAATGCTAATATTATTAAAAAGGTTTAAATACCTCCTATCAAGCAATCCATTAATTGCAGTCACAACTAGTTTAGACTCCTATGTGGTGTTATCATCAGGCGGTACAAGGACTTCTTCTTTCTTCACATGAAGAGCGTCATATTTAACACGTAAAAATAAATAAAAATTTACACACGACACAAAACACGTTACGGACACGTAACATTTACTGATCAGTTATACGACAACAGACGACGCTAACCCGGCGGAGTTTAAGTCCAGACCTCTGACTCAGTAAGTTTGGACTTAAAATAAAATGGATCGCTTGATAGCAGGTATTTAAACTTACCTATTTAAACCTGTTTAATATTATTTGACAATCCGGAGGCTACTATCCACAATGTACTAATATTATTGTATCAGTTTACAACGAGAAGCATTATCTTGAATAGGCTTCCACAGACACTTATCTTAGAACTGTGGTCTTCGGGCAATGGCCATGTGTCAACCTCGACAAAACGCTATTTACTTCACCAATGGGCTCAATGCAGAGCGCCATGCCCAGGGTTACTTTACTTCCGCACAGTTGACAAATCTAGTGTTGGCTGGGCAAGGTCGCATGGTATATCTGAGTGGTTGGGAATTGGACATAATAGAAACGTTTGGTGGGGCTGACGTTTTACAGAAGTGTAAAGAATAATGTTTTCGTTGATTTGGACACAGTTGACGCCCGAAGATCACAAATCTAGGTACAATGAGTAGTATAGGCCTACTTCATTGTTAGTATTTCAAGGTCGAGATATATAACTGATTATGGAGTATAATTTAGCCATCATGTCTGAAAGTACATAGTAGAGGCTTATAAACTCATTAAATAAGGCTACAGAGTATTGTGTAGTATAATGACAAATATATTATTTGGACTATATTGTTTCTAATTTTATTTTCAGAACCACGTTCAAGTTGTTCAAGAAAACGAGAAAGCTGTTGAAATGGCTGAGGATCCTATTGTAAGTTTGATTACAGACTAATCATATGCTCTTCATCTCCAAATGCCTGTTTGAAAATTTAAATCCCTTTAGGGAAATTCCTTTGAAATGTGTCAACTTATTGAGCTAGAATCTATTTTCTATTTATGAAAGTATTAGATGGTTATATACTGTAGTCCCTTGAATACTCGGCCCTCAATAACACTTGTACTCTCCAGTAAACTAGCTCAATCACCTCAATCAAAAGAATAAATTATAGATTAAAGTTGTGACGTGTTTTTCGGTTTATTGAAAAATAGTCAACATATTAATTTAGGTTTTCGGATGGCTCAGTGGATGCCAGGGTTCGTCATCGCAGATACGAAAATAATTTTGAGTGACTCGGACAAGATACCTAATTTCGGTAATATCTCACTATCATCATTGTCACTGTTTTAGATTGCCAATTGAGCTCTTCCAGGTTGCCTTATACAGCAACACACGAATACTGGAAGGGACGTGTTTACTTACAAAATGTTCGGTACACGAAATTTAGGTTCGGCCATGGGTGAATTTAGAATATTTACTGGATTGTCTGTATCCTGTCGAAATAATACGGGGTAGATATTTGTCTAATTAGAGACCAATGCTTTTCATTCGGTAACAAAACGATTCTAAGTATTGAAGGACCTACTCATAAAACACTAAATACAAACATTATTAACACGAAAGCCCAGGTTGCTTCAGCAGCAACAAAACGATACTGGGATTGAAAGAGTTAATACAATAAAATATCGACGTTAAACAACACACAATAAAATACACCCAGGTTGCCTCAGCGGCAACAAAACGATACTGGGATGGAACGAGTTAATAAAATAAAAATATCGACGTTAAACAACACACAATAAAACACACCCAAATTGCCTCAGCACCAACAAAACGATACTGGGATGGAACGAGTTAATAGTTAATAATATCGGCGTTAAACAACTCACAAAACACAATACACCCAGGTTGTTTCAGCAGCAACAAAACGATACTGGGATGTAACGAGTTAATAAAATAAAAATATGGACGTTAAACACAACACAAAACAAAATGATACTGGGAGGAAACGAGTTAATAGTTAATAAAATCGGCGTTAAACAACACACAATACAATACATCCAGGTTAATTCAGCAGCAACAAAACGATACTGGAATGTAACGAGTTAATAAAATAATAACAACGTTAAACAACACACAATAAAATACACCCAGGTTGCTTCAGCAGCAACAAAACGATACTGGGAGGAAACGAGTTAATAAAATAATAATATTATCGCTAAACAACGCACAAAACAAAATACATCCAGGTTGCTTCAGCAGCAACAAAACGATACTGGGAGGAAATGAGTTAATTAGTGATGTGGGCCGGGTAAATACCCAGTGGGTAGGTAAATATAAATTGGGTATTTACCTGGGTATTTACCCCAGGCCCGGGTAAATACCCAAAAACTGGGTATTTATCATTTGTATTAAAGTTAGAGAAGATTGAGATGTTTTTTTGCAATTATTACCTTGTAAAGATAGCAAAATGATAATAAAATGTGTTAAACAAAATTTAATATGGTCACTACTAGCATTTTACTTCTCGGTATGATCACCATAAATACCCAGGTCTGAGCATAAAGCATAATCGGCATAAATACCCTTGTCGCATGGTTGCACTGGTCCTGACTACTTATGATTTTTTAATTTCTATGATAGATAGATGAATTTATTTTATTTAAAGTGAAGAAAAATAATTTGTAAAATAATAATTATTATTTAGAAAGACAGGAAAATTTAACCTAGTAGTGGCCTATGTGTAAACAACTTAAGAAAATAATTAAAATTCAAACTGTAGGATGGCAGGATTTAATAATATTTTTGTTCTAGATCTTTTGTTGGTATCAAAATAAAAATAAAACTAATTTCATAAACTTGTGATACAACAAATTTGAATCTATAGCACAATAAATCTTTCAAAAAGATATATCAAAGTTAGACCAAAAAACAGGAGATAAATTTTTTAGTAGGTTTATCCAAATATATTATTGTTCCCAACTAAGCGGTAACACAGAAGAGTTTAATGTAGACTCCCTCTTATCCAGACACCTTTTAACTGGACAATTTTTACCAGCCCATTGGTTTAACCTGACTAGATTGGCAAGAAGTGAGCGGTACTGAAACGACTGTTCTCGTGGGAAAGATTTGAGACCAGTGATCACGTATCTAAATACAATGCTCTCCTAAATTAAAGTCGAATAGGACAGTACCGGTACACGGTTTCCGTTTTAACAAGTTTTTGGGGACGTCGGTTTAACCAGAAAAACCGTTATCTGGACTAGCCTCGGTCCCGAGGAGTCTGGATAAGAGGGAGTCTACTGTACTTTCAGTATTCTGCCATTCTGCCTATATCAATCAGGCCTTGGGTCTGTCTAGCCTTCCAAGCCATTTAACAAAATACAAATTTTGTTAACTATCATAATTTAATAACAGTAGAAGTAGGTTTAGGTTCACTATTTTTTGATGAGGTGTTGTCTTGATTTCATAAAAAAAGTGCTAAATCTTTAAATAAAAGGTACTAGCAAAGCTTCAAGTTACTGTAAAAGGTGTTATAGACTATCCTAATTTATCATGTAATGATAACAATAACATATTTAGGGGTGGATAAAATGAATTTCAATTGATTTCATAAATAACCAAAATACCCGGGTATTTATGGATTTTGGGTATTTACCCGGGTAAATACCCAGGGTACCCTGAGTTTTAAATACCTGGGTATTTTACATCACTAGAGTTAATAGTTAATAATATCAATGTTAAACACCACACAAAACAAAATACACCCAGGTTGCTTCAGCAGCAACAAAACGATACTGGGATTTAAGGATTTAATAAAATAAAATATGGACGTTAAACAACACACAATAAAATACACCCAGGTTGCCTCAGCGGCAACAAAACGATACTGGGATGGAACGAGTTAATAAAATAAAAATATCGACGTTAAACAACACACAACAAAACACACCCAGGTTGCTTCAGCAGCAACAAAACGATACTGGGTTTGAACTAGTTATAAAAATAATAATATTAACGTTAAACAACACACAACAAAATACACCCAGGTTGCCTCAGCTGCAACAAAACGGTACTGGGATGGAACGAGTTAATAGTTAATAATATCAACGTTAAACAACACACAACAAAACACACCCAGGTTGCTTCAGCAGCAACAAAACAATACTGGGAGGGAACGAGTTAATAAAATAAAAATATGGACGTGAAACAACACAAAACAAAACGATTCTGGGATTGAACGAGTTAATAGTTAATAATATCAACGTTAAACAACACACAAAAGAAAATACTCCCAGGCTGCCTCAGCGGCAAAAACGATACTGGGATTGAACGATTTAATAAAAATAAAATATCAACGTTAAACAACACACAATAAAATACACCCAGGTTGTCTCAGCGGCAACAAAACGATACTAGGAATCGAAGCTTCGAATGGAAACCAAAGCAAAAGTCACACTCAGTGCTAGTTAATTAGGCCTACCGTGAGATCAGAGATGGTTTATGGCTCCGTTATTAAGCCAGCGAGGTTACCGTGCTCGAGACGACTGCACGGTTCGGAGGTATTGAGTCGAATAAAACTACAAACCACTGCAGTGGACCTCGTCCAGACCGTGGCCAGTGTGCATGCGCGAATCCCCTACCTCTCCTGTCGTCCCTACTCTGGCGGTAAGGACAGAGTTTGGTTGTGCATTAGAGTGAGAGCGCCGAGGAGAGATAGAGAGCGCGAGTGTCTGGTACTACTGTACGTTCCTGATTTGACGTACCGACCTTCGGAAACGTAAAACTGTAACGGGTGTAGAATACATCGTTACAAAGTGTTAGCACAATATATTTTGTTCTTTATTAAAGTACACACATTACACTACTGTACTTTCCATACAACTATTGTATAGAAGGAACAGTTATCAATCATATTCAATGTTAAACTGCACTTTGCTGCAGAACTGACAAGTGGAAACGAATCGTAGTACTAAATACGGTACTCTCATTGGCTCACAAAACAATCTCATTATCAGCTGTCTCAAATTCATTAAAAAAAAGGGTTGTCAGTGACCGGGAATTCCGGGAAATCGGGGAATTGTGTGTGAATTTTAAGCATTAAGTACAAATAAGCTTTGCCTCTAATCCCGGGTGTAAGTGTGGGGTAACAGATACTTATATTAGATATAAAAAATCGCATTATTACTCTCACCCCGTAGCGAAGCACGAGCAGAGCAACTGGTTTTCATAACTTTAGGTCCTAGTTATTAAAAATCACTAGGTACCTATATTATTTACATAATATTTTAGCTGGCAATGCTTTCATAATTTTTGTACACAATTTTGGTGCACTGTCTATTTGTATCATTAACCTGTAATATTATTTTTCTGTATTTGTATACCTGATAACACTGTTATTTTTATTCCAGGCCCACACAGACCTTATGGTCAAACAGCCACAAATAACGCTGCCAAAAATTGAAGAAGTGTCCGTGGATCAATTTGTGAGTATACTTTTAATATCACAATACGTAGATGGAGGGCAACAAATTTAAGTTTAACTAACAAACATTTTATTTTATTACACTAGAGATGGACGGGTCCCGAAGTCTCAGGAAATCTTTGGTAAAAATATATCCCCGATCATCGAGGCCATTTGATTCGGGATTTTCTCAACTCGAGATAACATTTAAAAAAAATATTTTCATATATTATTATTGGAAAAATGGTACAAAATGGAAAAATGGTAAATTTTTCTGGATGATTTTTAAAAGTAGATTGTACTACCGTTTAATTCCAATGTTTTAACTACGTGAATCCCTTTGAAATCGACTGTTACCGTTAAGGTTTCAAGCAAAATAAATTCAAACTATCAATTGATGATAAATAACTAAATTTTTTGTAGATTTGGGTTGTTAGTAATACAAACAATATCTCAAATGAAATCCTTGATTTCTAGGAGTATTTATATTACAGATCAAGACATATTAAATAACTCAAATAAAAATGAAGTTGCATATCATTCGAACTTAAATAATTATTAAAAAGGTAAGTCCTTAAATAATTATAATTATTGTTGGTTCCTGATTCAGCTGCGTGCTCCAGGTACTTCTGATCTTAATAATAAATCTCAAATAAAAGCTGGTATTTTACTAAAGGTTCTTAGACCAAATCATATAGGATAATGTTTAGAACTGGCGAAACACATCTTTAATTAAAGTAAGGAAAACAAAATCTTTTTTTTTACTAATACTGTAGATAAATGAATTATGATGCTTAATGGCAAATCTGTACGTGCATACCTTTTATTTAAGACCAACATTATGAAAATCGGTCGGGTAGAAGAGCCAAACTACTGGAGGTCCTTAGTAATGTCAGTAGCTTTGTGACAATTTAAAACTGGACCCAGCTGCCTTTATTGGTTTTAAATAAATAGTTCTGGATAAAACACACATATTAAATTTCTTTGTTGTGAATGACTCGATAAGTTTCTTCAAAGTCATCATCCATCAGGAATTAAAACTTCTCAATTGCTCAACATGGTCAAACAACATACTTAGAGCACCAATGAACACAATATGAATTTTAAAGCTTTTGCCAATCGCTACCAGATTATTTTTTTCCTATCGACATCTGCTGATGGCTTTTGACTGTCGAACTTGTTAATATGGCTTAAAACAGCATTACGAAAACTTGTTAAACGTTTAGACTGATGCCAGATTATTGAAAGTGCCGGATTACAGAGCTTTTACCGTAGTACAAAAAGACCACTTGAAAACTCGTCCCAGTATAGCAAGATTTCTTTAGAGATAAAATGTATAAAAAAACCATTTGAAGAAATCCATTGAGGACGAAATATTATTGTTATATAATGTTATATTTAGCTATGTACAAAATGTATTGCTCCTTAAGCCTCTTGTAAATCAATGGTTTTTTTCAGGCATGTATGAAGCAAGAAAGCGAGGTTGATATAATGGATATTGATTGTAATCAACCTGATCCCTTTGGACCTTCTTCATCGGTAAGTTTCCATTTTTTAATCTACGCTGGAATTCAAAATTACTAAACCAGAGATTGTCAAAGTTGTTTATCAAATCAATAATACTATTTTCAAAGTAAAAAAGACTACCTATATCAAAGAATTTGGATTTCTATCTCAGCTTTTGGTAAAGTATTGACAAAGTGAAAAAAACAACACTATAAAGAGTAAAGATTAATTTTAACATGTATTTATACATTGACTAATCTCTGTTTTTGTAATTCTTGGATTGACTTGACGGAATTCTAACTGGGGTGTGTAAATAAAACTTGATTTAATCTCAGATTTGACTTAAAATATTAAAATATTGTTTTTATTAAAGGTTCTCGTGTGCCAGCTTTGTGACTAGAAACGAATTTACTCAAAATATATACTTTTAGACATCATTGAATTATGATCTGTAAAATATTATGAAATTCGTAAATTAGATTAAAAGCAACTAGTATAATGAGTGAGGATGGATTTATTCCCTCAAAACCAAACCCTTCATAAAAAAAATAGTGACTAAAAATTCCAAAACTATTTGTTCCTTTAAAGTCCCAGAAACTAAAAATATTAATTTTGAAAAATACAGTTATTGGCAAAATGACCTTCCGTTGGTGATTCAAATACAGAGAATGAAATTTGGTTCAAATTTGCAAATGACGATGAAAATAGTTTTCACAAAAAAATAACATGTGGTTAACAGAATAGTGTATGCCTTTAATATTCGGGTTCTTTATTATTATTAATTTTTACAAATTTAAATATTGCTTGTTTTATTGCATTATACTTTATTTTTGGCAGTTCTGATTGTTGATATTCTGATATAAAACATAAAAAAATTAGTTACAATGGCTTTTTTTTATAAGTATGTTGCCAGATTTTATCTCTGTATTTTTAAAATAATTATACAATTATGGAGTACCATAAAAACCTCCTTTCCCATAAGACAATAATTTGAAATGAACAATGAAAAAAAGCTGTGTTTTGTAAGTGTTTTGAAAGGCTATCCGTTCATATGCGTATAACCGTCATTATAATGAAGCTTTTTATTGTGGAAATGTTTTTCATACAAAGCTATGAAAAATATATAGGAATATTGGAGCTACAATAAACAATGCACTCTTTTGGATTTTCAAAATAATTTTAATTTATACACCCCAGTTCCAAAAATAGTTTAGTGTTTGTTTTAATATACACAACATTAGATTTTATTTATTGTTTTCGGAGGGTATGTTTATGTGTCAATTAAATATTTAGGTTATCATATTCTTTCTGTATTGAAGACAGTTTCGATCCAAGAAGTTGTTTTAGTACATAATTTAGATCCAATCAAATATTAGACCTAAATATTTAGAGGACAACACAAATGAAACGGAGTAGAATAGAATGTAACGATCAAAATAATTTTGACCATAAACCAAATTCTACGCTATGGAGTATCATGGTGGTTTATTTGGAAATTGTTAGTACAACTTGTGCCAAAAGTACTAAATACAATATTTATTTATTGGTGAATGAATTAATAAATGAATGTTTGAATACTTATGAGGTAATGAACAGAAATGAATAATCCAACAAACACTTACAAAAGCTAACCGTAAATTATTAACCAGCGGACGTGCAAGCAAGACCAGCGCCGTTGACTTTCTCTCCTAATGTAGATGTTTCCCAACCCTATGCAACTATCCTATTCCAAAAGTTAACAATTACTATAGCAAGCTTGAAACATTACTTTTTAAAAGTCCTACGAAATTTGAAGATGAAACAGCGTAAATTTGAGATCATGATAAGATGTAGTTCGCTCATTTAAGTCAATAATATTGTTGTCGAGTATGGTGGATCTACCGTGTTGGCTGCTTAAGTATAGACCATCTATGAACTGGAATATTATGAATGTTTTCTAGTTTCATTGTTGCACTGTTCATCTTCCCCCCTATCATCTTGTGACACCATCGTTATTAGGCTTTTGCTTTGCTCAACTGATGTTCAAGGTAAAGTTATCGTCGGTATGTATTTTATTGGAATCATGTTTTTAAAGAAGTTTTTGGAATATTTGGAGGTTTGTTTATTAGAGTTAGAATTTAAAGGAAACTTTACCCAGAAGTTATAATTGCTTTTGTTGTTCTTCCCACCTAATCAGTATATGGGCAAGTCCATCACAAAAAGAAAAGGAAAAACGGACATAGTTATATATATTATATATTAATGTCCTCTTTCATACATTAGTTGTGTGGCCGAGCGATTATTTTGTGTTCTCCTTTATCCAAGGATAGCTATTGTAAAACATAAAGAAACTTAATGTGTGTCTACTTTGTAGCTGGTCATGGTAGCAAAAAAACTACAAAGGTTATCTTATCCATCTTGAGTTTGTTTCGTTCATAGGCTTAAAAACAAAATAGCTTTTGTTGTAGACAGGCAACCACGGATCCAAGAGTTGGGCCCTTGTCCTAAGCAAGATATTGATCAATTTGGAATTTGGCAGATGGTTCTTTACCATTGCTACTCGATTTTTACACTAAATGGGACTAGGGAGCCCAATAGTGTCTAGTTATTTTCTATATCGTTACAATATAACTAGGGCAATTTGATATCGTGGTTTCTCTATAAAATGATATATTGATTCGCCAAATTTCACAAGAATTAGTCTATGTTTTGTACATGTTTTAATTCACAAGTACAGCAATATTGGTTGGTCAAAATTTAATTTTAATTCCTTAAATTATGGTGTAATATTCAGTGGGGTGAACTCTTAACCAACACAAAACAAAATTCTCCATAGTAATAGATTAAGCCAAATATTGTACCGATTGTCGAATTTTGTAAGAGGAATCAAATTGTGATGTATTTATTTATTTATTTTACAATAATCACATAACATCATATTCAGACAGGTGATTCGTCATTGTTCAAATATTTTCTAGTCTCTATGCTAAAATCAGAATAAAGTTCATATGCTTAGCCTAAACATCTTCCTCCAATGAGTAAAAGGCCTTCCCCAAAAGAAAGTTTTTAACTCCTTTTTGAATTTAGGGAATGAATCAGTGTCCCTAATTGAAGAAGGTAATTTCAATTTGATACATATTTTTGGGTCCATGTATTGAGGAGATAAATAAAAGATTTTAAGTCTGAGTTGAACTGGTTTATATTGTTTTTAAATCTAGTGTTATGAGGATGCACATGTTGATCTTCCATGAATGTATCAAAATCACTTTTAACCATTAAAGCCGGTTTGAAGATGTAAGAACAATACAAAGTAAGAATTTAATTTAAAACTAAATGAAAAACTCCTTACAGTGAGTAATTTGAGAAACTTTGCCCAAGACTGACTGCTCTTTTTTGGAGGATAAACATTTGTTTGTCAGGACTAGAAGAACCGCATACTGCTAAACCGTAATTCATGATGGAAAATAAATTAAGCGTGGTATACTGCTAATTGTGTGTCTAAAGTTGTAGTATCTCAATTTACCCGAAGAACAAATTAAGCTGATCTGAGTCTCTTTCATTAATTTATTAATGTGTTTTCGCCAATTTAGTTGCCAGTCTATATCAATTTCCAGGTAATTGACTGAGTTCTAAGAATATATTGATGTTTGGTTTGAATTTACAACAATGTCTCTATTCTCATTAGCAACTGAAAAAGTTGTGTCTTTGACACATTCATAGATAGACCATTTACTGTGAACCAGTACCCGAGGAGTTGAAACTCATTAGTAATTAAGTCTTGCTTGAAATCCAATGTTTTTTCTTCGGTGCAGATTAAAGCAGTATCATCTGCATATTTAAAAGTATCCATTTTTGTAACATTACATAAATCAACATAAATTAAGAATAAACAAGGTCCAAGAATGGAACCTTGAGGAACTCCATTGGGTATTCAACTCCCTAAAGTATTAATGAATGGGTTTGAGCATCAACTCAATTTGAAGATACCAAAGAAGAGGATTCAGTCAGAGAAAACTAAGCACCGATAAAAGGCAAAAAGGTTGTAGGGAAATCAAATACAATAAGAGTATTATTCAATGATGAAAATCAATCCAATAATCTAATATCATATGAAACAGAAATATAAATTGTGAAAATACTTTAACAACGCACTAACGAGAGGCTGATACACATCTGTTTTTTTGTAGGTTAGGAGAGGTGCAAGTTCAAAATCAGAACGTAGTTTGGCTGAAGCTCCTGGCGAGAGGAACGTCAATATCGGGATGGACTCGATGCTGCCGAGTGCAGTTTTAAAAGACGAAGTTAAAGAGATGACTCACACTCCAAGCTCGTCCAATGAAATCGTTACTGACAATGGATGTGTTTTGAAACCTGCAAAAGCTAAAACAAAAGTGAAAAAGATTGTGCAGAAATCTGAAACTTTGAATTTACAAAGTTGTAATTATGAGTCGTTCTCAGATAGTTTGAGTCAAGCCGATAACAGTAGAATTGCTGAACACTATAATAGCTCGGAAGAGTCTGACTCTCAGTCATCAACAGCCTCTCCTAAAAAGCCTTTTATGAGTACAGAAGATGTTAAAAAATCCGAACCTTTTTGTCTCGTGTGTAATGTTAGTTATGAATGCATCGATCTGCTGAACGAACACCGTGGTAAAAGAGGGTTCATCTGTCGAGTTTGTGCTGCCTTTTTTGACAGTCATACAGATCTGGAAAATCATTTCACCACCCACCAATCCTACAACTGTAAGACCTGTGGTGAAATGTTTTTATGCAAAACAGACTTGTACCAACACAAGAAAACATCGGAAATGTGCAACAAGCAAGTTTTGTATGAGTGTGAAATTTGTAGTAAGAAATTTTCACGCGAGAGGAATCTCAAATCACACAAATCTGTATATCACAGTGACAATGTGGACAATTTTGAATGCATTGTTTGTAGAAAATCATTCAAAACCTCGTTTTTGTTGACCAATCACTTGAGGCACTCCCATATTGTTCACGAGTACATAGAGTGCAAAATTTGTCACACTCTATGTCTGGGACCAGAGAGATTTAAGACACACTTTAAAAGTCACAACGAAGATTCACAGTTCCCGTGTCCTGATTGCGGAGAAGTTTTCAACAAGAAGTCACTTTTGAGGAGTCACATGCCGAGTCACGACTTCTCGATAAACCTGTGTGAAATCTGCGGTGAGTCAATCAGAGGGAAAGTGGCGATGAAAAACCACGTAGACTACAAGCACCAGACTGGGACGTTCTTCTGTAACCTGTGCAACATGAAGTTCGATACTAAAAGAAAAATGGTGATACACAGGAAAAGTCATAACAGAAGATATCTACCTAAACCGTCCATTTGTGAAATATGCGGCAAGGAATTCACTAGCACACAAGTTTTGAAGAATCATCTCAGAATTCATTTTGACGAGAGACCGTTCAAATGTGATATTTGCGGCGCTACGTTTAAACAGAAGGTTTCTCTGAGAAATCATCATCGGACACACAGTAACGTCGGCCAATATTGTTGTATCAGTTGCGGAAAGACATTCAAGTGGAAACAGACTTTTGACAAGCACATTAAAAGCTGTCAATTTAAGTTTGAGAATCTTCCAGGTTCAATGTCCGAGTGAAAAAGTTGTAACACTTTGTTCAACATTTATTTGACCATATTGGTAGTTGCGAGCAATAACTATATCCCAAAGACGACGAATATAACTGTTTAATGTAGCAGTTTCAAAAAGCCTTTAGTGATATTGACAGTTAAACGAGGCAAAACTAGTGTCTTAATATTATTAGTGTGATTTATAAGACTGATGTGGGATTCATTATATATTTTATTGAGACTTTACATATTTTTGGTAAAGAACAGTTCTGTGATTTAGTGTCTTAGCAATGGGACTTTTAAGATGTTCCATGTGGTTTTGAACTCTTCAACGAGGTTTTTATTTTAATAGACTGATTTGAGGACAGATACGTATATTATTTATACAGGAGATAGTTATTTAACATAGTGTGTAGGTCTACATCTGAAAAAAAAACACAATAACGTACTATTGTATTGTTTACTATTACTGTATTTTAGCGAATTTCCCATTTAGGGAATAAGCTATCACCGTAGGTCTCATGGTAAGACCTAGACCCGGGACCGATTTACTTTTTTGTTTTGAGGTCCCCAGAGGCCAAAAACACCATCCATTCAAATTCATATATAGGCAGCAAACCTAGGTACTTGTTAAACCTAATGTTAATTGAATAGATTTAATTAAAAATAAAATCAGGCAAATGTAAATTCGCTTAGTTTGCAGGTTTGCTGCGGCGGGGGTATTTTTTGAATTTCTTGATTTGAAAATATTGTTATATGTTACATATGTATTCATTGTTTTATAATCTGGAATAGTGACAGCATTCTTATTTGAATGGCAACATATCCACATAAACTGAAGTTATTTTAATTAAATTTAAACTACTTGCATTTATTATGCAATGTGCATGAGCCTAAAAACTGTATTGTTTTGAAAAGACAAATTGACGAGAGTTTATGTGTAATCGTTGACTTTAGTACTGAAGTTCTATTAGTATTCATAAGGTATAATGTATAATTTTGTGTATAAAGCGTTAAGAATTATGAACTGATATTGATTTGTAGGTAAACTAACCATTTTTTCAATGTCAGCTGTAGTTATGCACAATAGCCACAACATAATGCAGCAAATTATACATGATTTTCAAAGATATTGGGAAAAAGCTTGCACAGTACTTAAAGTTTCTCTGTCGCTTAGTTAAGGTTGTATTGTATACTATTTAAAAAATCACAATTAGCACATTATTCCTTCAGTATAGGCTTTTATGGATGAAAAATGTACATAATTATGTTTGTCCTTGGGGTTATCCCTCATCCCTTTTAGATAAGCCCAAATTTACTAAATATCACGATTAATGAACTTCTATTAACTGACAGTGAAGCACTACTTCAACTTAATGTTATACTTTTGCTGCAAGTTTCAAACCTTTTAGTGGTTTATATAATCAGTGCCGGGGACCAAGCCATGGCTCGTTATAGTTTATTTCTATTGTAAAAGCAATATAAAGGAAACTCACCTTTTTTACAACTAATTTTGGCTTTTATTATTTAAGCTCCAGTGGAATTTCAATTTATTATGAATACAGCTGTCCAAAATTATGTAAATTATGAAAAAAAGAGTTCATAAAAATTGTAAAGTCTACCTTTAAATAAGAGTGAAACTTTTTTTTGACGTCAGTGTACTCAATTGGCACCAACATGAAACACTCATCAACACTGACTTGCTCTATTTTTCCCTATATCGAGTAAATCTCCGGTGTAATCTTTAATTAGCTCAACAGTTACAAAACTGATGTTTATTACTTTGTACTGTATTTTATAATTTGCTAGTATAGTATACTGTGGATGGCTTGTTATATCCCCCAGTTACAAGTCTTTTTTTACTTTTTACTTTATTTTGTTGACCAAAATAGTTACTTAGCAACTCATAAGGCCAATGTTGAGTTTTGAAATATGAATTTTCCTGAGGTGTAGTGGCTGTTGTCAATCACGTTAAGGCTACAAGTTCTTTATTTCAAACTTAGTCAAACTCCTTCCGCTGGATTTCGAGATATATATATTACAGACGAACAGACTTTGCTCGTATTAGAGTATAGGATGACCCTCTCAAACAAAATATAAATTCCACTACCGTTTCTTGTAATATCATAACAACAAAGTGATAGTCTGTTCCAATTGAAACGGAATCGTATTATATTTTCATGACGATGGTATAAGTGTGATCTCGCAATAGTGGTAACATAATTTTGACTATACAGATGACTTCTGTAATGCTGTAAATGTTAAATATTTTTTTTATAAATTTTGTCTTAAACTTAGATTAAAAAAACTATTTCAGTTTTTTTATCAGCGAGTTAAATACATTGTGTTCTAAAAAAAGTTCATGAATATTTAAGCCCCTATAATTTGTTTAACACGTTGGCTGCGGGCGCCGACTTTACAGGCGCTCCCCAGTGGCGGGCGAAGCCCCGGCGCGAAACCGAATCAGCGAACGCAATTGGCATTCAAAAATATTTCAGTCTGACGAATCACAAAAGAGCAGTGGTGACTGTGCTGCTTTACCCCGAGAGTGGATGTAGTTCACTGAAACACCCAAAGGTAGCAGCACTGCACGGATCCGTATCCAGTGTCTTTGTAATGTGGGTTGAAGAGAAAAAATCCCCGAAACCGGGACAAAAGCATTGCCAGACAGGATTTTACGGGAAATTTTAGTACCAACCTACACCAAAGTAAAGCTCGCATTCCAAGCTGGCAGGCTAGCAACGATTATAACGTCTCCGTCTGAGGCTAAGCTCACACTGACTCAATATATTTCTGTTGGTCTGGTTGGCGACGCCGACTAAAGTCGGCACGCGCAGTCAACGTGTTAAACTACTAGTGCCTGTGTTGTATGGTTATTTCAAACCACTTAAATCTGATCCATTAAGAGTATATTAAGTATATTTTTTTAGAGCTTTTAATTTTTGTTAAACAATTTCTTGCTATTACTTTTAGATACTTGGCAGTTTTTCTAGTATTTTGTGCAGTTTTTTGTGTGTAGAAAATTTAATTATTTTTTTTTAATTCATAACATTATTAGTAATGTTATTTAAACGCAGAGGATACGCGTCTATGTGGTAACCGAACATGGATTACTCGTCCGGTAGTGACCTCACCGGATTGTGGGGCCCGGAACACCATTAGAACAACGATACGATGTACAGCCATCGGTGTTCGTAGTGGATAGAGTGCTCGGCTAATGTATAAGACTAAGAGGTATCTGGATCGAATCCCATTGGTGACACTAACTTTTTGCGTGTGTGTGTAGCCGGCAAAAGGCGAGTCATGACCTAAATCCTGGATCACTGACAAGTACTACAAGTATTTAACCTTTTTATTAGTAAATTACGTGATCCAGAGGCTAAACATGTTAAAATTATCAGTAAGTTTGGTTAGTTAGGTTAGGTTATGACAGTAACTGCCGGACGCCTAATCCACATTCGGTTACCGGACGCATAGAATCTGCCTATTTTAAAACTGTTTTACCTGAGAACAATGTGTTTTTTTTTTTTTGTTTTGCTACATAATATACTTTTGATCATAGAATAATTTTCTGTTTTATATTTGTAAAGCCCCGTTCACACGGGGCGAGTTTACAAGCTACACGCCGGCTTTTTTACACGCAGCTAGTAAAATAGCTCAGTGTGAACGACGTACTCGCTCAAAAGCTGCTTGTAAAAAAGCTCTGGAAAAAGTTGACGCTGCCGCTACTTTACACGCCAACTCGCCAGCTTTTGAGCGAGTAGGCGTGTAAAGTAGCCCAGTGTGAACACAGTTGCTTGTGCTTGTGCGCTTGTTACTCAAAGATGTTGGGGGATTCGGTTCAAGCCAGCTACTGAGCGAGTGGAAAAAGCATCGTGTGAACAACTACAAGCGCACTCGCCGACTCGCCGGCGTCTTTCCACACGTCTGCGAGTTGGCGAGTGGACAAGCTCCGTGTGAACGAATACAAGCACACTCGCCAACTCGCCGGCTTCTTACACGCTGGCGAGTAGCTTGTAAACTCGCACCGTGTGAACGAGGCTTAAACGTTAGTTTTTGCACATAGTGTCTTACTTTATATGTAACATATAAATAATTGACTCTGAAATATTGAGCAGGAAAACTGTTTTTATACTTGTTAAAAGTTCTACGAATATTTCTATAGGTGAATAAATCTAGTAGAATTGTTCATAGATATTTACTGTAAATTTACAATTAGATTAGCTAATCTGCAGTGGAAATGGATTGATATTGCTTATTCTAGTTGTTAGATGCTTGTTCTTGTGTATAGTCTTATATTTATATATTTTATACATCACCTAAGCTATTGCTTGGTTAATTTTAACAAGTGTTTTCATGGAGCATTTAGATTCCTTTTTTAAACACATTAAACCAATTGAATTTATGACAAATGGGTGACAATCTTAAGTGAACAGGGAAAAATGCAAAAAACTGTAGCCTAATACACTATAGAATACAAGCCAAAACACTGTTGTATTTTTATTTATATGAAAAATTATGTTCTTTTGAACATCATTTGCAGTTATTTTGATGTATATTAAAGCACATTTGTTATATTAATCTTAAATAAAATACAGTTTTTATACTTAACCAGTTCCAATTTCACTTCCAGTATTATTTCTCCAAAAAAAAATGTAAGCGGGAAAATTATATTGCCGCTAAGAGGATCTTGCAGATCAAATGGCCACTAACAGATGCTCTTATGTTTTGTTTATTTTATACAGGGTGATTGGTAGTCAGTGTGACACAATTTTTTTTGTGTAAGTACATGAAGTAAATGAAGTGTAATGATGCATATACAAGGTTGCAAGACTAAAAATTTGCTTCCCAAAAATGATTTGAATGAAAAAACATGTTTTTTATCTTAAATAGCAATCTCTTAATTACGTGTTCAAAGATTTGAGTAAATAATGTAATTTCTGTGTTCTACATTAAATTTTGAATAAGAATAATAGAAAATTATAGAGAATCAATAGTAAAAACTCCATTGTAAATAGATCCAAAGATAAAAATTTAATTTCTTTGATAAAAATTAAAAAAAACATTTTTCTCTTGCATTTTTCTACTCTCTGTATACAATAAGGTAGCAAAATATGTTGAAAACTGTGCCATTTTATAAACTTTCCAAACAAATGCTACTCTATTGAGCTTTAGGTTAGCTTATGTACGCTTTAGTGGTTTGAAGACTCCAAAACTTAGTGTTTTTAACATTTTAAACATAGATAGTTGGCATATATTAAGCAAAACTTGTATTTTTTGTTTCGGTTTGAACCAGTAAAAAAGTTCCCTATTTTCTAGTATTCAAACTATTAACACAAACAAAGCATATAATCTAAACCTCAATAGTGGATCATATGGTTGGAAAGCTTATTAAATGGTGCAGTTTTCAACTTATTTTGATACCTTCTTGTAAACAGGGTGTAAAAAAATACAATTTAGCGAATTTCCTATAGGAAAGTAGCTATTAACGTAGGTGGTACAGTAAGAACTAGGCCCAGGACTGATATACTTTTTCATTTCGATGTCCCCAGAGGCCAAAAACACAATTTGTTCAAATTTTTATATACAGTAAACCTTCGATAGTTCGACACTCCTTGTAGTTCGACACAGGCTGAGCTATTTGTGATATTCAATGGTTACTATTGTGATGTAAGCGTACATGAACATTAATTTGTCATTTTATTGTTGACTTGAGACTTAACTAATGAACAGTGAAATTGTTAAGCTTTTTATTATTTAATACATTTGAGTGATTTCTATAGAAGACTTGTATTTTTACTTTCAGTACATTAAACTCTACATGTAACTACATTTGAAATAACAAATTAATTTTCACGAGTTTTTTTTTATATGAAAAAAATGTTTTGGATTAAAATAAAAATAAAAGCTAATGTAGGGAACTAGAGACAAATCTAATCTAAGAAAAAAAATTATGACTCTTTCCAAACTTAAGTTATGTGTCGACGATGATGTCTATAATAATCCGTGGGAGATGACCAGGATTTTGCCCCGATCGCGGAAGTCTGTGATGAAGTTTCCATGACCGCGGGAGATATTTCGGCTTTTGCCGTGATGGCGAAAGACTATGATAACGTATCCGTGTCCACGGGAGATATTATGGATTTTCCTGTGATCGCTGATGACGATGATAACCATGGGTCAGATTTCAGGATTATGTCATGATAATGTTTCTGATGATAATGGATACATTCAGGATTTTGCCTCTACTGCAGGAAACAATGTTTGTGACCTTAGGTGTTGATAGTAAAAATGATCACAATATTAAACACGTTCACTGCGGTTGGGTCAGTACTGACCCACAGCGATCGCAGCGTTCACGCAACCGGTTCAGTACTAACCCATACTGTAGTTCATCAATCTGTTGCTCAGTGCAAGCCTAGGCTCAGTCGAAGGCAGACTTATACCATGTTAGCGTGTAGTGTGTGACTTGCTATATATTCACTGTTCAGTTGGTTCCCGCATCACGCTCCCTCCAGGTGGCTGGGTCGGTACTGACCCACGTTACACCCCTCGCTGTGCTACTTGTGTGTCTGCTTTGTGATTGTTAGTGCTCTTATTTCAGAAAATGGCTTCCACATCTCGGGACAGTTATAATTATACAGAAGACAGTGAGGATGATACAAGTCAAAATAGCAATGACAGTGAGCCCAGTGGCGCTGAAGCGGAAGTGGAAGAAGATTCAGCTGATGAGTTCGCAGAAGTATTTGAAGAAGAAGACTTAGGATACGCCCCTATTTGGTCCACAACAAATCAAGGCATGCGCAGGATTAATTTTAGACGTAAAAACAAATTACTGGTGGACATTCCAGGTAACAATAGACCTATTGATTGGTTTTTGCTTGTGGTTGACGATGACATTGTACTAAATAATTTTGTGGAATACACCAACAAGTATGCTAAAGAGGTTTTCTTTGGTCCTCAATTGACGCCTGCATCCAGAATCAATAGGTGGAAACCTCTTACAGTTCCTGAACTTAAGACCTTTATTGGTTTGCTGCTCCAGATGGGAACAATTCGGCTCAATCGGATCAACGATTATTGGAAAACCAATCGTTTATTTGACCTCAAAGTTTTTCATGAGCAAATGGCTCGGGACAGATTTCTATTAATTTTAAGATGCCTCCACTTCTGTGACAACGCAAAAGAGACCGACAACAGACTGTATAAAGTGCAGGAACTTATCGATTGGTTCAACAACCAAATGATGCGAATATACTATCCAGGAAAAGACTTATCCTTGGATGAAGGGATGGTTTTATGGCGGGGCCGATTGCACTTTGGCCAGTATATCAAGGGCAAACGCCATAAGTATGGCGTGAAATTGTACTCACTGTGTGAAACAGATGGCCTAGTACTTCGATTCACAGTCTTCTCTGGCAAAGATGGACCACTTTCGGGAAAAAACCACGGAATGAAAGTTGTGATGCACTTGATGTCGGGAAAGTTGGATGCCGGTCACAGTATTTATATGGACAGTTACTACAATTCTTTCCCCTTGGCCAGTGAATTGTTGAAAAGAAGTACATATTGTACCGGCACCTTGAAGAGTGACAGAAAATATTTACCTGAAGAAGTCACAGCAGCTAAACTGAAGAAGGGGGAAACGGTCGAACGATATGCTGAAGGGGTGCTTGTTGGCAAATGGATGGACAAACGCCAAGTCCTATACGTGTCAACTGAATTTGGAAATGAAATGGCGATGTCACAAAATAAAAACAAGCAGCTTAGAGAAAAGCCAGTCCCAATAATCCAACATACCGTGAAGATGAAAGGGGTTGATAGATATGACCAACTAATGGCATATTATCCGATTGATCACAAATCCCTTAGGTGGTATAAGAAAATCTTCATACACATCATTCAAATGTTCCTAATCAACTCATTGAAGTTGTATAATTTTGCTAATCCAAACGAAACCATGAGTTTGTATGATTTCAGACTTCAGGTAATCGATTCTCTTCTGCCCCCTATGACGGATCCATCACCCAAGCGACCAAAGCGATGTGCGACGGAACATGTCTTGTCAAAGATTACACCAAGAAATCCAAAGAAGCCGGTTGAGAGAAGAAGGTGCAAGGTGTGTTATCGTGAGGGGAGAGAGAAGAAAACATTGTTCTTTTGTGCCCAGTGTCCAGGCGAACCAGCGTTGTGCCCCACACCATGCTACGAAAAGTTCCATGCTTAACGGTGCGGTAAACACTCAGTGGTACTGAGCATGAATATTATTAAGTACACTTTGAAACTATTTTATTTCAGTAATATTAATTTATATCTTTCATCTTTGTTACATATTTACATTTATTCTGACCCTGGTTCATGGTGGGTCAGTACTGACCGATGAATATGACGTCACATTAAGTTATATTCAATACCAATCAATTTATATACTGTATTGTGTTGAAAAATACTACATATTCATATATTTAGAACCTATATTTTAGTGACATATAATGTAGTCAGTGACATTTACATATTTTCTGATTCTGGCTCCTGATGAGTCATTACGTCATATTCACTTCCGATTGTTTGATATAATATTGTACTTACATATATATTTAGAATAAATATTTTAGTGACACATATAATGTATTCAATGCCATTTCCATTTTTTCTGACTCTGGTTTTTGATGGTTCATTACACCTATGTATACTTCATGACGTCTTATTCAATTCCGATTGTTTTATGTAATGTTGTATTTTAATAAGGACACATAAAGGATTGTTATTCAGCAATACAATTTTTTAGCAATACGGTTCAATTGTTTAAATCTCCTTTAGCAGTAAAAGTGTTAAGATATTAAGGATTATTCTTGCAACACTAGCTCACTAAGCATTGGAACAGATCTGTGAACGTGATATTATAACAAACTTAAGCTGTAGGCCTTGAATTGGATATAGTTAACTACTAAATATTCACGCGGAAACTTGGAAAAACTATTAAAATCCATAAAAATTTAGGAAAGAACCATAAATTTCACTATAAAAAGAGTAGTATACAACAAATAGTGTCTGTGGACGACTCAGGTGGCAATTGACGGAATCAGTAAATTCATTGTGAATTGCACTTATATTTCTAATCAGAATAAATTTGGTACGGATATATTTCTTCTTAAACCAATTTTGGATGTCCAATCTAATCATGTTATCACAGTCTACTGCAATCTGTTGCTATTTATTTAATATTTAAAAGGATGAGGAACCAGAGGTATGAAGGGAATTCTCTGAAACGTTTTTATCACACCCTAACAACATTGTTTAAGAAAAAGTACTTTAAAATTGTAAATTATATGTAGTATTTACGAATAAGCATAGCTTTGTCGAGCTAATAAAATAAAGACAACGCTCTACTTTTAAAAAATACACGAGGTTTCGGATTTTTATTGCATCATTAGAGGATATACTTAATCCTTAAGGGTTCCATCTCATATACACACGCTTATTTCATCGATTAAAATGTCTGTACAGCATATTTTCCATAATGTTACTTACTGCCAGACCAAAACTGAACAATAGGCCTAGTATGACCGTCCGCAATGGCCTCATCTAAAGAGTATGTAATGGGGTCATATGTTTAGCCAAAGGCATATAAAGCTGACAAAACCGCACTACAGTCTAGATGTTAAGTGTGAATACAACTAATTGCTACAACATGCCAAATAAATAATCAGCTAGTAAATTAAAATTGACTCATGAGTGTGAAAGGACATTTCAAATTTTCATTAACCTTTATAGCCTATTAAATTCAAAGATTTCTTACATAGGTTAACTAAATATCGTATAAGTAACTATTATAATGTCAACATAACTAAATATTATATATCTAATCTATGTTATAACAGGTCAATTTGGTTAACATTTCATTCAACAGGTTATTTTGCGTGCATCCTCAATTGAAAATTGTACTTATTCAACAGCAATATTACTGGAGGTGCTGGTCATATTTGTTCACTTTGCCACAAAAATAAATGATTACACAGCCCTTTTTTATAAATTAAGAGTTAAATCTCAAATTGAGATGGAACAACGTCAACTGGTTCATATTTGTGAAGTGTTAAAACATTTTATATTTTCAAATATAAACTCTACAATTGTAACCTAGTTTTTTTAGCACCTTGATTGATTTTTACTATCCTTTTTTTAGAAAACTTCCCATTAATAAGCTATTACTGAAGGTCTCATGGTAAGACCTGGTCCAGGGTCCAGCATGTTTAGGCCGGCCGCACACCTGATACAGCAGGGCATGGCAAGGCGAGGCGAGACGTCTTTGCCTCGTCTTGCCGTGCCCGATGGAGATTTGAGGCACGGCACGGCAAGGCGACTTGAGCACCCACATGGTCGATCCCATGGTTTCAGTAAAGTGAGATATTGTGTGTTATGAGGTTGTTTGTACATTTTGTGACACTTTGTACTACACATTTTGTGAGAATGGATGCAGAAGGCGAAGAAGAGGCTGCTGCCATCGCTGCTATATGGTACCATTGACTGTTGTGTTTATATAGTCAATGATGGTACCTAATGAATGTAATGGATGATCTCCCTAACAGAGAATCGTGGGTGCATCCCATCAACCAAAAAAGGAACTTGAAACCATTCATTGCAGAACTTAGAGCAGATCCGGGAAAAATCATAATTACTAAATACTAATCGTTGAAAGTGCACACTGATTTTGACAGGGGCTATCACTGCGCTGAACGTGGTGTTGATCCTCGCGCATGCGCACATCGTTTTGTTGAGGCCTTTTGCCCGAAAGACGAAAATTGAAAAGGCAGAACAAAGCGCCGTACGGCGCTGTTTTGCCTTGCCTTGCCGTGCCCGATGATGTGTGCGGCACCCCCATTTGAAATAATAGAAATCTAGTCGCATAAGGCGTCTTAAGGCAAAACGTCGCGCCGTGCCGTGCCGCATCAGGTGTGCGCCCGGCCTTAGTAAGATCAGTTATTGTGCAGTGTTTAGTGAGAGGATTACAACATAACCACCTAACCTTTAGTCTTTGATATGTAAGGTCTGATTTATCGAATAGGAAACTGACATAAAATCAAAATCTAACAATGTTGTATCTCTTCTGATTGATGGCCATGCTGGTTAAGTCAGGTCTCTTCAGCCAGGAAACAGTACTGTCTGTACATCGATGATTTGTATCCTCTCTCAGTTCTAGGTCTGTTATGTAATTCATGATGAGTTCACTATTGAAGTATATCTGTATGGGAGAGGCTCTTGTAAACAGTGGAAATTGATGGCATCAGTGATTTCTTGAGGAGCTGCTCTTCAAGTATTTCTGTGTGCCTTGCACAAAATCGTTTTAGAAATTTTGATTTTTACGTCAATTGAATCAGGCTAAGTACTTTGTTGGGGTTCTTGAAAAAGAAGTTCCCAATATTTAGACATCTACACTGAAGTTTTGGATATATTTCATCTAAGGGACTATAATTACGAAATCATCTCTTCATTGTCATCAATTATTGTGATTGTATTTGTCAGTCTCTTCACTTGAAATACTTACACACTTTTTCTTTATAGGTTGGCAGTCCTGTACTGGCAAGGACAAATTATTATTCATCAGATTACAACTCAAGAGGTCATTTTGTAGAAGTGATGGAAATTAAAGTAGAACCTAACCTGGAAGAATCAGAATGTTCTGAAGAATATCCAACAGAAGAAAATTATTCTCATTTGCCTCTATATATGAATCCTTTTGCTGTAGCCTATCCAAACACCACAACACTTTCGAGGAGCAGAACTACGTCTCCAGACAATCAATCAACTGACTTGAGTTCTAGTGGTAATATTGAGAGTGGAAACACTGCAATTCCAAATACTAAGAAATTCAGATCTGGGAATGAGAATAACACCTCTACTGACAGCATTGCCATTAATCAAGACACTTCATTTCAGTCAATCTTTGACAAAGAACCAGAGGGTTTCTGTTTAGTTTGTAGTGTCGATTGTGGAACGACTGAATTGCTAGACGAGCACAAAGCCGGCAACTACTTTGTCTGCAGGAATTGTTCAGTGACATTCAAAAACCACAATGATCTTGAGAACCACTTCTTTAGCCATGAAGCATTTCTTTGCGTGAGTTGTAAGAAACAATTCTATTGCAAACACGATCTTTACCAACATAAAAAAACAAACTCATTGTGTAAAGGTAAGCGGGCTCATCCCGGGTACAAGTGCAGGCTTTGTAAAAGTAAATTTGTGAAAAAGTTGTCTTTAGATGAACATTTGAGACAGAAGCATCCCACTGGGGAGTCTACCACATATCCTTGCATCGTTTGCAAAAAGATTTCAAAGTCCTCAACTGACTACAATTATCATATGAAAACAACACATATTGTCTCTATCAGTTTTGAGTGTGAAATTTGTCACAAAATTGAACATGGGCCAGAACAGTTGAAGAATCATATTCAAAACACGCATATTAAAGGTTCTCAATGTTGCCCAATGTGTACGAAAACATTTGCCAATGAACGAATGCTAAAAGCGCATATGGAGCTTCATATCGGAAAGGAAATAGAGTGTGAAACTTGTGGAAAGATTTGTAAGGGTAGAAATGCTTATAACCATCATCAACTATGTCACAGAGGCAGGGTGTACACTTGTGAAGTTTGCAAGATTCAATTTAAAAAGAGAGCGGAAAAAAACGATCATTGTCAGTTGGTTCACAACATTAGTAAGAAAAAGCGAGATTCAGCTCCAGTCATTTGCGAAATATGTGGAAAAAGCTACAAGTCTGCAAGGATTTTGAAGGAACATATGCTACTGCATTCTGAAGATAAGAACTTTGTGTGTCAAATCTGTGGAGCCGCTTTCAAATTAAAAGTCGCCCTCCGAAAACATAGTAGGGTACATAGTGATGAAAGCAAGTATTCTTGTGAGAAATGTGGAAAGGGCTTTAGATGGAAGCCAACTTTTGATAAACATGTGCTAAAGTGTGAATCCTCAAATGATACAGGTTCTGATTCTGAGAGTGAATAAAATCTCACTTGATGTATTGGGTTTCCGCTAAACCAAACCACCTGTTGGAGAATGAAGATATTGTAGTTAAATTAATACCCCTGCCATAGCAAACCTGTAGACCAAACAAACTTCCAATTGTCTGATTGGATGTTTTATCTATTTTTTTTTTTCAAAATGTCAGGTTAATTCCCTATTTATATAACCTTAGATTCAGAGCCAGCCTTAAATATGTGCGAAAGGTGTGGCCGCTTAGGGTTCTGCACCTCAGATGGGCCATGCTTGGTGCAAAAGCAAAAACTAATTGAAAATCGGTATTTTTATTTTATTTAAAATAACTTTTAATACCAGTACTTGCCAATGAGTTTCCGAACCAATTGTTTTTTCATATTTTTCCCCTAAATCATAGGGGAAAATATGAAAAAACAATTTTTGAAAGGAGACCAACAAATAACCTGATCTTGCTGGTTCGCGAACTCTTTCAAAACAACCATACTGTGGAGTTTAAAAAAACAAATAATTGTTTATATTGAAGCATTGTTAAAGTTCTATAAAACAATGCACAAAAGAATCTCAAAAGAAAACTGTTAGTTTGCTTACTTAGTTTTGTCAATGGTTTGGCAAATTTATCTATTTTGTCCTATGCTAATAACATTTGGTCATAAAAACCCTTTTTAACTTCACCGTAGCAGCAAACCTAGGTTAGACGATAAATCGTAAATTGTGAATAAACCGTTAATGTTATTTAATTAAGTACACTTGGGGAATAAATATTTTTTTTTGTTAGTCCTATTTTGTACAAATCCAATCAGATGTATTAAATATTAAATTCACTTAGTATGCAGGCTTCCTGTGGTAGGTGTATTTTTTAATTGTCGTAATACAGTAGCCAAATTTTATCACATATTTATTCATAACGGTTAATTAACAACAGTTTCCTATGCATCCATAAGAATAAAACAAGTATTTTAAATTTATGGTTTTATTTATTTTCTCTGCAACCTTGAATTATTCTGCAATAACCTTGAAGGTACACAAAATCTCCATAACAGAGCAAATTACAACAGTTCACTTATTCATCATAAGGATAACATAAGAATTTAAAATGACAGTTTTTTTTACTTTTCCCCATAACTGTTTAACGTACCAGAACACTTAAATTTTGTAAATTATTAAAATTCAAAACGTAGCCCCTGAACTGCAACTAGACAATTAATTGTAATAAGGTACATACCTTCATGTCAACAGTTAAAGTTTGGTAGGTAGTCAAACTTGCGACATGTTTCACCTATTCAGGCATCTTCAGGTGATCTATCAAGAATGCTTCATCCATTAAGAGTCGTCAAGTAACTTTCAAATAAATACACAAATGACATACACACAACAAATTTAACATTTAAAGTAGGCCTACTATTAACTGGTTGCGGTACGGAGCCAGACTGGCTGGAATTATGGAACACCGACCCCTTCTGTGTTATCAATTGTAGACCTACTACAAAGGTCAAACTGTTCCTAAATAGAGTGTGATTTGAAGTTTAGCTGGTCATTCAAAATTTTATGGTTTTTAGTGTGGCTGTCTTGGAAGCTTTTATGATTTGAAATTTTTCTAGAGAATCCAGTTTTATTTCTTAATTTCCTTAATTACAAATTTAAAGAATTTCCAGGCTGTCGTTGATTAGATCCACAGTGTGACTTTTATCCAATAAATTCTGGACAAAGGTAGATTTTTGTTTGTCTGCCCTAGGGTCAGGGCGGTGTTCTTTGTGCCGTTAGGTAAAGGTCCTGCCTGTTTGTTCAATATAAAAATTGGGACAATCCATGCATTTTAGCTTAAACGTCAGACTTTTTGAGCTTATTTTCCTCACAATTTTTATATGTTTGTTAAGGAATTTTTAGTCTTATGGTTCTAAGGGTTAATTGAACCCGGTGTTTCTTTAAAACTTTGTAGAGTCCAATTTGGAGCTTTGTGGTTGTATTCTATGCAAATGCATTTCTTATCATATTCATACAGTTTCTTGTGATTTGGCTTTTTAATTTTGGTACTATTTTATCTTCATCTTCTGTACATGGTTTTTAACCATTGGAAATTGCACTATGTTTAGTTTATATTTCGTTCTTTGCCGTAATCATAATTTGAAAACGGGAATTTCATTAGCCTGTATACTAAGCTATTGTAAGTGGCAAGTTTTTTGAAATATAGGATGGTATGACATGGCATATTGTTTGGCTTGAAGTAGGTTTTCTATAAATTTAATACTGAAGCTAAGTTTATTATCTTTTTTCTTAATGGTCATATATAGAAATTTTTCTCATTATTGACCTCCGTTTATTTTGAGAAATGTAGCTTGAGTGCAATGCTGTATTTTGATAACAAGTTGCGTTGGTGAGTATTGCTAATTGCTATTAAAGTCTACTCTACTAGGATGCTGAAATTTCTGTTTTCAACTAAAAATAATCAAACGAACTTTCTAATAGCACATGGTAATCAACTCATAGTTTTCAGGAAGCAAATTAAATAGGCTTTAAAATTTTGTTTTTATTTTTGTTGTTTATTTTATTTTATTTTTTATTGTAGTTTGGAAATTATTGACGGTTCAATTTAATGTACATGTGCATGTAATTAATAAAGTATATTTTGATTTGATTTGAAAAGTAATTTTACCCATTATAGCAGGATAACTATTCATACAATAAATAATTCTTTAGTACAAAGTATTTTAATTTTAGGTAAAGCCAGCTGAGAACCAGTATATTCCTCAAGAGCTTTCGCTCTCTGTCAAGCGAATCGTAAAGTTACCATTACCATCCAATAGAGAAATACCTTCAACACTAACAAAACGGAGAACTTGTGCTATCTGCCCAACAAAACTGAGTCGCAAGACCCGTTATCCATGCCAATTGTGCGGGATCCCAATTTGCTTGGAATGTGCCAAAAAGATCTGCAGAGAATGTCTGCGAAAGTCTCAAAAGTTACCATTACCAGACAATCTAGAAATACCTTCAACGCTAACAAAACGGAGAACTTGTACCTTCTGTCCGTCAAAACTGAAGCGTAAGACCCGTTTTCCATGCCAAACGTGCGGAGTCCCAATTTGTTTGGAATGTGCCAAAAAGGTCTGCAGAGAATGCCTGCGAAAGACTCAACGCCGCTAAAAAATCCAAACTGAAACAATTTCCCCGACTTATTGTCCCAACCACTCACTCATTGTTTAATCAATTAAATTTGTCTTAACAGCTGATAAGTTGATGTTCAGAGGATTACAATTTTACTTCTTTTCTCTCAATTCTTGAACATCAGTGGTCAAAAATTGTACTATAAAGTAACAAAACAATACTGTAAAGTGAATCTTTCAATTCTAAGAACTGAATTAAAAAGGCTAGTTTTAAAAAACAGTCAAGGGTAATGTATTTACCTCTTATTACTTTGAAGTTTAATTAAATCTTCACATTTAAATGTACTTATAACAAGTATCAATTGTAACTTGTTCATGTAGGTACTGTACTTTTTTTGTCAGTGAATTTGTTATATTAGTTTTTATATTTATTCAGTTTTAATTTGAAATTATTTGTCCATAACCTAATATAAAGTTATAATTTTTCCTAATTGTTGTATTTATTATTATATACACCAATAAAACAAAATTTCTACTCTATTAGTGTTTTATTTACTAACTGGTTGCTAAAATGAGAAATTAAAAAAATATTTTTTTTTTTTTAAATATTGAATATTTATAAGCCTCTAATTAAGTTAACTTTCATATAAAAGCTTCTAAGATATGTTTGGAAAATACTTTATTTTCATAAATCTTTAAAAAATGGATTTTTTCATGTACCGATGCAAATATTTAAATTTGCTTTGAAGAAAAGTAATTACAAAATGATTACAATATTGAGCCTAGAAATAACTACTAGAAAAACCTTAAAAATAAATTTTATAATACGATGGTTGTTTTTTTTTTCAACCTCCGATAGGCTATGAACAAAAGACAAGTTCATATAAAACATTAAATTTATTACCAAAAGTTTGGTCCATTTATGGTTACTTTTTGACATAATCACCAAAGAGATTGAGACATTTGCTATATCTGTGCACCAGCTTTTTAATACTCTCTTCAAGAAAAGTGGCCGCCAGTACATTCCAAAACACAAAAAAAATCAAAAAACAAAAAAATGTAAAAAAAATAAAAAAATCAAGAAAAAATAAAAAAGGACTTTAAAATTTCTAGAAATTCAGTAAACAAAGCAATAATGGTGAATCCGTGGTTTATTTAACCATTCTGCCAACTCGTTGAACCAGCTCATTACTGTCGTTTCAGATGACTTGGTTCAACAGTTTGACAGGATGGTTAAATAAACCACAGATTCACCATTATTGCTTTGTTTACTGAATTTCTAGAAATTTTAAAGTCTTTTTTTTATTTTTTTGACATTTTTTTTTAATTTTTTTTTTTTTTTTATGTACTGGCGGCCACTTTTCTTGAAGAGGGTATTAAAAAGCTGGTGCACAGATATAGCAAATGTCTCAATCTCTTTGGTGATTATGTCAAAAAGTAACCATAAATGGACCAAACTTTTGGTAATAAATTTAATGTTTTATATGAACTTGTCTTTTGTTCATAGCCTATCGGAGGTTGAAAAAAAAAACAACCCTAGTATTTTACCCGCCAATCTGAAAAATATATAAAAAAAATCTAAATATACTTTATTATTCAACTGAATAAAATATAAACATAAACTTCCAGTGAAACAGACACCTTACTTGCTATTGCATGGATAAAATAAATAATTATAAAAATACATGTAAACTTAATAATATAATATCCTGTCTGATAAACGTGAAATAGTAGTGGTTTAGTAGTAGAAATTTTGAGTAGCTTTGAAAAATATAAAATGTCAGATTTGTTTTCTTCTGAAATCAAATTAGGTTTAGTGAGGGATTATTTTTGCTGCTTCAGAGAATGTAATAAAGTGTGTTTTTAGTAAAATGGCAATAAATTACTATGAAATAATGGTATATTTCATCTCTAAGGCCTGAAAGTGACTCTTTTCAACCCAATATCAACACCGAGGTCGGAAAATGAGCGAGAGTTGAAAAGACACTTTTACCCCATGTGATGAATCATGTGGGTGAACCCACATTGTTTGAACAAACTATGTTACAAAACTAGAACAGTTTTCAGATAACCAATTAAAACTACTTCTTACTTGTTTTTAATTTAATTTGCTAATAGAATCAAGCAGCTGTTTACTAAATGATTCAACAGTTTCAACTATTACGATTGTATTAGTGTACATTATACTATTGATCTGTCTAACTATTTACAATAGGGCAACAATTAACTACAGAAGATTGAACAATTTATTCATATCGGTACTTTCGATAAATTGTTTAAAATTGATATTTACAACTGACAATTGCTGATTTTTACCCTAGGGAGTAAAAATGTTATTTTAGACCTGCAACGTATGCCTTAAAAACAGCTGTTCAGCTGCATTTTTTCCTAAATTTGATCAAAACATATCCATAACAGAGCAAACTACAACAGTTTACTTATTCTCCATTTATGACATGAGAATCTTAAATTTACGGTTTGTTTTAACTTTCCTCCATAACCATTCAGTGTACAACAACACTTAAATATTCTAAATAGTTTTTTAAGCTCTTCAAAATGGTTTAGAAATAAATTACAAAGTTTAAAAATTTTGAGGGTCAATAGTGGCGAAATTCCATTTTGAAGTATGTTTGCATAGTCCGATTATACTAGTCCGCTAACTCGTTTAAAAGTAGGTTTACACGTTTGTACCAAATTTTGTCAAAATCAGATAATTTTACATTGATTGCTAATTGACACATAGGTCATAAATAAATATGTAGGTCTATATACATGAAATAGAACAGATGATGTTTTTGGCATCTAGGGACATCGAAACAAAAAAGTAAATCGCGTCTGGTTCAGGTCTTATCATGAGACCTACGGTATTAGATTATTCGCTATGGGAAATTCTCTAACAGCTAGAACTATGTAATACAGCTGTACATTCTAATAACACTTGTTAATCTACTCATAGTTTTTAGAAAGAGTAATCATACCCATATAACAGAAAAACTATGCATATCGCAGATGGGATGTACGTTCGGCTTCTTCATATCCTGAAATCTCGGGATTGTATTCAAGCCATTTAATCACAATAGACGGTGACAAAAAAACTTCACATCCCGTTAGCATCACAATAATTGAGATGTATTATTTATTTCTACTTTTACCAACTCTTGACCAAAAATATTCTGTTTGTTATTTACCATCTAAGTAGGCATTGATGATTTGTAATTAACCATGTCAGCTTATTCTTTATTCTCGTTTGCAAGATCATTTTTCTGTCAAATCCTATATCTTACATGAGGATCCTATTGTTGATGACTGTTTGGTCTTTCTTGATTGCTCTAGCTGAATGCTGAATACTTTGTTGGGATTCTTTAAAAAGTAGTTCCCGGTTTTTACACATTTTCACTTCAGTTTGAGTTCTATTTAAATAAAGAAACCAAGATGATAAATGATCAGTTGTTTGAATTCTCTTTATTTTAATTGTTAAATATTTTTGTGTTAGTAAATCTCTTCACTCATTTCAAATACTTACACACATTTTCTTTGTAGGTTGGCATTCCTGTACTGGCAGGGACATTTTTCTGTAGGCCTACATCAGATTTAAACTCAAGAGGTCACAATGTAGATAATCAAATAGAAATTAAAGTAGAAATGAACCAGCAAGTATCAGGATGTTATGGGCAATTTACAACAGAAGAAAAACATTCTCATTTTCCTCTAGTTATGAATCTACAAGATAATGGGTCTTTACAAGGATCGCACCTTTGGTTACATGGCCCGAATCAGCAAGCATCGGAATTTTGTGGACAATTCCTAACTAAAGAAACACATTCTCCTTTGCCTCAAGTTGTAAATAAACCAGAAATTATATATTCTCAGGGAAAATACTTTATATTTAACGGATCAAACCAGCAAGTATCAGAATTTCCTGTACGATTCCCAACTGAACAAACACATTCTGATTTGCCTCAAGTCGTAAGTCAACTACAAAATATATCTTCTCAAGGCTATCCTTTACAAGGATACCCCTCATCATTTCATAATTTTGGTTCATTACCTCAAACAAGGACACAAATAAACTGTGGAATATTACCTTCTGTTGTAGCTTATCCAAACACCTTAACACTTTCAGCTATCGAAACAACGTCTCCAGACAATCAATCGACTGTCACAAGCTCTTGTGGTAATATTGAGAGTGAAAACACTGCAATTTCTAATGCCAAGCAATTCAGTGGGAATGAGAATAACACCTCTACTGACAGCATTGCCAATAATCAAGACATTACACCTCAGCCAATCCTTGACAAAGAACCAGAAGGTTTCTGTTTAGTTTGTAGTGTCGATTGTGGAACGACTGAATTGCTAGACGAGCACAAAGCCGGCAACTACTTTGTCTGCAGGAATTGTTCATTGACATTTAAAAACCATGATGATCTTGAAAACCACTTCTATAGCCATAAAACGTGTCTTTGTGTAAATTGTAAGAAACCATTCTATTGTAAATCTGATCTTTACCGACATAAAAAAACAGATTTATCATGTAAAGGTCTGCGGCATGATCGAGGGCACGAGTGCAAGTTTTGCGAAAAAAAATATGCATTTAAATGGACTTTAGCTTTACATATGAAGGAAAAGCATCTCAGCATGGATTCTTCCTCGTATCCTTGTATCGTTTGCAAAAGGGTTATGAAATCCTCTAAGAACTGCTATCGTCATATGCGAGAAACACATACAGCCTATGTTAGTCTTGTTTGTGAAATATGTCACAAAATTGAACTTGGACCAGAACAATTGAAAAATCATATCAGAAATAACCATATTAACTCTCAATGTTATTATTGCTCTGTGTGTAAAAAAACATTTAGCTCTGAAAACGCACTACAACTTCATACAGAGCTTCACAACGGAAAAGAAATGCCGTGTGAAATTTGCGGGAAAATTTTTAAGGGTAAAACTGCTTATAAATCACATCAAATATATCACAAAGGCTTAAAGTTCAACTGTAGGGTTTGCAATATTACATTTCAAAACAAATTGGAAAGAAAAAAGCATCAGGAAATGGTTCACAATATTAGAAAGTTGGAACCCGATCCAGCTCGAGTCATCTGTGAAATATGTGGAAAAAGCTATAAGTCTGAAGCGATTTTGAAGTTTCATAGAACTGCAGTGCATTCTGATGAAAAAAACTTTGTTTGTCATATCTGTGGAGCCGCTTTCAAATTAAAAGTCGCCCTCCGAACTCATAGTAGGATACATAGTGATGTTAACAAGTATTCTTGTGAGAAATGTGGAAAGGGCTTTAAATGGAAGCAGACTTTTGATAAACATATGTTGAAGTGTGAATCTTCAAATGCTGCATGTTCTGATTCTAGGAGTGAATAAAATCTCACTTGAAGTGTACAATAATACGTTAGAATCCTAGTCCTGCTAAGAAGATAAATGTTTGGTTGTTTGAATTCTTCTCTTATTTTAATTGGGTATTCAATATTGTTGTGTTTGTCAATCTCCTTACTCATTTCAAATACTCACACACATTTTCTTTGTAGGTTGGAATTCCTGTACTGGCAGGGACATTTTTCTGTAGGCCTACATCAGATTTAAACTCAAGAGGTCACAACATAGATAACCAAATGGGAGTTATGGCAGAACAGAACCAGCAAGTATCAGGATGTTATGAGCAATTTACAACAGAAAAAACACATTCTCATTTGCCTCAAGCTGTTAATCAACCAGAAAGAATATCTTCTCAGGGAAAATACTTTTCATCAAACCAGCAAGTATCAGAATTTCCTGTACGGTTCCCAACTGAACAAACATATTCTAATTTGTCTCAAGTTATGAATCCACCAGAAAGTAGATCACTGATCTATCCTTTACAAAGATACTTCTCATCATTTCATAATTTTGATTCATTCCCTCAAACAAGGACACAATTAGACTGTGCAATATTACCTTCTGCTGTAGCCTATCCAAACACCTTAACACTTTCAGCTATCGAAACAACGTCTCCAGACAATCAATCAACTGTCACAAGCTCTTGTGGTAATATTGAGAGTGAAAACACTGCAATTCCAAATACTAAGAAATTCAGATCTGGGAATGAGAATAACACCTCTACTGACAGCATTGACAATAATCAAGACATTCCACCTCAGCCAATCCTTGACAAAGAACCAGAGGGTTTCTGTTTAGTTTGTAGTGTCGATTGTGGAACGACTGAATTGCTAGACGAGCACAAAGCCGGCAACTACTTTGTATGCAGGAATTGTTCATTGACATTCAAAAACCATAATGAACTTGAAAACCACTTCTATAGCCATAAAACGTGTCTTTGTGTAAATTGTAAGAAACCATTCTATTGTAAATCTGATCTTCACCGACATAAAAAAACAAATTCATTGTGTAAAGGTCAGCGGACTCATAAGGGGTATAAGTGCAGGTTTTGTAGTAGAAAATATGTGAAAAAATTATCTTTAGATCAACATATCAGACAAATGCATCCCAATGGGGAGTCCACCACATATCCTTGCATTGTTTGCAAAAAGATTTACAAGTCCTCAAGTGACTACAATAATCATATGAGAGCAACACATATGGTCTATATCAGTTTGGAGTGTGAAATTTGCCACATCATTGAACCTGGACCATTACAATTGAAGAATCATGTCCAAAATACACATGTTAAAGGTTCTCAATGTTGTCCTATCTGTTCAAAAACATTTGCCAATGAAAACCACCTACCTGTGCATATGGAGCTTCATTTCGGAAAGGAAATTGAATGTGAAACTTGTGGAAAGATTTTGAAGGGTAAAAATGCTTATTACAGTCATCAAATGAATCATAAAGGCAGGCTGTACACTTGTAGTGTTTGCAAGATGACATTTAAAAATAAATCAGAAAGAAACAAGCATTGCAAGTTGGTTCACAACATTGGTAAGTTAAACCCAGCTTCAGCTCCAGTCATTTGTGAAGAATGTGGAAAAAGCTACAAGTCTGCAAGGATTTTGAAGTTTCATAAAATGTCAGTACATTCTGATGAAAAAAACTTTGTTTGTCATATCTGTGGAGCCGCTTTCAAAGTCGAAGTCGCCCTCCGAACTCATAGCAGGATACATAGTGATGTTAACAAGTATTCTTGTGAGAAATGTGGGAAGGGCTTTAGATGGAAGCAGACTTTCGATAAACATATGTTGAAGTGTGAATCTTCAAATGCTGCATGTTCTGATTCTAGGAGTGAATAAAATCTCTCTTTAAGTACTCAACAATTCATCAGGGTCCTGCTATTCCAAACTACCTGTTGGGGGAAAAGTTTATTTTAGTTAAATTTAAAACCATGCTTTGTGTTCTTAAATACTAACCAGGGTGACATGAGCAAGAAAACTTGAAATCTCATCTGTGAAAAAGATTCTAATTCTCCTTGAATTTTGTATGGAACTAGGTAATTTAAAACACTTGTCAATAGCCTGTGGTCAAGTGAAATAGGCTAATACATTCATCAACAGCAGTGAAGAAGCAGAACACAATTACAGAAAACTATCACGATTTTGTAGTTGATGGGAATAAATATGATGATGACCTTGGAAAACTATCCAATGTTGTTGTGATGGGGGAGCAATAAATGGCCATTACACTTACATTATTTAGGGATGCATAGTTTCAATATTTTATGTAATCTCGCTTTATATTAGCAGGACTCTGATATGTTTTAACTTCAAATGTGTTGAGTAATGTGTTTCATATTATGTCATACTATTTTCTTTTGAATAATATACTTTCCATATGAGGCTGAGACTTATCTTACCCATGAATCATTCTTGTATTATATAGCAACAATACAGGTTAAAACTCTGTTCACAATGTATAGGTGGTTTGAAGGGGGGGGGGGGGTTTCTCTACCACTATTTGTTGTGCTTAATGTATTTTACTTTATCACTTACAGTATTTCAAAGGTTACAGTCAAGTGGAGGGGAAAGGTTTCTTCCCCTAAAGCCGTCTAAACTTTACGAACTGAGTATATTAGAACTCATGAGTAGTTCTTAAAATACCAAAAAAAAAAAAAAAATGTTGTATTTTGTAAATACATTGCAAGAATTTTACAAAATATCTATACATTCTAATAGAACTAGTACCAACTAGTTCTCTAATTCTAGGAAGAGGTAATCAGCTTATTGTTCCTGGAAAAAGTGAACAAAAATTGCATATCACAAATAATTCTTAATACTTAAGTACCTAAAATATTTTAATTTGAGATAAAGATAAGTTTTTCTAAGCTAAATGTTTTAACTACACAACGTCTAATTTTCACATGACCTAAAACCTACATTTACCTAGTTACTCAAAGACCTACCTATCAATATAATAATTTTTCCCTACCTACATATTAAATTTTACGTATAGCCTAATAACAAAAAAAGAAACTGTACACAAAAAAACCAGAAAACTCAAACTAAACACAGGTTGGCATGTTCGAGTGGTCTTTTTTCTTTTTTTCTCACCTTCACAACCTAGGACACTAGTTCTAGCCTGAACTGTTTTACACATTACCTCAGGCCAGTCCTAGATGGTTGTGGCACTATCACAAAGGTAAAGTCCATTTGGGATTGATGGTATTTGAACCAGGGACCTCGGGCCCTGAAGCCCTGCGCTCTACCACTAGACCAGCTCATTCCCCAATGAGTGCTGATGTTTGAGTGGCGGGCTCTGTGAGTGTGTTGTTTTCCCCAGACTGTCATGGAGGCTTTAAATTCAACATTTTCTGTGGGAGGACACCCAGACTTGTATGACACCAATAGGGGACGGCCCATAGAACTGCATAAGGACTACGATGTACATATCAGCCATTATTAATTATTACATATCAAATTATGTTCATAATTCATTGTTTACTTTCTTGAGTTGTTTTTAAAATACCTACAATTGAAGCAAGGAACCTTCTTTTTCTTAAGATGGAATAACAGTTTTTTTTTCTTACTAACTATCCAGCGTGAGTTCCTCGAACCTCAATGTAGGCTATGGGATTTCTTACTCTGTGATTTTATTGGCTATGTGAAGGACAGTATACATTTCACCATTAGCTCAAATCCTGTCAAAGCTCCAAGAAGGTTATGATGCAGTAATGACAGTAAACCAGAATATGCTTACCAGTGCTTGGGCAGAGTTCCAACATAGACTGGAAACATGTTTCGCTGCAAACCGGCAGCACTTTGAGCAACTTAAGTGATATGAAACAAAACTCAAGAGCTTCTTTCGATCCATGCAATTTGTAGTAGCGTTCATGTATGTGAAGCAGGAGATCAGAATTTGTTTACAAGTGCAGCCTTGCCAATCCCTATATATACAAGCAAATAACTATGTCACAATCATGCAAGTGCAGATAAGTATGCTGCTTTATTATTCAAATTCAGGCTTTTGGCGGATTATGAAAAGTATTAGCAGTTGAAGTGTAATTCATGATTTTGAGTTTTAATCAAAATCATAATCTCTTCTTTGTCTTCCTGCCACAAAGCAATTGGCATTGTCCAAAATATAACAATTTCATAAACATGTCACTTTATCGTTAAAACAAACAAATATTTAACAAAGGGATGCAATACATTTGTAGAAGCTTACAACCTAGATCTTACATTATTTAAACACTTATAGCTAAAACCTCCAAGGACAAGAACTTATCTAGAACGTAAGAAGATTTTGATTTAAGCCATGAATCTAGAATATTTTAAATTTTTTTATAGAAATTGTTGCTACGGAAGTTGATGTGATAGCTATTTCTTGTGTAATTTGTAAAAATAAAATCCTTAACTGAAGATTTGAGAAAATGCCACTTATGTGTGCTTGGTGAAAAAAAATCGTATATACTGTGTCGCCCTGTAACTGTTTACAGACTTTTAGTGTTATCAGAACCACAATAAAACACTGCAAGGATTTATGTTACTTACCGATACATTTTACTTTTCAATAAAGCTATGGAAAAACTTACCGTGCTTTTAGGATATTAGGTTCAAGCAAGTAAAAAAGAGATACAGCGGAAATAGTATTCTGGCCAAAAACATGTAGGCGGTTTTAATACTTTATTATTAAATGATGGCCATACAAAGTAGGTATTTTAAGCCAAGTATGAATGGAGATGAGTGTAGGAAGAGTGGCGCAATCTTGTAGTCTTGTTAGTGACTAAGGCCGACATTTCCCCTTAGACACAGCTGTTAATTAATAGCCCATACAGCTAATGGCAACTAAGGAACCTACAGTTTATTGTGGAATCCGATCCACATTTTTGCCTTGGTCTTATTTCGAAGTGGTCTACTTATCAGGAAAGTACTGCGGATAGCCGTAGTACTCACTCGTGCGGACGTTAATCCACACTAGGGAGTATTGCATCCACAGTGCATGCCTATAAATATCCACAATTCGTGACCTCCTAGTAGCTGGATTACAGGACGACGCCACCCGTCCCAGTTTCAGAGTGAGTTCAAGCTCCTGGTGGGAGGACAATTAAGTAGTAAATGATGAAGTTCTCCCTTAGTTTAACTTCAATAACCACTAACTTTACATTGATCTAAACCACAAAAAACTATTTATTTCTAAAATGTATAGCTTTCTTCTGAGGCAGAGGAAACATTTAATTTGCCATGAATTAGGCATACTCGGCATTAAATATAATTTAAACAGACTTCAGATTATAAATAGAATTTGAAATCGACTTGCAGTTTACAAAGTCAAGAGTGTTGAGGTCAGAACTAAAGGCTGGATACACTGGGAGAGTATAGTATCATTGACTATTGGATCCTGAAGTAGACATTGTATCTATAAGGACCAGCTGTTGCCAATTTTTACTAAAAAAGAACATAGATATGTGAGCCAGTCACAGAATGTGCTAGTGTCTATAGTCTATTTTCCACCTTATATGCTGACCAAGTTGGTAGGTCAGTCGCTATAGTCAAGTCATTCTATAAGTTGACTTGATGAAAAAGTTCTTGTATTCGACAAAAATTAGTACTTTAGATCAGCACAATCTGCAAGTGGCTCAAACTACGGAGACTTTGATCCAAAAACTGGCAATAACTTTAACATGGGAATTGAATGTCTAGTTGTATCAATAGTCAAAACTAATAGTTAGAGACAAAAAAATCAGGCTTGTTGGTGAGTATGAAGTAGCCTGCTATAACCTACTTCCTCTGACAATATCAAGACTAATCCTAATTTTCCCTTGTACACAAGCATCTGCGAGTAGACTTAAATGGTGTTACGATCTATTTTGCTCAAAATCCGTTGAGTGGCATGTGAAGTTGCTAGCAGAGTAAACTTTTTCCAGAGCTTTTTGTAATAGCAGCTCATTGAGGCAGTACACTTGGTTAGTTTATGAGCTACGTTTAATAACAGGATAAATAAATAAAGGGATTTAATTATATTCAAAAAAGGTATTTAAAAAGGTGTCATCGGTGGGATTCGATCTGGTTACCTCTTGGACATCAGCGAAATACTCTATCCACTACACCACGAACACCGATACCGATGGCTGCACTTCGTATCGGTAATGGTGTTCCCTCAAGAGAAGATAGTGACATCACACCCCCGCTCCTTCGCAAAAGGGGTTTTAATCGGTTTTTTACCAGGAACCCGAGACGCTTGTCCATATTGGACATCTCTACAATAAAACTCAACACTCAGTACACCCCTGCACTAGTAAAAATACAGGGTCTGCACTAAAGATTGGAATAATTTATTTCCCAAGCCATACATTGCTGTTATTTTTTGATGTACAATGTTCTATGCGTGTTGGTTGGATCGGTCACATGATAAAGTTAATTTTTACTCATAATTGGTGCCAGTTTTGTTCAGCTGAATAAACATTGAGACCTAAAATTGATATTTTTGACTATCAGATATGTGATTGGTCAACATATTGGCTTTCTTGTTTTTCCCCATCAAACTGTGCGATTTCTTCTTATGTGGTAATAAAGGACATTGTTTACCAGGTGATTTTTCCTCCGGGGTAACTCGTTATAAAATAGAAGTAGAGGACTTTTAAATAAAATATTGATCTCTAATTATAAGGTATTTATGATTGTTAACCGGGGCAACTTGATCACCCACATAATTTTTTTATTTATTTCCAAATTACTTTGAAAATCTATAGGGTAGTTATAACTTATCATTGGAATAAAAATGTTTGAATATTTTTAATGTATTTGAATTGAATACTATGTAATGTTAATGTAAAATTTTTTTAAAATCATTCTTTATGTTTTAACAATCTAGAAGATTGTGGAAATTATTTGTTAACATAAATTGATATGTAAAGTACGATAATGTATTGTGTTTGTTTGGATCAGTTGAAACTCTGTTCCAGCACCAAATTACCACCAGTAGAATACTTACTGATTTGTTTGTTTGTAGGTCAGATCCGTTCAACGACAAAAACCAATGTCTATCTTAATGTCAACATCAACTGAAGAAGCTCAGACAAAGAATCAGAAGGAACCAATTCGACGATCTTCAAGAACCAGCACAAGGGATCAACAAATAGGATTTGCTGGGAACCAAAAAGTCTTATCAGACTTATCACTACAAGGTAGTAAAGCTGATGGTAAACCTACAAAGGAGAATAAGGAAGAGACGGATCAAGGTTTCGTGTTGATTCCACATCAGTTGGGATTCGACGCTGGATTGTTAGTTCCATTTACGGATGATCCTAATAGCCCAGCATCAAAAAATGATGCCAATTTGGTTGGCAAGAAGAACAGAGGTCCCCGAAACCTTGAAGACAAACCTGTAAAAGAGCCTATAAGCACAAAATCCTTGAAATCTTCATCCCCTCCCCAATCATCCAATGCAGAAGTAGAAGCCGAAGAAGAATGTTTTTGCCCAGTGTGCAATATAGATTTTGGCTTCCCAGACATCCTGGATGAACATAAGAAAGGAAAGGAATTCATCTGCAGATCTTGTACCACTATATTCAACAACCATGAAGAACTCGAAGCTCATTTTGTCAGCCATCGTAAGTTCATTTGTAAGGTGTGCAAAAAGGTTTTTCACGTCAAGTCGGACCTTATACGGCACAAGGGCACAGTGCAGGGTTGTAAAAGGCCAGAAATGCTGAAATGTAAATATTGCCATAACAGATTCGTGCATGAAAGCAACCTTGAATCCCATATGAAAACTAAACACCCTAACGCAGAGTCCCGTCCTTTCGCCTGTAATATTTGTAACAGTAGTTTTAAGATTCTTGGCACCTTCAGAGATCATTTAAAAGCATGTCACACGGTTTATGAGAGTATGGAATGTGACATTTGTCACAAGATTTTACCAGGGCCTTCTAGTTTGAAAACACACGTAAAAAGTACACATATTCAATCTGTGTCTGAAGTTTGCGAGATATGCAACAAAGTCATGGCGAGTAAGACGGCCTTCAAATTGCACATGGAGACTCACAACGGGGAGGAAAAGGTTTGCTACATCTGCGGAGCCGTGATCAAGGGGAAAACGACGTTCAAGCAGCACATTTACTACCACGAAAACCGACGACACTCGTGTAGCTTTTGCAACATAGTGTTCAACACGTTGTTGGAGAAAAACCGACACTACAGGGAGAAGCATGTTGCGCCAAAACCTGCGATTTGTGAAATATGCGGGAAAGAATTCAAGGCGAGGGAGATATTGAAGAATCATATGATGACACATTCTGATGAGAAACCTTACGTTTGTAGTCTTTGTGGCGCCGCTTTCAAAAGCAAAACAGTTCTCAAAACTCACAGTAGAGTGCACAGTGATTTGAGGAAATACTCTTGTAAAAATTGTGGAGAGGCATTCAGGTGGAAACAGACTTTTGACAAACATATTGTGAAGTGCGGGTCCTCGCAGAATGAGGCTGGAACACGAATCAATTGAAAACAATTTTATGTTTGAGAACAATTAATATGATTATATAAAAAACTACACATATATTTTTTACTGTGTTATATTGTAACACATATGTACATATGTATTAACCTTGGATACTGCAAGTAGAATCTTGTTTTGATAGAGATTCAAGTTCGGTTATGTTGAGTGTACTGATGTTGACTAAAGGTTTTTTTTTAAAGCCAAATTTTACAATCTGCTCTTTAATCTTTGGTTTTATTTGCAGTAAACAAGTAAGGTATAAATGTTACACAAAGAACTGGTCAAAATATAACATCACCAGAATCTTGCTTTATTATTTAAAATTGATTTATAATTAATTAATTTCTTATTTGTTCTAACAACTAAATTTATGAGTGTCTCATGAACAAGTTAAGAGACTACTGAATACTATTCATTGATCATCATTTTGACTAATACACTTAGAAAGAAAAGTGCCCTTCAACAAAGCTTATTGTATCCTATTATGATTTAAAAAAATGTTTATGTATTTTTAGTTTATGCCTAAGAAATGTAGTTTAAGCTATTGTAAAAGAGTATTATAGTTTTAAGTTAAGTTATAAAATTACCAAGAAAGTTTATGGGTAAGGCATTGAATTATATTTTGTCTAAAACCTTTTGCACATTGGAAAGGATGTTTGAACTATTTTAATCATTTATAATTATCTTCTTTTATTTCTTCTATCCTGAATACTTTAGCTTTGCTACTTCTTTAACTGAAGGTTAAATGTCTATTAACAACTATACAATATCATTGCGTTTCCGTTTTATCATCTCAATATAATCTCAGATGTTATTCCATGATGGAAGGAAAAAACATAGGTGTGCTATTCCCGTCATATGCTGACGTCACCCAGATTTCAAACACCATTTCACCATTTAGAAAAAAATATAAAAACAATAACAATCAAATCAAAACAATTACTTAAGGCAATACAATCAAGTGATTTTTGTATGCAATCTGGGTGACATCAGCATATTACGGGAATAGCACACCTATGTTTTTTTCCTTCCACCATGATTTTATCCAGTAGGTATCCAGACAAAGAGAACATAAACATATAAATACCCCCGCCGCAGCAAACCTGCAGACTAAGCAAATTTCCATTTGACTGATTTGATTTACACTGAAATGTCTTCTTAAAAATATAACATTTATTCCCGATTTAAATAGAATTAGTTTAACAAGTACTTAGGTTTGCTGCATCAGGGAGGGTAAAACTGTTTTTTTTTTGTAAAATGTTAATAGTTAGTAAGAAATAAAAACGTTTTCCAAATTTGATCAAAATATGTTCATAAACAAGCAAACTACAACAGTTTACTTATTCTCCATAAGAATAACATGGGAATTTTAAATTTACAATTTTTTTGAATTTTCTCCGTAACCATTAGGCGCATAATAACGCTTCAATATATTAAATTATTTGTTTTTTCAAGCTCTACAAAATGGTTTGGAAAGAAATTGCTAAATTTTATGTTTTTTGGGTCAAAAATGGAAAAAAAAAACTTTTTTTACCCCATAAAACATGTAAACCCCCGTTCCCATGGTCCGATCATGCTGGATCGCGAACTTGTTCGAATAAACGTAGGTTTACACGTTTGTACCAAATTTTATCAAAATCGGATAATTTTTACTCGAGTTATCGTGCTAACGGACATATATATATATATATATATATGAATTTGAACGGATGGTGTTTTTGGCCTATAGGGACCTCAAAACGAAAAAAAAATCAGTCCCGCGTCCAGGTCTTACCATGAGTACTACGGTAATAGCTTTTTCCCTATATGGGAAATTCGCTAAAAGAAGTTTTATTGATATTTTTTTCTAATTATTGTTTATTGACCTCATGTGAGTAATAAGTTTTCTTAACTAAGTGTTTACTCACCTGTTACTTTATTGCCCTGTTGCTAACACCGGCTGGTTACAACGTAAACATGGTCTTACAAAAAAGAACCTCGTGGCATTGTTAAATTTTTTATCAAATTGAAATTGAGTGAGAATTATTCAAAAAGATCCAAACCATGCTCTGGACGAACTGAAACTTCATTTATTGTTTCTTTAAGTATTTAAAAAATCTGTTTGAAAATCGGTAAATTAGTCTTTTTTAAATGTGATTCTAGCTTCTTATTAATTGTTAAACATTAATTCATCCCCATCCATTGCAAGCTTTACCTTTTGTTTTTGATTAACATCATCATCCTTGTTATGAATAAAATTTGTCCAACATCGCATATCTCTCCCATGTAATTTCTTAACTCCAAGTTCAGTTTGTATTAAGTGTATAGTTTTTGTTCAATTTCATTTTACTTAGCAATTTAAATTGTATATTTTTATAAACATTATTGATTATCTGATATTTCTGAATACTTATTCTACCAATAATGTGAAACTAAAAATGTTATAAATCTATTAGTTTTGATATTGGGATTACAAAGCTATGTGTGATTATATTCAACACTTAAATTCAATTTTGAAACGCAATGATTTGATTGTTTATTCAAAATTCTACTTAACTACATTTTAAATATTTTTATAGCTCTTAAGCAACTTAAAACTAATTTGAAATTTTAAAGTAAAATTAATCAGTTTTTAATTTGTATATTTTGAAAGTTCCAAGCATATTGTGTCACCCAATCATAGGAGAAGTTGTATATATATATAAAAAATGTTAAATGTTATATTTTTACAAATAACCTTCAAATGTTTATAGTTATAGTTAAGATTTTACATCACATGTTTGAGCTCAAATTAATGTATTATGTAAATAAAAATTATATACTTAAATATTTTTTTCATTTATACACTTTATAGCTTTGATCAAATAAACTACATTACATAAATTTATTCATGTAGTTTCTTTCTACATCTCTTACTCCAATCTGCAGCCTACTCATACAGTTCTTAATTTGTTTAACAAAATGATAGCTCTGTATAAAAATTTCAATAATTAGCAATTAATAGCTATTTACCTTACAAGTGTAGTAAGAGCGTTTTTACATCACGCAGGTGAATGTTGTGCAACGAGCGGAAGCGAGTTGCATAATTTACCGAAGTGATGTAAACACGCTCTTGCGTAACGTGTAACGTACAAGATTTTACCTGACCCGACAATATACAGGAGGTTACGAACAATATTTTTCATTATCCATTTCACTCATCTTCTAACAGTAACATTCATTTACAACGTTGGCTCCATAGAGGTATATTTTTTAAGTTAAGCACTCAATGTTATTTTAATGGGTTTCATTACATCACCGAGTGAGTTTTTTTTCAACTTTACATCACTCGAGAAGTAACGAAGTTATATACATCACGCTTGGGATAGGGAAGTTTAACATGGCGGGTTAGGTAAATATTTTTAGTTAAGTATCTGTAATTGCCTGTTCAACTGTTTTTTTTTATTTTGTACAAGCAAAGCAACTTGGATAAACACATTTTATTCTGGTTGGATGATAACAACAGAAGTCTACCTAGCCCATGTGTCTAAATCAAATACAAAATAGCTTATTCCCTATATGGGAAAATTGCTAAAACAGCTGATTAAATTGTAGAAATCTTTCATCATTACAGCTGTTTTGGAAGAAAACGCAAACCATCTATAGAATGGTGTTGTGTAAATTAATACAATCAACATTTTTATTTATGATAAACCACATTAAAATAAACAGATCACCAACTAACACACATTTTCTTCCATTAGCTTGTCAACAACCCTTAAAATGGGTAAGTGGTGTGAGTAAATATGATATTTCATGGGTAAAACCAAAGATTACATATGCTATGCAAAATTTTGCGTAGCATATGTAATCTTTGGTAAAACCATAAAAAAACTTTTGAACCGTAATGTAGCATTGGAGGTTGTACCACATTTTTTAGAGGACATTAACATACTAAATTTTGATTAAAATCATTGCAGGTGTATTGTAAAAACCTCAATTTTCTGTTATTTAATGGGGTTTTTATAGGATAACCACCATTAAAAATCTATATTTAAAAAATGGAAAACAGGAGATACTATAGATTAGTACACACATAAAAAAAATCATCGAACTTGGACACATTCATCACTTGCAAAACATTTTTGGGTTCAGGGGCAGGGGGGGGCCAAAATGGTTACTGTATTTGAACGAGAAATTTTGATCAACTTATGAACTTTGAAAGCTAATGGGGCAAAGTTCTGGGAGAGTATTTTGTTCTAACCCAGCTTAGGTCCATCTAAGCAATTTTTCATTTCTTATCAAACCATAAGTAAATACTTTATAATAACTTACGTATGAACACAAAGGCCATTTAGAAAATAATATGAAGGTCAACTTGAATTCTACTGTTAATTTGGTCTAGTACTATGAATTTGTGGTACACAACATTGCAAAATTAATTGATTAAAGAGATCTATTTACTTAATAATGTATAAAATGTCATTAACAATCACAATTTAATATTGTTTGAGCAGAATGGTTATATTTCTCACCATTGACTAATGGATTTGGAAGGTTCTCGCCTTCAGATCTAAAGGCTGCCAGTTTAACCTAAGGGGTATTAATTATTACCCAGATGCTCCTCGTCATTGGCGTGTGAATGATGGTATCTAACTAAAGGTTGATTTGAGACATTCACAAGAACACAGCTTTGGCTAAGTCAAAAGTCTTTATTTACCATTAAATACAATAAGTTCAATAGGCTCATCACATTCAAAATAAAAACATGCAAAAATCAAAATCAATCAACAATTGCAAAATAAACAAGCTCAAGGCAAAAATGAAAGAATAAATGCACAAACCATGCAAGTGTACCTGAATAATTTAGGCTGGTAACTCAAAACCAAATTTTAAAAGTTCCTTTGGTGTAAAACAAACAACCAAAATGTTGAAAAATGTTTGTAACATCTTCATGGTGCTGTAAGAATAAATTATCCAGTCTTTAGTCAATGACACAATTAATGCAAGAGAAAATGTTTTGTGAGGATTGATTGTTAAGATAAAAATACAATACATCGGGTGATTCATAGTTAAGTTAAGCGATTGCTAGGTTATGTACATATTTTTAATATTATACACTTAAAGAAGGTTTATCATTCCATGGATATAATCCATCAATTTTGGGAATGAACATTTAGTACACCAAAGTGAAAGTGAGTTATTGATAACTGTATAATTTTAAATTAAACTTTTAAATTTGTCTTTCTCCCACTATTAGAAGGAGTTTTGTATATTTTTCTCTCTACATTCTTAACAAGAGTTCCTGCTCGAGCTTGTAGCAAAAGCTGAGAGGTTAATTTAACTTTAGTAAATGATTAGTAATGATTGCAACTAAACCGATGTTTTTTGTTTGTAGGTTATCTCAAGGAAAGCTTCAAGAACAAACTCTTATTTACCCGAAGGCAGTTCTAGTCAGACTGAGGGACAAGGCTGGTTCCACATCAGTCAAGCATTGCCTCTCACCGATTTGCCATTTACTCCTGTTTTCAGTTTCGAAACATTATCGTCTGTCCATTCAGAGGAAATAATCTCACCAATTGAAAAAACTTCAGAAGCAATGAATTGTCAAAAACCATCTAATATCGCTCATACCAGAGATGCTAGATTAAACCTGAATGTCAAAGTTCACTCAAGTCATGAAGAGGGTTCTGCTTGCAAGATGGATTCAAATTTCGTTCTAAGTAGTAACAGAAAAATTCAAACACGTAGTTCAGTCAACAAAAAGAATAAAGGCTCCAAAACAAAACCTGTAGTTTCTGAAGCTGAAAACGAACTAAGAACGGAAGATGAAAATACCGCTCCCTCTGATGAATCAAAAAAGTTTAGTGATGCTAAAGCACTAGATGACCCTGACAGAATGGAAACTGAATCAGAAGTTTTGAGTGGACCATCAGATGTGAAGAAACCCACAAATAAATCATTCTGTTCAGTCTGCTATGTCGACTGTGGGAGTGTTGAACTCTTGCAAGAACACAAAGATAGAATAGGATTCATCTGTCGGCGATGTACTTCAAAGTTCGATACTCATTCTGACCTCGAGATTCACTTCTTCAATCATTCGCAGTACACATGCGAGACCTGCAATGAGGTGTTTTATTTTAAGAAAGATCTTTACCGCCACAGGGACTCTGATAAGTGTCTCGTCCAGTTGAAATATTATGATTGTGAAGTTTGTAGCAGAAGATTCCGGAAGAACTCGGTGTTGAAGCTGCATATGTGGACTCATAAGAACGTTGAAAAAAAAGAAGTGTGCATTGTATGTCGAAGAACTTTCAAAAGCTCTCAGTTGCTATTGCCACACCTGAGTAAATGTCACGTTGCCTATGAGTACATGGAGTGCAGCACTTGCCACAGATTATTTCTTGGACCTATGAAATTGCGACGTCACATCCAAAAGATTCATATTGAGCCATCAGAGGAGGATAAAATGGCATGTCCGACGTGCGGTAAAATATTCTCAAACAAATCTTACATGAGCCGTCACATTCTAGATAAACACGATGACACTGAGTACGTTTGCACGGTTTGTGGTGAGTCTGTTAAAGGGAAAATAGCGATGGAACGACACACAAGAAACAAACATGCCAAACAACCGTTCACGTGCACCAGGTGCGACCAGCAATTTGAAACCGCATCAAAACTGCTAAATCACAAGAGAAAGCACTTGAAGGAGGAACAGCCACCTGAGGTTGCGTTCTGTGAGATTTGTGGGAAAACATACAAGAGTAGAGAAATTTATAAGAGACATCTTCGAAACCACTCGGATGAAAAACCCTTCAAGTGTGATGTTTGTGGCGCGGCTTTCAAGCAGAGGGTAACCCTAAAAACCCACAGTAGAGTCCACAACAGTGTTGGCAAGTACATTTGTAACAGATGTGGGTTGTCCTTCAATTGGAAACAGACTTTTGACAAACATGTTAACATTTGTGAAAGTAAAAGCGATAATACCGTAGATTCTTCATAATTGTGTGAAAAGTTCTTGTAGTTGCTAACTTTTTTCTATCAAAGGGTAAGTTTATTTTCAAACTGTTTTTTTTTTACACCTAATGGTCAATATTCATTATTGTTAATAACTATTTACCTCTTTGTAGCTTGATGTTGATTATTCTAATAGTGATCTCTCTAAATTGCATATAAAATTCCAACATTTTGGCTTAAAACACCTAACTTGTAAGATTACCATTTCAATTAAAAGTATGTAAGTATTGAAGAGACTTTTAGTCTCATTATTTGATTTTGTTTTTCATCATTGCTTGCAGGACTGATTTATGACATATAATACATAGGTTTAAGTAGCTTCAATTCCATTCCAGTCTTAGGCAACTAGTTCTGAAAGATAATAGTTTCTTGTACAATTATTTGAAGGCATTTGACAACAATGTGTTGAGAATACAAGGCTTGAAAATGAAACTACAATTTTTTGAAACTAGTTACCCTAGGACTGTTATAGAATTGACCATGTATAATTACTTAATGTAGAATTGTCCATAAATAACCAGTTGTGCTTGTAATGGATGAAAACACAAATTTACTCTAAGAGTTTTAAAATATTACTTTTCTTCATACTGTAGGGAATATAGCAGTTTTTAGATTTCTAAATCGTCCATAAAATATTTTTTGGATTACTGTTGTAAAAAAATTGTTTTCGGATTACTGTAAATAGGGAACAGAAAAAACATATGGACAATTTTTCGGTTCGATAACTTCAATTTTTTTTTAGTACATTATGGAAACCCTGCTTGTCACACAATATTTTAAATTACATTTTTAAAGAACTGAAATGTAAACATTCATGACGACTTTGTATAACCTCAAATTATGTGGTGTAATTTTGTAACGATTGGAAGGTTATTTCCACAGTATGATGAAAATAGTTGTTGGGAGGGAAAGATGAAAAATATACTATTTTACATTTTGAGCTGACAGGCGGTCAAAAGGCGGTCTTGCTGCTACCATTCTTTTTCTAAAAATTTATTTTAGCCAGTTCTTCTATAAAGTCAATTTTAATTCTTTATACCGTTTGGCACAACATAGTTGTTTTGGTTTTGATTTTCCAGTAGGTTTTACTTCACCCAGTTAAATAAGTGATATTACAAACATTGAAGATCAGCGAGTCCAAGTTGACGATTCTCGTTCTGAAGAGCCCAACCATTTAAAGTACTAATTTCAAATGGTGCTAGAAATGTAAACTTTTCTTATCTATTCACCGAAATGAAATCAGTACCCATTTTGGTTTCCTAGGTGTCTTCAATGTCTGCTGTCTTCTTTTTTCTTCCACGTTTCACTTATTAGTACTAATTTATTTCCTAAATTAAGCGTTTAACAATAAATAATATAAAGTAGTTTTCCATACATACTATCCATCTTAGTTGCTTTCAAGATAAAACTAATGGTAACACCTTCTAAATCAACATCTTTTAACATTAAAAATTCAAATTACCGGTATCATCTTTATAAAGACCTATAGACATCACATAGCTGAGTAAAATATCCAAAGGAATCTTGCTATTACTTTGATTGGCAATGGTCGCCATTTCATTATAAAATATAAAGAAAGAATTTTAATAAAGAAGAACATCAAGAAGAAGGCCATCAAGAGCCTTGATAACAAGTTTCATTTTCAAGTACTCTTTATTTCTTATCACCCCTAATCACTTGTTATTGTAAACTATGTATGTTTATGACATTATTTTAAGGTAATGATAATCTTCATTAGAGCTTTGCCATTGAGGTTCTACTCTTGTACACAATTTGTTTTTGAATTTAGTTTGATCTTTTACATAAGTGGTTATAAGCGGTCTCTTTTGAGATATATACACAAATTACTGTAGAATATAGTATTTGAACTTAAAACTAATTATTTTTTAATCACAATTGCAGTACTAAATAAAATAAAGACTTTTTTTATTTACCAACATTTGCATGACAAAATACTACAAAATCATTTTATGAAAATTTAATTTATAGAACTTCCAAGAATGAAGATCTTATCATTTGTAGGTGACTAAAATCTTATTTTTTTACAAAATACTCTAAACCATACAAAATAAAGCAAGAATTAGTAACCAGCAGTAAAATATCTGAAAATTATACTTTGAGGATATAAACTAAAATCTAATCTCACTAAAATCTTAAACCACACAAAAACATAAACCATCTTTAAACTATGGAACAAAGAAACAATCTTCTATCAACTGATACGTTCTAGAACTAAGAAATAAATGTACAATGTTGAATTTGGAGAAAATTGCCTTGATACCACAAAACAAAAATGCTTAAAATCTTGTTTCAAAAAAAAATCCCAACCCTAAAAAACTATGTTGAAATAAAAAAAATGTTCAAATTACTAAACAGTAGTGAAATGCCCAAAATCTCAACTCGGAAAAATTATTTTGTATACCAAACAAAAAAAAAGTCTAAAAGACTACCCAAAAGGAAAAATACTCAAAATCTTAACCCATATAAAATCTTTTTGAACTCGAAACCATAAAATGAGTGTCTAAGCCCAACTGACCTGTATGGAGAAGAAGCTGGATGTCAAGTAATGCTTCGTGGACAAACGTAGCTCTTAAGTAGCGGTTGTCACGGGTCACGATAAGGTGTTGTATGGTCCAGCGGCTCAGCTTCAAGTAACATTACACCCCTTGGTGACCAGCCACCCCTGCAATGGATACAGGTTACAATGGGTAACAATACAATGTTTGTAAACACTAAACAAGCGTTGCCTTTGAGTTATGGTGGAGATTATGCACAACAGCTATGGTTGAGGTGTGGATTTAGAGCCCCTTCCTTGGGTAGGAAAGATTACAATAGGGTAGAACAAGGCAATATGTGGTCTACATACAAGAATGAAAATATATGGCATCAGCAATCTGACATATACTTTCTCCCATTAGCTTTTAAAAACCCCGTTATAATGGGTAAGCGGTGAAGTAACTATACTATGGGGAAAATCACCAAAGTGTGAATTTACTTTTGAACCGTAATTTTTACAGCATTGGAGGCTGTAATATTTGGTTGGAGTTAAAAGGGGCATAACATACTTAAATGTTAATCAAAATTGAGCTGTATTTTGAAAATCGCCAGAAAAATTCAAATTTCAAAAAAATAAACATCTGGAGATGGGATCTTGTAATTTTTGTTACCTACATAAACCCACACACACCGACCACGGCCACCTAATTGGCAACATCGAAAGTAGGGTTGTTTAGTGATAGACGTCCCATAAGATAACATGGCAAACAGGTGACATCAGCTCATTAATTCACTCTTGATTGATTTAAATTTAAATTTATGAACATAAATTTATTAAAATATTGAAAATAAAACATACAGAATTGAAAACCAAACCCATATGAATTTAAAATCTGTAGGCTACATTTAAAGCGGAGTCAATATTTTCATAGTCCAGTAACCAAGCTTTCGTAAATACACAAATACTAGCTGCTTCCAAATAAAACAGGTTTTACAACCCTACTTGCTACGTTGCCACTTTGAAGGCCGCGGCCTGGAGTCGGCCGTGCACCCACACATAGACACACACTACACAAACATCAATTTTTGGGTTAAGTCATATTTATTACTCATTTAAATAACACTAGGTTTAGCTAGGTAGGCTACAATATTTTTCTTTTTCTCTATAAGAATAACATGGGAGCTTTAAATGTATAACTTTGGAATTTTCCTCGTAGCCCCATAATTATTAGGTGTACAACTACACAAAATTGTTCGTATTTTTAATCCCTACAGTCTACTTGATGGCCGATATTAAAATAAAAAAGTAAATAATTGGTCCCGGGTATAGGTCTTACCAAGAGACCTACGGCAATAGCTTATCAGTAACGTAGCCAGGATTTCAAAATAGGGGGGGTCCACCAACCAGGGGTCCGGGTAAAAGGGTGGTCCGGGAAAATTTTTAAAAATATAGGCCCTAAAACGGTCTTTTTTTTTAGCTCTCTTGGCATTGAAAATAATCAACCCCAACGTTAATACAGTATAATTATATAATTTTACATTTAATTTAACAAAAAAATATTATATTTAAGACCGGAAGGGGGGGTCCGGACCCCCAGGACCCCCCCCTGGCTACGTCACTGAGCTTATTCCTTATTCCCTTTATGGACAATTCGCTAAAATGTCAAAAACAAAACTAAAACAATTAAGCAAATCTATAGCAATAGATTATATAATAAACACCGTCAGCTGGCTTACATGCGAAATGTGCTGCTGGACTTCCTTTGTAAATGTAAAAATTTTAAGCCAAGAAAATAGATGAAGTTCAGAACTATCTCACCAGAGGGCACTAGTGTATTGGGTTATATCAGATCAATGCAGTATCATAGCAAACAGCTGATGGATTTATCACTTAAAGTGTGTATATTATTCCCGCCAAACCAAATCACCAATAGATTGCATCTGTGATAATGCCGCAGCCTCTAGGTCTAGCCTGAAGTAGTGTGTAAAACAATTCCGGGCTCGTGTCTAGCGTCCTAGGAAAAAAATGTTATTATTATGGAGAATATTGTAAAATGTTGTAGTTTGCTTGTTTATGGATATATTTTGATTAAACTTGGCTAATTTATTTATTTTATTCCCAAGTTATTGTTATTAATATTTTACTAAAAAACACACTTTACTAGTCTTTGTAGCAGCAAACATAGGCACTCGTTTAACCTAATGTTATTTGAATACATTTGATTGAAAATCAATTCAGACAAATGAGAATTCGCTTAGTCGGCAGATTTGCTGCGGCGGGGGTATATCGTATATAAAAACACTTTTCATTCATTCATGACGCCACATACGAGTCTACGTAAGAGCTTAGCTCGTTACGCTCAATAAGTGAAAATATAAATATTTCAAGTGTTATTAAAATCTATTTACTCCGTAAATATAACTTGTAAAATTGTACGGTAAATAACCACTTTATCATGGCCGGATGATCTCATTTGACTGGTGTTTGCTGTATTCATGATTCCTATTCGATTCCGGTAGTTTCAGTTTGACTGAAGGCTGACGTATTTCTATTTGTTGTGTTGGTATTGGTATGATATATCTTACTAACATTGTTGGTGGATAAGCCAATCGTCGAACTCAGTTGAGAGAAACGACTTTCGGCTTTTTAAAAATTGTCGTTAATGATTGACTTGGAGCGCAGACCTAGACTAGACAGTAAACAGTGTTCTTGAGATATTAGTACGGATCTCATTGCACAAACGCTGGCGAGAACTTAACAAATGATTGGAACATATTTCAGTTTATAGTAAGGCTAGCTGTTACACTAGCTCATCGACAGAAGTAATAGCTTGTTCGGATTGATTTTAACTGTAGATAGACGTTAAGGAAAGTTTAGATTTTGTTTAATTATTTATTACAAACACATCCAGTGTAGTGTAGGGTTGTGGGTGTATTATGGGTGACAGGCAGCGCTACCTGTTGTTGTCGCAGTTAACTACGAACTGCTTTACCGACAAACGACGATTCTTGACGCAACGTACAATAGCATTATACAAGTACTATCATTGACTGAACACAGAATACAACCAATATTAGGTAGTACCATTTTTTTTCCTACATCCACACAGCACATAATTCATAGAAGGTTTCCAGAATATCCTCTAATTTTAATCTTTTCTCTTTTTACTAACATTATAAATCATAGATCTTAAGGTAAAAATGAATTGAACATTCATGAAATATTTGTAGAACATCTTACGCACACCACACCATAGAATAACATATTTAGATATGAAACCCTTATGAATCAGGAAAACTATTGCATGTCTTCTGGTGATATATTTAAAGTTTAGATCACAAATCTTAAATTATATACTATGGCCTCAAATTTTAGTGAAACATTTTTTTTTACATCAACACAACAGAAAGATTCGTATTTCGCTACACAACTCATTTGAAAATTTAAAAATTTAACATTGGCCTTATGAGTTGCCAAGTAATTATGTTGATAACAAGGAAAAAGTAAACAAAAGACTTGTAACATGTGTTTTTTGTTTATGTCAAGCCAATCACGCTAAACTAGCAAATTACAAAATACAGTACGAAGGGAAAACATCAGTTGTACTACTAGTTGAACTATTGAGTAACAATTACACTGAAAATCTTGTACATCTGATTCAGTAATCACTCGATATAGGGGAAAATAGAGCAAGTGTTGATGAGTGTTTCTATTTGTCGTGTTGGTTACGTTTGAATGCACTGGCGTCAACTCAATTTAAAATGTCCATAATAAATTGAAATTCCACTGCTAGTTCAATAATAACATCCAAAATTGGTTGTAAATAAAACGTGAGTCCCCTTTGCATTGCTTTTACAATCGAAATAAACTTAACAGGTACTCTTGAATGTAAAGTGGGTGAACTTAGAGAGATGAGCTTTGTTACTGACTAAGGCAAGCAGTTTTTGAGTTCGTAAGCCACGACATTTCATTGTACGCCCAGTGATCATAGACAGCTTTCTATAGTTTCGAACCATCAAAAGCTAAATTTTCCCGTCATTGAACCGTTCCGTAGCACGGCGATATTCTGATTCGTAGTCGAGCACTATAACCACTCATTTATCCAGCGACTTTCCAGAGGCATGATTGAGATTGTAAACGATTTATGAATATTGGATCTTAACTCAGTTTATGTACGTAGCTTTAAGCACATCTGTACACAGTGGTGACAGAAGTTCACAATCTAAATTATATCGAAAATCAACTAAAATGCCAACCTCCAGTGTCCAGACGTTAGTCCTAGACAGAGGCCAGAAACCATGGGAGTGCGGCTTGAGTTGCAAGGAACACGACACCAGTGTTGGTGGATCAGGTGTCTGCTTCCTGCCCGCAAGATAGCGTTTCAGTGAGAACAACGGCGAGGAGACCTCTCTGCCATTCAACAAACCTTACATAATGCTGCCAAGTATGCAAGATAACAGGTTAGATGTGGCCTGTAAGTCTCGTAGACTGTGTAGAGCAAAGAGCCCGTAAAACCCCATAGTGACTCATCGTGTACCATCATGGTCATAGAGCTTACGGACTCCTAATCTTCGTAACTCGCCGCTATGATTGTGCTTCTTCTCAAATATAAAAACACATCTCTATCATCAATGTGGTTCTTCTAAAACCTTAAGCATGTCTTAATCGCCATAGCGACTCTTCTAGAAACTCAAACATCTTTATACTACCACTGTGGCTCTTAAAAACATACCAACACATCGCAATCTTCATAATGACTATTCTAGAACGCTAAACATCTTTCAACTACCCTCATGTCTCTTAAAACTCTTGACCACCTCTCAAACCACATAATGAATTTCTAGAATCCATAAATGCCTCATACAACACAGTTGTGAGTCTCTTAGAACTAGTTTACCTTGTGGTTGCCAGATTCTTGAAATGTGTAGATATCTTGCTCGATGTACATTTCGCTACATGTGTAGCATCGTCAGGAGCACAGTTTGTCACATTAGTCTATTTATTTAACACAAACACTATTTACAAATATTTATTACTAATTTATTACTAAAAACACTATTTATTAATAATTCGTTCTTGAAGCTGGAATAATACACAATCTCTTAGAACCTAAAATATCTCATCATGAGTATTCCAGAATTCAGAATCCACTTTCAAAAATCACCGTGAGTTCTCAGGTATCTTCAAAAGATTTTGGTTTTTTTAGTGTGGCCTTGGTCTCTTTCAGTTTGGATGTTGAAGTACATGGTGTATATTGGGGTGGGCAGTTCATGACCTATGGAAACCCCACCGAAGTTCATTCAACATATTTCCGCGTAGAAATAACTCCGATTGTGAAGTGTGCTTGAAAGAACCTGTGGCTGAGGATTCTACCGAAATGAGGATAATTTGAAGCGGTGCTGAAGAGTTCTTCTCAGTTCAAGATGGTCTGGGACTGTTAGTTGACTGTTTCACAGCTGTATGAGTGCTAGAACATGCTACAAGGATGATGCTCTGCTGGATTCCTGGGCTCTCAAGGGAAGAAAATGAAGTGGCTGTCGGATTGGCAAGCGCAATCTCAACTTTATTCATTTTAGGATCACAATCTGTCAGTGAAATCTCTCATGTGTCTGATATATCATGAGCAATTAGGAGATAAGTAGGACTTCTGCATCTCATAGTAAGTAAACTCTTTCATACCCATCTCAAACGTGTCTCAATAATTATGCGTTATACAGGAGAAAACTAAAACAGATCACAGGAGCCTCCACAGCGCACGGTCAATGAGAAAACACTCAAATAGTTTGACGATGTGATTGGGGATATAAAACGAAGAACCCATTGGCTAAAACCTGCCAATGGAATAACTCTGGTGATAATAGATTTTGCAGGGAAAGGGGGTGAAATGCTTTGACGCGCACATGTTGCTACAGCCAGCCTGTAATGTTGAGACTCCTGAACTGATCAGACTACTCACTAAAACCCCTACTATGTTACTCAGAGACCTGGGATAATTTTTCGCAATACTTCTGTTCTTAGATAATAATATATAACAATCAGATACCTCAAGTTTAAAGTGGGCTTTGAAGTTCGCAAACCCCTGAAAAAAACTCGATCAGCCACACCCCCTCAATCAAACAGGTAATACAGAGTGTTCCTTAAGTAAGTACGAACAATTTTAGAATAAGTTTTTTTCAAACGAAATAGAACAAAAATAACAAATTACATTTCGCCCAAAAACGTCTTGTTATAAAAGTAGGCATATTCACGATTTTTTAATTTGTATCTACAAGCTGTCAAAGATACCTTAATGAAATATGTCTTTATGAAAACATTTTATTATAAAATATTGTTATGTTTCAGAATGGTAGCTACTTCAATTTTTATAGCTTGAATTAATAAAAAATTACCGATTTTATGAAAGAATGTCAAGGACACTTATATTTAGCACAACGCCTTATTCACACACTATCTAACATCTATTATATTATTAAAGTGATACAATCAAATTTTATGTAAACGGTTACGGTCATTTACCAAATAAAAATATAGGCATATGGCACATCAAAATGAAGCTTAGAGTGTGTAGATATGCCGAAAAGTATTGATATGGACGAATTTCTTAAGGGCTCTGCCCCACAGGCTGATTTCCAAAGGGCTACGCCTGGCAGGCTTCCAAAATGTTAAAATGATTTAATTTAATTTTGTTAATGAAACAGCTGGTCAGTACAATGAACTGGTGTTTGTTTATTTACTCGAATAAGATGTTTGTTTTACTTTACGTAGATTGAGGAGGGTTATGTTTGGTTTTAAAAGTGAGGTTGTATATGTTTTGTAAAGTATTGCTCAAAGTTTCATTTTTTAATTTATATATTAAACTACATGTGAAGAGGCTGGACTAAAATTGAAGAAAATTTAGTAAAACATGTCATTTATGAAGCATCTATATGAAGCAATAATTGATGCTATTACAACACTGAGGTATGTTGTCATATTCTTAGGGATCTATTAACATCAAAAGTAGGGGTTTGAAAGTAAGTAGGTTTACGCTTTTTGAATCAGCTTTATTTTCAAATTAATCATAGAGTTGCTGTATTTTAAAACACACATCAGCGCCACTTTTAATAGCTCTCTAGGTCACATTTTCTTCCCGTTGCAAAGCACGGGTATAGCAGCTTGTTATTTATTAAATTAAAAACAGAAAAATAACTGTAAACAATTCCACTTTGACAGTTCTAATTTTGTATCACAGCTGCGTGGTTGAAATTAGCAGCTGTTGTCATAAATTTAAACAATTAATAGTGCTGCACCCTGTTGGTAAACTTTGTAACCTTTCAATGCTGTTGATCATCACAGAATCAAATTGTTTAGTTGAAACAGCTGTTAAGATTCTTTAAATCCATTTTAATATGAGTACTCATAAGGTTAACTGGGGAAACTCCAAAGCCACTGGGGCGGAGCCCTTTAGACGGATCTGCATCAAACTTCACACAAACCATCTTTGAATAATTCTTAATAATGCCTGAAAATTTCATTGCAATCTGTTAATTGATTTCAGAGTCCATAGGGTACATCATACTTGCTTCCTCTTTTATAGATTTAGATAAATAAAGATTTGTAGGCTATTTTGCTTGTTTGTGGATATATTTCAATCAAATTATTTTGACAATTTGTTCATTGCATAAGCTATCAATATTTCAATAAAACACAACCCTGCAGGAGCAATGTATGCTGTGACGAGATATCTATTTATGAATTTATTGGAAGACTACCGATACTGCATCTCTCAAACGTATTAAAAATCAAAAGGCTTAGCTAGCCTAAGACAAGACTAAATATTATTCAGCAAATCAATTTTAATATAATTATTGCTTCACTAGTAGATATTTTCGTCCGGTTTCTGCTTATCCACATATTTAAAATCGTTAACATAATTATCCAGTAGTCAAACATAAGCACTGTAAATCTAGGCTATTAAAACAATAGTAGACTAATATCTGTCCACAAACTACTCTAGAAATAAATCAGAACTGTCAACTGTTAAATTGTTCAGATACTTGGCTGCATTGGCAAGCTAAGGTGCTATAGTCTGTATGGTAGAACCTGTTTCCCGACCCTATCTACCAGGACTGGCCAATGGTTTTATACCCAAGCTATCCCAGGTAGACCCGTCATGTTCCATCATACAGACTATAGTGTAGTTTGTTATCTTGCAATTAATGCAGGTGAATTTTGTTTCTAGTATTTGTATATACGATGAAGTTGAATAACCCTAATATTTTATCTTCCATCCATTCATCTATCCATTTATTGTATTTGAGATTCTTTATTGCCCTAGGACGGGATGTCGAAATGACGAAAAAACTTTGTTTTACCAATCTGATGAAAATGTCCGTAATAATCCATTAAACATAAACTCGCGTTCACCACAAATATAATTCAATAGAAGTATTTAATGTTTTATAACGTAGGAAATTGTGAACTTCAAAGAGAATTTTAAGAGAAACAGACTATTCTAGCCCAGCTGGTACCCTAGTTCTAGTTGATAGAGGAAATAGCAGAGGACAACACGCAACCATGGTGTTATCTGATAGTTCTTGCTGAACCAAAAAACACCAGGGGCGGGCGGGGGGCCCCGGACACCTGACCCGCGGATTGTTTTACATATGAAGCGACCTTGCGGCCCCGGCCCCGTGGAATTTGAATTTGAATTAACCAAGGGGGCCTATGGCTCTTTGTAAACGAGTTTTAATCATTGCATAGTTTTTATTGAGTGGGTGCTTAAAACATGTACACCTGATAGTTGTTGAACAACTAAACAGCTAGACACTTTTTACAAAAAAAAAACATGTTGGTATCCCTATTTTTTCTCCACTTCATTAGTAATCAGCTGGTTTTCATGGTTGCATATTTATTTACGAGGTTTACTGTTTTTGGTAATTTTATTGTAAATAACACTCAACATGGTACGCAAGCTCAAAGAATGTGTATTGTGGAAAAAAATGTTAAAAACTAAATAATTTATTGTATACCAAGTAAAGTTTTAAATTAAGTTTCCAGGCGTGATTCCGGTAACAAAAAAAATACACTTTTTATTTACTTGCCAAAAATCTAAGGAAATTCCCGATAGTGCTAAACCTAATAGATAACTAAGCAACAATGAATATCGGCTGATTGGCACTAAGTAGAGAAAACAGGATTACCAACATAAGCTTGTTTTGTCGGTAAACAGTGTCTCACAATACATGTAATTAGGATTGAGTAAAAAAAACACCATGTAGGGGCCAATCTATAACAAAATGTCGCCGTTAAGTAGCACAGAATAAAGAGAAGACCCTGTCCATCTTGGACCCTCAGAGGCGTCACGTGAACCATAGATTTGGGGGGGCACATTGATATGACACCATCCGGGGGGCCTGGGGGTATGGAATACCCCCCAGTAAAAAGGGGGGTCCGGGGGTGCTCCCCCGGAAAAATTTTGATTTTTCGTACTTAAAAGTGCTGCTGTAAGCCTTAAATCCTATGAAATACACATGGTAAACAGCTGAGTGTTTTTTACAACTTTCAATGTAAATTTGAAGGACCCATTAAATTTTACCATTAAATTTTATTTTTATTTTGGAGACGTGACTGTTAAAGAACGTTTTGTTATATTTACCTCAAAACTAATGCATTTAAAATAGCATTGGCCGTAGTCATAGAGAATAGAGAATATACAAAGCACACTCTTTTGCAGCTGTTATAATAGAAAATATCAACTTATGAATACAATTTAGTAACAAATAGTTCAGTTAAAGTTAATGTATGTAATACTGTATGAAAACATACAATGTATTATTTAAGTTATTACCGTAAAAATAAGTGTATTTAAATTTAACATGGTAATTTTTGTTTTCGTTTTTTTTGTATATAGGCCTAAGCCTATATTCTGAAAGTTAAAAACCAATAATATCTTTCAAGAAAATTAATACTCTACCAGTATTTTTTCTAAATGGTTGCAAAATAAAATAATATTTTATACTTTTAAAAATGTATATTTTCACAATAAACAGATTATATATATTAGCTTGTTTAATAACAAGAACAAGGGAGCATATTCAGTTAATGGAGCATAAGCCTTCTTTCAGTTACTTTAGAAAATCGTTCAACTAAGGCATTTAGTTTTTCTTCTTGCATGTACTTAGATGTCATTTCCTGTTCAATAGCCATCAGTGCAAGTCCACTTAATCGTTCTTCCCTCATTGTGCTTCTTAGGTATGTCTTGAGTCTTCGTAGCGTCGAGAATGACCTTTCGGCGCTTGCGGTTGTGATAGGCCACGAAAGTGATATTTCTAACAGTTGCATAACATCTGGTGCATTGTTTCCAAGGCAATTCTTGACAAAAAATTCTGCCAGTTCTTGAAAAGTTATGCCCACTGTTTTTTTGTCTGTTTTGACGAAATTATTCTTGGTGTAGCAGTGAAAAAACTTGAGCTGAGAAGTGAAGCTTGAGGATAAGTTATAAAACTTTTGGACTTGTAGAACAGTATTGCTGTTAATGGTGTTCCAATCGAATAGCAGTTCAGCAATACTGTTGATTTTGTCGTAATCATTCTTCGAGAAACGTGATTGTAGGTTTGTGATCACTGTGTCTAGCCCAGCAAAGTAAACTTCAGTTTTAAAGGATTGTTCGGGTGTTTGATGATGGAATGTAGACTGAGGCAAGTTACTATTTTCAAGCTTTTTGGGAATCTTACGTTTGCGAGGAAGTGAAGGTCTTTCAATGCACAGTCCTTTGGTGGCATATTCCTTGCATAGTTCTTCTGTTTCTTCCCATATCTGAGAAAATCCATCGTCATTCCTTACAAGTTTAAAACAGTCTATCACTGCTTCGACCTTTGCAAAAACCCTAGAGATGTCCAGTGTTTCACTCTGAAGCTCTTTGGAGAGAACATCTGTCTGACTCAAAACAGTGTACAATAGTTTTAGACAGAACAAAAACTCAAAGGTGCTTACTTGTTTTAGTAATCCGTCTGCATCAGCTGCTATTTTAGCATTAGAGGCGTCATTTGCAACAATCTCTAAAGTGTCACAAACTTGTGGGAGCTGATCTAGAATGGAGTTAATTGCTCTGTGACGAACAGTCCATCTAGTCCGTGACAAGCTCACCAGTCTTTTGATTTTTGTCTCTCCATTTTGCTTGCATATTGACTCAAAAATAGAAAACCTACTAACTGATGCATTTATTACATTATACAAACTATTTACAGTATACAAACAATTCCGAAGCTGTTTTATTTCCTCGCAAAATCGCATCACAGCAAGATCAAGTAAATGGGCATGACAGTGTGTATACAATGCTCTAGGCTCTTCTTCTTGAAATCTTGCAGCTACGCCTTTTAATTTTCCACTCATGTTACTAGCACCATCATATGCCTGGCCTCGCATTTTATTGATGTTGATACCTAACTGCTGTAGATAGCCTCTGATTACATTATGCAAGTTTTCGCCTGTAGTGTCTACTACATCAACGAATCCCAAAAACCTCTCTTTGATTTGGATGCTGCCGTCTACCTTTGCGACATAACGAATGCAAATGCTTAGCTGTTCGCGTGATGAAACATCAGTTGTTTCATCGCAAATTATTGAATAGGCCAAGGCCTCACCCACTTCTTGCACGATGTCTTGAAGCATTTCATTTTTTATGCACTCAATAATCTCATTCTGAACCTTGGCACTTTTGTATGAGTGAACTGGTGATTTAATTAATGTTTTAATGTCTTCATCCATATCATGCGATCTTAGTTCAAGCAGTTCAAGGAAGTTACCCCTGTTAAATGACCTAATACTCTCATCATGTCCTCTTAAAGCGAGATTCTGTTTGCCAAGAAATAAAATGGTTTCAATAATAAATTTCAAATATTTCCGATTGGCCTGAACTTTTTGAGTGTGCACTGAGGACAACGCATCTGCAACACTTAGACCTGGTTTTCTGTATTCATTAAGAAATTGCACTGCCTTAAGATGCATTTCACTTTTTTCATGTTTTCTGAATTTTTCAAGTGCCTTTTTCCAATTGTTCACACCAACTTTAGTAAATGATTCCTCTCCCCGCCCAGACTTATGGTGGCAAAACAATCGGCATGGATAACAAAATGCAGCATCCAAAATAGGGCTGTATTCAACCCAAGAAAATTCATTGTACCAAGTTTTTTTGAATTGCCTTGATTTAGAATTAACTTTGCTTACCTTGAAGCAATCAACAGGCTGAAATGGACCTTTTGTAATGTCTGCTGTTCGAACACCTAGTGAAGGGTCTCTACTCTCTCCTTGAAACTTGGCATCGCTGTGTTTATGCGGTAAAGATGGCGACTTACCGGCACAGTCATCAGCACTACTACTTTGAGCTAAATGTTTATCTCCTTGCTCACTTGACTCAACAGTTACACTTGACTTAACACTTTTTTTAAAAAAAGACAGCACCTAAGATTGTTTAGACATGTCAACAGTAAAAGATAGATACGTCCAGTCACCATTCAAGTTAAACTGTGCAAAACAGGTGCAGTGACGAAACGCATAACCTATAAGTTGACGGTTGCTCTCTCTGCCTGTACTGTGTGGAGTGGTGGGGATGACAGATTAGATACACAGTGCACAGGTTGACCAACCTTCGCCCAGTCAAAGAATAAAAAGACGCCGCCTATTCAACGAATGTACAACTTCAATTTCAATATTTGAAGTTCGGATTAAGTGTTGAAGTAACTTCAACACTTAATCCGAACTTCAAATATTGAAATTAATGTAATAATGATTAAGTATAAAAACAGAAAGGAAAGGATTGTAACCAACTATTAATACGGTAAAAAACTTAACTCTTTCTTTATATGAATAACTTATTGTGAGTACCACTTTAGAAAAAAAATTTTATTTGGATTTTTATTGTTGGTTTTCTAAAAATAAAAAAAGATAGCTATTTAAGTTGGGGGGGCACGGGCCCCCCCGTGCCCCCCCGGCGTGACGCCTCTACCTACTCTTTGTTCTGTAATAGTAGTTGGATTTCGGTATGGATAGTTTTGTTTTAATTTAGGCCTAGTAGATTGTAAGGATGCACATTGAGATATAAAACTTACCAGGGTTTTGAAGAAAAGCACGAATGAAACATCTCTATTCACCTGAAACATAAAATACAGCATTGAAAGAATTTTGTTTGCTCAAAACAAATTTTAAAAAAGTGCAAGGAATATGTCAAAGGAATTGCATTTTTACTCCCCCCCCCCCTACACATAGTATATGGTGTAAGAAAGTATTGTATCGCGATAGGGAAAGTATTGTTTTAGTCAAAGTTTTAGAGTTTTAGTTTTGAGTGGATATATACGTTTTGGGTCCCCCTGAACCCAAAAAGCGGTTTCCAGTGATGTTTTTGTGGATAGCTACAGACCAACATATCGAAAAAACGTGGGGTCCGTCGCCCAAATTTTATTAAATTTGGTACGTAGGTACTAATCCATTTTATGCAGGTGTTTTTTTTTAATTTTTTTTATTTTTAATGGTGATTTTCCCATAAAAACCAATAAAATAACGGAAAACCCGATTTTCTCGAAAACAGCCCAAACGATTTTGAAAAAAATCAGTGTTTAGTCCTCAGTAGTCAATCTTTACTTTCCTTGACAACTTTTACCGATTGTATGATTCTGGAAATTTTCGAAAACGAAAATCAGTTTCCGATAAATCATTATAGAGACATTCAAATCGTGGACAACAATTATGAAAATGTATTCTTTTACAGTTCTCGGCTGCGAGCTTTTGCTGTTAACGACACGACGACAGAAGGGGGGGTGAAAACCTCTCTTTTTCCCGGTGAAACTGCTGTATAGCAGATGTTTTAAACCTGCTATGAATAGTCTTCAAAAGAATTTGCAAAAGTTGCTCGTTCAGCGATAATATGAATGGTTCAGTTACTAATGAAGGGGTCATTTAGTCGGCTGAAATTTGTAAAATATTTCACTGAAAGTGTGGTGGTACTGTCATTTAGTCGGTTGAAATTTGTAATATATTTCACTGGAAGTGTGGTGGTACTGTCATTTAGTCGGCTGAAATTTGTAAAATATTTCACTGAAAGTGTGGTGGTTCTGTCATTTAGTCGGCTGAAATTTGTAATATATTTCACTGAAAGTGTGGTGGTACTGTCATTTAGTCGGTTGAAATTTGTAATATATTTCACTGGAAGTGTGGTGGTACTGTCATTTAGTCGGCTGAAATTTGTAAAATATTTCACTGAAAGTGTGGTGGTTCTGTCATTTAGTCAGCTGAAATTTGTAATATATTTTAACTAAAAGTGTGGTGGTATTTTGTGTGTGAGTGTTTGTCTGTGTGGTTGTCGTATACTGTGTTGTATGTGTGCGGGTTTTGTTTTTTTTTTTATTTTAATCTACATACTCAATGCAATAAGGATTTTCTTAGTAAAATCCAATATCTCCTGTCCTACATAACCTATGTTTACGATTGAGGTGTAACTTTAAAGCTAGCGGAGGGACGGAATGGTATTTAAATGATTCCCCGCCGCAGCAAACCTGTCGTCTTAGTGAATTTCAATCAATTTGTCAAATAGGATTTTAACTCAAATATTTCCTCAAAAATGTTATATTAATTATATATATAGATAACATTAGTTTAATGGGTACTTAGGTTTGCTGCTAAAGGGAAGGCAATAACGTGTTTTTTTCGTATCTTAATAGTTTAGCATAAAATAATAAATAAATTTCAAAATTTGATCAAAATACGTGCATAAACAAGCAAACTTGTATTCATTATCCCTAAGAATAACATGGAATTTTTAAAGGTTCCGTTTTTATGGTATTAGGCGTACAACGATTCAATATACTATTTTTTTAAATAATTTATCTTTAATTACATATATATGAAAAATGTTATGTTTTGAGTTCAAAATGGTAAACCCCATTTTTACCCCATAAAACTACCCATGACAACCCGTTTCCATAGTCTGATCATGCTGGTTTGCGAGCTCGTTCGAATAGTTAGTACAGAATTTAATCAACATCTAATAATTTACCACGAGTTATCATGCTAACGAACTTGAATAAAAAAATAAAGCCAAAGCCTACGAATTGAAAAAAAAAAAAACTACTGGAAATAGCTTAAATACTAGTTTCAATCCAAACATATTTTTTTATTTAAACGTAAAGGTTAGTAATTAATTAAAAGTTTATGGTAAAGGTGAAATCGTCTGCACATACCGCCACCTGATGGAAACTTGCATTAGTTTGTCATCAACATACAGTATCTGCAAGAGAAAGTCTATAAGGCCATTTGCTTACTATACTGTTATTCAAAGCTATATGACAAAAATATTGAATAGATACGTTAGTTCTCTACTTTGAGATACTAGTGTTGAGATTTCCAACCAATACATCGTGCAGAAAATTATCTAGAATTGCAAGGTACATCTTCAAGTGTTTCTTTTGTACCCCTAGAACATTTTGGACTTTACCTTTTACATTATTTTTGTATCCAAAGCGATTTTTACAAAACAACATCCACAAATCGACACACATGTTTGTCTTGTTTTGCACTTGAAATGTTTCCTTCGCCAACGTTGCGCCATGGAGCAAATTATATTACCGTTCCGATACAGCTGCTAACTCGCTAAACAGTAAATTTGTTTTTTCCAACAGTTACCTGCCAAAGTGGGCTTTCTTGTACTGATTATAGCACAAAAAGTAGCTAATTGCTGAATTTACTTACTTTTGCCACACTCATTTTACTTTTGCCTCACTCCAGTATTCCAACCAAACGACAGTATGCTTTTATTAGGCACGTCAAAACAAAGACCACGGTTTCTATGTTTCTCTTTTTTTGTTATTAATCCATTGTATGTAAACGAACAGTAATATCAATTCTCTAAATGGGCTTTGAAAGCTGCGAAACACGTTTTTTAATTTTACCTTATAAAAACTTCCTCAACATTTCCAACAAGACAAAGATTATGTTTTCCTACAGTGTATTGCAATACAGTACATGATCGAATAGATTTTAATGGATCCGAAAACCGCCAAACATGTTTTCGCATATCACAATATAAAAAATGTCTTAAAATTTCCAACGAAAACTTATTTTCCTGATATTTTCCCCAATGTTCATAAATTAATATTACTTGATCGAATGTCATTAAATATATTTGAAAATAGCGAAACAAGTTTCTCTATTATTATGCAAACTTCCGCAACATTCCCCAATACAAAGACTACGCTTTCCTATGTTTTCGCAATGTTTATCAATTAGTCCCACGATCGAATCTCACAATAGATTTCAATATGAAACACGTTTTTGCAGTATCATTCTAATTAAATATTCACCTCTAATTCACAGCTGACAATTATAACTCACCTGTTCCAACAATGCGTCCAAAAGTCACGTCACAAAATATTATCACCAACTGCACATTGCACTGTCTAATGATGTCTATGGAAGTACATCGCGAAACCGTTAGGTTCCGAGTCATCAGCTCCCACCAAACCCACCCCTACTCTCCCCTAGTTTCCCCACCACTCACCCCTAGTGGGAGGGGAGGGGACACCTGGCTGAACTTACGTAACACCTCGGTGCACCTTTGGGGATTTACATTAAATAGCTTAGATAAGCAGAGCACCAGAGCCCCGCTAAAGTCAGGTTTTTGTGGGGCCCCGGTGACGTCACTTTGGCGGATGTTTGATAATAGGACGTAATAGAAATAGGTCGAAAAGTTAACTAATTTGTCTTTAATTCTGTTAGAAGTAACAACTGTGTCTACGTGTTTGACACTAATGTTAAATTGATCTCTTCAAGATGCTGCAAATTTACACAGTTACTAAATACATTTTAATATTTTTTCTATTAGACTTTTTTAATAATTCAATAAATTATTTTGGTATGAGTCCAAAATAACCAACTACGATTGGCTGTTTTTAAAATTATCGGATTTTGATTAAATCTGGTACAAACTTATTTATTTTAAAGAGCTTGCAAACCAGCCCGATTGGACTATGGAAACGGGGGTTTCATGGGTAGTTTTATGGGGTTAATTATATTAATGTTTGTTCAAATGGAGATCAATGTTCTCTATCTTTGTTCCAATGATCACATAATTTGTTCACATAATTGAAGTTTTCTCATGAACAATTTAAGATACATTTCTGAAGTCTTCTACAGTTTCTAAATTACCTGTTAAAATCTTTTTAATCGTTTAAAATACTAAGATGATGAATAATATTGAGTTTTGTTTACAAATAATCTGGTCTTTTAGTAATTTGTTAAGTACATAGTTTGTTGATCTAGAGATGTTCTACATTAGCACGGTACTTGAACTTCGCAACGTTAAGTGGACGAGAAATAGAATAGATCAATGTTGTTCTTTAGATCTGCTGTATGAAATTGTGTATATAATACAGTTATTTCCTTTAAATTTGAGTAAAGGGTTTAAATTTCCAAGACAACCTAGTACGGTGGATCAGTGTATGAATGGCGCTTATGCGTTTTTAAAATACTGTAACTATATAATTTAATTTTCAAAGATTAACTAACTTGTTTAAAAGTGTAGAACTACTTACTTTTAAACACCTACTTATATTTTAATTCAATACGGTGGATAAAAAAATACCAACATATCGTAGTGTCGAAATAAAACCGATCTATTGATGTTTCATAAGATATGTTTTGCCATAAGTCTTCAATTTTGATCAATCCTCCTTTACCTGTAAATTCATTGTACAGCAGCTCTCACAGAAAACTATAAGAAAACTCCTGCAAACCTACTACATTTCTCAAGCATAATCCTATTAGCTTGCGAATTTACATGATGGCATGGCGGGACAAATTAAAAGATTTAAGTAGACACTGAAGCTGATGATGGTTAAAACCTAATCGATTCGTAATAGAGCGATAATGCTCAGTACTTAGTCGTTTAAAGCGGATAGAATATTTCCTACAACCCATCATGGTCATTTATATCAGTGACAAAAATAAATTAACATTGTATTATTTATATAGACTAAAAATTCATTCAAAAATGTACATTAGGTGTGGATGAGAGTACACACATCCCGGTACAAATTTAGAGACCATGATTAGTAGTAAACTTTGATCCATTTATCACTTCTAATAGTACAATCACGGACTACAGAAGCCTTGTTATAATACTGTAATATAATATGACAGTATTATATTGTCTGTGGTACAATGAGTTTATTATATTCTGATAACTCGACCCAATTGACAATACCGGGGACTTGAACGCGTTGTTGGCAAGAACGTTCTGAACTGAACGCGTTGTTGGCAAGAACGTTCTCAACTTAACGTCTTTCAACTTCTAGTATTGCAGCGTATTTTAGCGTTTAATTACATTGTTTTGGTAATGGTTCAGTTTCCCTGAATCTATTTAAATGAATATGCAGTATCGTCTTATGACATAGACTCGTAAGGTTTTAGATGCGTTATTTTTTACTTTTTTTGTCAAAACATATTGAAACTAAGAGTCCAGTCAGTTACTAGCTGTCCCACTGTTGGTGTGTAACTGTGGCACCCGTGATGCTGATGTACGTTTTTTTGACGGGAATCATACAGCGGCGATCAATATTCCAAACTGTTTAGCCAGTATTTATAAATCTTTTTCGTCACTGCAGCAAAAACAGCTGTTTTTAATGCATGCGTTGCGGGTCTAAAGTAGCATCTTAACTCATCATTTTTAGTCTCTAGGGAGTAAAAATCAGTTGATGTAAACAGTTGTAAATTTAGATTTTGGCAATCGTATCGTTCGAAATTATCTATCGATTGATTTATTAAGTAAGGTTTTAGCATATTGTTGAAGATTTTCATGACTTATCGATGGTATAATGTACTGTAACTCAGTCGTAATAGACGAATGATTGAATAACTTTCTAACCAGCTGCTTATTTGTATTAGCATAATTGAGAACAAGTTCGAAGTAGTTTTGAGAGGCTATCTTTACATAAAAATTATTTCGTTTTCTAGCTTTGTTTGTAAATTAATTAATTATGCAATATGACGAAAATATAGTTCACCACACGGGCAAAAAACACTTTTCAACCCTCGCTCATTTTCCGACCTCGGCTTCGCCTCGATCGTAACACTTGACCTCGTGTCAAAAAGAGCCACTTAAGGCCCTAGTAATTAAATATACTATTAGTACGCCTTTGACTTTTTTGACGCTTTTGAACAAGGTATTAACTGGTGCAAATTTTAAGGCACAGAAACAAGAACAGCTCTTTACTTTCAATGTAAATAAATTGCATTTTAAATCAATTACTACGTCGTGACTTACCGTTTATTGAGCGGAGCGGAGCGAAGCTCTTATACTACACTCCTGATGATTTGTTTTACAAATACTCCTCCTGAACGGCTGAAGCGATCTGCACGAAATTTAGCGCAGTCATAGTAACCAACCATAGTAAGGTATAAATCTGAAATGGTACAAACCGGACCACAGGAATTTTCCCTACGTGAATTTAAACTTTTAAACATTTAACATAGACCTTATGGGTTAATTGGTCGCCATGACATTATTTGCGAGATAACAATTAAAAGGTAAACAAGAGTCGCAACATATGTTAGTCAACGAATCATCTAAAAAGGGTCTGACTTAGGGGAGGTACAAATGAGGCATTTAGTTCCAAATTCCTCCGTGAACAGCGCTGTAGTAGAGAGCACTTTGGCAATGAAGGTTTACTAGTCGCAAAAATAGTTCTGTTCATAAAATAAAATTATAAATGCCTCAAATTCAATTTTACTATTTTTTAATTATAAAATTAAACTATCATAACCTAACCGAACTAACCAAACTTGCTGATAAAGAAATAATATAACAAAAGTTTAGTAATCGGAAAAATAATTCTTTTTATTGAATAAAACTAGAAATTGTTTAATTATTAAAATTGTATAATGACTTAATAATAAAATTAAACTGTAATAACCAAACCAAACCAACCAAACTTGCTGATAATAAAAAAATCTTGGACAAAAAGTTAAAGCTACCAGCAGGATTCGAACCCGGGACCTATAGTATATAAGCCGGCACGCTAACCAATAGACCACCGAGGCCGATGGCTGTTAAACGTTTTGTTACGGTAATGGCGTTCCCTCAGCTAATAAGAAGCCCTCAGCTGTCATCGTAGCCTCTTCTATACCTCCCCTGAGTAAATACCATCTAAAAATAGCACATTACAAATACCGTACAGAGAAAAGGGGAAGAACAATCGGATAATAGCATGGAACATAATTTACTACAAAACGAATAACGAATAATTAGGGTCGCCGGAATTAGGCTGATGCAAGATACCATTGAGTTTGGATACTGCAAGTAGACGTTCCATTGACGTGAACCAGATGATTTATCTATGACCAGACGTACCATTGACTTTGGATACTGCAAATAGGCACTCTATTTTTGTGAATCAAATGAACCATTGACTTAGGATACTGTAAGTAGACAATTACTTCAATTTACGTGAACCAAATGTACCATTGATTTTGAATACTACAAGTAAACATTTCATTTACTAAATCCAAACCAAATGTGCCATGAGCTTGGACACTGCAAGCATCTTTTAATCTATGCTGCAAGTAAACAGTTCGTTTACGTGAATCCGACGTACTATTGACCTTGAATACTGAAAATAGACATTCCATTTAAGTGAGTTACTTACTTTTCGTGCCGGAAATCAGACTTCGCTTTTCCAAAAATTAGCTACCGATATGGCTTTGTCATTCGCATGTAAAAGATCATCTAATGTGCAAGACTTGTCTAGGCGTGGGCAGATCAGCAGATGACCAGGATCCTGAATAGCACCACACGCGCACAAGATGTTTTCTTCGTCTGGTAAGAGACCTCATTTCTGCATGTTTGTTTTGCATTTTGGTACCTCGACCCTGATTCGATTTAGGGTCTTCCACACCGTGTAATGAAGGCCTCCACCAGGAGCCAGTTCCTCCCTGGCTGGTATGGAAGGGTTAGTCAACGTGGCCTCTAGTAAGCCTACCATTGAATTTGGATACTGCAAGTAGACAATCATTTACGTGAACCAAATGTACCATTACGTTTGTATACTGCAAGTAAACAAATACATCACAGACATTAGATACTGCAAGTAAACAAATACATCACAGACATTGGATACTGCAAGCAGACATTTAATTTATGAGAACCAGATCAAAAATAGATTTTGGTTCCTGCAAGAAGACAATTGACATTTACGTGAACCGGATTTATAATTCACTTTGTATACTGCAAGTATATATCTCTTTTACAAGAAACATATGTAGCATTGGCTTTAGAAAAGTATTGGATTAATCTAGCTCCGCTCAATATTGCAAGCTACTGCATTGTACACCTAGTTTATATCTAAAAATTGCAGATATACAATTGTTATAATGCTGTATGTGGTGAATGAGATTGATATCGGGATCCTATATACATAGCATGTTAGAACTATTTTTAACTAGCTGTAACCCGCGGGCTTTGCCCCGTTTAACTTCTTAATTTTCAAGATTATCTCGTTCGCATGGCTCAATCACGTCCTGGTTGAAGTTTGTTCGCTACGCTCACTCACCTTTAGGTTGGAGCTCGTTCGCTGCGCTCACTTGCCTTCAGGTTAGCTCGTTCGCTACGCTAACTCGCCTCCAGGTTGAAGTTCGTTCGCTACGCTCACTCACCTTTTGGTTGCAAATTAGCTGTTGTCATAAATGTAAAAGAAATAATAGTGCTGCACCCTGTTGGTAATCCTTGGATTGAACAACATAGAACAGAACCAACTTGTTTAATTGAAACAGCTGTTAAGATTCAATAATTCCATTTCTCATAAGGTTAACATGGGAAACTCCAGAGCCACTGGGGCGGAGCCCGAAAGGATTTTTGAAATAAGAATATGCCTATATGTTAATCGGGAATGTGAGCTATCATCATGCCAAATTTCAGCCCAATCCGACCAGTATTTTTCGCGTTCACTTGTCACAAACATACATCCATACATCCATCCATACATCCATACATCCAAACTTTCTCATTTATAATATTAGTAGGATGTACACAGTGATTGAAGGAGGATTTGATCATGCAAAAAGACAAACATACGATAGTCAACAACTCCACTCATGCCCTGTATTCCCACTGTATTGGTAAAACTGACAGACAATGGATTTTCAAGGCCTTGTGACAACGCCTAAAATTTTTAGAGAGAGGTCTTTCTAAGGAAACGCCTATAATAAGTTATCAAAATTATAGACGGCGTTTACTCCATTCCAATTTCAGAAAAAAATTTTGTTTCAAATTTTTCTTTTAGGTTACGTCATTATTTCTTACTCAAATCTCTCTTGGGAATTTATTTGTATCAATTGTCCATTCATTGATTTTCATATTTTTTTGTTTACGCGTAGGCTAATTCTAAGTTTTTGATAACAATTCATGATTGTAAAAATGCATATCTACTATTATTAAAAAAATAATAGTAAGTCCCTTTATGTTTTTATATCAGTATTCATGCCATTTAGTAACATTAGTTTTTATTTCCCAGTAATAAAAACATGGTTTATTTTAGTTGAATTGCAAAGTACAATTTGTGTTCCAATATTTGTGAACAATAAAAATGTTTATTATTTTGTTTTTTCAATTGAGTTTACAAAAATAGCATATCCAGCGAGTTTGAGTACTACGTTGGTTTTAAATTATGACACAACTACAGAGTATCCGTCCTTCGTACGGGGTTGGCGTATAATTATAAAATTAGTATTGCAGTTACACTCGTGTTTTGCGTTTGCAATGAGGGAGGACACGGTTTAAGAAAATTAGGGTTTTTTTTTAATTTACAGTATACTATAGTTAGCACATTGCGCTTCTGAAAGGATTCGTATTCATTAGTTATTGCTCGTATTTATCCGGTTATATACGCGTAACATGGGAGATAGCAATATGGGTTTATAAATTTGCTCTAAAGTACTTACCATAGGCAAAAAGCTAAGCGTACGCAGTCTACTCATTCTATAACTTCTCTTTCATTTGATAGACTTTGCAACTTGTGCACTCTTTTTTTGTAATCAATATTTCACAAAAATATTATTAAATTTAGGTAAATAATTTCATCAAAGTTGGCGAAATAATAATAGAATAATAATAAACAATCAATACTCTAGTAAACAGTACAGAAACACTATTCACCGTCTTCAAATGAACGGATAAGGATGACAAATCTACAGTGAAGTATGTTTAACCACATGGATCTTTAATATTGTGTCGCTATATCGGGTACACTTCCATGTTGGCACAAACAACCGAATGGAAATATCGATCGATATATCGATTATTCGATATATCGTTAGGTTAGGTTATAAATAGTCAAAGGTTATATCTTGTAACCTAGCATGCTTTAGGCAACCAGTTTCATACAACAACTTCAGATTCTCTAAATACTTAGCATGATAACAGTGGATTTAACTAAAAGTGTTTTAATCCCGTCGTTCGTGTGTTCTAAAGAATGTTCCCTTTGCAAAGCGATCCGTCCGTGCAAAGCTTCGAGTGTTCTTGACTTTCACAATAGAAAGTGCTTTAGCTTAAGGGCATTTATCTTTAATGTTCCATTTCTTTTAGCGTTCAAAGTGAAAAATGTCGCGTTCAGAAATGTTTTCATTTGTCTACCTCCTAAGGGTGAAGGAAAATTTAAATTGTAATAAAATTAGATTTATGAAGTAACATAAGAATCCTTGAGTCAACTAGTATCATTCATGTTGTGCATACTCTTTAGTACAGTAATATACAGGGTGATTGATATAAGTGTGCCAGCCGTTTTATTCGAAAACCATAAGAGATATCAAAAAAAGTTAAATGGTAAGTGCCTTGGAATTTTAATTTAAAAAATTGTAGTCAAGTCAAAAAAATTATTTTAGCCGCCATTTTTCCAATATGGCGGCCAACTTTGATTTTTCTTATGGAACACCCTGTATTTTATGATGTATTCTGGTAGAAAATGTGATTTTAAGACGATTTTATTCTTGTGATTTTTTTCATAAACCTAACCGTTTCAAAGATAATAATGGTTTAAGTTGTGAAATTTTGAATTGATTTCCAATAAAACAGCTGGCTAAGGCATGCTTGCTAAGGCCTTTGTCGAAATTCTTTCTCATGCAGAAATTTCAAAACTTTAACCATTATTATCTATGAAACGGTTAGGTTTATGAAAAAAATCACAAGAATAAAATCGTCTTAAAATCACATTTTCTACCAGAATACATCATAAAATACAGGGTGTTCCGTAAGAAAAATCAAAGTTGGCAGCCATATTGGAAAAATGGCGGCTAAAATAATTTTTTTGACTTGACTACAATTTTTTAAATAAAAAATCCAAGGCACTTACCTTTGAACTTTTTTTGATATCTCTTATAGTTATCGGATAAAACGGCTGGCACACTTATATCAATCACCCTGTATTCTTGCGTAATTTATCTTAAAATATTATATAAAACTTCCCATAGCAGCAATTGTTCTCCTTCACCTCCTATGCTGTGCACCAACTATACTCTCCCTCGTAGTCGCGGTCTTCCCCTAACACGATACATTTCAACACTGCATTACCATTCTGTACATATATATATATATATATACCACAGTAAATAGTAATGTGCCGATCCTAAACCAAAAAAGGAAGACTTCAATAAATCAATGTAAAATCTATGATTTTTAACACAAATCATGTTATCACAACAAATCGTGTTCATGTTAACACGAACACGAATCATAACATGATTTGTGTTAAAATTCTGTACATATATATATATACCACAGTAAATAGTAATGTGCCGATCCTAAACCAAAAAAGGAAGACTTCAATAAATCAATGTAAAATCTATGTTTTTTAACACAAATCATGTTATGATTCGTGTTTGTGTTAACATGAACACGAATCATAACATGATTTGTGTTAAAATTCTGTACATATATATATATACCACAGTAAATAGTAATGTGCCGATCCTAAACCAAAAAAGGAAGACTTCAATAAATCTATGTAAAATCTATGTTTTTTAACACAAATCATGTTATGATTCGTGTTCATGTTAACACAAACACGAATCATAACATGATTTGTGTTAAAAAACATAGATTTTACATTGATTTATTGAAGTCTTCCTTTTTTGGTTTAGGATCGGCACAATACTATCTACTTACCACACTGTATATACCAAGAGAAAAAAAGTGGTCCGGATTCCGGATTCCACTATAAACTGTAGGTCCCTTAGTCGCCATTAGCTGTATGGGCTATTAATTAACAGCTTTGTCTAAGGAATATGTTGGCCTTAGTCACTAACAAGACTACAAGATCGCGCCACTCATCATACACTCATCTCCATTCATACTTGGCTTAAAATACCTACTTTGTATGGTCGCCATTTCAAAGAAATGTATTAAAGTATACACATAGTATTATTAAGGCAATTCGACGTATGTCATTTCATTTTCATCCAAATGAAAAGTATTAAAGTATTAAAAAGTATTCTAACCTAAAAACAGAACACTAAAACAATAAACAAAGTACGTAATGTTTACATCAGCTGGTGTATTTAAAACAGCTCATAAAAACACTGTAGCAGTACTTAATGAGAAAATGACTGGGATCTTCGACAGCTTGTGGGGAAGATCAGGGCAATTTTTGAAACTTCTGAAAATTTTCCCGGCGTCCTTGGACCTTAAGTTTTAAAATGAATCCTCAACAGCCATGCTTTTTCCTAGTTCGAGATATTTCGTGGGGATCGATTCACTTACGGAATTAAATATATAGATAGAAGATGGATAAATATAGAAAAGATAGATAAGCTAAATTCACCAAAGAGAAAAATCAGAAGGCAATCATTGATTATTTGGTTCATAGTTGACTATGTACTTTATCGACGGGTCGTTCACCAACACCAATGTAAATAAATCACAGTGCATCAATTGAATTGGTCACTGTAGATTCCTGTAAACTTTTAGAAGATCGGGAAAAGTAGTTTCACTTGATAAAACCATGTGATTCTGATCACATAAACATTAAACGCTCTATCAATAGGACCCTTAACTTTGAACAGGTTTATTAATAAGCGATTATGAATTTGATACGATTGTGTTTACAATCAAGAACGAATTTTCTGACCACAATGAAACTAGTTCTGTTTCCAAACTAAAATTCTAATCCTATATGGCACACCTAAAACTGTAAAATAGGAACTAACATTTCAATTATTTATTTACTCAGTGTGACTCACCTAGAAATGGTAATACTGTATATTTAACGCTGATTCTAAAAAACGAACATTTCCTCAAATATTTATTTTTTTTCATTAAATATCCCACAGATCTTTTCCAATGTGAAACCTCCAACGCAGCATTTCATCCATGGGTGACTCGGAGGGTGACAAACAAAGACATCCATCAGAAATATCCGATTCCGTGACTCAACCGGGGAGATTTTAAGCTCGGGTTATTTTATAAAAACGAAAAAGATGGTCCCGCTACGAAAGAGATGATTTGAGAGGGTGGACAAAGAGGGGTGGCTTGGAGAGGTACTCATTAGAGCTGAGCTGGCAACAGCCATGAGCATGACACTCCGCTCACAATTGACAATTAGCAGTTTACAGCTGGTGAAACAAGCGACCCTCTCCGACATGAATATTCACGTCGCCACTTGCCCAGTACTCGACACGACGTGTCCATGCAGGATGGCGGGACCGCGTGTTCTGCGTGACAGATTTACAATGTAACATAAAGATAAAGCCATAGACTAACCAACAAAACTAGACTTCTCATCCAATTGTAAATTTGGAAGCTCGTTTTTCGTGTAGTTCATGTCCGGTGACACTGATCGCTAGTGTAGACGGAATTTTGGTTCTATTTAGGGTTAGTTCCATGATTTGTCCTTTACATTATGGTTATATAGCTAGGGGAGGAGTTAGTGTTTATGATTAGATCGTTTTATTTAGGTAAAGAGGTTTTGAATGACTGAAATAACAAGAAACAAATTGTTGACAAAACACGACAGAGTTCTATGATAAAACATAGGCCTACTTCCCTAGTAGATTTCTCATCCTTATGGAACAGCTGAACCCAATTTTATTATTATCTCTGGCCGGGGGCTGATGATCCGAAGGACCCGGTTTCGAATCCCTCCCGTAGCACTTTTTTTTTGTATATTGGATTTTTTTCATTATCAACAAGTTTGGTTGGTTTGGTTAGGTTATGACGGTTTAATTTTGTAATTATAACATTATGAAATTGAATTTGACCCATTTATAGTTTTATTTTATGAACAGAAATATTTTTTTCGGTTAAACCTTCATTTGATTTTTCATTATAAGCAAGTCTGGTTAGTTTGGTTAGGTTATGATAGTTTAATTTTAGAATAAAAAAAAAATTATAAAATAGGATTTGAGGCATTTATAATTTTATTTTATGAACAGAACTAGGCCTATTTTTTCGATTAATAAACCTTCATTAGATTTTTTCATTGTCAGCAGGTTTGGTTGGTTAGGTTAGGTTATGACGGTTTAATTTCATAATAAAAAAATATAAAATTGAATTTGAGGCATTTATAATTTTATTCTATGGTTAGTCTATGGTTATAGTCAATCAGAAGCCTCTAAATGACACTGTTGGCAAAATTAATTCTGTAAAACAAATTGTGCTGCCCGGTGCACTGTAGAGGTTATGTTTTGTTCATTAAAAAACTCGTTGAAATAAATAAAACTATCAAATCACAAACAATAACTCGTCCTCTAGTTATATGACCAAACACTAAAGCACAAATCATGAAATTGCCCTGAAATGATAGAAAGACAATTAATTTCGTCGTCACTACTAGCGATCAGTGTCACCGGACATGAACTAGACACGAAAAACTAGCTTCAAAATCTACAACTTTTATATATTTTATCCATAAGTATTCCAAATTAAATTTTTCTGCCATGAATATTTTCCACACAATTATCAACATATTCTCTAATCAAACACACGGACAGTGTTAAACATCTAACTCACTGAACTTAAAATCTTTGCCTCGAAGTCCTCCTTAAATATTCCCTCAGGGAATATTACGGGACATCTTTTACGTCGAATTTCTTTGGTGGTTTCTCTTTAAATCGAGCAAGTGCTGGTAGGGATGAAAGGGTGAAGGGCGACAGAGGGGACTTAGCCCTGTAAGAGGTATGTCAAAATCTATGAAAAAGCCCATCTGAGCTCTATGTAAAACAAAAGAATCTTTCCGGGGCGGAATAAGGGGGAACGAGTGGCTGACGTCACGTGAACAATACGCCACCTAGTGGGAGGGGGAAGCGCCGCCCCCACATCCCCCCACCCCTGTTTTCCCGCCCCCAGTCCCACCAATGCGCGGACTACCAGGTAGTAATTAATATCTTTTGTACATAAAATATATCAATAAGAGACGAATCAATGACTTTTGAAGGGTAAAAATCAATCGAATGAATAGTGCTTGAAACTGTCACCGTCTGGGTTTTCATGTAGCCTTAAAATATAATTAATTGATTTTCAAATGTTGTACGTTAATATTATATTAGACTCTGCAATTTTGCATAGTTTAAATTGGTATGAAAAGAGTTGCTGGGCCTACTTACCTTTTATTGTCGTAGACAGAAATGGGTGCTTTTGGTTGGATCGTTAAACCAAAGGTTAACAAAGGCCATTCTTATTATCTAGAAAGAACACACACATACAGCTTTAATGTTAGTGATTTTAAATGTTAGTATATTTTAGGTGTTCAGTAGATGACCAGGCCCGTGTCATTGAATTGGTGAAGATACTGTCGATGTTTCGGTGATCGCTATGACGCACCCTAACTACAACTTCCACATTTGTTAATTCAACGACGAGGCCTTCAAGAACATGATTCTACAGTCTTCTTTTCTTTGGTCATGGAAGTCTCTCTTCAGGATGCCGATTCGAATAAAACATATTTTAACACAGACCTACGTTTAGACTCGATTTATATCGTTATCCACTATATCGAATGAGCTGGATTACCCCTAGTGAAAAAAATCTGGCCTAGGTTCCAGAATTGTCAGGAACCTGGGCCAGAACCAGAACCTGACAAATACTGGTCCAGAACCAGGCCAATACTGGTCCAGAACCAGGCCAGTACTGGTCCAGAACATAGCCAGTACTGGACCAGAACCTGGTCAGTACTGGTGCAGAACCTCGATCAGTATCAGTCCAGAACCTGGTCAGTACTGTGGCCTGAACCTGGACAAGATTTTTTTTCACTAGGGAAATCAAATTAATTGTCCAAAAAATATTTATATACAATGCATATCAAAAACTAAAATAAACACAATCCAGGGTATTAACATGATGAAAACTATCAGACGTGCTTGTCCTTTTATTTATAAGAATCTACGACGTATTGATTAAGAAACAGACTGTATGCTTTTTTGTGCTATGTTGCATATACTAACATAAAAATACTAAATACCAGTTTTCCATGATGATACACTCTTCTTCCTCAACGTTACATATGTCTTAATGTTTCCATAAAAACCAATAAACTCAATAATTCTGATAATCTTAATATTGTGACTTTAATACGGTAGAGTCCCTTGGAGGATTAAACATTAATGTTTTATCCTGCTAGTAGAGTCCTGGTATTTTGAAAATAGTGAATAGGACAGAAACGTTCCTAGATATAAATTCTCCTTCCAATATATGAGGAGTTTTCTGTTTTGTGTTTTCGATTCATGACAATCGTTAAACGGTTTGATAATGCTTTAAGACACATATAGATCGTATAATTTTACATCTATTATAGATCTGAACACCAATGTAATTGGGTATTATTGTCACAGAGAACCTACTTAGCCTGCAGGCAGGTTGCTGTGACACTAATCAAATTTGCAAGGTAAAAGCTAAATGTTAATGTAGTGCAAGTTAAAAATCTACCAAAATCTTTAGTGATGTCAACGTCAAGTTGAGACTTTCACATATTCGTCAGCCATGGTACAGAGGGATACTGTACAGCGAGGGATGAGGGGGAGTCTGAGATAGGTGACGTGAGACTTCAATGAGAAGGCGGCGTTTTCGAGAGCTGAGACAAAAGAGACGATGAGGGTGGAAGGATTTCCGTTCTGAGAGATAGATCGTCGAGCCGAGATTACACGCTCTGGCTAAGCCACTTATCTACGTCACTTGTGCTTCTCGTGTGAATACCACGCTAATTATGTATAAAGTCTGTCAACTAGGAAGCGGTATGTCACTGAGAAGTATGTAAAAAATATGAAAATCTTTAAATCGGAAGATTATATTGATAGAAGTTGAATGAAGCCATTGACTTTTAGATTCTGAAGTCCTATCAATAGTAACTACATTACTACTCTGAGAAGAGACATTTTAAAATATTTTCGTTGTGTTGAAGTTCAATGCTAAATAACTTATGGAAGTTAGATAAATTGATAGGTATATAATAGGTATATAGTTGTTCTGTTCGTGCTTCGAAACGGGGAAAGTGGGTCTCGAAATATACTGTAAAACAGTCAGCTTTCCTACGTGGTTAATAGTTCGCATGGTAAGTTTGTGTAACAGTTATACACACACTTACCATGCGAACTATACATGAAAATCTCAATCGTACTTATTGATTTTTTAAATCAAAATCTTTTGTGTACATTATGTGGCAGGATCAAAAGATTTTAACTCAAAGAAAAAGTAAACAAACTATAAATTAAAACAAATATGACAGCTGATGCATCTTAAAATATTGTTTTACTGTCATATGTTTTTTAGTGAAAAAATGTAACTAAAATTCTTTCAAAATCCCTTATAGTCCAAGAATTTTAGGAATAATAAAGCCATTCGACCTAACAAATTCGGACTAAGTGGAAACTTTGCACAGTTGTTTAGTAAGCCTAAATAAATAAATTTTCAAAAGTCCCCATAAATCCCAGCTGTGCTTCAGCCGCCATCATGGAAAATGGCGGCCAATTTTCACTTTTTTGACAATATTTCACAAACTATTGGTATTAGAGAATTTTTGTAAATACAAAAGTTAAAGAACGTCTAAAATACATCTTTTTTATACTACAAGGATTGCTCTATCTCTAATGGTTATTGAGATAAATAATAAAAGTTAGTATTAAATAAAAAATTCCCATGTTATTCTTATGGAGGAAAGTAAAATTGTTGCAGTTTGCTTATTTATGGATATATTTTTATCAAACTTAGCAAATTTATTTATTTTATACTAAACTATTAATATTGAACATAAATATACACTTTATTACCCTCCCTATAGCAGTAAACCTAGTACTCGTTAAATTTAAAGTTATTTAAATAGGGAATATATCTTACATTTTAAAGATATATTTTAGTAATGATCCAGTCCGGCAAATGGAAATTTATTTTTTTAGACATATTAACAATAGTTTTCCCTCATTAATATTAGTAAGTTTAAAGCTCACTCATTATATTTTCACTACTATGTAACTACTTACATGGTAGGCCTACTTATTACTCCCGGTATAATTATTTTGTCGGTATATATTAGGAAATTCAACCTTAAAATCCGGACTTAATGCGACTGAGGCACAGCCGGTATTTTTGGGAACATTTGCCATTTTCATCAACTAGTCTCACTGTGCTTAACTGTGCAAAATTTCAATTTAGTCCGGATTTTAAGGTTCAATTTCCTAATATTTCCCGACAAAAAATTATACCGGGAGTAATAACGTAGGTACCACTTAAGTTTTTAGTAGTTACATGGTAGTAACAAAATAGTAAGTGGGCTTTAAATCATAGTACTAATAAGAAAAATTATTGTTAATATGATTGAAAAATGAATATCCATTTGCCTGACTGGATTTTTACTAAAAATATATCCTAAAAATGTAAGATAGATTACCTATTTAAATAACTTTAAATTTAACGAGTACTAGGTTTACTGCTATAGGGAGGGTACTAAAGTGTATATTTATGTTAAATATTAATAGCTTAGTATAAAATAAATAAATTTGCCAAGTTTGATAAAAATATATCCATAAATAAGCAAACTGCAACAGTTTTATTTTCCTCCATAAGAATATCATGGGCATTTTTTATTTAATACTAACTTTTATTATTTATCTCAATAACCATTAGAGATAGAGCAAACCTTGTAATATAAAAAAGATGTATTTTTAGACCTTCTTTAACTTTTGTATTGACAAAAATTCTCTAATACCATTAGTTTGTGAAATATTGTCAAAAAAGTGAAAATTGGCCGCCATTTTCCAAGATGGCGGCTGAAGCACAGCAGGGATTTATGGGGACTTTTGAAATTTTATTTATTTAGGCTTACTAAACAACTGTGCAAAGTTTCCACTTAGTCCGAATTTGTTAGGTCGATTTTCCTAATATTCTTCCACTATTAAAAGTTACTGTCTCTTTTTGAATCGAGCTCGAGGTCAAGTTTTACGATCGAGGCGAAGCTAAGGTCGGAAATTGAGCTAGGGGTTAAAAGTCACTTTTTACCGTGTAGTGAACTATATACCTAGTGTTGGCGGGGTTGACGCACAACTGTTTTAGGTGATAGAAATTTGGGTTATTATACTGTTTATACTTTCTTTATACTTTCTTTATACTTTCTTATGAAATGGCGACCATATATGTAGGTATTTTAAGCCAAGTATGAATGGAGATGAGTGTAGGATGAGTGGCGCGATCTTGTAGTCTTGTTAGTGACTAAGGCCGACATTCCTTAGACACAGCTGTTAATTAATAGCCCAAACAGCTAATGGCAACTAAGGGACCTACAGTTTAAAGTGGAATCCGAACCACATTCTTTCCTTGGTATATACGAATTGGTCTAATTATCAGGATAGTACTGCGGATAGTAGTAGTGCAGTAATTTGTCTCTTGGAAGACATTCCTTGTGTATTTATACGCTGAAGTCATTTTGAGAAGTTCTGTAAGGAAAATGCCTAACATATAGTAACCAACTTAGCTTAAGCTTCTTTAATTGCCGATATAGTATATATGATGGAACCATTGGAACCTGGGATACTTACCAAGTCCCAAGTGGAAGGTGGTCAAAGGTCAGGTTACAATACTGATACACTCAGACTACAATGTCCAATTTATGCAGCCACTCAAACATGAGTTTTTGGCCTTCCCAACAGCTTTTAGTCATCGTTCTCGGTCTGCCATATCCTCGTTGCATTTAATATTTTCATATTTCATGTAGTATTATTCATAACATTGGTTTTATATGTGTATTTTACATATTTAAATACTCCTACAATTCCATTGCAGTCTAGGATGCCCCAGTGTTATTCAATCTGGTCCTGGAGGAGGTGACATCAACAATGAACATTTTTAACGTCAACATCGAATAATTATTGTTAACAAACATCAATCATTCCATTATCTTTCAGATGCCAGTGAACACATACAATTCACTATTTACTTCGCAATATACTTCCCCTCAAAACCTGACCCCATTTTGGTTTGAGTAACATGTTTGGTAAGCCTACATTCCGTTGATATAGCTGTGAAATGTTTCTTATTTTAGAGCATTTTTAACCAAATCCTTAAATAGTAAATAAATAGATTTAAATACATTTAAATCGTAATCTACTCCCAGGCAAATGACGAAAATGCCCTTAGGAAAGTGTTGTGGTATTCTTCTCTGGTCTCTTGGCTAAGTGCCTGGAGAAAACCAATATGCAGCAAATGGATCTTTTAGTTTTCCTTAGTAAAATGGTTTTAAATTTGAGAAATAAACAAAAATACTATCAAAACAAACACAATCACTCTACAAATATTGGACAGAGAAACCAAGATCTACAAGAAAATTGTCTTCAGTTGATCCATTCGGATGACACAAAGTTAAAATATTCCAATGTTTTCACCTGAAAGTTGGTCACCTTAAGGGATTTTCTGATTTTCTGTATATAAATCGAACAGGATAGACCAATTTTCATTGTACTCTCTCTCATTAGAGACATTGCAAAATTTTGAATTCTTCTCCTGTAATATTTCTGTTGGCTTCGTTGTCTAGTACTATGATATACCACGTGGTACATCGATATTGAGTTGCGAAACATTATAAAATGTCAGTATAAAATTGAGAATTATGTAAGATTTTTCGATAGAATCCACACCAGTCTCAGTATTCTTGAACGTTTTCAACCCTTATACAGTTTTTTTAGAAATATTAACTACTGTTGAACGCAGAAGTTATAGATTCAGTCTATACGCAAAAGCTTGTTCCCGGTTTCGTTCAGCATCCCTCATCTGAAGTACCACAGCCTAGTCTGACAGCTGCCTAGGTTGGCTACAATGGGTTAAGTTTGACAGCTCGACAAAGCTGCCTGCCTTTGTTTTAGCCACAATAGGCAGGCGCGCCGCGCGCCATGACACCGTCAGGCCATAACAGATGTAGAACGCATTCGGCAAAACTATACCTAAATTAGTGTAATGGGCTTGTAATGGAGCTACCCTCCCCCCCTTTGTTTGTTTGGCTCCAGTGTGGAATTCGGAATAATAGATTTATGCGGTTTCAAATCGATATCGCGTCGATGTGGTGTGTTTTCGAAGAGGAGAAAATTTAATCATGGCCGAGTTGGAAAGATGTTTTAGTTAAATATAGACTTTTTTAGTATTTAGTTCACCTTGTGGGATGTAAGTGATTGTTTGAGTCCAAACTAATAGCGATGAAGAATAACATGTCCGTTGCCGATTGTTTGGTTGATAAATTAACTTACTGATTGCATTGACCAGTTCCATTCATTCAACGTTCGATGAGGGATTGTAATAATAGTGTAACATGCAGCCTTATGTACTGTGAAATTGGAGTGAGATGATTAATAAACTCATACACATAAAGATTTTTTAATGCGTTAGGTAGTCAACATTCATTCATCGTTCTCTTAAACAAATCACATCCTCTCAGAACTTTGTTAAAACCTGTCGTCTTGGGCGATTCTTTCTCCCCAAGAATTCCCAGTCATAACTGTCATTGATGACGCGTCATTTATATGTGAACGTGAGATATATATTTATGTGAACGTCATTCATATTCCCGGCATAATAGTGCTAAAAGAATTTTAATAAATAATTTAATAAAACAATTTGTATTGTAATTTTGTAGCTACACCAAGTAAATAAATCACTCCAGGTTTCTCATCTAAATTGTATCTCAGTCAAAATGATACAAATTGTAGTCTCCCTTTATCAATCTCGTTAAAAAAATAGTGGTGCGATTTCAACGTTTTCACCGCCTTTTTTAGAGACAAATCAAACTTTGCCATTGAATTAAACTTGTCATAATTGTCTGCAGCAGCATTTCTATTGGTGTTTTCGTCTTTTGGCACATATAGAGCTAATGCTAGGCGTACCATTGTGTATTTGTTTATCATAGTTATCTAAATTTAAAATACTATGTTCATTTATTATGTTATTTCCAAAACAATGTAATCTTTAAAAACCTAACAAAAAGCACTGGTACAGGAAAATGCCGTTTCGGTTTCAGAAACATTTCACAAAGACGCACGAAGCAAAACATAATGAATGTAGTTCAGATGTAGGCCTAAGATGTAGATGTTCAGATGAATGTAGTTCATATTACATTTATATGTACTAATTGAATCATTTAATTCGGTGCATTCGTTCTCGAGTTTAAATTAAGACAATTAATAGTACTGCACCCTGTTGGTACATTTTGTAACCTTTTAATGCTATTGATCATCACAGAATCAAATTGTTTAGTTGAAACAGCTGTTAAGATTCTTTAATTCTAACTAGTGTTCATGTTGCTCGAATTCGAGCAATTGTAAACTATTACAGGATTTGCAAACAAATAACAATCATACTAAGCTATCAACATTTCAACAAAAACACACCTACCTTCCCTGTAGTAGCAAACCTAGGTACTCATATTAAAATTAACTTAATGTTATTTAAATAGGAAAAAATGACAATTTTCAGGGAATATTTTTGTAGAAATTAAGCCAGGTAAATGGAAATTCGCTTAGTCTGAAGGTTTGCTGCGGATACACAATTTTAATAACAGCAATGATTGTAGAATCTAAATTATTACTTATATCCATAAATTTATATAACAATTATTTCCTGTAAAATATTATTACAGCAGCTCAAAAATATTGGACAGACTCGGTCAACAAATGACGTAACTGAAAGAATCCAATACTAATGACATTAACATATAGTTTGATAGTTCCATTTAATCAATGTTAAATGTTTAAACATTCGGGCGAGTGACATATTTTATTTATGTTTATGATCCATACCATTCCTGTTCTAATAATCATTCAGTATTTAATATATTTGGACCAGCTGTGAGGAATTGTGAAATCAAAATTATTTTGACAGTTAGTTCTGCTTGTTTACATTTTTAAATTTTGTGGGTTTGTTCTTTGTTACTATGGATACCATCAATAAATATTTCACTTTTAATTTCTGACAACAGCTGAAGTTCCATAACAAATTTTGTTTCCCATGTTAATCTTATGGATAAATACGAAAGTTTAAAGGGCCCCAGGGCCTCACTCTCTAATTATTTCCCTAAAAAGAAAGTTTCCTGCACAACTTCACGTTCCGCTCTTTCCAATGACACCAAAAACATGTCAATCAGTTCAGTAGTTTCGGAGGAGTAATTGTCACAAAAAACCTGCTTGCGTATTAAATAAGTAACTAGTTGCTCTGCCCGTGCTTCGCTACGGGGTGAGGATGCAGAAAAGAATCATTTGGTTTTACTTTAATATACTATAAGGTACAGTTACAACACACTTACCAGGAAACATATAGGCAAAGGCTCAATCGTACCTATTGATTATTTAAATGAATATCTCTTAATGTATTACAGTACCATCATTTTATATAGTGTATATAATTTAAAATATATGCAAAAGTATAACTCATTGACCACATGGCACCAAGAAACTTCTCCTTGTAAACAAATTAAATTAAATAGCAGAACAGCATTTCTGACAACAGCTGGAGTTTCATAACAATGTTTGTTTCCCATGTTAATCTTATGGAGAAATACAAAACTTTAAAGGGCCCCAGGGCCTAACTCTCTAATAATTTCCCTATAAAAAAAGTTTCCTGCACAACTTCACGTTACGCTCTTTCCAATGACACCAAAAACATGTCAATCGGTTCTGTAGTTTCGGAGGAGTAATTGTCACAAAAAATCTGCTTGCGTATTAAATAAGTATAGATATAGATTAAATATGAGTACTCATAATGTTAACATGGGAAACTCCAGAGCCACTGGGGCGGAGGCCTTTTGACGGATCCGCACCGTCTGCACCAAACTTCACAAAAACCATCATTGAATAATGCTTGACAATGCCTGAAAGTTTCATTACAATCTATTGAGCGGTTTCGGAGTCCATAACGTTATTGCTTTTTTTTAAAGCTCGTACAAAAACGTGAAAATTACGTGTACTTTATGAATTAAACTTGAATTCCTTTTTCAATCTCTGAATAGATGCGATATTTTACTAGAGTTGAAATCTTATATGCGCATGTATGTCACATTTTTATTTATGTACCAATTGCTGTAGCAAAAGGTATATATAAAAAAATTTTCGATTTCGAACACTGAATTTAAATGTAATGTAAACAAGATAAACTTTCGTAAACTGTCTGTGAATAAAAAGAAAATTCTGTATGAAAAAGTTTGCACTTTTTTCGTTGATAATTTTGTAGCACCGTATTCAAATTAGTCCCAAATCACGACAGCATTGCCACTGTTCGTCGCTAAATTCGAGCAATTTAAAAACACCCCACACACGACGATGCAGCTGCGTTTGCCGATCGTAAAAATTCAGATTTGTAAAAGTGAATCGGAACAAATGGCGTAGAATGGAGCCGATACTGCACCTGGTGAGGTGACACATAAACCAAGAGGGCCCAATTCTGTCCCCCGTGGCAGCAAACCTGCGTACGGCGAGCTGTCAGTGATGGCATTCATCGTCCTGGTTTGAATTCGAAACTGTCATCTTTTGATACCATGCTTGACATCTCGTCTACAAGGATCATTTTTACTCATTAACGAAGTTTGATTAGTCAACGAATTAGATGAATTAGATTTATTTGTGTCATATCTTATTAATCGTAGACAAATGGTTGAGGTCAATGGCATTACATCGCAAGTCACTCATGTTAATTTTGGAGTTCCGCAAGGTTCAATTTTGGGCCCCATCTTATTTTTATTACTTATGAATGATCTATCTGTAAATGTTTCTTGTAGTGATGTCACAATCTATGCGGACGACACAACACTGTTTTGTAGCCACAGTGACTTAGGGCAGTTGCACTACCTATCAGAAAAGGCCTTAGGTGAATCGACAGAATGGTTCTCTGCAAATGGCTTGCTTTTAAATGTTCACAAAACTGACAATTTATTGGTATCAACCCATGACATCTGTGATTTTAGTTCTGTTAAGATTTTAGGTATATATATTGACAATAGGCTGTCTTGGCAGCATCATATTGATGTTCTCTGTACAAGGTTATCCAGAGTCAAATGTTTATTAAGCAGTTTAAGGAATCATGTCACTAATAGCTACTTGAAATTAGCCTATTTTGCATTTTTTGAGAGCATCATAAGATTTGGTATTGTAAATTGGGTTAATGGAGTAGGTATTGGAAAGGTGTTAGTGATACAGAAAAAAGTCATTAGAATTGTTACCGGTGCCAAAATATTAGACCATTGTAAATCTCTGTTCATAGAATCTAGTATGTTGTAAATCTGTATATTTATGAAGTCTCCATCTTTGTGAAAAAGAACTCAAACAAACATGTTTTAAGAGGAAATGCCCATAGCCACTTAACTTGGAATAGAAATTTTATTGATGTAAGTAGAGTAAGACTGTCTAGATCTCAAAACTATCATACCCACTTGGGGATCAAAATATTTAACATGTTTCCAGTTGATTTTCGTGCATTGCCCTTAAAAGAATTTTCAAAAAAACTGCTCTCTTGGTGTAAAGCAAGTCCTATATATGTACAAATTAAGTGATTTCTTCAATTTACAATTTGTAAACAAAGATTTAAATTTAATAGTTGTTTATAAATAATGTTTCTATTGTTTAGATTGACGATGTCTATTGTAATTCTTGTGAATTAATTAATGACTAATAAATTTGTCTATTGTCTATTGTCTAATGATAGGTCGAGCTTCCAAGATTGGTGTGGTTTCCAATAATGGAGATTTGAAATTGAAATTAAGTGAGGTAACATTTTCTAACTTCCCATGTAATTATGTTTCGACACTATTGTTTTACTACACACAACTTACTCATTTTTTTACAAAATAATTGGTTCAAAATTGAAAAAAATAAGTGATCATCCAGCTCTAAAGAAAGCTTACAAACACAAATTTAAACAGTGTGTGTGATAAAGTGGTTAGTCTTTAAATATTTTATCAACATAAATATTATTTAGTGTATAGTGCATCCTACTTGTCTTTAGATTTGAAGGGGTTGGTCACGGTTTGGAATTTGGATAACTATTGATCATTTATATCAATACCAATGCAATACGAATTAGAGTAAAAATGGAAATTTTACATAGCCTAGTAGGCTACTGTTAAGGTTGCGTATGTATAAATAGGAAAGTTAGTTTGATATTTTACCGAGCAATTTTTCTCCGAGTATTAATTGCAGGATCTAACTGTGTTCTGTGTTGTTGTTTGTATACCCCATACAAGCAAGATTTTTTATGCTACATGCGATTCCAAAACGATTTCACCACCTGATTCTGACTCTGTAAATAAAACATGTGATTGGAATTTCTTTCATTTGTTTTGATTTTTTGTTTATATTTTTGTTTTTATTTCGTCACCAACATGGCAACCCATATCCACGTAGATTTCCACGTACATTTTTTAACATTTTAAATTCAGTTTTTGTGTTTATTTTTGGGACAATTTAAAATTTACTTTATAAAGAGATTCTGCACGTCCGCATGAAAATATGATCGCGTGTAATTCGGTTCAGTTTTTCATAGTCTATAAGACGAGAGCTCAAAAGTACGTATTGTGCAAACTTCTCTATTTTCACCAAACGCTGTAAATAAAACATGTGATTGGAATTTATTCCATTTGTTTAGATTTTCTGTGTATATGTTGTTGTTGTTTCGTTACCCATACGGCCCATGTAATTTTTTAAAATTTTAAAATCATTCTTCGTGCTCATTTTGGGCCTATTTTAATTTATAAAGGGATTCTGCACATCTACAGGAAAATATCTTTCATTTGGTACCAGCCCCGTGTAATTCGGTCGAGTAGTATGGTCAGGCTAGCTGTCATAAGTTGTGCAAAAGTTTTTTAGTATATAAGATAATATGAATAAACATATCAACCAAATAAACTTGGCCATGTCATTGACTGTAATAGTATATTTTTTCATAACAAGAGTAGAAATTGACTTATTCAATATTCGAGACAGACCTTGGACATTTCTTTACTTCAGTTCAAACATTGCAAAAACCAAAGTAGGCCTATTTTTTAGACTTGTCTTCAATTCAAAGTTATAATTTACGATCATTGTAAAGTTACAGTTTAGGTTTTTGTAAATTAATTATAACAGTTGACGAAACACTATCAATGTTTGTTGGTTTACGCAAGACCTCATTACACTACCAATTCGTATATGGTATATACCACGAATACTAGAAAATTACCCGGTATGGAACAAATTACGTTTTTGGCCCGAAAATAAACATTATTTAACATTGCTTAAAAAGAACTGCTAAAACATATGTTCAATGCTATTAGTATAGGATTCGGGCCAACAACGTAATTATTTTGTTTATGTTCATGGTCGGGTACTGTTCTAGTATTCCTGGTATATACCAAGGCAAAAAATGTGATTCAGATTCCACTATAAACTGTAGGTCTCTTTTAATTGCCATTAGCTGTATTGGCTATAAATTAACAGCTGTGTCTAAGGAATAAGTCGGCCTTAGTCACTAACATGACTATGACTACAAGATCGCGCCACTCATCCTATAATCATCTCCCATTCATACTTGGCTTAAAATACCTACTTTGTATGGTCACCATTTCATTGAAAAGTATTAAAGTAAAAGTATTAAATTACCTCGTTCTATGCTTGGGATTTAACCATGGAGTAACCAATACAAGGGAGTATGTTTTATCTATGATTTAACCTAACCTAAAACGTGTTGTTTAGTGTTTGAAAGAATAAATATTTGTATGTTTTATAGCAGCTTTAGGTAGGGAAAATAATATTATGATGATGTGTAACTCTGTAACACAAGTGCAGAGTGCCACTTTGCACTCTAGTTACACAAATAACCATTTCATAATTAACATTATTTTAGTGTAGTCAACAATGTAATGATGCATTTTTGCAGGTGATAGACTTTTAGAAAAATACCCTGGCCTCAGCAAACCTGCCGACTAAGCGAATTTCCGTTTGTCTGAATTGATTTTCAATTCAATCTTTAGGTTGGAGCTCGATCGCTGCGCTCACTTGCCTTCAGGTTAGCTCGTTCACTACGCTAACTCGCCTCCAGGTTGAAGCTCGTTCGCTACGCTCACTCACGTTTTGGTTGCAAATTAGTTGTTGTCATAATTTAAAAAAATAATAGTGCTGCACCCTGTTGGTAATCCTTGTAACTTTAATGCTATTGAACATTATTGAACAGAACCATAGATAAAACATACTCCTCAAGGAGTATGTTTTATCTATGACAGAACCAACTCGTTTAATTGAAACAGCTGTTAAGATTCATTATCCTTTTAAATATAAAAAAATCATAAGGTTAACATGGGAAACTCCAGAGCCACTGGGGCGGAGCCCGAAAGCCCGAAGAATAAAAAGTTCTTAGTTTTCCTATTTAATGCCCAAAGAATCGGTGTACCGAATTTCAGCCTCTTTAGGAAAATGGGAAGTGGGAGAACTAGTGACGAGTGAGTCAGTGAGGGCTTTGCCTTTTATATAGTTAGATTATTAATTTTTTGCCCTTTAAAAAGGTCTAGAGAGAAATTGGGAAATTTTGTGTTTTGAGGGTCAAAAATTAGAAAAACCATTTATTTGTTACCCCTTAAAACCCCGTTCCCATGGTTCGGTCCGATCATGCTGGTTCGCGAACTCATTCAAGTTTATCCCACCTTACACCTTAGAACCAAATTTTATCAAAATCGGACAAAAACTACTCAAGTTATCGCGTTCACGGACGTATATATTATATATATATATATATATACATATATACAAATTTGAACGAGTGAAGTTTTTGGCCTCTGGGGCCATCGAAATGAAAAAGTAAATCGGTCCCGGCCCTCCTAGGTCTTACCGTGCCGTGCCACCTACGGTAAAAGCTACTTCCCTATAGAGAAATTCGCTAACAGGCCATTTCGATTTCACAGTAATTTAGCAAACATTTTCGTATCGATCTTTATACGGTATATTTACAACAACAAAGAATTCAATTTTCAATTTTTACTGTTGGCTATGTTGTTCTATTTTAGTCTGCCGCAATCATAATCAACAAATCAACTGAGCAACAGATGTTGTTTATTTTTGTTCTCAATTATCTCAAACATTAATTTTCATCCAGCAGATCTTCCTTCTTTCCGGCGTGGAACTGTGGAAGTTGAAAATTCTGAGTGAAAGGTGAATTCGTATTAAATTGGTGCTTGACATAAATATTTTTATTGTTTACACTATTAAAACATAGAAACCAATGGCTGCCGTGCTCGATGAAGTTGGCAAGTCCGCCGAAAAGCTTGTAGATGACATTGCAAACGATGAAATTGACATTGAAGGAGAAGATGGTGCTTCAGAAGCTTCTAAGAAAAAGAAACGCAAAAAGAAGAAAAAGAAAGCAGGTAAATAGTTTGAAGCTTTCCTAGATTGTAATTTAATTACTTTACTTTACACTTTACAAATAACATAGCATGAGGCTACATTTGGGCCATCTCAAGGAACCAGCCTAGGACCCTACCTACAATGGTCTAGGTTAGTCCACAGATCCTCCAATACCGAATTTCCTGGTTTTAAGGCTTCAGAGGGCCTACCATTCATTCACAATAACTTGCATTCAAAATTATGTTAAATGGTTTAAAATGGACACTAGGCCTAACTTTATGTCCTTGACTCCTGGTTTTTAATAAGTGATTCATTCTATAAGGAAGCTGCCATCTCATCTGAGTACCTAACTTACAGTTCCACTGATAATTGTATTACCATTTTTATATCATTGGATGAAATATACCTATTTACCTAGATATCTTATCGTAACTTACATTGTTTTTTACGTGTTATCGATTAGGCTAACTTATATCACTCTGCCTTAACTTATCTCATGACTGTTTACCAAACCCTCTTTAACAGTCTTATAACATCAAGTTACTGCTTGGTCCTGTGGGGTCACTGTTCAGCTGTGCATCAGGTTCTACTAAGTTACTGCAAAAGATGGCACTTCAGGTGATTACCATGTCGTCCGATTAATAAATTAATATTTCCTGGCTTTGATTAAGTTAAGTCGATATCGACTTACGGTACCTATACCTGGAAAAAGTATAGGCTAAGTTAGTATCAGTATGGAAAACTGGAAAATTCAGGGAATTTTATTTTCCAAATTTAACTTAGGCTACCAACCCTGGTATCACTCTAAACTTTCACGCTGTGCTAACTTACTTACGGCATTTGGTTTAACTCGCAGTGCTACTATAATAGTCGCCGTAGGTGGTTTAAAAGTCACGTTTTGCAAGGTTTTGATTAATTCCAAATAAATGGTTAAAAACGATCGTAGGCCTAAAATGGAATAATTTTTGTAGAAGTTTTATAAGATAAGATTCTGTCTTGAATTTTGTTACATAATAAGGATCATTGTATAACTTAGGCTAAGTGAGCACTAAAATAAACAAAAATGTCTTTCAAAGTCAGTTGCACCATGTACGCATCACAAGATTGCCAAAATGTTTCAAAAAAATCACTTGTTGGTTTGTCCAAGACTAACAATCAATCTCCAGTGGCAGACTTACCTAGACGGCGCCGCCCCTAGGCCCGTTCGACTGGCCGCCCCTTTGTGTTTCGCAAAAAAGGAAAGGAAGTCTCTCTCTCACGCTTTTCCTTTGACAGTGTGCAAAATGCTGCGTCACCACTCATGACGTTTTTCATTTTTCACTCATTATTATTATTTTCTCCATGCATATTTAAGTTACAAAATTCAAATGACTAAAAAAGTAAAACAAACAAAAGCGGTTCCAAAAAAAGTAATTTTATTACGTAAATAAAATAAATAGGGCCTGTTATTAGGCCTAATACACTTTACATTTTAGATTAAATAAACATATTGTTCTGCCAAAACAAAAATAAATTATGACTGCTCTTAACACATCCACTGTATCATTGCAAAAATGTAATAAATAAAGCCTATTTATATTTTGATTTAATTATGAGTAGCCTACTTTAATCAACAATTAATAAAATGGGCGAAAGTTTGAGCCATGACTTAATTGTCTTATTTACTAACCAACATGTTCACATGCGGGTTAACAATAAAACTCACTATAGGCTACTGAAAGATTTTAAATTTAACATTCAAAACAGCTAAACAATAATTTTACTTATAATATAACTGCCACTAGAAAAATACAACACAGGTACTGGAAATGACACACTGACAGTGGTCGCTAGTCGCAGTCGTATGTCTGCCTCTGCACGTCGCGACATGAACGTGAGTCATCTTCACCGCTAAGGCTACGGCCACACAGTCATTTTTTCACGCACGAACATAGCGTAAAACACACGTATATGAGTAGCATTAAATGTTTTTCTGCAACAGCGGGCGCCTATTCCTTTCAATGCTACTTTAATTTTTCACATGTTTTCAAGCTGCATTTTCGCTTGAAAAATCACCCATGTGGCCGCAGCCTAACTACCACGCGCCCGCCGCTGCGCCGCTCGTCACCCGCTGATGCGCCGCCCGCCACATACCGCGGCCGGGCACCCCTCAACGGCAGGCGCCCCTAGGCACTACCCTAGTGTTCCTTATAGTAAATCCGCCACTGTCAATCTCTGTTGGCCAACAACTAACAAGTCGAGCTTTGGTGTGATTTTACTATACCGTATCTGTTTACATCGTGATTATAAGTTTGTAAATAATTTTCTGTTTGGCAATTATTTATTGTGCCTTTTTGACTGAAATGTGACAGTACTTTTAGAAACCTGAGGCACTATTTTTAGCCAGTTTTTGTGAACATTATTGACTGCTCACCAACAACGAGTATCGCGGGTGTGACTGTGACCTCATCACTACGAATCATATTTATTAGTTTTAAATTTGTAGGCCTACATATTTAGCCTGTACATTAAACTGTTTCTTGTGCGTAGACTTACTAAATTGGAGGATTGGCACATTACTTCATTTAGCCTGTTTTTGAAACATTTCGTCATAGTGAACAAACAATTTGACCGCCACATGAAAAAGGCACAGCAGCATTTCATGTAACTTAAAACACTGTAAAATATTTATTTATTTTTATTTGCCTTTATAAGTATATATAGTATATTCATGTTGGAGAATAAATTTACTTTCATTTTATATAGTTGGTATTTGGGTATTAAATTGTTAAGGTTGTGAAGATTGTAAAAATCAGTGGCAGCCGGCAGCTGGTTGTAATTTTAATTGTAACAAATTTGATCCTAGTTTTGCCTTTCATCATTGAGACTGTTTAACTCTCGCCCAATAATGAAGGATAGTTGAGAACAGTTTCAAACCTTTAAAAAAGCTAGCTTCTGAATCTTCCCAGGATTAAACTGGCAACGCTCCGATTGCTGGGTGAGTAATGTTTAGCTACTCAGCTTAGAGTGCAGTGTTGCTGTTGTTTATTTTGTGAAACTTCAATAACTTTTTTTTTGACGCCAGTGGCGTTTTTACAGAAAAGGCAATGTAGGTACACTGTACTAAAATAAAGGTTTTTAGGGAAATCTGCCCAAACCCTTAACTTATGTGTTGTGGATGTGCCCGGAATAGTATCCGTAAGTTTATTTTACAATTAAAACAACCAGTAATTTAGGCCATTGTTTCCCCTTATCCGGTTTTATGGTGCAGCAATTAGGTATGGTAGTTCATCAAAGCACATACAATTTATTAACAGATAAAAGAGAAACATAGTTGGTAGGGCTATGAAAACCAGGTAATAATAGGCAGCATTCATTGAATCAGGTCACTGATTTTACAATAGGATAAGAAGTTTAATTGCAGTCAATTATACCAGCTATTGCAACATTGTTTTAGAGTTTCAAGTTACGTTAAATAGCATATTACAGATGTTAGCAGTTTTGTTTTCCTTAATTGGGTATTTATAGGTTTTATTTTTATATCATTATTGTTATGGATTTTTCAATAGACTATTTTAATTAGCCTGTATGTCTGGATATGTAATGTAGCAGTCTTCAGCTAAACGCTTAGTGATTATAGTGCTATAGTGATAATACTTATTACCAAACGCCTTACTTAATTGTTTCTAATTAGTCATCCAACTTTTATTTAAACAGATGGGACTGAATAAGCCTTGTATTTGGTATTTAATTTCACGAGGTTTTTAATTTATCAATAGGCCTACTAAACATTGCCTCGCTGGGTATAAATTGATGTTAAACATTTTTTAAATAGGCCTACAACAAAAGTTTGGTTTAAAAATGTCACCACACCCCACATATTTTTTTACCCACAGTATTTTAGGCCTATCCTAGATCCAAATTTTTGTCTAAAATTAATGTTGAAACTTTGATTAAAAATTTTATTTAAGACAGCTGTAAAGTAAAGGTATCCTCAACTTCACATTTCTCCATTTAAGTGAGGAAAGGTTTTATGAAAAATGACAGGTGGTTTTTAAAAGACATTTTTCACAAATTTTCTCTTCACACAGCTGTAATCCCTTGCCATTACTGAACAGTCTTTAGGTTTTATCTTATCATAATTCCAGAAGCTTGCTTTTTGAAAAACACAAAATATTTCCCTAGGCTAAATGTCACAAATAATATATTAGTTTGTATCAATCCTGATAAAAAGTTTCTATAGATTTTTTATTTCTGCTATCCTTTATACAGAAAGATTGGATGTGCTGTTTCAACATGATAAAATTTATGTTATAATGTAAGACCTAAAGTCAGTTTATGAACAAATATAATCAAATGCATTGTTTTAATGCAGTCAAGCTGATAAAAAGTTACCTTTTGATTTGTCATGTTTTTCGATTTTGAATCTTTTATTTCAGTCATCCAAGCAAGAAATGTTTTAGGTGCTGGTGAAGCTTCGGCCGATGTGCCTGGGGACGGAGGTGATACGGCGGAAACTTTAGCTGATGATGTTAGCAACCTAAAAGTTAATGGAAACAAGGAGACTGAAAATGCAGAAGACGGAGGCAATGCTGAGACCAAGAAGAAACCTAGAAAAAGGAATAGAGGAAAGGGAAATAAACAGACTGACCCACCGACTGTTCCAATAGCTCAACTTTTCCCTGATGGTATGTGTGATCAGTAGCTATCAGATAGAAATATGTATTTTTAGCCTAAACTATTTTGTTACTAATAGCTTTATATTCTCATTAATTTCAAAATGGGTTGGTGGGGTGTTAGGTTTCTGGTAGTTAGTGTCTCAGACTTCAGCACGAGATTGTCCGGTTCAATTCATTTTCTTATTCAAAAACATTTGAGAGGTTCAAATCACTTTCCCCCGTGTTTAGTGAGATACTTTCATGCAAAACGTCACTGGATTAGACACTGAGAAACACTTTTATCAGAATGTTAACCCTTTCAGTGCTATGGAACGATATATCGTTGTTTTAAAAAAACCCTAAGGGATATAGGGTTTTTACCTCTATATTCCAAAGGGATATAGAGAGGAAGGTTATTTAAAAAAAAATAGCAAAACGGCCATTGGTGACCTGCATGTTCATAGGATACACTACCAACCACTTAGCTAAAAGATTCGCCCAATCCGATGATTTCGAGGTGTATGTCTAAACCAAGGATTATGAACACCTCACTATGCCCCAGTGGTTGTAGTATATCGCTACAAACACACAGGTCACCAATTATTTGCCACACAGGACGGGATTCGAACCCGAGCAGACGAATGCCACTGGCCAAGTGACACACGCCCTAGCCTTCTCGGCTATCTGTGCTTGAAGACTGGGGAGTCAAAACCCGGTATTTAAGCTGTCGCCACCGATTGCGAACAGATGGCGCTGCAGATGGTTGTTCAATGCGTTACTAGGTAGCAGCACCAGCTAGTCACAGACTATTTAGATGCAATCTTTTAGTTTTAGTAGTAGTAAATGTGTTCCTGAGACTTTGCTGCAAAACATTAGTTTCCCTAAAATTGCTATATTACAATAACCTCGTCCAACTAAATCAGGGTTAAATTCAATACGGTATTACATTGTAAACTATATGTCTTTTGATTTTGTGAGATTTTGGTTTCAAATAATGCTATCAGAACATAAAAATGTATAGGAAAACCAGGAAAATTACAAGTTTTATTTGATGTTTACTACAAATACCGGGATTTATCTTTCTTATATATTTTCTTATTGTGTTATTATTCAAAATTAGCCTAATTAATAGATGAGTGAACGAAGTGAACGAATCTATGTATCGTGTATAGCGGAGTCGGAGAAAAGTTGTCCGCTTGTCTGTGAGTGAGTCCGTGTGTTCGCGTCAAATCTCAAGAACCGTTGCACTTATAGCGTTCAAATTTTGCACAAATAATTATGACACCAGTGGGAAGACGCCATTAAAATTCTAGACGATTCCGCTCAGTAGTAATTATAAAACCCGAAAAAAACATTTTTAAATTCGTCCCATAAGAATAACATTAGAAGCTACCTTCTTCTTCTTTTTATTTGTTTACATTTTGCGACCAACAATTTTGTTGTCTACTTAAGACAGAGAGAACGACTTTTCCTCTAAGCTCTTTCATTCATGGAGTAAAGAGTTTGACGTCTATGAATATATGCCATTATAATTTCACAACTTTTAGAATAATAAACTGAACTTTACTATACCTATTAGTCGGCGTTTGTTGTATACAGTTTATGTACAGTAGAAAAATAATAGTTTTCTCTGATAAGTTAATTGATTTGCCTACCATAAATAATTTGTTAGGGAACTGATTAAAACACAAAGTTAATGTACTGATAAACAAATTAATTCTCATCAAAAAATAAAATTATAAATGTTCCAAATTTTAACAAAAGATGTATAGTTATAAATAAATCGCATTAAGTATAAGCAAAATCATTGATAAAAAGTTTACGATGCATACAGGATACGAAGTGGCCACCTCACGTTTATCAACCGAGTACGCTATCCACTACACCACGAACAATTTTAAAATCAATGAGGACGATACGGTTGTGTTGTTCCTAGATCCCAGTAACTAGCCCGGCAACAATACTGGCAAACAGATGAAGAACTTTCCACGATCCCAGTGGCTAACCCGCTTCAACAATTACTGGTACAGCTGTTGTGCATACATCGGGTTTTGTTTGAATGTTGCTATTTGAATGTTGGATTGTAGAGTACTACCATTATACAACAGAATCCAGAAAAATTCTTCATACAAGAGGTAAGTTAATAATAATAAATATAACAATAAGACTCTTTATAGCTGTTTGTTTAATAATACAGGTTGCTACAAAATTAATAACAATCTGTCCTTTGTGGCATACTACATTACTTAGTGAAATTCCTGCCGATGGATTAGGCTAATCGTTGCGTACACGTTGAAAACAATTAATTATTGTTAAATAAGTAACTTACTAGGCCTAGGCCTTTTTAGACCTGAAAATACAATGTTGATTTTACTTACTTAAATCGTTGTGGCTTTGGTTTAAGTTAGAGGTAAGTTTTTAAGCTATATAGACCATAAAATAAGAAAGGACTTAGCATATTTGTGTCCACTTAGATCAAAATGAATAACCAATTAAATTAAACTTAGGCCTATATGCTTTGTGGTTTAATTCATAAGTATTAGATGTAAGGACGTCGTTTGAAAAAAATACAAGGCCTAGCCTACCACCAATTTATCTACACTTACTAATACGTACCAACACTACACACTATTGCATAACATTAAACCTTTTATTAGTCTACAAATAAGTTGATAGGTTTCACTGGTTTAAGTTAGTTTAAATAATTTTACGAATCGATTACCTTAAGTAACTTAGCCTATAAAGAAAACCTATGTTAACTTAGGCTACCTTTAACAGTCTGTCTGGGAAATGATTAAAAACGAAGTTAATAACAAATTTTTCTGTTCATAAAATACAATTGTAAATGCCTCAAATTCTAAAAAAAAGTAGCCAACAGTAAAGAATAAATCACATTCTAAACAAAATTTTTGTCAAAAAGATAACGCTGCTGATGGGACTCGAACTCACACCTCTAGGTTGTCAGCCGCGTACTCTATCCATTACGCCACGACCACCGTTGGCTTACTATCCGTATCGTTGCGCTAATGGTGTTCCATAAAAGAATTGTGCTGGTTATACACGTTCATATTCATGTTCACATATTCTTTTATGTGAATCAAATGTACCATATGACTTTGGATAATGCAAACAGGCATTTCAATAATGTGAACATAATATACCATTGACTCGAGTAATTTTGTCTATGGTTTTACCTTTAGGCCTAAGTCAGGTATTTATCAGATTGTCAACATGAATTATGATTTTACTGTTCATCTGTTTACGTAACAACTTCAATAGCCTATGTAACCTAAATTTACTTGAAATCTCAGAATTTAAATTATCACATGCACTGAAAAATCAGGCTGAATATCCATTCCATGTTGACAGACTATTTTAAACAAAATTATGCTAGGTAATCAGTTAATTATTACTCCTACACTCCATTTTATTTCATGGTTTAATAAAGCTTAAAGGTCATGTTACGAAGATGTACAGTACCATATTGGTAAGTATTACATTTATTTGCCCATACAATTGACACATACAACAATAATCTTTGTAATATTAAGCAATTAGTGTGTCTGGTATTATTTATTGTTTTCGAGTTTGTTACATTAAAAACTAATAGAATTCAAATGTTTTTGGTGTAATGATACAACTAGATGCCTCGAATGAAGAAGAAAACAAACCAAACTAAGCAAAATGAAAAGGCTCGATTGCGAATGCAAAAGTTAAGGTAAGTGTAGGTAGAGTTTTACATTTCACAAAGAATATTTATTAAAACTTAAAATGATTCATGGTGGCAATAGAAGTGTTGCATATTTTTTCTCATAGGCCTATTCCTCTCACTCTCACATTTGCAGTCGCCTATTACACCAAGTTAATTTATTACACATAAGCTCCAAATAAACAGTGAAAGATAATTATATAAGAATGAGAAGGTCCTTCTCATTCTTATGAGAAGGACATTTATAAGTTGCCCAATTTCGGACGATATCTTATAATCACGAATGTAAACTTCGTACTTATTTATCTAAATAACACAACATATTAGACAAGCATATTAGTTGAAAGTTATCTATTGATTATAATTCCAGATCTTGCGAGACTCCAGATCAGGCGTTTCATCGCCGAATAAAAAACGCACAGCGAATGGCCATAAAAAGGTACGTATTATACTCAACGCTTTTGTTGGAAGTGAAAAGTTATTAGGTATGTATCTTTGGAAATTGCCCATATTCGTTTTCTTATGTTTACTTTTTAAGGTACATAAAGAATATTACTATTAAATTATACAGTCAAGGGGTATATGTTTGTAACAATTTTTTATGTTGATAATTCTGGATGGTTCAGTTAATGAAACAAACTAGATTTGCATCTTTGGTGATAATAACAATAAAACTGCCATATTAAATTATAAGCTACCTAACAATCATTGCACAAAGCATTTGCACGTACAGTATCAGAAGACGATTTCTAGCCCAAATAAATTACATTGAGACTGTTTTAACAGCTTATCTCATCTGTGTTTTCCCAGACTTCAGCCTTACTATAGAAACTACAATTACAAAAAATTCATACAGGGGAAATTTGTCAAAGTTTTTATGGTTCCACGCTTATGTCTTACCATGCTATAAATGGCTTCTTTCCATAGGGAAAAATCCCAAAGTAAAAGTTTAAACTCCAATCTTGAGCTAAACCAACGGTACTGCTATGAAAATTCTACAAATAATTCAAGGACTTTAGTTTTCATACTATAATGAATCTGACTTGTCCCTTTACATGTCATTATTATGTAATTGCTTTTGTGTAATACCTCTAATATATACAAAGAAGATATAACAGTTAATCAATTTTAGGGCTACTGAGACACCTGAAGAACAGTCAAGGAGAAGAAAAACAGAGGCAATCCTTAAAGCCAATATCAGGTACACAGTTAAATATGAACATTAATTGTAAAACAAAAAAAACATTAAATAATGCAAGATTTGCATATGAAATTAAACTAACCATGTATACGCAATATTTAGTATCCTGATTATTACACACAAAATACAAATAAAATGTGAATAACAAATATTTTGAATGTGATGAATGTTGCCCATATCTAAAGCATAAATTATATAATCATGAATGGTTATATGTATTAATTTATTTATATATTTTATACAAATAACATTTTTGAATGCTATTTATTGATTATTCCAGAACTAACGAGACTTCAGATCAGGCGTTTCACCGACGAGCATTACATGCGCAGCGGATGGCCAAAAAAAGGTAAGTATTATTTTCAATACTCTTGTTAGAAGTGAAAAGAATTTTTATTGTATATTTGGAATTTACCCATACCTTTTTCTAATGTTTACCCTTTTAAATGAACAAAAAGAATACTACCGTTATAATTACACAGTCAAAGGATATGCTTATGAAGTTTTTTTTATGTTGATAATTTTGGAGGGTTGAGTTAAAAATTGATTTGCACCTTTGGTGGTAATACTTAAAACTGCAATATTAAATTATAAGCTACCTTACAGATCATTGCACAAAGCATTTGCATGTACAGTATCAGAAGATAATTTCTAGCCAAATAAAATTGCATTGAGACCGTTTTAACAGCTTATCTCATCTGCGTTTTTCCAGGCATCAGTCTTACCATAAGCTACGATTACAACTTCTTCATACAGGGGAAATTCGGGCATAGTTTTAAATGGTTTCGTGCTTATGTCTTACCAAGCTATAAATAGCTTCTTTCCATAGGGCAAATCGCAAAGTAAAATTGTTTAAAACCAGCAATCTCGAGCTAAACCAAGGTTAACTGCTATTAAAATTCTGCATACATTATATAATCATGAATGATTATATGTAGGTATTGATTTATATATATATTTTACACGAATAAATTTTTGAATGCTATTTATTGATTATTCCAGAACTAACGAGACTTCAGATCAGGCGTTTCACCGCCGAGCATTACATGCGCAGCGGATGGTTATAAAAAGGTAGGCCTAAGTATTATTTTCAACAATCTTGTTAAAAGTGAAAAAGTATTTTTATTGTATATTTGAATTTTACCCCATACCTTTTTCTAACGTTTCCACTTTTTTATGATCAAAAAGAATACTACCGTTATAATTATACAGTCAAGGGGTATGCTCATAACGATTTTTTATGTTGATAATTTTGGAGGGTTGAGTTAAACAAACCAGATTTGCAACTTTAATTTTACCAGTAATACAGTTGATTAAAACTGCAATATTAAATTATAATCTACCTTACGGATCATTGCACAAAGCATTTGCATGTACAGTATCAGAAGATAATTTCTAGCCAAATAAAATTGCATTGAGACCGTTTTATATAACAGCTTATCTCATCTGCGTTTTCCCAGGCATCAGTCTTAAAGCTGCGATTATAACTTCTTCATACAGGAGAAATTCGGGCATAGTTTTAAATGGTTCTGTGCTTATGTCTTACCAAGCTATAAATGGCTTCTTTCCATAGGGCAAATCGCAAAGTAAAATTGTTTAAAACCAGCAATCTCGAGCTAAACCAAGGTTAACTGCTATTAAAATTCTATAATTAATACATGGATTTTAATTTTTATACTACTGTATAATCATTCTGACTTGTCCCTTTACATGTCATTATTATGTAATTGCTTTTGTGTAATACCTCTAATATGTACACAGAAGGCATAACAGTTATTTAATTTTAGGGCTACTGAGACACCTAAAGAAAAGTCAAGGAGAAGAAAAATAGACGCAAACCTTAAAGCCAATATCAGGTACACAGTTTAAATAATAACATTAATCGTAAAACAATATGATATTGAATAATTTAGTATTAGCAAAAACGCAAATAGAATTTATTGCGTTAGCGTTATTACACTATTTCATAACGTAATTCTATGAACTATGAAATTAAATGGCTGATTACTTTTCCATTATAATTTTGACAAATTAATAGACGAAATATAAAATTTGAAATGGGCATATATTTGATTTAAACAACAATCTTTCAATCTGGATATTTTAATCTCAATTATTTTGAATACGTTACTATTGGTATGAAAAAAAAAACAAATCTAAATACAAGTAAAGGGAATATATTCATATCTTTGTTCTCATTCTAAATCATTGACAGGTTTATCGCTAAACAAATACATCCTCATTTCCTCTCATTAAATAAGACGATTTAAAAACTTTATTCCTAGCTATAAAAACCAAAATAAACGTTTCATTAAAAAAATAATAAAGTCATATACAGTACGGTAGTTTATCAGTGGTTTTATATGATTTTTAATCAAAATATTGTTCTAGGGCTCGAGCAACTTCAAATCAGAGTACACAATTGAAAGTGCTGAAAGCACAGTCCATAATAAGACGGTGTTTTTCTCAAAAACAGAAACAGTGCCACTCGACTCTTAGATTACTTCGCCGTCTTCGAGGTACAAACACGGCACATTACCGGACAATGCTTCATCGCCCTCAGACTAGGGAAAATTCTGAAGCTTTGGAGCAGTTATTTGAAGAGACAATGCTCTCTGTGGATTGGCAGAAATGTCCCCACTGTCAAAAGTCTGTTCTTAGCCATAGAAAAAAACGCTGTGGGAAGCGTTGTAGCCAGTTTTCAGCTGTCAATGACATGGACCCGGGGCCAGTTCCGGATGAACTGACCGGCTTGACGTATCTTGAGCAGCAGCTGATTGCGAGAGTACATCCTGTTGTCAGTGTCTACCGGATCAAGGGACACCAACTAGGCTACAGCGGCAACGTCATCAACTTCCCACAAGCAGTTGAGGAGTTTGCGGCCGTTCTGCCTCACCGTATCACCAGCTTGTCTGCTGTGATCATTGTACGGATGAGGAACAGTGCCACTGACTACGTGGACTTCCATGTTAGGGCCAGTAAGGTAAATATGAATTATTTCTAGGGGTCCCGTGAGCAAACTGCAAATTTTTGTATGATGTTTATATTTGTTTTCATTAGCAGTTAGAGACAACCACAACCTACTTTGGTTTACATTCCAATTTAATAACCTATATTATTGTAAAAAAAGATATAGATGAACCCTCGTAGAAATAAGAAGAGGAATTCATGCAATATGTAAAAATAAAAATAAGAAGGACAGTGTTCTTCTGTCTTATTATAAATTATTCACCAGTTTCCCGATAAAGAACTAGAGTTGGGACCACGTAAGTTTTCGGTTGGCGGCAGCCAATCACAAGACAAGGCTAGTGCAACGTTGCCACATCGTACTAATAAAATATACTAAGCAATTAATGCAAAGCTAAAATATGCCAAAATAATGTTGTTTTTTTTTTATACTCAGCTGGAATTGGATTGCTATAAAGTTAGATAGATATAATTCATACATATTTTATGGCTTAATCTTGTTGGCCCAGCATTTGTATTTGTGTTGTTTTAAAAACAAAAGTGTGCCTTTGATTTTATTAGGTTGTCCAGCCAGAGGGGAGTAAATAATTACTAAAGAAGGCTCGGTTATTCTGGTGCTTTATTTAAGTACAAGTAGGCATGTTTTAAAAAAAGATCAGACTATGACGTGGTGTAATTATTACAAGTAGGCATGTTTTAAGAAAGATCAGACTATGACGTGGTGTAATTATTAAAAACATCACATAACAATTATTAATGAAAGAAAATTGATAGTTAAATTATTGATTCAATAGGTCAAGAAAGCCCTTATGTGGCTCAAGCAGAATAACCGATATTATTTCAACATAACAATATCTGATGAAAATATGGCGTTACTGCCTGAGGATGGGGACGCTTCAGCATTTCTGCCTTCATTTTTTGATCCATCAGAAGGGGAGTCAGAAAATCAGGATCCTTTGGAAAATGAGGTATTATTATCTTTTTATTTAAAATCCGATCTGATTAATGAGATAAGCTTGTTTTGCATTTACTAATATTTGGGTTAGAAGTATTAGTACAGTACTTTAACACCATGGTAAGATTTTGTTTATAATTTTACTTTTCCCATTATTGTTACGAAACAAAAATTAACATGAAGTCATACCTTTGCATAAGAGAATAATCTTTAAAAAACAATTATTTATCAGATTTTTTTGTGTATAGCAAATCCACTAGACTGGTGAATATTCTTTAGGAGTGATTGCATATCATAATTTAAATGTATTATTTTGTAATTATTTTATGCTTATTATTTTCTAAAAGGGGGTTAGTTTAAAAAAGTAGTAAAGAACTGCAAGAAATAAACAATTAAATTTTAAACTAATTTAAAAATATAAATTTATACAGGTAATAGAAACTAGCGTTCCCAGTATGACGACACCTCACCAGGATTGCCAAGTTGCGGCTGTTCTGGATTGGCCTCCCATCGGCAGTAACCCAATTGAGGAATTCAGGACTCCGGGTTACATTACACAAGCATTTCCAGCATTATTCCCAACTGGAAATGCAGATTTGTCTAATCCTCGAGAGAGTAAGATTTCCCCAACTGAGTACTTCAAGCACCTCATGCTCTTTCATGACCACCGATTTGCCAATGATCCTCGGTTCAGGTTAGTAGTCAAACAGTTTCTAGATTTTGAGTCATTTTTTCTAATAATTGTCTTCAATCAGAATAACCAGGTTAATCATGCCACTATAAGTAAACCTCAGAAAATACGAGGAATATTATATTTTTTGCCAATAAAAAACCTGACTAATATTTTTTGTAAAAATTCACAAGTTTAAAATGGTAGGTTCTGTAAAGTAAATCCATTGCAATTTAAGAAAAAGGAAGTAACCCATGATCCCCGTCGTAACATATAGACAATAGAACATTTGATTATAGAAATTAAATATTTTTCAATAAATACAAATATGTATATAGAATGTTCTTTTGAGAAATGATTAATTTATGGTACACAATTCCCTCAAATAAAAACCTTTGCTCACACAATCCTGACCTAACTCAAACTGAAGTAATTTAACAGTAGTTTATAAAATGCATAATTGACAGTTTTCTCTTAGATATTAAAGTAAAAGGTAAATATCACGTAAGTGGTAACACAAAGTATACCAAGTGCAAGTCTTTTGATATTTTCAAAATATTTGTAACGTTTGAAATTGTTATTATAAGTCTGTGTAATTTGTTTTAAAGGTTTTTTGCCCTTAACTCGGAAATGAGGTGGAGCGCCCTTAGATCTGGCAATTTGTTTGTACGGCGGCATGAGGAGTTGATTGGGAAATCGATCAAAGATCTAAAAGAAATGATGAAGCGAGATCCATCCATCGTGAAAAAAATTATGTTTTATGCAAACAAGCTAAGAGGTAATTGGCGTTATTTAGTCAACTTTATAATTATTATCTATACAAAGCTTTACTTGTAACAGCCTTAAAAATTTGTCAGTCACTGACTACACATAGATGCTTGACAATGTTTCTGTGCCATATTTTTAACATATAGAAATTCAAACATTTATGCATAGCATATTTGCTCTTAGTATCTTGTAAGGAATATTCATTTTTTATTCCGTTTACCAATTGAATAATAAGGGATTAATATGACTTTTGTTTCTAAAACTTATGGAATTGATCAAGAATTTGTATTACCAATCTGAATACTGTAGTAGCTTTTAAATGTTTTAAATATTTACATTGGTTTGGTTAATCAAGTAATAAAAAAAAAAATTCATTACTTTATTTTAATTAACCTATATCATGTTAAAACAGAAGTATTGCAATATTAAAATAAATAGTTTACTTTAAGGTTATCAAATTACAGGTACTCGGCCCTACTGGCGAGCTCGGCTGGGAGAGCTTCTCGACATGGAAGCACAGCTTGGCCTGCCCACAGTGTTTTTAACACTGAGTGCCGCTGACCTTCACTGGCCAGATATTTCTCGAATTTTTGGCAATGTTGAGGCAACTGATCTTGAAAGACGTCGACTTGTGGCAGATAACCCACTTACGCCAAGTTGGTTCTTTTACGAAAGAACAGAATTCTTTCTCGACCAAATTCTCTCGAAGCAGCTTGGTGTGAAGGACTTCTGGCGACGATACGAGTGGCAGCATCGCGGAAGCCCACACATCCACATGCTTCTGTGGCTGAAGGATGCGCCCGATGTCACTCGACTATCACAGATGACAGAGGAGGAATTAAATCAGGTTGTTGGGTGAGTATTGATCCTTAATATTGAAAAATTAAAATCAACAATTTAACTTGTTTATTTATGAAAATGTGTGATATAGTATTTTCATGTTAAAAACTGCATCCAAAACTAAAACTTTTGTATTTTTTTGTAATAAACTTCAGTTCAAGTATAAGATTGCGGCAAAGATGCTAATAGTGTTAGACTTTTAAAAGTTAGTGCTTTCCCCATACGCTTTAATTTACACAAATTGATACAGAAATTTATGTTTTTATATGTGATATTAAATATACCCCCGCCACAACAAACCTGCAGACTAAGCGAATTTCCGTTTGCCTGATTGGATTTACACTCAAATGTCTCTTTAAAATTATCACATTTATTCCCTATTAAATATATTTAGTTTAACGAGTACCTACTTAGGTTTGCTGCTACCAGAAGGATAAAAATGTTTTTTTGCTGTTAAACGGTAATACTGTGGTTTAGTAAGAAATGAATGTATTTTCCAAATTTAATCAAAATATGTTCATAAACAAACAAACTATAACAGTTGATTTATTCTCCATAAGAATAGCATGGGAATTTTAAATTTACAATTTTTTTGAATTTTCTCCATAACCATTAGGCGCATAATAACGCTTCAATACTAAATTATTTGTTTTTTTTAAGCTCTACATAATAATTTGGAATGAATTGTGAAATTTTGTGTTTTTAAGGTCGAAAATGGGAAAAACCTATTTTTACCCCATCGGCCCCCGTCGGTCCCCATAGTCCAATCACGCTGGTTCGCGAACTCGTTCGAATAAATGTAGGTTTACACGTTTGTACCAAATTTCATCAAAATCGGATCATTTTTGTTTGAGTCGAGTTTTTGTGCTAACGGACACACACACACACACATATATATATATATATGAATTCGAATGGATGGTGTTTTTGGCCTCTAGGGAGCTCAAAACAATAAAGTAAATCGGCCCCAGTTCAGGTCTTACCATGAGTACTACGGTAATAGCTTATTCCCTATATGGGAAATTCACTAATACACACTATCAAGTTATTTAACTATTTTGTTATAATAGGTGAGGTATTTGAAAGCAACTGTTACAAACAAAATATTATAATACAAATATTAAAAAAAAAACATTTGAATAGAAAAAAATAATATAACCATAACACAACTAGACATTCCATCCCCATTTTAAAGTTGTCGCCAGCTTTTTAATCAAATTTGTCTTAGTTGATGTGAGCAACCTACAGATTGTGCTGGTATAAATTACTGATTTCTGCTGATTACACGGCTGGTTTTTACCAAGTAAAACTAATGGAATGACTTGTAATGAACTATAGCAACTGTTATGACCCAGCAACTTCTGTACCTATCCAATACTCAATGCTATAACGATCATTTTCTTTAGGTATTTCGACAACCTGATTTGTACCATGAATCCGGGGCTCAACACTCCACTTGCAGAAATACATCCATGTCGGAAACGGTTGTTGGAAGTGGAAGACCGGCAAGTGGATCTCTCAGAATTGGTGAATAAAGTACAGCGACACACTCGCTGCTCTACCAGTTATTGTCTCCGAAAAAATAAAAGGACAAACCAATTAGAATGCCGGTACAAATTCCCATTTGACCTCAGTGACATAACCCACGTTTACACCAATGAGAAGGGAGTCATGGAACTTGTAACTAAGAGAAATGACGCGCTTCTTAATAAATATAACCCGTGGACGTTGCAGTTGTGGCGAGCCAACATGGACATCACGGCTGTCATGTCCAAAGATGCCTTCCTCAACTATATGGCAAAATATGCCAGTAAATCGGAGGTAAGAAAAAATGCAAATATAATATTTTTTACAATGACATATTCCTAAAGTTTTGTACAAGTAATGTTTGCTTAAGTATAATATATGTATATATGCTTTCTTGCACAATTATCTTAAAAAAATGTCTTTGGGTATTTCCTTCAATTGCTGAAACTCACTAATTTACTAAAATTTTAATTTGAAAACTTGTAATGAAAATTTAAACAAAGATTAACTATATAAATTTTATTATAACATGGGCTAGGTTATAAGTTTTAAAATGACACCTTGATCATAAAAATATATTAAGTAAACGGAGTAAAAAAGGATTTAACAGATAAAACCCCTAATGAATAAAAAATATACGTAAAAATTATACATAATACGATTTACTTTTAATTGCCATTATACAATGTTCATCCTTTAAAAATTGGTACCATAAGGTTTGCATAGATTTTTATATTTTAACAATATTGTTAATTTATCATTATTATTGTAGGTCAAATCTAAAACAATGGCAGAAATGTTTGAGAACATTCTAACTAAAGTAGATGACACTGAGCCCGCAAGGAAGGCTGTACAGAAGCTATTGGTGCAAACTTGTAGCGAGAGAGACTTCTCAAGCCAAGAAGTTCTCCATCTAACAACTGGGAAAAAACTATTTTCTGCATCAAGGGCTTTTGTAAAACTGAATTTCGGAGGAGGAGAGTGGATCCCTGCTAGAGTACATCAAGAGCCGACAAGTGAACATGTAGTAAGTGTATTAAATTATTAAATTACTGATCAAACAGATATAGAAAAAAAAACATAATGATAATTTTATTGATATGTTTTATCAACATTAACTGGTATAGAAAATAAATATTACATAAACCTTTTAATTTTAGGTGAATAATGTGCTTAAGAAAAGTGTTATTTAGGTTTGTCAAATGCCAAATTTTCTCACAACAACATTGATATTACGGTATTTATTTTTGTTATAACAAATGATACGATTTTTTTAACTAAGATATCTATATACAATTATTTATTGAAAAGCTATTTCTAATAACTAATCATCAAAATTATGTTAAAAAGTAAATGTTAAATATTCCACGATATGAAATTTTAAATTGAAAGTTTTAACACAAACAAACTGTTTACGTATTTAAATTAGTAACAGTTAAAAATCGTAGTTTTCACAGCAAATAAAATAAATACAATAGTTGTAATGAACACTCTTAAAAGGTCAATCATATATTTAATTTCCTTTTCTAGGATGAACACGTTAACACCTCTCTCATAGAAAAGTACATCAAACGTCCTCTGGAGTTAGAGGATGTTTCACTATGGGATGTGGCAAGTTTATTTGTTCCAAAGAGGCAAGGAGCGTGGACTCGTCGTCGTGTCCCAGCCATTGTTAGTGTCTTCCCTCGAAGGAAGATAACCTCTGATCCTTCATTGAGGGAGGCCTTCTTTCGACAGGAAGTGCTCCTTAAGGTCCCTTGGCGAGATGAAAATGTAGCAAAAGGTATTACAATCTATATAACCACAGTCAATAATCATGATAATTGTAATCACCTAAATTTTAATGTTTTATATAGTACTAGCAGAGTACCTGTCCTTTGTACGGGGTTGGAATACAAGTTAGAATGCTCATTGTAGTTAAACTCGTGCTTTGCGTCTGCAAAGGGAGAGGAAAATGTTTGAATATTTGGTTATTTTAATTAATAGCATGATATAGTATAGCACATCTACAATAGCCATAATGTTCCATTTCTGCCCCTGAACAATAAAAAAATTGAAATTCTCATTTTTTAGAGCTTTTTGATGCTAACTGAATACAAACCCAGCAGCACAATATACACCCAGCACCTGAGCACAATATACAAAAGAAGTGCAATGTCTTTGTATAAAATTCGGTCTTGAAATATTTGAATTTTGGATGGGTTCAAATTAGATGATAATTCAAACTAATAGTGCTGCACCCTGTTGATATACCTTAATAACTTATAACTTATAACTTTTTAATGCTATTTAATATCATAGAACCAACTTCTGTAGTTGAAACAGTCAACAAAATTATTTTGTTTCTTTTAAATGGGAATACTCATGAGGTTAACATGGGAAATTACAGATCCACTGGGGCTTCGCCCAAAAGTATTTTTGAGATAAGAATAGTCTATATGTTAATCGGGAATGTAAGCTATCATCACACCCAATTTCAGCCCAATCCAATCAGTATTTTTCGCAATTACTTGTCACAAAAATCAATCCAACCATACATATATCCAAACAGTCTCACTTATATTATTATTAGGATAGAATTTATATATTGCTACATTCACATCAAACCTGAATTGTTAGTCATGCTTAAATGCTCAACTATGTATTTTAGAATTCTATTAAAAAATATTAACAGAATGCTATTAATATTTGAAAATGGACAACATTTTCATATCTATTTAACACTCAGTGGTTAACTGTCATAATCAGTCGCTGATCTAAGAGTTAAAAACCAACAGTTGAACCAAGATTTAGGGGAAGCTTTGTATGATTTATTTATTAGAAGTAAATGAATGATTACGTTTGATGGAAAATCTGTACTTGTATAGATTTATTTTAAGCTCAATATTTTGAAAATCGGTTGGGTAGAAGCCAAATGAACTAGGAAAATAAATTACCAATCTCCAATAAGAAATGTACAAGGAGGAAGTTGCTTTTGAGCATAAATATTTGTCAGATAATTAATGCCAATACTTGATTGCAAATCTGTACGTGTATACCTTTAATTCATGGTCAAAATTATGAAAATCAGCCGGGTAGAAGGGCCGAACCACCTTGGAAAAGAAAAAACCAATAATTTTTAATATATAGGTTTGAGTTAATTTTAAATATTATCATTTATTTGCTTCTTTAAAGTGATTCTATCTTCGTATTTATTGGTTTATATTTAAATTAATAAAACCGTCCACAGTTGTCTTACTTTCTAACCTCAATATTCAAGTATACGGTACTCAATTTTATCCAAAGTTTGCGGGATTTGAGGTAACCACGGTCCCAAAGACTTTCGATAATCGAGAGTGTTACTGTACTCGTACATTATGATAAAATAATTTTGAGAGTCACGGTTACGGTGTAGCTGATTAATTAATGGAAAAACATTCAAAATCCTATTTAAGAGGTCTTATTTCAATATATAGATTTGTATTGCAGTATATTGATTATATCTCGCAATATCAAACTACTGTGCATGTTTAACTACTTAATTTTGGTAGCTACAAAAATGCAGAACTTCTTTTACCAATTTTGTTTCTGGGTATAGAAAAAACTAATTAGTAGTTCGTTTATACTAAAAATGATAGATGTAACTAATTGTTAATCTCATTTTTATCACATTGTTATAGGTACTTTTCAGTCATGGGAAGAAGCATACAATTTCCTCCAAGTTCAAAGAAATCCATCTCTGGATATTCCAATTCCTGATGACGACTATGAAGAAATTCCAGCGTCGCAGGAGGCAATTCCTGGAGACGAATGGATTGCTGTATCAAAAAAAATGCCGAACGGAGGTGTTGATCAAGTAGAGCCTGGGAGGCGCGAAATTGATGTTCAATACAACTGGAACGCCTCATCAGCAATATTTGATGTTTCGGCTCTTCTCAGGAAGCATTTGGAATCCTGCAAACGACTTGACATCGAAGTTCCGGAGCAACAGTCCACTTCCATAGAATTGAATGCAGAGCAGCGCCAGGTGATAAATTAATTTAAACATTGAGTTTTCATAAAACTTCATTTTCAATTAAAATGAAATGTTCCAATTAATTAGAATTACAGTAATATTAATATTATTGTAACAATGTACAGTGCCATGGGTAAGATACTATCTGCGATAAAATCCTTTGATTAAAACCCTTAGAGAAATGGATCCTTGAAAAATTGCTTCATTATTTCTGACAGTAAATAATATAAAGATTTATTTCTTAATTAATAGTATCAATTTGGTTCATAGTTACCACGAGAGTGGTGAAAAAAAATCAATACTAAGAAAACATGGATTAGCTGAAGTTGGGTTGATAATTTTATTGTTTTATGACTTTATGTTAAATTGAAGTGACTAAATTCCAAGGTTTCCAGTAACCACTGACTGTAGATGATAAATTATAAATGTGTAACATAGTGTTTTTTAAAATTTTCCCCTTAATGTTTTATTTATTATCAATCACATAAAAAACATTTTTAGGTTTTGGCCATTCTTGATAGCCAAATAAGTGCAGAGCTGCATGGATCCCCTAATGATGCCATTCAGTTGGTTATCATACAAGGGAAAGCCGGGTGTGGCAAAAGTACAGTCATTAAGTCTATGACATCTCGCCTGAAAGAAACTCCTGGCCTGGGTAGTGCTAGCTATCTGTTGCTCGCCCCCACAGGGTCTGCTGCCCTAAACATCAACGGTAACACGATTCACGCTGCTTTGAGCATACCAGTCAGGACGTCAGGTTACAGACCTCTTGAGGGAGCTGCCAAGAAGAGGTGAGATAAAAAAATTCAATGGATTTGCCTAAATTAACTCAATATATCATAGATTATTGTACAGAAAAATTGTTTGGATATTGATCAATTTATACTTAGTTTAAAATTAAATATAAGCATCAAGGGTGATTTAATTAATTCATAACATTGATAAAAATATACCTTGAAAAAATCAAAAACTATTAAAAGTTTAAGTAAACGGATTTTATACTTTTAACCATTGAATTTTGATTTAGGGAAAAAATCAACTTAGTAGTAAGTGTAGGTTAGTGTTATATTTCAATTATGTACTGAGAAAATCAACAGTGGTAAACACATTACTTTGTCCCAATGTTTATATGACCCAATAATGGGGGAAAAATAAAATAACCTCCTATTATTTAAACATACTGTACATTAATAATATCAGTTAATATAATATTATAGCTTTATGTATATTAAATCTACTATATTATGGCCTAAATCCGCCGATTATAAATATCTGTGTCACATACCTGCGTACTCTATTCCCAATAAAATGCTATATCTTACTTATTTCTTAATAAATGTTGATAAAACTCGGTATGTAGCTTCATATAGTTGAGATCTCCTTTGCTATGGTTTAAAATCCCTGATATAGCAAATAATAAGCTATAGCCCCAGGCAAAAATGATCGAGTTTTGATGAAATTTGGAACGAACTACAAACGTTTAAACATACATTTATTCGAACGAGTTTGCGAACCAGCATGATTGGACTAAGGGAAAAGGGGTTCATGGAAGGTTTTGTGGAGTAAACATTGGATTTCCCAATTTTCAACCCTAAAAACAAAAAAATTAGCAATTTTTTTTAAAACCATTAAATAGAATAAAAAAAAACAAATAACTTAAGTTGGTGTTTTGATAATTGTCATGCGCTTAATGGTTATGCGAGAAAAATTAAAAAGCTGTAATCATATGGAGCATAAATAAACAAATGTAGTTTGCTGTTTCATAGATATATTTTGATAAAATTTAGCATATAAATTTACTTTTCCCTATAGGCCCTACTATAAACATTTAGTTAAATTACCTCTTCCCTTCTCTGTAGCAGCAAACCTAAGAACTCGTTAAACTATGTTATTTAGATATTGAAAATTAATAATGTCTTTTTAATGAGATATCAACCAGGCAAATGCAAATTTGCTTAATCTGCAAATTTGCTGCAGTGGTGGTATTTATATTACGTTTACGTTCAACAAAATAAAAAATTAAATAAATGCTTTACAGATTCCTTGAAGACATGGATAAGATCCGTTTCATCATCATCGATGAGTATTCGATGATAGGACTTTCACTTTTTGGGATGATAGAGCAAAGATGTGCAGAATCCAAGCCTCAGTGTAACTCTCAGGTAGTAATTTATATAAAAGTTTTATAATGAATTTTGTTTTTGGCATTTACTAATAACATATCACATTGAAAAATTATTATTCAGTTTGAACTATTGTTATTACTCTCCTCAGCCCTATATTGAGTTATACACAGGTTTGGAACTATTGTGATTAAAAATTTTTTTCCACCTTCTAACACAAATTTTTTTTAAAGTTCAAAATCTTGTTTTTTAATTAAATAAAGAAAATATCAGAAAATATAAGAAAATATATTTTGTGTACCAGAGGTAGAAATGATTAACATTTTAGTATTAGGATTGCATTCTTTTTCTCAATTCTGAAAAAATAATATTATTTGAGAATTTTTTGGGTTTAAGTGAAATTTAAAGCTCTAATTGTAGTACAATATTAATTACCCATATAGATTGCTTATGGATATAAAATAAATCTAACCAAACTAGCTGACCTTGTTTATAATTATTTATTAATTTTTAGATTTTTGGAGGGATTCGTATCTACCTCATAGGAGACATCAGACAGCTACCCCCAGTTGCAAGCAAACCACTCTATTCCCCATCAGCGAAGAGTGAACTTGAAATAAAAGGAGCATTTGCTGTGTCTCAGTTCCAACATGCTGTTGTCTTGACTCAGTCAATGAGACAGACTGATAACACCTTTAGGTAAGCCCATGATTTAGATTAAAAAAAACTTTGACAATTATTATTATGGCATTTCATAGTGTAAATATTGAATTATGGCTAAATTGAATAATATTAAGTATTTCATACTAGCGGCTGACCCCATGCCTTGCAACGGGATATAAAGCCCTACTTTATGGACAATACCTACTTGAAACATTTTAGTTAAACTGAAACAGCTACTTACATATTAGTAAACAGATTTCTGTGAAGCATTCTGTGGAAACAGTGTAGCACTATTTCAAATTATGACTAATGCAGAATTTTGTGATTATTCAAACCTACAAAACAGTTGGTGAATGTAACCATATGCTTAAATTATATTTACTTGTAAACATTGTCATTCCAAAAGTCTGACACTGGACCACTTAAAAATCTCTGGGTTTCGGGGTCCATATGTCATATACATACAAACGCACTTCGTCTTTTGTAGATGTAGATTTCGGCACCAGCATGGCAACCTATAAGGCCCATGTCATTTATTTTAAATTAATTTTATGTGCTTATTTTTGCCTTTATCATTAAAGAGATTCTGCACATCTACAGTAGAATATCTTTCTAACAATATGCGTAGATGTTCCCTTCGATGCAAAAAAAAAAAAAAAATAATAAAATATAAAGAGATTTTCTTGCCTATTAATATATAGATGATATGTATTAATAGTATATAATTTCATGTATACTATGGAAATTCTTAATTTTTTAATGTGTATGTCATATAAGCATTTCATATATAAATATACTGTGACTCTTTACTAAAAAAATAACATAGGTAGTTTTGAGAACAACAATAAACCATTACATAATTTATAATTATTTTTTATAGGCAAGCCCTTGACGAGGTTGCCAGGGGTCGTTGCACGGTCGCAACATATGCAGTTTTCAGTAATCGTTTTTATATCAACTTGACGGAAGAAGAACGACGAAACTTCAACGATGCCATTCACATCTTTTCCCTGAGAATGACGGCTAAAGCTTTCAACCTAAACCGACTACTAGGCCTGCATTCCCCAGTAGCTCGCATCCCTGCTAAACACAACAACTTGGTGGCAAGTCAGGGAACTAGCGATGACGCTGGAGGTCTCCAGAAGGTGATCTACCTCGCGGAAGGAGCTTTAGTTGTGCTCAAGGCCAACTTGTGGGTGGCTTCTGGGCTCGTCAACGGCGCCATCGGCGAAGTCGTGGCAATTGTATATGAGTCTGGAAAATCCACCCCAAATGATCTACCAATAGCTGTCATGGTGAATTTCGCCAATTATTCTGGACCGAGGATGCAGCGAGATACATTTCCGATCTCTCCGATAATAAGATCATGGAAGAAAGGAAATGCAACTTGCACAAGAGAGCAGATTCCTTTGGATCTGGCTTGGGCAAGCACAGTCCACCAATCTCAAGGCCAAACATACGACCGGGTAAGTTGTCATTTGATTTTAGGCGGAATATAAATTATTATTCTAAAAATAAATAGCTATAATGTATTTTTATTATATACATGACGTTAATACTATGGCAATTCTTCAATGGGTTCATATTTAAAGGCAATAGTATTTATCAATCTACAGTTACGTTTGCATTTAATTTGCTAGGTTCGTATACCTAGACAATTCCATATACTATAATTACTATAATTTATGGTGCACGTCCAAATAATTTCAAACATTTACAGTTTGATTTGCTATTTATAATTCCTGTACCTGCTTTATAAATCCGTTAAAATATACCAACATATATTAAGTTTCCATTTCAATATATAAATAAATTACTTTTATTATTTTTCAATCATCTAAATTTCAAACATTAGGGCCTGGATAAGGTTTGCCAGAGTGTATTTCAATAGCAAAAATAGGTCTATGTGTTGTTTACGAGTAATAACAATCTACATATATAAAACCATGTAAAGTTTATCAAAGAATCTGTTTAATTTCCAAACAAGAAACTGACTTATATAATATAAATGAAATATGTAAAATTTATCGTAAAATATTTAAAATCATACCTCCTCAACTGAGCTAAATCAAAATATAATCGACAAGTCTATAAAACCCCCATTTTATTGAATTTCCCTTATGGACAAGAATCTATTACCATAGGTTGTGTGGTAAGCCTTTAAGATTGAAACCGTTACACATATTCGTTTTGAAGCCCCTATATGCCAAAAAACACTATTAGTTCATTTTAATATGTATATGACTGTATATATATTGTCAGTCAGCACAATAGTAATAAAGAGAATAGTTTGTTAAAATTTTAAACATCTAAAATAACAGATGCTTAGAGATTCAACTTTCTAACAGAAAAGTTAAAATGAATTATTTGGTTTTCATGTAATACTTTTAAATTATTATTAGGTTGTCGTGGACTTGGGGCGTACAGAGTTCACGATCGGTCTCTCCTACGTTGCTCTCTCACGCTGCAAGACGTTGGATGGATTGGCAATCAATCCACCATTTATCAGAAAACGACTGGATGATTTGCATCATAAGAATTCTTTGAAGGTTAGCACTTTTGTGACGAAATAAGTATACTTAATATACAATATACATTAATTAATATATTTCCAATTAATAAAATAGAATGATACTGTAATTTTTTTTATACTGTACTTATTTCCCCTCATATATAGATTACAAGTTTAATCCGTATTTGGTTAATTAATTGAATAAAATATTCTCCCTAACTGGGTTATGTTCCTTTTTGGTTGTGTTTTTTAATGCCAGGGTAGTTGTGATGAAAATATTTAATTCATTCAATAGCAATGGATGAATTTGATTAATTAAAATTATAGGCTTATATATCTGTTGATTCATATATTCTTGATTTTTTATCTTATAAAAAGCTAGCAGCAACCAAATTTTTGAACAGGACAGTTGACCTTAATTATGGGAAAATTGAATTTACATTCAAATCAATATTATTTTTATTCTCTTCGAAATGTCAAATTGTAGTTTCTACATATATATATTTGAATGTTTATATTCCCCTAAAACTTAGATATTGCAAGTACGTTAATGTAGCATCTGAAAAGATTTCATGGAAGTGAATACCTATTTGTCTACAAACAAATTCCAAATCTACCTTTGTGTAAAATTTCAGCCTAAGTTAAATTGTACGTATGTTTTAAACATGTATAAAACTTAGCATACATCCGATCCAAACAAAAATACAGAAATCAAATCGTGGTCATAATATTATAGATATAAATAAACTATTTTCGAATTTTATAAACTTAATAAAGAGTAACATTTTTAATTAAAATAATCATTAAAACAAGTAGGTACCTATTTAAAATAAATATAAATATAGCAAGTTTATTATACTTTCATTACCTATCAAAATGAATTTTTTGTGGAATGACAATCTCAAACCCCCAAGATCACGAAATATTTTAAAAAATAATAAGAATGTAATAAAGTTTTATTATATTGCAATATTTTACCATCAGGACAAACTGCAAGCAGAGGGTAACATCATGAAGATGGCTCAGGGTTTGCCCTTTCGGTTGTCATCATTTATACCTGTGAGGTGTCCACAACCACCTGCACCTGCTCCATCCCCACCACCTGTACCTGCTCCACAACCACCACCTGCACCTGCTCCACCATCACCACCTGTACCTGCTCCACCACCACCACCTGCACCTGCTCCACCACCACCACCTGCACCTGCTCCATCCCCACTTCACCGACCCAAGACTCCTGCTCCACCAAAACCTTCTGCACTGCGGGAAGAGACAGTCAGAGTACACGAGGGAATTGTGACCGTTGTCGTGATGCCCGGCGACGGTCATTGCCTCTTCTCAGCTGTCCTTCACCAGCTTGGACTCTCTTCCCCCATTAACCCCAATCATATGGAATTTGTCAAAAATTTACGAAAAAGGGTTGTGGAGTATATTCGTCAGCAGGACTTGCATTCCGGTACATAAATATAACAATCAAACTAAATATACTGTAATATGTATTTAAATTAGGTAAAAAGAAATAATTAGCTGAATCCCTAGCCACAATTCAAATTCAAATGCGACCACTAATAAAAATGCAAAATATTATATAAATACATCCCTTGCAGCAAACCTGTATAGTCAGCGAACTTTAATTGATTGAATTGATAATTTAAATAAATATTCAAATCAAGTTTTGTCATTGTATGTTCATGAAAAAAACGTACAGAAAAATTCCCTAAAATAATAACAAGCTGCTAACAAAATTCAAAACACCCCTGTTTTAGCAAACCTGCAGTATACATGAATTTCTATTTGCCTGTTTTAATTTTCAATTCAATCTATTTAAAACACATTAGGTTTAACAATTACCTAGGTTTACTGCTACAAGCAGGGTAAAAAGGTGTATTGTTAGTAAAATATTAATAGCTTAAATTAAATAGTATAATTATATTATTATTAATAGTATAAATTAAACAAATATACCAAGTTTGATCAAAATTTTTTGATAAACAAGCAAACCATAACAGTTTTACTTATTCTCAGCAAAATAACCTTTAGAGTTTTAAAGAATTTTTTTAAAAATTTTATCCATAAACAATATTAGTAAATAAAACTTCAATATAGCACATTAAATTAATTTATTACTAATTATTTACTTAAATAACTAATTAATTATTACTTAATTTATTTATTTAGTCTATTAAGAATAGTTTGTAAAGAAATCGGATTTTTTTAAATTTGAAGGTCAAAAATTAGAACCCCCACTTTTACCTTATTCAACCCCTTTAAAACCCCATTACCAAGGTCCGATCATGCTGGTTCAAGAACCTGTACAAAATTTTATCAAAATCATATTAATTTTCCTCGAGATATTGTGCCAACGGGCACACATACTTAGGGAAATTCGCTAAAAGGGAATTTCATGGTATAATTCAACTCAACTGCATCAAACATCATACCAAGTTTTAAAAAATAAGGAAGAACTTTTCTTTATTTTCTATTAGGTCATTGAGACAGTTTACTGTGTTTACCTTTATCAATATCCTGTTGCCACTCGACAATAAACTTGAGTTTTTCTCTAATTTATTCAATTATAGGGCACACACAGATATTACAAACAATAAATAGATTATGACATACACATCTTGATTTTAGCAAATTTCCCTATAGAAAAGCCAGAAGTAGCTAATACCGTAAGTGGGATGATAAGACCTGGGTCCGGGACCGATTTACTCTTTTATTTTAATGTCCCCAAAGGCCAAAAACACCATTCGTTTGAATTATATATAAATTTATATATGTATATACATATAGATTTAAATATATATATGCGTACGTGAACATGATAACTATTTTTTCAGATCTTGATGAAATTTGGTTTTAAGTGTAAGGTGGGATAAACTTGAATAGGTTTGCCGATCTGCATCATCGGACCATGGGAACGGGAGTTTATGGAGTAAAAATTTAGTTTTGCCACTTTTACAATATACCTTGTTATATAAAAAAATCAACAAACTTCGAAAAAACAAAATGCAATTATATAGAAATTTTATTTGATAAAATTAAATTTAATATAAATAGGGCTAATCAACATTAAACCTTAAGTATAACATTATTGTATCAATATTAAATAAAATTACTTAAAATTATTAGGTTTAATAAAAGTTTAATGTTACAGGCCTTTGGCGCGCACAGCTAGAGGACTCTATAAGTGCCAACTTGACGAAATATCCAGCAGTGCGAAATGGAGTTATTGTTCCTTGGGAGGAAAGGTTGAATTGCTTCCTGGAAAATCTTTCTGTAGACGAGTGGGGTGGCACCGAAACCATTGTGACCATCGCTCAATTGCACAATATAACACTTACAACATATTTCGAAGACGGTGGTGATGGTTTTCGGTGTCAAAGGATCATCTCAGGGGGGGAGAGTGATAGGGAAATTGCTATAGTGTACCGGCTCGCAGCTGTTAGGGGATGTGCTGGCCCTGTGAGTCGAGTGCACTATGACAGTTTAATTTGTTTTAATTAAGTTAGTTTGTATATACGTATATTTTAAACTATTTATATATATATTTTATTTTTATTACTTATTGCTGTATTATTATTTTTGTAATTTGGTTAAATAACCAATATTAAACATTAATTGCATAATTTCACTACAATCATTTTATTTCAGTTTAAAAGTTTCAAATTCATTGGCAATTTCAAATTACTTGTAGCTTTCAAAAGTATGGAAAATGGTATTTCCAATTTGAAGTACTGTAATGTGTTACAAAATCAAAAGGTTATAGCTAAAATTTTATGAAATTTCTGAACACATTGCCATTTTCAAAGTAAAGAACAATCCATAATTGTCAAGCAATATCGCTACAATGTAAAGTAATTAAAACAAATGACTCCAGATTTGAAAATAATGACTTAAGTTTTATTTGAAATAAGAGGAATAATATTACACACACTTGAAATCTTAGTAGGCCTATTTATGCTCTTACTGTACATAAGGGTAAAATTGTAAGAGTAAAATTGTGTTAATAAAATAGTTTGTAACATACTCATTTTACGAAATCCTGAATTTTTGTGAAAAATTATTATTCCAAGTTCTTTATTCCTTGACAAATTGATATAACCATTGACAACAATTAATAAACGGTTACGATATTATATTATTCTTTGTTTCAAAATAATTATCTATGTGTGTGTATATTATGAAAGAAACATATACAAAAATATAAAAATTGTTGTACTAATGCACATTAAAATAACTATTCTGAGTTCACTCATCCCGTTACGCGCAGAATAAGCGTACTCCTAGTAAAATAGTGACAACATGACAGTTAAAATTCAACAACGTGTAATGGAATTAAAAGGCAAACAAAAAAGTCTTACAAAATATGAATTATTGGCCTAGCACTGAAAGGGTTAACACTTAAATCAGTATTTGTTTGTGTTAAACACTTATTTGGAAAACTGAAATATGAAACTGACTTGGAAAAGGATATATTGTCACTTATTTATGATAATTAAGACAGTAAATAGATGAGTCGGTGGAGTGGTGGTGCTGACTTCGGGCCCAAAGCAGCAATGTCGTGGGTTCGGATCCTGGTCACTGCCACTACCTTTATTAGTATAGTTCACCCTTGCATTGTACAGGCTCTCCCCTTGCCTAGGTCTTGGTCTAGGTGCGTTCCACGCACAGGCCCATATCCTATGCAAGGTTAAAAAAAAACCGCCAACCTCTTAAAAAAATTAAAGAATTTTCACTGGTTTTAGATTTTGACTATTAGAACTGGCCATTAAATAACTTCTTGATCAGCATTGTACGTGTTATTAAATTTACAGGAAGTAAATAAGAAATGTCTTATAACACTTAAAACGTATATTTACCGTCTTGTGAGTAACAGTATAAGTGTAAATATATGTTTTAAATCTTATAAGACTTTTCTTTACTTTCCGTAACTGGCCATTATCAAGCCCAATTTGAGAACTATACTTGTAGGCCATTAAGTTTGAAAACCACTCCACCGCTATTGCTTGTCTCCATTAAATGCTTCTCATGGAAGTTGTTTATAAAAGGTTATAACCATTAACAAGCTAAACAACAATGTATAAACTCTAATACCTACATTGAGTAAAATGTTTATTTCAGGCAATTACCCAGTTGGACAGGAGATGGACTACAGAACAGCCAAGGATCGTTTCACCTCTGAAGAAGCTCGCACTCTCGATCGGCTTCATAATGATATCTACAATGAAGCCAGGCATGCTGCAGAGGCTCATAGGCAGGTAAGGAGAATCGGAGGATTGTATTTTCAGAAGGTATTTTTAGAACTATAATTAAAGAGCAGGACTTGTAACTAATTATCAAGTTTGCGTTGATAATTTCTTGCTAGATTGTATGTTTAATTCAGTCCTTAAACATCTAGGGCTGCAGTAAAACATTAGGGGCACACAATGTTTTGATTTTACAAAACTGCTTCCAAGATCTACTTTAATCTCTCATTTTTCATGGTCAATAAGATCCTCTCTAATCAAGGTCTTATGGTTTTTACAATTAAAAATGTGTTCAAAAGGTACCTATTTTAAAAGAATATTGTCTCCAGAGCTTCTGGTATAATTCATCAATTTTATTTTTAATAATCATTCCTACAAGAAAATTCCAGAGAACAACATTAGTTTAAGTAAAAAATGTTGTGAAAGAACCCATTTCATATTTACTTTTCTTGTTAATAACGTTTTCTGAAGATTTCTATTGATTTTCATCAATAGTCAAGCTCAAAAATTCTAATTTAAGAATTTTCTTTGATATTAAATACCTGTAGGCTAACTCACAGAAGAGTAGGGCCTACATTTCTGGTATAGGAAAACATTTCAAAAATAGGTAATTTTATAATTAGATTGTATTAGTTTTAGTAGGTGGTCAATGTATTAAAAAATAAAAGTAGCATATTAAAATTGTTCAAGCAACCAATTTAATTTTTGTTTATGACTTTCGACAGATTAACTAATCTTCTCCTATCTTGACAACATCAAGAACCCAGTTAACTTCTAGGATCTATGTTTGGGGAAAATAATGTAACAATTAAACCTGTATTTTATATGATAAGCTGGAATGAGTGAGTCTCTGAACTGGTGCGACAGATTGTTGTGTGTGATTCTACTTAGGCCTAGTCATTGTATTAAAAGTGTAAAATTAGGTCAGCTATTTATTGAGATTAATTTAGGCTACGTTGGACAAGAGGATTTGTCTGTTCTAACTTCATATTTTGGTTAATTGAGATATTTTACTTAATTGTTTACAGACCAGGAAGTACATACAGAGCTGGGTGAAACCGGGTATGACAATGATCGAGATATGTGAAGAACTTGAGAAGACTGCTCGTGCTCTGATTGGAGAGAACGGACTGAAGGCTGGCCTAGCGTTTCCTACGGGCTGCTCCCGCAACCACTGCGCAGCGCATTACACTCCCAACGCTGGAGACACAACGGTGCTGCTGTACGATGATGTTACCAAGTTTGACTTTGGAACTCATATCAATGGTAAATGCAGTTCTTATTCTCTTGCACTCTTGCTGTAGTAGGGATTTTTAGATTATTAAAGAGTAAGCAGGTATCTAAAGCCAGGTTTTCTCAGGCGTAGAGCAGCAATTTCAATAGCGGACTGTTCCTCTTCCGCGCCTGGGAAAACCCAGCTTTACCTTAGTCTTTGTCTATACCTTGACAAAGTACCCCAGGGCACAAAATAGGTAATGTATGTTTTTTGTGTGTATTATGACCTACCTGGTATTTTTTCTGCAGTATGTTACAACGCCTCGAACATTCCCAACCAACCTAAAATTATTTACAGGGCTTTTAACAGGTTATTTTTTTTATTTTTTTTGCTCTTGGTTATTTTTTGTTATTTTTTTGGAACTTGGTTATTTTTTTTTTTTTTTTTGGAATTTTGGCTATTTTTTTATTTTTTTGGGGGATTTTGGTTATTTTTTTATTTTTTAGGGCAATTAGGTTTTTATTGGTCAATTTTGATGAAGCTCGTAAAACTTTTAAAACTCATGAAATGCCCCCAATAAAGAGGGGTAGGATTAGTAACATAAAACAAAATGAACATAGATTTATACTCTTGTCTTTGTACATTTGATTCTGTATATAAGACCTGTGACTTTATACATATTTGTATGTGTACATATTGTTATGCTATTTAAAATTAACAATTTGTTTAAATAATTAATACCTGTTTTATTTGGTTTATGATACTTGTCAACCTGAACTGAGGGGGAAATATCCCGCTCAAATATCTCAAATTGTTTCCAAAAAAAGGATAAACCTAATAATTAAGAGCTATGTTTGACTTTGATGTTTTATTCAATATATATTTTTAATTTGACGTTAACATTTATCTAAGTAAAAAATGTTAGTATTAAGATATTAATTATATTTGTTTTTGTATTTTTTGTCTAAATAAATGTTTAAAAAGGAAAAAAATGGAAAAAAGTAAGGGGAGGATGGGAGGACTTTTTTCTATTTTTTCATTTTTTTATTATTATTGCCTTAGTAGATTATCACTTACCTAGTTCAAAATTATCCTGTCATTTTTATTGCCTACATATTTTTAATATCCCAATACAATGCCGGTTTTTGTAATTTTTAGCGACATTTTGAGTTTATTGAAGGTTATTTTTTGGTTATTTTTTTATAATTTTGGTTATTTTTTATTTATTTTTACCTCAAGAACTGTTACAAGCCCTGTATTTATCTACTTTCTGTAATAGATACGTTTTCTGTAAGAATATTATTTAATGTGAGGGTTAATGATTGTTGTTGCAAAAGCAGGCTAACCTGAATGAGTAAGAGTCCATCATGCATTACAAAAATTACTGCAACTCTACTGTTGGGGATAAAATATATGACATGGCACAAGAGCCTATATTTGGAGAATATTTGCCAAAATAATATTTGGCTTACCCTGCATGGGAACAAGCCTACTCTGACCCAAGAAACATACGTACAACTCTTAAAAATATTTACAAAAATTAGAATACCGCATTTCACTGATACAGACAGCATTTTAAACCAAGAAGTATTTGAGCTATTAACTAAGTTGAGCAAAATCTCCTTTTTATCAGTTTAAAAAAAATAAATGTCTGGTATTACAGGTTCAACCGATTATATCTTTGTTTAAGGTCGCATCATTGATTGTGCTTGGACCTGCACTTTCAACCCCAAGTATGACAAACTGATAGAAGCTGTTAGAGATGCTACCAATACTGGAATTAAGGTAATTTTTGTGTGGAAATTGGCTTTCAACGATTTAACAAATAAACTAGTGAGTGAAACAAACTAGTGTATTTTATTATTATATGCTTATAATAATAGAGTCCAGCTATTCCAAACTAAGTGGATCGAACCCTTTTCGGATTAGCGGGAACTAAGAATAAGCTGATTTATTCAATAGTTGAACCATAGCTGATGTTCATGGTTTTGCTGTGACGATGATGAAATTACTTTTTCTTATATAAAGTATCTATTTTATATGAAACTTTTAATACCGTAACTGTTTCTTCAAAGTTGTGTGGCATGTTTTATAAACAAATTACTTATATATACATATTACCATCAGTTAGAAGTTATTTTCTCTTGACATTTTTCATGGTTAAGATTAATGCTTTCCTTTAAGTTAAATGTGACGATTGAGTTCTTCAAACCTTTTGCTCTCATACTAAAACGTGCTCTGCAGGTTGCTGGTATAGATGTTCAGCTATGTGAGATAGGAGCCGCCATTCAGGAAGTGATGGAGTCGTATGAGGTTGAGATTGATGGTAAAACTTACCAAGTCAAGTCAATCAGGAACTTAAATGGACACTCTGTTGCTCCTTATCGTAAGTATCCAAGGGAATACCCCCACTGCAGCAAGCCTGCAAACTAAGTAAATTTCAATATACCTTAGGCCTATATGATTTTCACTAAGATATTTCCGTAAAATGTTCTTTTTAAATTAAATTATTTTCTATGAGTAATTAGGTTTACCTACTACACGGAAGGTAATAAAGTGTGTTTTTAATAATATGTCTGAAAAAAATTTTTAATAAAATAAGCAAAACTCGATTAAAATAAGCATAATAATGAGCAAAATACAACAGTTATTATTCTCCATAAGAATAACTTATGGGGGGGGGGGGAATACTCCGTAACCATATAGCATACAACAACACTTCAATACCATTATTTGTTTTTTACCCTCTACAATAGTTATTTGTGCAACTAGTGAGAAAAGTGAGCAATTGACTCACTCGAGAGAAATCCTTACTCACGAGCCGTAGGCGAGTGAGGAATGGTTTCTCGAGTGAGGCAATTGTACTTTGAACTCGAGTTGCACATTATACTTTTCCTACAGTTACCATAAAACAAATAAATTGGCGAAGAAACATAACCTATTTTTACACAGAAGTGAACTTTTAGGGTGACGAGCACCAAACAGGAGAAAGTCAAACTAATATAGTATATAACTAAAGTAGTAGGAAAATAGTGACTTCATTTGCTACATACACTATTTTAGTATTCTAACTTCAGGAGTGTTTTACTCCAGGAGTATTGTAGATTACTCTTCAGAGAAAATTTAAGGTTGGTGTGCACCAGTGTATAGTTGTGTACTAGACTAGTAAGCTAATGATAAATTTGTGCTAAAATATACTCCTACCCCCTAGTAGGTGTAAGTTATGGAGTATTTCGTTTTAAATAGGGTTAACCATGTATATTGTTTTCAGTAGATTATATTTTAGCGAATTTCCCATATAGGGAATAAGCTATTACCGTAGTACTCACGGTAAGACCTGGACCCGGGACCGATTTTTTTTTTTCGTTTTGAGGTCCCTAGAGGCCAAAAACACCATCCGTTCAAATTCATATATATATATATTTATATATATATATATATGTGTCCGTTAGTGCGATAACTCGAGCAAAAATGATCCGATTTTGATTAAATTTGGTACAAGTGTGTAAACCTACGTTTATTCGAACGAGTTCGCGAACCAGCATGATCGGACCATGGGAACGGGGGTTTATGGGGGCTTTTATGGGGTAAAAATGGGTTTTTCCCATTTTTGACCCAAAAAACATAAAATTTTGCAATTTCTTTCTAAACTATTTTGTAGAGCTTAAAAAAACAAATTATTTAGTGTATTGAAGCGTTATAATGCACCAAATGGTTACGGAGAAAATTCCAAAAAATTGTAAATTTAAAATGCCCATGTTATTCTTACGGAGAATAAGTAAACTGTTGTAGTTTGCTTGTTTATAAACATATTTTGCCCAAATTTGGAAAATGTTTTTATTTCTTACTAACTATTAACATTTTACATAAAAAACACTTTTACCCTCCCTGTTGCAGCAAACCTAAGTTTGTGTAAAACTGATTCTATATAAATAGGGAATAAATGTGATATTTTTAAGGAGACATTTTAGTATAAATCCATTCAGGGAAATGGAAATTCGCTTAGTCTGCAGGTTTGCTGCGGCGGGGGTATTTATGTTAACCATGGATTATGCTGAATAGGCCTACATAGACTATTTATTGAATGCACCAAATGCAGTACGGTTCGTGATAAGAGAGACCCAATTGAAATATTAATTACCTATTATTGTTTAATTAGTAAAACAAAAATAAACAAAAAAGTAGAAACTAATTTATACATGAAATACTTTTTTAAAATACCACGTTTTTAAACGCCCTAAAAAGTAGAAAATAATTTTAAATATATGGAGAGAATAAATAATACTTGTAAGATTTAAAACGAAAAACGTGGGGCGCATGTAATAGATGATAATAAAGAGGGGGTAGCTGTCGATTTGAAACAAATAAATTAACACAGTACATCGTGTATGTATGATTTACATCTATATTTCCTAATTCAGGTTAAAAATAGCTAATAATAATTCAATCTGTGAAGATAATCGTAAATTAGATATTGCATGTGCCCTACGTTTTTCGTTTTAGACCTTACAAGGTCTAAAACTATTCTCTCCGCATATTTATAAATTAATATTTAAATATTAATTTTATAATCAAAATTATAAAAATAAATATAAAAAAGATAAAATTAAATGAAAATGAAATAATTAAACAAATTAACTATTTGAACACGGAGGTTTTAACAATAAAAATCTATTTTCAACACAAAACTCTTGAAGCTTAATACTAATTTGCACAAAACACAAATAAATATTGCAGTATTTCTATATTTTGAGGTTATGTACTGTGCGGGACTGCACAACTAACAGAGTATTCACAGAAACTACAGAAGTTTCAACTAAAGAAGCATCCTGTACTTGAGCTCTCCAAACAAATCTCCAGTAGTAAAATACTTCTGTAGTTGAATACTTCTTGTGTTTTAACTACAGAAGTTTCACTTACTAATGTAGTATATTTTACTGATTTGGTGCTCGTCACCCTTAATATAACATTTAATGTGAAGTGACAAATACAACAGTACAACAGCTGACCAGCTGATTTACAGCCAGTGCTGCCAACGTATTTCACGCGCATACTACGTTGCCTGCATGTTGCGCGCTCACTATTTCGTGCCTTCACGTTGCAAATCTGGAGTGAGACAAAGTAATTAGAGTGAGACAATGTTAACATTGTCTCACTGATGAGCGAATTGGCCACTTTGCTTTCTCAAATCAGTGAGAGAACATGAACATTGTTTGGTAACTGTAGGAAAAATGGTTTTGTTGGTCAAAAATTAGAACAACCCATTTTTTCCGCGTGAATCCCGATCCCATAGTCCGACACACTACACTTACACACACTTACTACACTTCTTATCTCTTAACTCCTAACTCTGTTTCACCTTCTTTTACTCTTATTAACCCTTAGAAATCTTATTCCTTATTTAATTTCTGATATGTAATATGAATAGAGCAGAGCATTTCATATTATTTTTTAAGTTTTTAAAATCTAATCCTAGCAAACCCCTAGTGTGCAAAACGCAAGCAAGCCTGTTTGACAGTATTAGCTATAAAATAAAATTAAGGAGGGTTACTCTCACACTTTTAACCAGCCTCCCTTCCATAAAAATTATCCTTTGAAAACAACTACTCTTTTGTGAGTGGTTTCATTCACTTAATACATGTTTCAGGCATCCACGCAGGCAAGACTGTTCCTATAGTAAAAGGTGGTGATGCTACGGTGATGGAGGAAAATGAGTTTTACGCCATAGAGACGTTTGGATCAACTGGTCGTGGTCAGGTCCATGATGATATGGAGGTGTCACACTATATGAAGAATTTTGACGCAGGCTTCATGCCTCTAAGGTACTAATTTTACGATATGTGTTGGTTATTCATCCATGTGATCTTTTATGGTTAAGTCGTTCCGATGTTGATTTAATAACTTCAATTCCCAAGTTGTACAGTGCATTGAATTGAGTTGGTGTTTATAGAGTTTCTATGGGGGAAAAGGAGGTTAATATAACAAAGAATTGCACAAAGTAACTTACGGATAGCCACATAAAATGTGGCATAGACAGAGGCCAAAGAACGGATTTTGTGTAGCATTCAAAGAAAGCAATACCACTCATAGTAAAAAAAAAATAGCTGACATTGTTCTAGTTGCTTCTACGAAAGGAATAATACTCTACCCGCAGCAAACCTGTAGAGTAAGCAAATTTATATTTGTCAGATATGCTTCTAAGTAAAATATATATTTAAGATTATCAGATTAAGTTAATTCTATAATAAAAAAAAATTTTAAACTAGTACCTTTGACTATAATAGTCAATGCTAGTACATAGGTTTACCGCAGTAGTGACATTAGTAAAGTAAGTTTTTTTTTTAATAAGGCTTGTATAAAATTAAAAAAAAAATGCTAAGTTTGATGAAAATATATCCATAAACAAGTAAACTACAAAAGTTTACCTATTCTATAAGGTTAATTTGGGAGTTTTAAATTTATGTATGTCTTTGTCTATTGATTTCCTCCAGAACTATTGAGCATACAGCAACGCTTTGATATACTAAATTATTTGACTTTTTCAGTAACTACAACATAGTTTCGGATGAGTTGAAAATCGGATGACTGTTGCCCGAGTTATTGTGCTAAAGGACTATGAATTCAAATAGGTAGATGGTGTTTTGGGCCTCTGGGGACTTAAAAAGTCCTTCAGTAATAGCTTATTCTCTATATGGGGAATTCAAATGCTAAAACATATAATTTTTGAAAGGTTTTGGGAGAGGCTTAACGTATCAATACAATTTTATCATAGGCTTTCAAATTTTTTGGACTGCACACAAAAAATACTTGCATATTTTCCTCTTTGTTAACTATTCCATTCAACTATTTATTATCCTAGTCAGGCTTAGTTATTCCTAATAATTGTTTTACTGTTTTAGGTTGAAATATTTAACCATTTCCTTATTTAACGTAAAAAGTGTACGGTTTGGAAAAGCTACCTATGTCTAATTTGTTTCCATACTTATTAAGAATAGAATGAGCACTTTAAGATATTCAAGGGCAATTTGGTTTACAACATCCTCCACATTAAGATAAAGTTTATTGAGCAGTAGGAGTCTTATCTCGCACTGCTAACTCCTTTTATTATTTTTTTGTAAAAAGACAATGCAATTAGTTTGTTCCCAAACATCTATTTTATTTTTCAGGTTACAGTCTTCAAAATCCCTCTTAGGGACAATCAACAACAACTTTGGAACTCTGGCATTTTGCAAGCGCTGGCTGGATCGTGCAGGGGCTACTAAATATCAGATGGCTTTGAAAGACCTCTGTGACAAAGGTAAGAAGGAGGGCTTCCATTTAAAACTTGTGTTTGTGTTTAGTTTCGGCCTTCCTCAGTACTGAAAATAGTCATTGAGAAATCAAGGGTTGATGATAAGTTGCGTTTTGGGTAAATTATTTGAGCTCTCAAAAGTAGAGGGAGATCATTTTACACATAAGGACGAGTAAATATATTAGTCTTTAAGTACCACAATGTGTTAGTACTAAGTCAAATTAGTTTAATTTATATATTAATTTTTTTATTACAATATTTTAAAACCTTTAGTTTTAATAGGGTTTTGTATCCTAATGTTCTAAATTCAAGGTCTGAAATATAATAAACAAACCACAAAACTTGGATTGTTCAATTAGCAATGTTTACAATTTTCTTAATAAACAACAATGAAAAATAAAAGACAGAAGGTAAAAATAAGCAATCTATTTTAATTGGTAATTTAATTCAAACAACAATCGCTATCCTAATCTGAATCGACTTGAACAGTTTGATGAATTGTAGGTTGAACTCATCTGAAACGGTTACTAGTATTGTTGCCAGTTTAACAATTTGGCTATATCCCGAAAACCAAGATTCTACTTATAAACGTGGAACCTTCTACAGTTTTAACTTGAATTAGGCCTAAGTATAAGAATAAAAATATTTTTTTCTCCCAGTAATACAAGTAGGTATTACAGTAATTAAATTACAAGATAATGCACAATACAATACATGAAAAATAGTTATTTGTGTAACTAGTGGGCAAAGTGGCACTTTGCTGCACACTAGAGCAATGTTTACGCACTAGCCGCAGGCGAGTGCGGAATGATCTTGAGTGCAGCAAAGGCCTTTTGCCCTCGTGTTACACATTATATTTTCCGTACAGTCACTATAAAGCATATAAATAATAAGTCTTTCAAACACTATAGGCCTACAACACGTTTTTTGGTTCAGCTGGCAACACAAATAGGTGCCCTAGAGAAAGTAGTACCCGGTCCGTATCACTCCGCTATTTTTCCTCGGCAAGAAATGTGCTCCGCGACTTGAGAATATAGTTCTGTATGTTTTTGTAATTTGAAGTGGTTTCCGCGCCAAAAAAAAATGCTTTAAAGTTAAAGGTATTTTCTTGTTTATTAAGACCGTAGGAATGTTTTAAAAACGTTTAAAAGAAAAGTCCAGAAATACCGAAACTATAAACACGAAATGACAGGTTAAATCATAGTTATAATAGTCAATCAGCTGCTCATAGTATTATTATCTTTAAGTGTTGCCAACTTATTTCCAAGCATACACGGATTACGTGCATAATAGAACCACGCTTTTTTGTGTTGTTTCGTTGGAATCCTGATGTGCGCCAAAGTATAAACCGTACGACAAAGTATAAATATGCAGCAATTAGCAGCTTTCTGTACTATAAACAGTACAAGGAAGCCAACTTTGTCGGGTGACTGTAGGAAAAATAAATTGATATAATATTCTTTTAAACTAAATGTCCCACGTGTCAGACTGACTTAGAAAAAAAACACTGGCTTAATCACAACAATATGTACATAATAAAAAAAACCTAAAAAATTCCCTCTAGTCAGAGAAATATAGGATATGACCTTAACAAAATTGCATTAAAACGTTTTATGGTTTTATTTTGTAGTATTGGATGTGCAAAGTGACTTACTAAATGTTGGACAAAATCAATCCACGGGAAACCCCCTAAAATTGTGATTTAGCGGCTTTTCCCAACATTGGATGAATTTTTAAAAGTTACCACATGCATTTTTATGAGAATTTTTTTTTAGAAATTTAGTTGGGACTACCACCGATATTTAATTGGTGGTAATCTGATCCCGTTCTCAGTTGAAAAACCTAACTAACTCATTACAACTAACCATACACAAATGCCCAACCTAAGTTGAAATACACTACAGAAAGTAGCAGTGAAAAAAATATGCACTGTATACTGTTGACTGCTACTCTCTGAAGTGTATTCCAACTTAGGTTGGAATTTGTATATTGTTATTTTGTAATTTGTTAGTTAAGTTCTTCACCCGAGGACGGGATCAGATTTCAGATCCCGAAACATTGTGTATTGTTTTTACCATTGTGATGGAAAGTGTCCGCAATAAACCTTAAAACACAACATTAACTCACCATCACCAACAATGAACTTCAAACAAAGAATAGATTTTTAGGCTGACTTCAGTTCTTTAAAATCTATTTTTTGTTTTGTAGATATACTAGGCGACCCGTACGAAGCATTTTGATGTAAAATGTAGTACATGATTTAAGTCTTGGCACTGCTAACAGTTAGTTAATTTTCCAGGCATCGTTGAGTCATACCCCCCTCTCTGTGACATCAAGGGCTGTTACACTGCGCAGTTTGAACATACCATTGTCCTACGTCCTACTTGTAAAGAAGTGATCAGCCGCGGAGACGACTACTGAACTGCTCAATTATGTTTTGATACGTTTAATACTGCAAGAGGTTGTTTTTTTTTTCTTATCCTATTTCTTGTTTCAATTTCGAATTTATTTGCACCTGCAAACAGTGTTTTTGGTCCCGAGTGTATCAACGAAGAATGTTATGGATATGCTTGATATGAATTTTACAAATACATGTTGTGAGGGTATTTTTAATAGTTGTGAATCGGTAAAAATTAAAGTTCACAAAATTAAACTCTCACAAAAGGGTTTGCTAATTCTAATGTTTTGTTGATTGGATTTTTGTTTCTTGATACACATTTGAATTGTTTTTATTTGCATGCTCCCTCTTTTATGGGGACAAGAAACAAATTTAAAAAACTAAACATAATATTACCCACAGATGTAAAAGTACTGCAGGGCATTACATCAAGAAATTTCTCAAATAAGACCATGGAAATTCTCCAGTATACATAAGTTATATGTATATAAAAAAAGTTATTAAAGATTTGTTTTAATAATGCCGAGTTGTTTGTTATTTCATTTAATTTCCACCTCAGTCATGTGACTCATAATGTAATGAATCCAAAATGTTTGCCAAGAATAATCAGAAGCTGGTGAAGCATTCAAGCCAGTTTTATCAGTTAATTCATGTAACCAACCAAATTAATAATAAATAATCTTATATAGGCTACTAAAAAACTTTTGCAAAACTTATGACAGCTAGCCTGACTATACCACTGGACCGAATTACACACGGTTGGTAACAAATAAAAGATATTTCCCTGTAGATGTGCCAAATCCCTTTATAAATTAAAATAGGCTAAAAAATAAGCCCAAAAAATGAATTTTAAAATTTTTAAATAAGTCGCATTTGTCAAACTACTTTTAGGCTTTTGTAAATTCATGAAGTTTGTAAAGTTACAAACATTAATCTCATACATACAACATTCAAAGTCCTTTCTCATTACAAGGTTTTGAAGCAGGCATTTTTATATTTTTCCTTTTTTTTAATGATTTTAATATCGTTTTACTAGTATTAAAACTCCCCCTCCTAAGGAACAGTTTCTTGTAAAAGAGCAATTTTGTATCCCTCAATACTCAGAAAGAGGATTTCAGATTCATTCATTTTATGCTCAGATAAGGCATATCTGGCTTTAATATTCTTCCAAGTTAATTCTTAAGATATTTAATCGTGATGACAGATATTGTACGTTTTGGTGAAATATTTTAAGATAAAGGTTTTATGGTTGAATGTTATTTGGAGGCTGCAATTACTGTATAGAGATCTAAGAACCTGAGAAATTTTTTATTTTGAATTGGTTTAACAATTTTGTAGTTGTACTTTTTAGCGAATTTCCCATATAGGGAATAAGCTATTACCGTAGTACTCATGGTAAGACCTGGACGCGGGACCAATTTTTTTTTTCGTTTTGAGGTCCCTAGAGGCCAAAAACACCATCCGTTCAAATTCATATATATATATATATATATATATATTTATATATTTATATATATATATATGTGTCCGTCAGCACGATAACTCGAGCAAAAATTATCCGATTTTGATGAAATTTGGTACAAACGTGTAAACCTACGTTTATTCGAACGAGTTCGCGATCCAGCATGATCGGACCATGGGAACGGGGGTTTACGGGGGGTTTTATGGGGTAAAAATAGGTTTTTCCCATTTTTGACACAAAAAACATAAAATTTAGCAATTTCTTTCCAAACCATTTTGTAGAGTTAAAAAAAACAAATAATTTAGTATATTGAAGCGTTATTATGCGCCTAATGGTTACGGAGAAAATTCCAAAAAATTGTAAATTTAAAATTCCCATGTTATTCTTATGGAGAATAAGTAAACTGTTTAGTTTACTTGTTTGTGAACATATTTTGATCGAATTTGGAAAATGTTTTCATTTCTTACTAACTATTCACATTTTACAAAAAAAAAAAAACAGTTTTACCCTCCCTGATGTAGCAAACCTAAGTACTTGTTAAACTAATTCTATTTAAATCAAGAATGAATGTTATATTTTTAAGTAGACATTTCAGTGTAAATCCAATCAGTCAAATGGAAATTCGCTTAGTCTGCAGGTTTGCTGCGGCGGGGGTATTTTAATATTTCAATTGGGTTTTTGTTGAGGAATGTGAAGTGTAACAATTGATTTTCTTTTCCTTACCATTGATATGTATAAAGTAATTTAATGCTGAACTAATTTCATTGTCATAGTAATCTAGTTTAAATCTGTAGACAAGCACATTTCACCAACACTAGATTGCCCGTGATTTTTTCACTACAGTACCAACAAACACAGCTTCATGCCTGCGCTTCTCGCGGCATTGTCCAATGGTGCAACAACTGAAGCCCGAGCTGAGGTAGATGGTAGACACGGCTGCCTTTATCCAGACCGCGGCCTTCGAAGTGGCAACGTCGCAAGTGGTGTTGTAACAGCTGTTTTGTTTGGAAGCAGCTAAAATGGTATTTGTGTATTTACGAAATATTGGTTACTGAACTACGACAATATTGACTCCGCTTATAATATACAGATAATATGGATTTTTCATTAATTGTTTCGGTTTTCAATTACGTATGTGTTATTTTAAATATTTTAATAAATTTATTTTCATAAATATTTAAATCAATAAAGTGCGAATTAATGAGCTGATGTCACTTCTCTGCCATATTATCTTATAGGACGTTTGACACTAACCAACACCACTTGCAACGTTGCCAATTCTACCAGGCCGCGGCCTGTAGTTAAAGGTGGCCGTGTAGTGGAGCGCACCATTAAAGGTGGCCGTGGATAAACTCTTGAGTTAGTCTTTCAACATAGATGTCAAAGCTACATGGAAACTAGAGTTGTTGAACAATTTTGCAAGTGCAGACGACTCAAACTTCTTCTTGCCACCTAATTAATTGCCTCCCTCAAAGCTCAATCAAAAACATAAACAATAACTAGGATAGGAGTCAGGATTCAGGAAGACAGTAAAGAGGAAAGGAAAGGAATCAGGAATAAGCAGAGCTAATCTCGAACCCACAAATTGTTAATCGTTTAATTCAATTCAAATAGTTAAAACTTTAAATGCAATATTTAAGTAAAGTAAATATCAAAGTTTCGTTAGCAATCGTTGAATAGTGCTGAAAATGTGATAAATCATTATACTTGTTCAGATCAAAAATCAACATGCATACTTAACCTCATTCTGTAGGCAGTAAGTGTAAGTATTTATCGTTTAATATTAATGATAAAATGAAAAATAAATGATTTTACATTGTTCAAGCTTCAATAGGCCTATTCCAAAACACTCACTACTGGTTGATCTTAATAGCGTTTTTAATTAGTGTTGGGTAGGCCTATCGATAGTCAATATAAATTATTGCAAATATCAATGTTTGGAGGCCGATAGTTGATGTTTTTACTATCGGTAGTTGTCTAGGTGCCGATATATTTTTAGTATTGATATTTTACTCCAATAAGTATTTTTGTTAATAGCGTATTTATTATATAATACATTTTCTTCCGATATTTACTTTTGGTATTTATTGCGACGAACGTGACCATTTCTAGCTGAAAATAACTTAATGGTGTAAAAATTTTTCGGCGCTCTCTAATATTAACGGAGTTACGGTTGTTTTAAGTTTTATTTACCGGTAGGGTACTTAGTTTTTTTGACCTTAGAACCTATTTTAAACCTATGAAATGTTCTCTCCAGATACTTGATATATTACGTTAATTGTAAGTAATTAAAGTAGAAGACTCACTTTTTACCAGGAAATAACAGTGCAAAAATGTCTCCGAGGCCACGAATATTAACTAAGGTAACTTAAGATAATTTGTCGTTTTGATTTCCTTTAAGTTAGGCCTACATATCTACCTTCTATTCTAGTCTGCTACTGCTTGCCGCATTAGGAATTACAGAACGGACTAACTGTTGCTTGTAGAACTATACTGAACCTGAAATGAAAATGAAAATACGAAACTGAAGATAAGAGAATAAAAATAAGACAATCAAGTCATTTCAAAGTACATGTGCTACAAACATCTAAGAAACAACACGGCACTGAATAACTTATTTCAGAATGATTTTATTTAGGCATGTGTGGAAGGCAAGTCGGGCTTATGCGGATTCGTGACTGTATTAAGTGTTTTGAAGTTAGGTTAGATTAGGAAGGTAAAGTGTAGATTATAGTGAACTGAGTTGATAATTTATATTACACACAGGCAGTTGTTGTGCAATTAAAATAGTGTGTTTAACACAATGAAATAACGATTTCAAAAATGCTGCAAGCATTGAGCAATGCTACAAGCGGGCATCTTGAACGCTTGCTTTTCATTAAATATTCAACCAGAGATTAGTAAAACTCGTCATAATCGACTCATCTCTATGGTGTTACTAGGGGTGTAAAAATACACTCTAATCAAAAAAATATTCTATTAACATTTATTGCTATTAGCTTTAATAAAAGTTGCAAGTTTGGAAAAAGATAATATGTTATGAAACTCAAAGTTTGGCAACAATAGTATTTCAAATGTATTCTAATTGGAGGCATATCCCATGTTTTGTAGGTTGGTAGGGAAATCTTAGGGAATTCTATCTATTCTATCTATCTTAGGGAATTCAAAGATAATGGAAATTAGGTTAGATTTTTCCTGAAATCAAGAAATATGTTTGTATCGTCCTATATGTAGGCTAGGTCACAGTGACCGGCAGGGTTAAAACTCAAACTTTATGTAACATAGGCTAGCCTAGATCCATAACATGGTTTTTACAGACAAAATAATTTTAAGTCATTTTATTTATAAGCCTGTGATAATAAGTCCTTTGCTGATGAACCCTTAAAAGTTATCAACATAATTGTTTTTACAGGTCACAAGCTGCATTACCTAATGAGTAGGCCATCTCAGTGTTAGGCCTACGTCTTATGTTTATTACGAGCCTTAAACAGGTAAAATTTGTGTATTATTACTTACTAGCAGAGTACCCGTCCTTCGTACGGGGTTGGAATATAAGTATAAAATGCTTATTGCACTTATACTCAAGCTTTGCGTTTGCAATAAGGGAGGACACAGTTTGATAAAATTTGCTTTTTTAAATTTACAGTATTCTATAGTATTACACATATACCATAGCCATAATGTTCTACCACTTCACCTAAACAATAGAGAAAAATAAATTATCAACAATTCGCAAGATATCACAAATTATTCATGAAATGAAAAACATAAACATAACTGTAAACAATCCTACTTTGACAGTTCTCATTGTGAATCACAGTTTTTTGTTGCTGCTTAGTTCAAATTAGCTGTTTTCATAAATACAAAAATAATTTTAGTTCTGCACCCTGTTGGTAAATCTTATAAATTTTTAATGCTTTTGTATATCATAGAACCAACTTTTTTAGTTGAAACAGCTGACTAAATTCTTTAATTCCCTTTACCATGCGGGAATGATGAATTAGCGCTCATGAATACTCATAAGGTTAACATGGGGAATTACAGAGCCACTGAGGCGGAGCCCGAAAGGATTTTTGAGATAAGAATATGCCTATATGTTAATCGGGAATGTAAGCTATCATCATGCCAAATTTCAGCCCAATCCGTCCAGTGGTTTATGCGTGATTTAACTTCAAACACACAAACAAACAAACACACAAACTTTCACATTTATAATATTAGTAAGATTATCATTACTAAGAAAAGACGTAATATATTTACTAGTAGGTAGACTGTTCAATGGCTGTTCCGATCAATGCATATGGTCTTAAGAGTTAAATCAAAAAGAGTCTCTTGCTAGGTCTTGTGTGTGTAGGGCAGAGTTTTGTTGGAAAGGCCTAGGTAGGTACTTAAAGTAAAAATTTGGACCTCTTGAATGAAAAGTGACAACCTTGATATAGTTTTCGTCAGTGCCGCATTTAGCCAAACGGCGTCCCTAGGCACACAAAACAGTTGCCCTGCCGTATTATTGGTCGCAAAGCGTAAATAATGTCACGATCATTATTATTGAGTTATATATACAATATAATCCGTTGATATTTTAAATAAATCAACTCCTGTAAAATGTATAACATTGTATTAAACTTCGCAGTAATTGGCATTTGACCTGTCCCTATACTAAACCTCTAATGAGATTAACTGAACAATGATAAATACTTTCCGTCAGAAAATCTTAATCTTGTAAAATGTAGGCCTAGAAGTGGAACATTTACAATAGCATATTGTTTTATTGTGTTGTACACAATAACACGTAAAATACCTTTCTGATGGACAACATTCATGTCCCGAAACATCATTTAAATTGTCGTTATCTAATTATTCCCCTATTTCATCATCTCTAAGCGAAATGCCGGCACGATTCAACAGTGTTTACTAACATAACAAAGCATATAAACAGAACGACTCAACAGGTAAGTTAACTGGAGAGAATTACACAGCTGAATTTTGGCAGCCGCTGCAGGGATGTCGTCGGGACCAGGCCTACCCAAAAACTAAATATCACACGCAAAAGAGCAGGTTATTCCTACTGAGCTATAATGATAACTGAAGTCACCACTCTGTGTTTAAAAAACGTACCACTGTTTTTGCTGGTTTTTTTTCAGGTTTCGTGTTATTAGATTGGTTGTGTGATCAGTTGGTGGGACTTGTCAAATTAGAGGCATCCTGTTGTTTTGTTGATAGTAAACCAAGTATGTCAACATTATGATTGCAATAAGTTTATTTATTTACTTTACGAGCAACCCATTTTAACAAGATCATAAATACAACAGCGATGGTTCAATAAAAGATAAGTAGGTGGGCCTGTAGGGCATTGACAAAAATAATTACACTAGGCGTAGTAAAAATAATTACCAGGAAACTTGACTATTTTCACCATTAATCATACAGTAGAACCTCTTTAATCCGAACCCCTGTAATCCGAACGTCCACTAATCCGAACGCCTCATTGCTGTACTCTATACACAGTACAGTAGTTCTTACTTGTATGTATACTGTATTTATTTATATACGCACCATAGTTATTTCAATTGTAATGTATAGTAGGCCTACTGTTTATTTCTTATGTTTAATACTGTATTGTATAAATTCTGTATTCTACTTTAAAAAGCACTTTTCACTTTTCCCTAGCTTTGTTATGTAAAAACAACAATATGTTCTGTAATCCGAACTATTCAATAAACCGAACTACCCCCGGTCCCAATTAGTTCGGATTAAAGAGGTTCTACTGTAGCTTGAAAATAAGTTAGCATAAAAACAATTCATAATGTTTCAAAATAACTTTAAATACCGTACACAAGTTTTAACATTCAATAACTTAAATAAGTTGAAGTCCATCAAATAACGGATAACCACAAATAAATAGCATGGATAGGTTAGAATGAATTGAATTTGGCAGCATCCCACCAACCGATCACAAGGCCAACCTAACAACACGAAACACCGAGAACAAACGAGCAAAAACAGTGGAACGTTTTTCTCTAATGTTCAACCAGAGAGTAGTGACTCCAGCTATAATCTATTTATCTCCATGGTTATTCCCAACACGGCGGCAGTACCAAACAATGCAATCTTCCTTCTTCTTTGATTTGCTTACTAAGCGCGGCAAATTCAAACTACACTCGGACGCGCCCGTGCATCAGTGGGTTGGAAGCAGGGCTACCGGTCTGTCAAGCGGGCGTACGTGGGATTCATTCAAGAGGTTAAAGTTTTGTGCCCCCTAAAATTTTGCGCCCCAGGCCTGGGCCTAGTGGGCCTAATGGGAAATGCGGTACTGGTTTTCGTTATCTTCCCTCGTTTAGCAAATTCCCCATATAAGGAATACTGTAAGCTATCACCCTAAGTAAGATGTATGGTAAGACCTAGACCCGGGACCAGTTTAATTTTTTGTTTAGAGGTCCCTAGAGGCCAATAACACTTCTCTGTTCAAATTCATACTCATTACTTAACAATAGTACCCTTTAAATTAATCTTATTAATCAACTCTAAAAGGTAACCAAAAGACCGCTGTAAATGAATGGACACTTGGCCATAGAATGTTTGTTTACAGTTATTCAAAATTGCCCAGTTCCAAACTAAATCAGCATACTGTTTCCAGACATCTATTTTACTTGTCATCATAATTCACGTAATCAAGTACAGTTCTCAGTTTTTTGGTCACCTGGAGGCCCTATAGTTTTTCTATTATTTTATATACAACAAAGTTTTCTCAACAACTGGTGGTTTGGATTTAAGGTGTGTTAATTAGCGGGATTTTAATTTCAATTGTGTACATGACAGCAAGAATCATTATGGTATTCTAGAGCTTGTAAATACTTTTAGAATATTGCAAATTTACTAATTGTTTAACATATTTAATAAATGTTTCTATATAAGTTATGATCGTTTTCAGAAGTGAAAAAAATCAACACGAGAACAGAAAGAAATTTAATTATAAATAAGAAGTTCAATCACAAGAAAACTAATTAAACATCCTTGATGTACTTGAAAGAAGTGCTTAAAATATTGTGTTTCCCATTTACAAATTAAATTCCTTTTGTTAAACTAGAATTTAAATGATATTGAAAATCTTTGTTGCAGGTTAAGACAGTGAAAGGAATCAAACGAAGAGATTATACTGATTATATAATTCAATAGAAGAATACAGAAAGATAAGAAAAATTTCCTCAAGTATATGGTAAAATACCTAATAATATGCATAGCAAGATTTGACTACATTAGATACGATACGATGTTATATGAGAGTGGTAGTCTATCATGTAGCGTAGCTGCTATACATTTTTAGAAGTCCTACAAAGAAGGTTACTATTTAATATACATACAAATCCCTTTCATAGCCTGATTTTTCTGATTAGTTACTATATTCATGTGATAAGTTTCACAGAGATGAAAAGTGCAAGAGTAGAAATGTTAACTCACACTAAAGATTTTCCTCTCAAGTGTCCAATATGTGAGAAAATTTGTTCAACTCAATCCAAAATGAAGGTTCATATATTGTATCACACGGGAGAGCGGCCCTTTAAATGTTTAACATGTCAGAAAACCTTTTTCCAAAAGGCAGAAGTAAAGAGCCATTTGTTAAAACACTTTGGGACGGGTCATTATAAGTGTAATGCATGTGAAAAATGCTTTACAGCCAAAAAATTAATGAAGAAACATTCATTAGTTCATACAGAAGAGAGACCTTATAAGTGCACTACATGTGGAAAATCCTTTGTCTCTAGAAACTTTATGAAGAGACATTCATGGGTTCATACAGGAGAGAGGCCTCATAAGTGCACTACATGTGACAAATCCTTTGTGTCTAACAGCGATATGAAGAGACATTCTTTGGTTCATACAGGAGAGAGACCTTATAAGTGCACTACATGTGGAAAATCCTTTAAAACCAATGACAACATGAAGACACATTCTTTAGTTCATACAGAAAGAAGACCTCATAAGTGTACTACATGTGACAGATCCTTTGTGTCTAACAGCGTTATGAAGAGACATTCTTTGGTTCATACAGAAAGAAGACCTCATAAGTGCACTACATGTGACAAATCCTTTGTCTCTAGCAACGTTATGAAGAGACATTCATGGGTTCATACAGGAGAGAGGCCTCATAAGTGCACTACATGTGACAAATCCTTTGTGTCTAACAGCGATATGAAGAGACATTCTTTGGTTCATACAGGAGAGAGACCTTATAAGTGCACTACATGTGGAAAATCCTTTAAAACCAATGACAACATGAAGACACATTCTTTAGTTCATACAGAAAGAAGACCTCATAAGTGCACTACATGTGACAGATCCTTTGTGTCTAACAGCATTATGAAGATACATTCTTTGGTTCACACAGGAGAGAGACCTCATAAGTGCACTACATGTGACAAATCCTTTGTGACTAACAGCGTTTTGAAGAGACATTCTTTGGTTCATACAGGAGAGAGACCTTATAAGTGCATTACATGTGGAAAATCCTTTACAACCAAAGACAAAATGAAAACACATTCTTTAGTTCATACAGGAGAGAGACTTAAGTGCACTACATGTGACAAATCCTTTGTGTCTAACAGCGTTATGAAGAGACATTCATTGGTTCATTCAGGAGAGAGACCTTATAAGTGCACTACATGCGGAAAATCCTTTGTGTCTAACAGTGTTATGAAGAGACATTCTTTGGTTCATACAAGAGAGAGACCTTATAAGTGCGCTACATGCGGAAAATCCTTTGCTTATAAAAGCGTTATGACGAAACATATTGCAATGGTTCATAGATGAGAGAGACCTTTTAAGTGCAAACCCTGTGGAAAACCCTTTGCTTCTAACAGCAATATGAAGAAACATATTGCAACGGTCCATACAGGATGGATATCTTTTAAATGCCTTACATTTGGAAAATTCTTAGCTTGTAACAGGGATAAGAAGACACATATTGCAATTGTTCATACAGGAGAGAGACCTTATAAGTAGTGTCCACATTCTGGAAAGTCAATTATAGTCATGGAAAAATATTCTGGTCATTGAAAGTCATGGAAATAGACAAACAGTCATGGAAATCCACAAGGATGGATGGATTTGAGGGGACTTTTCTATATGCTCTAGTCGGCCGTAACCCTGACTAATATTGTAGCATTTTTCAGGATTTTACACAAATGTACGACAATTCAATACATTACAGTTTTATTTGTTTACAAGCATCAAAATGAAAAAAAAAACGGTCCCGGGCCTAGGTCTTACAATGAGACCTATGGTAATAGCTACTAAATTCGCTAAAAGAAAGTGGAGAGAGAACTTTGCCAGCTATGGGGACGGAGGAGGCTGGGTTTTCTTTCTTCCTTCCTTATTTTGAACACCACCATGTATAAGCAAAATTTATTACTCAATTGTTATCTGTTAATACATATTTCAGTATTTTCTGTGAAATAACTTGTCTAGGCAGTATTATTTGTGTGTGTATGTTATATTATAATTTTCTAGTAAAATTCGTGAGTCATGTAAATCAATGGTAAATGGCCATGGAAATAAATAAAAAATTATCTGTAAACATCCTAATAAGTCCATTACATGTGGAAAATCCTTCACATCAAAATGCGCTATGTAGAGACATTTGTTGATTCATACAGGAGAGACAACGTACAAGTGCACTTCTTATGGACAATGGTTTGCATTTGTAAGCTTGGCACATATTAAAAGGGTTCATGTTAAAGTAAGGATGCATTGCACGACTTTCATTGATATAAATCAGTGTCACGACGTCTAAAATATAATTTTTGAGCTGTTTTACAACATCTAATCTATATATACAAAATTCAATGTATGTTTGTTTGTTTGTCCTTTATGGACTCCGAAACCGCTGGGCAGATTGTAATGAAACATTCATGCATTATTCAAGGTTGGTTTGTGTGAAGTTTGGTGCAGATCCGTCAGAAGGGCTCCGCCCTAAGTGGCTCTGGAGTTTCCCATGTTAACCTTATGAGTACTCATATTTAAATGGAATTCAAGAATCTGAACAGCTGGTTTAACTAAACAATTTGATTCTTTGATGTTCAATAGCATTAAAAAGTTATAGGTTTGCCAACAGGGTGCAGCACTATTTTTTTTTTTTTAATTTATGACATCGGCTAATTTGCATTCAAAAGGTGAGTGAGCGTAGCGAACGAACTTACAAAAGGACGTGATTGAGCCATGCGAACAAGCTCATCTTGAAAATTAACGAGCATTTGACATAAAACCACATTAGGACAGGACAACGTCCGTCGGGCCAGCTAGTATATAATATTTGACTGTTTGCACAACGTTCAAATCTCACCATGTCCAAAAGTACAGTAACTGCAATAAACATAGTCTTTCTACAAGCTCATATGGGATTGGTCGTCCAAAGCCGCAGCCTGTTTCACGATGTCCAATAGCTCAGCGCTGTCCCGAGCGCCTGCACACTATGAGTACTGTTTTACTATCTTAAGTGCGCACTAACCTAACCCAATCTTAACCTTGCTCCTTATGCAGGAGCTCTGGATGTCGTGCAACAACGCTGAGCTATTGGACGTCGTGCAACTGGCAGGGACTTTGGACGTGGTTAGTTTTTAAGAGTATAAAGTGCGCTGTCTCACAACAACCGAAGTTTGTTAGTTTAGAAAAACTGTTTCTAGCAGTTATAGTACTTTTGGACATGATGAGATTTGGACACAACAGTCAAATAGTTTTATTGGACATCATGAGACAGCTCAAAATGACACCGACTTATATCATTGGATGTCATGCAACTCTTCCTAAAGTAAGACCTTAAAAATAATAAAACCAAATGAGGGTATATTAAGGTAAAAATTGTTAAAATCTGTTTTTAAGTAATGATTTTAATAAAAACTATTTTGAACAAACATAGGCTACTATTTTATTTTAACAAAATATCCAAATGCTACAATGAAAACTTTTTTATCAACAGTTGTATACTAATAACTTGTGTGTTTTAGCATAAAGATTAAGCATACTCCCTTAAGGGAGTATGCTTAATCGGCTTAAGAGTCTTCAGTAGTGGAAGCCATGTTTGATTTTTTCCCATAAGAACAATGTTAGCTTTGGGTCCCAATATCTCATCAGCAAATTGTCATAAAATTATGGATAAGGAGTTAAATTTAAGGTATTGCAGTCCTCTAGAGACTGAAGTTTTTAATTTTACAATTTTTACATTTTATAATGAATAATTGATTATTAATTAGGTTAAAATTCAACTGGTTAGGTTAAATCCAAGCGTTAACTAAATGGGAAACGCTGCACCAGCTGATTGTAGTTGTAGTATCTTCAAGTGTTGCCAACTTATTTTCAAGCGTACACGGATTACTTGCACAATAAAAGCACGCTGTTTTGTGTTGTTTGGTTGGAATACTGGTGTGCGGCAAAAGTAAGTAAATGCAGCAATTAGCAACTTTCTGTACTATTCAGTGTAACGAAACCCGCTTTGTCAGGTGACAGTAGGAAAAATTATTTCTTATATAGATATTTATCAATAAATAAAATGTTACCTATTGTGTCTAATTACACAAAACCTACCTTGAGACACTTTTGACAGTAAGAGGTTATAAAATAGGTTTACAAAAAAATGCTTGGGGAAATAGTTTGCAACACCTTTTGTAATAGTTAACAGCAATCTTTATTTTGAAATCTACAAATTATCAGTATTTACATAGAGAGATGGTTCCTCTTAGCTACAAAATTAAATGGTGATGAAGAATCTGAAACATAAAAAAATAACTTTTATCTTACAAAATAAACCATACAGTTAGTTAATAATTAGGGATGAGATATTTTGCTGTCAGATTCTTTGGTCAGGAACTCAAACCTTTTTTTAATTGGAAATGCTGCCAGGGCTGGGACAAAAATGATAGTATCTGTGCATAGATGATAGTAGTTGTTGTGTTTGTGCCTGTTTGGACTCTTTATCATTCAGGTAAGCCAAGCAGCCATACAAAATCCTTCAAACCTATGTACAACTCATGACATCTAAGCTGGCATTTGGCCGGTCGATACTAGTAACTATTTCAAAAATATTATGTCCCTTGATGCGGGTTACATCAACTATCCTCGCGACCCATATGAAGGCGCTCAAGTACATAATGCAAGGGGAGTCAACCCCGTGAGGCAGCGGAAATGTTTGCAGTCTGGTCTTTTCCCTACCTCCACCCTCCTCCCGCCTACACTGCCTGCGCTAGGCCAAATGCCAGCTTAGATGTCACGAGCTTACTTGTGCTCTATGTAAATACTTGACCTAAACGTAGAGGTCCTCTGTTAATGGTACCGGTGCAGTATAAGTTTTTGCTAATCAATAATCATCACTATTTTGCTTCCTGAATTACTTAAGTATGTGTAATCATATAGAGAAGTGTACATTAGATTAATCACTTTTAAAGACCTTCAAACTATTCTAGGTCTGTATAGCCTGAAAAAGTTCCATTATTATCTTTCACATGTCAACATTTCATTCTAGGCAGCCAAAAGGTGATTTAAGCAACTCAACCATAAAACACTGAATATTTAATTTCAAAAAATCACTTTGACTCAAAGTACTGGTAAGTATTTTTTTATTTTTGTTGTGTATGTATCAATTATAAAATGGAACTAGGCTATTGCATTTACAACCTAGTTCAAACTAATGTCAATCCATTCATCCCACTGATTCAAGACCTAAAATCTTAATCAGCCAGAAATTTCTAAATTATGAGTTTTAACAGTTTACATACTCACCTTTTGCTCAAGCTGCTTCGGCTTTTTTCGCAATTCTCTTTGCTCTTTCCATCAGACGTCGTTCTCTCTCATAATCCTTCATCCGATCAATGTATCTATAAGCCATAAAACTTTAAATTGTTTCTTAATTTCTGTCTTGGGTTGTAAATAAACAAATTTAGAGGAAAAGGAAAATTATTCTTGATTTCTGATTATTAAAAAGAATTGGTCTATAACATGAGCGTAATCACTATAATCTTTCTAACCTAATTTTTATGAGTATTCATACAACAATAAACCTTTATTAACCAATCCTGGATTGACTGTCCCTGTCTGGGTAAAATAGTCGGTTTCCCCCTTGTAAATGAAAAACTGTTTTGTTAATCAACATCAAGAGGGGTTTACTGTACTATCAACACTTTTTTACTCAATGGCCACAAAGTAAATTTTTGGGAAAAGGCAGGCCAGCAATATTGTAGCTGCCAAAGGTTTAGCCCCCCCCCCATCAAAAAAAGAAAATCTCAGCAATTTCCATTTAAAAGCTCAGTAGTAGTTTTTTGGAATTTTATTGTTTATTATTAGATTATTTCCTTATTTATGACATGTTGGGTAACTGAAATTGGTCCGAACTGTAATTTTTTTTAATGAAGCCTACTTTAATGTTTTATAATTTGATACAACATAAGTAGACTTATTTTTGATACAACAACTTCAGCTCATTTGAAGCCAATGAAATAGCAGCCCTTTTACATCATAAGTAAGTGATGATTTAAAATAAGCATCCATCAAGGAAGATGTGTATTTAGATGCTTTCATCAACTAATTTTCAACTGTTGGGAAAAAAGTGGCAAGACGTGTGATAAAACCAAATTTAAAAGGTTGTCCGACCTGAAACCATAAATGGTACTTGAACTTTGATGGCAAGTAAAAAAGTCCAGACATTTTTTTAGTTTTGACATCATAAGATGTGGAATTGCCCCTGAACTGGTTTATAACTAATATAATGGTTTAATTACCTTCAGTCTCTAGTTCAAAATAAGTCGATTATTGCGACCTAGTTTTCAGCACGACATTGTGCTATCATCAGGCTTCCAGTTGAAAATGTTCAGTCCATTGGACGTCGGTTTGGTAAAAACAATACACACACACGACTTTACTGTGTCTTGTTGTGTGTGTGTATTGTTTTTACCAAACGACGTCCAATGGACTGAACATTTTCAACTGGAAGCCTGATGATAGCACAACGTCGTGCTGAAACCTAGGTCGCAATAATCGACTTATTTTTAACTGGAGACTGAAGGTAATTAAACCATTAGCCTTAAATTTTACTATGAATCAGAATAATCGCCAACAGCATATGGCCGAGCCTTCTTTTTGTTGACAGCATAAAATTGTGTTTTAAATATCAAACGAAAACACAATTGCGGGAGACAATCAAGATATCACCAAGACCGCAAAATATATGATCAAAAAAGTTTTTGCCATTTGCGAGAGACGATTACGCTATCGCCGAGACTGCAAAGCATGCTCAAAAGAGTTGCTGCGATAGCTGGAGACAATTATCGGCAACAAAAAAACCGCAAGATACGCTCTTGAGTTTTGCCGTGATCGAGAAAGACAAAAAATCAAACTGTTATAGTTAAAAATGGAAGATTGTAACAAATTCAACGCTTCGGGCATCTATAAAATCAATTGTAACAATTGTGATAGCTTCTACATTGGACAGACTGTGAACTTTGTTAAACGCTTCAAAAACCACACATCTGCATGGAGGAACAACAAACCGGAAAGATCAAATCGCACACAACACCTGGTTCAAAATGGCCACTCAATAGGAAAAATGGAGGATAGTCTATGTATTTTAAAGAATTGTAAGAAAGGATATGTAATGAATGATTGGGAATAATTGTATATTTATAAGGAAAAATGTCAAAATAGAAATAAGCTGATTAATGAACAAGTAAATTTCAACTCCAGTTGTACTTATATAAAATTATAAAAATGTATTGGCCGCCGGTAGGATATAAGTAGGGGGGCGCCATTCAAGATTTTTGTCATTCGCCTATTGGGTCTGATGATGATTGGAGTGTCCAATCGAAATCGATTACCACTTACAATCTTTTTTGTATATTTACCGTCTTGTGAGTAACAGCATAAGCATAAATGTATGTTTTAAGTGTTATAGGACATTTCTTTTGTAAAAACTAAACATTGGTGTTTGTAGCACCTGTAGGCCTACACATTCTTGGGCTAATACTTTTCTTCATTGTAATTTAGGTATTAGCCTAACAAATATTATTGATCGTTAAGACTAAAAAACTTAAAAAAGCAAGTTACCATCAATCTCATGATGCATTTTAGAAGCATTATATTTCTTAATATTAAACTTACTCAGCATATTCACAGTCATGGTATTCGTGCTTTTCATGCTCGCAGGCAGCAACCCATGGAAAATTGGCTTTCCTGCATCTTTGGAATTCAATATATTTGTGTGCACAATAGTCCCTGTATTTCATGGGCATTTTTAAGCTATCCATTTCTTCTTGTGTAGCTATCATAACTGAAAAAGAAATATTCAAGTAAACATATATAAACCATGTATTTCTAATTATTTCTTGTAGTAAAGATATAGCAAATAGGCTTTGAAGTGAAAATACATTGAAAAAATGTCCTCTCTTACATATAGGCTGAAAATAATTCCCACACACACACACCAACACAGTTCTGCCAAGAACAAAAACACTCAATTTTATTGGGCATAAGGGACATTTTATTGTTCTTGACGGTGGCTTTTTCACAGGACCTTCTGTAGAGAATGAGAGAGAGCGTTCAAATGCTTTTAGGAAATGTGGTCCAAACCCAAAGAACGATTTGTGGATGTGCTAGGAATTGAAACTGTCCCTTCCAAGCTAAAGCCTGAACTATGCTAGCAGCACACCCATGATTTATTTTTTAAGGGGAGCGAGGTGTAAGGAGTAAACCGGTATTTTGTTTTATAAGTAAAGGGGTGTGGTCTCTACGATTCTGATTTTAGCAGAATTTTTGTATACGACTCTATCAGATATTTTTTTTACAATTGTTAATTGATAGCCTCCTGCAACAAATGAAAACATGTGATTTATTATTATGTTGCTAATCATAACTGAGTTCCGTTAGTTTCTTGAAATTTACTATTTAATTTTTGATAGATTGTTCAATAAAATCTAAAGTAATTGACATATTAGTATAAAAAACTTACGATTATCCAAAGTAGAATAGCCTCATAAATAACTTTTTTCCTGATCTGAATAAAATTGTAATTTAATATAGGCATCAAAATAAGCATTTTCTCCTGATCAATAATATAAAATAATTCTTTTGATCATACAGTTAATAGTCTAGAAAAATTAAGATTAATTAAGGAACATGTTATGTAAGTTAAATAGATAAACTATTTATCATTAAAACAACTTAAAACTCTGCCCGATTTCAATAGTAGGATCACATTTATTACCACCATAGCATAACAAATCTAATATACTAATCATCAAATTAAAAAATTGTATGTTAGAAAGATATTAATTCTGTACTTAGAAAAGAGGTTATCCAGGAAGCAGGTTGCTGATGTAGATTTTACTCTAAACACTAGATGTCCTAGTGTGTACACACTCATTTGACTTTGTTTCTAGGACGCAAGTTGCAACACTCCCATGTGTACAGGGTGTTTATAGCTATGATTTGAAACAACATTCATCATTTAACGTCATGGCCCATGGGCAACTAAAAAAAAAAAAAAATTCAGGGGGGGGCAGCCCCCTCCCTCGATACGCAACTGGGTATGGCTCACAAAATATATAAGAGCAATATTTTGAGCTATGGCTAAATGATCAAATTCGATACCTACTATTGATAACGTTTTACGATACGGTAAACCATAGCATAGGTAGTCTATATCAAACTAATATTTCTCACAATTTAATATTAGTAAGGCTACGATAGAACTGTTTTTGTTTAATTATTCAGTGTGGCAGATTGCGTGTAATAAATATATAAAGGCTACTTACAGTCTTCGCAATCCTGATAAATGCCGTAGTGCTCAATTGATCAGGATTGTGAAGACTGTAAGTAGCCTTTTAGTCTGTATGTTTTTGATTGTTTGACCATGTGTCTATGTAGGCCTACTGACAATAGGCACAGGTCGCATGAAGAGATTCTGCCATTTTGGTTTCAAACAACTCAATGCAGCGGGAATAATTTAACGGCTGAGCACTTTTTTGTCAAAAACACCGTGCGATTTCGTGACTATCGTTAATCGTTTGTTATTCTATCGAATCAAGACATCATCTACTGTCGATGCGATTGCAATTGTCGTTTCACAGATCCTGTCAGAGGCTCATTCTGTTTTATAGTTCTATGATTGTGATATGGACTAAATGAGCATTTTCTGTTATAAAATTAAACTGTTATAACTTATTCTAACCTAACTAACCGAACTTACTGATAATATCAAAATATATAAGGTACCGTAAATCAAAATTAAGGTTTAGGCCTACTAATTTAAAATATAGTTCTGTTCATAAAATAAAATTATAAATGCCTCGAATTCTAACAAAAGAGTAAAGTTAAGAAGTAATCTTTGATACAAATTTAGTGCCACCGGTAGGTTTCGAACCAGTTACCTCTTGGTTATCAGCCCAATGCTCTAAACACTACACCACGAACACTGCTGGCAGCACTACGTATTGTTGGGGTAATGATATGGTGTTCATTACATTCATTCAACCATCAACTGATTGAATCGAACCCATTTGATCCGAAATAATATCGATACTTAGTATTTCGATATTGAACCGATAGTACACGGCGTTTTTGTACAAAAATATGCTCACCAAGTTAACGTAGGCTATATTGTTTTTTTTGTTTATACTGGTTGAAATAGGTAGGTACATTGGTGATCTAACCTATCTTGAATGAATCAATCATTAACTCAAAATATTGTAGGCCTACGGTTGTTGTATTTATACACCTAGCCTATAAAATCTAGCCAACATAATTTAACAAATTTAAATATGGCTAGCCTAGGGTCTAACCTTAATTACAATATAAGGGAATGGTCTTTGGCAGGCCTAGATTGGGCCAACGTAAAAAATACGAAACAAAACAGGCATTTTCCTTTAGACATTAAAAAAGATTAGTTATTAACTTTTTTATCAACTAGGCCTATTCTTCATTTTGACCATCATGAATAAAAGCGTTAAAACTGACGGGAAGCTATCAATGTTTAAGTTTATCTACAATGTTACCTTTTTCCTCTCTTCCATCACGGAATCCATACAGTGGATCAAACTTTGACGCCGCATTAAATTCTGGAGTTACATCTGGATGTACAATACGGTTGTAACTAGCTGAAAGCATTACGCCCATTTTGAAGGAATACAGGACCTAGTTCTAAGTAAAATAATATTGCTAGCCAAGATAGTAAAAAGTCAAGTAAAAATTGGAACGTGTCGTCTGCTGTTTGCCCTCTCGCCCCTCCGTCCGTCCAACCAACGAACCAACATTTTCTTCTTTTTTAGTCTTCTGTCTTCTTCTCTTCTTTTCTCACTCCATCCATCTGTTAGTTGTGTTATAGATAGATGGTGGCGGAGCTTTCAGCTTTACCCTTTAACCAAACCACAGCTGTCAGCTGAGAGCTGACTAGATAGTTCTGTAAGATAGGCATAATACCCCCGCCGCAGCAAACCTGCAGACTAAGCGAATTTCAACTTGTCTGATTACACTTTTACTAAAATATTTCCATAAATAAGACATATTATTCCCTATTTAAATAACATAAGATTTAACACGTGCTTAGGTTTGCTGCTACGGGGAAGGTAAAAAGTGTTTTTTGACCATACATCAATAGTATAGGATGAAATAAATAAATTTGTCAAATTTTATCAATATATACCCATAAACAAGTAAACTACAACAATTTTCATTTTCTCCATAAGAATAACATGGGAATTTTTAATTACACTATTTTTGAATTTTCTCCGTGACTGTTAGGCATACAACAGCGCTTCAATATACTAAATTATTTAGTTTTTTAAGCTCTACAAAACGTTTTAGAAAGAAATCGCAAATTTTTTGTTTTTAGGTTCAAAAATGGGAAAACCCCATTTTTACCCCATAATCCCCCGTTCCCATGGTCCGATTATGCTGGATCGCGAACTCGTTCGAATAAACGTAGGTTTACACGTTTGTACCAAACTTCATCAAAATCGGATCATTTTTGCTTGAGTTATCGCGCTAACGGACACACATAACAGGGTGAGTTTCTACTGACCGTGTTAACTTCGCCAGTGGGTTCTACTCACTAAAAGGAACAAAAAAGTTCCTATAAACCCATGTCCGATTTTCGACCGTTTGGCTGTTTTGGGGGATTTTGTGTTTTTCTTATTTTATTAGACTTTGCTCCACAATTTATGTAATAAAAACTTAACCAATTACTTTAGAGAGTTATAGTTAAAATCATTGGAAAGAATATTAAATTTGCAATAAATCAAAGGTTTCATTCAACAATTATACCATTACATAGTCCACGTTATAAACAAAATAAAGTAAAAATGTCATTAAATTAATTAATTACGATAATTTTCATGGGCCTCCTTTGATACATAAACCTGCATTTATGCAATGTTGAAATGCATAAAAAAACTTGGCATTTTAATAATCTTTTAAATGATATGCTATTCAATACTATTATTGATATAAACCAGTGAGAAATTACTAATAAACTACAATAAAACACGGTTTACAGATTTTGTTTTTGCACAGTTTTACTGTTAATAATAATTACTGTATACTCCATGATGTATTTTATTGAACTATCTGATAAAATTTGTACATTATTTTAACTTTTAAATATTTATTAAAATTATCTGAATTAATAAAATGTATAAACTCAAGGTTTTTCACATTTTCAAAGATGTAGTGTGTAATGTGATTCTTAAATGCTGTGTAATTAGTTTTACCTTGTGCTTGATTAAGTAAGCTTTTATTGATTTGTCATCTATAGCTAAATAACTCAGCTGCTTGAACATACCTTGTTGAGTAATTTGCTGTTTTAACTTTATATTTCCAAGTCAATTAAGAGTTTTTCAACATTTATTAAAATATGGAGCCTTTTACCAATCAAGATTATGCCAACATGATGAATACAGTAATTGTTATTAACAGTAAAACTGTGCAAAAACAAAATCTGTAAACCATGTTTTATTGTAGTTTATTAGTAATTTCTCACTGGTTTATATCAATAATAGTATTGAATAGCATATCATTTGAAAGATTATTAAAATGCAAAGTTTTTTATGCATTTCAACATTGCATAAATGCAGGTTTATGTATCAAAGGAGGCTCATGAAAGTTATACAGCCAAACGGTCGAAAATCAGACATGGGTTTATAGGAACTTTTTTGTTCCTTTTAGTGAGTAGAACCCACTGGCGAAGTTAACACGGTCAGTAGAAACTCACCCTGTATATATATCTAGTGTGTCTGTAAGTTATGTGTGTTACTAATAGGCGCATAAACTACTGACTGGGCTTAAATTTAACAAAAATATAGCTATGCCTACCATACCAAGGACCATTATAGGACTATTCACACTTTGATACTGACCGTGGGCTTTGCCCCTTTGGCTTTAAAAGTTCTGAGGCGAGGATTTTAAAAGTAAATATTGATTGGTCTCCATGGCTGCCATGAGAACACATACAATGTTTGCAATTTGCTATGCCATCCAAATGTAAACAAGCTGAACTGTCAAACCACATTAATTCACAATTCCTCAGCTGCTTTCTAAATAGGCATATAATATTCTCTATATAATAATCGTGTGACATGTTTATTTATTCTTATATTTGATGGTTCATTCATTATTGGTTTTATGAAATAAGTGAGATTGTATATCTGTTGCTGTATCTAACCCTAATTAATTATTTAAAATTTTGCTAATGTGAATGATTGTATTTGAAAGATTTTGGTGTAAAAAATAGTGAAATTATAAAGTTCACATTTACTTGAATCATTTTAACATTGTTGAACATTTAACATGTGTTTAGAGTAGGACACACCTTAAAAATTGAATCTTTTTCTCAAGGAGATATTTAATTGTGTATTTTTGCCATTTTGAGAGAAATATTGTTCACACCATTTACCTTTTCACAAATTTGTAAATCATAATTTCATATTACTACCCATAGATAAGTTATGATGTTTTTAATCCAGAGGTAACTACTACCTATCTATATTATAACTTTTGACACTTCCTGTAGATTTCACATTATAATCTAATAATGAATAACTTTTTACGAGCGTTTCATGGTCATTACATGTATATTATTTTCAACAAAGTTCCTCTTAACTTAGCCTACCCTTGACATAAACATTGTTGTTGAAAATGTTTTTAATGTAATTAGTAAGTTAGAAGTTTTTGATAGGTATATTTATTGGAATTTAATTTTATTTCACACGGTTTTTCACTTCAGATTTCAAAAAGCACCATTTAAACATACATCAACCCCGGACGAAGGACGGGTACTCTGCTAGTATTCTACTAGATTCATGGACAAATAAAATTGAGTTTTTTTAAGAATTGTGAGGGATTACATGACACACTCAAATGATTCTCAATTTTAAAGAACAGTCAATTTCTACTTTATTTACAAGGTAATTCAATAACTGGTCATGAATACTTTTATAAGCTGAAGCTTTACATAAAGTTGGCAATTCAACCTGAATGTATGAAACCTTTAAACTAATCTATATAAATAAAATTAGAGTTTTGTCTGTACATTGCTTAGAATAATGAACTTTTTGGTTATTTTTACATTTCATAGGTCAGAGAAACCGAATCAAACCTTATCTCAATTTCTGTCTGTCTGTCTGTCTGTCTGTCTGTCTGTCTATCTGTCATTCTCTTGGTAACGCTAAAATACGCACTTTATTACAACTACTCCTCAATAACTATAGCACTGTCCCGCCTGAAACTTATTTTCCAAATACTATACATATATGAGATGGTTTTAGACGTATTTCATCGAATATGAGACAGTTAGATATTTAACAGTAAACCCTTGAAAATCAAGTTTTTGTCGATTTTTGACGTGGAATTTCTGGAAGCCCATGTTAACCTTATGAGAAATGAAATTATTGAATCTTAACAGCTGTTTCAATTAAACAAGTTGGTTCTGTTCTGTGATGTTCAATAGCATTAAAGTTACAAGGATTACCAACAGGGTGCAGCACTAGCACTATTATTTCTTTTACATTTATGACAACAGCTAATTTGCAACCTGGAGGCGAGTGAGCGTAGCGAACGAGCTAACCTGAAGGCAAGTGAGCGTAGCGAACGAGCTAACCTGAAGGAAAGTGAGCGCAGCGAACGAGCTCCAACATACAGGTGAGTGAGCGTAGCGAACGAACTTCAACCAGGACGTGATTGAGCCATGCAAACGAGATCAGATAGTAAAAATAAAAGTAACCCTACCGTTATAGGATCGACCGGCAGACACAGAGGTAATTTAACCTTTTATTGATTGTCATACCGATCCGGAACAACAAAAAACAACATAAAATGAAGCTATTTATAATAGTTTGGCCAGCATATCTTAAAATATGCAAACCAACTGCTGTTCGTTATATAAGAAGGTTTCAACTGAATATTATAAGATCCCCGTGCGTAGAACGGGTACACAGCTAGTAATGTATATAATTTTCATTCAACAGCTGAGCAGCCTGATAAACTTGAAGATACATGTGCTGGTGGCTTTCTATAAAATGCCTCGTTAATTGTATTTGACTCTTCAGCAGCTGAGTAATAATATCTTCTTGCTTCATATCTGAAAATAAATTGGATGTATTTTAAGGAATTTATGTACAGTATTTTAAGGAATCTAGCCATTAACACAATTTAAATATGAAAAACCTAAATAAAACCAATATTATTTTGATTCAGTGGGAAATACACATCTAATAATCTTTTTGGAAGGAGAAAAATACAACTTGTAAGTTGTAGACCAGTGCAATTTTAATAGGCCTATTAATTATTATTATTAATGGTATATTACTATATTTGATAAATTATCCTCCAAATTCTTCAGAGGAAGGGCAATAAACTTAAAATGGTCTAACAAAATTTAACTTTTTGGTATGTCTAGCAATGTAAATTTAATTAAGTTTATTTACCTAACGTTTGAGCTGAAGTGGAGAAACAATGGTAATCTTGTGTCAAGCCATTTCTCAACCAGTGAGAATCTTGGTTGTTTTGTCTCTTAAGTTCTGTATTTCTTATTTCATCAAGGGTAAGTAGTTGACACGGTTTGACCAAAATTCTGTTCTTGAGCTTCTCTAGACTTACATCATGATCAACTTGTGGTCTTTTACTTTTACGTCTGTCTACATTCGTTTCTGATTTTTTCACATATTTATGTTTCTTTTCTTGATGTTTTGTAGACTTATTTATTGTAATGATTTTAACAGGGTCGGTGTTTGTACTTTTATCTTTACAATCAATAGGCCTGTGTGGCGAATGATCCTTTTCTTTTTGGATGTACAGACCTTTTGTGAATGAGTACTGAATGTCTGAAGTACTATTTCTCTTCTCGTCTAAATCATTGTGGCTAGAGTCACAAGATGTGCTTTTGTTGGATGTATCATTCACAGTCGGTTCAGGTTGTATTATTGAACTATCTGTATTTGCTGCAGTAGAAGTCTTATCAATTTGACTACTCAAAGGAGATTTTAGATTTGAACTTACTTTGCTAAATTTATTACTAAGAGGACTGATTGTTTTAGTTGGATAAACATTGGTCATAGGACTGGACTCAATGTTGTTGGGTCCAATATTATCATGGATTCTTTGTTTTGAGTCCATCATGGACATTTTGGGCTTATCGTAGATATTTTCTACTTCAGGTTCAGAATTCACCAGCTCTTCTAAACTTGATATTTCTGAATCATTTACCTGAGCCAAGGACATGGAGGATGAATCCTTTTTACTTCTGTGAAATGTTTTAGAATTTTTTTCAGATTCGGGAAACTCTTCAACATCATCAGAATTTTCTTGTAAACTAATCTTAGTAGATATTGATCTAGATTGATTTTTTTCACTCTCAACATCACTAAGATCTCTGCTGGAACTGGAGATAAAACAGATTCGTTCAAACTGATTAGACAGGTCTGAAAGCACAATACTTTCTGATGAAACTGATTTATTCACAGAATTTTCACCATCAATTTTGGTAACTTTACTATACACTTTAGAACTGTTGGTTTTTTGGCTAGAAATTTGCTGCACATCATGAACATTGGCAGTTTCTCTGATAGACTCCTCTTGTAAACTATAACTTGAAACGTTATAATCAATCTTTAAAGAAATAGTAGGATCATTGAAAGTTGTAATATGCCTTTGAAAGTTTTTCACATCTTCAGAACTGCTTCCACTTTCTTTAGGAGTAAGACTGTTATTTAAAGTGCTGTTTTCGGAATCTTCTTGTTTTAAACTTTTTGAATATTTTTCAGTGAGCCTTGAAAGTCTTTCTTTAACCGCTGACACTTTGTACCTACTCATAGCTGTTCCTTTCTTATCAACAAGTTCTTGAAACTAAAACAAAAAATACACATCCATTTCTTTAATTCCAAATCTAGTTAACCAGTGAACAATTGATATGGAAGTCGTGTACTTGTTTCAGTTCAATATGGCATTTGATTGAATTGATACTTTCAACTTATGTACAATAATACGGGTTGGGTATCAAATTTTCACCTAAAATACTGGGAAGAAAGCTTCAAAAAGAAGAAATCCTAAAAAATCCCCAAGCTAGATCATTTCCAGACACAGACAACATTTGTTATGACATAGCCCACATTGGGCTATGAATTACTAACAAAAAGGTCGACGTTGGATAATAAAATGACCAGGGTTTGGACCATAAAAAAACACACACAAAATAAAATACCCCCGACGCAGCAAATCTGCAGACTAAGTGAATTTCCATTTGCCTGATTGTATTAACACTAAAATGTCTCCTTAAAAATATTACCAGTTTTACAACCTATTCAAATGGTAGAATTAGTTTGACGAGTGTTTAGGTTTGCTGCAACAGGGAGGGTAAAAGAGTGTTTTTTTGTAAAATGTTAATAGTTAGGTCAAAATTAAATTCATATTCCAAATTTGATAAAAAATTTTTAATATACAAGGAACTACAACTTTACAGTTTACTTATTCTCCATAGAATATCATGGGAATTTAACATTGTTTTTCTCCCATTAGGCGCACAATAACACTTCAATATGCAAAATTATTTGTTTTTCATGCTCTACAAAATGGTTTGAAAATAAATTTCTAAATTTTATGTTTTTTTTTTGTAAAAATGAGAAAACCTGATTTTTACCCCATAAAGCCACGTTTCCATAGTCCGATCATGCTGGTTCGCTATTCGAATAACCTTATTCAAATAAATGTAAGTTTACACCTTTATACCAAATTTCATCAAAATCGGATCATTTTTGCTCGAGTTATCGTGCTAACGGACATATATATATTTATGACATAAGTCCCTAAATAGCTCTAAATGTAACACAACTTATTTTAATATTTAAACAAACTAAGAATCAAATTATTTATTTGTCAAGATGGATATGCCTGTACACCATCTTTGTCAAAAAAAGTCGCTCTGTTTTTGTTTTCTTTGAAATCCAAGGCATATTATGAAATCCAATGTTTGTCTTTTATGCAAAACGACCATCTGATCTAGATGAAACTTTAGGGAAGTAAATAAGTACTATACAAAATGAACAGTTTTATTAGCCTCACTTAGTAATATTATATAGTTTTAGGGTTCCATTTCCCAGTTGTCGAAGCCAATATTGATAATTGACACGAAAATCATTGGTTCGGTTTTCGAAAAGTCTCAATTAGGCTATAGATAACGTTATACCTGGTTTTAATATAGTATACAGTGCATTGTAGAGTTAACTGGCTATGAAGTAAACCAACTGAGTGTATTGAATACTGGCTTGGAAATATAGCGCGATCAACTTATAAAGTAAACAAAAATCAGCTGCGTATGGCTTCCAATGTTATTCTTATGAAAAACGTTTTACATTCTAATTTTATGTTAACATTTTGGGAATTTCACTACTTTTCCCGCTGTCACAGGATTGATACCTTTAATTTGAGCCCTCTCCCGTCATTCTACGACTTCTCAGTCGGCCACAATTTTTACGCAAAGAATCGGCTTACGTAATTAATATATATATATATGAATTTGAACGGATGGTATTTTTGGTCTCTAGGGAACTCAAAACGAAAAAGTAAATCGGTTCCGGGTCCTGGTCTTACCATGAGACCTAAGGTAATAGCTTATTATCTATGGGAAAAAGAACACCTAAGTTATACTATAAGTTACACAAAAAAGCCATGAATGATGATTGATAAAAGTTTATTATATTGAAAATAGGTAGGCCTACTTTAAAATGTTCTTGGCACAGCTCCTAACAATATGCACCTTTTAACTGGTAACTTAAAATTATTTAGTTACTTATATTGCTCATTCTCATATTTAAAAATTCCAAGTACAGTATACTACAGTACTGTATTCTGTAGGATAAAAGGTAAATGGATTCTATTTTTACATAACCAAACACCTTAATAATAATCTGCTTTAACTTCAATTGTATTTACGTACCGCACCGAGGTAACTAACTATAAAAGTATTTCTATCTAACCTCTATAAAAGCATAAAAGTAAGTTCATCTAGGGCCGCTCCGCTGGGCTGGATAAGTGGATTGTTATGGTTTGGTTTGGATTGAATTGCTGTTGTTGCTATGGCAACGACGCGACGTCTCGGACTGGAGTCGAGCGAGTACATAATGGACATAATTTTGCAGAATTAATTCACACTATATAAACTGTGTGCACCTTGAAAAACGAGGTTTATAGGTTTATTGTATTTACCATGAGTATCGGGGGGCCGAGCAATGAATTGGTATAGTTAATTTCGATTGTAAATGCAATATAGATAGATCTTTAGTAGAGTTTAGTTAAAATTTACTGTCAAAAATCGCAGTCAAGGCAAACGCATTAGACAAGGACAATTGCGTAGGATAAACCATGGAATAAATTAAAATGTTATTTTAGTACTATTATTTTTATTTAAGCTGTATAACTTATTTGACGAAGTGAGAAAACATAGGCAATACAACTGTTTTGGAAAACCACCGATAGTTTTTTTCCTATAGAAACAATCAATTTATATTATAGCATTGGCTATAATTATATTGTTAGTAAAGTGATAAAATAATTACACAAATAAAAACCAAGAGAACACAACATTTGTCTTTGACAGTAATACGGCGTTAGAACAAAGACGAGGGTGGGGCGGTCGCCCCGTAACCAGGTAGCATCGGGTGGCCGTGGAAGGGGAAAAATCGTATTAGAATGTGTCGATTCTCGATACCACAGATACTTAGCTTGGACGTTGGTATCGGTGCCGAGAATCGATCGTTAAAAGTCGATTCCTTTACCGATGCCCGTCACGCCCGTAATTTGATTAATTCTTGTGCTCACAGTTGCAACTTTATTCACTGTCATGACATGACATAAACAATTAAAATAAAAAAATTAAAAAAAACTCAGTGAACTGGTAAAGCATAGTAAAAGTTTTGACTTTATCAGATTAAATGTAGCAGATTAAATTTACTAAACGCCTACATTTAGCAGACAAGATTTTACATTTAGTCGGGCCGGGCCCCCTTCAGAGACCCGGGGCTCTGGCCCACCTGCCCCACCCTCTAGTGCACCGGACAGAACTAAAAACTGTCCAGCTGATCTTTGAGGATGACAAATCTACTAAGAGAGTATGTTTGACATGATGATATTGTATACAGTATAAGTTGGTTTACGATCATTAAAATTATTATGACAAAATATTACGATGTAAATTAATTACTAAAATACATATCCTCTAACACTACATCAAAATTTTCAAATTATTTATACTTATTCAAAACTTACTTTAGCGTTACCAGACATGAGACGGAAGCATCCATGAAAAACACAGCGAAACAAATGAAAGATTTTACAAATGGATAAGAAAAGAAGTTCACAGTAGTGGCAGTTTTCTATTGTAGTGCCGAGCTGATCGTTAGAATACAATTATTCAGTATTTTGGAAGTTTCGCTCAAATGTGACATTTTTTTTAACCAGTGAGACATTAATATATGTTCTGACTTCATATTACTTAGTATGTAGAGTAATAATAAAACACCTCTTTGTTCAAACGCTTCCCGAGCGTGGTGGGCTTCTATTGGTCAGATATTCTGACGAATAGGAGCATTCCATCTGTCTGCCTCAGTTGTCGTTGCAGCAGTAGTTTTCTCTCTTGTCGATTTATCATTAACCGATTGTCGTTTGAGAAGGTTGTATGAATTAGGATTTTAAAGAAATAAAAATGTACTTTTACGCGTTGTTAGGTTTTCTAGCTGTATCCCAGATCAGTGCTGAAGTGCATTTCGAAGAAAACTTCAACGACAGTAAGTACTGTTTTATTCTAAAGAAATTTGTAACTGAGCCGGTTTCGTTGGCTGGGAATCTTGTCGGCATTTATTTATTATTAATCTACTGTCGGGAATATCTGTCTACAGAGCCAAACGCATAGTATATTATTAGTTTTTTGTAGTAGTATTATTAAATAATAGGCTATTGATAACATAAGCTGGTCAAATTATTGTTTTCTATGAGGATGTTCTAAAGAAATTCTGGGACCTAAAAGTCCAGAAGAGAGGACCATGTTGTATTAGTTAACAAAAACCTGCCTCGTTGGGACAACTAAATCATCCTTTCCTAACTATCTGCATTTTAAATTTATAACCTACTGACCTGAATTAACATAACTTAAATGTGTTGGAATGCTGTAACTTTTGCAGAGAGTTTTCCAAGAGTAGATCATCATCATGCAAGCATTTTTGAAATAGTAATTTGAAGTGTTTTTAATCAGGATGTTAATTTTACAAAACACAGAGGATACACGTCCGGTAACCAGACGTGGATTAGGCGTCCGGTAGTGACGTCGCCGGGTTGTGGGGTCCCAGAACGCCAGTACCACAACGATGCAATGTTTGGCCAGCGTTGTTCGTGGTGTAGTGGATAGAGTGCTCGGCTAATATCCAAGAGGTCCCTGGTTCGAAACCCATTGGTTTCTTTAACTTTTTGTCACAGATTTTGCTTTGAATGTAATTTTTTCTTAACTGTACATCTTTTGTTAGAATTTTTGGCATTTATAATTTTATGTTATGAAGAGAATTGAACCTTCATTTGATTTTTTTCATTATCAGCAAGTTTGGTTGGTTAGGTTAGGTTATGACAGTAACTGCCGGACGCCTAATCCACGTCCTGTTACCGGACGCGTATCCTCTGCGTTTACAAAAACAGTCTGCAGGTGACATAAACTAACAACTCGATACATTATAACCTAAACTTTACCTTCCTAATCTAACCTAACTTCAAAACACTTAATGCAGTCACCAATTCGCATAAAGCACGACCTACCACCCTGACATGCCTAAATAAGAACTACGAGTAATTAGTCCATATTATTCCATCTATATCTCCATAATGTGACGAAATTCCTATTGTAGAAAACATTATTGACTATAGAATCACTTGATATGTTTCTACAACGATGTTATTATCTTTAGTCAACGATGTTATTCTCAATCTTCTCATCAACCATGTTACTCTCTTCACTTAACCTGAACTTGTGATGGCGACGGTGTAGCAGAATAGCACTACGCAACACTGAATGAGTAGGCTATTTTTGTTTTGTATTTTATTTGTAGTGAAGTAAAATGACGTCACTAGTATAGGCATATATTGGCAATATATGCCAATATATGACATTGTCAAGATTATTACTAACTTAACCTAATGTACAACAATATGTCTTATGCATAAAAAATGTTTGTAAACAAGTTGGCAAAATTTGTTAAACGATGACAGAAAAAAAAATTAGTTTCTATGTCATACTAAATAGAGTCATATTGATTGGTTAGTTTCATTGAGGTAATCATTAACACTGTAATACGTTTGCTCTAATCAGAAAATCAGCAAGGCTGCTTTTAAAAGATTTATTATTAATTAAATTTTTTAGAGTTGAGGGTAGTTTATTAAAAAGTTTTTTTCCCATGTATTTAGGTGTTTTTTCTACAAGCTTCAGTCGGTGTCTCGGATATTGGAAATTATTTTTAAATCTAGTGTTATAGCCTATATGTGGTCAAAGTTTTCGCTAATGTAGTCATCAAAATTTGAATGCACCGCTAACAATGTTTTATAAATAATCAAATTTAGAATAGTCATAATATTCAATTCTTTAAAAACTGTTTTGCATGAAGATTTCCATGGTAAAAAAGTCATAATTCTTATAAACTTTTTTTTATTTTAAAAACTTTTTTCAATTTCAGAGGCGAACCCCCAAAATTCAATTTCATACTGTACTATTGAATAAAAGTAAGCATAATAGAGCATGACAGAAGTTTTCATGTCTAGGCCTATAGAATTTCTTAAGCATAACATTTGAAAACAGGCTGAATTTAATTTTCCAATTAGGCCTACCGACTGAATGCACTTACTCCAGGTCAAGTGCTTATCAATATATAGCCCTAAAAATTTTCTTAACCCCATAAACCTCGTTCCATGGTCCGTTAACGAAGGTTTGAGAACTTGTTCGAATAAACGTAGGATTCCTTGTTTTTGCAAAATTTAGTGTATAGGCTTACTAATATTCATCAGAGTTCATAGCCTTAATATACAGGGTTAGGCAAAAGTCTGTAACCCCCCAAGTAACTTTTTAACTCGTTGCAGTAGGAAAACCAAACTCGGCACATATTTACATCATATGAAAATTGCACTTTTTCATCAAAGCTACAACTTTGTCCCAGCCTCCAAAAAAAGTTACCTGGGGGGTTCAGACTTTTGCCTAACTCTGTATATAAACTTAGCCTATATATTAGTATATTAGTGCCTTTACAGATACTTATCGTATCTGACCCATTTCCAAAGTAAAATCATGCGGTCAAAATGTAACATTTTCTTATTTCCCATAAATAATAGCACAAGACTAAAAAAAAATCTTTTCTATAGCCAATGTGTTATGCCTTTTTATGTAGGCAATAAAATTTGAAACATAATGTTTATATAATGATTTTTGCTTTAAAAATTGCAGGCCCATTTGATCACCACAACTTACTTTTCAAATTTCACTCAGAACATTTTAGTTTTTTTAGTTCTCAGAACTTCAAACAAACTAAAAAATGCAATGTGTCAAATCCAATTTATTTTTGCATATTCAGATTCGCCTTGATGTCGCAAATAAAACGAGTAGGCCTATGCATCGATATGTTCCAAACATTATTAGACTTAGGCCTATATGATTAAAAAAGAAAATGTCTGCAAAACTGGCGATTTGGCTGGCAGGGTGTCTACTAGTCGGGAATTCCGGGAAAATCGGGAAAAAGTCGGGGATTTTGAATGGTCGGGAAAAGTCGGGAAAAAGTAACGAATTTCGGCCGAAGGTCGGGAATAATCTAACCTTTCAAAATTAGAGATGAACGGGTCCCAAAACTTTTAAAAAACTTTCTGGATCTTATATTCCTGATTCATACATTATTGAGTCAGTATTCATATACATTATTGAATCCGTATCCATATACGTTATTGAATCAGTATCCATAAATACGTTTTTGAATCAGTATCCATAATTTATTGAATCAGTATCTATATACGGTAGGCCTATTGAATCAGTATCCATAAATATGTTTTTGAATCAGTATCCATAATTTATTGAATCAGTATCCATATACGTTTTTGATTCAGTAGCCAAACATTATTGAGTCATTATCTATATACGTTTTAGAAGCAGTATCCATATAAGTTATTGAATCTGTACCTATCCATAAATACGTTTTTGAATCAGTATCCATAATTTATTGAATCAGTATCTATATACGGTATTGAATCAGTATCCATATACGTTTTTGAATCAGTATCCATACATTAATGAGTCTGTATCTATATACGTTTTTGAATCAGTATCCAAATATGTTTTTGAATCAGTATCCATACGATATTGAATCAGTATCCAAATACGTTATTGAATCAGTATATACGTAGTTGACCCTGTTACATTGATAATGTTACTTCGACTATCAGTATCCATATACTTATTGACACTATTCAAATTATTGACATTAATTTATATAAGCTATTTACTGAGACATTGCTTAGCCATACAAGAAATTATGTATACCTTGTAGCTCTGATTCTATCCTCTTATTTTATCAATGTAAACCAATTGAAAGATTCAGTATAAATCTTGCAAAGGTTTTTATTTGTTTACACCAAAACATATCTTTATATTTATAAAATCAATAAAATAAAATAAGTAACATGCTGAACAACATGATGCTGCAAGTGAAAATTATGAAATAGGCAAGAAGCTCACTGATATTTCCAGAAATACTGTTTCTTCTAATGCATGATTGAAAACAAATATTTCATTCCATTGACAAGTATGAATAGAAAAATGCCGTGTTGCTTCGAATCGAGTTACATTAAAATTTGTTGCTGCTTCACACACCCCAACATTTGAAATGGGATTTTCTCGGCACGTGATTTGTTTCGATCGTCAGTGATTTCGCTGCATCGCGAGTGACAACATATCTTGACGAAGGTACCGTGACCGCGAGACGGAAAAAGGTGTAGTATCATGGAGAACATGGAGTTTTTGGTCGTGATTTAAATAGAAATGGTAATGAAAAGTAGGGAAATAGTCGGGAATTCCATTTGAGAAATCTAGTAGACACCCTGCTTGGCCAATACGGAAACAACCTACCTGTGGCTACTCGGAGGGTTAAATATCCAGAAAGACACCCGCAATTGCCTTGTAGTTTCTTTAGCCATAATTTATTAAAAGTTCAATGAACAAGATCAGCTGGGTCTAACTTGTTATCCACTTAAAAGATTTTGACTTTCTTCTGGATTTGATGGTAACGTTTTGATTTCTAGGCCAGCAAACTATCCACTCAGCTATCCAACTGTTTTAAAAGCTAGCTTCTGTTGCAGTATTTAAGCAATGAATACAAACCCTATAAGAAGTGCGCCTTTGTAAAATATTCAGTCTGGGTATATTTTAATTTTGGACTGTTCCCACCCCGGCCCCCCCCCCCCCCAGATGACACCCCTGTCCCACGGCGACTGCTAGGTAAACTATCATGAGCACGCGGCCAAGTCAGCTGACAGAGTGAGAGAGAGTGAGACAATAACTTGCTTAGAGAGAGGGGGGAGAGGGAGGGCAGAGCAGTGCAGCTGCCGCGCAAAGCTCATTTTGGCAGCCAAATTCCAGTCTGACTATTCTCCATATCCATTTTGCTTCTGAAAGGGTTTGTATTCATTGATTTAAGTAAACTACACAAAAGTTGTTTAGCTGTGTACAAAAGCTGTTGATAAGAAAGTTGTTTTAAGTCAAGATTAGATAGGATTTACTTACTCTAACACATTTTTTTATTTCCAGAATCGTGGGAAGATAACTGGGTATACTCTGAACATCCAGGCAAAGAGTTTGGGAAGTTTGTATGGTCATCTGGCAAGTTCTACAATGACCCAGAAAAAGACAAAGGTGAGACTGAGTACTGATTTTTTAATCCTCTTTTGTCCTATTTGATTCCAACAATTATTTTAATGTGAGTTCGGATACTATGCTTAGGCCTATTACTAGAAGCAGTAAAATTCTCCTCTGTAATTGGCTATAGGACTGTAGAATGTTCATGTTATGCATTCTTTCTTCGTACTTTAAATTTAGACCTACTCTCATAATCAATTTGACACACTTTATATGAATATTATTGCTGTTGCTATTGGCAAGGAATTGAAGGTGTTAAATTAATTGTGGGTTAAGATTTTTGAGGAATAATTACTGTAACTTGAAATTTCTTCTGTAACTTTATAATATCAGTTGATCTGCATTTTCATTGCATCCTAGATAATGACTTGCTTTAAATATTACCATGTAACAAAGTTATGGGTGACAAATTAATAGGTTATCTTATAGACTAGACCTATGATATCAAGTATTCAAATAAAAATAAAAAATAATAATACTTAATCTTCATTCATTGGCTCTAGAACTAACAGTGCAACATGATTAACACGATAAAGAACTGATGATCAAAAATAGTAGAGCAATCCTTTTTATCTACCAATAGTAGCCTTGGTGCAAAACTGAGTTCTGATTTCACCTTATAACAAATGACACAATCCATTGGATTGAAATTCAGTTGAACCTATGTGATTTGCAAGAAAAAACTACCAGTTAATAAACTAACCAGTCTATAGTAACAACAATTAAATTAATTATTTCTGTTTCTGTGAATGTTCGCCTAGCTTTAGACTTTAATTTTAAATAACTTTCTCATACAAACATTTCATCTTCTAATCAATTGTCCTGTAGGTATTCAAACGTCCCAGGACGCGAGGTTTTACGCTCTTTCAAAAAAGTTCCCACCCTTTAGCAATAAGGACAAACCCCTGGTGATCCAGTTTACCGTGAAGCATGAGCAGAACATTGACTGCGGCGGTGGATACGTCAAAGTGTTTGATTGCTCGTTAGACCAGAAAGACATGCACGGAGAAACTCCGTACGAAATCATGTTTGGTAAGTAGGACCTACTAAATAACAAATATTAGTCAATAGACCTATCTATGTCATTTTATATCATTGTAGCATAAAATTTAGGATTTTCCAAGCTAATAGGCCTTATTAAAGAAAGACCTAACGGCAATGGCCGCATAGCATTTTGTACATCAGTTTCCTACAGCCTCGATGGCAAAAGGTAAAAGGAGAGAGGAAGGTGGTGACAAATAAAATTTACTCTAGAAACCAGCAACTGTTGCTAGTCACTAAGTGTACCATTGAATGTATCCTTTGCATCTTTCTTCTCTGTGATAAAGCTGTTGCGTTAACGCTCTTTGTCAAAATAAAATTGTTAAAATAAATGTAGACCTACACACATAGTTTGTGTAAATAGAATAACAACATTTTATACCACACCATTTGGATAAAATTTTTTTAATAAATTCTCATACAAAATCTTTATATAATCTTAGTACCTATCTATACATAGCATCGAGTACCTGAATATATGGATGCCCTTATGCATAAGGGAACAACGCGCCAAATTATAAAAAAATGAGCTGGTGCTGCCATCTTGAAGAACAGACCAGAATCAATACCCAGAAAAAATCCCATAGATGTATGACTTTTGACTAAATTAAAAAAACAATTTCTCTATGTGGGATCGTATTTTGCACTACGGAACCAAGTGCCAACAATTTTCATCATCCATCATATTAAAAACGGCCTATAATATTCCTTTCTCTATGTGGGATAATCGTATTTTGCACTAGAGAACCATATGTCAAAATTCTATTCAATACAATTAGTGAACCCGACCTAAAATAACCAATAATTTCTATTATGCATAAAGGAACCAAGGAACCATGGGCCATTAGGGCTATATCATTGTATGTAACTATTGTAACATTAACAAATAAGCGTAAAAGAACCAAGCACCATTTTTCCTTATATCAGCATAAAAAAATAAATAAATAATAATAAATGGTTCTCTTGATAAATAATTACATTTTTCACCACTACAAACATCTAAACAACTTTTGAAGGGTTTGAGTTTTTTTAATAATTTAGGACCCACATTAAACTTTGACTCTTAATCTCTTATTTTCACATATGTGTCGCTTGGTTCCTTTATGGGTAAAGGCATCCATATAGAACCATCAAAGTTAATAAACAACCTTCAACTTATTGTATTAAATGTATCGTACTTGCAATTCGCTTAAACAATACCTAATCTTGTAGGACCTGACATTTGCGGCCCTGGCTCCAAGAAAGTTCATGTCATCTTCAGCTACAAGGGCGAGAATCTCCTGATTAACAAAGACATCAGGTGTAAAGACGATGTCTACTCTCATTTGTACACCCTCATCGTTAAACCAGACAACACATACGAGGTTGGTTCGGTTTTATTAGTCATTTTAACCCCTGGTTATAACTAGTTATACTGTAAAAATGTGTTTTTAGAATAGCCTACCACTGTTGAACGTGTCAAACAGTTAGACTATATTTTGTTTCTACAAACTAAGAAAAAAATGGACACATTTCAAACAAAACATAGATTTTATTTGTAGGTTTTGTGGCTGAAGTCATTAGGATTCTTATTAGTTTTTGGCGTAAACTGTGCCGCCAGTTGCAGATTAATGTTGGACGTCAGTCTCGGTCTAGCAATTGAGGTGCCTTTTCAAAGTAATGGTGAAACGTATGGCAGCAATCTCAAAAAGACGATGTCACTTAATAGAAACCTACTACAGTAAATGCTGTGCAAAGAACAAAATCAATAATCCACCAAATACAATCAGACAACAGTTTGTGACAAGAAAAAAACTTAGGTGTATTGGACAATTAACTTGGCCAAGTATGAGAGACAAGTGATGCGGTTTTGGCAAAAATATTAGTCTGTGGTCATTACAGTTGTAGAGGAGTTTGGTTAGATATGAACTATTAATATTCATGACCTCTTGATTAATTATCTTTCTCGGATTGAATTTAGTTTTAGGTAGCGTTATTTAAGTTTTTTCTCCTCTTGGCCAGGTGCTCATTGACAACGAGAAAGTCGAATCGGGAGATTTGGAGGCAGACTGGAACTTCCTGCCACCCAAGAAGATCAAGGACCCCTCGGCCAAGAAGCCTGATGACTGGGAAGACAAGGCCACCATCGACGACCCTGAGGACAAGAAACCCGAGGACTGGGACAAGCCAGAGCATATTCCTGACCCAGACGCCACCAAGCCTGAGGACTGGGACGACGAGATGGACGGAGAATGGGAGGCACCGATGATTGACAACCCTGACTACAAGGGACCCTGGACACCCAAGCAGATCGACAACCCCAACTACAAGGTAGGCCAATTTCATTTTCTTAAATTTTTAGTGTTTAACATATTCTTTAAGCCTTTATGCCTGCCACATGAATGAGTTCATGTTATAACACATATCAAACCACCTCCTTGTTTATAACACATATCAAACCAAGCAAGGTGTGAACCGGTATTTGCAAAATGAACTAAACTAATAAATTTGACATGACGGCACCGGACACAAACCCTCAGGCTACTTTGGTTCGACAGTCCGTTGCCCTACCGACTGACCCAAATACTCACCTTGTACATTGGTGTCTTGATAAGTTTATCATCCACAATTAGTTGTTTTTAGTGAATATCTACTAAATAACAATCAATCAACTAGTACAATTTGTATAACATTTCTTCAAATTGGTTATACCTAAAAAAGAGCTTATAGCAATAGTGATAAGCAAACTTCTTGTGATCTTTAAGTTCATTCATTGCTCTTGTAAAAATATTTATTTCTTGCAGTGTTAAAGTTTCATTTCATATCCTTGTTCACCCCTCAGATTGCTTTTTTATCCTAGAAATTGTATACTAGTAGTAAACCTACTAAAGGTTCTTTTTCCAAACAGGGTCCCTGGATCCACCCCGAGATTGACAACCCCGACTACAAACCTGACTCAGAGCTGTACCTGAGGAAGGAACTTTGCGCTATCGGCTTCGACCTGTGGCAAGTCAAGTCCGGCACGATATTTAACAATGTCCTCATTACCGACGACCCGGACTATGCTAAGAAGATTGGTGACGAAATCTGGAAGCCAAGACTTGTAAGTTTGAATGTTAATTGGATTTTGTAGAATATCTCGTACATAGGGTTCAGCTGGGTGAATATGTCCTGTAGCTAGAATGCAATTATCACTCACAGAGAACCTTACCATGAGTATCGCAATGCTGTCAGCTAATTTCAACACATATGAATAATGATTGTTGTTTGAAATTAATTTTAAGGTGTTAATGTACGCTTAAATAATATAATGTTAAAGTAGCTGTGAATTTGATAAGAAAAGGTACTGGGGATAATTATTCTTGTCATTATGATTTGTGTTCTTTAAAGTCAAAATTTTATGAGACTAGTACCGCAGAATAATAGACTAAGAATACAAATATAAACTCAACTTGTAATGCAATGTAATTCTGACTTTTGACTTTTCAAGTAAAAAAAGCAAATATATAATATTTTTTAAAATTTCATTAGTCTTTCAACACAGCCTAAATGATGAAACATGGTTCTCAAAAGCGCTTGTGAAATAAAAAAAAAAACATTATATATATTGGCCTTTTGTACTTTAAAAGTTAAAATTAAATTACATTATTTTTGTCAATGTCTCCAATATACCTAATGGATAACTATTATCATAGACTAAGCAACACAAGTAGACTCCTCATCCCATTGTAAATTTTGAAGCTTGTTTTTTGCGTCTAGTTCATGTACGTCCACACTAATCGCTAGTGTAGACAACATTTTGTTTCTATTATTTTAGGGTTATTTTCATGATTTGTGCTTTACTATTTGGTTATATAACTAGGAGACCAGTTATTGTTTATGATTATATCGTTTTATTAGGTTAAACGAGGTTTAAATGACTGCAATAACAAGAAACAAATTGTAAACAAAACATAACCTCTATAGTTGGACGTACAGAACTAACAATAAAATTGGCTTCAGCTGTTCCATTAGGATGACTAATCTACTAAGGGAGTATGTTTTATCTATGCTATTATCATGATATAATTCATAAAAGTGCACCGACACAACAGTTAAATTTAAATTATTAACGGTAGTTTGATTTCAAAAATTCACTCTCCCAAATGCCAATTTCTCCTGTGATTGTCGCAGCGAAATCGAGAACATCCTACCATGATCATGCAGTTATCAAGGGCAAATTGCAAAAAATGCAATTGCGAAAACTTTTTGAATGCAAATGTAAATGAACTGGAAAATATTTCTTTGGATAAAATTAAAGATCTCACAAATGAATTGTTTTCTAGGAAGGAGAAGAGAAGATGAAGAAGCAGCAGGACGAAGAGGAGAGAAAACAAGCTGAAGAAGAGAAGAAGTCAGTTACACCTGAAGAGGACGACGATGACGATGAAGATGAGGACGAAGACGCAGCGGACAAACCAGAGACGGGAGAGGTGAGAGACAAACACAACTAAGTTTTAATTCATCCTAGGTTAAATCATTGATTGGATCGATTCTATAACAACAAAAAAACACACATTTAGCAGGGTATCCACATTCTGGAAAGACAAGGATAGCCATAAGACATATTTCTGGCCATTGAAAGTCATGGAAATTCATGGAAATAGGCAAAAGGTCATGGAAATCCCCAATGATGGATGAATTTCAGGGGACGTTTCAATGCTCTAGTTGGCCTTAACCCAACTATTGTAGCATTTTTCTGAATTTTCCACAAATGTACACGACAATTTATACAGTTGTATTAGTTTATGGGTTTTGAGTTTGTATTAGTTCATTGTTGTACCTATTGTACTCCATTTTTATCTGCCAATTCATATTTCAGCATTTTCTGTGAAATAACTTGTTTAGGCAGTATTATTCGTGTGTGTATGTTGTATTAAAATTTTTGAGTTACATGAGTGATGGAAATCAATGGTTAATGGTCATGGAAATTAATGACAAAATTTCTGTGTACACACTGTTTAATAAAGAATGTTTTTATATTGCAAAGAGTGACGTTAATTTGGCTACTGATGTAGAGTTATATAAGACTAGGAGAAACCCGTCGAAATCGACGGTTAGGGGCCTTTTCGTGTATATTGACGTGCAGCTTCATTGGCAAACAAATAATGCAAATGACATAGCAAAGTGGCATTTCCAAAAAGCAAAGAATACTGTAAATTGGTTGTTACGTTTGTAGTTACGTGTGTAAATATTGACGTTTAAATGCATTGTTAATCAACGTGCGTATCTTATAAAGGATGATGTGATCTGGTTTAAAAGGAATATGACCTTTCTGTCATGACAGTAGCTGCTTAAATAGTATTTACTCTTTGTGCCATTTTTTCAGCCAAAATGTCATGTTATTTTCAATAATTACCAACCTAGTAAGCCACGGTCCGTAATATAGGCCACTGCAAATAATTTGACAAAGATATGTACCGGTACCATTCTAGGCAAGGTGAGCAAGGTGTTTGGATGTTATTAGACACGATAAGAGCTCAATGAACTTCTTCTACAGATAATTAATCTGTTGGGGAAATATAAGCCGAATTATAAATGCGAGTTGGGGCATTTTGTAACTGTATAAGTAAGTTACATAGTATTTTTAGGCTGCTGCTCAGTCCACATAAGAATATATTTTTTAGAGATAAATTAAATGGTTTTTGTTGCTGAGTAGCGATAGTTAACATGCGTAACCCTCTTCGTTAGTTTAATAACATTCAAAGGCTCTCTTAAAGTTGAAGTTCTTATTTGTATACATCCTTTATTATGTTTTTACTAAGCGGAATGAATACATCGAAGTAACCTCTCTGAAAGGTATGCAGTAAATCGCAGTTTTCCAGCTTAATGACTTTTTAAGTCATGCACATGTTTCTACATAAATATTGTAAAATGTTTAATCCAGTTGCTGTACCTAAACTAATATTAATTTAACAAAATATGGACACGGCTCATATGAACAACGTGCCCTTCTGTATTATTTTGTATTGCATTACACAAATACACAATCAAAGACTTTTCCAATTATTGAAAACATCTATGACAATAATCTCATGAACCTATGATGATCTGCCTGGAATAATATGATTAAATATAGGCAAAAGTAGTAATAAAGGCAGACACCAACCCGTACAATAGATATAAGATAGTTAAATAAGAAATAATTGCAAGAGTTACTATACAATTATTGTTAACTGATTTCGTAATGGAACGTTATGTTGCAAAAACATGGCTTGATACAAAAGAAAATCTATTTTAAAATCAGTAAATAACATTGCAAATACTTCTTTTGGACAATTCAATAACTTCCAATAAACGTGTGTTGGTTAAAATAAAATTTAAGAATTAACAGCTGTTTAATTCAAAAGTATTATCAACATGATCAAAATGTAAACAAACCTGTGGAGGGATCTTTAAGGGCTTTTGGGGCAGAGCCCTAACGGGATTCACTTCGTTTTTCTTTTGATAACTCATCTAGAGACCAAGACCTTTCTTTGGACACCATTACCAAGTTCCTACGCCCAGCCGTTCTCTCAAATTAGTGGAGACAAATTTCCAATTAATTATTTGGATTCCCCCATGTTAATCTTATGGGAGAAAACCCAACTTTGATGGATGATTATGCCCAAACTAATAAAGATTTCAAAAAACGAAAAACACTTTGCAAAACTACAGATCAGGTCCATTATTTTGACGTTTTAACCATTAAAATCGGTCCAAAAATGAGGGAGGAGTTCTGTTCACAAAAATCGGCTTAGCGTATTATATATATAGATTAGATTAGGTCATGCTCAAATGTATTTGACTAATTTTATTAGTCTATTGTAGTATAGGATGGGTCTCCCCTAATAGTACAGCTACTTTTTTTCCAATTTGCAAAAACGGCGACCACTGCAAAATTGATTTGGTCTACCCAATTATTTTTGAATTTGAAGTTACAAATTGTAAAGCTTTGAAGAAAAAAAAAACTAAATTGTGTTGTCACCAATTATTGGTGACAACACAATTTAGTTTTTTTTTCTTAAGTCGTATTATAAACGAATAGAATTTTTTTCTAACTTAAATAACCTTCAAGGATTTACATTAGGTAACATACTTTCTCTTCCTACAAGGCATTGAATAGGATCTAAGATAATTGGCACTAACATAACCCATCCATATTTCTTGATCTTCTCGTTCTTTCACTGTTTCTCCTATTCCCTCTAACACTGCATTCACTTGGTTCTGCTAAATTTTCCATGCTTTTCCTCTTGGTCTTCTTCCTTCAGTATTCCACATTTACTATATTTGATTATATGGATTGAACATGTTTTGAGTCAAACATCAACATAAAAAAATTTAGTCAAACTGAATATGAAGTTAGCTAGGCTAATTAAATTTGGGTAATTGGTGTATTACTTTTAACTTAAACTAAATCATTTTCTTTTGTTTGTCAGGAGGAATAGTTTTTTTCTCATACAAAAATTTTTCCTTCAAAAATGTATATGTGCTATTTTAACTTCAACTGACGCAAGTGTGTTTTGTTTTGCAGGAAAACGATGTTGATCACGATGAACTATAAGACTTGATGCCGTTGCACAGTGATAACCTTCAAAGACTACAAGACATTGTCTATAATGTGTGTTGTGTGAACAAGTGAACTGAGTAGACTGCCTTTTATACTGATTACTTATAAGGAAAACTCACCTAAAATATTTGTTAGTTTACTACAGAGTTCAGATTTTTGTAATTAGTTGTTTTCGTTCCCTGACAGTATCTATTTGTAAATAAAGCTAGGCTTACTTCAAAACGTTCGGTCTTGGACTTGTATCGTACAAAATTTTGTATATGTTGCATTTACCACGTGTTTTGTTGAGAGTGAGAACTATGTTAGATATTATTTATTGAAATCTTTTAAAAAGAAACCATTGAACGTGTCATACTCCGAGTATTCAGCTAGTGTGATTCGACTTTGAATGTTTCGCATAAGGTTTAGTGGGTGATATGAACAAATTATCACAACAAAGTATTGTAAAATATATCCTTCGCATACTTTTTGTTTGTGAAGTCTCCACTTTTTGTAATGTAACATAAGTATTGTTTTAAATGCGCAATAGATGTTTTATTTGTTATAAAAATATAACCTTAAAACATTCTTGGTTTTTGTTTCCTGTATTTTTGACTGAAAATGTTAAGGTATTGTATTTAACATCTTATCAGGAGCTTTAAACTACTCTCTTTGGAACAACCTACATAATGATTTTAACCAAAAATACTATTCCTTCGATTTATAATTACTAGTTGTTATTCTGCCCATGCCTCGCCACAGGTAGAGAACGCAGAGAAGATATGATGATTCTTCACTGCCTTGTCCAGTGCAATCTGCTGGATGATTAAAAGCACTTGTTTTTGTAAATTAATCAATTAATGAATTCAAAGGTTTGTACACTATACCACATTTTAACCCTGCATCTGGCAGCTACGAATCTCTATACTGACAGGCCATTTTTTTACCATACAAAAGTATATATACTATTATGTATTTTCTTTTTTAGGACAATAAAATTTAAACCATTGAAAAATACCAGATAGCTTATTACCTATATGCAAAATTCGCTAAAACAATTTGTAGAACTGTTTAGTTGAAAGAAAAAAAATGGAACTCAAAACATTTGTCCAGATTAGAGGCTTGGGTAAAATACAAAAGATTTTTTATTAGAAATCCAAGATATACATCACTTATTAAAAATGGTTCTTTACATGAAAAAAGTCACACCATGCTTAATACACAGTTGTGTCATTCTATGTTTTTATTCTCAACTTTCAATATATTTTTACATCACGGTAACTAAACAAACTTTATATCAAAATATATTAAATGCTAGAATCTCCTGTGTAAAATAATATATAGCAATATATAATACAGGGTGGCCCAAAAAACGGACAATTTAAAAATTTGATTACTACTCAGCTGTTTTAAAGGCTACAGAGTTCATTGGTATGGCAAGTGAATGTTTATTTGATGCCATTAGTGCAGTGTTTCCCAACCTTTATCCGTTCAGGGCACACTAACTAGAACAAGTTTGTAGTCACGGCACACTTGTCTACAAAATATCGTTGGTTAAAATTACATTTAGTAAGTGCATAAAAAACTCTTTTTTTTCAATTAATTTATCAATCAATTCTTACTCCGTAAAACCTATTTTTTACTATTAAAATATATATATATACAGTAGACTCAATCTTATCCGGACTCCTCGGGACCGAGGCCAGTCCGGATAACGGGTTTTCCGGTTAAACCGACGTCCCCTGAAACTCGTTAAAAAGGACTGTTTACTGTGATATTCGACTTATATTTATGAGAGCATTGTATTTAGACACGACACGTGATCACTGGTCTCAAATCTTTCCCACAAGATCAGTCGTTTTAGTACTGCCCACTTCCTGCCGATCTAGTCCGGTTAAATCAATGTGCTGAAAAAGTTGTCCGGTTAAAGAGATGTCATTTCCGCCGAGTGTAGTCCGGTTAAACCGATGTCCGGTTAAAAGGTGTCCGGATAAGAGGGAGTCTACTGTATATATAAGGCAGTGTTTCCCAACCAGTGTGCCGTGGCACACTAAAGTCACCCTACTATATGAGTTTGAGGCTTTACAATAGTCTACCAAATAAATTCAAAAATATTAGCTGCATAACTAAATTCAAAAATAACCTTAAACTGTATTTAATAGAAAAAACCTTCTATTCTGTATCTGAATTTCTGGATGACAATAATATTGGTGCACACTTTGGGCAATAAATCAGTTTATAGTTAATTTTACTTTAATACTATTTTAATTTATGGAATGTTTTCTTTGTTTTATATTATGCATATTTGACAATGTCACCTGTTCCTCTAGGTGCGCTAGAAACTTGGAATGTATTCTTGTGTATGTGACAATAAAGTAATATATTATATTTAATTCATGCAGATTATAAATGAAAACGATTTTCCACATGAAATGCACATGTAAGGTTTATCTCCTGTCTGATCCAGTCAGAAAATGTCTCTTCAAACAACTATAACAGGCAAAGTGGTTTCCACATAAAATGCACTTATAATGTATCTCTCTTGTATGAACACTTGCAATATATGAGTTTATATCTAGTTGGACTTTTATGTAGTGCACTATGATCTCTCTGTATGAACAGTTCGCGCATGTCTCCTCCAAAAAACAATAATCAACTTAAAGAATGTTTTACATAAAGTGCACTTTTACTCTTGTATGAATAAATGAATGTCTCTTTATGTTGTCATTGGTTTTAAAGAATTTTTTGCACTTATAAGGTCTCTCTCCTGTATGAACACTTGCAATATGTCTCTCGCTGTTAGAAGTAAAGGATTTTCCGCATGTAGTGCACATAATAGGTCTCAAAAGTGAAAAAATTGGACATACAATGTTTGTGCATATAACCATCGATATGTATTTTCATATAGCGGTAACAAACAAAGGATTTTCCACATGTAGTGCACTTATAAGGTGTCTCTCCTGTATGAACACTTGCAATGTCTTTTCATATTACTGTTTAAAGCAAAGGATTTTCCACATGTAGTGCACTTATAAGGTGTCTCTCCTGTATGAACACTTGCAATGTCTTTTCATATTACTGTTTAAAGCAAAGGATTTTCCACATGTAGTGCACTTATAAGGTGTCTCTCCTGTATGAACACTTGCAATATGACTCTTCATATAGGGTCAACCGGGGCTAATATGAACAAAAAAAGTAAACTTTTGACATTAACTTAAAAATGGTAAATAACAGAAGAAAAGAAAAAATAGTAGTGTATACAGCTCTTTTAGCTGAATCTATTTATTTACTAACAAAAACCATAAATGTAACCATTATTTAAAAAAAAATTAAAAACCACTGTTCACATTAGCCCCGCTAAAAGGGGCTAATGTGAACAGCCCATGGGGCTAATGTGAACACTCTTAATAACTCTGTTATTTACAACACTAGGCATATGTGGGGGCTGTTGTGAACAAGCCTAGGGTCTAGTCTACCAGTTGCAATAAGTCTCAATATTTTATCTTAAATAGTTTTTGAGATATGAAGGTATCTTTGGAGAGCCGCGGGTCGCCCTACGGTAACCCTTTTTTTTTAAACCATTTATAAATATTATACAGGGCTAATAATAAGATATAAACAAGAAAAAAATTATCTGTCAACATACCTGAGTATTTATTAAAAATTTCTTCCACATACAAATTGTTTAAAGCACTTAAAAAAACAATAGCCTAATTTAAGACAATGCAAATTGTTCGTTTAGGCAAATGACAGTTTATTGCACTTTTAGGCCTATTAGGTAAATATATAAATGTGGGCTAGGCCTATTCAACACCTTAACTGTTGTCTTTGTAAAATTAAAACTGTTTTATCACTGTAAGGCCTTCAAAGAAGTTTATTGAGGAACTTACGCCTCAAAAACTTCGACAATTTTGTCGAAGACATACTTATGTCTATCACTGGTTCCACATACATTAGGGGCTGGAAGTTTCCCCAAAATGTCAGTGGTAGAAACAATAAATATATCATCTTCTTTTTTCAGGAATGATTTTTTTTTCTCATCACAGGATTTAAATCCCATCACTTCGATCTCCCCGTCAGCCAGTGTTTTTAACACTGTAGCGACATAGCGGAAGGTGGTACTGTTCACAATAGCCCCCATTCACTGTTCACATTAGCCCCCCAACTTTGAAAGCTTATAACTTTGGCTGTTATTAATATATTTTAACTTTGGGAAAAGAAAAATAATCCCCAATTCTTATTTAACAAAATTCAGGCTTAAGATTATTCCTACAACCAATGTAAAAATTGTTATAACAAAAGTTTTCACTTTGCGCGGAAAAGTTTTTAGGGCGGAAAAAAAGTGTTTTAACAAAGTATTTTTTTAAAGTACCTAAAAGTCAAATTTGAAGTTTTCTCATTATGGACACAAAAAATACAATAATTTTCCTTTCTAATTATATTTTTTTCATGATTAAAAATCCCAGATAAATGACTTTTTAAGTCATTGTTCATATTAGCCCCAATATTTTGGTGTGTTCATATTAGCCCCGGTTGACCCTAGCTGTTAGAAGCAAAGGATTTTCCACATGTGGTGCACTTATAAGGTGACTCTCCTGTATGAACACTTGCAATATGTCTCTTCATATAGCTGTTAGAAGCAAAGGATTTTCCACATGTGGTGCACTTATAAGGTGACTCTCCTAAATGAACACTTGCAATATGACTCTTCATATAGCTGTTAGAAGCAAAGGATTTTCCACATGTAGTGCACTTATAAGGTGTCTCTCCTGTATGAACACTTGCAATATGTCTCTTCATATAGCTGTTAGAAGCAAAGGATTTTCCACATGTAGTGCACTTAAAAGGTGTCTTTCCTAAATGAACACTTGCAATATGACTCTTCATATTGCCCTTAGAAGCAAAGGATTTTCCACATGTAGTGCACTTATAAGGTGTCTCTCCTGTATGAACACTTGCAATATGTCTCTTCATATAGCTGTTAAAAGCAAAGGAGTTTCCACATGTAGTGCACTTAAAAGGTGTCTCTCCTGTATGAACACATGCAATATGTTTCTTCATATTGCTGTTAAAAGCAAAGTATTTTCCACATGTTTTGCACTTATAAGGTGTCTCTCCTGCATGAAAACTTGCAACATGTTTCTTCATATTGCCGTTAGAAGGAAAGGATTTTCCGCATGTAGTGCACTTATAAGGTTTCTCTCCTGCATGAACACTTGCAACATGTTTCTTCATATTGCCGTTAGAAGCAAAGGATTTTCCACATGTTTTGCACTTAAAAGGTCTCTCTCCTCCATGAACACTTGCAATATGTGTCTTCATACCAATTTTTAAAGCAAAGGATTTTCCACATGTAGTGCACTTATAAGGTGTCTCTCCTGTATGAACACTTGCAATATGTCTCTTAATATAGCTGTTAGAAGCAAAGGATTTTCCACATATATTGCACTTGTAAGGTGTCTCTCCTAAATGAACAATTGCAAAATGTCTCTTCATATTGCTGCTACTAGTAAAGGATTTTCCACATGTGGTACACTTAAAAGGTATTTTTCCTGTACTGGAATGAACTGTTGCAATATGCGTCTCCAAATAGCTGTTAGAAGCAAAAAATTTGCCACATGTAGTACACTTGTAAGAATTTGTCCCAAAGTGATTTAACAAATGCTTCTTTACTTGTTTGAGTTGGAAAAAGGTTTTTTCACACGACAAACATTTAAAGGGACGCTCTCCTGTGTGATATAATATATGAATCTTCATTGCAAATCGAGTTGAACGTCTTTGCTCACATATCGGACACTTGATAGGAAAAACATTAGTGTGAGTTAACATCTTGCACTTATTAACTTTGTGAATCTTAACACATAAATCTAATAACTAATCAAAGGAATTAGTATGTATTAAAATAGTAACCTTTTGTAGTACTTCTTAAGTGTACAGCAGTTATATGATAGGCTATCTCTCTCATTTAACATTGAATCTTCTGGTATTAAAATCATGCTATGCACATTATGTATTCTTCAGTATACTTGAGGGATTTTTTTATCTTCTTTTTCTGTGTTCTTCTATTGTATTATATAAATTCTTAAATCTGTATAATCTCTTGATTTAATTCCTTTTACTTTCTGTGTTAACCTAAAACAAAAATTTTCCATATAATTTAAATTCTAGTTAACAAAAGGAATTACTGAAATTTAATTTGTGTAGGGCAGTGGTTCTTAAACTATAGGTCGCATAAAGTGGTGAATTGCGGATGCTACCCAGGTAAATTGGAACACAAAGGCAATTGAAACGGCTGAAAAATAAACACAGTTGTTAATGTGGCCACTGGTGTGAACGGGGGAACTGGGAAGGTTTAGCGAAAATTATTTTGTGACAGGTTTTTGTATGTGTATGTGTCAAACAACTTTTAATTCTAACGACCTTTATGTGAAGTAATCATTCTTGTACACACATGATGATGACCTCTTAGCGGGTTGAAACTAGTTGTGGAATACAATTGGATTGCCAGAATCAGGTATTTAAACAACTATTAATATTTATTCTACTCTAAATTGTTGTACACCTCTTGGTTTTTACTTTTTCACTATGCACACCTGAATTAAAACTGAATAATCAGTAAAACATCAGTTACCAGTGTCGACACTCCTACCTAAAATATTTCCAATATTTCGTGTAGTGACCGTAGTGAATCAAGAAATAACAACGCAAACATAGTAATAAAACCTGAAGTGACTAGTCTTCGTAAGTGCTAGCAAGAGAGTGAATATTGAATAAGTTAAATTCTAGTAACCGTAAGTAGCCTACATCTTTGATAATTAATAATGAATTTATGTGTCTACGGATGAGGACCAGCTGACTCAATGTGTTATATATTTTGAAGATCTTGCTAAACAAAAACATGAAACCATCAAAACTAGAAAGACATTTATCTACAAAGCATGTGGAATATGATCATAAGTTGATTGATTTGTTATGAACAAGAAAAGAAAAATTTCAAAGTCTCAATCCGTATTTAAAGCTTGTATTTTTGGTGAACAAAACAGACAAGTAGCAGTTGCATCCTATCCTCTTTATTGATTGTCAGAGAGAATACAATATGACTTTTACAAAGATTAAATGAGAATTTATCCAACATTTTTCAAGCGTCACATTTTGAAAAATTGAAAGGGCTTATAAAATGCTAAAAAATTACACCTCTCCCATCTTTCTTGCACGATTTTGAGAGATACTAAAGTATTTTAAAATTTCATTCGTTTTTGAGTTTTTTATTGTGTAGTATTTTACGAGGTTTAATTTTAAAACTATTTCAGATATCAAGTTGACATTTTGTGTTTTACTAAGTCTCTGTGGGGTGTAGGGCCTACCAGGATATCAAATGTCATAAAAATCTGAGATGGTCAGGTAAATTGATTGTGTTGATTTGACATGGAATTACCCAAATAATATACTAATTTTACCTGTTTTTGGCTCGTAATCAACATAAAACGTAGCACCGAGATGCACTCAATAGGTATTGGAACTTGTGACCTGTAAACACAATTATGTTATAGCTTTTAAAATTATAATAGCAAAGACTTATCACAAGCCATATAGCTTTTGCCAATAGATTACAAAGCTGAATGATAGATAAAGTGACTAACACTTTTCTCTGTAAATCATGTTACAGAACTAGGCTAGCATAATAGCCTATGCTAAGTAGCAGTTTAAACTCCGACATATTATGTTACTTACAGTTGGAGTTTTAACCCTTTCAATCACTGTGTCCTATATATATGACAATACAAATAATATATGCCTATTTTTTATTTTCTTTATCAATTTTCTTTGAAATTGGTGAAACCTTGGCTTCACTTCTGCACATGTTTGACAAGCTGCCGTCATCCTTTTTACATCATCCATAGTGTAGTTTAGATTTTTAGTTCTATTCCAATCAAAAATTCAAGTGACACTCGGATGGCAGAGAGATTTGTGTAAATCATACAACTTAGCATTGTCCCAGCAAACCGCACATGCCAGAGAGAGCTTATCTGCTTTTACATTCCCCCTACCAGGTCGGTACACTATTTCATATTGATAAGGTGTTAGCTCTAGTCGCCATATTGTATGTAGCCTTTCTCTTTCTTGTTTTATAAATTGCATGTCTCCTTCAAGTAACGCCAAGATTTGTGTCTATCGGCTTACAACCTGGAGTTAAATTGCAGTATAGTTTGGGTGGTTCAACTTTGGCACAGGAGCACACCAACAAAGGAGGTTTCTCACCTCCAAACCAAGCCTGTATATTAGAGTGGAGTTTCATGACATCATGTCCGATGAGCACTTCGATACAAAGATCTTCAAGAACAGTCAACTTAAAATTGTTGTAGGCCTAATTGTGACTCAATAGATTTAGGTTGATTTTAACAAACAGGTAGACATTTTCATATTAGAAGCCGCCAGCGATACTTGTCCACTTTCTTTATACATTTTTTATTTTGTTCAACTGGACAAAATTCAAGTTGGTAAAGCTTGATGTACTCCCGGTGTCTATTAAGCAATTTGATTTTTGTTCATTCACTCTAGCTTCAACTGAAGAGTCTTTCAATACAGATGTATTATGTGTTGTTGATATTAGTGCAGCTGATATACTAGACGTCTTCCGTTTTGCTTTAAAATGTTGAGTAGGATTACTTTTACAGACTGTCACATTATGTCCTGTCTTTCGGACCACAAGTGGCTTCTCTGGCTGGACAGCGATCCCAAGAATCCCTGTCATGTCCACAAAAATAACACTTTCCATCAACATTTTCAATAGCGGACACAGTCGCTTCTTCCTATTGGTGTTGTTGGAATTCGTACTGACTAGCTTGCTTTGCCAATTCATTCATTGCACTTCAAGAGAGTGCATTCTGTACATAGATTTTGGAAAGCTCTCGAGTTGAGCTTGAGAAATCTCAAGACCTCTAGACTGTTTCACTGCTTTAACTAAGTCTAAAGTTTTATTTTCAAATAGTCTCTGACGTATGTATGAGGCTAAACCATTGATAAAAACGTCTTGAATGTGGTGATCCCTGTATTGAATTGCATTTACAGCAACAAAAACACAATCTTGGCTCAAAAGTTTCAGTTCCGACTTATATTTTTGTCCTTGTTGCTGTTTTCTAGTTATTACTAAATATCTTGTATATTTCATTCTTTTGTTTGATGTAAATTGAGTTAAGAACTCTCAAAGCGTCTTTGTAAGTTTCAGATTCCTTGATAAATCTATAAATCGAAAAAGATAAATGATTAGTTACCAGTTTCTGTTTGTCCTTGTCTTCAGCAAATTCTGTCATGGTAAGAAAATCTTTGAATGTTTGTAACCAAATGAGAGCGTCCATTCCTCTGAGGCAGTTGGAGATTCCGGGTTAATTTTCAATTTGTCTTGTCTAAGGAATTTCTCCATTATAATGTAGCACTAACTAAGTTTATCAATGAATGAAAACTTTTGACGAACTCCACTGCAAGGAATATGAAGACTACTTGACATTCTTCTGACCTGATGATGTGCTCAATTCGAAGCATGAAACAGCTGTAGTCTTACTAACTACAAAGGATCGTTTTGACAGCAACAAGGTAATTTAAACCACTAGGCCTATATAGCCTCCAGTGGGTTTCGATCCGGCTACCTCCGTATTATTAGCCCGGTGCGCTATCCAATACACCACCGAGACCTTCGGCTAATCAAAGTATTGTTGCGGTAATGGTGTTCGCTCGAGCAGTGGTGGACCAGGTGGGCGGTGGCGGTCTGTCGGCAAGGGTTAATCTAGTTCACTAACTTGCATATCGTACTAGACCAGCTTACTTCTTAAAAGATCTAGGTTAAGCAAGTCTATTACATTTGAGTAAGTTAGGCCTACATGTCCATTAAAGAATTACATTAGTAGAGTGTGAACATTTAACCCTAGCTATAACAGTTACTTAGGCCTATGTTACTAGATCCCCGAAATAAAAGTAGGGTACTTACTTAAGTAGAAGCTTGTAGAAGGCATATTTACCATACAAAAGGCTTGGTCGCTCTTCACAACTGCTGTAAAGCTGCATTTACACCGTAGGCCTAGTTAAAACATAGGAACACGTGTGTACAAATGTTTCTAAAAACCAAGAAACACTAAAATAAAATAGGCTTACTTTAGGAACAGAAACATTTTGAATATTTTGATGTTGGAAACAGTTCTTTCTACTCAAGGCCTACAATTACAACAATTTACAATATCAAATAATGGAAATTTTGACGGTTCGGATTCGGTTGACTTTGACAGCCGGCGGGGTGAGGCCAGAGGCCACTGACTGAGCTAAAATTATAACCGGAGGTAACACTGCCATGGCAGAAGTCTGTCAAAAGCGTGTCGCTGATTTTGTTAGGTTGGTAAAGCAGTGGGTTTTTTTTATCATAGCAATAACATGGCTTCTTAATAACTAGGTTGGTATAGCAGTGGGTTTTCTTATCACAGCAATAACATGGCTTCTCATAACTCCCGCCCCACACAGATATGGCGGCTGGCGACACGGACACGCATCTTTGACATTCAGTGCTACCATAGATAAAACATACTTAAAAGCTTCTTCTGATTGACTATAACGATGGTTTAGTAATTGAAAATTATTTTTGTTCATAGAATAAAATTATAAATGCCTCAAATTCTTTTTTATATTTTTTATTATGAAATTAAACCGTCATAACCTAACCTAACCAACCAAACGTGCTGACAATGAAAAAATCTAATGAAGGTTTATTAATCGAACAAATAGTTCTGTTCATAAAATAAAATTATTAATGCCTCAAATCCTATTTTATAATTTTTTTATTCTAAAATTAAACTATCATAACCTAACCAAACTAACCAGACTTGCTAATAATGAAAAATCAAATGAAGGTTTAACCGAAAAAAATATTTCTGTTCATAAAATAAAACTATAAATGGGTCAAATTCAACTTCATAATGTTTTAATTATAATATTAAACCGTCATAACCTAACCAAACCAACCAAACTTGTTGATAATGAAAAAAATCCAATACAAAAAGAAAGTGCTACGGGTGGGATTCGAACCCGAGTCCTTCGGATCATCAGCCCAGCACTCTATCCACTTCACCACCGAGGCCTATGTCAGCAACCGTATCGTCGCGGTAATGATGTTCCCTCAGCCAATCAGAAGCCTCAAAATAATACTGTAGGCAACACTAATCCTGAAATAAAAATTCAGCATTGGGCAGCTGCGTTATCGTTATAACCGTTGCTGGAAAACAACGATAATTCCCATCTCTATTACGCACAGTCAAGCAGGAGATGGAGAATCTTTAATTTACGGAGACCCTCGTAAAATGACGCATACAGCCACACAGCACAGAGTTATCTACAGGATGAATAAAAAGTCAAGACCCCCCCCTCTCTAATATTTTTCTAAGTAAATATACAGAGATATCGATCCTTTTGGTGGTCGTGCAATCTTAGCAGGAAGTTTCATTTTATGGTTTTGAAATTTAATATTTTAGTGTCTCCCCAAAAAGGGGGGTTTGGGAGGCAACTCAAATATTTTTAATGTAAACCCCCTTCAAGTGACACCTCATTTTGAAGTGTTTACACAAATTTAAAGAATGGTGAAAACTACATGTCGCTATCTCTTCTCTATCCTCAAGTGCTGTGGATAATAAATGGTAATATTTGTTCGTAATGGTAATATTGGCTACCATTTTGGATAGAGAAGAGATAGCGAACTCTGGTTTTCACCATTCTTTAAGTTTTTGTAAACACTTCAAAATAAGGTGGCACTTTATGGGAGCTTACATTGAACAATTTTTATTTGCCCCCCCCCCCCCAAATCCCCCTTTTGGGGGGACACTCACAAATTTTAAATTTAAAAGTTTTCAAGCGGAGGAGCCAACAGCTGTAATGGTCGCAATACTTAAATATTTTTGATACTATGATTCTGTTTAGGCATCAAGTTGTTAAATTAATTGTTTTTCTGGGAGTTGGAGAGAATACTGATATCGAAAAATAGATTAATTAATTACCATTAGAAATTTTATTATAATTGTTATATGATTAATTAATATTTCCCCTTAAATTTTTCAACCAATAAAATTTTCTGAAATAAGTTAAAGAATTTTAATTCAAAAGAAATATTTGCATTATTATTATTATTTTATAAGCATATTATAAGCAGATGTATTATAATTATAAAAAGGTGTTTAATCATACATTCAAAGTCAATGGTATAATGTGTTTACGGAACGGCTTGACAGTTTTTTTGAGGGTTTGTTACAACTGCTGGATCGTGCGAGACTTGTGTTATTGTATAATACCTGGTGTAATGCACATTCTTCTCTTCTGACTAAAATAGTTTGACTTTAATGAAACACTCCCTTTGGAAAAGTGTAGTCATTCTCGTAAAAATCGCAAATGCAATGGTTTTATCCACTTTGGGCTGTTAAAATGATTTGATTTTTTAACGCGTAGCACGGATTAGGGTAACGGAGACAACATACTATAATTCATCCTACCAAAATAACTACATAAAACCACAAAGTTTTAGTTTGATTAGTGTTTGTTTATTTGTTGGATGACTTTATCTATTAAATATCTAAATAATATCTAAACAGATATTTCTCAGATTTCTTAGATAAGATATTTTTAAAATATATTTAATTACATGTAGATATCTTTAGACATATTTCAACCACTTTGAATATTCATTGGATACCTGGTGCTGTTAGGGGAGTGGTTGAATCTTGATGGAAAATATTTGCGGAGTGTGTTTGGAGCTGGAAGTGTTTGCTTTTAAAGTATAATCAAGTAAATTAATTTCGACTCAATAAATAAATGCCAAGTGCCCCCATAATACCCCATTTTGGTGGCTGGGGCAAAGTTGTAACTTTTATGGAAAAGGGCTATTTCTTATGTTGTAAACATGTACCGAGTTTGGTTTTCCTACTGCAACTCGTTAAAAAGTTAACTGGGGGGTCCCTGACTTATGTCATTGACTACGGTATATAGCCACAACGTTGTGGTTATATAGTCAATGCTTATGCCTAACTCTGTATAATAGTCATGATAATAAAGGCAGTGGGCGAAATATGACAAGAGAGATGCAGCTGTTGTAAGTGCAAGTCAGCTGTTTCATTATTGGTTAATGGTTGGAGACTAGAGTCCAACCAATAACCAATCCAAGGGAGGGCTGTCGTTGCTGTTCTGTTCGTTCTGTTCTGCGTTCTGCTTCTGGTTTCTGTTTCTGACTGACAGAAGCTGAATCTGTGCGTCTGCAAGTTTTAGGTGTTTGTGTAATGGATTGAAGATTATTTACATATTTATATGTTAGCAAAAAACCATCATTTGTGTTAAACACGTTTGTTTGAAAGATAAAAAAATGACTCAACAGTTAGCAATTAGAACTTTTACACCTAATAATAGGTATAACAGTCATAAGTGTAGGCCTAATATTCTAATTTTGGAGAGATCAATGTAAACCTGTTTCAGTTCCTCTCGCTATGGCCGTGTTGGTTTTGGGTTTCTGGTGTTAGTTAGTAGCCAAAACCGATGTAGTAAGAACACGCTAATGCAGTTTTACATCATATTATTTGAGTTAACATTTTTTAAACATTAAGTTATTTATGCTTTAAGCCAATCATGACATAGGTATTTAAATAAGTAAATGTGGAGCCCAGATGGAGAGTGCAGCATAGTTAATTATTTCTATACTTTTGAACACTGACTTATTATTCGAAACCTTAAAATAGAGGTAGGCCTAGGCTAGGCTTAAATCTTATGTGGCCATTAATTTTTCATTTCATCTTCATGTTTAAATTTACAAGAAAACCATTTGTTCTTATGATTTTGCAACCCCTAATATTTACTTGAGAGTCTAACCTATTAACTTAGGCTTAGGGGCCTATTCTTTTTTGCCAGTCTTTGAATTTTTGATTGGTTTCAAAGAAAATAGCTAAAGATATATAACATTTTTTTGGCTTGTCACAATAATAATTTATTTTGCGGTAGTCTACGTCCCTTGAAACAAAGAGGTAACTTAGTTTATTTTGCCAACAACCCTCGAAATATATATAGGTCTAAAACCAAATAGGCACCAATAAGGGATGTTAAACACATATAGACCCAATCATGAAGCGACTGAACCTTGGCTTACTAATTATTAGCAAAGCTAAGTTCCTTTATTTTTATTTGGATATTCCATAATAGACTACGATAAGAAAAAGCAGCCCTGTCCAGGCAATAGCCTAATAATAATAAGGAGCCAAGTTATCAAAGAAAATAACACTAACTGTCTAATATCACCCCCTTGCACATTAAGCAAATAAATTAATAAACTTTTTCATGTTGAAGCCTTCCGGAATTTATTTTATTTTATTTTATTTATACATGCCAACGGCTAAGCCAATACATAGATGTAAACAAAAACTGAACAATATTCAATACTCAATAGAATACTAAATAGGCTACATAGATGAAAAAAAAAAAAACAAAAACAAGCTGAACAATACAATACTCAATAGAATACAATAATAAATAATCTGACAATGAATAAGTTAACAAAGACTAAAGATATAATAATAATAAATATATCAAAGAGCAAATACAACAATAGAATTTTTTAACAAGAATATATATAACAATAGAGGCGTTGAGGCTAGTCCAACATCTCCACCAGGATTGCTTTGGTTGTCCTCTTTATGGAGGTGTAGCTGTCGGCGAAGAAGTCGACATCACGAGCAACTCTGTTGCCCAGCCTGAGGATTCTTGCCAGAGGACTGTGAAAGTCATAAGTGGTGCCTCTGAAGCGACGGCCGAATAGGTCTCTGGATCTTGTTATGGTAGGGATTCTGATGTCTATTTCTAATAGCAGCTCTGGACAGCATATATGGCCCCTTAGCAGCTTGTATAAGAGACCAACATCAGCAACGCTGCGCCTCATGTGTAATGGCCGTATTTTCAGCTCCTCAGCCAGAACATCCGTTGGCACCTCCTGATAGGGGTATCCCTGACGGAATTGGTAATCAATTACTGTATAGCAGGTTACGTACCTTGGACGGCAAGGTATGCAACCTGTTATAATTAATAAACTTGGTTACTTTTGCATTTTTATACATTTGGGTTACCGTGCTTTTTAATACCTAAGGTATCTAACTTATAATCTAGTCTAGGCTATTTTCACTTAGATTCACGCTCAGTAAGCTTCAAATAACATGGCTTAAAATATCTTGATTTTTAAATTTATTCAAAAATATAAAACGATTGCTATGCATTAAAACACAAAATATTCAAGCCTCAAAAAATGCAAATTTTTCATTTAACCAATTAACTCAAATCCAACCAACTAAGTTACTGTTAATAATTAAGTTTAGTGAAAAATGTAAAATTCAAAAGTATCTGTTCAAATGTAAACAAATCTCTTCTCCATAAGAAAAACATTGGAACTTTAAAGGCCTCTGAGACAGAGCCCTGATGGAATTTCTTGAAAACGTTTCTTATTGCACACCAAGACCTTATAATTGGAACCTCCATTCCAATTCTGAGATGTTAAGTTATAACTTGCAATTTAAAGATATATACCTACCGTACTTAAGTCAGTGAGTGAGTGGTATTTTTGCCTTTTATAAGTGTAGATTAAGCAATTTGCCAAAGTTTATGAAAATACCATAGAGACAAGCAAACTGCAGATGAATGTATTCTACATGAAGATAAATACGAGAATGTAGGCTTGTTACGCTAATCTTCAAATTTGAGCAGAAATAACTGGAGACTAACCTGTCTACTGCTGTAACTACTTTCTAAGCTGAAAAAATAACTGTCTACTGGAACGTTTGAAAAATCCTAATCAACATAAAACAGAGCCCCGGCAAACTTTTGTATACCTCTCCATTATGTTATCGATATCGAACGCTGGTTGGACAGCTATAAGTTTGGTTATCCATCAAATCAATACTTTTATTGTTCGATAATCATGATGGTCTCTTTGCCAATGAAATCTGCTGAAAAAGGAAACATTCCTAACAATTGTTATTCCGTAGTCTCTCATCATCATTTGTTTCAGGGATGATGCTTATAACAACAGCTGCTCAAGCCTTTGATAATGGTCTTTGGTAGTCTTCCCTCTGATCCTCCGACTATCATTATGTCAACTTCATATCTATGCTGAGTCCTATACTTGTAGTTATAAAATGCAACAAGAAGGCAAACCAAAGTTCCTTAGATTCCATCAGGGTAGTGTACGGGGAGTCGCCTTCAGTCCAAGGGTAGGAATAACATAAATGTTTTTAACATAGCCTAATTAAGTTAAGTTTCTAAGTAATAATGTGCCCCATTCAATTAGTAAAAAATGTAATAACTTGTTTGATTGATCAAACAAGTTATAGACCTACCGTTTTTGGGTAAAGCACTCAATTTCTGTAGAAGTTGGTAGCCTAAATTTTGTACATTTTAAATGCTATTTCAGAAGAAAACTGACTTGGCTGAATTTAAAATAGGAATGAGCAGTGATAGGTCAATCATCGATTGTAAAATCGGTATCAACCATCACGGATTGTTGTGAAAACATCAATGATTGATGTTTTTTTAAAATTTTAACTTTTTTGTCTGCTTTCTGCCTGAGCTTGTTAAACTAGCTCCTACCTAGTTAGATGTTTGGCAGTTTCTATTTTACGATTTTAAGACAAAGTTTACCGGTCTTAATTGCTAATGCTGGAGAAGGAGTGCTGCCGCTGATATTTAGGCTATTACAAATGATTTTTCGGAGCATATAGAATATTATTCATTTTGATAGCCCCTGGACTACGAATAATGACTTATATAGGCTTACCTCCGTCAGTAGTCCAAAATTGTGTCTTTTTCAACTAATGTTGTTCAAAGCTTACATGTTTCGTTGCATTGCAACATTGTCAGAGCTTTTTGTCAAAAACATCAAATAATTTACACATATGACAAAACACGGAACACGAAACATTTAAACACGAAATAACACGATAGCGCTATCGACACGGCACGGCAGCGGTTGTAGGTAGACTGGACACGGGTTAAGTAACTTCGTCCCGTCCTTCTCTGTTATCAGCTCGGTGGTCAGCTGTTCCAGATGAGATAACGGTGTTGAAGAGGGAGTGGGACTTGAATTGAAGTTTATCATTGAGGATGTATTCCTTGTGTTCTTCGTTTACGTTCATTTTATATATCTCATACTCCTCAAGTGTGTCCAACTTATTACCTTTCCCGCAAAAATGTAGAACTTCCAAGCCGTTCTTAATATCACTCATTGAGTGATTACAATCTACAAGATGTTGAGCAAACGCAGATTTTTGTTTATGGTGTTTAGGATCTGGTCGGTGTTCTTTATATCGTGTTTGAAAGGCACGACCTGTTTGCCCTATGTATTTGCTAGGACAATCCGGACAAGATATCCTATACACGCCGGTCTACACACAGACAGCTCAAAGAAGAAAAAATATGTCTGTGTGGAATATAGTCACACTATCCAACACGCATTAAAGAAAGAACTCGCTAAACAAGGTATTGAACTAGCCTTCAGAACCACAAACCGTACCAGGAACGTGTTGGCAAATAAGGTTGAGATAGGTGACAAAGTAGATAAGACCGGCGTGTATAGGATATCTTGTCCGGATTGTCCTAGCAAATACATAGGGCAAACAGGTTGTGCCTTTCAAACACGATATAAAGAACACCGACCAGATCCTAAACACCATAAACAAAAATCTGCGTTTGCTCAACATCTTGTAGATTGTAATCACTCAATGAGTGATATTAAGAACGGCTTGGAAGTTCTACATTTTTGCGGGAAAGGTAATAAGTTGGACACACTTGAGGAGTATGAGATATATAAAATGAACGTAAACGAAGAACACAAGGAATACATCCTCAATGATAAACTACAATTCAAGTCCCACTCCCTCTTCAACACCGTTATCTCATCTGGAACAGCTGACCACCGAGCTGATAACAGAGAAGGACGGGACGAAGTTACTTAACCCGTGTCCAGTCTACCTACAACCGCTGCCGTGCCGTGTCGATAGCGCTATCGTGTTATTTCGTGTTTAAATGTTTCGTGTTCCGTGTTTTGTCATATGTGTAAATTATTTGATGTTTTTGACAAAAAGCTCTGACGATGTTGCAATGCAACGAAACATGTAAGCTTTGAACAACATTAGTTGAAAAAGACACAATTTTGGACTACTGACGGAGGTAAGCCTATATAAGTCATATAGAATAAGCACTTCCACCACCCATGTAGGTAGTTGTATCAATCTCACTCTTCTCTTGTCTTAGGCTATCAAAGTCTAGTCCAGTTTGTGTTACTTTTGCACAGTATTCTATGTTTCTTTAGCCTTTCTATACAATAACTGCAAAAATTCAATTTTTATCAAGACCAACATTAAAATTTGCATTAAAACCAATAAACAATCCAGTTTAAAAAAATTTAATATTTCGATAGTAGGTAAAAAAATTGATGTACCGTAACAAACATTGGTAACCTACCACCGATGTGAAAAACATTGAACTTGGGACATTGAGAGAAAAACATTGATGTAGGCTAAAGAAAGCATGAGCTATCAATAGGCATTCCTAATCAAAACAAACAAACAAAAATTCATCTAGGCTAATGTAATTAGTCTCGAGCTTTTAATGTATTTAAATACTTTTTATAACTGTCCGATGGAAATCTTGAGATTTTATAATATAGGCCTAGGTGGTTCTTGCCCGGTAACGCTCAGTTTTTGACATTAACTAAATGTTTTCTTCGTATTTTAAGGTAATCTTTTCATTGTGCGCTTTACTCGCTGTCATCATCACTAGAGGATTGCCCTATTTAGCCGTATTTTAGCCTTATTTAATAATTTTAAAGTTTGTAAATTAAACTTTAAAAAGAAAATATTTGTATACATTGTGCTCAATTGATATTGGACATAAACAACCTACAAAACTGTCTTCAGCTGATCCATATGGTTGATAATTTAATAATAGAGTTCTATGTTCAAACTTTTATTTAAGCCTGTTAAGACTAAATCAACACAAATCCATATGAATTAGGCCTATTATAGGTAACATACAGTATCCTAACTAACTTTGCCTCTGCTAAACGTTTGATTCTTTATTGAATTTGAATACTATCAACATGATCCAGGATCGGTACCTGTTTTGCTCCGGTGCTTACGATGGAAAAGTCAACCTGTATTCTGCTTTACGCATGGAACTACTCATGTGCTACCAGATCACCACCATGACTTTAGCGAGAAACGTCAATGCCGTACGGTTTACTTCTGATGGATCGAGAGTAAGTGATTGTTTATTTCCTTTGGAACAGAACTTCCAGCCTAGTTTTTTGTGTGCTTATTTTTCAATAGCCTGGTAAAAATCAAAGGCGAGAGTTAGGTTAAGTATTTTAACCAATGGATTTCTCTGAATACCCAAAACACAACACAACTAAAATGTATGTAAATCTTACCCTTTTCAACAAGATGTAAGGATTAACTTAATCCTCTTGAAGATGTTTTGCTTTAATCTTTCTGTTAATCTTCAAGAATAAGCTAAATTTTCTCATAGCCTAAATAATAAAAAAAAATCAAAATAGGTTTTCCTCTTTAAATGACAAATTGTTTGGCAGCTTTGTAGGCCTACTTTTGCCACATTGTTACCTATAAGCAAATAAGATAGAGGCCTTTTTAGTCCTCTTCAAGATTCACTGGAACTAAACTAAGGCATTATAATTATACCTGCAAACTAAATGTATGCTGGCAGAGAAACTTAATGAGAAAATAAATCATCAACTCATGGACACAGCATTTTTAGTAAAAGATATCTTTATTTTTCCTTGTATTGGTACCGGTAATAGTTCAGTGTATGTGCATTTTTCAATAACAATACCATTCTCCTTTTAATTAGGCTCTACGCTTACGGTATTTTAGTTAAGTCCTAAATGTTCCTACAATGAACAGATTCTGTACTTGCACTCAATAAATAGGCCTACCATGTTTGCAAAAATGCAGTCTTTACTTACTACAGAAATAAATTGAATTGGATATAAAGTTAGTAGTAGCAAACATCTAAACCAGTAATTTTAATCACTTAAGTTAATAAATTGTTTGTCAGATTCTGGCGGCAACAACGGCGCGGCGGTTGGCAGTGGTGGATGTGGAGCGAGGGGAGCAGCTGTTGGCGTACGACAACTGCGCGTATGGAGGAAGAGAGCGCTCCGGCCTCGCTACCGATCCTGTGTGTCCCAACATGGCCGTCTCCGTGGCAGTGAACGGTAAAGGCCTCACACTGCTGGACCTGCGGATGCCTCTGCCACTCGACTTTGTCTATGATGTGAGTGGAAACGTTTTCTCCAATAATTTTCGGCTAGGTTTTGTTTTTAGTTCGATAAGACTAGCTATCTTTTTGAAAAGCTCTAATGTTTTTTTGTGAGATTATGTAGAAATTGTTTCACTGCTAACAGAAACAAACAACTGCTGCAGCTTCATTAGAATTTAAATTACTAAACCAAAAATTATTTACTCATCCAAGTGGGAGTTGTCAGGTAGGCCTATACTAGGCTTATACATAAAAATACACAGACATTTAAGCAAGGACAATTTATAAAAATCCCATTGTTCAACAACTGCTGAGTAAAGTTTGAAAAAAATCACAGAGTTAACGTAGTGACTTCTCAAAACTAAACCTTCTGATTACTAGGCATTCTGTTAACCACATCAGATTTTGAATTACCAGATACTGTATTTTTATATTGATGTCATCGGTTAATAAACAAACACAATTGGGATATATTCTGTTGATAAGGAAAGTCAGTCAAGTTAATGGTCTCAATATTGACCCTTGAGGGACACTATTTTTGACGGTTTTTGTCGGGTAAATATAAGTTCTTAATTACTATGTTCTGGTCATTTATGTGATCAATTAACATACTGCGGCCTGCGAGTAAAATATGATTCTAACTAACACCAAGATCTCCCTTACACAGTGTACATTTAAGTTTTTCAAGAATTGAATCATGTGATACACTTTCAAAGGTACACCTTGTAAGAAGTAAAATACCCATGTTAATCGTGCAGTCTGGGATTTTTAAATCATAGCAAGTTCCTGCGGCAGTTGCTTGGTAGCAAAGGAGTTGTTATCGCTGGCATTTGGGTCAATGGGACAACAGTAAAAACGGCAGATTTTGCCGCTTTTACTCGTGTACGTATGAGTATCGTACAACCAGTGTGATTGAATCAGGGAATCGGCAAAGCAAGAGAGGTTGATAGCAAAATGCTAGCAAGCAAGGTCATTTTAGCGACAAAATACAGTCTGGTTGTTATTCATTAACATTTCACCTCTAATAAGGTTTGTATTCATTGTCAAAACTCAGATTTATTTCTGTTACTTCACCACCACTATTTTGTTTTATGTGGGATGATACACAACTTGGAGCAAGAATTATAGTTGTAAATTATAATAGGCTTACTTCAAACTATACACCATAGTGGTTGTGAATTAGGTAATGGAAAAGGTCCTCTGATCCTATCAGGTACATATAAAGTTGGCCAATCTAAAAAACCAAACTAGTATCCGATTGTTTAACTTAAACTTGACAATTCCAGTTGCACGAGAGTCAAATCAGAGACGTTTGTTTCCTCCACGGGTCGTGGCCGTGGGCGAGAGGTCACCAGTCGTCCATCTTGACCGCGGGGTTGGAGGGTACAGTCAAGATTTGCACGCTAGACGGTCGAGTCCTTCACAGTTTCACAACTGGCCACTCGGTCAACACCGTCTGTCCAACTCCCGAGGCATTCAACCACTGCGCAGACGACGGATTCACCAGTGAGTAAAGTAATGTTGATTAGATTACAATTCTGACACAGAAAGGTTTGTATTTTAGGGTGAAAGCCGACTGTTACACGAATGAGATAGTTCTGACTTTTCTAAAAAAGTGAAAAAGTTTCGAACTTTTCTCAGGATTGAATTGGTAACTTTACGATTTGGGCTAGATGGGCCTACCCACTCAGCTACCCAGGTAAAAAAAAAAAAAAAAACTAGATAGGAAATTCAAACTTGATATTCTCTGATTGCTTGGTGATGGCATGTTTAAGCGAATTTCCCATATTAATAAGCTATTACCGTAGGTCTCATGGTAAGACCTGGATCTGGGACCGATTTACAGTATATGTATATATTTTTTGTTTCTGTTTAGGTTTGATCCTCAGTGGTGGTGAGTTGGTGTCTTCGTATGTACCTGATTCTGGAATCCAAGAACATCTCAAGGAACACAAGGAGATGCCCATCTGGAAACTCAAGTAAGTGATTTTATTGACTCGTAAACTAACCTATTGCAGGGTTTAATTTTTAGCGAATTTCCCATAGTGAATAAGTTATTACAGTAGGTCTCACGATAAGACCTGGGTCTCTGTCCTTTTTTCTTTTTGGTTTTGAGTCCTCAAGATCCTGAAAACGCCCTCCGTTCAGATTCATATATATCGAGCAAAATAGATCCAATCTTGATGAAATTTGGTACAAACAAATAAACCTACGTTACGTTTCTTATAACAAGTTTTCTAACCATCATGATCGGACTATGGAAACGGGGGTTTATGGGGGGTAAAAATTGAGTTTTTCAGTTTTTGACCCTATGAACATAAAATTTTGAAATTTATTTATAACTTTTATGAAGTCCTAGAGCCTAAAAAAGAAATAGATAAGTATATTCGAGCATTGTTGTCTGTAACAGTATGCTTGTTTTGTTTTACATAGGCTACATATATATTTTTTAATTTGGCAATTTTGTGTATTTCATACTAAGCTATCAACATTTCAATAAAAAAACACACCTATGAAATAGATCTGAAAATGTTTAAGGATAATATTTTAGTGGAAATCTAGTACCTAGGTAAATTGAAATTCGCTTAGTCTGCAGGTTTGTTGCGGTGGGGTATTTTTGAAATTACCGTTACCCTATTTATTTATTCTGTTTGTATGAAGACATTAAGATTTTCATTAAGAAGACATTTAGGCCTAAGACATTTCAACTAAGCCTACAGTAGGTAACCAAAGGATTGATTATTTCAATCAGAATTATAATTTGCTGATTCAAAGTTTGATTTGGAATCAAAGAACTTAAGTTTTAAGTTAAGGCGATCAACATTATTTATACATGCCATAGGTATTATTACTAACTAATCTCAGTATACCTAAAAATGTTATTTTCATGGCTTATAATTAAGTCGTAAAAATAAGCTTACCAAACTTTACAACACTATTACAACTACTCTTGGTGTGGTTTAAGAAGAATTTGTGGCTGATATAGTGGTTAAAGCACAGGACTTCTTCCCTGGAGGCTTTCACCAATGTTACTGTTGATGTCATAACACACTAACGTGGTAGTTTACAGTCACCCTTAAATTGAACTTCCACTCATCGAAAACTCAAATACCTGGTTGATTTTTTACAAAAATATTCCCTCAAAATCAGCATATATATTTCCTACTAGCTGTGTGCCCGTTCTACGCACGGGGATCTTATCGTAGCCAGTTGAAACCTTCTTATATTAAGAACAGCAGTTGATTTGAATATTTTCAGATATGCTGGCAAAACAATTATAGATAAACCTTCGCAAATACAGTATCTGACAGTTTCAAGCACAAGCCAAAACAAATGCTTCGCAATTAAATGTCACCCGGATCATGTTGGTCCATATTTTAAATCCAATAATCCGATGATTAAACTAAAAAAAATGCTTTATAGATCTATGAGGCATAGCCCTAAGGTAGGCCTGAAAGTTATTTTCCACAATGGTTAAAAGTATATAAGGTACTACCTCAACCTCACAATTTAACACTTTATTCGGGTTGACATTTTTCATTATCAAGGTGCGCTTGTCCTTTCCGTGAAACACTGAGAAAAAGGACATTATTGCGTTACCAACAGACATACACACACAAATCCAGAACTTAATTAGGGAATTTGCTACGCTTTAAGCATAACAAAGTAGGTACATATAAAATTAGTATTTGAAATCTTTGTTAACGTTATCAAATTTTATCACAATTTATATTTGCTTGGACCGAAGATGACCCGTAATGCTGTCAAAATTACGGCTTACTATATGAAATGAAGTACTATAGACGATTTAGATTGGTAATTTATAATACAAATTACCAAAATAGGCCACGAACTATTGATGCATAAACAACGTAAAGCGTTTAAACAATTCATGATGGTTTACTGAGTTTTTACTAAAATGCGTTATCGCATAAACTAACATTTTGGAATCCAGACAGAAAAAGCAAAACTTATACAGTTAAATTGAATACGCCTGTAATAAATAAGGTGCAACACCAACGATTACTAATTTGTAAATTACAATGATGTTGTAGTAGGTAAAAATTATTCTTGCTGCTACCAACGGTTCTAAGGGAAATCAGTACCAAAAACCAACGTTTACAGTTAAGAACTATAGTACATCCGATCAACTGTATTCGTTAATCAAGTCCCGAGGATATTGATCTTTTGGTTTTGGATTTTCTCGTAAAAGGTTATTGGCAGTCAAAGTTATTTACCATAATTTCTTTATTTATAAACAACTTTTAATGTAAACTTATCGGTGTCAGTTTGAAAAAAAAAAAAAAACAACCTTATACAAACAACTGTTTTGTTATTTAACAGATTACGTATTCTCTAAACAATGATTGGCTATCTATTAACATTAGAAGGGAATGTGATAAAAATCACACAACGTTGGGTTTTTGGACGTTTGTAATTTTATTTCTTAAGTAGGTAGGCCGTCTATCCTAGGAAAAAGTACCGGCATCAAGGATCGTCGTCAAAAAGGTTGTTATGAATAATTGGCTAGGCGTACGTACCCAAGAGATAGGCTATTTGCCTATTGGCTGTATGGTCCAGCGATTGCATCACACGGTGAGTAGAAACTATTGACTATATATATAGTCAATGTTAAGAACAGAAAGTGACACATTGGAAACCGAGTTTAGCATCATCTGTAAACCTCTGTTACAATCACCTACTTCAGTTGTGATTTTTTTACTTTACACTTTACACAACCGCCATTGAAGCGCCGTCACTGAGTGGAAATCTTGTTTCTAAGCTATTGGCGACGATCATTATAATTGAATTTAAGTTTCCCACCCGTATACAACACTGATTCAAGGTCTTCTTTCTTGTTATCAAAACTCAAGAACAATTTCATACACTAAAGAATTTCTGGTTCCTGACCTGGATGATACCTAGTTAATTAATTTCATTTACGGTTACACTATTACACTATATTATTGAACTTGCGATTAATTAAATGCATTATGTAAGAAAAACGTTTTTAATCTCACTTTGTTGGGATTCGCTTTCAAAACGTGATCGAAAATGGTTGCGGTATTTGTAAACAACATTTGTAAACATATCAGTGATAGCTATAAAAAATAATCTTGATCCGAACAGCTGTTCGTTATTTCATAGATGATTATGTGATAAAAATTGGACGAAAACTTAAAAAAAATCGCACAAAACTGCATTTTTGAACGTGCGTAATTTTATTACAAAGTAGTGAGACCATATTTTGATCGCTAAAGACACTCTCACCAATCCAGTAAATACATTAAAATGACTTGGATCTTGATAGGTACTCTCGTTTTCCTGGAGAAGATTGCGTAAAATGCCATCTTGAGTGTTGCAGACAGACAGACAGACAGACAGAAATTTAGATGAGACTTGTTTCGGCTTCTTTAATGTATAAAACATAAAAATAACCTAAAAATGTATGATTCTGAGCAATGTACAGACAAAACTCTAATTTTATTTATATAGATTTGAATAAAATTAATTTTAATAAGTACCTACTTAGGTTTCCTGTAACAGGGTGTGTTTTTTATTGAAATGTTAATTTGTTAGTATAAAATGGACAAATTTGGCAAATTTAATAAAAATATATCACCAAACAAGCAAACTACAACAGTTTATTTATTCTTTTATAAGTACAACAAGGAAATTTTAAATTTATAGTTTTTCAAATTTTCTCCATAACCATTAGTTATACATCAATGCTTTACTGTGTAAAATTACAGTAGAACCTCGATAGTGTGACACTTTGTGGACTTAAGGGATGTCCAAATTTATTAAATAGGCTACTAAAAAGCTTTACAATTTCACTGTTCATCAGTTTAGCCTCAAGTCAACAATAAATGTTCAAGTCAGCTTACATCACAATAAATATCATTAAATACCAATAAATATCACTTGACAAAATAGCTCAGCCTGTGTCGAAAGGATGCAAGGATGGTTTTTAAGCTCTACAAAATAGTTAAGAAATAAATTGAAAAAAATTAATGGTCTATTGGTGAAAATGTGAAAAACCCATTTTCACCCCATAAACCTTCGTTCCCATTGTCTGATCATGCTGGATTGCAACTCGTTTGAATCAATGTGGTTTTCTAAAAAAAAAAAATCATTTAAATCAGATTATTTTTACTTGAGTTATCATGCTGACGTGAATATGAATATGGTGCTTTTGGTCTCTGGGGACCTCAAAACAAAAAATTAAATCGGTCCACAGTGTAGGTCTTACCACAAGTTGTTCAGTAATAGCTTATTCACTACATGGGAAATTCGCCAAAAAAGGAATCTCAATGAAGGGATTTGCTTCATAATTTTCCACAAGAAGCTAAACAATAATGTGGTTTGATTGCAGATACACGTCACAAGGCAGTATATTGTACTCAGCGTGTGACGGAGGAGTTTTGAGGAGATATCGCAGATATCCAGACCATCACCAGTACTTGGGGGAAGTGTACAAACACAAAGGAGACATCCAGGACTTGGACATCTCACCCTACGATGAATGTATCCTTTGACAAGTCAGCTCAAATGATTCTTTCCCAGAAAGTGAACACATAGTAACATTGTCTAAGGCCAACATTGACTTGCAGACTTTAAAATTGTTTTGTTGAAATAGAAACACCAGTGGCATACCAATATGCTCTTATTTTAACTGTAGTTTCAAGGTTATTTTTATTGCAAAATTTCCCGAAAAGGATCATATTTTTATTTATAGAAACTGAAATGGTGGTAATTTTTATCAAAAATATAATTTACGGTTGATTTATTCTTGTTTGGACACCACATGACCAAAACATTATCCAAACAAAAAGTTCCATAAGAAATTATGAACTGTGCTTAATAAATATAAAATGAATGGATACAGTTTCATACTTAACAATTCCATCCTGAGAAAAGTCAGTTGCTTTTTGATGGTTCTAAACTGCACCCACGAATACTAGAAAAATACCGGTATGGCTCATAAACATAATCAAATGACGTTTTTGGCCCAAAAGTAAACAACACCCCTATACTATACTCTGTCTGAATTTAATGTGCAGTTGAAGGACAAATTTGTTTTCCCCTGTTTTCTCCCTGGCCCCTGCCACCACAACATATTAGCCTACAGCTGATTCATACTGTTTATAATTTTACAACAGTTGTCACTTTGTTTACATTTTAGTAGTGAACAACATTGTGATTATTCTGATGGTATTTTTTTGCAGTTTAATATTATTCAGTCTGTGTTTAATTGATAAATGTTAATTAGAAATGGCCAAAAGGTGCCAAGGCATTACCGTTCAACCTAAAAATACAATTTTTAGAGTGTACAATTATTTAAAAAAGCTTTTTTATAAATCTGCAGTATGACACTGACTCTGATGGCTTAAGCGAAGATGATGGTGAATATCTACTTTCCAGTTATGAGAGTGAATTATGTAATGGACCGTCTCCAGTACTTTTTAACGTCCACATTACAACTAATATTTGTTTAATTTACACCATTGTGTTCATTTTGTGGTTTAATATATGTTTTAAAAATCAAATTAAATTTATATGTTTTTACGAGATTTGTTTTCTATTTGGTGTGTACTAAGGCATATTGGCCTTTTATTATTAAGGATTTGAAATTTTTATACAATTAGTAAACGATGAAAAATGCAAACAATTTATATAGCTGTTACATAGAAATGGTTTAATTTGTGTGTACCTCCAAATATAACTCGTTCATTCAAATAGTATAATCAATTTGTTATGTTAGTTTATCCTCAGTAAAAGAAAACTTCTACTTGTCATTTACCTAGTGAGTTTAATGTTGTACACTGATTACTCAGGCATAAACAGGATAACCCAATGGTTTTCATCCTGATCTGACCTTAGGGCTCCGCTAGAGACATTGACCTATTACCGACGTTATTAAAATAACAACTAAATAAAGAAGTAAAGAATCGCTTTAGAATTTTGAAAAAAGTTCACCACAATATTAACTAATTTAATAATGTATAGTTACATTACCAGAACTGAAATTGTATTTAAAACAATCCATCAAAAGCAAAAATGTTAGTCCAGGATTATGTATATTACATTAGCCTATAACAAAACTTTTAGTGAAATTAAAATTGATACGTAGATTATTTATTGTTAAAATAAATCTTATTGTTTATTATGTGTGCAGTTCAATCATAATAAACAAATGCTTCCTAAAAAACCTGTCTGCAATATAAAACAGATGATTGTTACAGGAGATTTCAGTGTAGAAAAGGGTAAATGAGTGGGAGATTTACCATGATAGGGAAATCATATGTTGAATTCCAACCGCACAATTATTTTAGACAGACTATAGGTGGGGTCTCATCCACACAGCGTACTAGCTGTCCGTGTCCGGCAGAGACCGGCCATCGCGCAACCACAGTGAACTAATACGTCTAAGGCCAAAGCCAGTACCGTACCATTGCATAACCACAAACGGCCTTCTAAAGTCTGAAATGACCAGATCCACACAGGAATCTATTGTGTGTATATTTATTTTAATTTTCAGCAGATTTCACTATTCAATTCCTTAACCGTTGACCAGACATCATCACGGCATCCAAGGACAAATCCGTGGGTGTACTGAGGCTGGGAGCACCGAACCACGGTTGGACCGAGTACTGTGAACTCACATGATACATAACATGTGTTCTTCTTCTCAGCTGTGTAAATTGTGTACAAAACTATTCAATTTTAACCATTGTTAAGTCTACATACAGCAACGTTTAAACGCGCTATCAAACTCTTCCTTTACAATTCTCAGTTCACCAAAGACTATCTACACATCGTTGAATGATGTAAACTAGTTAGTATTATTTCCAAATACTTAATTACGATGCTTTAATTTCTTGTAGAATATTGTATAGTTTAATGAATTTTAATCTTTATTTTAAATCTATTTATTTCAGAATGCCTCAAATGTGAATTTTTCCTAAGTCTATATTTTTGTTCATGGAAAGATTCAAACATAACAATTTTATCTGGCTGTGGCAGTCTGCAGAGCTGGCTGTGATGTGATAACAGAAACTATTAGTTTAACACTATGAATGGGCTGATTCCGATTATTTTATTCCGTAAAACATTAGACTCGATACATTGTGACTTGATTTCATATCAATTCTAGAATCATTTTGTAATCTTCTACCACTTTGGTTAGGATTTTGGAACTTCTTAAATTTGTCACAATTGTGACGACATATTAAATTTTCAATTGTGCAATTTTTAAACTTGGCAGATGTGTTTTGCAATTAAATAATATCAAAAAATTCCTGTTAAAAAAAATTGATGTTATCTGTATCCTGCTGGATAAACATGATACAAAATTTCCAGAATGAAATTATTATTGTGATTATTTTTGACAAAATCATTTATCAAACTTTAGATCTTTTGCATGGTTGATATATCATAAGTAATATATTGGTAATATTCTTCCAGTTTGTATTACTTAATATGGTCTGGAATCAAAATTGAGGTTTACATTTTAGTACTAGAACCTGAATCGAGCAATTTTGGAATCAGCCCATCACTAATATAATACACTTGTTACAGCAAACCTGTGTACTCAGAAATTTTCAATTATTATTTGAAGAAAAACTACGTGCAAGATAACCATTGAGAATTGCATTGGTGTTTTGTTTTCCATAAACACTCAGATCTGCTGAGCATGGTAAACCCTGCTATTTTATCACAAACACAAACTAATGTTTTATCAAAGTATACATATATGAAGAAATGGAAGATGAAGTTTTATTATTCTTTAAGAGAATATCATAACTATGTGAAGTTTAAACTACTACACAATCTATATATATCAATCTACTAATTGGGATCAGATTCCTAATTAGTCTGAAATGCAATAAAATTGTATGGAATAATTCATGTATTTTTATGTGAAAGTTACAATAGTACCTTATAATAGCAAGGTATAATAGTAATTCCACCATCAGGGTAACATCGTGATCATAGCCCAACTTTTATCTATGTTTGATATTCTGTAATCTATTACACATGCCAACCTTTTGCTGAACTATTTTCAAAATTAAGGCTACAATTGGACTCTGATTATGGTGTGAGAGGTGTAACAAGTCTATATCTATCACAATTGTAATATTGTTTAAATACAGTATGTTACAAGAATAATTGTTTAGAATGTGCTAGAAGACATATTTTTTTAAATTCATATAACAGTGCCAACACGTAAATCGCTAAAGAAGCTATTCAAAATTATCTCGGTTTAAAATTATGTTTTTGAGAAAATGTTTAAGTTTGAAGAGGATGAGCTTCAATCAATACAGATACCAATAACTAGAATTTTTTTTTTTTGTTACCGTCTATTTGTCAATTATTTCAACATACTTGGAGTTAAGCTTTCAGATTTTTATAGCGCCACAAACTTATCACGTTGGCTCAGCTATGTTGGCAAAGGTACCAAACCTCAATATTTTCAATTTTTTTTTATGGGTAGACACTGCAATAATGGAAATGGTTGATTACTTTAAAATTTTTTGGATATATTGAGATACTTTACTTAACTGGACAGCTTTTATAATCTTATCACCAATTAAAGTGGTATATTTTTAGGTCTACTATTGGAATATATGACAGGGTTTAAAAGCTTAAATTAAATAAAAATCTGCTCTTTCTAGGGAAAATACCGTAATACAAAACAACTGTGTTAATTTATTATATTCCTACATTTAATTCAATTATCTTGTTGCTGGAGAGTTAATATTATTTTTCAACAGATGTTCATAATTGGTCCAACCTAATCAAAAATCTTTCCAAGGAAATAAAGTTCTTTGTTTACAAACGCATTTACTTGTACAAAAGATTTTTAACTTCTTAAATTGTAAATTATTGTATAGATGTTTCAAATTTTGAATTTAAGTTTGTTTTATCAATAACTACTAAAGCTTATATCGATGGTAAATAAAGTAGTAAATGTTTAATTGTAGTTTTTATTATCTATGTTGTAAAAATTATATGTGAAGGGCTGTAACTAAACTACTAGATAAATGTAAGGGATACTAAGCAGAAAGAAGTCCATTACTATATCGTGGTCCCTTTTCAAACACCACTGCCATTTTAATCAAGATAAATTTGGTATTTCAAACGTGTGGTAGGGTGAGTGCACCAGGGAATGACCATTTAAGCTTGAGTTTTCACTATGACATGAAAAAAGGCTATTAAGCGACAGTTTAAAGATTAGCTTTAATGTCTTGTATGTATTCTCCTCCAATGTTAAAGCTTAGCGTATTATGTTCTAGAATGTTGAAAATACAATTTATGGCACCTAAGTTATTGCACCATTGAATGACCGCATATTATTTGACCTTTTGAAATTGTATAAACTAAACTCCTTTTCATCAAATAACCCGTTCAAGATTCTCATGCCGAAGCTGGAGACCCTGTATAAAATGATAACCATTGCAGGATCGTTGAAATATAGATTCTAGTGAAAGGCTACTTTTCATCTATTAAATTACTGTAACATTGAATTCATGTCAAATTTTGGTTACAGCGTATTCACATGATTTCTGATGAGATTCCTTCTGAGATTGCCTCCTGAGATTTTGTGTTTCCTAGCAAGCACTTAATCCTTAAGAAAACTTTGTTTCTAATTATTTGAAAAAAATGTTATCCAAATCGAATTAAAGACCCAAGCAGTCATTCACTGGCTATACCCTTAAGTTGTGATCCAGTAAATGACAGACTGTTTAAACAATTGTTGGTTTGGATTATGATCTCAAAATGAGTACAGAATTGTACCCTATTTTTTGTTGTTGTAATTACCAATAATATTTTACAGTTTCCACCAATAATCAAAGAACCATGACAAACACAACCAGCCTCGTTTGTATAAGACTTTGTAATAGCAACCTTGAAGACAAACTGGTTGGAACACTTTTTTTGTGTTACAAAAGGATGATTGCCGCTTTTTTTTGACCAGTGACGGGGGGGGGGGGGGGGGGGGTTAGTGAGTTGGTAGATTCCAATCAGGCTCAAAAGTTACTTTTAAGACCGTTGATATACTAGGAAAAACAAAACGCTTGATATGAGGTTTTTTTAAATACAAAACGTTTATTGATTGGTTCTCTCACCCTACGTACTAATGTCGATTATTTTTAGCATGAAATAAGTTTAAATGTAAATTATTTCATCAATAACATAAACATACTGTGGTAATATGTAGAAATCGTGCAATATAGTGTAGAGTATTTTATAGTTTTATCAATCGATAAATGTGCTTTATAATATTTTATAAGGATTAACAGTTTGATTGACATTTGTAGTGATGTGCATCTCAAATTTATATTAAACATTTGTAAAGTTAAAACATGGAGTTATCCTTTCCTTTTGCTCTTGATGTTTTATTTGGTAAAATGGTTGTCAGATAGATAAGTTTGAGGAATTGTGCTAGTCGTCCTTTCCTTTTGCTCTTGCTGTTCATTTAATATCATTGTTATATAGATTTTGGACATGTGTGAGATACTTTTAGTGTTTGCACTCGAAATGGAACACGGTCACTTTTGGGGAGTCTTTAATATTATGCTTTCCCCCTCCCCCATACTACCCCTATTAAGACTGAAGAATCATGTAGGACGGAGCCATTTCCATGTCACCGCTCGTGCTACTAGGTTCCCAAGGCGTAGTTCCGTGTATCACTTATAGTGTTGTTGTTTTAGTTTGCTATGTATTTTTTATAAATACTCGTATGTAAACTAAGTTTTTTTAAATATCTTATCTTATCTTACTAATATTATAAATGTGAAAGTTTGTGTGTTTGTTTGTTTGTGTGTTTGAAGTTCAATCACGCATAAACCACTGGACGGATTGGGCTGAAATTTGGCATGATGATAGCATACATTCCCGATTAACATAAAGGCATATTCTTATCTCAAAAATCCTTTCGGGCTCCGCCCCAGTGGCTCTCTAATTCCCCATGTTAACCTTATGAGTATTCATATTTAAAGGGAATTAAAGAATTTAGTCAGCTGTTTCAACTAAAAAAGTTGGTTCTATGATATGGGAAAGCATTAAAAAGTTATAAGATTTACCAACAGGGTGCAGCACAAAAAATTTTGTGCTATTATGAAAACAGCTATCTATATAATTAATACGCTACATGAAACTTTGTCGGTTGAACTCCTCCGCCATTTCTTAACCGATTTTATCCATTGACGTCTCATTGGAAAGAGCGTGTCGCGTAGATTTGCAAACTGGCATTACATTTTTGAAAAATTCCCTTGGGCTCTGCCCCAGTGGCTTTGAAAGTTCCCATGTTATCCTTATGGAGAACTTAATTGTTTACATTTTGATCAGCTGTATAATTTAATTGCTGTTATTTATTTTTCAATTCGAAACGCATTGAGTACATTTATTTACTATTTCAGTTTATGTAAACATAACCCCCAAGTTTGATGGTGTTAGTATGGTTGTATCTTAAATTTGTGTATTTATCATTGTTTTGTGTTGCTATGACGGATTGTGTTAGCTTGATCGTAACTTTAATTTGTGCATGTATCGTTGTTTTGTGTAGCTATAATTTGTTTATTTGTTGTTTCTTTCTTTCAAATGCCTCCGACGCGACGACAACGCGAAACATAGGCAGGAGACGTAATCGTGATAACGACCGCAGCTACAGAACAGTGGCGCGTAATAGGCTTTAACTCATCACAGTCAGCACCTGACCCTGGACAATCTCAGCTACAGTATTAGATTACAAATGCGCCCTAACACTACCCCAAAACGACTTTTCGTTCTCAATTGGCCCTCTATCAATGACCTGTGTTGCCTGTACAGCGAGGCATTTTGAGAAGGAGAAAACCGGCCGGAATGCTTTAGGTTTATCAATAACAAAGATAAACATGGTCTAAGTTACTCACCGGTAATCTTTAGAGTTGACACTTTTAAACTCATTGTAAATATGACTGTTATTTGTTTTGAAATAACTCCTGTAATACTTTGCAATTGCTCGAATTCGAGCAACATGTACACTAGTTTTGAACTAAGCAGCAACAAAAAACTGTGATTCACAATAAGAACTGTCAAAGTAGGATTGTTTACAGTTATGTTTATGTTTTTCATTTCATGAATAATTTGTGATATTTTGCGAATTGTTGATAATTTATTTTTTTCTATTGTTTAGGTGAAGTGGTAGAACATTATGGCTATGGTAGATGTGTAATGCTATAGAATACTGTAAATTTAAAAAACCAAATTTTATCAAACTGTGTCCTCCCTTATTGCAAACGCAAAGCTTGAGTATAACTGCAATAAGCATTTTATACTTATATTCCAACCCCGTACGAAGGACGGGTACTCTGCTAGTATTTAATAAAACTGAAAAGTATGTCGTGCGAAGCCGACGGGCAATAGCTAGTAATGTATAAGATTAGATTGCTTGTCAAATGTTTCAATGCTTGGAAAAAAACTCCTTGTATCACCGTGTTTTAAAATCAAAGACACCAATGTAAGACTAAAGACACAAAAACCCTTTGAAAATATCCAGATTAGGAAAAACGCTTAGGTCCAAGGTGCAAATAATACTTAATTACGCGTATTTATAACACTACGCATTGACAAGGTTTCAAATTTGTGTTATGGTTTTTGAAAAGAAATAAATATTAACAAACAAAGCAACCTCTATGGAAACCGGGAAAACCTTAAAACTGTCTTTTAGCATATCCACAAGGGCTAAAGAAGTATAAAGAAGAAGGTTCAGCTATGAATAGCCATTTGTGTATTAAGAGCATAAAAAAAACTGTATATGGCCTTTTATGAGAAGGGCAATGACTGTTTTTGCTTGTTATCCTCCCAAATTTTTCCTACCACCATAATTAGGCTAACGTATAACACAAAGATTAACTTTTTAGTTGTATGCAAAATACGCGTAGCATGTGTAATCTTTGGTTGTACCTATATAATATGTCATTTAGGTTAAGTTTGCTTTTTCAGGTAATGTTAGTTGCTTGTTGTTAGTGTTATATAGAAAAGCGGAAATGAGCTATTTTGCGTACTTTTTACATGTGTGGCAATGTAAAAACATAATTTAAGTGAATGTGTTACCTGAAGTGCTAGATAAACATGACCTTGATAACTACGATCCATCATCAAGGACATTAGTTTTATATATGGACATGAGGAGACACACAACACAACCATCACGGCTATTACTTTTTAAATTGCTCAGTAAAAAGCAGCATATTTTTACACTGTAAATTGAAAGAAGGTGGAAAAACGATTCAATAATATTCCAAACTATTTTAAACTGACCATTTTCAAGTAGAAAAATAGCTACATTATCTTTATAGCGTGTTTTAAAACTCTGTCAGTTTGTTCCTCTAAACTTAGGAACAGTTTTCTCTAACTTGAGATGTAAATAAAAAAAAAATCATGTAAATTTTAATGACATTTACTAAATTTAATCCTTTAATGCCTTATACTTTATATATGCTTTCTTTGTCTACTACTTCGTACTGTACCTATTTTTCATTGTCTAACTGAAAAATTTTACATTAGTAAAACTGATGGTAAACTTTGACCCAATTAAAATTATAGACCTTTGGATCTTCAAAAAATAATTTCCAACAAGATTCCATCAAGTGATCTTTGATTCTAAAACCGCATCAAGTAGAAGGTTACCCAATGTTTTGGCAAAAACCTTTTCATGTACAATTCTGTTGCACTCCCTGATCCATTTACCAACTCGTAGGTCATACCTCGAGGTGTGTAGAATCGTTTGCACCTCGGATGTTGGTAGTTGGAGGATGTCGCTGGCTACTTGCACGGCTTGGGCTTGGGAAGATGGAGAAAGCTCGGGGGAGTTGAGAGAAAACAAGAGCTTCAAGAACGTCTCGATACCCAAGTAAAGTTCTTGTATCTTAAAGTCAGCCGCCACCAAACGGTCGCTCGCTTCTGTCACCTGAGCGATGAATTGTTCTCTAAGTAAACTCAGCTTGTTCTGCAGCTCATTTGTCATTTGACAATTGAGTTGTTCTTTTTGCTGCAAAGCAGAGCTAAGAGAGATTAGTTTTGTTTCCAATGATAATTTCATTTCTTGGAATTGATGTTCGCATATTTCTTTTTCTCTCTTTATTTTATTGCTTTCCTCTACTTGAATTGCTAATTCTTGTCTGAGTTGGTGACAAGAGTCTTTTACCATTTGTCTTTCTTGGGTTAGTGCTGAATTTCTTTGTTCTATGTCTTGAAGTTGCTTTTGAGTGGTTTCTCCTAAGACTTTCTTTGCTGTAGCAGTAGATTCAGCTCTGGCTAATCTCTTTTTGAGACATTCCACTTGTGAAAAGCTTTCTCCTAATTGTTTCTGTAGATTTTGAATTTGCTTGCACTGCTTTGCCATTACCTTGGCTGCTGCTTCCAAACGGCCTTGTAAGATGTTTACAGATCTGGTTGACTGTTGTTTGTCTTGACTGTTCTGTATCGGAAGAAAGAAAAGATCTTCAGTTTGAGTAGACTCTGTAGTCAGATCAAATTTTAATCCGGTCTGCCCTATTGTTTTATTTTTGTTTTTAAAACAAATAAGTTCCTTTTGTAGTTGCTCACAAAGCGACAAGCATTCAGTGTATTTCTCACACAAGATGTTGTATTTACTTTTCAATTTTTTATTTTGCTTTCTTAACACATTTAAAAAACACCGAGAAGAAAATCGGTTTGATCTAGAGGTGCTAGATGAATTAGGAGAATGGAAAGATATTGATGATGCTTTTGAAAATACTTTGTATGCAGACTTTTCATTTTTCCTTTTTGAATTTTTGAGCCTCTTACCACGTTTGTCTTCTAGCCTGTGTTTTAAAACTGAAATAATGCTTTCTGCTAAATCAACTTTGTTTTTTAAGTCATGTTTGTCAACTACAGCCATATTTTGTTCTCTTTCTGGACAATTAATTCTGGTGCATTCACTTTTGATTCCTGTACTGTTACAATCTCCAGCAGCTCTACTAACGAATTGGGTTTTACCAAAGATTTTATTTTCAGAGCTAAGCTGCTCTTCAGTGTGTTTATTTTGTAGATCCTCGCAAGTCTGAGAGTTCTTATCAAGATTACTTGCCATGTATCGTTCATGATCTTTCACTCTTTCTTGTCTCTCCTTTATCAGAGCCTCTCTCAGTTGACAATTGGACCGTTCGAGACCGTCTATCAAATTCTGACACTTTTCATAACAGTTGTGCCCATTTTTATTTTTCGATTCTTTATTGTAAATGCTAGTGCATCGTTCGTACAGGGTTTCCAATGGAGGGTTACCACTTGCACATTTACTGACGTCTCTTGGACTAAATAGTTCAGACTGTGGCGACTTAGGTAGATTCAACGGAGGAACGACTTCTTCCAGTCTGCAAGCAATGTTTTCAAGGACCTCCATCCTTTGTTGAAGCTGGTGCACTTGGTTGTCTTTGGATTTGAGTATGACCAACGATTTGTGCGCTCTAGTCTCAGCCTCCTCCGCCCTCTTGATGAATGTTGTGATAAAAGAGACAAAAGCCGGAGGATACGAAGACAGACTTGGTACAGATTCATCAGGGCTGTCATTCATGACATAATAATTTGTTTGCACTTTTAAGTTTTTAACTTATACTCTGTAATATAATATTTATTATCAAACAAGTCATTTAAGAAGGTTTTACTAAAGATAAACACATTTTAATAGAATTTGAAATTAGTTTACACATTATTTGTTGTTGTTTGTGTAATCATATAAATAGGTTATGTTACTTGAAAATAAACAAAGGAGATATGGTTTTAATCAGCTGCATGTCAAATTCAGCATGGTTGTCAACCCAGAAAACAGGATGTAAGACAAGTTAGCCAAAAGAGTGATGAAAGTTGACTCATTTTGAACCAATTATGATTTATTTTAAATGAGATATTAAAGATTTTGAAATACCTAGGCTTCACATTAACGTTTCTAAAATCTTTCATGTAAGTGCTATTCAAGTACTAGATTTGATCTTGCTAAAGATCAAAATATCAATTGCTTTCATATTGCGTAGTACCTAGTATGTTAAAAGATTAAATACATTTCAAATAATGTGCTTTGATAAACCTTAAATACGTTAATTTCTATTCTACCATTTTAGGTGGATTATTTATTAATCTTTGGAAACACATGTAATCCGACCTGACCTGTTTTGTATTAGAGGAGGACATTTCACTGACCATAAACTTACCTTAAAGTTGACTTCAGCTGATCCCAAAACATGATAAATCTATTATAGTTCGGCCGCTTAGAAAACAACCTGCGCGCTAATGCTAAACCAATGCTGGAGGAGTGGAGGAGGTCGCTTTCTAAGTGGCCGAACTATAGGGAGTATCCATATATAAATCCCAAAGTAGGCCTACCCATGAACTTTTGAGAAAACTACAAATCACACCCCCATAAACCATATACAGTACTTAAAATGTTCATCATGAGAGAAATCTTGCGCAAAACCATCCATTATTTCATAATATACTCATTAAGGTCCTAATTCCTTTCTAAAGGGAACTTTCCATATATACTACCTACCTATACAGGGTGTCCCGGAACTCTCTACCAATATTTTAGGGCATTGCTCCTGGGTAAGAAACATACCTAAATATCATATTTAAATTGTCCGGAAGTCCTTAGTTACTCACACAGCCGCCATTTTGTTTTTATCAGTTATTATTTTTTTTTTAAGAATGGTTAAACATACGAAATGGGAACTTTGCACAAACCTTATGACAACTAGACAAAGCTACCAAAAAATTATGAAGATTTTTCAAACTCATAAAAACAAAATGGCGGCCATTTAAAATTTTTATAAAATCAACGGTTTTTGAGTTTTTTAAGAAACAAAATTTTAAATGGTCGCCATTTTGTTTTATGAATTTGAAAAATCTTCATAATTTTTTTGTAGCTTTGTCTAGTTGTCATAAATGTTTGTGCAAAGCTTCCATTTCGTATGTTTAACCAATCTTTAGAAAAAAATTAATAATTAAAAAAAACAAAATGGCGGCTGTGTGAGTAACTAAGGACTTCCGGACAATTTAAATATGATATTTAGGTACCTATGTTTCTTACCCAGGAGCAATGCCCTAAAATATTGGTAGAGAGTTCCGGGACACCCTGTATAATGTTAAAAATACCTCAGCTGTAATACATATTTCTTTGTTATTCTTTCAGTGTATTACCTTATTTAAATCTGGTGTGATTATTTGTTTGTATTAATGTACAGTAGACCCCCTCTTAACCGACCCTAATGGGACCGGACCTAGGTCGGATAACTCAAAAGGTCGGATAAAACGGGCAATCCCTAAAATCATAACATAATGAAGTGCTATTCATTTGGAATTATATAATCATTATTTAGAAATCATACTTGCATTATTTATCAAATAAACTACTGTTATCTCCTTTTTCATATTGATAGAAAAGTCACAAATAAACACAAAGCACGGTTAAGTCAAATAGGCCTACTTTCAGTGAAATATATTATAATACTACGCAAGAGTCAATAAAATTCCTATTTTAATAACTTTAGTACTGTAATGTATTAATTGATGCTTTCCAAATACATCGTAATACAGTACATAACCTTTTGTCGACATTAAAGATACAAGCGACCATTTTGTTACAAGACAGGACGTTTATTTATATCCTCTCACTGGAGGCTCAAGCACAAAAACTATCTTGACCTTGGAGTTGTTAACCCCCCTTCCCTACAAGTTGCATTGTTTGTTTACTCCGGCGATAAGATAATCAGTTTTCAAAATCGTAACGCAGTTTATGATGTTATAAGTTTGCCGCACAGATAACAAATCAGATCAGATGTGCTCGAGCTACGAACGATGATGACAAACTGACAATAGGCTATGCTAATGCTATATCTTTTGTGATCAACACAAAATAACTTATTGTTGTTAGTCATATCCTGTGGAGATAAGCGTATGGTTCAGTTCTCATCGCCCAGCGTGGGAGCGGAAATGCCAAGATTCCTAGAAATCGGCGGTTAAACCGAGCTGCTCTCAAAGCAAAGTCGGTTAAAACAAACTGTATTATTTTACGATCGAAGGCGGATAATCCGATTATCGGTTAATACGAGGTCGGTTAAGAGGGGGTCTACTGTATTCTGTTTTGTTTATTTCATCTTAACTTACCAATCAATAGTTTTATTGATACTTACGAAGTAAAATGGGGTGAAGCCCCCCGTGGGTAACAGCTAGAGTTTAATAAATCCTAGAGGTAGGTACAAACATGTTGTATTTGTGATTTTAAATTTAACAAAATTGTAAAAGACATAATCACAGTCAGAAGGCGTAAATTTAATTAGTATTGAATATTTTTTTAAATTTCTTGCACATATCCCTAGCTTAAAAACCAGAAGGAAAACTTGGAAAACTATATTTTTGATGTTTGACTTAGCTAATGGATTCGTTTTATTGTCGACATAGATCAATAAAATTTATTTGATTTTATTTTATTTTACAGTCAAGTTTTACTGTGCAGAAACCTATCTTAACATCTTCAACTTCAACTTACCGGTATCCATATGAATTTTCAATGGAGGGTGTTCAAGTTTAATTCGTGTTGAAGATTAAAACAGGTTAGCCTAGTATTTAAAATTTTAATCCATAGGTAACAGTTTTGACATTTCAATATAGTTTAAGTTAAGAAAATGTTTTTAATACAAACTATTTCCACACTTTTCTTTTTTGTTTGGGTAGCCAAGCGGTAAAAGTTCATTGTGTACATTGATTCCAAGCCTACACCAGCCCCAGATGTCATTTGTTTATTGGGCTGTTAATTTATGATGAATCCTAACAAAAGGTTGAAGTTAGATAGTAAGTAACCAGACCAAAATTTGGAGAATTGCATTACAAAAACGTTAATAAATGTCACTGGCATAGTATAGACACAATAGCAAAAATATAATTTCAAAATTCCTTAATATTTTTTTTATTTCTTCAACAATCTTCAATACATTTTTTTCCTAAAAATTAATTAAAAGGCATAATAACGCTATCATAAAATCACACAGGCATTCTTTAACAATTAATTAAGTAAAGCGTGTTAAGAGGACAGCATGAATTCCTATGAACACTAAATCGCAAGATTTTAATCTGTTAAAATATATGGCTCGTATCAATGCTGCCTTTTATGTTGAGAATTTATATTAACGTATCAATATAGGTACTTGCTTGAAGGCAAGACTAGTAACAAAGAATATTATGAAATTCTCTTTCCTTATTTCTCTCTTTTGGTTGGTAAAGTTTTGTAATTTATATGATACAGGCAAAACCAAGTTTTAAATTGGAAAATAGTAAAAAAATGTATTATGGTTAAATATTAATTTTGGTAAATTTGTATGTACCTATACGGTGGCAATGTTTTAAATTTTGGTTACTATTTATGATATTATTGTTTAGGTTCAACAATTTCTCTAAAAGGACAAGGCGAAAACCTCCTAAATAGAATTGTAGTAGATAATAATTATAAAATTGTAAAACTTGGTTAACTGAAACAGTTTTAGTATATGTTACAGTTCAGCTATGGGTAGTATTCTTAAGTTTTAAGGAGATATACTGTATCTCATAACATAAGTTTATATCATCTACAGTAATTAAAAATCTGCCTGTCTGAATTTTGACTACTAGCCTAGTATATTTGAAACTATTTCATCATATCTTGATTTAGTTTATTTATGACCAGAATATATATTTAAAAATACACAAAAGTAGACAGATGTAAAAAATAATAGACCTTTACCAGGTTAAAACTTTTTTCTTCTTTTCGAGCAAGGTAAAATGAAAATACTGAAATATATTGTCTCCTTATGCATATACTAAAATGTACATTGAATTTTGTTTTTATGCTATGACTGGGAGGTTAATATAATCCTGTTTTTCGATGTACCCTTCTATGTAAATACATGTTGATAGTAATCCACCTCCAACTTTGATTATCAGCTATGGCATTATTAAATCCATAAAACAAAATACCTTATAACTTTTGCTGAATTGGTTAACATATTGTTAACCTAACCCTATTTGCCAAAACTGTATATTTTAGACCATCAATAGCCAAATTTCATTTTGCATTATTGAAAAGTACCCAAAAGATTGTAAAAAGCAAGCAACAAAGGTCTTTGTACGGCTAGACAAAAGACCAAAAGTAATATTCTTTGTTTGTGCCTTATGATTGGACACTGAGCTAGCCTTGAGGTTATATCAGCTGTTTGTGGCTATCACAGCTGATTATTAAGTAGCATTCACAGAAGTGTGTTTTTCTAGTGGGGCCTTGGTATGAGCAGTGTATATGTATAAAACATAGAAAAACTTAAGGAATATATCTATTTGCTGTCTTTGGTCTTTTATTATAAACATTTTAGCGAATAGTGTTTTTGACCTCTGTGGATATCAAAATTAAAAAGTAAGTCAGTCTAGGTCTTAACCATGAGGCCTACGCTAATAGCTACTTCCCTATAGGAAAATTTGCTAATACTGTAGTTTAATTACCTAAGAAACGTTTTAAAATTATTTAAACAATTCTTACCAAAAAGAAGTCAACAATCTCTCAAACGGAAAGATTGATTCAATAGCCTGTTTAATATTTCCTCATCAAAATTATTAAATTATTGTACAAATAATTTTAGATAGTGAGGCCTCATAAGAACAGGACAAAATATCAAAAACTACCTGTACAAATTGGCTAAAGGTTTCCTTTTGAATTTAAATTGAAATATAAATTATTCAATAAAGTGCACAGTCCTAAGTTGAGCCCTTGTAATTTGATTGGGACTTGCATCTTCAGAATAAATTAGTTTATGCAGTGAAGTGTTTAGTAACAAAATTAAGTAACCTTAAGTTAATTTATATCAAAAGTAGATAACACTTTTACAATAATAACATTTAGATTAAGCCAATTAATGTTTGTAAAATAGTAATATGGATTTGTTTGTTTCAGTTAAATTTTTGTTTATGCAATATTGCCTATTAATTAGTTGTTTAAAGGTACAAAACAAACTGCAGACCTCACCTCAGAGCATAGGTATAGGCACATTTTCTTAGCCAAGTCAATTCTATATCTACTCTTCATCAATTCTTTTACAGAAAAACGAACATTGATTTTTTTTGTGATGGAAAATTTCTACAAAAACTCATTCAAATCACATTTGAACTTACAACACGTTTAAATTATCCTCAGATTAAAAATTCTTCTAGTTTGTTAATATATCCGTTCGGGCCTAATAGTGAGTCGAAATAGATCTCCCTTGTAAAACTTTTCATATATTATGCTTACCTGATTGTTGTAGGCCTACAGTATATGTGGAAATATAGAATAGTGTTGAAAGACTTTAGATGCTACGATTCTATTCATACACTAAAATACAGTACTCTTTCTTATAATTTTATATTTCAGCCAGATATGATTTAAAATGTATATAAACTATTAAAGCCTACCTTATCCAGAAAACTGAGGAAATATTTGAGAAAAAAAAGCTTCTATTACATAAGTTTATGTATTTTTTATGAAATTTCCCAACAAATTGAATAACTAATCAGTTAATGATTTATAAAAGTAACTATTCATCTAATTGACTTTTTGGGATGATACATTTATTTTATTGGTACTCTAAAAAAACATAATTTCATAAATGCTTGTCTTATAAAAATACAGTTCTTCGAAGGTGAATATCCGGAGCATTGTAAAAGGATATTGGCCCGTGCTTCACCCACACTTTATTACTGTGCAACTCCTGCTTCCCTTTAAAGATATTGCAAAGATATTTCACTTTGTATAACAAATAAGATTTGTTAAATATATCTGACAGTGTGATTTGATTATTGGTTTCAACTCTGCCTTAGATTCTAAAGGTTACTTTATTTTAAGCAAGGCTTTGTGTCAAAGTACAAATTTCAACAGATGTCTCAGTTAAGCCAATAAGGTTATAAACTTGTATAGTACATTTATAAGTATCTCACTATTTTGTTTAGCGAAGTTATAAATGTTTTGTCTTAAAGCTACCTTTTTATTAAAATTAACTATATTAGTCATTCCAATTTTCTAACAAGAAGAAGAAAGAAGAAGAAGAAAAAGTGTTTATTGAAATAAAATATCAATACAGTGTTTTTACATAAACACAAAGAACAATGGTCAAAGACCGTCTGTTTTGTGGTTGACATACTGATTTTACAATATTTTAAAACACATTAAAAAAGAGTCCATAAATCACAAACTATAATTCATTAAATAAACTGATTTCTAGTAACAAATACACAAATAGCACTACATAGTAAAAAGGATCAGTTAGCAAATGAATCAAAAATAAAATTTAAAATAAAGCCTATTGAGAATCTGAATTTATTCTACAAACAGCAATAAAATATAAGTAATAATAAAAAATAAAATAAAAACAAGCCTATTTTTACTTAGACAAATACTTAACAAACAATATTTTATACATTTTTAAGTACATAAATTTTCCCACTTTTGTATTGATATCTCAATTTCTAACAAGAATTTGTTGTCAAATCTTTATTGGCAGCCCAACTGAAAACAGATTTCGCCCAAGATTGCAGATTTTTTTCTGTCAGAGATTAATTTAATAGAAAAATACGTAACATTTTTTAAGTTAACAATTATTTTCTTGAAACAAATGTTGCATTGTTGTTTAAAACTTTGAATTAGATACTATAGTAAAAAATAGCTATTTACATTACAAGTGTAGTAAGAGCGTTTTTACATCACGCAGGTGAAAGTTGTGCAACGAGCGAAGCGAGTTGCATAATTTACCTAAGTGATGTAAACACGCTCTTGCGTAACGTGTAACGTACAAGATTTTACCTGACCCGACAATATACAGGAGGTTACGAACAATATTTTTCATTACCCATTTCACTCATCTTATAACAGTAAGGTTCATTTACAAACAAAAGCTAGGTTAGGAAAATTCTTCAAAACATAACAATAAAATTCAAGCACACAGCTGATTTCTAGCGTTAAACGTCGCTGGCTCCATAGAGTTATATTTTTTAAGTTATCCACTCAATGTTATTTAAATGGGTTTCATTACATCACCGAGTGAGTTTTTTGATACTTTACATCACTCGAGAAGTAAGGAAGTTGTATACATCACGCTTAGGATAGGGAAGTTTAACATGGCGGGTTAGGTAAACGTTCTTACTCCATAACTCAATTATATCGCAAATATTCTCGTCTTAATTTCATAATATTTATGTGTTTATAAATTTTGAAGAAGGTTTAATTCAGTTTTCAAACTTAGTAAATTAATCCAAAATAAAATAAAAGATTAGTGTGGAAATATGTGTAATTTTTACTTTTATAACCGGATAAATTCGGTTTACGATCAGGCCTTTTTTAAATAAGATTGTAATCTTAATACTTTTAATTTTTGGCCGTTGTAATTTCTCCAATCACTATTTAGTCCCAAAAAATAAGGAAAAAACATTACAATTACATATCACTTTATTTAATTCATTTTGAAAACATTGGTTAATAACCACATTGAATCAATTGCTCTATGTATATATTAATCAAATTAGCAGCACCAAAGCTATTTAAGAAGTTTGGAAGCTAAAAACATACCTCTTTGAAACTCAAACCGGAGCAGAAACGATTTGACACTCCTCGATTCATTGATTTCCAAATTCGTCAAATCAATTATAAGTCACAGTAATGTTGTTGGCACGTGTAAATCACAGTTGTAATGAGTTTCTAGTTACAGCAAAATAACAGTTGGACAACACACGGGTTAATTATTGTACATCGTAGTCGACTAATAGATCATTTAGAATTCCAATCATGTACGTTTACAAAAAAATTCTTTTATCTTCAAAGGTGGATTTTGTTTTGTCCTACGGCCGCTAGGCACGAGTCTGGGAATGTTTTTCACATTACTTCAAGCTAGACCTATGGGTTGTGGCATTATCACTTTAATATAACACACCACTTCACATTAGTGATTTGGCGGAATTTGAACCCGGGAACTCTGGAACCGAAGCCTCGCGCTCTAACCAGTTCGCTCCCCGTTCAAAGGTGGAATTAACTATCATATTTATGTGTTTGTGCTAGATTTGATTCGATTTTTTTCAGTGTCACCATCCCAATAATTAGGCAAGTACTAGATTCGATTGCTATAAAAAAATCATAGCCCAAGATTGAAATAGTTTAACCTATATTTTTAATTAACACTCGTTTTCTAAAAAAAACATAGGTAGAAAGTATTGATTGTAGTGTTTCGAAGGTAAATTGGCTACTGCAATAGTGATTACGGAAATCTATTTATTACGCTATTCACGCTTTTTTCTCAGCTCGTGTACATCGCAGGAAAAATCTACGCATACTGTTAGAAAGATATTTTCATGTAAATGTGCAGAATCCCTTAATTACTTAGAATAGACTAAAAAATAAGCACAAACTAATTCAAAATTTAAAATATCAACATGGGCCTTATGGGTTGCTATCCTGGTGACGAAATATAAACAGAAAATCAAAACAAATTGAAGAAATTCCAATCACATGTTTTATTTTCAGTGTGGAATAGAGCTTAGAATAGCTTGAAAATAGAGAAGTCTGTACATTACATGTTTTTGGTCAGTTATCGACCATTGGACAACCTCTGGTAATTATAAATAGTCCAAATAGCTTAATGATTTTTTATGGTCCACACATTTATCCCAAATTTAGATTAAGGTAAATTTTTCTGTTTAGGGGCGTAGCTGGTGTACAAGGGAATTCATATAGACTATAGCAAATCATCAATAAAATCTTCGCTACATGTTACCTGGTGATACACATTCCTTATTTAGTTTTGGATTTGGAATAGTTTCGTCCAAAACGAAAAACAATTGAAGATTGAAGTCTCCTTTGAGAAGGCCTGAAGACGTGTTTCCTTTAATAGATACCTTCCTCTATCTGAAAGGCACACGTATTTGTTATAATTAATTGTTCGTCTCAACATCATTAATCAATTAGCCAATCTCAAGGGTTAATGCTCCCATCTATTGATTAACAATATCACAAATGTACTAATTAATTGATGCAACAGTGAGAATTGCAGATAGAATGCTAATGAAACCATACCAATGCCAAACGTTTATTAGCGAAGCTTTCTCAAAGCAGTGATAATTAATTAACAATTAAAGCTCAAGACAGTAGCTGAAGTTGTAGAGTGAGGTTGTATCGCGTGTCATGATATTGGGTTTAGTTTTATAAAGAACCCCAAGGCTAATAGTATTTATAAATAAACACGTGTATAGTGTTAACTAATATTTAAGGAGCAAATATTTAGCATTGAGTTTTCAAACAATATATGATTAATTTCAATTAAGTTCCTATGCTTCAAAACGTAATTCAAACTTTCCTTCAGATTACACTGTAAAATATTACACGCGTGGGTTTTAACCCTTCTTGCTAAGCATAGGTTCACTATTTTGTATATAGGCCCTACTAGTGGTTGCCTCGTGGTCGAAAACTCGACCAAAAATATGTAAATGAAATGAAAAATTCGTTATCTATTCAAGCAAAGTTAGGGACACATGGCTGTTTCTTACTCTATGTAATGTACAGTGTAAACCCCACACTGTAAATAAAACATGTGATTGGAATTTCTTCCATATGTTTTGATTTTCTGTTTATATTTCTTTGACATTTCGTCACCATCATGACAACCCATAAGGCCTATGTTAATTTTGTAAGTTTTCAAATTCATTTGTTGTGCTTATATGTGAGCCTATTTTAATTTATAAAGAGATTCTGAACATCTACAGGAAAGTATCTTTCCAACAGTATGCGTAGATTTTCACTGCGATGCACACGAGTTAGAAAAAAGGTTTTAAAGAAACATGCTTGCCTATTAATATATAGATTCAAAAATACAAATGTAACATGTTTTGACCCTTTAATATTTTCTATGCTGTATTTATTTTAGAGTTTCTCTCAAACTGGCATTTATTTTATGTTTCACAAAGCTACCAACTTGTTAATTAGGTTGTATTTATTATTTACTAGCTGTGTGCTCGTTCTATGGACGGGGATCTTTTGGTCAGTTAAAACCTTATTCAGACCAGCAGTTGGATTGCATATTAAGTTTGCATTTTCAAGATATTCAGGCAAAACTATCATGGGAGAACTACCTCCACAAACACAATATCTGACTGTTAACTCTTTCTGAATTCTGAACTTTCTGAACAAAGTTCAGATACAACTGGAGAAAGTTTAGTGACATTAATTACCACATAAAAAACTTTTCAACTTTTGCCCTTAATTTTTTATGAGTCTTCTTTTAACTCCTTGTTACAGTTCATTTGAAAAGAAAATGAAATATTCTATTGCCCGAACATAATGACGGGAATTGTAAAATTTAGTTGATAATAAGTTACCATGGTTTAGAAAACTTTATTATAACAATGTTATATTTTTTTAAAATAGTTCATGTTAGTGACGAAATTTGGATTCTACTTTAGGGTTTATTTAATGATTTGTGCTTTACTGTTTGGTTATATAACTAGGGGGCGAGCAGTCGGACGGAACTATAACAACAAAATTATAACAATACAATTGTCTTCAGCTGATAAAGATGACAAATCTACTAAGGGAGTATGTTTTATATATGATATAACTTTCCGTATTCCCTATAATCGTTGACAAAAACCACATCATTTTACACTAGACCTAATATTATATTCTGTTTATTTGTTTCCATCAGCTGTTTTATGATGAACTACAAACTCATATTATTAGTAAATCAGCTGATCACCCAATGCAAATCTAATGGAAATTACAAGTTACAAATTACAGCTCGTAACTTGTAGTTTATTATGAAACTGGCACTGGCTGTCAAAGCAAATGTAATCATTGTAGTTATTCCTTTCGTTGCCATGGATACCAATCAATTTAACTTAACCCCTACCTCAGTACTTTGAAAGCCCATGGGACAGAGCCCTGGGTATTCAAAACGAAAATTGGCCTATGCTAATACTCAATATTTTGCCATTTTCCGTGCAATTTCAATTTGATTAGTCAATAGTTTCCTTAAAGTGACTTAAAGATAAAAATACAATAGCTGTGTTATACATTAGTTTCATAGTATTTATGCAACTATTTTTGTCGAATTTTGTTTCACTTTTAATGACGTTCCAACAGACAGTTTGGAAACACAAAGGACACACGATTGGTAGATAATAAATTTGAATTAAACTACTTCACAATATTTTTGACAATCCAATGGTAACAGTTTGGTAAAGCAGCTGTCGTTGATTTATCATTGTTTACACAGGGCTTTATAACAAATATTTAAGACCAATGTTTACTACAGTCTAAAAAAACGCTTATTTATGTTGCTGGACTAACTTCCTTTACAGCTGTTTACAAATTAATTGTAATCTAACAGAACCACAGTCAGAATGTAAACAAGAGACAGATGAAACGATTCATAAATACGGGTATTAAGATACTTAGTTGATAATTGCTGCCTGTAGGTAGGTAAATCATCATTCAGTCTCTATGGTGTAATAGATATTTGAAATGTAAAAATGTATATTGTTATTTTGACATTGGAATTAAGTTTTGGACCCTATTGAAATGATCAATATTTTCGACTATAGGGGGTTTAAAATTAAAGTTTACCTACTATTGTCAAACATATTGTTAAATCAATTTGAGTTTGATAATACCACATTACAACATTTTTGAAATATATTTTACCTTCTCAATTTCTCATTATTCCAGACAACAGTAAGAAAACATTTTTGGACATGATTTAACACAACCTCAGACTCAGGGTCGAGTGGAGGTGCTAAGTTCCAAATTGCATTTCTCTTCAGAGAGTTATTGCCACCATCGTCAAACTGTCTCATAAGCCGGCACATTAGTCTGGTCTGAATAATAGCACTTAACGTCCTTGCACTTTAGACTGAAACTAGGGCTGCATATTTGGCTTGGAAATTTGCTGAGTTATTTATCCCAGGGGATTTCAGAATAAACGGTATCAGCAATCTAAGTCATACTTTCTCCCATTCAAGTCAACAACCTGTGTTAGGCGGTGGGAGTAATTGTGATATTTTATAAGGAAAATCACAAAGGTTGCAATAAATGTTGAACTGTGATTTTTACAGCAAGGTTGCACTATTTTGTTTAGAACTGTAATGACCATAACGCTGTAATTTTACTCAAAACCAACTTTTTCAATCAAATTTTCCGTTATTTTATGGTTTTGTAGGGAAATAACATAGGTTACAATACAATTTGAACTGTAATTTGTACAGCAATGGGAATCGTACAATTTTTTCCAGAATTTAAAGGACTATAACATAATAAATATTTATAAAAATAGCTACAGGTGCAGTCTGTAGCTCTGTACACATACAGACACACACAGACAGACATCACTTCGAAAACAATTTTATTTTGTTCAGGGGAACCTAAAACGGACATATAAACTCAAAACTCAAACTTGAAAATTTTGACGAAAACAATAATTTCTCCATATGCTATGGTATAGGGAGAGAAATTAAGAATTGCAAATAAAACAATTTTCATCAAATCCGAAGAAAATTAATTTTTACAAATTCTTGTTCAGGTATTCCTGAATTGCGCCAACTAGTCCAGGGAACCACCCAATACGTTCATTAACTGCACCAAGTAGTGGCCCTCTTTGACTGTACAATTGTGTAGCTTAGGTTAGGTTGGGTTTGGTTAGGTTAGGCTAAGTTAGGTTAGGTTAGGATGACATGTAAACAAGGACATTCCTTCAGCCGGCAACTCACCCTTACCTTGCTTGGACTTGGGCGCAACTAGGAACATGTTTTGGGACCCTTAGGGCTTAGCGCAATTAAGGAAGTCTTGGGCGCAATTAATGCACGACCATTCCATTTTAAAATAAAAATAAAATTGTAAATCGTAACAAACCTTCACTGACAATCTAAAAAACTTTACCTAAACTTCTTTAAGTTCATACAAATTTTCAGACTAAAACAATTTAATTAGCAGGCCTAAATAAACAAAAGGTTTACGTCACTGTCAATGACCAATACCGGAAGTTAAGGAGGGAATGTTTCATTTCCAGTGATTCCAATTGAGCTCGACATGATCTCAATACATGTGATTGGATTTTGATTGGCATTCAATTGAAGTCGTGTTTATCTCTAACTTATGTAATATATAAGTTATTATATTATTATGTCCTTCATCGGGCACAAGTTAGTGTTATTTGTTCATATATATAAATGTATTAACTATGGTAGGTTTAAGTTAGCTAAAACACAATTAATAATATATAACAGAAAAGTTTACTCATTGTAACTTTGTACAACTTTGTATCCTGGATATAATGCATACTGAACCGCAGTAACATTGAAAATTGACGACCTAAAGTTTAATATAAAAAAATTAAATAGTGAGATACTATCAAAACTCTAATGCCTTTTTTTTAAATACTTAGATAAATAGAATGTCGTTAAATAAATAGTTTACTAGTTGTCAATTCAGTTCAGCCACAAACTGTAGAATACTAGCTATGTAATAATTTCTTCGTGAACAACATGAATTTGTCATCCAGCACCTCCCTCACTATAAATATCAGCGGCTAAATTTTTTATATATGTCAAGCTTGAATATATACAATAAGGTACGACAGGGAAGTAAATATACAAACATAATTTTGTATTGACAACACGAGGACAGAATAAGTCAACGCCAACAATGTCCTTTAAGTCCCTATTACACCCACTCAAGATGGCAGCGCGTTTACATCAAAGGTTGCTAAATGCAAGTACATTAGTCTACTTGACACCCTTAACGTATTTCTACCACTTGTCCATTTATTTTTCTACACTGAGATGACAAGTATAAAACAAGAAATTGCATTTAATCTTTATATTTAATAAGAGTTTTTTTCTGTAACATGCATTTTTCATCCGTCCTACTTAACCGATTTATACGATTGAGTTGTCATTTTAAAGCTTATGACCCAACGGAGTGGCGAATAGTAGTCCTTTAGGCCTTCATCCCCCTAGTTTTTAGCGAATTTCCCATATAGGGAATAAGCTATTACCGTAGTACTCATGGTAAGACCTGGACGCGGGACCGATTTTTTTTTTCGTTTTGAGGTCCCTAGAGGCCAAAAACACCATCCGTTCAAATTCATATATATATATATATATGTGTCCGTCAGCACGATAACTCGAGCAAAAATGATCCGATTTTGATGAAATTTGGTACAAACGTGTAAACCTACGTTTATTCGAACGAGTTCGCGATCCAGCATGATCGGACCATGGGAACGGGTGTTTACGGGGGGTTTTATGGGGTAAAAATAGGTTTTTCCCATTTTTGACCCTAAAAACATAAAATTTAGCAATTTATTTCCAAACCATTTTGTAGAGCTTAAAAAAACAAATAATTTAGTATATTGAAGCGTTATTATGCGCCTAATGGTTATGGAGAGAATTCCAAAAAATTGTAAATTTAAAATCCCCATGTTATTCTTATGGAAAATAAGTAAACTGTTGTAGTTTGCTTTTTTATGAACATATTTTGATCAAATTTGGAAAATTTTTTTATTTCTTACTAACTAACTTATTAACATTTTACAAAAAAAAAAACAGTTTTACCCTCCCTGATGCAGCAAACCTAAGTACTTGTTAAAGTAATTCTATTTAAATCGGGAATAAATGTTAGGCTATATTTTTAAGTAGACATTTCAGTGTAAATCCAATCAGTCAAATGGAAATTCGCTTATTCTGCAGGTTTGCTGCGGCGGAGGTAATTGTTTATTTCTAGAGAAGGCTTTCAAAGGTCCAGTTTTGCTGATTGTCTTTATGACAGTTCAATGTGAAATTAATTGTGTTTAACCGCCTTTAGTTGGTTGTTTAGCAACAGTCAGATTGCAAACAAGTTAATTTTTAGCTCAAGACGTTGGCTATCATGAAAATCGTGTGTTTTTACTTTTTAAGGGGGGAAAATTAAAAAAAGGAATTTGAGAACAATTTAAAAAATCCATAACACACCGATCCTATTAGAGTAGTTAGTTTAGTAATACATAAAGAAAAGTTGAATGAATGGTATCTTGGCTACTGGGGATATCAAAACGAAAAAGTAAATTAGTCCCGGGCTTAGGTCTCCCCATGGTTAGCTTATTTACTATTTGAGAAAATTTAAAAAAAGCTACTTAATGCTAAGAATAGAGTTTATTAAATTATATCTTAATTACAATATCAATAAAACTGGAAACCATAAGAATGAAAAGGGGTCTATCCATCAAATTAAATTTGGAGTATAATAAAGCTTATGTTTGCTTGTTAAAGGTAAATAAGTGTACTCGTGAGAACAGATATTATTACAAAGTTGCGGAAGATATGAATGTAATATCTTTTAAATTCCAAGAAATGTTATATTACCCTCGAGGAAGTATTGAAACAGCAAAGAACATTCAATGATTTTACCGTTGTATGCACGTTTTCCTCTTTTCTTGGATTTATATAAAGTAATGATCAAATCCAAAATCACAATGATTATGTTATCTTATATTTCAAAAGAGGATTAAAATTTGATGTATTCAAATATGCAAGGAATGTAGTATTTTTATCATGCTTATTTCGTAAGTTTTTGGAAACGTCAATAACAATTTGACTCCAATTACTCCATTTGAATCCAATTCGCTCCAATTACTAGAAGCGAAAGTGCATCAATACGATTAGTACCACAAAGACACTTTCACTCTGTGTGATGAACAACTATTTTCATCATAATGTGAAATAACCATCTAATCGTTACAAAATTACCACACAATGTGAGGTTATACGAAGTCATACATCCTTTTAACTTTTAAGAAAATACTACAATCCCCAGCAGTGTAGAATTTACTTTCAACTATTACAAGTTATTGCAATTTTTGTGATTTTTTAACATTTATTTTTTTTTACTCCCACTACCATTATATGGGTTGTTGACAAGCTAATAGGATAAAGAAGGTGTCAATTTGCCGATGTCGTTTATTTTGTATGGTTAAATGCTTCTCATCCACTTGATGAACTATGACGAACTTGCTTATGAGATGGCTACTAGAAAGCTGTAAAAGGCGACTTGTAAGTCAAAATTTAGTCGGGCTAGAGTTATGACTGATTACACAAAACTTCCGAAAAAGATTCAGAAAGAATCCTTGTCATAGTTGGGCAAGGAAGATTCGGTGAACAGTTAAACAACTCCAGTTCGTGCAAACTCAGATTTACAAAACCTCTTTTATTTCTTTTTAGTATCCATTTAATAAAAAAGTCTATTACAGTTATTTCAGTACCTAAGAAAAAAATTGTTATATCAAAACAAACTTATAAACATGTATTTCTATGTTGGCATTTACAGGTATTTTAATAAAGAAAACAGAAAACACACCCGTTTAGTTTTGCTCACGATTACTAGAACAGAAAATATATGAATCATCAACATAAAAAAAAACAATGTTACTGGCCCAAAAGTAAACATAAATTGACTCCAATTTAAATGGAACTGTCAAAAAACTTCCAAACCAGCTGTTAACCACTATTGGTATATACATTCGGGCCAGTGACGTCATTTGTTATGTTGACGATCCCTACAGTTTCTGTTCTAATATCCATGGTTTTGCTCCATTTTTGAAGCACCGAATTAAGTAAGATTGTTATCTGGTTTGAAACACTCATCAAAATGTGGTTACACACGCGGAAATACATTACGCAAAGACATATAGAGGTCAGTAACCCCTTAATGTGTTGTGGAGTAATAAAAAGGAAGCCAACAGAGCAAGTTAAGTGAAGTCCTATGTAATCCTTGGCGCAGCGAAATGCTCTTTAACTCTCATTTGTGTCGGAACAGTATTAACTTAGGATAAAAACATCCCTTGGAAGCAATATTGGTTGAGGAAGTCGTGATGTTTTGTTTGAATTGTAAAGTATGAGATTATTGCTTTTAAGTTATACTAAAGCGAAGATTATAAGGTTTTGGAATTTGGGTTTGGACTCAAGGTTTGTCGAACAGGTTTAGAACAGTTTTGTAGTATGTGGATACACAAAAAAAGGTAGTGATTGAAATTTAAAGATCCGAAATTGGCAGGAAATATGATTGTGAAGATTTCATTAGGTTTTCAATCAGGACGATAGTTGTAACTTAACTAGGTAAATTTTAGGTCCCATAAGAACCTAAAAATTATTTCAGTAATTTTATATCACCGGAAACTAGATTTTTACCTGAAGAAAATGGTGCAAACGTTTTCTGCGGAAATAACAACTAAATAAACTACAAACGTTTGAATTTTATTATTTTGTTGTAATTTTTGTCTGCTTGTATCTGTGTGTTGTGTTTGTATTTATTTAATGTAATTTGTAAACAAAGGTTGGGCTTTATGGGGATTCATGGCTGTATTGAGGGTTTTGAAGTTAGGTTAGATTAGGAAGGTTAGATTAGGTTAGGTTAGGAAGGTTTGGTTAGGTTAGGTTAGATTAGACTAGGTTAGGAAGGTTAGGTTAGGTTAGGTTTATAAGGTGAGGCATGGGTAATTTAATCGTAGACTAAAGCAAAATAAAATGACAACACAAGAATACAATTTCTTTAAGAAAAACAATATACAGATATCCATTATTGAACGTTTACAGTGGCAAGGATAGTCCTTTTATCCTAACTGTAGTTAATTAAATGGTTATGATTCAACATGGAAACACTGGTAGACATTATTATTCAGGAAAGATGCCAACAAATTTCTATTTCGTTCACGGTCGAGTAAACAAAACATGCATCAATCCTTGAGAAAAGCAATATTTCAAGTGAAAATAAGTTAGACGAAAATAAACAGTAAACACTCCATCACTCAAAACTTTCTGGTAGACGTATTAAAAACTAGTTGTGATTAAAAATAAATATGTTTCCGCTATTTGGCCGTTGAAAAGTAAAGTAAAAACAGTGTAAACAATATTGTGTATTAATAAAAATAAAAAATAAACAGAAACAAGTTGTTCAATAAATGAAAACGTAGTCGGAAATGTGTTTTAGTATTTATTTACTAATCTGTTTAGATTGATATTACATAAAAAAAACTTTGAATTGTTACTTAAAAAAAAAAAAAAATGCCCTAAAGATTGTCAAACTGCAATTTCATTTGAATAGAACGTGTTTCAATACCTAAGTCAACCCATACATCTGGATCTGTGGGTTAAAGGGACTATTTTCTATAGGTATTTACATTTAAAACACATCATGGTTGGCCTTGGTAAGGAAGTTGAGAAAATATTTTGAAAGTGAATGTCAAATAATATATTTTAAAGATTGGAAACGGAACATCAAAATGTACTCCCAAAAACTGGATGATAGTCTCGTTTAGAAAGTGTTTTCACCACGTGCCATATCATATGCTTTTGTATGTAGGTGATACATATTATTAGTATTCAGTGTGTGAAAGTGTATCATTCTTTAAGAACTGAAGGTTTTGTTATAGTGGAGAAGTTTGGTGATAAAGATATTATTATTACCTAGTATTCAAAATTGTAAATACAACTGTGTTTAAATTCATGCAAGGAATGTGTTTGAATTAAATATTATTCAAATACCCCTGATTTTTATATCAATTTTATAATTGGATTAATACTATAACAATATTAAACACTTATAAAGTAGTGTCGATCATTATAAATTATAAGATCAATTGACTTATTTTGAAACAGTCCAGTTACACAACAAATTTCTAATAAAAATACCTAAGTAAATTTTACTTAACAACTACAACCTGGTGGATTAGATAATTTAGCGTACAGTTAGGTTAGGTTAGGTTAGGTTAGGTGATGTTAGGTTAGGTTTATATACCTATTAATTTATATAGCTAATTTATTAAATTGAATTTGAAACCAGACAAAAATACATTTAAAAACATTTGTTTCGTTTTGTTAGAAACTAGTAATTACGTAAAACACTGTCAAAACAAACTTTTCAATCTAAACTCATCACGTTTAATTATAATCCGTAATTTAATTGACCTCTCCAATCTCTCCAACAGTTTGATTGTATTACAGAGGACATAATTGAATCAACGAAATATCGATGTTATCTAGCAATAACCTGTAAATACCAGAAGAAACTCAATATTAAACTATATTCGGTTTAATAATATACTAATCTTCTGTAACTGTTATTTTAACAGAACGTTTCGTTGCCTCTTTTATTCAGATTGAAAGCGAAATGAGAAATAACGCGCAGTCGTTATTGTTAACGCTCTGCCGTAAAACATCATAAAGTGTTATTGAAGCTTCCATTGACAATGAGAACCTAGACACGTGGGTGACCTGTGTAGTCGCATCTAGGGAAAACAGGATAATACCTGAGTCAAACTAGTGACTGTGAAAAAATCAACAATGCCACTTTTATTTACGACCGTTTTGTAATCTAGCCGTTTCAGTTCGGTTCTTAGAACTGCAAAGATTCACTTAACAGTATTGTTTTATTACAGTACAAGTTTGGACCAATGAGGTTCAAGGAGGGAAAAGAAGTAAAATTGTAATGCCTCGAACATCAACTTACCAGCTATTAAGGCCAATTTAGCTGTACCCAAAAAAGACACTCGTACCCAAGGCTAGTACGTTAAATTTTATACTTTTGTCAGTCTATCTTTACGCGAACGTTGCAAACTAATATGAAGGAACGATTGTAACATAACTTAGATATTAACTATTACCAACCTTTTGTTAGAAGGTACTAATAAAAACAAAACTACGGCATTCCAGTAGCACTCCTGTTTGCTAAAAAAATCTCTAAATCTAAACTACAGTCCAATATATATATAGTGACAGTAATTGCTTGTAAATAATAAATGCGTCAATAAAAGTAAATGCGTAAGTAATTTACGCATTTACTCGTAAATACTTATAAGTAAATGCTCATAGGAAAATACCTGTGTTTTAACAGCATTTTTTATAGGTCCACAGTTTTAATAAAATTTTTAAAATTTTTAGATCCAGCAACTATTATTGTTGAATTGACTGTTGCTCATGGCCAGATTAAAAGTAAAACATAATATTCTCATTTTTAATCCGAATTAGATCCAACCAGGATAGTTAATTTATGGATGACAACTATGTTGTTGCATTTCCATAGCTAATAACGTCAGATTGTCAATTTTCACAATTCCGTCCTCCAATATTTAGCAAATTGCTTTGAAGTAAAACATTAATATAATACTATAGCTTCAAACAGATAATGTTTGTACAGTAGTTTGATTTTAATTGAATATCATTTTATAAGGGTTTCAATGACTAAAATACCCTTATTTACAACTGAATATAAGTGAGTGACACCAAGATATACCAAAACCTTACAATAACATAACCTGAATCAACTAGGATATCCTATTATAAATGCAAACCTGTATTTTTACTCAAAATTACACTTAAGTAACTTACTATTTACTCAAATTAAAGGTTTAGGATTACCAAGTATATATAAATATTTGGTTAGTTAGCTTTTGGTTAGTTAGCTACTTACAAATTATATTTATAATTAAACTTATTTGGTACTATACAGAAAAGTTTATCAAATTGCGAATGATATATTGACAAGTTTCTATGTGTAGTTTCCTTATAGGTAATTTGATTTACTTACTACAATAAAATACATAGGCTTAGCTGGAACTTTGTTAAGTGGGTCTTCTTGGAACTATTTTATCTCTTAGATCAAAGGATGTGTAACAAATTGGTTTTGTTGAATTTCCTCGTGTGCTGCGAATAACTTATTATTGTTCGTCGAACATTTATTTAATATTTCAACCCTAACGTGTGTTTCCCTTACTCTCTGTAACACAATAAACGGTATTAGCAATCTGACACATACTTTCTCTCGTTAGCTTGTCAACAATCATAGGTGAGCGGTGGGAGTAACTATGATATTTAATAGGGAAAATCACAAAAGTTGCAACAAGTGTTGAACCGTAATTCTTCCAGCGTTGGGGTTGTAATTTTGTTAGGAATCAAGCGGACTATAATATTATAGTTGTTATAATATTAATTGGGCGTTCGAGACATTTTCGTGAAAATCTGTTTTTAAAATTATTTATGGGTAAATCACAAAAAGAATACTTTTTGTGTTAAACATTTACTTTTAAACTGGACGAAAGGATTCCTTAAAATTGCCAGATGATCCTTAAGAATGCAATTTATTTCATAGTTTTGGGGCGAATTTTACTATCCTTACCGTGGTTAAAAATACCTAAAAATTAAAAATAATGAGAGTAGTTTAACTTTTTTATTTGGTGTATTTTAATGTCATTTGTATTTTTTTAAAGATTTTTTCAATGGGGCAGTCATTGATTTTAAAGTAATATCGATACCTTAGTTGTTGGAAATGTGCCAAGTTCTAGATCGATTCGAATATCTAAATCTAAACAAATTATTATTATATTTTTTTACACTAGTTACACTTTGAGTCTACTTCATATGTTTTCAACTTAGCTCTGTCGTAAATTATAAAAGAGAAGCCCAAGCTTATGAACAAATCCAATTTTATTTTAGAATAGATTATTTTCAGGTAATATAACTTTAAAAATTTGCAAACAAACCAACAATGTTGATTATCAACAAATGTATTTTTGTAGAGATTTCTCCTTAATAAACCAAAACACAAACAATAAACATACAACAAATGGTAATGCAAACTAGCTAATTTCCTTTCAAAAGTAATTTTTCTGAAAACAACTCAAGATATAACTCAGTATTATTTTCTTGACTCGTAAATATTATCAAATAATTATGCAGCGGTGATTTGATAAAGTTTTCCTTCTTTAGTCAAGGAATTCAAACACCTCTAATAATTAAACGTGCTCGACAAGGGCATAGTCTGGTGTTTAGTTTCCAAGGTTAGGAACTCCTGAGATAATGAGCTCGCCAAGTTTATTTTACAGAACAGGATCCGTTATTTCTTTTTACCTTCGCTTTATCTTTGTATTATAACTACAATTTCATATTAGGAAAATGAGTACAAGCCACAGGTAAACTTAGCTTAAGATACAAAGCATTTAAACAAAATCGTGATGTTTATTCAAATATTTGTGGATAATAATTAGTTCAAAGATTTTGTAAAATAGTTCATAAACTGTTGAACAATTTTGTTTAAATATTATTTTGGGCGTAAGTCCTAATGATTTGCACTTACTTTTGGGTTAATCACCTTTAAGCATAACTTTTTTAATGTGTTGAAGGAGATACATGATTTTAAATAAATGTGAAAAGTCGCTGTTTAAAATATACAAACAACTTTAAAGTTATATTTAAAACTCATAATAATCATGTTCGTTATTGAGACCATAGTAATGAACGCATCCCCACAAAACTGCTAGATTTGGAGTGAAGGAAATAAAAGAACTTTTGGTTAAAAATCCGTTGCATCCATGAAAATTTACAGTTTGATGTGCATTACGGTGGGTTGACTGATCGACAGAATTTTTTTTCAAATTTCCATAATGTTACTGTGAATGGAGATCACTATAGAGCTATTAACAACTTCTTCCTTCCTCGATTAAATTACGATGTGAACAATATTAGGTTTCTCCATGATGTCGATACTTACCATTCAGCGATTGAAACGATAGCCTCGTTGCAAGAAACATTCGGTGATCGCATCATTTCATGTACCAATCAGCGATTGAAACAATAGCCTCATTGCAAGAAACATTCGGTGATCGCATCATTTCGTGTACCATTCAGCGATTGAAACAATAGCCTCACTGCAAGAAACATTCGGTGATCGCATCATTTCATGTACCAATCAGCGATTGAAACAATAGCCTCATTGCAAGAAACATTCGGTGATCGCATCATTTCGTTTAATGGATCTGTGAACTGGATTCCAAGATTATGCAATCTATCATGTGACCAATGCACTATTTATTTTTTACAAAATTGTGTTTAATGACACTGGTGTCTAATCATTTTGTGTAGTTTTGTTGTAAATTTTGCTTAAATTTTTAACGCTTTTGCTATTACAGTACTGTTATTGCTATGGGCAATGGACCGACGAGTGCGGTGTTGCCAAAATGTTGGACAAAGCCATGTAGTAGGGAAGACTATATTTTTACTCGCCTGACCTTAAAATCTTACTTAAAAACTTACTCAGTTAACAGAATTTAACAGAAGTTAACAGAATCAAATTTAGCTTTTGAGTGCTATGCGATCCATATTTCAAGTGCCAATGAGTTAAGCATTTTATACCTTAAAAATTGAAATAAAATTTTCTTTCTGAGGTTTAAAATAATAACACTATAGGTGTGCTTTGTTAGAACCTTTAAAACATGGTAAAGCTTTAAACAATTTCACTTAAAATATTTTTGGCAGAATATTTCCACTACAAAATATTTGAAATATGAGTTTTTAAGTAAGTATACTTAAAATATATTGGATTGAGTAAGATGATAAATTGATTTTATTTTATTTGACGGTAGTCAACCTGTTATCAGAAAATCATATAATCTAAGTTGAATTTGTTAACGTCAAATAACAATTTACAATAATTTTCCAAACTGAAAAATAAATAATGTTTCATCAAAATAAATACGACAGACAATAAGCAGAACGCTGAAGTGGTTTTAAAGCCATGTAAACATTCGTGTTCATTAGTGTGTTTTGAAAAATTACATTTGCCACGTGTATTATAAGAATATTTGTTTTCCCCGAATATTTTATATTTAATCCCCGCGTATTTTGAAGTGAATAATGAAAGCGTTGTCAATCAATTTTGCAAATACATTACAAATATATTAATCATTGATTTAATATTATATTTCATCACTAGGGTTAAAGAGAATCTTCTTTTCGAACGAGTTCAAGTTTAACCACCAAAGAAAAGCCCAGTTTTGTGAATATACAGATTTGATAGTGTTCATCACACTTTGGCCCATGTTATGAACTATATTTTCATCAAGATGTTTTCATTCTTTAAGATAACGAATTAAACGAAAATATTGGATATTGTTTATATTATAAGTAAGCCTCTTAAACTGCTTCATCATTTCGTTGTGTTTGAATAGACAAACAAACCTTAACCACGTTTCAATTATTGGGCCCGTGTTTTTAGTTGAGTGGGATGTATTTAATCCACGACCTTGATCTGAAATTTAAGTTCAAATTATTTGTTTTATGTTTTTACATTAAAATTGCTTTTTCCTATAGTTACCTGAAAAACTGGACTTCCTTGCACTGATAATAGCACGCCAAGTAGCTAATTGATGCATTAAATTACTTTTTGCCCCTGTCGTCAAACTTGAGCTCGTATTGAAAAGAGTAACTTTACGCCCTTGTGATGAAATATACAATTTTCAACGTCAAAACCAAATTGTAATCAGAAATATTTCTTTGGTAATCAACCCCAGCTGATGCTAATTACCTTAGGGATAAAATAACTATTTACCATCCCAACATGTATTTCAAACAGCTGTTTCAATGTCGTATAAAGGGAACTAAGTTTTATGAGGGCGCTATGGGTTAATAAACAACACACTGATTAACGTATAAATATAAATTTATTTAAACTGTAACAATAGTAAGGTATACATGATAGTTGTGTACACATCTTGGTACTCGTTTCTGTTTCACATTCATTTTCCAGTATTGTAAGCAATTAATAAAAATAAATAAAATTATGTTGAGTTATAGGCAAACTTACGATATCTTTTAAATAATGATCACCTGTTTTTGTTTTCGTTGTTATCAAAATGTTGGTTCTGTTGCATCATTGTTTTTTTCTATCATTTTATTCACCGCCATTTTCAGAGTAATTTATAGTAAAAGAACGTATGAAAAAGTAATGTTATACTAATTTATTTATATATATTTTAGCGAAAGGTATTTTTGGCCTTCTGGGGACCTCTAAACGAACAAAATAAATCGGTCCCGGGTCCAGGTCCTGCCTTGAGACCTAAGGTAATACTGTAGCTTATTCCTTATACTGTATGAGCATTTCGCTTAAAGTATAAAATTAGTGATGAATAATCAGAAAAAGACCAAAATAATTAGCTGTAGTAGATTGTCTTAATCCCAGAAGAATACAGAGCTGACGAAAATGAACATGAAACAGAACAATGTATGGATTATTTGAAGACAACTTATTTTATCATTAAGGTTAATGAGAAAACGAGTCATCGTCCAAATAGTCCATTCTTAGGTAACACATTGATACTAAATTATGGTTGTTACATTAAATATATTATCAACATCATTGGTGTCTACGTTGTACATTGAGAAAGAAACTTTACATTTATAGCTACATTTGTAATAAATTACGATTGATTTTGCAGTTAACAGTAAAATTGATTACAAGTCTTGCTTTGGTTAGAATCCTAACATTCATTCAAATTCAAATTTGTTTGAAAATAGTTTTTATTAGGTGGGATGCTTGACAACCCTTTGGCATTTGAACAGGATAAATATTTATAAAAGTACATCTTGTTGTTGTTTTTCGTAATATTTTGTTGAATTGATAAAGCCATAAATTTAGGGGTTTGCATATATATTGTTTAATAGTTTGAACTTCTCAACTACTTAGGTAGAGTATGAAGAATAATATGTTCTAGAATACATAGTGAAAAGTTCCAAAGTTTTCCTTTAGAATTGACTTAACAAGTACCTGTTTTAAGGATAATAGTAAAATAATTTTCATCACTGCCATGTCGAACTTTGAAGTTTCATTCCAAGCATGGTTTGGAGCGTTTTAGTCGTGTGTTGATTCTGAAGTTATCTGAAGTTACTTATGTAAAACTAATTTTTGAGCAATAGCATGAAGAAATTCAAGTATTTCATTGTCCATACAGAATCTTTAGATCCCAAATCAAACGAACTCGTGGGTAGTATTTATAAAAAAGTATATATTTAAATCTCATAGATAGACATAAAATCTTCGATTTCGGGACCGAATAAATGCTTTATAAACATAATGGATCCAACTTTTAAAACACAATGCTCTCGTAAATACTGTATAATGGTTAATTAACTAAATTAAACAACTTTGGGTAGTTATGCATTCATTTCAAGCATTGTTTAAAACGCCTTTGATTACAGTGCTTTTCATTACACCGTGTAATTGACAAAATCGTTAATCACAATCATCAAACTCCAATACTACTGTATTGTAGATTTTTAGGAAGTAACTTGCTTCTAAATCTTATCATTTCAGAACTTTGAAAGTATTATTTCTGTCCTCATTATTGGCTTTCCGGATTATTCAAGTAAGAAAAGACAACAAAACAAACCAAGATTCTTACGAGCAAAATACCTTGACTATAAAAGTGTTTTTTTTTTCAAAATTCCTGTCAATGTTAAAATATCAACTCAAAATAGGCTTTCAATTAAATAATCATGTTGAGAGAAAACAAGCTAAACAACAATTGTGTGGCATATATTTGGAAAAACAACCTAAACTTGAACTTGATTGATCTATGATTTCCACTTCTATATAGTTTAATGGGCCATTTAAACAACTATTACAATCTATAAAAATACATTCCTCAATCACAGCCACTTACAAAATCCACTGTTGTTACATATACAAAGCCAGTTTCTTATTTAATGTTGTTATATTTTATAATAATAAATTTGTCAACCGCAAACTATTGCACAAACACCTCCGTAACGATTTAAAATCCTCAACAGCGTATCAAATATTTAAAGCTAACAAGCGTAAAACACATTTTTCGATTTATGAATATATCAGCTAAAAATGTCACTCTTTGTGTATACCAAAACAGCTAAATTTACATTTATTTACGGGTTTTACAAACCGAAAATATTTGGAACTGCACATACAAATGGTTTTCCACAACAAAACATTGAACATTATATAAAATACTTATGTTAACCATATACTACATGTATATACATCTGGGAAAGGATGAGTTGGTTAGGCCACCGAGCATGAGTTGCGTTTGAGCATGTATTTACTTTTGGCCGAGTTGGAACCGTTGTTGCCAACGTAATTGGGAAGCGATTGTCTCCTCCTTTTCACAGCGGGGCTGAGATTGTAGTGAATCTGTAAAATAACAACAGTAAATTAACAACATGTAACAACAGGAAAGAATATGAATGTAAAACAGAAAGAGTGTGATAAACATCTGAAGGTAGGATTGGATTACAAGGATAGACGTGAATGGAAAAATGGGAAAGAGGTTCTAGCGGAATTTTGGATGGAGAAATTATATGTTTTAAGTGCTATAAAAATAGAAAGGTAGGATAGAATTGGGAATAAATAGGAGATAAAAAGAGAGGCAGTTGACGACATTTTAAAAGGAAGGGGTTTTACCTGATGCCAGACTAAGATTGTTTGGACATGTGAGAAGAAAGCGAGAAGGGAAAATTCTATGGAGGTTAAATATATGAAGGTTGGAATAATGAGAACAAAAGAAAACACTAGAAGAAGGTTGATAGATAAGAGATGATGTAAAGAAAAGAGTTGGATATTAGGTTTCAAGAAGACCGGAACGGATTAGGATTTTTATGCACGTAATGCAGATAAGGCCCTTGTTTGGAAGAAGAACATTAAAAAAGTCAATGGTGGAAGAAATATGATATGAAGTAGGAGGAAATCAATCAGATATAAAGGTACCATAAAGATTTTTTGAATACATTTATAGTGGAGCAAGATACTGTGAAGTATGTGGTTAAGCACGTTAACACTATAATCAAAATGAATAAACTTCTAAGATATTGAACACAAAACATTTTAATTTGTAGTTTTTAATTCATTTAGTTGGAGGTTTGGTAGAATAAATAAATTAACCCGTAAAATATCAAAGCATGAAGTTAATGAAAACCCGTATTCTACCGTTATTGTTTCAAATCCCCCAAACAATTAAAATAATTACGAAACAGCCCATCAAAAATTGCACCATGAACACAAAGACAAATATTCGTCTGCCAGTCCATATTTGAGCCCCCAATTATTTCCCACCATACCTTGGCTTGTACCAGGAGCTCCTTGAAGACCTGGACGATGTTCTGATTCTCCTTGGCTGAGCATTCTACATAACCACACTCCCAGTCGTACACTGCCACAGCTTCCGCCTGCTCACGGGAGATCACCCTGTCAGCCAGCTCCGACTTGTTCCCGACCACCACGATGGGCACCATGGGTCCTCTTCGCTCCACGATCTGTACAGCAAGAGGATGTGATAGAATTGTCTGTGGTGCTGAATGGACATAATGCACCCAGGAAATCACCCTATCAGCCAGCACCAACTTGTTCCAGACCACCACGATGGGCACCATGGGTCCTCGTCGCTCCACGATCTGTAGAGCAAGAGGATGTGATAGAATTGTCTCTGGTGCTGAGTGGACATAATGCTTCCAGGAGATCACTCTGTCATGGATGGAATAAATTCTGCACTCACATACTAATTACTTTTCTTTTGCTATTAAATAAATGGTAATATTCTATCAATAGGTTAATGAAGATAAGACCATAGTTTGAACATTGGACAGCTTAGTTAAAAATAGTAGTTTACACAACAATCGCGTAGAGATATCCTTTAAGACACGAGTAGAAAAGTTAAGGTACGAGGTACGAGCCTTTAATACCAAAGGCGAGTGTCTTTAGAACTTCTACGAGTGTCAGGCTACCTACGATCGTTTTTAATTACTAACAAGTTTATAGCCTCTCATTGCCACTGATTTTGACGCAACGACTCATTGTCCCATCCATTTAATCAATTTAATAGGCCTCAACAGCTGATGAGTTGATGTTGGAAGTATTACAATTTTACTTCTTTTTCTCAATCCTTAAACCTCGCTGGTCCAAACATGTACTGTAAAGTAACAGTAAGTAAGTAAACAAGAAGGTGAATCTTTTCAATTCTAAGAACTGAATTGAAAAGGCTAGTTTAAAAAAATGGTCGTAGGTAAATAATCTAAAATTGCAATTGGTGTAGAAAACCAGGTACAAAACACCAAATGAATTCAGTGTAAATCTCCTGGTCAGATTCAACGTAATGTATCATATATGTTCTACGATAGTCGACTCCTTCTTAGTATCCAGGGAGTCAAGCCTTTGAAGTTCCGCCTCAGTTGAGTTTTGCACTCCAGTCAATCCCCCTGAGAAATATGTATGACGAGTCAAAGGGTGTCGTAATAGTAGTAACCTAAAGATTTAGATGGAGTCTAGTACAGTATGAGATTCTAGATGGATCACGCTAAGTGTGTAAAGTGTAGGACGTTTTATAGCTACTCTAAAAAATCTAGAATGATACTTCAATAAACGACCTTTATTTTGGGGATTAAGTTCATAGAGATCTACAATTTTAGTTTTCGCATTTTGTTTTTTGTTTCAATTTTTAAGTAAAATATTCTAAATCAATATTTTGCATCTTAACAAAAGATGTATATCTAGTAAGATGAAGATATGTACAAATAAAAAACTTCTATGCAAGAAAACACACTGTGTTCTATTCAAAAACACTATGTCAACTTGATTCTGCAATGACCTAGTAGTATATCCATCTCCAAAAGAAATCAGTGTAAGAAAACATTAAGGACCTAAGTTTAGGATTTTTGTTAGTTCAGTAGTTTTTTCATCGACATACGAGTTATTTAACTCCGAGAAGGCAACTTAATACTAATATTGCTCAGGAAAACACTAAGCCTTCTCACTAAAAGGTGACCTCTTTAATCACTCAGCTAAGCAGCTGCTTAGATTGAATAACAAATTACAATTTTACTGGTACCCTATATAAGATTACTTATTTAATCTTTCCAGCTTGATGTATAATTAGAGTTAAATTACAGCAAATTCTGAGATAGGGGTTTCCTGACCTGGTCTTTGAGTTTCTTGACCTCCTCCCAGCTGTCCTCGTCGTCGACGGAGTACACCAGGATGAAGGCGTCAGCTGTGTTGACGGAGAGCGCCCTCATGGCGGGGAACTGGTAGGCGCCTGAGGTGTCCAGGATGTCCAGGGTCAAACAGGCTCCGTCCTGGAGCTCGTACTCTCCTGGAGAGTATAATTGCAGAGTTAATAGTTATTCCAGGAGCTCGTACTCTTGACTATCTTGTAGAGAGAAGATAAACAATTGAAACTGCTCCATCTTGAAGCTTACCACATTTCGCCTTCTCTTCACTGCATTCACCACTGCATGGGCTGAGTCCATGTGACTAAAACCGTAACAATACTTTGTTGTATTTATATCATCCCCAGATCAGAAGTATTATGACTGCCATTCGATGTAAAACATGGCTATTAGCAGTTTTGATTTGGTATTCCTACAACTTATTTTGGAGGTAACAAGACCACGAGAGAAAATCTACTACACCGACTAAGCATTTCCCTTATTGGTTTCTTTCGCCTTCTCGCTATCTGGATATAGTGAACCATCGCCCTTTATAAGTGTTATCAGATTATTACATAGCCCAGATAAAACAGAACTAACTTGGATTGGAGAGCTAGACTTTCCAAATATGTTTTTACTATATTTTAATTAATTGATACAGGTTAGAGGATACAAAAGTTTGACAAACCTCTGTGAAGTTCTTCAACTGTTTCTCGATAGCGGGTGAGGAACCTGTCGTAGAGGAACTGTGAGATGATCGAGCTCTTGCCTACCCTTGCTGAGCCCATGACGACGACTCTGCGATGTTCCTTACTGGCTGCACAGCTGGCTCCACTACTGGTGCTCTCTGTACCCAGCGATGGTAACCTCAGCCTCTCACAGTGGCCCGGCATATCCTAGGACAAGACAAAGGAAATGTGAGAGTGTGGAGCTATTGCCTACCCTTGCTGAGCCCATGACGACGACTCTGCGGTGTTCCTTACTGGCTGCACAGCTGGCTCCACTACTGGTGCTCTCTGTACCCAGCGATGGTAACCTCAGCCTCTCACAGTGGCCCGGCATATCCTAGGACAAGACAAGAGAACTGTGAGATGATGGAGCTCTTGCCTACCCTTGCTGAGCCCATTACGGTGATTCTGCAATGTTCCTTTCTGGCTCCACAGCTGGCTCCACTACTGGTGCTCTCTGTACCCAGCGAAGGTAGCCTCAGCCTCTCACAGTGGCCCGGCATATCCTAGGACAAGACAAGGGAACTGTGAGATGATGGAGCTCTTGCCTATACCCTTGCTGAGCCCATGACGACGACTCTGCGATGTTCCTTAAATGGTATTCTTAAGTTGCACTTTCTACAATTGAAATTTAGGCCTTGAGGTAAAGTAATTGTGGAATAGTATATTTCATCACTAGGGCGTGAAATGATTATTTTCGACACGTGCTCAAGTTGGCAAAACCATGGTCTGAAATTGAGCGAGAGTTGAAAGGACACTTTTTGCCCGTGCGATGAACAATATTTTTCGTCATATAGCACTAGGTTACAAAACGGAAATACTTTTCATTATAAAGACCAGCTCACAAAATGACTTTCATTTTGTTTTCAATTTTGTTATTGTAAACAAGCAGCTGTTTAGTAAGATAATGAACTATTTCACTTATTACAATTATTGCAGTTTTTTCTAGTGGGACCTTGTTTGGACTCGCAACGCATGTATTGAAACCAGCGAACACATAACAAAATAGAACCGCTACTCGGAGCGCAGGAGCGTGGCAGTCTTACTAGCCGGCGAAACGGACAAAGATGGCGGCGCTAGCCTACCTGTCGGGGAAATAAATATGTGCGCTCGAGTTTGAGCCTAAATATCTCAGAGATGAATAATCTAATTTTGTTGAAACAAAAATTAAATATAAGCTGGTTTAAATACATTTTACGTGGTAGCAATAAAAAAAATCCGTTTACCAGAAGAATTTATATTGTTGAAAGATTCTAAAAAGTACCGGGTTTTAAGAAACTGAAGTTTAAAATTTAATTGTAAACAAACCACTGAGCCAATCGGCCTGCCAGTTGCGGGAGAAATTTTTCTTACAAATATATATCTGTTAAAAAAACACCTTTGTTCGCATTATAAATCTGTCATATTGGTGTTATTTCTTGTGTCACGACAAACACGATGGTATTTTGAACGAACTGTTTAGCGTCTTATTAACGATGTTAGCATACGTTTTAAAAATAAACATCAGCATAAAAACTATCGTGAGTAAAATGCATTGAACTGTTAACAATAAATCTACTAATAAGCCATACAAATTTAAGAAAGATTGGCTTAGTGGTTTGTTTACAATTATGTTTTAAACTTCAGTGTTAGTGCAGAGTTTCTTAAAAACCGGTACTTTTTAGAATCTTTCAACTATAAATTTTTTTCTGGTAAACGGAAATTTTTTTAATTGTTACCACGTAAAATATATTTAAACCAGTTTCTATTTAATTTTTGTACAACAAAATCGGATAATTAATCTCAAGAGATATTTAGGCTCAAACTCAAGCACATATTTATTTCCCCGACAGTAGTCCCGGCGAGTGCAGCGCGCTAGTCGTCTGCAATGCATGATGAGAAACTGTAGATATAAAAGTTAATGATATTAGTGTAGAGAACAATGTAATTGAGGACTTGAAGAACAAAGTACTTGGACAATGTGTAGGAGTAAATTTGTTTCCAAATAGTACATATTTCTCAAAATATGAAACAATATTTACAAAAATCATTTTTGTTTAGTACCTAATTAAAATTATTGCTCAAAAATGTTTCAATGTTAGAGTTCGCTATTACTGTAAAATAAGTAACGACAGTCTTGACAAAAATAAAATCAGGCAACATCTCAATAAAACTGTAATTTTTCTGGGACAATAAATTGAGTGTAATTTTACAAATATATTTGGGAAGTTTAATTTAACTTACAGAATTATCTTTAGTTTATCTTGAAAGCTATGTCCTTAAAAAGTTGTGCTAAACGGTTGAAAATTCTACATAGACAATATTTTTGAAAATTTCTTTAATATATACAATATTACAGTACAACAGTATAAAACATTAAAACACTGCACGCTAAATGTATAGACGACGGCCCGGCGGCGCAGCGGGCGTGGCACGGAACAGCGGCAATGGATCCCTTTTGTACCTGATTTTTTAGAAAACCGAATATGATAAAAAATTTTGGTGAATCGGATAGTTAAATTTGGTTATTTATCCACAACTTTCCCGCTGACGAAATTTCTCTGACCAAAAAATAAAAAATTTCCTCGCAATACAACTTTTTCATGTCTGAATCTGAAAAATTTAACTACATAAGTATTAAACATATTTATAACTCAATTACTATCATAACAAATAATTTTATATTAACACCATCGTTTTCCTCAGTATCATATCTACAAGTGTGCAAAATTTCAGAATTTTTTGTCAACTATTAATGTTGTTTATGATCGTGTATTTGTCGCGGGGTTTTTAATGCGAACTGTGCTCGCGGGTCTTGGATTCAGGCTGTATGACGGACCAAGATGGCGGATTTGGCCACAATTTCAGTGCATTTGGTTAAACGCCGTGTCCTCTCTATTATTATTATTATTATGTGCTCGCTGATTGAAACAGTTGTTGCTGCAGTATAAAAAAATAAATTTATTTTACTCAGTAGTAAAAGCTTTTAGAGATTTCGTGAATAGAAAAGACCGTATTGCATGTAGGTTATAGATCATTAGCTTTGAGTTGAGTTCTTTAGAAATCCGCAAAGCTTTAGAGACTTTTCTGTACAACGAAATACTTTACATCATTGGTTTAATCCTGTAAGTTTGATGCTATTAAAGCACGATCAACTTTTATTGTTCTTGTCAGCTTCTTGTGCTGGTTAACTCGGTTTAGTTTGACTAACTTTAGACAGATAATTACCATACTTCAAGGCTGCAAAACTAGGTCTCGTCTAATCTTAACTTATTGTCATAAGTACTCAAAGCTGAGTGAAGATTTTTAACTAATTATTTCTTCTGTTTTCATCCTTTTTGTAGATTATTTGATGGGTTTACTGACTGTATTATTTATACAACTTTGACTTTTTGGTACTGAATTAAATATCCCATCTTTATGGACCCCATATACATGTAGCCCTATTCATTCTAAATATTTATATGAATGGGCATGTATAATTCATATGTAGCTAATTTAAATTAAAAAGAACATAGCTAAAATAGGGCCTCAACTAAGTTTATTGTAACTGTTAACCTCAAATCTCAAGTGATATTTAAATTTGTCAAACCTGTTAAAAGGACGCATCAATGTAACAGAAACAGACCCTTTGATTTCGAGCTAGGCCTTTATTTCGACGTCCTTTAGAAACAGAGCATACAAAACTGGAAACTCAACTCCCAATTCAGTGAATCGCTAAACTATTCAACTTCAATTATCATTCTTAATGACGTGTTCTTGATCTTCAATTTTATATTAGCCAGGAACTTTAATTTGTTTCGGTGAAGATTTGAAAAATTGTAAATTAAAAGACTCTCTCGTATTAAGCATGATTTTTCTTTAGTTAATAACCAAGCAATTTCAGTAAGACTACCAAAATAATGACGTAATAAAATAAGACGTAGCTTTTAATATGAAAAAGTTACAAAAAAAAAACTTAATCTTCTTCTCCAAGATTGAGGTATTGCGTTTTTATCGTGTAAAGTAATATTAAACTACTTTATAATATTGTTGCAACTGACTTACAGATCTATAGACACATTTACTGTAATCATTTTGTTAATTCAATACCTCATCTAATCTAAGAAGATCGCTGGTTCAGTCCTAAGACGAAACAGAAGCTTTTGATAGTTCGAACCTTGATTCTGATACCCTAACATAAACCATAGAAACATACTCCGATCTTTATGGAACAGTTGAAGCCAATTTTATCGTTAGTTCTGTCCGGTGCACTGTAAAGGTCATGTTTTGTTTACAATTTTTTTCTTGGTATTTCAGTCATTGAAAACCTCGTTTAACCAATAAAACGACCTTAACATATAACTCGTCCCCAAGTTATATAACCAAACTGTAAAGCACAAATAATTAAATTAGCCCAAAAATAATAGAAACAAAAATTCGTCGACACTAGCGATCAGTGTCACCGGACATGAACAAGACACGAAAAACGAGCTTTTACATTTTCAATGAGATGGGAAGTCACTTGTGTTGGTTAGTATATTCCTAAACCCTGGTTCTAGCTCTCCTTTATCTTCATTGGCTTAAAAACAGCTGATCATAGTCAATAATTAATCTTAACCCATTCGATGCAACAACTTGTTACTATTTCGAGGAAAATCCACTGATAACTGACCATTTATTCGACATTCGTTATTTTAGCACACATGTATAAGATTCCATTTACCCTTTCGTTGTTTTTGCACCTCAAATCTACAAATTTATTTTACAGCTCACTGTTCGAAACAGATTATAATCGGTGTCAAAGAAAACTTCGCTATAGTTTCAACAATTTCGACTTAATTGAAATGTCAAATGCACTCGCTGATCGTTGTACTTTTGGTGAGTGTACAAACTACAGCCTGAAGCAGAAAAAGAATATGTTTCATTGATGCCTTTGTGTTGCTTTTAATTTTAGTGTGAAATTTGTTTGATACTTTTTAAGAGACAATAAAAATGCGTCAAAAAACGTCAGAATATACTTTTTTATAATTTAAATAATTTAAGTACATACCTACGTACCCAATAACATTCACTTAAATAGTTGAGGCGATTAGTTTAAAAAAAATGGTACTACATAGTTCCAAAAATATTATAGAACTGAAGTTTATACAATCCTACCTAAGGTTTTATTGGTTAAAAAATAATGAAAGTATTTACTCTGAATTTGTTCCGTTGTAAAACCTGTAGAGGTTTTGATGAATGTTTTATGATCGCTTACGTTTGAGTGTGCTGATGTCACTAAACGTCTTTGTTTTATATTACCTGAGTTTTATATTTTCCTTATGACCTCTGTAAAATTTACAGAATGTGCTTCAATTTCGTTATAATTCTACAGGATAAGCTGTATGCATACCTACCTACTACAGCAAACCTGCTGACTATGTGAATTTCCATTGGTCTAATCGGGTTTCCACTGAAATATTCCCTTTAAACATGTATTCCCCATTTTTATAACCCTAGATTTAGTGAGTTATAAGGTTTGATGCTACAAGAAATCTTAATGGGACACTTAAAAAACATACGTATTTGAATTTGAAATTACGGTGTTTTTGGCCTCTGGTGACATTGAAACGAAAAAAGTAAAGTGATCCCCTATCTAGATCTTACCATAAAACCTAGGGAAATAGCTTTTTTTCTGTGAAATTCGTTTAAAGTGTCAATCAATAGTTGTAACGAATTCATTGCTGCTGAGATTTCAAGTTATAAATAGTAAAAACAGAACAAAAATGGTATCTACACATAGTATCATTTGCATCTTACAGACAGATTTCTGTCAATGCCTTGTGAATCTCAGATAGATTTGTGAAAAGCAGCAATCTTGCAATCTTGAGTGAAGAGTTCCGTTTCCGGGTTCTAGAGAGGGATTTCTAGCAAGGGGAAGGATAGAGGGAGAGTGGGGGAGTAATAATAGTTTGGTGTCACTTCTTACATGTCGAGATTGTGATAAACCAAATTTGACTACTATTTCTAACATTTTAGCGAATTTCCCTATAGGGAAGTAGCTATTACCGTAGGTCTCATGGTAAGACCTAAGCCCGGGACCGATTTACTTTTTCATTTTGATGTCCCTAGAGGCCAAAAACACCATTCGTTCAAATTTATATATATATATATATATATATATATATATATATATATATATATGTCCATCCGCACGATAACTTGAGTAATTTTTGTCCGATTTTGATAAAATTTGGTTTGAAGGTGTAAGGCGGGATAAACTTGAATGAGTTCGTGAACCAGCATGATCGGACTATGGAAACGGGGGTTTAAGGGGGGTTTTATGGGGTAAAAATAGGTTTTCCCATTTTTGACCCTAAAAACACAAAATTTCACAATTTCTTTTAAAACCTTTTTGTAGAGCTTAAAAAAAAATAATTTAGTATATTGAAGCATTATTATGCGCCTAATTGTTACAGAGAAAATTCAAAAACATTGTAATTTTAAAACTCTTATGTTATTCTTATGGAGAATAAGTCAACTGTTGTTGTTTGCTTGTTTATGAACATATTTTGATCAAATTTGGAAAATACATTAATTTCTTACTAAACCACAGTACCTTTTAATATTTAACATAAAAAAAACTTTTTTACCCTCCCTGTTGCAGCAAACCTAAGTACTCATTAAACTAATTCTGTTTAAATTGGGAATAAATGTGATATTTTTAAGGAGACATTGAGTTTAAATCCAATCAGGCAAATGGAAATTCGCTAAGTCTGCAGGTTTGCTGCGGCGGGGGTATTTAACTAACTGATTGTTAGGCATTACTTCAATTAGTTTTTTCATATTGCAGTGTACAGTAAATATTATCATAGACTAACCAACACAAGAAGACTTCTCATCCCATTGTAAATTTTGAATCGTGTCTAGTTCATATCCGGTGACACTGATCGCTAGTGTCAACGAAATTTTGTTTCTATTATTTTATAGGACTAAACGAGGTTTTAAATAACTGAAATAACAAGAAACATATTGTAAACCAAACACGACTTTTACAGTGCACCGGTCCGAACCAACAATCAAATTGTCTTCAGCTGATCCATAAGGATGAGAAATCTACTAAGGGAGGATGTTTTATCTATGAGTTTTACACATATTACAGTGAATATTCTAAACGACAGCTGGTATAAGTTATCGTAATACTACCCTATGTTCATCATCATCAGACCTTAAAGGCGATTACCATGAAGGGATTTTGAGATGTTGTGTGTAAATTTTTGTTCCCCTGTGATTATGTCCCCTAAAATAATGTTACCCTTAAATTAGGTTCACAATCATTCAGTTTCTTACAATATTTCTTCCAATCTCTATAAGTATTTGCAGAGAGGGTGGTTTTGGGTGGCGTCGTCCTGTAATCCAGCTACTAGGAGGTCACGAATTGTGGACATTTATTGGCATGCACTGTGGACGCGATACTCTCTGGTGTGGATTAATGTCCGCACTAGTGAGTACTACGACTATCCGCAATACTATATCCTAATAATTAGACCAATTCGTATATTCCATGGCGAAAATGTGGTTCGGATTCCACTATAAACTGTAGGTCCATTAGTTGCCATTGTTTATGGGCTATTAATTACTAACAAGACTACAAGATCGCGCCACTCATCTCCATTCATACTTGGCTTAAAATACCTACTTTCTATTCGCCATTTCATCGAAAAGTATTAAAGTATTAAAGTTATTTCGAGTTTTAATCATTTTCATTGATCACCAAGAGAAGCTTTTAGGGTAGAAGACTGGTGTCTGGGCGTAGGAGTGCAATTCGTCAACTAAACCCAGTGGGGCTCCTATACCAGCAACCGTTGATTAAAATATATAAGAACACGAGAAAACGTTGCTAGGAGCTAAACTTTCCCTTCTGTTCTTCAAAATGAATTTCCTAGTATCGAAATATATTATAGTTAGTTTCTATTGTCTTTTATAGAAGATCTTTTACAGCATGAGATATATTGTAGTGATTTAAACGGACGAATTATCCCCACCTCGGCAAACCTGCAGACTAAGCGAACTTCCATTTGTCCGATTTGATTTTGATCAAAATATTTCCTTACGTTTTCCGATTTATTCCCTATTTAAATAAACTTAGATCTAACGAGGACGTTTTTTTTTTCGCTACTGATTAAAAAAAATATTCCTTCTCTTTTATAGCAACAATTTATTTTCAGCAATTTTAATCGTGGACCAACTCGATCAGTCTGGCCAATCTAGACAGGAACTATCAGTTCATTAACCTGTATTAACTTAAGTTCCTCTAACAAAACTTTTTGCTGGAAGGTCAGATTAAGTTAAACAATCAGGAACTAAGTTTATATTATAAACTTTTAAAGTTAAATGATTAATAGTAGTAATATCTCAAATCCTTGCTAACATAAAAATCATAGTGAATTGACAAAAATGTAGATAGTTATAATAAAGTTTTTAATTTTACTTGATGTTGATTTGTATTGTTAACTTGTCCTACTACCCACCCTACTTCATTAGGGAATTATTTTTGTGTAGCTGTTGCTTTGATCAATATACACAGCTGGCATTTTTCGTCTTATCCAAGGTAACCAAATGCAAAATAGTCAATAAATTATTTCATTGAGATAACTGTTTTAAGCAGTTGAAATTTATGTTGGATATTTTCCAAGCATTGCAGTATTTACAAATGTAAACTATATTGTTTGGTATCTACATTCTGACTTTTTAATATGACTTTTTATTAAATATGTAATGTAAGATCTTGAGATTTTATTCAGATATACGTTTAGTTCAGTTCTTAGAATTGAAAAGATTCACTTAACAGCATTGTATACTTACTTAACAGCATTGTTTACATACCTAACAGCATTTACTTTACTTAACAACATGGGTAACGGACCAATGAGGGTCAAGGATTGAGAGAGAAGAAGTAAAATTGTATTGCTTCGAATGTCAACCAATTAGCTGTTTAAACCAATTTAATTGTTAATGAGTGGTGCATTGGTGGGTTATTAACGAAATCATAACCTCTCTTACAAGTTATGAGTAGTGATTGTAAGTAATTAAAAAAACTGTCATAACGACACTCGTAGACGTTTTTAAGGCACTCGCCAAGGTTCGTACCTCATCGTTCCTGTTCGTAACGTAATTTTATGAAAGAAAATACAATTTTGAGGTCCCCAGCTGTTATTTAATTTAGTTACTTAGCAACCATAACTCCAAAATTAAATAACGTTTATTGTCGATGTTTTGTTGATTGGTTAACTGTGAGTGGTGAATCAAGAGGTTTTGTTCTCGAGAGGTTTTCATTGGTTTGGAGTTGTACTTATTTGTTTCATTGTGTGACAAATTCAGCTAAACAAGTAATATTGTAATAGACTTAATAAACAGAATTCTCACCTTTAGTTGCAATACGTAAACAAAACAAACGCTTAGTTGTTACGAAGAGTGTGTCCCAGTTACTGTTTATAATAACCCTGGTAATGAAAACAGTGTTTGCGAACATTATCTAGTTCCATCTCGTTGCTAGGTTACCGTAGATGCTTCTCCAGATTGTATCATTGACTATAACTATTGAATATTGGATACAGAAGCTGTATTAATAGTCAAAGCTATAACATACTAAATTTTAATCGAAATGTAGGGAGATTTTTAACCCATTTTCCGTTACTTTATGGGATTTCATGGGAAAACCACCATACAAATCAAAATTTAGAAATATTAAAAATACCTGGAGATACCATAGATAGTATGATAGTATCCATATACGAATCAAATTGCTGATACAGTTTATTAATAATGTTATCAAATTTTATTAGAATAAATTATTTGAATGTAAGAGTATGAGTATAGCCACACTAATTTGTATGATTATTTCCCTATACAAGAATTTCAACATAATTGTTATTTAAAAAGAAACCCGCCAAGAAACGCCATTTTTCTCCACACTATACCCTATTACCACTATTCACCACACTAATAATGCACAATAACAGTCAACACAACTACAGCAACTTTATGGTTATGTGGAGAAATAATTAGAGTATTTAGCAAAAATATTAATAAATTGTTGCTAGGCAGCGGTGACAATAAAACAAGTCTATTGCAATGCTATGAATACTGATTGTGTATTTAATACGCAATAATGTTTTAATAAAATAAGCGAACAACTGATTTCGGCCCTAGGGATGTAAAACCATGCTCGGCCCCAAAATGACGATTGCATCTTGCATGGGCAGCAATATGTAGGTTTCGGCCTCCAATAAACGTTTATAAAACGGCTAAAAAACATCGTAGTGTGATGAAAAAAGAATTCACTTGACACCATTAAATATTTTTACGATACTACATCGCATTTTATCTCATAACTGATCATACCGCATACACTTGTAAATCCACGATGTATTAACATATAGATTGAATTGTCAACTCCAGAAAACAGGTCGGTTGAATTCCAACTCATCGGGTTTTACGCCACGAAATGTAAATGCATTTAAACATAATACATCGAAAACTTATCCAAACACCACTTTGAAACGGTAAATAAATCTTCCCGCCACAGCAAACCTGCAGCCTAAGCGGATTTTTATTTACCTGGCTGAATTTCCACTAAAATATTACCTCAAAATGGTCAGATTTATTTCCCTATGTAAATGGCATTATTTTCAATTAGTACATAGTTTTCCTGACACTGGGTAAGAAGGTGTGTTTTTTTATTGAAATTTTGATAGCTTATTAGTGTGAAATAAACAATAAATATATCGATTAACACCCAAACAACAATAGTTTATTTGTTCTCCATAAGAATGAAGTAGACCATTTTATTTTAAAGTTTTTGGTTAAATTTATCCCAAATTTAAATTTAACTGTTGTTGGTATACAACAACAATTCAGCAAACAAAACAAAACCCTGTTCCCATGGTCCGATCATGCTGGTTCGGAGTTACTTCAGTCGAATAAGTGCAGGTATAACTTACACATATGTACCAAATTTCATTAAAATGGGATGTTTTTTACTTAAGTTTCGTGCTGACGGGCAAGTATAAACGTATGACTTTAAACGGATGGCGTTTTTGTGTCTGGGAACATCAACACTAAAAAGTAAAATGGCCCCGGGCCTGGGTCTTACCATGAGACGTATTATAAAACTATAGTATCTTTTATACTTTGTATGATAAGCTGTTGTTATTAACTATAAAACAATGTAGTTCAATGCTACTTTTACAATTTACAGTTTATAAATATTCCATTCAATAAAATAGTTATTCAAATGAGTGTAACTATTAACTCTAATTCAAAGTCACTATAAATCCCTTATTCTCTATGTGGAAATTCGGCTAAAATGGATAAAAAGTCTAGTTATTTGACTGCTCACATATAAGAGGTACGCAAAGTTATAAATCGGCCAATAGTTAAGTCTAATAGTTATTGTATGATCTATACGATGCTTAAAACTCGAGGCAAAGGTACACGCTTAGAAAGCCCGCTTAAATAAGCTGCCAATGAAAAGATGCTTGATACTTTATAAAGTTTGAAACTGTAATTAGTGATGAGGCACGTGGTCCTTCGACCAGTCAAGTGTAATTAATCTGGCATTTTAAAATCGCTCTTTTCTGTAGCGGTATCGTAAAAAATTCCGCATTGGTAATTCTATGTGTTCATGTCCAATAATAGTAATATAGATAAAATATTTTACAATTTTATATTGCGATAAGAATTTATATTATTCGCGTATTTAGAGAGTTAGTACATAAAAAATACTAAAATATGCACTGATTCCCAATTTTTGTATCTTTTTTAGCCTATTTTAATAGTTATAGATAATTATTACACATCCTGTGACATATTTTATCAGATTTTCCCTATGGGGAAGAAGGTGTTATATTGGTTGTACTAAAGTCTAAGTTTTTTGCTTGCATATTTTTACACCAATAAGATTTTAATTTGTTTTTTTTTGTGACAGTCCAAAACCTAAAAGTCAAACTTTTGCTATATATCATTATTAATTGGTAAACCAATCACAAATGGCAGCAGGTAAAAAAATAATTCCTGTTAGAGTCCTCTTGGTCCTCTCTGACTACTGTTATTTTTTCGGTTTAAGCCCCCGAAAGCCAAAACATTGCTGATTAAAATTTATGTTAATGTTTATTAATTTTTTATTCAGGATCTATGTATGAGGTAGTAAAACAACCCATCCAATAATTATAACTATTTTGTTTAACAAACGAACCACTTCATTACAAAAAGATGTGTCATATTCTCATTTAAATACCAAACAAAAATAATGTTACTTCATTTTGTACAATAATCTATAAAATACCCTATATACATCATATTATAATAGAAAATTACTAAAATGTAATATTTCAATGCAAACTTTAACGTGAACAAATTTATTTCACTTCACTAAAATAGTGAAATACATAAAATGCATATTGCAGTGACAAAGACTGTATGCTTTTAGCATTACCTATGGTTTATTAGCACTTAAGTGCTTCAATTTAGAGTAAGGTTCTAAAACCGTCATAGGGTAAACCGCATTCTAAAATAGCTTCGGTCACAAGAGAGATACCGTAATGAAGCCAGATCCCTTGTCATGGAGAATGATCATCTTAAAATAGACAGAGAACCAACTGAAATATTAGGGTGCTCAGACAAGCCTATCTTCGCAATGCTGTTTTATTAATATTTAGGACTGATGTCTCAAAAACCGTAAGATATATCTTCATAACATTTTTATAATTGGTAGATCTCTTTGTATTTTAAAAAATAAGCAGAAAGTTTAAAGAAATTTATGTGTTTAAAGTTTTTAATTAATTATTAATTTATTGAAAAAATGTTACGGTTAAGGAACTAATGAACTAACTTCAAATAATTTATTTATCTATCACAAAAAAATCCTTTGTTTATCTTGTATATCTGACAGAGTGAAACAAAACAAAAATTATTAAGATATCTCTTTTAGTTTTTGAGATATGTGTTTCTCAAGTAAAAAATATTAGTTTTCGGAAAACGCAACGAAACAGCTTATTCAGGCCTACTGTAATAAGTAAGTGGGGAAATTACGAAATTACTCGTAATAGTGTCCAGCTGCATAAGATGGGTTGTCTGAGTTCTTTTCCTTATCAAATAGTTCCTCAAGTCTTAATTTGGTAAATTTTGTATTTTTCAAATACAAATTAATTTTGTACATATTTTTTATGTGTTTGTTACCATGGAAACGTCAAAACTGAGCATCAATGCGTTATTAAAACTTAAATAAAATTTTCTAGCGAACCGATTTTTAAAATTAATCTATCATTTTAAAGAACATTAAATGAAGAATAATGTAACATAAAAACTAAATAAAAAAACATTTTTCCATCCGACCCCCCTTAACTATTAGTAACTGAAATGGCTAACTGATTTTTATTAAATTAAATGTATATCTTAGGATGCTCGTATAAAAAATGATGGAATTTGTAAACATTTAAAGTGTAAAATATTTGTTAGAGGTTTGAATAAAACCTTGCTTCAAAACGTTCTTTGACACTTACACGAGAAATAAAACTATTATTCACTATCATAGAAAAATATACTAAGCTTACTTAGGTTTGGATGCAAATCATTTAAAATTGTATCTATCCAGATGTTCAATGATTTAATGATTGAATACATGCCTGGCCTTCATATAACTTTTAATCCCTGCAAAAACTTGCAAACTTTGCTTCATATGACTTCATTACAAAGCTAATCCCTGCTTCATTTTAAGTGTATTTTATCATAAATCTATTTTATTATGTATGATAGATCATACATATGATAAATCATACATATGATAGATCATAAGTTTTATAAAGTTCACAATAAAAAAGTTTCTATTTAATTAAAGTCGTATTACCAGATTAAAAATGTGTAAACTAACCATACTCTTTTATTAGCTTAGATATGAACGTGAATGATTTTTGTGAAGTTACTGTTCTTTTTCATTACCGGTAACTTATTTTCAAGTCGCATTGTAAGCTATAGTAAATATATGCTGTTAATAGGTTATTTTATGATGTAGAATGGTCCATATTCAGAATCCAATTTATTTGTGAGTATCAGTATAATACGATGTTTTTCAACAATTTGCTTATACACTTAATCCAAAATTGACACAGTCCAATTTCAGATTTGTTACAATTTGAATTAATTTAGAAATTTTTATATTTATATCTTACTGTAATTTCCAAATTTGACAACATCTGGACTATGATTTACATTTTCGGAACCCTTAATGTGTCCACGAATATAATTGAATAATTTCCCGGTTTGGTACGTGATTTTGGTGCTAATAGGCAATTATAATCATGTGATGAGCAATTCAACATATTTATATCGATTTCACAGCGTTGCTTGATTATACAAACTGTTTTACTCTAGTTATTTCAAAAGCCAAACCACATCATTACCTAAATTGAAACATACTTAATAATAAATACAAACTTACTACAACAACACTACTTGATACTTGATGCAATTATTACACAAGTGGCTAAATCAATTTGTGTTAAAAAAATTAATACGTGTATATTATATACCACAAATACAGAATAATACCCCCGCCGCAGCAAACCTGCAGACTAAGCGAATTTCCATTTGCCTGATTGGATTTACACTAAAATGTCTCCTTAAAAATGTCACATTTATTCCCTATTTAAATGAGTTAAAACACAAACTTAGGTTTGCTGCAACAGGGAGGGTAAAAGTGTTTTTTTATGTAAAATGTTAATAGGTAGTAAGAAATAAAAACATTTTCGAAATTTGGGCAAAACATGTTAATAAACAAGCAAACTACAACAGTTTACTTATTCTCCATAAGAATAACATAGGAATTTTAAATTTACAATTTTTTGGAATTTTCTCTGTAACCGATAGGCGCATTATAACGCTTCAATATACTAAATTATTTGTTTTTTTAAGCTCTACAAAATAGTTTAGAAAGAAATTGCAAAATTTTATGTTTTTTGGGTCAAAAATGGGAAAAACCTATTTTTACCCCATAAAAGCCCCCATAAACCCCCGTTCCCATGGTCCGATCATGCTGGTTCGCGAACTCGTTCGAATAAACGTAGGTTTACACGTTTGTACCAAATTTCATCAAAATCGGATCATTTTTGTTCGAGTTATCGCGCTAACGGACACATATATAAATATATATATATATATATGAATTTGAACGGATGGTGTTTTTGGCCTCTAGGGACCTCAAAACGAAAAAAAAATCGGTCCCGGGTCCAGGTCTTACCATGAGTACTACGGTAATAGCTTATTCCCTATATGGGAAATTCGCTAAAATCATCGTTAAATAAATACATTTGTTGAGGAAAATCTCTAAAGACTAAAATATTAAATGTTTAAACTTTGGAATTTTAGTTGATATTCTGAAAATTGACTTGTATTTTTATCCCGCTTCTTCGGATCTTCTAAACTTTATCTGATCACAACTCCTAATTAGTCAGTGAAACTTGTATGCTCTCAACGCGGCCTATCTTGCTAAGCTCTGCTTTTTAAATTGCAAACTTTAACACGGATATCTTGTCTTTAGGAGTCGTTATTCTCGATCACAAAATATTTATAACTTAATCAAAGATTTAATTTTAATCGACTAGGTTTTAAATAATAAATTAACTATGAAATCTACTACAGCTAATATAAACTGCAACTAGTTACTACTACTATCGTTCCTGTATATTGGCAAAACGAGTTGCCAACTAATCAACATTACATCAGGAATCAACCTACATAATCAACTAGGTCAAATACACTTCACCTAGTAAATGTAGCCAAAGGCTTAGTTTCATAATACATTAAGTATGCATGAAAACGTAATGTTATCTAAGAGAAATAATGACTACAATTAATACTTACATAAACCAAGAAGAATGTCTATAGAACAATCAATTGTCCAGATATTTACCATTTTTATTTATTATTGGTATTTTATCTGTGTTATAGAGGTTTTAAATTCGTAATTATATTAAATCGTATTTTACAATTACATTTGTTGTATTCGTTTAGAGCAAAAATAGATACGTCATGATTGTTTAGTTTTATTTAAATCTCTCTTTTGGTAATGCATTCCACAAGGGCATGGCAGTACTCAACTCGCGTCTAAAGAAAATTGAGCAAACGCTTGAACATATCCCTTATACAAATTAAGTGTTGAATTAAAACAAATCAATTTCAAGTGTACGATCTCATATTTTCACATAGCCTAGCCCAGTCATCGACTCACCCAAATGTGATTGGTTTTATTATTGCTTATATCAATATCGTTGATATATAATATATATATATATATATATATATTTTAATTTAGGTGTTCACGTAATAGGGCTGCTAATAAATTAAATTGCTGTAGTAAATAAGTACAACTGATCACCCTGAAAAATATATATATTAAAAATATAATATTCAGGGTGCTCAGTTGTACTTATTTACTACAATAATTTAATATATATATTATAGGAGTAGATCTTTAATCTTTCTTGATTTTTAATCCACGCTAATGCTAACACAGAGCACATACGTATAGGGATGGTTTTATGTTTAGGGAAACAAAGGAAACTATGGTGAAAATCAATTTTACCCGGACTTAGTTCGCAAAGATATTATGTTGGAGTTTCCAAATCCCAAGCTTATTGTTGAGTTATATATTATAGTGGGACGACACGAACCGATAATCCATTGGTGTGTGTGAATATTAGAGGGAGAAAGCAACAAACTCGTATCAACATACAAGCCTAGTCCATTAAAACTGACCATAGCTGTAGCAAACACTTCTACGAACATCTCATCCTATCGATAAACTAAAACCCATTTTCGACACGGTTAAGCTGGTTTCGCTTATTATTTATTTAACATTTTATACAATGTTTTGGCGTTTTGAAAGGGAACGGTCTAACCCCTGGTCTTGTTACTTTATAATTAATTGCAAACTCATTCTTTTTGCGAATTTCCCATATTGGGAATACGCTATTACCGTAGGTTTCATGGTAAGACCTGGACTAGGGACAAAAAAAAATGTAAAGTACAAACTCTTGAAATAACGGCAAATTCAGTCAAGATAAGTGTCCCAAAAATGTTTACATAGGCATTAACATAGGCTTCAATTTTACCTTAAATTAATAAATCTATTATTATCGAAGTACTTCCAAACGAGTAAAACCTGTAATACAGCGTTAGTTCTCGAAATATAAGAAACCTAATGACTTTCTCATTTGAGGTGGGCTCTGGATACCTTGGGATAGGGGTTTATTTTCCCAAGTAATGGGCTCATACAAAATATTCAATACAAATATTTAGTTGTTGGTAGGATTAGAACTCGACATTCTAGACCAGAAGTCTCGCATTTTAACCACTGGATCAGCTAAACACTTTAAATATCCCCGCCACAGCAAACCTGCAGACTAAGCGAATTTCCATTTACCTGGCTGAATTTCTACTAAAATATTCTCTAAAAATTGTCATATTTATTTCCTATTTAAATAACATTATTTTAGTGAGTACCTACTTAGGTTTGCTGCTACAGGGAACATATTGAGGTGTGTTTTTTGTATTGCAATGTTGATAGCTGAACCCCCAAATTTGGTTGAAATATATCCATAAACGAGCAAACTGCAACAGTTTATTTATTATCAATAAGAAAAACATGGACATTTTTAATTTACAATTTTTAAAATTATCTTCGTAACCATTGGGCATACAACAACGCTTCAATATACAAAATTATTTCTTTCTTTAAGCTCTACAAAATGGTTTGGAGAGAAATTATGACATTTTGTGTTTTTAGGGTCAAAAATGAGAAAAATCAATTTTCACCCCATAAAATCTCCCATAAACCCCCGTTCCTATAGTCCTATTATGCTGGTTCACGAACTCGTTGGAATGAACACGAATACTTAACACGTTTGTACCAAATTTCATCAAAATCGGATCATATTTGCTCGAGTTATCGTGAATTTCAACGGATGGTGTTTTTGGCCTCTAGGGACCTAAAAATTAAAAAGTAAATCGGTCCCGGGTCCAGGTATTACCATGAGTACTACTACGGTAATAGCTTATTCCCTATATGGGAAATTCGCTAAAAGCGGTTGGTAGGATTAGAACCTGACATTCTAGACCAGAAGTCTCGTATTTTAACCACTAGATCACCTAAACACTTTAAAAGCTATGATCTTAGGTAACAGAAGAGAACAAGAAGAGTAGAGCTTTGTGCATAAACAAGAACTATAGCTCTTGTAGTTATAAGTGTTACTTTGTGCATAAACAAGAATTATTGTTATAGCTCTTGTAGTTATAAGTGTTACTTTGTGCATAAACACGAACTATAGCTCTTGTAGTTATAAGTGTTACTATGTGCATAAACAAGAACTATAGCTCTTGTAGTTATAAGTGTTACTTTGTGCATAAACAAGAACTATAGCTCTTGTAGTTATAAGTGTTACTTTGTGCATAAACAAGAACTATAGCTCTTGTAGTTATAAGTGTTACTTTGTGCATAAACAAGAACTATAGCTCTTGTAGTTATAAGTGTTACTTTGTGCATAAACACGAACTATAGCTCTTGTAGTTATAAGTGTTACTTTCCTCTTGTTTATCATAAACAGAGTGACAACGATGTACCAAACTGTTCCAGTTCCCACGACGGATTAACATGTTGATGCGACGCCTCCATCCCAACTGAGTTGGCCTACTTAGACTACATTTTCAATTTGGTAAAACACCAAATTATTAATTATATTATTCATTTCAGCCAGGTAATTTTATTTCTTTTGGTATTGTTTTTGGTTGATTTTACACCACTGGATTTTCTACGTGTTTTTTAAATTTTCTTTGGTATGGTCATAGCCCATTAGTTTTATCACTACATGACGCCGACATTTGATGAAATAGCTGCATTAATTGATAGTCTATAAACCATTAGAATCTAACTTCAAAATCTGCTTTGCATTGATTCGAACCAGCTACCTTTAGATTTGAGCTGAGAGTTATAATCACTCAACTAGCCAGACAATTTTTCAATTTTTGAGCAAATACATGTTTAGGGAATGGACTATGAATGTATGACAAATATATCTACAGTAACCTCATATTACTTACTACAAACTTTGCTTACTCTATGGACAGCCATTTGACAGTGGTTTGTAAATATTTTCCACAGCTGAGAAAGAATTGAGCCAATGTTAACTTTAATTTAAATTCGATTTATTTAGACTAGCTGTTGCCCACGGGCTTCACCCCGTTTGACTTCATAAGTATTAATAAAACTATTGATTCGTTAAGTTAAGCTGAAATAAACAAAACAGGATATAGCAATACAAACAAATAATCACACCTGATTTTAATAAGGTAATAAATTGAAAGAATAACAAACAAATAAGTACGGCTGGGGTATTTTTAACATTATTAGGTATATGGAAAGTTCCATTTACAAAGGAATTACGACCTCAAAAGTTCATTGGTACTTCAGGAATTATTACATACAAAGAGTGCCGGATATGTTTTAAAAGAAAAAAATATAGTACTTATGTATGTCTTTGTATTGAGTTAATTTAATTTAATCAGGACTTTTGTTAGTTGGAGTTTCCTTAAAAATTAAGCCAAAAGTTTAAAATATTAACTGCATTAATTTAAGCTGATAGCAGAATTTTACATCCATTAAAATAATAAGGAGACTTGTAAAGCAGGATGGTTCTCAACAAACAAAATAAACGTTTGGTTTCGAATTTCATAGTATAAGATAATTGTAGTTTAAAATAGTCTATCACTTTTATATTATTTAACTGTACATAACATTTTAAAATTACAAAATCATATGAGCGTATTTTTCTCTCTCTGAGTACAGTTCAGTTATTTCCACACAGTGAAGAGAACGCTCTGCTATGTCCATTGTTGCGAGTACAAAAGTGTTATAAATGTGTTTCCAAACAAAGAAGAAGATACTTTTCGAAACGCAATATAAATCAAACTATTTTTAATATATATATTTGTCGATACGGTTTAGCAAATCATTTGTAAATTTTGCTTTTCTCTAACATTAATTACTTCTGTTTTACATTATATTTTCTACAGCAGCAGTGTTCAAAGTTGAATCAAAAATCCTGAAATTAAAAATATTTTTCCTAGAAACATTTTGATGAAAAATTTTTGACAGTAACTAACTTTTAAGGGGAGGTAATATTATTATCAAAGGAAGGATACTTTACTACTCGTGAAAAAGCTTAACACTATTTTATATTTACCAAAATATAAATTATTCATCCTTTAACAATATGCCTACATACTAAAATTTCACTACGAATTTCTCGTAACTATAGACTGTCAGTTTTTTTATAATCCAATTGGAAAACCATTATTATTGTGTTGTATTTTTTTCATAAACCTCGTAAAATTTATCAAACATATCATATGTTTCTGATACCAAAACTTATAATATCATCCATTTTTACAAAACTGCTTTAAATATCCAACCAAAATCCCCAAAAACCCAGAATAATTCAATAAGTAGTAAATTCGATAAACAAAATACTCTTAGGTTTTTCGTATCAGCCTGTGCCCTAATAGCTCAGCAAGTCTAAATCTATATTTAATTTTTGACAAACCGTCATTCATGAATCAGAATCTACAATAGTTCTAAGCAAACATAAAGTAAAATGTTATTTTCTTGAACTGTTTATTATTATTTAATGAGATAAACTCTGATCTTCGTATTTTCAATCAGATACAGTCTTCTTCATTATTTAAATTCATTATTACTGAAAAAAATTAAAATCAGTTGTAATCATTTTGTTTTTATTTTTAAAATTGTTAATTCTCATAGTTTTTTTTTTTTTACTGTAATTGGCATGCAAAATATTGGTAAAATGCAAATTTCCCTAAATGAGTAGCTTGCACTGATCAATTTTAGCCATCCATACAACGTTTCATTAAAATACTACCGTTGTACAGTAGTTTCGAGAAAATTTTCTCACAAACCAAAAACCCACATAAACGCAAGTTTCGAAAGAAACCAACTAATCTCATTCAATAAGTTCATTGTTGAGTTACAAATTGTAACTTTCCACTTGTCCAGCTGTAATGAATTCAGAAAGTTTGTTTTATAAACCGGCTGGACTTTGAGTGGTCGAGTTAAAAACTTTAAGACTTTGGGCGTTGGTAAAGCTTGTTAGAAATGATTTTTTACAAAATTGAACCTCATATGTTTGTATAACAATGAATTTTATATCAAAAAGTTATCCTAAAAAGGTTGACCTCCGTAAAGATTATATACTGAGTAATTCTAAATATATAAATTTTTTAATACCCCCATCACAGCATGTCTGCTGATTATTCAAAACATCCATCCTCATGACTTTTAAATATTTCCTTAAACATGTCAGATGTATTCCCTATTTAAATAATATTTGGTTTAACAAATGCTACAAGGGATGTAAAAAGGTTTGTTTTTAGTGAAATGTCAGGTTAGGATAAAATCAAACATTTTGTTAAATGTTATCAAAATATATCAATAAACAAGCAAACTACAGCAGTTTATTTATTATTGATTAAAGTAACGTGGGAATTTTACATTTGCAATATTTTTGATTTTATACGTAACCAATAACCACACACAAAACCTAAAGATACTAAATTATTTGATTTTTCTTTGGCTCATTATGGTATTTTTAACCCCATTAATCTCGTTTCTATAGTCCAATCATTATGGTTAGTGATCTTTTTCGAAGGTAGGTTACACGTTTGTACCAAATTTGATCGAAATCGAATCATTTCTACTTTTTGATGGTGTTTTTGGACTCTGGGGCATTAAAGCAAATCACAAATCTGCTACTGGTCCAGGTCTTACCACGAGAACTATGGTAATAGATTACAAGCTGCTATACCCGTGCTTTGCAACGGGAAGAAAATGTGACCTAGAGAGTTATTAAAGTAATTCTGATGTCTGTTTTAAAATACGGCAACTCTATGATTTAGTTTGAAAATATAAACTGATTTAAAAGTGTAAACCTGCTTACTTTCAAACCCCTACTTTTGATGTTAATAGATCCAAAAGAATATGACAACATACCTTTAGTGTAGCAATAGCATCAATTGCTTCATATTTATGCTTCGCGAATGACATGTTTTACCATAATTCTTCAACTTTAGTCATGCCTCTTTACATATAGCTTACTATATAAATTACAAATGAAACTTTGAGCAATTCTTTACAAAACGTATACAATTTTTCTTTAAAACCAAACATAACCCTCCTAAATTTACATAAAGCATCACAAACATCTTTTTCGAGTAAATAAACAAACACCAGTTCATTGTACTGACCAGCTGTTTCATTAACTAAATTAAATTAAACGAGAGGTCGTCCAGTGGTCGAAACTCGACCAAAAATATGTAATGTACTCATTTCTCTATTTTCACCCCACACTGTAAATAAAACATGTGATTGGAGTTTCTTCCATTTGTTTTGATTTCCTGTTTATATTACGTTGTTATTTCGTCACCAGCATAGCAACGCATAAGATCCATGTTAATTGTTTCAAATCTTTAAACTCTTTTTTTGTGCTTATCTTTGAGCCTATTTAAATTTATAAAGGGATTCTGCACACCTACAGGAAAATAGCTTTCTAACGGTATGCGTAGATTTTCCCTACGATGCACACGAGCTGAGAAAAAAGGTTTTAAAGAAACTTGCTTGCCTATTAATATATAGATAGATTAAATTATGTAAACTTAGGAAGCATGCCAGGCGTAGCCCTTTGGAAAACAGCCTGTGGGGCAGAGCCCTTAGGACATTCGTCCATATCAATACTTTTCGGCAAATCTACACACTTTAAGCTTCATTTTCATGTGCCATAAGCCTATATTTTTATTTGGTAAATGGCCTTAACCATTTACATAAAATTTGATTGTATCACTTTAATAATATAATAGATTCGATGTATTGGAATTTCGCTAAAACTGGGTTAATCGTGTTTTCTACTCTAGTCTATCCTAGTCTATAAGTAAGAATCCTGATTGGATGTTTACTCCAATCAATTGAGTCTGGACAAGGGTAACACGAGATTGTATAAGATTGTTGAAGTAATCAACGAAGCAGTGAGGCTAGTTTTGTAAGCCGGACTTCGTGCGAAGTTAAAACGTCAAGTTTGACCGTTGGTAAAGCCCAGAAGTGCCAAGTCTCTAAATCCCATTCCGGTCACGTTATTTATTAACTTTTACCACGACTTAACACAGACCATTTCGACTTTGGCAACAGCAGTGCATTCGTATGTGTTTTATATTTCTAGAGTGCATAATAATACTTCTTTTTTACAGAAGTACCCTGCCTCAGCAAACCTGCAAACTAAGCGAATCCCTATTTACCTGGATGAGTTTTTACTAAAATATTTCCTTAAAATGTTCTGTCTTTTGTCTGATTTGGTTTTGTTTATAAAATAACATAGATTTCAATGAGTACTTAGGTTTGATGCTACAGGGAAAGTAATAAAGCGCATTTATATTGTACTGTATAGCTTAGTATGAAATTAACAAATGTAATATATCTCTGAATGGGCAAATCAGTTTATTTTTATCTACTGGTCATAAGAATAACAAGGGAATTTAATGATTTCTAGGTTTTTTTATTTTCTTGGTAACCATTAGGCATACAACAGTGCTTCAATACACTTCATCATATGATTGTGTTAAATAATATAAATAGTTTAGATATTGAATTTTGTTTTGTTTTGGAGGTCAAAATAGAAAAATTAATTTTTACACCATAATACCTTTATTAAAAGAAACATTAACCATACGATTTTATTTATTAAATAGAGCGTATGTGAAAGAATCCCTACGAATTAAACTGTAAAGGGTTTGCTAATGCTATTATAAATCTAATAAGAGGATTTTAATTCTTCGGGTTAGATGATTACTGTAAAGCTTAATCCCTAAAATGTTTGAAATGTGACGCGGAGGCACAAACTGTCCTCCTTTATAAGATTTTAAACATTACATATGGTGGAGACGTGTTAGGAATTCCCATATTAAAAACGTTTTACTGCTGTTACTGCTATAAATTTAACGTTTACATGTTTGTACACAGAAAACTGTTGTTTAGTTTTTTTTTTCAATATTTTCAAGTTATGTAAGTCAGTTTAATAATGGGTTACCATCGTGTAAAAATGTGGAAATTCAATTTCTATTATAGAATTTTCTATATATTAATTACAAATATCAAAAATGCTTTCATGGTTCATTACTTTTCTGAAATCATTTGGCTGGTTGTAAAGTCGTATACAATTTTATGGAAATTTTATGGTTAGTTAGTTTATACTATTTTTGTATGGATAAATTTAGGAAAAAGTTTTGTCATTGTCACAAAAAATAGTTATTTGTGCAACTAGTGAGAAAAGTGAGCAATTGACTCACTCGAGAGAAATACTTACTCGAGAAGGAGGAATGGTTTCTCGAGTGAGGCAATTGTACTTTGAACTCGAGTTGCACATTATACTTTTCCTACAGTTACCATAAAACAAATAATTTGTGAAGAAACATAACCTATTTTTACACAGAAGTGAACTTTTAATATAACATTTAATGTGAAGTGACAAATACAACAGTAGCCTACAACAGCTGACCAGCTGATTTACAGCCAGTGCTGCCAACGTATTTCGCGCGCATACGACGTTGCCTGCATGTTACGCGCTCACTATTTCGTGCCTTCACATTGCAAATCTGGAGTGAGACAAAGTAATTAGAGTGAGACAATGTTAACATTGTCTCACTGATGAGCGAATTGGCCACTTTGCTTTCTCAAATCAGTGAGAGAACATGTACATTGTTAGGTAACTGTAGGAAAAATAATTTTTAATTACAATTAATTTTTTTTTAGATATTCCAATTAATTGTGATAAATAGCTTTTAAAGCAGTTGATTGTTAAAAATAGAATATTCATTAGATCAAAAATGGAAAATGGAATTGATTTGTTAAAAATGGTGAATCCATAATAAATAAATAAATAGATAAATACATAGATGAATACCTAGATAAATAAATAAATGAATAAATAAATCGTTACAGCTTATCTTAAGCAAAAAATGCATCCTATTGAAAAACTGAAATCTTAAAAAACCAATACCAAACCTTAGTCAGTGTTGGTCTTAAAATCTCAGAGCAAAAATCTATTTAAATAATCTACATTGGGTTTAATGAATAAGTTACAATTGAACTAAAACTACGGTACAACACAACGACCAACTTCAGCATTTAACTCTCTAAACGAAATAGTCGAAGCAAGTGACAGAAGTGTGATAAAAATAGTACAAAGCAGAATCAAATTAAAACTTTGTGTATTGTGGGAACTGATAAAACTTCACTCAGAGCCCAGTGACACGACAAAGTATAAAAATAGCAACAAAAGTCTTCTCCCCGCCATCTCCGAGGTAATATTTTCTTGTCATTCTCTTGTCAACTTTATTTTATTTTACTTTAAAACCTGGCCATTGATTTTGTTTTCAATATTGTCATTTTCTAAAATGATTTACGTTGGTTTGTCTGTTACTTGAAAATACTTCAGATGTGCCATAATGCATTTTAGGAACTTTACAGGTTTTAATAAATTTTCTTTGAAACAGGTCTGTGATAAAAGGAATTTTAATTTATCCGCACAAAATACAGTATTTCGTGAATTTTTCTAAAATATACTGTGAAAAATTTGATTTGTCAAGACATACACATATTTTTTTAAATTAAATTGATCCCCAACACATTTATTTTCTAAAGTAATAAAAACATAATTTCGCTCTTATAATATAATAAAACCAAAAGAGTATGTAATATTTTAAACAGTCCCCCGTCTTAAGTTGATGAAAATGGTTGAAGTTGTAGTTAAAAAGTTTCTAGTCTGGTTTTAAGTTGGGTGGGGCAGGGGAGGGGTAGTTTGGATATGTTTACAGAAAAAACTACTATTACACCCGTGCCTAAAATGAACAACTTCTCATTAAATACCCAATAGTTGGTAACAATAACACACTGTGTTTTATCTCGATGTACACTAATTCCTCCCAAATACGAATAAAACTTTACAATGTAATTTGCTTCTTGCACAAACATATTTCATGTCAACAATATGGTACAATTATTTATGAAAACCCTTTTCAACAAATTTCGTTTGAAGGGATAAGATCAGTTTCACAAGTGTTTTGTTGAAAGTTAAAAAAAAATTATTGAATAAAATATCAAATTAGTACAGTATACGTGCTGTTACAACAAATAGCCTCTACAAACATTCATGAATTATTCTTAGATGTGCATCTGACTCTTTCAGTTTAGGGTTTGAACAAACGTTTTGTTCGCGAGAAACTAGCTTATTAGTTTTGCTTGTGACAGTCATTAAGATCTGTTTGTATTAGAGCTCAGGTGCATCAAAGATTGCATGTATTCCAACACACAGTACGTGAGTGGCTTAAACAAGAGGTACATTAATTGAACAAATTGTACTACAATCTACACGTGTATATTACAGCAATGCATTTTGCTATGAATTGAAGAAAACGGAATTATAGTTAAAGTCATGTATTTCTTTGTGTGCCAAAGAATACTCCATGTTGGTTATTTATAATAATTATGAATCAATTCATGCGCGTTCTTTTACTCTTTCATACAATTTAATTGTCTTTATTAAGCATGACTTCGTACACAGAAGGGTTTGAATTTTGTTCATGTTTTGAATTAACAAGGTTATTTTTATTAAAATTCTATTAATTATTTGATAGTCCTGTTATTAAAACGATGATGCATTCTATGTACGTTTTCACCTAAATATGAACGCAAGTAGAGTGAAGAATTGACTAATTAGTCCTTTCACAATTTTTAGGTGGTTTGAGGGGAAGTTCCCCCACCACTTTATTGTATTTTATGTTGTTTAATCAGCTGTTGAGCTATTATTTTAAAGTTAAGGGTCAAGTGAGGGGGATCTACCAATAAAACCTCCTAAATATTTTGAACGAATGTGGAATGAAGTGAAGTGATTTCTGTATCTTTTCTACTAAAACAGCTGTTTTGACCCATGACCATTTATTAAAACCTCAATAATTGAGGTCAGCTGAGTTCAGTTACTGGTATAAGCCATCAAACGGCTACTGACTTATCTCAGAATCGAACCAGCGATCTTTTGATAACTAGACAAGGACTTTAATTACCACCACCGAAATACTGTTAATTTAATCCTATTGTCTATACTCCCAATCCTATCCACGAATAAATTTCGCCTTCTTATACATCTTATGAGTTTCACTGGTTTATTGTTATTTTTCATGTCATTTGTAAAAAGTTTGCTTGGTAAAATTTGTAAAAAATAAAACATGAGATTGAAAGAATCCAATTGAAAACGTAAAAATATTTGTTCATGCAAATTCCTAAAGTGTTTATAATATTCCGTTTGGCACCCTCTCTTCATCAGGCCTTCTTCTTTCAGAGTAAATCATCATGTAAAATTTTGTATTTGGCGTAAACAATATTATTTAACGGTAAAATGATGTAGCTGTATTCCAAACAATTGAGGCAATCAGTGCTTTACAACATATTCTAGTTTTATTCACAACCTTTCAAAATTAAGTTCATATGTCATCAACCTAGTGAAACTATTTTTTCATTTTGTTAGAATATTCAAGTTTTCATGAATAAAGTCAATGCAGTTTGTTTGAATTTTACAATAATTATATATAGCTACATTTTCTCAATTCGATAGGCAATTAGGTTTTTGAAGGTTTATTATTTTAACTTTTACTTCTCAGACCAAAAATTTTATTTTACCATTAATCTAGAAAATAAAACGTTATACAATAGTAACGCACGAAAAAAACATCATGTTGATGTGTATTGATCAAGTATGTGTTGAAGTATTGATTAAAAATAAAATTGAAGCTCAATCAAGGAGTAAGAAATATTTTATCCAAAAATTTCACCATTTCGAACCAACAAACAAGACATTGGTGGAAACGGTGACAATCGAGAGTCAAACCGCATTTCCTGTAAGGGGGGGGGGGTGGGGGGGGAAATAGGGGTGTGATAACAGGAGATAGATGGGCTGTCTATAAACATGAAAACCCTCACACTCTTAATGCTGTCTACTTCTACTTATAACTGCATACTTACGTTGTATAGCCACAATAGAGCAACCTAACTAACAATAATTTTCATCTTAAATATGAGTAGAAAATATGCATGAGTACAAAAACCGAATATAGATATTAGCAGTAAATGAAATTATCAACTACATTATTTTATTATCATACGCTATCATTTCTATTATACGTAATACCCCCTCACAGCAAACCTGCAGAATAAACAAATTTCCATTTTTGTTTGAATAGATTTCGACTAAAACATTGAATAAATATACAAGTACAATATCCTTGAATTTGTCAAATTTATTTACCATTTAAATAAAATTCGATTTATCATGTACAAACGTTTGCTTCTATAGGGAAGAAAAAAGTGTTTTATGAAGGGGTTTCTAGCATTTTTAAAGATTATTCCATTAACAAGCAAACTAGAAATAGCTTACTTTTCTCCAGAAAAATTTCCAAAGGATTTTAAATGTAAGTTTTTTCAATATTTCTCCGTAACCTTCAATTCTATAATAGCGCTTATTTTTATGTGTTAAGGTTAAAAATGTGAAAACCCCATATTATGAATATTTCAAAACATCTTTGACACTCCTAACCCGATCTCGATGTTTTGCGAACCAATTTAAACGTATACAGCTGAAACATTCATGCCAATTGTAATCGTAATAGGGCTAAAATTATTTAAATTATTACGTTCACAGAAACACATAGTATATATGTACATGTGAACGGTTTTAACACCGTATTTTTGGCCTCTAGGCTCTATCAAAATAAAAATAAATGTAAATTGGTCCCGGGTCTAGGTTTTTTACCGTGCAACCTACGGTAATATCCTTTTCCCAATAGAGAAATTCACTAAAATGAAAAAAACCTACAGTTATTAATTTTAAAACTACTATACTTTTGAAAAAAATTTAAAACTGTTGCAAATCTTCGATAATTCACTACCAACGACAAGGTACGGTGGACACTGGACACCTCGAACAAAAATAGTCGAGATAAGTGTATTGGAATCTTACCGAGCTTCACGTTTGATCAGGTGTTTTGCTACACTGTTACTTCAATCTACTTATCCTGATGAAATTTGATTTTTTGTGTTCACGAGAAGAAGAAAACACAGAAATAGAATCAATAATGAATTATCTTTAGAGTTGAAAGGGTTAAATGCATTGAACAAGTTATTTGAAAAAAAAGTTAGTTTTCTTTTGTGTTGTGTGTACAATATAAGTATACAAGGATTTTTATACAGCATAAAAATCATGATTGTTGCTTAAAACAAATAGCAAAAATATTATAAACATAGACACAATTAAACAAAAAGACTGCAATTTCGTTCATTAAGTTATAAAGTTGTACCTCTTACGTTTTAACTATCGAGATTCACTCTTTGAATCGATAAATGTTTGCATGATCCTAAAGATAAAAATACCAAGACCGTTTCGAGAATTTCTAATTAGAAAAGGTCCATCCCTTGATTGAAAGGGACGGGAATTGTAGATTGGCAATTACAAGTGATCATGAAAAGTATTGAAGTCAGTTCAGGATATTTTACCTTCTTGACTTTTTGGATTGATTTATTAAAGTATTTATTGAACCAATAGGTTTCAGCGATTACCTAAATGCAAATTGTATGATAATACAGTAGAAAACTTACTGGATGTATTATCAGTACAATACATACAACATATAATGGATTTATTATAATGTTAAGTAAATCTTAAGATAAATTTCATTTTAACATCTAAAAGGATACTAACCAAATTTATACATGTAATAGTTATGTATATATTGACTGAATGTTATGTTTATATTGTACAATTTAGTAATACATATTTTTTTAATGCTAATGGAAATTATACTAAACAGTACAAATACAATGCATAGCGTAAATTAATTTCATTAAATCAAGATTCCAGCCCGGAATAGTTTTACACATTAGTTCAGGCTAGGCCTAGTTTGCGGGACTATTACTTTGAAAAAATAAATAATAATAAGAAAAATAAATAAATAAATAAAATTCATCCGTGAATGGCAATATTTGAACCCGGGACCACAGGGAACAATGTCCGCATTCTGCCATAAAAAGAATAATGACAATATATAACTCTAAGGTATTTTAAAGTTAAAACTTTAAAACCGTTAAGAAATATATCAATTTAATTAATAACAGTGCCATGATCTTTCAATTTCTTATTAAAATTTTCAGGTAATATTCTGACAGAATGTTACAAAATACCATTTAAAACCAACCGTTACTAACGATGTACATACTTGGGAGACAATCCAGTTTGTATTTCAGTAAAGAAAATAGAGAACATACGTAATGTTTCATTTTAGTTTTCACACCATATCAGTATTCCAATGTGAAATTCAAATCAGCCTTGTCTGGTTTCTGATATTTTTTTATGGAATTTCATTTGAAAAATGAACTATGCCGAAACGAATCCCGTTGGTAAATATGTAAATTGATGACTGATGGTTCCAGGGGGACTGTTTCCTCGGTTTTTGTAAACACACTTCGCCCCAGAGTCTAATTAAATCTTCACCAGGGCGCTGATGAAGTCAACTAAACATTGTTTGAACAATATTGTATTTCGTGGACTTTATTTGAAAAACTGTCCAATTGTGTTGTTTAAAATTGGTAGCAGTGTTTAAATATAGGTTTATTATACATTAAATGGAGAAATAATGTAGTGAATACAGGGTTATTCACAATTTAGGGTTGTACACCTAAGAATGGTGTAAAAATAAACTGTTTTTATCTGTTCCGGTGATTTCAAACAGCTGATTTTTACAATGGGAATGGGTGTTACTAAGTTTGTTTTGACAAGGTTATGTTTTGTCCCAGTTGCATAGTTTTGAGAACCACGAAGCCTTTCAACAAAATGGCTACTACAAAACAAGAAAAAAACATTTTTTGATAGTGTATGGTGTAGTCTTTATTCCACAAGACTTCTACAAGGGTATCTCTTAAGATGAATATAGAAAATTTAGCTGTAAAACTGTAAGAAAGGAGACTTTTATTAAAGATATTAGTGTTGCAAGGAAATATTTATTTTATTGGGTTAGGGATTTCCCTAACTGAAGTAAGCCAATAAAATTGTGGAAGCTTTTACAGTTCCTTCGCTTACGTCACTATTACGTTTATGCATATCGTAAATGTTATTTTCTCTTGATTTTGAAGAATAATTTTACAGTATGGTATTTCTTTTTTAGAAACCTACACCGTTCGTAATGGAACACGTTAAAAAAATGTTGTGTATGAATTAACAGTATGATTGTTGATAAACTGTACATAAAACTATGGATTTTGATTATTTTTTATGATATTTAAATGCCATTTTACAATTTATTTCATGTTAATTCAGGTTTTAAAATTAGGTATTAGGTGCTAACTTGTATATACAAATAATGATGAGCTGAAGTTATGTAAATAGAAAGAAAAAAATAATCAATACTTGAATAATATAATTTTCTTTTTAGAATCTTTTTCGAATTTTTTCTTGAAATCTATATTTAATAAAAAAAAACACATAAATGAAATTGATATTTTTCAGCTATACAAGGTGGATTTAATGTTTATTTGTACTTTTTAAATACACAATACATATGATCTTTGGTATTTTTGCACTTTAATGAATTTAATCATACATTGAATTAAAATGTGTTCTCATGAATAATTTTCTTCAGTGAGTAATGTAGTTGTATGATATTGTAAAATTGCATTTGTTCCCTTTGTATTTTATTTTCCCCCTGTTTAGTTTTTTTTACATATAATTGAATTTCGTGTAAACATAACAAAGACGATAGCCAACGATTTAAAAAGTTGTTTCTCAATAAAATTATTGCACTTTATCAAACCTATTTATAAAGAAATCTACTTGTGTGTGTCTCTCTTTATTTAGATTTTTATTTGGTAGACATCACTGATTTTGCACTCACAGAGGTGTCTGTTTATAATGCTTTCATCCACAATGGCAAGTTTTAATCTTGACATGTTAAGGATAAATGGTCGTTCACCTGAGAACTTAATTTGCCAAGAAGAGAGAAAACTCGAAAATGTAAAAGGAAATTAATCTCTGCCACGTGTTCATCGCGAGGTGTTAGTCTTCAGGCAGACTTGAACTACTTTTCTACTATGCAAACTTAAATTAAAATAAATAGTATTTTTTTAAATAGTGTAATTTGGCTGCGTTGAAAGTCTATAAACGAAAATTATCAATTACTATTTTTTTCTGTAAAGATAATAATCAAACTTGATCCATCGAAATACTTAAAATTATGGTTGTATTATTTATTTTTGTCCCTGGAATAATTTTTGAAAAAATAATGGCACATTTTCTTCAAATGACGTTAGTTCTAAGGTTTTAAGAACATATCAATACAAAAGAAAATATGGTACTGCAGTTTTACTAAGAAGACATTTTTTATAAAACAAGATTTATAAATATTGTAGCACTTTTAGTTACACATTTTATTTTAGTTTTTTAGTTTAAAATCCACGTAAATAATTAAACCTACATACTTTTTGAAAGGAGAAATAACACACAGAAAGGGACATTTCACGTGTCTTATTTAAGTTCATTTTTACTCACGCAACAGTTAAACAATTTGTAAAACATTTGCATTAAAAAATTGGAAATATTAATAAATTTATTTCGAAGAATAATAAAGGCATTAACTTTCGGCGAGCTTCGTCTATTAGTGGTAAACAGTATTTAAAATTAAAATACAATGTACCTCTGTAAAATATAAGACTTTTGAACACATTTATTAATTCGTTGAAAGGTGTTTAAACTATTGATACCATAAAGATTTGTCGTTCCACTGTAGGTATCTTGTTAATTTATGGCTTTGAAAAGTAAAAAATTCAATAAAATTACAAAATTTTTGGGTGCCATTTTTTACTATTGATAGAACGGTGTGAAGTTCTAATCTAATAATATAAATATTGCAATTTTGTTAGAAATAAATGTGTGTTTTGTGTCTTATTATTATAACAATTATACATATACCGAGATATTGTATTCTTCATTTTATATTATTTTTAGTTATAAAAACTTTACATTGTTGAACCAATTGTTTTGAAAAATCTTGAGATGGAATTCAAAATCAATTTTATATCTTATATACTAAAAAACTTTTGCAAAACTTATGACAGCTATCCTTGCCTTACTACTGGACCAAATTAAATGCGGTTGGTACCAAATGAGAGATATTTTCCTGTGGATGTGCAGAATAGAATCCCTTCATAAAATTAAATTATGTTAAAAAATAAACACATAAAATTAATAAAAAAATTAAAAAATTAACATGGGCCTTATAGGTTGTCATGTTGGTGACGAAATAACAACAAAATATCAAAACAAATGGAAGAAATTCCAATCACATGTTTTATTCACATCGTGGGATGAAAATAGTGCAGTTTGCACAATACATACTTTTGGTCGAGTTTTCGACCATTGACTCACTCTAGTATAATAAGTAATAAAATTAGGAATTATTTTGTTCGAAAAACAATACTGAATCGATTCATCACTTAATCCACCGACGTTGTACATTGATTGTCACAAGTGTAACATACAAAACAAGAGATGGCTTAGTAAAGGAGAGGTGATAAATCAACTTCTTTACTCAGATTAATGGTAAAACTTGTCAGAGCGACATTGTATAATGGCTGTCGAGCGTGACTTTGACATGAGCACACCAAAACACGCACACACACAAACACACACAGATGATGGCACGTACACGTGTACATAATATTACACACACACAAACACACACATACATGTAGGGCACACTAACACAAATCGGTTTAAACATACCCCTATGTAACGCCATGTAATTATGACCAATTTCAAATGATTATATTAGTTGGTTATGAAAGCTGTGTTTTGACAACGAAATATCAGCTGTATCCTTTTAATTGTGTCATTAATTCGTATACTTAAGTTGTTCTAATATAGTTCTATATGGTTTCATATGGTTATTTTTTAATATTGATTATTTAAGGAAGATATTCCTTGATTACCAACGATAAATATACAAATATTTAGTCAAATTTTATTTAATACAGGGTGGCGCAGATGGATCGGGTGGTTTTAAAATATTTGTCAAACTGCCAATTTTAAAGGTATTGGATTGAAATAAAGTGTAAAACGTGTAGTTACAATGGAAGTTTATTGAAAAAAAATTAGTTAAGTTTTTAAAAATTATATCCATCAAATGCCTTCCTTCTCGAGCGACGCATTCTTGGAGTCGGACCTAGAGGTTCCGCATTGCTCGCTCAAGCACATCACCAGGAATTGATGTGATTTCGTTGTGAATTGCAGCCTTCAACTCCTGAAGCAAGGGTCTACATGAACAAACCCCGGACCATTCAGGAGTTGAAGGCTGCAATTTACAACGAAATCACATCAATTCCTGGTGATGTGCTTGAGCGAGAAATGCGGAACCTCGAAGACCGACTCCAAGAATGCGTCGCTCGAGAAGGAAGGCATTTAATTGATATAATTTTTAAAAACTAACTTAACTAATTTTTTGTCAATAAACTTCCATTGTAACTACACGTTTTACACTTTATTTCAATCCAATACCTTTAAAATTGACAGTTTGACAAGTATTTTAAAACCACCCAATCCATCTGCGCCACCCTGTACAAATAAGCCTAGTTGAATTTAATTTTCCACAAAAAATAACTGAAAATTAGTCTACATCTTAGAATATCTTTGGTTTTAGAAGTTTATTTAAGAGTTTTAAATACTTAAGGTCATAGAGTACACATTTTTTAAGTTGCGAAAGTTGTTACATCAGCAGTAGTCTGTGTGACTATTTTAAAATTTTAAAAGGAATACATAGAAGTGTATATTAAAGAATTTCCACCAACCAATCTGTAATGAATTTTCAATCAATAAATCCAAACAACTCAATTCGCCTAAGACAGCGATGCAAATTTCAGCTAATTACAAGTTGAAAATAAGTTGCTCTGTTGGTAAAGACCAAATAATACAAGCTTAAATTAACTAGAACCAGTTACGAACCATGAAATAGCTACTTTTTAGGATCGAACCGGTGACCTTACGTCAATTAGGTGAGCACTAAAATCACTCACCTACACATATTTATTCTTTTTACAGCTTTATTTCTAGTTCCATTAAACAGTATGATTATCATGTTGGGGAGGATATTCCACGGAATTGCGATGCACAGAAGGCCAATCTGATCTTCTAATTAACTTCATTGACCGTCGTCCACAGAAGCCACTGGCATTTTCAATTAGCTTCGCCAGACGAAATCCTTGTAGTGTGCTTCACGTGGTGTACAAGTACTAAATGTCATTTTACTATGAATATAACGTAGGTACTTGCAGCTTTTTACTCCTATAACATCGAAATATACGTTTGATTTTTACTATTTAGTTGAAATAATCAAGAAAGTAATCATCGTTTTACTTAAGTTACATACCATAATTTTAAGAGTACTTGGAGCTTAGACATTCTAGCTCATAAAAATATTTAAAACTACAAAGAAAATTTCTACTCCCACCATTGCACTAATTATTTAAATTACAATCACTATGGTGTTTGCAGAAATATTTTGAGTTTGGAAATAACTCTTCAGTGGCTGTTTTAAATTGTCCAAGGATTTTTAAAGCCAAGTGAATTTTGTAAAATCCCCTTCAAGAAAAATCCAAACCAAAGTGCAGACGTAAATATAACTGATTAACCTTCGAAGGTAATAAGAAGGTTGAAACTTTCGTCCAATCTTGATTTTATGTTTTATAGCAATTCTAGGAAAAATTAAACTTCATTTAAATGCATGCTAAAAACATTGTTTTGCTCCACCAAAAACATTTTCCCCGTAAATGTCTTTCTCGAATGCTGTAAACTGAATAGTAGAGGCTTATGCCTATATTTCTAAGGATATACAAATCTACTTTATAAATCATATGAACCAATCTTGATAATATCCAGAAGTCGGAGTTTAAAACACGATCTGTTACGAAATGTGAAACGACATTGAATAAGGACGTTCCAAATATTTTTTCTATGTCTGATTTCGTAGAAATCAACTTTTTTCACCTACAAGATCAAACATTTTAATTTGGAATTTTACTAATTTGAAGTGCCAAAGAGTCATTTGAAGGTTAGCTTTGAAAGGATTGATCCAGCTTAGAGCTTTTGTTGGTGCGTTTGGTGAAAGGAAACATTTAGAAATGTATTCAGTGTATTTACCACGTGTGTCTTATCCATGTATCATCATCTTTATTGAACAAACCACTCATATTATTAGTCTTGATATCTTATTATTTTGTCTCCATCCTGTGTCATATAATTTTTTTAATAGCTTTTAAAATATTTAGTTATGTTTTGTTTACAAAAATTATTAAAACGTATCATACTACTTAAAATAAATAACACAGTTACTAAAAATGAAAATACGATTGCAAACATGATTGTAATGGGAAATTAACAAAAAATAACAGATACAAAAGTGAACGTAGTTTTTCAAATAAATACATTTTATTAATTTAAATAATACTTATTTATGTCAAGTTTGATTTTAGTGAATAACCTTTAGTTTTGCTGATTTCAGTAACTCTAAGCCTAGCTTATTTTCACTGAGGTATCCTTGAAATTAAATTATAATAATAAATTATTATAATTTGAAGAAGTTTTTATTTAGACGTTTACCAATTCCAAAATAAGGCAATAGCTATTATTATCATCATTCACCTAAAATATACATAATTTAAATGATTTTGTACAAAAAATACAAAAAATCTCATCTACAATATTAATAACGTATGATTTCTAATATTTCAAAAAGGTTTTGGCTCACATCGTTTATACATTTTTACCTTTAAACACATCATCAAACGGTAGACTTTCCCTATTGTATAAATGTATCAATTATTTCATTTGAGAACGTTTAATAACGTAATATATCCTGTAAGCAATTGTATTAGTGTTACGTGTTAGCAACTTAATAATGTAATTTAATTCTATTAAATCTAATTATGATTGCAACTATCATAACCCATTTCGTATTACTGTATAGCTTTTATACACGGTGTCCCGTAAGTAAACAGTCAAATTCTGGGAAATTGTTTTACGGGTCAAAATAAAAATAAAATTGAGAATAAAACTTTTTCCAAAATCTTTACAAAGCAGTCTTGGAAAAGAAATCATACTTGATTTTTTTTACCCATGGTACAATTTTTGGGAGTTTAGTTCTTTACCTATGGAACACACTGCATAGAATCTATTAAATTCTAAGAAAGTAATTCTCCTATGGGTGATATATCTTTTTATTATCTAAATGCAAATAAATCAGCTTTTCTTGGTTGCCACCTAGTTCTACGTATTGCTTTCAAGGAAAATATCAATTCGGCCGTGAATTCTTGGAACTGCTTTCATGTAAAATCAGCTAAAACTTTTCATGCAAAGTTAATTTATTTAAGCTTAGGAGTCTTTTGAAGGAAAACTATGAACATTTGCACAGCTCTGGGGTTAGTTAAAACATAAAAGATTTATTCAGCTGTATTTATCTTCATTTAAGGAAAATGAAGGCAGAAGATGATAATTACATTGAAGGTAGAGCATGTAAACTCTTCTTTTGCAGATAAAAGTCATGTCACGTCATGATATGAATTTCTTTGAATACAAACAATTAAGGACTAAAACAATTTCATCCTTTGAGCAGTTTCTCCAGGTCTAATTGTTTGTATCTTTCAAAAGCCGATTCTTTGAACAATTACCAGTACAGGATATTTTGCTACTTTAAGATACTTCAATCCTCAAACTGAAAAGATATAAAAATTTATTGTGAACAAGGTAAGTTTTCACTTTTTGTATTGGTTTAGAATTAGTTACGGTACAAGTCTGATCATTTCAATAAAGTAAATATAATAGTTTTATTTCAGAAAAATAGTTTTCGGAGCTGTAGACTAATGGTTTGTAAATGTGAATATGGAAAAAGTTTTACTTAATAAGAAAAGCATATTTCTTTTGCTTTGACACAAAATTTCACATTAGCACCTCTTACAATTTCAGAAAAGTTTGCCAAGACCAAAATTCTGCACTCTCTTCAGATTATCTGTTTTATGTATAGGACTTTTAAATTATTGATGAAAATGTATTAACAAAGTTTGATCTCCCAGTATAAAGTAACTATAACTATGTTGTTTTGCCATTGCATCAACTAATTCTTTATTGTTTCTATTGGTTTTTCAGTATTTTTGTTATCTAGTGAGTGTTTTTCAACGGCTTTTTTACATAGCATTTTGACTTAATGTATGTGTTCTAAATGTAAAATAGACCTCAAGCACAATCGAGCCAACAACCTGAGGATTTCAATGCGAGCACTATAACTTCTCAGCTTCCCAGATATTTTCGTCGATATACAGGGTGATTGATATAAGTGTGCCAGCCGTTTTATTCGAAAACTATAAGAGATATCAAAACAAGTTAAAAGGAAAGTGCCTTGGATTCTTTATTAAAAAAATTGTAGTCAAGTAAAAAAAATATTTTAGCCGCCATTTTTCCAATATGGCCGCCAACTTAGATTTTTCTTATAGAACACCCTGTATTCTATTATGTATTCCGGTAGAAAATATAATTTTAAGACGATTTTATTCTTGTGATTCTTTTCATAAATTTATTCATTTCAAAGATAATAATGGTTTAAGTTGTGAAATTTCGAATAATTTTCGAATAAAACAGCTGGCATGAACTGTAATTTTTACAGTATTGAGGTGTGTACAATTTTCTTTGCTAAGGCCTTTATCGAAACTCTTTCTCATGCCGAAATTTAAAAACTTTAACCATTATTATGTTTGAAACGGTTAGTTTTATGAAAAAAATCACAAGAATAAAATCGTCTTAAAATTACATTTTCTACCGGAACACATCATAAAATACAGGGCGTTCCATGAAAAAAATTAAAGTTGGTGGCCATATTGAAAAAATGGCGGCTAAAATATTTTTTCGACTTGACTACAATTTTTTAAATAAAAAATCCAAGGCACTTACCATTTAACTTTTTTTGATATCTCTTATAGTTTTCGAATAAACGGCTGGCACACTTATATCAATCACCATGTATATTTGTAATAATGTGTGTAATATAAATAACAATAAATGAATTTGGAGTAGGAGGAAACTCGAAAGTACACAGTAAAAGTTTCAACTATTTATTTCAATAAAACTTTTTACGGTCACTTAAATAACATCACGTAGGCCTAGAGAATCAGTGATACATCTATTACGCCTTGAGCCGTGTTTGAATGGAAACTAATAACATATTACGGACTAAAATCAAACGTGTTGGATATGGAATGATTAGTATAAGCCAAGCGATATTCAAACGAATCCTTTTACACTTTTTATAATTATTTCCGTGCCTGAGGGCTTCCACGCGATCCCTAGCTTTAGTAAATACCTGATATTTGATTGGGATATTTTGCTTAACGTGATTTTAAAACGAATGAAATTACAAACCTATTTCACTTTTATTGCAAATTTGAATCATAAACTGTTGGAACCAAAATTTTGATTTATTATTTTAATTCAATATTATTTATCCAGTTTTTGTGAAATAATTATATTTTAGAATCCAAACTTAAGTTATAATTTTGTGTCTGGATTTTTCCATGCACACCCTCATACTAAAGGTGCAACTATTGGGAATAAGTCATATACATACTTTCTCCCATTGGCTTGTCAACAGCCCTTATCAAGGGTGTGCGATGGGAGTTCTATGATTATCAATATGGAAACTCTCTAAAATTGCAATCTACTTTGAACTGTATTTTTTACAGTATTGAGGTTTGTACAATTTTCTATTGATTTAAAGGGACATAACAAACTAAATTTTAATTAAAATAGTTAGAGTGGTTTTTTTATAAATCAAATTATTTTCCCATTATTTTATGAATTTTATTTAAAAATCACCATTTAAAATCCTAATAAACACCACTTGGAGTACCATGAGTTAATCCACATACCTAAACATACACATACACGTCAAAAATCATTTTTTAGGTTATGGGGGCACCCAAAATGTATATTTCCCCCCAAAAACTAAACTAAAAAAACGCAAAATTTAACGTAAACAACATTTTTTATAGGGGGGAACTACAAAAAGGTCTTAAGTGCCAGTAAAACTTTCACTTTATTTTAGGGCTACATTCAGGAAGTCATAAGTTAAATATTCAGAAAAGGAATGTTGTCTACTACATTAAAGGATGAAAACTAGTAGTTAAATGAATTATTAGAATTTCTGATATTTTCTTGTTCAGTTTATGCAATAAATACTTTAAATTATGGAGGGTTTTACGAGATCAGGATTAAAATCAATATATTCCTGCTGTTTGTTAATTCAATCAAATTAGTTGTTGAATAAATTATCCTTACGTAAATCTAAATCTAATAACGTAGTTCTGTTAGAATAATAACATCCATTTTAATTATGTAACCAAATTCAAGAATCGTACAATTTCCTCATTAAGGTCTCATGAATATATTTCATAAATAAATGGTATCATCCATCTAACACATACTTTCTCCTATTAGTTAGTGAACAACCCTTAAGCAGTAGCAGTAACTTAAGTATTTTATGGGGAAAATCGCAAAGATATTAACAGAAAACTAATGACGACTTTTCAAACTGAAATAAGTCTAGATTTCTTCAGCAACCATTCTGTGCTAGTTCTGAATAAATATAAATTCAAAACACAATCGAGTAACATATCAAAATTATCTTTTATTATTTATTTTTTATGTTTTTGTAGTGGTTTGCACGTAATCCCACCTTTTGGAAGTACTATTTTGTAAACACAATTAATTGTAACTAGAAGAAAATAACGTATTACCTTTACCCACAACAGCTTATCCACTTTAAAATATGTTTTCGTCATACTGCAGCAAAAACAGCCGTTTTTGAGGCATGCGTTGAGGGTCTATAGCATTTTTACCCTCTAGGGAGCAAAAATAATTTTTAGTCTCTAGGGAGTAAAAATCTGCTGTTGTAAACAGTAGAAAATTTCGATTATGGCAATCAAATCGATCTAAATTATTTATCGATTGATTTATTAGATAAGGTGGATGTTTAAAATCGGACTATTGTTGTCGATTGCTCGGCATATCGATAATATAATATACTGTAACACAATCGTAATAGACGAAACGATTGAATCGCTTACTAAACAGCTGCTTGTTTCCATTAGCAAATTAAATTGAAAACAAGTTAGAAGTGTTTTTGAGAGATTACTCTAAATGAGGTTTTGTAACATAACTTCAAATAATGGTGCAATATGACGAAAAATATAGTTCCACCGCACTGGGAAAAAGTGACTCTTTAAACCTCGCTCATTTTCCGACTTCGGCCTCGCCCTGATCGTTAAACTTGACCTCTGGTCAAAAAGAGTCACTTTAGGCCCTAGTGATGAAATATACTATTATAATAGTTAGCAAAAATTGATTTGAAATATAAAAAGGCGTATTTCACCTTACGAAAACCTTTCCAAATAACCAAACTGGGTCGGAAGAGTTTGTGATTAAGCATTCAAAACTACGTAGATATGACTCAATGGTGCCGCTGTTCCTGACGTGGAACAAATGACTACCGTTAATCTCCAACAATGTTACCATTCTACTTCTACATTGTCTCTGTCATTTAAGAAAATGATTCCTGAGAAATAATGTGATTTACTCGGCGGATAGAGATTTAATTGAACATACACACTCGGTCATTATGTAAAGAAACATATAAACATCACATATATATATATATATATACACATATGTATATATATATGTATATATATATATATATATATATGTATATATATATATATATATATTGATGTATTCAGATTTTAATATCGACTGTGGGAACTTAGGTTTTGGTAGTCAAAAATTCAACATTAGGTCTGATACTGATTCAATGTTAAACAATGAATTTAAAATTAGGCTGACTTAGTTTTATACAACAAATAAATTTACAGATACTCAATGAAAAGTGTTAGAAGAGAAGTATTGAAATTGTATTAACAAATCAACATTAGTTAAAATAATTCATGTATTCTTCCCAAACCCTATCAACATATAGCATGCTCTTTGTATACAGTATATTATTTACAAAACCCAACACAAAATTATTAAATAAAAAAGTATTAGTTACAAAAATTTATACTGTGTACATGGCATTTAAATAAAAAATATCGTTTATACAAATAATCGAATTAATGCAATCTGCAGATTTGTCTTGTAAAATTAGTAAAGTATTAACTAGAAACTATCGAAAAATATTTATTGGATCCCGTAGTAATAAATCGTAAGATGTCTGGCAAAGGAATCGAAGTTTATTTGATAAGAAGTTGATTTCGTCAGAAAATTTCTCATCCAAGAACACTCGCCTGAAACACGTGCTTTTAAGCTTTCTCTCTCTCTAAAATCCCTGATTCCCTTTGGCGAGTAGTCCAATTTTATTTATCATTCGAATAAGGAATATCATATTCTTTATGTATTATATTAATTTTATTTATTTCCATTTTATAAATAAATTAATTTACGAATGAGGAATGCTTCGTAAGAATGCTGTTAGTTAGATTACGGTATAAAATCGTTCTTGGTAGCTAATATAGAGTCTGTAAATGTACATGTAATGTACAGACTTCTCTATTTTCACCCTACGCTGTAAATAAAAATGTAATTGGAATTTCTTCTATTTGTTTTGATCATCTGTTTATTTTTTTTTGTTTTCGTCACCAGCATGGCAACCCATAATGCCTATGTTAATTTGTTTAAATTTTAAATAAATAGTTTTTTGTGTTAGTTTTTAACCTATTTTAAATTTTAAATAGATTCTATACATCTAAAGGAAAACATATTTATACCAGTATGCGTAGATTTTCCCTGCAACGCATATGTGAAAGGTTTTCAAGAAACATGCTTGCCTATTAATATTTAGTGTTTTGTAATGCAAAATTGTTTCCGAGGAAAAAACTACTTTGGTATTTACTTTTACTCGGTATTTTTTTACTTTAATTTTAATTTTTTTTGTAGTAATTAAGCTGTTTATAATTTCCAACATTTATTTTAATTTTAAATGTTATCGATATAATATAGTAATTTAATCACATTTTTTTAATACAGTGTTAAAATTTAAGTACATATTTTTTACAATCTAACTTTTTCCAAACATTGGTGTTTCTAAGTCTAAAAATGTACACAACACACAAATAGTATTTATGGATGATAATACTACTGAAAGAAATGTTCAGAAACAACAAATTTAAACCACTTCTAACACAATAATGGTAAAATACGACATCTGCCAAATATTGTAATAAAATAAAGAGGACAAAATACTGTCAAAAATAAAAACCTGGTGCTTTTAATTATCATCACTTTATCGCACTTGAAATTGAAACAAGAAAACGGAAATTTCCGCTCCAAGTCGTAAAATGTCCCAATAAAGTCAATAACAGGAGAAATAAACAAGTCAATATAACAGATTGAATTGACCTACTGTTTACAGCGAATCAATTAATAAACGAGCCTTGGAGATAGAGACGAATCAATATACCTTGACAACGTTCACAGGAAAGTCGGAAGGAAGAAAATTGAAGTAATTTCCGAAAATATCCCAAATATCAGTTAGTTGTGTTTATTTACTCCTACATGGGTTTATATTTTGGGATGTATCAGTGATTAGTTTGAAAAATCCAACAGTTAATATTGTACAAAACTCTTTTAAATTACATATTTTTTTGTTTATAAAAATGAAAATTTCTTATGGGTTTGAAATATTGAAGTAGTGATCTAGTACAGAGAAAGATCTTGCCTTAGATATCCATAGTTTTTTCGTAGTTGGATGGTGGGCTCCAAACCATATATGATAATCACAAAACTATTACATAGTTTAAGTTATTGTTGATTTGAGGGAATAGAACCCAAATCTCTAGGACCGAAGGTCTGCACTCTGACAACGAGATCTGAGTCTTACAATTTTATTGTTTGATATTTAAAAAACCAAAGACGTGAAGTGTTTGTTTATTGGACGATTTTACAACAGAAAGTTCCTATAAAAACTTAGTGGCTTAAAAAATAATTCAATTAAATTATAGCCAACATGAAAACTTACTATAAAGAAATTATTTTGTGAGTTGCGAAAAATATTAGACAAATTTAAAATGTCAAAGAAAAATGTTTCAAGACAAACAAATTTTAAAAATATGTCTAACAAACTGAAAGCTTTTGACCTACTTAAAATCTTGTGAAGTTGATAATAAACAATGTAAATTAACAGTGGCATGTTGTGAACTCAAAGGAACTTAAATGGAAGCAGAACCGAGCAAACAAAACAATATTGTTTCATAATTTACCCATTTTATATCGTCTTCATGAATACAGCATCTTATTCCCTTCCCTTTATTTCTAATACACATAGACAACCGTTTTCGTTAACAACATTGTCTTCGTAATATTGCATTTAAAATTGTTTTCCTAGACAAAAGGCACAGTTTCTATGAAAATGATTTGCCCCTCCCCGTTATAAGTTAAATTAACTGCTTATATTAGTTAATTGATTAATTGTAAGGGTAAAAAATATATTTTGTGAATCTAAGAAAATGCATTTACCTCTCACAGCATTTACCTATACCTCCTCACTTATACTTCATAAACATTTATACTGTAAGTGGTTACCCTGACCTTTATAATTTTCGTGACTTGAAGACTACTCGAAATAGATTGCCATTGTAACGAATTATTCATGTATTAATTTACTCTCTGTAATTTTTTTTCTGTAGTAATTCTCAACCTTTTTCGCTCACTTACAATCCTGATTTTTTCTCACTCCCACCATCCATATTAAGCTCCTCATATATAATATTTAATAGCTGTATTCCAATATCCCTGTGTAATTAATCATCTAACCTATATTTTCTATGTGATGTTAATAAATTTAATTTTTGATATAGCTACAGCCCCGAATTAATTTTATATTATTTTTGCTTTAATTTTGAATTATGTTGGTATCTTTTACTTATTAGGAGTGCTAGCCCCCCCCCCCACCATCCTTTTAACCCCCCAAGTGCTCGTGCCCCCAGATTAAATACCGCTGATTTTAAATTTTAAGGTTTTAATAATTAAAACATTTAAATACTAAGTCCAGGGAATTTTGTATTCAAAACGATTCCCTATTTTTAATAAAAGTGTTAGCTGAAAATTCAAAATATACATTTTACCCTTGAATTTAATAGATGTAAACCGGGAAATAGAGAATTTCGAACTTGGAAAACACAACACTTTCGTCTTGTCAAAGCTTTACACCTGCTCCAATAACATTGACATTTATATAACGATCAGATCCTTGATCTACTGACATACGATCAAGATGGCACTGGAGTTATCCTCATTGTTAACATCAATACCTCATTGTCTTAGATTATATGCTAAGTATGTGTATGCAAGGTAAACTGCTTAACCATGACACTTTAAGTATCTCGAAAACTATTTGAATTATGCCATTTTTAAATGGGGATTTTGTATAACTCATTATGTCTATTATAAGTAGGGCATACTCTTAAAGTTTTAATGTTTAGTCACTAATTACCAGTACAGTTGAAAAGTTAGAATATCTTTCTGAAACATGTATGCGTCACAATACGTTGAAAGCGGTTAAGTTTTCATTTAAAATTACTGTTCAAACAATGCACAAGTTACTAGTTTAAACTCGCTCCAAAATAAATTATTTATTTAACTGAAGCATGTTTAGTAAACTGTTAACCATAAGGATGTTTTTTGTAACTTTTCAGTAAACTAAAACATTTACAGGAATGAGGAAAACAGTTTTTGTTGTTAAAATTGTATGCACGTAATTGTAATAAAAATAAAGAGGCTAAGTTTCTAATTCCAAGTTTTCTCTAAATCTATTGGTTTTAAAATACTAATACAGTAATTGCATTGTTTTCAAAATTAACCTGTAGAAGAGTAAACCCTCTTATATTTGAACATTATCCTTGTTCTACTATTTTTTAAATTAATATTTAACACATTCAGTATTTTCCTGTAGTCTAAGCGTGATAATGTCATCATTTAAATTCAAAATATTTGAAGGTTTATTACATTTTATTTTTATACTTTTTTTGGATACGTGTAGTAAGTAAGGATTTTGTGATTTGTAACAAATAACCTTTTTTTATAAAAGTAATTACGAATACACTGAACTAATTGTACTGTTATAAAAAAGTCCTTAAACTTTTTAAACCTTGCTAAAAACTTTATAAAATTTAGAATATTTAGAAGTCATAAAATTGGAAGCCATACAGGAAAAGAGTTTTAGTTATTAGTTATTCTTGATCTAACGCATGTAATTATTATTGGTGACGATTGGATGCACATTATATAAAGAGACTTTGAAAAGGTGTGGCGTATTTTATACTTGTCAATAATTTATAAATAGGTTTTACTATTTTTCAATAAAATATTAGCCCAGAAAAGTTCTCCTTGCTAATTAAAATATCACAATCTCTTATGGCAAATCACTTAAGCTTATTTGAACGTTAACATCTTGAAAATTACTTATCAAATACGTCAATCTGTATTAAGAACTTATGCTCTTTCAGTGAAGAGGTTTATTTACTTAGTACTAGATGAATAAATAATAATTATCAGACATTTATTCCTCATTTATTACATCAACCAAATAATTAGTTTAATTCATTATCTGATTATTTTATATGTGATTATGCACATAGCTGGTCATTTTCGAATGTATTTTCAAACGAAAGTACTCGCTGAATGTCACTTTTGCAAATTTAATCTTCCACTTTTCTACGAACGAGGAAAGTTTTTATCACAACAGCTTTGACTGTCACAAAAAGATGTATACGAGTTGTAAATTTAAACTTTTATGTTGTTTCTTTGGATTAATGTTGTCTTTTTTACTGGAGTCAATTTATGTTCCTTCTTAAAGTTGAATATTGTAAAATTATTTTAAAAACAATATACAGCCCGTTAAATAGTTGGGAAGAAGTTTAGCTTATAGAATACCTAGAATCTTTTATTGGTTAATTGTCAAGAAAGAAATTATATGTTGTGATACAATTAAGCTACACAAGTTTCACTTGGAATAATACAGTATCCTAACTGAATTGACACAATTCAGCATTACAATTATTAACTTAAAACATCATATGCAAAAGTTAAATTCATTAGTACTTCAGAATTCAACATATTAAGAAACAATGGAGTCTACTAAGCACCACCTACATGAAATAAACAAAATATTGTCCCTTGTAGAATCCATAAGTGAATGACTCTCTGGTGGGGGGCAGCAGCACCATCAGAACTGGGTGTTTCGTGCTGGTCTAAGAGAGGCTTGCCTCTCTTAGAGCAGGGCGCCCACCTAGACGTTCAGTCATAGCAATAGCTATGTCTGAGCACTGCGGGCCCTGGGCTAAGGTGTAATGCGACCCGTGCTGAGAGCCTTGCGGCACTGGGGGCCTAATACTCAGTGTCAGAAACGGAGCCTTCTGGGAACCAGGGGGAACCCAGTCGTATGAACCCCTTACCTCTCTAATTGGGTCACTGGGGAGGTGGACCTTATATACCCGGTACTCGTGGGAACAAAATGGATGTCCAAACAAATGTTAGTAAGCAAACTGACAAAAACATAACTGAGGAGCAAGAAAAGTGTGACCAACAGGTCGAAAGCACTTCTATTGCTAGTGTAAATGTAGAAGATCCGACCCTAATGGAGGAGGAAGGCCTACTAAAATCTGATGAAGATGACAAGCTCCCGGAAACTGGAAAGGAACGAAAAAACAAACGACTTTCCAGGGGAGAGTTACGAAGACAAAGGATAGCGGAAGCTCTAGCCAAAGGCGAGAAGGTGCTATCTAGAAGTGAGAGAAGGCTGGCGTGGGCTGCCAAGCACCCGAACTCTGCTCCCGGCGAAGCCGGTTCCTCTGGGAACCAGGATGCTGGGAAAAAGCAGGGTGAGGGCGGCACTCCCAAAGCCGACTCTGTTGAAGCCTCTAGAAGGACGGGTGGAAAGAGGGGGCGAGAGCACCTGACACCTGAGGATGCTGGGGGTGATAAAAAGAAGTCAAGGAGGAAGGAAGGAGAGGGGTCCGGTGTTTCAAAGAGGACATCGGCACCCACATATTCTGAGACATTGTCCGTAGAGAAGATGGCAATTGCCAGAACTGAACACCCGGACAGGAAATTGACAGAGGTTGAAGCCAACAAAATCAAGGGGGAGCTGTCCAGACGGGCCATTCGTGGCAAAGACGTCAGGATAAGAAGCTGCCATCTTGAAGGTGGATGCCTAGTAGTCGGCTGTACTAACACAACCACAAAGGAATGGCTGGTCAAACAGGTTCAGGAGCTGAGCCCCTTTGAGGGCAGCTCGCTAAAGCTTGCCCCAGCCAAAGAACTTGTAAAGGCTGTGAAAGTATCAGTGTTTGTTCCCACCACAACGGGGGCAACAACCAAGAAGGACGTGATGCAGGGCATAAAGCTGCAGAATGACCTTGACACAGACCACTGGGCGGTCGTTGGGGGGAACTCAAACCCTAGCGGACAATTCCTGGTCATAATAATTGACGAAAACTCCCTGCAGAAGCTGAAGTCTCTTGCGATGCGCCCATTCTTGGGCTGCGAGAGGGTAACCTTCAGGTTGCATGGGAGCAAGGATCCCCACAAGTAGAGGATGGTTGCGGTGCTCCAGATAAATCTCCAACACAGCAAGGCGGCTACGGCTACGCTTTGCCAGAAAATTCTTGCCGGCCGCATAGGCGTGGCTCTGATCCAGGAGCCATGGACCGCAGGAGGCAGAATCATGGGGATGAGCACCGCAAAAGGTGAGTTGATATATGATACTGACAGTGACAAACCTAGAGCTTGCATTTTTGTCAGTAGAAATATTAAGACACTGAAAGTCACTAATCTCTGTTCTAGGGATTGTGCCGTGACCGAGGTATACGGGCAGATGGGTGACGGTAACGTCAAAATCCTGCTTGCCTCAGTATACCTGCCATATGACTCCCAGGAACCACCACCGACCAGAGAAATGAGGATGGTTGTCGAATATGGAGCCAGGGAAAGAAAACACCTGCTGTTGGGCTGCGACGCCAATGCCCATCATGTGGCCTGGGGCAGCAGCAATACCAATGAGAGAGGTGAGAGCTTGTTAAGTTTTGTAGCTGAATCTAATTTAGTTATACTTAATAAGGGATCCAAACCAACCTTTAGACAGAGGAGAGGGGTGGTACTAAGGGAAGAGGTTTTGGACATAACCTTGGCCAGTAATTATGCGGCGACAAAGGTTGTAAAATGGGGGGTATCTGATGATCACTCAGCGTCAGATCACAGCTACATTGAATTCACTATAGGTTCGATATGTGTAAAAGAGACCTATAGGAACGTTAGAAGGACAGACTGGAACCAGTATCGAGAGGTGCTAGGGGACAGACTAAGACAATTAAAAGACACAGAAGGGCATGGGGTGGAGAGTATGGTGAATTCTCTAAATGCGGCCATACTAAGCTCATACCAAGAAGCGTGCCCAGAGACTGTAAAGAACATGTCTAGGCAAGCCTGCTGGTGGAATAGGGGGCTAGAAGCTCTGAGGAGGAAGGTTCGCAGACTGTATAATGTGGCAAAACGTACAGGAAATTGGGACAACTACTCAGAGATGCTCACTGTTTACAATAGGACAATTAGAAGAGCTAAGAAAGAGTCATGGAGAGAATTCTGTCAGAACATGGAGAGTGTTTCTGAATGTGCAAAGCTTCATAGGGTACTAGCTCGAGGTCAAGCTAATCCTTTAGGAACAATGCTTAAGGAGGATGGTACATATACAGACGGCCCAGAAGAAGTGCTGGAGAGCCTTTTGAGCGCTCACTTCCCAGGATCCTTACAACCGCAGAGCACAGTCCAGGTGGAGATAGAAAGAGAGACTAGGGTGCGGACGGTAAGAGAAGATTGGGCCTGCGCTAGGGCTGTGATTACCTATAACGGTATCAAATGGGCGCTTAGGGCATTTCAACCATTTAAAGCTCCTGGTACCGATGGCATCTATCCTGGGTTTTTGCAGGAAGGTGGGGACCAGTTGATACTCCCCTTGGTGCGTCTTTTCAGGACCAGCTTAGCCAGTGGAGTTATACCAACAGCATGGAAAACCTCAAGGGTGGTATTCATACCGAAGCCCGGAAGGGATACATATGCTGTGCCCAAGGCTTTCAGACCAATCAGCCTTACATCGTTTCTCCTGAAGACCATGGAGAAATTAGTGGATAGACGAATAAAGGATAGGGTCTTGGTAAGCCATCCTTTGCATCCGAACCAACATGCCTACCAGAAGGGAAAGTCATGCGAAACAGCCCTGCATGCGCTGGTTAGTAAGATTGAAAGTGCTATCTCGAACAAGGAAATAACGGTGGCTGCATTTCTTGATATAGAAGGAGCTTTTGACAACACCAGTACTCGCTCTATTGTATCAAAGCTGGTGTCAAGAAATGTGGAAAGCACTGTAGTGAGGTGGATAGGCAACATGCTCGAAAGTAGGAGAGCGCAAGCTTCTCTGTGTGGGACGGTGAGAGAGGTCAAGGCCCAAAGAGGGTGTCCACAGGGTGGCGTCTTGTCACCAAATCTGTGGAATCTGGTGGTTGACGATCTCCTGTCCGAGCTCAATGCACAGGGCATGTACGCTCAAGGATATGCTGACGATATTGTTGTACTAATAAGAGGAAAATTTATGAACACTTGCCTGGAACTCATGCAGAGGGCATTGTCCATAGTGGAGAGGTGGTGTAACCAGGAAGGTCTAAGGGTCAATCCAATGAAGACTGTAATGGTACCATTTACAAGGAAGAGAAATGTTGATATCGCTAGAGTACCAACTCTCTTCGGTAATCAGATCCAGGTTAAGAGGGAGTTCAAGTACCTAGGAATAAGGCTGGACGACAAGCTCACCTGGAACAGCCATTTGGCACATATAACGCAACGTTCTCAGACCACACTTATGATGATGAGGCGGGCTGTTGGGAAGACCTGGGGTCTAAGTCCACAAATGACTAACTGGCTATACACTAGGGTCGCAAGACCGATGATGGTGTATGGCTCGGTGGTCTGGTGGACCAAGGTAATGCAAACTACCGCTGTAAAGAGACTACAAAAGATCCAGCGAGTAGCATGCCTTAGCATCACAGGAGCCATGAGAGGCACTCCAACTGCAGCCCTGGAAGTAGTGCTAAACCTGCCACCTCTCGACATCATTGTGAAAGGAGAGGCAAGGATGGCAGCCTACAGAATGGCTTGTAGTGGCAACTGGAAGTATAATGCCTCCAGTGAGCACACAAGAATTGTAGACAAGGTGCAAAAGAACTCCTTGGAAATGCTACCAGACAGGATGGTGAAGATCACAGATCTAGAAAAACCATACAATGTCAACATTGTTGACAGGGATGCCTGGGATAAGGGTGAACCTGAATTCATGAAAAGGGGGATCACCTGGTATACGGATGGCTCAAAAAAGCCAACGGGCACGGGGGCTGGAATATATGGAGTCAGACCCAAGGTGCAGTTATGCGTAAGTTTGGGAAAAATGGCCACTGTATTCCAGGCAGAAGTGGTGGCCCTGTCTGAGTGTGCGAGAGTGTGTTTGAAGCGCGGTCTTATAGGCCACACTATATACATGAACTCAGACAGCAAAGCAGCACTAATGGCACTTGACAGTTTCGACTTTACCTCCAAGGCTGTATGGGACTGTCATCAAGCCATGAAAGCCCTGGGAAAGACCAACAGGATCATCCTTAGTTGGGTTCCAGGGCACAAAGGTATTGCTGGCAATGAGGGAGCTGACAAGTGGGCAAACAAAGGAGCTGAAAGCCCGCTCATGGGTCCAGAGCCGACGTGTGGTATTGCTTACAACACAGCACGGAGAGCTGTTCGCCAGTGGATGGGCATAGAACATCAAAGGAACTGGGAAAGAACAGAAGGAAATGTACAGTCAAAGAGAATGCTGAAGGCACCTACAGGTGCGATAGCGGCAGAAGCCCTTGGGCTGAGTAGGAAGACCCTGCGGAAGGTGGTTGGCTTTATTAGCGGCCATTGGGTATTCCGTGGACATTTACACAAGATGGGAATTCAAGTTGAAAGCCTCTTATGTAGGAAATGTGGAGAGGAGGAGGAGACAGCATTCCACGTGATATTTATGTGCCCAGCCCTACAAGGTCTGCGCATGAGATCCCTTGGCCTATCGACTGGAGATCAAAGGGAAGAACGGGTCACCATTGTCAAAAGGATCTCACGGTTCACAAAGGACCTGGGATTTGACAAAGAATGAGGACCTGTGAATGAGGGTGCACAATAAGCTATTCTAGCTGCGTTGCAATCCCATGGTTACTTGAAACCTGGCCCTCTATTAAAAAAAAAAAAAAAAAAAAAAAAAAAAAATAATTAGTTTAATTCATTATCTGATTATTTTATATGTGATTATGCACATAGCTGGTCATTTTCGAATGTATTTTCAAACGAAAGTACTCGCTGAATGTCACTTTTGCAAATTTAATCTTCCACTTTTCTACGAACGAGGAAAGTTTTTATCACAACAGCTTTGACTGTCACAAAAAGATGTATACGAGTTGTAAATTTAACTTTTATGTTGTTTCTTTGGATTAATGTTGTCTTTTTTACTGGAGTCAATTTATGTTCCTTTTTAAAGTTGAATATTGTAAAATTATTTTAAAAACAATATACAGCCCGTTAAATAGTTGGGAAGAAGTTTAGCTTATAGAATACCTAGAATCTTTTATTGGTTAATTGTCAAGAAAGAAATTATATGTTGTGATACAATTAAGCTACACAAGTTTCACTTGGAATAATACAGTATCCTAACTGAATTGACACAATTCAGCATTACAATTATTAACTTAAAACATCATGTGCAAAAGTTAAATTCATTAGTACTTCAGAATTCAACATATTAAGAAACAATGGAGTCTACTAAGCACCACCTACATGAAATAAACAAAATATTGTCCCTTGTAGAATCCATAAGTTTTGGTACTGCTACAACATACCACAAAATCTAGCACGATAGATTCACCTAATCTCAGATTTGATAAAGTTGATATTTAAAACTATAACACCATTTATGCATTTAAACTTAGGCGTATGAAAGCTTGTAAAACATCACACAGATGTTACAAGTCTATTTTTTTAACTTATGAGTTTTAGAGCTGCTAAAATAAACTGAAACAAACAATTTAACAAACACACAAAGGATTTTGACTGAGAAGTTTAGTACAGGAAAATATTTTTACATTAGTAATTACGTTACACATTTAGACAGGTGTTTACATAGATTGGATTTAGTGGTTAAAATGATTATATTTCACTGACCAAAATTGAACAGTCACACACAAGTTAAGCTATAAGCAGGTGTTAGATACCTTTGGGGAATTATGTATCTTTTTGTAATTAATTAAATACACTAATATTAAAATGTGTACCCAAATATGTCTCCATTTCTGAAATTAATTGGAAAGTCTTGCAAGTAATATCTTAGTCTTCAAATACCGAATATTGCTAAGTCTGAGTAATTAATGCTCTTGGATTTACTATTAATTTTGGAAAATGCCAATAACTGATCCATACGTAATTTAAATATTATTCTTTTAAAGTAAGGTTAAAATAAAAAAAAGGAATTGAAAGGCTAACTGTCCAATAAAATATTTGATTGGTGAAAATCATATAGAGGTCTCTACACCAAGGCTCTTTCGCCCCCATCATTATTTATTGTTTACTTAAAATTTAAGTAAACAATAAATAATAATGGGGGCAAAAGAGCCTTGGTGTAGAGACCTCTATATGATTTTCACCAATCAAATATTTAACATTTAAATTAAAAATTGTTAATGTTTACACATTAAACATTTAATGTTTACAAATTAAACTAATAATTTAAAAACATATATTTCCCGAATTCATACCTTTTATATCATCTATAGTGGTGTACTTCTTTCGTTCATACAGTAGAACCTCGATAACAAGACTCTCGTAAGGGTAAATATTTAAATAAGACTTGTTATCAAGGTTGACTTCTTGAGGTTTGTATTAACATGTGATTAGGACTTAAGTTCAAGAGGATTTGAAAATGACACTTGTTATCAAGGGTGACTTGTAGAGGGTCTTGTTATCAAGGTTCCACTGTATTTAAAAAGAAATCATAATAAAAATATTATTTACAATACAACGAAAATTACTACCAGAAATTACAATATTGTAACTCCATTTTACTTAAAAATTATAATTAAATATTTTTCCACAAACAAAAATCACATGCAACTTACGAATCTCTTGTGCACGGGGACAACGATGAACCGTCGACGAGTTGTCAACGTAGACTAGCGTAAATAGTTGTACACCATCCGGGTGTTGTTGGGAGGTATGTTAGGGGGGTTGGGAGGGGGGAATTCATGACCTGCGCAAACCAAGGGGTGCAACCACAACCTCTCTTTACCTGGGGCAGTTAAGTTAATCAGAAACCAATAATTTAGTTTGGGTTCAAAATCAATGTTCAAGGTTTCAAAAATCGTTAACCTTTGCAACCCTCGTTCAAAAGCTGAGTCCGTGGTGTCACAAAAAGGCTACTTAAACTGAGCTATTAAGCTTCAGTTTGTAAAATGTTGTTCGTTAAATTATGTAAATGGTTCAAATGTTTTTGTACTTTTAAACTGTGTGGATGTTACAAGATTGTGTGAATAAAGTATTTTCTAGAAATAACTATAGGTTAAATATAGTAATTTCGATGTCAGTTATAATATAAAAGTGAGAAAATAAATAATTCCAGTTTTTAAATTATTGTGGTGTTTGAAATGGTCAGACAAAAGTGTTTAATGTCAAAAGAGTTTTTAAATGTAGGAAAGACTCTGCTTGAAATTTTAATTGTTTTGAAATTATATAATCCCATTGTTAAAATACTTATAAAATAAATAATAATTTAGTTAAAATACTTTGTATTACTTTTTAGTCATTTTATAGTAAAGCGTTTTGCATAGTATTGAATTTATTTACAGTTTTAACCAATTTTTTGAGGCTATATTTGCTTGTTTTATATTTTAATGTATTTTATTTACGAAGCTGGCGATCAACCATAGCGGTTTAATTTAAACTTTAATTTACCTTTTTGACCAGAGGATACTTGTCTCGCCTTTCTATAGAAGAGACAAGTTCCCTGTTATTGTTGTATCTCTAGATTCTTTTTGTATGGAAAATACACTTTTCAGTAGTTTATTCAACGTGATACAAAAATCTACTCAAGTGCCTATTACTTGAGAATTATTGGCTATATAATGAGTTCATATAATAAATTTAATTACCTATCATTTAAAATTCATCCTAAAATCATTCCAACCCCGATCAGATTACAGTAGTAATTTAAAGTCTACGAACTCTTGAGAGCTTTTTAATAATTTTGTTGTTAACTACAAGTGCTATAAGTGTTAAAGTAATTTCTGAACAACAATATTGACTATTAAAGTTAAAGTTAAGATGTATATCGAGCAAATGGTACCAACCAATGCAAAATATGAACCTAAATGGAGTACTAATAAATTACTTTATTGATTCGTTCACTCTAAACAATCCACTTGATAGATGGAAAAGCCATTTAATTTGAATTTACCAATGTAGAAACTTCCCTGTTTGTCAACAAATGTAAATCAAACGGAATTTGTTTTTGATGTCAAACTAGATAGAGTTGCAAAACCGTAAAAAACTGATGTAATTGTTCTATGATTTTAACTCTAACTGTTATAGATTATTAACTGGAGTAGTATTTTAATTTTAATTCTAGAGAGAGTAAGTAGTTCCGTAGCGAAGTCACAGCTTCAGCGGGTTCAAAGTTGAAAAAAACCTAAAATTATGTCGGTCAAAGCTGACGGGCAGTAGCTAAAACTAACGAAAGTAACAAAAATACAAAATAAATTATACAATAAAAAAATTATATTTCAAAATATGTTATCAAATTATGTTTATAATCCTAACCTAACCAAACCTAATCTAATCTAACCTAACCTAACCTAACCCAACCCAACCCAACCTAACCTAACCGAACCAAACCTGACAAAATTTTCTTATTACAGCCAAACACCTTACTAAAATACATAATTTAACACAACCCCCTTCTTTTATCAATGGGTGCGTTTGGCCACAGAATCATACATTTCAAATAATTGCAAACGCCCACTCACGAATCCTCAAATGGTTTATTCACAGAGGATGAGAGAGTTAAGCGTAGGCTACTTCACTCCACAAACCTAAACTACCTTCACTAAATTATCCTGGAAGCGATTCAAGTTATTTTGGCTGGAAGTGCAACTTGTGGGTGGGTTAATTTTCTCTTCTATTTTTCTGTTATGACCATGAGATAAGAAACAACATTGACTTTAAAGGGTGGAAGTAGTTGAATTGTAAAGTTTGTTAAAGCTAATCATTGACTATTAAATAATCAAAGATAAAATCTGAAGCTTGTTTCTTTAAACATTTTTGTGCGTCATGGTAGTAGTACAGTACTTTGCAATACAATACAATACAATACCATAATACACCGTACAATACAGTCGAAGTATTTCCAGTGTAGTGCATTGCATTATTTTCTGTACTGTAACTAATTTCAAATTTAAATTTTGGAAGGTTTTTCTTCTTGTTTTGTTTATGGTTGTATCATGGGGGATGCAAATATATTATTTTATATTGTTTTCTTCAAACGATCTTTATGTTTCAAATTTCTTCTTAATTTTCTTTCGAATATTTTTTTCAACTATGGAATATTTGTACCAATTATTTGAGGCTAATGTAGGATGATGTTTTTCTTTTTTTCAAAATCCTTTGCTTGACATTGGAATACAATGTTTTTTAAAATAATGCCTTTCAGATGATGAAAACAAAATTTCTAATGAAACATGTAACAACCAAATTAAAGATATGAACAAATCAGGCATTCATCAAATAAAATGTTCAGATTGTAATAAATATACATTGGAAAAGAAGTCGTAGCTTCAAGAAAAGCACACGACAACACACACACAAGCATTAAAATTGATAGTTAAAATTAAAATTGGTTGATAATTAAAATGAGTTAAAAGAGTAATAGTTTTCAAATATATATAGGCCTATAATTAATCCACTGACTTTTCACGGCAAGCGCACTACAGTAGCCTACAGTGCGATACAATGAAACACTGTATTGTCAATATTAGAGTCAACAACAGAGTATTCATGTCAAGGATAAATTCTTGTGAATAATAATAGCAAGGTATCAGTTATAATTACTAATTAGTTACAATTAACATTTTTAACAACGATTCACCATTATGGAGTCAAAATAATAGAGACTCGCGTAACCTCTTCTATTCAAACCCTTAAAATGTATCTAACGTGGAAACAAAACAATATATAATTAAGATACGGTACAAAACGCGACAATACCATACCAATCAATACAGTACTAAATGATCAATTGAATCCAATTGCATACAATGCAATCCAACGTAATCAACTACAATACAACATAATAAATTAGGTACGGTACAAAACGCACTGATTCAATACAACACATGGAATACAATGTCATACAATTCAATACGATACACTGGTACAATTACGTACAATAGGATACAACACTATCTATGAGTTATATAATAGTAACGAGACATCAGGGCCTTCCACGTGCTCTGCTAGTTGGTTTACGATCATCTGACTAAACCTGAGTTATAGGTCGTTTATGACTCATTAATCGTGCAAATGCTCGTCTAAATCATCGCCGAAACTTGATCCGACTACGTCCTTGCTCCGATTATCAAAACGGCCAAATTAAAGTGATTTATCCTTAAAAGGGTTTTTACCTACGACCGTTTTGTAAACTAGCCTTTTCAGTTCACTTCTTAGAACAGTGTTGTTTACTTTCATAACTGCATAGTTTTACATAACAACACGGGTAACGGACCAATGAGGTTTAAGGATTGAGAGGGAAGAAGTAAAATTGTAATTATTTGAACTTCAACTAATCAGCTGTTTGGCCAATTTAATTGTTGAGTGGTGCAATTGGTATGTACAATGTTTCGTTGCAACACTGGCAGTGGCAGTGAGAGGTTATAAATTATAACATAACCTCTCTTAGAAGTTATGGGTAGTGAATTTTAGTAATTAAAACACTGTCGTACGTAAACACATTAAAATTGCCGTTAACACTATATTTACGCTATCGTTGCGTAAACTAATATATTTAGAAACGTTTTTCATCACGATTTGTGTAAAACAACGTTTTCTCCATGTTTTGGGTTCTTCGTTCTTGCAAGTCTCTTAATTAACACCGAAAATTTTGAATACATTATGCTATTTATGTTATATCTTGGATTTTGTTCGGTATTATGTTTTTTTAATATTTTACTTTTTTCATCAAAACGTTTACATAAGTTCAATATAACATGGACCTAACTATACATAAATAGTGAGGTTAGTAAGGCTGGTTATCGGTCCTGTATGTGCAGGTTTAATTTGTATTTTGAGAATGTTAATTGGGCCAAAAATGGAAATTCAACTTTTCATATGGAAATTTAACATGGGGCTAATTCTATATAAGCATGTTTATTGACAACATTTTTTCTGAGCTCCAGTGCATCGCAGGGAAAATCTACGCATACTGTTAGAAAGATAATATTTGCCTGTAGATGTGCAGAATCCCTCTATAAATTAAAATAGGCTAAAAAATAAGCACAAAAAATAAATTTAAAATTAAAAAGATTAACATGGGTTTATAGATTGCCATGTTGGTGACATCAAAATATAAACTGAAAATCAAAACAAATGGGAGAAATTCCAATCACAGTACTTTTTTGTCTTGAGTTGTTGTTTTCTAGCAATCATGGTACCATGTTTGTTAGGTTACCAGAGGCTAACAATACTAATTATTTTCCCAACCAATTACTTACATTTAAGTATTGCATAGTATTATTTTGTGTGCGGCCTACAACCCAGTCATTGTTTCAACCTCCCATTCTTTGACTGACTCGAAAAATAATAAACGAGTTTGACAGAACCATGACGCACAATGACAACAAGCAGAGCTGCCTGCAACTGACACTGTTACGTCACGCTTCTGTAACGCCCACGTGGTTCGTGACGTAAACCACGTGACGTTCTGAACGTTATTTTATCCGAAACTTGCCATATGCATGTTATTAATAAAAGTCCTGTTAATTGTTTTATGTTGTGTTAGGATATTTTTCGTTATTCACTGGACACGTTCCACGCACAGATCTGTAGTCTATGTGGACGGGCAAATGCAAGGTTAAAAGAGGAAAAAAATCTCGATGCTTAAGATGTGTATGTGGTAAATGAAAATTGGTTTCGTACTCAAAAGTACATACTCAGGTCTAAAACTTTGAGGCTGTATAGTCCTTCGATAACAACTTAAGGTTTGTTGACCTGAGGATATAGGTTACTCTTGAATACGAAAATCAGCTGAACGTAATATAACAATGATTGCATAAGGACGAAATAAATCAAAACCTATTGCACTATGAAGTATGTCTAATGAAAACCCACATTTTGTTTTAAAGCACTATCATGGTATTTTACGTGCAACTTGTTTTAAGTTTGCCCGGTTTCATTTTACACCAAAAACTCCCAAATCGAAGCGTTTCATACCCCTAAAACAAGTTTGAATATGTCAGGAATCCAACCCATCTCCTTGGGGAGCAGCTGGTCTAGTGGTTAGAGCGCGGGAACTCGGTCCCTGAGGTCCCGGGTTCAAATTCCACCAAAATCCCCAATCGATTTTTAACTAAGTTATAATGCCACAACTCCTAGGTAAAGTTGTGAAAAACTATCCCGGGCTCGTGCCTAGTGCCTAGAAGAAAAAGAACCCATCACCTTGCCGAAATAAAAGACGTTATAGTCACAACTCAGCTAACAAAAACGATCACAAATCGGTTAAGAAATTTAAAGGTAAAAGTAAAAGGAAACCTTCCGACCTAGTTAATAAAGTAGAAATTAAGAACTTTAAATCCTGAAATGTAATAAGCTTTACATTGTAGCTTGCATTACGCCCAACCAAACTTTCTCACATGTCCCGGAAAGTTACACCCGCGTCCTAATGTTTAAGTTGGCAATGTTGCTTAAGGCCATTTCTATCGCCCTTTACTAATACAGTGTTAACAATTTTTCATAGTTGGATATGTGCATTTTTCGTCCAAAAACTGTATATGAAGTTAGTTTCACAAGGGAGTCTTTCTATTACCCTCTCTGTAGAAAATACTGTATTGTTTTCGTCAAAGTTTTCGAGTTTGAGTTTTGGGTGAATATACGTTTCGGGTCCTCCTGAACCCAAAAATTTGTTTCTATGTCTGTTTGTGTGTGTGTCTGAATGTGAGTGCAGATGTGTACATAGCTAAAGACCACACCCCGAATTTTTATGAAATTTAGTATGTGGGTACTACCACCAAATGCTGATGGTACTACTGGTGGAGATACCATGGTATCTCCAGGCTAATCAAGAATTTTACAGAAATAGAAGACCGTTGCTAAAAACTAAATAAAAGTAATATTCAGTTAAGTTTATCATCTGTCTAAAAATATCAATTGTTTTAATTATATTACATTTATTCAATAGTATTTAGACGTACCTTATCCATCAGAACCTCGATAACGAGTCTATCATGGAGATGATCAAATAGGACACTCGTTATCAAGGTTGACATTTTATCGACGTTGCAATAACATGTGATTAAGAGTCGTGTGAAATCCATCCTACTTGTTACTGAGTGTCTTCTTATCGAGGCTTCGCTGTTCTGTAAACCTCAATAAATATGTTATTGGCCAAAAATATTTTCGCGAATAACGTGAAATAGCGGCAAACTCGCTGAGGTTGTACTTTATTTTAATCACTGTTTACTTAGCTACACTTGTTTTCACCAACTGTCGCACTCGTCAAAGTCAGTGTAGCCACGATTTTCATAAAGTGTGTGTGTTTTTGTGCGCTAGGAAGTGAACGTATGAACACAAAATGGACAGATCGTCTATGGCTATTATTATTTTCATTTGGTGCTACTTTCATAATCAAGGTAAATTGTCTTACGAAACTCATCAATTTGTTTATAAAATCTCGTGCGCACTGTCGAGAGTTATGATCTATTCATACCTAGTGATTATGTATTACTTTAGGGATTTTTTGTAACTAGCAAAAAATACCTGAGCAAAAGGAGTACCCGTCCTTCGTACGGGGTTGGCAAATAAGTATAAAATGCTTATTGCAGTTTATACCCGATCTTTGCGTTTGCGATGTGAGAAAACACGGTTTGAGAAAATTTGCTTCCTCAAATTTACGGTATACCATAGTATTACACATCTACCATAGCCATAATGTTCTACTACTTCACCTACACAATAAAGAAAGATAGATTATTAAAAATTCGCAAAATATCATAAATTATTCATGAAATTAAAAACATAAACATAACTGTAAACAATTCTACTTTGACAGTTCTCATTATGACAGTTTTTTGTTGCTGCTTAGTTCAAATTTGCTGTTTTCATAAATAAAGAAAAAAAAATAATAGTGTTGCACCCTGTTGGTAAATCTTATAAATTTTTAATGCTTTTGCATATCATAGAACCGACTCTTTTAGTTGAAACAGCTGGCTAGATTCTTTAATTCCCTTTAAATATGAATACTCATAAGGTTAACATGGGAAACTCCAGAGCCACTGGGGTGGAGCCCGATAGGACTTTTGAGATAAGAATGCGTCTATATGTTAATCGGGAATGTGAGCTATCATCATACCAAATTTCAGCCCAATCCGATCAGTATTTTTCGCGTTACTTGTCACAAACATACATCCATACATCCAAACTTTCTCATTTATAATATTAGTAGGATAAGATAGTTTACACTGCTTTTAATGAACCAGCTGTTAATATTAATATTGTATTCAAATGTCAAGCAAGTTTTTATAGTTTGAACAAAATGATGAATTCATTATGAGTTTTAATTTTTTTGTTTAAAAATCTATGCTTTATTGATCTTAGAAAATTGTTATTATGAAACAAGACGGACATATCAATTTCAAAGTTATAATTATTCCTTACGGCCATGGGGTTAGCTTCAATAATCATTTATTATTATTCTATTCAAGGAAGAACGCCTATAATAGGCTACATGTTTTCGATAATCGGGAAGAATGCTGTGTCATACAATAAAAACCATGCAAGTACAGGGGGGAACGTTGTGGATATATCCGTGTTGAAGTTTCGTCTAGACTAACTACGGAGTATGTTTTATTACTGAGAATCTTGTTAACGAGGCTTCGCTGTTCTGTAAACCTCAATAAATATGTTATTGACTAAAAATATCCTCGCAAATATCACGAAATAGCGGCAGATTCACTGAGGATATACTTTAATCACTGTTCGATTTAATCACTGTTTACTTAGTTGCACTTGTTTTCACCAACTGTCGCACTCGTCAAAGTCAGTGTAGACGCCATTTCATAAAGTGTGTTGTGCGTTAGGAGGTGGACGTATGAACACAAAATGAACAAATCGTATATGGCTATTATTATTCTCATCTGGTGCGTCTTTCATAATCGAGGTATTGTCTTACGAAACTCATCGATTTGTTTTTAAAATCTTGTGCATAATGTTGTGAGTTATGATCTACTCGTTACAAGTGATTAAGGGATTATTATGGAATCACACAGTGAAAACAGCTGGTTTTTAGTGCAATTTCAATTAACTATTTTTTCACCACATTATGATGTTTTTAGCGGTTTTACATACTGGTGGCTGAAAGTTACGTTTTGCTGGCCATGCCAGCTGTCACCGTTATTTGGGGACCAAGTAGGTTTTCACATCTCTAGGATGGAAAAATCAGCTGCCCGCTTTCTTACTTAAAACATGAATGCATGTTATGAATGAATGTTGTGCATGAATGCACAATCAGTATCCATAACATTGTAATAGAATTGTTTTATTGTCACCGGTGCCTAGCAACTTTTTATTTTTATTTTTGCTGATTCCTTAAATTATTTCTTCACATAACCTTAAAGTTGTAGTTGTGTTGACTATCAGTGTGCATTATTATAGTGGTAAATAGTGGTAATAGTGCACCACGAGTGTGGCGAAAAATAGCGTTCGTACCCCAAGGATTGAAGGTTGGCTTGCAGCTCTCGATCGATTTAAAAAAAAACTATCTTTATTTAAAAACTATCTCGAGCCGGCAAAACCTCATTTTCGGCCCTAGGTACGAAATATACTATTTCGCCCTGCCCTATTCTTTTAGATTGTTTCCCACACAAATGTTGCCTATATTGTTTACCCAAATAAACTAACGAAATTGCTTCCATCTTTTTTTTTCAAAATAAACAAACTGCTGTTAGTGATGTATTCAACAAATTATTTTGAAAATATTAAGGATAATTATACATCTGGTGTTATTTAGCCAGTGAAATGATACATTTGAGTTAAAATAGCTAAATTTGTATTAAAATTCAAATAATGTACGTTGATCTTAATACAGTATTAAGAGTATTAAAGTATACAACTTGACATTAAAAAAAAACAAATTTATTCGATTAACGATGTTAATTTATTTTATTTTCGTAGTCAAATTTAGCAGACGAAGTTTGCCAAGTAAAAGATTTACAGCGATTGACCTCAATAATCAAATTATTTAGTCTCTGAGCTTATACCTATATTTTTAATCTATGACAATTTTTTGCTCTAACAAACTTAAAAGAGCCTCACTGTGTGCTAGTATTAGGAATTAAAATTCTCTTTATGTTTTGTCTATGATGGAATTTGGGACTCAAATATGCTTTGGTGTACATTGGCTCCTACTCTTTTACTTTCTCCCTCTATAGTAGAATGGAGAAAGTATTGCTTTGGTCAAACATTAGAGTTTTAATTTTGGGTGGTGTTAGAAGTAGGCCTACTGTGTCTACCATCTACATAAGATCACGTGTTGCAATACAATTATGTTAATAATTATTAACTGAGCGGAGCTATGAGATCGCGCCTCATGCAAACTGTGTAATTGAATCATGCAATAACGGCTGAACACATTTTAGCCAAACTTACCAAGGTTATTGTGCTTGTAATATAAACTACGTGAAACCCGTCGAAATTGAGGATTACTTTCAAGCATACGCGAACTCATCTAACTGCGTTAAATAGAGTTATTACAAATTTATTACATGTCACAGACTTTTAACTCCAAACAAAATGGTACAACCCCATTGCTCGTTCAAAAATGATTGTAACTTTTGTGATTTTTAACATATCAAAGTTACTCCCACCGCTTGCCCGTGATAAGGATTATTGAAATGGGAGGAAGTATTTGCCAGTTTGCTGATAACGTTTATTTGGATGTTATAATTCGGATTTATTTATGTTTTCGTAGGCTTACTTAATTCTTTGTGGGAAAGGCTCTACGAGCTCGCGACCGCAGACGAACCTCCCACCGAAAGTGAAATAGCCAGCCTTCTTTCGGACACGAAAGGTAAGTACGTATATTCTACGCTATTTTACTGGGTGTTGTGGCCAGATTTTCAATCAAAATTTTCGTAGATGATGTTTGCCACCGACAGATTGTGCTGGTCCAAATTTACTTATTTCCGATGAATACACCAACTGTTTTTACCAAGTTACAAGTATAGAACTACTAATGATGAGTTTCAATAATGGAACGTCTTTGTGTGAGCTATAGCAACTATTATAGCCCACCAACTACGTCAGAAACAAAAATAAGGTAAGAAATATACTTTTAGACACTAGCGATTTCTGTGACTGACTCACACAACCAACTACGGTCTTTAAATAAAATGGCTACAGCTGCTTGTCCAAATAGATGGGATGTCTACATCAATAGTCAATATGTAGTCCAATAGTGAGCAAATTCAAACACACCCTATAATAAAACACAGCAAAATAAACTAATGCCTGTTTCTGTATACATTTATATTGTGCAAAAATGAAATCAGCTGATTTACACAGCGAAAAAACTAATGCTTGTTTCTGTATACATTTATATTGTCCAAAAAAGAAATCAGCTGATTTACACAGCGAAAAAACTAATGCCTGTTTCTGTACACATTTATATTGTCCAAAAAAGAAATCAGCTGATTTACACAGCGAAAAAACTAATGCTTGTTTCTGTATACATTTATATTGTTCAAAAATGAAATCAGCTGATTTAATGATTAAAATAAACAATAACAAAGCACTTGCGCGCGTAGTGGATAAATGGAGAACTAATCGAGAGCGAGGGAAAGTAAATTTAGAGCGGGGAAAAATCAGCTGATCGATTTTCCCTCGTTCTAAATTAGAACTTGGGAAACAACAACTTTCTTTGATTCAGCTGTTATCGAAAATAGTTACTTTCAGTATGGAGTGATGAAAAGGAATTGTCTCTTGTTTTGGCCGTATCCATTAAGATGTTGATTTGTTTATTCACAGACAAAAATCCCGAACTAATGGCTGATATGCAAAGGCTTTTGGAAAAACTTGGCCACGGTTCCAATGGAAATGGAGAAGACCAAAGTATTACAAATGGTCTAACCGATCAGCTTAGTGCTAGCACTGGGGATGATCAACATACAGACGCCCAAATAGCAGGTACGTTTGTCTTAAGAAAATGAATTCTTTGACGAAACAAGATGTGACTTCGTACGGATAATTTAGCCTCCAGAAACTTCGGTTGAACCATTAAAGTAATCCGATATTAAACTTTTACTCTAAACTCAGCAAAACTTTTGATATTTCTATAGCGATTGCTGTTTCGTTGTTTTCAAATTTTAAATAGGCTATTTCCTTTTGCTTATCTCCAAAAAAGAGATACTGAATGAGGAAATGTTACTTTTGTGAAGTTTATACAACAATCATCATCATTCTGTTTCCTAGAAAAGAATACTGAAGAGAAACTGATTGCAAGACTCAACCGCAATTATTAAATTATGTTAGTTTGAAATTATTTTATTTTAGTTACTTGCTAATTATTGAACATCTAAAAGACTCTCTGTTTATTCGCAGCCCTTCATGGTGTACTAAATGAATTGAAGAAAAGAAAGGAAAAGGCAGAAAACTCTCTTAGCGAAGGAGAAAATCAAGGATCTAATGGAAATAAAGAAAATAGTGAAATTTCACATAATACCGGAACCGGAGGGATTGGGAAACCGGTAGATCCAGGTACAGTAGTGTAAAAACAGGTACACGTGCCTTACCAACAGATAACAACCTTGTCAACAGAGAATTGTGGACATGCAGATTTTTTAACCACAAAAAGTTAAAAAAATTTCACTTTTTATTTTAAACTAATATTTTTTAAAGCAACAGTTTATTTTAATTCTATATATTCCATTATAATTTGGTTTACAAATTTTTTTAATAGCAGCCCAGCAGAAGCACAGGCAGCACTTGCCAACGTCTGTTGATTTTCTTAAAATAAATCAAATAGGGTAATACAAAAAATATTCTTATTTTTAAATTTAATTTTATATTTTGTATTAACAATGTGTATTTTATTCATTTTGTAGATTATGAGAAAAATAAACATATTATTTCATTCATTTTATTCATGCATATCTCTTCGAGAAGATAATAAATATAAACCCTCCTTGGAAATCAGTAAAAATTTGCATGTAAACAACTTATTAGTATTACTGCCCTTACTATCATCAAGACGAACATTCATTGGTATTTTGGTAAAGTTTCCACAGCTAGTTACACAACTGAATCTTCTATTTTTGTTGGCATTGTTCCATTGTGATGTTGATTTGTTTAATCATAGACAAATATCCCAAAATAATGTCTAAAATTCAAAGGCATTTATTTAGGATTTGGAGAAAGCCCTTCAGAAAATGAGGGAAGCCAAGGACCCAGTGGGAATGGAGAAGACAAAAGTATTACAAATAGTCGAACAGATCAGCCTAGTGCTAGAACTGGGGATTTTAAACATAAAGAAGCCGAAATATCAGGTACGTTCGCCTAGTAAAAAACGGATTCCTTAAGAAAACGAGATGTGAAGTCATTTTAGCCTCCATAAACTTCAGTTGAACTGTCGAAGGGATCAGCAACTCATTTTTTACTGTAATCTCAGCAATACTTTTGACTTTTCAATATCGATTGCTATTTATTTGTTTACAAATTTTAAATTTCACTTTTTTAAAACATACAAAAAAAGATAATGAATGAAAAAAAATTATTTTGTCTTAAAACATGTTGTACAACAATCATTATCTTCCTATTTTCTAGATAAGAATACTTATAATAAAAATTACTTGCAAGTCTCAATCTCAACTTTAAGTTATGTTGGTTTGAAATTATTTTGTCTACGATAAACGATTCACTGTTTATTTCAGCCCTTAATGGTGTACCCCATGAACCGGATGATCAAAATAAAAAGGTGGAAAAGTCGCTTAGCAAAGGAGAAAATCAAGGACCTAATAGAAATAAAGGAAATAGTGAAATTTCACAGAATACCGGAACCGGAGGAATTGGGAAACCGGTACTTCCAGGTACAGTAGTGTAAAACAGGTACACGCGCCTTAGGAATAGACAATAGATTTTTAGACACAGAGAATTAATTGTTGACATCCAGATTTTTTTAACCGCAAAGAGGTAAATGATTTTTACATTTTATTCTTAACTCTAAAAATGTTTGGATAGCGATTTTTAAAACTGTTTCCACACCTCTTACCCTTTTAATTCAGTTACTCATTAGTTTTTAGATGTACTTGTCTCTATTTTGGATTACAAATCCGGCAATCTTCTACGAAAGTGATTGTGTATTAGCCAGGTCTATTAAAATACAGTACTTTCCAATATGTCTAGACTTGTTTAGGTATATGGCACTACAGTCCCTACAAAAAGTGAGGTTATGTTTGATACATTTGGTATTGGACTACATACATTAAGTCATATTACAATACAGTGAGGTCAATACGTATGCATTTCGATCTTAGCGAAAAGTTGAGGTTATGTCACCACTACCCTGACCTTGTACACTACTAACAGCTGATTTTGGCGGGAACGTGCTCTAATTAGCTTAGCCATTAGCCATAAGAAGTATTATTCTTTTGAAACAATCGGTTACTAGGATTAGAACCCAGGACCTAGGCTTCAAAGACCACTAGTCCAGTTAACTCCCAATATTACTCCATAATAAATCCCGAAATATTACGATAACCGGATGTTCAACCACCGGTCACTGGTGGGATTTGAGCCCGCAACCTCAGGTTCCAAAGCCTTACGCTTTACCACTAAATCAGTTAACTCCAGGTAATATACCATACTAAAAATCAAAATATTACCCTGACCAGATGTATAACCACACGGTTACACTTGGTTCAGGCCAAGATCACGCCAACTGTTACAAATAGCTAATAAACTCACAATTTTAAGAGCATTGATTATAGCAAGTTTTGAATACAGGACACAGATTTATTTATTTATAAACTAATTTTCACCGTACTTTCATAGATATTTTCTTACTTGCATTAAATCCACGGCAGGAAGTTGAGGTTACCAATACGAACATTTATAGATATTTTGGCAAAATTCTACAGCTATTTACACAAAGGAATTTCCTGTTTTTGTTGCCCGTATCCATTGTTTTGTTGATTTGTTTATTCGCAGACAAAGATCCCGAATTAAAGCCTGGAATCCAAAGGCTTTTGGAAAGACTTGGCCATGGACCCAATGGGAATGGAGAAGGCCAAAGTATTACAAATGGTCCAACAGATCAGCTCGGTGCTGGCACTGGGGATGCTAAATATACAGACGCCCAGAAAGCAGGTTCGTTTGCCTTATTAGAAAATATATTCTTTGACAAAACAAAATGTGACGTCATGCAGATATTTTAGCCTCAAAAAATTTTGGTCCATCGCAGAGTAATCTTATATTCAACACTTACTCTTAACTCAGCAAAACTTTTGATATTTCTATAGCGATTGCTGTTTTTATACTTTTTGCCAATTTCAAAAATAAAGATACTGAATAAGAAAATGTTACTTTTGTCTTAAAATGAAGTTTTTACAACAATCATTATCATTCTGTTTCCTAGACAAGAATACTGAACAGAAACTGATTGCAGGACTCAATCTCAATTATTAAATTATGTTATTTAGAAATTTGTAATTTTAGTTACTTGCTAATTATTGGAAAACTAAAAGATTCACTGTTTATTCGTAGCCTTTCATGATGTACTCAGTGCATTTGGAAAAGAAAAGAAAAAGGGAGAAAACTCTCTTAGCAAAGGAGAAAATCAAGGACCTGATGGAAATAAAGGAAATGGTGAAATTTCACACAATACCGCAACCGGAGAGATTGGGAAACCGGTACTTCCAGGTACAGTAGTGTAAAAACAGGTACACGAGCCTTAGGAATAGACAATGGATTCTTGGACACAAAGAATTTTTAACATGCAGATTTTTTTAACCACAAAAGTTATATGATTTTAATTTTTTATTTTAAACTAAAATAAATGCTTGGATTGAATTTTTCATGACTGTTTCCACACCAATTTTTAAACGTTAAATACAAACAAGCAACTAAATGAGAAAAATTTGTATTAATTTTTAATAAGATAATATTTTCTAAAACAATAAGTGTCTTTATTTTTTCCGGACAATATTTTTGGACTGTGATAACTGCTCACAATTGTCAATATTGTTTTCATTCGTGGCATTAGATTGGACACTAACTTCAAGGAGATTAGGGAAAAAGGTAAGGTGGGAAGAGAATGGATTGTTAGATATTAATTAAGTTGAAGCTGACATAGTGAGGCTGACTGTATCTATCCAACAGGCATATTTAACTGTATCTTAAGATTCCAATTCATCCTGTTCATATGTTGGACAGCAGTTGTTTGTGCAGTGATATTGAGCCCCGCACTGAGCACCCGAAATGGGCTTGGCAATCCTTTGGTGATTTTGAGCATCAAGGCTTGCAGATAGGAAAGAACAACACAACACACAACTAAAGTACTTGATATTGAACGTAAAATAAATCTTTACCTAGTTTTAGAACTCAGTGAAGCGTACTATATAAATGCATTTCGCTGCTTTCTCCGTAAAGACAACAACAGTAATATGAGAAAAATTGAAGTTGGCCCGCGTTTGGCTCGGAATTACCACATTTAGAAATAGTTTGTTTAAACTGTATGGGAGGTCAGTCTAAAATGACAAACCATTTTTATTTTTAAACATAAATAATTTTTTGCATGTCCCTGAAATACCATGGTTATGCAAACAATGGTATAGAATTAATTAGAAGATAAAAAAACGTGTATTGTTTCACGTCATTTTAATAACTAGAGGTAGTTCAACAAAAAAAGATGGTTGGTGGTCGTAGCTTTAAAAAATATCAGACGCATTAAATTCTAAAGACATCCAATAACAAGCAAGTCGAAAATTTGGATTAAGTCCAAAATATACAAAACATGTCTCCTATCTTCTTCGATCCCAAAAAGTTGGTATTTTTGATTTTTTTACAAAAAGAAATTTTTCGTTTGTATAGGCCGTATCTATTGTACTGTTGATTTGTTGTTGTTTGTTTTTCACAGACGAAAATCCCGAACAAATGTCTGAAATCCTGCGAATATTGGAAGGATTTCACAGCGAACCCAATGGGAATGGAAAAGACAAAAGTATTACAGATGGGCAAACAGATAGTGCTAACACTGGGGATAATAAATATACAGAAGCCCAAATAGCAGGTACGATTACCTTATTAGGAAATGGTTTCTTTGACGAAACAAGATGTGACGTCGTGCAGATATTTTAACCTCCAGAAACTTCGGGTGAACCATCAAAGTAATCAACTATTCAATTTTTACTCTAAACTCAACAAAACTTTTGATATTTCTATAGCGATTGCTGTTCTTTGATTCCAAATATTGAATTTTACTTCTTGCTAATTAAAAAAGATACTGAATGATATAATTCTACTTTTGACTTAAAAATAGGTTTATACAACAATAACTATTATTCTCTTTCCTAGACAAGAATACTACTAAAGAGAAACTGCGTGCAAGTGTCAATCTCAGTTTTGAAGTTATGTTAATTTAAAATTATTTTCCCTACTATTAAAAACTAAGATTCACTGTTTATGCACAGCCCTTCATGGTCTAGTAAATGCATTTGAGAACCAAAAGGAAAAGGCAGAAAACCTTCATGGCAAAGGAGAACATCAAGGACCTAATGGAAATAAAGAAGATAGTGATATTTCACAGAATACCGGAGGGAATCCGGTACTTCCAGGTACAGTAATGTAAAAACAGGTACTGTACACGAGCCTTAGGAATATACAATAGATCCTTAGACACATAGTGAATTAGATTGGCAAACCAGTACTTACAGGTACGGTAGTGTAAAAATATATCAACCAGCTTTGGGAATAGCCATTAGATTCTATAGACATCAGTCAAAAAGCAAGTTAAAAATTTGGACTAGGTCTTAAAATCCCAAACTTGCCTTGTATCATCTTCGCTCTTAAAAGTCAGTTTTTTTTTTTTATTTATGCTGTAAGGTTTTTCCATAGACTAAGCAATAGGGTATGTTTTATCATTGGTTTTTCACAATATCAAATTCTTTGATCCACTTCCCTTCGAGATTAAATAAATATAAACTCTCCATGGAAATCAGTAAAAACTTGCCATTCAAAATTTACTATTACTACTACTTCCGATCATTTATAAAAAGGAATTTTCTGTTTTTGTTGCCCGTATCTATTGTTTTGTTGGTCTGTTCATTCGCAGACAAAACTCCCGAACTAAAGCCTGGAATCCAAAGAGTTTTGGAAAGACTTGGCCACAAACCCAATGGGAATGGAGAAGGCCGAAGTATTACAAATGGTCCAACCGATCAGCTCGGTGCTGGCACTGGGGATGCTAAATATACAGACGCCCAAAAAGCAGGTACGTTTGCCTTATTAGAAAATATATTCTTTGACAAAACAAAATGTGACGTCATGCAGATATTTCAGCCTCCAGTAACTTTAGTCCATCAGAGTAGTCTTATATTCAATTTACTCTTAACACTTTTGATAATTCTATAGCGATTGTTGTTTCTTTGTTTTCCAATTTTAAATATTAATTTTTGCCAATTTTCAAAACGAAGATAGCCTACTGAATCAGAAATGTTTACCTTTGTCTCAAAAAGAAGTTTATACAACAATCAATTGTATTCCCTTTTTTCTAGACAAGAATACTACTAAAGAGAGAATTGCTTGCAAGAGCCAATCTCAATTTTGAGGTTGTGTTAGTTTGTAATTTATTTTATTTTAATTACTTGTCAATTATGTAAAATCTAAAAGATTCACTGTTTTTACACAGCCTTTCATGATGTACTCAGTGCATTTGGAAAAGATAAGAAAAAAGGAGAAAACTCTCTTAGCAAAGAAGAAAATGAAGGACATAATGGGAATAAAGAAAATGGTGAAATTTCACAGAATACCGGACCCGGGGGGATTGGGAAACTGGTAGATCCAGGTACAGTAGAGCAAAAACAGGTACACGAGCATTAGGAATAGACAATGGATTCTTGACGCATAGAGAATTGTTGACATGCAGATTTTTTGAACCAAAACATGTTATATGATTTTTCGCTTTTTATTCCAAACTAAAAAAAAATGCATGGATAGTGATTTTTAAGACTATTTTACACCCTTTACCAATTTATATACGTTAAATTTACACAAACAACTAAATGATAAAACTTGTATTATGTTTTTAAAACTAAAAGATATTATTTTCTACAACAATAATTCATTTTTTTCTGGACGATATTTTGGCATGTGATAACCGATTGCAATTATCAATCTCACATAGGGAGGTTATGTTAATTCTATATACACTTCCCAAATACATGTCAAAGAGTTCACTCTTCATTTCATTCGCAGCAATCGGTAGGGCACCAATTTAAGAAGCAGGAACTTCTTCAACACATACTTTTGCCTTTTCTTTTTATTTTGTACTTATCACACCCTGGGGATTATACCTTTTTTTTTACTCTGTAATGAACCGAGTTAACCATCAAACATCAAGTCACACAATTCTTCACCAGAACCGAAATAGTAAGTCACAGTTTCTCAAGCAACATCCCTGTGCACTCAAAAGAATTGTTAGTGTATGTTTACAGATACATTGTAGTTCCACGTATCCAGCGTACTCGCCATCTGGAGAAGGTATAATTTGGTACTACTGAGTGTCAAACACTGATCTCGAGTAAGATGCATCACCCGTGATAAAACTTTTGCATGTTTCCCACTCAATAGCAATTTTCTATAGGCTACAAGTAAGCGGATTTCCCTATGATTGTTCTGGTGGTCGTAGGAAATAAATTATATTGATCGGAGTAGGAAGTATAAGCACTACCACCTTTAATTTGAGACATCTATCTTGTAGATCGGTCCAGTAGTGACTGAGAAAACAGACGTATAACGTCTATTAAATATATAGATTGTCTTACAACATTTGACAACTCAGAACCAGGGTAAAATTACACACCATGTAATTTTAAAACAAAAGCTTAGCATTTAATTTGATCCTGAAACACGCAATCATAAAAGTGAAGGCTTAATTTATTTTAATTATTGTTTCACTCGCTCTATTTCACATGAACTTATTCTTTAGAATACAAAGAATCCTAATACAACTATTGTTATACAATTTATTCATATCCATTCTAAATAAAATAAATAAAAACCTTCCTCGGAAATCAGTGAAAACTCGCCTATAAACAATTTACTATTACTACTACCCGTCCTATCATCAATACGAACATTCATTGATATTTTGGTAAAGTTTCCACAGCTGTTTAGACAAAGAAATTTTCTGTTTTTGTTAGACGTATCCATTGTGACGTTGATTTATTTTCACAGACGAAAATCCCGAACTAATGTCTGAAATCCAAAAGATTTTAGGAGAATTTGCCCACAAACCCACTGGGACTGGAGAAGACAAAAGTGTAACAAATGGACAAACAGATCCGCTTGGAGCTAGCACTGTGGATAATAAATATACAGAAGCCCAAATAGCAGGTACGTTTACCTCATCAGAAATTGGATTCTTTGACGAAACAAGATGTGATGTCGTGCAGATCTTTTAACTCCCAGAAACTTCGGTTGAACCATCAAAGTAATCCACTATTCAATTTTTACTCTAAACTCAACAAAACTTTTGATATTTTTATAGCGATTGCTGTTCTTTGATTCCAAATATTAAATTTTACTTCTTGCTAATTAAAAAAGATACTGAATGATATAATTCTACTTTTGACTTTAAAATAGGTTTATACAACAATAACTATCATTCTCTTTCCTAGACAAGAATACTACTAAAGAGAAACTGCTTGCAAGTGTCAATCTCAGTTTTGAAGTTATGTTAGTTTGAAATTATTTTCCCTACTATTGAAAAACTAAGATTCACTGTTTATGCACAGCCCTTCATGGTCTAGTCAGTGCATTTGAGAACCAAAAGGAAAAGACAGAAAACCTTCATGGCAAAGGAGAACATCAAGGACCTAAAGGAAATAAAGAAGATAGTGATATTTCACAGAATACCGGAACCGGAGGGAATCCGGTACTTCCAGGTACAGTAGTGTAAAAACAGGTACACGAGCCTTAGGAATATACAATAGATCCTTAGACACATAGTGAATTAGATTGGCAAACCAGTACTTACAGGTTAAAAATATATCAACCAGCTTTGGGAATACCCATTAGATTCTATAGACATCAGTCAAAAAGCAAGTTAAAAATTTGGACTAGGTCTTGAAATCCCAAACTTGCCTCGTATCATCTTCGCTCTTAAAAGTTGGTAATTTTTATTTATGCTGTAAGGTTTTCTTTAGACAAAGCAAGGAAGTATGTTTTATCTATCGTTTTTCACAATAACACACACAACCCAACACAACAATATTTTTTCACTCTTTGGTCCACATCCCTTCGAGATGAAATAAATATAAACTCTCCATGGAAATCAGTAAAAACTTGCCTTTAAACAATTTACTATTACTACTACTAACACCCTTACTATCATCAATCCGATCATTTATAAATAGGAATTTTCTGTTTTTGTTGCCCGTATCTATTGTTTTGTTGGTCTGTTTATTCGCAGACAAAACTCCCGAACTAAAGCCTGGAATCCAAAGAGTTTTGGAAAGACTTGGCCACAAACCCAATGGGAATGGAGAAGGCCGAAGTATTACAAATGGTCCAACCGATCAGCTCGGTGCTGGCACTGGGGATGCTAAATATACAGACGCCCAAAAAGCAGGTACGTTTGCCTTATTAGAAAATATATTCTTTGACAAAACAAAATAAGACATCATGCAGATATTTCAGCCACCAGTAACTTTAGTCCATCAGAGTAGTCTTATATTCAATTGTATCTTAACTGAGCAACACTTTTGATAATTCTATAATGCGATTGTTGTTTCTTTGTTTTCAAATTTTAAATATTAATTTTTGCAATTTCCAAAACAAAGATACTGAATGAGAAATGTTTATCTTTGTCTAAAAAAAGTGTATAAAACAATAATTTTTATTCTCTTTTCCAGACAAGAACACTACTAAAGAGAGAATTGCTTGCAAGAGTCAATCTCAATTTTGTAATTTTGTTTATTTTAGTTACTTGTCAATTATGTAAAATCTAAAAGATTCACTGTTTGTACACAGCCTTTCATGATGTACTCAGTGCATTTGGAAAAGATAAGAAAAAAGGAGAAAACTCTCTTAGCAAAGAAGAAAATGGTGAAATTTCACAGAATACCGGACCCGGGGGGGTTGGGAAATTGGTAGATCCAGGTACAGTAGTGTAAAAACAAGTACACGAGCATTAGGAATAGACAATGGATTCTTGACGCATAGAGAATTGTTGACATGCAGATTTTTTGAACCAAAAAATGTCATATGATTTGTCTCTTTTTATTCCAAACTAAAAAAATGCTTGGATGTTGATTTTTAAGACTATTTTACACCCTTTACCAATTTATATACGTTCAATTTGCACAAGCAACTAAATGATAAAACTTGGATTGTGTTTTCAAAACTAAAAGATACTATTTTCTACAATAATAATAAATTTTTTTTCTGGACGATATTTTTGGCATAAGTAATTTGGCAAAATAAACTATTGATAACTGATTGCAATTCTCAATCTCACATAGGGAGGTTATGTTAATTCTGTACACAATTCCCAAATACATGTCAAAGTGTTCACTCTTCATTTCATTCGCAGCAATCAGTAGGGCACCAATTCAAGAAGCAGGAACTTGTTAACACATACTTTTGCCTTTTCTTTTTATTTTTGTACTTTTCACACCCTGGGGATTATACATTTTTTGCTCTGTAATGAACCGAGTACATTAATTAAACATCAAGTCACACAATTCTTCACCAGAACCGAAATAGTAAGTCACAGTTTCTCAAGCAACATCCCTCTGTACTTGAAAAAATGGTTAGTGTATAGGCTACGTATAGTTCACTGATACATTGTAGTTCCACGTATCCAGCGTACTCGCCATCTCGAGAAGGTATAATTTGGTACTGATGAACGTCAAACACTAAGCTCGAGTAAGATGCATCACCTATGATAAAATGTTTGCATGTTTCCCACTCATTAGCAATTTTCTGTAGGCTACAAGCAAGCGGATTTCCTTATGATTGTTCTGGTGGCCGTAGAAAATAAATTATATTGATTGGAGTAGGAAGTATAAGCACTACCCCCTTTAATTTGAGACATCAATCTTGGAGATCGGTCCAGTAGTGACTGAGAAAATAGACGTATAACTGTCTATTAAATATATAGATTGTCTTACAACATTTGACAACTCAGAACCAGGGTAAAATTACACACCATGTAATTTTAAAACAAAAGCTTAGCATTTAATTTGATCCTGAAACACGCAATCATAAAACTGAAGGCTTAATTTATTTTAATTAGGGTTTCACTCGCTCTATTTCTCATGAACTTATTCTTAAGATTACAATGAATCCGAATACAACTTCTGTTATATAATTTACTAGCTGTACCCGCGGGCTTTGCCCCGTTTAACTTCATACGTGAGCTCGTTCGCATGGCTCAATCACGTCCTGGTTGAAGTTCGTTCGCTACGCTCACTCACCTTTAGGTTGGAGCTCGCTCGCTGCGCTCACACGTCCTGGTTGAAGTTCGTTCGCTATACGCTCACTCATCTTTAGGTTGGAGCTCGTTCGCTACGCTCACTCACCTTTAGGTTGGAGCTCGTTCGCTGCGCTCACTTGCCTTCAGGTAGGCTCGTTTGCTACGCTAACTCGCCTCCAGGTTGAAGTTCGTTCGCTACGCTCACTCACCTTTTGGTTGCAAATTAGCTGTTGTCATGAATTAAAAAAATAATAGTGCTGCACCCTGCTGGTAATCCTTGTAACTAAAATGCTATTGAACATCATAAAATAGAACCAACTTGTTTAATTGAAACAGCTGTTAAGATTCATTTATTCCTTTTAAATATGAAAAATCATACGGTTAACATGGGAAACTCCAGAGCCACTGGGGCGGAGCCCAAGAGTCCGATCAGGATAAAAACAACTTAGTTTTCCTATTTAATGCCTAAAGAATCAGTGTACCAAATTTCAGCCTCCTAGTTAAATGGGAAGTGGGAGAATTAGTGATGAGTGAGTGAGTGAGTGAGTCAGTGAGGGCTTTGCCTTTTATAGATTCATATCCATTCTGTTGAGATAAAAAATTATTTACTCAGTCAACAGCTGTAATTCTGATTATTATAATGTTAGTTTGTTTAAGTTGTTATGTAAACAAACTATTTAGTCTATTAAATGGTTCTTTAACAGTTCTTACTTTTCTTTTATCCCACTAGCAAAATCAGTTTATTACAACACATTCGAAATAAAATAAATAAAAACCTTCCTTGGAAATAAGTGAAAACTTGCTTATAAACAATTTACTATTACTACTACCCGTGCTATCATCAATACGAACATTCATAGATATTTTGGTAATGTTTCCACAGCTATTTAGACAAAGGAATTTTCTGTGTTTTTGTTAGACGTTGTGACGTTGATTTGTTTTCACAGACGAAAATCCCGAACTAATGTCTGAAATCCAAAAGATTTTAGAAGAATTTGACCACAAACCCACTGGGAATGGAGAAGACCAAAGCACTACAAATGGTCCAACCGATCAGCCCGGTGCTAGCACAGGGGATGTTAAATATACAGAAGACCAAATAGCAGGTACGTTTACCTCATCAGAAAATGAATTCTTAGACGAAACAAGATGTGGTGGCGTGCAGATATTTTAGCCTCCAGAAACTTCGGTTGAACCATCAACGAAATCTGATATTCAACTTTAAACTCTTAACTCAACAAAACTTGTCAAATTTCTATAGCTATAGCTGTGTAATTTTTTTCTTTTTGCCAATTTCCAAAAAAGATACTGCATGAGGTAATGCTACTTATGACTTAAAAATATGTTTATCCAACATTCATTACCATTCTCTTTCTAGACAAGAATACTACTAGAGAGAAACTGCTTGCAAGTGACACTCCAAATAAAAAAAAATAAATAAAAAATAAATTGAAGTAATGTTTGTTTGAAATTATTTTATTTTAGTTGCTTGCTAATTATTTAAAAACTAAAAGATTCACTATTTATTCGCAGCCCTTCATGGTCTAGTCAGTGCATTTGAAAACCAAAAGGAAGAGGCAGAAAACCTTCATGGCAAAGGAGAAAATCAAGGACCTAAGGGAAATAAAGAAAATAGTGATGTATCACAGAGTACCGATGCCAGAGAGAATGGGAAACCGGTACTTCCAGGTACGGTGGTGTAAAAAACAGGCACATGAGCCTTAGGAACAAACCAATGGATTTATAGACATTTAGAAAATTGTTGACATTCATAGATATTTTGGTAAAGTTTCCACAGCTAGTTACACAACTGAATTTTCTATTCTTGTTGGCATTGTTCCATTTTGACGTTGATTTGTTTAATCATAGACAAATATCCTAAACTAATGTCTAAAATCCAAAAACATTTTGTAGGATTTGGAGGAAGCCCTTCAGGAAAGGAGGGAAGCCAGGGACCCATTGGGAATGGAGAGGACAAAAGTATTACAAATAGTCAAACAGATCAGCCTAGTTCTATAACTGGGGATTTTGAACACAAAGAAGCCAAAACATCAGGTACGTTCGCCTTGTATAAAATTCCTGAACAAAACGAGATGTGATGGCATTTTAGCCTCCAGGAACTTCAGTTGAACTGTCGAAGGGATCAGCAACTCAATTTTTATTGTAATATCAGCAATACTTTTGTCTGTCCGGTGGCGATTGCTATTTCTTTGTTTTCAAATTTTAGATTGTACTTTTTTACTTACAAAAAAAGATACTGAATGAAAAAAAAATAATTTTGTCTTCAAAGATGTTATACAACAATCATTGTTATGCTGGTTTCTAGACAAGACTACTTATAATAAAAATTACTTGCATTTGTCAATCTCAATTTTAAAGCTATGTTAGTTTAAAATAATTTTATTTAAGTTAATTGCCAATTTAAAATCTTTAATATTTAATGTTTATTCGCAGCCCTTCATGGTGTACCCCATGAACCGTATAGTCAAAATAAAATGGTAGGAAGCTCTCTTAGCAAAGGAGAAGATCAAGGACCTAATGGAAAGAAAGAAAATAGTAAAATTTCACAGAATACCGGAACCGGAGGAATTGGGAAACCGATAGATCCAGGTACAGTAGTGTAAAAACATGTAAACAAGCCTTAGGAATAGACAATGGATTCTTACACACATAGGGAATTGTTGACATGCAAATTTTTTAACCACAAACGTTATATGATTTTGAACTTTTATTCTAAGCTCAAAAGATGCTTGGATAGTGATTTTTAAGACTGTTTCCACACCTTTTACTAATTTCTATTTATTAAATTCAAACAATTAGCTAGATGAGAAAAATTTCAATTTGTTTTAAAGAGATTTTCTATTTTATACAACAATAATAATTATTTTTCTTCCCGCACGATATTTTTGGTCTGTAATATTCGATAACAAATTTCAATCTCAAATAGGATGATCATGTTCATTTGAAATAATTTTACTGTAAACATTTCCCAAATACAAGATTAAAACGTTTGCTTTTCATTCTCAGCAATTGGTGGGACACCAATTCAAGGAACACGAACTAGTGGAGTTCAACCAATTGACGGAAATACACAAACATCTCTAATTACTGAAACAGGTAAGGTGAAAAGAGAATGAATTGTTAGACATCAATTCTGTTGGAAGATGACATAGCAAGCCTAATGACTGCATCCATGCAACAGTATACAGATCTTTCGATTCCAATTTACTATTTTAATTGACTATTACTACTGCCCTTACTATCATCATCACGAACATTTATAGATATTTTGGTAAAGTTTTCACAGCTTTTTTGTCTCTGGATATTTTTGTCTTTGGCCGTATCCATTATGATGTTGATTTGTTTATTCACAGACGAAAATCCCGAACTTATGTCTGATATCCTAAGACTATTGGGAGAATTTGACCACGATCCCAAAGGGAATGGAGACAAAAGGATTGCAAATGGACAAACAGATCACCTCGGTGCTAGCACTCCGGATGTTGAAAATATAGAAGCCAAAATAGCAGGTACGTTTGCCTCATTAGAAAAGGATTCTTTGGCAAAACAAGATGTGACGTCAAGCAGATATTTTAGCCTCCAGAAACTTCTGTTGAACCATCAACCTAATCTGATATTCAATGTTTACTCTAAACTAAACTAAAAACTTTTGATATTGCTATAGTAATTTGTTGTTTCTTTGTTTTTAAACTTTAAATGTTACCTTCTGCCTGAATAAGAAAAAAAATATACTGAATAAGAAAGTTCTAATTTTGTCTTTAAAAGATGTTATACAACAATCTTTACCACTTTGTTCCCTAGACAAAAATACTAAAGAGTTTGCATTATTTTGAACTTAGATTAGATTTAAATTATATTGAAAATCTATAAGATTCACTGTTTATTCGCAGCAATTCAAAATGTAATTAATGCATTGGAGGACCATAAGAAAAACGGAGGGAACTTTTTTAACAATGGAAAACATCAAGGACGTAATGGAAATAAAGAAAATGGTGAAATTTCACATAATACCAGAACCAGGGGTGTTGGGAAACCGTTACCTAGAGGTACAGTAGTGTAAAATACAAGTACACTAGCCTTAGGAATAGAAAATGGATTCTTAGACACAAACAGAGTTGTTGACATGCAAATTTGTTTTAACAACAAAAAGTTATATGATTTTCACTTTTTATTCTTGACTCAAAAATGCTTGGATAGCGATTTTTTTTACTGTTTACACACCTTTTACCAATTCCTATACGCTAAATTCAAACAAGCAACTAAACTAGAAAACTACTATTTTGTTTTAAAAATATACTATTTTCTACAACAATAATATCTTTATATTTTCTGGATTTTGTTTTCTTTATTTTTTTACCTGTGATAACTGCTTGCAAATCCCAATCCCTCATATTATGAAGTATTTAATTAATTTTAAATAATTCTACTGTATACATTTCCCAAATACAAGCCTTAGGGGTTCCCTTTTCGTTCGAAGCAATTTGTGGGACACCAATTCAAGAAGCACGAACTAGTTGAATTCCACCAAATGACCGAAATACACAAACGTCTCAGATTAGTAATACATGTAAGGTGGGAAGAGAATGGAATATTAGACATTAACTCTGTTGGAATCTGACATAGCAATCCTAATGACTGTATTCATCCAACAGGCTAATTTAACTTTACACAGATTAATTTGATTACAATTTACCCTGTTCATATGTCGGATAGCAGTTGTCTGTGCAGTGATTTTGAACCCCACACTGAAGCGCACGAAATGGGCTTGCTAATGTTTTAACGGTTATTCTCATAATTTAAAATATTATTGGGGTCCTTCATTTGCTAATTCTTTCATTAATATTGATGAAGTACCCTCTCGTCTCCCTAACCACTCCCGAACCCACCGTCGTTTCTTCTTGTTCTTGTTTTTTGCACAGATCACTTACGCAAATCCGCAGCAGACGTCTTAAATATCCCAAACATGACATTTTCCTCAGCACAGTAATTTATTCTACACAACCATCAAACTGAAGTAGCCGCTACAACTCGCCATGTGTGACTGGAAGTGTTTTTCAGCCTGCGAGTACAAGTGGTGACTATATAGTAGACTTATAGTGGCGAGTGTGTGACAGGGCCTTAAGTTCTATTCTAGTTTCCAACATGAATGGTAATGTCATAACATCCATCCTAACAGCCGTATGGCAACAAAGGGCTTTTAACAACTGGAGGAAATATTTGCCAGTTTATTTAGAAAGTTATAATTATTGTAAGAATGCATTTATCTTTTAGCAGGCTCCTTTAATTTGTGGATGAGCAAATTTCAAGAGTTCCAGATGGCAGACGGACATCCCACTAAGAGTAAAATATCCGGTTTCTTTGCAAAGAAGAAGAAAGGTAAGGATGTATTACTCTATGCTATTCTACAGCATGATGCCAAAGAATGTCGCTATTGTTATTTAATGAACCAGACTTTTCAAACACGCTACATATAGTTACATATCAATTCTGATTATTGAACTATATATTGAAATAATGGACAGAATAAATAGTTCTTTATCATATTTATACATCAGCTAATTTGGGTGTCGATATTTCTTAGAATATTTTATTCATTTTTATGAAGAAGTATTTACTATATTAGTTTACTGATAGTTATAGTGTATTATTTATTGCTTGAAGATGAAGTACGAAGAAGATTAACTATGGAAAATGTGAAAGTATAGTGTTGTGAAAATTTCACTTAATGTGTGTGAAGTGTTCATAAGTCATAAATATTATTATGTGAATCGTTCAAGTGTTAAAACCAATATTTTAATTAGAGGTTATAGTGTATGTTTACATAAACAAATCATTATATTTTTTTACTAGCTGGCTTGACATACGTCGTCTTGTCCTAATGTGGTTTTATGTCAAATGCTAGTTCATTTACAAGATGAGCTCGTTCGCATCGCTCAATTAAAAAAAATACTGAATTTTAATTATAATTTTCCTATTAAAGCCATAAAACAACGTAAAAAACAATAAAAACTGCCTGAACGATTTTGATTAAAAATTTAGTATGTAATAAGTCCTTTAAACTCCAAACAAAATGGTACAACTCCGCTGCTGTAAAATTACGGTTCAGTAGTGATAGCATCTTTTGTGATTTTCCCCGTCAAATATCAAAGTTACTCCCACTCGTTAAAAGGGTTATTGACAATGATAGGGTTATAAGGGTTAATGGGAAGTATTTGCCGGATTGCTAATAGAATTTATTTGGAAAGTTATAATGTACGAATGCATTCATGTGTTCGCAGGCTTCCTTTTGAGATTCTTGGAGAAACTCATCGAGATCGTGAAGGCAAGCAGTCTTCTTCCTACGAATGAAAAAGCCAGTCATATTTCGCAGATGAATAAAGGTAAGTCTGTATATTCTACACTATTATACTCGATGTTGCCAAAGAAGGTTACTCTTTTAATTAATTCACCAGACTTTCCGAACACGCTACAAACTTGAAAGCCTACAGTTATAATAAATACATATGTAGAAAAATTCCCTTGGGTCTTTATTCGATTATGATCAATGTGAACAACATGGCAAACCAACTAAATATAAAAAAATGCTTTTAACTTTTTGGCTTGTGAAATATGGGTTTGTTATCAATGCTTAGCAATTAATAGACAGTTTGAATGAAGGGTTAATGTGCTTCATAATTTTCCCCATTCCTATGTCTTTGATTTCTTTACTTTTACTTACTCAAGTCACATTGTAAGTAATCAAGAATTTATTTGAAATGGTTTTGCAAATCAAATTACTTTATACCAGCATTTTGATGTTCCACGATTTTGCTCTGTATGGTAGTACCCTATACGTTTGTAGCGTATTTTGAAGGTTCAGTATATTAATAAAAAATACTAATCTCTTCGAGGGAGGTCGTACACGAAGTCCAAAACCGCGTTCACAACATAGATACAACACTGTTTTAACAAAGGTTTAATAATAGGAAAAACCGCAAGCTCGATAACAAACTAAATGTTGACATCAGTTGACAGTTTTTTGCCACAACAGCTTTGTTTTTCACAAGAAGTTGTAAACATCTGTTTGCAGTATTGAGTTTGAGTCGCGTTTATGCCGTGGTTTGCTACAAAATGTTTAAAACATGTGCCATCAACATTTTGTCACAAGCTCTGTGGAAAATTAGGATGTGTGTGTTACAACCTTATTCCCGCTAAAATATCGTCCTCGGGCTCTGCCCAGAAGGCATTAAAAGGGTCGATGTAAAGATTGAAAATTAAATTTTCTTGATATATCTCCATGTCAATAATGAGGAAATACACGATGTTTATATTTTGACATTTCAATTACAAATCTGTGTATACGCTTTATTTCCAATACATACAGCTTATTAAAAGCTAAATACAATAATTTGTACAACTATGTGGTTGGTTAATGTATTTTAAGATTGTGGTAATTGACGATTAAATAATGTTTCATAAAATTCCTGTAACAACCTACATCCTTATATCGAATATTTTTAACTTACTGTCTTATTTGTATTTACATTGTACTTATATTGTCTTATTTAGTATTTAAAATTATTTTGACTTGTGTAAAGGGTTGTTTCATCCCTTATTTTTTATTATATTAATAAAAATACAAAAAATAATAAAAATGATTCTGAAACTTAAAAAATAATGCAGGATTAAAATCGATGTTTTTACAAAATGTTTTCGATTTATTGTGAACTACCCTTGAATTTCAAACTGTAATAATTAAAGTAATTTTTCAAGATATTTTTATGCTATTTGGTATACGAGGTATGAGGTAAGTACAATTTAGTTATACTATTATATTTAATACATTAACTTCCTGTGACCTTGAAAAGCAGACTTTTTTATTTATTAATGTTTTATAATGCAACAAATTTTTAGTTAGGCCTTTGTATAAATTAATTGTATGAAAAAGAAATATGTAAATATTTCAGAATGTATTTCAAAAGTAGAAGTAAAATGTAATATATATATATTTTTTATTTCTAAAATAACATTTTAATATCTTTTCAGACACAACTGAAACATGGCAATTTGTTTAACTAGCAGCAGTCATATCACAATCAAAATCAACATTATTAATTTTATCGTTTTTGATCCAGAAATATTAACAGAATCGTTTGTGATGTTGATGTGTGTGTGTAAGGGTGTGTACTGGTCTACATACCACAACCGTGGTCCGATTTTTATTACATCTGGGACGTGGGCCCATCCGTGGTCTCTCCAGGTTTCTTTCAATTTTTGAAAATATTCAATTTTAATTATGATTTTCCTATAAAAACCCATAAAACAACGTAAACTACGATAACAAACTGCTTGAACATTTTTTATTAATATTTAGTATGTTATAGTTATTTTTACTCCAAACACATAGGTACATCTCCATTGCTGTAAAATAACGGTTCAGAAGTGATTGTTACTATTGTGATTATCCCCATTAATATATCAAAGTTGATCCCACTGATACCCGTGATTATGGGGGTTATTGACAAGGTCAAGCTAATGGGTGGAAGTATTTGCCAGTTTGCTGATTCTCTTTTTCTGGAAGTCATTGAAAGAATGTATTGTATGTTTTCGCAGGCTCCTCGAAGATTTTCTTGAACAAGCACTCCCAGTTACCCATGACAGACAAACAAATTACTACGAGAAAATTACCCAGTCACAATTCGGTGGTGAATACAGGTAAGGCTATTATAATGTACACGCTATTATCATGTACGTTGACTAAAAGGTCACTTTTTGATTAATTCAACAGACTTATCGTACGAGCTTTTTTATTTAAGATTTAGCTTTTTTATTTTAATTTTATATATTCTATTATAATTTGGTTTACAATTTTTTTTACCTAGCAGACGCACAGGCAGCTTTTGCCAATGTCTGTAGATTTTCTTAAAATAAATCAAACTACTATACCTGTTGCTCGAAATCGAGCAATTTTCAAGTACCTGTATTGACGAACATTCATAGATATTTTGGTAAAGTTTTCACAGCTAGTTACACAAATAAATTTTCTATTGTTGTTGGCATTGTTCCATTGTGATGTTGATTTGTTTCATCATAGACAAATATCCCAAACTAATGTCTAAAATCCAAAGACATTTTGTAGGATTTGGAAGAATCCCTTCAGAAAATGAGAGAAGCGAAGGACCCAGTGGGATTGGAGAAGGCAAAAGTATTACAAATAGTCGAACAGATCAGCCTAGTGCTAGAACTGGGGATTTTAGACATAACGAAGCCAAAATATCAGGTACGTTCGCCTTGTAAAAATGGACTCCTTAACAAAACGAGATGTTACGGCATTAAAAGCCTCCAGAAACTTCAGATGAACTGTCGAAGGGAACAGAAATAAAATGTTTACTGTAATCTCAGCAATACTTTAGACTTTTCAGTGGCTATTGCTATTTCATTGTTTTCAAATTTTAATTTTACTTTTTTTCAACTTACAAAAAAAGATACTGAATGAGAAAATGTTACTTTTGTCTTGAAAAATGTTTATACAAGAATATTTATAAGAAAAATTACTTGCAAGTCTTAATTGCTATTTTAAAGTTATGTTAGTTTGAAACAATTTTATTTTAGTTACTTTCCAATTTAAAATCTAAAAATTCGCTGTTTGTTCGCAGCCTTCCATGAACCGGATGATCAAAATAAAATTGTAGAAAACTCTCTTAGCAAAGGAGAAAATCAAGGACCTAATGGAAATAAAGAAACTAGTGAAATTTCACAGAATACCGGAACCGGATGGATTGAGAAACCGGTACTTCCAGGTAAAGTATTGTAAAAACATGTACACGAGCCTTAGGAATAGACAATGGATTCTTAGACACATAGTGAATTGTTGACAGGCAGATTGTTTGAACAAAAAAATAATAATATGATTTTCACTATGTATTCTAAACCTCAAAAAATGTTTCGATAGCGAATCTTAAGACAGTTTACCAAACCTACCTTTTACCAATTTCAAAACAAAAAATATTTTTGTGGTTTTATATACGTTAAATTAAAACAAGGGACTAAAAATGAGAAAATGTTTATTTTGTTTAAAAAGATACTATTTTCTATAATTATCTTTCTTTTTCATAGACGATATTTTTGGCCTATGAAAACTGCTTGCAAAATTCAATCTCACATGGGAAGGTTAAGTTAATTTCAAATAACTCTACTGGTAACACTTCCCAAATGCAGTCTAAGAGGTTCACTTTTTGTTCGCGGCAATTGGTGGTACATTTGCTTTGAAATTTCAATGTAAACAAGAAGAACTGCCAAATTGCATATTTCACAATTTAAGACAGCTAATCCAATGAAATATATATGAATATAATTTATTATTATTATCATTATTATTATTATTATATTATATATATGATATATTATATTTATTATTATTATATATATTTTATATATATAAATTATATATATATATAATAGATAGGATGTTGGTTTGTTTATATGTTTGTTTATTTGGCTGTTATAATCCTAGACACCGCTGGACCGATGGCTTCAAAACTTGGTACATACGTGTAGAATTTCATGGAATAGGTTTACTCGTTTTTCACACCATCAATTTCGTGATCAATCCAAATGGCTCCGCCCCAGTGGCTCTGGAGTTTCCCCATGTTAACCTTATGAGTACTTATATTTAAATTGAATTAATGAATCTTAACAGCTATTTCAACTAAACAATTTGATTCTGTGATGTTCAATAGCATTAAAAAGTTAACAGGTTTACCAACAGGGTGCAGCACTATTATTTGTTAAAATATTTTACAACAGCTAATTTGTACCAAACAGAAACAGTAAGATGTGAGAAAAATTACCTACAAGTCTCAATCTCAATTTTAAAGTTATGTTAGTTTAAAATTATTTTATTTTAGATACTTTCCGATTTAAAATCTTAAAGATTCACTGTTTATTCGCAGCCCTCCATGAACCGGATGATCAAAATAAAATGGTAGAAAACTCTCTTAGCAAAGGTGAAAATCAAGGACCTAATGGAAATAAAGGAAATAGTGAAATTTCACAGAATACCGGAACCGGAGGGATTGGGAAACCGGTGCTTCCAGGTACAGTATTGTAAAAACATGTACACGCGCCTTAGAAATAGACAATGTATTCTTGACGTTTATACAACAATCATTATCATTAATGTGTATTATTTTTTCACTGTCGCTCATATACTGTTTTAACAATGTCATTGGCCTTGGTTCTTGGCTATGGTGTATCAAAAACGAGTTTGCTAACCAGAATTTACTTGGATTAGCTCTGTAAATTCACGCCACTTATCAAATAATACTCTATTCGATACTGAGTAAACTCATGTTTTTAGACTTCTACCAAAACGTTCACAGTGTAGTGCTTGGTGGCAACGTAGGCATTTACGAAAAAACGGGACCCATTTTCAAAACTGTCGTTTAACCACCCGAAATGGATGTGTATGTAACATTGTCGTTTAGAAAAGAGCGTAGGAAGTAATTCACTATTCTAATAAAGGGATATCTATATCCAATAACCAGAACTGCACAGTAAGCCTAAGTTTGAACTGTAAATATTAGACTTAGTTTTAAAATTGTTCCACAGTGAAACTTAATATTCCAATGATTTTTTATTCAGTAGTGTGGTGAAAAACATAGTTCAAACCTCAAGCAAAAGTGTTTTGCACGGTCTCGACCAATGGAGTGCTTGCACTTCAAACATAATAGTAAACATAACATGGTCTCGAACGTGCAAAATCGTACTTTCCATTCTTGATATAAAATATACTACAGCTGATGTCCTCAACTCCAGGTGATTCTTTTTTGCATTAATAAAAAAAAGTTATTGCTGCAACATTGTATTGAAAACAACATTTTCGTTGCTGTATGATATTTATTTGTGCACATCATAAAATACAGTTATTTGTACAGCTAGTGAGCATAGTGGTATTTTTTTAACGAGAGGCGCACAAGGTTGCCGGTCGTTTAGATTGTATCAAGATAAAAAAATACAGTTATGTATAACATTTAAAATGTGATTATCGATTTATTCTACTCATGGGCATTCACCTGTTGATTGTGAATAAACTAATTCTAATGACCGAAATGCATCTGTGTAGGAAAACTGTAGACAAAATGTGTTTTGTCCATCACCATTCATTTCCTCTAATGACCAATTGTGATGTTGCAGCGACTGTTTATGGAGACGACAAATGCGAGATTTGTCCATGGACTAGGTGCACACCCGGGGGGACGAGCCATTGGACAACCGTTAACATGGAGGACGACATAAGGACAATTATGTCTGACGACTTGGACAAGATGAAGCTTATCCCCATACTCGCTTTCCGCACGGAGAACGAAAGAAAAACACTCGCTGAGAAATACAGAGTAATCGAGAAAGTCAAACTGAGAAAGACAGTGCACGATAGAATCACGATAGGGAATAGGTTCCAGAAAACCATGGAGGACCTGGCAACACCCTTGGACGAGTTTTACGCCTATCAGTTGAATTATATACTGTTTACATTTCTCGAACCCAGGTTGACAAATCATCCTAGTTTCAGCATTGGAAAAACTTTCCCACAAAAGGTGGCAGCGCGGAAAATTTTGATACAGATAATCGTAACTCTTACACCTTGTCTTATGCAAAAAGTCAGAGAGTTTTATAAGGTACAGTATGGAGATTCACTAGAAAACGATATAAATGCAATTTTGTCAACGCATCAGACCCCTGAAAAAAATGGAATGGATGAAAAGTACATCAAATTCATCACGGACCTTATCAAACGTGAGTCATATATCGTGCGGGAGAACACACTGGATTCCGAACCAAACCAAGATGATCAACACCTTCTGTCAAACGCGCAATTCCTTCAACTTTCTCTTCCCGAAATGAAGAAATTTGTCGAAGAAAAGGGAGTTGATACCATAAAGGCACACCTCAAAGAAAACGATATGTTTGACGAAGAATTGCATACAACCATACTGGACATAGCGTTGAATCAACAGAAGTTTTTTGCTGATGAACTACGTAAAATGTTTTTAGAAAAACCATTTGACGACGTAAAATTTATAAATTTTATGAGAGGCCACTTTGGAACTGATCTAGGAGATATCCAAAAGGAATACGACGAAGAGAGTGTAAGAAAAAGAGAGGAAAACTTGTTTGAAGCGTTTGAACATACGGATACAACTAAAAAGCATTACTACAATGCTATTTACGCTCTTCTCACCGGCAAACTTTTAATGTAAAACACACCATTATAACCATTATTATAGTAATATCGTGTTTCTTACCGTTATTTAAGTCTTCAAAATGGATCAAACAATATAAAGTTCTGCAGTGTAAATAACAATTTTAAAGAAACTCCTGCGCCATTCTATACTAAAGAGGACGTCACCAAATCATTTTATTTCTTAAATAGTGTGTGTGAAATTTCGGATATTTCCATCAACTTTTAAAAATCAGAATGGTTTTCTTTCGATGAATTTAAGTAATTTCTCGTATTTGCTATATTGAACATTATTTGTGTTTGTAACTAATCATAAAAAACACAACATGTAACAATTAAAGGTAAATTTGAAATTTTTGTAAAATGTTATGTCTCCCATTTACTTCGAATAGTGTTAGACTTTAAATCTTATCGTGATATATAGAGGTTTTTAGTTGTACTTCATGTTGATGACGTTTTAGACTGTTAATTTTGATTTAACAGGATTTTCTTTTACTGTAGGGTAGCCTTTATTTTACGATTTTTGTTTGGTATTTATTTCTTCTGATTTCGCTTACTCTAAAACTATCAATGTTTAAATTATTGTTGTTATAACTAAAGAGTGTACTGTATAATATACACTTAAAAATATTTCATTGTTTTGAAAAGCAATTCCTGTTGATATTTTTACTCGACGTGCTAATGGACACATATGAGTAACAAGTATATTTCTTACGTCAATTTTGGAATCAGCTTCAATTAACACCATTAGCCTCACAGTATAACTAATTTCTGCATCAAATAGAAGTTCTAAACCCGTGGAAATAAATCCAGCCTGTAAAAATCTATTTTCACTATAATTTGCATATGAACTTTCAAAAATGTAATGTAGGCCTTATGGGTTGCCATGCCACCATGTACTGTTTTGCACGCACATAAACACACGTTACTCATGTTCATACAGATCAAAAGAAAAGAGCATTTGGATAAATATCATTCAGCATAGTATACTAAAAGAAAAATAACCAGGTCTATGTTTCGAGGTGGGATTTACGAGAAGTAAACACGGTAAAATACATAATTTGTTTTCAGTGTCCACCAAAAACACAACAAAATAAGTTTACATACGGAAATTACAACGCCCATTATCAATAGGTCAATAAAAAACTAATTAAATTATGTGGTCTTACAATATAGTGTTTCCAGTTATGATGTCTTTTTACGGGTTTCTACCATATCTCTGGACATTTAAATAATCTGACTGAACTGTCAATAGTAGTTTACGCAACGATTGCGTAAAGTTAGTGTTAACGACACGAGTAGAAAATTTAAGGTACGAGCCTTGGCGAGTGCCTTAAAAACTTCTATGAGTGTCGTTAACACTATTTACGCGAGTTGCGTACACTACTTTACCTACGACAGTGTTTTAATTACCAAAAATAACTACCCATAACTTCTAAGAAAGGTTATGTTTTCTTTCATAACCTCTCATTGCCAATGACAGTGATGCAACGAAACGTTGAACCAAACACTAATTGCACCACTCAACAATTAAATTGGCGTGAACAGCTGATTAGTTGAAGTTCGAAACATTACAATTTTACTTCTTCGCTCTCAATCCTTGAACGTCATTGGTCCGTTACCCGTGTTGTTATGAGTAAAACCTTGTGTTGGTTAGTCTATGGTAAAACTATGCTGTTATGGAAGTAAACAATGCTGGTATGAGAAACTTTTCAATTCTAAGAACTGAACTGAAACGGCTACTTTAAAAAATGGTCGTAGGTAAAAGATTTAACATAATTGTTGTGTACTCTATGTCAATAATGAATAACGAATTGGACATATAATATGTTGCGTGGGGAATTCACGAGAAGATAAAATGAGGTCTTACACGAAAGCTGAAAAAGTATATATTTTAACCATGTTAATTGTAAATGTAATGTGACCCTTCTTAGATTTCCATTTCTTATTGCGAGTGTACAGTATTCAAGTGTAAACTTATTTTGAGGCCCAAGAGAAAACTCAAAGGGTCAAAAATAAACTTTTTACTTTTTAAAACCCACTTGAGGAGATTTATTAGTCAATGTTAATTTACTTGTTGGGGAAATAAATTTACTGTAGCCTGTAATGGGTTGATGGGGGTTGATAATTAAGTAATGAAGTAGACGAATTAATAAATAAATAATAATTGAACATAAACAAATGAACAAATGTTATGGCTAGGCGCTCACAACGTTTACGTGAGAAGAAAAAACAACCTTGAAAACGCCACACGTTTATATTGATTGGTGCGGCGAAACGTCGGAGCTGAGAACTTTAGTCTGTGATTTTATATTAAGTTTTATTTTTATTTTTGTATTTTTTATCATTGTGTATGTGCAATGAACTGTGATATGTGATATGTCAAGAACTGTGTTCTCCTGATTTCAATAAGGTGAGGGATGCCCAAAAATATTTATCATACTGAAATAAACAGATGATTAATGGTAGGAATAATAATTATATAAATAATCAATATTTAATTCAAAATGGACGTTTTAGTTAAGTGACACGGTGGATAACTTATGAGTAAATGGTAAACTTACGACTACGATCGCCAATCCGGTTCTTATTGGTTGATAGTAGTACTATTCTATGACGTCATGGCCACATTCTGAGGTATCCCAAAAGATTGTTACCTCAAAACGGACATTTTCCGTTTTCGATGTGTTCTCCTATTTACTAGGTTGCACCGACGCGCACGCTCAAAGACGAAGCTGGAGAGAGTTCGAACAGGAGGAGATCAGGCACTGGGGCAAGATGATTCCTGACCACAAACGACAAAAGGTAAGATATGAAGAGAAGGCTGAAGAAATGGAATACCTTTTCAGACTAATCAGAAGACAGTGCAGCAGATCAACCAGTCTATAAGATAGGTAGTGCGATAAGAAGGAAAAGACTTTCGCAGAGAAGAGAAGAAATACTTGTACTACCCCAGAAGAAGACGACAAAGAGTAAAAACGGTCTAGGTTGAAGATTGTTTAAATCGATTAGAGGTTTCAGGGGGGATAACTGTCTTGTTATGCAAAACTGGTTATTGAGTTTATTCAACCAACCACGGGATGAGGCAGATGGGCGACTAATGTGTATAGTCGTGATTTTCTACAACTCCACCATCGAGTTGTCCACCGTCACTCGCGGGAATATCGAATAGGCTATTATCGAGACGTGCGACATTGAAACTAGCATATATCTATATAATTCCGGTCAGTGTCCAACGGAAGGTGTTCAGCCTCTCACTTCCCATCATCACTCAACTCCAGACTCCATAGTGGTGGAAGGAGCTCCACTCCACTCATTAAAATTAGATGTTTATTTAATTGTATAATAATATAATTGTATAAAGATTTAAAATGGTGTTTTAATTTTAGCGAATTTCCCATATAGGGAATAAGCTATTACCGTAGGTCTCATGGTAAGACCTAGACCCGGGACCGATTTACTTTTTCGTTTTGAGGTCCCCAGAGGCCAAAAACACCATCCGTTCAAATTCATATATATATATATATATATATTTATATATGTGTCCGTTAGCGCGATAACTCGAGCAAAAATGATCCGATTTTGATGAAATTTGGTACAAAAGTGTAAACCTATGTTCATTCGAACGAGTTCGCGAACCAGCATGATCGGACCATGGGAACAGGGGTTTATGGGGGGTTTTATGGGGTAAAAATAGGTTTTTCCCATTTTTGACCCTAAAAACTTAAGATTTAGCAATTTCTTTCCAAATCATTTTGTAGAGCTTAAAAAAACAAATAATTTAGTATATTGAAGCGCTGTTGTATGCCTAACGGTCACGGAGAAAATTAAAAAAAAAAGGTAATTTAAAATTCCCATGTTATTCTTATGGAGAAAATGAAAACTGTTGTAATTTACTTGTTTATGGATATAATGTTGATAAAATTTGGCAAATTTATTTATTTCATCCTATACTATTGACATATTGTCAAAAAACACTTTTTACCTTCCCCGTAGCAGCAAACCTAAGCACTCGTTAAATCTAATGTTATTTAAATTGGAAATATATAACTTATGTTTTATTTATGGAAATATTTTAGTAAAAATGTAATCAGACAAATTGAAATTTGCTTAGTCTGCAGGTTTGCTGCGGCGGGGGTATTTTTTTTTAATGGCTAATATTGAAAATCTTTGAACATCTGCCATTGTGCGCAGGATCTTTTGAAGTGCGGTTGGCGGCATTTTATTCTACTAAAAACGACCTTTCATTTGATGTGCATACTGACCTATGCTTCCATTTAAGATTTTCTTCCAAATCGTTGTGGGCCGTCCCCCTGAAGAGTTATTGGATCACTGAATATGTGTTAAAATAGAGTGTTATGCCTTGTAACTTTGTACAAAGTATTGTAGCTCTATCTACAGTATTTTTTTAAATATTTTACTGTCTTCGGACTTTATTACCACCCTGCATACCTGGTTAACATATAGGCATATTCCTGTTATAATATTTCCCTTGAGCTACGCCCCATGGGCTTCAAAGTATCAACGTTTTGGAAGAATGTAAATAGTCAAAAATATAAATTGAAATAAGCTGTAAATACTATAATTTGACAGTTCAAACAGCAGGATGTTAAGAGGTACAGGTTCTACTCCCAAGATTCTAAAGCTTTATGATTATAAGAATAGTTTGATTAAAATATTTATGAAAATATACTTACTTTTACGGAATCATTACAATTTATACATGTTTTGGAATAATTTTGATATGGTAGCTTTTGTTTACAAACTTGAACTGATAAATAAATGTTTGGATCAGGATTTTAATAGGTTTTAAAAACGAAGAGATATATGTACTGGTACAGTTTAAAAAATGTAACTTACTCAATGTTTACACTTTTATTTGTGTTTTGTTATAATTCAATTTACAACTAAAAAAATTTATTTACCTTTTGTCTACAGCTCAATAAGTTGTAACTTTCGTTACGGCCGTTTCGGCATGAACATGCCATCATCAGACGTTTTCGGCTGAAGCAGCGTCGTCACAGTAGAAACATATAACACGAACACGAACACATTTTACGAATACAAATATACAAAAATAAAACTAACAGGCCTGTCGCACACACGTTACCGGTTGACATGATCAGAGCTAGATGCCGACTCTAATGAGTGTCTAATGTTGAGATTTTTTAACGCCATATAGATGTTGGCACTCACCGATATGGTCTTTATCACCATGCAAAATTTGAAAACGATTGCTTCAGCCGTCTAGGAGGAGTTTGCGTATTACGAAATGCATAAGAGTCGACGTACTAAACTAGTACTAGTTTAAGAGCTTCGCTTGATAAATTTATGAATGTTCACGGCTTTTTGCCTCTAGGGACCTCAAAACAAAAAGAATATCGGTCCCGGGTCCAGGTCTTACCACGAGTACTACAATAATAGTAATACTATGGTAATAGCTTACTCCTTATATGGGAAGTTCTCTAAATCACACCTACGGTGGACTTTTTATAGAATTTGTTATGTGGGTAGGGTACTTATCCATGGTATCTCCAGGCTAATCAAGAATTTTACAGTAGTAGAAGACCGTCGCTGAGTGTAAAAACAAAATACAAGTAATATTCAGTTCAATATTTCCCAACTGTCTCATAAAATATAAAATCTTATAATTCTATTTTACATATTATTCAAAAGTATCAATACTTGGCTTGCGCTCTAACTCATTCTTGTTAACCTTTACAAATAAATATGATCTTGAAAAATATTTGCGTCAATAACTAGAAATGATTCGCTGATGTACAATAATTGATCCAATTACTGTTTACCAAGTTGCACTTGTTTTCACCAACTGTCGCACTCGTCAATTCCAGTGTAGCCGCCATTTTCATAAAGTGTGTGTTCCTGTGCGTTAGGAGATGAACGTATGAACACAAAATGGACACATCTACCTGGTTGGCACTGATGGCCACATTTTACGTCTTGCATGATCAAGGTAAATTGTCTTACGAATTGCATCAATTTGTTTTTAAATTCTTGTGCGTACTGTCGAGCAATAATGATCTACTCGTACTTAGTGATGTTGGATTACTTTAGTAATTATTTTGGAACTACACAGAAAAAGGAACAGCTGATTTTAAGTGCAATTTGATGAATAATTTTTTCACCACACTACGATGTTTTAGCCGTTTTACAAACGTTAATTGGAGGCTGAAAGCTACGTATTGCTGTCCATGTCAGCTTTCATCGTCATTTGGGAACCGAGCAGGTGTTTGCGGCCCTAGGATCGAAAATCAGCTGTTAGCTTATTAACTTATAACATTAATGTATTTAATGCACAAGCTGTATCCATATTACCACTATTTACCACAACAATAATGCACACTAACAGTCAACACAACTACACCTTCAAGGTTATGTGAAGGAAAGATTTGAGGAATCAGCAAAAATAATAATAAATAGTTGCTAGTCAGTGAAGTCTATTAATTGAAATGTTTTGGATCAATTTGGATATTGATTGTGTATTTAATATGCATAAATTTTTTAAGTAAGTAAGCGAACAGCTGATTTTCAGCCCTAGGGATGTAAAAATCCGCTCGGTCCCCAAGTAACGAAATCCAGCAATAATTTTTGGCCACCAATAAACGTTTGTAAAACGGCTAAAAACATCGTAGTGCGAAAAATACATTGCTCTTATTTTATTGTCACCACAGCTTAGCAACTATTTATTATTTTTACTGATTCCTCTAAATTTGTCTTCGATAGCCTAACCGTAAATTTGCTCTTGTATTGACTGTTATAAGATCACTTTTTGCAATACACTTATGTTAAAATGATTAGTAACTGAGCGGAGCTAATAAGATCGAGCCTTATGCAAACTGTGTAATTGAATCATGCTATAACGGCTGAACACATCAAAACTTACCAAGGGTTTATTCAATAAAGAGTGGGAAAGATATTCAACCAACAATTTTCAATCTTATAAAACCTACACAATTTAATACTGACATAATTGTTTTCAAATTTTAACATAAGGGTTATGTGTGGCGATTACGAAATAACAACGTTGATGTAAATAATCATAGCATATGTTTATAAGCAAACAAACAAACGATCTTAATACAGTACAAAAGGAAGCCAACTCTGGTGAAAATCATTGATCAAAGATTAAACAGAGAGTTCCAGGGCATTTTGAAACTATTACTGATCAAGTAGGTACAGAATCTTTAAGTAACTGTTTCCTTTAATTTGAAATGAGTAAAATGTTCACTCAGGCAATTCGCACTAGATCTTACAGATGCAATTTCGGTACATCTCAGCCAGGATGCAATTAATGGTAAAATCCAGCGCGTTTGGAAACTACCGTGCTTGTGCCGTAAACACTCGTTTTCCGGCCTTTTAGTGGGATATACTAGTATGTAGTGGTGTTTATAAAAGAATGCCGGGATTTTAAACGGTCGTTGCTCAGGGACTATTCAAGATAATTAAATGATTTAAACGTCAAATTGAAGGGAAAAGAACAAAGTTTTTCTTCATACTTTGATACTATTCGGAATAATTTAAGAAAATTTATTTTCATCAATTTTCAATCAATTTTCATCAATCTTATATGAGCGTAAAACTGGCTAAGTCTCTACGCTTAGGGCGATCGGCACAAGATTTATCTGATACAACTGAATCTTCTTAGGCACAAAGACTCTTATGCACAAAGACTTTTACAGATAACATCATGAAGTGTTGATTTAGGTATGTTCAACTCAAGACTTCGTTGGGCAATCGTTTTTTGGGGCTTCTGATGCGGAATTGTCAGATTACTTCGACTGTGTTATCACTTGTTTTTATCCGGCCAGGTGAATGTCATTTCAAAACACTACGGTGTCACAAAACTCATTAAACCAGTGTTAAATTTATTTATCATCTAGAGATTTGAATTTAGTTTAATCTAGCAATCGATATAAACTCTGTGAACCACAGATAACACTCTGTGCCTTCTGTTGTGCCGTAAAAATTGCACTGGCGTAGTGGCGTCAGGCCTCTGAGTCACAATAGCGGCCTATCACCCTGCACCTGTTTTGCGCATTCCAAGGTCAAAGTTTCCTCCCTTACTACACGGGAACAAAACTTGGTTGTTTTAGCTCCAATTTGACGTGTAAAACGTTTAGTTACCTTCAATAGTACCCAAGCAATTACTATTTAAAATCCCGGCATTCTTTTATAAACACCTTGTATTTAAAGCGTGATTTACTAATTTTACTGTAACTTTCTCCCCTTATATGGAGAAAGTAGTGTGTCCGTCAAAATCTTACAGTCTGAGTTTCGGGTAGAATACATCCGTTATGGGTCCCCCTAAGCCAGTTTTTGAAGTGATGTCGGTGTTCGTGTGTGTGTGCTTGTGTACAGAGCTACAGACCACGCCTGTGGTGCGATTTTGATTTAATTTGGGATGTGGGTCCATCCATGGTATCTTTCAATTTTAGAAATTTTGAATTTTGGTTTTTAAATCGTGATTTTTCTATAAAACCCCTTAACACAGAAAATGCAAAAACGGCTTGAGCGATTTTGATTAAAATTTAGTATGTTATAGTCCTTTTAACTTCAAACAAAATGGTACAAGCATTGCTGTAAAATTGCAGTTCAAAAGTGATTGTAACATGTTATTTATAAAATATCAAAGTCACTCCCACCACCCGTGATACAATTGACAATGAGAAAGTATTTGCCAGTTTTCTGATCCCGTTTTTTTTGGAAAGTTGTAAGAATGCATTTATGTTTTCGCAGGCATAACTAAGATTATGTGGAACAGAGCCTATGACTATTTGATGTCAGACGATGAGCACCCTACCACGAGTGAAATAGCCGGACACATTTCCGATGTGAATAAAGGTAAGCACGTCTATTCTACGATCTTCTACTGTGGTTGAGTTATTTATAGTTGATGTGAGCCACAGATTGTGCAGATCTCAAATAACTTATTTCTATCGAATGTACGTACTTTTTACCAAGTTAAAGTAATGGAATGACTTATTCCGAGCTATAGCAACTGTTTTGACCCATGAAACTGGTCAGCAACAAAAAATAAGGAAGAATTTTAGACACTAGCGTATTCTGTGACTGGCTCACACATCTCTTTTTTTAATTGGCGATAGCTAGTCGATATTGATGGGTCTATTTCAGTATCCAATAGTCAATGCATGTAAATAACAGATCAACTACAGGTTGATATAAACTGTAGTCCAATAATAATTTTATTTTATTTATGTGCATTATAAATCTTAAACATGGGCTGTCCATATAAACATGTTGAATCTTATTCACAGTAAGCTCTTAATATGAAACCAAATAGAACACAATGTTCAAATGCATATAATTGATCGGCAATTAACTAGAGGAAGCAGGCTGCCAACGTATGGCTTTGTTTTGTCCGAAAAGAGTGACCCTGAACTTGTAATTTGGGGAGCGTTTAAAAAATAACACTCTGTATATAGCAGATGAGTACTATTAGTCGTGAATTCATTATAATATTACAAACAACAGGAATTCATTAACAAATGGAGATAGCTTGCTGATTAATTAAAACGAAGATTTTGAATATACGAGTACGGTATATAACTTGTCCACAAACAGCATTTACAAATAGTTTGTTTATATTGTACGGTAATTTAATTGATCGTCACTTTGCCCGTCTACTTTAATTTATTAATGTAATTCTAAATTATTTTTACACTTTTGAAACTCTATAAAAGACAAACTATACATAATATTACCACGTAATTAGAATCAATTAAAAGATGAGATTCTAAAGTTTTGTATGACACTACTTTGGTAAACAAAGTTGCAAAATTAGCATCTACAGACATTTTAAAATTTTAACTACGATTTTAAACTAATTGCACACTTTCAACTCTCTGAATCTTAGGTGTCAATTAATTAGTTTTATAAAATAGCACTCAGTTATTGTTGTACGCCATTATTTGAAGCAGCGAGGAACCAAAAAGTAAAACGTGTTCTGTATTTTAGAGTTTGTGACGACTTCAATCATCGAATGGAATGTGCTGTGGTGTTAGAGGGGGCGCAAAGAGCATTTATAGTTTTTTTTTTGTTTTTAGCCACAATCTTGTTCGATTGTTTTTATTAAATCCCCTTCTATCCTACATACTTTTTATGCCACAAGTTTCTTAGACTTTAAATTGTGTAATTAATTTAAAACCGTAGTTAAAATCTAAAAATGTCTGAAGAGGCTGATTTTGCAACAATGTTTACCAAAGTACTCCCTATCACACTAAACTTTAGAATATCCTCTTTCAATTGCTTGTCATCACATGACGATAAGTTTTATAGTTTTTCATTTATAGAGTTTCAAAAGTGTCATCAAGAAGCAAAACTGCACAACTGCCAAATAATGAGTCCTACTTCGGATTGCTAAGATATTGGATTCCTCAATTTGCTCTGACTCATTTTGTTATGTGTGTGTATATTCCAGAAAGCGCATCGAACATATGTGATTCGACGGGAGACCCGGCGACATATGTACAAACACAGACGGCTTTTGGTAAGTTAAAACACCACAATGGAACCCAGAAGTAAATTAATGCTAATAAACATATGCCAGACATTGCACAGTAAATTAATTTCCCCCTGGTAATTAATTTCACTGACACACAACTATGATGTTTATATGGTCCGAAATCTATTATATTATTAAAGTGATACAATCAAATTTTATGTAAACGGTTAAGGGCATTTACCAAATAAAAATATAGGCATATGGCATATCAAAATTAAGCTTAGAGTGTGTAGATTTGCCGAAAAGTATTGATATGGACGAAATCCCTAAGGGCTCTGCTCCACAGGCTGATTCCCAAAGGGCTACGCCTTGCATGTTTTGGAAATTAACGTCATTCGATTAATTTAGTGCTGGCCATGCAATTTACAATATACTTTGTTTGTTTACATTTTTGTTTACTTTTTTTATTATTTACTTTTATGTTCTTAAAAGAGGTGCGGTGAATAGACATTGAAGCTATTTCTAGCTGTTTGATACAAGTGAGTGATTAAAGGTGTTCGAAACACGATGAATATGAGATTAACAAACCATGTATGTTCGTTCCAAGAGGTTGTCACCGATCTTTAACAGGTCGCCATTTCATTGAAAAGTGTTTAAGTAAAGTATCAAAGACGTGAAAGAGAGCGGCGAGTTCAGGTACAACCGTACCCACCTCGGCCACCTTAGGACGTAAGGTTTGAAGGCTCCTATGGTTTTACCATCCTTTCAGATGACAATTTATCGAACTTGGGCGCTTTAAATGAAATATATAGTCAAAGTTGATTAAATTAATTTAATGGTGGCTTCTGTACACCCGTGAATTCACGGGTAGAACCTCTTGTAACCATTAAACCTTATTTTTATTCTAACAGCTGATGATTAAATAAATTGCAGACAAATGTAAACAAAAACCAAAAACAAATTATTCTTCCTATACGAACTCCATGCTAACTTGGACCTTCTGTAGGGAGGGGCCCATGGGAATTTGGTAAAATCACTTCTCATTGGCTGCCTACGCTACTAGTAGATAATGATTACCAACGATTATACTTTATGTACGGGTTTTCCTGTTCTTAGAACTTTGATGCTTTGGATGCTATCTTTTTCTATGGGATGAATTTGAAGGCGAAGACTATTTGTGTATTTTTTTCGACACTTTAATAACCAGAGGTAGTTTGACGAAAAAACCAGATGGTTGGTGGTTGAAACTTCAAGAAATATTGGACGCGTCGAATTCTAAAGACATCCGTCAACAATAAAGTTGAAGATTTGGATTGTGTCCCGAAATATACAACCCATGTCTCCCATCACCACCGATCAAAAAATGTTAGTATTTTTTATATATTCTGTATATTTTTTTTTAAATGTCACACTCTTTGATCCATATCCCGTCGAGAAAATAATAAATATAAAACCCCCTTGGAAATTAGTAAGAACTTGCCAACAAACAATTACTACTACTACTGCTGCTGCCCTTACTATTATTGTTAATAATGCCAACATTCATAAATATTTGTTTGACATTTCCACAGCTTTACACTAAGGAATTTTCTGTTTTTGTTGGCCGAGTCTATTGTGATGTTAATTTGTTTATTCACAGACAGAAATCCTGAACTCTTGGCTGAAATCCAAAGAAGTTGGCAAGAATTACTCGATGAGAATGGAGCAGACCAAAGTAATACAAATGGTCAAACCGAAAAGCTTAGTGCTAGAGATATTACAGAAGCAAAAAAAACAGGTACGTTTGCCTTGTATTAGAAAATATATTCTTTGACTAAACGAGATGTGACATCGTGCAGATATTTAAGCCTCCAGAAAATTCGGTTGAACTGACAAGGCGATCAGCTATTCAATTTTCACTCTAAAGTCTGCAATACTGTTGACATTTCGAAACCTATTAATGTTTCTGTGTTTTAACATTTTAAATAATAACTTTTCCAAATTTTCCAAAAAACATACTAAAGGCTAAAATGGTACAACAATCATTATCATCCTGTTTTCTAGACAAGAATACACTTATGTATAAGATAAAATTAAGTGTCATCTCAATCTATATGGAATTTATGTATCTCAATTTTTTGTGCAATTTATTTATCTCAATATTAATTTTGAAGATGTGTTGAAATTATTTTATTTTGGTAACTACAAAGTAAATAAACAAAGTGTACCAACGGTTGACTCAAGTACTAATGCAAGAGGGCAAACATATGGAGGAAATAGTGAAATTCCACACCATACTGGAACCGGAGAACGTACAGAGATTGGGATACCGGTACTGCAAGGTACACTAGGGGATAAAACAGGTACGTGTGCCTTAGGAATAGACTATGGATTCTTCAAATAAAAGATTGTTGACATGCAGGTTTTCGGGTTGAACCACAACTCAAAAATGCGTTCCATATTTGTATAACGAGGTTTGCTACTCTGTTTACACAACCTTTTGCAAATTTGTATTCGTACAATCCACACAAGGATACCCCTAGTTAACTTTTTAATGTGTGACAACAGGAAAACTGAACTCTACATACCTTCATAAAAAATAAAACTGCACTTTTTGGACGGTGTCCCAATTTTTCCCGGGACCCCAAAGTGGGGTGTTTTGGGAGCAGCTCCAAAATTGTAAATGTAAAGCCCATCGATTGACACCTCATTTTAAAGACGTTTATTAAAGAAGGATATCAGCGAAAACTAGAGGTCTCGATCTCAACCCAGTACGAAATGGCGGTCATTTTAAATATTCATCAGCCTGAGAGAACCCACTTAAATGTAGGCATCAATATCCCATATTAATTTTTAGCGGGTTATACCAGGAAAAGTATACTCCGCATACTCCGCATACGGGACCCCGAAATGGGGTATTTTGGGGGCAGCTCAACAATTTTAAATGTAAAGCCCCATCGAGTGACACTTCATTTTACAAGCCTTTATTATAGAAGAATATCAGAAAAAATTAGAGGTCTCTATCTCAACCCAGTACGACATGGCGGTCATTTGAAAATTCATCGTACAATTTAACCTCATTAAAGGTTTCTCTCAGGCTGATGAAAATTTAAAATGACCGCCATATCGTACTGGGTTGAGATAGAGACCTCTAGTTTTCGCTGATATTCTTCTTTAATAAAGGCCTTAAAAACGAGGTTTCATTCGATGGGGCTTTACATTTAAAATTGTTGAGCTGTCCCCAAAACACCCCATTTCGGGGTCCCGGGCAAAATTGTGATACCAACCAAAAAGTGCATTTTTGTTTCTTTTGAAGGTATGCGGAGTTTACTTTTCCTGGTATAACCCGCTAAAAAAATAATATGGGATATTGATGCCTACATTTAAGTGGGTTCTCTCAGGCTGATGAAAATTTAAAATGACCGCCATGTCGTACTGGGTTGAGATAGAGACCTCTAGTTTTCGCTGATATTCTTCTTTAATAAACGTCTTTAAAATGAGGTGTCAATCGATGGGGCTTTACATTTACAATTTTGGAGCTGCTCCCAAAATACCCCACTTTAGGGTCCGGGGAAAAATTGGGACACCGTCCAAAAAGTGCAGTTTTATTTTTTATGAAGGTATGTGGAGTTTAGTTTTCCTGGTGTCGCCCATTAAAAAGTTAACTAGGGGTATCCACACATTTGCCCAACCCTGACTTAACTACACCAAAGTGACTTAACTACACCAAACAACAATGAGATAACATTTGAAATACTACTCCATTAAAACCTTTTCACTGTATGGTGTAATAAATGAAGTAGGTGGTTTTATCAAAATTCAATTTTATAGTGAAAAATAATTCAGTACCAACTAATCATTGCATAAATGAGTTATGATTGGCTCGAATTTTGAAATATTATTTGTTCATTAATAGGAAACCTTGACAGATGGGCAGAGGTTGAAAACCGCCTTGGAGATATTAGAAAAGGATCAACCAACGTCCAAGCTAGTGTTGGCATTCAAGGCGGAAATAATAAAGGAGGAGTGACGAAAGAGCCACAAGTTGCCAAACCAGAAGACTTATCAAATGCTGGAACCAGTAAAGCTAATCAGGCTGGCAAGAATAGTCCAAACACTCCTAGTGTCAAAACAGTCGAGTCATCAAATGCAAGAAATACTGGAACTAGTAAAGCTAATCAGTCTGACAAGAATAGTCCAAACACTCCTAGTGTCAATCCAGTCGAGTCATCAAATGCAAGAAATGCTGCGGGGGCAACAAATACTGGAACCAGTAAAGCTAAGCAGGTCGACAAGAATAGTGCAAACACTCCTAGTGCAAAAACTCGTGAAGGTAAGTTGTTAGGCCATGAACTACATCTACGAAAAAATCGCTGGTAATGAAACTTATGTATTTCTTCAACACTTTCCTTGAAATTCATTCCAACACAAACAATTTTGCTACCCGTATACTATTAGCGTGGATGAATTTTAGGCTTTATAACGTAGATTATTTTGGAAGATCTCCTACCTGAGAACAAAGGTGGGAGTTTGAAACAGGAAGGCATTTCCCGACGTATATTTTGTCCAATTTTAAATGTTACACAACAGTCATCAATTGTCTGCAGTCTGAGATCTAATTGTCATACTTAGTCTTGTGATGTCAACCAGAGCTTAAACACTAGGAAAACGCTCGGTCCCCTGCTATTTAGTTATTACCACAGACAATAGACCATGGTGGTTCCACCTATCACGAAATATATTATAACTGGCTTACCCGTCATGCGTTGCTGCGATTTCAAGAAAGTTAACCATTCCATATTGAATCTCTGGGAGGTATTTTAAAATTTTATAGCACTCCATTTGTTATTTTTAATAATACGTATTATTTATTATGTAATCAAGTGCTATTTTGTAAACAATGTTTGTTGCTTTGCCGTTTAGTGTGTAAACAAATAGGTTATTTGTTTTTCCAACTCGAGAGCAGGCCACATAAATAAATAATAATAAATAAAAAGGCCTTTACAGTATTTGCAAGCTAGTTTCATATACAAGTTTTTCAAACTTACTCAAGTCAAACTAAAACCAAACTAACCTAATATATACAGAAATATAATATACAAAATAACTACAAACAAAAACAGTTACAATTTACATTTGTTTTCTGCATTGCGGCCCTGAATTAACCATATGATTTGGAGCTCTTTATGTCATGCGGGAGGCCATTATACAACTGCGGGCCAAAATAAGAAAATGACTTTCTTCCAACCTCAAGCCTCACTTTAGGAATGTGAAGCCTGCGGTCGGAACGAGTACCACACAGACAGATTTCCCCCCTGTACTTAAGCCTCACACTGAGGCACTGAGGCTCTCCCAGCGTGAGAACTGTGTGGACCAGGCAGCAGGTCAGCCTCCTGCACATGTCATCCATTGGGCTGAGCTTTGCAGCATCTAGGAAGGAGGACACGTGGTCAAAGTGGTTAAGGCCAAAAATGAACCTTATAGCAGAATTTTTAATTCTTTGAACTCTTGCCATTACCTCCTCAGAGATGCTGTTTCCATATGCAGGAAAGCAATAAGTTATGTAAAGGCTGGGAGGACCAAGGACCGCATGAGTTGCATTTTGGCATATTCCGGCAGTAGAGTTTTAAATCTGCTAACAGCCCTCAGTCTACCCACTGCGCGTTGAACTGCAGATGTGACATGGTCAGAAAAAGAGAGATCTTTGTCAAGTAAAACACCAAGCGTGTTGACAGTGTCGCAAACAGACAATCTCATTCCATCAAGGGTGACTTCTATAGCAGATTTACTCAATTCCTGCATCATAATGTTTGGTCCCGTATGCATGACTACACACTTGTCAACATTCAATCCAAGGCCATTCATGACAGACCATGGAAAAATGCTGTGAAAATCAGCATTGATGAGCCGGATTGCTTCTGATGTCTTGTCTGGCTTGTATGACAAGTGTAGTTGGCAGTCATCAGCATTCAATTGTGCTGTACAATATTCTACACTTCTGGATAAGTCAAATTGAACAGCACAGGTCCTAAACAACTACCTTGAGGAACACAAGCGGATAAGGAAGTGCAGGGCAGAACACAGTCACCTACCACCTCTGGCAGGAGAGCTGGGAACATGAGACACGGGGACGCTTTACCAGGTGACTGATTCAGCAAGTCCAGCCGTGGGTCAACCGACAACACCAAGGAATTGGGTGGAATATTTCCTCACCCAATTCCTAACAGGACACGGATGTTTCCGGTCGTACCTGTTTAGAATGTGCAAAGCTGTGTCACCCGATTGCATCGACTGCCCAGGGACTCCCGACGACACGGAACTTTTCGCTGCCTGCGTTGGGAAAGGCCCCGCCTTGAAGATCAAAAGAATACAAGACTGCAAGGTCATGCCAATGATGGTGCAGAGTGAGGAAAATTGTACCCGTGTGTCAGATTTCGTCCAGGGTATTCTCCGTGCGAAGAAGCTTTACCTTAGCCGACATACGGTTTAGGATATAAAATAAGTGAATACCAGAAACGGCTGGAGCCCTAGCGCTTAAGTCACATGTTAGCTTGACTTTAGGAAATGTGACAATCAATCACAGCTCTGTGTCTAACATAGTAGGGGGTTTTATGCGTGAAAGCATTTTCCCTCCTCTCCCTTAAAAACCCCAAACCCTGAGTCCAGCTGTTTTTTTTTTTTTTTTTTTTTTTTGTGGATCACCAACTAAACGAAACATCACACTTTATACAGCTGTTTATAGTTAACAGTAAATACCCCCGCCGCAGCAAACCTGCCGACTAAGCGAATTTCCATTTGTCTGAATTGATTTTCAGTTAAATATATTTTAATAATAGGTTTAACGAGTACCTAGGTTTGCTGCTACAAGGAAACTAAAAAAGTGTGTTTTTGAGTAAAATATTGATAGCTTAGTACAAAATAAATAAATTTGCCAAGTTTGATCAAAATATATCCATAAATAAGCAAACTACAACATTTGACAATATTCTCCATAAGAATAACATGGGAATTTTAAATTTACAATTTTTTAAATTTTCTCCGTTACTAATAATCGAACAAAAATACTTTTATATACTAAATTATTTGTTTTTTTAAGCTCTTTAAAAAGGTCTAAAGAGAAATCGGGAAATTTTGTGTTTTGAAGGTCAAAAGTGAGAAAAACCAATTTTTACCCCATAAAACCCCCCGTAAAGCCCCGTTCCCATGGTCCGATCGTGCTGGTTCGCGAACTCATTCAAGTTTATCTCGCTTTACACCTTTAACCCAAATTTCATCAAAATCGGACAAAAATTACTCAAGTTATCGCGTTCACGGACGTATATATATATATATATATATAAGTCTATATATATATATATACATATATAAAAATTTGAATGAATGGTGTTTTTGGCCTCTGGGGACATCAAAATGAAAAAGTAAATTGGTCCTGGGTCTAGGTCTTACCGTGCCACCTACGGTAATAGCTACTTCCCTATAGGGAAATTCGCTAAAAGTAACAATGTTTACGTTAGAAATCTTCCACTATCTAGCCTACGACCACGACTTAACAATATTTGGGAAGCTTTTCAAAACATTTTTGTTGTCGTTTTACCAACTGAAGTGGATGTGCCTGTACCTTCGTCGTTGAAACAAATAGCTGAGAAAGTGATTCACGATTATAATAAAGGAATATCTTAAATCCAATAACCATAACTGTACAACTAATCAATATATTAATTGGCATTACTTTACCTACATATTTTTGGTCGAGTTTTCGACCACTGAACGACCTCTAGTTAGTCTTAATTTGCACTTTATTAGACCTAGTTTTAAAAACGTCCTTAATTAAAGGGAAAACTTAATATTCCAAATATTTTTCATTCAGTAGTGTATTGAAAAATATCGTTCAAAACTCATCAAAATATATGGAAATTTATTTTTCTCTTTAATTAAGAACTTTTTAAAAACTAGGTCTAATATTTCAAGTACAAATTAAGACTGAATAGAGATCGTCCAGTGAAAGTGTTTTGACGTTCTCTACCAATTGAATGCTTGCACTTCAAACATATGTTATCAAACGTGTAAATTCTTTCCATTCTTGTTATAAAATATACTACAGCTCCTCGGCTCTGCACTTCAAACATATGTTATCAAACGTGTAAATTCTTTCCATTCTTGTTATAAAATATACTACAGCTCCTCGGCTCTGCACTTCAAACATATGTTATCAAACGTGTAAATTCTTTCCATTCTTGTTATAAAATATACTACAGCTCCTCGGCTCCAGCTGATTCTTTATTTTTTGCACAAACAAAATAGAACCACATTAATTTCTGCAACTATTTTGAAAACAATATTTTCATTGCTGTATGATATTTATTTGTAAACATCTTGAAATAGGTGTTTATGTGTACAACTAGTGAGCAAAGTCTCATTTTATATATTTATATAAACGATAGACGCACAAGGTTTACCGGGTACATTTTAAACTTGATCATTTAATCACAAAATGGACATTATATTCCGTCAAGAGTTTTGTGTACGGCATATGACAACTAAAAATTATTATAGGTTCAACAAACGTGCTTACAACATGTTAAGATGTATTATGTCTGAACTGCATTATTAAGACTATGGAATAAGCAGTGACATAATTGTAATCTTCAGAATTCAAAATACGAACAATTCTCGCCTTTCACATTCTTTTAATCGTCTTCAAAAATAATTTTCTTTTTGTTCAAACTATAATATTGTTTTTACATTTATGTGCAACATTTTAAATGCAAATAATATCGATTTAATCAGGGGGACCTGTTGATTATCAATATATTAAAATAAACTAATCATAGTGATAATCTTTTCTACAATGCATCTTTGTATGAAAACTGTAGACAACAATATTCATTTCCTCTAATGGCCGATTGTGATGTTGCAGCATTTGTTTTTGGCGACGACAAGTGCATCATTTGTCCGTGGGCTGAATGCAATCTTGGTGATTGGATTAGTGGTTGTGAACGCAGCATTGAAGAGGACCTCGACACCCTGACATCCAAAATTGCCGAACTGAAGGGCGAACGGACGAAGCTTGTCCCAATACTGGCTTTTCACACGGAGAACGAAAGAAAAAAACTCACTAAAGACTACGAAAATAAAGAGAAAATCAAACTGTGGGAGAAGGTAGAAGAAATGTTCGTTGGGCCAGGTGAAAGGTTCAAGAAAACTATGGTGGACCTGGCAAAACCCTTAGACGAGGTTTACGCAGATCAGTTGCATTATATACTGACTAAATTGCTCGAACCAAGGTTGACAAATCATCCCAAAATGAGCTTTGGAAAAACTTTCCCACAAAAGGTGGCGGCGCGGAAAGATTTGATACAAATAATCATAACTCTTACACCTTGTCTTATGCAAAAAGTCAGAAATCTTTATAAGGAAAAGTATCGCGTAGAACTTGAAGATCACATAGACAGAACGTTGTCAACACATCAAACTAAAGAAAAAAGAGCAATGGGCAGAGATTATATCGATTACATTAAGAAGCTTGTCACACGGACGTCATATGTGGATGGGTATGACCAAAAAAAAGAAACACGCCTTCTGTTAGACGAGATTTTCTTTAAACTTTCTCTTCCCGGAATAAAGATACTTGTTGAAAAACTAGGAGTTGATAGAATTAGGAGCACCTTTAATATATACAGCATGTATGACACTGAATTGCATGCAACTATCCTGGACATAGCAGTTAAACAACAGAAGTTTTTTGCGGAAGAACTACGTACATTATTAAAAGAAAAAAAAGTTGACGACGTAAAATTCATCAATTTGATAAGAGGCCACTTTGGAATTGATCTAAAGGATATCATAAATAAGTACAACGAAGAGAGCTTAAAAAAAAAACCATTGGAAGATCCATTGGATGTGGCGTTTGGAAATACCCAGACAACTAAAAAGCATTACTACAACGCGATGATTGCGCTGTTCACTGGTAATACGAAAACCCTGGGAGTCTAACACGCACAATGATTGATAAAGTGATTCTTACTGTTATTTGAGTCTTAAAAAGGATAAAACCTTCTACTGTATGCCAATAACAATTCTGAAGAAACTCCACCGGCATTCTATACTAACGAAGACGTTACAAAATTATTCTATCAATAGTGTGTGTGTGTGTGTGTGTGTAATTTTAAATATTTTCATCAACGTTTAAACTCAGAATTTTTTTTCTTTTGATGGATTTATTTAATTTCTCGTACTTGCTATATTAATCATCATTTGTATTTGTAACTAATGGTAAGAACACGAAATGAGGCAATTAAAGGTAAACAATTTTAAATTGTTAAATGTTATGTCCCCAATTGACTTTGAAATGTACAAGTAGAATGTATATTGTATTGTGATTTATGAGCTTTTTAGATGTACTTCGAGTTGATTACGTTTTAAAGCGTTAATACTGACAAGTTTTTATTTTATTTTACTATATTTGATGCATACAAGTATTTCTTGCAATTTTGCTAACTTTAAGATAATCTGTATAGCCTATTGATGGTATAACCAAAGAGAAAATCGTCCGCTTTAAAATACATCGTTGTGTTGAAAAGCAATTCATGTACTGTAGATGTTTTTACTGGAGTTATCTTGCAAACGGACACATACTCTGTGTATTATATGAGTAAAATATGTATATTTGTTACGTTGATTTCGGAATCAGCAGCAATAAACACGATTAACCTTTCAAAAACTAATTTCCAATTAAAAAATAAGCTCTATACCCTTGATATAAACTGGTAAAAATCTATTTTTGCTATTATTTGCATATACAATTTTAAGTGTCTAATGTAGGCATTATATGTTGCCATATCACATGTACTGTTTTGCACGGATATAAACTGACGTAACTCATGTGTATACTGACCAAAAGAAAAGGGTAATCGGATTTATACCTTCAGCATTATATACTTAAAAATAGATAACCAATTGTGGCTATATTGCGAGGAGGGATTTATGAGAAGTAAACACAACAAAATACATAATTTATTTTCGGTGTCCACCAAAAACACTACAAAATAAGTGTACATAAGGAAATCACAACGCCCATGATTAGGTCAGTAAATAAAAGGTATCAGCAATCTTACACATACTTTCTCCCATTACCTTATCAACAACCTTTATTATGTTATTTTATGGGAAAATAACACAAGTTACAATATCTTTTGGACCGTAATTTGTACGGGAAGGGGATTTGTACAAATTTGTTCAGAATTTAAAGGACTATAACATACAAAACTTTTATCAAAATCGTGTGAACCATTTTTGAGAAAATCTGATTGTTCCGTTATTTATGGGTTAAAAATCAAAATTTCAAAACATTGAACGAAATGCCTGGCTATGCCATGGATTAGTGCCTACTGACTACATACAAAGTTTCATCAAAATCGGACCACAGGTGTGGTCTCTAGCTCTGTAAACATCCACACGCACCCACACACACACACACGCACACACACATACACATACATCACTTCGAACACCACTTTTTGTAAACGAGGTTGTACACGATTATGCTGAAAAAGTGTATTGTGTTTTTGCCATGAATTAGAAATGCAATGTGACCCTTCTTACATGTTATTTTTTTTATTTCAAGTGCTCAGTATTCAAGTGTAGATGAAACTTATTTTTAGGCCCAAGGGAAACCTTAAAGGGGTCAAAAATATACATCTCACTTTAGACTTATAGTGAGAATAACCCTTGAGGAGATTTGTTAGTCTATCTCAATTTACATGTTCGGGAAACAAATATACTGTAGCCTGTACAAAATAAACTATGGTCACAAAGTAAAAACAAGAATACCTCCAACTCTAACAAATCTTGTGAAAGTAAAAGATATCATAGGAAAAATTAGAATAAAAAATACGGAATCTTTAGTTTTAATCGGACCGAGCACCATTGAAAGCTGACCACTACACCAAGACGCTGAAAGTAAGTATCCAGTTGATTAAGACTGATGCTACTGATGCTTCCTTGAGTGTAAACTTACTGAATAAACTGATTAAAACAGTTGATCTCGTCTGACTTAAATTACGTACAAAGCGTCTACCAAAAGTTTTGTGAACAGAAGTTTTTTGAACTTTTGTAGATAAAGCAGTGAAGCTTTGTGAATCCATATATAAAGCCCAAAGTACCCATGAACTTTTGAGAAATCTACAAGTCACATCCCCATAAACCATACACTTAAAAGGTTCGTCATGACGAGAAACCTTGCGCAAAATTCAATTATTTCATAAATTGCCCTATAAGGTCGTAATTGCTTTCCAAAGGGACATTTCCGTATACCTAATGTTAAGAATAGCACAGCTGTACTTATTTGTATGTTGTTCTTTCAATTTATTACCTTATTAATATCGTGTGATTATTTGTTTGTAATACTGTATTCAGTTTTGATTATAGAGTATGTTTTACTTTATCAATAGTTTTACTTATGAAGTCAAACGGGGTGAAGCCCGTGGGTAACAGCTAGTGCTAGTAAATATCATACCTAAAATGTATTTTTCCTACAGTCACCTGACAAAGTGGCCTTCCTTGCACTGATTATAGCACAGAAAGTTGCTAATTGTCTTAAAATCTACATACTCTTCCCGCACACTTTTTATTTTTGCCGCACAGTGTTTTGTTGTTTTTTCCGCACACCAGTATTCCAACCAAACAACACAAAACAGCATGCTTTTATTAGGCACGTAATACGTGTACGCTTGAAAATAAGTTGGCAACACATCTCAAATAAGAGCATAGCTTGAGCAATACTCCAAATTAACAGTCTCTATAGGGATAACACAGTGCCGCAAACCCCTGTCTTAAAAGGTCCATCCTATCAAAAGCGACGGTGAGTTTAAATAGCTACTTCCCTATAGGGAAATTCGCTAAAACCCGCAGTAAACCTGCCGTCTAAGCGAATTTCCATTTGCCTGAATTGATTTTCAATTAATCTATTTATAACATTAGGTTTAACGAGTACCTAGGTTTGCTGCTACAAGGAAACTAAAAAAAGTGTGTTTTTAAGTAAAATAATTATAGCTTAGTATAAAATCAATAAATTTGCCAAGTTTGATCAAAATATATCCATAAACTTGCAAACTAAAACATTTTACAATATTCTCCATAAGAATAACATGGGAATTTTAAATTTCGAATTTTTTTTAGCTTTCTCCGTAACCAATAACCGTACAAAAACCCTTTGATATACTTAATTATTTGTTTTTAAGCTCATTAAGGAGGTCTATAGAGAAATTGGGATTTTTTTGTTTTGAGTGTCAAAAATGAGAAAACCCAATTTTTACCCCATAAAACCCCCCGTTAAACCCCGTTCCCATGGTCCGATCATGCTCGTTCGCAAACTCATTCAAGTTTATCGTGCTTTACACCTTCAAACCAAATTTCATCAAAATCGGACAAAAATTACTCAAGTTATCGTCCGGACGGACACATATACACAAATACACATATACACAAGATATATACATATACTTATATAAAATTTTGAACTAATGGTGTTTTTGGCCTCTGGGGACATCAAAATGAAAAAGTAAATCGGTCCTGGGCCTAGGTCTTACCATGAGACCTACGGTAATAACTACTTCCCTATAGGGAAATTCGCTAAAAACGAGTTTGAGACTGTTTAGTAGAACTAAGTTGTATTTTACTAAATACTCTAATGCTTTTACTTAATAGAGTAGACATTCCATCCCCATGTTAAAGTTGTCGCCAGTTTTTGTTCCATCAAAATCGTCTTAGTTGATGAGAGTCACCGACAGATTGTGCTGGTAAGTTACTGATTTCTGTCGAATGCATTAACTTTTTACCAAGTCAATGTGATGCTACGACCTATTGTGAGCTATAGCAATTAATTGTTATGACCCATCAACTACATTATCAATCAATAATGAGGTAGAAAATATAATTTTAGACACTAACGCATTCTGTGACTGGCTCACACAACTATGTTCCTTTTTAATTAAAACAATTGGTGACAACTGGTCCATAGATGTCTACTACAGCCTCCAATAGTCAAAGTACGAATCTTCAAGGGCTTTTTTCTACACGCGCATCTTCTTGTATTGTAGAACATTGTATGCGAAACAAACAAATTAAATGGACCTGAGCCGCATTTATGTGCATGTTCCTGATATTCCCGTGGGATTTTTGCTCTCACTCTGCCATTATGAAATTACTTTCCCCAAACGCAGTAGCATTACCAATTCGCAGCATTCTTAAAATAATTGTTTTGGAAATGCGTTATATACAACTGAGCATTCGGAATACAAATGGTTTCTATACCTATGTAAGATTTAGTAGCTTTTAAAACTCAACCGTACTTACAAGATATGGTATAAATTCGAGATTAGAGGAACAAACGGCATCAGCAAACTGACACATACTACAGTATCTCCCATTAGCTTGACAACTTGACATTAAAATGTGATTTTTACATACTAGCTGATACCCACGGGCTTCACCCCGTTTGACTTCATAAGTTTAGTAATAGCTATTTACCTTACAAGTGTAGTAAGAGCGTTTTTACATCACACAGGTGAATCTTGTGCAACGAGCGGAAGCGAGTTGCATAATTTACCTAAGTGATGTAAACACGCTCTTGCGTAACGTCTAACGTACAAGATTTTACCTGACCCGACAATATACAGGAGTTTACGAACAATATTTTTCATTATCCATTTCACTCATCTTCTAACAGTAACGTTCATTTGCAAACAAAAGCTAGGTTAGCAAAATTCTTCAAAACACAACAATAAAATTCAAGCGCACAGCTGATTTCTAGCGTTGAACGTTTAGGCCTATTGGTTAAGTTGAGCTGAAATAAACAAAACGGAATACAGTAATACAAACAATAATAATCACACCTGATTTTAATAAGGTAATTGAAAGAATAACATACAAATAAGTCCATGAAGTATTTTTAACATTGTATGGAAAGTTCCCTTTGGAAAGCAATTACGACCTTATAGGGCAATTTATGAGATAATGTATAGTATTGCGCAAGGTTTCTCGTCATGACGATCATTTTAAGTATGGTTTATGTGACTTGTATTTTTCTCAAAAGTTCATGGGTACTTTGGGCTTTATATATGGATTTATTCGGAAAATCGCTTAAGTTGAACCGTCATTACTATAGCATTCGGGGTTGTGCCATTTCCTTCAAAAGTACTATATAGGTTACTAATTTTAAATCTAAATAGGGGCGTTTTTTAAACGAATATGATTTTTCCATTATTTTATGAATTTCATGGAAAATCGTCTACAAAAATTAGAATTGATAAATGAAAAACTCTGGAGATACCATAGATATGTTACCTACTAAATGTTGTTACCTACTAAATGTTATCATTATCGAACGACGGTGGTGGGTATGTAGCTCCATACACATCTACACTCAGGGAAACCACTTCGAAACTCAAATCTCGAAGATTTTCCCCCATATACCATCACAGAATAAAACGTGGACACTAGATGTCTAGTCTTTGGAGCTTTATGATCTGTGGTAATACTGTATGTGGATGAGGCAAGCGTTTGGATCCAAAATGCAACCCGCTCCACGGCTGAGTAGTAAAATCACGGTTAGCGCCGTGCATCAAATCTTTTAGGCTCGCACCAATAAAACAACATGTCAAATAAATGACTTATTAATTAAACTGTACATTTTTGAACACGATTTTATTTAATTCATTTGTTTGTATCGATGCCAATGTATACACTTGTTTAACACAATAATTGTATTGTTCAATGACAAATGGCATCAATGCCAGAAACAATATTAGATTCAGATTTCAAGGTGAACACTATTGTATAACCATTCGGCTATCAGTTCACTGCCACTTGTACACTTCCACAGTGTCAAACTCCAGAAAATAGTTGTGCAGCTAGAAATTGAGATAATATCATCTATATATATATAAAATCCAATGTATGTTTGTATGTATGTCCTTTATGGACTCCGAAACCGCTCGACAGATTGTAATGAAACTTTCAGGCATTATTAAGCATTATTCAAGGATGGTTTGTGTGAGCTTTGGTGCAGATCCGTCAAAAGGGCTCCGCCCCAGTGGCTCTGGAGTTTCCCATATTAACCTTATGAGTACTCATATTTAAATGGAATTAAAGAATCTTAACAGCTGGTTCAACTAAACAATTTTATTCTGTGATGTTCAATAGCACTGAAAAGTTAATAGGTTTACCAATAGGGGCAGCACTATTATTTTTTTAAATTTATGACAACATCTAATTTACAACCAAAAGTTGAGTGAGCGTAGCGAACGAACTTTAACTGGAGGCGAGTTAGCGTAGCGAACGAGCTAACCTGAAGGCAAGTGAGCGCAGCGAACGAGCTCCAACCTAAAGGTGAGTGAGCGTAGCGAACGAACTTCAACCTGGACATGATTGAGCCATGCGAACGAGCACATCTTGAAAATGAACGAGAATTTGACATTAAACCACATTAGGACAGGACGACGTATGTCGAGCCAGCTAGTACAAAATATGTTTCATGTCACTCTAGTCAAACATACAGGGTGATTGATATAAGTGTGCCAGCTGTTTTATTCGAAAACTATAAGAGATATAAAAAAATTTAAATCGTAAGTGCCTTGGATTTTTTGTTTTAAAGATGTTAGTCATCATTTTTCCAAATGGCCGCTAACTTTTATTTTTCTTAAGGAACACCCTGTATTTTATGATGTATTCCTGTAGAAAATGTAATTTTAAGACAATTTTACTCTGTGTTTTTTTTTTTTCATAAACCTAACCGTTTCAAAGATAATAATGGTTTAAGTTTTGAAATTTCGGCATGAGAAATAGTTTCGATAAAGTGACCCATGTGAGAAAGAAAAATCTTGATCCAATTCAAGATGTCAACATTTTAAATTATTAATAAATGGTAGATTTTATGAAAGGATGTTAGGAACACTTTATTTAGTACTTAAAGTGCTCCATCAAACGATGCCAAGTTCAAAAAGATACATAAAAATGACTGAAATATCACGATTCGTTTGCCTTGTGTTACAAATAAACATCGTGATTTGTCAGTTGTTTATATTAGCTTATAGAGCTAAGCTAGCTTGTTTATAGAGCTTAGTGCGACAGAAAGTACACTTTAAATAATAAATAAAAAAGTTTTTGAAATATTTTTCATAAAATTCGATTTTTTTATTTTAAATTTTATATTTTAAATGGTCTCTATTTTAAGTTTCAAATCGGACCAAGATTCTTTCGTCCATGGGTCGTTTCTACCTTAATATACATACCAAGTTCCATAAAAATTTGTTGGAACAATCCAAATATAACAATGTTTGTGTAAAAAATACAAAATAGCAAATACCTGGTTAACAAAGAGATATTTGAAAAAGTTTTATTCTTGATTTTTTTTTTTGACCCAAGGAATCACTACGTAAATTATGTTCCTTTTTGAACATCATGTATAATTCCACAAATTTACCTTTAAAAAGCTACAATGAAGAATATATGCAAGAATATAAAATATACAAGAATATGTGATGCCTACGATGATGACACAATTATTATTATGTAATTATACAACAGACATGTATCAAATAGCTTTTTTCTCCCCACCCCTCTTTCCTGTATGCCCCTGATAGCCTACAGCTCATGTTTAAAGCTTTTAGTGGCTTATCAGGTGAAGTGCTGCATTTCACTGCCGCGGGAAATGCGTTTTCATTTCATTTGAAAACATCACCTTGCATCTCTTTCACACAGGTCACACGTGGTGTCGATAAATATTATTATCCAACAGTGTTTGTATTGTTTATTGTTTTGTGATAAATTCAGGGTGTTTTATAGATTATATTAAATATTAAATACAACGAATTAAGCTAAAAAATATGTCATTGTATCGGTGTTTCAAAGACAATTGTGGATCAAGGAAAACGGAGTTGTATTTCCTATTTGTCGAACTCAGCTGTTAATTCCAACAATGAAAAGAACATCTGTTTTGGTTATGTTTTGTCTTCGCTACTTGAGACGAAAAACATAATACCAGTTATGTGACAATCGTTAACGGTGATTATTAATTGACTATACTAGGGGAAAAATGTGTTTTGTTGGTCAGATTTTGCCAAACCGGAGCCGTTGTGACATTAACAAAACCTCGGAATGAAAATCAGAAGTTCGTTACTACAACTATAATGTAACTTACAATGTAAATGTTGGGTGAGTATATCAACAATATTTTTCGTTATACTGTACTTCCCCATTATGCTGACCAGATAATTTCTTACTTTGTTTGCCATTTCTAGCCCACAATTTGATTTCGCATGGTTTTGTCAAAATAAGACCAGCTGTTCTCTATAATGCGTTTTCTCTGCTAAGACAATAATAAATTCGGATTCGTCGAATTTGTAAGTTGTAGCCTAGTATTAATGAGACACCATAGTAAACACAACAAAACTTTTTGTTAACAATTAAATAATAGATTTTACGCCACACTACACTATTTTGACGAACTTCCCACGCAAGGACTTAGTCCAGAAAACAGCTGTTTGCCGCCAGCTTATTCAAATGGGGTTTCATTGCGTACTACTGTACTGTAATGAGTTTTACCGGACACCAATCAGCTGATTATACTGTATTTGGGTGGCAATGAGTGGTTATAAACAAAAACATAACCTCTCTTAGAGGTTATGACTAGTGATTTTTAGTCCTTTAGTTGGTGTTAATATATAAGGATTTGTACAGATTTAGTAGTATGGCATAAACTATCGTACGTAACTAGTCCTAAATGTGTTTACCGGACTCGTATGGTAATTTTAGGTTTGGAACGACCACACTTGTCCGGTAAACACTTACTTTCAGGACTAGTAACGTAATATACTATATCAATCAAGACCATTTGTTCCGCAAAGTCAACGGACGAATTTTAAAATCAGAAAATTTACAGCTGATGACCTTGCCTCCAGCTGATTTAGCCCCGCAACACATGTATTAAAAATAGCCGTTTTCGTTGATAATTAAATATGGTGTTTTTATAAAATTATTTTGATAATTATTCTTCCTATAATATTTGTATACTGTTAAGTAATTCTTTCTTCAATTAATATTGCTCTCGTCTTTTAAAAATATTTGTCCTGTTAATTTTCTACAAATCACCACTCGCTTTGTTAAAGGTTTGGTCTAAACACAAAAGGTTATCTAAACATACGAGATTCATTTAGTCTACCGACATCTTCGCAATAACCTTCCACAGATTATGGAAAAGTAATCCAAGTGATTTAATGACATAACTTTATTAGTGTAACATAGCGTTTGAAGCTTGTAACATTGACTAAAGAACATGTCTGTTCTTCAGTTATGGATCGTGTACTTGCTGAAACAAAGTTTGTAACGTGTATGCGAAGTTATCGTAAACTTTATGGGGGATGAGGTTTTGACGTAAAAATAACAGAATGTTCTATAAACTTTTTCAGCATAAACACTTCTTGACAATAAACATGCAAACTTTTTAATAAAACGACCCATGAACCAAGAAAAAACTTTACATAACAGTAGCATCGAATCAAGATTAAAATATATAATATTTTAAATAAGCTGTTGAGCTAATATTAAGTCACATATCTTAATTGGCAATATAAATACGATCGTATTGATGTAAATAACTTATGTTCATCATCAGGCAAACAACATTGTATGTTTTTATTACAATAAATTCCCTGTTGTAGACCTTTAGACCACAAATGTAAAGATAATTCACAAAATTGAAACATCACTGATATATTATTAGTTACATAAATAAGAACATTCGATTAGGCTAATTGTGACATAAAATATATTTTTTAGCGAATTTCCCTATAGGGAAGTAGCTATTACCGTAGGTGGCACGGTAAGACCTAGACCCGGGACCGATTTACTTTTTCATTTTGATGTCCCCAGAGGCCAGAAACACCATTCGTTCAAATTTTCATATATGTATATATATAGACTTATATATATATATATATATATATATATATATATATACGTCCGTGAACGCGATAACTTGAGTAATTTTTGTCCGATTTTGATGAAATTTGGTTTAGAGGTGTAAAGCGGGATAAACTTTAATGAGTTAACGAACCAGCACGATCGGACCATGGGAACGGGGCTTTACGGGGGGTTTTATGGGGTAAAAATTGGTTTTTTTCACTTTTGGCCCTCAAAACACAAAATTTCCCGATTTCTCTTTAGACCTTTTTAAAGAGCTTAAAAAAAACAAATAATTTAGTATATAAAAGTATTTTTGTTCAATTATTAGTAACGAAGATAATTTAAAAATTTGTAAATTTAAAATTCCCATGATATTATGGAGAATATTGTCAAATGTTGTAGTTTGCTTGTTTATGGATATATTTTGATCAAACTTGGCAAATTTATTTATTTTTTACTAAGCTATCAATATTTTACTCAAAAACACACTTTATTAGTTTCCTTGTAGCAGCAAACCTAGGTACTCGTTAAACCTAATGTTATTAAAATATATTTAACTAAAAATCAATTCAGACAATTGGAAATTCGCTTAGTTGGCAGGTTTTCTGCGGCAGGGGTATTTTTTATTAAAGATGGTTTAATTTATTGTAAGTTTAAAATTTAGCGCCAACCGAACTGAAAGTTACTTAACCATTGTTTTAAAGTGTAATTTTCGACCTGTGAATGTATATAACAATATTTGGTAAATACTTATTCATTTAATTTCACTGATTTGAATTTAAAATTATTATTGGTTTAGTAAAACATTACGTAAAAGCTATAGATATCTACTAGCAAATGCCAATGAAATTCATGTTGGAAACTTTATTTTAAAAGGTAAACAAAGTTCGAAATGTATGTTCACTAGCTAAAAAATTATGCAGTATGACGAAAATCGTGTTTTTCGGCCCTAATTTATTTCCGACCTCGGCTTCACCTCGGGTGTTGATCAAAGTCCTGCGTCAAAAAGAGCATAGGATATGTATGTGAATAAAAAGTCTACTTCCAGATTCCAAAATCATTGGTGAACTCCTTTAAAACAATCGTATTATCATGGTTATATTTTTACAAGTTGAGTTTACTAGATGTGAACTCTTATTTGCCAGTAGGTGCTGCTGTCCAGCGGCTGTAGAGAAAACTACTTCAATATCTTCATTGAGCAGAACCCCAACAGGACTCTTAAAAAATTATTTAACCAAATATTTGTACCAAATAAAAAAACTAATGATTTTAAGTATCACACGAAATCTTCCATGCTGTTCAGAAAAACTATAAAAACCAAGAAATGCTGGTTGTGCATTCAGGAATTTTCTATTTTTTTTAGTATTTTGCCACATAATAATTGCTAATTTACCTCCATAATGCCCAAAATTTTCATAATTTGTCTACTGAGATGCAAAGACCGTTGTGTAATTTACTTCATTCAACTTCGTGAGTGATTTTTGAAAAACTCTGGAAAAACTAGAACAAGTTTTTAAATTTAATAGGTTGAGATGGAAAAAAATAACGTTAACCATATATTCTTAATGATGTTAGTAAAATATGTATACGATTACCTCAATGTTTAGACTTTTCTAAGCTAAAAATACAGCTTTTATGACTAAGTTGTAAATTAGTTTTTTTTCTCCATCGAATTATACAACCACGAAAATGTAAAATTGTAAGTGTATCACAATATACTTCTAAACAATATGACATTACTTTGAAATTTCAGCAAAAAATTGCTTTCATTTCAAATATAAATACCATAGCCTAGACCAAACCCAAGAATTGCTAATTGCAATACCCTTGTTTAAAAGATCCTACGTTCTAATACGAGCCATTTTTAATTATTTGTACTCAAAATTTAATGTAGAACACGAAAATAACATTATCTACTTAAATCCATTTACAGGTAATTGAGATATTGCTATATTAAGTTTAAAAACATGGTTATTCTTTTGAAAAATTGAAAAAAAATTCTTTGGAAAGCTAATTTTTAGACTTAGAACCTCTTATATGCATCATCACACTTCACTTACTTTATACCTACGCCAAAACATTTTTGTCACACTGAGTACCAATCACCCTGTATTGTTCAAAGCAACAATTTCACAGAAATTGGCTAGAAAATTATTGGCATAAGATTTTGAAAGTAATCTGTCGTTTTAAGGTAAAATAATACTAGACAAGAAAGGCAACACTCATTTTTATTTAGCAGCGTCAGCAAAAAATATGGTTATGGTTGTGATGTCAGACCACAATACAAAGTTTATGTTAAACCGTAGGTCTCATGGCCCTAAAAACACAAAATTTCACAATTTCTTTCTAAACCATTTTGTAGAGCTTAAAAAACAAAAAATTTAGTATATTGAAGTGTTAATATGCACCTAATTGTTACGGATAAAATTCCAAAAAAAATTAATTTTAAAATTCCCATGTTATTCTTATGGAGAATAAGCCAACTGTTGTAGTTTGCTTGTTTATGAACATATTTTGATAAAATTTGGAAAATACATTAATTTCTTACTAAACTACAGTACCTTTTAAAATTTTACATTTAAAAAAACTTTTTTACCCTCCCTGTTGCAGCAAACCTAAGTACTCGTTAAACTAATTCCGTTTAAATAGGGAACAAATGTGATATTTTTAAGGAGACATTTTAGTGTAAATCCAATCAGGCAAATGGAAATTCGCTAAGTCTGCAGGTTACTACTTCCCTATAGGGAAATTCGCTAAAACTGAAGAACGATATAGAAGAACCAATAATATAATGTAATTTTAATTTTTGGACCAACAATTATACCCAAAATAAATAACAATTTGTATATGTAGTTTTGGTATACTTGCAATGCGAAAAAAAATAAACATATTGCATCATCCTACATATTGAATTGTTGTTCATCATAGATAACTGACTAACACCGGTAAAACGAAACCCCAAAATTATGACATTTTATTTTTAATCCAATGTTGGAAAAAATAAATTTTATTTGCATCCAGACACGCAGGCAATTGAGTCCCGAAGGTTCCACGTTACGCCGCTAGAGTGCTGGATGGGTCGATGTGGCGTTGTGCTCCACGTGACCCCAACACATGAATGGCACGTGACTTGTGACGTCAGGGCTCACGTGGGACGAGGCGTGGTATTTTCGCCCGTTGCCAACCTCACGGCACAAAATTATCGTACGTTGTCATGTTGTGGCACACGTGAGCGTTATGCGTTTACTCGAAACTTATAGAAATAGATCGTTTGTAATGTTGAATGAAAAGAATTACGTAATGAGTGCCGAATCGGTTGAGGAAATGGAATGCCACTAAAATTATGTTTCATCTAAAAGGATGCTTGAACAATGTTACATATTTTATAACAGAAATTTGGTTCTAAATTTTTTAATTAGTTATAGCCATAATGGTTCGAGTTACTTACTACTGTGTCTCTTGTGGACGAGTATTTTCTTTTCTGATTGATTTATTGGCAATTAAAATAATAAATTAAAATATAAGCAAAATTAATTTTATTTTTTGTATTTTGAGTCCTGTGGAAGAATGTAATACTGTAAAAGAGGCCTACACAATGTAACTTGTATCATAGATACAGGAGTAGGCAAGACACTTCTTTAGCGTTTACTATATGCTTGATGTAGCAATCAATGCACTATTGAGATTTTAGGTTATGTCTTAGGTCAAACCTTGTCAATGGTCAAACCTAACCCAAAATACATAGAGGTCATTTAAAGGAAAACGCCCAAAAGAGTAATACTTAATGCTCTAAAAACAAACGGTTAGTAAAAAGAACTCAAAATGTTAGAATTAAACGTTTCCATTTTTTTTATACCGTTTTGAAAGAACTTATATTTATTCATTTTGTCATTTCAACGCCGGATGCATTTTTCCAGTGAAAAGTTATATTTTTTAAAGAACGGTGTACTAATGAAAATGAAGTTTTACAATAGAGAATGCAATGCTTTAGAACACAGTGAATATCGATATACCTGAATAAATAACCAAGCAACTCAGAAACATGACCATTGTTTCATTAAATACAGTAGCGAATTTAAATAAGTTTATACAGTAACTACAAAAAAAAAAACAATTTTTCTATTAAGTAATGTTTTCTTCTCAATGGATTCATGTTGTGGCATAGTCAGCTGGCCAACAATGGACCTTTATACACCAGCTGAGTATGAAATTTGACTCATCAAACATTAAACTGGCCTCCATATCAAAATGGCTAGCTAGTGTGCAATAAGCAAGTTTCCTGATCGTTGGATTCCTTTTCCAGTATGTAGATTTACAACCGAATTAAATACGAAGTTCCGCAACAATAGCAACAATGTCGGCACGAGATACGATAATATCGTATATGGTACCACTGCAACACTGTTTCCACGACGACAGCGCCCCGCGCGGGCTTACCCACGAACTACCCACAGCAACATTGAGTGCGTATCCAGATCGGGTTTATCCCAAACTTTTCCGACACATTTCTAGTTAAAAGGTGGATTAACATTTCGAGTGTTTTATCCCGCGTTGTGGTCAGTGTCGGACTGATGTTCAACCTCTATTTGAGACGAAATGGAGCAGTTGTCGTTTTGGGAAGAATCAACCATACCTAATCACATCAAATATGATAAGTAAGTTTTGACAATTTACGCATGACTTGACAACTAGTTAGGTGTAATTGGGAATTTGTGGAATCTATGCGTTTGGGTGAAAATAAATGGAAATTTGTGGAAAACGTCTTGGCCGGGTCACGTTTTTGACAACGTGCGGAATGGGCGTGGAGGGGGAAATGGAGGGGGTTAACACGTCATAGTGTCTTCGAAGTGTTCTAGAACTGTAAACAAACTATAAACACGTATCTGTCAATAAGTCGTCCTTTACATGTGTGTAATAAAACTACTTCGCAACCTATAACCATTGATTATTGGATACAGAAGTTGTATTAATAGTCAAAGCTATAACTTATGCATCCAAGCTCCAAATAAATCAATAAACTATATATCGAATATGGTAAATATTTATTCTACTTAAAATACTACGACTTTTTAACATAGAATAAAATATGGAACACATAAGATAAACAACAAATGAAAAACCAACCCTTCATCGTACAAAGTATGAGCATTTAAATTGTATTTATGCATGCTTTACTAAAATTCAAATGTACTTTTAAAACGAAAAGTCTATCCAACTACTAATACTTATTTTAATAATCATTGATATTCCAATGTGTTTGGTTAATAAACATATTCCTGTCAGTTGGCCATTTTCAGGATATGATTGGATATTGTCCACTTGTTGAACCATTTAAAGTTCAAATTAATATGAGTTTGTCTTAGAATCAATGTATGGTGAAATATGATTATCATTTATCCCTACTACGAATAAGGCTGCCTTTGACACTTTCGCTCTGTGACGTCATTATGTCGACACATCCAGTGATGCTCATTTCCTGCTTTCTTTCATACTCTCTTACTTTACTCAGTTTAGAAATAGGTTTATTTGCAGAAATCTTTTCTATCAAAATCTTAATTAGAAACAAACACATAGAAGAGCTTGGAGTAGAGCCGATCTCGACCTTCGTTGAAAAATCCACCTTCAAATTTCTAATCTCTAGACAATACTCCTAGAGCACTGGCATTCAATCTTGGCGAAACGACAGAAAATAGAAGATTACGCCGAAGACTTCTTGTTGTTCCTAAAGAGAATTGAACATGCGGCCTGCATCTAAATTTACTATATTACAGTGTGTCTCAAGTTTGAGCGAACCTGCAGTGTCATCTATGTTATTTTTTCCATTTTGTTCAAACTTCCGTGATTAATGTAATGAGCCAGAAGATTTGGGAAAACTCAACAAGAAATGTGTGGAATAGCTTTGCACGCTCTTAATGTTATTACCATTTATTTTTTTATCACAATAAACATGCACTAGTGTACATGTTGCTCGAATTCGAGCAATTGCAAAGTATTGCAGGAGTTATTTCAAAACGAATTGCACAGGTCATATTTACAATGAGTTTAAAAGAGTCAACTCGAAGATTATCGGTGTGTAACTCATGGAGAAATTCACGATGTATATAACGGTAATAAACATTTCCTGTAAATATTTGATCATATTTCGTAACCTGGTATTGCTTTTTAATGTTTTCTACAAACATTTCCTGACTTATAGCCAAATAAGGTTGTCCATGTTTATCTTTTTTATTGATAAACCTAAAGCATTCCGGTCGGTTTTCTCCTTCTCAAAATGCCTCGCTGTACAGGCATACAGGTCATTGATAGAGGGCCAATTGAGAACGAAAATTCGTTTTGGGGTAGTGTTAGGGCGCATTGGTAACCTAATAGTTGAGATTGTCCAGGGTCAGGTGTTGACTGTGATGAGTTACTACGCCTCCTGTCCATGTTTCGTTGTCGTCGCGTCGGAGGAATTTAAAAGAAAGAAACAAATAAACAAATTATAGCTACACAAAACCACGATAAATGCACAAATTTAAGATACAGCCATACTAACACGATCCGTCTTGGGGGATATGTTTACACAAACTCAAATAGTAAATAAATGTACTGCAATAATATTATACAGCTGATCAGAATGTAAACAATTATGTTCTGCATAAGGATAACATGGGAACTTTCGAAGCCACTGGGGCAGAGCCAAAGGAACTTTTTCAAAAATGTAAGGCCAGTTTGCAAATCTACGCGACACGCTCTTTCCAATGAGACGTCAATGGATAAAATCGGCTAAGAAATGACGGAGGAGTTCAACCGACAAAGTTTCATGTCGCATATTAATTATATAGATTAAACCATTGTTTTCAGATACGAGGATTACAAATCTTTTTATGTTTCATGACTATACATTTTTAAATTAGTATTGATTGTATTGGAGTGAGAACTCCAATGGTGAGAATGCTCCTTGGATGGGTCAGGACATTATTACATACAAATCTATTAGTGTTAACGGGATTCGTACCCAAGCCCGCTGGACCAAAGTCCCGTGCTATGCTAGACTAGCCGCACCCTGTGAAATGTATGGTTACGTTTAAACTCAAGGTGTGCACATTTTTACCTTTCCCTAACCGCAATACGTTTTGTTGTTTACACGCCAGTACAGAACCCCGGAACCATCTCGATGCAAGGTTCCCGACCGGGAAGTTTTGTAAAGGTTAAGGTCCTGGGTATAAGTGCCCTAGATGTTTCTTCATTGTAGAAGTATGCTTATATGGTGACGGGAAACACGACAAGCAATTGTGCTTTAAGGGGGTAGTTAAGGGTCACGTACAATTGGGACTGGGACGGTGGCGTCGTCCTGTAATCCAGCTACTAGATCACGGATTGTGGATATAGGCATGCACTGTGGATGTGATACTCCCTGGTGTGGATTAACGTCCACACTAGTGAGTACTACGACTATCCGCAGTACTAACCTGATGATTTGACCAACCCGTTAATTACAGGGAAAAATGTGGTTCGGATTGCACTTTTCATGAGAAAGTATTAAAGTAAAGTATGTACACAGTGAATGGTATATAGTCTAGCACTAGCGCTGGTGTCTAGGGCAAAGTCCAACACCGCCCTCGTCATCATGTACTATAACGCTCTCGGTGGAGGAAGACCGTGTGCCCTGTGCGATAGGAATTTCCACACAGTGCTTGCCGCTCGGGCTCTTCCTTGCCCGTCACAAGTATATTTCCGAAACAACAAGTAAGGTACAGATGAAAAATGCAATGGGATACTTAAGTGGTGTCTAGCACTAGTGCTGGTGTCTAGGGCAAAGTCCAACACCGTCCACTCGCCATCATACTATAACGCTGATTGGAAGAGGAAAGCCGAGAACGACTTTTCTGCGTCTAAGCTAAAGTTGAAATTGGCTCATAACTTCGGGAATAGTCTCACTACACTGACACACCAGCCCAGATCACATTTCGAAAACTTCGGTAATTGATCAAGCAATTCTTATCGGCGTCCATGGTTTTGAGTCGACTTTGAAGTAGGAGAACCGATTGGCGTGCCAAAATTCTATTCTGTTGAATAATAAACATTAATGTGATAGAGATTTAAAATTTTTGTCAAAAATTGTTTTATTTGATACGACCTTTTTCAAACAGAATTTTCTGGTTCCAACTGTACACTGCTTTAAAAATATTAGGCCAAGTTTCAAATTTAGAACGATGAAAAGTTTTACTTGCAGTATCAAAAAGCAGTAGCCAAAATCACTATATAACGTTACCCAATAACTCTTGTCGCAGCAAAGTCAAGTTCGATTCCTACCCTCGCTTGTTAGTAACACGACACCGTTTGGTGGGCGAAGTTTGGCGGGTGTGTGTTGGCGTTTGGCGGGAGTGTTGGCACCTCGACCAGCTGATTCACAGACACGTGGCAAGTTATTACTGTCCTAGCCTCGTTGTAGCTTACATAGTTGCTGCAACAAACAAATACGTTGGAACCACTGCCTTCGTATACGACAAGTATACCCAGGCAAACTTGCAATGGACACCTTAAAATTGGCAGATTAAATTTGACTTTCTACAAAACTCTACGTCCATTTCCATGTAATGGAATAACATTTTGGTTTTTTTCTTCTTTGCCTGGACTACAATTCTCGTGGACAGCTGGGCCCAGTTTTTAACCATCAAAAAGCTACTATTGTTTCAGGATTGAACCGGCGACCTAACGTTTGCTAGGAACAATGTTCTACAGCCACTCACCTACCAAATACAGTAATACCAAAAGACAAACCATAGTAAACCAGTACTATTTGGTCTTGATAATGCAACTTTTCCCTGTAAACAATGCATAGGTTTTGTTAACACTCAATGCATATTCCTCAAGAATTCTCAGATCATTACCAACAATGAACTTTCAAAGCGTGTTACCGTTTCATCTTGACTCATCTACCTTTCATTTGACCTTCATAACTTGAGAGACTTAACATAGTTTCTGCAACGCAAATTGCAGCATCATTGACGAAACGATCTCTTGACGGTCTCAATAGGCTCTAAAGCTCTTTACACCAATACGCGAAGGTTGTGAAAGTAGTGCCTTTCATTTGTAGCTATTCATCTGTATACCTTGACACCCAACGTAGCTATTGACTATCTCATTGCCACTGCTGAAGCTATAGCTATGAGGTCGTTATGAAGCTATTGGCTAATTGGCTCCAAGTATCTCATATAGTTGATCGCATTGATACTGCTTGCAGTGGCATATCCAGGTGGGGGTTAGGGGTTTGAACCCCCCCCCCTTGACCTTAAAGCGTGATTTTTTGTATTAAATATTGTTCCTACATTTATAAAATCTCTATTATATGTATCATAAAAAGCCTAAAAACGCGAGTCGTTTAGGAATTAGATCCTTAAGTGAGCCATGTTTAGAAACGAACTTCATTAACTTAGCGTATTGGTATTGAATTTACACTGTGTAGCTGTATTGATTGACTATTATCTCATCGCCACTACTAAAGCTCTAACTATATTGAGCTAGAATGAGATCATTTAATTGAGCTAATAACGTGTTAAATTACTTAGTTACTGTCAAAACTATCCATGGTAGTTCACAAAGACTACAGATGTTTCATACTGTCAAAAATAGAGCACATATTCAGGTCTGAATGTCTTGCTCCCATGGTCGAATTCTAATCTGAGGATGTGCTCCATTTTTTGACAGAACGAAACAGCTGTAGTCTTTGTAAACTACCATGGATCGTTTTGAAGGTAACCAGGAACAGTAATGTTAACCTCTATTAGTTAATTTAGACGATCCAGAAGCCATTCCATCATAAACTTAATTGAGCAATTGGTTTTAGACCGGACTTTAAATAACTTGCTTTTGAAGTATGGCAGATTCATTTAACAATTATAGTTGTACTACTGTAGTTATTCTTGCTCTCTGTTTTTATTCATCTGTATCTTTCTGTAATAATATTGGGATGAATAAACGTGTATCTGAAGTTATCTACTAAGTCTCTCATTGCCATTGCTAAAAGCTATAGAAACAGTTCCTTCAAGAAGAACCGACAAAATTGCACCACTGATTACAAATACACTCCCATAATCCTATGTATGGACCAGCTGACGATAATGTTGAAGTTATTGATCCGGTACGCTTGAATGCGATGATGTCTTCACCGGTCTTAATTTAGCTAATTTCAAAAACCGAACTAAACATAATGGTTCATGAATTTGCATTTCGTCCTCTGGTACATCAAAAGAGTGAAAATTAATTTTAAAACTTATACTATCACCCTAAAAATCGCCTTCGACGCTATCAAGCGTCCTTCGTCACCCAAAATTAAACACTCATTTAAATCGAAACTTCAGATTTTAGGATATAGTTAGAAGTCTACTAGCAGTATTTTACAGTGTTATTATACCAGCAAACATAAGTCTTTTTAAGTAAATAGTTACAAGTTGCCCTAATGACTTTAAAGCCGATAGAATAACTTATAAATATCAAAATGAACCCCATATAGACCTAGGTCAGGTTAGGTTTGTTCACATAACCCTTAGTTCCGCTGCAAAAATTTTAATAGTGACGTCTCTTGAAAATATCAGTCCAAAAACCGCCTACCCCTAATCACATTGACGTGAGGAGTGAGCGCGTCTAGTGGTTAGAGCGTGGGACTTCGGTTCCTGAAGTTCCGGGTTCAAATCCCGCCAAATCACCAATATATTTAAGTGAATGCCGCAACCCCTAGGTCTAGCCAGTATTGTGAAAAACAATCCCGGGCTCGTCCCTAGCGTCCTAGAACCTAAAGGCAAAAAACACATTTATGTCTCCCTGTGTTTTCAAAGCTTACCATCATTGAATATAGTGTTACTAGAGAACCCATGCGGCTCATTGAGCCGCATAGTATGAAACATAACTCGCCGCCGGCCCGACCAAACGCGTGCACGCACCGTGACGGTATCAAAATAAATGTTTAATGTAATGTGTTTTTCTACGTGTGTTCAGTGTTTTATATTTTTAAATTGATGACGAATCTGAGAAGAGGATAACCTGAGGATGTGGCAGTCGCCACGAAACATGTAGTTGTCTATCTACCAACACCAAACGGATATTGTAAGGTAACAATAATAATTTAATTAATATAAAGCAATATCCAGAAGTAGGACAATGAATTCTGATTAAATTCGAGTATTTTTAATTACATCTTAGAGTTGTTTGAAAACTTGTTAGAAAATTATTTTGAATAACTCTATTTGCGGCGTCAAGGTTCACCTACTATTTCTGCTCTCAGTTTTAACTGATAACTTTTAATGGAAGCTAAACGTTCTGCTTCAATTCGAGTTAACATGCATGTTGCAACAACGTTTTTCCAGCATTAAGAATTGAAGAAAACTGTTGCCTTACTGATAACCCGTGTTAAGTAATTTAGTTGGGGTTTTTTTAGTTTGGTAATTTCATTTCTTTTATTTGAGACATCCTCCTAAACCAACGATTTTTTTTCGTATAGAATCCCGAAAAGTCTCCGGATTACCAACTGGACAGCCATAATCTGCTTTGAAAGCAGCAACACCATTGAAAGTTGGTTAACTTAACGTGTCTCTCAGTCTCAGTATATGCCTCGCATCAGAACGTTCTTACGTTGTTCAGTGGAGTTTCTGGGGTTCTCTTAATACCTGTCCCAAAGTTTTGAAAGTATGGATTAGTTTGTCGAAATTGGTTAGTTAACTCTTGTAGCTATAAGATTTGGATAGCAATTGCAACTTTCTCTTTTTGAACAACGTCAACGCATATTATTTGCCTTAGAATCGTAAAAATAAACTTGATTGTCCCTACTCGATCGTTGATTACATAAACACTAATTCCTTCACTTATGTTTGGTCTAATATTGCCACTAAAACTTACAATAGCAACTTCTTATTTTTGACTTGAAATGTCTGGATTGTGTTGAATTTTCTACCTCTCTTTTTCTACCCTCCTTATACGCATAAGATATATTATTATTAATTGTCTCATCCTCCCGTTTTCAATATTTCTTATTTGAACTTGAGGCATTTTCTGTTCATCCAAACAAAACTGATTAACTGTTTAACTTGGTCTTAACCTACTGAATATTGCAAACATTAATATTTACTCCCAAAAAGCTAATGATTTTCTTTTTATAAACAGCTGTTTTTTGTTTTTAAATTTGTTCTATGTATTTCTTATGGGTAAAACCCGACCTTTGAGAGGGTCTCACGCCCTTAAGAGTTGGCATTTTAAAATTCTAAAACCTTATTGCAAAACTACACATTGAGACAAATCTTTTGACACCTTAAACGTTGAAATTGGTCCGCAAATAAGGGAGGAGTTGCGTTAACAAAAAACGGCTTCACGTATTATATATATAGATAGATAGATAGAAGATATATTCAATGGTACCACGCGCAGGAGCACCTGTGGTAGCGGCTGGGACCTTGGGCCGTGACGGTCGTCTTGTCCCTAGTTCCAGGTCAGGGTTCCGCCGCGACCTTCCTCGCACTCGCCCGACACCCGGCACCCGGTCACTGGGTCAACCGCGTCAGGAGGGTGGAGATGTTCAAGGTCATGGGGGTTTGTCACTGTGGAAAGATTTAGGGAGTTTTTTTGGTTTCCCGGTGATTGTGATTTTAGGTTGTGGATATTGTCCATCGCCGATTAGTCAAGACACAATTACGTTTCGGATTGTGGAATCTGACCCCGTCTTCAGGTGATGAAATAAGAACATGACCAGATTAGTACAGAGTTTATATTGTATAGGGGATTATTGTGGACGTTTCCCATAATGCATGGGTAAACCATAATGACGTTTCGGGATGTAGAATCTGACACCGTCTTCAGGTGATGAAATAAGAACATGAACAGATTAGTACAGAGTTTATATTGTATAGGGGATTATTGTGGACGTTTCCCATAATGCATGGGTAAACCATAATGACGTTTCGGGATGTAGAATCTGACACCGTCTTCAGGTCATGAAATAAGAACATGACCAGATTAGTACAGAGTTTATATTGTATAGGGGATTATTGTGGACGTTTCCCATAATGCATTGGTAAACCATAATGACGTTTCGGATTGTGGAATCTGACACCGTCTTCAGGTGATGAAATAAGAACATGACCAGATTAGTACAGAGTTTATATTGTATAGGGGATTATTGTGGACGTTTCCCATAATGCATTGGTAAACCATAATGACGTTTCGGATTGTGGAATCTGACACCGTCTTCAGGTGATGAAATAAGAACATGACCAGATTAGTACAGAGTTTATATTGTATAGGGGATTATTGTGGACGTTTCCCATAATGCATTGGTAAACCATAATGACGTTTCGGATTGTGGAATCTGACACCGTCTTCAGGTGATGAAATAAGAACATGACCAGATTAGTACAGAGTTTATATTGTATAGGGGGTTATTGTGGACGTTTCCCATAATGCATTGGTAAACCATAATGACGTTTCGGATTGTGGAATCTGACACCGTCTTCAGGTGATGAAATAAGAACATGACCAGATTAGTACAGTTCTCTTATTGTATAGGAGATTATTGTGAATATTTGTCATCATGCGTTGGTAAAACACAACATGACGTTTCGGGATGTAGTATATGATCCCATCGTCAGGGTAAAAGGAGTCTAGAAAATGACAAGCCTATAACAAATTTCTACAAGAATAAGTGTAAGATACCTCTAAAGATTTGCCATGATAAGGATCAATTGAGGCCAGTTATATGGTTAGTTCAATCTTGTTTATGATGAGGTCGTTTTCTTCCTACTAATTGCATCTTATTGCTCCAAAATAATGTTTTTACTATTTTAACTGAATAACGTAGTATTTTTAACCAGTTGCTTATCTTTTGGTATTACAACCATGAAGTGAAGCACGAACCTAAAAAAAAGATAGAAACTTAGTCTACATCATCAGCTACTTTAATGTTACCAAAATAACCCATAAAACAATGGCTAAAGACGACACCAACAAATCAGTACTCGTGAGGAAAAGAGTCACTTCAAACAGGAGTGATGGAAAATATTATTTTTTATTGTTACCCTTGTACAGCAAGCAAAAACTACTGTTTTCGTAAGGTAACGTTTAACACTTAGTTTAATATTACCATTTGTGTTGTAAACACAATTAATCACTAAAACTCGTGACTTGGATTAAACCTACATGACGAAAATAGTCACTTTAGGACATAGTACTGAAATAAATTACTATGACTATAAGTTAAGCTTTTCCCCTAGGGGGGAAAATACGTTTATTACTCTACAGAATATCAAAATGTGGGACAGAAAGTATGTGGTCGCCTGGGCGGTGTTTACTAGATCGGACAAGAATAGGTTAAGGCGTCGCCAACTCGTGCGGTTCGGCACGGGCCAACCGCTGGCTGTCTCACACTTACACACACATACTACATTGTAGTGTATATCAGCACACGAGTCTGTGACTATGGATCATATACACTTTCCGTGTTGAAATTGTTACAAGTATGAAATGTACTGACGATTTCTGCAAACGCCAACTTGGTGACCAAGCCAAAATAGTTTTATATTATGAGGAATTTAGACTAGCAATCTAACGAAAACACCACCTATTTAGACCGGAAAGAACTAGTATGCAGCTGATATAGAAGTATACTAAAGCAGCATCGTTAAGGCAGCAGCATTTGTTAAGACAGCAGCATTGTATAGATTTAAGAGAAAATGTATAATCTACGATTTCGTTTAGATTTTCTTATGACTCAAGTGATAATTGTTTAATCAATGTTCCTCAATCATCAAATGAGTAATTATTGAACAACAGTTCAATAATTTAAGACCCTAAGCTAGATAAATCAATCTACAAATGATGAATTTCGTCAAATCGCGTATATTGAATTCCATCTTTTTGTAGATGTATCTTGTATAGGCTAATTTTACTGTACGCCAAACCGTAATTTTAATTACCAAAACACCCAACCTGCATTATTTCCTAGACGTGCCCCATCAAATATATTTACACTAAATTAACTTAACCTGAAAAACTGTCAGTCACCCGTTATCTAAAGTTGATAAATTATTGAAACGTATTTATTAACACCTTGTATTCACGTGGTTTGGATTGGCATTCTTCTTGCATCCGTCCTTCAGTTGTCAGCTGGTTGAGCGGAAGTGAGGAAAAATAACTGCACGTGCAACTTCGCATATTTTATTGGTTTCCACTGATTAAACACGTGCTAGTTGTAACGGGTTTGCTTTTAGAATAAAACTATGAATTGAACAATTCTAGCGTTCATGTTGTTCTTAATGAAGTATAGTGTAAAAAAGTTATTATGAAAGAATTTTAATTACTGTTGTACTGTATGAATATTAATTAGATTTTCATCACGTAAGAAATCGATCTGGACAGAGTTACTCCAGAGGTCAATATTTTATACATATGTATATAGTTAAAATAGTGTTTAACCTTGCTAGAGAGAAATTTTAAACATCGCAATGCTTTCTAAAATCTACATAAGTTTCACAAATAATGATTTTTACTGATCAATAAATTATATGTTTATACAAAAGCATTTTTATGTTACAGGCAAATTATATAATGCAGGTTTTGTATAGAGTGACTAGGCATTATGTATAATGCTTTGACATTCTATAGAATGCCCACATGTGTGTCAGGCAAAGTATAAAATATAAATATTTATAACAAATTTAATTTATTTAACAGGGTTAATTTATTTTGTTTATAGTCAGGCTAGGTTAATTTTAGTTAATTCAAGATTAGATTGGCTAATGTCAAAAAGAAGTAAAAATCTGTTTAAAAAATCCCCTGGTAAAACGAAATAATTTTATTTGGCTAGGTTAGTTTATTTTATGTTAGAGTAGCAGAGTACCCGTCCATCGTACGGGGTTGGCATATAAGTATAAAATGCTTATTGCAGTTAAACTCAAGCTTTGCGCTTGCAATGAGGGAGGACAGTTTGATTAAATTTTCAGTATTCTATAGTATTACACATCTACCGTAGCCTAACGTTCTACCACTTCACCTAAACAACAGAGAAAAATAAATGATCAAAGATTCGCAAAATATCAAAAATTATTCATTAAATTAAAAACTTAAACATATCTGTAAACAATCTTACTTTGGCAGTTAGTGTTCATTGCGTATCACAGTTTTTGTTGCTGCTTAATTAGCTGTTTTCATAAATGTAAAAACTATATAGTGCTGCATCCTCTTGGTAAATCATATAAGTTTTTAATGCTTTTGCATATCATAGAACCAACTTTTTAGATGAAACAGCTGACTAAATTCTTTAATTCCATTTAAATATGAATACTCATAAGGTTAACATGGGGAACTACAGAGCCACTGGGGCGGAGCCCGAAAGGATTCTTTAGATAAGAATATGCCTATATGTTAATCGGGAATGTGAGCTATCATCATGCCAAATTTCAGCCCAATCCGTCCAGTAGTTAATGCGTGATTGAACTTCAAACAAACAAACAAACACACAAACTTTCACATTTATAATATTATAGTAAGATAAGATTAATTAATGCCACGCAAGGATACATAAGTCTAAATTTGAGCTCAATTTCATACCTGGTTCATTTTAGGCAATGTATAGAATGCTTAGTCATTCTATACTCTATGATTATTATACTTTGCCTATATATAATCTATGAGTATGCTAGCCATTGGTTTCATTGTTGTGCCCTGCCTTCTAGATTAGTTGTAAATTGGATGATCACGTGATACGTCCATGCATAACCACGTGATCGTCTCGCCAGTGTAGCGGGCGATTTGAAATTTAAATACCAAACGAGCTCTCGTCCCACTGCATTCTACCGACAATCCCACTATAATATTGTAAAACATAGTTTAAAATGTATAGTGTTTGTTTCTACTCTGTCGCGTATTCATTTTAAAGTACCTGTGAAAGTTTAATTGGTATTATTTAGTAAGAATTTGAGTAGAGTTGAGTGTTGAATAAGAAGTAGAACTTCATGTTGCTAATGTATAGATAATTCCACTTTTAGACAAACTAAATCAGGACTTTTATGGATTCTATATTTATGGAAGGCAAATAACATTGAATTACTACTGTATCTATTAACTATACTGTATTAATAAAACTATAGATTGGTTAGGTTAAGCTAAAATAAACAAAACAGAATACATTAATACAAACAAATAATACACCTGATTTTAATAAGGTAATAAATTGAAAAAATAACACAAACAAAATAAGTACAGCTGAAGTAT